>NC_072891.1:62705036-65655036 GCF_028858705.1 Grus americana
AATGACTGCAGCTATTCTAGTAAAGTCTCTAGGTGGGTCTATGAAAGAGGGCCTGCAAGCAAACTACCTGTCAGAGGGGGGAAGGCTCCCATAAATTCTGACTCCCAAATCACATCTGAGGATAATTTTGGTCAATATTAGGCACAGGACAAAAAATGCCAGGGAATATACTAGGATAGGCATATCCAATGACTTTAGTAGACTTAGGATTTAATAGCTGTGAAACTAATCTTTGTGGCTTATCACAAATTACTTCACCCACAGATTTGGACTGCATTGCTATTACTGTGAGTCAGGGATAGAAGACTGAGTGCACAGTTTTTATAGCATTTTTTTGTTTCTGGGGGATGATCAGTGCTACATAAATTTTGGAGATTTTATTAGTAGGCATTCCAATCTTAAAAGTATTCTAGAGAGTATTGCATGATTTATGCAATCTTAATCAGAGATTTATGCCTGAATTCATAGCTATCACCTAAGAGCTTGAGAACAAAGTTTAAAAGTTTAATACACAGCTGAATGTCAGGCGCTTATCCTGTTAAAATAAGAGGTGAATTCTAAGCTAAATTTCTTCTAAGCTAAATTTTGTCTTCCCTTTTCTCAATAAAAGTGTGGGTGATTTTATGTGAAAATTAAAAAATGGCTAACAATTAAATGAAAAGAAGCAATTTAGTAGGTGAACAGCTGGACTTTGATAGTTGCCTATGTTGATGACCATTTTACAGTTTCATGATCTTATTGCCCATTAAAGCTATACGAAATCTCAATTTGTTAAGTTACAAAAACCCCTTAGTCTGATTATTTTTAATCCAGTTCACCAGATAAAAATTTTCAGTTGTATCTGTCTACCAGTTTCTTCCAGGGATAGAATAAGAAAGATAAAACCCACATGAATATACCACACACCTTTGCAGGTTTTCTGGAGAAATCTTACAGACTTTGACAACAGAGAGTGAACTTTTCAGCCTGCTCACTGGTGAGACCAGTGAAGCCAATTTGTGCCAAATAAGTGATGAGATTCAAGATGAAAGCAACAAAAGATTTATTCCTGGATTTAATGATAGCTACATCTCTAAGCTATCAAGTGAATTTAGATTTAGGGATGGACACAACTCCATAGCTTACACCAAAGTTATACCAGATTCTCTGTAGTGCTATCTTGTGACAGCTGCCATATGCAGATTTGAAGCTGGACTATTAAATATTCACATGGCTTTTCAAGATGAATCTGAGAAACATTTTTAGATACTGCTATTGTTTTGAAATGCTGAAGAATGGGAAAAAAAACCAGAAAAGACACAGCTATTACTGCTTGTATTTAAAGTTACAAAATGATTTCTGTACTGAATGAAAAACAGAATTGCAGGGAAGAGAAGAACTTAAACAACTTTGAGAAATTTTGTTTAATTGCATATAAAGACCTATCTTAAAATAAACTCATTAAAGTTGCCAGATCAAGTACTCTAAGACGAGGAACCAGTACAGGGGCCAGTACTGTTTAATATCATCATCAATGACATAGACATTAGGATTGAGTGCACCCTCATCAAGTTTGCAGACACCACCAAGCTGAGTGGTGCAGTTGACGTGCCTGAGGGACAGGATGCCATCTGGAGGGACCTGGATGAGCTTGAGAAGTGGGACCATGTGAACATCAGGGAGTTCAACAAGGCCAAGTGCGGGGTCCTGCACCTGGATCAGGGCAATCCCCAGTATCAATACAGGCTGGGAGTTTAAGGGATTGAGAGCAGCCTCTGGAGAAGGACTTGGGGGTGCTGGTGGGTGAAAAGCTGGACATGACCCAGCAACGTTCAATTGCAGCCCAGAAAGCCGACTGCATCCTGGGCTGCCTCAAAACAAGTGTGGCCAGCAGGTCAAGGGAGGTGATTCAGCTGGCTGTGTGCCCAGGTGGCCAAGAAGGCCAATGACATCCTGGCTTCTATCAGAAATAGTGTGGTCAGCAGAACTAGGGAAGTGATTATCCTCCTCTACGCGGCACTGGTGAGGCTGCACCTCAAGTCCTGCGTGCAGTTCTGGACCACTCACTGCAAGAAAGACATTGAGGTGCTAGACTGTGTCCGAAAAAGGGCAATGAAGCTGGGGAAGGGTCTAGAGCACAAGTCTGATGAGGAGTGGCTGAGGGAACTGGGGTTGTTTAGTCTGGGGAAAAGGAGGCTGAGGGGAGACCTTATTGCCCTCTACAACTACCTGAAAGGAGGCTGTAGCCAGGTGGGTGTTGGTCTCTTCTCCCAAGTAACAAGTGATAGAACAAGAGGAAATGGCCTTAAGTTATGCCAGGGGAGGTGTAGGCTGGATATTAGGAAAAATTTCTTCACTGAAATCAAGCACTGGAACAGGCTGCCCGGGGAAGCAGTTGTGTCACCATCTCTGGAGGTATTTAAATGATGTGTAGATGTGGTGCTTAGGGACATGGCTTAGTGGTGGACTTGGCAGTGCTAGGTTAATGGTTGGACTTGAAGATCTTAAAGGTCTTTTCCAAACTAAATGATTCTATGATTCTATTATTCTGCCCCTCTACTCCATGCTGGTGAGACCCCACCTGAAGTACTGCACCAAGCTCTGGAGTCCTCAGTACAAGAAAGACATAGACCTGTTGGAATGGGTCCAGAGGAGGCTCACAAAAGTTATCAGAGTTAGGGTTGTTCAGCCTGGAGAAGAGAAGGGTCTAGGGAGACCTTATTGCAGCCTTCAAGTACCTAAAGGGGGCTTAAAAGAAAGATGGGAACAGACTTTTTAGTAGGGCCTGTAGTGATAGGATAACGGGTAACAGTTTTAAACTGAAGGAGGGTAGACTCTGACTAGATATAAGCAAGACATTTTTTACAATGAGGGTGATGAAACACTGGAGCAGGTTGCCCAGAGAGGTGGTACATGCCCCATTCATGGAAACATTCAAGGTCAGGCTGGATGGCGCCCTGAGCAACCTCACCTAGTTGAATATGTCTCTGCTCATTGCAAGAGGGTTAGACAAGTTGACCTTCTATGACCAAACTATTCTCTGATTCTATGAAATATCAAGTTCATGATTCTCAGAACTGCTACTGACATGCAAACATAACATAAGGTCTGCACGAGGCAGGGACAGAATTCAACTTCTGTGACCAACATTCATTTGTATTAACCTTTAAATTCTTTAACTGCTTTTTTCCTTTGCAGTCTGCAGCTTCATTCACTGACTATATTGCAAGTCTGTCAAGACTTGTAACACCCTCTCCTGCAATATTATTGTATCCAGGTTAGGATGTTGTGGATGCAGCAACTAACAAGTCCTGGGGTACAGCAAGGTGAGCATGAGTCAACTGTGTGCCCTGGCAGCAAAGGAGGCCAACAGCGTCCTGGTCTGTACTAACACAAGCACAGATTAAGGGAAGTGATTATCCTGCCTTATGCAGCACTTGTTAGAGAACATCTAGAGTACCACTGTATCCGATTTTGGACACCCAGTACAAGAAATGTTGACAAACTGGAGCAAGTCAAGCAGAAGGCCACCAAGAGGGTCTCCATCTTCCTCAAATATCCCTTCTTGGTAATCTCCTGGTGTTGCACTAATTGACCTTAGTGGCTCTGATCAGCCTCATATGGGACCCTCACCCATGTGACAGATTGCCACCCGCCCCCATGGGCACAGGTACTTCATTTAAGCTCAGCCCTGGGCCTTTGGCTCATACCTAGGAGTGCTGGTCTCCAGCCACATCTGCCCATAGACCCTACCAATGCTCAGCTGTGGGCTGATTTCCTGGCTTGATCTTGGACCTGTGTCATCCTCATAGATTTGTGAGATACCCTGCACTTGGGGCTGCCCTTCCTTCAGCACTCCCCCTCAAACCCAGTACCTGCCCTGCTCCCTTCCTGAGGTGGCAAGACGGCTGGTGAGGTCCCTGGCCTGCCGGCCCTGGGTTCCCATAGATTCCCTGGGCACGGGGAGATACTGGCCCTTACGAAGCAGCTGGCCCTCACTGTTCTCTGGCCTCTGGCTAGTCTGGATTACATTTTGAGGTGGCTAGTGCTCTGCACTCACAACTCAAATGCTTAAATATAGGTGTCTGGGAACAAGGCGATAAATACTTGTGGGGTTCACAGTTCTCCCAATTATTATAGAGGGAGTTCAAGATAATAAAGCTGCCATGTCTTGCTTGAACTGAGACAGAACAATAATGTGAGACATTGATATTTAGAATGTTTATTTGGGTGATCTATAGAAAAGGTGCCAACCGAAATTTTGCATTATATACTTTTATTTGAACATCCATTTAGTCTTCTGCAATAAGTAAACTCACCATACTGTGGCAGGACCAGTCTTGCTACACTCATTCTTTTCAAGGTTAAGCATGTTGTTGCATTTATAAATTATATAAAAAGAGACTCAGATGAAGCAAACACAATGTGTCTTTAAATGTGCTAGCCTGATTACCTAAAGGGATCATAATAAATCAGATCAAAACAGTATTTCCTACAGTTAAAAAAGATTATTTTTTAGCTAAGCACAAACACTGTTCCAGATATTTAATATAAACTCACCAAGCAATTTCCGTAATTTGATATTTAACAGTGAGGAATGCTGATAAGCTACAGACATTTTATTCTCTGCACTTACGTCAACAATTTTAGTGCAGTTTCTACAAAAATAGTATCAACATAATCATACAGTATCTATTAGAACAGGGAAAAATCTTGTGTTTTACAAGAAATAGTATTTATAATTACATACAATATGAATAAAATGGACATGAGGTTAACATTTATGAAACAAAGCAAACTATTTTCATATATTTTTCCTTTAAAATATCTTCTGCTGACTTTCATATTTAAATAATGAAATTGAATCAAGTCAGAAACTTGTCTTATCCTGCTTTGGATTCTAGAGGGCACAATTGATTTACTGTAGCTGATTAGACAAGGGTAAAAAAGTAAAAACTACTAATCAATTTGTTACAGATTCACCTGCAGGTGTTCAAAGCTAGAAGATGGATATCTGCCTGGTTTTCATTTGGTGTATACTGCTGCAAGCTGTGGAATTCATTGTGTTGGCTGTTGGATGTGCTCCCACTCCACTGATGTCAATATACATTGGCTTCAATATGCAGGGTATCAGTACCTTACAGGAAAAGCTTCCCACTATGTGGAATAATGATTGCTGTTGCATAAAACTCATTTTTGCAAATTCTACTGCTGGTTTCAGTGTGATTCACTGACCAAAGGTCTCATGAAAAACTGTGCATGTACTTACTCATCCTTCAAAGATTGTGTAAGACTGCCAGGGTCTATCTAAACTGTATAAACGTGGTACAATCTGCTAAATACTCATTAAATGTCCAGTGGCACGACATGTTAGATATGCCAGGAAGCACCAGCTTCATTTCCAGGGCTAACAGCTAATCAACTTGCTATAATTTTACCAGTAGCATGTAGTAATAGAAGAGTTTGTATTAAAATCTGAGAAAGCTATTGATGTCCTTTCCCTCTTTTTCTTTTTTTTTTTTTTTTCCCCAATTTACTTTCTGAGAGAATCTACTTGTTAATGTATGTATGTTTATTCACAGACCTGACTAGCTAGTCTTTCCAGGCAAGAATATCTGAGGTCTTATATAGTTGGAAGAGGTTTGAGATGGACTCTCAGAGACAGAAACTGTGTGGCAGGTAGCTCTTTGTACCCAGTTATTACTGCTGTGCTGTGTAATACTGAAAGGACAATTTTAGTTGTGAATACACTCTGCTTCAAGAAAAGTAATGATGTGTAAAGTATCACAGGGGACTGAGCTCCAGAAACCCAAAGCACTTTCTGATAAGAAGAAATTCCATTTTAGAGACCTTCTAAAGAAAATTCCTGTATCTCTCCATAAAAGCTTCAAAGTAAATAATGATGAAATTGACATTTTTTGCTTGGGAACTCCAGTGTTGTCTCTTCCTAAATTCTCCTGCTCTGTAGTTTGCAATGACATGGTATCCCTCCAGGTATTCTTACTAATAGGTACTGAAAAATATTGCCAGACAGGACAGCTCTGATATGAAAAGAAATGGGATTTTAATAAGATGTTTCTGACATTAGGGCAACTATAATACTTTGGCTCTTTCCTTGAGCTCTATATTGGTAGCAAACCCAAAATTTTAAAATATGGGGCAACTTATAGCTCACTCAGAAAAAAACCTCCAACATATGGAAATGAGAAAGTGAAGAAAAGATTTATATAGGTTTTAATGGTAAAATTACCCTTGGCACCAGACAAAGGTTAAAATAAAAGTAAGTAAAGAGTAATTTAATTCCACAAACCAGGTGTGTGCAACTTGTTTGTTAGGTCTAGGGAGAAATTTAGAGGAAGAGTTACATCTACTGGTACACTAACTCTGAGAAACACCTCTCTTCATCATTCACCTATAAAGATGTCAAGTCACTTAACCAACCATGGTGCTGTGGGTACCGATTTGTACAAACTGTTCATCCTAAAAGCTTTTCCTTAAAGGAAGAACATCTAAGAAATGTGTAATCTTATAAACTCTCCCTTCTGTTCCCCGTCTGCCTTCTTGGGGATTTTCGAGTTAATCAAGATGTTGACTTTTATATTCTGCTGCTGCTTACATTTTAGAAAGACTACTGTCCTTCACCATAGTAGGTATAATCATAACCTGTTCAGATGGATTAAACCATCAACCTATTCTGAAAAACATGCTGATGTCTCAAGGCAAAGGCTCAACTTCTAGATCATGGATAAACAAATCCTCTCTTAAAGATTTTTTTGTTTGTTTGCAGGATTTTATTTAAGCTTATCAGTTTTGTTCAGAATGTAATCCTACCAACATTGTGTCAGCACAACCTAGAGCAGTAGCATACTGCAGCACAGGAGAAGGAATGTGCATTGTGGGAGAGAGGCAAGAATACCTTAAGCTGGAATTTGTCCTCAAGGTGTTTGGTTTTTTCTTTAACATACTGACAACTGTTTCATACGAATGTATGCACAGTGAAGGCCATGATTTATTTAAGTATATAAAGTAGCTTACATGTGCATTATACTACTGTCTTCTCCTCAGAGTAGATAAGGCAGTGACCAAATACACTGAAAAAGAGATGGATTTCCTATCCCAGGCTTCGAGGACCAGTATGACACCACCAAAAAGGTAATCTCAGCCTGCCACTTCAGGAATTGTACTCTTTAGTGGCAATAGTAGACTGAGGTATTTCCACAGTCACCCTGTTTACCTGACTGCTCATACCCAGCCTTGTGTGGCTGAGTTCTGCTAGCCTAACTAGTTGTCTGGCTGTGGCGTTAACCAGATTGGGAACACATCTGGTTTAAAAAAGCCTAAGAACATACATGAAGAAATTATGTATATTTAAAAATAAGAGCAAGACTATTTTTTAAGCTGGGTCATCTCCCTTATCTACTTTGCAGAACAGTTGCATAAACATTTCTGGGGGCTGAAGTGAGGGAACGGCACGCTGAAGACAGAGGAGGGGCATACGTGGTAGTAGAAAGGTGGCAGAGGGAGCAATACGGACTTAAGGTATTGTATCCAAAGATTTCACGTCATGAATCTACAGTCCAAGAGAAAATACCAACATGAAGTTCAGTGTAATTTTACTTAGGTACACCAATGTATGGCTATCATGCTTTCTTGCAGTTGGAAAATTAATTTGCCTTAACACTGCTGAACTCTTTTAAGGTGTGTTCTGTACTGTGTGAATCGTAAACATTCACACCTTTCTCCAATCCAGGTAAGGAAGCAGCAAGATATAAATCCCTTGAGTTTCAAGGAGACACATTTAGCTGAGACATTATTATTCCTCAAGCTTAAGAATAATAACTAGCTCTTCAGTCAGCAACTGAAGAGGAATTTGAAACAAATTTTAACAGTGGATTGCACTCTTTTTTTTTTTTTTTTCTTTACCAGTCAGGAGCATAATATCATTGATTAGCAATGCATCATCCATAGAGCTAGAGGTAGGAAAATGAAAAGTATGTCCGCCTGGAAAGCCATCTGATGTACAGGATAAAACCAGGGCTGGTCATATTAGGAATGGGGTCCCAGTGTTTGTAATGACTTTGCACGGACTCTGTAATTATTTTTCAAATTGGTCTAAATGCTCAGGAACTTACCTATGAGACTTCTGTCCCCTCCCTTATCACTAGTTGATGCAGTGCATCATTTAGATCCCACATTTAAATTACAGTGTGTCTGTTCCAGTACTTGAGCAGCGCATCTGTGACCACCTATTAGGTTGCAGCCTATGACTCTAATTAATGATAACAGCAGTAAATTTATCAGGAATTTAAATAGCCTTAGGAAATCAGAGATTTGAATGCTTGTCCTTAGCTTCAGATTATGGGTGTCTTCTCCATTACATGGGTTGGTTTTTTTGCATTCAGGCATCAGCAAGGATCAGTAGCTTCTTCTAAGAATGAAACCACAACTTGAATTCCCTCACATCATTGATAATCTTTCCTTATATCTGCTGAGTTTTAATTCATTATTTTAAAATTAAACAGAACTTGCTGGCTTCTTTTACTTCCCTGAGAAGTCCTGTGGCAGATTTCAGCTCACACAAAGCTGAAAAACAAATTGTGTACCTGTACATGTGCCTGCCTACTTGTATATGTATTTGTGTGTGTGTGTGTGTGTATATATATATATTTACATATATGGAAAGGCTGACAAATATTCTTACTTCTGTTAATCTCACCATCTTCTATTTAGCCACTATGCCCGAGAGAGACAATTATTCAAAGTAATGTGTACAGGGATAAAAAAGCAATGGCAGGTACTAGGATTTAGGAATGCAAATCTGCACCATAACTTATGATTGGGAAAACCCTGTCAGTTTTTTCTAAGGAAATCTCCAGGCATCTTTAAAACAAAATGTGTAGTTTTAAATAGCACAGCGTAGATTTGCAAAGGGTCTGAAGGCAGCACTAGTCAGATCGTGGTGTTGTCATAGCAACAGACATTGAAATTCAAAATATGAAGTACAAAATGGGGGTGGGAGAAAAAGAAGGGTAGAGAAGAGAAAAATAGCAAGTAATAATGAAAATCTGTAAAAAGAATATGAAAATTAGACCTTTATAACAAATGGTAGAAGAACTAAAATATCCTTATTCTGCATACTATTATTTGCATTTCTTTACCTTTTCCCTACAACAATTTGAACATGCTTTATAAATATTAACAATCTACATCTTCTATCATCCCTCAAGGAAAGTATTGATATTGCCATTTACAGATAGAAATACTGAGGCAGAGAGAGCTTTGCATGAGTAGACTGTCTATGGCAGAGGTGTAAAGAAAGTTCAGCTGTTTGCTCAGCTCTGTACTCACATGCTTTTTCTTGTTTCATTGCTTTAGCATGTCTGAGTTTTATGATGTTATTATCTAAATATGTAATAGAAGAATGAGAGTAATTTTCATAACAGTGGTAATAACAGTATTCTGTTTCTGACACAAAAGCTCCAGTGCTTTAATACACATTTCATGTAGTTACTTAAACTCTTTACTGTATTTCTTTACAATAATAATGATAGTAAATAGTGAAAGAATCAGTAAAATGGTAAACTGCATTTTTTTTTTACAATAGTTTAGAAAAAGATACTCATTTGTGCCTAATCATGAAGGAACTGTAGCAAATCTAACTCAACAGGAATGAATTAATATGCCCTTATTGGGGATCAAGGAACCATATTGTTGATCAAAAGCCTGAAATTACTGGGGATTTTTTTCTCAATTTATTATTTTTATCCCTCACAGACATCTCTTTGCAATCTTTTATTCTGAGTATACCTCTATAATAACTTCTCTGTATTACCAACTTGTACATAATAGAATTATTTAGTATATCCAGGAGATTTTTTTTTATATTGGATTTTGCAATGACCCCATTTTACTTCAGCATTTTGAAGGAGTGATAATGAGGAACTCTCCCTCTCTCTCTTTCCTGCATTTGTATTTCCCCTTCAGGCATGTAATTTAATTTAAAGTTGTTACCATTCTTGAAGTAATATAATGCTACAGTATCTGTCCCTCAAGAATAAGGTTTTTCAACATGAGTATCAGCAATATAAAGCAGATAACTTGCATGTCACATACAGAAATTTTAGGCAATGAGCCATAAACAAAGAAATTAGATAAAAGTACAAAAGAAGCGTTCAAAATTATGAAAATGTGCTGATTGAATTTTAGACTGCCAATGTACCAAAAGAGTTGCTGCAAACAGAAGAACAAAAAGAAAAGGATTCTTGAAACCTAGAGCTTAACTTCATAGGACAAGAGTTTTACTATCCAAGGAGCAAATCTTCCGGCATTTCTAGAGTCATAATGATGGGTGAATAGATTATGACAGAAAGAGTGAAAATTCTCTGGTATTTGGGAGGCCAGCAGAAATTAAAGCATGAGCTTACAGAAGATGAGTCGTGTGAGAGGAGAAGACAGACCCAGGATACTAAACTGGATTTTTCTGGTATTTTTACTAGACTGCTGATATTGTTTCAGCTACTTGAGCAGTGAAACGCTCTGCCTGGTAGGTGTTGAGATGTTGCACCACAGGACTCAGCATGTGTCCAGGTACCTGCTGAGTTTCTCTGGAGGCAATTTTGCAATAAGGTCTGAAAACAATGCTTCAATACCCCTGTTGCCCAAACCTGCAGGTTTAAAGTACTGATATTGATCAGCTTTCGTTTAGAATGAACCTATAGATTCAATGTGTAGGATTTAACATGTAGGAGCAAAGGGGGGGGACTGGAAGAAAGTATGTCCGGGGATTGAGAGAATGTGGTGAAGCAAAAGCACGTTCATTTTCCTCATCCTTTTTGTCTCCTTTGAATACTTTTAGGACTTAGTCTTTCCACTTCCAGAGTTAGACAGTGGGTCCTGGGTCTGGCCAGGTAGGAATGGGGCAAAAGAAATCATGTATGGGAATGAGTGTGCAGAACTGGAAGACTGAGAAAACTATCCAAATGTAAATTAAATCTTAAAAACCACTTTCTACTACAATTAAATAGCTTTTGACTTTTTTCTTCGACGTGCATGCAGTATTATGCAAACTTGCTTCTAACTGTATACAGGTCTCAACTTGCCTCAAGGTGCATATGGATGAGGTACAAAAGAAAGTAATTCTTTCGAGTTGATAAAAAGGCAAATAAAGGAAATTATTTCTATAAGATGTTTTGGAAGAAAAAGGTATAAATAGCTTAAATAGAGGTAGAAAACTACACACTGTGAAGTTTCACTAGTGCTTTTGAAACACTCTGGTCTAAAAGTAAATTCTAGCTTAAGAAGCCATGGATTGGAATATGACTGCTATGCCCACATCCTGTTTTTTAGACTCCTGCCTAAATACCAGTGACTGGCAACCCCTTGTCTGTAACTCTGATCTAACCTGTTATGTTCTTCTGTTCTTCCGTATGTATGAAATACAGCATGGTATCACTTTGTTATTACTAATAAAATTTAATTCTTCATTTTCTTGAAACATAATCTGTTACAGAAGACAACATATAACACTTCAATGTTCGTGACGTTTCCTTAATCCTGTTAAGTTAGTATAACAGCTCTTTTCTATGTTTTGTCATGTTTTCTTTTTCCCTTTTTTTCTTTTCATTACCTGTCCCTGCTGCTGAGTTGATGATGTAACAAAATATCAGACTCCTGTCCATAAGCTGCGACATCCAGGAGTTATCAGGACTTGCCTTCTTTTAGTCTCATGTATTTCTTTTATGTTCGCACCTACATTTCCATGATCAAGTAATAAACAGCAGAGAAATTATACAAGTATTTTAAACACGGCATACATTGTACTGTACTGTTGCAATTATGTAAATATTCCTTACCAGTTATTAAGCCTTGAATCTAACTTTCTGTGCCCATTCTCCACTAATCTTAAGGTATGTCTAGGCCTGTCTTTTAAAACGAGAAATTGTGAGCAAAACCGTTGCTGGGATACAGACGCCCCGCGCGCCGGAGGGGGAGCGAGGAGGGGTAGCCCCGCACGCCATGGAGCGCCACGGCTCCCTTCCAATCGCGCCATCTCTCCGAGCCGGGAGGCGGCAGCGGTAGCGCATCATCCGTCGCTGACTGGTAGCCGGATGCAGTACGTCTCTAATCCCGAGAACGTTCGGATTGGCTGGGAGGGAGAGAGGAGCCAGACGCTGATTGGCCCACGCCGGTCACGTGGCGCTGGTGGGGCCGTGACGCCCGCGGTGGCGGAGGGGCTCGGCTTGTCAGGTAGGTATGTGCCGTGCGCGGCGTGGCGGCGCCGCCGCTGGTGTCCGCGCCCGGGGAGCGGTGCCCGGGCCAAGGGGCGGCCGCGGCCGCCCCCACCGCTGGTCGTGTCCTGCCCGCCCGCCCAGCAGGCAGCCGGTGCAGGGGGGCGGGTAGGCCCCGCGCGGGGATTTACCTGCGGGCGGGCTGGGCTGGGCGGGGCGGGGCCGGGCCGGCACCGCTTGCGCTTTCCCTTGAGGGGGTGGCGGCGGCGGCTGTGGCTGTGGCGGCTGTGGTTGTGGCGGCATCCGGTCGCCTCCCACGGCGGTGGCGCGGGGAGACGTCAGGGGCGCCTCTCGCCCGGCGGCGGCTCCGCCCCGGCGGGCCAGGCAGCGCGGCGGGTGCGGATCCCCGCCCCTGGGGCTGCCGTCGGGCCGGGAACGCGGGGCCCTGCGCGGGGTCGGGGCGGGCCCCCGGGCCGGCCCCCGGGCCGGCGGGGTCCGGGCAAGGGGGCGAAGGGAGGGAAAGGGTTGACTCGGTCCGATTCCTGCGGCGCCTGTCCCTGCCGGTGCCCGGCATGTCTGTTCCGCTCCTGTGCTCCGGCTGCGCCACGGCACGCTGGCCGGGCTGTAACTGCTGCAAATAACGGGAGGACACGCCAGCCACCGCTTGAAACTGCGATGTGTGTCAGACCCTCCCTCAATAAACGCAGCGCTCCTGGTTTTGTTCCGCCTTCCCTTTCTCCCCGTGACAATGCTGTACAACTTAGCGTCTGTCCTAACTTGCACGTTAGATTTAGAGCTTGCATAGATAGGGCCTTCTTAGTGCTGCTGCCCAGGCTTTTTCATGTGCATTTTTATGCTTTGTGTGTTTGTGGGTTTGGTACATGCGGGGGTCCTAAACGCTCACATATTTGGTATTTGAGAATGAAATATATTGAAGGGCATTAAACTTCCCTTTTCACGTTTAAGTATGTTTCTGTTTTGTTTGAATTTACATGAGCATACACCCTTAGAAGTGACATGTCCTATGTGAACACCTAGGATTTTGGTTTACTTTAAAACAAACCAACTCCTGTTCTGTTTGCAGGAAAGCGGCAGTGCTTTTCAAGTAGTTGATGTAACTTTTCCCCACTTTGTAACAAAGTTACATAAAGAGACTTTGATGCTCTGCTGTATTTTAATGCAGCTTCTTTTAAGTTGCAATGTAACAAAAACCTGGTTAACGTCTGAAACTTTGATTTAAAACCAAAAGAATTTACTGGGTATTATTTTCAGTTAATTGTTCCTACTAAATAATATATAATAGAGGTGACTGATACAGTTTACTACATGTATGTGCTAGTCTTTGGAAGACTCAAGGAGGTGGGACATTCATTCTTCTAATCCACTCACAGTCAAAGCAAATTGCAAATGATGGACATACAGGTTGAATTACAGTAATGATTATTGTTGCTCAGACAGATTTATGTTCTCCCCTTTTATAAATTCCTTTTATTGTGTTGAAGCAAATTGTCAGTACTGTCACAAGTTTAAAATACGCATGGAACATTAACCCCAGAAGAGTTGAGCTTTGGGGATATTTCTTTGAAGGAGAGAATCAAGTCTTGCATGCACAAGGTTACTTTTTAACTGAGCAAAAGCTCTCTTAAGCACCACCAAGACCCTTTCCTGCTTTCCTACAACTATAATTTCCTGTCACAACTGAATCTTTCAAAGGAAGGTTCTTTTTTCAGGTGATATTTGGATTGCCAGTGTGTAAAGTGATCATATAGAAGTCATTCTGAGGAGACACTTGAAAGTAAAGACAGGCTGAAGAAGGGGTGGGAGGATTTTAGAGTGATACTAAGATAAGATGGGTCTTTTTTAAGAGAAGAGGAGAGGTAACATTGGCCTCACTGGAATGAAAAGATTTAACACGGGGAAGCAAGATTCAGCTATGTGGGTTGCACTTCAATTAGGAAATGTAGGATGTATTTCCATGCTTGACAATGTTCAGAGTTCAGTTTAGCTCTTGACGCAATGGAGAGGAGAGGTGCTTTGCTCACATGAAGTGGGTTTACGCCAGACGCGAGCCTGGGGCGGGCGTCCGGCGATCTGTCCATTCGGAGACACCCTCTTCCTGCCCGGCTTGCCCCCTCCGCTTGCTGCTGCTCGATGCTCTTTCAGCTGGGAAGCAGCAGGATGAAGAAAGGTATGTTGCCGTCTCAGCCTGAAGGCGGAGAAAGCTGGCAGCAAGCCCGGAGTTGCTGCATACAAGGAGCTGGGCTAGCAGCATGAGGTCATCACTGCACAGGGAGGGAGGGGTTTTTTTGCAGTGTGTGGGAAGTGGGTTTAGGAAGAGGAAAGGAGAGTCTTCTGCTTAGAGGGGAGGAGGAGCAGCAGCAAGAGAAAGGAGGAAAGCCTAAGTTAATTCCAGCAGGAATCAAACAGCATATATGCTCCTATCTTAAGATAAAACTGTCCACTTAGTACTGTCTTAATTATAGTGTTGACATATTCGTGTTATAAAAATGGATTTTGAAAACTTAGTGGAGAGGTTTATCATACAGTAGAGATAGTCTTGGAATTGTTGAGTGGTCACCATTTTATTAGGGAGTTAAAGGGTTTAAAATACTGGGCATGCAAATACACAGCAAGTTTCTGCTGTATAACATTTGTGTTAGGTAACTGTAGCATTTCTTTGGAAAGATTTATTTTGGAAACTTTTTTTAGTAGTGAATCAGTGGAATTCATAGCTTTGTTTCTGGGGTTTGAGAGAAGATAGTTACGTTTTGTTTTAAGACCTATGGTGTGTGGTCACGTATAGTGCATAAGAAGTTTTGGAAATGGTTCGTAAAAACCTGCAAGGGTGCTTCTAAAATGGCTTTTTTGTGGGTTTTTTTTTTTTTCCTTATTTTTTCTTTTAGGACAACTTCAAGGGATGGAGGATTTTGATTCCTGTCATCTCATAGCATGAAAGCATATTTGAGAGGATGACTGTAATCTTTTCTAATTCCTCTGCGAGTTGAAATGCAGAGTTCAGGTTGGTTTTGAGTGTAATGAGTCTGAAGTAATAGGGATTTTTCCAGTCCTATGTGTTTCCCTGATGATGATAAAAATAAATTCCCAATAAATTAAGACTTAATGCTGTTATTAATCTGAGTGAATTGTAGTTCATAACATCATTCTACTTTGGATCTCAGATTACCATTTTCTCTATAGTCACCAGCTGCTTTTGCATTCCTGCTTTCTACAACTAGAGGGAAAATGCCAAATGGTTTAACCACATACAATTTCAAACTTTCCCACATCTGAGCTGGTTACTAACTTGCTCACAACACACAGATGAGTGTCATAGTAATGTGTAGAGACAACTCTCCATGCTGATAACCATACTGTGGTTCAGTGACTGTTTCCTGGCCAGTTGTACAGGTTTGTCAGAATTCCTGATCTTTGAGATGTATTAGTTGGCTTGTTACAACACAGCTCTGGCTGCTTAATCTTGTCTATGTTCTGAACTTGCACCTTGAGCAGCAAGGGTATTTCATTAGGCTTTCTGGTACGGTTGCTCTTATTTTCTGCTGAGAGTTACTACTTGGAACAAATCTTGCCCTTCTGTTATTGATAGAGTGAACGTGGAGTAACAGCACTAGTTGCATACTGTGAGACTTTTCTGTGACATGGCTCTTTATTAAGATGATCACACGCAACTTTCAACTGTTAAGGGAGAAATAAAAACATGGCATACGTATTTTTAATCAGTCCTTTAGGTATGCTTTACAGTCTTGCTTGCACAGTACTGTAGTCCATTTGGAACCCTTCCTTATTAAGTACTAGTAATGAAAATACTTAACAAATAACTACTTAGTAGTTTATTAGTATTAGGTATTTTTCTATACAATATTTGAATCTTGGTCTGAAGACAGTCCTTTCAGTAGCTCAATTGTAATTGTCATCATTTGATCTTAGAGTCTCACAACGTTTTTTCCATATTATGGTTTTGGAAACGATTTATTTTAACGTGAGGACCTGAGACGTTAAGAAATTAAGCATAAGCATTAAAATAAATTACCATAATTAAGACCTACTGAAAAATCAATTACCTTTTAAGTAGGGGCAACCTGTGAAAAGTTAGTGAATTGTTGCATATTATGTAAGTATTCTTTGCCAGAAGCAGAAATAGAAGCCAGAATAGTGTTAAAGTGCATTAATCATGAGCACTTTGTTCCCTGAAATTGCCTGTTTAGAAACTGGGAGACATACAACTACAGCAATGAGTGTGACAGAGTCCTGAAGATGAGCCCCTCTGACAGAATGCTGAATCATCCCCAGAGCACTCCGTCGTCTGTAATAAATGAGTCAGGCATTTATGGAGAAAAGCACTGTGGAAGTAATTACACGATCACATAATGCATATTCCAAAGATGGTGGCATTTAGGTTTTCAACCTCAATTTGTGAATCTCTTAATTTCAGTACTTGATTTGTCAGCTTTGCTGCTTTTCTTCAGTTCTGTTTATGCCTAACTTTTTGGTTTAGAGAAATTGGAAAATCTTATTCCATACATTGACAGCATTTTGGTTTGTCATCACGTTTATAATGTTTGCTGTTCAAACTGAGAATGGTAGTAACAAATTGTTTTTCTCAGTACAAAGCAGACCAGAGTGGAAAAGGGCATAGATTTAATGGTTATTTAATAAAGGCAGGAATAATTATATTGAATATTTAGTGCTTTAATGCTCAGACAAATAACATATTAATAATGGCTCTGCTGGTGGAGGTTGTTAGCCACTGGGCTGGTAAATCACAAAATTCACCTTTGGTGAACCTATAAACAAATAAGAGTAGGGTCTTAGGATAAACCTTCTTAATCTTTGAATACCTAAAGCTTGTCCTGTCTGCTATTAAATTGTTCAAGTTTGTTAAAATCTGTTTAGTGTAGTGTACTGCCGCTGTGTCTGTTAAAATACAGCTTTTGTGAATTATGTAAAAGCTTTCTTTAATGTTTTGGGTTTCTTTCAGATAGCATCTGACTTCCTAGGTGTAGCTTCTGCTTTGAAATGGTCATGAATGTAAAATAGTGCCCCACAGCATTTGTATCCCAAGTAAGTTTCAGGAATTCCAGATAAGGGGTGCAGTCAAGTGAACTGGCTTAGTTTTAAAAATGTGAAAGCTTAAGCACTGTAAATAATGGTATTTTAAAACAATTGTGCTATCCCTTCAGCAAAGTGTTGTGGGAAATGTTTTTTAGCCAATTTTAAGGAAAATCATAAAACAGGAGCACCTTTTTACTGATTGAAAGATATAAAGCATGGAATCAGTAAAACATGTTTATTGTTGGTATGAGTATATTTGTTGTATGTTGATGCTGTGAATGATTTGTTTTCTCCCAAGGAGAATATCTTTTCTGTAATTTCCATAATATGGTTGTTTACCAGTTCAGCAGATGTGATAACTGAAGTTCACCAGATAAAATGAAATGCCTGATTCACCAAATACAGAAAAATGTTAGCAGTTGAAGTGTGCAGCCAAAAACCCAAAGAATTATAAAGAGTTAAAGGTCTGTAACAAAGATAGAGGAAGGCCTTTTAATACCCAGTTCTACTTTTTGGATTAGGTGAATGTTGAAATTGGAGCGTGAAATCTCTCATCAGTGGATGTGTTAAGTAAATCTGAAGCTACTATTTTAACCAATTTAACTGGCATCTAGATCATGTAATTTATCTAAATGATTCTTTTTTATATGAGGAGGTAATTACATCCTTTTTGAGATCAAAATCTCAGTTTGATTCAGTCCTTGTCTTCCTCTATGGCCTCTTAGTTTTCCATGCTGCATGCTTTCTAACTCTTTTTCTGGAGCCAGCTGGTACCATCTGAAAGGAAACCTGCCCACAGCTGGTGGGATTGTTTTCTCCAGGCTCTGCTCCAGCCACAGTAAGGATGCACACTGGAGCAGGTTAGCGTCCTATGCAGAACAGTCTTCCAGAAGCATCGTATCCCTGTATGCCTTGTGTCCTCAAACCTAAGGCTTCATGTTTCCACAAAGCATGCACTGCATACCCTGTGTATCATGCTGCTAAAACATCATTCTGATGGGCTGTGACACAGTGATCTCTTGTGCTGTAGCATTTCATCACTTGAGGAGCCTAGTGGAGATGTAGGGATTTGCAGTGTGCATGTGGTTAGTCTGCTTTCAGCAGGTGGGAGCTGCCATTTCCAAAGCAGGGATTAAGCAGATGGTTGTTAACATTTGACTATTACAATAGGATGACTTATGTCTCTCTACAGAATTTTTCTCGGATTAAGTTAGGATTTCAGGTTTAAAGATGCAGTCAGTCAAATTGCCTTCAGTTGTCTCAGAGTATGCAAGAATTCTGAGGGACCTAAATAATCCTTGCCTACAATACAAACATTATTGTCATCCCTATTTTTTTTTTTTTCCTGAAGAATATCCATGATTGATGCTACGTGCTGAAGAACATTGGCCTTGTAAATGAAAAGTTAGCTGCTTGGTATCATTTCTGGAAAGAATATACAGAATGAAAGACTAGCGATAAAAAATTATATCTGTTGCACTAAAGATGCTATGCTGAATCTTATATATGAAAACAATACTCGTGTGAAGAGGCCAAGCATACTTTTTTTTTCTCATATGTGCTTCAGTACCATTTTTCCAGAGACCTGAAGGTTAAACATCCACAACTTTTAACTGTTATAACATCCATTAATTAAAGCTTGATTGATTTATACATTTTCAAATGAGACTAATACCCTTCAGAAGGAGTCGTCTTTGTAACTGGGAAGGCTGATGATACCCAAACAAAACTGGCTGGATCTAAAAAGATAGGGTAGGTTTCTTCATGTATCTTGAAAAGTTAGCCCTGGTATATATTTGTAAAATGTATGTATTTAAATTTGTTATGCCCTGCAAGTGTTTAAGAAGGTGCAAATGCATAGCTCAGTCATCTGTCTTTCTGGTGACTCTACCTTTATGGTGACAGTAACTGTATCCCATTTAACAGAGAGAATTATCACAGTGAGTATCTTTTTGAATATGGAGCATGTGAAGAAGTCAGCTCAGGAATAGCAAACAGGTATTTTTGATGCAACACCTTTCACTGAACTAGACGATATATTCCCTGCTGTGCATAGTCTGGAATATCAGCTTTTGGGAAGGGACTGGACTCTCTTCCTCATGGACCTGTGTTCCTCTTGGGATGGTTTTCTGTACAGAATACTGTGTAATCAAGCTACATTAAATGTGATACAATGGTGCCAAGGAGATAAGTGACCTCAAGAAGACTGAATGAAGAGCGAATTAACGAAGTAGAGGGTTTAATGAACCAGAAGGATGTAATTAGTTTAATGAAGGAGGAAAGAAGAAGCAACACCCTGATTACTCTTTGAATTTCTTTTCAAAGAACGATAAATACTTGGAACCAGATTATGTTTCTCCTGAGGAGACCAGTATTGTCATATATTACAGACTAATGGCAGGTTTTTAATCTAATTATTTTGGCTGCAGTGAGAAATTCCAACTGATGTTGGGCCATAGGAAGAAATTTCCAGATAAAGAAGACTACTTCCTACCTTCAAACTGGAGAAACTGGCATCTAATTGAATGAAAGAAATCAGCAAAGATGTTAACTGTGCATAGACTAACTCATTAGTCAACAAGCTGCTTTTTAATTTCAGTGTTGACTCTTGCTGCCACTTTTCCTAGCAGTTTTTCCATCTTCTCTATTCATCTAAGACAAGAAATCTTTTGAAAATGCAATGCTTTAGTTGTCTTTTTTTTGCTCTTGTTTGTTCAGAAGTTTCTTTAATACACTATATAACATACAGTTTAAAATGAGCCTGAGACACTGATGTGTGTATCTAGTTTTTTGAGTTTGTGGCCAACTTCCGATCATTTTAGCATTGTATTTTTCTTTAGCCAGTAGAACTTAGGGTTGGAGATACTGGAATGCAATGCCTGCCACATGAGAATCATTTTTATCAGCCTCATCCTGCTCAATCTGTTTTTCTGTTAAGATCTAGTGTGGAGATAAACATTGCAACACTGCAGAATTGAGAGATCAGTGAAAATGAGTTGGTCAGGTACTCTTTACTGGGGCTGTGCTTTTCTTGTGGCTTGGAACTTAATTTAAGGAAAGTTTAATTCCTGGAAAAATACAGGAAGGAAAGCTCTCTACTTTTAAGCATGTGGAGGGTAACAAGTAACTAGGTGCATTTACCCTTTGAAAGCAAGGTGTGTGTCTATTATTTTGTATGTGGCACTGCCTTTTTCAAAGTTAACAAGAGCACAGAACTGAGTCCTGAGACACGGTGGCAGAGTGTGACTTGTGGCAGCCAGCCTAGCTCTGCTTTTCCTAACGTGTAGCTGCCTTCACCTTCTTGTACTCTTCTGCCTGGTAAGATTGTCTCCAGCATCTGCCTTGCTATTTACCCATGACTGTGAGGTAGAAACTTCTACAGGATGGAAGGAACACTGATGGAGTAACTGCGCCTTAAGAGCACTTTCCACATGGTTCACTACCAAATGGCAGCTCTTCCCATGGCACATTTTTCATGTGAGGCCTGAGGTGATAAAATAAAGGGCGTGCTGAGGAAGTTTTCAGGCCATGGGGAGCTGGGAACAAATGCAGGTGTGGTGGAGAATGAGATTGCTATTTAGAATAATCTTGGCAAATGGGAGACATCATCTGGAACAAATCAGGGTGTCAGTGAGCAAGAAAGCAATGCACTGTGTAGGCTGGACTGCATGGGTATGTGATGGGGGAGGAAACAGGCTAAGGTGCAGTTGTGTGGAAAATTACTTGGAATTTTTGGGTCACAAACTAAGAAGGACACAGTATCATGCTGTTAGGAAGAGGTTAAAGCACTTGGACAGGAGCTCAGAAGTAGTTTTGAGCTATCTCTCTGCTCTTCTCAAAGTTGGTGGGTTCTATGGTACCCCACTGTTTTATGTTCTGAACTCTCAGTGAGATGGGAACCAATTGGAGGGTGTTCAGAGGACAGCAGTGGTCTAGAAAATGATTTAAAATGTAAGATTGAAATAATTAGAATTGTTTAATAAAAAAAATAGGATAATCAGGTTGAAAAGAAGTGGCTAGTCACTTCTCTCTGATCCTCAGTCATAGGATGAGGAGGGTGAGATTTGATCATTGAGAAACTTTTTCCTTGTGCTAAGGGCGGGGAATACTAAATCAGATAGGCTGAGAAGACCAAGTCTTGACAAAAATCTCTCTGCAATAGGTAAGTATATGTGGTTCTTTGGTGGAAGGGGAAAGAATTAGGTAGTGTCTTCAGATTGTAAGCCTTACACCTACATGATGTAGTACCAGCAGGTTGAGGGAGGTGATTCTGCACTTCTGCTCTGCCCTGGTGAGACCCCACCTGGAGTAATGCATCCAGCTCTGGGGGCCCCAGTACAGGAGAGACACTGAGCTGTTGGAGAGAGTCCAGAGGAGGGCCACGAAGTTGATCAGAGGGCTGGAGCACCTCTGCTATGAGGACAGGCTGAGAAAATTGGAGTTCTTCAGCCTGGGGAAGAGAAGGCTCCAGGGAGATCTAATTGCGGTCTTCCACTACCTGAGGGGGCCTACAGGAAAGGTGGAGAGGGACTGTTTATCAGGGAGTGTAGTGACAGGACAAGGGGTAATGGGTTTAAGCTGAAGGAGGGTCAATTTAAATTAGATGTTAGGAAGAAATTCTTTAGAGTGGTGAGGCACTGGAACAGGTTGCCCAGAGAGGTTGTGGATGCCCCCTCCCTGGAAGTGTTCAAGGCCAGGTTGGATGGGGCTTTGGGCAACGTGGTCTGGTGAGGGTGTCCCTGCCCGCAGCAGGGGGGTTGGAACTAGATGACTGAGGTCCCTTCCAACCCAAACCATTCTATGATTCTGTGATTCTTTGATTGTTAGTGACTTATTTGCATCATGTCTCTTACTACTGTTTTCAGATATGAATTCCAACAAGAATGGAATTAAAGTAAATGAAAACTTTGTATATTGAAAATAGAAAGTGTGTCTTGTAATTCTAGGCAGAGGGTCTGAGAGTCGGTTTATGGGCTTTTTCTGGTTCGTGACATTTTTTGTACTACTGAAAAGTGTAAATCCTGTTCTTTGATGGAGCTTACTGCTTCTTATTTGCATGTATTTTTAATGAGATCACAGCTGCAAGAGGTGCTTGGGAAAACTGTGGTCTTCATACAGCTGCAGGGGTAAGAGAGTGAGAGTGCACTATGTGAGGATGTTTGTGTGTGACCAAGTGCAGTCCATCTAGCCCAGTACTTGCTACAGTCAGAGAAGAAGGGGCTTTTGGCATAAATGTAGAATAATAGTTCCTGTCCTGCTTTTGCAGTTTAGAGACATCTTGAGATGGAAGTTCTGCTGTTCAACACATCTGTTTTTTTCATGAATTTTTTATAAGAATTTTTGAACCTGTTTTTTTCTTGGTCTCAAAAATGTCTTTAGGTATTGAATTCTCTTATTTAATTATTTACTAGGCAAAGAAGTAGTTAAGAGCAACTTTTTAAAATTGCATTTGATATTCCTGTGTTGTTCTGCGAAACACTTCAGGCATCTCACATACCATGTCACTTTGTGGTATAATGATTTTTTTTTTTTGTACTTTGGTCTGACACCCCATCATACTGACCTGTTTTGTGAGCTAAAAAATTCTTTTTACTTTCTTTGTGCAGAAGCTGCTCCATACTCTGATCAATATCACCTGTACTTTTTTGGTTGTTTGCATTCTTCATGAGATAGAATAATTTGAACGTATAGGAACACCATGAATGTTACCAGCATCGTAAGAATATGTTATGTTCTCTCTTCCCTTCATTTAAAAAGAAGTCTGTTATTCTGGATTGTTTCTAACCTGACCACTTCAAAGCACTGAACAAATGTTTTTGAAGATACATGTTCAGAGCCTACCAAACCTTTTTCTGGTAGTGGCATTAAATAACTTAGAGTTCTCTCTCCCAGAGTGTTACATTGCATTTACTGACATGTGACTTCATCTGCTGTTTTATATGCTTGTTGCTCAGTATTCTGGGGTGGTTCTGCAAATTTTTTAATGATGTGTCAGTTTTGATTGCTCATAAAAATTTTGTATAATTTGCAAATTTAAGCACAGATTATATGTGAAATGACAGATATGGCAGGTGACTGTTCTGAACAGCAGCCAAAGTCCTAGCACAAATTCTGATGAGGCTTCTGACTCTCTCTCCTGTAAATCTTTGTCTCTTAAATCTCACCCTGCAAGGTCTTCACTTCTGTAACAGCTTCCTGTGAGAGACATCAGCAGAAACATTTTAGAAGTCTTTCATCCACTACCACTTCCAACACCTTTATCCACAGGATCCTTGACTCCTTCAAAGAATTCTTCAAGTTGTGGAGCATGACTTTCCTCTACAAAAGCTGCATTGGATTTTTTTCCTCCCTACTATTCCAGTCTTCAAATGTTTTTAACCACCTTGCCCGGCGTGGAAGTCAGACTGTCTTTGTTTTGCTTCTCCTGATTGCCTTGTCAAGCTCTGAAAAATTTTGATATATTTTCCACTCTCATTCCTCTTGGTTCACCTTAAGCCTAAGTTTTTGCAGAATTAATAGTTTGGCAATGTCATATTTGATGCTTTAAAACTTCAGCTGAATAGTACCTGATTTTGGTGAATTCTTACTATTAATTTGATATTTTTAAGTGCTTCTCTGATGCTTCGTTTTGAGCCAATGCCTTATATATCCCCAGTCTAAAATGGATCTGGTGTGGGATTGGCTTTCACTGTCTTGGCAGTAATTTCAGAAAACAACAGATCATCTAGGTTTTCTGCTCTATCCATATCTTATTGTAATTAATTTTTTTTTTATAACTTCGTTATCTAGTCATTTATTGCAATGATGTAGCAAGCTGGCTATAACTATCAGATTCTACCGAGTTTGAGCTCAGAAATAGCAACAGGAATTTTGTAACATTTTATTTGTCTCTTACAGATGGCTGTGTAATTCACTGGCAAGCTTTCATTATACTTCCATGTATTAGCTAGTATACATCTATCAATTAGACGAGTATTGGACTTGTAGTACCAGTTTTAAATTCTACTGACGACCTGTATACAGATGAAAATATGCACATAGATAAAAAGTTAGTAGTAATTGGAATTCTGAAGAATAGTTGGGTTTGTATTTTATTTTTATATTGAGAAACAAAATTCTCCATTCTAACATATGTGATAGAGTAGTTCTTTAAAAAAAAAAAGTTGTGCTTTTTGGCTATGTGTAGAGAACAGAAGATACAGCTCATCTGTGTTTAAGTGGCTCCAGTCTGTTGTTCCATTTAATAAATGAAATTTTCAGAAGGGGTTCGTTGTACCACATGCAGATCTTTATCATCAGCTTGAAATCTGAATGTGCCCAGGTGGTGGTGGTAGCATGTGTTTTACTTTCCCATTTGAACCAGGAAAGCGGTTGAAAATAACGTTCCTGTCCAGTGATATTCTTGTGTTTCCAACTCGTTTGTATTTGTGATAGGAGAACTGGAGCCAAACTTACTATAATGTTTTCCTCTTCCTTTTAATTTTTTGCTGGTGAAGACTTTCTCTTGGGCTTTGCAACTTTGCAGCAAGTATTTCTGTATCTGTTACTAAAAATTTTGTAATGCTTCTAGCTTGCTGCATGTTTTTTTCTCCTTTTGTATCTGGTTGCATAGCTGCTGTTTCTTTGCAGTGGCTGAATGTAAGCATCACTTAGTCTCTTCTATTTTTGGTCATGCAGAGTGGAAGTTTTGTATTTATATTAGGCAGCACTTTGTTTCTAGAATGTCACCAAGTAACCAGAAAGGAATACTAAATAATGTCTGCTTGAATATGAACTAAAACTATCCCTTCGTAAGATTTTATGTGTCCATGATTAGTGCTTTGTTTTAAATAATAGAGGTACGCAAAATAGTTCTCTCTTCTTTACTCTTACACACTATGTCTGCCTTTCAGTTTTGCTTAATGTGTCTTTTACAAGGGCATTGCTAAACCAATATTGAATGTCTCATCTAAAGATTTAACTTTACATCAAATATTCTGGTATGAGATTGTGAGTAAACATTAAACATTGGTCCAGATGCAGCTTGCACAGTATACCTTGCACTTGTAAGCTATATGCAAAGCCTGTTTCTTATTTTTTTTAATTTATTTTATGTACTTTTTTCTTAATATAAAACCTCAGCGATCCAGTTGCAACTTCTGTTGCAGTTTGCTTCACCTAGATTGCACTTCAGAGCTACAGCTTGAAATTTTAGTGCTGCAGTTGTCTTAACTTTCAGACCTCTTACTGTTATAGATATTGGAGTAATTAAAGCCATATAAGAAATTTCTCTGCCTTGTTTGGTCCCTTTCCTATGTTGCCACTTGTTTTCTTAGAGTGAAAATACCCCTGCTAAGTTGTCTTTCATATAACGAATTCTGATCTTCCATGCTTCCATTTTCCTTATTAATGGGCTTCCTTTTTGTTTTGTCAAGGGCATAAAAAATAAATGAAATGATCTAATTTCTGTCTACAATACACTGTGTCATAAGAAATTCCAAGAATTTTAAAAAAAATAATCTTTGGTTATACGTGTAGAGACAAAACTGTTTCTTCACTCAAAATTGTGTGTATGAAGTGATAGCACACTACTAATTGCGGTCATTTGAGAAGTCTTCTCTTTTGGTTTTCTTGAACTCTGTATCTTTTTAAAAAAAAATATGTCTGCTGGTGATAATCTGAAAATGCCAAGCAGCTTAGCTAAGTTTAAGTTTTGCAATGTATTTTAAAATGCTGAAGTAATAAAAAAAAGTTTGATCTGTTTGTCTTTCACAGAGTCCCCAGAAAAGAAGAGTATATTTCAGGAAGTGAAAATCAGAAGAAGTAGCTGCTGACATAAAGAGAAGTGTACTAAGGATCGTTTCTTGAAGAAAATTTTTTAAGGTATGTAAGGTATGTTTTGCAGAAAGGCCCTCCTGAAAATAAGGTGCCTGTTTTGCCTTGAGTGGACTAATATTTCAGACTAGTTTTAAAACAATCAGGCTAGCTTTAAATTACCACTTTGTATGTTTGTTGATGGCAGTAACTCTATGGAAGCATTAATTCAGCTAGTTCGTGTTCCATACATTTTGCATCAAGTGCATGTATAGATAATACTCTTAATATGTGGTTAGTGTAAGTAAAAGGTAGGTAAAGCATGTGTTTTATGTTTCATGGTCTTGTACATTCCAGGAGTAGATCCTACACTAACAGAAATGTCAGTTATTTAACAGTCTAAGTTTTATTTAAGGTGTGGATGGAGGGCTAAGAATGATTTATTTCATTGTTTTAATGACATATAACTACCGTAAGCCTCACATTCATAAATTAAGATGGACTGTCTAACAAATTGATCACCTGTTATAAAATTGCTTTTAAGTCAGTAGAGAAGCCTTGAATTTAAGGATTTGTATCCTGAATCCAAGTCCTCTTCCTTTTCTGATTTTGCTGTATTCTTAATGCTTCTAGAAAGGGTCTGCAAAATATAAGCCATGCTAAGTGATTTGGAGCCCGTGCAGATTTAGGAGCAAGGGAGTTGACAGGAGATCAGGAGTGAGAGTGATGCTGTCTGCATACCGTGCCCATTCCATATTCCTCCTTCTGGAGGGGCCAGATGTGAGCTGTGCTCTTCTGTTCTGAATTCAACTGCTGCTGTTTTGTGGTTTACCTTGTCACTGATATTATGAAACCACAAGTTCCAACTGATGCATATGGATCCATCGTTATTTTAAGATTAGCAATCACAATCTTGGATATATTTCATGGCAATATATAACAGAAGGCACCAGTCGTTTTAAGGGTAGGAGAGCATCCTGGGAAAGTATTTCTATATATGTGCTCTGTTCTTCCCTGCTCATTTGATTTCAGTCATTTTCAGACACACAGGACCTTTGATCTGCCACAGTATGGCCACTCTCATGTGTCAGGGACAGATTGCAATCTCTAAATTAAATGTAGGCTGGCTATAAAAACTACTTTCTTCAGAGTTGTTGCTGGAATCCAGGAATCTACTAGTGCTGGAATATTGGCTTTATTTGCTGAGGGGAGTGTTACAGTATTGAAAGTTTATGTGACTGTCATTGAAGTTTCTCACTGTCATGCTAACAAAGTTTAACGTTGCTTCATTTGGAATCTGACTGCACTGCTGTGGTGGTTGTGGCAAGTCATAAACTGTCTTCAGTAACTGTGCTTAAATTTAGAACTCTTCAAGGTCTGGTTGCTCATTTACAGTATAATATTGAATGTATATTGAGTATTTACTTCCTGTCAGTGATTAGTTTGCTACTTTGAGAGTGACTCTAAAAAGAAAGTCTTACTTTCTTGGAATTGGTTCTGAGACATATTTTAACTGTTACAACTTGCCAAATATTGATTGGCTAATTTGGATATCCAGTAATTTTTATAGTAACATATCTTTCTCTCTCTCACACTTCAAAATAATAAAATAAACTAGTTGAAACTCATTTGTCCTATTTGATACCACTGGGATTTTATTACTTTTACAAAACATGCTAGGATTCAGTTTGAGACTTTACTGGCATGTCACATTATGCAAGCATTGTTCATGTGTGGAAAAAGAGATGAACCTCATGGGTGTGTGCCAGAATAGGAAGTATCTCTTCACATAAGAGTAAGCAATTCCTGAAGGGTTTTTTTTCTGTATGAATTTAGCATATCATGTGTTCATTGTCATCAATTCTATATCTAGCTACTTTAAAATGTGATGCCATCTCTGTTTTTTTCCTTAAATATAAAATATTTTCCTGTGTTTTATTGAGAAAGATTTTTTTTTTTTCCCCCTGAATATCTTTCACACTATATTTTTATCTTTTCAACATTGAAGTAGAAAGTACGTTTGTATCTCAAACTCCCTGTACCTCCTACTAGTTCCACAGTAAATCTTTTCTGGGTTCAGATTTTGTTGCACTACTCAGTTTTGGCAGTAGTCTGTGGTTGCAAAATCTGGGTGGGAATCTATCTTTGTCTTACATGCTCAGTATGAACATTGTAAGGTTGTATGGTAAAGCCAAAAAATGGCACTATTAGTTTTTCTTTTGTACTCCAGTAGCTGTGAACGTAGGGAAGCACAAGGAGGATATTGCCACAAATAGCAGCCCAACTTGTTCGCTGTCCTTAAACTGCATCTCCTGGTGCCATGGTAGGAGACAGAGTGCTGATCTAAAAGGATCATTGTGCCCAGGTGGTCGTTGTAGGTCCCTTCCAACTGAAATACTGTTCTACTGGTCTGACCCTGTAGGGCAGCTGTCAACTCATCTGTGTGCACTAAGCAGGGAGATACCAAACTTGGAAAAATACCTGTGTGCATTGGTGCCAGATATTGTCTCTTTGAATGTAGGCATTTTTAAATGTGCTTGTGCTTTTTAAAAGTGTTTGAAATCCAGATTGCATAGAACATGTTTATTTATGTGTTTGGTAATTCTTGCAGTTTTGACTTCGAGTAAGTGACTGTGTGATCTATACTGTTTTTGGTTGTTTAAAAGTGTTAAAAAATTAGAAGTGGTTTAAAGAGTCTTGGGTTTTAGCTTATCAACAGTTAAGTGGCTTGGGTCTCGTATACTTGTTCACCACTTCTTTACCTCCACAATATTGGAGCATTTGAGTTCCTGAATGTCTAGATTGAACATTTTCTTAATTTACAAGGAAGGCGTATGGAGGCTGGCTTACCCGGTTGGGAATCGTAAGCTCTGAGACTTTATGCTTGTTAGTCTTACTGAATCAGAATTTTATCACTTTTGCAAAATGAATTTTTGCTGTGCTGCTTCTGCCATGGTAAATGGAATAATTTAAAACAAAGACCACAGTCCAGTATGTGTATGATTTTTGTCTATGTACCCAGGCATCTAGTAGCGTAATTGGAAAAAATCTAACTACTACTTACTGAAGGGAGGCTTAGGATGCTGGGGTGAAATGTTGTTGGATCTTCTGTTCTATTGATTTTTGTAATCTTATGGCTCTACAGTGAGTCAGTAGAAGTAGACTGAAATATCATATGCTGCGAATATTTCCTCCCTCCCTTGCCTTCCTGCGTCTCAGTAAAAGACAGGTAAAAGCAAACAAGCCAGCACTTTACTCATAGCACAAGGCCAGACTTCATCCTGAGATTCTATTTCTTCTGAATCTGGAATGTAAGAAAATAGAGATACTATCTTTTCTCATAGCTAATATGCTAGGATATTTAGGTAATGTGCTAAAATGTGCCAGGACTAAAATGAACTTGCTCACAAAAGTGGATATAGGTCTAAAGGGTGTTGAAAAACAGATCCAGTCTTGTTAATAAGTAGGTGCTTTAAGGTTTTTTCTTTTACTCATTTCACTAAAATATTACTGGTTTTGCAAGACTGTTCTTAAATTTTAACTGTGAAAATGTTATCATTAATACAACTACTAATGACGTAATCCATCATTTATAAATACAGCCACCGTTAATTATTTACTGTTGCTCTTTACGACTGAGCTCCTAGCCATGAGCAAGACTTCTGACTAAAATATGCAGCTTCAAATTAAAGAACATATGAAAGCTTGCAATAGATTTCAGGTTACCCATACAACCTTGACTTTTCTCTGTTCTATAGATGCATTATAACACAGGACTATTCTTATTTTCTTTATGTTTCTTGCATTACATAGCATGGTTTGTGTTCTGAGAATAAACACATAGTGGATGAGGCTTATTTCCATAACTTCCTGGAAGAGTTAACAGAGGCAAGGAACTGCAGGAAGAGAGGAACGATCCTGAGACTCAGGCTACCGTGGAGATCGCTCTAGGTTCTGATTCCAAAATCTGAAATTTTATGTGGTAACTGAAACCAGTAACATCTTTTTTTTCTGTATACTTAATATGCTAAAAATGCTAGGCACTCTGAAAAGTCTGTCTTTAAGCCTTGTACATACCAGTATTAGCCAGTACAATGTTGACATTAGTTTATGTGTCTCAGTTCTTAGTGTAAAATAAGATTATTAGTCTCATTTTGCCCCATGGGCTGTTAGGAAGATAAGTCTGTTAAAGTTTGTGAAACACTCTGCTAATTTAAGTGGCAGTTTAAAGCCTGTGAAGAATTTGGGACTTCTGTGTTCAAAAGAGCTAAGAGTTGGCTGGAGTGCAGGAATTAGTGAATAAGCAGTACACAGGTTGTGTCTGCACTGCAGTCCAGAGCTATAATTGCAGTGTATCTAAGTTTATTTTACCTAGTTTGAAGCCGATTCTTGTAAGAACAGTGTTTTGGTGTATACACAGGAAAGAACATTCAGCCCACATTACAAAACCTATGCGACCTGTGGAAATTACTTGTCTGTGTGGGTTCAGGTCTTCCACGATGTGGCTGCATGTTTATCAGTATCAGATACAGGTGTTTAAAGCTAGCTCAAGCAGCTGTCTTTGACCTGCAGTTGTGTTACAGGATTTCATAAGGCAGCACTTCTTATCTGTTTATCAAATGATAACCATTTGGTACAGTAAGACTGAGCTGCCTTAGGGGAAAATCACGTGAACTTAGGGACCCTGCCCTAATGTGTGTCCCATGGAAGCAATGGATGGTTGCATGGGGAACTTCGTTTGGGATATTTTCTGATTTTTGGGAGGTTGAATCTGCAAGTTTAATGGCCTGCTAACACAGTGTTAGGGAGCAAACCAGCTTCAAACTAGTTATCCATTTCCTACAGATGCAGAGTCTGAGAGCTGATGTTTTATTTGGATTTTTCTGTGCTCTGAGGACAGTGAACACCAGAAGCAAATGTTTTGGGTCACCAGGAGTGGAACGGTGTAGTTGTCAGTTCTTGTCTGGAGATATTCAGCTATACTTACTTGATTATATATGTGGATTGGTCTTTAGTATCTCTTTTGGATGCTATTATGTGTTCCCTCATAACTCCACTTTAAGTTAAGGAGGTACATTTTGCAGGTGGAAACTGAAGGACAGTTCTGGGCCTGAGATCTCTTCCAGTCATAGAGGTGTGTTTGAAAGAATGCTCTGACCCTCCTTTCGGTTTGTTTTGAGGAGGTATATGTATGTGGTTAATCTTACAGTTAAGTTGTTTCAGGGTTTAGATGTTAATACTTGCTCTTTGTCATACTAGAAGTTTTTCTTTCAATATGTGTCTCATAAACCTTGTTCTGCTTTCAGATGTGGTGAAGAGCCTGTATTTTCCCCTGTGCGGTATATAGCGCCTTAAAAAATGGGGTTTGGAGGTGACCTGAAGTATTCTCACGATGCTTTATTAAAACTGCAAGACTGGGAACTACGACTGCTGGAAACAGTGAAGAAATTTATGGTAATGCGAGTAAAAAGTGATAAGGAGTATGCCTCCACTTTACAGAATCTTTGTAATCAAGTTGATAAAGAGAGCACTTGTCAGTTGGACTATATCAGCAACGTGTCCAAGGTGAGACTGAAGTATTTTGAATTTGGAATATCCTTGGAAATAACAGTGATGGATTTATTTTTGTTTGTTTGAGTCAGATTCCTTTTCATTAACCTTCTTGAGAGTTAACGTTGCCAAAGTATTTAAAATGGCCTTCTTTCAGTTCCTCTGGGGAATATGCAGAAGTTGAGCTCCAGTCTTGCTTTGAAAATAACATCTGAATGAGAATCAATTCTGAAATTCAGGATTTTAGGTTCCTGGGTTGAGCCAGCTACTTTGTTTGGTGTTTTGAAAATAGAGTATGCTATAGTAAGCTTTTCTTTTAAGACAGTTAAATAGGACCTATTGTTTATGTTATATAGAATTTGTGACATAAATAGAAAAATGCCAGGAAATAGAGGCAAAGCCTAGCATTCCAGCTGTTATTCACACTGCCATGTGTGTTCTAAAAACAAAACATTAATTCAGGATGTTTCTCATAATTATGAAGTTATTTTGTATCCAATTTAACATAACTGTGTTGACTTTTTATAAAGGTAAGGCTGTCCTTCCCCAAGTCATTAATTTTCAGATTTAGAGCAAGTCCAGTAAAGGTACTGAGGAAGCAAACTCCTCTATTTCACCTGTTTGTAACCTTCACTTGTGACTTGGATTCCTTCCTGATTAGAGAAGACTATTCTGTTTTAATGGCTTCTTCAATTCTTGGCCCTTCTGCTGTAGCAGTGGCAACACAGTCCCTTCAGTCTGGCATGAATCCTGATCTCTTCTCTGCAGGAAAACACCCTTTTTGGGTCAAGTTAAATTTTAGACAAAGCAGTTTTTATGTAGTGGGCTTATGGGTTGGCTGCTGGAGTACTAGTTATGGCATAGCATTAGGAATGTGACTGCTCCTTGTGCAGCAGTCTGGATTTATACTGGATTAAAGTGGTGGTGTGTGTGACTTAAAAGCTGTGTTTATCTAGCTAGCCTTCTTCAGCTGCCCCAAAAGTAGCACTGTACAGTGTTTTGTCTATAGCAAATTCTGTTGTTGCTTCCCTCTTCCACAGTAGTTCTTGTACTGTAAATTGACATACTACCTTTTTTTTTCCCCCCATCTGTGTGTTTTGGTGATATATTTGAAATGCCTTTCAGCTGGTTATGTTTCATATATGTAGTTCGTTATTGATTTTGCTATTAAGTTGTGATGATTTTTGTAAATAAACATTAAAGCATTGTCATTAGCCTAACATTGGCAGAAATAAGGTTTCTTTTCTTTCTTCAAGCTTTCTATTGTAATATCTCAAAGTTTTGTATAGAATTATTGGTGATAGAACTAATAATTCTTGCTATTGCTGCCCACTAGGATTGCTCTTATGTGGTAGATAAATCGTCTTCTAATTCTTTTAGGCGATGAAACGGAGCAGATTAGGGCTCGAACAGTAAATGAGCATTGGCATCAGAATATTTAGCATTATTATGTACCAACAACCCTTAACTTTCATGTAGCTAGCTCAGTCTAGGATGGTTCATGTCAGTGACATGGGCACTTCCTGTGAGCAAATAAATTTTAAAAAGCTGAAGATTTGACTTAAGCCATGTTCTTTTTGGGTTGAAGAGAGGCACGTGTATCACATTTTGAAATCTTGTTTTGAACATAGGCACTCAAGTTCTTTCAGGATTATTTTTGCTTTTTTTTCCTTGCTTTTTTTTTTTTTCTCTTAAGGAGGTGCCATTTTTCTTTCAAGCCCAACAGTGACCTCCACTTCTTTATGTAACAGCAAAAATGTTCATATGCTACTGACAGATCTTTTGTGTGGGCTTACCTTGAAATTTCACTGTTACCTGTGATTTTAAAGTTGTGTAGTGACACATTGTCTTATTAGTTTTGGCAGTTAAAATGTCTGAATATTGATTACTTTACGCACCTCATTCTAATTTACTTTACTATGTCATGATACTTTTTCTCTCTTTCTGACATTTTGCAGAATCGAAGTATGACCCACATATCATGGGACATAAATCTAGTATCTTAGATCTCCTAAGATTTAAAATACCTGTATATTAAATTTTTGGTATTACGTGGCATCAAAGCCAAATGTCAAGCTGTCTAATTTTTTTTAATTTTTATTATTTTTTTAAGTGTACAGCAAGAGTGAGCACTTTGAGAGAAATGGTGTTAGGGAAAATCTTTCCCATGATTTTTTCATGCAGAGGCAGCAAACTTAATGGAAGGCATAACAGCAGCAACCACTAATGCTAGAAAAGCAGTATTTTTAAGTGCTTTCCAACAGTTCTTTTGTGTGTGTATATGTCTAAAAAATACTGTTAAACCAAACAATATTATATGTTATTGCTTTTAATGGATTGTGGTTATTTTCTGTGAAAGGAAATGCTTTGCCTTTTCTGCTATCCCCACCCAGCTGCTTTTCTGTCCCATGTAAATCTCATTTTTTCAAACCTTTCCTCAAGTATAACTTTTCACTTTAGCTTTTCCTATTTTAAAATAATAAAACATAATCATATAAAACACAGAAATCTGGTTTAACCGATGTGTTCACTGTATGTTCTCTTTCTAGAGGGATGTAGAGAACAGGAAAATGTGCAAGTGATTTTTTTTTTTTTTTAAATGGTAAGGGAAGTTTTTGCTATGTTTCTGACTTACCCAGGTTCATTTGCTGAATTGTAAGCTAAGTATTTCTTTAGAGTACTTGTCCTGTTGAAAAATGCTTTTGCTGTGATTTTCAGGGTTGATTGAAACAGTACTTGTCTCATCAGTAATAAATCAGCCTTAAAGAAAATAGAGAACTCTGACTAAATTTTCACCTCTGAGAGCACTATTATGAACTCTTGTATAACTGCATGACCCACTTCTCTCAGACAGATGTTTAATGATGTTTTTATCCTATGCAGCTTTGCAATATGGTTTCTGATGTCATTTGGAAACTGTTCTGTAATGGAGAGGTGAAACAGTTTTCAGTCGTAGACGGAAAGCTTTAGGCCATGGCCTTTTACAACACCACACTTTAAGCAGTCTGAGATAGCTGTGTGCCAGTCTGCGGGATGTTTATGAGCTAAAGGAAAGGTTAAAGATGGTTTAATACATACAGGAGTTAACTGTCTTTTGTTTCCTTCTCTAGAATCCAGTTTACATTGGAGCATTGTCATGTAGAGATGGAAATATTATGTATATATGTTTACATATGAGAAGTAATTAAACTGCAAAGCTACCAAGCAAATTAATTTTCTAAATTTTGATCATCAAAGGTGGATTTCTGTCTTTAGTAAGAGTAAGACAAATGCTAGTAAAACTAGCATACTAGCTGCCTTAAAAACCCGATAATTGTATGGCATGTAGCCATTCTGAAATTTTAGATACAGCATAGCCTTCAGTATTGGGTAGTTATCTGTAAGGAATCTAATACTGTTTCCATCAGCAAAGTGTGACAGGGATCTTTAGGGTAACAAATGCTTTTATTTGAACTGAACTTTAATTTTGTGTTTATATATATGGCATTGAAGTCTCTCTGTTCACCTTACAGTTCTTAATCAAAATTCAAAGCCACATGCAGCACATTAAACTTCCCTGAAAACTGACTGACAGAATGGCCAAGGATGTTGTGAGAGTACAGAAAGATGTTAGGTTACTATGACAGACAAGTAACTGCTTGTGTCTCTTAACCTGTTGGCACCTTATGCTTTAATACGGGTGGCCTGACTGATGCTGTCAGTTATATGAAGCAGCTGAGAAATGGTATCTTCTTAAGCAGTAACCACTCAAATGCATATTACTGTGAGGTATTTAGACAAGAGCAGAGAAGTCAGCTTGAACAGAGCAACTGTGGCTGGGAAACAGGAGAACAAAGGGCTGTGGGGGATGTATTCCAAAAAAAGGCTGTAAAGCTTTCATCGGTGTTTAGAAGTACTAGGACAGTGCTGAACGGTGTCCATACAATGTTGTATTTTTGTCTCTGGTGCTTTTTTATAATTTTATAAGTAAGTTTGAGGCATGCTTTTGCTGTAGCAGGAAGAACTTTATTTTAGAAGATCTCAAGTGCATTTGGGTAAGTTTAAAATGCTATTTTTTTTCTGAATTGTTTTAAACAGTAATGCATCTTTTCCCGCAGTTCATGTTCATTGTTTGGTTGTTTGTAGCCCAGAATAAGTAAGTGCTTTTCTGTTCTAACTTTTTTATAGTCTTGGTTGCTTGTGGTGCAGCAAACAGAACAGCTGAGCAAAATAATGAAGACACATGCAGAGGATCTTAATTCTGGGCCTTTGCATAGGCTTACAATGATGATCAAAGATAAGCAGCAAGTTAAGAAGAGTTACGTAGGTGTTCATCAACAAATTGAAGCAGAGATGTACAAGGTATTTTATTCAACTGTGCTTTATAAATTTATTATAGTTTTGTATATTTAAAATGTAATATATTGATAGTGGATTTTCTTGGTTCCTCTAAAAGTAGTAATTTGTGGTAAAAGTAGTGATTTGTGATATGTAGAAAGCCTAGTTTAAATTTCAATTATTTCCTTGACGTTTTCTCTCCCCTGCTAGCTGACAAGGCAGAGGTGGAAAACTTTCTTCTATATGAATTTCTATGGACAGATAGCACTGGAAATACTCTTGTTCCAGTAGAGGATGTTTCTGTGTGACACTTTTCTCTTCCATTTCTCTTCCTGTTCTCATTCCACTTTAGACATCCCTGGGACCACTGAAGGCTTTTGTTAATGATGCTTTTGACAGTCCAGACTGTTTTAAGTGGGGACAAGATTCTAGTCAGTATTCTAAAATATAAATCAAGTGTAAACCAAACATTAAGGCTGAAGGTGGAACTCTTCAGGGCCTTTTCTATTACATGTCAGTTGTCCTGCTTATGTTGAAAGCACTGTATCTAGTCAGTAAAGCTGACAGAAATCACAGTTTCATTCAGATGCTCTGGGGGAAGTTTAACTGCAAATGTCAGAAGTCAGATTGATAGTCTGAAAAGTCTGCTGAGAGAAGGAAAAACACTGTTTCTTCTTTCTTCCAGCAGAGAGTTGGAGATTTGGAGTAGTGTAATTAAAATGTAACAGCTGAGTAGTATGGTACAAATGTTATGGACTGATGAATAAAAGATTCTTGGGCTGGTTATAAGAAGAACTTTAAACTAGTACTAAACATATATTAAGTTAAATATGTTGACTATAACAGGACTGCTTCCATAATATGCTAGGATCTTGGTATCTTCCCCAGGTTTTGGCTATGGGGAGTACATCCTTTTTGATGCATGATCAGTAGGCTGTCTTATCTGATAAAATTTCCAAGCCAAATAATCACTCACAAACACTTATGGATTGGTGCATCTGAAAATAATCAGGATGGAAGAAGAGGAAAAACTGGTAGCATATGTTTGAAATAATAGAGATTAAATACATACAGAATTGGAGAAATGGAAAGAGAAATGTAAGAAAGAAAGGCTAGATGAAACAACACGGCTGGAAGTTCCGGTATACTTTTAAAAGAGACTGTGCAAAACGAGGTTTTTTTCTGTTAACTTATTAACTCTAATAAAATCTCTATTAAAAAGTTTCTTTTAAAATAAGGCTTTTCCAAAAACATACAGTGCATATTGAGCACTGCCCAGATGATTAATTACAAAACAAATTGATTTTAATTAATTATGGGGTGCATGGCCATGCAAATGTTTTGCATCCTGATGAATAAGCTTGCATTGTTTTGTTTTTTGTTTTTCCCTTCCTGATTTTCCTAAGAAGCATTTGAATAGCATTCTGGTTAGATATGATATGTTCTTTCATTGTTAGCTGACATTGTTTGTTCAAAGGTTTTGTGTCACTGGAGCACTTATAGAATGGTTCCCAGAAATTCAGAATACTTCTCATGTTCTGTGGTATTATTTCTGCTTTTGTTACACACAGAAGCAAAATACTTATTATTTTCCAGGACATTATCCAAACCATGTGAACATCAGTGTGCAGTTCATATCTTCAGGATATGCTGGGGAAAAAAAGAAGTGTTTTCCTTTAGGTGAAATGCATATGTCTCATTGATTTTTATTCTAGACACCTCTGATGAGGAATCTTTTTGATAAAATTCTTAAGGACAGTGAAATACCATGTCATTTACACAAATGTAGTAAAGCTCATATCTTATTGATTTATTCCAGTTCCCATTAAGATATTGGATATTTTTTCTTTCTTCATGAAATTTGAAGAAAAAAAAGTAGAGTGCTATGCTAGTTAGATGGGCAAGACTTTTTAATATAAGAACTGGGTTTAAGATAATCCTTGACCATCTTAGTTCCTTAAGTGTTATTTGGGGACAGAGGTGCTCTTGGTTTTGTTTTGGTCTGTTGAAAGAACACAGTCTAAGAATCATTAAAATATATTTTGCAATTGTTACAAAAGTTTCTTAATACTAGTGGCCTACCTTTTATTTTCCAGTTTTCTGTAAGAGAAGCAGTTCCTTGTTATTTGTCTTAATTGTGTTCAATACTTCCTAATTTCATCTTTTTCTACATTTCTCATGGTGTCTTTATAATACAAGTTTCTCATAAAGTTACTTTTTCCTATATCACCTCTGTTAGTCTATAATAACAACAGTTGTGTGTAAAAATACAAGATGAGAATATCGGATTCATGTGGAGAAAAGTTCCTGCTGTTAAATTGAATCTTTGCACAGTTGGCCCAGAAATAGCCTTGTTGGCTGTTTGAGGAATTCCATTAAGTTTCCAGATGTTGTTCTTGAGGGTGAAAGTAGTGGTATCTGGGCCTTGCCTCATGAAAAAAGGGAGAATTGTGAACTCGGTCTTCATGCCAGCTGCAAAAGGAACAATTTTTCTGTAGAATGGACTTCCTTTTCTGCACATTCAGTGAGAGGAGCACTTGCATTAAACTAAGTTCCTCTTCCATGATTTCCCATTGTAAGTGTATTTTTCTTCTTGTCAGAGGTTTGACTTTTCTCTACTATATATGCCACCTTTTTGGTATTGTAGTGACTAGTTTGTTATTAGCTTTTGTTTGCAAGTTCATGATTGTGATTATTTCTGAACAGTGCACTAATTTTTCGCATGGTGAATGAAAGTTAGTGATAGAAGAGACAACTTTATTTTCATTTTTTGACCAAAGATGTCATGTCCAGTGGAGCTGCTTCCACTGCAAAAAGATGCCTGAGTGCTGTGTTGCACTGTAGTTTGATTTTTGTTTATTTGTTTCCTTTTCCTCATAGGGATTTATGTCTTAGATTGGTTCATGCACAGTTGCTGTTTCTTACCTGTTTGTATGAACTGTAATATCTAAAAATTCTTCTATCTTTCTTTTTTTTTTGGATGCTAAAGGAATTCCTTTCTATGCATAGAACTTTTCCATGTAGTATGATTTATTAAGCATCCTTTTGGTGTTTTTTTCCCCTTGTCATTCAAATGGAATTGTGTTTATGATAAGCTGGATTGCCTAAGCACTTTTTTCATTACACTGATCTTGATGGGGATCTCTGTTTCAGGCCTCTTATTTCATTCCATGCATTTATTGATTTTGATTTTATTACACCATGTAATATCCTATTCAGATTATCTCAAGCCAATGGAAAGTGGTAACATCCTTATTTTGAGAAATAAATCCTGTTAATTCTCTTTCACTCATGCTATGAAGTTTTGTAATATGTTGAGGATAAGTATTTTTAATACTCTTTATATTTCTGTTTTCTTAAAGGTCACAAAGACAGAACTAGAGAAACTAAAATCTAGCTATAGACAACTAATAAAAGAAGTAAATTCTGCCAAAGAAAAGTATAAAGAAGCTGTGGCTAAAGGTATGACTGACTTGTGTTAATTTTATCTATTTACTAGTGCCTTTTTCAAACCTACTAAATCTCTTACAGTGAAACAGGGTAATGTTTTTATTTTAGAGCAACTCAATTACAATATAAAAGTTCATTTACTATCTTAATTAAGACAGGATAATTGTCATCGTGTACTTGGTGATACTCTTTTTAAAAATAAAGGTTATCCCTTCTTTTAATATAAATTGTAATACTTTTAAGTTCTTCGATTATTCCTTCAGTGGATGTATTTGAAATGTAAAATTGCTCAAATGAACTGGTAATAGTAGTAAGTGGGTTGCAACTGTGTCTCATCTACGTTATAGATGCAGTGTACTTGCATCCTGTGACCTATTATGCAGTGACATCAGCATCAGTTAGTTTAGGGGACCTGACCTTTGTCAACCTTAAGCAGAAGAGGAAAGGAATTCATTTGCACACCGAGATATTTTAAAGATTTTTGGTGAATGATGTGTGATTCCTGTTGAATTATGCTAATGATTATGTAAAGGAGAGCCTTTGTTCTATGTTGTATTGAAATATCTTGTTAATAATTGTTCTTAGGTGCATTTCTAAGATTTTTTTCTTTCTTTAGAGAAATTTAATTGGATGGCAGTATATAAATACGATTCCAAGATCCATCTTTAGGTTTTTGTATGACTGCCTAAAATAAGAGTTATTCTCCTTGGTTCTGTTGGTACTATAATTCAAAGAGCAATATAGTAGCTATCAGTGCCGAGAGAAAGATATTTTTCTTTGCAAATTTGTCTAAAATGTGGAGTGGTAGCCGACATGTGAATATAATGATAAAACAGCATGGAATAAAAGAGATTATACTTAGCACTGTTTAGCTTCGGCTTTTTTTTTTTCCTTTTACAGATGTCTGTATCACTTGAAAATATAAATACATACTCAGTTGTTAATTTCATGCAGTTCCCTAGCTGTTTTCTACATATAACTTTAATTTGGTTACTTGGTTTATCCCCATGTAACTACTTAACATGGGAATGTACAGTATGTAATATGGAAAATGTAATAGGGTGCCGTGATCTTTGTATGTTCTTTTATCCCATCTTCCTGTTACAGCTCTGATCATTCTTCATTCCTGAAGCACCAAACTTTCCCATTGAAATCAAAGAGTGTTTTGACTGTCTTCAGCTGTGATGTTTTGATCTGGTTCTAATTAACTGAGTTAATATTTCTTTATATAGACAGCACACAAAAGCTGTTTTTAAGACACTTATTTCTCCTGTGTGTATTTCCTTGACTTCTCTTTCAGGCTTCCATTTAGTATTTGTCTCATTACAATTGATACTTAATTTCACTTTCCCTAACATCTTAGTGTAAATCTGTTTTAACAAACACTGACCTCCACAAGAATGTTGCAGGTTTTTCTCCCCAGAATTGCAGGATTGCTTCTTCCCTGTTGCTCCCCAGGCTGTGTTCTTGCTTACAAATATTTGTATATCAACTGCAGGTCAACCAAGCTGTTTGTATTTTTTTAATCCATGTTTTTTTCACAGGGTTTCTGAGACCTCAAGTTGTCAAACTGGTTTGTGAAGTGAACAAATTAGGGAAGTCAATTGTAATGCTTCATTATTCCAGGCATTAGTTCAGTAACTAGTGCTTATTCAAACTATATGCTATTAGGAAATACAATTCTTGTTAATACACAAACTGGTGCAGTTTTTCAGATTTCAAGAATTATTGAAAATGAAGGAACAGTGCTTACCGGAACAGTGAGAGGACATAACCAAGTGTTGGAAATAAGCTGAAAAATGTTTTGTTAAACAAAAAAAATGAAAATCTTTGGGCACCAGGTCTTGCAAGAAATGTGTTAAAAGAACCAGTCCAGGTCCATTTCTGTAAAATGCTGTTCTCAACAGACTCTGTTCCTCTGGCAAACCAAGTCTCTATCACAGTGCCTGGCCCTGCCTTTCTAGAGTTGAAGGGGACAACTATTTATTCCTTATGACATACTACTTTGTCTTTGCCCCTGGGCTTGCACATGATGATTTGTCATACTTTCCGCCAGCTAACATGACAGTCACTTTGAATCAACATGTTGGATGCTGTAATGCAAGGTTGCAGCTGTTTTCACTTTTTGATGAAAACACTGAGAGGACCTGTGGGAAGAGTAATAAGAATAAGGGTTAAGCACTGAATAATGATACTGGTTAGTTACAAGTTTTGTTTGTGTTAGTGCAATGGGAAGGCAGCTGGTAGGAATTTTTGGATAGTTTCATAGTGAGGAAAAGGGAACTGCTTTCTGAAGGATGCAGGAGCTTCCTTATGGAAGGCTTTGCGCTCTCCAGACCGGGAGAAAGATGCAAGTGTCTGAGATGCTGGCTCAGGAGCTGTTCTAGGGAACCTTCTGCTAGCACTGCTTCTGCTTGGGCATCTGGGAAGCAGTGGGACAGTTGTGTTGCGGAGGGTGCCCCACTGAGCCTTGGCTGCCACTTGGTCCTTAGGCTGGTTTGCACTGCCCTGTTGTGGCCACCAGTGTCTGCGTGCTGTCTCAATCAGAATTGACTGGTTTGTCTTGTTTGTTCTAACTCTTACCCAATTTAGTCATGCATTGCTGCTCCTTTCTGGACTGGTGATTACCATGGGAATCACAAATGCAGCCTGGTTGGTTGTTCTTAGGCATGGAGACCTCAGGTGTCAGGCACTCTAATTGGTGTTACTTAGTTGGTTGATAGCTTTTTGCTTTTTTTTCAGTCCTTAATTCTTATGTTTGTTTAATGTATGGTGAGGGAAAGCAAGGTGAGAGGGGATAAAGCCAGCAGGTTCAGTGCCTCTCTAATGTGGCATACTTCAGCAAGTGGGACAACGGACAGATTGATTCCGTTAGTCTCTTCTGGATTGGAAAGCTTTGTTTAAAAAAAAAGAAAAAAGTATGTACTGGGAATGCACAGCATGTTCCTTTGCAGAATTGCGGCATTAGGGGATGTTGGGGTCATAGGGCATGCTGGGGTCATTGGAGAAGAATATGAGATAAAAATTTACTCAATTGTTTTTCAATAATGAAATGGACAACCCTCTGAAATCTTTAGGATGTGTGATATTGAGAAAAAATGGTGTAAACCTACAATAGCGGTCCAAAATAACACTAACAGATTGTGTACAACTCTGAGCCTACAATGCTGTGCTGACGTCCGTGATGCTGAGTAACAAGGGAAATAGAGTGTGGCATGTTGATGTTGCTGCTGCAGGAAAACACATCAAAATAAAATTTATGCCAAATGATAAGGACATTGTTTGGCTAAAGAAGAAGTCACAAACCTAAAAAGTTTCTTAAATAATGGGTAAAGAACACAAAATGGAAACTGTTGCTTCCACTTAAGTTTGTTATTTCCACAATTATTTTTGTTTCTGCAGAATTGTGCATCTTTAAGTGTAGTTCAGAGTGTGTCCGGGGGTTTCTAATGTTTTCATCCATGATTTTTTTGACACTGTGTACTGCGATGTGAAAAAAAAAATAAGGAAAAATAAGAAAAAATAAGGAGTACATGAAATCATAAAGAAAAATTTGCTCTTTTCCTTACATGAAAAAAAAAAAAGAAAAGCATGAATTCTTAACCATTTAGCATCTATTTTTGAAGCTGATTTTGGTGTTAGATGTTTAAATGTGAAATAGTTGCTCTTATATCAGTTAATATTGCAAGGTGGAATGGAGCCAGTATAGCTTTGGGAGGTTCATACTGGATTTTAATACAATGTAATCTTTAGCAAAATGTACAGTTTTCATGTAAATACAGCCATTACAGGTGTTTGTTCTTGTTATCAGTTAATCACTGATTGAATGTAGGAACTATGTTGCAACATTCTTATGTGACAGAATGGATCTGAAGTAAAGGAAAAAATATATTGATTCTAAGTATTTAATTTCCTAATTTCATTTTATGGAGCTGCAGCAGCATAAAAAAAATACTGTGCCAGACTTCCCTAGGTTGACTTGTGTTCTCTGACAATGTTGTGATTTAGAGGAGACTAGAGATATTAACAGTACACCTAGCACATTATACAACATTGCATCTGCTAGAAGAATGTTTTCTGATGCCTGCAACTCTTGTGGTTTAATGCTTCAGAATTGATGTGACTTCTGTGATATGTACTGAAGTTGCATGACAGCATAAGCTATATCTATGATAAATAAGGAAGCTGTTAAAAAAGTTTTCATTAAATCAAATTATTGTCCTACTATTCGTTGTAATAGCTGAGTGGCCAGAAAATACTTTTATTAGGTGGCTGGTGCATTCATGCTGAGATGCTGGTAAAATTGTGATTATACTACTACATTTCCTGGTGGCATGTGTTGCCTTTAGTTGTTGCTGAGATCAGGGAAACTCCTAGTAGGGTATTTTTTGAGTTTATTTTTGACTGAAACTCTCATATTGTTAAGACAAAACACATAACACTGGCTCAACTAGTCTGTCTTACTGTCATCAGCAGGCTGGATGCATTTCAAATGAATACCCTATTGTAAGTGTTTCAACTCGTAGACACTACCCGTGCTTGCAAGGGCTAGGGTTGTTTCCTGTGTGTAAAATAAGGCTTATAGAGCAGGAAATCCTCAGGAGTGCAGAGCCCAGAGATCTTGGTGACTTCTTGTGGAGTGTGGGACCAGCTTGGGCATATTGTTTTCACTCAACATGGACATGCACTCCCAGGATGTGCTCTCCTCAATCCTCATAGACCAGCACTCATAGGTTTGAGAGAATTTAGTAGTGGTGCTTACTAGCTCAAAAATCTGACAGCAGTTCAAAAGATTGCACTTTAATTTTTGCTAGTTTTACACTATGTTATTTGTTTATCTTAACATTAAGCAGATAACTTTATTGAACTAATTCTTAACTCAGAACTTTAGATCTGGTATTCTGTAAATTTGAAATCTGTATGTATATACAAATATATATACAAAACTAGTTGTTATTTTCAGTCATTAATTTGTTTAATAAGGTTTGGGGAAAACTTCTTATCCTCTTCTCAGAAGTAAGTTGAATGGAGGAGAGAGTGGGCGATTTTATTTCTTGGAGAAACACATTCATGTAAGCCTCTGGCAAGACATAAAAGGAAAAAAAGTCCCTAGAGATTAAAAGCCAAGATCCTGTCTTCTTTCTGTCTATCTTTGTAATTTTGGTCTTGTGAAACCCATGTTAATTAAGAGCATTGCATTTGCATCTCTTTATTTGAAGGGTGATGGTAAGACTGTTCACTCACTAAATTTCTGAGTTTGCTTCCTGAGACGGAACAAACAGTCAAAGCCATCCTAGTTTAGTTGCAGCAGTTTGCATAAAAAATACTTTGTAGATCAGTATAAATTATTTATAAAGTCTCCTGACTTTGGGGCACAATATAAGTGGGGAGAGGAGTGGCTGGAGAGCAGCCCTGCAGAAAGGGATCTGGCGGTGCAGGTCGACAGCAGCTGACTATGAGCCAGCAGTGTGCCCTGGCAGCCAAGAGGGCAAACTCCATCCTGGGGGACGTCAAACACGGCATAGCCAGCCAGTCAAAGGAGGGGATTGTCCCGCTGTATTTAGTGTTGGTGAGGCCTCACCTTGAGTGTTGTGTGCAGTTCTGGGTCCCATCATTTAAGAACGTTGTGAAGGTCCTTGAATGCGTCTGGAGGAGGGGAACACAGCCAGTTGAAGGGCTGGAAGGCATGTCCTGTGAGGAGCAGCTGAGGACTTTGGGTTTGTCTAGTTTGGAGGAGAGGAGGCCGAGGGGTGACCTCGTTGCTCTCTACAGCTTCCTGAGGAGGGAGGTGGAGAGGGAGGTGCTGAGCTCTTCTCCCTGGGATCCAGTGATAGGACATGTGGCAATGGTTCAAAGCTGCACCAGGGGAGGTTCAGACTGGGCATGAGGAAACATTTCTTTACTGAGAGAGTGGTCAAACACTGGAACAGGCTTCCTAGAGAGGTGGTCAATGCCCCAAGCCTGTCAGCGTTTGAGAGGCATTTGGACAATGCTCTTAATAACATGCTTTAACTTTTGGTCAGCCCTGAAAGTCAGGCAGTTGGACTAGATGGTCATTGTAGGTCTCTTCCAACTGAAATCTAATCTATTCTGTTCTAAAGGAAGTGAACCCAGGCTCAGAATGGGAAACAATGCTTCAAAAGTTGTGTCACTGGGTAAAAGTTGTGTCATTGGCAGTTTTCTTGGAATCAGTAAGAACTATCACGAGGAAATAATTTTCATAATCAGCTATGGTATTTACATGTGCGTAGTGTTACATGAAATAATGAGTTTAAGCAGGTAACTTGGGTCAGGAAGGTCCCAAAATCAGTTAAATGGGTGATTTATCCAGAATAATCCACTATAAAGCAAGTTCTTCAAGCTGTCTTTCCTATTCAGTGATGAAGACTTGGGAAGTTGAACAAACTATGAGGAAATGCTTAATAGAAGAAATGGAGGAATTAGAGAGTTGCCTCCAAAAGCAGGGAGCAATAATTTTTTCTCAAGAATATGTTCTTCAGTATTGTGAATCAATTACCTGAATATACATAGTTACATTGGCTTGATATATCACTGTAAAAGTATCAAGGTTTTAAAATTATGTGCTTTAATTTAAAAAGTGCCTAGTCCTTACCAAAATTCACTTAAGAGAAAGATCATGCTAGGGTCCCACTTGTATTCCCTCCACATATCAGTCTGGGGAAGCAGATTTAAGTCAAGCTTTAGGATTCTTTTATGTAAAAATACTTTATTGCTTTAAAAGTGTTGTTAGAAGAAGACCTATTGGTCATCTCAATCATGAGTATAAAGAATGTGTTCAGTAGAACAATGCAAACAAATAATATAAAGGAATATTCTTTTCCAGGCACAATGAAATAATGCTTTGTGAAAATGTGTGTCTCCAGAGTTGAAATAAATAAGGAAGTGACTATATGAGAGGTTTGTTATTGATAAACAAATGTGAAGACAGAAAAATATTCAGAAATTACCTCTGTTATTGAAAATGCTGAAAAATATGTAGATGAAAAGATAAACGCTGTTCTGGGAAATATTTGAAAAACTGCTATCATAAACCTTGGGAAACGTCTAATAGATCACTATATGCATTGACAGCTTTATACTTTAGAGCTGATGGTTACAAAAATGAAAGATTCTAAAGCAAATAAAGGAAGAAGTGGTTTTTTTCTGTCCGAAACATTACTATATGCTGAAGATTTGTGTATTTTCTCAGAGAAGGATTGTTGCTTCATTAAAAAAAAGAAAAAAAAAAAGCAAAAGCCCTGATACTCCGTCTTTTTTTCCATTTTAAAATTTTCTGAAATCAGAGTTGTTGTAATTCTTTGTATTATAACCTCACTAGAGTATCACAGCATTTGAAGTCAAGCTTCTTGGCTTTTACTGGGAGCCTGTGCTGTCTTTATTCCTAACCTATAAGCTCTCCATCGGCTTCTCATACATGCTCAGGCAGAGCTCCATGCACTCCAGCTGTTCTCTCACATAAAGGGCATGCCCTCTCCTTGTCTTCCTGGCCTGTCTTTCCCCAAGAGCCCGCATCTCTCCATTGCAATGCTCCAGTCATGGGAGCCATACCACCATGCCTCCACAATCCCGACAGGGTCATAGCCCTGCAACTGCACACAGATCTCTTAACTCATCATGTTTATTCCCCCTGCTGCATGCAGTAGTGTACAGGCACTTCAGTATGGCACCCCAGCATGTTCAGTTCCTGGAGAGGATTTGGGGAGATTTTTTCCACAGTGGTGCTTTGTAGGAACCTCCTTGCCCACTTGCGAGTGCTGGAGGTGGTTCCACCCAAGACCCATTTTGCTGGCTTTGCGATTCATTTCCATCACACCACCCCATGCCCTTTGCTCAGCAATCTTGTCCATTGCTCCCTCAGGACCGCAGGTCATACTCTCCCTTCCCCGTCATTCCTAGTTTAAAGCCCTCCTAATGAGGGCAGCCATTCTATGGGCAAAAATGGTTTTACCCTGCTTAGTAAGGTGCTTCCTATCTCCCAAGCAGATGGTGGTCTACAAACAGGGTCCCATGGCTGTAAAATCCAAAACCCTGTTACCAACACCAGCTCCACAGCTCCTTATTGACCTGTATTGTCAGTGCCCTCCTCCCACCCTTTTCCTCACTGGCAGGATTAAGGAGGACACCATGTGGGCCCCCATGCCCTTGATGGCCTTCCCTGGAACTCTGTAGTCACTTTGGTCCTGTCCAGGTTTCCCCTGGCAATATATTGTGCCCACATTTACTATAACATTGCCTCTGCTGTTTTTCCCTACATTTACCCATACACACAAATTTGGGTGGATTTGCTTTTTCTGATTCCTGAACTACAGAGGCAGTTATGTGAATTCTTGACATACATTCTTGTCTGTACACGACTGTAGTTCTGCTGCTTTTCTGTTCCCACAGTTCTAGCATATTTAAGGCTTCTCACTGTGTTTCTATTGGGAGTATATAACCCTCTATTGTCATTTCAGGTGTGTCTCTACTTTTGAGACTAAATTAAATTATTTTCAAAAACTGGACTTGTGTAATAAAATTATACAATTTTATAATTTTTTATCTTTGTCAGATGGACATGGGTTTCTTCTTGGGACAGCATTCACTGTGCACTAAAGCCAAAGTTCATGTTTCATTGCCAGGAGCTATAAATCCAGACAGTTAATTCATCTGTTGTGGGCTAAGCCTTTACAATGACCTCCATTGCCTCTTTTATGAATACTTTGTCTTCACTTCCAAATGGCTGAAGGTCATACCTATTGGTATCACTAAATTTCCCAAGAGTGAGAGGCAAGGGGCAGTCCTTCTTGAAATACCATAACATTGGACTCCAGACAGAGTCTTTTTCTGAGATTTATGAAAACTGGACAAGAAATTCTTTCTAATTGTCAACATTCCAAAATGTGCCTAAGTCTGACAGATTTAAGTTGTTTTCACAAACTATTTAGTATTTCAATTATACCTCTTTAAAAAGCAGTTATGATATTTATTGTCTTTTAAGAGCAAACACTTAAAGATGCAAAAATTTAAGAGAGCATCTCAAGTGTGAATACATGTTTAGATGTTGACAAGTTTTTAGCCTTCTGTCTCTTCGCAAGTTTTTGTTCTTTAAATTTTTTTCCTCCTTTTCTGTCCTCAAAGGTCCCAAAGAAACTAATCAAATAAAAACAAAGCAAACTTAAGAACAAATAGCTTAATAACTGATACTTCAGGAGGTGATCTTGACAGTTTTTCTTACCATTGTTGCAAAGCAACACAAAGAGAAAAAGATATAATCTTTCTGTAGAGTGGGATGTCATTAATATAGGGTTTTGTCTGAGCTGAAATGCTGATTATTGTTATATTTGCAATGAAACAGAAGTTCAGGGCTTATGTTAGCGTGTATCCATTGGAGTATAGTGTTGAGCTTTTTGGCTTGCAGCTGATCTACAACATAGACATAAAGAAATAATTTATTTCTGCATTCAGTTTTGGAATTCTTCATGACATTTTTCTGTAGTTAGCCAATCCATAATGTTTCTGTTTGAGCTCTTGGTTTTTCAATGTATGCTGTTTCTCTTTGAAAAAAATAGATCTTTAAGAAAATAATTTTGTCCTTTGGGCATTTACTTGCCCATAAGATTTAGTTGAAGGGCTGTAACTAAAGCAGCTTAACTGCAATTTTCTGTTGTAGAAGCAACAACAGTAGATATAAGCTTCAGTCATTATTTTAACCTATGCTATCATTAAGCTGGATTTGAAATCTGAACAGCTAAGTTTGTGCTGAGTCTTGGCTTGAGTCTTCAATGTCACGCTACAGGTAACCTTCAGGAGGTGGATCCTGGCCCTAGGTGAATTAGTGGGTGCTTTACGCTGTGTTCCACAGAGTCAGAATTTTGCTGTTTGAATAAAATGTCAAAATCTGTTATGCAAATTTGAAGACCTCGTAAGTGTTAACTTTTACTGAAATCAGTGATAACTAAATGTAGTGAACATATGGGGGAATATGAGCCTTGACTTCAACAAACCAGAAAAAGTTGTCAAGGGGTAAAAACCTGAGCTTTTCAGTGTAATTATTTCTTTTTAATCCAAAATGTGTATGAAAGTTTTCCATATTTGCAATATTTATTTTCTGAAAGTCAGTTTCTTTGAGACATCATGCTTATTTAAAAAAAGATGAAGTGAACATTATGAGCTGAAATTTTTTTCAGTTGGTCTCAGTTGGTTATCTTATACAGTTTCAGTTCTTCCATTCTAGGTGAATATATTAGGCTACAAGAGACTAATACAATTGCAAGAGCTTTGGAATAGCAAATCTGCCTTTTTAACAGAAAATACCCTAAAACATTTTTTTCTGAATGGGTCTATTGTACTTCTGTATGTACTGAAATCTTAAAAGGGTTTTTATTAGAAATTGAAATACCTGACTCTCTAGAATATTTTAAAAAGAATGCCAACCTTTTCTTTGCAAATGTCAAGCTTTCATAATTGAATTTTGCAAGGTTCATAATACTGTTTATGGTGTGACATTGTATACACAGTTTTTATAAACATGAAACAGTTTTGTCAACAACTGATGACAGTAGAATGATAATTAGATCTATTTATGAAATTCATTATACAGATAAAGAAAATCGGATGTTTTCCTCTGTGCTAATTGACATGTAGAACAACTGTGTACTCTGCCTCACTGCGTTTTGCTGCTTTAAAAAATAAATTACAATACAGAAATAATAATGTAGCTGTGTTTCTTGTATTAATTATAGGTCCAAAGGCTGTATTTAGAAGTTGAATGTATATGATAATTTGATTTATTTTGCAATTAGTTGAGGTGGTGTCTGTATAACAAAGGAATCTAGTCCTCAGGGCAGATAGAAGAATAGGATAGTTTAGCCATTAATGAGGTTTGTGAAAGAGAGATCATTCTGATAAGTCTCTAGTCATGTGGTTGTGATAATTTTTAGTGTAAATTTTCAGTTTAGTTTAACTGTTGAAGGCTGTTTGTTGTGGTTCATACGTCAGAAGCCTGTACTGGTAGTACACAGTAAAATTTGACATATGCTGATTTCTGGTAAGCTGAAAGCTGATGGGGGATGTATTTTAAAGATATGCATGGACAAGTTGTAGTTTTTAAGCACTTAAACTATGACATATGGAGATAATTGTGGATTATGTAATCTAGAGCATGCTTGAGTAGGAGTGGCCAAACATACGATAAACCCAGGAGATAATGCAACATTTCTCCCTCTGCTACTTCTTTGTCTCCCTCTTCCTGTTTCCCTGGCCAGTGTATCTCCGAAGGGAATGGCCCAGGGCAAGCAAAACTTGGTGCTTCCAGCTCTGTCTTCCAGCTACTTTGTCCTCTCCTCTTTCATCCAGTTTCTATACTGTAACTACTACTTCACGTCTTCCCCTCCAAACTCTTCAGTCACATTCTGTTACTTCCCCATGTTCACATGCCTCTCATTCTCCAGAAAGACCCTATATTGTGTATATCTTGGTCTGCAGATGACCAGGTTGAAGCTGTAGCCTACTGTATTTAGAAGCTGAGTGTATACAATACTTCCATTTATTCTGAAATTGGTTGAGTGTTCAGCTGAGAAATAATGTATATAGAGGAGGAATTTAGTCCTCAAGGCAGATGTGAAAATCGGATTGTATACCATGACATTATATTGGTACACTGGTGTCAGATTTGCACATGTTTTGTGGTGTCTAACTTCTGGGGTGTTATTCTGGGCATGATGTGTTGAATTATTTTTTTCCTTCAAATGATCTATATCTAATTTAGAAATAAAAAGCGCAATGTTTTTATGTTTTAGTGAAATAAAAAAATACAGTCTTCCCATGAAACGTGAGTTTTAATTGTTTGCTGAAACAAAACCTGTTATCTCTGGCAAAAGTTTTAGACAGTTGAGATTGTTCTCTCCAGAACAGTTTTACAGAAATTTTGAAAGTGGATTGTTTCATTAATACCTAAATGAAAAACACTTGTCTGGTGACAGCTCTGAAGGTGTGTTTTGTCTTTGTTGTGCAGAGTAGCTATGTTCATTTAGCTAAACCATAGTGTAAGAAATCTGCACCTTCCACATACAAAATTAGGTCAGCAGTTAGATTGTTTTCAATTAAATGACAGATATAATATCCTTTTAAAGTAATTTTTATTACTGTGTGTTAGCTGGCAGCAGCAAGGTAACATTGGTTCCTCTATTTGCTTCCTTCAGACAACATCATCATCATCTTTATCACCTCATGTATCAGGACCCAACTGATATTCCTGGGGCACTTCATTGAGTGCCTGCTTCCTCCTGTGAAAATTAATCATAATATTTCAGCTAAAACTTTCTCAAGTTCCTTTAAAGTTCCAGAGCTACACACCATCCAGTCCTCATAATTTCTTTGTATTTCATTTATTCTCTAACCTCTTCTTCTGACACCTCAGAAGAGGAAGACTCATCGACTCTTTCAGAAAGAGACATTTCAGCCTGGAAATCTCTGAAGGTCTTTCATAGTGAACACAGATGCAAAAAAAAATAATTTTTTTCCCCACCAGCTCCTTTTATATAGTGGCTGTCCTTTACGTTTTCTGACAAGCTTGCCAACTCCAATGTTATGAAAGAGAATTTGTTACTGTTTTACAAGTTCTTCCATCAACTTTTTTCGACATGCCTTAATGCGTTTCTGTATTTTAATTTATTTGAGTTCACAGTCCTTTGTGTGTTCTTCATATGACAGAATTTCAGCTTTTCAAGGTCTGCTGTCAAGCTCCTGTTCTGCCACTTAGCTATGAATGCTTCCTTTTTCTTTTTTCTCAACTACTTTGTGATAGGTGGTAGAAAAGTTGAAATACAATCTTTTTTATTAGTTAAATTATTTTAAGGTTAATAAGACATATAGTGATCTGAATGAGATTGGTTTAATTAGCATATGTTTATCTGTGCAGGTAATTGTGAATCTGCACTTGATAATTGCAGATACATGAATGATTTAAAATGCCTTTAGTTCCTGAAAAATAATGAGGCAATTCATAAATATCAAGAAGATAACAAGCATATGAGTAAAAGCTTATGTGTCTCAGTAAGAAATCATGTTGAAATAATCTCGTATCTTTTTATGGCAAGGGCAATGCATGATCAAGTTGAAAATACCCTAGTAAAGATGCAAAACTGTTTGCATAAAGCTGCTTGGAGAATCGTTGTTAATGAGGTCCTGTCAGAATAATGTATCCTATGAGAAATTGCAGGATATATGTTGAGATTAGGTTTGGGTGGTCTTTCACTGTTTCATAACTTTGTTTCAGAGTGTGTTTATTAAATTCCCAGACATAACTATACCTTAAAGGGATTGAAAGTGCACCGAAGGGCAGCTGTAGAGTTAAAAATAATTTGATAAACTGAGAGATGAGTCTCAAAAAAAATAGTGTAACTTGGCAGGATCAGATGCCAAAGCAAAAGTAATCAATGATGTCATGTTTGTATGGTATTCAAAAAAGACCTACTTTTTTTTTCTTTTCCGTCTTCTTTTTTTATGAACTAGAAGTATCTAGAATGTAAAGTTATTCTTTGGCTTTGAGCCTTGACCGAAGTTGCATTTGTGTAAGATTGTGAACTAGTCAACTGCAAAAAGACAACAGGACTTACAAGGGAAGACCTGTTGGTCCTTTACTATGAAGTTTAGAAGATCGGGCAGAAGAGGAGAGTATGTAGTCTAATATGTAAAAGATGGATTGCAGAGGATGCTAGAATCTCTTTTTTTCATACCCATAGCACATATGAAGTAAGGAAGGGTTTAATTTAAAGCAATAAAGATTTACATTGGAGAGTGAAGGGGCAGGGGAGGTGGGGAAATGCTTTCAGCTGGCGTATCACTGGACCTGAATGGTACTAGGAAGCTGCAAAGTTATCTGTCATTGGAGATCTTAGGAAAGTCATAAAAACATATGCCACATAGTTGTCCAGTCACTATGGCAAAGAATAGAATAGGTGACTTCTTGAAGTACCTTGTAGCTCTCAGGTTCAGCACTGAACTGGTCTTGTCAGCATGAACTTGAGGACTTCTGGTCTCTAGTAGCATAGAGCTGAGATTGTAGAGCCAGCCTCCTGATAAGGATACCAACAGTCATAAGGAAATGTTAAGTTGTAGCAGAGAAGCTGCCCATTTTGGACAGAAGTAATAGTCTGAAATTTCAGCTACTCATATGTAGCCTGTACCATTGCTTTATTGGGATGATATGTAGCAATAGAATTTTTTGCTCCCAATAAATGACAAATTTTTAATGAATCATGGATGTGACCTAGTTGGACATCTCTTACTTTCTTCATTAAAAATGTTTGTTTGCTCTGAGGCAAATAAAATATTAGCTTTTTCATAGTCACATGTATGAATTTTGTTCTTTATTCTTCATAGTTACGTTATTTTTATACCTGTGTATATAGTGGTGTTCATATACTTTTAGATAAAGCATTGTCACATTTCTGCTCAAAGAAGATACAGCAGGTTTTTTTAATTAGAAAACCAAGACATTTGGTCTTACTAATGACCTAAACCAGTCAGTTTTTACCTTCTTGAGAGAAGTACCTTGAAAAGACTACTGTAGAAAAAGGTGCAAATTTACCATAAATCTACGAGATTTATGTCATCTGCAAGTTTGTATACTTTTAAATCACCACGTGCATTTGTCTTTTTTTGTTTTCTCTTAGGAAAGGAGACTGAGAAAGCCAAAGATCGATGCGATAAAGCCACTATGAAGCTTCATATGTTGCATAATCAGTATGTCTTGGCACTGAAAGGAGCACAGTTACATCAGCACCAGTATTATGATACTACACTTCCTCTGTTACTTGATTCACTACAGAAGATGCAAGAAGAAATGATTAAAGCCCTGTAAGACGTATTCTTACATATTTTTAACTTGCGGAATTTTATATGTGTAGTATTATGTGAAAGTAATAAACTGTGATTAATTAATTGTATATCAAAGGATAACGAAGAAGGATGTTTTCATCTTTCAATTGACAATAAGTGTGCATAGAAAAGTCTATCCAAATAATGCAGACAGTAGTTTTGAGTGGTTACTTAAACATTCTAGCAAGACACTATCTTCTCATAAAACTTTAAAATCTTACAGATTAACTGCAGTGTTTATAGCTGAGCTGATGCTTTGTCCTTCAGCTGGTGTACTATGGCAAGTTTGTTGCCTCTCTGGTAGTCTTATTTTTATGAAATTCCACCAGTAACGAATTTGATTTAAACTGGCCAACTGTCTCGAAAGTCATTGTGGAGGAGGGCCAAGCAGATGCATGGTTAATCGTATGTGTAGGAGAAGTAACAGGTTCATGTAAACCTGATCTCACTGTAAAGAATCCAACCTTAAAAATAAAATTACCTCTTTCCTGAAAGATCATTTTTTACGTCATTATAGAAAATGTGCAAACTGATGCTCTCGGAGAACAGACAATGAGAAGTTTAAGCCCTCTTTTCTGGTTTGTAACCACCATGCTGCCTCTTTGTCTTTCCTGAAGAAAGAATAGGAGTTCATTAGGGAGTCTTTTCTGTGAGTCTTTTTCTGTGGTGTTATTTAAATCACTTAGCCTAACAGAAAGGGCAATTACTTTTTTTGGTAGGTATCATTCATTTAGATGTGAGGCACTTGTCTTTAACTCACTTTCTTACCTTCTCTGAAGTCTATATTCATCTTGACTTCAGCACAGAGGAAGTGAGGGAGAGTTGTGGATTTCACACTTTACAAGCTTACGTGGTGCAGACACCATTAACTGCCTTATGCAGTATCATAGTAATTCCTTTAATTCTTGTGCAGGTATTGAAATGAAATAGACCTTTGTAGTAGTCTCTGTACAGTCCTTTTAATCTTAATTTTGTATGTAAAATCACAGCAAAAGGGTGCATTAAATTTGTATGCTGTAATTAAAGTGATTTTTCTGAATTGTGAGATATGAAAATTCAATGAAGAGTTTTATGATGGAGCAAGAACCTATTGAACCCACTCACCTTTGCTATATCTGGAGTAAAAACTTGTAAAAAAATATTTTTGTCACTACCTAGACTTTTTTTGTGCGATCCGAATGTATTGGAAAATTACTTCTTTCTAGTATCTTTCGTATACAAAAAGAAGTGGTGATTTCAGATGTAGAGCTTGGTGTGGCCATCTGTGTGAAGCATACTTCCTTAATAATCCTGATTTTGCAGATGAATTAGTTTGGTAAACTTGAAGAAGTATAGATTAATATTGCTAATGACTTTTTTTTGGGGGGGGTAATTGACATAGATTCTCTTTCTACTTGGTATGGCATTGCTGTAGTTGACATTCACCTATCGTCACACTCTGAACTACTTTCTGGAACATTTTCACACATGTTGTTCACAGGCAAGGCAAGATTTAATGCTTTCTCTTGTCTGTTTTCTCCTCAGAAACAGTATTGAAAAATCCAATCACATAACTGTTTTTGTAGAGTAAATCTTACTTGAGATCTTATCCACGAAAAATCTATTGATACTTTTCCTCTCCATGTTCCTTTGGGCTGGCCAAAATTCATCAGTATTTTAAGAAACCTCACCATGCTTCAGAGCCTGGGAACCTAACAAGTTTGTCAAAGATAAAAATGAAATAGGAAGTGATGATGAAGGATCATTTATGAAAAGCTAAGAGTTAAAGAGAATAGGAAGGTGTTCTGAGGATGTGTCACTGGATGCTATTAAGAGCAGTGGCACAATATTAGCTATTCCTTTACTGTTCCCTATTCACTTGTTTTTTCCCACTCTTGGAAGCAGGTAAAGACAAGGCTGGGTGGCTTGTATTTTCTTACAGGAACTTTTTGCTTGATTTTATTTTTTCTTGTAAATATATGCTAACTTGTGATTTATGCATATTTTTGCCTGAATGACCAAATGATAAAAGAAATATATGCAAGAAGATAGTTAACCAAGAAAACCAGTTTCTAAAGGAAGTGCGCACTATTTTGTGACTCATTTTGCCTTATGCCAGAATATTTTGTCAGTCAGAACATGAAAAGCTTTAGTGAAGAATAGCGTCATCAATGAGCTGTATACACTCCTTTTACTTATAATCTCTACAGTTTTTAGTTTAGCCACTCTGTATGTAGATGCGCTGAAATCAATACAAGGAGCATGGTCTTAGAGACTTCTCACTCATAGCCAGTCTTTAAAGAAAAGGCCACAGTTGATCTGTTATTTCTTTGAGTAATATATTGTCTTATTTTTTCCCTTTTTAGCCAGTTGCAACAAGAGTTTGTAGAAACAGCAAATTGAAAGTTTGAAGCATCTTCAATTCCATCTATGCCTTCAGTGCCATGTTATACACTAGAATTTTTTTTCCTCTCTAGAAAAGGAATCTTGGATGAGTATAGCCAGATCACCAGTCTTGTTACAGAAGAGATTGTGAATGTCCATAAAGAGATCCAGACCTCGGTTGAACAGATAGACCCTAACTCTGAGTATAATGACTTCATAGATACTCACAGGTATGCATTTTCATCTTGGTATGCAAGTTCATTTTTTTCTTGAGAAAACCCTGCACTAAACTGCAGCACTGCTTAAGTGATCAGAGTTGAATTTGTTTGTGTTTGGTTCCTTTTACATTGTTATTTGTAAAGCTTTAATCCTAGTTTGAAAATTGTTTCACTTGCATGTACAGAAAGCTAGCTGGAAGCCAAGTTTTTCACCTGACTGTTTCTTTAACCATCCATCTCCAGTTACCGTTATTACATGTGAAGAGCTATAACTTTGGTGCTGAAAGGAGACTATACATGACAGTCCAGGTTCAGTGTGAGCTAATTTACTGTATATTTGGATGCAGTTTGCATTCTGGGCTAAACTAAGTTTCTCTGGTTTATTTCTCTTATTGCCCAAATTCTAGTTTAAAGTGAACTCTAGCTACCTCTGTGTACTCTGCAGTTATTGCAGGTTGAGCAGTGCCTGATACTACAGAGTATGCAGATAATGCAAGAAAGTTTTTTACTTTAAAAATAAACTGTATTTGCCATGTATTGAACTGTTACTGTGTATATGCAGAAATAGTCCTATGACTGTTATCAGGTGCAGGATTATAGGAGGCTCACCTAAGAGTGAACCCATTCAGATTGATACTCCTTGAAAACCTTGGTTATGCTGTGATCTTGATTCAAAGAATTATATGCCATTTTATTATCTGGTATGATTTTAAAACTATGTTCTTTATTCAGAGGAAAAAGAATATATGTCCAGTTGCTGCCTTTTCTTTCATATGTAATTTTAACTATATTCTAGTTATTAAAATAATTCAAATGTAATTATTTGCTTTATGATCTACTCAAAGATACATGTTAACTTTGAAAGCATAACATTTATTTACTAAATTAGGTCATCAGAAGTTGTTGAACAAGAAATAGAGTTTGATACGTCTTTACTAGAAGAAAATGAAAATCTTCAAGCTAATGAGATCATGTGGAATAATCTAACAGCAGAAAGTTTACAAGTTATGTAAGTCTTTCTTTACAAACCTTTCATCCTTTGGAAATGCTGTTATACATTATATCTAGGTTCACTTAGATCATTGCATAGCTGTGTCCTCATTTTTGAGGTCTGGTTTCTGAAAATAATATTTTCACTCTATGAACTCTTTTCCATGCTGGTTTTATTGTTCCTTTGCACAAAATACTCCTCCCCAGTCCCCTCAAAAACTTGCCAGCACTTTACACAAATTCACAGATTGCTAGAGGTTAGAAGGGACCTCTGGAGATCATGTAGTCCAATCCCTCTGCTAGAGCAGAATCACCTAGAGCAGGTTGCACGGAATTGCATCCAGGCAGGTTTTGAACATCTCCAGAGAAGGAGGCTCCACAACCTCTCTGGGCAGCCTGTTCCAGTGCTCGGTCTTCTGAGCACTGGAACAACTTCCTGTATTCCAGTTTGTGCCTGTTGCCCCTTGTCCTGTCACTGGGCACCACTGAGAAGAGTCTAGCCCCTTCCTCTAGGCTTCAGATATTTGTAAGCTAAGATATTGCTAAGACCCCCTCTCAGTCTTCTCTTCTCCAGGCTAAACAGACCCAGCTCTCTCAGCCTTTCCTCATACGAGAGATGCTCCACTCCCCTAGTCATCCTCGTAGCCCTCTGCTGGACTTTCTCCAGTAGTTCCCTGTTCTTGTACTGGGGAGCCCAGAACTGGACACAGTACTCCAGATGTGGCCTCACCGGGGCAGAGTAGAGGGGGAGGATAACCTACCTCGACCTGCTGGCCATGCTCTTCTTAATGCATCCCAGGATACCATTGGCCTTCTTGGTCACGAGGGCACACTGCTGGCTCATGGAGAGCTTGCTGTCCACCAGGACTCCCAGGTCCTTCTCCGCAGAGCTTCTACCCAGCAGGTCAACCCCTAACCTGGTATTGGTGCCTGGGGTTGTTCTTCCCTAGGTGCATGACCCTACAACTTGCCCTTATTGAATTTCATATGGTTCCTCTCTGCACAATTCTCCAGCCTTTCCAGGTCTCACTGAATGGCAGCACAGCCTTCTGGTCTGTTGGCCACTCCTCCCAGTTTAGTATCATCAGCAAGTTTGCTGAGGGTACACTCCATCCCCTTGTCCAGGTCATTGATGAATATGTTGAACAAGGCCGGACCCAGTACCGATCCCTGGGGCACACCACTATCTACAGGCCTCCAACTGGACTCTGCGCTGCTTATGACAAAATCCTCTGGGCTCTGCCATTCAGCCAGTTCTCTACCCACCTCACTGTCCACTCGTCTAACCCATGCTTCCTAAGCTTGGTAATGAGGATGTGATGAGAGATGGTGTCAAAAACCTTGCTGAAGTATATATTCCTCTCCTTGACAGTTAATTTATACAATGCCCTAAATCCATCATGAATCCTCCTTGGGAACATACTGATTCATCTTCCCAAAAGTGTTTCCACATTTAGTACTCTAGGAAGAATATTGAAATCTTTTGATGAAACCACTGAGTACAGTTATGTAGTCAGTGATCTAAAATGCCATGCAGAATATTTTCATGAATATATTTATTTCATTAGTTTTGTGTTTGCTATTGTTTTCCAAAGGAAAATCTTATTCATTATTATAACCTTTAAAATGCATTAATAACTAACACAGATGTAGCTGTTGTATTGCATTTCATGGAGCTTTTAGCTATTCAGGGTGATAAACTATCTCTCTCTGTATTTTGTTAATATATTGCCTATTTAAATCTTTTCATTACTTTTACCAACTTCACCTTTAATCATTTGTTACTGGGGAACAAATCTCCTGCTGAGGTTATTATGTTCTTGTTCTTCTTACCAGCCTTAGCTTGTGATGTAAAATGGTATGATGGAGTCACTTGTGAGATTGCAACTATTAATTGTACCTTTTTTTTTATATCGATCATAGCAATTTAAAATGGAAAATTCAGAATTGTATAGGTTGATGATGTTTTTGTTGTCTCTACTGTATTTCAGTCCTTGTGTGGCTTATTTGAAGGGTTTTTTTCCTTTAGAAAGCATAACTGATCCAAAGAAGTTATCAATGGTGTGTTGTGGGGTTTCTTTAAGTTTTTTAAAAAAATTCATCTGCTTAATCAAGCTATGATCCTTCTTTCTTGTAGGTTTTTCTGAAAATGAAAATCATAGTGAGTCCTAATAGCAGTGAGGTATTTCAAATGTAAACACATTGCAGTGTCTTCTGCAGATTTTTCTTATCACTGTGTTTTCTCAACATGACAGAATCTCTGGATTTTATTAGTTCCTTTTCAAAGTCATTAAGCATCTTCTCATTTTTCTTGTGCAATCTGATTACTTTTTGTAAATGTATTCCTTCATAAGTATTGAAATAACCTTTTTAAAATGAAGTTTCAGCATCCTTTGTCACTCCTCCTTAGTCCTGAAGCAGCTTCATCTTTCTTATGAAAGGATTTCTTGATAATTAAAGCCCCTGCCTTCCCTTTAAACATGTTTCTGCTTATAATATATTCTGCATTATTACTAAATTGAGATTACTCCTGCTTAGACTATGTAAATGCTGTACATCTAGATGTACTTCAGCATAGTAACAGGAAAAAATACACACTGAATCTCACTTTTCAATAAAATACTACAATTTTTGAAAGATTTTGCCTTCCATAGCTCAGAAAGAGAAATAACTTCTTGTTCAGCTTGTCTTCTGTATCCCATTGTTTAGAAACAAGACATCAGCATGTCTAAGAGATGAAATGCTGCTTTATAGTAAATGATTCTGATAAAATGCATATTTTTGTTCATAAATGTGTGTCTGCATATTTGCCTACACATCTACATTTTCAATACAATTTCCAGTGTGTCCTGTTACAAATCTTGCATTCATCCACTTCAAATTCTCTTATGAATTTGAGAGAGAAATTTTATGGTGTGATATTATTTTTGGGACAGGAATCAAATAGCTTTTTTAAGTGTTGCTGTCTTTAAGGCCTTCACTTTCTGCTATAGATTTAGGACTCTGAGCGAAAAAGTTTGACTGTATTAGGTTAGACCAAAGACTGACCTAACCAACGTAGTTCTCTCTACATTAGCCAACAGGGAAAAGTGTAGGGAGGAGAGCAAGAGCAGGATGATCATGCAATGCTGTTTCCTCAGAATGATCTCTCAGCCTCCCATAATTTTCAGCTCAGAAATGTTTTGAGACAGAAGTAGTATTTGTTTATAATAACCTTTGAGGTAGTTTATAATAACCTTAGAGGTGTTTTTCTCTCATGAATTTGTCCAGTCAGTTCAGTATGTACAAGTATCTGTTGTCCGCAGAATTTTTGGTCAAGAAATTCCAGAGATCAACTTCATATTATATGAACCCACTACTTCTTCGTTTCATTTTATAGCTCTTAAGCTCTTGTTTTGAAAGAAAATAGGAGCAATGTACTCCTTTCTGCTCATGATATTGTAAACGTCTGTCATAGTCCTACTGTGTGATCTCTTTTTCAGAGCCATCTTTAGCTTTAGTCTATCCTTTCACAAAATTTACTCATATCCTTTATCAAGCTTGTCATCTTTATTTGAATGTTTTCAAGGTTACTGCATTGTTTTTGAGATGAATGACCAGAATCGCACAGGTAATCCATATGCATAGTTTAGAGAGAGGCATACTGAGGTTTCCTGTATTCTTGTTCTGCTTCGTTTTTATCAAATCCTAGAAAATAATTTTCTGACCCGTGCAATGTATCAAGCCAGTGTTTTCATGGAATCATCTACTGTAATTCCAAGATCTCATTTCTGAGTGGTAACAGTCAACTTAGAGCCATTCACTACATAAATAAAGCTTTGAATTGTTTTCCCCCCCTCTATGTTTGCCTATTTTGATTGCATTGAAATTAATATTCTAAATGACAGTCCAGGTATTGAGTATCATAAGATCCAGAATAACCCTTTTGTATTCTTCACGTTCAGCCCCTTCCACCTACCTCAAATAATATTGTACAGTCAGCATTCTTTGTCACTTTTTAAACTGTCCTTTCATTTGGATTATTTTGAACATAGTAAGCAGTGCAGATTTTTCTGGAGCTCCACTAGCTCCTGGCACTGTAAAAACTGTTTATTCTTATCCTCTTTGTCCTTTTTTTTAATTGCTTTTTAGTGCAGCTGAGAACCCTTCCTTTTAGAACTGTTTACTTCTCTGTAACTGCCTTTGCTCATATACCTTGTTAACTGCATTTTAGATATATTTTGTTATAGTCTTGCTTTAAAACCACTGCAGTCAAAAAAGCCCTACAGATGTTTGCATCAGCTTACTGTGTATGCCTAGAAATATTGCATCCTTTATCCATAGATGATGACTTTTAAAAAATCATTTCTGTATGTGCTGAAACAATAGAAATTTGACTGTTGATATTTACTATTGGGATCATGGCCTTGGATCTTCAAAGTACTACATTATGTTTCTGCAGAGGAGAACTACCTTCAGTATCTACCAAATATAATAAATCCAGTAGACTTGGTAGATTTATTTCACAGAGTTTTTATAGATTCAAAGATGTATATTGATTCAGAATCAATAATTTTTGGTTCAGTTGTTTATTTTATCGAGTGTGTGAGGGAAGAATGACAGCTTTACATACTGTGGTGGGTTGACCCTGGCTGGAGGCCAGGTGCCCACCAGAGCCGCTCTCTCACTCCCCTCGTTCACTAGACAGGGGAGAAAAGGTATAACGAAGCACTTGTAGGTCGAGATAAGGACAGGGAGAGATCACTCACTAATTGTTGTCATGAGCAAAACAGACCGAACTTAGAGAGGGAATTCGTCTAATTTATTACTAGGCAAAACAGAGTAGAGGAATGAGAAATAAAATCAACTCTTAAAACACCTCCCCCCACCCCTCCCATCTTCCTGGGCTCAACTTCACTCCCGGCTTCAACTTTCCCCCCGTCAGCGGCACAGGGGGACAGGGAATGGGGTTTACGGTCAGTTCATCACACGGTGTTTCTGCCGCTTCTTCATCCTCAGGGAGAGGACTCCTCTCATCGTTCCCCTGCTCCAGCATGGAGTCCCTCTCATGGGGTGCAGACCTTCAGGAGCAAACTGCTCCAGCGTGGGGTTCCCCATGGGGTCACAAGTCCTGCCAGCAAACCTGCCCTGGCATGGGCTCCCCTCTTCACGGGTCCACCGGTCTGGCCAGGAACTTGCTCCAGCGTGGGCTTCCCACGGGCCACAGCCTCCTTCAGGTGCCTCCACCTGCTCCAGCATGGGGTCCTCCACGGGCTGCAAGTGGAATCTCTACACCCCCTCATCCTTCCTCCATGGGCTGCAGGGGGACAGCCTGCTTCACCATGGTCTTCACCATGGGCTGCAGGGGGGTCTCTGCTCTGGCGCCTGGAGCACCTCCTCCCCCTCCTTCTGCACTGACCTTAGTGTCTGCAGAGTTTCTTACATCTTCTCACTCCTCTCTCCGGCTGCAAAAGCTCTCTCTCTCTCTAAGTGTTTTTCTTCTTCTTAAATATGTTATCACAAGCTGATTGGCTTGGCCTTGGCCAGCGGCGGGCCTGTCTTAGAGCCAGCTGGCATTGGCTCTAGCTTCTAGCAGCTTCTCACAGAAGCCACCCCTGTAGCCCCCCCGCTGCCAAAACCTTGCCATGCAAACCCAACACATTCCACCCCTACAGATAGAACCACAGGATACCTCGTGGTGTGTATGCTCTATATCCCCTCTCTGGAGCAGAAAAACGCTTACTCCTAACAGCTGCAATAGGGGTCTGTACAGGTGGGGAGTAAGATATATCCTCTTTGAGTTGCCAGACGTCCTGGGACAGTTTCTCCACAGCCGAGACGAGGGAGGAAGAAAGGCTCTCTTCATATTGCCGGAGTTGGCCAGCCACTTTGTCCACTGTGGGTGCCTCTTCACTTTTCCAGTCGATGACTGCCAGTGAGTTGGCGTACGATGATGGTGCACTTTGTACAAATTTTCGCCACATGGGTCGGGTACACTGGACTTCATTGGGGTCTGTGGGCAACTGTGTGTTGTCCGGATCATAATAAACCATCTCCCACACAGCTAATTCCCTTAGATATTGGATACCTCTCTCCATGGTGGTCCACTTGCCTGGCCGACATACAACATCTTCACTGAAAGGATACCTTTCCCTCACACTTGACAGGAGTCGCCTCCAGAGGCTGAGGGCCTGTGCCTTCTTCCCAATTGCCTTGTCAATGCCCCCTTCCCTAGACAAGGGTCCTAGCTGCTTGGCCTCCCTGCCCTCCAGTTCCAGGCTACTGGCCCCGTTATCCCAGCAGCGGAGCAGCCAGGTAATAATGTGCTGCCCTGGAAGGCGGCTGAAATCTTTCCGCATATCTCGCAGCTCACTCAGGGACAGGGATCGGGTGATCACTTCTGGTTCTGGCTCTTCTTGTTCTCGTGATGGTCCCTGTTCATCATCATCTTTCACTAAGCGAACCGATTTCCTTGTGTATTTCTTTTTGTGTATAGGGGCGACTGATACTGGTATGGGTTGATCTTTTGGCTCGGCTACAGTGCCTGTTGCAGGGGTTTGGGTAGCTGCAGTGCCTGTTGGGGGAGCTTGGGCAGCTGCAGGGCCTGTTGCGGGAGCTTGGGCAGCTCTTTCATAAGTTACTCTTTCATAAGTTTTCATAAAATATATTTTAAGGAGATATGATGAGAAAACTGGCTCATTTTTACATTTTTAGGTAAATTTATTTTTATGAATAAAGTTGTGACAGAAGGAGGTAGTTAAAAGTCAGTGTTAACTCACTAACCTTTCTAAGTAATGAGAGGTACGATGTCTCCTGATAAATGTTGATGACGGTCATTGACTAATATTGAGATATTCTGAAAAGTGTAACAGAATAAAAGTTTATGCTTCAAAGACGCATGCATTAAAAACTAAGAGGAAGCAACCAGAATGAAGTAAGCATTGATAGTAGGCATATGAATTAATATCCAAATTAATTTGAAAAGTTTTCTGAAATACAAGTTCTGTAAGCACAAGCATTTATTTTTATTGATATTTGAGGCAAAATGGTACTAACGACTAAAGAAATATGAAAGGTAGCTTTCCAGGTGGCCAGAACCTAGTTTGAAGATGTCGGCTTTCTGGATTTTTTTTTTTTGTCTCATTTTATGTGTTCTTATGCCACTGAAGCCTGACAATTTGGGACTGTGTGGTTGTTAAAGCTAATAAGGATTGTGGTGACTAATTCGCTAGTAATAAAACCCCTTCTGTTGAACTGATTTTATCCAGGAGGCAAAGAAAAGGTGACAAGAAACTTCCTTTGGCAAACCACAACTAAGATGATACAAGGCAGATGCAGAGATGCCACTTCTAGCCAATTTGGATAAAAAATATTGTTTAAAACAAAAAATACAGGTTGAATACAAGGAAACAAGTTAGTTCAGTGTGTATGTTGTTGCTTTGTTTTATTTTCTCTAACAAACATCCCAAAGTATCTCAGAATGTTTAGGGAGAACTACATCAACTTTCTATTTCAATATGATGCTGCAATATAAAATCTGATATTTTTGAAATGATAAAATATTTTAATATGTTGTTTCTGCATGTATACACTTATACCTTCCAGTGATAAACAATCTTATTAATTTGGTTTTAATTTCTTGAATATTGGTGCTTGATCATTAGATGTAACATCTGCTTCCTGTACATCAACTGTTAAGCCAATATAATCTTGATTAAAATTTTGATTAGAAAGCTGATCAAAAAGCAAGTATCTGCAGTTACAAAATTGGTAATTACTTTTTTTCTCAAGGTATTAAAAGAGAAAAGTTAGTTGATATTAAAATGTGTAAGAAAATTGTAATTTCTGAGAAGTTCAGCATACAGATTGTGATAGCCTAAAAACAATAAAAATGTTTATTAAAAAGGAAGCTGTGGGGATATTACTTTGAGAGAAATGTTTTAAGTATTTCCCTTATCTCAAAATAAACGCATGCAGATGCTCATTCATTTGGGAAATAAACTTTTATCATTCACTGTATGGCTTTTTTAATAGTAATTTAAGTCTCCAAGATAAGATCCAGGACTGTGTGAATAAAGAATATATTTAACCAACATTGTATAAAACATATCAGGAGGAGAGAGAACTAATTCAATGTTTAGAATCAGATATACACTTTGGTATATAAGGGCATGGAACATGGTTCCTAGATATCTAAAGTCCATGTAAATTACTCTCAATTGACCTTCTGTGTCATTCCCCAATCTGGAATGGTTTGGGGCAATAGAACTGTGCAGTGGTAAGTACTATATGTATTTTACCTTTGTTCTGTTTACTATTTTACTGTTTACTTCAATAACAGTTTTACTGAAATTGGGCTTGAAAATACACGGGAAGCAGGGTAAGATAGTTAAAGATGGATAGATGAATGCTGAGAAGGAAATAACGTGTACATATTTATTTATTTATTTTAAAAAAATTTGTTCTCCTGGCTTAATAATTGCTTGAAGTCAACATACGTATTTTGATATGCATTTTAGAAGTCAACATTATGTGGCCCATTTATCTGCATTATTCAGAATGCAAATGTTATTGTACATTTGTGACTTCTTAGTTATTGGAATGTTTGCCAGCATAATTGCAGTGTCAATAATGGTTTTAATGTGCAATAACCCCTTCTCTGTTAGTATTGAGTGTTCTTGTACAAGTTTTACTTTTCCTTTGAATTAAACATTGCCAAAGATTATGTGGCTTTAAAAAAAGTTAATTGTAGAGAAAAATATACAGATTACTCATAACAGAAAGTGTCAATTTATATTTTTGTTATTTCTAGAGATGAATAGAACTTGACTACTGATTCTGTGTATTTATTTAACATCTACTTAATCTTTCATAAAGTATCTCATAAATTAGAAGTATATTAGGAAGGCATTAATTCACAGAACTCAACACACATTCTGGGAAAAAAAAATTCGAGATAGGAGAGCCTGCAGGCAGCAGATCATTGTGTAGCCTTGTATGTATACAGTGGCTAGTATGGGATCTGTAGTAATATGGGTTAATAATGTAATATTAAGGTATATCCAGAAAAAAAGGTCACCAAGCACTGAGTAAGATAATTTCAAGAGTAATGCTCCTTTTCATCTTCAGGAAAAAAAAATATAGTGTTCCCAGATATATACAGTTTGTATATTCACAACATGGATTTCTGAAATCTATGTCTTACAGGTTAAAAACAGTAATAGAAGAACTAATTCAGACGCAGCAAACCCTTTTGAGCAAAGAGGAACTTGTGTTGGAACTGGAGAAAAAAATAGAAGAGTCTTCTAAGACTTGTGAAAAGAAATCTGAGTAAGTCAAAATGAAATTTCAAAATACAATAATTTGAGGGAAAAGTGTCTATAAAGCAATTCCTGAGACATAAATAAGAAATAACCTCCATTAATCTTGTTCTGCTTTTGTGAGAAGTGATTATTGGGAAAAAAACCCGTAAGTTAGTTTCCCATCTCTAAAATAACCCTTACCCACTGCAAGTCCTAATTCATTGCAGAACTGAGCAGGTCCATTAGTTTAATATAATTGTCATAGTGTTGGGATGGCTCAAGAAGCGGACCATTGGTTAGTATGATAAACTTCAGCTTGATGGAATAAAAGGAGTCAGTTCAGATTGCCTCTCTGTTTGACAGAGTTCATGTGTAGATATAATTTTTGACAGACTTTTCCAGAATCCTGTGCAAGAAGTAATCTTTCTTATGCAATAATATGTCTGGAACTTGTCAGATTAAGTTCATTCTTTGTTGCATTTTCTTGACAAAACTGAATGTAGATCTGATACCCTGTAGTACTGCATAGTAAATAACGAAGGCAAGAGATAAATATTTTACAGACCTGTAAATAAAACATTATTATAAAGAATCATTCTTGGTCAAGATCTTTAGGTTTTCTACCTCTGGTTAGAAAAAATATTCACATCACAGTCTAAACTGAAGTTAATACAATAGATAAAGAAGCCGTCTGTCTGTAGTGATGTTTTTCTGATTCTTGTTGCAGTCAGTCATAACCTTAGTAACGTGGTCATAAATATTAGTTTACATTACCAGTAATTTGGAATGCAAGTCCCCAGGTAATCCTGTTTTCATTCACTGAAGAAGTCTTGAAGCTGTTTGTTGAAGGCATCTTATCGCTTGATACATTGGGTAGTATTTCTTTCATACCCAAAACCTTATGTGTATTTACAATATCAATATTTTGATTAGATACTTTCCTGTTCTTTCGTTGATGTTCACATGTACTCACAGTGTATTTTCAAATTTTTTGGTTCTTGCCTTACCTTTCTTGCTGCATGTTACTTAAAGGATAAACTTTGTATTTGTACGGTATTTGAACTAGATGAGTTTGGGGTTTTTTCTTTTGTTTTTGCACCCCCTCCCCCACCCCGTGTTGTTTTGTTATCGGTTATCTCTCTCTGAAAATAGTTCAGACCATCTGTGTGTTTCTTGCTGTGGGTAGCAGGTGTTTGTGGTGTTGAGGAGTTGATTTCAGTCCAGACTGCACCAGTACCTGTAGGTCTTGTTAAAAGGCATGAAATCTGGCTTAGATTTCTAGTTGTAAGATAAAAGTTTTCCTGAAATCACTTCAGTTCTAATTTGTACTTGGTCATGCCTTCCTCCAGCAAACCCCGTTTTCACCCTTTAGCTACAGTGCAGAGTGGTCAGGATTTTTTTGCACGTGCTTGTGGTCCCTAGAAGATCTTGTCCAACTGTTGCATGTTCTTGACTGCTGTCATAGCATATGGCACTGGCATCAGTGCTGCAAGACAAGACGAAAGGTAAGGGTAGTTGAGCAATAAATGAAATCTTGCTTCCTGAGCCAGAGGTTATGATGTTGGTGCAATACAAGGCTATGGTCAGGAAAGAAAGTGATGAGGTCCACTCCAAATGCAAGAGCTCTAGACCCTATGTTATTGTTGAGCCTCACCCAAGATGCTGAGCTTCACCCTTGTGGATGTAAGGTGAGTTTAATAGTGCAAATTATTATTACAACAACTGTGTGGATTGCAGCAGATTTCTCATCACTGAAAATCATAATCTAAAAATTTATTTCTTCTCTAAAGGATAGGGAACCCCAGTGTTTATAAATTCAATTAAAAGTGGAGGAAAATAGTAGCTTCATCGATATGTGTTACAGCATGATTTTTGTGATAGATTGAGAAAAGAGAATGGGTGTGTGTTTGCATTGTCTTGTAGCTTTGAAAATTTTCTAGAATTGCTTCGTGTGTTTATGCCTTTGAGCAAATAATTCTGTTGAGGACTTTTCATGCTTTATTTTTTGCCTTTTGGTTTTTTTTGGCTTTTATGAAACAAAGTATGTATTTTAAATCATGTATTTTTAAATTCTTTGTTATTTTTATCTGCAGTATTGTACTCTTGCTGAGCCAAAAGCAAGCGCTGGAAGAACTTAAGCAAACAGTTCAGCAGTTAAGGTGCTCTGAGGCAAAATTTGCAGCCCAGAAAGAACTGCTGGAACAAAAGGTTCAAGAAAATGATGGAAAAGAGCCACCACCTGTAGTGAATTATGAAGAAGATGCCAGATCAGTGACTTCTATGGTAAGTTTTACATCTGTTTTGCTGAATTGTGCAGCCTTGCTATTGTACTTTAGTCCTGGGATCAGAGTCTCAAGATACTCGCAAGGATGACTGAAGTGGATAAACTTCACTTTGCATTTATGGAGACTTGTTTAGAAAAACAGTTCAGTTGTGTGATTTTTTTGAAGTTGAAAGAACTTGTAACACCCTCTGTATGTCTGCGGACTTGGTTTGGTCTTCTGTACACTCAATGCTTAGATTCTCATTAGACTGTTTTATATTCAGAAGTGTAAATCCTTACATAGATTTAGCAAACATGACTGACTATATTGGTGATTTCATTGGCTGTGTTGAAGAAATACATTCACAGTTGTAGATAGAAAACTAACAGTAAAAGCTGTTGGAATCACTGCACGCACTGTGTAATTGAGAAATGGATTTCATGTACTGTAATTACTTTAAACAGAAGCAAACACTTGTTTCTTTGCAACTTATTTTTAATTGTTTACTTGCTCTTAATAGCACTTTGGTGCTATTGGTGAGACCCCATATATTTCAAATGAGTACTTTGCTAATATTTTGTGTGACTTCCTTTTCTTAATTGTATGCAGCTATGTGTAGGGATAGTAGGCCACATAAAAAAGCAAACAAACAGTACCTGTTTACTAAAGGGACAGGCAGTAGTGTTTACTTTTATGGATTAGGTTTGACATATATGAGATGCTTGTGACTTGTTTTCTTTAGAGGTTTAGCCTGCCATTTCTTTTGGCCCATAGAGCGGTAGCTTAGTGAAATGATAATGAAATGGTTATATCTCAGAGGAATGCTTTTGTTTTTCTGTTTGTGGTTTGGCTTTTTTTCCATTCCCATTCTACAGTTATAGTTAATTGTCAGTATTCTCTTGCTTCCACTACTACTGTTTAATATTTACAAGGCACTGGCACGTGTTTCCCGTTTTCACTGGCACAAAACATTATTTTACAAAGCTTGTATGCTTGTCATGATCTAGGAGGAATTGATAAAGCACAAAAAGATGAAGGAGAAAGGAAGGATCATGGTAATGATTGTGAAAGATTAGGAGGCTTGGAATCTTTTTTGGCATAGGCTATCTTGTTAGTTATTTCATGTAATACCCTGTAGTAGTGCTAGTGAATATTGTCTGTAAGGTTTAGTTGAGATGTTGAGTCTAATCAAGAGAATGGTATTCTTCCACCTCAGTTCGAGATTACTAAAGTCTGTCTTCTGGTGCTCAAATCTCTGTTTCAATAGGTAGAAGAAAATAATCCTTGCATACATGTACAATACACAGTGAAGAATTCTGACCTCTTTTAATTTTTTTTGAATGAAAGTTATCTATGATAATTTATCTTTCTTTTACTGGAAGAGGTACGTACTGATATTTCTAGAATGGTGCAAGAAATACATTTTTGCATATATTAAACGTCCTGAGGGTAAGGAAAAAGTCACTATTGTGACTTCAGAGAATTTAATCTCTTAATTTGTATGCACCATGAAAAATATGGAATATGACTTAAGTGCTGGGTGATTTCCCTTGAGTAAGTTATTTAAGAGAGGCAAATACCACCTAAGTTTTGTTTAACTGTTGATACCCTGTGTTTTTAATCAACTAAAAAGTGGTAGATACAACTGCAGTCTAAATTAAACTTTTTTCGAACTGGTGGACCTTGAGAGGGCAGTCTTGACTGTATCTCAAGATGAAAAAATAATACACTGATGGGCTGTTTGTATAAATAAGCACCCTGTTGATTTTTATAATGGGATTTTTTTTTAGTAAAACTCCTTAAAATCATACAGGTGCTAAATGATCAGAAGTGAAATGTTCTTGCTGCTGATTGCTCATCCTGGTGTCATTCAGGAGGATCATTGTTTCTTCAGCTACAAATCTGTTTTGGTTTCTCCTCTTTATCTAAAAGCAGTTCATCTAAATGTTGTCTGATACTACTTTTCAATGTGGTTATTTATTCCTTGTCAGAAATTAATTGTAAACACTTCTTTTTACAAATTCTTTTCCTAAGAATGACAAAATCATAATTGACTTGTGTTGTGAGCATGCATATGAAATAAATTTTCATGTGTTCAGTCACAAGTGGGGTTTTTTTGGTAATTTAAGATTAAAAATATGACATACAAACCAACTTCGTAAAGTTTCGTATGCCTTTAAGGATTTATATGGTATCATATAAATACAGCCAGTTTCATAGTGGAATAGTTTGCAAATTGTTTTGTTTTCCATCTCTTACATTAGGTAACAGTACAATAGAATACTAACAAGGAATGAAATTCTGAAATGCTGTTTGATGTGTTTTTATAGACAATGTGATGTTACATATGTGTTATAACTTCATCTCCTTGTTCTTTTTTGCCTCTGTTAACTGCAGGAAGTTTCTTATTTAACAAAATATGTGTCTTCCACTATGGTTTGGTTTGGTTAATATATTTTATTGTTTGTAGAATGTTACCTGTGTTTTGGTGTTCATGTACACATTTCAAGAAAAAAAAGAAATTGCTGGATGATTCTTTTTTGTTCAATCATCATAGCATAGCAAAGAGTAAAAAAAAAAATAAAAAATCTATTTTTTATCATTCCTGAACATTGCATTTAAAAAATTTGGCATCATATGTGGAAAAAATAAAACATATTGTCTTTATCCCTTTCTACTGAGATAACCATGCAAGACAGAGATCATTTTAGTGCTGAAGGTGCTATGAGTTTAAAATAATGTCTTTGAGCCCTTAGATTTATGCAGTTATGATACTATGCACTATGTAATTGGGAGAATCATAGCTAACTTTTTCTTCTACATTCATATTAAAGCAAGGAGATAGATACTAAGAAAAAGCTGGTTATTCCTTGTAAACAGATGCTTTTTTTTCCAAAATGTAGTATCCAAATTGTTATATATTATGCCATTTTAGAAAAAATAACCAGTAACTTGAAGCTTGAACTCATTTTTAAGTGTTTAGATGTTCAGTCAATGAATGTATGGGCTGTCATTTGTCCTAAGACACATATGCTGTTCTTGCTATTAATATGATCAACAGAGCATGGCAGTAGTCCACCATTATTAAAACAAAACAACAATAACAAAACTTTTATATATCTAATGATCTGATTAGAAATAAAAAATCAGGAATATTTGGAATATTGCAGTGCTAGTTAACCATTTACTTAGGTAATGAAGTACAATGATGGTGGTTTGCATTTCATATTAAGACTTTAAAACTACAGCATCAGTATTGACTTGGAAGTTGTTACAGAATGGGAAGTCTTCAGGGAGTGCTTAAGCCTGGCAATAGATTTAGTTAATATAAAATAGTAATTAATTTTGTTTGGCAATAATACGATGACATCTGTATGCCACTTTAATGTATCTTCTCCTTTTTCCTTACACGGTAAAACCAAATATTATAAAGGTGCAAACTCATTAGTTTTAAGAATACATATTTAAAACTATATGGTTTTCTCACTGTACAAATGTTTCCTATAGATTTATTTTGCATATTGCAGCATTATACTGGAACCACTGTTAAAGCTGAGACTTGGTGTGCAGACTCTGCAATACTGGAAAGACTTGTCAGCAGGTGGAGCTCAGTGCCAGAAGATTAGTTATGACTGAATAATCAAAATTTTTCATCACTATATATGTTTAAAAAACACATATGAGACACAGAAATGTGGAGAAAAAATGTGTGTTCTCATCTAACATCTAAATAATCTGAAATATTGGTTTGTCTTTGTCTTCTTTGATTTTTTTGAGGTTTTTTTACAAATAATAAAATACAACTGTAATGTAGAAAGACCCTAATGCATAGTCTTCAACAGCATGTAAGCCAACTAAGAGAGCTGTGCAGCTTTACTGCCCATGGAGTGACAGTACAAAGTCACTGTTCTTTCTCCATATGCTCCTGCTGCACTTCCAGTACAGCTTGGTTGTCAGGATGGAAGGCTCTGGAGTGCATATGAGTCAGGAAGGAGACCGTAGTGTCTCTGATAACGTGAACTCACGAAATGTACACAGGGCAGAAAGAAGCTGAACCATCATGATATCATGATACAGCCAGTGGGATGTAGCTTACTATTAATGCACCATTCCAGGAGAGTGCCCGGTTTAAAACTGTACGCAGTGGGGCAACAGAAAATAGGTATTAGAGATTTTACATTTTTGAAATCCGGTTTTCTCTGTTGTAGCAGAATTATCCCAAAGGAAAAAAATATAAAAGTTCACTGCATATCTAATTGGCTTAACTATTTATCATTCCTTTTTAAAAGCTTCAGAGATTCTATTCTTAGTGATTGCTTTACAAGTAAGATCAGCCAGCTTTTGGTGAAGATTGTGGCAAATAAAAAAGTTCTCAGGGGTTATGGAAGAAAAAATATTGAATGCATGAAACCGTGCCAAAGTGCTAGTTGCATTATTTGTAAATTATTCTAAAAGTACCTTTTTAGTTACATAATGTGAATGCTTTGTATTTCCATCCCTGCTTTCTAGAATCTGTGACTCAGTGCTCCTTCTAACAGTGTGATCAACAAACTAATAGTCTTAGAGTCATGCTCTGCAAGTTTGGGTTTGAGGCAAATGTTTCAGAATTCTCAATAAATAATTGACAAATTTAATAAATTTGTGTGTTTTAAATTTTTTAAAGTCAGTTGCATAGATGTGAAAGAGTGTTTACAGGATTTGGTTATGTGATTAAAGATGCTTCATTAAATGCCTTCTATATGATCTATCATAAGGCCCTGAAACAGATTCTGCTGAGAGATGTACCCACGCTCTAGTGGGTCTCCTTTTCCCATACGGTCTCAGGTTATATAGGATCTTTATTTTCAAACAGATGCAGGGAAACTGTTAGGTTCTGTGACAGCCATTGCAGCAGTAGCAGAAAGCTTGATGTTAGAGATAAAATTATTTTTTTCTTAATGACTCAGAAGAATTGAGGCATTCCTACGCTTTATAATGCATTGCCAAATAGCTCCCTTGTTTATCTGTCCATGTAAGTAATTATCTACTAATTTGTGACTCTTGACATTTCTGTAAAACTAAGATTATATGAGGGCATGTATTAGGAAGTGGTAAGAGAGTTTTTCAGTTTATATATTTATAAACCTTGTAGACTTCCACTGTGCTATTCCAAGATTTTAAGTTTCCTGTCAGTAGAAACAGGGCCAAAGTAAGTCTGTGCAGTGTTGGTATCCTTATACTTGCTCTTATTTTTGTCTCAGCAGAGGAAATGCTGCCAGTGCAGTCATGTTGTAGAAATTGTGCCTATTAATTCATAAAAGACTTGGAAATAAACAGTTGTATTTATTGGATGCCTGAACAGCTGAAGTTCAACTAAGTGATCTTTGCTTTGGGCCACTTTCCAAGCTTGCTGGCTGAGACCTGTGTTTCTGGCTTCCAGCCAGAACTTAACATGGAGCAAAAATGCTCCAAATGTCAGATGCTTACAGGAAGTGTGGAGGATAAACTTTGTTCTTCTTGCTCTCAGAGTGAGTATGATCTAGCTTCTGTTTATTCCCTTTGTAAATTCTACTTGCCTGACAGACACATATCAGAGAAAGAAGAATCCAAAAGGAAATACTAAGTAATAGACAAATAAACTCAGTCATACTTTGTCCCACTTGGATATTACTGACTGGTCCAGAATTTACAAGGTGGAAAGTCAGTAGAGCTGTTAAGCCTATTTCCAGTGAACATGCTGAGAAACTTCTGAAGTACAAGATTAACCTGGCAGTGATCTTTTCATAGAGTAAGGCTTGGAAATTATGTATTTATTAAGCTTAGCATATTACCTATCAAAAAGTGTTATCAATAACCTAGTCTTTGGGAAAGGCAGAATTAGAAATGTGAGTGAACTTTGGGAGGAGCTGAGGGAGGTGGCTTATTCAGAGTAAACAAAACTCAGAATATTTTAAGCGCAGAATTACTTTACCCTCTCTGTATAAAGGAGAGTATACGTACTTGAGATAAGTACATATACTTCTCTTGAATTGCCAAAAATATTTCAAGAGCTTTCAATTTTGCTTGAGGAGGAAGGCTTCATCATAGTAGTGTTGCAGCATTGCATACCTACTGAGGATTTGTTATTTCAGTCAAAATCTTCTGTGTGAACTAGGAAAGCTTCACTCAGAAGTTTCCCTTTGAACAGAAATTGTATACTGCTATCCAGCATATGTTTCAGTATGTTGGAATGTTTCCCTGTGTGCTGGGAGGAAAGTAGTAATTCTCTGCCAGAATTATCACCATGGGTTTCTTGCATCTTTTTCATAGCAATGTGACCAAATTAGTGTGATTATTAACTTCTCATAGCCTCTAGACAACACACAGGAAATAATGTGTTAGAATTTGGCTGCTTTAAATCATCCCTCTCCTCTTCTTTTTTTCTAAGTGGCTGACTAAAAATACTGTTGTTCTTAAATGCAATTATTATGCTTCTAAAAGTCTTCAAATCTACTATAAAATATTCCTTGGAATTAGAATTTATGGTTTTAATCTAGTGCCACTGGTAGTTTACTGCCAGACTTGAAGTGTATGATTTTATGGTTTGCTTTGTGGCTTCTCCTCTTTTCTGCCAAGTGGGGAAGCTCTTGCCTGCTACAGACTGAATGGCAATCTAATCCGTTTTTCAAAGCACTACCCTTAAGATACAGACTAGATAATTTTTTATTTTCTTGGGATCCAGGTGCCTGAACATCAACATTAATGCCATTTTTAGATTGCTTAAGGTCTCCTGCCTGACATCAAGCGGTGACTCATGTCTGCCAGTCCCATGTAGATGTCTAGGATAACCTAAGCTATAAAGAATACTAGATACTAATATGCAAACAGGTTAAGCCTGATTTCCAACAGACACTTTGAAGTTCTTGGCTCAAAAAAGTCTTTAATATTAGGGAAAGTGAAAGTCCCATGTGAGATGTGATAGTCACTGTAATCTGGTCAAAAATTCCAAGATTAGTTATTTAAGCTTCTTTTTAGAGAGGTAAAGAAACAGGCCACAGCAAAATTATCTTTATTTGGCTGTTGTGTTAAGGTAGTGTGAGAAAGGCAATGATAATTGCATGAAGATAATAGTAGATATCCAGGAGTTTCTGAAACTAATGTCCTCATCCTAAGGAAAAAAAGAGCTTGGAGTATCACAGCCAAAATGCATGAAAAGTGATTGAAGCACTTTGGGACACTATTGGAACTCTGATGAATTACTTCTGTTTTTAATCAAATGATATTCTGATCTTTGAGATTGTGTGGGTCAAAAGCAGGTTAATTTTCTGGAAGTCACTGCAGAATTTTTCTGCAAGCAAAATACTTTTTTTAATCATATGGGTTTTTACAAGCTTTTTAATTGCAGAAAGCAAGAGTTTGTTGTCTGGAAACTAGGTTATAGATCTGTACAACTCAAAACCCACCAAATTCAGGTTAGAGTAGCTAAGAATGACTTGCCCACCTGAAAGTTTTCCTTAGTCTCACGTGGTACCTTTAATAAAAGACATTTGCTTAAAAAAAAAAACACCACAAAAAACCAAAACCAAAATGAACAGATACGTCCTTTTCCAGAAGGTATTATGATTCTCTCAGTTGGAGAGAAAGCAGAGGAGGTTATTCTGGGGAAAAAAGTTCAAATTCACATCTGTGAGATGCTGAATTTAGATCGTCTCTTTACCAGGTGCTCCTAACTAGTTCTTTGGTTCCTAATAAGCATTTACCTGAGCAAGTAAAGTTCTTAGTCAAATTATTTCTTTTCTAGTAACCCTTTTAGGGAGTTATTAAAACCAGTTGAAACAGGTATTTCATTTGACTTATTAATATTTGCCAGCTTTATTAAGTTTCATAAACACGATATTTTGAGAGAAATGAGATTGTAGATATTTCCTGTCTCAGTGTATCACAGGAACTTGTGATATATGTGAATCAAATTATGAGGAGAAAAATCTTTTCTTTCTTTCTTTGAGATTTGATTGCACTTTAAAATCTCCTCACATAGGCAGTATCCAGAGACACGACAGGAAATGAGTCCTAAATGGTTGTTAGGGTCCAACAAGGGCCAGCTGCTTGAATAGGGGGGGTATTCCAGGAGATGGGGGTGGCCCCAGGCTGGGCAATGCCCTCACTGGTGGGGTGCCATCCCACGGGGTGTGAGCAGATGTTAACAGGGTCCATGGGCAGCTCCAGAGACAGCAGAGCAATGAATAAGGTTAAGAGTCCAACTAGGAGTCCAGACAGGAACAAAAGGAGGAAGGGGCAGAGACATGGCTGAAGACAATGTGTGTCCAAAGTCCATCCAGGACACAGGACTGGAGAAAGCTATACATACATATGAAGGATCCATCCAGGAGGCAGGGCCAGAGACAAAGCTGGAGACAGGTAGTATGATACAGCTCAGGGCCAGGACTTGGTGCTCAGGGCTGAGCAGAAATGGGGCTGGTGGGCACATGGGCAGGGGTGGTGGGAATCTTCAAGTGAAGCTGATCAGGGCCACTGAAGCCTATCGGTGCCCTCAGGACCCTGACATTAATATTCCAATAAATGCTTACTTGCTTGCCGAATGAAATAACTGCTTTAATTTGTTGCTCTGTAGAGCATTGTTGCAATGAGAGGATGAGAAAATGGAAGCAACTTGACAATTTCAAGATGCATGTGCTATTTTACAGGTTGTCAGTATAATTCCATGAGAGAGAATATTTCCATGAGACTGTGGCATTGCCTTTTTCAAAACATGTTGCCACAGTGATGTGTTAGGTGCTAAATCAGAGCATAAATAGTATAATGAAGGAAAATACAGAATACAAGTGATATAGCCTGAGAATTTAAAGAATTAGGAGCTATATCTGCCAATGTTTGGTTTTGATGTTCCTCCAAATTACTTGTGTTCCAGATTGTGACTTCAAGTACTAAGATGAAATAAAATCACCTAATGTTTGTGTTTATATGTAATATAAAGTTCTGTTATTCTCCCTTTACATTGATTTTACCTAATTTTGCCAAAATTTGTGACAATGTGGACTTTCACAATGGCTAACATAACTGAAATTATCTCCCTCTGGAAACCTGTATTTAACATTTACTTTGTGATAAAAATGAAAACAATGAGCCGTAGGTAGGAGAGAGAAAAATGGTAACTTGAATTTATTGGGGCAGGGAGACTAAAATGAGATGCTTGATAGTCTTGACAATTTCTGTATAGTGGTAACCTGAAGTTTTCATCTTCTGTGCTAGCAGCTCTCTAGAGTAGTTGAACTTGTTCATTGTTATACTGAATTCATTCTGGGTGAGCAGAGAATGTTGCAATACAGGAGAAGCTGGTGTGACTGAGCAGGCATTACACTGTGGTGGTGGCATACCATTGTACTTAAAAAGGATGTGAATTTTGTATATTTTTTAAGCAAGGGAAGATATATTCAGAGTTTTCTACTAAAAAAAAATAACTTCTGGCTTGGAAAAAAAAAGAAGAGACTTTTAGGTACATGAGTCTTTCATTAGTCTGAAAGAGAAGTCCCAATCCTCAAGGAAAATGAAGGTTCAGAACAGCTGATATAAATTCAATTTTATTATGTTAACTAGTTTGCTGTAAAAGTTAGCAGGTATTATAGCATAAAGGGGAGATGTTTGTTATCTCTGTGGCGAGGTAAAAAAGACAAACCTGCAAGTGGGAATTGTGAGCATTTCCTACCTAATAGGATCTCATTACAGTGTAATTGTACTTGTTTAGTGATCATTCATGCAAGTTCCGGGCTACAGTACTATATGACAACTACGTAGGTACCATTAATGGGGGGATGATTTGTCTTCAAGTAATTTTTGTATGGGGCAATGAAGTAGCTTTTTGAAAAATGTGACTGTTTTTTTCTAAGGCTATTCTTGTTGGGGAAACATCCTCTTTAGGGTCACCAATGTGGTTGTTAGAAGAGTTCTACTGGTAGCCACTGTGGTAGTATCCAAAGCCGTGGCTGTGTATTAGCAAGTTTTGGCCCATTTCAGGTCCTTGCTGCTTTTGTGTGGTTGATCTGTTCAGTCTGTGGGATTCCTATGTATCATTTGTAAATTAACACTGTTTATATGGATCATTGTGTCTACAATTTGATCTTGATAAAAATTAGTTAGGAAATAAGGATTTTCAACCAAGATCACTGAAGTATCATCTCAGTTACTTTTTTCAACATACTTACTAAGAAGTTGACGCATTGAGATGTATACCTATATGCATAATCTGTAGCAATTATTGATTCTTATTTGAAGAGGACTCGAAGTTTCTTCTGTAACAGAGAAGGCTGGTCTTCGATTTGACAAGCAGCTTGAGGATGCGTAATAGGTAATACTGATGAACTTTGAGGAGAGACTCCTTGGTTGGACAGTCCCCTTTTAATGAGTAATGACTGAAACATGTTGAAGATTTCTTCTGTTGATCACTGAGCATTAACAATTCAAAGTCTTTTTGTAACTCTGCAGGAGAAATGTAACCTAATTTATTTTGGCTTATTGTGCTAGATACAGTTTATGAACTTCATCTTGGATAGGAAATGTGTTACTCTCTGGTACCATTACTGAGACTTGCACACTGAGTCTTTCCTCCTTGATGTCTGTATTTTCAGAATAAACTGGTTTGTGTTTATGGTTTATGCAGCTGTGATCTGAGCTATGACATGAGTTCAGTGGACCATAGGCTTTACTCAGAGTGGAATTTGAACACGATTTATTGGATTTACATTTTTGTTCTTCTGTTGTTTAAATTGGTGGGTATTTGTGGTGGCGTTTACTTAATGTGTAGAAACATCTGTTGATTTGCTGTTTCCCTTATTTGAAAAAGTAGTGGGTATTTGTGTATTATGCACGTCTGTTCTGAACAAAAATACTAGTATATTTCCGGTAGTTATGCCAGTATATATTACTTATACAAATAAAAGCTTAATTTTAAATTGGCACCCTACAAAGATAATTCATTAAGCCTACCTCAGATATGCTGCTGAAGTTGTATGTTGCAGCTGTCACAAAGTTGCTCTACCATTTTATCTATTAATATGCAAGCTGATTTTGTTAATAAACTAATGCAGGGATCTGTGAAAACCGAAAGCAAATATCACATTCTGACTGTGCTAGCTGTCAAACAGAAATACCTGATGAAATTTGAATCTAGTCATACTATAAAATCTTTCTGTTTATGAAAGGATCAGTTTTTTTCTTTCATACAGCTAACGTAACTGTGAATCTGGCTAAGAACCTGTTGTGTCCCATCTCACTGAAGCCGTTTGGGGTTAACTCCATGAAGCTTTGTTTTACTCTGATAAAGCAAATCCATCCTCTTACAATATGATTTTCAAAACAGGATACTATTGGGAGTCTATATTTAATAACGCTATTTATTAGGGAAGAAAAAGTCTTTAGATCCTGTCAGATCACATAATGTGTAATGCTGTTTCACATTGCTTGACATAGCATTTGCCAGGGTGGCTTCATTAAAGCCAATCAGTGAGTCAATTAGAGCCAGTCAATGAGTTGTAAGAAGGATCTTCATAGGTAGGTGTCAGGTTTTGGGTGGCGGTGTGGAGAGAGCAGAATCCAGCAAATGTTACCTGTTGGAACAGTATGATAATAAACTTACAAACAGTGTACCTCTGGTGAGTGCACGTAGTGTGTGGCAGGGGTGACTGGATTCTTCACAGGCCTGTGGGAACTTTCTTTGAGGTTAGGGGGAAATTTGGGGGTCATCCCCCCCTCAGTGAAGTACTGTCTTCTGTAGGTGTGCATAGACCTCTGTTAAAGTTGGGTTGCAAGTCCCTGCCTACAGCCTGGGAGTCTGCAGCTATCGAATATTTAGTGCTTGGTGTCTTGTGAACCCTGGAGGGATGTACAGTTACTTGTGGATTTCAAGGTCATGTAATATAGAGAGGATGTTCTTGTTCTCTGTTCCTTCCTTACGGGTTGACTTCTGGCCACTGTCCCTCTAGCAGCTGTTGGCATTTCAGATTATAGCTGTTTCAATGCCTCTAATCCTTTTCCAGGGACCAGACTTTCTTGGGCTTAAATGCCTAAAATCTGGATTCCACCACTAGATTTGTCAGACACATTTCTTTAGCAGGCATTACTGTGTGTGTTTGTGTCTAAAAAGCAACCAAAGCTAAACTACAGCTTTTTGAATATATGTTTAGTAAGATGTGGAAAGGCTATGTCATTCCTTCTGTTACTGAGTAATGCATTCTAATTAAAGTAATTGACCTGTATACTAAGCGCAGTCACTAACAGCATGCTGTATGCAGTTCATGCTATGTTTATAAATACTGTATTCGGATATCTTTTGGGCTGCATAACCCCCAGTTGGCACAGTGCTCTTCTGTGTTGGCTGATGCACAGACAACTTGCTCCTGTAGCTTCAGTTTTCACTTTATGCACCTTCTTTCTAGGAAGAAACCCCTAAACAGTCCTTCTTATTGACCCCATACCTTTGCTCTGTATTCCTTGTATTTTTCTGGAACATCTTTTGGCCAGCTTCCATGGCAGCAATAATTCACCTGCTTGTAGCTCATAGCTGTAATTTTTCTCTTTGCTGCCTTCTGATCCCCTCCCTACAAACTGCCAGACAGATTTGCTCTATGAGATCATGTTTCATCAGGCTACTGATGACATTGTAGTTAGTGGGACCAGAGGAGCTTTGCCTGTGCAGATCAGGAATAAAGGATTGAAAATGCTTAATGTGTTGTGCCTTGCTGAAATGTGGCTTGGCTTCCTATCTGGAATTTTGGAAGTTTAAAATAACCAGAACACAGGGTTTTACTAGTAGTAAGAAAAGGAGAATGGTTTGTTTTTCTCATTCTGCGGGGTATGTAAGTATACAGATATTTCTGGCAAGCCTATTACTATTATTTTAAGTTTATGGTTAGTAAAGATAATTTCCAGTTCCAGGTGGCATTCTTTGGCATGTACACTGTTCTCCAGGGGTTCACCAACATGCTTGTGGTAGCTGCAGGTGATCTTCATCGTTTCCTTAATTCAGCTACTGACTGTTGTAGAGACCAGTAGGAATTGACGGGTTTTGGCCATTCTGTGCAACACTTATCATGTTCAACAGTCTGGATCCTCACATAAAAATGCCTGGAAGTTGTATTTATATCTGCTTAATCTGCTGAGTTCATTCTGTGGTGCACTGTATGCGTGGTTTGGTACTTCACCCACCTGCACTGTAAAATTGTTCATCCCTCATGTGAAATGTAGCCTAGAGGTTCTTCACCTGCGGCTTTGTATTATTAGCCCATATAGCTGTCTTTCACCAAATTTTTCCTCAGTTAAAATTGCCCTGTTTTGATGGCTCCCTTGAACATAGGTCAGCAGGGATGACTCTACCTCTTTTTATTAGGTCAGTGGTTGTAATAAAGTTCTTAGTCCTTAAGTAATATTTATGAGTTTTAAGAGTTAGATGCTAACTTTTTAAAATGTCACACTATCTGCTGGCCACCTAAAGTTTTACTATTCCAGTGAGGAAGTGCTATTACAGAATATTGTCATTTGTTAACAAGTGCCAAAACCACTGTCTGCCATTATACTTTCTGTGGAAAAATGAGTGTATGAAAACACTCATAGAAATGAGTGTATGAAAACAGGACATAGAATTTATTTTATATACTAACGTCCATCTTTGATGGAGGAAAACTGATCAGTGATATTTTATCACAATTTAGTCAAATAGAGACATAGTTTTCCAAATGCTAGTAAAGCACCATAATGCATGTGTGTATTTAAAATAAAACCATTAGTGCCATTACCTTATCAAGAATTTTCTTTCTAGCTCAGGTTTTGTTTTTTGTTTTTTTAGCTTGAAAGGGGGATGATAAGATTAATCTCTGTGTGTGTATGCATGTATATAACCAGTTTTAAAACATATTTCATATTGAAGACTTCATTGCTTCAAATGACAGCTATAGTGTTGGTCTTGATTACAAATCTGGGGCAGCAGTTCTAGTGTTACTGCATTTCTCTGTTCTTCTGTAGCATTTGGGTCATACATGCCTGAACCTATTTCAGCTGGATGTATACAGTAATAAAGTACAGAATAAAACTAGCCTCTTTGCATCAAAAATTCTGCTAAGAATTGTTAACTTTAAATGATTTGTGAATGCACATGTATTTCCAGCTAATAAAGCATGTGTTTTTCATAGTCATCTGACAAACTGTAATGTTTACATGATGGAAATATAAAATTTCCTCACAGTTGGTTTTCTTTGTATGTTTTGTGATCTTTTAACATTGTTTCTCTAAAATATTTTGAGCTTTATGTTGTTTTTAAATTTATGGTTATATTCTTGACATTTCAAGTCACATTCATGAACTCTCACTGATTCACTGATTGTTTATTCTGTTGTTAGTATATTTAACTGTGAAACCATAAACACTGGTTTCTAGGCTGAAATTTATATCTGGCTTAGGAAGATGAAAATATTTGGAAACAGGGAGGGTATTTGAAGAAATGTAATACATTCCCATTCTATTTGTATACTCTTACCTGGCATTGTTTCTTGACTGTGGTTCAGGTTGTTTTGGTCACTTCTTGCCTGGAACAGTGGCAGTAGTTCATTCACTGCTCTTTGCCTTGTTGTGATTCTTGGTTTTCTCGAGCAGCAGCACAGCCTGAATGTTGAGCAAAATGTTATCCTGACAGATGGTGACTTTGACCAGCAGCTAGGTCACCGTATTGTTTTTTTGAATGGTGAGCTGCCAGAGGATGTGAGAAGATGTAAGTTTTCTTGCTTTTGTGAAGATTGGGTACTGCAGTATAATTAGGAGCACTCAGTGTAGTCTGTTTTATGTTCTCTCATTGCAATTTCATGAGATTATACAGAATTAGATCAAGAGAGGCCTAGTGTGTATATTCAGGGATCTCTTGGTGTGTCAATGACAACCAAGGAGGAGAAGGTTCATGTTAGGACCAGGTACTTCCCTTACAGCTATAGCAAGTGCTGTACAGACTGAGACTTGATCATTTTTCGTTACTTAAAACTAGTAAAGTGATAGTGTAAGAATTAATAAACTAGTTGTACATTCAGTTAATAATAGCATTATTGATTAATAACAGTGCTCTTGAAATCAGTGAAACAATTCATATATGTACCTTAACATACCAGCCTGAGGTTTTCGTAGGACAGAAGCCTTCATTTTCCTTGTTACATGTTTCCCAGGTTACATAATGTAATGGCATTTAAACTTAATTTTTGAAAAATATGTATTCATTCTAAAGTTGGCTCTAAGCTTTCAGAAGTCTGAATTGGTTTGTTAAATTGCCTTTACTGAAATCAATTCTCCTTTATTTGGCATCATTATGCAATCAGTGTATGGAGGTGCATTAGGATTTATGGTGTACAGATACATTCATTAAACAAAGCAGGAATTCCTTACTGAATTTCAGGGACCTCTGTCTGCCTTGCAAAAGCCTTTTTCTGGCTACTTCTTCCTTCCACAAAAATAATTATTCCACAGGATCTCAGTGCCTCAGCTTTGGTGCAATACATTCTTCACCAGAGCATAGTTGACATTCTTGATGATAATTAGGTGAAATGAAAATCCTATATTTTTTTTAAATAAAAAGGCTGTTTAGTATACAATAATTGAAATGTACCATGTCTCTGGAAACATTATTGCTATCCCCCATTAAGAGGTATTCTACCTCCTTAAAGACCACTAATTTGTGTGTTTGGAAGATTTACTAATCATTTCAGAGATGAAAGTGACATTTCCTTGACATTTCATACATAGCTTGAAAAATTGGTCCTCTGAAAGTCTAATTAAAACGTAAAACATAGTACAGACAACTTACCTGTACATTCTGTTCTGATAGTCATTCAAAAAGAAAGCAAAGGGTCAATCATAGTCTTCGTGCTCCTTTTTTAAAAATTAATTTATTCACACAGAGTGTTACTGAAACCTGGAGGCTTTCTGCCAAAACGTTTCAGGCTTTTGTTTCCAAATAGTTCACCAATCTCTTGTTTAATGCTCTTTCTTAATGCTGTTTCCCTGAACAACAGAAATTACTTTCTAGCCTCTGTTGCACCTTCAAGATTCTGGTATATAAATAATCATATACATATAAGTAATCACAAAAGCAGACAACTTTATTTGCAAATAATGCAAATATTTTTTGATAGCAAGTTGAGTGAGTTCCTTGACTTGTTATAAATTCTACATATATTTTCTAACAGTCCTTTTATTTTTAATATTTGCATCATATTGTGTAATTACATTCCTGCATACCAGGTTGTATTAACAGTGCTTGATTTCACATATAGGAGTTATGAACTCTTAGTTACCACTCAAAATAAGGTCTAAATCTTCCTGAAGATATCAGGTCAGTATTTACTTAGTGATCAAAACCAAAAAATATGCTAGAAATTTTCAGGAAACGAACAGAGAATAGAGAAGAAAACATGACATCACCATATAAACTGATGTACACCTGCTTCCCAAATGCCATAGAACTGCAGAATAATTAAAATTGAAAGAGATCTCGGGGAGGCCATCTGGTCCTGCTTCTTGCTCAGAGCAGGGTCATCTTTGATGTTATATCAGACTGCAAAATGCCTTGTTGCAGTTGAGGTTCTAGCATTTCCAGTGATGGAAATCTGTCTTGGAAACCTGTTTCAGTATTTGATCACCATCCTCACTGTGAATTTTTTTTCCCTGTATCTAACTGGAATTTTTCTTGATGCAGATTTTCTGTTGCTGCTTGTCCTTTTGCTATGTACTACCTAGAAGAGTCTAGCTCCACATAACCACTTTTATTTTCAGCTCCCTAAATTACAAAATTGATGTAGGAAAATTCAGAAAGGCAAAATAATGCTCAGATATGTGAAGGAGCTTCTGTAGAATTAGTGAATAACTAGATTGGGCTTTTCAGACCTGAAAAAGCAGACTGAAGGGGAATGTGATAAAGATGTATACAATGTGTTGGGTGACGTGGAAAAAGTGAATAGGGAATAGTGGTTGTTCACTGTCTCTTCAGAAGCAGGAAGTAGGGGCCACCAAATAACCACAGTAGGCAGATGATTCAAAGCAAGCAGAGAAATGTGTTCTTCAAAAACATATAATTAAATTGTGCAACTTTTGCTACAGCAGTGGGTTGTAATAGTTTATATAGATTCAGAAAGCAGCTGAAAAAATTTGGGGAAGGAAAATCCTTCCATGACTGTTACATGTAGAAACATCACATTTTACACTAAATTAAGGCAGATCTTATACCACAGATCTTCAGAAGATAAAGATATGCTCTGCAGAATTATCATTCTCCTTTTCTTACAGAACACTAGGCCACTGGCATGGCCTGGGATGTATCTTTGGTCTTAAATATTCTTAAATTTTACACTAGTAAGTCTTGTTTTTCAGACTACCCTCTGCAATTCAGAAGGTGGAACATTGATTTATTTCCAGTGCAGTGTTTTACAGCATGTGTATGTCAATCATGCATCATTTCTGCTGCTTTGGAAGGTATTATTTGTGTTTAAAACAGAAAATGTTACCTTATCAAAAAATGATTTTTGAATAGCTGTGTTGTTTAATTTTCACAGTGTACTTGAGATATTTTTAATTAGTTTTGGATGGTTTAATTTTTAATAACTCTATGTTACATCTTCATGGCTTTGCAATGTTGCTTCTCCCAATTCTAGATATCTACAATAGCAAACTAAGAAAATGCATATAGGTGCTCCAAAGGTAGATGATCTTCTCAGCTCAAATAATCAGCTCATATTCAGCCAGCAACTCATTCTGTGTACAAGTGCCACGTTAATAGTTATAAATATCCTGTTTTGTTTGGTAAAGATAGCATGATTCTTTATCTGGTTTTATACACGTGGTGTTTCTGAGATACCCAGTTATGTCATCGAGGAGAAAAAAAACCAAAAACAAGGCAAAAAAGAAAAGCCTTTTGAGGTATGAGATTAGTCTTATTTCTGAAATCAAATCATAGACTTCAGAGACATCAGGCATATTCTACTGTATGTTCAGCTTTTAATACGTGTCAGCATTTACATCTGCTTTAGTATGTGCTAATACCTATAAAATAGACATACAAAGATTTTGTGGTTAGTGTATCCACTCATCATTAGGCAGGCCAGAATTAGTCATAGTCCAAGTTTATTATATGTTTTTAGAGCCTCTTCTAAATAATTTTTAATCTCCACTGCTGAAGTGACTAATACAGAGGATCATTTTCAGAAATATTTTTTTTCTCTAAAGCTTCTTTGAAGAATTCTTGCTTATAAATCACAAAACTTCATTCTCATGCCAGCCTTCTAAAAGCAAAAACATTCCTTGTTCTCCCCATTATCTCAATTTGAAACCTTAAGATGAATGTTGTTCTGTCACCTTTTTCATCAGGGAAACCATATCTTCAAACCAGAAGTGAAGCTAGCATTCACTTTACGAGAAGGAGAGCATCTTAATTGCTCAGGCAGATACTGTCTGGTATGTCTTTTTAATCTGTATGGTCATTGAACATATAATTTGCAATAACTACCAGCAATTCCTCCCTTCTGGTTTTATCTTAGAGCTCTTTTACTGTACTGAAATTGTTTTCATCAAAATCTCTGAGGACCAGTTCCCTCACCAAATCTCAGAAACAGTACTATCATGCTTATCTTTTAGGTATCACTGATGATGTTCTTCTAATTGAAATCTCCTTTTCTTCTGAGAGTGTTTTCTCTTTCAGTTGGAGAGTCCTCTTCATATTTCCTCTAAATTTCCTGTGAAGGTTCGCTAATTTAATTTGTAAGCCCACATTCAACTGCTGTATCCATGCTGATGGTTCATACCTGGCTCATTAGGTGGTGTTTCTTTGAATGGAATAATATTAAAGTATTGGGCTATTTATATCTTCTGTATGTACACGTCTGGCTAGTGGTTTTTAGCAATATTCAATATATGCTGCATTGTGTGTTGTCCCTCTAATTGCTAATCTTTCCCCTTTTGATCAGTCGAGATAGTGTTACTATTTGGCTGTCTTTCAGAAGCATCTATTCTGTTTTATCTTTATCTTAGCTCTCTCTCCAGCTTCTTACTTCCTTGCTTTTCTAAAAAGAGTGTAGATTATTTTTATTTTATAATAACATCTAAGATAACACCATTCTTCTGGATTTATACAGCTAAAAAGCTCTTTTGGGCTTTTACATAATGCAGTTCATTTTAAACAAAGTCTTTTTGCCCTGCTGCTTTGTCGTGCTCACGTTCATTCAAAATACCATTACAAATATGATTCTTATGGCCTGTCATTTTGATTGTGTCACACTTCTGGGGGTATTGTATTATTTTTCATGCACTCTAAGATCTGCGATGATTTTGCTTAGTGACAGAACTGTATGTCTGGCAAAAGGGAGATTCTAACAGTTGTACTGCATGACCATAGAAGATAAATTCTAGTGGAAAATCCATTAAAATTGGCCGGACATCATGTTGCACAAGATCCCCCAAAGTGAACATACAGAACACAGAAGCTTGGCTTTTTGTATATCATATATAAAGATATACCTGAGGAAATCCCCAGGCAAAGTAGGGAGTGCTTCCCTTGTGGTTTTCAACTGGCCTGAGTCTTGCACTTGGTTTTGGGTTCTTATGCTTTATTTTTCCTCTCTGAATCTTGTCAGAAGACAAAAATGGAAAGTAAAATGAAGAATGCCAGAGTGGTTGTCTTCTGCTGTGACCTCTCTTTAAAAGAGCTGAGGTAATTGTTTCAACTATTGAGAAGGAAAAAGAGAACTGAAATGAAAAGGCTGGATGAGGTGTGTACAACAGGGTTTCAGCATTCCTTGTTTTGTGGCAGAAGAATTATAACACTGCTATGTCTGAAACCAATTGCTTGTAAAATATGACAGAGCACTCTAATCTGATGGTTACAGGTAGTTGCTGTCAGTCAGTTTCTCAATAAAAGAGTTATTTGTCTTAGTAAATCCTTTTATTTGGAAATAAAAGTAGTAGTGCTTTGCATTATGTACCAAGGAGGATAATGACAAGAAGTCCCACCCATAAACCAGCTGTTTGTATTCCACATAGAAGTTCATCAGTCTTCCATCATTCCAGGGTGAGTAGTTGGATATTCAGCAGTTTCACTAGGTCCAATGGGTAGAAACTTCATGACCTGTTCTAAGTGCCAGTCCCAAGTCTGGTGGAGATTAATTTTAATTAATTCTGGAGAGTGATTAGAAATGTGGCTAATCCTAAAGGAGAAATATCAGTCAGTGCATTTTTCATAATTCTTTGTATGATGTGCTCTCCTGCCACAGGTACATTTAAACACAGTCAAAGAAATAGATTTAAAATGTTCTCTAATGATAGTATATATTTTCCTACATATCTGGCTTCTTAATAGTAAACTACAATTTATTCTGCAGTAATTCAGTCATTACATAAAATATTATGGCCCACAGATTAGTTTTCTTTTTAATGAAATTGGTGTAGTATAAAATAAAGGAAGTGACAAATCATGCAACCATTTTGCTAATATCTCTGTAAGTAATTCATTTAAACCAAAATGAAACTGAATCAGCTAATACATTTTAGTAGCTGCATTGTGTATGCTAGCAAGCATACTACTCCATAATGCTCTCTACAGCATCCCTGATGCAGAACTCCTAATTCCTTTCCAGTGTCCTTCTTGAGCTTGTTAGTCAAATAGTAACATGTCTTACGGGTTTGTTGGAAGCGTATGTGGTGACTCCATAGCCAGCATGGTTGTGCTGATTGGTCAGATGTGTGATGTTTGTTGAAATGAGTATTGTGGAATATGGAGTTACAATGAACTTCTCTTCCTGAGGACACAGAGAGTTTCTGCTCTCTGTTAGCTTTCTTCAGAAATTTTAAATAACTTAATATCCTGAGATAAGCATGAGGCTTTGGGCAACGTGGTCTAGTGGAGGGTGTCCCTGCCTGTAGCAGGGGAGTTGGAACTAGATGATCTTTGAGGTCACTTCCAACCCAAACCATTCTATGATTCTATGATAATCCTTTCATCTACTAAATCTTTTGCTAAACTGTGAGGGCCTTGGCTGAAAGATTCAAAATTTAATGTGGCTAAGGTAGAGATCACTGAAAGACAGCTGTGATGCATGTTTCCTTTTATTGGAAAGCAGACTTAAAATAACACCTTGATGTAACTAATAAGATTGTATGCACACACTTAATATATATTTAAAAGTAGATGGGCTGTTCTGGGTTGTATTGTTAACACTAGTTTAGGAAAAAATGTATACCTAATACGAACTAAAAAATCTCTTCAAGCTGTTGAATATATTATTCTCTGCGAAAACTGTTTTCCTGCAAGATCTAATGGGTCCTTCTAAGGTGGTCTGCAGCTGGGCAATGGCAAAAAGAATTCAGTAAATGACCACTGTTGCTGCTCTTCAGTTTTCTTCAGGGTGCCCTAAAAATACTTAAATGAATAAATAAACTCAGTGCAGGCTACAGTTGTGTTTGTGATGTGTTTGGTAATGCCTGCTTTGTAGACAAATTATGGGTCTTCATCACTGTAAGATACAGAGTAGTTTCAGTATGTCAGAGGGAAAGTGCTATGAAAATACTAAACCGTGTTGATAAATGTATGGCAGTTTGAACAGGGCATGCAAAACATTTTGAACAAAGCCAAAGTTTATCCCTTAAATCTGCATTTTAATGTTCATTCTATTTAATGCGACTGTTAGCCTCTACGTATCATTTGGTGGTGCTTATGAAAGTCCTCTGGTGGGGCCCAGTCCATGAGTCTTTCTGGTACTTTGAGTCAAAAAAACATTCTTGTTAAAAACATTCTTCTATAATGAGAAACTTCTGAAGGTAGAACCTTACTTGTAGTTTGATGTTGTCATTAGGTAAGTATGCTATTAGTGTAAAAGAGAAAGAAAACTCCCCAGTTTGTTTAGGGGAACTGTAGTGGAATTCATACATCTTTTGGTAACTTAATGTTTCCTGTCATATAAGAAGTATACATTTAATTGCAGTTAAATCTCATGGCTCACTTCTGAAGAGATGTGTGAAATAAGTGGATCATTCCACTCCCAGCCTGCAAGTAAAATTAGACTCTGTGTACTGCTGTTGTTAATGAGATTTTTTTTTTTTTGGCTTTGTGTAGCTAGTTTATTTCATCTATATTACAAAAATAAAAAACGGGACTCAGCACAGTGTTTTTTATTGTAAGAAAATTAGTTGACATACAGTGTTACTCGAGTCTGATAAAAGGAATAAAAATGTTATTGATGGGTAGGTGGGCACACAGTTAACTAGTATTTCAGTGACTAATAAACTTTCTATTAGTGTTTTGACTATTTGAGTGGGTTTTGCACTCTTTTTTCACAGCATACAAATTAAGGCACATTGCAGAATTTTGCTACTAAATAAATAAATACGTTTATTTTACTAAGACAATGTTTAACTTACGTTCTGTAAACTAAATTGTATTTGGGAGTCATTTTGAAACACTGGTCTATTCTGTATGCAGAATGAATGGATTTTGTTGGTTATTTGGAAGTCCTGGAATAAACTGGAGCTGCATTTATTACATTATCTGATTTTCACTTTCTTCAGTCAAGGGTGTATGTCCAAAACTTAAAAGCAATTTTCTTTGTAACACTACCAAACAGTTGTAGTTCATCTCCATTATCAGTTTCTTACAGTTTAGGTAACCTATAGCTAATTAGAATGAGATTGTTAATGTGTGGTCTCTCTGCTTCAGGCTCAATTACTTTGCAGATACTCATTAAAATATCTTGGCTGTATCTGAGGGTGATTTACAAACAATAAACTCAGTTTGTCAGTGTTAAAAATACTTTTTTGTATTTTTTAAAAGATTCTTTGATATTAATTTTGAGACCTAATGGTAAGTCAGAGATGAAGAAATATACAGTCTTTGGACTATGTCAGGTTATGAGCATCTTGGAATTTACATTGACTTACACTGAACTAGAGATGCTTAAAGGCTGTTTCGGTGTTCCAGTTAGAACCCTCTTCTTACAGAATTTAAAATCCAGACGGTGGCTGCATCTATGGCTTACAGTAGTGCCACAAAACAAATGGATCCTATAACATGCACTGATTGGTACTAATATTTACAGGTATTGTTATGTATATGTATTATTAGAGAAGAACATGTTAATAAAAGGAAAAAAAACCCACCATATATTAAGTAAAGATAATGCATGTGTGTATTTTTGAATTTTACTGTATGGGGTTTTTTTAATTACACAGTTTCAAATCAGTATCCTTTTAAAATAATAGGTGTTTCAGGGGAACTGAGAATTATGTCCTTTGTTTTTAGGTACAAAAGAATTTCAGTTCTCTTTATAGTTAACAATAGTGATACTTAAAATAATTGCACAAAATATTTAAGGAATTATAGAATTCGTCAGCCATTAAAATGATATAAATTACCTTAATCCCACTGATGTTGACGCTTACTGGTTTGTATCAGTAGAGGCTCAGGCCCCTATCTTTTATATACATAAAGTCCAGGAGTCTACATTCCACGTTTTCCAGTAATTCAATTATCATACTGATCTGCTTGTTTTCACTGGAGATACTGCTTTTTCTCCTAGGACAAGAAGGACAAAGTCTCAAGATTTGACACTATACGTCATTCCATAGCTGGAATTATACGGTCTCCAAAATCTATGTTGGGCTCATCGTCGGTAAGTAGTATCAGTAAGGTAGTGTTGTGCTACATTCTGTTATTTTTACAGCTTAAATAGGATTTTTCTTTCTGAAGCATCATTCATTTCTATCTACATGGACAAAAATTACATTAAAATAATGTTATTAAAACACTGTTCTGATTGATCAGCAGACCGGATTATATTGTCGTATAATAGTACGTCAGAACAACTTGTTGCACTTTAGGAAAAAAAGATAATTTACAAGTTCTTTGCAGCTCTCAGAATAATGCTATACTTTCAAGAGTACTCTTCCCAAGTGAGTCTGATTTACTGAAAATGCAGTGTATTATGATATTCTGTGGTAGGTCAGATGGTCATGCATGTTTTAATCATTGTTGCAATAATTATATTCCACGTATTTGTTATAAAGGCACCAGTGTATTACTACTGCTGCTGCTGCTACTGCTAATACTGCTACTTCCTCAATAACTGGTACTATTTAAGTAGTTAGGTATTACACATCTTGCTTCAGTCCGCACTAAAAATTGTTGTTGAGTATCTCTTACTTCTAGTTGGTTTTTTTTAAGGTTCCTTAATGGATAGAGAAACTTTCTTGTTTCTTTTGCTTTTGTATTACAACTGTTAGTTTTCATACAGAAACTTGCAAGACTAGTTAGAATACTTGAGCACCTGCTTAGGAAGGTGTAAAGTTTTACTTGAAAACCTTCCTCCTGTTTTTTTGCTGAAGTGGAACATGTGATCATGCCAACCCTCCCAACAAAAAAAACCCATAAAAAACAAACCAACCGGACAAAAAAACCCAAACAACCCATGAAAACACGCAAAACCGAAACAAAACAAAAAAAATTGGGCAGAATTTTTAAAACTTTTTAAAACTGCCTTTGAATTGTGATCTAGTCACCTGAAACATTAGCTCAAAATAGCACTTTTGAGAAAACTTTAGAATGAATGGGTCTTCTATTTTATGCTGCAGGATTGCATCCAAGGACCCATTATAGGACCCAGTAAACTTTATTTAAGCTACACAATATTCAGAATGTGTGGAACAGATTACAATTGCATATATACCTATATGTGTATATACATATCTATACATAGGAAAATTGTAGATAGTGGTGAAGGGAATAATAAATATGATAATGACATAAAATTAGGAGAGGAAGGCTTTTCCTATGAAAAATGTGAAAGATGCATGGCATATTTGAAAAGTAATAGGAAGACCCCTGCTAAAATATTAAAATATCCCTGGAGAGAAACAAAGTCTCCATATTATCATGATCTTTGGTTTATAAAGCTTCTAATTGATGTAAAGATGCAAAATTTCATAATAAAAGCATATTAAAATGTGTATTGCTGTGACCTCTGTTCTTTGTGTAGGTGACACATACGCTTCAACTGTTTCTATTTGTATATGTTATACAACTTGTTATGATGTTTTTAAAAAATAAAAATACTACATAAAACTGCTTGAGAGAAAAATGGGAAGAGAAGAAATTCAAGAAAAGCAGCAAGATAAAATGTTTAAGATGAAATCAGGGGAAGTCAATGTCAAAATTTTCATTGGCTTTAATTAAAGTGTCATTTTAAATAGCCTGTGTGCCTGATTTTGATTTTCATTCCAATCTATATCACTATTAATTCCATGGAAGTTGGTGTAAAGGTGGGTGTAGATGCATGGTAGGTAGGATTGCTGAAGCCTTGGAATATGTTTGGGAGAAACAAGACTGGAATTGGGTCATTTGAGGCAGAAAGTAAAATCTGAGTAACAAGTGTACCCTTGATTACCTAACACCTAAAGGAGCTTCAAAGTCAGAATATATAAACCAATTTTCAGTTTTGTTTTGTGTTTTGATTTAGTGATTTCTTGTGGGCTAGAAAAGCTAACCATGCATATACAGCTCAAATCTCCTTCACGAATTAGTACTTAGCTCTTAATGTGCTCAGCTGCTTGGCTGTTTCCTGCTGACTATGCTTATTGCTGAACTGGTATTTAAAACTTATTATCCATCAACAAAGTATACAAAGTGATTATTGAAGATATATTATAAAATAATTATACATAAATGAATTTGATATTTTTTTAAATAGACCAGTATTTAAAAGGATCTCGAAGCAGAGGAGGAGAAGGACTGGTACTGATCCTCTGATATAGCCTAAAAATGTGATGTTAACTTCCTGTTTTCATATTGTATGTTTTAAGTATATCGAAACTTTAAAAGCGGAGCCAGATCTTGGTTTAAATGTAGTGCTAGTCTAAAAACATCGTCCTGTATTTAATTGGTGGGAGAAGTTGAATTTTGTGTATAATTAGAGAAAACAATTTTTTTTTATCATATGAAGAAAGTTGTAGAGAAACTGTGTACTTCTGAAAGCAGCCAGGAGTTTAACTTATGTGTTGGCACTTAAATGATTTGCATGTTCTCAGAATGAGAAGTTAAAGGGTGATATCGGGAAAAAGTATAGTTAGAAGAGAAAACAGCAAGGTTAGGAGTTCAGGTGGTCCCTCTGGGACAAAATGCAAGTCAGCTTCCATAATAGCATGAGACATAAGTTTAATCAGATGAGGAGAGAAAACACAAGAAAAGGGGCAACTTTCATGTAAAGTGCTATGAATAAACTGAATGAAGAAGCTGAATGAATTGCATCATGAATGCCAGCTTCTCCCTTCTGCCTATTTTTTTGTCACTGAGGCATTTGAGCTTGGCACAGACATCTGTTATTGTTTATAGAATAACTTTTTTATAGTTTATTTTATAATAGTGGAATTAATGTTGGTTTCAGATGGTATATTAGCATGTGGGAACGAGCCAGGTACACTGAGGCTACAGGCAGGATATTCCATAGGGATTTGTCTCAAATTATCAACCTAAATTTCCTGTTATACTTTCTCATCTGTGTCTGTGCCCCTCTTTATTTACACTGGGAGAGAAAAAATGTCTTGACAAAATCTTTTGTTTGCTTACAGATGGAAAATAAGGAAGTATGCAAAGTTTGAGTTCAGAATATATGTGAAAATACAGTACTGAGTAAGCTTTTAGTTTAAAAAAATCTCATTATGTCATGGTTTAACCCAGCCAGCAGCTAAAACTACCACACAGACATTCACTTACTCCCCCCCCCAGCTATTAGGAAGAAAACTAACTCTATACCAGCCAAAACCAGGACACATTCCCATTATTACTTTATTTTCATTGACAGCGTAAGTGCAGGAATAATATCTAGTTTTTTGGAGTTAGAAATCATACACTGCTGGTTGCTCAATTTTTGTCTTGAATAATACAGCAGCTGGGGCCTGCTTCATTTTACTGTTGGAGAAAAACTGCTGTTTCAATGGATTGTTAAATGAGGACAAAACAGGGGGCTCAGAATACATAAAGAGGACAGTACTAGGTCTGTGAAGAGCATGATGAAGTATATGAGGGCATTTGCCTCTCAGAAGGAAAAGTGTGATGAAGTACGTAAGGGCCCACACCCCCCCACCACCCCTCACTGCCACACACCGTCGCATCTTCCCCCCCATGCCCCCAATAACCCATGAGTGAAATATGGCAATAAATGGAAAACTTGAAGGACAAAGAAAAGGCAAAAAAAAGGAGGGGTTGAGAGGGAGAGTAGAAATCCAACAGTGTGAGTTCCTTTCCTTCTATATGATTTTAGTAATTGTTTGTTTTTAGCTTCCAGTCAAATTAACAGCAAAAATCTTAGAAAAATATGTCTCCATTTAAGCTATTGAATCATTAAGTGCTTCTGTAAGTGAGTACACACAAATGAGCAAGAGATCTCATCCCCCAAGTGAAATTATAAAACGTTGACAATTAGAATGCAAACTTGTTCTTTCAGGTATCTAATTAGTCATATTAAGTTGCTTGCTGATACTAAAAGAGTTTAAAGAAAAGAGATGGGAATGTGGATACCTTTTTCTCCTCTATCTTTCTTATAGACTTGCCTTTCTTGTATTTAAACTGTTTAATTCTAACTGTAATATGCAGTAGAAACATTACACTAAGAGGTGTGTAAACTGAGTTGAAATCAATATTAAGATGATTATAGAATCGTAGAATCATAGAATGGTTTGGGTTGGAAGGGACCTCAAAGATCATCTAGTTCCAACCCCCCTGCCATGGGCAGGGACACCCTCCACTAGACCACGTTGCCCAAAGCCTCATCCAACCTGGCCATAAACACTTCCAGGGATGGGGCATCTACAACCTCTCTGGGCAACCTGTTCCAGTGTCTCACCACCCTCACAGTACAGAATTTCTTTCTAACATCTCATCTAAATCTCCCCTCCTTCAGCTTAAACCCATTGCCCCTTGTCCTGTCACTACACTCCCTGATAAACAGTCCCTCACCATCTCCTACCATGTAAGGTAGGAGACAGTCAGCAGAGGATACCTTATGGAATTTTCATCGTGTCCTTCTCAAGTAATAAATACAGTTTAACAAAATTTAAAAGAAGAGGGAAGATTGATGTTAGTGTCATAAACAACACCATAGCTGGCAATAGCTAAAGTGCTGTGTGGTTCTTCCATAAGCTCTGTCTCTATCATAAAGGCTTTTAAGATGTCTCATTCTGGGATGTGATCATGACTGTCTAAACAGTGACTCAGACTTGACCCAGTTAGAATATAAACAGGTGTTATTATTTGGTGGTTTCCTCTTAAGGAAAGCTATAAAATCGATGCATGTCAGATTTTTAATTTTTTTTAACCTTCCTTTGTGAAGATCGTGAACTAGTTTATTGACCCTGAACTGTCCTTCTATGCTTAGAAACATTTCCTCTTGAGTAGAAATGTGTTTCTGTGGGAAGGGCTTTGTTACTCTGAAACCCTTAACATTTCTTGATAGTTTAACAGAGGTCTGGGTTTTCTGGCAAGTCAAACTCGGCATCTTTGAACAATAAATGTTCAAGTAAATAACACTGTATACATTTTGAAAGCTTATTTTTTCTTTTAGGAAGTTCTGAAACAGAGTGACTTAATGTCATTTAAGAGTGGTAGACAGCTCTGATCCGAGATGTATTTAACTGTTGGTGAAATTGAAATATATGATTGCCTTCTCGGCCAAACAATATCTTGGGCTTTTAATAGTTCACTATGCTGATTAACACAGTACCTTTTGTTCATAAAAACTCTGACTGTGCACTTTCTGTTCAAGCTGTTGTTATTTCTTACATAGTCCTTCGTAGCTCTGAATCTCTAATAGAGCAAATCTGTAATAGAGCATACTTACACTTTCTAGTGGTAAGTCTATTGGTTACAGTGCTGGCCTCAAACCTCATGTCTGAAATTATCCCTGATACAGCCCCAGGGCTCTGGATCTCAGTGTCGACATCTGAGAATATGAGGCTCTGTCAGGCTCTTTTAAATATGTTCTCCAGTTTTCTATCAGGATCCTGGACTAAACTAGACCTCTTGAAATAGAAAGGCAGCCAGGAACCTACAGACAAAGGCAAGGCATTTTTTATACCAGAAACTTTACTATGAAAGTGCTAAAGAATTACAGGTATTTGGAAACAAGAAGGTCTGAGTAGATTCCCTTTCTTGAGTCTACTCATTCCCACTCTGACAGTCTGAGATTGTTCCTAGTAGTTTTTGTCTAGGTAAGTATCTAACCCTAAATACCTCCCCAGGAAGACCTTACATGTGCAGATAGCCTCCACCATGCCCATAGGTGCACCATGTAATATTTTTCCCTTGCATGCATCAATGGAGTGTTTCCTTTCTCTTTCCCCATCCCTGTAGGGGATCATATCATCCTTGATGATACAAAGAAAATCTGTTTTTTATCAGGGCAGAGCTGTAGGAGAAGTTAATTCAGAATCATATGCTTTGTGTGTATCTGTTTGATCATGCTTAACTGAGGTGTGGGTCTTTGTGCTGTTACCTAAAATGCAGTTCAGCAGGCTTGCCTGGGACACATTCCCATATCTGTTCAGCTCATGGTACGGTATGCACTGTGTTATTTTGTTCAGAACGTTACCACTCTGGCAGTAACAATTTCTATGAGCTCTGGCACTAAAGATTTTGAATAACATATAGCTTAAGTAAGTGCTTGTCTGTCTAGCCATACCAAATAAATCTAAAATGGTCACTGAACAGAATATAGTTTTCCTCTGTGTTTTCTTAAACAATGGAAACTTGGTAAAATTAATATGTGAAATTGTAGGTTAAAACTCACAACCTTCCATCTATAGCCAGTGAAAATAATTTCTTAACCATCTTTATGCCTTCAGAAACTCTATGCTAAAGTTCATAAGCACTGTACACCTAGGTGTATATTCTGTGCTACAGTGTAAATGCTAAGAAAAATGTCTCATAGAACTGTTAATTGATTTGGGATGCAGTTGGTAAATTCTATGAAAACAATTTATCCAATTAAAATCCTTTGTCTAAATCAGTTTCTTATGTTTTTATGTTTGAGAAGTTTCTGTCTGGATAAATAAATGGTTCATTTTGAATTGTTAATAGCACGTCAGTATGTGTGAGAAAGAGTTGGTCAATATGGCTTAGGAAAAATAGCAGGCCGGATGAAAAATATTACTTGGTTTTATGGACGTTCCATAAACTTCTGCTTTTTATATATTAATTTTTTTGGTAATAGAAAAGAAGATGATGAGTATGCCTTTTGTGTGAATGTAAGAGCCTTGATTTTGTTTGTTAATAGAAATACATAATTTAGATACAGAAATAGAAATTATTGTTGTTCATCATGCTTTTCATGTAAAAGTAAACTCTAAGAATGTACTGTTATAGTAACATTTTTCTTCAATATTTTTCCCAAGTTCTTTGATGTAATATCAACCACTGAGAAACCACTGGCTGAGCAAGACTGGTATCATGGTGCAATTCCAAGAATAGAAGCCCAGGAGCTGTTAAAACAGCAAGGAGACTTCTTGGTGCGAGAGAGCCACGGGAAACCTGGTGAATATGTCCTTTCTGTGTTTTCAGATGGACAACGGAGACACTTTATCATACAATATGCTGATGTACGTCTCTGATACAGTACTGAATATTCAATGTTAGGAAGTCTATAATTTCAGCTAAACAATTTAGGATCTATATAATTTACTATGGCAAATGGCTTTAGCCTTTATATGAAAATATCAAAGCTGTTGGAAATATTTCCGTCAGTGCTGAAATCAGGGGAAAAGGTCATTTTGTGAAACAAAATTAAAATATGAAGTATGAGATAATTCAACATCTTTTATCTTACATTGAAAAGCCAAGATATTTCTGTAAATGTTTTGAAATCCAGAACTTGTTACTATTAATTTATGCATGTACATTTATCTATATTTAAACACATTTTCATAGTTGGTGCTAATTAGGCTACTCTTAATTCAGACTGTAGAGATTCCATTGAATCTTCCTGAAAAATGGAAGCATTCACACAGACGAAAATAATCCATGTTGGCTTCTGTACAGTTGGGAATTGAAGTTCCTGCTGCACTAGAGATGCTTCTGTTCTTTTTAGCCCTATGGATATTGTTTTGTTCAGTATAACAGAAATGCTTGTGGATATTCCACAGCATGTATTTTTCTAAGGACCAGAATTGATCCTTTTGTTGCTCTAACTTAGCAAAAAACTTTCATTTTAAACAATATGTTAATTTTTGTATGCCTTTATCCAATATATTACTTTCTAGTCTTCTTAATACATGACTTGTTTTTTAATGTATTATGTATTTTTCTTTTTACCTCTCAGAATTTCAGACTCATTCAAAATATGACAGTTCTCATAACATTACTAGAAATTCTTCTTGACATATGACACAGCAACAAATCATTCTCAGTTTTGATTCAGTAATGCTGCCAAAACGTATTTCAGTCTCTTGTAAAAATCTCCCATATACAGAATAATACACAAATTTAGACATGTAACAATGTTCACACTGAGGGAATGTCCTCATCTAAATGCCCAGCTGATGCAGCATGCCTAGAGGCAGTCAATATTGTGTACCTGGTTTATTTCTTTTTAATGAGAGGCAGTGGTATTTTTCAAACTTCACAGAAGTTGAAAGGCTTCTCTAGGATCAATGATTTTTGACACTTGTCCAGCTGGAGTTTTCATTAGTTTTCAGCTGGAGTTTTCCTTGTAGAAGTGAACCTTTACATCAAGTCAGTGTTTATTTTATTTTGATTTTATGACCTTAAATTATTTTGATGTGTCAGAGTGCTGAATGAAAAAATAAGAGCAACAAAATTACCTGTACCTAGACACACAGAGGCTACAAGGTGCTTGGAGCTCTCTGATCCTGGCCCAGCAGAAATAAATGCACATCATATACTTGATATGGGTGAAATAGTTTTGTGTAAATCATTGTATGTAGCAAGTAGATCTTCAAAAAATGTAGACTGGACTTTCAGGTCAGTTAAAATAGAGGGAGGTTTTTATAAGTATTACTTTGAGGCTACCCCTACCTGTACCTGACTTTTTTGTATTGTTTTTTCCACACACACAAAAAACCCCCACCAAAAACCAAAAATAACAACAAAAAACCACAAACACACACACCCCCCCCAAGCTATCTTTATTTCCATAACTTCACTGCTTTCTCTTAGGAATTACATTTGAAATTTAAGACTGATATTGTTTGGTATTGCATAGCTTGGACAGTCCGAACATTATCAGGTCACTAGATCTGTCTGCTTGTACATTTAGTAATACAGCATTATGTTCATCTGCTCTTGGGATTCATTTGTGGCAGATTTTCTTGGCAATCGTGGAAGTTAAAACTTTTTTTCTTAAAGAAATGCAGGACTTCTTATGCTCCTATAGGGTGAATTTTCTGCATTTACTGTGAAAAAAGCATTAATTGTAAAAAGAGAAAAAGCTTATTAGGCTCTGAAAAGGAGTTAGTAGACGGTGGGATTGTTATTCTAATATTACAAGAGGGATTGTATTCATCAACATGGTAGGGAAGTTTGAGGAGAGTTTAGTGCAAGGGATTTGTTTGTTTGCATTGGTATGAACAACGGGGAATCAGCTCTCTGTGACTGGTCAAATTATGCTCTTGGATCACTGACAGGTCCCCACTGGTCTCCATATACAAATTTTCTTCTGAATCAAATACTGAAGGGCAGAGTAGGGCATGAACCTGTTTTAACAGTGATCCTTTAATTGCATAAGTATCCTCTCTCTGGTTTTACCATTATTTTAAAGGCTAATCTTAGTAAAACTGCGTGTGTGATAAATGACTTCATTGTTCAGCTTTAAGCATCAAAATTCACTGCTGTCATTCAAGGCTACTGTTGTTTTTCACTGCTGCTTATTTGAGGCTATGCTATTTTCAAATTGTTGTTTGTTAGTGATCTTAATAATAGGATCCTGTGTAAATACACGGAATCAAAGAACACCGTCTGCCCTGGAGATGTTACATAGAAGGCAGCAGGTGGGCATGCAGCTGGGTCTGGGATGAGGAAACAATAGGCAGTACGGTTATTGTGCTAGGGAGACTCTTAGGACATCAGGGGTTTTTTGATTATCAGCACAGAAATAGGTATGAAGGAGCTTATTTGAAAGGAATGGGAGCTAATATTACTGGTCAATCAAAGCTGAGTCACTATTTAATAAGTGAATGAAGTTAAACAACAAAATAAACAACAAAAAGTATTCAGACTATGGAAACACTTTATGATAGAGAACCAGGAATGTTAAAAGTAGGTGCTATCACCAAGCAGTCTTGACAAACAGCGATAACACATTTCAGCAATATTCTTAAGGCTTTAACCCCTGAGAAACTTACAATGCATTGTGCAAGGAATTTAACCCTGGGGGCTAGAAAGAAAAAAATCTACATGCCAGTGGTAGAGTTTTTCATTGCCCAGTTGTGTAAATGAACTTGAATCACGTCTGTGCTTTAACTTTCTAAAATTACACTACTTGTTTATTGTTGCCATTGTCAAGCCGGCTTACGGCAGTTCCTCTCTTGTGGGAAGAGTTCTCTAACTGCAGATGCTGAGTTTTATATAGGCACAAGACTTTATCCTGTTTCCCAATCAGCTGCAGTGTATAATTTAAGACATTCAGGAGGATGAAATAAAACACTTCTTTACCATTTTTTCCCCTGTCAAGTGTACGGGCAAAGATAAGCAATGAAAATACTTTTTTTTTTCCACTTAACACCTGAAAGACTGATATTCATAGTAATCTTTGCTAAGAAAATGTTACATGCTTCTAAGAAAATATTAAGAGATGTAGTTGATTCTGTTGTATTTAATTAGGTACATAGAAATAATTTCACAAAGTGGAGAGGGGAGGAATTTTGTCTTGCCCAGCTTCTCTATGAATTACATGTATGACCTTCCTTTGTTTTGAGCTGCTATAGACTCTTCTGGTATATACTCCTTTATAAAGACCAATCATGCATCTTATACTGTGTGCCAAGGATTTATTAATTTTATCAAACATTGTAAATGCAGTATGATCTGAGTGAGATAGTCTTACTTATCTCCTGTTTCTTTTATTGTGAGATGTTTATTTTTTAGTTTATTTTCTGTAATTCTTAGAACTTTAAGTAATTAGGAATTTAGTGATGTTTTTTCTGGTTTAGAATATTTTTATTTCACTCTGTCACAGTTTTAAGTTTAACTGTCCTATCTTCAAATTAAGAGTTTAAAAAAGTAGTTACTTTGTCATGTTGCATTAAATGAATGATGCAGTAATTTTGCATTTATGAATGTATCATATTCCTAAGATAATTCCATTGATTTCAGTAGAAATGCTATTAAATAGATCAGTAAAAAAAAAATCTAATTCTGTAAAAGCAAACATTGTTTTGTTACTAGTGAGGGAAGCTTGGTGATGTGCTTTTGTTTGAAGTACTGCTTGTAGAGAAACAATTATTTCCTTTTACCTCCATACAGAATCAGTATCGTTTTGAAGGAACTGGGTTTCCAACTATTCCTCAGCTCATAGAACATCATTACACAACAAAGCAAGTTATTACAAAGAAATCTGGTGTTGTTCTGCTGAATCCTGTTGTTAAGGTAATGCATACATTCCAAGAACTCTATTTAACTGAAAAGAATTTTGTGTGGTTGTATTGTTTTTTAAATATATTCCTATGCAACTTCTCAGAGAATTTTTCATTCTTGCTTATTTTGTGACTCTCTTTTTCTGAGCTTTTTCAACCTTCTCAACCTTGTGCAACACGTTCCTTTAAAATAATGCTTCATCCCAATTCTTATAACAAATCTTTACTATCTTGAAGGAACGGCATTCAGCATCTCACAAAATATCTTCCCACTTTTCTTTTTCGTTTCCCAGTTGGATTTTACTACTAAGTAATTGAAAGTAGTAATTCATTGCCCAAAAAGTTGTGATGAAGGAATTTTTTTTATGAAATGGCGGGATTTAAGTGGTAAAGTTCTTAGGAAATTTAGAAGAGACAAATCCCTTTTGTCTCTATTTTATATCTCAGAAATAAGTTATACAGACACAGAAAAAGGTATTGTCATTCCAGCTTCATTGCAAATTTGAAATAAAAATTCCCTTTTTAATCAGTAAGCTATTGCAGAATGTCTCTTAGGAGGGAAACAAAAAAGGGCTGGAAATATTAAACTATATGACTGTTTAGAAAGCTTAAGAGTCTCCTTGGTTTCTTCCAGTAGCTTTGTAGTTAATGTCTACTTAATTGATATTCCATTCATAAGCCAACTCTTTTCGACTTAAATCTTCGCGTTTTAACTATGTATAAGCCATTTGTTCTTGATCTTTTTAAAGGTACTAGTTTCAAGCATGTGTAAAGCACCCCATGTGTTGTACAAAATGTTAGGAAGCATAACAATTTATATTTCAGAGTAAGTTTCCTACTCCAAGTTCCTAGTTCTTTTCTGCTAATAATCCTAAGAAACAAAAGCATATTCCTTTTCTCAAAATTAATGTGATTTTTTTTACACTGCTCTGTGCTTACATATTTTATATAATTTTAAAATTTAAAGAATGGGGCTTTTTAAATACATATTTTAGGTTAATGTCTTGCTGAATAGGAAATTGATACTTTTTTGAAGGTAGAATATTGCTTAAATTCATTGTAGAACATACAAGAAAGTGTGGGACATAATTTTTGATGTGTGAATAATTGTATTTTGATAAGAACTGTTTAAGCTAAAAATACAGGTCTGTCGAACTCAGAATGAAATCTTTTTTTTACCTGTTTGCAGATTTTTGTCTTTTATAATACGCTATTTGTTTTAAATGTTCAATGTCCTTTCTGTTTCCTGGCTTTTTTCCTGCCTTTGTATAATGTACATTCTGTGAGAGCAACCCTATTTTAGCAAATGTAAAACTGTAGTGCAGTATGTTAGTACATACTAAATGATAACAGAAATTATTCTTAGTTATTCTCTGTTAAGTTAAACAGGAAAACAGCATCTGGAAAACACCATCTCTTCATTCTCTGTTGTTTACTTTGTAGACAGGGAGGTTCCATATTCCTGACAATTTTGTTTCATTTTCCTATCATTTTTTTATAAAGTTAAGTTTTAATTTATGCATAGTTTCTTGTAACTTTGTATAGTCAAGGAATTTTTCTGCGCCTATACTATGAAATATGGTCCCAAATTATTTTCCTGATCATTTCTCCAGTACTGTACTTGATCTCATGGCCTTTGAGGTGTAAATGCATATAGGGATAGTCTAAATCCCTTGATGGTAACTATGCAGACAGGTATGACTGTGTCGTGGGTCTTTGAATCCACACCACTACTACTACATTCAGAGGTATCATAACCTCCTTACAGAATGATGGAGGACAATTTTTAAGGCAGACTTTATAGCTCTTGTACTGTCACTGTCTACAATGACTTAATTTTCAGGGGGGAAATTATAGGGGGGGCACTCCTCTCTGGACTTGTTGACTTGAGTTAGTATTAACTAAAATGAGTGGAAATATTAGTATTTCCTCTAGGATTATGCTATTTTTATGGCTAGTTGATAGTTGATTTGAGCTGCAATGAAGAAATATTTTGACTACTCAGGTTTCCCAAAGTGCTGCAAGTAATCAGCATCTATCTGTAAAATCCAATCACAAAGACTTCATTTATTTTGTCATATCACTCCCTTTGTGCTGGTGTGCATCAGTCTTAATATTCAAGAGTATTGCCTTTAGAGTGGATGAACTTTTCAACTTTAATTCTAATGGGTTACATGAAGTAACAGAAAGGATGTCCAGTACTGACAGTGCTAAGAAGAGTATTGGGTGACAGGAAACTGTATTGTATAGGGTTTTTTAAATATATATATTACATATATTGTATGTAGGCTTTCAGGAATTTATGAAATGTGATCTGAGTGTCTGACAGTTACTTATATACTTTGTGTAAATTAAAACCAATGTATTGGGTACTTAGTGCTTCATGACCAGCAATTTGAGCCAAGTAAGACAGTATTGAAAAGGGAGTTAGCTGGATGATTTAAATTGCTTTAGAGCAGCTCTTTTAAAAAATATTTAAATTGATTTGTTTTGTAGTACCTTTCATTCTGAGCTATGATTTTATGACAATTTTAGTTATCCCATTGATAAAAAGCAGCTGTTGGAAAAAAGTATTTCAGAATAAGAAAAATAGTGTTGTGAGCTTTCCTTTTTAATTTACATGGAGCTCTGGCTTTCATATGGGGAAGTGGAGACATTTTAAGTTATTTTCAGAAATAGCATATGCACTCTGACACCTAGTTTGGGGTGTATTTTATATGTCATGCTATTATCAGAATATCTTTGATCATTTCTTTAAAATTCATTTGACATCTCCAAAGGCTGCTTTTTCTTTGTTCGTATTATAGCTGCAAAGCAATCTTTGACATTTCGTGCAATCTTTAATCTTTTTATGCAAATTGCTGTCCCAGTAATAACCTATTTAGAAAGTGAAAGTTAAATATGACAGAGAACTTCACGGAACAAAAATTATGCTACGTAGTTTGTTTTTGCTTCCCTTCCTTCCCACAGTCATTCATCCTCCTTTACCATATTAGTAAAATTAGCGTTCACCTTCTGTGATGTTGCCCTTGAAAGGAACACTCTTAATTGTGTCACAAAAGGCTTGTCCCATGTCCCATTTAATGTAGACCAAATCTGCCTGCTTGGAATTTTAATGATACTGTAAAAATAGAATTTAAATTAGAAAAACTGAGGGCATTAAAAAGATATTTGCAAGTGATTTCTTTAATGGAAAAGTCTGTCATATTTATTTATAATATTTTAGAAAAAATGCATGTTATGTTCTTCAATTTATTTGTGATTGAATGACTGGTTCATAAAGCCCCTCAGTAACCTCAATGCATACCCAAGGATTTTATTAGTAGAAATGCTATTTTAACCATATTAGATATATTTTAACTTTCTAACATCTTTGACCTCATGTTGTGGAGCTTTTTAAATTTTCTGAAATACATTTTCTATGTTTAAGATACCTATATTAAGTTGCGGATATGCTTCAGTTTGACTACTAGAAAAGAGAATCATCAAGGAAATAAGGAATATCATTTTTATTTGGATATATCTGCATTAATGTTTTCACTTGGATCAGAAATACACCTTTGAAGCAAATCTGTCCAGTGCCACTTAGAACGGGATGCTTCCATCACTTAGCAGTCTCCGAGGATTCAAACTACTCCTTTTGGCTGAAGGAAATAGGAAGATGCACAACTGCTGATGGGAGGAAGCTCAGTCTTCAGAATCAGGAGAAATGTAGTCTAAAATAATGCTTTTACCCCAAAATGTATGTTTCAGGTCCTCAGCACCAACTGTTTCACTCTGGAGATCTGATACCATTTCACTAGTGCTAATGTAGTCCTGGTCTTTGGATCCTCTGTAGTAAATTCAAATTCTGACTTTGTGAAAAAAAATTAACTGCTGCTTTGTCAGATGAGTTAGGCTATGTATTCATTGCCAGTAACTTTCATTTAAAAATTCTGATGTGACAAAGAATCCTGTAATATGGCCTCCAACATTTTATGTACATGGAAAAATGATGAACCGTAAATAATGTCATATAAGATGAATGAAAAGTGTTAAAAGAAAAGAAGAAGAAGTATTTTGTAGTAGTGGTTCTAATGTTGATAAATGAGATTGCAAATGAAGTGAGAATTCTGTGCAGATATGATACTGTCTTGCAAGATATGAGTACGTTAATGAGCTAGACATGGAAAGAAATGATGAAGAAATTAGTGTTGGTTGGTTTTACAGGTGGGTTTTTTTGGTTTTGCTTTATTTTGCTAAAACAAGCTGAAGTTCACTGTTGCAGAAAACATCTGTGCTTGTGGTGCAGGTGTGTTTCTCAGGCCAGCAAGGCTGACATGGAGGAATTGAAGGAGGTCGCTGAATAGCCTTTTTCAGGCAAGCCTCCTTAGGCCTGCAGTGAGAAGCTGGAGAGAAGCAAAGAGACTTAGCAAGGAGACTTCAAGTTTATCACAAAGTAGTCCTGTCACTCAATTAGAGATTCTCATCTTGTGACAAGAAAGAATTAAGGTGCTGAAAAGGGAAACAACTGCAGTAATGGTGCTGCCTTACAGGAAGATCATCTTGCATTTGTTTGACCTGAGGACAGCTCTTTAGGAGCAGAAATCTCAGCTGAAAGGAAGAAGCAGGCAATAGCAGTGAGTGATTCAGTTATCACAATTTTGCCTAGGCTAGGTTTGTAGCTCCAAAGAGGATACCACTGTGAATTACCTGCGTGGTCCCCATGCATCTGGCCAGGCTTGTAGCAATGCTGAGAATGGTCTCTGTGTGTTGATTTTTGGCCCACAGCTGTATTTCTTGTGACCATGATTAAAATCTGATACATGCATTTTTAAATGTTAAAATGTATATTTTATTTTCTTTAAGGAAATTAAATCCACAATGAGAAGTGAGCATTTATAATATGTAAAAGATGTACGTATAGAAAAGTACTGTATTTATTCCATAAGCATAAAATGAATCTTGCCACTTATTTGCCATTCAGATTTATTATGATCATGCAGAAGGTCTGTGATTCATATGTCAGGGAAGTTCACAGTGTTTTTTTAGTATAATAGAATTTAGGCAGATTTTTCAGTAGGTTCTTTAGATTATTCCAGAATCTGAAGAAAAGCCTGCAGCTATTGATATTTGATAACAGAATTTACTGTCTTAATACTGGAGGTGCATTTCAGTTATGTTCCTACTTCCTCAGAATTTAGAGTCGTTACAGGATTTTCTTCTAAGGTTTTTTAGCAGAGAGGTTTGCAATATTTCTGTCAGGTAACAAAAAGAATACATCTTCCATAATGGTGGCCTGTACTTGTCAAGGTGTTGCATCCTAAAGAGAAAAAAGGAAAAAAGAGAGTAATTTTCTCTTTGTACTAACAAAGTACTAAATCAAATTTATGTATAAGTTCAGGTATCTTGACTGCTTTTAAAATGCAGAGAATTTTTTCTCAATCTCTTAATAATATGTTGTAATAATGGGGGCACATAAGGCTACATGCACAAAGAGTAACAAAGATTGTTTTATTTCTAGTGATCAAAGTTTTCCATAGCTTTTTTCTAAAGGCTATAGCATTAAAAATCTGCTCTAATGAATGTTTCTGTTTCAGTCTTGTCTTTATCGTAGTTCTTTCCATGATCAGGTTTAGAATAAAATTGGATGATAATACTCTTAAAGGGTGTAAGCATTAGCTTATGCTCAAACCTAGAAAAAGTATATTTTGTCAACAATACAAATTCCATTTTAGCAAACAAAGTATAATTTCTGAGCATTCTCTTAAAGAAAAATCTTTGTCCTAGAAATATTAAAAGGGCACCTCAACTGCATGTGCATTCCTGTTTTCTGTACATTCATATAAGAAGTTAGAAAGCACCATATTTCTATGTGAGGTGCAAATTGAGCAAAAAGGCATTATCTCAAACACAACTGAAATAGTAGGAAATAGGAAAAAGAACCAAAATTTATGAAGCAGAAGATGGAAGTAAACCATTCTTACTAAAAAATAAAAAAGTATGTTGTTAGGAGGGAAAAAAAATATTAAATGGAAGATTTCAGACGAAGGGGTTTTTAACAGAAATTGGTAACTAGGAGAATAAACTACTTCAATTAGAGCATCCTTCAGCAAAGATTATTTGGGTTTACCAGATTTTATTGCTAACATTTTGTATGTACATGTGAAAATCAAAGGATTGACTGTGTTCTGTAGTATTCTGGGTGTAAGTCACACCTTTATGGAACACTTGTAAAAATTAGGGCTTTGCACCATGGCTTTTTAATGTCTTTTCAGAAGCTTTATAATCAGACATTAATACAGCACAATAATAAAATCTTATTAGAAGTGGGTAGGACTGCAGTAGTAAATTGCTTTTCTGCTGAACATCCTGGTTTATGTAAAATACGTTGAGGGAGGGTGCAGAGGAAGAGGAGCCAGGCTCTTTTCAGTGGCGCTCAGTGACAGGACCAGAGTCAACGGGCACAGACTGTGAGGGTGACCGACCACTGGCACAGGCTTCCCAGAGTGCTTGTGGAGTCTCCGTCCTTGGAGGTATTCACAGGCCATCTGGACATCATCGTGCACTGGCTCCAGGTGGCCCTGCCTGAGCAGGGGCTTAGACCAGATGACCTCCAGAGGTCTTTGCAAACCTCAGCCTTTCTGTGTTACTGTGAAGGCACGTTGAAGGACTAGATCTCTGTGAGGGTCAGATGCTTATGAAAACTGAAATACTCCTTTCAGTGGATTTCTTTTCTACAAATGAACAAAGTGGAAAGGGGTGATCTTTTCTGAGTTAGAGTGTTTTACAGAACGACCAGCAGAGAAAATTGCAGACTTACTGTACCTTTCAAGTAATAAAAGCAAGCTAAAGCAGTTCAATGGTAGATATAGATGTTTTTCCCTTACCTCACTGTGTTCATGTTTTAAATTAAAAAGTATGAATAGTAAATTTGTTTGCATAGTTATAGACCTGTTTGTACAAAAGGAGTTCTGACACTTTGAGAAGGACACTGCATAATTAATTGAGACTTCTGAATTTTAGAAAAAAAATATAAAAGATACAGTAAGGTGCAACAAAGAGCAGATTGCCACAGACCATGTAGGAAAATTTTGTCAAGCTAAAGTTATTAATACGGGACAAAAAAAATATTTGCTGAATATGGCATTCAGAAGAGTACACAAGTAATAATACAATCTGCTAATATTTAGTGGAGCCACTTCGTGTGTCTGTACTACTTCCCTTTGTGTGTCCTTTGTTGACTGGCTTTTTTTCTGATGCTAGATATTTCCCAGTGCTTTTGCTATTCTGAATAATGAGTTAGTGGTACATGAGAAGATAGCAGTATCTTGTTAAAGAACAATGTTTATCTGATGTAAAAAACTTAATGCAACATGCTTCATTTGAACTATTGGCATTTATATAATGTTGTATGACTTCTGATTCAAAGCCATCATCTGTCTTGCTTGGAATGCAGGCAGAGCTTGCTGATATTCACACAGAAAATATCTCATAAATTAAGGCTGCAGTTTCATGTTATAGCTGAGTCAAGTGAACAGGTTCTGGTACCACAAAGGAGTATATATGTATGGGAGGGGTGGGTGTTCTCGCTTCCTTTTCCTTTCTATGTGACTTCGCCTTTTTCCTGCTCTTTCCCAATCACAAATTAAGCTAATATAACAGTTTATTTGAAATTTTGCCAGGTTAATTCTATTCTATTTCAGTGGTTCTAACATGTTATCTGGTGCTTGCGGCCCAGAAAGCCAACCGTATCCTGCACTGCATCAAAAGATGCGTGCCCAGCAGGTCGAGGGAGGTGATCCTCATAAGACCCCACCTGGAGTACTGCGTCCAGCTCTGGGGGGCCCCAGTACAGGAGAGACATGGAGCTGTTGGAGAGAGTCCAGAGGAGGCCACGAAGCTGATCAGAGGGCTGGAGCACCTCTCCTGTGAGGACAGGCTGAGAGAGTTGGGGGGGTTCAGCCTGGAGAAGAGGAGGCTTCAGGGAGGTCTAATTGTGGCTTACCAGTACCTGAAGGGGGCCTACAGGAAAGCTGGAGAGGGACTGTTTATCAGGGAGTGTAGTGACAGGACAAGGGGTAATGGGTTTAAGCTGAAGGAGGGTTGATTTAGATGAGATGTTAGGAAGAAATTCTTTACTGTGAGGGTGGTGAGACACTGGAACAGGTTGCCCAGAGAGGTTGTGGAGGCCCCATCCCTGGAAGTGTTTAAGACCAGGTGGATGAGGCTTTGGGCAACGTGGTCTAGTGGAGGGTGTCCCTACCTGCAGCAGGGGGGTTGGAACTAGATGGTCTTTGAGGTCCCTTCCAACCCAAACCATTCTATGATTCTATGATTCTATGATTATGAAAGCCAATGCAAGATGAGCAGATGTGGCTAGGAAGGGACAGGGTGAAGTATCTTAGCCTTTTGTTTTGAACAAAATAGCAATTTGGTGGAAGCTCTAATGTGGAACTGCAGCTCTTTGAAAGGTATTGCAGACTAACCACTATAATTTAAAAATGATTTTGAAAGGACTGTTGGATATATAAAGGAACAGTCTTGCAGAGAGTCTACTTTAGCACAAGGATGCTGCTGAAAGAATTAGTTAAATGTTTTATCTCCTGGGAAAAAGAAACCATCTAACTGAAAACAGCTGGATGTTTTGAAGTTGTATCAGGATGGAACTGACTAAGTATCTTACATGGTAAGATCTATGTGGTTAAGTATCTTACTTAGCTCAGGGAGACTCTCTCGGACATTTTTATATACATCTGTAATACCCCAACCCCAGCTGTACATACCTCTTCATGCACATGGGTAGAAGTGAAAATGTGTTTGTGCATATGTGAAAATACTTTAGTCTGTTTTAACTATTTGAGTGTATTTATGTATGCATGCATAATATGACTGTGCTTTTGCATTCCTCTCTAAATCATACAGAATGTTTAAATGAAAAGCTGTGTTATCACACAGTATTGTTTGCCTTTGTATAGAAAAACTCACTATTTTGGAGGGCATATCTGATAAAGGGCAGATAATGTCTCTGTTTGCATATATTTGGTTAACAGGTGATTCAGAGTACTTTGGTTTGGGAGCTGAATTTACTACATTAAGTAGAGAGGAATGCTATAAGTTTCTGTAATGTGTTTGAAATATAATGGTTTTGACATAAAGTTGACTTTTCCTGTGCTTAAGGATTTCACATTCTATGCCTTGTTCCTTCTCAGTTGTTTTTTGTTTTGGGGTTTTGTTTTTCCTCCTTCTTTATTTATCTTTATTTTTCCTGTATTTTTCCTGAAATATCCTCAGCATCTTTCCAGTTATTTGATGAGTAAGAGAATATAACCTTAGGGAAATACTGCTCATTCTTCTAAAAATGTGAAGAAAACTGGGTTTGTATGTTGACTTCTACAGTAATTTTGTCTGTTGATTTTCAAGAAGGAATGCTGAAAGAAAATCTGTGTGGTTAATCAGAGGTCACTTTTGCAGTTTATACTCTGCATAGTAGGTTTTGCAAATCTCAGTTCTACCCTCTTGGTTTATGACCATTTAGAATTTGGTTTAGCAGAAAGGTTGAACTTCACAGCGGTTTTTTATGGAATAATAACAAGTCAGATGAAATAGAACTTTTTCCAAGGAGGTAAACTTATCTGCACTATTATTCTGTTTTACAGCTCACATTGAGTTTCATCAGTGTGGCTAAATACAGTGCTAATAATAATGCAAAACAGCTTCTGTAACAATTTTTACAGCTCATGAATCTTTATTCTGAAAGAGTTTTAAAGAAGTTGTCAGTGGGGTTTTTCAAACCCCTGCTTGTAAAAATCACTTGTTCTTATGAAAAATCTTTTCCACTAGCTACCTTTATTTCTGTACTTAATCTGAAGGACTTGAAACACATAGTTTATGATTCATGAAATCGATATGCACATGAGATCTACTGCTGTAGGTGGTGTGAAAAATAGTACTTCTCTAAGATGATCATTTCTCATTTCCACATTGATAGGCCCTATCCACATGTACACAACTGTTACTCACTTTCTTCTTTTTTTTTCCCCCTCTGGTTCATCAAGTTCTAATAAGTGATATTTGAATACTCAGGTGATGAAAAATAATCTGCGATTATGATTTTATTAGCCAATAAAAAGAATCTTACTCTAATTATCCATAATACTGAAAATGAAAGATTGACTTTCCATTTTTGTTGTTGTGGAAAAATTGCTCTTAGCTGCAGTAATTTGTACTATTGATATTTTCTATTTCATTTGGAGGAGAGAGAGCAAATACTAATTTCCAAAATGTTTTTCTGAATGCATTTTTTCTGCTTACAACATGAAGAAACAGGCATAATGCATGTTTATGCACTGTACTCATGAGATGCTGACAATATCCCTCTATTTTATGGGGTTTTTAGAGGAATGTTAATGAAGAATTTACTGGGGTAGAGGAAGGGGGAGGGATATTTAGGGTTTTGGTAAATTCTCTGTGCTGTGATCAGATAGATTCTTAGGTTACGAAGTCCTGTGTTTTCAATGCTGTTAAACAGTATGTTTTGCTTTTGTTTGCGTCATTTTGGTGTTCCATAAATCAACTAAGGTTTCCAATTTCTAGAGGTTTTTGTTCCACCTACTGTTAAGATGAAAAGTAGTGGCAGAATTTGCTATAGATCCTGTCTTCATTAGATGATGGCATCTAGCTTTATGATTTTAATATGGTCTGAACTAGCTAGAGTAAATAATGTGACAGAGAACATGAGATAAGTACATAACAGTGATGATAACATAGAAGTCTTATTTATTCATACTGTGATGGAACCTGATCAGGATTTGCTCATTCTTCCTCTTAAAAATCCTGCTTTGGAGTGTGGGTAAGAACCCTGGTTTTTGTTTGATGGTACTCTGAAACTGAATACAGGCACAGGTGGCATTTTCTTTTTTGCTTTCCTATTAGAAATTGTAAGATTTTTAAAACCAAGTGTTTAAGCTGAGGCTTATAAATTCATATCTAATTCCCCAAATGTCTGTTTTTAAAATGTTTAGTATCTAATCGCCTGACTGCTGGTTTTTAATTTGAAAAAGTACCATTTTAGAGTTCTTAATGAGTGAAATTGTTACTGAAAATTATAGAAAAATAATGCTAGGGGATTTTGAACACTTAAGTATTCATTGTGGGTTATGCTTTCCATTTAATGGAAAGCTGTTATAATTTACTGCAACTAATTTGTAAGCCTTCTTCCTGGCATAATTTGTGATTTCTTTGATGTGGTTTCTGCTAATTAAGGGAGATAGGCAGGAGCAAAACTGCACTTTACACTTGAGCTTACATGTTTGGCAGAAATTTAGGGTAATAGTGATAACATTTCAGTCTCATAGCTCAGAAGAAGAAAAATGAGATTGCATCTTGCACAGTCACCGTCTGCTGTTCATGCTGTGGCCTCAGTGGCCATGTGCACAACTCCAGTACCTGCATCTCCACTGAAGAAAGGACTGATGCACAATTGATTCCCTGCTGATTGGTCAAGGCTTGAAACTTACCATGGTCCAGACAACCATGAAACTTACTAACATCTTCTCGTATCCAGAATACTTTATTTTACAAATAAAAAGAGAAATTTCTGATTATTTTTGAAGTATTCTTTTTCACAGATGAAGGTTTTATTTCTTTAATTCCTGTTTTATTTGAGGGGGGTTTTTTGTGAGTTACAGTTAACTCTTGAAATAATTCTCCCATTTGAAAATGCTTATCTTTGTTGAAAACAAACAAGTATCCTGGATAGCCTCAGAAAGTCTGGAAAGGTACTCACTACCAAACTGTTGTTTACATAAACCTTCAGTATGATGACTTTTAGCTAGTACCTGACCACTGGGGAAGCGTACTAATGTTGAGGCTGATCAAGTTCTCCACTGTGTGAATTGCCTAGCTGGCAACTTGTTTCTCAGTGTTTGGCCAACAGATCTAGCAGTATCTCCAAAGGTTAGATACAGTGATAGGACTCCAAACATGTTATTAGTAAAGAGGTAGCACAGTAAGGGCCCTGAAAGGATCCCCACTCCTGGCCAGGGCTCAGGACCAACATACAATAATGCAGCTGAGGGCTGCTCCTTCCAGCCCTCAGCTGGAGGCTTCATCCCTTTGAGGTGAAGGTCCCAGGCAGGGCTAAACCCTGTCCTGTGGGAGCTGCTTTCAGCAGAAGCTCTCCTGCTCAGCCCCAGCCAAGCCCCAGCCCCTGCTGCCTTGCATCCCTGCCCATGCCTGGCCACCCATCCCATCCATCTGGTCCTGGACCCCGAGCCCCGGCTGGCGTCTGGGCTCAGCCTGGCGCTGCCTTGTCACAGTGAACCTGTCACGGGGCTGTGTCTGACGCTGGTTCCCCTCACTGGCCCTGACCCACAGGTTGACTTCCCAGCTTGACCGCAGACCTGTTTTATCACCATGGACTTGGCTGACCTAACTTGGGGCTGTCACCCCAGCCTGCCCTGCTCCCTCGTGGAGGGCAGTGGGGTGGGTCCTGGCTGGTGAGCCTCAGCCGCACTGGCCAGGGGTCCTCTGTGGCGGCTCAGGCCCAGGGAGCAGCCAGCCATCACTACACACTGTCGCACTGGCTGCTCAGTAACTAACTAGGAAGAATAAGCAGGGAATGGTAACACCGTTGAACAAAGTAGGTGAGAGGGTTTGGCTTCAGCGGACAGTAATGCCTGTCCCAGCCAGGGAACAAAAAGAACCCCTTTGCCTAACTAACCGGAGCGATCTCAGCAGGCTTCTTGCTCATCTTTCACTTTCCTCCTAAGAATTGTCTACCTTGAGGTGGTTCCTTCCTATCCTTTAGGTATCTTTTCATTCCTTGGTATTCTTTCATAGAGAATCTTGAAGGCATACTTTTGCCAAGTAGCTCCTTGTGTCTGATAAAACATTATCTCCCAAGAAGCACTGAAGCTCTATCTGAGCTGAGCCAAGTCAGTTACTGTGCTTGGCTAAGAAGTATGGCATTCCCGTAATTCAGTTTTCCCTCCTGGGGGAAACCAGAGGACATAAATAAAGTAGGGTATAGTAAAGTTTCTGGATTTCTTAAGTAATTTCATTTGGAAATGAGGTATATCATTAAGATAGCAAACAAGTGTGCTCAAGCACTGATTTCTGTCACTGGATTTGTCTAAAGTGCTTTTATATTCTGTGGTCCAAGATTAACAACAGAAAAATCTGAACAAGCACAAGGTAAAGAGAGATTTATAGTGGTGTTACAAGAAGAGAGCTACATCATTAGCAGGTTCCTTCTGGGGAGGAATAATAATGGCATTAATAGTCTCAAGAGTTCTGTCCTCTCTCATTCAGATTAGTTTATGATTAGGTATGGAAATGTGGTGGATTTGCTCTATTTGATTCAGAAGCAACTCTATTGAAATGAAAATTTCTGTGATTTGGACTGATGGCATTACAGTGTCTGTTTATCTATACCTACACTAAAGATTATTTTTTATTTCCCATTTTGCTGTCACATTTCTTCTGTAACTTTCAGTATCTTTCACACGCATGATTAATATGTAGAATAATAGCATTTAACTGGAGAAATACTTACATTCTATTCACAATCAGAATTAAGCACCTACAAAAGATCATGAAGTTTATGATCAGACATAGATCAGAAAAAATACATTATTTTTTAACTTTTGTTTATGATATGCTAATATGCATCTATTCCTTTGTGTGCTTAATTGATTTATTTAATTATTGGCAGCTATCCAAAAATAATTCATGATGACTTATTCAACTTGGTGCAATTTGAACAGAATTAGTGAGACAACATACTTGCAGCAGAAACAGTCTTGTCCTTGTTACTGTCCACCTTGCGGTGCTGTTCATATTATAGTTTATTAATTAAAGGTAATTGTCTGAACCAGTGACACTTTTTTTTGAAATGGTATTTAAATGGTTATCTAACACATTGCAAATTAGAAAATTGGGTTTGTTTCTTTTTTGATGCCAGAATTGTACACTGGTGTAATGTAGAAGACAGCATCTCTTCTCTTAGATTCTTTCTTACTGTCTGCTGAAGAAACTGCTATGGTGCAGTTTAACAAGGGTTCTATTGCTCCACAGGTGCCTTCAGATACTATATAAAACTCTAATACATGTGAAGCTCCAGCCTTTTTTAACTTAATACTTCTACTTGAAATGCTTTCTTCAACTTGACTGGTACTGTGGGACAGAGGGACCATCTGCAGCTTCAGAGTTGAGTTCACAGATGGACTTAGGGACTGAGTTGGAAGTGCTTCACTACCATCACAGAATACAAAGCCCTGAGTTAGGCTTCCAATCTGTCTTCTCAGTGCATGAGGAGTCACGTGCCTTAGGAGGAAATTACAATGTTAGGAGAAAATTACAGGCTTAGCTAGTACTAGGGCTTAGGCACCTCTCTCTGCGTAGTGTTTACAGTGTTAGGTGTGTCCTGCAGCACCTAAACTTTTTCTCCTTCTTCAAAAAGTAATGTCCAGTGAATTAGTTTACTTTTCAAATAGAGGAATAGGATGTAGTATGAAGACTGCCATCTTTTTATCCAGAAGCTCCACAATAACACTCACACAAAGTGAAGGCTATATAAGAGGCAGGGGAGAGGAAGGGAGGAAGTATTTTGATACTTCCTTATTGGAAAAATATTACTGTTTTCATAGTCCTTAAGGCTTTCATTGAACCTGAGAGAGAGAAACCAGGAGGGAGGAGCATAACAGAAAAGCTTATGGGTGGGGGGAGAGAAATTAGGTAGACAGAAGTTCTGGGTTACAGTTTCTGCTCTGTTAATTCTATTACAGTATGTATCTTCTGCTAATCTCACATGGATCATTTGGCAAATATTCCTGGTGTCAGGTTCCACTGTAAATACACAAGTTAAAAGACTAAATAAATGATAAGAAGTGCAGTCAAAAAGAATGCAATATGGCAAGGGTTGCCTCATTTTCTTTAGGTGTCTGCTTTTGAGTTCTGTGCCTGATGAGTAGTGAAGGAGCAGTTCTGAAGATACTCCAGCTAGAAGCAGAAAGGATCATTCAGGCAGCACGGGCCTCCTTTTAAGTCTGCTGGCTTAGCCACGTAGCCACAGGAGTGACACACGTGATGAGTCTCCTAAATTTAAGATGTAGTTTGTATACCTACAAAAGTAATGAAAGATTTCCATTCATAAAAAGCTCTCATAAGTAACAAATTCTCAATTTATGTACCATTGAGATGAATATTCACCTATTGATACTTTGTGAAACTGATACTAGCAGGGTAGCACAATTTGTGTTATGCTCTTCAATAAAGATTTCTTTTCTAAACACACAACAAGAACTTCAGTAACAAAGCCAATCAAACTCTGAACAATCCTTTGATTGTGAAAAATCTGGCAGATGATAATGTAATGAATAGGTTACACTGGTATAATAAATGACTGAAAAGTTTTCATAAAAAGAAAAGTACAGGTAGTGATTAATGTACTGATACAGTGATAACAAATCCTTCAACGGATCATTTGATTCCAGTCTATTGTGCCATTTTCTTTAATAAGTCCTCCGAAGGATAATGCATCAGACTTTTTCTTCATAAACAAGCATTTCAAATGTCATGTCGTCAATATTTTCAAAAAGTCATTCACTGAAGTACTGAATCCTTGGAAGTAAGCAGTAAAAAAAATCCATTAAATCTTAATTCTATAACTTTTTCGGCTTTTACAGTATTTATTTCAATGTTTAAAACCATTATGTTAATACCTCCAAGTAGTCTTTTTGTGTGTGTTTTCTTTACAGCTTTCTTTGCAAATTGTTTTCTTAAACTTGAGTTTTACTGGTAAAGGAAATTGTGCAGTTTGATGCCACTGTTTGTAGTATAGCAGCTTCTGAATGAGGCATCCAATCAGCAAAAAATATCTAGAAAATCATCAGTGAGCAGAATATTTACAATTTTTAGCAAAATCAAAAGGAGGAGATGAAGGAAATATGTTACTTATGATGTCTGATCAGTGAGGCAGTTTTAAGCAAGAATCTTATCTATAGGAAAAATATCCATTGATGGTTATTGAGAATTTCCTTGCAAGTCTCCCAGTGCCCCACCCGGGGAAGAAGAATGGCAAAGCGTGGATCCCATCACACAGCATGATGGTGTGGTACAGGAATTCATGTGATGGGGCTGACAGGAGTTATGTGCTGGAAGTTTGGGTGAATAGAGGCATTCAGAGAGTTTCTAGAATATGCACTGAGCAAAGCTTACAGGAGCAATGGTCTGTGAGATTTTCTGATGTTATACATAAGAAAAAACCATAGAAATTGCAATAGCAGTTATTTCCCCCTCCCCCTCGCCCCCTTTTTTTTCTCTGTAGAATTCATGTTAGTCAAAAAATGTGGAGGATAGTAATGAGTAGCCATCTTCCCAGCAAGGTGCACTGTGCAGCATAATTATTCTCTACTTTCATTCTTTCAATTACCTGGAATATCTCTGGATTACCTGCTGAATACTTTTCTCCTTGCAAAAAGAGGGAGATATAAGTCAGTATAAGCCTCCACCTTCCTTAGAAGTTAACAGCAGACTTTACTGGTTGTGTAGGTCAGCGGAAATAGTGCTGATTCATAGTGCTACCTGTGGGGAGCGTTTTGTTAAAAGTTTTAGCTGCCATCTGAAGGGGAAGAATAATTTTCACAGTTTGAAAAGATGATTCTTTTAAGATGATTTCAAGCTTTATGTTACAAAAGGTCATTCATGAAGCTTTGTACTCAGGTTGTACTCAATGTTCTGTTCTAGCAACCTAGAATTCAGCCATGGCAGGGGATATAGATGTACACACACACAGATACACATGTGTGTATCTGTGTGTGTGTATATATATATATGTGTGTATATATATATATGATTTTTAAAATTACTTTCTTACCTAGGGAGTCAAAATTTCCCTTTTTGGTTATCTGTCTCACTAACAACAAAAAAATAATAATTATTCATTCTACGTTTTCTTTTAAATTTGAATATATGTTAAAGGCAGTGATGACTGTTGCAATGCCTTCTGTTAGGATTCAGTCTTTGGCAGAAAATTTTCTTATGTAATACCTGGCTCTTGACAGATAACATGGCTTGACCAAGCATATTACAGACTAGTTGCTACTACAACAAGAGAGCAAATTCCCCACACAAAATCCTTGTCGCTGAATTGTAGAGAGATGGATTTGATGGATGGAATATTTGATGTATAAGGAATAGACTTGGTGGCTGCATCCAAAGAGTTATAATCAAGGGCTTAATGTCCAAACAGAGATAAGTTGCAAGTGGTGTCCCTCAGGGGTCCATATTGAGGCTCAGAGTGTTCAATATTGTTATCAATGGCATAGACAGTGGGATTGAGTGCACCCTCAGCAAGTTTGCAGATGACACCAAGCTGAGCAGTGCAGTTGATACACTAGAGGGAAGATGTGCCATCTAGAAGGAACTTGACAGGCTTGAGGACAAGGCCCTTGTGGACCTCATGAAGGTGAACAAGGCCAGGTGCAAGGTTGTGCACTTGCATTGGGACAGTGCCCAGTATCACTACAGACTGTGGGAGGAAGGGATTGAGAGCAGCCTGTGGAGAAGGACTTGTGGGTGCTGGTGGGTGAAAATTTGGACATGAGCCAGCAATATGCGCTCACAGCCCAGAAAGCCAATTATATCCTGGGCTGCATCAAAAGAAGTGTGACCAGGATGTCAAGGGAGGAGATTCTGCTCATGTGAGACCCCACCTGGAATACAGTATCCAGGTCTGGAGTCCCCAGTACAAGAAAGACATGGACCTGTTGGAGTGAGTCCAGAGGAGGGACATGAAGTTGATCAGAGGGCTGGAGCACCTCTCATCTGAGGACAGGCTTAGAGAGTTGGGGTTGTTCAGCCTGGAGAGGTGAAGGCTCCAGGGAGACCTTATTGCAGCTTTTCAGTATTTGAAGGGGACTTAGAAGACAGACAGACAGATATTTTTTGCCAAGACCTGTAGTGACAGGACAAGGGGTAATGATTTTAAACTGAATTAGGGTAGGTTTCGATTGGATACAAGGAAGAAATTTGTTACAGTGAGGGTAGTGAGACCCTGGAAAAGAAGTTGTGGGTGCCCCATCATTGGAAGTGTTCAAGGTCAAGTTGGATGGAGCTTTGAGCAACCTGATCTTGTGAAAGATGTCACTCCCCATGGCAGGGGGATTGGACTAGATGATCTTTAAAAGTCCCTTCCAACCCTAACCATTCTGTTATTCTATGGTCTGTTTACATACAGAAGGTTTTTCTCTGTCTTTGAATCACAGGTTCATTTAGGTTGGAAGGGTATTGTTGAGATTCTATAGTCCAACCCCTCTACTCAGGCAGGTTCAACTACTGTGGGTTTCCCAGGACTGTGTCCAGTGGGGTTTTGAATGTCTTCACAGATGAAGACTGAAGTCTCTCTGAGTAACCTGTCCTGGTGTTTGACCACCCTCACACTAAAAACATGTTTCCTCATGTTCAGAACGAATTTTCTGTTTTCTAATTTGTACCCATTGCCTCTTGTCCTGTCACTGAGCACTACTGAAGAAAAGATCTGGCTCCCTTTTCTTCATTCTCTGCCATCAGGTATTTATACACATTGGAAAGATCCCATTTTGCACCAGGAGGTGCTTTTATGATCCCAGTAAGAAAGACACTCAGAGTCATTAGAAATACTATTTATTAGAGCTAACACTGTAAGGAGGTAATAGTATAGACAGTCTCGCATCCCTTTAGAGGGTGGGAACCCCGGGTGGTGTAGCATTGAATGGGCCACTGATCCACACGCAGCATGCTTGGAGGTCCCTGCCTGTAGCAGAGATTCTCACATTTTGGTCATCTGAGCTGTAAGAGGACTTTCTTACAAGGAAACAACTCTGTTCATTATTTCAACTGGCAAACAGAAAGGATGTCCACATGAGAAATTCCTGGAGCTCTGTTGGACACAAGCAAGGCGAGGCAGGTGGTGCAATGGCTGGTACCCCATGGGAGCTGCCTGCGGGCTCTCTTCCTGCAGCCAAGGGAGTTGTGCAGCACAGCACAGGCCTGGGCTCACTCTGGTTAGCTGCTGTGTGCGTCAGTAATGCTTTCATGTATGACCATGGTCCAGAAAACCTGGTAATCTGATATATGAGGTGTGCTTCAAGACCAACATGTTTGGCTTGGTTTTCTGTTAGCTTTAATGAGAAATGATTTAATGACTTGGCATATGCTTGTTTAGATATTTGCTTTTTTCATTAATTGTAAAGACTGCTTAGGACCTTACTGCTAACATGAGGAGCAGTAATAGTGTTTGTGAGGTGGTAAGTAGATGAGGTGCTGACAGAGAAATGAAATGCAAAAATAGTAAATATGGGTTAGACTTAAAATATCCTACTCCAACATTTTAGCTAAGTCTTTATTAAATATGTCTGTGTAGCAAGAAGTTTATAATTGTTTTTGATATGTCTTTAGGGTGTTGTGGAGTTTTTGCAGGGTTGGTCATCAGCACTGAACAGATACTGTAACTAGCATTTTTTATAGTTGCCTGGAGTATTTCAAACTACCAAAGAAGACATAAGAGATGCAAATATGTGTCTGGTTAATAGGTAGAAAAAACAGTTCTTTTTCATGTATACTGAGGAGAAAATTTTTTTTTTTTAATCTATCAATAAGGTATTTTGTATACTAAAATGAAATTTTCTTACCTGATTTTGACTGAGGTACTTGTTAAAAACAGGATGCTAGATAATAATTTCCAGAGCTTGTGTGAAAATTTGCATAGTGCTCTATTTACCTGCATACTGTCATGTTGTAGGCTTAATCTTCCGATAGAAATTTAGTATATGGTATATTTCAATATTTTATTGTATAGCAAGTTTTCTAAACTCTGTTTTATAACACTTAGAAAGTAAACTTCCTGGCATGCTTTTGATTGAGTGATCTGAATATAATGCTTCTTTAGCTCCATTTCTACTGAAATGCATCTTATAGAAACTATATCTTACATATTTGCACAGATTGAAAATTCTTCTTTCCTTTTTTTTTCCATAGGATAAGAAATGGGTTCTCAATCATGAAGATGTCACACTGGGAGAATTACTGGGCAAAGTAAGTAATTAAGGGAGCTAAACAAGATCTAAATAAGCATATGGTAATCATTAAGCCTATACATTTCCTATTTGCTTCATCTTTTAAATTACTGTGGTATGCAATTTTTTTATCAATTCTTTTACTGTAATACACTAGACAGCATTGCGCTTTAAATAAATGTAAATCACATTTACTGGTAAATGATACAATTATATAATTTGTGTGCTGAAAGTGTTTTCTTTCAGCACACACTGAACTAGCATACATATTTTTCTCTTTTGGAAGGCTTTTAAGCTAACTAGATTTCTATAAAGCGTGATGTGGCTGTTTTACTTCGTGTAGTCTTACAAAAAATGTTGCAAAATATAAACACAAACATTTATGTTTATGTATTTACATATAAAATTTATGTATGTATAAAATTTGATTTAATAAGATTTATTAAAATCAGTATTTGTTAAAACAAATGTTCGTTGCTTTTGTATGATTTATTGATTGTTAGGTAACTTCATAATCTTATATGTATTAAATTAACTCTTGTATAGCATAGCTTGTATCACGAGTTCTGCTTAGGAGCTATAAGTCTTTAAAATCAGGTAAGCCTCATACCTCACTTACATTTTCAGCACCTTTGCACCTACAAAGACAGTTGGGAGTGCCACTGTAGACACAGTGTTCCAAAAGATTTCCCAAAAACTGAAAAATAGGCTTAAACAAGGAGGAGACAAATGAAAGCAATAATTGCCTTCTTGCTATGGTACACACTAAAAGACTTGATAAACTGTTCAAGAAATAGGGGAATTAAATACTGTCAGAAAATTCTGTTACCCAGGGAAAAAATCTCTTTGGCAGCATAAGATTACAAAAAGTATTATCTGCTGGTAGACAGAGCTGTGTCTGCATAAAATAAAGGTACTGCGACAGTTTCACTTACGTAAACAGAATAATATGAAGGGAGAAAAATAAAGATGTTTCAGGCACTGAAAAGTTTTGTCTTGCTAAAAAATAAATATCAATTGATGAGTAAAAACAGTTAAAGCAATGTGAAAATCACTGAATTTACATGTGCATTGCATCTGCTCTTGCAGAGACCCCACCTGGAGTACTGCATCCAGCTCTGGGGGCCCCAGTACAGGAGAGACATGGAGCTGTTGGAGCTAGTCCAGAGGAGGGCCACGAAGCTGATCAGAGGGCTGGAGCACCTCTCCTGTGAGGACAGGCTGAGAGAGTTGGGATTGTTCAACCTGGAGAAAAGAAGGCTCCGCGGAGATCTAATTGTGGCCTTCCAGTACCTGAAGGGGCCTACAGGAAAGCTGGAGAGGGGCTGTTTATCAGAGAGTGTAGTGACAGGACAAGGGGTAATGGGTTTCAGCTGAAGGAGGGTAGATTTAGATGAGATGTTAGAAAGAAATTCTTTACTGTGAGGGTGGTGAGGCACTGGAACAGGTTGCCCAGAGAGGTTGTGGATGCCCCATGCCTGGAAGTGTTTAAGACCAGGTTGGGTGGGGCTTTGGGCAACTTGGTCTAGTGGAGGGTGTCCCTGCCCATGGCAGGGGGGTTGGAACTAGATGATCTCTGAGGTCCCTTCCAACCCAAACCATTCTATGATTCTATGATCCTATGTTTTTGGCACAAAGCATTTTTAATATTCAATAAATACAACTCAGTGCTTAAAAATTATTATAGAAGGATATGTTCTTTAAAAATACAGAACAGGGTAAAAACTTTCTTGGAACACAGTATAAATCTGTTATGCATCCGTCTCTAAAAAGATATAGTCAAACTAGAAAAGATAAGAATGACGGGGCCATCGGCATCTGTTTGAGAAAATGTTAAATAAACTACAGCAATTCACCATGGAAATGAGAAATCTGAGAGTCTATAAAATCTTGAGTGGCCTGGGAAAGATGAGGAGAAAAAGCGTGAAAACTTGATGCATAAGAGGATACAAACTTTAGAAAATATGAAGATTTTCCTTGACCTCAAGAGTAAATGGTCTGTTTATTTACTCAGTATTAATTCTATGATATCCCACAAAATGAAAGTTACATGAAAGGAACATGTTGTAATAAAAATTATATATGTAATAATAATTAAGTATTTTAAATAAAAAGGCTTTTTCAATACTTAAGTATTCCTTTAAGGTAGGATCAGCTTTCACTGTTCAATACTGCTGACCAAGAGTAGAGGAAAAGTGTGCTGGAGTGATTCAGCTTCTTACCTTTGGGCACCTTTTGCCATTTGAAATATCAGAGGTAGTGTCCTGGCCTCTAGAAGTGCTATTTTAGAAGGGCAGATTGCTGTCATAGATCTTATGGCTTACTTGCCAGCTATATCTTCCTTATCCTAGGGTATATAAAATAATACTGGAAACCTGTGTTTAGGCCTAAATTTCTTCCCTTGTTACTAGCAGCATATTAGTATTTTCTATCTGTGAGTTTCTTTTTTGTCTTCTTCCTTTGTCAATACAGTATTCAAATGCATGATGTAATGAAATCTTCATCACTCAGGAAAGAAAGGAAAGCATTTCCAGCAGAGTTTTTCTGTTTTTTGAAGTCAGATGCAGCCCCAGATACCAGGACACAGAAGTGGAAATTTATCAGGCGTAGATTTGAAATTGAGTTGTATTTATCCTTTGGGAAATACAAAACTTAACTGAAAGTATGAGATCTTCAGTTTTCTTTTTTTCTTTTTTTTTTCTTTTTTTCTTTTTTCATTGATACCAGGGTTCTATTATAATCCCCACAATTTCCTGCTTCCTTCAACTTGTGTCCTAAGTAATTTTCCTATTGTTTTTGTTTAAGTAAAAAAATACATCTGATGGACATTATTCTATGGTCTTTATTATATCAGTTTTCTTCTATGAAAACTAAAAAAATAAACAACTTATCCTGGGGGTATGTTGTTGAAGACCTAAAAAGTCTGATTTTAAAGGAGCTACCTTCTGAAGTTTTGTCCAAATGTGAGGCCTTACATATTTGTCTTTATAGAGCGGTGCTGAGCTTAGCATTTAACAAAATGATGGATCATGTAACTTTTTCAACAACAGTACTTTTTTTGCAGTGTTTTTAATTTATGATCAAAATTAATATTCAGTGTTTTCATTTTTCTTCTTTAGCGTTTTTTCTTTCTTGTATATATGAGAAGGTTTGTTATTTTGATGTATTTTCTCCTAGTTTCACCGATTATTTTTTGGTCTTTTATATACTGCAAGTTAAAAACTATTGATGAAATACAATAGTGTGAAAATGAAAGAGTGCAGGAGTAAGCATAAGGAAAAAACAGTACTGCTATCAATGCCTGTTGACTTTAGGAGTTACTAAGAGGGTTGATGAGAAAATTGTAATTACACAATTAATATTTTTTTTTCTCTTTCTAGCAAGGTCAAAGTAGAACTCATATGCTGTGTCCATGTAATAGCTGTATTATGTCTATGTGTACTGCATTGTCCTAGGGGCCAATACTGGAAGAAAACCTCATTTGGCTTCATGAACACATTTCGAAGTTCCATACCAGTTATATTAGCTGTCTGCATTATTTGGAGATTTGTGAAGATTTTTTTTTCTGATTTCAGGGTAATTTTGGTGAGGTGTACAAGGGAACGTTAAAGGATAAAACTCCCGTTGCTGTAAAAACTTGTAAAGAAGATCTTCCTCAGGAATTGAAAATAAAATTTCTGTCAGAAGCCAGGTAGGTTCTCTAAATTTAATTGAAATATGTACTTCTTGTGAAGTTTTTTTCAAGTTTTATTACTAGATGGATTTACAATATCTGACCTTCAGAAAAATTTCAAGAAGCAGTGGTCAAACTTTTTCCTTCTTTTCTCTCCCTCAGTACATTCCACAACTGTTGCCCTGGTAACTAAACATAGGCATTTTTAACGTGAATGCAGTAGCAACTGCACTTGCTGAAACTACCTCTTCAGCAAAGCAAGCTGTGCCTGTGAAACACAATTTTGTTGTTGTAAGTGCTTATATTTAGAACTTCTTCTTAGATGTGCCATGAGGATTGGGATAAGACTGAAAAATGCTCTTAATTTAAGTATGATTATAACAGTCATAAATCCTAGCTTACATGCCTGACTAATGGAGCTGATCAAATGTGGCTACCTTATAGACCCCATTTGGTAATTTTCTTTTTGTAAGAAGAGTTCACTCCAGTAGAGATATTTATGCTGTGTCAAGCAGCATGTGATTGCATACTTATTTTTCAAATTACAATCATGCCACAATATTCCAAATATTCTGAATATAGACTGATGTAGATAAGTAGGTTTTGAAACTTCAAGGTAGAGGGGTGTATTGAGATAATTTCACAATTGTTTAAATTAACTTGCTCCTTCTTGCTATGAAGCTTCACATGTTTTCATTTTTACTCCCAAACTAGTATGATCAATATGGAAAAGTAAAAGATACTATCTACATTTAGACAGTGAAGATCAGCCACCATATCTATCGAATAATTTTAAACAGCTCATAACTTGACAACTGCAGAGATGTTTCATTTGTTAAGCAGCCTGTTACTAATGGAGCAGTGTTAGTCTGGAAAAAAAAAAAAAGACATGCTATTTTTCACTAAATATGTGTATACTAGTAGATTAGTATTTGATCTCTTGATCATAGCCAAAAAGGGAAAAAGAGGAGGTACTTTTAGTCAGCAAATAGTAGAGGAAACATTTAGGTTACAAGGTCTCTAGAAATCTTCCTTGCCCTTCATTTCACTCATAAATCATACCATACTGTTTTAGACTGCAAACATTCTTATTGAAGTATTGTGTAGGAAGATGTAAATGTTTTTGTTTAATCCACAAAATTAAAATTGCTATCCTTATATTCTTTTAAAACTTATTGTATTAATTAATCTCTTAAAGTAAAATTGGAATGAGTGTGCATTTGAAAAGTGCAGCAGGGAAGTGTAGAGGCATGCTGTGCCTGCTTTTTTCATGTAGCTCTGCTTCTGGTCCACCACTGAAATGCTATTTAATTACAAGGGTTCTTGAGAAACTGCAAACCTGTCAGGCCATTTTTCAGTTATAGAAACAAATGTTATGTAGACAAATGGTAAAATTACAATAAGAATAATATAGTGTTCAGTCTTGATTTATTAGTGAATCAGTATGCCCTCTGTTTCAAAGAGAATGATGATCGATCTGTTATATTGGGTTTTTTTATGATAACAGTAATGACATGTACCATTAAAATAACATTAAGGGTTCAAGATATTTTCCTATAATATTTAATCAGTTTGTACAATGAAGTTTACTAATATAATAAACTTACTGTGTGTTTTGCAGAATACTCAAACAGTATGATCATCCTAATATTGTAAAACTTATAGGAGTTTGCACACAACGACAGCCTATTTATATTGTTATGGAACTTGTTCCAGGTAATTTTTTTTCCTTTTTTTTTTGCAGCATATTTTCATAGGTATTGTTTCTGTAACATAAAATATGTTGTTTTCTATTTGTCTTTATCTGCATTCTTATGACTGATCTCAAAAGTCACCTGTGTTGCAAATCTTTGGAAATATTAGATTCTGCCAGCTTTCGAGTGGAGTGAGATCCACAGATCTGTTGTGAGTTTTTCTGTAGCTATTCAAGGCAACAGAATTCGCTGAAATGTATGTCAGCTCTATCTTCATTTTCCTCCTGGTGAGATATTACATGGTACTTCCATTAACAATAGAATTATAAAAAGAGTGAATGTTAAGATGCTTGTATTTAAAGCAACTTCATGACTTTCAGTTTTTCAATTTTTCAATTTTAATGAGTCAGATTTGGGTCATCTTTGGTAATATAAGAGTTTTTTCCTTTACCAAAATATATTGTTCAGTTTATGGGTTGCTCGTGATTTATTTTTATAATCTTGAGTTCATATTATTCAGCAATGGCTGGAATGATGATAACAGCTTTTGGGCAATTTTACCTCTTCGTTGATTTTCTCAGCAGCTGGAAAATGTGTGGGTTTGCTAGCCTTAATATGCAACATTGTATTTGTTTCATATATCACTGGATTTGTCTTCAAAATTATACAGCAAGCTGTTTTAAGAACCATTTCATTCATACAGACTTAGATTGTTTATAATTCTTGAGTACTGGCTCTAGTACAAGAGTACTGATGAAATCTTTGAACTATTGGAATTTTCTGCCTTTATTCAATTAGATTATATTAGATTATTATATTTGTACGTATGATTAATTTTATTAAAATAGAGACTAAAAGCAGTGTCCTGGGGTTTAAGGCATACTTTGGTAACTGGCTTCTCCAGACACCTCTGAAGATAAAAATAAATCCTGATCTTTCGACACCTTTTTCATTCTGGTTCAGGGTTTTCAGAGCCCAGGACAAGTTGTTGAAATCTACTAATACAATTCAAGGAGGAATTAGCGAGAATCTTTCTCTGATTCCCATGCCTATTTTGCAGTCCAAGTCTATCCAAAACTACTTCTGTCTCTTGGCTTTAAATTTGCAAGAAACTTCTTAATTTTTATCCTGTTTTGCTGGTCTGTATGTCCTCTGGATAGCTTCCTTGCTTGCCTGCCCTCATAAACACTGTACTATGTTCAAGCCATCACACCTTTCCATGTTCTTTTATACTTTGGCTACCACACAATGAGACTAACAAAATCAGCTAGAAATAATAAGGATACCAACTCTGAAGAAGTTGGCAGAGGAAGGACAAAACACTTAATTACATCAGTTCAGAGAAGCAGTGATTCTGATGTTACTGGTTTTCTGTTTTCTAATGGCAAGTTTGGATGAGATTACCTAAAATAATAATTATTAGTGTTCTGATTTGGTATTTAATGCTGCCCTTTGTAGAACAGAATAGTGGTAGGCTTGTTGACTGGTGATCAACACTTAACTTTCTCAGTACCTGCTTTGTCTGTGTTTTATCGTAAACATGTTTACACTTGAAGGTGTTTAAGCTGTTTAACTCTGATACTCTTTTTAATAACTAAAAATAGCACGTTTTAGCTTATAATTGTATTCTGTAAATGTATGGCTGAGAAGGTGTGTAATTAATAAATGTCTGACAGTTTTTTTCCTGAGGAAAAAATTAGAAACATCTCCATAAAATGTTGAATTTCTCCTGTGTTTTCTGAGTTCTGCTTAATGTTTGCATTTTTTCTACTTTTTTTATATCCGAGATACATGTAGGCTATACACATACTATGTCTTTTGAGGCTGCTATGGTGTGGCTCAGTAGTGGCTAATTCTGCTTTTCATTCCAGATTCAGATTTCAATTCAGATTCTTAGTTTGTGCAGGTATTAAAATTTTATCTTGAAACTTAGCACTTTATGTAGAGCGGTGCTACTCTGTTAGTGATTCTGTCATAAACTGTCTCTGCAGAGAAATCTTTTTCGTTTGTTGCAAATGTAAATGGGATTAAAAACTATGCATCTGGATATAGACATCAGTGAAAACAATAGAGAAGGTGGCAGATGCATATTTAAGCATCTGTGCATCCATTGTTACATGCAAAAATAACCCAGATGTTGCCAATAGATAACAGAGAAATAAAGCAAGTTGTCAAAGACAATTATCCTTTGTAGGTACATCCCTTTTCTTGGTTTGTGTGATGTGATGTGTCCTAAAGTAAGAATCACATTGATAAAGAAATTTTAAGATGGGTGACATGGCAAGGATTAATTGAAATAATAAATAAGGTCGAAGAGCATGTTGTGGATAACATAACCAAAGTGAAAAGGTAGATAAGGAATTCTATATGTTAATGGGAAAGGGCCATCATTTACTTACTATTCACTTACTTGCTGTTGGTCATAGTGATCTCACTGTATATGTCCACCCAGTGTCAATCCATCATAGATTACTTCAGTACAGAAAAACTTGGTTATCTTTTTCTCAATCCACCACCTGTCAAGAAATGAGGGAAATACCTTAATGTAATGCATATGTGCATTATATAACTTTTCTTTAAGGGATTCCTCCCATGAGAAGGGGAGGAACATCCTTTAAGCAGAATATGGCATCTTCTAGACTTGGTTGGGATGAGGTTACTCTAATCCTTCTGGCTTGCCGGACAACATTTACTGAAAAAAGGAGTCCTTTAAATTGAGAAGGGAGAAGGCCTGAAAAGATAGAAGTTGGAGTTTTTTTGTTACTGTAACCATATTTTTATGATGGTATGTACCATTGATGATGACATGGACTTAGGATGCTTTACCAACTAGATTGAAAACATATGACTGAGAGTCTTAATGATTTTTAAAAATTAATTTGTGCATAATTCTTATATCAAGTTAAGAGACTCCAGTAAACTGGTGAAAGACAGTTTCTTCTGAGGACTCAGAGATCATAAAATATATTTTAACAAAGATGTGTTTTACAGTTGTCTAATAAAATATGTCCAATGACCATCACAAGATAAGCTTCTTTCTTACATTTAAAGAATGTATATGGGACAACATACATTTTAATATAGGAATGAAGCTAGTGGAATATTTTTAAAGAGCTGAGTTCTTCTGTTTTTAGGTAAGCAACTGGTGCTATTGCCCAAGTAAAGACATATAATAAATAGTTTCTCTGAATACAGAAGAGCGTATTCTGCCAATTGGTTTTTATTCTTTGTGACACACATACCACAGATAAAAATCTCAATGAGTTGTAGTAGCTACCTTCTGATAAGAAACCCCCAATCAGTATTCTAAAGAGTGTTATTTGGGAGATATCTGCTTCTATTTTGTGTTGGACAGTATTTATTTATTGTATAGCTTAAATTTATTATTGCTTTCTAAAAGCTACTCTTCTAATCAATAAAAAAATAAACTAATTAAAATATTCCCTGCTATATAAAAATAGAAGCTAAAATGTATGTAGCAGCAACAAGGTCCTCCATACATACATGGAAAGTTACATGTATAGAAGAGATGTGACGTAAAACTGCCATTCATGAATTTATGATGAGAGTTACCAAAAATAAAATTAATGATTTTTGAAATCCCAAGCAAATTGTTGTCCCTCTCCTCTCCTCACCTTCCCAAAATTGCCAAGATAGCCATTGAAATTGAATCAATGAGTTCTAAATATTTTTTCTTATAAACATTTTTTATATTTGTAAGTTAACAGAAATCTATAGATAAATCTTTTTTACAGGCTTCAGTTATGCTACCTAGCTGCTGTGAAAAAGCAGTTTAGCAAAGCAGATGGTTTTTAAATGTTGATTTGTGATTGCATAATGGATAAATTTGTAATAACCTCTAAAGCACTCTTGCAAATAATTGATTTTATTCTTTTTTACCTAAATTACATTGAAATACCAGCTAAAAAGAACTAGTGTCCACATCCTTTCAAGGATCCAATGCTGAAGTTGCTGTGTGGCTTCTAAACTACCATGTAATAAAAATTAACCTGAATTTTACGGTGGTGTAGGTTTTTTCTGTGAATTTTTTAGTAGACAACTGAGAAAACAACTGTATTTGAAAATGATCTTTGTATTAAAACATTTTGTTAATGAGAACTCATAGAGATTTCCTCTTTTTGTTTGGTAGTTATGACTCTTTATGACAACTGTAGTTACCAGTTTGAAAATATTAAGACTTAAAAAGAAAGAAAATTTCAGGAGCGCAACACCCATGCATTTATATGCTGTTTTTTTGCATGCATTTGTGTTCCTAATAGAAATTGGACTTTTATTGTGCTGTGTCCTTTGCTTATAGTTTCTGATTTCATATTGCTAGCTTCTACTCTTCGCATTGTATTAGTACTTTTAATTTAGAATGGGCCTCAGCAACGTATGTGCGCATGCGCTCTGCACTCTTGTGTTAAGTCAGATGTGCTGGTTTCTAGATACAGACACTCATGTAATCTCAGCTCCCTTGGCACGTGGTGTGGTATCTTGAGCCACACAGCACAGGATGTGAGATCCATAATCAGTGTAATTTCTTGTAGAGTTCTCTGCACAGTGAGCTACGCCATCTAATTTGTTGAGCATTTGCTGATCATCTGCATAGCACATGCATAGTAAGTGGGATGCATCCAGTGGAGGACTGTGTTTAAACAGTAAGCTGTTACTCAGATAAGGAGTCTGTAAACTTGGTTTATGACCCCGAGCTTTACCTTGCAGCAATACTTGGAGAGAATACAGGGCGTATAGTGTCCCTACTGATTCTGAGTCCGGTGAGGCTAATGAATTGAGAAAAACAGTATTTGACTGCCAGTTTCTTCTGTCTCCACTGCCCAAGAACAGATTTCAGATGCTTTGTTAGCACACAGCTAATAAGAACTCCATGCCAAAAAGGCAGGTTTTATTTTACAATACCATGAAATAAATCTTACTGTAATTGCAGTATCATGCGGTGAATTTTAAATCCTGCATTGAAGGAGTAGGAATTATGCAGATTGCTCCAGGGAAAGCAGAGTATAACTCTCAAGTTGATGTATACTGCCCAAGATTTTCATACTTTTCAAAAATTCTGCTTAGAAATATTAGACTACTGGTACCTGTTAGTATTAGGAAGAACTCTGATAATCATATACATTGCTATAAGTTATTTTCTTTGTAATATTCTTCATTTTTTTCTTAGTACTTTATAATGAAATGTCAGCTAAGATGGATTGATAAGGTTTGTTGCAAAGGTGGTATTTGATGGAGTTTTTCTCCGATATCTTCTCATCTAAATATATGAATACTGGATTACTTCATAACTTAATACAGTAACTTTTTAGTAATCTGTTGTGATACATTTTAAGTACTCAGTTTATCGTAAGAAAGACAGAAGAAGTTAAAGTGAGAACTGCTAATGAATATCAGGAAAAGAAACCTTATATGTTGAGATCTGTCAAATGCTTGATGTTAGTATAGAGCCTTGAGTTTGTATTGGCATATAGATTTGGCTAACCTAACTGGAAAGTAATGTAGTAAAGGTGGGATATTAGTCTTAAAATTGTTCAGTGAGGGTTGCTGCATATTTGAGACTGTGAATGCAGTCTGTAGCCTTCACCACAGGAATTTTTATTATGTAGATAAGCCTTTGTCAGGGATGGTTTCCAATACGAGGAGTAGCAGAACTTTGTGTAAAAGTATGGTTTATAGTATTGTGATGCCACATCAATCTAAAAAATAAAGCATTTTACCCATTTTTCCACGTTAATTTATTAATTTTTCTTTGCTCTGTGCCTGTTTTCCCAGTGGGATTTTTGGTGCTTTATCCTGTGTTGTTGACCTTAAAACTGAAGAAAGGGAAGTAATTATGAGGAGCTGCTTTGGTATTCAGAACAGGAAAAGAATAATTTGCCAGTGTCTCTTAAGGCTGCACAGGGCATAAGGAGTTTTCATAACAGCTCATTTTTAGCAAATTTAGATGATGATCAGAGAGACTGCCTGGAATACTGCTAGCATTATTTGTAAGCTGGCCAGAGTCCAGACTGTAACCTGAGACAAATGGATGCTGGATTTTGATGGGGTATAGAGAAGATTGTCAGGAAAATGGTGAAGGGGTTGACAAAACCTGCTTCCTCTTCTTTTCTCCTTTCAGAGTAAACTCAGCATCTTTTCATGGAAAAAGACAGGAGAAGAAGAAACTAGAATACCCTTCTCTTTTACCCTTCCTCACTATTACCTGCCTGGTCCCAACTTCTCTCTTAGTGATCATGGGTCTCATTATGGTATTTCTGTTTTGAGAATAAGGGATTTTAATTCACTGAAACACTCGGGATCACTTAACTGTGTTTTCATCTGCTCTTAATTTATCATGTAATCTCCCATATAATCAAAAACAAATTGCAGGTGTCCCTTTAAACTTTGAATGTTTTTGTTCTTCCTAGTTTTAAAGGAAAACCAAAGTAAAATCTAAACTGTAAGATGCAAAAAGCAATCCCAAGCCACAAAATTGTTTCTTTTCCTTCTCTATGTTCATTTCAATTTACTTGAATTTTAGCTTGCCCTGAAATGAGAATTTAATTTAGATGTAGGAACTGAGTGTTCTAGAACGGGGCATTTTGAAGATAGATATGTAATCCTGTGGTACAGTTACCACTTCATGTAACTATTTCAACAGTTTATCTTGTAGAACCTTTGAAGGTGCCTCTTTCCTTCCAGCAAAAAGAGTGTGCACAGGTTGTCAAGATAAGCACTGTCATCACACCAGCACCAGCTCTTTCTGGAAGGATTTGTCTCATTGACAGTAGATGCAAACGTCTTTATATGGTCCAACGGTTCACTCAACGGAGTAGAAGGAAGCCTGTATTCACATTTTTTGTGACCTACTCCTTTTAGCTGTTGGAGTGCTTAATCATAAGCTGGTAGCCTATTTTCTGTTTCAGGTTTCTATATATTTAAACATTTTATAATCAACATAGTTAAAATTACATCCCCAGAAATATTTTGAAAGAATTTTCTTTTTGCTAAGTCAGGCATTCAAAAATAGGCAGTTCAAGAATCTGGCTTGTCTTTTGAGTCTTAATTTAGCTTCCTCTATCATATATATTATGATAATATATTATAAGTATATTATATATTACGATACTATGAAAATAGGACAATAGGATGAGAGGAAATGGCCTCAAGTTGCATCAGGGGAGGTTTAAATTGGATATTAGGAGAAATTTCTTCACTGAAACAGTGGTCAGGCATTGGAACAGGCTGCCCAGAGAGGTGGTGGAATCACCATCCCTGGAGGTGTTCAAAAAACATGTAGACCTGGTACTTTGGGACATGGTTTAGTAGGCATGGTGGTGTAGGGTTGATGGTTGGACTTGATGATCTAAGAGGTCTTTTCCAACATTAATGATTCTATGATTCTATGAAAATTCAATCTTTCTGTACTAGATTCTTATACAGTTCTGAATAGTTTTCAAGGAGTTGTTTCTCATCTCCAAATCCGCTCTGTGGCCATCAGCCTTATTTAGTCTATCAGTGATCCACTCCGAGTATGACTCCCACACCCCCTCCCCAGTGTGCATTTCTGGACATTTTTCACTCTAATACTAAATGCATTGTAGACATTTCTCAGGAATACTGGTGTGCATTCCTGATACCACCATAGAATTCCTATTTGATAATGGATACATGGTTGCAAAAAAAGCAGCCTCCTACTTAACAGGGCACAGATTTTGTGTTCCTTGTTTTATTTAGGCTCATGCTGACATACATTAGAGTAGATTTGCTGAACAGTTGCAGCTGGAAACAGGTTGCGCTATGTTTGTGTATATAAACAGCTATGAAAATATCCAGTAATCTAATAGTGTGGGAAGGTTGTCTGAATTAAGTTGCAACTATGTATGTTCAGCTTATATCTAGCCATACGTAGCTCGCTTTCAAGGTGGAGTTCGGCAAGGTCGTAACATCCATCTTTGCAACTGGATAAGGTAACCTGTTCAGATTTGTACTGAATCATTTGGGATGCAAATTGCCTATGCCATTGATGCAGAAGCAATTCAGAGGTGACAGGTTTTATTAGCTCAGGTGCAGCACTGCTTGATTTCAGCTACACTGGCTCCCAGGCATGTTCAGAAAGAGCATAGCCATTTCTGTAGTGCCCATAACAGGATCTGATAAGCCATTCTTAACCCAATCTCTGGGTTGCACCCTGTTCATGATATGTTACCTGCAGTTGGCTTTGGTCCAGCTTGGCTTACTCACTCCATGTCTTCTGAAACTCAGGTGACTCCATTGCTACTTTCTGTATGTTACTGCACTTTTTACTTCCACGGGGTGTGTTAGGTCAGAAGCATTTGCAAGTAAAGCCCAGTATTCTGCCAGACCTATCAGGCCCTCTTTTTGGCCTTTGTTGGAAAAGAGAGCTACATGGCATAAAGTAGAGAAATATCTATAGATCCATTGTAGCTGGTGCTGAGGTAGAGCTGGTACAACCTACTAAATCTTAACTGACTTTTGTGGAATTACTCATATTTTCTGTATGTAGTGATACTTCAGGGTACAGCACCAAATCAAAGCTGACTCCACGTATTTCTGCTGTTAGTTGCATTGAAGCCAACAAGCCTGTTTATAACCAAAGTCTCAGTGCTGAGACTGAAGTATGTATAATTTATTTGTTGATATGATACAATATCCGTATTATCTGAGCTTTTGTGCTAAATTAATTACTGTCTTGAATAAAGGAGAGCTGACGCTAAGGGTAGCTGAAGTACATGTATGCTGGGGCTTACCTGAGCCTAAGGTTAGTGCTGCTGTCTGTGAGGTGCAGCTGATTTCATACACAGACCTGGAACGTTGATTCATGCTGAAAAAAATGTTAACTTTTAGTTTCACATTATGTGATTCAGCTGCTGTGTTTTCTACTTTGTATGGTGAGCTTTTTTTCTATTTCCTGCTTCTGCAGACAGTGACATCTCTATAGAAATCATTCAGGGTTTTTTTCCATTTGCTTCTCTTTAGAGATCCCTTAAAACTTTAACAAAGCTTTGCCTCATCTGCCCCGTTGGTTGTATTGTCCATCCTCAGTAGATGACTTTTGCCAGGAAATTTCAGATCTGTGTCCCATCTGGGAGTCACATCCTGAGTCTTTCATGCATGTTGTCAAAAATCAATGCAACAACAACAAAAAAAAAGTCAAATTCTAGACAAATTCAAATTAGAGATAAGGTGCAGATTTTTAACAGTGATAGTGACTGTCTGGCTTTGTTTTCGATTCAGTTCTTTTTTTCTCTGGAAGATAAACTTTAGTCAAATAAGTTATCTGGCTCCATACCCAGCTGTTGCTAAAGCCACTTTCTGTCTACTCTACCGTTTCTTTTCACACAGTTATGACCCCTGTCTGTTTCTCTAGTTTTTATCTCTCTCTTACTTTATCCTTTCTTCATGCACTTAGCTAAGCTTCCAGCTGCCATTTTTCTTTGTTTCTACTTCTCTGCAGCGTGCCATGCTTCTGTCTCTGCCACCTTCCCTCAGGTTGGGCACATCACCTTATGAAGCAGACACTCCCCGCCATGGATTCCTTCTCTCGATATATGTCCAACTTCACCCTCTCCTCCCCAGCCCTCTTGTAGTACACACGGACACACACACATACAGACTCCATCTCTTCTTCCTCCCTTCCCTCCTTCTTAGTCTTGTACATTCATATGTGCTTCTGCCTTCCTATTTGCTGCATGTTCTCCAGCTGTGAGGATATTAAGAGAAGAGGGGGAACAGTCAGATTCCTTTGTTGGGGTGTAGGTGGGGGTAATTAAGAATTTCTTTCACCTCAGAGCTTCTCTATTTGATAAAACAAGACCAAAGCCCCACTATACATTTGTCTTTTATTGTAATATTGAGACTAGAGTTTGACTTTTATCTTTTCAAATATTTTAGGCTTTGATGGTACTGTATTTTGTATCAAGATTGTACAAAAATAAATCAGCAAGTACATGAAACTAGAAAGTCTGTTTAAAAACCAACTAAAGCCAACCAAACACAAAAAATAAGCAAGGTGTTTTGGTGGCTGCAAGAACTTCTATATGCATCTTATTTAGTTTTATTTGTTTATATTTCTTCATGTTATTATTTTTGCTTTACCTGGAACAACTTTTAAATAAAAGTATCTGTTATTTAATGTATCTGCATTTAAAAAATGTTCATTGTTTTTCTTTAGATTAAAAAAACCCTGTTCTTCATGTATGTTCTGTTTCACATGGGCTATCACTACTTCCTAATTTGGAATCCTTTTCAAGGCTAGTGATTATTGTTTTTTAAGCATATTCAGTTATAGGAGTTAATGAAACAAAACTGAATGAAAGACTTCCTGGGGGAAGACGATTTTCCTTTTAGTTAATTTCTGAAGTAGGTTGCATCTACCCACTCATGGGTCCTATATCTTCATAGCCACGATAGCAAAACAGAGTCCAAGTAGTCTGGGTAGGATTATTTTGTGCAGCACAGAGGACAAGGGATGCTGGCTGCTGGTGTCTCACTATGATTTCTGGTTTCTTCTTGACAGATGATGACAGACTGGGTTTTGGACAGGCTTTTATGCCATTTGGGAATAAGTAGTTAATGTAGTAGGATCATTGGTTTAACACTCTAGCTTATTAGATCCACCTTAAATATAAGGCAAGGTTGCTGACCATTGTTAATGTTTTCCTCATTTTGAATGTCGTGTGTGTATAGTTTGTCATCCCATTAAAAGGAAGTGAAATAGCATATATAATGTGTTGTAACCTTCTTCTCATCTTCATTTTATTGTAGTGTAGTTATTTTGTGCTAATGCGTCATCTCCGTTGTGGTCTCATCAAAAGGTCTTCTGCCAAAAATTCATCCGTGTCACGGTCCTGGTGCAAGCAACCTATTCTCTGTGTTTACCTGTTTGATCCAGCTAATCACGTCCTTGGCTCTCAATGCACACCATTCTTTTAACTCTTGGTTTTTTCTTTCATCTTTTGTTTTCACATACAGGCATTTCCACTTGTACTTCATTACTACCATTGTTAATATTACTATGGCAAAACTTTGCGTGATTATAGCAACTTTTATTTGCTTTACTTAACAGGGAAATTGAAGTTTTAGCTGGATTTTGCAATAGTACTCTGTAGGCAGTTGAAAAACCTTGGGTTTATTTACAGTTTCTGTTACCACTTCTATGTAAAATAAAATAAAAAAGGGAAAGCACTGCATTAGACACAAATGTTCCATTAGTTGAAAAGTGAAGGCATACTATTTGAATGAAAATGAGTGCTTCAGCATTTCTAAACCCTTACACTTTTTAATTGTATGTCAAATATCTGCTTACTTTCTTAAAAAACTTTCTACTAGAATTGCTACAGATGCTTGTTTACTCTTTTAAATTTGTAGGTTTAAGTAGCTGTGTTTGGATATGGTTTTGTGATTATATGTACGGGATTAAGATACTGGGCAATAAAGAAACTCTAAATTTCTGTACGTTAGTCAAAAGACTGACCATATAAATCCTCAAATTTATAAATACTTACAGGTGCAGATAAAGGTCATTGCAATAATATTATAATAGGTTATAAAATAATTATGAATATTGAATCATGGAGCCCCTCTGTGTTAGGTGCCCATTGAGTGGTGTAGCCAGAAGCATGCTGCATCTGCATGATTAATAATGTGTGTATAAATGTAAGAAGAATTAAGTGCACTCTTTAAACAAACTGCTGCTTAACAGAGCTGTTTTAATATTAATATTTAATATTTGCTATTATGTGAAAACACTATAATTATTTATAAAATTATTAAAATGGTGTGATACTATATGGAGAAGTATATAAATAATTTATGTCCATAGATCTAGATAACAATAAGTAGGCGATTTCCTACAATAATTTCAAAACTGCATTTTAGTTACGTTCAGTATCAACACCACTTATCAGAATAATGCCAAGAGTGCCTAGAACAAATAGGTAGGTACCATTTTGGGCACCAGCTCAGGAAAACACTGAAGTATGTACTCATAGTTGATTATTAATGCCATTAAAGTCAAAGATTGCCATAATTAAATATTTTGTAAAGTGGTTTAACATATTTCATTGCTGTTTCTTGTATTTTGATTTCTTCTCATAGATCACAGATAGGTGCTTTTCTCTTGCAAAACATTAGCTTACTTTTGTGTGCGCCATTAAGTGAACTGTTATATTACCATAAAATACTACTTAACATACAGCATAAAGTTTATGCTATAAACTATGGCCAGTACTTCAAGATGCTGATATGTACTATTTTCATTCTCTTAAAATTTCTACATATAATAAGAAATAGTTCACATTCAAAGTTAAATTCATGAAGGGCTGTTTTGATGAATCTAATTACAGCAGGTTGTCTCATGCAGCTTCTGCTTATGTACTACATTTTGTCATCTACTTAGTAAAATAATTCTATCGTATTAGGCAGAACTCCAGTACTGTTATTGATCCTTCTGTAAACCGAAACCAGGCAGTCAATTTCTGCTTGGTGATAATACTGTAATGGTATAATTACTTCTGTAGTACTTAGAGTGGTTGGAACAAATCTCATTTCCTGGTAGTGTTGTGTGCTGGAATAACTGGTAGCTGTGTAGAATACGGTGGAAATTCCACATATAAGAGAAAGCATTAGTTACTATTACGTAGTCATGTAGTTTGTTTCAGTTGTTCCTTAGTCTAATTGGCCTGTTTATTTCATTTTTATCAACAGCTATTATATTGGACATAACGCTCTGACACTGCGTGCTGCAAATAGTGAATTAGGGCTTTTTTGTATTTAAACTTGTTTTAAGAAGCACATAAAGATACGTAGCCACAGTTCTACACTGAAGGTTTTGCAGTGAAATCCTCTTAACTCAGCTTTGAAGATATTCATGTGGATGCTTTCCCATGAAGGTGAATAGCTGGAACATTGGCCACAGTAGATGTTAAAAGTCAGAATTTACCTAAAAGAGTATTTCTGTTATTTAAAGGACAGACACTTAAGCCTATGTTGATATCACAATGATGAGGATAATCAGATTTAACCTAAAATGACGTATCTTGTACAGAATGAGATGTATATCACTTTGCTCTTTTATTTTGTCTGCAACTAACAGTGCTTTCAAATCAATATTAAACAGGGTATTTAAAAGATAATTTTGTCATCTCTGTGTAAGGACAGATAGAAGAAAACAGAACTGCTAGTGAAGACATACCTTTGCTGACTGTTTTTGCTATTGAGACTCTGAGACAGATCAAGATAATTTTACCAAAATTGTGTTTTGATGATAGGTATAAACTACACTGTATACAGCTCAAGGTATACTGTGCTGATTTTGCTCAAAACTCCAGAAGTTCTTACAGTACATGCCAAACACTGAAAATTAGCAAGTCTAAATCACTTCCTGATGGTATGATTGCAGTGGGAAGTTACAGGGCTGTCCTCCGCGAGTTTGACAAGTTCTGGTGTAAGGAACTAAGCAGCTTTTAATCCTGCTCAGAAATGAACTGATGAAAATTAGGATCTTAATCTGATTGCCTGAACTTATTAGAAACAAATTTACAACATGTGTTATTTCCGAATTTTGTAATGGATGTGGTTAGCGTTTCTTCTGATACCTTGTTACCTTTAGTAGCTTGTTATTTGAGAACAGATTTTTTACTGTTGATTGTGGAGAGCAGTAACTCCTTTGTATAAAGAGTTTATATGAATTGTGAGGAATATGACTTTAGACTCACACTGATGTTGTTACACCACCTTTTATAAATAAACCTTTCTTACTTGGGACTTGTTCCTTCATTTTTAGTATGGTTGTGTGAGAAGGCATCTTTTTGTAGTACATCAAACTGAGCTTATCTGTCTTTTTGGTTCTTGCAGTAAGTTGTTAGAAATTCTCAATTTTCATTATTGGAACATTGGTCGATTGAGAGTAGGGGTTTTTTTAGGATGGTGTTATATGGGGTTTTTTCTGTAAGCTTCCTTAATTTACTGTTCTCATTCAAGTAATGCCACAATTTGTCAAGATTCGAAGACTTTCACATTTATAAAGGCATATAATTATACTTAACTAATTAAAAGATGATTCCTATGTACAGAGCAGTGAGTTCTCAGTATATTAAAAAATAATTTTCATCAGCTTGTTTGTATGTGTTGGAGGGGGGAATTGCTTAAAAAATACTGTTAACTGTCTGCTGTAACCAGAATAATTCTGTTTACATGTGTAAGAAATGACACATATTTCGATGGAGTGTTTATCTTCCTTCTGTCTGGCAATACCTACTTTTTGCCAGTTACTAGAATATGTCAGTAACTTGTCAGATTAAAGGAAAGGTGATTTTTACCCAGTCCAGTTTTCAATTGTATTCTGTTCTTTTAAGGTTTCATTAGAATTTAAAATTCAGTATCCCAAGATTCACCCTGTCAGACTTTGGAGATGTAATATGTGTAACTATCTTCTGTAAAACAGAGGGTATTTCAAATTGGATTTAGAGTCAAGGGCATCCAGTCAGCTCTTGATTTTCCACCTCTATGTTACCCAGCCTGTGAGCAGAGGGCATCATGGGCTTTGTGCATGCCAGCAGCACTGTTGGTGTACTCAGGATGCAGTATTTGCTTGCTCACCTGAGAGGTTCTGGTTGGCCCAACATGAGAGCATTTGCTGCATTGTGAGTAAAAAAGATCATTCACCTTTGCTTTCATGCTTGCAATTTAACAGTGTGTTATGGCAGTCTAATTTTAAATACCTAGATGATCCATAGTTTTGGATTATGTGGTTTATACAAACCCTTTGGTACTCTTACAAATTGAAAATAGACCATATACACTTTAAACAGACTGTGTTTTGCTGTTATGTGCACTGCTTTTTAAAAATTGCCAGAAATTTGAAAATGAAGAAAGAATGTATCAGATAATTTTATTCACCTGTTTAATTGGAATCAAAGTATTAAGAAAATAGAAGGCTGATAAATAGCGATGTACCCAGGGGCCATTACTGGGTCCAACCCTGTTTGACATCTTCATTAATGATCTGGATGATGGGGCAGAGTGCACCCTCCGCAACTTTCCTGATGACACGAAACTGGCAGGAGGGGCTGATACACCAGAGGGTGGTGCTGCCATCCAGAGGGACGTGGACAGGCTGGAGACACGGGCTGACAGGAACCTCAGGCAGTTCAACAAGGGGAAGTGCAAAGTCCTGCCCCTGGGGAGGAACAACAGTTCACCAGCCACCAGCACAGGCTGGGGGCTGCCCAGCTGCAAAGCAGCTTGGCAGAAAGGGACCTGGGGGTCTTGGTGGACACCCGGGGTTGAACATGAACCAGCAACGTGCCCTTGCAGCAAAGAATGCAGAATCCTGGGCTGCGTTAAACAAAATACTGCCAGCAGGTCAAGGGAGGTGATCCTTCCCCTCTGTTCAGCACTGGTGAGGCCACACCTGGAGTACTGCATCCAGTGCTGGGCTCCCCAGTACAAGACAGACATGGACATACTGGAGAGAGACCAGCAAAGGGCCACCAAGATGATAAAGGAACTGGAGCATCCCTCCTATGAGGAAAAGCTGAGAGGGCTCAGAATGTTCAGCCTGGAGAAGAGAAGGCTCAGGGGGATCTTATCGATGTATATAAATACCTGAAGGAGGGTGCAGAGAAGGAGGAGCCAGACGCTTTTCAGTGACAGGACCAGAGGCAATGGGCACAGACTGCAACACAGGAGGTTCCTCCTGAACCTCTGGAAACACTTTTTCCCTGTGAGGGTGAACAAATGCTGGCACAGGTTGCCCAGAAATATGGTGGAGTCTCCGTCCTTGGAGAGATTCAAAAGCCATCTGGACATGGTTCTGGGCAACTGGCTCTAGATGGCCCTTTTTGAGCAGGGGGATTGGCATGGATGACCTTCAGAGGTCCCTGCCAACCTCAACTATTAGACAATTCTGTGAAAATACAGTGTTTTCTGCCTTGCTTGTAGTACTACTGTGTTTACAAAAAAAAAAAAAAAATCAAGCAAAATGGAAATAGTGGTTTTAATCTGTATTTTATCAGGTGTTTATTTTCTGGGGATTTTCCTTAAGGGACTGCCTATAAAGCCATCATATCCAGGTTGTTTGTACTAAAAGGAACCTGATCCCAGGCAAAGTGAATAAACAAAGAAATTGGCACTTAACTTGCTAATCCATTTTACAATTACTCCAGCTTAATATTTGAAGGGCATTACAGTTACGCTTTATAACATCCGAATTTTTTCTTTAATATTATCTTATTTTATTTCTTCCAGTATGAAATACAAATAGAAATGCCCGCCCCAAGAAAATCTCATATAAAATTTTTAATATGTAGTGTCTTTTCACATTGCTAAGAAAGGCAGTGTATGAAATTGTGTAGTAGTGTATTATTTGCAAGAGAGAATCACTATAGTCAATTCAGTGCAAACAAAAAAGAAAGAAAGACCAGAACAATGGCTGGCTACACACTATCAAATAAATAGTGTGATGTGGAAAGCTCCACTATGATTTTTTGTCTTTGCCTGGAAGAAAGGAAAATATCTTTTTTTTTTTAGGAAAATGTCTTTAATACAGGTATATCAATGAGAACGTGGCATTGGAGTGTTTGTATAATATCTTCCTGGCTTATCTTTGTCCTAAATCAGTTTTTCAGAAACATTTTTGCAAACACAAATTCCCTTTTGAAAATCTTGCATGCTGACCCCTTCCCCTCATCAGGCAAGAGGACACCTTTGTTCCTCCAAAGCAGAAGACTGTAAAATCACAATAATAGTTCTTTGCCTTCAGTTGCCAGCAGGTCGAGGGAGGTGATCCTGCCCCTCTAGTCCGGTCTTGTGAGACCCCACGTGGAGTACTGCGTCCAGCTCTGGGGGCCCCAGTACAGGAGAGACATGGAGCTGTTGGAGAGAGTCCAGAGGAGGGCCACAAAGCTGATCAGAGGGCTGGAGCACCTCTCCTGTGAGGACAGGCTGAGAGAGTTGGGATTGTTCAACCTGGAGAAAAGAAGGCTCCGCGGAGATCTAATTGTGGCCTTCCAGTACCTGAAGGGGCCTACAGGAAAGCTGGAGAGGGACTGTTTATGAGGGAGTGTAGTGACAGAACAAGGGGTAATGGGTTTAAGCTGAAGGAGGGGAGATTTAGATGAGATGTTAGAAAGAAATTCTTTACTGTTAGAGTGGTGAGGCACTGGAACAGGTTGCCCAGAGAGGTTGTGGATGCCCCATGCCTGGAAGTGTTTAAGACCAGGTTGGATGGGGCTTTGGGCAACGTGGTCTAGTGGAGGGTGTCCCTGCATGTAGCAGGGGGGTTGGAACTAGATGATCTTTGAGGTCCCTTCCAACCCAAACCATTCTATGATTCTATGATCCTATGAAATATGCAGTTAACATTGCCCAGTAAGTAAAACACTTTGTTACCCTTCCAACACATCAGCGTAGAATTTGAGAAACGCCACTGCAAATGATCAATTAAAAGTCAGTTACTCTCTTGTAACTAATAGAGCCTGATCTATTTATTCACAATTTAATAAACCCCCACAGTAACCATTCTGTGATCAGAGAAGTACATTTATCACAAATTACCCATTGGTTTTGGCAACAATTTTCATATAAATCTGTATTTAATATTCACTGGTGAGATTTTAGGTATATCAAAAACATGCTGTGCAGTTTTCACTTTCAAGCACCTAGTATTTAAGGGAAATTAGCGAAAGTGCATTTTGAAAGGTGAGTTCCTTCCTTTTTCTTAGGCTAACCTCAAACTGATTGGTTGAGGAGTACTGCTAACTGCTGTGTTTTGTTTGGTTTTACACCCCTCAAGAGAGATAAATGTGAGTATCCTATCTGTTGTGTCTCACTGTCCATCTCTCTGTTTTTCTAGGAGGTGATTTCCTGTCCTTTTTAAGAAAAAAGAAGGATGAGCTAAAAACCAAACAGTTGGTGAAATTTTCATTAGATGCTGCTTCTGGTATGGCGTATCTCGAATCTAAAAATTGCATACATAGGTAAGGAAGATTTTTTTTTCCTCACAATTGTGATTTTGATCATTGGAAATGCTAGCTATTTAAGTGTATATGGTGCTTATTATCAACAGGAGTGATCTCTACAATTTTGAAAAAAGACTACACTTTTTCTGAAAGAAGGTCACTATTGTTCGTCTAATTTAAAACTGTTCTGTTCATTTGGGTAAAAATAAGTACTACATTATTTGATCTATATAGTTTGTTGCTATTAATATAAGTTAATAATGATTTTTCACCATAATAATTTGAATTATAAGGAGCATAACTGATACAGTGACAATGAATCATGGCAAAAAGCAATCTGTGGGGCTTATATTCTGCCTGAAATTTACACATACTTACATGGACAACAAAGAAGTTACATTTGAAGCATGTTTTAGAAAAATCCACTGGTTTATCTGATAAAAAAGGGAGAAAAACTATAGAGTTCTATATATTGAAATTTTAATTGCCTGGGCTGCTTTCTCTAAAATGTAGGAGATTATCAGGCATTGTACTCTTGTGGTACCTTATTTCTGTTACCACTATTCCATTTTGTGGTTTTTTCTCCAGTTTGACTCTGTCATGGTACTGCTTATACTCGGTTTGTGTCAATGGGAATGTACTTAATTTCCATGTAATTTTCTCTCAGAATATCACAGTATATGCCCGGCTACAATGATATGGCTGAAATATGAGACATAAACATGATAATAATCCACTTCACAGAAAAATTATGAAGAACAAGTTTTCATTTGTAGTATTGGTGACTTCTGCTTTGCGTTGTAGAACATGTGTAGGTGGACTGTGTGCCACTTCACTTACATCATCAGCCCATTTCATATTTAGCACCATTCTGATGAATGTTGTTATTTGAGATCTGAGTGGCATTTCTTTTAGATTTTTATCAACAGTGAATTGTTCAGTTGCAATTGTGCAGGTCAAACAGTACATTTATCTTCAAAAACATTCTTCCAACAAGAGTAAGCTCAAAACCTATTTATAAAATCTTCTAGTATTACTGTGTCAATTATATATTTTTTCCTCTTTTTTTTGTGTTCAACTTGATTTAAGGAAGCTTAAATAGAATCTTACGCTGTTTCCAAAACTCAGAAAACTATTCAGAAACACAAGTTAATTGAAACACTTCTGCAAGATCATGATATATAAGAAACACTGAAAGAAAAAAAAAATAACAGTATAAAACTATGGAATATTCCTTTAGGGAAATCCCAGAAAAGTATTGCAAGCACCATGGGGAAAAATAGGATTAAAGTCCCAGCATTCTGTTGTGGCAGAATGTGTTTCAGCCTGGCTCTGTTTGCCAAGAAAATAACAACATCAGAGCAAGCAACAGCATCAGTGATTTACACTAGCCTCATAAATGCTCTAGAGCTTAATAATTTCTGTAACTGTCACATCAATGTTAAATCAGAAGTCCCTGTTTAGAACTCCTGTGTTCTTAGAAAAATAAAACCAAGGGGGAAAGTAACAGCTAAATAACTGAAATTTATTAGAACTGTATTGTGTAATGTCTTAGCTGGTAATTTTAATTACTGAAAAAGAATATAGTATTTATTCATGAAATGACAGTGTGATGCCTGCAAAATACAAATAATTTTAGAAACAATTTTTTTCTGTAGAAGTCTTCTCCCCACCTCCCCTTTTTATTTTTTTTTTTCTTCAATCTGGAAAAAGGGTATCTCTGCTCATCTATGTGGATTAGTACTGTTTAATTTCCATACATGACAATGTGGCTTCAGAGTATCTCTGGTGGTTAGCAGTGAATAGGAGCAGCTATGCTTAAGCTGTGTTTACAAATCTAATAGTGAATCAGAGAATATATTTCAGAGAGAAGGTATATGTAACAATGTCTTACCATACGAAGAGACAGCTTGGATTGCACATACTATGGTAGAAGTAGGGAAAAAATTCATTCCCCCTGTTTACTTTTTAACTTTCAAAATCTTCACTCAATTTGTTTATTATTATTATTATTATTACAGATTGTCACAGGAGATTATCGGAGCAAGCTACCACTTGCCTTAAAGGCAGAAACAAAATTCCTAGTAGACCTATACTGAAAAAAATACAGTTTTAAAGTGCAACCAAGCAAGCAGCAGTATCTTCAGGAAAACTGCTTACTTTCATGAAACACACAGGTTAATAAATCAAAATACGCATTTCCAGTATGATTTTACCAATCTTATTTTTTTGAGATATTCAAGATTATTTTCAGTTTTATGTGGTTGGCCATAATATATGCCTATTATATTCATGAGGTAATTCTTCTGAACTTGATAGGTAAACGTAATGAAAATTTCTGAATCAGGACAACCAACGAAGTTCAGTGATTATAGCAGTAATTACAGAGGCATTTCTGGGTAGGGTTTTTTTTGAGTTACTAATACAGCTTAATTGGCAAATACTTACACTAGGAAAGTCACTCATAAAGTTTTAAAATGTGTTTTACCAAAGGCTAAACTGCATTTTGTTAGGATTAGCATACATAAATTTTTTCTAGGTCTGTTCCCCATTCAAGGAGTTTGAGCATTTACCCAGGATTTCTGGGAACCCCGGGGGATGGCTGGAGAGACATTTGTCTAGAAACCCCGTTTGCCACAGAAGCACAGAGCATCTGTTGCTTGCTGGGTACTGTGAACCTGTTGCACACTGGTGGGCGCAACACTCTTGGTGCTGTGCTGCAAATAGGCTAAACGAGGGAATGGCAGGCTAGCAGGGAAATGTCAAACTGTATAGTGTTTTGTAAGCAAGCTCTTCGGTGTTCAGGACTCAGAACCCCACTGGAGTTTCAGCCTCTCCTTACTCGGCTGCAGCTATGCATCTGCATGGTCTATACAAGGAATTTGGGAGCCCTTGTTCCCTCCTTTTTAGGTCAAGTAAGACAAATTAGTTATGGGTAAATTTAATGTTGAGAGCATTTAGATTAGAATGGAACAATTTAATTCATAGTGGGAAGAAGATTTAGCATTAGGTAAAAAGAATAGTAATTTTTTGAAAGAACAATAAACTTGTTCTTTTTTGTCAGAAACTTCATCAACTGAAAGTGTTTTTCAGGTAAAAAAAAAAGGTGAGAAAATTAACTAGAGAGAAAACGGACTAAGCAACAGAATGTTTTTTATTTTATTTAAAAGTCCATAGGCTTTGATTACTGTTACTTCAGAAGGAACAGTAATATATAATTAGAAATAGTTTCTTTTAGGTAGGTTGCAGCAAAACAAAATTATTTTGCTTCATGCTGTGGTTTTCCTGCAGTATTCCCTTTGTTGTTTTAAAGATTTGCTCAGAATCCTCACATGGGTTTTTTTAGTAGTTTAGGTGACCATAATTTAGTACTATGTGCATTTGACTTGCTGTTAATGTGAAACTAAAGGTTGCCCAGCAGTTTGTTAAAATTATTTTAATGACACTTTTTAGTTGTAGCTGCACTACCTATATTTAGCCTTTATATTTTAAAATTCTACCTGAATCTGTACACTCTGAAATTGCTATTTGAGTCATATTTTGACTTAGCCTTTCTGTAACGGGGCCAGTGTAACAACTAATCTGCTCTTTGCTTTCTATTTTTATGTGAGCTATGGTGTTTCAGTAGGTGCAAATATAAAGTAAAAATTTGTCAGGCTTAGAATGCTTAATGCATGTCAGTGATTATTTCATCTACATTTTCATCTCCTCTGGCGTCCAGATATCACTTGTTCTTTGCTCTTACTTTGTTCTGTTTAAAGAGCAGAAATGAGTGGGCTTAAAGGAAAGGAAAGGGAAAAAAAGCTGCATGAAAAGATGTTATTAAAAGAAATAAAAAGAGTGGTTGAACATACACAGAATAATGTAGACATTTCATCTCCATTTAATTAAAATGAGGTTGAAGAATTATTTCTTGCTTTTCATTTTTACCATATGCTATTGTTTAGATAGTTCCATTTTTTCTGTTAATTAGAAACACAAGATAAGGATGAAGATGTGATAATTTCAGTTGGTTCAGTAAGCATTTATGAGTGGTTGTAATTTCCAGTATTTGAATTGCATGTGATGAATGCATTTGTCCATAATTTATTTTTAGTTTCCAAACCAATCCTATGGGAGTATAGGAGAGAAGCTGCAGCTACCCAATTCAGAGAATTTGGACATACCTATTCTTTGTTTTATTTTCCCCTCTCTTTACCACCGTCATTTTGTAATGAAAATAATTCAAATTCTGGTAGAACTCAATTGGAAAAATACTTTAGTACTGAGTGAAGCAATTATGTGTAGGATTTCCTATGTTTTTATCATTTGGTAGTACAACCTTTCAAAATCAAGGAGACAGTTAGGTCTTGAAAATATTTCTGTGTCAAAAATTGTGTTGTAGCTTTAACTACAAGTAATGCATATATAGTTCTAATTGAAATGAGCAGAAATATTTTTCTTTTTTTCAGTTAGCCACTGTACTCCTTGATAGCATTCTACACACAGTTTCGCTGCTTTACTTGAGAAATAAATTGATTTTTACCATAAAAGCTTTTACAAATATATTGAGAACCAGTTTATTTTTTAAAATAATTTAATGTGAACCGCATGAGGTTCAACAAGGCCAAGTGCAAGGTCCTGCATCTGGGTCAGTGCAACCCATGGTATCAACACAGGCTGGGGATAAAGGGATTGAGAGCAGCCTGTGGAGAAGGACTTGGGGGTGCTGGTGGGTGAAAATCTGGACCTGAGCCGGCAATGTGCACTTGCAGCCCGGAAAGCCAACCGCATCCTGGGCTGCATCAAAAGAGATGTGACCAGCAGGTCGAGGGAGGTGATCCTGCCCCTCTACTCTGCTCTTGTGAGACCCCACGTGGAGTACTGCATCCAGCTCTGGGGGCCCCAGTACAGGAGAGACATTGAGCTGTTGGAGCGAGTCCAGAGGAGGGCCACAAAGTTGATCAGAGGGCTGGAGCACCTCTCCTGTGAGGACAGGCTGAGAGAGTTGGGATTGTTCAGCCTGGAGAAGAGAAGGCTCCAGGCAGACCTCATTTGTGGCCTTCCACTACATAAAGGGGTTTTCTAAGAAGGACAAAGACTTTTTATCTGTAGTGACAGGTAGCAACAGGACAAGGGGAAGCAGTTTTAATCTGAAATATGTTTATATTGAACATAAGAAATTTTTTATAGTGAGGATGGTGAGTCCTTGGAACAGGTTGCCCAGGGAAGTTGTGGATGCCCCATCCCTGGAAGTTTTCAAGGCCAGGTTGGATGAGGCAACCTGATCTTATGAAAGATGTCCCTGCCTGTGGCAGGGAGGTTGGACTAGATGATCTTTAAAGGTTCCTTCCAATCCAAAACATTCTGTGATTAAACAAATTTGAAGATGCATTATTGGGAGAGAGCTATAATAAAAGTTAGAATCTTAAAAGTCATCAATTAATAAACATTCCCAACGTCAATTTTTCACTAAAGTTACCAGCAGTAGCCTTCAACTATGCATCTACCAAATGTAGTGTGAAGTTGGTATTCAATTCAAATGACTTATTTTCAATGTATGCACTATGTGTGAGAAGATATGGACTAACTGCATTCAAGGTGTATTCCTTAGTCAAGTTTTCCTTTCAGTGAATGCAGTTATATTCTGGAAGTCTCCCATATTCTGAATTAAAGAAGATGTGATCATTGGTAAGATGATCATGTTCTGTGGTCCAGTTCTTCCACTTTTAGTCATATTACCACTGCTTATTTTTGCCTCAGTTTTCTAGTTGTTACAAACCCCACATGAAACTAAAAGTGGCTGGTTTAGCTTCACACTGTGAAGTCCTGGCTCTGTTGATGTTTGCGGTGGGTTGACCCCGGCTGGAGGCCACGTGCCTACCAAAGCTGCTCTATCACTCCCCTCCTCAGGTGGACAGGGGAGAGAAAATATAACAAAAGGGTCCTGGGTCGAGATAAGGACAGGGAGAGATCATTCACCAATTACTGTCACGGGCAAAACAGGCTCCACTTGGAGAAAATTATTTTAATTTATTACCAATCAAATCAGAGTCAAGTAATGAGAAATAAAACCAAACGTTAAGAAAAAAACCCTTCCCCCTACCCCTCCCTTCTTCCCGGGCTCAATTTCACTCCCCTTTCTCTCCCTCCTCCCCCCAGCGGCACTGGGGGACGGGGAATGGGTGGTGTGGTCAGTTCATCACACATTGTTTCTGCCGCTACTTCCTCCTTAGGGGGAGGACTCCTCACACTCTGCCCCTGCTCCAGCATGTGGAGCGTCTCCACACGGGAGATGGTCCTCCACCAACTCCTCCAGTGTGAGTCCTTCCCACGGGCTGCAGTTCTTCACCAACTGCTCCAGTGTGGGTCCCTCCCATGGGGTGCAGACCTTCAGGACCAGACTGCTCCAGCGCGGGTTCCCCATGAGGTCACAAGTCCTGCCAGTAAACCTGCTCCAGCGTGGGCTTCTCTCTCCACGAGGCCACAGGTCCTGCCAGGAGCCTGCTCCAGTGTGGGCTTCCCACAGGGTCACAGCCTCCTTCGGGTGCATCCACCTGCTCCAGCGTGGGGTCCTCCATGGGCTGCAGGTGGATATCTGCTCCACCACGGACCTCCATGGGCTGCAGGGGCACAGCCTGCCTCACCATGGTCTTCTCCAGGGGCTCCAGGGCCATCTCTGCTCTGGCACCTGGAGCACCTCCTCCCCCTTCTTCTGCACTGACCTTGGTGTCTGCAGAGTTGTTTCTCTCACATCTCACTCCTTTCTCTGGCTGCTATTGGTGTTGCACAGTTATTCCCCCTTCTTAACTGTGTTATCCCAGAGGCACTACTACCTGGCCTTGGCCAGTGGTGGGTCCATCTTGGAGCTGTCTGGCATTGGCTCTGTTGGACATGGGGGAAGCTTCTAGCAGCTTCTCACAGAAGCCACCCCGGTAGTCCCCCAGCTACCAAAACCTTGCCACACAAACCCAATACAGTGTTAATTCTGGATTTCTGTAGTTTTCATTAGATATATACCATTTATACTAATTACATATAACTTATTAGGAAAATATTTGCTTCCCTGTTGCTGATATAGTTTATGTGATCTACTGTGTTGCCAGAACTCTTTTTCCTGTTCAGTCTGGTAACTGCTAATGTAAAGAATTTTGGAAAGTGGTGTCAGAATTCTTTCATAACCATGAATTATCCTAAATAGTTACATTAGTCTTTCCTTTCCTGTGAGTCTTCCACTTCTTCATGGGGCAATAGTTCAGCTACCACAAAAAGGATGAAAAGTGATCCTATTCAATATAGCATAAGTGCTGTTCAGTTTAGTGTTTCAGTAGTGATTCAAGTCTCCTAGGAGCAAGAGAGTGATGGTTTAGCTCCAGGTCTCCTTCCTAAGGGGAGGGGAGAACCGGCCTGCTTGATTTCTCTGCCTAAATCCAATGGATGACAGGAGCTAAATATTTGTCTGTGCCTTTTGGCAGGCTCCAAGTAATTCAGTGCTCAGTGGAATGGCTGCTTTGGTTCTGCTCTGAAGTAGCTTATTCTCTTGAGCACATGTGTCTTTGAATACTGCATTTCCTCCTGCGCAATTACGATACCTAAGACCTTTTTTGTAGTTTCTGTAATTTTCTGTCCTGATTTATGAAGAACGACTACATTTTGGTAGAGTGAGTTTGCCTTTCTGTACACTAGATGGACTCTTCAAGGTTTATTGTGCAAGCATTAATTTTCCATTATTAATTACCTTTTTACGATTCATTCAGAACTGCATGTATAAAATTAAGTGATGGTGCAAGATTCCATTTGTATAGCTTTCTTTCACAGAAAATATTTAATCATTTATTACTGAATAAAAATTTCTGTACTGTTGCGTTAATAATAATAGTTGATTATGCTTCAACGAGTAAGTCTTTCAGAGAATTATTGTCAGTAGTACAGTTGAAACACCACATAAATGTAATGAATAATCATAATTTCAAGCTTTATTTATAAAATGATGTCTGCTTTATATAAAATGACATTTCAAAGCATGATTTTTACAAGATGAATATTAGAAAATTTTCTGTTCTATTTAAAGTTAAAACCATAAACAGGAACTTTGATGAAGAACTGTTACTTTCTGTAGGCCACTTTATGTAGGTATGTTGTTAGTATTAAAAAAAGCCCCCAGAATTTATTCTGTCAAATCTATAAAATAATTTTTAATCAAACTTTGAATTTGATTGGCACATTACAGTACCAGTATGGAGCTTTTATTTCTTAATATAGACATGCTTTATGCAACCTTCCATGTTGCCTCTTAACTAGTGAGCTTTTTTCCACTAAAACCAGTATTTCCACTGACTTTATTAGATTATAAAGATACTGTGCAATTATAGCATTGTGAGGTTTACACAGGTTATTGATTATTTGTTATTTGGTCTATTAGTCATAAAAGGTACTAATGGAAGAACCATTACAAATGCATACTGTTTATTTGGACAAATGATCCAGATTGCAAATACACAGGAATTTTGCAGAAGCCCTCCTTCTCCCAGTTCTGTTGTGTAGCTGAGGATCTGTTTGCTAACTCTTTCCAAAAAACGTTAGTTCAAAGAGCAGCTCTTGGGAGTCCTAGTTGTTGCTAAGCAAATTAAGGAGGTGTTGACTATTGCCAAAACAGTGGCACTGCTCCCCTCGCCACACTGCTTGGCGCTCTGATTCTAAGGCAAGAAGGAATGCTGCACCCATCTAAAGGCTGCGGAATTTACTGACACTCTGCTAATGCTGTACCGAGGCACTTGGGGTCTTCAGCAGCCTCTTTCTATGCCTCAAGGGTGCAGTGCTGTTGAGGTAGTCAGTCTGCACAAGATCCTTTTTTCATCAGTGGCTATTAAAACTGCATTCTGAACCGTAACATTTATTAATACAAATGTGTAAGTGCTTTCAAACACTCCAGGAAATTATTTTTCGTAGTTTTCACACTACTGTGTTTCTTCAAAATGTGGCATTTCCAACCCTAAAATAACTAATACAGTGTTGTTTAGCTGCTCTCATCTAGGAGAAGACACAGGTGAACACTGCTACACTTCACTCTGCTTGCCATATAGGAATAGATTAGAGTATTATATACCAGGTTTCGGCTTTTTAAAATAGATTTTCAAAACAGATTTTCAAGGTCTTCAAGGGGCGGGGGGGGTCTGCAATTTGCAGTTGTCTCCACTGTCACATTGGTAAAGGTGGTTTGATCCTAGAGAAATCCATTTACAATTAAAGTTGTATCAGTATCAGTTCTGAATTGGTACTTCTGGTTGTCTGAAATCTTATTTGAGCAACATGATTATTTTTTTCCTTTCATGAGCTTGTATCATTCTGATCTGTAAGTATTAAGGAAAAACCCAGGGGAAACGTAAGTATCCAAACCCATTAAATTAAATATTATTAATATTGTATACTTTAAACTCATTTTAATAAATTAGAGGTATTATTGAATTCTAAGTATGGTGTAACATAAGTGGATGTGAATGATGATGAAAAGCTGCCTCTGAATAAAAAGTGAACTCCCTTCTAATCTATTACCTGTTTCCCTCAGCTATTGAATTCTGGCATGGCTGAAAAACAAAAGATTTTAAAAGGGACGGGAATATAATTTTTCCTTGCAGACTCTGTGTATTTGTTGTAGAGGTTGATACTGTTTCTCCTTGTGTGCTTTTTCTGAAATTCACCCCAACCTCTATTAAAAGCAAATTAGCTATCTCAGATTTAGCTTTGCCACAGCTGCAGAAGACTTGTAATTAAACTTACAGGTGCATGGATTTGGATGGTCTGAGTATGTTATAAGAATTGTCTGAATACATTTTTGTTTACTGTAAATCTCAGCATACCATCCTATCTCAATAACAGTATGCTGTCTTTCATATATTCCTGAATTATGCTTGATGCATTCCTGTTATCAGAGGAGTCAGTGATCACAGTGTATAGGAAATACATATTTGAATTTTGGCTTTTTGATGTTATTGTGTTATGTAAATAAGCAGTAGACTACACCTATGATTATAGTATCTTAATGTTCGACACATTAATGATAGAACTGGAAATTCTGGTGTCTTGGATTTTTGGGGTTTTTTAAGAATAACACATTACTTTATCATCTGCTATTAGGGCAGATTTTGTTTGCCATTGGGAATTTGCAGTACCAATTATCTCTACCATTTGCTACTCTTCTTTTTAAATATTAAATTATCAAGACATCTATTAACACAAGTGCAAAACAAAGTTGTTGTTTAACTGTGGTTATTCTGAGGCTGATATTAATAGTTCCCAGAGGCCAGTTTAGTATAGGATATTAGATTCTGGTGTTTCTTAGTTTGGAATGGCAAATTGAAATTTCTTCATATGAAATAAACAAAGAGAAATTAACTTTTCCTTTCTGTGATTGAGTTTTCTTTTGATAAGGCAGTTACAACATTTCGTCTTATTTAATTGAAATTTCCTTTAGGTTTCATCTTATATCTAGCCTATACACAGTCTATGTATCAGCTGAATGGCATCAGGGATGATCCAGTATGATCAGCCAAAGATAGTTCTTTATATTAGTGTTTTGAATTGTCTGTTAAAGGTTTCAGTGAGGGTGATATTTTCATTTTACAATAAACTTTCTGTAGTGCTCCCTATTCAGCTTGTGCTTGAATATCATCCTTCATATATTCCCCATAAAATGGGGAAAAAACATCCCAATTATTTCAGACCTTTGAAATCTCAGTATGTCACTTTTCCTAGGATGATGATTTAAAATGTCATGAAGAGTTAAACTAAAGATAGTAATAGATAAATTGTTTGGTGTGTTATTGCAGAATTATTTTGTAGGCCTAGTTATTTTAAAAAAATTGTAATGCTTATATTGACAGTAAACTATTGTAATAAAAATATACATGGTGACAGAATTCACTAATAACTGCAAATCTATTATTTTTCACAATAGCTAGAAGTGTATGACAGATTCCACTTTAGCTTTCCGTTTTGGTACAGCTCAGCTTTCAGTTAGCAATTAGAGGTTAGATTTACCATTAGAAGGTAACTTCTTCATTCCGATGAACTGAATTTTTGTATTTTTGTATACACTGTGAGCGTTCCATGTATTTTTATGTAACTTACATGTGACTTAAGACCTTAATTTAACACTTGCAGATTTTGTGCTTCTGAAAGAAACTAATACAGCAGCCCTGGTGAATGAAGTCCTTTGACTGGGGATGAGAGCAGAACAACGTTTCCCTTCAGACTGCCCCTGCCAGTCCACCACAACTGATGTCTTGTCCTATCATGCCAAAGATTTCCTTAGATTTCAGGGCTTCCATGGCCACTAGAGTTTTTTGGCCTCTCTGCTCTGTCTTCATTAAAGAAAGCATAATATATTGTTTGCCATGTTGAAAATGGAAATGACACTCACTGAATTTATATTGGATGGAAGTTATTATATACCACTTAACTGGGAACATTCTTTTGCCTCTTTCTGAACTGGTCTGCACTGAAATGAATGGCCTTCCAGAGGTGGTATCTGTAGCTGAAAACATCTATTTTTTATAATACTAAAAAGTACTCTTGTTCTCTTGAAAGTTCATGGTACTAACTCAGGTTTTGTTATTGAGGCGGGGGGCCAGGTCATAGCTTGGGGTTTCCATTCAGCGCATTCATGGGCACATTGCCAGACCAAAATTTACCTAATGTAACTTGATGTGATTAATGAAAATAAGAATAATAATATTGAATTAATAACATAAGTATTAACATGGTATCCAAGTTCATTTGTAAATTAAGTATTTTGCAGTATTAACTAATTTTAAGGAATTATATCCATATAATACACATGCTTGTTCTAATGAAATGGTCAGCTTTCCTCGTTCAAGGACCTCAATGCCTGAATGATAATGTAACTGAAAATCAGTGAGAAGGAAGCTCTATAATCAGAATATTTGGGGGGAGGGAGCTGTAGGAGCGGTTTACAGATGGGAGATGATGATAACTCTCCAGGCATCTGCCCATTTATAGGAGGGAGTGAGGCTGAGCATGAAGCTGGGTTCCTGGGCAGACAGAATGGGAAGATGATTTGGCATCATGAAGGGGAGACTTGAGAAATCCTTGCTAAGGAGCATACACTGTATACAAATATAGCAGGAAGGAAATGTGCCATTTTTGGGATAGTATTTGTTAAGAGAATGAGCCTAAACCCACTTTAAAAAGTTTCTTTATTTTCAGATGGTCTGGGGCTTCTCATTCTGAGATTCCATACCTTTCCTTTCCATTGTCCCTACGCTTCTAGGTTTTACTACATAATTGGCTAAGACTTGAATGAGGAAAAAAATTTGCAAGAGGAAAATTCATTAGGAATGAAATATTGTTTGTTCTTGTTGCAGCATAGGTAGAGCGCAGCTGTTTTACTAGCTAGCTGGTATTTCTGCTCTTACATGTTTGAGTAAGTAACAATGACTCCATTCCCAGAAATCTCAGGTAATGGTCTGGTCTTTCTGCCACGCTGAACTCATGTTTGGGTCCCAAGGCTCATCAGAGGGTCCAAAAGGAGAACACATAGTATATGTTCACAATACTGTGAGAAACTGTAGTAAAATATTGTATATGATGCATATAGTTATGTGATCTGTTCTTTTAGAAGTATCTATTTTATTCTTGTGAGATGGTTGTTCTTCTTGTGTGTAAAACCAAAATAAAGTTCTTTCATTAGAAAACTTAGTGTTTTATAGACAGTGGGGAGCAAAGTTAAATGTCATAAGCTAGTTATAGAAAGATGATATTTATTGTAAGAAATCAGAAGAAATTCTTAGGAATTCATAGGAAATTTCAGAGGAAGTGTAGATTTTTTTCTTGTTATAGAAGATGCGTATTATGAAAAAATATTTAAATTTTTGCCTTGGTGGAGCTGAGTCAGTGTAGCTTTTTCTCATGAGAAATCCCTGATACAGAAAATTCTCTCTTAAAAATGAGTAAGCTTTACTAGAAGTAAAGCAAATGGGTTTAAAAGAAATGTAAGCATATTTTCTTAGACTCCCTTATTCTATTTAACAAACTGTAGTGTTTCCATGTTATGATATTGTGTTAGGGTTGTTTATATTTATCTGGAATACCACTTTCTTCTTGAAAAATATTAGGAATTTACAAATATTATTCAGACAAAATCATTTGAATAACATCTTTTTAGAATAATAAATCTACTTACTGCATGAGAGCGCAGTAAGTAGGCTTTGTCTAATTAAGAAGTAAAAAGTAAAAAATGAGAGTACAGGCTATTGAAACTGAGATAAAAATAGCATACTTCTAAAAAAGTTTGTGAAAGCTATTGTTGTGATCATAAAATCATATAGCTTTCCTACATAGTATAAATGTACTCTCTACTCTCATAGTCTTGTTACAACGGAGAATAGTGGATGAAATGTAATTACTTTCTATGTTAAATGTAAAAAGTTTGGTGACATCTGCTGTTTGGGGAAATAACAAGCCGTAAGTTCACAGTCTCTGAATTTCTGTCTTGTGTTATACAAGGTCAATAAAAGCGTGTACTCTGGAACTGTTGACAAAGGACATACCTATATACTTTATGCAGAAGCAAGTACAGAAAAAAGAATAATATACTTTTGATATGTGTGCAGCACTAATTAGGTTGCTATCATATACAACATCTAGACATTTCTACCTTTAGTTTCAGAGGATTAATTTTTAACAGTTCCGTGTTCTCTTAGACTTCATTACTCTCAACAAGAAATTTAATTTCTGTGACTACCTATTGAACTTTTAAGAGGTAGAACAAGAAGTTCCAGTATGCCATCAGACATGTTTCTCCAGATTTTGCTAGTTTGTGTAGACTAGTTTCTTTGAGTAGGAAAAGACATAATTTGCAAATAACTTTGAAATTCCCTAATGTCTTCCAGAGAGGAAAAATGCAACCTAAAGTTGAACAAAGTAAATATTTGCATAGTGTTTCAGGAATAGGTCCATTACCCACTTTCTTGAAGAACTCTCTATTCCTTGAACAGTGTGTTTTGAATGGATTTAAAAGTGAAGTTTGGAGAACATTGTAGCTTTAATAATAATAATAATTAGAAGGAAATGGTAAGGTGTGAATCTGAAAGTATCAAGAGGTATCAAGGGAAGTCATTATTCCACCAAGAGACCTAACCTCCCGCTGAAATTCAATAGTAAATGAAAAACTGCAACTTTTTACAGCCAGATGAACTTTTATTCCATGAATTAGAAGTATATTAATTTGCTGTTATCATTGGCTATCTGGTTATTTAAAATAAAATAGTGGTTTGTGTGCCATCTTTGAAGTAAGAATTTTACTATTAAAATGCAGTGAAAAATGAACTGGTGCCACAATGTGAAGTCTAAGTCCAGGAGACATTCCAAAACCCACATTATGTGTTTACCTAAGTGTATTAAATACAACTTGCCATGCTGAAATCAACAGAAAAATTGTCATTGAATTGAACTGGAAAAGAAATAAGGCCTTAGATCATAATGACCGCTTTTGCTATACTTCAGTGCATGTTATTTAACAAGTTGTTATGGTCATTGCCATGAAGCTACAGCAGTAATTCTTTTCCATTTAGTGTATTTTGGAGTTCAAAGTTTCATATTAAATCTACTCAGAAAGTTCAGACACCCCCTTATCAGATACCGTCTGATACCAAATACTTCACAACCAGGAGATGCAAACCATGTTTGTGGCTGACCATACCACTGGTGGTGTTTCCACAGAATCTTTAAATGATGTTTTTGATAGTCTGTACCGAAAAGAAAGATGGACTGCAGGATTTAATTTTTGCAGTGGGTAAAGAAGGCATTAGTGGTAGATAATAAACAACAAATTAGATGACAGCATAAGACAAAAGCAGAAGATGGATTGGAGTGGAGAAAAGGAATGCGTTCAACTAAATGCCACTAACCTCAGAAATGAGGTAAGGAGTTCTTTGAGCATAGATGATTGACCAGAGGGTAAGCATGTGTGTCAATGTTTGTTTGGTAAAGCCAAAGCATGCTTTCATGTACACTGTTTTCTTTCCTTTAGGGTGTAGAACTTTTCCTGGTTTATTTTGTATAGCAGAAAATTCTAATTAGTGCTTCTAGAAAAGGAAATATATGTTGCACAAAGATACAATGTATTGGTTCAATATTTTATTGGATTCCTGATACTGATTCTTGACATTCCAAAGAGGAATGCACCCAAGTTGTCTCAAACAGGAAACTACTTTCATTTTAATAAAAAATTCTTAGGCTGTATGTCAATGGTAATGAGTAATAAATTCCAAAATTGCTTTTATGAGGAAAACATATTTCCCTTCTGAAATTTTTATACACATACACATATATATTTATATATGCATACTAGGTTACACCTGTTTTATGGATTTGACAAAATGTTTGTCCACTATGTTTTTCAGATAGTACTAGTGAAGATATACCTTACTCTAATGTAGCTCTTCCCAATGCCTCACGAGGTTTTTCAGAAGTGCCTCTGAGCTTTACATTGCTGTAGTTTTATCACCGAAATATGGCATTCATTGTAGGTGCGTGGCTGTGTGCATACTGAAAAATTGATGAAGGAAGAATGTGGAAAGGGTTTTAGTGTGCATTCATGAAAGAAGTTAGTTGTAAAGTTTATGCAACTGAAAAACATTATGTTTTAGAGAATATATTACGTCTGCATGATCATAGATAGCATATAGTTCTACATATTAAATAATGAAGAAAGTGCTGTTTTCCAGCTTATTGTTGATCTTTCTTTGAGAATCAAGACATTTTTCTCATAAAGCTGGGAGAAGCTTAGGTGAAGTTTTGCACGTTCAGCTCAGTTTGAAAGTAAATTCATTTCCAATAGGTACTGCTCACAGAAACATTCAGAGCTAACTTAATGCATCTTAAAGGAATCACAGTTGCTGAGAATGAGTAAAATAAAACATATAGTAAGTTAAGTGCATGTTACCTTCTCTCACTTTTTGTCATTGCTCTGTAGTTTTCATCCTCCTTCTATCTTGTTTGGCAGGATTACAGTGCAAGAATAATGCTTTTATGAAACATTTTTATATCACTGTGAGTATTGATTGAAATAGGGACTTACTCTTTGTCAAAGGCTATTTCAAAATCCCTTATGCAAGGCAGCAGGCAGTGAAGAAAGCCTTATCAGCATGTTAACTGATTTGGAAGATTGAGGGAGATCATCAAGGTACATGGAGCTGTAAGAATTGTTGAATCAATGTTGCAGTATTTTGTTGTTCACAGATTTAAGCTGAGTCACTCAAGCCTGACAGAAAAAGCTCCTGGCAAAACTGGATGTCAGATGCTTCATCAAGTCTCATGCATTCTGGGAAATAAAAATAGATCAGTGAAATAAGGGCCAAGTCCCAGTTTTAAAAATATATGTATAGGAGTTAGGATGGCAGAGTAAGTAAAAATACTTGATTCGAAAGGCTTCCTGCTTTTGGAGTAATTTCTGGTCAGGATTTTGGAGATCAGTATGATGAGTAAGCTTACAAATGCTTATGCAAGGAATTTTTAAACTTTCCTGCTATTAATATTGCTTCTTAATAGTTAAATGGTTATGAAGATCTCCATTCCCATTCACTAACAAATGAATTGATTGTCCTTCCTGCTTGGTATCATAGACCTTCCTGACTTCTCATTCACTTCCAGGAAGCCACCCTTTCTTTCCATTATTGCTTGTGCACACCATCCTCTCTTGCACTTGATTTCCTGGACTAGTTTCTTACCCTCTTTGCAGGGTCATGGATGGAATCATGAAGTCCCACTCCCTCCTCATTTTCTTTTACTGAGACCACCCTTGCCTCCCTTTCCTTATTGGAGCTAGTGTAACTGCTTAGATAAAAAACTAGTTATAGATCTGAGTTTAATGTCTCTGTCTAGCTTGAAATGATTAGAGATTATCATGTTCCTGAATGGAAATTCTGAGTATCATAAACAGATGGCATAATTGAGATGACAGGATCTCCCATGCTCCTGTTGTCTTATTTTAGCTGAACTCAAGTGCGAAATAATACTACTGTGGTTACAAATATATTTATTTATCCTGGTTATTTATTAATCTATTTTAATTTGAAAGGGTTTGTTTAACTTTTGTATATGTCATTATTCTTCTATAACACTGCTCAACTTCAGTTGTAAATTGAAACTGTTGTTTATAAGTTTTTAACTCAATAACCATCTTTCCTACCACAAGAGAGCATTGTAACCTTCAGAGAGAGTGAGGCAGACAGAACTCTTAGAAGACTGTAAAAGTTCTGGAAGATTTTTCTATGTCAAATAGAAAGACATACTTTTTCCTTAAATGGGCAGTTGTTGCTTTTTTAACTATTAAATAGCTATTGAATTGAAGTGCTTCAGCTTCCTTTTGGGGAATATTTTATAGCAACTGATACAGTGCTTGGTAATCTTTTAGATTTGACAGTGAACAGGTATTTTTCTGTGATAGTTTTAACCTATTCTTTAAAACTACACAGTTCACCTCTACTGTGTTTTGAGCCCCTTGCAGTAGATGTTGTCTAAACCTGGAGCTGGAAGGTAGGACAGTCATCAGGCGTAATGACATAACTCAAAAATGCTATGAGGAGTAGCAGAAATAATGAGGAGTCTTCCATGAGCAATAATGGCAGGGGCTCTGATGTGCCACTGACATCTGGATGGGATAGGGAAAAGGACAAAATGCTGCTCCCTAAAGAAGCCTGCAGCTAGTAAGCCAAAATTTGTATGACAGCTGTGCTGCACACAGTGTGGGACCATGTTTAGCATGCGAAACCAGACTACATCTAATCCCAAGTAAACCTCTGTAACTGCATGTAATGGAAATCTGAGGAACTTCAGCACCAGCTACTTCAGGCTGTTTATCTGCTTCTCTTACACTGAATTATTTGCTAATGTAGAGGTGCCTGTTAGACACAATTCAAATCCCTGTGGAGTAAGTTACTAACTGCAGCTACTGACTATGTGCTTCTAAAGGAGGCTCATATTTTTATTCTTTATGGAAAAAGGGAATTTACTTTGTCCTGTCACCAAGACAATTCTTGAGTCCCGCTTTTCTGTGTCACTCCCCTGTGTTAACTGATATGCAGAGTAGTTTTGCAGAATTTCTCTGCTGTTTATAGATAGAATAATTGTAAGAAATGGTGTTAATAAGCAGGAGATAGTCATGTTCCCAAGTCAAAGCTATAAATAATTATGATTACCTTTGATGATACTGTATTACTGCAATTACTTTGTCAGGGTTAAGATTGCAGAGATGCTTAGTTACAACAGTAGGGCAAAATATTTCTTACCTCCTATAAATCCTCTGCTCAGGAACAGTAAACTTTTTACTTTGGAAAAGAAGTCAGCAGAGCTAAACCATGTACAGGAAAGGAACATTTGCTACCAGTAAGAACTGACAGGAAGTTACTGCTTTGCTTGTTGAAAGGAGCCATAGTAGATTTGCTGCGCGTGCACTCTGCCCCATCATCCAGATCATTAATGATGACGTTAAGCAAGACTGAACCCAGTATTGACCCCTGGGGTACACCACTAGTTACTGGCCTCCAATTAGACTTTGTGCCAGTGATCAACTCCCTCTGGGACCAGCCATTCAGCCAGTTTTCAGTCCACCTCACTGTCTGCTCATCCAGCCCATGTTTCAACAGCTTCTTCTTGAGGATCTTACAGGAGGTAGTGTTGAAAGCCTTTACTTCGATGACTGAGGTAGACAATATCCACTGCTGTCCCCTCATCTACCAGGCCAGTCATTTCATCATAGAAGTTTCTCAAGTTGGTCAAGCATGACTCGCCGTTAAAGAATCCATGCTGACTACTGCTTGTGACTTTCTTGTCCTTCATATGGCTGTAAATCATTTCCAGCATTAGCTGCTCCATCACCTTCCTGGGGATCAAGGTGAGGCTGACCAGCCTGTAGTTCCCTGGGTCCTCCTTACTGAAGATAGGAGTGACATTTCCTTTCCTCCAGTCTTCAGGCACTTCTCCCAGTTACTATGATGGATGAAAGATCATTGAGAGTGGCCTTGCAGTGACATCAGCCGACTCCCTCAGCACTCACGGGTGCATCCTGTCGGAGACCATGGATTTATCCAAGTCCAGTTTACTTAAGCATTCCCTGACCACGTCCTCTTCCACCACGCATACGTCTTCCTTGCTCCAGCCTTTCTCCCTGGTCTCTGGGGCCTGGCATTCCTGAAGGCCAGTCTTGCTAGTAAAGGCTGAGTTGAAGGCAGCATTCATCCTGTCCCATCACCCCAGGCTCTTTGTACATCCATCCTGTTCATCACAACAGCATTGCTGGTGACTCTCTCCCTCCTTCTTTATTCCTAGCTGAAAGCTTTCCTTATCAGGTCAGCCATCCTATTCTCAAACATAGCTTTGCCCCACTTAGTGAGGTGGATCCCATCTGTCTCGAGCAGAAGCTGATCTGTAAACAGGGTCCCATAGTTGTAGAACCCAAAACTGTCACCAGCACCAGCTCCACAGCCAATTATTGACCAGTACAATCCCCTCCTCCTTGTACCCTTTTTCCTCATCAGTAGGACTGAGGACACCACCTGGGCTGCCATGCCCTTGATTACTGCCCCCAGAACTCTGTAGTCACTTTCAATACTCTCCAGGTAGTCTTTGGCAGTATCATGGATGGCCACATGGAAGAACAACGAGTTGGGCAAGCTTTGACAGTTCCTCCACAACATCCTGGATCTGGCCCCCAGCAGGCAGCAGACTTCTCAATGATAGATCAGGTCAGCAGATGGGTGCCTCTGTCCCCCACAGCAGGGAGTTGCCTGTTACTATCACTCACCACCTCTTCCTGGTGATCTTGCTTGGTTTAGAGTGCCTTTACTTGAGGGCATTTCTGGCTACTCTTCCACTCTGAGGCTGGTGACCATAGTTTGTTGTTGTAAGCCCTTAGGTAGGGCAGGAGCATTCCTGTTGGAGGCAGAACTCAAGAGCTTCATCTTCTCCAGAGGCTGCACTTACCTTAATACTGCCCAATAGACACTGCTTACATCTGCTGCAGGTGGAATCTGGGGCTCTTCCAGCTGTTGCGTCTCGGAGAAAATCCTATCCACCTCCCTTTTATCTTCTCTGATGCTGCATAGCTCACTTCCTCCTGTAACTCCTCCACTTGGCAGCACAGCTCCTTCAAGACAGCAGTCCTCCTGCAGGACAGAGGGCCATCGCTCCTGGCACAGAGAGATGGTGCGCCCTGCAGCCTGGGGCTTGGAGGCCTGCATCCACCATCTGAAGCTCTGTCTGTGTGGAAGCTCTTACTTTAAGCATTGAGATTTCTCTCTTGTCCTATAATGATCAATGACCTTTTGAATGTGGCATGTTATTAAAGATCTTAGATTAAGATCCAAAATAATTAAAATAAAACCTCCATCTTTCAAGTTCCTGCTTCATCACCTCCTTGCAAATAATGCTGTGAGCAACTCATGATGACGTCTTGGCAGTCTGATGTACTACAAGGACTGTATATGGGATTTAGTGCTTTGAAGCACTAATTGTGAGTACACGCTTGCTGAACTTTCTGTAGGTTATGATCAGTATTGTATTCAAGTTGACAGTGGAAATTCACAACATTACAACCACGTAGCATAGCAGCTTTTTAGAATTCTCTATAGTTTTTAGTACTTATGCTGAGATTCCATAAATGGCATGCTTTTGGTAGAAGCAGATTTCACATCAGCTCAATATTTTGAGTGTAGGAGCTGCATTACAGTAAAGATGCAGTGCATGCAGGCTTTGATACAAATAATATAGGCAATGTGGCAGTGATTTAAAATTCTGACATCTGACTTTGTAGGAACCTACCTCCACCCAGCTGGCAACATCTGTACTACTTTTCTGTACAGAAATGAGCAGTTTGTGTCATGAATTTGCACTTGAACTTTTGTTGTTTTGTCCATTATTAAACTTATTTTAAAAGCTTTTTTTCAAAAAATGTTGCTCTCCAGTTATCAATTAATTAGCCGCTAGCAAGCAGTTACCTGATTTATTTTATAGTATGATAAAATGCCATCTTATCTTTGTTTATACCAGTTTCTGTGCATTCTACTTTAAACTGAAATAAATGCACAATAAAAAATCTGTAGATTTATTATTTAGATTTTATTCTTTAGATTTTGTTAATTTATTATTTAGATTTTAGAGCTGTTTTGCTGTGAGCTGTGGGGAATTCATGTTATAAGTGGAAAAACTATATACTTCAATCCCTTTTTATAAGATACAGAGTCTGCATGTATGTGACTGGTTGAAAAAGTAATCTTTTCATATATGATAAAATGAACAAATGCAATCACTCAGAAAATGAATGCTTCATGGGATTATTCCTACTTTACTACATTTTTGAGGTGTACCATATACCAGATAGTATGAAAATAGATTCCAGGACACCTGACAATTCAAATGTTTATTTTAAATCAATAAAAAGTTGTATTAGCTTATTTAGTCCTTATCTTTGAAACTGACATTGGTCTGTACAACTATTTAACTGGTTTTCTTTTTTTAAAATAATTACATTAATGAAATAGAATTCCTTAATTTTCCTAGGCAGCTTTCTCACAATCTAGTAGATAATGAGCTCTTATTTTTCTATACTCAATTTAATTCCATTACGTGTATTTAATCAGAGTCCATACCTTTCTCTTTTCTTTCCACGTGATTGCTTACTAGTATTTGTATTTTACCGAATGTTTGTATTTAGGCTTAATTTTTCAAAATATATTAATTTCTGTTTTACAGGTTAAGTCTAATTTTGTTGTTTCCAACACACATTTCTCCCTCCCTCCCTCCCTCCCTCCCTCCCTTCCTTCCTTCCTTCCTTCCTTCCTTCCTTCCTTCCTTCCTTCCTTCCTTCCTTCCTTCCTTCCTTCCTTCCTTCCTTCCCCTCCCTCCCTCCCTCCCTCCCCCTTACTGTTGTTTGCAGCAGCTCCTAATTTGATATCATCTGGAAATTTAATTAAATTGCTGTTTGATTTTTCCTTCAGATCATTAACACAGCTGCTAAGTGAAAACAGGCAACTTCAGCATGTTGCCATGTATTGTAACACTTTCTCTTATCTTTTAAGAAATTTTGTATTCATAATCTCTTTATGCAGGAAGATTTTAGGAGTTTAGCAAATGACTAGCTAAACTTCTGTTATTTTATAACCTTTGCCCACAGCAAATGCTAAACTAAATGTAACACATTAAATAGCAAAGAGGATCCTGTGTATCTACAGGGTAGTGCTAGAATGGTTTTGTGGGTGGAAATATTTCCAAATAGTAGCCAGGTATAGTAAATCCATAGCTTTGCATAGTTTTCTAATAGTTCATTGTATTCCTGTCTTTCAATTAAGCACAGGAAAGTGTTTCCTGCACTTCCAACAAACTTCTGAGTCCACAGAGGATGCAGTAGCACTCCAGACCCATGGGCAATCAACACTGTGCATGAGTAAGCATGCTTCAACGGAGACAGATAACAGCCAGAGGCAGGGTGGCTTCTTCTAAATATAGAAGTCTGGATTTTCCAGGGGAAGGACAGTCTTGTAACAGATGACTTCATGAGATAGCATGAAGTTTTAATAGGAGAAAAAGGATGGAGTTCAGTGGGTGATGAAACCAGAGCCCCTGGGCTTATTAACATACATTCCTTGACTTTTCCCAGCTGGCAGATCTTACCATGATGGATGAACGTGCATGTACATGTGAGTTCCTCCAGCTCTTCCAAAAGCAACGGCAGTCCTGTTACATCTGCTGCTATCAATATGAGATGTAATCATGATTCATTTCCTACTTCAGGTACCCCACCCAGATTGTCAGAATCCCATCACTTTCTACTTCCTCTTGTTACCAAAAAATTGCAAAGTTTTTTCTTCCACCTTTATGTTTTATTTTTGGTAGAAAACCTATTGTAGATTTTAAGTAATAGCAACAAAAAAGGGGAGAGGTGTTCAATTTATTTCCTAACAACTCATTAATTTACAGAAGACGAATAGGTAATTTTATTCCTTTCAATTTCTGTACATAATTCTCTACAATATATTAGCCACGTAAAATTTCTTATATATTTCTGTATGCTAACTGCAAATCTTACTTAGCTGTCTAGGATAATTAGTAAATTATTACCCATCTTCATTTTCATTCATCTTTGCTTTAGATTCTTTTATGACAGTTACAAAACAGACTATTTTTGGAATACTAAAATATCTTAACATGCCTGTAATTATTTGTTGATCATTTTTGACTAAAAGTAGATATTGTAAGGTACAAATTACAAAATGGTTTTTATACTGATTAGAAAATTATGAATTAGTGAACTGTTATTATGTATCTTTGTCAAACTGGATTCCATTGCTAAGAATGCTTAGCTAGCATATGCTACCTGTGCCATTCATTTAAATTTTCCCTTCCTAAGTAAGAAAACCCCAAAATGTAATAATTGCTTTAAATCCTCATTGATTCTTCTCTCTTTGTTATTGGTTTTCTTTATAACTTACTTTTAAATTTTTTTTATATTCTAGCCACAAAGTGTAGAACTACAACATAACCCTCTTGTCTCACACTATTTGATTCTACTGCTTCTCTGCTGTTTTTTCCTCCTGAGTTGTAATCAGACCTGATTTATTTGGTTTCTTTTGTATTCCTTGTGTATTATTTTCATTAATATGTAGTCTCTTGTACCTTAATTATGCTGGATGCTTCATTTCTTTGTACCCTGGTTATTAGCTTTTCATTTTTTAACTTCATTAAAGTGTCTTGCAATCTAGTACCTATTTAATACCTTATCTCCTAAAAAAAATGAAATGTCCATGCTTGTCTGTTACTTTTGAAATCTTAATGCAAGCCTGTCTGCTGGTAGGAGCAAAAGTAGATTTAAGTAATAGGAATGCATTTAGAGCTAACTTGAACTATTCCAGAATACAATATTGTTGGTGTTAGCTTTTGAAAAATCAGTAGTGGCTAAAATTGTTGCCTGCCTCAGCAGGGAACTTTGATATACAGCAGCTGTAAGTACTTAATTCTAACATGAGAGGATAGACAAAGATTCTAAAATATTTTCTTTTTCAATGAGACCTGAAAAGCCCTGCAAATACCGTATTATTGGGCTAGTTCGTTTTATTCTAATGAAAAAGGTGGAAAAGGCTAACCTGTATTATAATTATGCTTATGAATTTCTTGGTTTCTTGGGCACTTGCAGTGTTTTTTGTCTACTTCGCATGCTCTGCTTTTCATTACAAGTCTTCAACTGTTTCTTAAACTTAATACAATATATAATAATATTAAGACTAGAAAATGGCTTTGTTTAGTAAAATGAGAAATTTAATTTCTAAAAAACTTAATCTTCAGAAAGTCAGCACTAGAAGCAACCCTGCTTTAGACATTTTCTTTAAATTCAGCATGCAAGCTTTTCTATCACTGATGTATAATGCACAAGGGAATATGATCTTTGACCATATCTGGTCTGCCTCTTCAGATGTTACAAAGTTTGTTAGTAAGTTAAACCAATATTTAATGCCTCTGTACAGAGGAATTGATTATATTTTGACATTATGCTATAGAATAGAAAAAGGAAGAGATTAATTCAGAACTAAATTCAGAATTAAGAACTAAATTGAGGCATCCTCCTTATATAAAAGGGCAAGGACAATTATTGTAGCAAGTTTTGTGTCATCACACAGGTTGAATAATGCCATGATATTATCACAAAAATACACTTGTTAATACAATATGTTCTATTCTTGCGTTTCATTTTAGTTGCTTCTGTGAATGATACAGTACTTGTGGAAATTTTTGCTTGAAAAAGGTATTTGCCTTACTGTGAATAGTACAATCTACTTGTATGACTCATTTTGAAAATGGAAGACATCTATGATTGTGAATTAAGTCCACTGCAACTTTCTTGAGCACAAAATGTAAACTTGAGTTGTGGGCCATCTTGGATAATTACTTTTTTGACACTTCATTTCCCCTATAATTCAGTTGAATATCAAATAGATTTTCAAGGAATATTAAAAATCTTATGCATTTCATAAATGTATCCATATTTATGCTTATGTTCTGTAATTTTCTGTCAAAAACTTCAAGAGCGTAGGAGTGGTTGCATGGGATCAAGCAGTGGTATTATTCTTGTGTGTGTCATGTTGATGGGGATTTCTAGAAGGTGTTTTCCACTTTCCAGTTGCCCTAGTATTATAGGATTAAAGTTACTTACCAACCAGTCCTAGGACTATCCAGATGCTTAGTTTCCATTAAGACTATCACTAGGATTTCTTTTTGTAATTTTTTTTTCTCGAGTTCACTCTCATGGTGTGAACCATCACCTTATGAGAAGTGAGGAGGCTGGACAGGTTACTGCGCGGTTGTACAAACTTAATTTGTATAGGGCTTTCTCATGGCTATAAAATGTATGCTATGTAAATCTTTGATTTCCATAACTTGAGAAAGGAAAAATAGCTATCTATAGAAGGTGGAGTATTACTACAAAATTAGTAAGTAACAATGTACCCTGTTAAGTTACTCACACCGGACAAAGATAAGGTAAACTTTCTTGCCGAACAAATGAAATAAATCGACACACAAAAGAATTTCAATTGCAAACCTTTGTTTCAAGATATAAAGTACAAAGGAAGAAAAGAACAGTAGACATTCTAAGTCTAGTCATTCCTAATGTGCTGCTCATTACAGGTAATCAGCAGTGCACAGGAAAAACGGGTTATAAAAATCTACAGGAATATTGATGCAAAGAAGACTTGTAGGCTAAAATGACTATGATGCAGTGTTCCTCAAAATAATTGTTCAGAAAAATACAGACAATAGCTGTTAAGTTCTGAAAAAGTTAAGAAACCATGCAGATGAAAAACATTTAGACGCTGCTGATAGGAACATTTCTGTCCCAGAAGCAGGCGTTGTGAAGAAAACCTCAGAAAGAGGAAAGAGGTGGGAGGAATAGATGATGTGTCGATTTATTGCTTCATTTCCATCTTCACAGTGTACTACTTTGATTCTCTCCAGAAACTGCTCATTGTGTACTATGCCCATACTTTTTCCTTTAATATAGCTGGTACAGAAACCTTGTCCTACTAGGCAAATGGAGGACATATAGTAACTTAGCTGACTAAAACTCAAAGAAGGTGTAAGTTTTATAATGTGTCAATAGATGTATATAGTTCCTTGAGCCATCTCTGGGCTGCAGATAAGTTTACAATTGCTTAATTTTCCTCCATTATTAGATAAGTGACAAGTGCCTTGTAATGTGTGACAGCAACCTGGGTTTCTTCCTAGTAAAAATGTATGCAGAGCAAGCAGGTGAGAAGGCTCCAAGATGCAGGAGTGATCTTGTCCCTCTTCAGAGCAGGTGTCTGGATCAGCTCAACTCTATTCCACTGTGGTGGCTGGATGCCAGCTGCCCCCCAGAGCCGTTCTACCACTGCCCTCCTCAGCTGGGCAGAGGAGAGAAAATATAATGAGAGGCTCCTGGGTTGAGATAAGGACAGGGAGAGATCACTCACCAATTACTGTCATGGGCAAAACAGGCTCAACCTAGAAAAAAATCAATCCAATTTATTATCCACCTCTCCTCACCCCTCCCTTCTTCCCGGGCTCAATTTCACTCCCCATTTCTCTCCCTCCTCCCCCCCAGTGGCACAGGGGGACGGGGAATGGAGGTTGTGGTCAGTTCATCACACATTGTTTTTGCCGCTCCTTCCTCCTCAGGGGGAGGACTCCTCACTCCCATGGGGTCCCTCCCACACGAGACAGTTCTCCACCAACTTCTCCAACGTGAGTCCTTCCCATGGGCTGCAGTTCTTCACCAACTGTGCCAGTGTGGGTCCCTCCCACGAGGTGCAGTCCTTCAGGACCAGACTGCTCCAGTGTGGGTCCCCCACGGGGTCACAGCCTCTTTCAGGTGCCTTCACCTGCTCCAGCGTGGGGTCCTCCACGGGCTGCAGGTGGATATCTGCTCCACCATCAACCTCAATGGGCTGCAGGGGCACAGCCTGCTTCACCATGGTCTTCTCCGGGGGCTGCAGGGGAATCTCTGCTCCAGCACCTGGAGCACCTCCTCCCCCTTCTTCTGCACTGACCTTGGTGTCTGCAGAGTTTCTCACATCTCATTCCTCCTCTAGCTCCCACTAGGTTTTTCTCCCCCTTCTTAACTGTGCTATCCCAGAGGTGCTACCACCGTGGCTGATGGGCTCAGCCTTGGCTAGCGGCGGGTCTGTCTTGGAGCCGGCTGGCATTGGCTCTGTTGGACATGGGGGAAGCTTCTAGCAGCTTCTCACAGAAGCCACCCCTGTAGTCCCCCTGCTACCAAAACTTTGCCACGCAAACCCAACACATCCATATAGAATTACCAGTCATTTTTTAAAAAAATACTGCATCACTTAAAAAGGCAAAACATTCAGAAAATAGGAAGCATGGATTTCTTTTTACTCCTCTTTTATCTTCAGACGCATTTCCAGTCTCTTCTTCACAGTCATCCATCTCAAACGGTTTCTTTTTTAATGAAAATTGAGATTCATACTTAATGCAGTTATTCAAATGTAAGAACTAGACTTCTTTATACCAAACACCAAGTATTAGGAACTACAGCTGTGAGAAATGATAACATTATATAGCATTTGTGCTTCACTTTTTTACCTCCAAAGGGACACTTTATGCCCTTTGAGATATGAGTGATCTCTCTCCTGCTCAAAAAGTAAAACAAAGTTTTACTCTGAAACTTAAACATATTGGGGAAAGTTGTTCTTTCTGTTCAAAGTCTTAAAGTCAGTACTGCTACTCCTCTACAAAAATAATTAAATAATGTAGCTAACTTAGTATGCCCAATATTTGTATCTACCTCAAGGTATACCTTACTGTAATTGTGCATTTGTTCATTAGTAACTGACCATTTTTCAGGCTATAAAAATGCTGATTCTCATACTATACTTGTTCATCAGAAATGACTGTACCATAAGTAAACTTGTTATCTGACTTTATCTTATTTTTATTTTCAAGTATGTGTGTGAAGGCATTTGCAGTAACAAACTGTGGTACAGAAAATGTGAATATATTTTTCTGTACTGCAGTTCATGAAGAAGTTTTTTCCTACTGTGTTTGTACAGTCCAGGACAGCTGTCACTTGTTCAAAAAATGTAGTGGTAGAAATGTAAATAGCAAGAAGGTTTGTCGGGTGACACTGAGGCTTAAGTTCACTGCAAGTAGTAGTTTCCTTACTAAGCTGTGCAGTCCTCAACAGATGAAGCAATATGCTTTGTCCTTGTGAACCAAATGCATCCCACTCTGCAGTTCCAACTGGGATGCTGTAGCTTTCTGTCATCTACTACTGTGAACCATGACACAATCTATCATGTACTGAGCAGAACACTTAGAGAAAATCAGGAATATAACAGTTACCAAGTACGGTTTTTGTGGGTGGGGATGACAATAATCGTAAATGTCTGGAATTTTGAAGTAGGAACACTGTGATCCTCAACAGTGTGTTTATCCTTACAGCATTTTTAAAAACAGTTAACAACTCCTTCCAGTATCTAAGGAGCATATTTTGTATTTGAACATAGTTTTGTTATTTTGGAGACATCTGACATGTATGAGTAAATTCTTTGTTTTCCAGCTTACCAACCAATTTTTAATTTGACCATGTTATAGTATATTAAAGTAACTTAGATGCTTAAGCTTTATTGGGCTTTTATATTTTCTTATTTTTTCTTTGGCCTATATTACTTCAATCTTGCCTTTTGATTAATGTGATCTTACTAGCCTTAGTTCACAGGAATATGTTCACCAAGTTGCTATAAATCATTTTATATGATAGCTCTTACCATCATAACAATAACAGTGAGCAGTGCAATGCAGTCTATTTCTGGAATGTAGGATACATTTTACTCTTACAGGTGGAGGAAATAAAGGTTCTGTGGATAAAATGCACTTTTAGATACACACTGGTTTTTGTGCTTGTGTTCAGATACCGAATACATTTGGGGTTTGTTTGAGGAACATGAAGAAATATGAAGAAAGAAGTAAAACAAAGTGTAAAGGGGGAAGAAGAGAACATAGAATGCATGGAAGGATGTGCTTCTGACCTTCTAATATTTTCCCAGTCTGTTACTAGGCACATACCATTTGCTATGTTCTCTACATATAGCAAAAATAGCTGCATATACATATGAAGAAAGTTCTGAAGGAGATGTGTTTTGATTTAGACACCACTGGAAAGTACCTTAGGTGTTTGAAGGAGAGGTAATGTCTTACAGTCCACAAAAAAAAAAGAACAGTTTCACTTGTAGACCTGCTGCCCCTTCTTTTTTGATCAGGTAATAGACTAGTTTCATTGACTTAAATGTGCAGAGTAGATAAACTGATCCTGTTCACTAATTAATTACTGGCTTTTATCACCTGAGAGTGTTTTAATTGCATGATCCACAGAGGGGATATAAAATGGCTAATTAGTTCAGTGAGGCAGTCTGTCCTGCTGGTTTAGTAATGAGGAGTTTACTTTCTTGTTTTGATTTCTTTAATTGATGGAATTCCATTAAAATAGTAGGTATTACTTGCTCTGTAGTTCTTTTGGGGTGGTGGAAGGAAGCGGGGAGGGCATATAAGAGTGTCCTTAGAGAAAAGTTTATGAGGTATATGTCTTTACTGACAGACATGAATCCAGGTGGTACAACTCCCAGCACAGACGAATTGTCTCTACTTGCTCTCCAACTCGCTAATGGATTTTTCGCAAAAGTCTTATGAGCTGTCTCTTGCAGTTTCAGCATATTCAACCCATATTAGTGATTCCTGGTCAATGTAATCTTGATAATAAATAGTAAGAGTCAGCTTTTCTTTTACTAATGAACTCATTCCATAGCAGTTCAGTGTAATTTGTGCCCAATGTGTACAGCTTTCACAATGTGAAATAAGGAATATTTTCTTGTTTTCTATGTTAAAGATAAATACTGATTTTATGGAATTACTGCAGCAAGTAGCAAATGATGTATGAGGGAAAAAAATAATGCCACAAGCAGAGACACCTAATTCTATACAATTATATCTGTGCTTCTTCAGGATGTTGGCTTCAGGGAATGTTAAGGAGAAAGAAGAGAAAACAAGTAGAACATACTTGGTTTTTTAGGGAAAAGAAGACAAGTAGAAGAGAGTTGATTTTGTTTGTTTGGGGTTTTGGTTTTGGTTTTGGTTTTGGTTTTTTTTAAAGGCCATCTAGAATGTGTCATGATTTACTACAAATACTTAACACTGAAGTCATCTGTAATGTTGACTCCTCATAGCTGTTTTCGGTCATCAGCCTTATATGTTTACAGTTTCTTGTTTTCCCTCACTTATATCATCTATCATACATACTTGAATGAAACCCCATTGTGTGTATCTCATATGGAAGGTTAAGACGTACAGGGTTTTTTATAAGTGTCTTAACAGTGTTATACTAGAGCTATTTCATTCTATCTGTAGCAAATTGAAATGAATTAGAATCCTGGAAACTAGAAGAAAATGAAAGCTGTTGGCTATTAATTTGAAGCAATGGAAGTAATGCCCCCTTTTTTTAGATGCTGGCTATAAATTCTGTAATAAGTCACAGTAACCAAAATGCGTTTTTTGGTAATTTTCTCTTGTATCTATCTAAACTGAAAAATATGAACATCCTTTTAAAGAAGTCTGTCAGACATGAGGAGAAACAGTGGAAAATTGTTTGAAAAATATTGAAAAATCTTAACCAAACCCTCAGAATAAAAAAAAGTAAAAAAATTAAAAAAAACCCCTTGATGTAGCTGTAGCCTTCAGTGTAGGAATGTTTTTAAAAATACTTTTAAGCATGCAAATACATATAAGGAAATCTGGAAAATTCAGCAACAAATCACTGAAGAGATGAAACAGATATAAAGTGACAGCAGAAATGCTAACAAGACACTCTAACTTTCAGGACATTTATAAGCCTGAGGGATGAAATAATAAATGTTAGTCAAATAAACATTGTGAAGAAATTACAAGTAAAAGAAGGGGGGTGGGAAGAACGTGCAAAATATACCCACAATGGGTATAACTGCAGAATCTGAGGTGGCTGGTGGTGGAGCTCTGAGAATGAAATTGTACACATACTGTTTCACCCCACTGAATGGCAAGTTATTAAAAGTGTAAAGTAAAAGAACTTTTGGCAGGATTTAGGATGATTTTAAATATCGCTGGATCTGCTGAACATTGTTGGTTTCTGTTTTCTCACAAGAACTGTGAAAAGAAACAGAGTGTACCCTCAGCAAATTCACGGACAATACTAAACTGGGAGGAGTGGCCAACAGACCAGAAGGCTGTGCTGCCATTCAGTGAGACCTGGAAAGGCTGGAGAACTGGGCAGAGAGGAACCATATGAAATTCAATAAGGGCAAGTTGTAGGGTCATGCACCTAGGGAAGAACAACCCCAGGCACCAATACCAGGTTAGGGGTTGACCTGCTGGGTAGAAGCTCTGCGGAGAAGGACCTGGGAGTCCTGGTGGACAGCAAGCTCTCCATGAGCCAGCAGTGCGCCCTCGTGGCCAAGAAGGCCAATGGTATCCTGGGGTGTGAAGAAAAGTGTGGCCAGCAGGTCGAGGTAGGTTATCCTCCCCCTCTGCTCTGCCCCGGTGAGGCCACATCTGGAGTACTGTGTCCAGTTCTGGGCTCCCCAGTACAAGAACAGGGAACTACTGGAGAAAGTCCAGCAGAGGGCTACGAGGATGACTAGGGGAGTGGAGCATCTCTCGTATGAGGAAAGGCTGAGAGAGCTGGGTCTGTTTAGCCTGGAGAAGAGAAGACTGAGAAGGGGTCTTAGTAATATCTTAGCTTACAAATATCTGAAGGGTGGATGCCTAGAGGATGGGGCCAGACTCTTCTCAGTGGTGTCCAGTGACAGGACAAGGGTTAATGGGCACAAACTGGAACACAGGAAGTTCCACCTGAACATGAGGAAAAACTTCTTTACTGTGAGTGTGCCAGAGCACTGGAACAGGCTGCTCAGAGAGGTTGTGGAGTCTCCTTCTCTCAAGATATTCAAAACCCACCTGGATGCAATCCTGGGCAACCTGCTCTAGGTGATTCTGCTTGAGCAGGAGGATTGGACTAGATGATCTCTAGAGATCCCTTCCAACCCCTACCATTCTGTGAATCTGTGAAAAACTAAGTGTCTAAGAGAGGGGGATTAGAAAAGGCTTTTAAAAAGACTATGACTAAAGTGAGGGAAAAAGGGAAAGAGAAGATCACATCTAACGTATTTTCTAAGTAAGTGAGAGAAGGAGCCTACCTTACACATGAGAAAGGAAAAAGCAAATTTGCTTAAGTCAGAAGTAAACATTAAGTGCCCAAAAAGCTTTATTAACACAAATAATATATTAAAAGTAATACATAGCATTAAAGCTTCAAAAATGTGAGAGTTTTAGCTAAAAGCAGAAAAAGGTATTAATTCTGTGAGACTCATAACTAGCACTACTACTTTTACTTTGCTATTTGTAGCTGTATTAGTCATTTTTATCATAATGCATCCTTTTCTATCTTATTGTTAATAGCTTGGCGCTCACTATTTCATAAAATTTTATTGATATTCTGTGGAATGTACTATTTACAACATATTTTCCCTAAATATCAGACTTATGTATGAGAAATAAATATAAAACAGCTCAGTATATAGCTTTTTCTTAATCTGACTCAGAACATGTTTAAATGCTGTCAGACTCGGGTAGGAAGATGTCCATGATTTTAATTAACTCTGTAAATTTTCTTTGAGATACAATCTCATCACTTTTTTTCACTCCTTATGTGCGTCTGTCACAAAATCTAGACTATATTGAGTAAAACAATAAAAAACCTAATGACTAAAGTATGATTGGAACCTAAGCCATAAATTCTTGAGGTTTCATGGTGATACTTTTTACAGAATTGAGTACATGTAATAACAATTCAATTTTGTTTTGCAGCTCTCTTATTTTCACCAAACAATACCACATGCTAACATCAAACTATGTAACATAGTGCTTATTGAGCATTTTTATACATTTGTGCATATCTTCAGCTGGAGACTGTGACTTCAGACTTGTTTTTAAGTGGTCCATCTTCTCTAACTGCAAGAATAACTGCATTTATATCACTGTAGCATGAAGCTCAAGAGCAATAAATGTTCTTAGTGGCAGAAAAGTCGTGTGAATTCACCATGTTAAAATTCTTAAATCAAATTATAGTATTTACACTCAAGCACAAGCTCTGTCTACATACCAAATAATGTAGTGCAATATCAACATGGATTAGTTGATCAAATTAGATGTAGATGTACAAGCTTTAACATCCTTATATATGGCTCAGGACTTTTACTTTAGACTAACTATAGTTCAGTCTTTTGTCATGAATAGTCACCATGCATAGTGTTTGAACCTGTTTGTCATTGGTTCAAATCTTTCTTTCTGCGTTAACTGTAAAAATAAACTTGGTATACACCATGAGCAGAGTTCTAGGTTAGTTTCTTCCAAGAGTAAGCTAATTTGCATGCACCAAAATCATTCTTCAAAACCAATGAATGTGCATTAAGTGCTCAAGGGATTTACTTCAAAACTATGCTACAGCTCCAATCCAAAACATTAACATTAATGTAGTTATTCTGGAATATTTATGTAAGACAAGCCACTTGCAAGCATATTAGCTATTTAAGCTGAAAACAAACATTGTAAATTTAGTTTAAAAATACTTTGCCCATAATGTTCATAATGTTATAGATATAATTCTGTTGTTTAACGTTTTTTCTCCCTTCAAAAATTTCCTGTATTTTATTACATTAAGATGGGAATAATAACATATATTTTATTATGTAGTATTTTAATACATTGTGAAACAATGAAATGTAATATACATATATTAATTACAGATTATTAGCATGTATTATTATTCCAAATGTAAGCTATAGAGAAGCCACAGTAGGTCTTTTTATCAGGTATTACTACAGGCTGTCTCCTAATCTAAAGAAAATGTGTTTGAGATGGAGGGAGGGAAAGGAAGGCTATTGATTTTCTGAGCTTCTCATCTATCACTGAGCCAAAATTCCTTTTCCTGTAATACTGAGTAGCTTTTTATTTCTGATGGAAACTCTAATGCTAAGATAAGATGGGCAGAGAGAAGATGGAGTCAATTCTCTTGCTTCTCACTGTCTTTCATAATTATAGGAACATGTTTCAGGGTGCTGCTTCAATTTCTGTTTCATTTTGCATAAAATCTGATTTGTTAATCTGCAGGTTTAGTTACGTGGCCTCAGAGGGCAGTTGTGGTGGGTTGGTTGACTCTGGCTGGCTGCACAACACCCACCCAGCTGCTCTGTCACTCCTCAACAGGACAGGGGAAGACAGAAAAGCTTGTGGGTCAAGATAAAGACAGGGAGATCACTCACCAGTTACCATCACAGCAAAACAGACTTGACTTAGGGAATATTAATTTAATTTATTGCCAATTAAAATAGAGTTGGATGGCAAGAAATAAAGACAAAAACTGAAGCACCTTTCCCCCACCCCTGCCTTCTTCCAAGGCTCACCTTCACTCCTTCATTTCCGACTCCTCCACCTCCTCCCCACGAAGAGGTACAGGGGAATGGGGAATGGAGGTTGAGATCTCTCCATAACGGCTCTGTTCTGCTGCCTGCCCTTCCTCACACTGTTCCCCTGCTCCAGCGTGGGTCCTTCTACGGGCTGCAGGGGAATCTCTGCTCTGGTGCCTGGAGCATCTCCAACATCTCCAGCACCTCTTCCCCCCACTTCTTCACCGACCTTGGTGAAATAATCACTGGATTATTTCTCATACTTTTTTTTTTCCTCCTTCACTCCTCTTTTCCACAACTGCTGTGCAGTGGTTTTTACCCTTTCTTAAATATGTTTTCCAATGGGGACCACCATCTTGGCTGAGGGGCTCAGCCATTTTAAATGGCTTCAAGTACTTTCAAATGTGTAAAAATATGGGGGTTTATTTCTTGTTCTAACTTAGAGACCTGGCTGCAAGGAACTGCTTGGTTGGTGAAAGCAACATTCTGAAAATAAGTGATTTTGGAATGTCCCGGCAAGAGGATGATGGTGTGTACTCATCGTCAGGACTAAAGCAGATTCCTATCAAGTGGACTGCTCCAGAAGCTCTCAACTATGGTAAGGACGTACCTGTATGTTCTTGAAAAAAAAAAACCCCAAACCACACAAGTATCACCAGGACTACACCATGGGCAATATTTGAGTATGTATACATATTCCTAGTGTTCAGTTCAAATCAATAATGTTTAAAATAATTTCAATATTTCAGTCTTATCTAAGTAATGTATAAAATACTGGTTTGCTTTCAAAAAAAATAAGGCAGCAACATCAAAATTACTATTATGCAGCAATAAAATAATGCTTTTGGTTATGTTGCTGACTCATTCTAGTAGACTACCAGTCATCTAAATCATAATCATTAGCAAAATGAATGGCAAGTTCTGCATATTTATGGTAGTCCTCGTTCCAGCACTTCTTTGAAAATGGTAGAAAGTTTTAATGCACTAGAACATTCTGTTACATAAATCATTGCATTGGAGAAAAGTACAGTCACTGATTTATATTTTTTTTAACTGCAGCTTTTCTTTTCCTGCATTTTTATATATTGCTAGGCTGTTATCTTGGGGAAAATAATCCATTATTTCTTATTGAGGGAAGTGGTCCATACTGTGTGGGTAATAGTTCCACAAGGTGCTGTATTTAGCTTTTTAGCTTATATTAAAAAATAAATTCTTCTAAGTAATGTGGGCTGTGAAGAAGCAGTGTGTTAAATGAACAATGCTGTGTTTTGGATGTAGTTCTCTCAACCAGTTATTTAGTTGAGTACTTGGAAAAAAAATAATTCTTCATTTGAAGTGTCTATAAATATTTCTGCCATCTCTTAAAGCTTTTTTTTTTTCAAATCATGCATTGGAAATCATAAGTTTGTGACTTATGATTGAAAGCAAAATGCTTCCTCTCATTAGCACTTTTGCAGGAGTTAATAACACAGTAACACAGTAAAGCAGATCTTCCCTTTGGAAGGCTAATAATAAATTTAGTTATAGTAATTGATCCTTTGTTATCAAGTATTCTAGGAGGTGTTAGTGTTGCTAGTGTTCACAGAGGAACACACGTTTCTATTTTGAGTGTTTGTTCCACTATAAAATGTGTTTTGAATTTTTATTTTTGCTGTTTCAGAAATGCATACAGTTTATTTGATATATAATGGAAATGTATCCTACACAGCCATATGCATTCCAGTGGACTACAATTAGCAGGAAAGAGGCTCTTGTGGCAACACCTTCACTTTGTATTTTTTGATTCTTTTTCCTGCATAGTACAGGAGAGGAGAGGATAGTTGCTTAACATTTACTAATTTTGTGTTTCCTAAAATGCATGCCTACTCAAGCAGCTTTAAGTGATTTTCTGTAGTGTTTGGAAAATAAGCTCTCTCAAACATTTGTTAATGTGTTCAGCAGTCTAATATTCAACTTTCAAAACGTCATAGAAGGTTTCTGTGTGTTTTTGAAGGATCATTTTTTCCACTCCCTTGAAAGACATGAGTAAAAATAATTGGTTTGTGGTTTACTATTTACCATCCTAATAATATGGTTATAAGTATTGCATTAATTTGTGTAGGTAAGGTTGAAGGTATTTAAGGATATCAGAGTGAAATGGAACTAAATCTGCAATATTTCACAACTAGTTGGTAACCACTGCCCATGTCAGTTCTTAATTTAAGGGTTGGAAGAAAATGAGAGATAGGGTCATTTGACCATTACATGAATGAAACAGTGCTTAAGAAACTACGTAATAGTTCATTTTTTTTAGTCACTTTTGGATTCACTACATATGACAAAACAATAGCAGTCACAAAAAGACTGTAAATTAAAAAACCACAAGTTATGAAGTCTAGAAACCAGACTAGGGCAAATGGAGTGGCTAGGGAGTTGTGTCTAAAGTCATAAACGAAATCCTGATGCTACTGGTGCGGTGAGAGATTGAACCTTTGCTGTTCAGTGCCATTCCATACCATTATTTTTGCTTGGAGCAGTATGATGTCCATCACTTCAGCAAGTGGAAAAAAATGCTTGAAAAGGTCCTAAAATTACATATTTAGGCCAAAGGTAGGGTATTTTTGCTTCCTGTTCGCTCAAAATTAAAATACACATTTATTATGTGTGTTTTTCCAGTAAAAGATTTTGAGTTGTTTGTCATGTTAATAAATTACTGTGTGGAGGGGGTTTTTGTCAATGAACAGGCCTTTTTTTTTTTGCCCAGATAATGTCATAGTGGAAAAGATAATTAACTGTGCAGTACTTGTATTTTCTCTAAAAAAAACCTTAATCACCTATCTTGTATCTTCTGAATGATTTCAGTGAAAAGTGTTTAATTACTGGATGCCAAACTCTGAAAAGAATTGATACATAGACAAGAAAACTAATCTTACTACAAAAAGGATAGTGAATGTCCATAATTGCCATCCACAAGGCGCACAAGCTAATGTAGCACAGCTGTAAGTGGTACTTAGTTTAACAGTAAACTGAACTTTCTGATGTCAGAACACTTGTCAGATCACCAACTGGCACTATAATTTACATGTATTTTCCTTTTTTGTAGTCAGAAGTGGCTTAGTTTGGTTCGTTTAGTGAGTAGAGATGAACAAACAATACATTCACAAGCATGTGTATATTTTAAAGAATAAAGACACATATATACAATGCAATAGTATGGAGCAAAGAAAAAGAGTCATGAAAAATGATGAAAGTAATGTTGAAAATGGATTTTTAAGATAACATTTTCACAGATGCTGCTGCAAAGGGCTAGGAGCCTTAACTTTCTGATGTGAATCCATCCTTCCTAATGTGCATCCATCAGGTACAATAGGAATATCTGCTCCAAGATCTCTCCTTCTACCATAATATAAAGCTCTCATTACACAGAGAGGTTTGGAATTCAATTATCTATCAGTTATCTATTTTGCTCTCTCTGAAGCATAGCTGAATATAATGGAACCAGCAGCCCAGATTTTTTTTCTTGTTACTCAGGGTCCAAATTAAACAATTTGAAGCAACTATGCTTTCATTTTCAGAGAACAGTTTCTCAAAGCGTGAATAATACCAAGGCCTCTTCGCAGTTACAAACTATGTTGAAGGTGGCTCCTCTCAGAATACTCATTGCTATGCTATATTAGGGATCTGGGAAAACTAATTTTTAAAAATATCTTTTGAATTGAAAGTGGGGAAGTGTGGTGCGTGGTGTGACATTTTTTCTGTCCTTTTATATTAAAATTTTTTTAAAAATTGTACATGAAGAAAAGAAATTCTTAGCTTGCATGAAAAATAACTGACATGGTAAGGTCTGTCAAATTGTAGAAATTTAAGTTAGCTTATATTATTCCTAGGTATTGACCTGAAGGTAATTTGTTTATCATTTCAAATACAGGAGACTATGATATCTGCAGAATGTATTATTAGTAGCAGTAGCTTTGTTCTGCTTAAAGCTTGCCAATGTAATACTTTACAGAAAATTTGGAGCCATAATTATCTGAGACTTTTTCTGCATGTTAAGCTGTGGGTTTTCTCTCCTTTTCTTAGGGAGATACACATCTGAGAGTGATGTATGGAGCTTTGGAATCCTTTTGTGGGAGACCTTCAGTTTAGGAGTATGTCCGTACCCTGGGATGACCAACCAACAAGCACGAGAACAAGTCGAGAAAGGTGATTATTCGTAGGGAGTCAAAGAAACACTGTATAGATCCTTAAGGACATACAGTATTAAATAGCAAAGAAATAACATATGGATTATCCAGCAACTTTACCAAAAATATTAGGAGATTTTTTAATTGCTGAATCTAGCTTTCTGGGAGGAATAGTGTGATAAAAAGGCTTCTTGCAAAAAAGGAATATACTGACCAGTGACTCAAAGAATGGAAGATTTATAGCATGCTGACTTTTGTTGTTGCAGAACTAAAAGGTGAGATGGAGAGGAGGGATTTACAGCTGTGCAAAGCAGAGGCTTGACCAGAATGAATTATTTAAGATTATGCTAATGCAGGTATAAATATTCTAAACTGCCAGAACAAAAAATCTGTATCATTCCATCTTCTCTATTAAAGCATTTCAGACAAAAATTTAGCAATTATGGTGGAGAATAGTAAGCTAGTTGAGCATTGAAAGCCACATTCTTCTTCTACAAAACAATCAAAAGGCTTTTATTTAAAGTAGCAAATAACTGTGAGCAAGTTTTCAGGACTTTGATTTATTTTCATCATCTTTAGTGGCATTTCAGAACTGTTCCTCCTCTACCAAGTACTACTCTGTAATTTGTAAACAGGTTCTAAGCTAGCAAAAATGCTAAACAATTTTTTTAAAAATGCTAACAACTACTTGGCTGATTTATACAGATTGCCAGTGTTTTTTATCACTGTGGATGACCATCAAAGTTTCTCCTTAAAAGGCCAAATAAAAAAATCCAATGTTTTCGAGAGCTGAGAAGTGTTTCTAAAACTAAGTCTTACTACCTATGTACTGAGATTCTGTTTTAATCCACTGAGAATAATAATCTCTTGAAATTGATAAAATTCAAAGAGCTGGAAGTATGTTTATACTTTTTCAGCTATTTATACTGTGGGGAAAATAGTCCTGTTAGCCCATCAGCATTTTTTTTTTTAAATTGGAATTGTCATTTCTTTTATCAGCCTGTTTTCTTGGTTTTCAGTATATAATAGCTTTTCTTTTAGGATAGTCAGCTAAGATGCTCCAGATTCTCTTCCTGATCTTATCTATCTCAATTACCTAATCAGTAAGAGCCTTCAGTGAATTTAGTCACTTGAATGCTTGCTTTAAACAAGAATAATTTCAATTCTAAGTAACTGTATAGAATCACTTCACTATAAGGACAAAAAGTAGTTGCTGCTGTCACTGTTTTGAAGAACCAGTTTCTAGGGGAAACTTTGCGAAGAAAAGGATTTGTAGATAGTTTCATATTATCTTGTCTGTAAGTGTCCTAGATCCCATCCGTTTTTCTTTGAAGTTACATGCATTAATCCAGTACCTAGAGCAGGTGCATGCAATATAAAAAAGAAAAACTATTTCTCAGATTTAGCTGTTGTATGAGGCCAGTGTCATATATACTCTGCTTTAGAAAGAGAGATGCAGAGACTTACGCAGTAAGTCTGGAGTCACAGAGCTGCATTTAGCTGTGGAGTCCTACAACTCAGTTTGCTGTCCACTGCCTGTCATTTCCTCAGAGAGCTGCATGTGGTAAACAGTTCATAGTTTCACATAGAAATGTGAAGTCATACAATCACAGTGTCACAGAATGGCTGAGGTCTGTGGGGACCTCTGGATGTCAGCTGTGCCAACCCCCCTGCTCAAGCAGGGCCATCTAGAGACAGTTGCCCAGAACCATGTCCAGATGGCTTTTGCATATCTCCAAGTATTGAGACTCCACCACTTCTCTAGGCAACCTGTGCCAGTGATTGGTCACCTTCACAGGGAAAAAGTGTTTCCAGAGGTTCAGGAGGAACCTCCTGTGTTTCAGTCTGTGCCCATTGCCTCTGGTGCTGTCACCACTGAAAAGAGCCTGGCACTCTCCTTCTCTGCACCCTCCCTCCAGGTATTTATATACATTGAAGAGATTTCCCCTGAGCCTCCTCTTCTCCAGACTGAACATTCACAGCCCTCTCAGCCTTTTCTCATGTGAGAGATGCTCCAATCCCTTCATCATCTTGGTGGCCCTTTGTGGGATTCTCGCCAGTATGTCCAAATCTCTCTTATACTTGGGACCCCAGCACTGGACGCACTACTCCAGGTGCGGCCTCACCGGTGCTGAACAGAGGGGGCAGATCATCTCCCTCAACCTATTGGCAACACTTCTTTTAACGTAGCCCAGGATACCATTGGCCTTCGTTGCTGCAAGGACATGTTGCTGCTGCATGCTTAGCCCTTGGTGTCCACCAAGACCCCCAGGTCTCTTTCTGCCAAACTGCTTTCCAGCTGGGTGGTCCCAACATATACTGGTGACTGGTGAACTGTTGTTCCTCCCTAGGTGAAGGACTTTGCACTTCCCCTTGTTGAACTGCCTGAGATTCCTGTCAGCCCATGTGTCCAGCGTGTCCAGGTCCCTCTGGATGGCAGCACCACCCCCTGGTGTATTGGCCCCTCCTGCCAGTTTGGTGTCATCAGCAAACTTACTGCAGGTGCACTCTGCCCCATCATCCAGATCATTAATGATGACGTTAAGCAAGACTGAACCCAGTATTGACCCCTGGGGTACACCACTAGTTACTGGCCTCCAATTAGACTTTGTGCCAGTGATCAACTCCCTCTGGGACCAGCCATTCAGCCAGTTTTCAGTCCACCTCACTGTCTGCTCATCCAGCCCATGTTTCAACAGCTTCTTCTTGAGGATCTTACAGGAGGTAGTGTTGAAAGCCTTTACTTCGATGACTGAGGTAGACAATATCCACTGCTGTCCCCTCATCTACCAGGCCAGTCATTTCATCATAGAAGTTTCTCAAGTTGGTCAAGCATGACTCGCCGTTAAAGAATCCATGCTGACTACTGCTTGTGACTTTCTTGTCCTTCATATGGCTGTAAATCATTTCCAGCATTAGCTGCTCCATCACCTTCCTGGGGATCAAGGTGAGGCTGACCAGCCTGTAGTTCCCTGGGTCCTCCTTACTGAAGATAGGAGTGACATTTCCTTTCCTCCAGTCTTCAGGCACTTCTCCCAGTTACTATGATGGATGAAAGATCATTGAGAGTGGCCTTGCAGTGACATCAGCCGACTCCCTCAGCACTCACGGGTGCATCCTGTCGGAGACCATGGATTTATCCAAGTCCAGTTTACTTAAGCATTCCCTGACCACGTCCTCTTCCACCACGCATACGTCTTCCTTGCTCCAGCCTTTCTCCCTGGTCTCTGGGGCCTGGCATTCCTGAAGGCCAGTCTTGCTAGTAAAGGCTGAGTTGAAGGCAGCATTCATCCTGTCCCATCACCCCAGGCTCTTTGTACATCCATCCTGTTCATCACAACAGCATTGCTGGTGACTCTCTCCCTCCTTCTTTATTCCTAGCTGAAATCCTTGTTGATCCACGCAGTCCTCCTGGCATTTTTGCCCAGCTTCCTACTCATTGGGAAGTTGCCTTCATTGCTGTGTGTACATCTCTTTCGTCCAGGGTATGCATGAATTGCTGGAACGGCCACTTGTCTGTGGCTTCTACATGATTAGCTGCTAATTTACTTAACTGATTGCTCATTCTCCTGCTCATCACCAAATCAGAGACCTCCTTCAGTTGCTGGCAGAAGAGAGGTGTGGAAGGCCTCTGCCTGTCTAAACAAACCAGAAGAGTAAGAGAGTTAAGATGATGCAAAAATATAGAAGTAAGTTAAGAAAACAGGAAAGAGCAAAAATAAATGGATAAAGTGCAAGTGGGAAGGAAACTCCTTAAGGAGACAAAAAAAGGGAAGAGGTATGAGAATAAAAGTTGATCCATTTTGAAAAAGAGCAAAGAAATTTATTTTCATCTTAATGTTTATTACTAATTTCTTCAGTGAGGGGTAAAAAGGGAACAGAATTAAAACCTAGAGGGTAGCTACCTCCTAAGATACAGAAAACAAATCTATGCAGGTTGTGGCCTTAGGGCTGAGAAGCATACCGACAATTTACCATGCCCAACTTAAATGTCATTGGTACCTGAGCTTTGATTAGTTTAATAATTATCTGTCTTGTATAGGTTATATATTGAAGACTTTCCTCATATCCTGAAGATCTTTTTAATGCAGTGATCCTGAACTTCAGTCATTTTTAGATTTGTTAATATGCATCAGTTTTCAATGCTAAACATTTTCCCCTTTTTTTGTGTACCAGGCTACCGAATGTCAGCACCGCAAAAATGTCCAGAAGAAATATATAAAATAATGCAGAGGTGCTGGGACTACAAACCAGAAAACCGGCCAAAATTCAGTGAGGTTCAAAAAGAGCTGTCTTCAATCAAAAAGAAAGTGACATAGTGATAAACAAGTGCCAAACTCAATGTGTGGGACTTTATTTTCCAGTGAAATAATTTTTTCCCCTCAAACACTATGCGTTTATACAACATTATTTGCAATATTCTTCTAGGATTACTTTGAAATTAACTTTTTCTTATATACATGTGTACCATCTTGAATGATGTCTACACCTGCATTAAAGACATATACTGCAAAATGCTATATATCCAGTCACAGTAATATTGTCATTTAGGTTACATGTAAATAGAAAAGCACACACTATAGATTTAAGGGACTGTGGCTTCTATCTGTTTTACAGCAAGTAACTGCTAGTGACAGTTTTCAGAGGTTTTCTACTTTAACCTGTGTTCTCGCTCTGCTATCCCTGTCCCATATGTCATCACCAGCAGTACTATAATGTGGTGACTGTCATACATGTTGGCCTTAAAACTGAAGACAGTTTTGACAAGTATTTCAACTAGAAACTTTTATATTTTTTGAATTCTTACTGCAACTGATATTTTTAACTGACACTTTAAGGATGAAGGTCAGTTAGATTCTGGATGCAATCGTGCTTACTGAACAGTGAAATCCAGAGTTTTGTTTTGTAGAAAGTTGAGTTACTTGTGCATTTCTTACCAAACTGTAGTAAGTACTTCTGATTTTTTATGTGATTTACTTAAGCCAATGCTTTTCTTCCTACGAAGCCAACAGAATTCAGTAATATTTCTCCTTTACAATGACTTATGCTTATTTAAGAAACAAAAAACCCAATACCAAGTCTTGACTACACGTTACAGTATACTGCAAATCATCTGCCTTCCAAAGAACATGTAAAAGCAGTAGGTCAGCAGGAAGAGGTTTACTAACAATAGCAGCAGATAACAAATATCATTGATCTTAGAGGAGTTAAAGAATGTGAATTGCTAGATTTGCTTTTGATCCTGATGTTTTCCTTAAATTGGTAATAATTCTCAGAATGTAGCTGGAATCTACAAAAGTTTATGCTAAGCAAAAGTACATTCCATGCATAGTGTCCAAAGTAAAATACTACTTCTCTATGGCTATAGGAAATTGTTCAAGAAACCAAAATAAAGATGTATGTTTAAAGCCTCTGACAAGCTGAGCAAGGCAGAGTAGAAATACTAACCTTCTAGCTTTTTTTAAATCATTGCAGTCAGATTTCAAAAGACTGGGGATAGGCAAGTTTTAAATGCCACCAAGAATAAAAACCTTGTGTATATATATATAGATATATATATTAAAAAAAAGAAAAAAAAAGAGAAAATCCACTAGAAAGAATAAAAAATTACTAGATAGAGGAGGGAGGAAAGGCACAGTTTGTTACTATGGGTCCTCTTTGCAGGAATTATTTTCTAGGGCCCTTCACAGAAATAAGAACAAGTTACAGTATCCTGGCCCGAGTTCCAGAGTTAAGGTGCTTACAATTTTTCTAATAATTAACTAAATTTTTTTGGATCAAGGGATGTCAGTTGCTGCGAATGCAAGTAAGAAATGGGGACTGTAAGTGACACAGTCTGGAATACTAATTAGCCCTGTATTTTATTGTTACAGTGGGATTGAGATGTAGTGAAGTCAGTGGCTACATTACATTTTTACTTCTGTTCAGGTGACTTTTCTGTTGTCCACAACATTTTTGCTCTCTAAAGTGTATTTATAGTAGTACTGAGTGGTAATGTTGAAGGGCCATGTGTGACCAAATTATCTGTAGTCTAGAAGAGTTTGTCTGTTACATTGGAGTTAGTGTCCAAATAAAAGAATGAATGATCGTGCTGGAGCACTTCAGCTGTATTTGAGGTGTAACTGTCCAAGTATAAGGAATGGTGAGTGCTTCTTGAATTTCTTAAGTGATTTTTTTTCTTGGAGCTAAGGAAGCATATACATACCCATGAAGGTATAGTGCTTGGAAAACTTGGTGGCATAAATTTAAGCTTCCTTGTAAGCATACTGGATATATTTACTTAATTCTCTACTTCCAAGTAGCCCAAAGATATTTTTCAAGAGCAGGGGGCAACATTCTTGTTAGTTTCTATGCTTTTCAGTAGTACACAAAGTTTGTGCCTTAATTTGCTAGTATGCTAATGCAAATACAAGTATACTAAGTTTTAAGGAATGTTCCATAATCATTCGGAAAATCCAACGGCAGGTCTTTATGTAAGCATCACTAATGTCTGCAATTAAGGATAATGGTATCTCCTCTGTCAGCATTCGTAACTTCTCTGGAGAGTTAATATTCTTCTTCTGTGAAAGAGATGAACTGTTTCTTTGCTATATGCCCTCTTGACAGCAAAGAAATACTGTTTTATTTTTATAAAATAAAATACTGTTTTATTTGTCTTAATTAACCAGTTACCATCCAGACTCTCACGTAAAGATAAAAATTGTACTCATATTTTATTCTGAAATAGTTAACACTTGTAATTCATATCACACTTCTGTTTAAATTTAAAGACTTTTTAAAACATGGGATTTCTACAGCAGCAAGAAAATTTATTATTATTCCTGAGGTAGGCATCAGTTCAGTTCAAAAATAATAACTCTTTGGTACAATACTAGAATGAATTTATAGGTATAGAATAAAATTAAACACAGGTGCATGTCTCTTCAATTTTTAAACAGTTTTCTTATCATTAACTTGGCAGTTTGTGGCAGAACTTGTTCATCATGCCTCACTTGTAATTATTGCAGTTATACAATTTAGGAAGTGAAGTCCATACCTATAGATACTGGTTTTAAGCTTTTTTAAATTTCTTACAGGGGAGTTCACAAAAAAACCTGCCATACAATGAAATTTAAAAGACGTGGTATTCAAGTACCAAATCCACCATATCTGAGTTCTGTGGACTTTTGATGACTTAGTCTTGCATTATTCATAGGTTAGCCAGATACTTGTCATTTGGGTCATGTACTGTGTTTATCCTAGAGAAATTACACAAAAATTAAAACTCAGTCTCTTTTGCAAGTGTAGTGTTTCAGGTACGTTCTAACCCCGCCATTGTCCCAACCAGGGGGAGCCTGAGGGAATCCTGAATTTTTTATGCTGTTAAATGGGAGAAACTCTGAATACTGTTAAGGGTCAGGTAGAAATACCTCAGCCTGTTACGTGAGATGGAATTCAACACCTTCTCTCTTATTTTCATCTTTTTCCAAGGAATTGCATTCATCATTTTAAGAAAGATTGGTTTGTGGGCAAAAAATGCATCCTTTACTTTGCTGTCAGTAGAAATGAAGCATAAGTGTTAGCTTCAGAGTTCAGTCATCAGCGAAATCATGAGAATTCCTAAGCATTTCAATTTTATGGAAAATAAAATAGTGGAAAGTGTCTTGTCTGAAAACAAACCTTGCTTCAGCAAAGTGTGATTTTGTATAGTCAGCATCCCACCAAGACATTCTCTTTGGCATCTACATTTTCATTAATTTCTAATTAAACCAATGAACTAGTTTTTCATTTAGCAAATACAGTTATGTTGCATTTCTTCTTAACAAAAATCTGCCTTTTTGCAGAGTTGCCAAATACTTTTATTGGAAGTTGTTATTGGAACATGCATCACCAGAAGGCTATCAGTAAGGACTGCAGTTTGAATAGGAAGCCTGATCTTACTGATGAGAAACAGAAAACTGGTTAAGGAAATACTAGGTTATTCATCTTAAGTATTTTTTCATCCATGTCTTTGACCATCTGTTATGCTTACTCAAATCCTGCAAGGACATAACTAAAAATTACTGCACATTGCTAAAACTGACTATGAAGTTGTCCTTTTGTTATCTCTTATAACTATTTTGTTATCCTTTTTGCACCCATTGTAAAGATACTAAAGAAAAAAAAAACACTTTTATGAGGTTACAGAGTAACCAACTCTCAGAAGCATTTTAAAATGTCTCCTCCTCCCCAAATTTTCCCATATGTGCTGCTGCATGGATACTAACAGTGCTGGTTAACTACTAGCCTTGTTTCCACTATTATTGCCGTCATGTCCTCTAAATGGCAGTGCCACTGACACATTTGAAATAGTGAAATATTTGAAGAGATGAGTTAGTGTGTAAATAGTGTCATCAAACGTGATATTCAAGAACAGTAGTTCTGAAAATGGCTGGTTGTCACAAGTAATGATAACTCATTATAAAGATGGAATAAAAAGAAAGGCTAATTGAGAGAATCCACTTTCTATAACAGCTGTCCTGTTTGTAGGCAATAGAAATGTTTGTTATGCCAGTGCACTTGGATTTGTAACATTTTTATGACTGAGCGTAAGATAGTTTGCTATTAAAAGACAGTTTACCAATTAATTTTTTTTCCCTCAGGCACAAAGGACATGTGATATTGTTGGAAGCATTCTTGCTAGGCAGTCAGCATATGTGGAGGGAAGAATACCCTTACTGCCAATCATGGTACATATTTTTTTTCTTCTTAGAATTGTATTCATGCAGTCCTTCACTTTATGGAATACACGATTTTAATTAGTAATTGGAAAGTACAGGGCAAGTTCCAAGCAACCATGAATTTTTAAGAGTGATCTGGTAAATTTGGAACATCAGCTCTATTAAAAAATGTTTTCTTCTAGTTTCCCTCTGCAGATTTACTGTAAAAAAAAAGGAGTCTTTAAACAAACATCAGTGACAACTTACAGGAAAAATGCATCAACCTCAGAAACCTATCAAGCTTCTTTCTGAGTAACTTCAGCAAAGAATATTTTTTGTAATTTTGTACTAGAATTCACGCAGGATAGCTTTCCTTTCTAAAAAATCTAAAAATAGTAAAAAAGAAAGCTTAACAAGCTGAAAGCTCCAAGTTGAAACAGAAGAACAGAAGAATCCTTTCACTTGTCACATTCTGAACAGTCTTTCAAGTATTGCCACAGTTTCTTTCCTGAAACTGATAATGTACCTGTGATTTCCAGCTCTTACATATTTTTCAGCATTGTATATTAGCGCATTATTAACACCCAACTTTACTTTCAGACCAAGGAAGGGAAGACTCTCTCATTGAAAAGTGCAGCAAGTTCTGCATGGTAGCTCCCACATTTTCCGTAACTTCCACATTCAGTTATCAGAGTCAGTGCGTTCATTATAATAAGCAGCACACAGAACAGGAGCTGGAAGCTAGATGTTATCTTTAAATCAGCAGCTAATCCCCCCAAAATTTCACACATTTGGCTCAAGAAGCTGACTTCGTTTTGATTCTCTGTCAAATAAGCAAAAGCAATTTCTGTATTTCAGCCCTATTACTAATCTATAAAACAGGAAGGTTCAGAGACATATTTACTATTCTCCCCAAGGGAATGCTACCTCCACCAATAACCATGTTACCCTTATGTCCCTCTGTCTCTTTGGCATAAAATTCTAACGAACGTATGTCCACCTGTAGAACTTGGGTGTTAACTCTGAGTTGTTTCATTTTCAGGTAGTTGGGTATTATTAGCTGGTTTTTGAATACCGTTTTCTCAGACATCATCTAGGCAGGACTTAAATTAGAATTTTCAATGGCTTGGGGTGGGTTTTGTGAGATGAAGGACTAATTAGATTGCTAGCTACATGCATTGTTATTTTGCAGCTATTTCAGATTATAGCTATGAGTAGTTCATGTATAGATCTCAGATCATGTATGCATTCTCCAAATTAAAAACTGTTAGCCATACTTACAAAAAAATGGATAAATAAAGCCCTCAAGTATAGTTGACTGAGGTCATAAAGTGAAAACATAGAAATACATTCTTTCATCCTCTATCCTTCCAGAATTGAATGCTTTGTAAATAAAACTTGGAATAACTGGCTTTGTGTTTATAGGTAAATATGAATTGTGAACCAGTATGATAACCTCGTACTCACATTGCAACTAGCAAAGAAGATTTGGAAAAAAGTGTTCCTAAATTGCTACTATTTGGAACAGTCACCTACTTGTAGAACTACAAATGTTTATCGTTAAGTACATAAGTTTTGTAAGTACAGTAAGAGAGACAGCGCATGCTTTTCCGTTGAAACCCTTTATTGACTTAAGGCAATTATGTTTTAAAATCAGATTGATCAGTGATTCCTTCTAGATTACACATGTTGAAAGTATGAGCCAGAAATCACCACCACTAAAAAAAAGATCCACACTACTGTCTTTATATACAGTCAGCTCGGTCTTTCTCAACATACAAAGAACTCCGTAATTGTTAAATGCAGTAGTAATGAAAAAATCCTTGGATTACTGATATGTAAACTATTTCACACTGATCTTTTGCTTCAATTATTAAAGAATCTTTCTGCTTTTTGAAAAGGGCTACAGTAAACTTACAGTTCTAGCTGAGCTCTGCTGTAATAATCTGGCCTGTTGCATCTCCCAAACATTTCCTAATTCTGATGGCTCCATGTACCATAGATGGTGCCCTTTCATTTACTTCAGAAAAGTTACTCTTGTGACAGAAAAGTTCAAATATATCCCTACTTTTGTTTGACTCAAAAATATTGTAGTGGCATTCTACCTTGACAGGTAATGTGTTTGTATGAAAACTGAAGTAACTATGAATCGAGGTGAAGCACATATTGTTCAAATCATGTTTTTAATCAAGTTTCAAACCCTAAATATACTGTGAATTGTCCACATCATAAAAGACATTAGAAAAGCAACATTCCTGACTGCCTAGTTTATAATATAGAGCATCCTGCTCCCACTGGGGAACAATATAAAGCTAAATATGCTCCTTGAAAAAGAAATTATTTTGCTGTCAGACCAGATCCAAACAATATCTTCAAAAGCAGCAACTTAATTCCAACTAAGCCTTGTTATAAACTTCCTTCTTAAAAACCTTTCCAAATAATGTTAATTTTCATTATTGTTATCCATTTTGCTTTTAGAAATTTGATGTTTTACATTATAAAACATTTACTTATAATGGTAATTATACCCCACCACCACCACCATGAAGTGCTGAGACTTGCAACTTCAGAAGATAAGCATTGCTAAGTCAGTAAAAGTCTACAGGGAACTGATCTTTCACTAGGTGTCTGAGTTGATATGACTTAATGCATTTTAAATATCACTAAAGTAATTGGTTCAATTAAAATCTCTTATAGAACAGCACTATTCCTTGTTCAAGATATCTCAGCAATAGCAATATTTGTATTTGACTTGACCTTAACAGGAAGGTAAAACTACCTTCCTTCCTCTCTAGTTTATCAAGGAAGGGAACAGCTGAGTTCAAGTAGCCAATTCAGATGCTGTCAGCAATTCTGATACGTCACGTGGATGCAACCAGGATGCCATAGAGAAGGTCTTGCAGTCTGCATGGCTCCTCTATAATACACCTGCGCTCACTATGAGTCTCCAATTAATCCACCAGAGACTGGAATTTTACCATATCTGAGTGTGGCTGATGCCTTAAATCACCTGAAGTTGTAGCGCTTAAGGAGAAACAGTGATGTTTTTTTCTTTGTCACGAAATGCAGAAATGTGATGTAAAATGGGGAGTCTCTGCATTATTTTCCTTCCCTCCACCTCCTGCTTGGTCATGTCACAGATTCAAAGTCTTCAATAGATGGAACAACTAGAAACCTATCTGTTTCCGCTGTTTGTTGTATCATTACCTGTAACTGGCAAGTTAACTTGTTTTTACCACCAAGCATCCCACGTAATTTTTGCTAAAATGCTAAAAAAATGTAGTAGGAAAAAGCTCATGATATAAGCTCGTCACATAGGACACAAAAGGCAAGCAGATTCCTACAAAGAAATTTTGAGGACTGAAAGCCAACAATAAACACCTGTCTTGTCCCTTCTGTTAAAGGAGTGTGTGGTTATATGCATGTTCAAATGACTTCCAGAGATGAAACTTGGACTAAGATTGGTAGGACTGCTGTTTTTTCAGTTGCATGTGTTACTTTTCTTTTGTATAATTGTAGGCAGCTGGAGACAGAGGAGGAGCACTGGGGAAGGAGGGAAGGTTGGTTCACTGACCCACTAGCACACCCAAGACTTTTGACACCAGTAACCTTGAGTAGGGCACAGATACCGTTTGCAAACGTGTTTAGATTTCTATTCAATTTTGTGCCAAAGCATGCACCAGCAAGTTTAATATCAGGTAAAGCACCTTTTATACTCTTTGTTGTTTAAAAATAATATATTTGTGAAACAGATTGATAATACATGACACTGGAAATGGGTGCTTCTTCCCAAAAGTACACATGTAAAAAAAAAAAAAGGAAATAACATTTGTGAGTTTATCTGGCTTTTAAGCAAGTCTGAAAATGATAACTATGTAATACAGTTGCCAGTTGTCTATCCTTTATAATTTTAAATAGAACTGCATTTTAACTTTATTTATTTGCCAATTTTTTATATACGTTAAAGTTACACTTTTGAACTCAAGCTTAACTTTTGATTTTCCTGGGCTGTTAAAAACCAGAATTTCCATATTCTTGTAAACTGCAGATCATTTCTGAATATTCCTTTGTCTTTTCCTATGGACCAGTTACCACTAACAAATCTGCAGTCCCCTTTTTACTGTACTCTTCCAATAAATGTAAAATATTTGTATCAAGCTGTCTCATTTTATTTGATATTTACAGGTTGTGTTTGTTCATCTGCTTCTGTAATCAAGTGGAAGATCAGCTCTAGTAACATTGCTCTTGGGAATAGGTACAATTCAAAATACTCTATTTCACAAAGATGAAAACCCATTTTTATTTGATTTTTTTTTTTTTTCAATTTCTGGAGTTACTATCTGTGTGATTCTCACTCACAGTTTGGCTGTCACTCTTGCTTATTTTTTATGTATCAGAAGGTATTGGAGTAACCTACTGGACAGAAGGGAAAGGACATATTCATAGAATCATAGAATCATAGAAGGGTTTGGGTTGGAAGGGACCTCAAAGATCATCTAGTTCCAACCCCCCTGCCATGGGCAGGGACACCCTCCACTAGACCACGTTGCCCAAAGCCTCATCCACCTGGTCTTAAACACTTCCAGGGATGGGGCATCCACAACCTCTCTGGGCAACCTGTTCCAGTGCCTCACCACCCTCACAGTAAAGAATTTCTTTCTAACATCTCATCTAAATCGACCCTCCTTCAGTTTAAACCCATTACCCCTTGTCCTGTCACTACACTCCCTGATAAACAGTCCCTCTCCAGCTTTCCTGTAGGCCCCTTCAGGGACTGGTAAGCCACAATTAGATTCCCCCGGAGCCTTCTTTTCTCCAGGCTGCACAACCCCAACTCTCTCAGCCTGTCCTCACAGGAGAGGTGCTCCAGCCCTCTGATCAACTTTGTGGCCCTCCTCTGGACTCGCTCCAACAGCTCCATGTCCCTCCTGTACTGGGGCCCCCAGAGCTGGATGCAGTACTCCAGGTGGGGCCTCTCAAGAGTGGAGTAGAGGGGCAGAATCACCTCCCTGGACCTGCTGGTCACACTTGTTTTGATGCAGCCCAGGACACGGTTGGCTTTCTGGGCTGCAAGCGCACACTGCCACTGTTGAGTTTCTCATCAATCAATACCCCCAAGTCCTTCTCCTCGGGGCTGCTTTCAATCCATTCCTCGCCCAGCCTGCAGTTTTGCTTGGAATTGCGCTGACCCACGTGCAGGACCTTGCACTTGGCCTTGTTGAACTTCATGTGGTTCACACAGGCCCACCTCTCCAGCCTGTCAAGGTACCTCTGGATGGCATCCCTTCCCTCCAGCATGTCGATCCCACCACACAGCTTGGTGTCATCAGCAAACTTGCTGAGGGTGCACTCGATCCCATTGTCCACATCGCCGACAAAGATGTTAAACAGTGCCGGTCCCAGTACTGACCAGCATATTGGAACAGGCAGAGAACCTCAGGGCTGGAGCTCTGCACTTTTGAGGATGTTAGACCAAGTGTTTCTCTTCAAGTCAGAATTGTGTTAAGAAGCTAAGCACTGAAGAGCAAACATGCATATTCTGCACCCCCACAGCAAAGCAAAAGCTACAAGCACTTCCAGTTAAGAGCAATGCAGCAATCTAAAGGCATATCCAAGCTTTATGCTGTTTCTTTTACATAATATAGGGCTCTGTTCCCTTTATATAAGAAAAAAAAAAAAAAAGTATTACTCGCATTCTAAACACAAGTTGCATTTTAAAACAGATTGTTTAAAGCTACTTTATGTTTTACTTTGAATGACACCAATCTCTGTAATAATTGCCATTTTCACCACACTGATGCAATTTCTTTGATTTTCATAATCCCTTCTTAATGTAAAGACTGTGATACTAAAATTATGACTGAGGTAAAAAATCAGAATTATTATGCCTTAAAAAATTTTAAACTGATCTTTTGAGATCTCATGGCTAACGTAAAGTATGAATACCCCATAGAACTTCTTCCACAGCTTTATGCTCCCTGCAGATGCACTTTGTTTAAACACCCAACAATGAGTAGAACAACAGGGGTTTGTGTGCCTGTACCCTTACACAGTGTTATTAAGCACACTGTGTGCTGGCACAGCACTGCCATTTGCAAGACTTGATGCCTGACTGAAGAAGGAGTTAGCAAAGAAGCAAATTTATGGCAATGGTTCATAAGTAGGCCTGAGGTACCTAGTTTTTGGGTCATCTTTTTTTACATAAAATATTATTTTCCCTCCTATAAACTTTCAAGTAGTTTTCCCCACCATATCCCCGTAATCATGAATGGGAAAGATAGAAGTCCAAAGCTCACCCCCTGAATTTACCAGATTGTGCTGAAACAGAAGACAACACAGCGTGGGATTGCACATAGCTCTGGTACAGTTCTGCTGAGAGACTAATTTATTAGCAAGATAATTTTAGAAAGATTACTGCAACTAAATCTGTTCTGCTCACTGATGCCTGGCCTCCAAATAATAAAAACATGTTGTTGGAAAACCTGCTACTGCCAGACATTGAGCAGCACAGGGTCATCAAATTTGATGTGTCACAGCAGTTAATTAGGAATGAGGCTAAAGAAAGTAGCCTTCAAGGTGATAAGGGCCTTTGTACAGTCCTACATTTTTTACAGTTCAGAAGTAGATTTAAAGGACTTGGAGTTTAAACAATTAAGTTGATAAGACTTCTCAGAAGATCTCAAAGGATATTAGGCACCTAAGGACCATTTTAAAGGGCAGATCACAGCATTTCCATATTCTTGAGATGCTCTTGTTTACCCACTGAGGCACATCTTCCTCTAACAAACCTAGCAGTCTGCAGTAGCAAAATGGCCCCAATTCCAACACAACCATAACACCTCGTTTCATATTTCAGTTCATGTTTTCCACTTGGGACTTTTCCTGCCGAGCTGACTTGTGAGTCCTAACCGTGTGGGTACTGTACAACTGGTACAACTGGCAAAACTCCACACAGAAGACATTTGGGCACAGAAGTGTTGATACTGGATAGCAGTGCTTGCATCTGTCCAATTTCTTCTAATTACCCAATGTTTGCATGTCAAAGCTAGATCAGTTCTTCTTCTCTGCAGGTGACAGACATACTTCCCTCCTTTCAGATCCAAATACTGCACATGCAAAGATGTTTTGATAGTCAGGTACAAAACCTCCCTTGAAGTTTGGCAGAAATATTGTTTTTGTTAAATGAGGGAGAGACATTAATCTTGCTCAGAGACACAGAAGAAGCTCACAGCTGAGGACTCCAGGCAGAAGTGTGCGCCTGCCTTCAGCCTGCTGTAAGGGATTTGGGGAGTTAGCAGAAGAGCAGGGAGGGAGAGAGTTGTTTTGGGAAGGGGATTGTTTCCTTTCCAGCATTTTCAATTTAGTGGGCCATTGGGTCTACTTCCATGAATGTTGCTCCTGGGTGATGTTTGGTGGATTTACCCCCCAAAACCAAACAGATCTGAGGAAACCTGCGATAGGTCACACTTGCCCAGTTTGGAGCCTAGGGACCATCACAGGTCACTGAGTATGAAGTTCCGGCAGTGCCAGAATTACAAGTTTCTGATATGAAAATAGTTTGAAGGACTGTGTGGTCTCCATCACACACACTCGCTGAGGCTACTCTGAAGCTAGATTTCAGTCCTCCTTCAAGTCTTAAGAACTGCAAAAATACATTATCACTGATATGGGCTGAATTGCAGTAGTACATTTTTAACCTCAAACAACATGATACAGATAACCACAGAGAAAATGCAAGTCAGTGATGTGCAGACACCACTAACCCTGCAACACACAGAGCTCTTCTTTAATGCAGTTTCATTACTATTCATCTCCTCCTCCATCCCCCTCAGTTCCTTGCAAGTCTGCCACACTGAAAGCACTGCTGCTACACACTCTGCAGAAATACAGCTGGACGAAAGAAATAGCTTTCTGTTGAGAATTCAGAATAATGAGACACTGCGCTCTAATTTTCTAATAACTAAGCTCCTGCAGCTTTCAATGACCTCATATTCTGCAAAGAGAAGTCAGGGAAGAGTAAAATCAAACTACTAGCTAGCTTTGAATCCTGAGAAGAACAGACTGGCATTTGGCCATGCTGTAATGGAAAGAAGCAGGCATCTTTGACACACATTTTCGACACATGATGTATCATTTCTCTGACAGCTGAAGGAAAAACAAGACTGCATTAGCAACAGCTGGAGTATATTGCAATATTTTTCTACTTCCTGTTAAAAGCTTGCATTGCTAAGTGTAATTCACTAAAGAGAAGGCACAAAGAAGGGGTAAGTAGGATAACCCAATTGCTAAAATTTAGTCTGTGCAATCAGGAGCCATGGAAGCCCATCCTGTTAAAACTAATACATAGAAGTTAAGCCACTATAATATTAGCTCAACAAATACTAAGCCCTTACATAAAAATTTTGACTCCTAAAGACCCTTGCTCATCTAAATTTCTGAACTGTGGGTTCAAAAAATTCTTTCCAATACTCTATAACCCTGAATTTGAAATGAAAAAAAAGGCAGTGACCTAGATCTAGCCAGATATAATCAGAGCACATTCTAATATGATAGAGCTAGATATGAAGTTTCCATTTCACTCATAGTTATGGACCCAGAGGGTCAGGTCTCTAATGTCTGGGCCTGACTAGGTATCATTTTTGTGCTATACAGCTGATTTATTGAGATAGCTTGACTTTCTGTCTTTCCCTAGACTTCAGGTGGACCTGGCCTGGAGGTTGTAACCTGGTGGACCAGGGGTGGTCAAGTCCACCTGAAGCCTGGGGAAGGATAGAAAGTCAGTCTCTCAATCAGGTGCATAACACAAAAATAGAGCTATTCACAGAAAACCAGGTGCAAAAAAAAAAAAAAAAAAATAATCAATCAACAAGTGATACAAATGGGGCAATTCCAAGTTTTACCCATACATGGCTTGGTTATAGTCCTTACAATAGGCAAAGACTAAATTTTACTTGACAAGCAGGCTGAAACCAAACTGCTCCCTCACTTAGAAGCCTCAGTGGTTGATCTTGCATTTGAAGCAGAAGTAAGCTGTTTTTTATATAAAACCAAATTTGCAGATTTAGTTCTTGGATCTGACCTTACTCAGTCTACTGCATGCAGATTTTCCACTGGTGGAAGTACAGCAAGCCCTCTAGGTTTTCATTTTCAGGCCCTCCCAGGCACTCCAAATGCTTCTGAAATAAGACATGTCCATGTCCCTCTCACCTTCAGGGCTAACCACAGAGGGTCTTCAGAGCACATCTCCTGAGTAAGCCTCATCCAAAACCCAGCCAGTGACATGACTTCTCTCTCCTACTGCCACATGTATGGCCCAGTGTCGCCTGCTAGCCAGCTTCCGGCCTTTCCCTTGTGCAACCTGCCCTGATTTTGGGCTGCGGGCTGCATTTCCCACACGGTGGGGCTGCTAGCATCTCTCCCTAGCTGTGGATATTTGGGAGTAAAGTTGCCAAGACTCTAAAATCACAGCCTGTTTCACACAGGAGTGTTCACTGAGCTTAGAATCAAGACAGCATGAAGTCCAGGATGAGAGGTAAGGAATATTTTCAGTGAGCTTATTTCAGAAGTTGATGTGTTTCTAGAGCATCTCTTTCATTGTAAGTCACAGCAAGTGCATGGTCCCAACGCCCTCTTGTGACCAGGGCAATGCCTTCCTACTCTCCGTACTATAAAGCCCTAACTTGGTGCTGACAGTGAATGGGGAGGACAGTGAGTACTTCCATTACATCAAGTTACGAGTCATTTAGAGTACTTCATCACAAACAGGCAACCCATGCACTTCGGGCATATGTGGATCAGCAGCAACAGGGCCAACCCCAAAATCTCCTATTTTTAAAAAAGGAGAGCTTCTCTGTCAGTCCACTGTGACACTGCTGTCCCAGCAGAGTTTTTGTACAGCATCGTTTAAGACAGACAATTTTGCTTTCTTGCTGTGATGTACATAGCAGGATTCCTGCTCCATATGTACTTCAGCCAGCTCTCCCTCGGACTTGGCAGCTCTGTCAAGCTTTTTTATTTTTCCTTTTTAAACAGCAATAATGTTTAAGGAGGAAAACTATGAAAGACCTCTGCTATTAAAAGCAATTGGCCAGCTTTTAAGAGGGTGTCAGCCATGGCTGCCTTTTCCTACAGTAACTGAAATTTCAGATACAAGCGATGCTTTTAATAGTCTCAAACAATGAGTTTCAGTTGTTATTTGTACAAGTTAGCATGTTTCATCTCCGCTTTTTCTTTACAGGAACACAGGTTTGCCTTGCTTTCCAGGACAGAAAATAATTCACATTGAACTTGTGTCTAAGCACCTGTCTTTTGATCCTGATAGATTCACTCTTTATACAGGCATTTATATGAGACTCCTGGAACACAAATGCATTTTTCTGACAAGTCTTCAACATATTATGGTAACCATTTCTGAGGTTTCCTGAACAAGCTGAGCAGTGGAGTGTTATCCACAGACACCCCCCAAACCTCACCAGCTCCCATCCCCACCAATTACACTTGTACGTAAAGAGCCTGCAGAGCAGGGGCTGGGTATGGCACAACAACCTCCTCCTTGTAACCACTAGACAGACTCAATTACAAAAAAAAAATTATCCAGGGCAAGAAACCTTTGAAATTGTTTGATCTTCTAAAACATGCTGAGCTAATCCAGACAGGAACAGAGATGTTGACATCTGCCCTCCCTTTTTTTTATTTTTGGAAAGTTGGCCCCTTCAAAAGGGTACACCAGGCTCTTGATAGAGGGCACAGGCAGAAATGTTACATGCGAGGCTGCGCACATGAAGTGCCTTAGGGTGGAGCTCACGAGACCAATCGCACTTCCGCGCTCATAAATCTGACATTTTCCTGCGTTGCGAAATAGCTGCCGAGGCGCTGGTTGGGAGCAGCAGACAGACAAGGTTGCTCCCCAGGGTTGTAGGGATTAGGGCAGTGGCAGCTGCTGTCCCTGGGTAAGCATCCCGTAGGAGTTTACATTAAACAGTCATTGGAGTAAAGCACACAAATGCTAAACATCCCTGGGACAATCACTGGGCCTCAAGGTTAACCAGTCCTCCCACAAGAAACAAAATCCCTGTCAGAAGGCCCAGGCACAAACACTTCCCTCCTCTGGCCCCATGAAACTTTTATTTTCACAGCATGGGGATGCCAGTGGGGACAAAAGTCCTTGTCCAGCTGCTGTGACCTTGGCTTTTTCAGCCTCCATGTCTGCAAGGGAAGCTTTACTAAGGCTCTGTGAACAAAGCAAATAATCTCTCCCTGCAGACCCGATTCCAGCTATGGCTAGGAAACTGGAGAAAGCAACAAGCCACATTTTGGGACTCCTAGATGGGGAAACACATCCAGAAACGTGTGAGACACTCGGCTAGCATGGAGGCAGCACCAGACCTTCCCCTAGCAGGTTCAACCTGGCCCCTTTCAACACCCAGTATCTGCAGCCATCGGCAGCCTGCACACCACTGCCTTGGACCTCGGTGGCTCCCACCAGCATCCTGCATCCTTCCACGCGTTTGTCCCACTCTCCTCTGAGCTGAAAGACACCACCTGAAAGCAGTTCCTGAAAGCCAGAGACTATAGATGACTTTGGAAAGCATAAACAACATATACCACAGTCTGTCACTCAGGGATTATTAGGTTTAGTGTTAGAACTCCTTTAATTACGAGATCACTGTGAAATACAAGATTTAAGTGAATTTAAAACTAGGAAATGGGAAAATCCATGCAGCCTTTTAATTTTTTTGCACTTTGTTCATGATCCACTTGTAAGCAGTACCTGCTTTGCAGCCTGCTGTTCATCTACACTAGTTTACAGGAGCTTTTACTGGGGGAGGTGGAGAATAGTTCATTAAGGATATGTTTCAGAAAAAGAATTGTGCCATACAATTGCAGAAAAGCCAAAGTTCAGGCAGTTTTACACCCAGCTATTTGATATTAGAGAGAGAACACTATGTTGCTGGATCTTGCCTGTCATACAGTGTTATCACCACAAATTCATAAGGCATTTTAAGCCCTGATGGTTACCTGCAAACACACATCTCTTAAAGCCTGATTTCAATACTCAGTCTATGCATTGACTGGAAGAGGAGGTGGGAGACCCGTCTGTGTCAGAGGTGCTCACAGCACTGCCAGGTGGCCAGGAGCCCTTCTCCTCCCCTCTTGCAGCTTCTTTTCATCAGAGAAAGGTGATGTGTACACCCAGCTCAACAGCCGCAGTCATAGCCCGGTGGGGGACAATGCCCCTGCCCCTGGTATGAGCCCCTGGCACCCCAAGATGGGCAACTCGGTGGCTTCTGCCACAGCTCGGGGTCAGGTGCTGCCCACCGTCCTCAGCCCTGCCTGTGACATCTCCCCCTCCCCTGGTACCTTACACCTAAAAGGAGGTGCCTTAAGCAGAGCAAAGAGAATGTTCCTTCCCCTCCATCTCCATTTTAGTCTTCACAGAGCTACGGTGAAGTTAGACTGAAGCAACACAAACAAAAAGCCAATATATTATTACTTGAAGCAAGCACCTAATTTTTATGGGGGGAAAATTTTAAAGCAGCGTAATTATTACCTTCTTTGACGTAAAAGTAGCCTTGACTCTCCAAGACATCTTGGGATGCTTCGGCTGTGAGATTAGCAACAGCTTACATGCCAGAAACACATTTCTCTAAGAGTTTCTGAAGCAAGCAAAATTTGACAAAACCATCAGAAATCAGAACATACCCTGTCTTTCTTTTATTCTTTGTTATTATTAATATTCTTCAGCCACCGCAGTATCAAAGTCTATGGCAGCGATGGATGCAATTTAGTTGCTCCCTAGAGATGGCTTTAGAGAATGCGTAATCAATTTTATAAACGAGCAGCTGGCCTGCACAGCAAGGTGAACTCTGCATTTCACCAAAATGCATAATGAATTACATATACCCTGCATTAAGAAGATTGGCATTCCTCTTAGAAACTGTTTAGAATTTCTTTCTTTCATTAGAGTTTCGCTTCTTTCACATGTTAAAGAACAAACTAATGCCTGGTTGTTGCTTAACGTACCCAACTTTTACACACAGTACCGCTGCCCAAGCACCAACAGAGACACAATGTCTGTGACGTGGCTCCCAAACATGGGCCATGCTCAGGCGCCTGAGTCAGGAGCAGTTTGTGAGTATGGGTCTGCCCAGACCCTGTGGAGCCTTCAGTGGCGACAGCCACCAGTAAGTCTGAGGCTCCAGCCTTGGACTTTGTCCTTCGCTGGCCCAACAAGTGGATAATCTCGACAAAATGGCAAGCAAGTATTTATTTTCATATCGAACAAAAGTATTTCACTGCAGGATCAGAAAAACAAATTCCAATGCCAAGTCTATTTCTCTGAAACTCTGTGATCCAGGACAAAAGTTTGCTCAGGCCCAAGGGCATTTTGTTGACTTTCCACTGGCCTTTCAGTCTATAATGTGATTTCTCAGGTCTTTGTGTGGAAATGATTTGTGACTCTCATATTCCCATTGAAAATAACCCATCCATTATATAGCCTCCAGCAAAAGCTGCACTGTGACAAGTCTTTTGAGGTCAGATAGGCTACTGTAATGCTTCAAATGGGCAGGAATGTTATACCTACATTTCTTGTGGTTCCTCACAAAGCAGAGAAAGCAAGCAGAAAGGAAAGGAAGAAAATGTGGAAACTACAAGACCAAGCACCCACCTTCTTTACAGGGGCACATTCGTACTGAGACGTACATTTTTTTCTGACAACAGTCTCTAAATAAATCTCACTTCAGCTGCCCTCCTCCTCCCCGCACCAAATGCCAGGGAGCCTTTCCTGAGGTTCCCAGGTGTGCCTGATCAGATTTCACTGGCATTTACATTTCAATTACTTATTACCAGACATGCTTGGAAAACAGCAGGAAGGAATGAGAGTGGCATCATTGTTCTGATCTGGTACAAAGATGTCTGTGCATTTTGTTTTTTCTGATAGTGTTGGTTTCATTGAGGAGAGAATTGTGACAAGAGTGATGGAGGCTGTAGACTATATTCAGCAACAACATAAGCTAGGAGAAAAAGTGCACCTGTGGGAATATATAGAAATACTGCCAGGCCTCATGCTCCTTGTGTGCTGCAGACATTCGGCACGCAGCCCCAAGCCTCATGACATTGCTGTAGGCCTGCTGTGTCCCTGCACTTTTTAATGAGTTCAGCAAAACACCAACAATCCTCTCTGCACAGGTTTTAACATGCAACTTCAAGCTTCTGATGCTAAAGAGACGCAAAATTAAATGCAGCACCCAACAATCCTATTCTATCACTGTTCATATTGTGACTTCCCTCTTTTCACTACATGGGATGTGATAAAGTCACTGAAGACCTGGATCATCACATCTGTATATAAACCAAAGACAACCATGCAGAGATCTTGGCACCTAGTTCTGTTTCCAGCACTGAGGCCACAGATGGCAACACCATGTGGAATAACACTGCCTTTTTCAGGTCTCCCCAACACTTGAGCAGCCATCTAGTAATTTAGTTAAGGGTCCTGGTTGTTGCCAAAAGCTGGCAAGACACTGCTGGGAAACAGAGCTTTATGCTACTGACATACCTACAGCTGTAACCCCAAGCAAGCATGGCAGCTGTTCTAGTGGCAGTTCCCAAACTGGCGATGACCATCACTGCAACACTGCCTTACAGCTGGCAGCCATCGCAGATGGGGTGGCCAAACGGGGGTAAAAGCGCCTGCTTTTTAGCTCTGAGCATCCTTTCTCTTCCTCTTGTTGCCCTAGGTATGAAGACAAGGCACATGGGATCCAAACATGGGGTTCAGCAGTTGCTCCTCTCAGAAAGTACCAGAGCTCAGTTCTGCACATTCAAGGCAATGCTTGGATCTCATTTGCCTCATACTGAGAGCAACACAGAGGTGTTCATCTCAGCAGGCAGCCCCTTCACTTCTGCATTCTGCTTCTTGATTATTAAACTGTGCTTGTCTTTTGTTCTCAGATCACCTGCCAATTTTTTAACATCTGGACTTCACTAAAATGTCATGAAGTAATTTGTTTCTAAATTTCTAAACAAGCTCATTCCATGCCTACTATGTAATTGGTCATAAATATATTTTTAAAGGGAGCTGCAGACAAGAACTAATCTGTTGCTAAAACTTAAAGATTTATCTTGATGTGGGAAGTTTGCTTTCCCTCAAAAATAATAACACAGCCTCATTAGGAATGAGTCTCTTCTTTCTGTGTTTTCTGCTGAGCCTCTGAAGAAATACTCCATAATCTAGGATTGAAGAGGGCATTACGGTACTCACATGTCACTGACACTCTATATGCAGCAAGCAGACAGTTATTTGCATTCTCCTTTTTGAAAGCAAGATTCTTTTCCCAAGGGAGAGCAATTTGTATTTCAGAAAACACACTTCCAAGTCGTACTCTTTTGCTCTTGTTTCTGAGAACAGACAATACACTACAGCATATCAAGTAGAAACATTACAGAAGGATGACGAGCTGGGCCATTCAGATCAGGTCACTTCACAGCGACCTCACCAAGCTGGAGAAAGGAGATTGAGTCCTCAGAAGAAAGGACAGAATTATTCAATGGCTAGGGATACCTAGGGACAGGTGCCTGGCTAGTCCTCCTGATCAAAATGGCTTCTTGTGTGATTTTAATTCCTCTCTTTAACAAGGATCCTGAATAGCCAGCACTGGTCCTTAATACTGATTTAGGGAGCAAACTAGTGCAAGCTAGTAAGAGGCATTATGCAGGACATGAAAAGTAACACCAACCTCACCTTCCCAGTAAAACCTGAAAATACCTGCTCTTTCATCATTCTGTCTGACAGCGGTTGGTGACATGAACAAAAGATTTTGTAGCCCCCCCCATATTCTTCTCCAACTGTGTAAATGCAACTGCACGCACACACACACAGAGGTTAAAAAGATGTTAAATTTTCAGACATTTGAGATGCTTTTACTTGTTTTGAAGAAGGACCTATTACATGCTTACGGTTGTTTATTTGCTCATCTATACAAATTCTGAGGAGCAAAAAACAGCCACCATATAGTTTTAAAATTTCTAAGTTAATGAAACAGCCTATAGACAGGCAGCTCAGGCACAACGAGAGCTTTAAAGAAAAAGGGCTGGTAGCATAAGCAATCTACAGTGCATAGGCAAGCTCAGTGCCACACAGGAGTGCAGGGCTGTGAGCCACAGGATTCCTTGTAAGAGCTACTGCTCAAACCCAATTTCTACCTGCACAGCTGCTCCATGTTGTGGGGACGGCAGGGGAGGGGAGGAAAACACACATGTGGCACCTTGCCCTCCAAGGCAATGGACCTGTTTTACACCAAGCGTATCAAAAAGCTCGTAATTATGCACCCAAGTAAAACTCCTGACTACACTGCCTGCACATGCAGGAGGTCAGCTGTACTCTGCTACTTTTGATGGGTGGTATGCCAAACTACGTGTTGAAGGATTTAGGTGGCTCTGTACAAAATGTTTGTGTTAAAAGCTAGGGGAAAATATTCCAGCAACATGAAAAAACAGAGCATTGCAATAGGGACCCACTCCCCACCTCTTCAAGCATCTTCATGGTTTTGTTAATATTTAGGTCTTCTCCTCAGAAGCCTACCTGTATCCACCACCAAATCTTTTCTTCCCAATCAGAAAGAGGTGTAACCAGTTGCAAGTAGCAATCAATGTTTGATATTACTGATAGCTTTGTGGTGGGAAAGCTTTTTTTTTCTTTTTTTTTTTTTTAAGGTGGCAGTCACCAATTTACATGATTGTGAGAAGAAATAAAGCAAAATGAAAGTGAAACCCTGTATTGAGTTGTAGTCTTTACTACAACTTTTACAGTTGTACAGTTTCTTTATTTTTTCCTAACGAAACTAAATTTTTTTTAGTAAGAAATAGGACCAACTGTCAAGTTAAGTCAGCACGTATTACTTATGCATTCGCAAAGATTATTCCACAGTTCAGTGCAATCTCACAGTCAGTCTTCACACAGAGGGAGAATACAAGACAACGTAGTTTTTTCTAGATGAAAAACACATCAGCAGAACTCTCGTTAGAACTACAATCACGAGAGACTCACTTGACAAACCCCATCCTAACTGTGCTGCCCAAGGGTTTCACAGTTGGTTTCTGTGCAAACATTATTCAATCAGGCATTTTTCTTCTGTAGGCATCCCATCCCATAGGCAAGCACAGCCAGGAGAGAGAGTAGGCCAGGGGTGTTACAGCCATTACCTTTCCTTCCTTTCCCATAACTCTTTCTTTCCCCCTTGTCACTGCATGCAGGTTGACTTTTCTTTCTGTTGATCACATAGTGGGCAATATGTTGAAGGCTTTGCATTGCTATCTGTGAGCTCAGTGACTACTGGAGCTGAAAAGGAAGGTAGTTAAGTTTCATGAGTGTAAATCGGTGGGGAGGGAGGGGGAAGAGGTGTATCAGCACCAGAGCACAGCCACCTGAAGCTCAGCCCTTCTCAAAGCTTGCAGTGGAACAAGTCTGGAAGCACTGCATTGATGGCCCACCCTGCTTCCATAAATCCTCCACATCTCAACTGCCTCCTCACTTGTCCTAATGTTACAAAAAATGAATGAATGCTCAGTAAAAAAATATTATTGAAATCTTCAAATGCAACAATTTTTGTCTATTCTTCTTTCCCAAAACACAGGCACTGCTTCCCTCAAAAAGAGGCTTCGCTTCAGTCTCCAAGTTTGTTTATTTTATATGCATTTTTTCCTGAAACGCCTCTTTCAGTCTCTGCTACAGTGCTTGAGCTCTGTGACAGCTTATTATTTCTGTTTGAGAGAAATCCCACTCACACAGAGCACGGCTGTCACTTTGCTCCATATCCAGTTTTAAAAAAAGGCATAGAGCAAATTATTAATAGAGGTGAGCAAGAGGAGACAGAGCTTCTGTAATACCTTCTTGTCCAAACACTAACATTTTAAATCAAGCTCAGATGATTGGACTGTGCTTCAGTGACACTGAACATGAATGAGGGAGAAAAAGTGCAATAATATAAAGGGTTTTTTAAAAATAAATAATATTATCTTCCCTGTAAATTTGTACTTCCTGCCTTAATTAACCTAGGCATGAGCAGCGCTGTTACTAGCAGTATCCAACCAAACGGTGATGCCACTGGACCAGCAGCGCACACCAAATCAAGGCAACTGATGGCAGAGCCTTTACTTTGGGTTGCCACAGGCAGGGGCTCAGCCTCCTGCTAATCAGACCCCGTCCAAGGGCTGCCCAGGGCCCTTGGAGGAGAGGCCAGCCTGCAGGGCCAGGGAGCTTAGCAGGCAGCTGGCACTCACCCATCAGGGCCACCCAGGCTCACAGCAACGAGGTAGCAGCCTGCTCTCCAGATGTACTCATAGCTTCATCCATCGCTCTTCATCACACATCCCTCACCCATCTGTAAAATTTGTGGGGACAGATTTTACAGATGTCCAACTTCAGAGGCAGTAAAATGGGGCTCCAAAGAGTAGTGAAACATTTGCAGAAAAGAAACCTTAACCGGGAATAAGTTTTACAGTAACTGACCTCTGTGTCTTCTCTTTTTTTAATTTCTCATTCATGAAGATCAAAGTTTTATCTGAGGAAAGCACTTCATGTGAGTTTCTTAGTAAGCTCTGGTTAGAAAAATTTGGGGGGGGCAGGGGGAGGGAAGGTGCAACTCTGTTATCATTTCAGTGTCACCATTAAATCTATATGGACTAGTTCCAGTGTGGACTAGTTTCCACCCTGAAACAACATTCATTCTCTGATGCTGCAAGCAACTCTTCCATAAAAAATGCCATTACAAGTTTAGTTGTTTTTGAATTTAGGAAAGGGTAAATTTTGTACGACCTTCAAATGCAGTAGCATCCAGGAATTAAGGATGCTTTGGATGGGTCTTCTAAGGATGCTGTGACCAAGGTGGTTCAGGTGAAAGTGGTGTCATTAGCAGCGAGTCCTAGCAAGGCTGCCAGTCAGCGTCCCTCGCTGCTGCTGGTGCCGATAAAGCAGCTGAGGTCAGGAGGATCACAGAGAGCTCATTTACACTAGAAATCCACTTAAAATCAGGCAGAGCATTCAAACACAGTATATCTGGTAACTGCAAGAGTAAAGTAACCAAGTGATCTTCTGTTTCTGTGTCCCTTTGACTGTCCCTTGCTGTCACTGGAATTGGCCTGGCTGTTGTTGGCAAGTTATTTCAATGTTTATGTTGCCTTCAGGCTCAGGTTTCAAGTCTTGCAAATACATTACAGATTCTTCTTAGAGCCTAGGCAAACAAAGGCTCTGATTTGGCAAGGACCATTGAAGGCAGTTGATGTGTCACTACCCCTGTCACTACCCCCGTAACTTCCCACTCATCCCATCCATATGCCCTAGCAGCTACTGGTGGTACCAGAAACCATTTTCCTTGCAAATAGGAAACCCCTTCCTTCCCATATCCATGCTGCACTTAGGTACCCAAAAGACACAGAAGTTTAAATTTATTTTTTTAAAATAGATAGAGATACCATGAGCAAGTGCTGTCACAACCATCCCTTGCTTCAGCACTAGTCAAAAGCTCTCAGATCCCACACAACCAAATTGAAAAAGTAAATTTACACTTCTGAGACTAGAGAAGATCTACTGAGAAAACCACGTTAAAATACAAAACAACATCCAAATCAGTATGTTCTCTCTTTCTTCCCTCCTCTTATGATAGTGCTACCATGGATAAGGTATTAAAATTCTTTTTGAATATTTGTTTAAACACTGCTTATAGTGTTTAGTGTATTCATTATGAAAATTTTCATGTCCTTATGTTCATTGTTTCAAGTCCTGCACAATTAGGCTATATCCATCAACACCATCGTAGAACATACACCTGCACTATAATCAAATCCAAATATAAACTGTAACAATTGCCTCCAACAAAATATTATTATGTGCAGAGTTTGGAAATTTTAAAAGGACACATTAGTCTTAAAACCTTTGCACTGAAAGCACAAAGAAGAATAAAAAATTCAGGCCCTCCTGACTCTGACTTTCAGCTCCCACATACACGAAACATTAGTTTGGTTCATAAACTGATCAAGGTCTCTCTTAAAAAATAAATGCTTTTAAACACTTCACTATTCATCGGGAAATTTATTTCTGGACCTGCTGCTCTGATTAGAAGGTGCTTCCTAGCTATTCCCAAATTCATCCTCTTTTATTTTTGTGCTAGTATTGCCTTTCATCTTGAAAAAGTTCCTCTCCTCCAACCCTGGCCAGTTTCCTTCATCAGGGTGATCCAGCATCATTAAACCACCAATCAAGAATAGCAGAGAATAGTAGTTCAAGTTCCCATGTAAGTAATACTTTTCTGCGATATACACATTGTGCAGGCTGTAGGAATAAATGGCTTCTGATATCCTGAACATCTGTTCCTTGAAAGCTATGCCAGGTCTGTAGCGTTGGAGGTACAGAGGTGGACAGGATAGAGGGCTGGCCTTTCCCTGCCGTCCTTCACAGTGATACTGAGGTGTCTGCTCCTGCGAGCACAGCTGAACAGCAATTCAAACACTCCCCCTTCTACAGGTTACCAACACACAGAAGAACAAGCTGGTGAAAGCAGCGGGTTAGCAGTCTTGCCTAATTCTTTTGTGTTTCAACTTTTTTCCTTTTACGTCATATATTTTTTGGGGAAAAAAAAATTACATGGCTTCATACACCTCATATAACAATAGATTAAAATAGATCTTATACACAAAAAACCCCTCTTCAGATCCATTGAAACTGAATTCTTGAAGGTTCAGGGCAAGACCCCTGTTACTTCCTAAGGGTAGGTGTTGCACAGTGAGAAAATTGGAACAATGCTTTGTAATAAACAGAGAAAAAGTGACTTGTCTGCTATGTTTCTTCCTTACCAATCAGTCGTCTTCCTCTTCATTACACACAACTTACAGCCAAATGGAATGATATTTTAGGGTGCTGTGTTACTGCAATATGCATAGTTGGTAACATCTACCATTCAGTATTTGAAAGAACATCCTGTTTTTGAAAGAAGAAAATGATGAAACATGCAAAAGCCTCCAGAAGGCTTGCTATAAATGTATGCAGCACTTCAAAAGTACTGAGACAAATGAAATCTCCTCTGATCTCCGGTACACTGCACAATCATCTTTCCCTGCTACACCTAAAGGTCCTTCTGAAACACTGCCAGTAGCAGCAACATCTACAGACCATTGAACTGCCAAAGACTCTGTCTGACAAATGTGGACTTCTGCTGTAGCATGCAAGAGGCAACATAACAGCCAAAATGAACAAGAAAGAAAGGGAAAAGAACACGAGAACATGCATTATAAAATATAAATTGTTTGAAATGTATTAAATGATTCTATTCACCCAATTCTGCTCAGTCTATATTTATGGCCACAATTGACAAGCAACTTAGAAAAAGGAAATAGTATTCAAATGTTCTAGCACAAAATACCAGCTTTCAAAGTACAAAGTTTCATAAGTTGATTTCACTGTTGATTTATCTGAAAGGTCCATATGCAAAATTGCAGAAACACATGTACTCTAGAAAGGCATGCTGTCAACTTCCCCAAAACTCACAGCAAGAATGGTTTTGTCCTATGTAATCATGTAATTCCATTTCTTGCAGGGTTAGTTTTGTTCCCTGTACAAACTCACAAGAATTCAAGACAATAGTTAGATTGGCATCTTTTCATTGTTTAGGGTTAAAAGGGCTAACATTTCTGCACTTTTTTGAGTAAAGAAGGCAGAACAAAATAAGATCCCACTCTAACAGATCCATCACTTGCTTTTCCAGTGTAAGCCACATTCCTGCTCTTATGGTCTTGTTCTGGGCCCAGTGGAGAAAGTGTTCCCGTATGATTTGGGAGTCGCAGAACACAAATCCCCATGTCAGCACCTCTGCCCACACAGTGATGGGGAGAGGAGCTACCACAGCTCTGGCTTTGCTCCCCGCTGTTGGGAAGAGGAGAACGCTGTATATGCAGAACCAGGCAGCAGATGCAAACCAATGTTTGACCCCCTTTCTACAGTACCAGATCCCCTTGCCTGCTTTCTCAGGGAAGAAAAATTAATGTCATTATAGAGATTAAATCTAGTCAGGAAGAAAGCAAGGGGGAGATGGAAGGCAGGGCAAGTAAAACGGGAAGAACAGAAGAGAAATGAAAGTTCAAAGAGGGAGTGTTGTTACCCAGCAGGCAGCTAAATGAACCACACAGCTGTTCGCTCATGCTCCCACACACTGTGGGATGGGGAGAGAATTGGAAAAAAAAGATAAAATTTGTGGGTGGAGATAAAGGCAGTTTAATAGGACAGAAAAGGAAAATAATAAAATATGTATTAATAATAAGTATAACAACAACAACAAGAATATACAAAAAAAGTGAGGCACAGCACAATTGCCTACTACCCACTGACCGATGCTCAGCTAGTTCCCAAGCCACAGTCATGCCCCCAGCCAGCTTCCTCCCAGTTATATACTGAGCATGACATTTTATGGTATGGAATATCCCTGTGGCCAGTTTGGGTCAGCTGTCCTGGCTGTGTCTCTCTCCCAGCTTCCTGGGCACCGCCAGCGCCCTCACTGGCGGGACATGAGAAGCTGAGAAATCCTTGACTTGGTGTAAACATTGCCTAGCCACAACCAAACCATCAGTGTGTTACCAACATTATTCTCATCCTAATTCCCAAACACAGCACTATACCAGCTACTAGGAAGAAAATTAACTCTATCCCAGCTGAATCCAGGACAGGAAGGAAAAGAAAATGAGAGGGAAATAACCACCCAAATTCAGGTGGGAAAAGAGGAAGAAACACTGCACTGCAGTCACTGTATAACGATCTAGCACTAGCTGATTGATACAGGAAATACTTGCAGTCCAGCTACAGTAGCGTGGGGCAAAGTTAGTCACTCCTGAACTGAACATTCCCACTGAAAATTGAAGGTGTCCGGTGCCTGACACAGGGGCCTGAAGGCTCCAGCAGGAAGTACAGAATTAAACAGTTTTATTGCTACAGATTTCCATCAAAGACTGTGAGACACTTTCAGACAGGAAAAGAGCAGATAATATTTCAAGCCAATAGGTTTTTGAAGAAGGTTTGAGTAACTGAGGAGAGATACCAACAAGACCTGCAGAGTGATAGATGAAATTCAAAAAGAAAAACAAAGCAAAACACACTTGACCAGAAGTTTGGTTTTAGATGTGACATAAGAGGGATCTTAGATGTTCTCCACCCGCGGGTAAACAGCAATGATGCACTTAAAAGTGAATGGCAGACTGCCCTTCTTATGGAAAGTAACTTGCAACTTGTGTGCTCTTACACTGTTTTTACATTAATTTCTCCCACCTCAGTGTTCTGCCTGAGACCCTCAACAGCTTGTTTCCTCCACCACTGCCTGCATTCTCATTGAGAAGGTTACATCTACATATTTACATGCAATGTCCAGAATAATGGGACATTAACACAGGCATTGAAATAGGAAGAAAATAATATTCCACACATGAAAACAAATAAGGAAAGACGTATACATAAAAAGTTGTCAAATTCATAAATAAATTTCATGCAATCTTCGTTAGTTCTTTGGAATGATCCTTGTAAGAACATGAGAAAGTACTTCCAGGAAGCAAAGGCTTGAAATCGATGTTACAGTAACTACAATCTAACTGATCTACTAAAGGTCTATTTTATGTGAAGAAGGAATAAAATAGTTGTTTGGGGGTTTTTTTTCTGTATTTGAACCAGGGAAAAACATCCCCTGCTATTGTTGAATCATTCCCAACTTTTCTTTATAGCTCACTATATGTTTTTCAGAGCATACTTCACCTCTCCCTGCTCCTGCAGCATCTTCAGGAGAGGGCAACTCTGGCTACCCAGAACATTTCAGTTCCCACCTCCTCACTTTTAAAAATTAGCAATGAAAATATTTTGCTCAGCAAGTTTTTTGCATTCTGGTTGACAAAGCTACTTGTCAGTTATCCTCCAAGTTCTCTTTTCTGGAAATACACATTTCCACCTTCCAACAGGGACAGAACAGATCTGTAGAGGGGAAAAAAAAAAAAATAGCATCTCTTAAGTAAAATATTGCTTTCTTGAAAACAAAACAAAGCAAAACAACCAGAGGCACAATCCCTTGTAACCAACACAGTATTCCAAAACCAACCTTCATCCCTCCCTGAAAGCTAAAGCATCCCTTATTCTGGACATAGCTGCTGTACACTGCAGATAAATGTAGCAATTCCCCAGAAATACACAGGAGCTTCTGAGCAAACCTATTGCCTGTCTTACAAAATTAATCAAGGGCCACATGACACCAAACTGGGAGGAGCTGTCGATTCCATCAAGGGTGGAGAGGCCTTGCAGAGAGATCTGGATAGATTGGAGAACTGGGCAATCACCAACCGCATGAGGTTTAACAAGGGCAAGTGCCGGATTCTGCACCTGGGAAGGGGCAACCCTGGCTACACATACAGACTGGGCAATGAGACGCTGGAGACCAGCCATGCTGAAAGGGACTTGGGGGTCTTGGTCGACAGCAAGTTGAACAGGAGTCAACAGGGTGCCCAGGCTGCCAGGAAGGCCAACTGTATCCTGGGGTGCATCAAGCACAGCATTGCTAGCCGGTCTAGGGAAGTGATTGTCCCACTCTACACTGCGCTGGTGCGGCCTCAGCTCGAGTACTGCGTGCAGTTTTGGGCACCACAGTACAAAAAGGACATAAAACTATTGGAGAGTGTCCAAAGGAGGGCAACAAAGATGGTGAAGGGTCTAGAGGGGAAGATGTATGAGGAGAGGCTGAAGTCCCTTGGTTTGTTCAGCCTAGAGAAGAGGAGACTGAGGGCAGACCTCATCGCGGCCTACAGCTTCCTCACGAGGGGGAGCAAGGGGGCAGGCGCTGATCTCCTCCCTCTGGTGACCAGTGATAGAACCCGAGGAATCAGAATGAAGCTGCAACGGGGGGAGGTTTAGGTTGGATATCAGGAAAAGGTTCTTCACTGAGAGGGTGGTCAGGCACTGGAACAGGCTCCCCAGGGAAGGGGTCACAGCACCGAGCTTGACTGAGTTCAAGAAGCGTCTGGCTAACGCTCTCAGTCATATGCTCTGATCCGGCTGGTCCTGTGTGGAGCCAGGAGTTGGACTTGATGATCCTTATGGGTCCGTTCCAACTGAGGATATTCTATGATCCTACAATTCTATGTCCTCTCAACTGCAGCACAAATTCTGATTAAAAACTAATTTCTCTGCTGATTGTTTTCTATGTGAGGAGAGGCATTCCAACTATATAGCCAGCTTAAATTTTAGCTCTGCAACTCAATGAGCAATCCTATGGAGGATTCAGGAACAAGATTTTAAAATGCAAAATAAGAAGGAAGAATGAAAAGCAAAATATCCCACTAGCTCACCTGGGAAAAGAAGTAGCTGTTTTGGGTGCAGCAAAGCACTAAACCAAGAGGAGCTAGCGCAGGTTAGAAGGATGAAAGAAGTAAAGTGCATGTCTAGAAGCACAGCCTCTTAACTTTATCTAATAATAAATATTTTCTGTGCTTAATATTGTGATACAACCTTTTCAATATCCATAGTGGCTCTAGCCACATCAGCACTACTACTGTTACAGCATGACAAAAGCATTAAGGAAGGTCAGCATGATTTACCTGTGTTAGAGGCCAATATCCTGTTTTAAAAGCTGTAGTTGCATATTTAGGAGGTATGGCTAAGATAGGAGATATATAAGCACCCATTTTTTTGAGGATAAGATCAAGTTAATGAAAACAGATGTTCTTTTTTGTTGTCTCTTTGTAACATTATTTGATCCAGATATGTGACAGCTGTGCTGCACAGGATGTTTACAGAAATATTCCTGCACAAGTTTTCCTCCTCCTCATAAAGTATTACTGGTTGTTCTGACTGTGATGCATGTCCTCTGCTTTTGTTTTCCATTGATCCTAGATTGTGAAGGAACAGTAAAACAGCCTCTTTGCTGCATTTACATCATCCAGTGTTCACATGTCTGAAGTGTTGAATTAGGATTTCAGGTACTGTTTGTGGCCTAGGGTTTGCCATATCAGTTTAAGAACTTGCTGCATCAAATAACGCAATTGCTCATTTTCTTGCCTCTTAAAAACTAGTTTTGTCAACTTATTCTCAAACAAAGGCTATACCATCATTAGTCAAAGCAAACGGGTGGTCTGGTGGAGATCACTGCACAGGGAGGTGGTACAGAAGGATTTCTGTACTAAACATCACCCCTATGCAGCCTGCAATGACTGGCAGCATCACAGCTGCTAGGGTGCTGTTTAACTTTTGATAAAGTTTTAATGTCGACTGGAATACTGGGGGGAAAAAAATCCACTGTATGAGGAGATTATTGCAATTTTGCTGTGGAAAACAACCTCTGTATGCATATTCCAGGACTTAAACCTATGCAGTAAGTGTGCTGGTAAATAGATGAAAAGAAAAGCTTCTGCTGCAACATAAGCTGTACATAGTAGATGACAATAATGTTTGTTACCAAGGCCTAAGTTTGGACCACTTTGGTGAAGACTTTGTTTTGGGATGGGGTGGAGGAGAAGTTAGACAAAGATAGCAGAATTGTTCATTGCATGGTAGGATTCAGTCATGCTTGTTATGTATGCAAGCACCAGCTTCTCTTTCCATTCCTCATACAAAACCAAATAATAATTAAGAAACCCCACAAATTTTCTTGGTTAAGTAGCTGCAACGATATCAGCATGACTACCCAAAGTAAAAAAAAAGGGATGCTGTCACTGTGGCACATGGCTTATACCACAGGTTCTTCAAGGTAAGGACAGGGCTTAAAGGAGAGGATCCATATCCTCAAAAAGGCCTCAAATCCACCCTAAGAAATGACGGGCAAGACAAATTCATGGTGTTTCATTTCTGATAAAGTAAGGCCTTCTTCCTGAATCCAGCATATTGTTCTTAGGCTGAAAGACAGCATTAGAAACATACTCAGACATGTAACACTTCCACACACCTTACCTCATCCCAAAGCTATTTCTAGTAAGTTGCCCAACAGCTCAGGTGAAAATTACCATTTAAAGCCATCATTTACTTTAGAGATTATATGAAGTCTTGTTAATCAAGTCTAGCTACTTTTTCCAAAGCAATAACCAATCACCTGTGCTTCAAATCACCAATTTGTTATCCTGAAACACGCAGACACTTTTCACTAGTCCAAAGTATGCTTCAGCTGGACGTGTAAGAAACTATAGGTTTAGTTCTTTGTAGATTATGTATTTCCTGCATTTGATCAAAATGTGTACTAGCAAATATCATGAGGTACAGCTTTAGCACTTACTGTCATGCCCACCAGAATCATTTAGAGCAGGGTGTGATTTCAGACAAGAACATTAGTGGAAGAAGCCATATGGAAGCTGATAAGCTGCACCAAGTTTTGAACACAAGACACATTACATTAGCTCTCAATATTTCAACAATTGAACTGGTTTGAAGTTAAAAGTCCTTGGGTAATATGCTTCTAGGATTGCAGGTTTATTCTGTGCCCTCTAGGACTGCCATTACCAGAAAACATTAGAGAGGAGGGGATGTCGTATGTAAGCAGTGTAAAAGCCATCATTTTGCATTAGAACCTTTTCAATACTTTGTCCAAACTGTCCTTTAAGTGATACCACTAGATTTTTGCTTTTTAAAAATAATTTAAAAAGAAAAGGAAAAAAAAGCCACAAGACAAGTCAAAAGCATTTGAACAAGAGTACCTCCAGCTTGGAAAAGAAAATGTAGAAAAAAATATTACCTAGCAAGACTCCCTGGTGTCTTTGACAGTCTGGAAAGATGAAATGGAGATCCATTTAAAAGTTAATCACCTTACGTCAGCTTGTTAAGTATTTTGGTTTTCTCTTGTCAGTTTGGATGTGCCATTACTAATAAGTCACAATTTCAGCCCAAAACATACAGGGAGCTGTACAATACTATTTAGTTTTAATTGTGCTAAATTCTGGAAAAGGGAATGAGTCAATTGGTCCAAGGTGGGAGATGAGGGACCTGGAGGAAGGAGAGGTAATAAGTAGAGGGACAAAGCACAGTTTTGCACCTTTTGGGGCAAAGAACACCACAACAGCAAGAAACGCAAAGTGGAGGAAATCTGCAGCAGTGCAGGAAGAAGAAAAGATGCAGATGAAAGGCAGGAACAACACTTAAGATGATGAAGACCAGGAGGTTTTAATTCTGATTCTGTCACAATTCAGTGTATGGATTTGGGGAAATGGTTTCTCCCATGATTCAGTTCTCCTCTGTTTAAAACTGGAATGACAGTATCTCAGAAGTACATATTGCTAATGGATTATTTTATCCCACTGGCCTTTCCACAGTGTGCTACCCACTGATAAACAGAGCATGTGAGCTTTTGTATCAGGGTTTGCAATTCATAAGTAAAGATGTAACTGACTATGGTTTTTCAAGTTCACAATAAGAAACATAATGCTTCTATGCTGTGCTGGACCTGTCGTAAGTGCAGCACAGATTTTTCCCTCACTCCCTCCTGCAGAGAGGATGCTTCTCTGGAATTTGCAGATGTCCAGTAGAGTAGTGAGAGCTGCCAAGCACCCAGGGCTGAGGTTGGTTATTGGCAAGAGCAATGAAGTAGGCAGACAAGAAAAGAGCTGAGGTGACTTGCGCCAGATTCACTACTGCAGGGACGCAGACACTGTCTGGGTCAGAGTCCAGGTTTGTCTGTCATTGCACGGAACAGCTTCAGACTGAAGACTCCCATGTGGGGAAAAATGAACTGCAATGGCTGCTAAGGGGGTTGATTTATGAGGCAAAAGAGCTGTTACCCCTGCGTGCTCCTCAGAGGCTACCTCTGCAGCATGTACTGATAAAGCATCTCTAGACCATACGGCTTGGCTAGCTTTTGTAAATAAGGAAACAGTATCTCAAAACTTCAGATGTTATGCCACATATTTTGCCAAAGTCTTTCCTTGAACGGAAAAAAAAACAAAAAAAACAAAAAAACAATTACAACAGCTAATCTCTGCAAGATAAAGTTTGAAAAGAAAATAAGTAGAAATACCCAGATGATGGTGACGTGAGATTAAGAGGAAGCTTTATTGTAGAACTCATGTTACAGCACCTGTGAGTTACATGCTGAAAACTACCATAAGTGATATGGGAAACAAAACACATTTCAGTCCTCACAAAGTTTTAGAACAAAAATCTATTTTACTCCTTTTTAGGTATTCAAATTAATAATATAAATTTTATAAGTTTCATTAAAGAAATTAATTTCATATTTAATTCAAACTGTTGAAGTAATTTCCAGCACAAACACAGCATCTTTTTAACTAAAATAGGAGTGGACTATTTTATTTTTTTTCCTAATCATAATCACTCTTTCTGTCTTTGGAGATTAAATGAACATGTTAAAGTCTCTGGAATTACAGCAGAAAGGTTTTTGTGGGTTTTTTAAAGTGAAATTATTGCCAGACAGTAGCATTAACTAGCAAGTTCAGTAATGAAAGGGGAAAAGAATTTCTTTTCCAGTACCTGTTTTAAAACCATAATGAACAAAAAGGGAAAAAAAAGGGAAAAAAAGCTCCAAGGTTCCTAGATTTGTTTTTTTTTAAAAAAGCAGAGCACTTTACAATTATTTACAACCTGAAACTGCCTGAACTCAGCAAGTGACTTTAATGTATTTCATCTTAAAGAAGGAAAAATGTAGCATTTAGTCATTTCAATACAATACCCGCTAATGTTGAAATGTGTTTATACGTGTGTGTGTGTGTGTGTGTGTACGCATGTGCATGTGTCGAGGATCAATAACAAGATTTTATTTGTGGCCCATTGATATTTTTCAAAGTCTTTATTATGCTTCTGAGCAGTTTGTGCTGTAACTTGCCTTATGAGACCTTGTCCACTAACGATTTTCTGTTAACAAGCTAGTGAGACACAGTAGTGAGCGTTGAGGTCAGAGCAGTGATGACTACAACAGGGAGAAGTCCTCCTGTGCCGGATGATGTAATTCATCACCGTTTTCAGCTATGGCTGCTTTTGTTGTTGCTGACATATTCTACTCCCAGTTTCCAGGAGCTGGCAGTAATGAGAACAGCTGTGTAAGGTGTGATCAAGTAGATGATGTGCTCAGCCTGGTGGCAGAGCTATGAGAGCAAGCGGACAGGTTAAGGAGCATCAGGCAGGCTGAGAAAGAGATAGACTACTGGAACCATGCTCTGCCCTCCCTGAGACAGAAACAGGGACAGACACCAGAAAAAAAACAAGATCAAGGGGATCATGTCTCCTCCCCCCACCACCAGGCAGAAGGCAGGACCTTAAAGGAAAGGAGTGAATGCAGGCAAGCCCATGCTCAGGGTGGCAGGTCCTTGCTTACCTCACCTTCCTAGGCGCCTTTACACAACAGGCTCTGGATGTGGAAGGCCAGACAGCTGATGATGTGGATGATGGTGTCACCAAGGTCAGAAAGACCTGCTCCCCATATCACAACCACCTCCTTTCATCAAGGAAGAAAGTTGTAGATGACTCCCTTCTGAGGGGAACAGAGGGTCTAATATGCTGGACAATGTGCCCTCACAGTCCAGAAAGACAACTGTATCCTGGGCTGCATGAAAAGAACAGTGGCCAGCAGGTTGAGCGAGGTGATTCTGCCCCTCTGCTCCTGTCTGGTGAGACCTCACCTGGAGTACTGTGTCCAGCTCTGGAGCTCTCAGGACAGGAAGGACTTGGACCTGTTGGAGCGGGTCTGGAGAAGGGCCACAAAAATGATCAGAGGGCTGGAGCACCTCTACTATGAGGAAGGGCTTGAGAGAGTTGGGGTTGTTCATCCTGGAGAAGTGAAGGCTCTGGGGAGATCTAATTGCCACCTTTCAATACCTAAAGGGGGCTTATAAGAAAGATGGGGACAGACTTTTTAGTAGGACCTCTTGCGATAGGACAAGGGGTAATAGTTTTAAACTGAAAGAGGGTATATTCAGACAAGATATAAAGAAGAATTTTTTTACAATGATGGTGGTGAGGCACTGGAACAGGTTGCTCAGAGAGGTGGTAGATGCCCCATCCCTGGAAGCATTCGAGGTCAGGCTGGATGGGGCTCTGAGCAACCTGATCGAGTTGAAGATGTCCTTGCTCATTGCAGGGGGCTTTGACTAGATGACCTTTAAAGGTCCCTTCAAACACAAATCATTCTATGATTCTATGAAATAATTTCCCAGAAGTTTCCCGGGGTTTGCTGTTGTTGGGGGCCATGGTACAAGAGGCTGCTCAATAAACACGTTTATTTGTGTGGGAGCTCTGGGTGCTTGCAGGAGCTGCAGTGAGCAACATTGAGGTTTACTCTTGCTGCTCTGAAATCAGGCAGTTGCCTTCATTTAACCCAGCATGAGACAACTGTGATATTGCCTTGCCCCTAACAGGGTGAGCGGTTCACTTTTATGAGACTAACACTGCTGGCAACTCCTGGGTCCGGGGGCACCTCCCTAGCCCTGCGAGAGCTGCTCCACTCTTACGGGGCCACTGCCTCACCATCCTCAGAGAGAGAGGAAAAAAATATTTCACATATATTTAAGATTTTATTTCCACTTTGTTCATCTGCAGGATACTTCCCTCCCCTGGTCTGCTTGTGCAAAACAAATAATCAGCAAAAGCCAGAAACAGCACTTCATACATGAGGCTTTTGATTTCTCAAGGCCAAGCAACGTTTGTTTTTATGCTCACCACATTACACCTCCTTCACTACCATTGGCATGTGCACTCCAAAACATCTTTCAATAAACATACAACCCTCCAAAGACTCTCCCCTCCCCCTTCAAATTGCTTAGAAGGCATTCCTTATTACCAGCCAGTACTTTATGTACAACTTACAAACAAGCAAATAATAATTTTACTACACACTAAGTTATTTTCATTTTTCTAGGACCGCCTAATAGCAAAGAAGCACAAAAACATAGAAAACTGGAGGAAAATCCCTTTTTCCCCCCCAAAGGAAAAAAAAAAGCCTTGTGCTACACTTCTCAACACTGAAATCTTTTACGACATAATGCCCATGAGTACATTTTGAAAGGATTTACTTTTCCAAAGGCAGCTGCTGAGGCATCTGAGCAGGTCCCGTCCCCAGGTTTGTCAGGGGTTGATGCAGACCAGCTCCAACCCCCAACCTGCAGCCCCCCCTGACAGCACCCTTCCAGCTGCCTGGTACTGAGAGGGGAGCTGCGCTTGGTGGATCAGTGGTCTAATGAGCAAGACCATTAATAAATAAATACAGCGATAATTAATGCTGCCCAGATTTTTATCTGAGATATCTTTCTGCATTTTTTTCATGAAAATTTTATTCTTTGCTTTTTCCCCTTGATTTCCTCCATTTCAGAGTCAAAAGAACTGCCTGATGAGCAGGCACCCATGTATTCAACATCTGGACGCTGCTCTCTGGGAAGCAGCAGCTGGCAGCAGGGCCAGCACTCTCCACCCCGGGGGGAATCCAACATGCCGGAGAGGAACTGTGAAAAGCATCTGACAAGGTGAGGAAGCGCCAACAAGCTGATTAACAGCACAGGTAAATGGGGCCACATGCTGCAGCCACAAGTTTCCCTGGCAAGGATTAAGCTGCTGCTTGTTGCATGAGGAATTGCCTCCTTTTATTAGCTTTGAAGGTGACTTTTTGTTGGCATTGCACACTGCTCAGTGTCTCTCAGGCTGGGCAAGGGCCCCCTGGTCTGGGCCCCCCCTGCTCCTGCATCCGGCAACAGCCCTTTTCTAAGCCAAAGGGGACTGGCTTCCTCACCCACATCCCGGCTGGGAGTTTTCATGGGAAGAGCAATCTTAACTGCATTTTCTACATAAAAGCTCTGCTGACTGAAGTATGGTACCACACAGTGGACTGAGACATTTGATTTGACATTTAGAACTCTCTTACTGTGAAGTGATTTAAATCACACTGAAACACCACTGTTACATTATTTTCAGTATTTTCAGAGTAAGGAAAATTTAGAGAGTCACCTGTCCAACCAACTAATTCCCAGAAACTTAACAAGGCCTGCAGACACCTATGTTTGAGTAAAAACCCTGGAGCTGCTGCTGGCACCGGCAGTATTGTCTGTGCTTCTCCCTTCTGCTTCACATCTGTCTGGGAGCAGCCGGGAGCAGAAGCCAGGGATACAGGTGGGCACAGGGGGCTGCAGCATGCCCAGGGTAGCTGCAGCCAACCCCCTACTTTCTGCCTCCCCTGGGAACACGCTAAAGGGGCAGCTGTTCTGTGAGCTAGTTGGAGAGAAATGTTTTGGTGGGGGAAAAAATGCTGTTTGGGAAAGAAAAAAAGCTAGTGGAACAGCAGAGGAAAAGTTAAGAAAACAGCAGGCCCCAAAAAATCTCATGACTGGGCACAACACTGGAAGAGTGGAGGAAGAAATCAGTACTTGGCTGGAGAAAAATCCAAAATAATAGATAGATAGTGCAGTGGGTGTCAAAACAACGGATTAAAGCAATGCTTTCCTCTCTGCCTTTGCAGCAGCGCTGGACCAATGACTGTCCTCTTATCCACAGCTGAGGATAATATATTTTTATGCAAAGATTAATATGAAGATTACTTTTTGTCCTTTTTTACTATTTCTGGAAAAAAAAAAGTAAAAAATCGTATCGACCCCAAACTAATAAGACCTACATATCAAATCCAGAATGCATTTTCAAGGACCTTATAAGGAAATCCAGTACTGAAAATTGCTGCACCGTACAGTATAGTGGAAAGATGGGAAGATTAGAGAACAGTGAAAAACAAATAATATACCCATGTTTCTACTATCTTATGTCTTCCATTTTTCCTGAGAGATCACTTTTGCTCTCAAAAAATACTTTCACCTCATACCTGAGTGCTCAGAAACGTGATAACAACCAAAGGGTTAATAGAAAGCATTCAACTTTCTGCCACTTTTACAAGAGTTGTAATAGGTATGTATCTATCTTTGATTTTCATTGCTTGCAGCGAAAATGTTTTACACATTTCAGCACAATGATTTCTTCCTTTTCTTGATGATGCTCACCACAGGACTGGTTCTGAGAAGGACAGTATGATCTCTCTCCTACAGCTGCAGAGACTTATTTGTCTAGTGCATAAATACATGGTGCATTGCCTGGACATAATATGCCAAAACAAAGGATAAGCAGACTGATATCAATACAGTTAAAGCACTGCTGAATTTGGGTTGTGGGGTTTTTTTTTTTTCATTTCATTAGAAATATAAGAACAATTTATCTAAATTCTTTTTTAAGATCAACCAGACCAATGGCAACAACAAAGTTGCAGTAAGCAAATAATAGAAATTTTGTATTTTCATGTGCACTCTGTTTAAAAATACAAATGATTTCATTTTATGTGGGAAAGCACTTCCACATGTAAGCAGCAAAAAATAGACATAGGTACAATGAACAGAACATTACAGTCATGTGCAAAATAATAATAACAGGAGAAAAGAGTATGTATTTGTTAAAGGTTATAGTTATATTTTATACATATAACCGTGAATCTTTATATTTACATACATCTCTCACTGGATGCAACATTTGGAAACACGTATCGGTGCATGAGATAAATTTGTATCCAATCATGTTCTTCAGATTCTATGAACTTTATCTAAATTGTCTCCTATCGAGGAGAAATTGTACTGCAGTTTATTATGAGACTTTTTCCCCCCCTAACCCTCTTGGTATTTCCTCCTAGCAATCACTGCCACAGCCTTTTACTTTTCTCTGGGATGTTAGGAGAAGGTGAATGGTGGAGGTAAAAATCCATGGATGCAGAAAGGACAACCGACTTTTAAACGAGCTATTGAATTTTTTTATTGAGCAATAGAAAAGAAGGACATCTTCATGAACCTGGGATTAAGCATCCTGTAACTATGTTCAGCTCTGGGCAAGATTCCATTACCACTTTTAATCTTAAATTTCCTTTTCTGAAAACAAATGTGGGACAACTGGCTTACAGCAATAGAAGGCCTAAACAGAAGAATAATTTGGATCTAAAGCTATTTGAAATGCACACCTCCAGTGACACATTCTTCAGTTTTTGTTCTGGCTGATGCTACATTATCTTCATATGTAATGCTAACAGACACCAGCAGTACAATATATCAAAACACCTTTACAGAAAGAAAGTAGAGCCCACCCAAAATGTGCACATTCCTGGCAGCTCTGAGAGATGCACAGCTGGAGGACAGCACTTTCCCCATCTCACCCCAGTTTGAAGCTATAGTTAAGCACCTCATTTCAATGTCTAAATGAAGTTGCTCTAGTCTAGGCTAACCTGGGGAAAAAGTGGAGAGGGAGAGCAGCCACCCAAGAGGGCCTTGGGAGCAGCTTCTCTCTCCACTGAACATGCAGGGAGCCTATGGAGAGGTGACTCAGGAACCTCCACAGTCGGCTTTAAACCAGCAAACAGTAAGAGACCTGGTCCTTTATGAATTTTGCCACTCATCATTACAAAAACCATCCATACAAAAGTCCATTTGTTCAAGGCATTCCTCTTGATAATACATCACTCAGTACCACAAAGCTCAGCTCAATGTTTTTTTAAGTGCTGAAGAATAAAAATGTTGAAGAACCAGAAAACATCAGAGAGAAAACCTTGGTTTCTGTCCCCACCCCCTTCCCAGAGCGGTGGCTCTCTTTTAAGTGAGGCTTAAAGATAATGTTGCTGAGGTTAATACTCTGAAGAATTAATTTATGCATGTGTAAATGTATGCCTCTGAAATGATCTTGGTCTAAAGTAATTAGGAGGAAAATAGATATGAGGCATCTGCGAGAAAATAAAGTATTCAGAAATTAAAAAAAAAAAAAAGGAATCGTACTGAGTTCAAAATGGCTTTCAGATACAAGTGACATAGTTTGTCATAATGTTAGGCACAGATCTGAAATGTCATTAACAGAATGTCTTACATCTGTAAAAAGAAGCCTTTTTGATTGTTTTTGTGAAACTCTAAATGAACATGACCTATCATTTCTTGTAGAAATGTTGGTATAGTCTACTATAACTCGTATAGGACCGACACCATGCTTTACATGTTAAAGTAAGCCTCATTAGTCTCATTTTATGGCTTGGAAAGTAAAGATGATGAGATTTGCCTAGGAAAACATAGCTGAAAGTAATTTTAGGCTAAAGGGGTGTCAAGCACTTCAGTTTGTGTCGCTGTGCAGCAGTGCAGCATCCCTGCTCTTCAAGCTACTTCGAAGCAGTGATGAATGTAATTTTCAACAGGGAGGAAGAAGGAATTGTAGTTTCTTCTCTTTTGGCACTCTTATGAGGTGATACTTGCAGTACAGTCTTTCTGTAAATGCAGATCCAATTAACGAGTCAGTACTTGAATGGTACAAATGAGAATGAAACAGAGGATGAAGTATTCGGTCCCGGATGACAGGGAGAGCAGGAAAGAGTAATGTGCTCTCTCAGACCTAGAGAATGAAGAAAGGAGCTTGTATCAAATAACTGTTTTTATACCCCTGACTTAACAAAGCAGTGAATATTTAAGTGTATGTGAATTTGAAAAGTAATTGCTACACACTTTGCAGATTTTCTAATGTCAAAATTCCTTAAAGCATTTCCATTCTGTAATGCCTAAAATGACTATGAAAACTGCTAAGTTAAAATGGTTCATATATTGACAACTGAAACCATGTCATTTAGAAAGCCTCTTTTACTGGATACACATCACTCTTGCACACAGTGTTAATGTACATGACATTGCCAATGGTGCAAAACAGAAAAAAAAGGAAATGAAAGTACAGCATCAGTTTAAATATCCCTACATTGTAACCTGGAATAGGATCAAACTGTCAGACAGCAACCGACTGCTGCAACGAGCTCTCAGCCTGGAGTACATTAGCTAGACCAGTATGACATTGGATCAAGCTGTTTAGCTGGAAAACAGAAAAAAAAGAACCAGTGTCTATGCAGATCCAATTTACAAATACTGGCCCAGAGTAAACCCTACTGTGAACCCCATAAATTCATAGTTAACAGGAGATTAATTTAGTCCAAACTGAGTTGTGAAAGACTGAAATACATTAGCACGGAGATGGAAAAATCCCATCATTGTAAGCAATCCTAATGTAAGGGACGGCTAAAAGGGAGGTATTGACTGCTAATTCCTCCAAGCAAGAGCAATCCTGTCGGTGGAAAGGAGATTCACCATGTCAAACGGGAATGCACACTGAGGCATAAACTACAGTGTGAGTGCTGGAGCAGGAGAACGTAACCACACACAGACCCCATGGACTGTTTCTGTGAGTACAGTGTTTGGCAGCAAAGGTTAAAACCAAAGCTAAACAATATTGCTCAGTACCGTGCAACAAACCTCATTACCAAGTAGGTCTATTATATTTACATTCTTAATACTTGTCGTGGTTCGGCCCCAGCCGCAGCTGAGCACCAGACGGCCGCTCACTCACCCCTCCTCCACGGTGGGATGAGGAGGAGAGTGGGAAGACTCGTGGGTTGGGATAAGGACAGTTTACTGGGACAGCAAAGGGAGAGGGAAATAACAACAACAGTACTGATAACAATGCTATTTGCCCACCCCTAGAGCCCAGTGCCCATCCCATCCCCGAGCAGTGACTCCTCTTCCCCGGCCAGCCCCCATTATATACTGAGCATGACATCATACAGTATGGAATACCCCTTTAGCTAGTTTGGGTCAGTTATCCTGGTTGTGTCCCCTCCCAGCTTCTTGTGAAAATTAACTCTACCGCAGCTGAAAATCAGAAAACCAGGACAATACTGTAATCAACATGCCCGAACTGCTCAGAACAAATTCAAGCTTGGAGTTTCCTGCATTCAAACACAATTATATTCTTTCAATAAAATGCAAAATTCTTCCTTTATCACACATTTATTATGAACTACATTTTTCTCAGTCAAAGTATGCAAAATGTTATGATTTACCAGTACTGAAGCACTAGTAAGGACCTTTTTGTGTTCACTGTAGCAACTTATTCTGTTAACCTGATAGTAAAACAGATAATAGAAACTTCCTTTCAAAGTTCATCGTGCAGGAAAATGCAGCTGTCCTCAAATGTTTTCATGTTACATCATTGTGTTTAAAATGCTAATTTTCATATGCAAAACCATTTTGAAAGTTTTCTCAGTTTCTTTCTATTCCTGGTGAAGCTGTGCTTTCATAAACGTTTATGAATTGGGATGAAGTGGCCTGTGGCTATTGCACGTTTTTCAGACAAGGATTCCACACTAATTTCTGGTTCCTGTTGTTTAATTCAATGCAGCACTGGGTTTTGTTCGCTGGCTTTGCAGGCATACTGTGCAACTATTACACCCGGTTTCCAGCAGATTGTAAAAGCAGCTTGTCAAAGGGTATGTTGTGCATATGCTTGAGGTTTTGAAATCTCTTGAAGACCAAGTTTCACATTTGTTAACCATGGTTGCATGTTTGCTGTTACATGGTTACTGTTTGCTGACAGATCTGCAAATCACAGATGGTAATTCTTTCAGAGATTTGTGAGAGTGGAATTTGATTTTGCTACTTAATTTAGATGACTTGGTAAATCATATAAATTCAAATACATTAAAGATTATTGGCCAAGTCATCTCCTTTAGAGGAAAAGCCCAAATTCTCTATGACTAATCCAGTCTTTGAGACATATACAGCTGGCAGACATTATCCTTACTTCTAAGGCAGAGACACCAGGCAAAAGCAAGTTTGTCTGACAGTGCAATTATTGCCTATTATTAGTCTTGGTATTAAGGCAAATGCATAGAAAAACTATCCAATAAGTAGGGAAATCAAGACAATACCTGATTTTGACACCTGTCTACCATAAATTTCAGTTTCAGGATCTTAGTGCTACTCAGATGAATAGACAAATATGGAAGTGACAGCATGGAGGAATAAACACATATGAAAAACACATTTCAAAAATATAGCAAGATGAAGTTATCCCACATATGTTCTAATTGTCAATTAAGTATTTACATATACAAGTTGCAAGTGCATTCATGTAGATTGACACTCAGGTATACATTCTAGCCATAAAAGTTTAAACAAGAACACATAAGTCTACTGTATCTTGATATTTTAGTACAAATAAAATAATTGCTGTCTGAAATTGTACTGTACTCATTCTTCATTTAAAATATAAAATTTAATGTATGCCCTGGTGAGAAAAATTTGAGACTACAGCCAATAAAAAAATGCGGATATTCTATCATACACATTCAGTCACATATATAATTAACAATGAAAGTTTATTAGGGATATTTATTCTACTGAAGTTGACTAGAGTATATGTTTAAGTGAATGAGCCATCTGTTTCCACTGTGCTCTCATCTTAATGTCGACATTTTACTTTTCTCTCCTGTCTACATACATGCACAGATGCACACTGTACATTAGTAATAGTGCAAGCAGATGCTGTGACTTACTTGCACTTGTAAAAACATAATAGATTGCATTTAGTTATTCTGGAATTACATAGTCCACACAGCCACCGTAGAATTGCACCAGGTTTTAAATACACAAATCTAAACACTAATCCATCTGCTTAATGACCTCCAAAACAATATGATTTTTGCATCCTTCCAGGTATGACAACATAGTACTGAGACAAAGTCAACTTTTGTGGCTTTTAATACTCTTGGAAGGGCACAGATATTCTTGACTGGAAGTCACAAAACTGGCTGTTGGCTCAAATCCTTTTTTGAGCACCAAGGAGCAAAATCTTCTCCTTCCTTCTATGCATTCGGCAATAAGGCAAAGCCCTGTTGCTCCACATGAGCCATCTCCAACCAAACCTGCAGAATGCTGTTGCACAGGCAGCACTCAGAAGGGGGGCAGCATTGGCAGAAGGGCTGCAAAGACCTTGGTGAATATCCTCCTTGTGGGATCATGATCATATGGCTGCACCCATGATCATATGGTCTCTCACCATCATTCTTTGTCTCTTCAAATAAATGCTGGTTTGGTGATTCCCAAACACATTTGAGGTATGGTTTGGACAGTATAAAAGCAGTATATTGTGATTACCAGTTAAGAGTGTATTATTCCGTAATGATGCACACTAAGTTCCTGGTGGCTACGTGCAGCAATAGAGGCCACCTTTGAGGCTCTTTTTGCACAAACCATCTGCTTCCAAATACCAAAGAAAAGAGATATTCTAGGGGAACTTAAGCCAGAAGCCCCAACTCAGGCGGCTGTCCTTAAAATAGTATGACTTAAGCCAGGCTTAAAACAGAATAGACTTAAGACTTAAAACAGTATGACTTTTGAAATCAAATATTTTGCAAGACAAAATGCAGCAGCAAATACATGCAAAGTGCACTACTGTGCAGTGCCAGAGAGACATCTGCCTCCAGCGCCAAGATGCCTTCTCATATAATAATGCCTCTGCAATGCTACCTGACAAACCTCATAAAGCCTCTGCCTTATCTTCCTTCACATCCTCCCTGAAAACTCTGCCAAGATGACTCTACTGCTCTGTGATCTGATAACACAGAGACATCTGGCAAGCGAAGACTGCCCATTTTTATTGAAAACATGTTTGTTTTGCAGGCATTTCCGTCTCACACAGTCCATCCACTCTTGCTGAACGGTTCTTGCCTGATGTTTTGTGTAATCTTACATTAGTTTATACAAGCATGTAGGAGATGGAATGTTTTTCTTTCCTGAAAGTACTGCCTACAATGATCCTTAATGCTTTATCAAGTGTTCTAGAATTTACCAGGTCAAAATTACAAAAGCCACAACCTAAAATTTTATGAGTAGCTAAAGAAAACTAATGGCATATGCCTTCAGTTAGTGGCAAATAAATGCTTTTAGAAGAACTGACATGCTTCTGCATTGTATAATACAACTGTGAAGAAAAATTTAAATATATTTAATATGACACTAGTTCACTGACATCAATGGGAATATTGTCTGAAAAAGGAGGCACAAAACTGATAGTGATGTTGTTATTTTAATTTCTGGAAAATTTCCAAGCTTTTAATTTTCCCTTCCACACTGCAGTCTGTATTTTGTTACAGAGGGACAGGCTTTAATCTCCTCCTGCTTCCCCACTTTGAACTATAAATCACTACCAAGTTGTATTAGATTCTCAGAAAAAAAGATAATAATGATAGTGGTCATGGTTAAGAACACATAATAAGTCCACGATGAAGACATTTACAGGCTGGAAGGCTAACACTTAAGCATTTAACGCTATCCTCCCTTCATTAATTTTTTAAGTAGCAGAGAAAAGAATGCAAATGCTTGCAGGCATATAAGCGTCTTTGCAATGAATATGCTTTTAAGATTTCAAACTGAACTTTCACAACATTTTTCAGCACATTTTGCCATTCTAAGTCATACTCTGATATTTTGCAAAATTAATCATCACCTCATACATCAATTTGTCATACATACAGAGGATAAGACACTGATTTAAGGAAACAGACAAAGTCTCAGCAACTTTTTTGCTCTCACCACTCAATCTGAGGAAAAAAAAAAAGTAATTTTCCTCTGAATGAGGATGTGTGTCATATAACAGCAATGGCCTTTTGCATTTGGGGTTTGCAAACATATTTGAATTTTATGCATGGAAAGAGTGGCAACAGTTTTGAAGATTTAGATTATCAAAGGCTTAATTTGTATAATACAAGAAGACATAAATAGTGTTTGTTAATAAGAATGATAGCTAAAAGTTGCATGAGATCAGTTCTAACTGTAGCAAATATAAATATACATTTATATACATATATATGTATACATACATATATACTTTTATTTTTAAAGTGTGGGGGGGGTTGTTAACATGATGCAATGACAGATCACAATGTTTCAAGAAGTTCTTCAATATTTGATGTATTTTCAGTTGGATTATGCAAATCCTGAATGGATTTCTACAAACTAGAAATTCCACTGTATGTTGTACATGGGTGCAATCTCAGTTTTGAAGGCAGGTTATTCTGTGAAAAAAAACTTTATTCAGATGTTGTACTTAAATCTAGACCTGTGGTATTATCTCTTAGTATTCAGATGATTATCCAGTGAGTGTTGAAATTATGCAGCAAAAACTATGGAAACCTGGAAAAGATCAGCACTACATGCTCCCCTTTTTTTCCTTCAGGAAATAATGTCTAATATCTTTCTGACGAGCTGCTACCCTGCATTGCAGTATGTTCCTTGAATGCATCTGTTCTTCTGGTACTCCAGAGGAATCGGGACTAGCTAGCACTCTCCAGTGTGCTCCAAAATGCAGCATAACAAGGCAAACAGAATGTTAATGCAAGTTAACTGATTATACTACCTTGATGATAAGTTCAAAATGCAGAAGGTGGACAGGAAAGAATATAGTCATCTGCCTCAGATGTATGGTGTCATGCATAACAAAGGATTGAAGATGAACACTTGCTAAAGATATGAGCATTCCAAGTACAAACCCTAAAACGTAGAAAAAATAATTTATAGTTGTTCAGAAATATAAGTTACTATTTGAATATCTGTTAATTCTGAAAATGAAACATGCAGAAGTTGCTCCTGATACTCTGTGCTTGAATTATGCACAGAGAGATATCTTTACCCTGAAACATATGGAAGGAGAAAATATTGTCTTCATACGCTTTCCCACTAACACACACTGACTATGCTAGTAATAATATGCCTCTATTTACTGTCATTCATCAAACTATTTTCAGTAACAGAACAGAAAAAAAAACCCAACAAATGAAATAATGCTTCTTTCTTTTGATTAGATATGCTAACCGACTCAGAGTAGGAGAGCATACAGTAAAACAGCCTGAAGGAGCTGCGATATTTCAAGATAGAGACCCTTCTGCAGGTGACGTGTAACTGATCAACACAGTACTAGATTACCTTTACTATCCCGCAGGGCATGTAGGCCTGTCTGTGTCCACAACATCAAATGCATGCAAGTTATTCCTCTCCATCGGAAAGAAAACTGTCTCACGGCTTACATGAGATTTAGACCCAGAGAGTTTTGAATGCGTTGTAGTGATCAGGCTCCATCTTTTCTGAAGATCTAGGAGAGTGCTTTGGGACAGACAGTGGTGCTTGGGGAGCTTGCATGCTTTGTGCTGTGGGACAAGGCTGCCAAAAGCACTATTGTGCCCCACACTCCTCTTTTGGCTTCCTCCTCCCTCATTCACTACTGGATTTGGCCTTGGTTGATAAGGTGGGTCGCTTAGATTCACTGAAAAGACCACACTTTCTCTGTTCCAATTTCTCCGCTTCCCATTGTCCACTTTCAGAAGAAATCACCATGAAGTGAAAGGACCAGAAGGGCATTTCTTCACTGAGAGTTCAAAAAACCAGTGCATTTGAAACTTGTTGAAAAATTCCAAGCAAAATACTTGCCGTCTTACAGGGAGAAAGAGAACTGAAGATGCACCGTGGCTATCACACCAGCAGCAAACACTGCTGAAAATCGCCTGTTCTTTTGCATTGCTTCTCCATTTACACAATGCTATTCATGTCCCAAATGCTCACCATTCAGTAGCAATCTCTTTACTTAGGCTCTGCTATTTTTGTGTGTGATTTTACAGTTGCTTTGGAATAACAAGGACTAAACCCTCTTCTTTATATAAAAGCAAAAATTTCTAGGTTCTTATGTGGCTTGTGATTCAGGCATGTAAAACAATAAAGAAGATATAGGCATATGCATATACAGAACTGGTTCTATACAGGCTTCAATGCATTTCACTATAATAGCTTAAGAGGAGCCTGTTTACAGTATTACTGACAAGAATATCTTCCTTGACTAGCAAACTAAAAGTTACCACCTTTAAATAGGATTCAACTACTACCACACTGGCTAGAATAAGCAAACAGCATTTTCAAATCTGTGTCAGAGTTTTGCAGCTGACATCTTCCTCCTGCAGCATTAAAGCAGCATTAGAAAAGTGTTTTGTGTATTTCTGTTTTCAGTAAGAGGAGGGAGTTCCACTATACACAGGAAAGCTCTACTACCCATGGACAGAGATGATCTTCCACATTAGCAAGTCATGGTATTCAATTTACAATAAAGAAATACTTTGACTTAGAGTATTTATTTCAGCAGGTTTTCCTATTGTAAAGCTATCAAACAACAACAGGTCCTAGCTATTATTGATCAGTACCACCACAGTCACAACACTAAAATTGTAGCTCTCGCTTCTTTTCAATTAGAAAATGGGACATAAAATACCTAACCTGACTTGGAAAATATAATCTTTCCCATCATATTAATTTTAATTGATTTCCTTGAGGTCTTTTCAAAGGCTCCTGTCTGACAATTCGCCTTCACAACTGTGGTTGTTTTTACTGTGCTTTAAAGGTTGTTGAAGAAACGTTGGAGTATAATCCTGTTTACACGATCCTTCCTTTTTGTTACCTAATACTCCTTTACTTCTTCTTGAAAGCCTTTTCTTATGCCTCAGGAGGGCAAACCAACTCTGTTACAAATGAAAATCATGAAATCATGCCCTTTACATTTTGGCCCCAGGACATCATTAAACCCTCATACTTATTCATTAATAACCATCATTACTTGTTTTGTCTATCATTATTTATGATATATGGCTTAGAGCAAGGTAATTGTCTATCTATGGAGAGGCTTAACCATGAAAAAAACCCCACAATTATGTGGAATTTTAGGACAACAAGGATCTGTAATTATATATTTTGCTTATTAGCCTATAAAGAATAAAGGCTTATTCTCCACATAGTGATATTTCTTCTCTTATCTAAATAATTGTGCATCTTAGCTGTCTGTGTGCACCATAATGACTAAAGGATTGCACATAACCAACATATTTTCCTATCCCTTTTCCCTTGTGGATATCCTAAAACACTCAGCAACACAAAATACAGGGGAAAGAGCATGGATTCCGAAAACATGCAGATAAAGTAAATCGCAAATTACTGAGCTCAGGTTGTTTTTCTTTTCCCATCTTTGACATTTTTCAGAACAGGATACCTATAGCAAGAAGCGCTACATTCACAGTATCAATTCAGATGTACTCACAAAGTTACTCTGCCACCACAGAGAGACTACCCTATTAAAAGAAGAATGTGGAACAGGATTCCTACAGCTGCATACATTTGGTTTACAAATGAAAAAGTGTAACCTTGATGTTGCTGCTTCAAAATGTGTCACATACAGCAGTAGTCTTAAATTCACTAAAAGAGAATGGGCCTTTTCAGGATTGATGTCATTGCAAGTTCAAAGCAAAAGATAACACATCTGGAAATATACTTTGGGAGTGTATACTGAAATTACATCCATACCAAATATATCATTTTCTCAGCAAAATTTCCTCCTCTCTCTCCACCTAAAATCATCTGACAGATTTTGCTTTCAAACCCAGGTAAGAGAACTTTTAAAAAATTATTTTATTAAACTGTATGTGAGGAATGTGACGTGAGCTCATGTTGAAGCCTTGTACTTCCTTGGTTCTGACAAGTACCAAATTTTGTTTTGGTTAGTCTGGATAGTATTTCAATGACACAGTAGCAACAGTCAGAGGCACTTCAGGACTCCTGGACACCGGTTTAACCTTTGATATCCATTTCATACATCCAAAGGCTACACAGAGATGACTGTCAGCCCATTTGTCTCCTGTCTAACACAGGACAGGGAACCTTATCCACTAGTATTTGCCAGCTGTTCTACAATTCACTAATTGAACTCCCCGCCTTAATCAATCAAGCCTCAGTTTAAAGAAGGCTCTCTTTGTATACCTTCAGTGTTCCACAGGACCTTATTACATCTGCCTCAACAAGAAAAGAAGAGGAAAAAAATATTTTCAAGGTAAAAGAGCAGCTGGGTAATCAAATAGGAAGCTTATTTTTGTTTGTTTTAGTTGTCATCTTAGCTTTCTGGACAAGAACAAGTCTACCAACAATAGCAGTATCCTTCATTCAGTGGCAACAGTTTTATTGGGAGGTTACAGAATAAATAGATCTTCTTGGTTTTTAACAACTAAAAACCTACAATTGATAATTTCATCCATAAGATGCCAAACTGTTTCCAATGATTAATATGAATTAAAAGTAATATTTGAATTCCCTTTTTATTTAAATGGTGTCATACATGTTTCCACAAAATCTAATGAGCTTCATAATAAACAAGCAAGCCACTACTGTTACTTGTCATTGAAATTCTGGAATGAAGTTTTTGCCAAAACTGGTTTTGTGATTATCCAGCTACTTTGGTACAGCTTGCTCAAACATAGGCAAAAAGAGACAGCTTATCCGCTCTGCTTATGTGCAGGCCAGGCAGAGTGTAATTGGAGTGACTATAAATACATTGGCAGCAGAAGGTGGGCTACAGAGAATCTCCATGGTTTGTTGGATGTCACTGGAAACATAGTGACAAAGGATGAGGAAAAGGCTGAGGTACTTCATGCCTTCTTTGCCTCAGTCTTTACCAGTAACACCAGTTGTTCCCTGGGTACCCAGCCCCCTGAGCTGGAAGACACAGGTGGTCGGGGAGCAGAATGAAGCCCCCATAATCCAATGGGAAATGGTCAGCGACCTGCTACACCACTTAGACACACACAAGTTTGTGGGGCCAGGTGGGATGCACTCAAGGGTACTGAGGAAGCTGGTGGAAGTGCTCACCAAGGCACGTTCCATCATTTATCAGCAGTCCAGTCTAACTGGGGAGGTCCCAGTTGGCTGGAGGTTAGCCAACGTGATGCCCATCTACAAGAAGAGCCGGAAGCAGGATCTGGGAAAGTACAGGTCTGTCAGTCTGACCTTGGTGCCAGGGAAGGTTATGGAGCAGATCATCCTGAGTGGCATCACATGTCATGTACAGGACAACCAGGTGATCAGGCCCAGTCAGCATGGGTTTATGAAAGGCAGGTCCTGCTTGATTCACCTGATCTCCTTCTATGACAAGGTGACCTGCTTAGTAGATGAGGGAAAGGCTGTGGATGCTGCCTCCCTTGACTTCAGTAAAACCTTTGACAGTCAAGCTACTCCAGAGGTAGCAGCTAGGCCCAAAAGGCCCATGCCTCGGGTCATGACCACCCCAACAATGAAGAAAAGGAGACTTATAGTTGTAGGGGACTCCCTTCTGAAAGGTACAGAGGGCCTGATATGCAGGGCAGACCCTCCTCTCAGAGAAGTTTGCTGCCTCCCTGGGGCCCGTGTCAAGGACATCACTAGGAAACTCCCCAGCCTAGTACAGCCCTCTGACTATCACCCACTGCTGCTCCTCCATGTGGGTGGGGATGAAGCAGAGACACATACCACGAAAGCGATCAAAAGGGACTTCAGGCTCTTAGGACAGTCACTGAAGGATTCGGGGGTGCAGGTAATATTGTTCTCCCTCCTTCCAGTTAAGGGCAGCAATGTTGGGTGGAACAGGCGGACACAGTCCATAAATGCATGGCTCCGTGGCTGGTGTCAACGCCACAACTTTGGGTTCTTTGACAATGGGGTGGCCTACACGGCACCAGGCCTGATGAACCCTGATGGGATTCCTCTCTCTCAAAGGGGGAAGAGGATCTTCGCCCAGGAACTAGCGGGGCTCATTGACAGAGCTTTAAACTAGGCTTGAAGGGGGAGGGGGATAACATCAGGCTTGCCAGAGACAAGTTGTGGGATGATGTGCCCAGGTTGGAAGGAGGGGGCGCTGGCAAGGGCCCTTGGCCTATTGCTCAGAGATGTGCTGGATGCACTACAGCACGCTCGAAGCCTAGAGGAGACGAGCCAGGGGCTCCAGATGCAACAGGAACCAACACTGGGAAGATACATCAAAACAATTCCATCCACCCCAGCCAATAAGTCAGCCTCATCGGGGGCACAACTGAAATGCCTCTACACGAACACACGGAGCATGGGGAATAAACAAGAAGAGCTGGAGACATGTGTGCGCCTGAAAGGCTATGACCTTATTAGCATTACAGAGACGTGGTGGGATAGCTCCTATGACTGGAGTGTTGGGATGGAATTATGCATGCTCTTTAGGAAGGACAGGCAGGGCAGACAAGGAGGGGGCGTCACCCTCTATGTCAGTGACCAGCTGGAGTGCATGGAGCTCCACCTGGGGATGGATGATGAGCCGACCAAGAGCCTATGGGTCAGGATTAAAGGGAGGGCTGGGGCAGGGGACAATATAGCAGGGGTCTGCTACAGGCCACCTGACCAGGGAGACCAAGCAGATGAAGCCCTCTATAGGCAGATAGGAGCAGCCTCACGTTGACAAGCCCTGGTCCTTATGGGGGACTTCAGCCACCCTGACATCTGCTGGAGGGACAACGCAGCTGAGCGCAACCTATCCAGGAAGTTCCTGGAAACATCAGGAAAGTTTCCTGATGAAAACTTTCTCCTCCAAGTGATAGAGGAGCCAACGAGGATAGGTGACATGCTGGACCTTATTCTCACCAATGATGAGGGCCTGGTAGGGGATGTCAAGCTCAGGGGCAGCCTTGGCTGCAGTGACCACGAAATGGTGGAATTCAGGATCCTCAGGGCAGCGAGAAGGGCACGCAGCAAGCTCACTACCCTGGACTTCAGGAGAGCAGACTTTGGCCTCTTCAGGGATCTGCTTGGTAGAATACCATGGGACAAAGCCCTGGAAGGAAGAGGGGCCCAAGACAGCTGGCTAATATTCAAGGGTCATCGCCTCCAAGCTCAGGAGCGATGCATCCCAACAAAGAGGAAAAATGCCTGGAGGCCTGCATGGATGAACAAGGAGCTCCTGGGCAAAATCAAACACAGAAAGGAAGCCTACAGAGGGTGGAAGCAAGGGTAGGTAGCCTGAGAGGAATACAGAGAAACTGTCCAAGCAGCCAGGGATCAGGTTAGGAAAGCCAAAGCCCTGATAGAAATTAGTCTGGCCAGGGATGTCAAGGACAACAAGAAAAGCTTCTATAGGTATGTCAGTGAGAAAAGGAGGATGAGGGAAAATGTGGGTCCCCTCCAGAATGAAATGGGTGACCTGGTTACCCAGGATATGGAGAAGGCTGAGGTGCTCAATGACTTCTTTGCCTCAGTCTTCACTGGCAAATGCTTGAGCCACACTGCCCAGGTCACAGAAGGCAGGGACTGGGAGAATGGAGAACCGCCCACTGTAGGAGAAGATCAGGTTTGAGAATATCTAAGGAACCTGAAGGTGCACAAGTCCATGGGACCTGATGAGATGCATCTGTGGGTCCTGAGAGAACTGGTGGATGAAGTGGCCAGCCCACTCTCCATCACATTTGAGAAGTCCTGGCAGCCCAGTGAAGTTCCCGACTGGAAAAGGAGGAACATTACCCCCATTTTTAAGAAGGGTAAAAAGGAAGACCCGGGGAACTACAGGCCGGTCAGTCTCACCTCTGTGCCTGGCAAGATCATGGAGCAGATCCTCCTGGAAACTATGCTCAGAAAAATGGTTGACACACTGGAGGGAAGAGATGCCATCCAGAGGGCCCTTGACAGGCTGGAGAGGTGGGCCCATGTGAACCACGTGAAGTTCAACAAGGCTGAGTGCAAGGTCCTGGACGTGGGTCGGCGCAATCCCAAGCACAACTACAGGCTGGGCAGTGAATGGATTGAGAGCAGTTCTGAGGAGAAGGACTTTTGGGTGTTGGCAGATGAAAAGCTCAACACGAGCCAGCAAGGCACACTTACAGCCCAGAAAGCCAACTGTGTCCTGGGCTGCATCAAAACAAGTGTGACCAGTAGGTCAAGGGAGGTGATTCTGCCCGTCTACTCTGCTCTTGTGAGACCCCACCTGGACTACTATTTCCAGTTCTGGGGTCACCTGTACAAGGAAGACATTGAGCTATTGGAGCAAGTCCAGAGGAGGGCCACAAAGATGATCAGAGGTCTGGAGCACCTCTCCTGTGAGGACAGGCTGAGAGAGTTGGGGTTGTTCAGCCTGGAGAAAAGAAGGCTCCAGGGAGACCTAATTGCGGCCTTCCAGTACCTAAAGGGGCCAACAGGAAAGCTGGAGAGGGACTGTTTATCAGGGGTGTAGTGACAGGACAAGGGGTAATGGGTTTAAACTAAAGGAGGGTAGATTTAGATTAGATGTTAGGAATAAATCATTTACTGTTAGAGTGGTGAGGCACTGGAACAGGTTGCCCAGAGAGGTTGTGGATGCCCCATCCCTGGAAGTGTTCAAGCCCAGGTTGGGTGGGGCTTTGGGCAACGTGGTCTAGTGGAGGGTGTCCCTGCCCAGAGCAGGGGGGGTTGGAAATAGATGATCTTTGAAGTCCCTTCCAACCCAAACCATTCTATGATTCTATAATTACACTCACAGGCCCTGATCCTGATAGGAGACTTCAACCACACAGACATCTGCTGGAAAAGTGGTACAGTGATTTGCAAGCAGTCCAGGTAACTACTGGAGTGCACTGAAGATGGCTTCCTAGTCCAGGTGATATAGAGCCCAACCAGAGGAGAGGCACTGCTGGACCTGTTGTTCGCTAGTGTGGAAGAACTTACTGGATAGGTCAAGATTGGAGGTAGCCTGGGCTGCAGCGATCATGCCCTGGTGGAATTCTCAATCTTGAGAGGGACAGGACAGGTAAAAAGTAGAGTCAGGACCGGACCCTAAACCTCAGAAAGGCAAACTTTTGGCTGTTGAGGGCACTAGTGCGTGGTATCCCTTGGGAAACTGTCCTCAGAGGCAAAGGAGCAAATGAGAGCTGGGAGATACTTAAAGATATTTTTCTCAGGGTGCAAGAGCTCTCAGTCCTGATGTGCAAGAAGTCAGGCAGGGGAGGCAGGAGACCAGCTTGGCTAAGTTTAGCCAAACTAAAATACAAAACCAAAATGCATACGCAGTGGAGGCAGGGATACACATCCTTGTGAGATTATAGGGATACAGCCCAGGAGTGCAGGGAGGGGATCAGATAAGCCAACGCACAGCTGGACCTGAACTTGGCTAGAGACATAAAAAAATAACAAAAAAGGTTTCTTCAAGTACATAGGACAACAAAGGAAGACGAAAGAAACTGTTTCCCCCCAGTGAATGAAATGGGAGACCTGGCTACAACTGACATGGAGGAGGCTGAAGTTCTCACCAACTTTTTTGCCTATGACCACCAGCAAGTACTCTAGCCATGCCACCCAATTCACAGAATCCAAATGAGAATGAAGAACTGCCCACTGTAGGAGAAGATCAGGTTCGAGCCCATCTAAGGAACCTGAAGGTGCACAAGTCCATGGGATCTGATGAGATGCATTCAAGGGTCCTGAGAGAACTGGCAGATGAAATCTCTATCCATCATATTTGAAAGTTGTGGCAGATTGGTGAACTGCCCACCAACTGGAAAAGGGGAAACATAACCCCCATTTTTAAAAAGGGAAAAAAGGAAGACCTGGGGAACTACAGGCCAGTCAGTCTCACCTCTGTGCCTGGCAAGATCATGGAGCAGACCCTCCTGGAGACTACACTCAGGCACATGGAAAATAAGGAGGTTATTGGTGACAGCCAACATGGCTTCACTAAAGGCAAATCGTGCCTGACAAATTTGGTGGCCTTCTATGATTAGGTTACGGCGTTGGCGGATAAAGGAAGAGCAACTGATGTAATCTACCTGGGCCTGTGCAAAGCATTGAACGCTGTCCTACATGACATCCTTGTCTCTAAATTGGAGAGACATGGATTTGACAGATGGACCCCTTGGTGGATAAGGGGTAGTAGCACACAAGGAGTTATAGTCAACAGCTCAGTGCCTAAGTGGATACCAGTGACGAGAGGCGTTCCTCAGGGGTTGGTACTGGGACCGGCATTGTTTAACATCTTTGTTGGTGACATGGACAGTGGGATTGAGCGCACCCTCAGCAAGTTTGCTGACAACACCAAGCTGTGTGGTGGGGTCGACATGCTGGAGGGAAGGGATGCCATCCAGAGGGACCTTGATGGGCTGGAGAGGTGGGCCCATGCAAACCGCATGAAGTTCAACAAGGCCAAGTGCAAGGTCCTGCACGGGGGTCAGGCCAATCCCAAACATCTACACAGGCTGGGAGGACAATGGATTGAGAGCAGTCCTGAGGAGGACTTTGGGATGTTGGTGGATGAGAAACTGGACATCAGCTATTAATGTGTGTTTGCAGCCCAGAAAGCCAACCGTGTCCTGCGCTGTATCAAAAGAAGCATGACCATCAGGTTGAGGGAGGTGGTTCTGCCCCTGTACTCCACTCTTGTGAGACCCCACCTGGAGTACTGCATCCAGCTCTGGGGGCCCCAAGGATAAGACAGACATGGACCTGCTTGAGGAAGCCCAGAGGAGGGCCACAAAGATGATCAAAGGGCTGAAGCACCTCCCGTACAAGGACAGGCTGAGAGAGTTGGGGTTGTTCAGCTTGAGGAAGAGAAGGCTTTGGGAAAGACCTTATTCAGTGTTCCAGTATCTAAAGGGGGCTTACAGGAATGATGGGGATGGGCTTTTTAGCAGGGAGTACAGAGACAGGACAAGGGGTAACAGTTTTATACTGAAGGAGGGTCGATTTAGATTAGATATAAGGAAGAAATCCTTTATTGTGAGGGTGGTGAGGCACTGGAACAGGTTGCCCAGAGAGGTTGTGGATGCCCCCTCCCTGGAAGTGTTTAAGGCCAGGTTGGGTGGGGCTTTGGGCAACGTGGTCTAGTGGAGGGTGTCCCTGCCCATGGCAGGGGAGGTTGGAACCTGATCTTCTACAGCAGGCAGTTCTTCATTCTCCCAGTTCCCTGCCTTTGCCTTCTGCAATTTGGGTGGTGTGGCTTGAGCACTTGCCAGTGAAAACTGAGGCAAAAAAGTTGTGGAGTACCTCAGCCTTATCCTTATCCCAGGTAACTAGGGAAGAGGGCCCACATTTTCCCTAGTCTTCCTTTTGTCACTGATGTACCTATAAAAGCTTTTGTTGTTGTCCAGATTTAATTTTGTCAGGGCTTTGGCTTTCCTAACCTGATCCTGGCTGCTTGGACAGTTTCTCTGTGCTCCTCTCAGGCTACCTGCTCTTGCTTCCACCCTCTGTAGGCTTCCAAGAACAATTTTGATACTAAGTCCATCATTGGTTTGTTGTTTGGTTTTTTTCCCCTGCAAGCAATACAAATCTCTTCATTTTCACTTTCTCTTAATCTACGTACATCTCGTTCACACCTTAGATGAGCTTTAAAGGTTACATTAACTATTTTATCATCTGGGGCAGTTGGTAGCCATGGATCAACCACTCTCCATAGCACTAGTCTGTAATAAAGAAGTGGAAGATTATAGCACTTCTTGGATTAGTACGGATTTTGCTGGTGCGTGGAAGTATATGTTCCTTGTCATGTTTCCCCAAATTCTGCTGATGCCTACTTCAGCAAATATAAAGTTTTAGTACAGGAAAATAAGCCAGGAAGGAGCTACTTTTCACCATTATCTTAGTGGTTTTGGCTTCCTTATGCTTCAAGTTTTGGAATAACAGCATGAAAACCTCAGAGGCAGACTCATGGCAACTACCACCAATTCTTTGTTCTGCTGCAGTCCACAAGTTAAACTGTGAAGAACATCACACAACTCAAGGTGTTCCTCAAACAAGAAAATTACCATCTTCTACTGCTAATAAAAGAATATATTAGTATTTGTAAAGAATTGAGATAGCATGATGGCAGCCATAATCATAACTGAGTAGCCAGAAAGCTACTCAGATAGCTTAGCCAGAGCGCTAAGAATATTCATTTTTAATCAATCACTTTTCCAAGAGCTTAAGTCAGCTTAATTTCAAAGTTACTGGAAAAAAATCTGTAACTCTTTTAAGAGGGTTTGATTAGACCCCTCGTATATTATTCCCATGCACCAACATTTTAGGCGTTGTGTGTCTGTCCAATGGCCACAGAAAAGTTTTTGTGCAGCCATTAGTCCACATATACACATCCAAATATTAACTTTCTGTCCTGCAATAATTAACTCCATGTCCCTTAAAGTTTTTGTGTATACTGGAGTATTATTTATAGAAATAAATTCTAGAGACCAGTCTTTTCTCCTTTAAAATATTAAGTGTAGCATAACCTGCAACCAGTGCAAATACCAGAAACATTACTAAATTTTTAAATTTCTAAAATAACTTTACAACAATTATCCTAACATCCAAGTCTTCAAATGTATTGTTCAATTAAGTGTGTGAAGCTTCTATTCTTTTTCAGACTTAAGACTCCAAGAGCCAAAAATATTTTAACTACATCTGCATTAAAAAACAACCCCAACCCTGATGTATATATAAATCAATATATCTTAAAAGAGAGTGAGAGCATGCACGCATGCAGGAGAGTGGAGAAGACCTAATCAGTAGAATCCAATTTAAACACAGATTTAAGGAAACAGCTGCCCAGGTCTTATAACATGCAACTTCTTAGAAACTTAGAACTTCAAATGTTGAAGTTCCATAGTTCATATACTTATTCAGGACACAGGCTTAAAAATGGTACTAGCCTTTATTAAAATAAAACAAACCACACAGCAGCAATTTAATAGCACTTCTGACTTAGGAAAAGGCTTTATTATGGAATAAACTAGTAAGAAATATTGTTTCATTATGCAATTTGTTTCCGGTGAAATCAAATTCTACCACTGCTGGCATCACAGAACATCTTCACATTTGATGCAAATATGAGAGATCAATTACAAAGTCACTCAGTGGCACTAACTTAGACAAAAATCAAATAGTTGTTATATTATGTAGAACAGGATATAAGCATAAGTTTAGTAAGCTGCAACTGCACTGCAGCTGCAAGAACTTAAACAAAGTGCTACATTAATTATCTTTTTGGAAAAATTTAACATAAGCTTTAGACATTACTAGCAACATTCTGCTAAGAAAAAAAAAGCTGCACATTCTTCCAATTACAGTTTGAAAATTTAAACTATTATTGCAAACCTAAAGAGTTTAGAAAGTCTTGCACCCTCTTTCTAAACTAAAATATAGAATATAGATAGTCTTTTACATATAATATTTTCTACATAATTGTTTTCATTGTAATTAAACAGGCAAAATTTACATTTTTATTTTGGTGGCAAAGATTTAATTTCAGACCCTAGTTTGAAGCTTCTGTAGCATTGTGAACAGAAGATGAGGAATCATAATCAGATAGAAAGGAAACAGGGGCAGCAGCTGTTTCAGGAAGCAGAGGTTCAAGCACATGACGGCAAACTGGGCATGTTCCCGACTAAAAAAAAAAGAGAGGAAAAAAAAGTCATTTGCACAGTTTGCATTCAATTCTATTGAAGAGCTAAAGGTTATTATTTACCAAGTATTTAGTATCTTCACAACAGCACTGTCTCAAAGCTAAAATTTGACTGGATGGCTATCTGGAACTAAGAGAAAGCTAACACTCTCAGAAGCAAGCTTCATTTCACTTTTACACCAGTTACACAGAGGATACATCAGACCCTTTATAAGGTCTTCTTCAAATAATTGATTTTACAGGAGGGATTTTTTTTTTTTTTTTTTTGAGACAAGGATTAAATATAAACTAGGTACAGCCCAAATATAACAGGAAGCCTTTTGTCCTAGTTTTCAGCAAGAGTAGGTTACTATGACAGCAGAAAAAGGCAAGACATATAATACAAGCAATATCAACATGGTAATCAACATCGACAAGGAAAAAAAAAAAATCTAAACCCAACAACAACCCATGCTAGATGTGTTCTGATCTGCCTAGTCTGAATCAATTAATCTTCCTCTTGTACTTCTTGAGGAACTGATGTGTTACACTGTAGGCTCACTGAGAACAAGCAAGTCCAGGCCCATATTGTGTGTATGGTGCAAGGAAAAAACCCAATTCATTAACTACAGTTCTTTTAGTCTAGCCTCAATATGATGTAAGCCTTTTTAAGAAATTTGGAAGGAAACTGGTTGCATATTATGAAAATGAAATCTAACACAGTATACATTTACCAAAGGTAAATATTTTAAATTTACAAGCATTCAAGTTATTTCTCCCACCAGCTTTAGCTGTCACCATAAATGGGCCTGACATTCTGGCAAGACAGATCAGATCCTTTGCTCTTCTCAAAGAAAACCAAGCCATCTTTACTCCAAGGTATGTGTACAGTAAAGAAAGCTTTTCTTGTACCAAAACAAGTTGTAACACATCCAACTCTTTAATTCTTCCTAAAAAACAGACCTTTTTTTTCCTCCTCACAAAAACACCCCCTCTATTCAAGAAATTGCCCTTCGTGTGAGTACAGGTATAAATTACTTTCCTCACTTGCACTAGAATTTGATTCCATAATGTGTAAAATTAACAGCCAATTATTTCATCACACATTTTCAAGAAGTTACAAATTGTTCTTCCCAGAAGAATGCAAGTACTCAAAAAATCCACAAAAACCCCACCAATCCTGTAGTACTTACTTTCTGTAACCATAGAGTTATACAGGGTTTGTGAAACAAATGATGACAGGGTAGTTCTGTTATGATTTCATCTTTCACGTATTCACTGCAACAGATAGTACAACACTGCTCTTGACCTACACCCATGATGAAGAAAAAGCATTATTATTATCTTGTTTTACACCAAAGAGGAGCTGAAATTAAAATACATATATTATCAACAGTATCACTAATGACTACAAAATACAATCACATTTACTCCAGTAAATATTAGTTTTCCAAACTGACCAGTTATATTCAGTCCAATTCAAGATTCAAAAGCCAGTGGCACAGTATGTTTAAATACTGCATCTGTAGTATTACACAAAGCTAAATTTGTTCTTATGAACTTTGTGGAAATTAATTCTTAATTATTTTTCCATACCATCGTGGTCATCTGTGATGATAATCTGTGGCAGACTAGCTATGGTTTCTGTAGTAGCTGGTGGATGAGCCTGTTCAACATCAAATCCAAGAGCCTCCAATTGTGCCAGAGCAGCCTGAAAAGAGTGAGCAGCAGCCAAGTTCTTTTAATTCAAATGTAATATTCCATATAAAAACAAGCAAGCATACAAAGAAATCCAATTCTAATAGTATTACCTTCTTAAATGGAAGTTATGTCTGTCAGACTAACCATCATTTTTATTTTTGTAATGAATGAGATGAAACTGAAGGTCAAAACAGTAACAGCTTGTTTTTTTAAGCGTTCTTAAAGTACCAGGACAGAGTCACAATTTATTCTCTAATTAACATATGCTCATTTTATAAAGTTTCAGAAAAGCCAGCAAGTAAAAAATGCAATAAAGTTTGCTCATGCAAAACTGTCATTACATTTTGCTTTCTGAAAATAAAAGCCTCATTAATGTCTTTCCTGGCTTCAACTATTGAATTACTCAGTTACAAACAAAAATATTAAGTATCTTGGCTACACTACCACTGTAAGCTTTCAGAAAAGCTTACAGCAGGAAAAAAAAAAATGCAACACAGAACTCAGATTGGTTATATTTGCTAAGAAATGTATTAGATACACCTGTTTGAACAGAACAAACTGAAGAGTCAAGAACACAGAAGCGCTGAGTTCATATTCTGAATAAACTAGTCACAACCCTCAAGTACAACTACTTACTGCTCTAATCAGCACAATTATTTATTCTAATGGCTACAAAACTCCCTTGAAAAGAAGTTTCAGATTACTTGATATATTTTTAATGTTGGGGGTACACATAACTAAAAAAACCCAAAAGTATACTAGAGAAACATTGGATTGTAGACAAACATCTCCAGTAGTCTTTCCTCTTAAACTTTAGAGGAAGTTACTAGAGCTACAGCCTGAAAACATGCCTGCACTTTTATCACAGTAGCAGGGTAGCTCAGGCAACCACCCCACCACAGATCTAAAGTAGCAGGTTTACACCTACAGTCAAATGTTTGTGGCAGCAGAGAGATCAGCATGAGCTAACAGACAAATATTTACAGCTCCTACTACCACATATTCTCATCTAGATTTCTGCTAATTTAGAGGAAATCCTGAGTTATCCCTAGTGCAGTATGTATGTCTACCCGCAAAACAGGTACAGTCCTCCAATTTTACAGCTTAAAAACATTCAATTCTGTTAAAGCAGACAATACTGCCTTACTAACATTAAGATGATTTTAGTATTTGTAATGTTATTTTACTAAGCTGTGATGGTCTGAGAATAATTTGTAGGTAAAAAACCTTATGCTTAATTAGATTAACTACTACAGCTGGAAAAATTAGATAAGATCCCAGTCAGACAGAAGGATGCAATATTACTTGTGTCAAACCTCTGTGTCTATATCCAGTATTAGTGCTCTTAAACAGAAAACAATTTACAAAAGCATTGTATTGTTTGCTTTTGAAAGCTACACAAAAGAAACACCACAGACAGAAAGCCTCACAATGACTCTGATGCTTAAAACCACATTATCAACACCCAAAGCAGAGCAAAGAAGTGTCCATTTGACAACTTTTATAAGATACCTTTATAACCTCAAAGATACCTTTATTTCCTTCCTCATATTACTTGGACGACTGCTTACTGCTCGATGTACCATGAACCAAACGCTGGACACTGCTAAAATAAGGAGTGCTATTGCCTGCAGGGGTTTGAGTTCCTCACGTGTGAATCGCTACAGGAAATATTCATAAATGAAGTCACCGACACTGCAGAGACACCCAACTTATTTTATACTGCTAATGAAGTAAAACAAACACTCCCAGCTACGTAATTTCTTGAAAACAAATCCAAGTGAAAAAGAAAACAAATCACATATACAGGTTATTACATTTTGTATTTACGACTTCTCCCCTCCAAATGTCACAATTTATTGGAACAGATGTGCCCTCCCTCCAAATTAAGATACACTGGAATTTTGGATGCATTATTATGTCACATCCCTTTCAAGTGTTTCATAGCTACAGTAAATTAGTTTGCTAGATAGCTCAGAAATTTTTCAAAAATTTCTGAGCTATAATAAACTCTCCTAATAAATTGTTATAGGTGAAAAAGATGTAGTTAATGAATCTACTATAGTAGATCGCAGAATTTTGGGAAACTTGAGGTGGATTAAGTAAATCAGTAACAGGTTGAATACACTCACAGTCATTAGACAGATTATTAATGATGTTTAATCCACCCAATCTTTTAATCAAATCAGAGTAATACTTAAAGCTAGTCAAAGCTCAGACTTCTCCATTACAAAACCTTTGGTGCAAAAATATTTATTACCAGGAAGCAGATGGGTTACTTTAAAAACTTGAAGCAAAAGCAGAACTACATTACATCCATAAGACAGAATCAGACTAAGCAAAATTTAAGTAATAGCTGTTTGCCCTAAAACCAGGTCTAAGTAATACTAAAATAGAGTAACTAGCAACAAGCAGCCTGTTAGAAAGCTGAGTATAAATATATAGATAATATGTAGCTGCAAAGTAGCAAACCAGCTTGGGGTCTATATGTTCAAACAGAGAAAGTAAACATGCATGCAAGCAGTAAACTCTGGAAGGTGAGAACAAAAGTGGTAGAACAAGCAGGAAAAGTATCTGGTGAAAGTGAAATCTAATGATCCTGCAGAAAAATGTCTAGCAAAACCAGAGCAAGTCCTGACCCCCAAAACAAGATGAACTATGTCAACAACAGATGAAATCACTTCCTTTATTCTTGGGGAGAGGGATGAGGAACATAAAATACCAATCATGAGGAAGACAGACAACTATCTTCAGTTCTCACTTCCCTCAAAGAGAAAGAAAAGCTGTGTTTAAAGGCTGTTCTGAATGTCCTTCCAGGAGCACAAGTTTCTAGTCTATATTAATCCACTCAGGGACACAGTCACATAATACTCCACGCAGAGATTATGCTGGACTAGCCATTTGGAAGTCCTACTTTCTACAAAGCAGAAAATATTACATCCTGATCTACATCTTGCTGTGGTCATTAAAAGATACGATCTCAGCAAACAATTAAAGGTTAATTCTGGATAGATTGACATTACAGACCCTTTTTTGCTCACTTTCTCTCAACTTGCAAAAGTACTTGCAATATAGCCCAAGAGAAATGTTGAACAGTTTTGGGCAATCCTTGCTCTTATTTTCTCAACAATTTTAGTAACGATCTTCACACTGGAAAGAGAGGTGCTCTATACATTCTGCTTAAGATTTGGAGGAAATATTCAGAATTCTCACTCAAAACCTCCGTTGTCCATTTAGTCACAGTCAATATAGCTGTTCCTTTTATTACTCAGTTACCATTTTCTGCTCACTAATTCCAATTATGCCAGATTTCTGTGCTTACTGTAAAGTTTCAGATGCCTAAGTGCTAATTTCAAGCACAATACTATTTAAGAGAATTGGCTTTCCCTCTTGTCCAACATCCAGTGACCTGTACCACAGGTACTAAAGAATAAGTACCTTTGTAGTCATCTACCTGCTTGCCAAGTGTGCTCAATGACACTCTGTTCCTGGTGACACTAACATAATCACAGAATCTTCTCAGCCAGCCATGCACATAGCCACCTAGGACTGCTTTTACAGGTCAGCCTGACAAGAGTACGCACAGTTCTTCTGACAGAGTAAATAGAGAAGTGCTGTTACACAGTAATGAGAAAGAAAAACTCAGAGCCGTAACAACCTCAGTCTCCTCTTCAGGTGTTAGCATATAGATTAAAAAAAATAAAAGATGGGATTAGTTTTGCCTCTCTACACAGATCCTCTTGCTTTGGTGAAAAGAAGGAGGTCAACTGCTTTTGTAGTTCTGTTCTTGATGTAGTCAGAACTGGCGGCTATTAAAGAGACAACAATTTTCTCTATACAACTTAAAAATACTGCTTTTATAGTAAGGATATCAACAGACCTCCTACACATTAATAAGCAGTTCCAAAGTGTCTCCAGATGAGTAATACGAAGAAGATCCTACACAGCTGAAGACCCTATGGTACTTGATCATGAATAATGCTGACCTCTCATATACCTTGGGGGATGCACAATACCTGGGAAACTGAATGACTGCCAACTTCAGGGAACGACCCTTACACCCCCTTGGAAAATACTCATGAAGCTTATTCACAAAAAATCATTGATTTTGCACATATCCATGGGGAAAAAAATTAAAATCTATGATTGTTCCACTGACTGCCAGCTTTAGAAAGCATCTTAAAGTGTCCTTGGTGTTTTGTCTGCAAGCACACTACGACATATGGTCTGCTCTGTTCACCCCTTTTAACTAAGAGATAGTAGTCAAACTGCCCCTTGCTGCCCCTAAACTTATGTCACACACAAAACATCCAATTTAATTGCTGTAACACCATATTATATGTTAACACATAACTTAACTCTTATTTTGACAAATACCCTGCAGGGGAGATTTCTGGCAGTGCAAGGATTGTCGCATTAAATCAAACAGAATTTCAGCTAGCTTCATATTCACTCTGACAGTGACCAACATCACGTAACACAGAAATGAGAAAGATCATAACCACGCTGGTTCTTGATAACAAATACTCTGGTTTATCCAAAGTTAGACAGATGAAATGAGATTAGAATAAGGCAAAGATAAAAGGCTGTTTTGCTTTTTGGGTGTGAGGTTTGTTTGGTGGTTTGTTTTTTTTTTAATTTGAAGCACATGGAGTCAAGACAGTCAAACATAGAAAAATCTTCCACTGAGGGATAAAAACATGAGACATCAAATTGTACTCTTAGAAAAAAAAAAGCTGGGACAATTCATAGGCACAGATGCAGGTTTGAACTTTCCTTTGTTATGTAGGGATTTTGGCAACATTCTTTACAATAATTTAAATTACATATGTTTATACTGGTATAAATCAGTATTATTTCTTCCTTTAAGAAAAAATAAATATATATTCTAAAAGGAGTAGCACTGATCAATGACTTCTTGCACTACATCATTTAAAAGAACTTTGAACACTTGTTTTCAAGCTTTCAGACCAGAAAGTTCAAGCTAAAACAGGAAAGTAATTTTTCCCTGATCCCCTTGATTTTAAAATTATGCTGAAAAAGGATTCAATAATAATAACTTATCTCACAACGTCACTGATATAATACTACCAAGAATATTTTAATACCTCCATAGCTTGTTGTAAGCGTCCCTCTAGTGCCATAAATGTGACAAACTGAGGATCCACATAAGGAATAGCTTGAGCAAGTCCTAGGCCATCACCAAACTCATCAAGTAATCTGAAAAACATGAGTTAGGAAACATGGTCTTCACTTCAAAGTAAACAGTAACAACATGAGGGCTGGGTACATCAAATTACTTCACATCACCTGTTAACAACTGTGTTGAATACTCTCATAAGGTTGTTGTGTTGGATTGACCTTGGCTGGCTGCTAAATGCCCACCCAGCTGCTCTCGCTCCCCCATCTCAACTGGACAGGCATGTAAATAAGACTAAAAGCTCATAGGTCAAGATAAAGACAGGGAGATCACTCACTCATCACCACCACAGGCAAAACAGACTCAGCTTAAGGGGGAACCTTAATTTAACTGAAACGTTAAATTATTTAACTAGATGATCTTTTGAGGTCCCTTCCAACCTAGGCTGTTCTATGATTCTATAACTTTATCGCCAGTAAAAATGTATTTGGATGGTGAGAAACAAAAACAAAAAACTAAACCACCTTCCCCTTAGCCATCTCTTTCTTCCCAGGCTCAACTTCACTCCTTCATTCTTGACTCCTCTATGTCCCCCTACTCCAAGCAGTACAGATGGACAGCGAATGGGGGCTGGGGTCAGTCTGTGGCAGTTCCTCTTCGCCGCTCCTTCCTCCTCATGCTGTTCCCCTGCTCTAGTGTGGGGTCACTCCCATGGGCTGCAGTCCTTCAGGATAAAGCTGCTCCAGCATGAGCTCTCCACACGCACAGTTCTTCCAGCAAATACCTACCTGCTCCACTGTAGTCTTCTCCCCAGGGCTGCAGGGGAATCTCTCCTCCAGCACCTCAAGCACTTCTTCTCCCTTATTCTCTGACCTTGGTGTCTGCAGGGTTGTCTCTCTCACATCATCCTCACTCTTCTCTCTCACACTCTGCTGTGCAGCATTTTTTACCCTTTCTTAAATACTTTCCTAGAGGCACCACCCTGCAGTGGATCCACTGGAGCTGGCTGGAACCAGCTGTGTCCCACATGGGGCAGCCATGGCCTCTCCTCATAGAGGCCACCCTGCAACTCCCCCTCCCCACCCCAAGCACCTGCTCCCAGTGCAGTGGAACACTCAAGACTTCAGAAGAACATAATGCGAGCTTTTACTGTTGACTATGCCAGAGTAAAAGGGCATACAGTTCAGCTAATAAATTTCATATGTATACTATTAAGCTCATTTTACAACTACCCTTCAGATTTTTATTACATCATGTGTCACAGTTCATAGCTTGGCAGCTGCTTCAATTTCTGTTTTCAGCATTCAGAGATCAAATCTTAAAATGGGCATGAGCAAAATCATACACAGATCTGCATATGCTCAACAGACAAAACTCAACAGAGCATTAGAGAAGCATCTTCCTTCCTATTTTGAGTAATTAGGAAGCTTACCAAGGCTAACCTCCAACACAAACAGATTTTGTCCATATCCTTTGCTAGCTTGCTGCCTGCAAGTGTAAGAACATGTGCCTTACACTTCTAGCTTGGACTCTAATGCATTAGTCTCTGTTGTACTTTTCATAATGTAACTTCACAAGGAGAAAATACCAGTGGTTTTCATATGTCTACACTGTAGTTTATAGTATTTTTAATAGGCAAAAGAGAGCAAGCATTAACTCTCTCACTGGAAAGCATTCTGTCTAGCTCACTCTTACTTTAAAACAAACACGTAACACTATTCTAGGAACAGGCTGTGCAAGCAGCTTCCATCACTTTCTTGCCGGTATTTGCAGAATTTTGTAATAAATATATTGCAATATTCTTGAGTAATCTAACAACAGAAAATTGAATGAAGCATTCAAAATTATAATATTAGGTAAGCACATGGCATTTCAAAGAGAAATAAAATAGACTTATAACATCTAATACTAGTTGCAAAAAAGGAAAAGACCAATTATAAGATAGCACTGACTTGAATGCTGATTACATTCACATTGCTTTACTCTTGTTATACTTCCACTATACTTACCAATTGAAAATTAATTGAAAAAGTACACCCATCCATTGAATATTTAGTGCACCAGAATCTTCTCAGATCACAGCCTGATGTAGCAAATCTACAGCCTTTTTCTCTCATGAGAAAACACATAGCACTTGAAGTATCTTAAGCCTTAAACTCAGATTATCAGCCTGTGAAGCAAGTGCATACTGATAGCCATAAGTGTTTTTGACATCTTACATAAAAAGCAAACCAATAACTACAAACCCTCTGAAATTAATGCAGAAAACTATCAAAGGCATACCTCCACTCCACATCCAGGTCTTCGCTCACACTGGAGTCATCCTCAAGGTTGTTATTTCCATCCAACAGGAAGAACCCAGGATGCACAAAATCACCAATTGGATCATTTTCTTCATCGGTGCTACTTTCTACTTCTTCGTGGTACTGTAACCAAGGAATCTCTCCTTCCTCCAGTAATGTCTGTTCCCTTCAAATAAATAAATGAAAAGCTAAAACTAAAAAGCTAGGAGAATTTACAAACACATGCAAGCAACAGAAGCTACACATATTACAAGGGCTAAAGATGCATGTTTCCCAGACTGCAGAGTCCCAAATTAGGAAATTTAGTATTTGTTGTAAAACACAAGAAACTCCCAGTGATATCAGCTCCAGACTGAGCATCTAGTAACACCGATGATTCTATGGCAAAATTATTTGTCTAATGCTCAAGGCTAGCAGTACAGCAAGTAGCTTACTTTGAATTTTCTCTAGTACAGACAACATCCCCACTAGGGCTAGTGAATTTGGTACTAAGGATTTTCTTACTCATCTACAAGTTCCTAAAGCCACTAAAAAGAAAGGCTCTCTTGCTATCCTGGAACAGCCTTCATGGGGAAGCTTGGCCTGAATGCAAAGAGATACTATTTGTAAGAGAAGCTATTTGCATGAGGAGAAACAGACTCCTCATTCCTGGATTTTCTAGACGAGCACAAGTCACCTTGATGTTTAGAGCCACAGGGCTGTAAGTCCTACTTTCCTTATCAAAGGGCAAATAAACAGCAATCGTGTTAGAAATGGGTACATTTGCAGGGTGTTCACATCAAAGAAAGCTGAAGAGTACATTGCTGCATTGTTGTTGTTCTGAAACATATGAGTTGTAATGTTTTCATAAAGCCACAGGAGAGGGTGATACTAAAAAAAAGCAGTAACAGCAATGTGGACTGCTTGGTAACAGGTACTGTCTATTTAAGAATGGAAGAAGCTTAAAGAAGACTTAGGCATGACTTGTTGCTTTACAAAGACCCAAACTAAGAATATAAGTTCAATATTAGGTGCTTCAAAAAAAACCACCAAAAAACCCCAACTTTCTTTGGCTATTTAGAACTACAAATTTTGCCTTGCATCAAAAGACAGTTCAGAAAGTACTGAACGTCTGGAAAAATACCTAAGTTCTCGGCAAGCAAGTAGTGCAAGTTTAATCACTGATAGGGCTGCAGAAATAAAGAGCAGCAGTGGAATATGAGAAGCAATAAAGCAGAGATAAACAACTGCTTTGCAAAGAGTAGTATGCCATATCAGAAGATGTGTATGTAACATATATGTCTTTACAATTAACTTGCCTAATCTGGCTTTTTAAAGTTGGTATATCCTGCCTATTATCCCTATTGATATCACATGTCAATGCCCTGTCATTATTTCTGCATCTTAAACAAAATAGATTTGGTTTGCATGATATGCCATTTTTTCCCTGATTTGAAATACTTAAAACTACTCAGATTTGATGTAGACAAATGATTATTGCTAGTATAGTAACTACTTTTAGAATTTTAGAATTGATGTAATGTGTAGTGTCATGTGGATACCATGTTACTGCTGATGTCAGAACTTACAAGAAGTTAACTAATAAAATAAACTATACCCTCCTTGGAAACGCAAGTCTGTGTTCTCCTCTTCTACACCACTGCTGCTGCTCAGTACTTCACATTCCTCCCTGGCTGGGACAGTCTCCCAGCTCTCATCACTTGAGGTCTGATCTTTTTCTGTAGCAGCAAAATAGGTAGGCACAGCTGTAGACCATTCTCCATCACTGCATTCTGAGCTGCAATTTAAACAAGGCAATGGGGTGTGAATTTAAACACTGCTTTAGTGGAAAGAAAACAAACACAAACATTCTGTGATTTCCTACTTTTCTATGAACATTGCTCTCAATATGGACTATTTTTTCTAAGAGAAATTAATCTTGTACTATTCATAGATATATTGCAAGGCAAGTGTACATAAAGAGTTGATTTAAAAAAAAAAACAAACCAGTTCCTAAGAAAGAATTCTGCCCATCCAACTTTGCAAAAATGTTTTGTTCTTCCCCCTCCACATTTGCAGAGTACATGAAACAACTCAGGAATATAAACCCAGACCCACTAAACACATCTTTCTCCAAGCACACAGTGAGAAAACAGCAGCAGTGACACTGAGAACAGCAATGCTTGCTTAACAAACAATAAGCAATGTCAGCCTTACCTCTCAGCCAAACAAAACTTAAAGTAAAAGCTCTCAAACTCTAAGACATATACAATGGTCTTTTTTTCTTTTAAACATACAATGATACAATAGATGACTTACTGCAAATGTTCACTGGCCCGAACAGATGAATGGCAGCAAGTTTTTAAAAGAGAATTTGCTCAGCCACCACAAAGAAAAGGGTAGTAAATAACAAGTTGCAGGCAGCTTAAACAGAATCTCAAGAAGAATGAACTTATCTACTGCTGCCTTTGGTAATGCCACTTAGAAGGTTCACTCAATACTAACAGTGACAGTTGACACCTACCAAAATTCAAAGTACAGTCAACTAGCTATGTAACTTCAAAAAGTTATAAAAAACTAATAATATGTGAACACCAAACATGCTTAATAGAGCACATCGTACACAGCAACCCACAACACCTGCAGCTCAGTTTTCAATCTGCTAAACCCAGTATGTCTATGTGTATCAATGTTACCTCTCCACCTATAAACTCACTTTAAAGAAATCCTCCATCTATCTCATATTACAAGCACATGCCAATAAAACTTATTATTTAATAAATTACAAGTACTTTTGAAGAACTGCACATTATATGCTGCAAGTATTACAAGGATAATGAAGATCAGGATGGAACCATTTTATTTGAAGCAGGAATATATTTTTTATCACAATTTTGATGACTAAGGAAAGTGATGGAAATGAGAATATTCATTAACTTCGGGCTATTTTAAAGGATTACTTTACAGCAGAAATCATATCTGTTAAGAAATTTTGATATGCGATCTAATGCATCTTATGTTGTACCAACTAAAGCTAAATACTAATATTTTAGAACCTTCTATTTCTTTGCTTTTTGTTTAAAAAAAAAAAGGTTATCTAAGCCTACTGTAAGACTAGACCAAATATTCAAATCTCTTGTTTTAGTTTTCTCTATTTTACAATCGAGGTATGATTTTCATAGTTTATAATAATATTCCTACGCTGTATAGTCAAATTTATTCTCTTTAAAGTTTATACACAAACACTAACTCAAACCAGAAAAGAGGATATGTCTAAAGTCATTAATACCGAATAAAGGAAGAACACTGAATATGTATATTTCAAAACCTAGGATTTAACTATGCCAAATTCTGCAGAGATGCTGAACATCACTTAATGGTTAGAGAGCTATAGACTTGTCACTTGCCAAAAGCATAACACATTAACTTAGCATCTGCACATGGATTTTCTCAGAATAGTCTCTCCCCAGGCTGAACTGGCCTGTATTTGCCATATGGTCCAAAACTAAATGGAGGCAGCTAAGGGATATGATCCTCATGCCACCACTCCTGCCCTCCGGGGACACTCCATGACCCTTCCAGCTTAGAGCATATGTGGTTCTAAGAAATACGCAAGACTTTCTCCTTCCCACACAGCTTCTACATGTTAACACCATAATAGCTGGGCACTTCCTTGAAGCAAAAATGTGACGTGAAGGCCCAGGCTGCAGCAATCATCAAGGTCAATTTCATCCTGGGTTAGAAATAAATGAAAGTTGAGTTGCAAGATGTAGTTTGACACATATGTCAATTCTGCTTTTTATGCAGCTATATATGTATATTTAAACTTGTAATATGACTTAACCCTTTAAACATAAAACTTTACCTTTTCAGAGTGGAAAACCATATTACTCCTTTACACAGAGTAATCACTGACAATTTACTTCATAAGGCTAAGGCTTTTGAGGGTTTAGAACAATTTTTTTTTTTTTTAAGTTAAAGAACACATTTACTTCCCGTTTAGTGGTTCAGTTACTGCCATCATGACAAGCATAGTCACTTTCAGATAAGCAATCTAGATTTCTTTTTGTCATGCTACAATAATCTATCACTTTGCATCATGGAAGCCAATGCTATAATTGTAAAATACAGTCCATTTCCTCCACTCCATTTTAATCTTCTAGTAACAGCATTTCAGAAGTGGAAAAGAAAAGATTATGCAGTAATGAAATTTTCTGAAAAGCAAACCTTACAGGGAAGGAAGGGATTCATTTGCAAGTCCACCTATATCTTTAATAAGAAAAAACCAAAATTAAGTCTAGTACTCAATTTTACAATGCCTTAAGGATTTTGTTCTCTCACAATTGCGACTCTGCAATATTTTAAGGACAAGAGTTTATGCAGATTAATTGTCATGCTGTTCTCTCCACAAAAGCAGTGGAAACACAATCTACAAAGTAGGTTAGCTTATGAAGCCTAATAGCAAGCACACACACACGCAGAAAAGCCACATCAACATCCAGAAGACGTCTTGTAAAGAATGCAGTTGGAACAGAATTAATGTGAAAGCAAACTAGCAGAAAAATAGGGGGGAAAAAAATCGAACAAAAGCTATCACAAACACTACTGCATTTACTGCATAAATGAACAGAAGGTTAGAAATTTCTTTACCCTCAAATAGCTCCGTTACATAACTCCAATTCACAGTGAAACGTTCTTTACCAGCATTATATGAGTAAAAAATAATGAACATAAGGTTTATCCAAATTAGTCTGTCTTCTGGGTAGAGAGCCCAAAACAGGAGGAATCTGAATACTGCTCCTAGTGTCCAGGTTGGAGCCATTTGTAGATCTGAAACTGTAGTCATTAATAGTTACTTTGGAAACACATACTAAAGTCTAAAGAATTTGTATTTTAAAAAGGGATTATAGGCAATCCTATCAAGTTATTCTTCAGATATGACAAGGAAGAATAATTTCTTTCAAAAGGCTGGAGACAAGAACATATATAGGCTGTCATGCAGAATATTGGCATTTGATGGCAAAAGGAACAAATTCTGAACATAACAAGTCTTGAAGGGAATTTTCAAAGACCCATAATTTGCCAAAACCCATGCTGAACAAGTTTTTCCTTCTCTAGCCTCCATCTACTCAGTAAAAATAACTTTAAAAAAAGTAATCTTCCTTAGTGGTAAGATGCTTTGACCCTAAACATAAGGACAGGCTTTTTACAGTACCAGAAGAACGTACATTACCATTTCTTTAGATGGACTGGAGAAGAAGAACTGAAAGGAAAAGTTAGCATCTTGTTATCTGATCATATTCTGAAATTGCTTGAGTTTTCATGTCCCATTTGCTAACAAATTATTCAGATTTCCACATTATTTACAGAAAAGGATCGATAGTAATACAGATACAAAAATGAAATGTTACCTGTCTTCATCTTTGTGGGACATTGAGAAGTGTCTGCTGCAGTCTTCAAAGTCATCCCAAAAAGTGCTATCATCTGGAACATTTTTCTCTTCTTGAGCTGTTGCATTTTTCTTTAGGTCTGCTTCTGTGTTCCTTTGATGACCTTCATACTCTCTTGAGTTGAAGAACATAGTAGAACTCATCTCTTCTTTGTTGTTTCTCAAGGCACACTCAGCACGGCCTTGCTGGACTTCAGCAATACCATTTCTGTTCCAGGAACTTTCTTTTTCATCATCATTAGGGAGAAGCATCTCTCCCTCCAACTGGTTTGCAGTATTTTGTTTTCTTATTTTAGGTCTCACTACTAGCTCCGGTGAACTTCCTTGGTCAGTATTTCCACCATTGACATTTAATTCATTAGCAGTTGCTATAGGGGTTCCAATTCCAACATCCACTATATCTTTCATCTGCTGTGTTTCATAAGTGGCACCATTTGGGTTACTTTTCAGTACAGCTTGATCTTCAGCAGAAGACTTAAATGTCCTGTTGTTTGGACATGCTAAGTCTGAATCTATGCCAAAATATCTCATTAAAGGCATTGGTCCTGCTTCTTCATAACATTCTCTGGAAACACTGTGGCTGAGAGCAGACAATCGGGCCTGTAAGTCAGTAAAAGACTCTACACCTTTTTCTAACTCAGAAAATATGTTATCTAGCGCTTCCTGAAATACACTTGCTTCTTCTCCTGACAAAGAAAATTTGTCTTGAACTTCTTCCTCTCCACCACTGCTATCTGGCTCATAAGAGTCAATGTTTACAAAAGCAATTCCGTTCTCACCATTCAAATCATTATGCCCTCCAGATGCGTATCCTGCAAGGTCCTCAGAATTTTCTGACGGATTCATAAAGTTTCTGGAGATTTGGTTGTCTTCCAGACCATAAGAGAATGGAGACAATGGTGATGTGTTTGCTTCAAACGTTTCGCTTGATACATTTTGGCCAATGGGTTCTTCAGTTCCAGTATTTTCTAACAAAGGCTCATCTAATAAACCAGAAGAAGCTGGAATCAATGGACTGGAACCTTCACAGAAAGTTTTAAGAAAGAATGCATTGGAATAATCAAAAACAATAGAAGTATTCTCATCTACAACAACTGATCATCAAAAAGAAAGGATAGTTCACTAGGACTGCAGTGCAATTTGATAAAGAGAAACATTTACCAGAGATGCAGTGTTTCTTCACTAATATATTTAGGTAAAATGAGCATATAGAAATAAATGATACAATTTCAGCTCAGCACATGATAGAAAAAAGTCCAAGTATTAGAGAAACATGTTCACAAGCAGCACTTTTACATTGTTTATATAAAATGGAATTTTAAGATGAGAACAGGAAATCTGAAAAAAACACTGGAAGATTAAAAAAGCTACCACATTTCTTTCCATAAGTTAAAAATTGGACTGTCCATTCATTACCTGGCTAAATTGTGCCTCCTGACACACTCAGATAGAGCCATTTATTACTATTATAAATTACATACTGTATTTTGTACATGCAGCTGTGAGTGTAACTCCTCATACGAAGAAAATAATAGCAGGGATAAACATGGAATTACAGTTAGTAGTTACCATCATCACAAATTCAGTTTGGTTATATTACACTTGAACACCTCTTGCATAAAGTGACAATAAATATCAAACCCAGCAGCAAGAGTTAAAGAAGATAAAAACATGTATACTGCTGCTACTACAAAATTAATGCATAGTTCTAGTCATTTGTAAACTCCTAACCAAGGCAATCATCCAAACTAGTTTTAAACATAGAATAGCTTGCATAACTTGATGAGAGTACTTAAAATTTTTAAGTCAATATTAAGAGATTTGGAAACTTAACTACAAGCCAAAAAAAAAAAAAAAAAGAGACATGCATGGTTAATTAAAGGGATTCCCAGATGTTATTTTAAAAACAGTCAGAGGTAGGAAGCCATGTAAAATAAGTGTTCCAGGGTTAAAAAAGAAAAAAGAATTCATAGTGAATTCATGGCACTGAACTCTTACATGAGCTGTGCCTCTCAGCACTAGGAGTTTGTCTTGCAGGAAGCAATACTGTAACATTACATTTTATCTAATTAAAATCTTGAAGCTCCTTCACAAAATTGCTAACAGCTGAGGTTAGCAGGCAGGCCTCTCTGGAGATCATCCAGTCCACCCCTCTAGCTCAAGCACAGTCACCTATAGTAGGTTACCAAGGACCAAGTCCAGTCAGATTTTTAGTATTTCCAAGGATATCTCCTTCCACCCATCTTCTACAGTTGCTTAGATGTGTATAAGATGTCAAGACAATTAGCAAAGAAATATGCAGCATATTTTAGGTAGTACCCACCCATCGAAAAGTAAGTATCAACTGTGGCAAAAAAAATGTAGACTAGTTGAGGTAAGGAAAATAAATCAATCCAAAACATTTCTCAGACAAATTTGAAAAGTCAAAATACAAAAAATAATATGTAAAAGGAAAGGCATTTTGTTAATATAGTAAATGAGTCACTTCGAATTCATATACAAAGCAACTGTATTAAGAACAAGGAGATAAAGCACTAAACTGCATGTTTCTTATGACCCCTAAAATAATAGCATGCTCATTTCTGAGTAACTGAAACAAGAAAGGTGGTAGCATTATAGAGAAACATTAGGAAGATCTCCACAAGTGTCAACACTGACTTACAAAAAATAAACCTTTGGCTAGATGAAGGTCTAGAAAACGTATGAAGTGCAGACAACTGCAAAAGTGTTCAAATTACTAAAAATTAAAACCTCCCCAAGATGATCTACATCACATAACAGTCTCCAATAACAATGACATATGACAAAAGTTGTCTTGTCCTATAGCTTGTTACTTGGGAGAAGAGACCAACACCCACCTGGCTACAGCCTCCTTTCAGGTAGTTGTAGAGGGCGATAAGGTCTCGCCTCAGCCTCCTTTTCTCCAGGCTAAACAACCCCAGTTCCCTCAGCCGCTCCTCATAAGACTTGTGCTCTAGACCCTTCACCAGCTTCGTTGCCCTTCTTTGGACATGCTCCAGCACCTCAATGTCTTTCTTGTAGTGTGGGGCCCAAAACTGAACATAGTACTCGAGGTGAGGACTCACCAGTGCCGAGTACAGGGGGACGATCACTTCCCTGGTCTTGCTGGCCACACTATTTCTGATATAAGCCAGGATGCTGTTGGCCTTCTTGGCCATCTGGGCACACTGCTGGCTCATATTCAGTCAGCTCTTCACCAATATCCCCAGGTCCTTTTCTGCCGGGCGGCTTTCCAGCCAATCTTCCCCAAGCCTGTAGCGTTGCATGGGGTTGTTGTGACCTCTTCACCAAGCCCGTAGCATTGCATGCGGTTGTTGTGACCCAAGTGCAGGACCCGGCATTTTGGAAGATCTGACGCTATATCAAACTATTTTTAGCAGAAAAACTCATACACTCAGGGAGATGGGATTATGTTTCTAATCCAACAAGCTGTTTCGTATTTCTCTATGAAATTATTATTCAGATGCTGAAGTCACAAAAGACATTTTGGGAAATACTAATGTTCAATGTTCATTAAACAAGAAAATAAAGTGGTCTGACCAGTATAAACAATTAAAAAGAGAACCTTGAAAGATGTTTTATAGGCTTAAACTAATTCTCACTGTAACTACACTAAGGTTGAAAAAGACAGAACAACCTGGTCCATGATATGGTCAAGTATTTCATAGCCGACTTCAAACAGAAGATTAGAATAGATATTCTATTCCAAATATGATTTGTAATTTGATTTGAAGACAAAATAATTATACAATGTTATGTTTATCTAGTTGGTTAGAATGCATTAACTCATTCAGGAATGCCCTTCTTCAGGCAAAATTAAACAGCCTAAGATAGACTATATTTTAATTTGCATTCATGCTAAGTTTCATTCCATAAAGCCATATGAAATGTACTTTACACATGGTATTTAAGTGGCTACTCTCTTCCCTTCACATTTCTTTATGTGCCTTCCTCCTCCACCCCAAGCATCCCCGTTTGCATTTAAATGGCACATACACAAAGATATGCACATACATAAAGAATTCTCTTTCTGAGCATCCTCCAATTCTAATCGTTCGCAGTCTTCATTATGTTGATGTTCGTCTCTGTCTTGGTTAGTCAAAGACGGTCTAAAACCGATATAGGCATGTCTTCTTCCGTATCTTCTACCTGTAATAGTCTGATATCCTCCTGCTGGTCTGGGCCAGGCAGGTTTGCCAGCTTCTTGACCCATTGCTGCATGAGATTATGGAGGAAAAACAGAGAGACTTGTTAGGCAACAATATGTCTTTATAATTTCCCTCTTCCCCAACACTTTGATATAATTTTTTTAGCAAGGAATTTCCCATTTCTCTAAAGTCTTGAGCTTCACTAACAATATGATTATTAAGAATGTAAAGTACTCTGTGCACATATGTTATGACAGCACATAACAGAATTTTCATCTACACTAAATAATATTGACAAACATCAATCTTGCCCCCATTTTAACATGTTTGTAGTAAATAACAGAGACTTTATTAAAAATATTAAAAATCAAGTCCAGATGCCACATGACTTTTTTTAAATGGGATACACTTCTGCACATAGCTCTGACAACACATATGTCAGCTTGTAAAAAACATTTGCAAGCACTACAATGGAAAAGCCTTCAGGTAATGCAGCACAATTCAGCCAGCCCTAGCTAACTTATCTCTGTGACAGCAAAAGTACAATTAATGAAATGACACCTTCTCAAATAAATGTCCCAAGTCCCAGGGAGAAGGCTTTATTCTTCACACTAGGGAGTATGTTCAGGCATGGCCATAGAAGACAATTGCTTACATAGGGCTCCTATAATTACAGAAGTATTCCATATTAATGGATCTTAATGTTTTTACCAAGAAAACATAGGATAAGTAGTACAAAGAAACTTGAAAAACAGCAGGGGAAAGCTGCCAATATTGTAATGAAGAGAGATTTTAATACAGATTATTAATAGCTGATACTACTGCTAGCACAAGGGTTCATATCCAAAGGCTGTTGCTTGTACAAATGCAATTAGAAGTTCAGTATTTCAGATGTTTAGTGGCTTTTTCGTGTCCCTCTAAGTCACTTTTAAGCTTTACCAGATATGGAATTAACAAAGCAGCTTTTCTGTTCTTGAAATTCACTAAACTGAGAAGGAGACATTAAAGTCCAGGAAGATAAAGTTTGCAACCATTAACGTGGAGTTTTCTGAACTTCAGAAAAATAAGAAAGCTTTCTTCTTTCCTGGCTGTGAAACCTCTCTCTTCACTACTCCTAGAAAGATAATAGCTACATGCAAAGAATATCTATATGCAAAGATACCATTTATTTGCAGTTATTTTATGCAGTTTCAAGTAGAACATCCACTAGTAAGGCTGGTAGTTGCAGTATGTAGACTGCCTAAAAGACACAACTGCACACATGTACCAACTATCAAAGAGTCCAAGCAGGTTTGTTTTTTTTTTAAACTAGCATCACTGTTGAAGCTGTCATTTTGCTAGGACTGACATACAGAAAACTAACTCTGCTGCTGCCTACCTAACATAAATCATGAAAAGTAAAATGCAAGGGAAAAGAATGAAATCTTTTTCTTGGGGCTGCACTCACAGAAATCCCTTAAAAGCTTTAATGAAGAAGCAAATAGAAGAAAGCTACCTATTGTAGCTTCTAGTAGAAGCTGTAGCTTAAGAGGTTCAGACATATAACGTCCTATAAGAATTTGGTCTATAATTGCCAGCATGGTAAAAACATTTCCTAGTAATCTGCATGTCAAATCTCTGTGGAAAAAATCCAAATACGTTCTGCTTGATTGTCCCCACAGAGGGGGAAAGAAAAAAAAAAAAAAAAGACAGAAACATGAGTATAATGATAGTGAAAATTTAGGGCCTCAGAAAAAAAAGTAAGTTCCAGTAAAAGAAAATTAATTACCTTATCTTTCAGCCTGACATGGAAAAAAAAATTTGGAGTAAACCAAACAAATTTACACTCACAATAAAATACCTGCCACAAGAGTCTAAAATATTACTGTTCCATTCCCAGATGAATTGACAGCAACAGTGAAAATACTTGCAGTGCTTAAAATTAAAAGGCAAATATTTACAATTCAATTGCTTAAAATTGCAACACTTAAGCAAATTATAACATGAGTAATCTTTTATCTGATGCTGTCAGCTTCACTTTTTGTTATCTTTAGCCAATTCTAAGAAACCATTTGCTACAAAAATGTTGTGCTATAACTCACCACATTAAAACTATGTCTCTAAATCTCCCTTAAAACATGTAATCCTAGTCATGTCTTGTCTCCACTCTTCTTCACACACATGAAATCTCCCCAACCATAGCCAAGTTCCACGAACACTGCAGAAGTGCAAACATGTCCATCACTAGCTGCAATATGGTGATACTGCTTATTTCTACAGATCTGGGATACAACTCAGTTGAATCTTTGCAGAAAAAATTAGCAGGTTTCAGAGGCTTTTTTTCCTCATTTATCTATGAAGCTCTATGCAATTTGATTACTTATAATTTTCCTTGAATTTTTTTCAGGTGTTTGTCAAAACCTGCCCATCCCACATTAAACAACATAAGCCAATGGTCAATTTGTTATTAACTATATTTACTACTCCTGCAGTCCTTAGAAAGGTGAAAACTCTCTACCATCTTTGAAAAAAAAAAAAAGTCTCAGCAACTAATGCAAGAAAAAGGGGACTGACAATTAATTTTCTCAATTAGTCACTCAGTTAATATCCTTACTAAGTCAACCAGCAAGTCTGTTTTTATTCAAGCAAGAGCTGACAATTCTTAATTTTCCACTGATTATAACATGGCTGGTTAGCAGACTGCCAGAGGGAGCTGACAATAAGCAGGCACATCTGAACTTACAGTGCAGAATCCAACAGTTAGATCAGTAAATCAGCACAGAGCAACAGAGAAATCTGCCCTCAAACATAGTCACACGAGTGGTTGAAACAAAAAAGGTAGAAACACAAGATAACTGCCTGATTCTTAATTTTAGTTTGTTCTCTAAACACCAGTATTGTTCAAAAACAGATGTCCACTCAAGAGAGTTGAAGTCTCTGAATTCAAATGTTTTATTTTTTTAAAACTGAAGTTCACAGCATGCAAAATCTTTAAACCTGGGTGCAATGCGCTACATTTTTTTGTTCCAAATAATTCTCTCACATACAAAGTGTCTCATCTTGTATTCAATTGTTCTTAAAAGATACATCATGCAGTTATTATTCTGCCCTGGGAAAGATTTATTGAATCAATATAGTGAAAGTTTTCACCATTTACTGAAAGTCTGGATGTCACATTTGGTTTACAGGAGAGGTTAACTTCTACCTAGATACAAAATACCTCAAAATAAGAGAAGGAGCCATGCATTTATTTGCCTACGCACCTAAAACGGGCAGCATTTAGGCATCTGAATCCAGAGACCAATTTACAAGAAACCTTTCAGGCAATCAGGTTCCTGAGACATAGAATATTTTCTCTCAGGTCCTTCTTCCAGGCTAACCCAACCTTGAAAATGGGTATTGCTCTACCTTCTGAAAGAAGCTCAGTTTAGTAGGCCAGCTCAAAACACACCCAATACCTGCTGACAGGACACAGTTCTGCAAAACTGACCAGCCCTAGAGATGCAACACACCAGTGAATAAATAACCAAGGTAAGGGAAACAGGCTTGTTATTCACTTCTCAGGCTAAAGATGTTTATATACACACCTCCATCCTTTCAAAAGGGTACTACAGTCACCCAAATTCCTCAAATGATTGTTAGCTGCTGTCACATAGCAGAAAAACATTTTAGAATACCAGAGCTGGATTTAAAAAAAAAACAACAAAACACTCCAATGCAGGAGTGTCTCCTAAAATGCACAATGCATAAACAGGTAGGTCCAGCCTTTTCCAGGCACTGCCTTAATCACCAACACAGAGCAGCATGCTTCCCTTTTACTTCTGCAAATACTGCACTAAGGACTCTGCTCCCTGGGACCAGCAAACTACAGACTGTAACAGAAAACCTCAGAATCTAGACCCAATCCCTCTGACTTGCATAACCAACTTGTCTTCTCCCACAAAAAAATCCCTGTTTTTCGAGAAACAACATGATGTTCAAGGTTAACACAAGCATACATGTGTTCACAACCTAGCACTAGAACTTGAATGTTCAGAAATTATCCATCCTCTTGACCACAATTCTACATATAAATCTGAAACCATTCTAATTTACAGGGCTAAATTTAGGATCACTGGAGATTCCTGCTCAGTTACATGCCAAGTCCTCTGAAGGATCCCAGTCTCCACCCACTGAAACACAGATATTTCCCTTCACTCTCCATTAGCTTTTGTTCTCCCTCTCAACTCCCTCACGTGCTGCACACCAGAAACAAAAGAAGCAGCTTTCTGGAATCAAGAAGTGCATGACCTAGATCTACAACAATACTCAAACAAATCACCACCACCTGTGCAAATGTAAGACACCAAACTGTGACATACACCTAACTCCTGAACGGGGCAATGTCAACTGCCACAGTGGCAGGCAGGCTAGTCTTGCTCACAATTGCCAGAACTGCTGTGATCTACCTGGGCAGCATCACTTTGGAGCAGAGTCTAGTTCATAAAAGCAACAGTAAAATAATTATATAAATTAACTACAGTGTATCTAAAGCAGTTCTGAACATCTGAACAAAATCTTGCCTTTCTTCCAAGAGCTGAAATACTGAACACCTTCCCTAATATAACTAGCAATTTTTGTAGTTTAAGGAGAAGGCAACTGAGTTTCATAACTTCTACTGAAAAAAGCATATCCTATAACCATAGAAACATCACAAGGACATTTTCAGTTAAGTATTCCATTGAATTTACCTGGATCTTGTTTTCACCCTATTATGTCCAATTTTATTTCCTTTTTATCATTCATTCTCATATACAGTCACTTCCTAGGCCTATTATATACCTCACAGGGGGAAAACAAAATTAGAAGTGTGTGGAAGGGGGAAGCCAAGGGAGGTGTGTGTCAGGGGAAGCTGTCAAGCAGCAGTCCCAAGTGTTTTTCATCTCAAAGAAGAGAAGGGCAGGGGGTCATCATTTTCTGCGGCAGAAGGTATTAAACTAGCTTTTTTTTTAAAAAAAAAGACATGTAAAGCGAGCTTCGAATATCTCTAAGAAGTATTTTTTCCCAGTCTTTTAATAACTCATAACTTTTTCCACTCTTCCTCAGATTTGTCCCACCATTCTTAAAAAACTTGTATGCATATTCTGGTATCAATCTCACCAATACTTGACATAGAAAGAAAAACAAATATCCTTTATCTTACTCAGCTGCTCTTTTTTCTTTTACATCTATGAATTACAGAAACCGTTTTCTTCCACAAGGCAAGAACAGGACCTCACATTCAAGGTTTGAAGAACGAATGCATGTAATACTGACAGAATTACTGTTTTCTAGGTTACAGTCTTAAAAAAAAAATCTTTATTTACTTCCAGAAGCATATGAATGCATTTGGCTGTCAAATGGGCGAAACATAAAAACAACTGACATTCTTGACACCCTTACTTGACTAATTCTGAATCATAATAAATGCATATCCCTGATCAATTCAGATAAAAGTTGCAGGTAAAAATATTCACATTATCCAACATTCTTTATCTGTAACCAATATTCTACATTTCTTTCCTTCCTGCAGGTACTGAAAGCTTCCAAGAGGAGATGAATTAAAAAGAAATTTCAATTAGAATGGAGAATTTTCAGTTTTCTAAGCACCACTGTTCTGGACAGTGGAGATATTACTCCATTTCAGTTAAAAGAAAAAAGGTATGGAATAATCCCCAAAAGGGAGAGGCATATTTCAATAATTTAAAACATATTACTGCCACAATTTCCCTCTCTTGACACTGTGGGCAGATTAACACTGAAATTGTTTAAATTTATTACACTTACAAGCTCCAAACTGCATACCCTGGCAAATTACCACTCAAAACAATGAATATTCAGTTAGAACTTACCTTCACTGTCTGGGATTTATCTAAACCTCAGAAAGCCATACACCATGGTCTAACCCCAGTAGGCAGCTAAGCACCACACAACCGCTCTCTCACTCCAGCACCCAGTGGGATAGGAGAGACACAAGGGTAAAAGTGAGAAAGCTTGTGGGCTGAGATAGAGACAGCTTAATTTTTTTAAAAAAAAGCAAAAAAGAGGAAAAGAAACAAAAGCAAGGAAAAAGAGTGATGGAAAAAAAAACCCTAATTGCTCACCAGCAACCCACTGATGCCCAGACAGTTCTGAAGTAACGGCAGCCTGGTCAGCCTCCTCTACCCTCACGAGTTTTATAGCCGAGCGTGAAGCCAAGTGGTATGGAACATCCCTTTGGTCAGTTTGAGTCAGCTGTCCAGCCGTTTCCCCTCCCAGCTTCTTGTGCACCCCCAGCCACCACACTGGCAGGGCAGCATGAAAAGCAGAGAAGGCAGCCTCAGCTCTGTGTAAGCACCGCTCAGCAAGAACTAAAACATCCTTGGTTTCAGCAAAAAATTCCAAAATATAGACCCATACAAGCTTCTATGAAGAAATTTAACTCTATCCCAGCTGAAACCAGTATACCATATCATAAGCAAAAATTAAACATTTTTCTAAAGGATCAGACTTTTTTCATCCAAAAACTCTTTCTTCAAAGTCTTTGGTTCCACAGTGACTGGGGGTGCTCACTAGGATGTTTGAAAGCACAGTAGTGATTATTTCCATAAGTAGTATCAGCTCAGCCACATGTACACTGAAAAATGTAATATGCTTCAGGGATTTATTTTTCAAGCATTAATTATTGTTTTTTCATTAACCTTTCAGGTCATTTTGCACTCTCCTTTGAGCTATAGATTCCACTAAGTCAATGTTTTTACTTCATATAGTTGCTTCTCTTTGCCTGAGGCTGAAAGTAGCCTGTGGTCCAAGTTCAATAAGACGGCAGGCTGGCCTACCACTGAATTCACTTTAAATGAAAATAAAATTTTTTAAATCTTTTTTTTTTTTTCTTTTTACACTCTCAGATTACAGAAACTGATTATTTTGTTAATGACTGAAACAGCAGCTGGCTGCACCTTCAAACAGATTGACCAGTTTAAGTCTCTGGAATCTCAACAGTGCAATGCATTCAGCAAACATGAATCAGGTATTTTTTCCACTGTGGACCTTAATTTGGAAATACAGCATAGGCAATTAAAGATATCTGAATACCTATGTGAATAAAGGAAATGTTTATTGTCACCTTGCCCACTTTAAAGAGAAAAATAATTCTGCATTTAAAACTTTTAAGAGAATTAATGAAAATATTAATCACAGCAAATCTATATTTTGTGACTACTGGGCTCTTCACACTTACTTGTTAAGTCACTCGAAACTAAACTCATAACTTAATAGTGCACATGCACACTTGGTGTCAACACATTTATACTTATACTACTAGCCTGACACTATCAATTTTGATATAACCAGAGTCAATGCTAGCGACAGTAAAATAGCAATACAGTACCAAAACTAGGTACTGACACTTTTAAGAGTTTGCTCATTCTCTGCTCTGTACTGCCCTCACCCGCACACACCTGCCCCAGACATCTCCAGCCCTATCCCTAAAGTAAGGCCATCCGCATAGGCTTTCCGCTCCGGCAGCTGGAAGAAGAGATCAGAACCAGACTGTGCTCCCTGCAGCAGCAGGGCTGGAAACCACAGTGGCAGTGCACTGCCTGTCATCTGGTAACAAATGAAAAGACGAAGGTTGTGCATTCCCAGGGCTGAAAGGGAGAGGAAGGATTTAGCTCCAGCACACCCTTCCACTGCAATTTTTATCATGGGCCAAATTTCCAGTCTCCAAGGAATATCAAATCAGATTGAAGAGCAGTAAGAGACTGTTCTTTGGGAAGACAGAAGAAAGATGAGACCAGCACACAGACCCCATCTCCCGGATATTTAGTGGCATTTTAATATAGGAAGCTTGGTGATACTGTATGAAGCATATTATTTATGCTTAAAATGTAAATGGCTACAAATCAATAATTTAGAGGACAGAAACTCTAAAATGCTGCTTCAGAAAAAAGCTTTCTAGTTCAACCGAAGAGAATTCCTTTTACAAGTGAAACCCAGTCATCACCTCCCATGTAGAGGTGTCTGAATGGGTGTGTTGCTACAAACCACCACCTTGATACAGTTCCTTTCTATCCTTAGACATCTTCCTGGAGTTCAAGATCCTGCATGGTTCCTATTCCTTTGTCCAGGCTCTTCTGACCAACATGGGTGCACAGAATCCCTCTACACAGATGTCCGCCATCTGTTCACTTCAGCCAAGGAGCCAGGGTAAGGACGGCTTGCTCTGATGCAGCTTCAGCTGTAGTTACAACAGTTGGCTGTCAAGCTGTAAATTGGACTGCGTGAACTTACTCAGCTTTACCAAATCCCCTTCTTTGAGGGTCTAATTCTGTCGTCGTTTTTTTAAAGCTCAGCAGATAGTTGCATTAGCACAGCTAAGGCAGTAGAACTGAGCCAGACGCAAGCAGCTTGAGGCAGGAATTGCTACGCAAACTCCTGCTGCCAAAGTCCCTACATCCCTGAGCCAAGGACCCACTCTTTGCTGGGCACTGATCTGCAACCGTTCCAGTGCTGATTTTTTCACTGTCCTCTGATGATCTCGCTGCACCAACATTACACTCAACTCCCACATTATGTCTAGTGTATTTGCACTGGTTTGCTTTAATTTTAGCTGAGCTCTCTGCTTTCTTAGACAAAACCGTAAATAGGTTGAATGCATCACTTTCTTCTTCCTTGACTTTGACAGGACATGCAAATCTGTCCTACCAAGTGCCAGCTCTGGCTTACCACAATAATTGCTTTTCCAGTTTTTGTCCTGACAAATAGCTTCAGCAGAAATTCCACATTAAATCTCAACTCAAGAGAGAGGGAAGATTAAGTGAAGTACTAAAAGCTTTTAAAGATAAGGACGGTGTGTGTGTCATGTACTAGCCAATTAAGAACAAGTCCAATCATCCCTTAGAAAGTTAGTTAATAATAAAAAGCCTTACTTTGTCAGTAGCCCTTGTAGCAATGTGTTCTGTTAATACAGAACGACTAATCATCAGCTGAGCCTTCATATCTCCTTCCTCAACATGACAAGTTTTCATATTCTAAATATGTGTACTAAACTAAGGGCATGGAAGTAGTAAATTTTACCTACTGCTTTTCAGAAGATATCCAGAAATTCAGTCCTTATTTTTAATAAAAGCTGTACTAGCAGTCTGTCTCCCTCTCCCCCTCCCACTCAAATTACTCATCCACTTAAAAAAAAAAAAGCACCAAAACCCCTCATATGTGCCCTCTCTTTTTCCTTTGCCTGTGACTTTAACATTTTGCATTTCTATTTTAGTTCCAATTCCAAACTTTCTAGAGGAGGAAGCATCTCTATAGAGCTGAAAGACAGCAAATAGAAGCCAGTATTAAACACACCAAAACTTTTCTATAGTTTGAGCAGACAAAGTTTGCTTTTACTTTTGCCAGTGTAGACAACCTCAACATACTTTAAGAAGTTAGAACAGTCACTTTCTTTCTCCCTGATAAACACAGCAAATAGGAGATGACAAGAGAATCCCAAGGTGGAAGTTCAGGTAACTGAAACTCTTACATGGAGAGACACAATTCAGCAAACCATCAGGCCCAAAGATGTATTTTTGCATTGTTATCTTTCATCTTACATAACTGCTTTTATTAAAGCACAGTTAACTCAAAAGACATAATGAATCCTTATCCACTACCAAAAAGTAGTCAAAGTCATTTTTTTGGAAGTTTTTTCCTAAAGAACAGCGAAAACTTGCTGCTTTAAACTCTTTTCCTTTCATAAACAGAATTTTGTATCTTAGATACATGGGTAACAAAAGCCTCTGATCCAACTGACAGAAGAAAGCTCACCTGAAGTCAGTTGGGCCTTCAAGACTTTTAAATTTTTGAAACAGAATATGAAGTAGTTCTAATATATCTGTGAAGAAAGTGAGATCATTCTCAACTGGAGAAGCACAGGATATTACTGTCAGGTAGAAAGAAACAACTGAGCAAATGACCAAAGGGCAAATAATTGGCAATGTGCAACTAAACAGAAAGGCGGCAGAGGATTATAGGGGACCACAAGTTACACACAACTCAATATTTCCCTCTGTTTTAGTGAACAGCAACATATGGAGCTGATTTGGGTGAAGGCTACAAGACAGGAAAAGTAACTCTTCTATCCTGATCAATGTTGCTAAAATCAAATCTAGCACTCTGCATATAATTTTAAGTACCATACTTCAAAAAAGATGACTCTTAAACAGCAGCAAGGAAGATTTCCCTGACACTTGGAAACAACACATGGAAACAACATAAGGGAAATGTTTCTACCAGTAAGGAGTATCATATCACTTAAACAGATTGCCTGGGGAGGGTGAAGAATATCCATCAGCAATGCAGCCCAGAGAAAGGGATTCAAACATCTAGTGACGAATCACTGTGAGGAAGGGTTGGGAGAGAGGAAAAGCCTGACAGGATAACTTTTTGAGGTCCCTACCAGCCCCACGATTACTTCCCTAAACTAGCCCTCCAGAATTTCAGATATTTATTCTGTTTCCAGGGCTGGAATCACAATCGTACATAACTATGTTAGTTTGGAGGGGGAAATCTGTGTGCTTTTTTTTCCAAACCCCTGGTGTATACAGTAAGATACGACTACAATGTGACTCCTAATCACTATTTGCTTGCTTTCACATAACTTAGAAGGTAAATCACAATTTCTCTACTGATCAACTTCTCTATTATTTTCAATTCTTTTCCACATTTTTTCCTTTTTAAAAATTTCTAAAAGGTTACATAATTAATATGCTGTATGAAATTGCATTAATTTTACTGGGTGTGGTACAAATACTTGATTTTTTTTGTCATCTTCTTTTAAAAACAAACTTTTCAGGTCATGTTTTAATAATTGTAAGTACATGTGAAAGGACATATGTGCCAGCTGGACTTCTCTCTGCTTCCATAGTCACATATCTAGTTGCCTGAAATGCTGTATAAGGGTCTAGCATCAAAACATCACATTTGAAATTAATCAAATTTCAAAAGCTGTTTTAAAACTATTGAGAATTATTAACACCATTGGCAGCAGAATTTCTAAATACTTTTTCGTGACACGTGTGCACCTAGCAACTTACATGGCCACCCATTCTGTCAGCCTTGGAGAGTATTCTACTTATTACTAAAAGCGTGTTAGCCATTACCTCCCTTTCCCATATAAATAAGTTATAGCCCTGCTCCACAAATACAACAAAAAGTGCCAGCCAGGTGTAGCCTAAGAGAACCAAGGTTCTTGCAAGACCTACTATATTTTACACTTTGTCAACTCAAATAGGTGCCTCTGTATTAAATGTGTACAGTAGTATCCCAAGCACTTCAGGATATTCCTGTGATAAACAGCATGAAGTGTTTTTCATTCAAGTTCAGGCTATAAAAACCACAGAAGCTGAAGTTGCAAACACTGATGGAAAGTACCATCCTAAGCTCAAGTTCGTGTGTCTTTTAATGACATTCAAAGTATTACTTCTCTGTGGGTGCTCCGAACAGAACACTGTGATTAGGAAGCATTCCCCTCCTCCAGTTGTTTGGATTTACCTATATTTATCCCACATTCAAAGTTGTTTCTGTAACTTGAACATTGTTTCGAAGTATTAACTGAAGTTTTTAAACACATCTGCCAACTGAAATGAATGCAAAGGAGACCTGAGGGACCTATCCAGGTACACTACTAAACATACAGATAAAAGACTGCTGAAGCGTCATTGTAACTCTGCAGTGGACTATCAGCCTTACAACCCTATCCATAAAACTGCAAGGGGATCATTAATGTATCTGTGAATAAATGAATTAGAACAAATTTGCTCCCATACTTTGTTTGTTCAAAATATTATTCAGAAATCCTAGGATAAACCTTCATTGAACTGTAAATTTTATGCTCGCAACTTCAATTACATCCACAACTCCAATTACCTCAGATGTCAAACAAACACTACTTACATGGCAAACTACAAGCCAGAGACTGTCTGCCTTACAAGTGTATTGTCCTCAATACAATGAGATTCTGGCCTCTAGCGCTGTAGAGCACAGTAATACTTTTTGTTTTATTCAAGCTTTCCTAAGAAACCAAGAATTAAAACAAACACAACTCAACAAGTACTACGGACCACAAGAGAAATTACTATGTGAAAATGGTAGCAATGTCAGCTTAACTTCTTGCTACAAATACCCTTAACAGTATTTGCAGAATTAATCCAATACATCATATCAGTATTTTTCATTTGCTATGCTAAACTGCTTTTGCAGAAGTAAACATCTTCACAGCAGCAGATAGCTTAACAAGGTGGTAATTCATAAATGTCTTATTTTGATGAAGCTTTGATCTGTCAAGGCCTTTTGCACACTACCTACACTGTATTGCAATTCACTGAGTTGGTAAAGGAAATAAAAAGATAGGCATATATCACAAAAGTTACCTGATCCTGCATTTTAATGCAACTTCAAAATAATGATTTTTTATGAACAACTTTTTCCAGACATTTTCCTTCCTTTAATGGGTGAGAAAGAACAGGAAATCAATTCCGTGCAAGTCTGACTCAGCTGCAAATACACTTATTTTATCACATATATTTGCTTACACAAATTTAAATATGCATTATTCTCTTTTTACATCTATAAAGTATGTATTCTTCATGATTTGTGCATTAACAGAGAACAGTAACAGTCTGACAGCACTCTTTATTGCTACAGGACATAATTTATTTTTTCTAGATACAGTGTAACAGACTTTTAATCAAAAAATCATTCCTCTAAGTTGCTTAACTGTGTACAGACAAGTGCAAATCAAGAACCACACTGAAAGAATGAAGTGTCTGAACATGTCAAAGTATAGAAAAAGGACCTAAGCACAGTCTCCAGGCTTTCAAACACATCCTATAAAGTACTCAGCATCACAGTTATACCAACTTTTTATATCTTTGTGCACCATGCAGATTCACATGCTATGTAACTTATATGTATTCTTCATAAAATGTATTTATTCACCAGCAGTATCCAGTCAAGCCTGTCTACAGTGTACAGTATTCTGAGAGAACTCAGTTCCACCACAGTCAGCACAGCTGAGGACAAGCAGTTCAAGTGAACCTACTAAAGGTGCAACATCAAAGCACAGACAGGAAACACCCTCAGGAAGGCTCTCATCCGGGTGCAGAACCCGTCCTGCGCACTGTAACTACAGGTTAATGCATTTTTGCTTGTGTGTAAGAAAATGCAGGCTTTTAGCTGAGGCATCTTAACAAATCTCCTCTGGATTCCGGGCCCAAGACACATTCCCTCTGTCCCTGAATTTGGGGGTGGTTCTGCTCTCAGCCGCTCAGACCATCTCTCCTCCAGCAAACAGGCAGTGTGAGCACTTCGTGAGTTCAAGCAATGTCAAGTGGCTTACTTTAGAAGTGAGCCTGCTCACACCCATTTTTATTTTGTCTGAGGTAGCGCACCGAGAACCCAACCCGCCCCGCTGGCAGGGCTGCTCCCAGAGGCTTGCTGCGCAGGACGGAGAGCCCACACCCGCCATCGCCGACGGCTCTTCGGCCTCAGCACCACGCTCAGCATCCGCTCCCCCTTCCGCCCCGGGATACTGAGTCACCGTCACATTGTTGCGGGGGAAAATAACAAAAAAGCAAACTAAAACAACAACCAAAAAAACCCCACACAACTTTGAACTGCAGGCCTGCCCGTGCCTGCTCTGTAGCTGCCTGCCCCAGTGGATTCCCCGCGCCCACCGACGACCTCGGCCCGTCACGCACAGGTACACGTCAGGCCACCACGGCCCGCTGCGCTGGACGAAGACGGCCGCGGTACCCCCTCGGCCTCTCCCTCGGTCCACTGGCTGCGGCCAGCACCACCGGGGCCGCCCCACGCGCCGGGGCGGGCCGCGCTCCGCAAGCCCGTCCCTGAGGGGAGGCAGCCGCTCCGCAGCCCAAGTGACGGCCCCGGGAGCTGAAGACGGCCGTGGCGCGGCCCTGCCTGGCTCCACTATCGCCCTCCCTCCCCAGCCGGAGGCCACACACAGAGCCCCGGGCTTGAGCCGAGGCTGTCCCGGGCGCGACCCGCAGCCGCCCAGCCGGGTCAGGCTAGGCCGGCCTCCACTGGAGCCCGCACTCACCCCTCCCGAGCCCGGCTCGCCCGCCTCCCCGCAGCAGCCGCCTGCCTGCCCGCGTCCGCCACTATAGCCAATCCTGTCGCTTTACAGTCGCCAGCGGCGGCCAATACTTGGCCAGGGTGCAGAAGCAGCGACCAATCCCGGTCGGGTGGGCAGGAACGGAGACAGTGGGCTCGCCCCTACCGCCCGTGGGGGGCGGGGCGGGGGCGGGGCTGGTGCCTCCGTGGGGAGCGTGATTGGGGTCCTGGGCTGGAGCGGTGGCACTGTGCTCTTTCTCCAGCCCTCGGCCGGCAGCACCTCGCCCTTCCCGAGGACCGTGCGCCCCGGCTGCCGCCCGGGGGGTGCGCGGCGGGGGTGGAGGTTGTGCACCGCCGTGCACGGCCGTACGGCCTGTGAGGTCCCGCGGCAGCAGTGCCGCCGACCTGCTCTTCCCGAGTTGTCCGAGGAGGGCGGACACCTCCGAGGTGACAGGGGCTGGCCGGCCCTGAGGCAGCCGCGGCAGAGATGCCGTGGCGGTCAACGTGCCTCATCACCGCCAGCCGCCACCCAGCTGTTCTCCTGGAGGGGTGTTCCTGCCCGGATGCGTGTTTCTGGCCTCACTTGTCTGTTAATGAATAAATTACTGTTAGCCTTTTAATCAGTCGTTTAATCACGCAGAGTGACTTCACCTCTAGGCCAGTCACTTATCTGAATTTAGAAGGAGATCTTACTATTCAAAGGCAGGCAGAAAGCACTTTCATGTTCTACGGTGGAGAAGTGGGAAAGGGTGACGCATGGTAGGACAGAAAGATTGACGCACAACGTCAGGCGATATACATTGTGCTGAAGAGGGAGATAAGCAAAAAGACATATACTTTACAGAGGAAACAAAGACAGGGGCAGAGCAAGGGAGAAGAAGAAAAATAATGGCCTCACATGAGAAGAACTGTGCTATGTTTGGTGCATACAGAAAGCAGGAGGAGAAACACACAGCACTTGGGGTGAAGACAGAGCACAGACTATGCCATACAAAAACAAGGCCAGAGAAGACATGCTGCACATTCTTTACAGTGATGAAGCTTCATATGTTATCAACTGCTATTTCTATAAAGATTGAACATTGGTTTTTATTAATATGACTAGTCATTCCTCAGGGAAATCTCTCATTATCAACTTTGTGTAGAATATTTCAACTAGCATACACTTACATTGTTCAACACTCTTGTCAGCATAAGTATCCCTACACTCTGTTCCAATAATAAACAGTTCTTAAACAAAAAAAAAAAAGAAAAAAGAAAAAGTATTAGATGGTGGTATCCTAGCCTGCTTCCATCCACAACAGAAGTTTTTTACTCCCCCAGTATTACCATGTTGGGTACACTCTAAACATTGTCCTGGTTTCAGCTAGGATAGTGTTAATTTTCACAAGAAGCTGGGAAGGGACATATCCAGGACAGCTGACCCAAACTAGCCAAAGAGCTATTCCATACCATATGACATCATGCTCACCATAAAAGGGGGCTAGTCGGGCAGGGGTGGCATGGCTTCGGGGTGGTCTGTGCAGTCATGTGCACAGGTGAGAAATTGCATTGTGTATCACTCATTATAAGTACTGTTGGTTGTATTCCCCTCTCCTTTTGCTGTCCCAGTAAACTGTCCTTATCCCAACCCACGAGTTTCACCTTTTCTTCCCATTCTCCTCCTCATCCCACCCGGGAGAGGGGTGAGGAAGCAGCTGCCGGGTGCTCAGCTGCAGCTGGGGCTGAACCACGACAACATAAAAGGAATGAATCCTTTATTAACACCAATATCTATTTGTTGAAACATGACAACTGAGATCGAGAATAAACTTCATCCCCAAAGAGGAAATCCAGTGAATGCTGGACCTGATGAAATGTGATATCTATGAATGTGTCCCATATTCCTGCTGCCAGTCAGCAACAAGAATCCCCCAGTCATCCATTTTCTTACAACTCCTCCCCTCCTCTCTTACATTATCAGTTCAGTTCTCACTCTTTGTCCATTCTGCCCTGTAATTATTTTTCACATCCCTCCATTTTAAGCAAGACAAGCGACAGGGCACACTGCAGCTGGTTACTAGCTTTCTACATGCTAATAGCTTAGCCAGTACATGCATGCTGACTGCTGGCCAGGAAACCATATAAATGGCTAACTGTGGAGTTCATGCTCGATAGAAGTTCTGACTTTATTTGCTTTCTCCTGTACATAGCTGCTAATTTTTGCAGAGCTTACAGAAATCTAAGTATGTTGAAGATGGTCACCTGACTAATAGGGATGAAGGAAAAAGCAGAGGCATTCAATGCTTTTTTTGCCTCAGTCTTTAATAAAACTGACAGATGTTAGTCTGCCCAGTCCCCTGAGTTGGAGGACCACAAGTGGGAGGGAACAGTGCCTTTCCATTTGTGGACACTGAAATTGTAAGGGACCGGCTGTACCAGTGGGATGTTCACAAGTCCATGGGGCCTGATGGGATTCACCCCAGAGTACTGAAGGAGATAGCACATGTTATGGCAGGAGCCCTCTTGATCATCTACCAAAGGTCTTGGAAGTCTGGGGAGGTCCATGCTGACTGGAAGCTAGTCGGCATTATACCAATTTACAAGAAGGGCATGAGGGAAGACTCAGGAAACTACAGACCTGTTAGTCTAACCTCAGCTCCTCAAAAATTATGGAGAAGATTAGACTGCCTACAATTGAAAGGCATTTAAAGAGCAATGCAATCATCAGGCACAGTCAGCATGGGTTCACAGAGAGGAAGTCCTGTTCAAGTAATTTGATTCTAAGATAACATCACCCATCTAGTGGATAAGGGAAAGTGGCGGATGTCAGTTTTTTGGATGTTAGTAAGGCTTCTGATGCTGTCCCTCACAGCATCCTTCTGGACAAGTTGTCTGTCTGTGAGATGAGCAGGTTCATAGTGTGCTGGGTGAAGAACTGGCTGACGGGCAGAGCTCAGTGTGTCACAGTGAATGGGGCTACATCTGGCTGGTGACTGGTCACCAGCAGTGTTCCTCAGGGCTCAATTCTAGGGCCAGTTCTGTTCAATGTCTTTATCAAAGATTGGCATACAGGAGTTGAAGGCACCATTAGCAAGTTTGCTGATGATACCGAACTAGAGGTGCTGTTGACTCTCTCGAGGGTGAGAAGCCTTGCAGAGGTATCTTGATAGATTGGAGGACTGAACAATCATCAATGACATGAAATTTAGCAAGTCCAAATGCCAGTCTCTGCACCTAGGATGGTGTAATGTATAAATGGGGAGAGGAGTGGCTGGAAAGCAGCCCTGCAGAAAGGGATCTGGGGGTTCAGGTCAACAACAGCTCACTATCAGCCAGCAGTGTGCCCTGGCAGCCACGAGGGCAAACCCCATCCTCAAAAGCATCTGGAGGAGGGCAACAAAGCTGGCGGAAGGGCTGGAAGGCATGTCGTGTGAGGACCAGCTGAGGACTTTGGGTTTGTCTGGAGGAAAAGAGGCTGAGGGGCGACCTCATTGCTCTCTACAGCTTCCTGAGGAGGGAAGTGGAGAGGGAGGTGCTGAGCTCTTCTCCCTTGGATCCAGTGACAGGACGTGTGGCAATAGTTCCAAGCTGCACCAGGGGAGGTTCAAACTGGACATTAGGAAGCACTTCTTTAACTGAGAGGGTGGTCAAGCGCTGGAACAGGCTTCCTAGAGAGATGGTCAATGCCCCAAGCCTGTCAGTGTTTAAGAGGCATTTGGACAATGCCCTTACTAACATGCTTTAACTTTTGGTCAGCCCTGAAGTGGTCAGGCAGTTGAATGGTCATTATAGGTCTCTTCCAACTGAAATCTATTCTATTCTATTCTATTCTATTCTATTCTATTCTATTCTATTCTATTCTATTCCAGAGTTCGTTCCTTCCTTCTGTCAAAATTTTGCTAAAAACATCAATTAAAAAACATTAGGAAGGAGTGCTGATAGGTGTGTATGCAGGCAGACTGATGAACAGACAAGCCAAACTCAGATACTTTGAGGCAATAATGTGAGTTGTTCAGAAAGATCAGGATTGTTTAAATCCCTCACAACTACAGGCTGGGAAGAGAATGGATTGAGAGCAGCCCCAAGGAAAAGGACTTTTGGGTGTTGATTGATGAACAGCTCAACATGACTCGGCAGTGTGCACTTGCAGACCAGAAAGCCAACCATGTCCTGGGCTGCATCAAAACAAGTGTGACCAGCAGGTCGAGGGAGGTGATTCTGCCCCTCTACTCTGCTCTTGTGAGACCCCACAAGGAAGACACTGAGCTGTTGGAGCGAGTCCAGAGGAGGGCCACAAAGCTGATCAGAGGGCTGGAGCACCTCTCCTGTGAGGACAGGCTGAGAGAGTTGGGGTTGTGCAGCCTGGAGAAGAGAAGGCTCCAGGGAGATCTAATTGCAGCCTTCCAGTACCTAAAGGGGCCAACAGGAAAGATGGAGAGGCACTGTTTATCAGGGGTATAGTGACAGGACAAGGGGTAATGGGTTTAAGCTAAAGGAGGGGAGATTTAGATGAGATGTTAGAAAGAAATTCTTTACTGTGAGGGTGGTGAGACACTGGAACAGGTTGCCCAGAGAGGTTGTGGATGCCCCATCCCTGGAAGTGTTCAAGACCAGGTTGGATGGGGCTTTGGGCAACGTGGTCTAGTGGAGGGTGTCCCTGCCCATGGCAGGGGGGTTGGAAGTAGATGATCTTTGAGGTCCCTTCCAACCCAAACCATTCTATGATTCTATGATTCTATGATACAGATCTTCAGGTTAGGCTTATATTGAAAATCATCCTCTTAAGGAATCCACCCCACACACCCACAGACTGGTGTAAGAGGGAACAGGAGAAATTAGGCACCAAAGGTTAAAATTAACCTCTGTGAATACTCTTCATGGTATGTCAACCATGGAAATACAAAAAGTTTTGGCAGAAAATATCAGTCTAAATAGAAGAATACTACTACCATGCAAATATCTTGAGTTTGTATCTTCAGCTGGGGAGCAAGAGTGAATTCTTCCTGAAGGCTTGCTGTGCTGATTGATGATTATACTCCAGTAAAGACATTAAGTCTAACAGTTTCTTTCTAAAGAATTTTAAATGGTTGCGTAAGACACATCCATATCACTGATGCATCCATGATGTCATATTGTATTCAAAAGACTAAATAAACACAAAAATAGAAAGTTTTTTCATGTGAGCTGCATGTGAGCATTTAGAATTTTGTAATGTTTTTAATCTTCATAGTATTCAGACCAAGCTTTTTTCTGAGGAGGCTAAACTGTAGCTGCACATACTGAGGTTGTGCTCACTAAGAACGTACCGAATACCACCATACCAAAGAGTACCACCTCTTTTTCCAACTCTAGATTATTAGGGTTTATAACAAGAAAGGAATTTTTTGATGATCAAGTTCATCCTCCCTCATAGAGGAATTCAAAGAAAACTATGACAGAGTACTGAAAGGCAGATATGAAAAACAATATGATGATTCCTGTAACAAAATTTTACTGCAAATCATAAACTGTCATGCCTGTGTTTTCTTGGACACATCTCATTTTCTATCCAGAAATTTTGTCCAGTAGTTTTCAAGAATTTTCTTTTTTTCCAGATGTTTGTTATTCCTACAATGTGCATGACTGGTAGCTTCAAGTGGAGTTACTGTTGTAATTTAGTAATGTTGTACATTTGGTTATTTCTGAATATTTCTGAGCAAATGAGATATTATGTGTACTTCACAGCAGACCAAATATTTCTTAGAAGCATAAGAATTATTGTAGATATACTTTACAAGTGATTTGATCAAGTACAGTTACTCAGATGCATCCCCAAAACTCTGAAATTACAGCACAACAAGCTGTAAAAACACCAATAACAATACAAAACTGCAAATTAAATCTCCTCTCCCAAAAATTCAGATGACTATAAATTCAGGAAAGCATGGTGTGTTCCAGTTTAAAACAGATAATATTAATATACACCTGCCACTCCAGAACAAGAAAACATTCAGTTTAATAAAATGAAGTCAGAAAATTTTAAATCAGTTAAAATAAATTTGCTGACACATTGTAAAATTAGCAAAGGGGTATTTCTGCAAGGTAGCATTACTTATAAGTAACATTATTTGTAACTATCATTAAGAACAAGTGTTTAGCAGGATACAAGATATATTTTGCATTTTATATAGATAATGTCAACATCTAGGTTTACAATACTATAAATAATAAATGCATACCAGCAATTATGGAAAGAAGGATTATAAATCTGTGTTCAGACTTATAGATTTTAAAGCACTTTTAATTGATTAAGAAGATAATTTCAGCATGACTGGATTATTCCCTACCCTTGTACTTCAGCATGCTTCTCCAAGGTCCTTTACCACTGTTGCCAAAGAGATTTTAAAAGATTTAAGTTTTGTCTTGATTCAGTATGGCAATTTCTATGTAACAAAACATTTCTTTCTGTATTAAAATCAATGAAATACTGCTGCAAATAAACAAAGATTTTAAACTAGCTTAATAAAAATATTTTCTCTTTCTTACAGCTAACATCACTTACTCTTCTTTGCATGGCACTAGGACCCAGCCTACTGAGCTTCAAAATAAGCTGTCTACTACTATTTCAGACCTTTTTAAGCCTCCAAAATCAAACAAAACAAAGAAGGGAACAAATGGACTGTGATTTTTTTCTAGGTAACATTGTCTAGATCATTACTCAGATGCTAAAACACAATTAAAGATATTAAAAAATTGCTCTTATAGTCTGAAATTGGGCTGGATAATTAAACCAGTTATTAAAGAATAACAATATTTAAATGGTTGCTTTATTGGTAAGATGTGGTTATTATTCATAGCAATTACTAACTGATTAATAAATGTATCTTTTATATTGCAATTACTTAGAATAGAATAAAGTAGAGTGGAACGGAATGGAATAGACTATTTCAGTTGGAAGGGACCTACAACGACCATCTAGTCCAACTGCCTGACCACTTCAGGGCCTGACCAAAAGTTAAAGCATTTTATTAAGGGCATTGTCCAAATCCCGCCTAAACACTGACAAGCTTGGGGCATTGACCACCTCTCTAGGAAGCCTGTTTCAGTGTTATTCTAGAGGGGAACTTACAGCATGTGTATACTCTGTATTAATGATTCAGTCATATACCTATTACCCAGGCCTCCTAAAATACCTTTTGCTACGGGTTAGCAAAAACTGAGCTCTGCAGGATAACTCAGAGTAGTGAATGAAAGCCTAACTACCAAGAAATTCCCAAGGCAACCAAAACTAATTAAAGTTTCATTAAAGAGACTCTACTTGTATTTATATCTCATAATAATGTACCAAGATGTACACAAGCTATAAAGTATGAACAAAGTACTGCCTGCAATCTTTCTATGTCCTAAAGTATTCCCTAAATAAAAACAATTTATAACTTAAATTCCTAGCAAGGTCTCTGATTAATTCAATTCATTCAGCAGTGATACATTGAATTAAAGCTTAGATCCTTCTGAACAGCTCTGTATTAAAAAAAACCCAAACACAACCACCCCACCCCCACCACCACCACCCCCAAAACGCCATGAAATTCCACAAAAGCTACTATATGAACAGGTACTGTACTAGTTATAGCTACAGACCTGAGACTCTCCTAATCAATATACAGACATAATTCCTGTTTATTCATCAACCCAGCACACACTAGGATTAAAACTCAAAAGGCTCTAGTCAGGAAAACACATTCTGTCAGGACAGCACTCAAACAGATGCATGAAGGCCTACGCACAAACAAGTCAAAGGCTGCCAGCTCCCTAGGTTCTTGTATTTCTTATGGTCATGGAAATCTCTCTCTGTACTTCCTTCTAAATTACAGCATGTTTAACCGCAAGCAGTCAACTTTTTGTGTCCTGATAAGAAGAAAACAATGTTAAAAGACAACTAATTGCTATTACACTTACTCTTCATCTACTGTAGCGTTTACATCTGTTGCTTTGAACTTGCTACATCCTAGGCATGCCACACACTATAAAACCAGGCATGAAAGATCTAACAAACAGATAAAAGCTTGTAACTGGGCAAGACTGATCCCCACTACCAAATTTCTCAGGTGTGTCAGTGTGATATTGTAACATAGTAAAATGGTGACACTGCATCCTGTAAGCACACCAAGAGAAACGAATACTGTCACAATGACTGATTAGGTTTGCCAGCTGAAAAAAAATGAAGCAATACTAGGATTAATTTTTAAATATATAGCAAAATGTTTTGGTCACTAGTTTCAAGAGTTTGCCCTTTTGGCCATTTATAGTAAGCTGACCAGCTTAATTGGAAAGGCCTAAAAATTGTTCTAAAATGGTTAATTTTGCTCCTCAGCATATAAATACAAAATATTTCTGATACCAAAGCCCAGAGTAGCTGAAGTAATTCTGTCAGTGTTCTCTGGAGGTGGTTGAAGTACAGTGTGTGTCTATGCACGTGTGTTACATCTCTAAAATTGGTACAAACTCCAATTTGTCAGGGCTGTGAGTGTGAACCCCTTGTGGTGTGTAGTTGGCAGTGAAGGAGTTCAGCTGGCTGAGCCCAAGGTGGGCTCCTTCACCGGTGCAGTGAAGAAAGCTGGAAGCAAGGACTTGTCCCTCCTTTCCCCCAGGGGCCATTTCCAGCTGTGGCTTTACCACTGGCACCACACCTGTGCAACAGCTGGTCTGCACCCAGTCCTGGACCTCCCCAAGTCTGGTCCAGACCCACCGGCTGGGCTTCCCAGCTCAGCCTTGCACCTGCCCCAGCACTATGGCCTTGCAAGGGCATTGCTGGGCTGTGTCTGACCATGATCATCATCTATGGCCCCGATCCTGACTACTGCAACGCTGTCACCAAGGCCACTGCGCCCATCTGACTTGCTGTCACACTTGGCTCCCAGCTCGCCTTCCTTGGAGAGCAGCCAGGCCTCGCTGTGCCCTGATGCAATTTTGATACATTTTTTTTGGCAAAAATAAACAATTTCAGAGTTTAAGGCTGGCAATTGTTTGTTTCTCAAGAGAGGGATCTCAAAACTTTAGAGGTAAATAATGAGTTTAATGTGTTAGAAGACAGGTAAGTTAAGAGGTCTGCTGCGTTATCATTCTTGGTATGATTAAATTAAAAAATAAATCTTGGACTAGTCAAAGATAAAGTGCCAAAGTTTTGGAAAGCTCCTCAAAAGCTCAATAAAATTGTCTTCTGAATTTGCACAGTGCAAGGTTTTCTGCTGCTCTGAGAAGATAAAGATTACCATTCCCAAGCTCAGAGAAGATGAAGATTACCTTTCTTGAGCAGCTGTAATGGAAAACACACCTGTGTCTCAGGATCTCCAGGCCACAGCCTGGCATTTTAGCTGAAACCATCATGGAAGGGGATTGTCTTATCCTATTGGTGATCTGGCAGATGTATTTATACGTATTGAACCAAATTCTGCTTTCAGGCGCAGAGATGCAGGTTCCAAAACAGACAATGCTGATACATTTTTACTTCTGACTGCATTTTTTGGCAAAGACAGTATGATACTGTATTCGTGTAACTGTCAGTAAAGTTTGGGCTACTGTATTTTTTTTCCCAGTTCCAAATTATTTTTTAAGCCTTTTTATTGACACTCTTAAGTACACAACTGCTCAAGACACTCCTTTCTCCCTCTTGAAATAATGAAAAATCTGACTTGAGAGAAGGCAGATCTAATGCGTTAAGGCAGTCTTTCATTTAGTAGGTGCTATGGGTAAAGACTTGATCCTGAACTGGGAAAAACTGTATGAGTTGTACAGACGCTGCAAGCATGTCTTTCAGGCTCTTGTATGTAATAGTGGTTCAGAAATTACTACAAAAACCCTATTATTTTTAAAACTACCTGCTTTCTGTGAGGATGTATGTATTTGTGTCACCAGAGGACTGATTTTTTTAATATTTTTTTTTCTTGATAGAGTGAAGTAAGCTTTTTTCTGTCTTCAGCAACTGAGGTTAGAGAATCCCTAGCCAGTACAGTGACACCACTCTGCTTTGAATCTATTTTTCACTGTTTCAGCATTTTTCCCTTACTGAATCTGGGTACTGTAAAGAACTTTTTAAGTATGTCAACAGTCATATGTACCAAAATAGGTCCTGGCTTAACAAAGGCGGATAAGCCTATTTTAGATTAAAATAACACCAATGGCGACCTTACCTGTAGATACAGTGGTTAAGATTTTCAAACAGGCTTAAGATAGGCATGCCAGTGCCTTCACCACTAAAATAGGTAGCTTACGTTTAATAGATTCTGGTCTGTCATACCTTCTAGTGTGCAGTTGTTCTCAAATTCAAGACTGTCTCAAATCTTTACAAGTTGCTCTATGCAGGCAGTGCTATAGCGAGTCTTCATGTGGATGGCTAACGAGGAATTCAGATGTCTCCCTATGGATACCTGTCCTGTAATTATGTAGCCTCTGCTCGTACCACCCTAGAGAAACTAGAACAACTGCCTAACACTGATAACATCGCTGCACAGAAAATACCACTTGGTCCTCCCTCCTTAACACTGCATAGCAGAAATGTGTTGGATACCCCAGCTGAAGTTACAAAGTCTGAGCTCGTTTTGGAAAAAGATATTTTTATCCCTTTAATTAAAATAAGTCTAAGAAAGGCAAATATGGTTGTAATGAAAACTAATTTATGAAAATGGTAAAAGCTGACAGTTCTCAGATACAGCTTCATCAAAAAGTTAAGTGATCCAAAAATTGATGCCACCTACCTATTAGAAAGTTAAAATACTCAAATTCCATGGTTAAATATGTCACATCCGCAGTTTGGTTTCCTAATTAATCCAATCATTTGTCTGTCTGCCTCAGTTTCTACATGTTTCAAAGGCAGTGAGTAGGACAGATTTCACTGTGAAAACAGCAGCACAGTCTACTCCATGTGGAATAACTCCCATGTTTGTTCAGCGTCAGCTCTTTCATCTACAGGAGACCAGACTCGTCAGTTCTTCTCTTCATAGAACAACCTATTTAAAAATGATACAAACAACATAATTAACAGAGGGGCTGAAAATTCAGAATGTAAACTTTCCAAATTAAATAGGATGGCATAATTCATTTGCTAGAGATCGATTTTTCACCAAGCAGAATCTGTCTAGGAGTTACTGTAGGAATTACCTTGCTACTTATCTTCATTCTGTTTCAGTAACAGCACCTGTAAAATTTTATTGACGTAACTAGCAAACCAGATGGCGATTTTGCTAAATCTTGGAGAAAAAAAGTGATTGATTTTTATACAGCCATTGTGTGGGACAACTTGAAAATATTAAACTGGATATACATATTGACCTACTTCCAATCAAGCCACCTTGTTATGTTTGTTGCTAATCTACTGTACTATTGATTGCTAGATACTTCCCTATCCTTCAGAAACTGCTGGCTGTGTTCATATCTGTTATGTGTAAAACAACAGGAGATCGTTGGCAGAATCTGAAAGTTCAGCGTAACTTCTGCAACCCTCGCAGATCATACTGCGAAAGCCAAGTCTATTTTGTTTATTCTATTACACGCTTCAAGCTAATTTGTTTCCTGGCAAAGAAAGTGGAATATATACACAGTCTGAATTTTCTTTATTTATTGAGTTCATAATCTTCCCTGGCCAGTCAGATTGCTTATTCAAACTTAGCCAGTTAATAAAACATGGTTTTCTCACTTAAAACAATTGCTGTAGCATGCAAAACTATGCTTAACTTTCTTTATCTTACTTTTACTGTTCCTGTACACTTTCAAATAAAATGTGTTAATTTTCCCAATAACAGTATTTTAATGTATCATCCAGAAAATAAACAGTGAAAGAGCATTTTCACTGCAGCAATGGCTCATCTAATTTCAAAGGAGAAAAGTCTACCAACAAGTATTCTACCTTTATAAGCATGTAAGTTCAGGTATGTTCCACCTACCACGTATACAGGAATGGGAAAGTTACTAGTCAGCTCTGATTAAGAAGCTGCACCACAGGACAGATTTGAAGAGACAGCATTCAGTCCTGTGTGCCCCAGAGATAACATTAAGGAATGAGATCCAATACTACTCTCCATACATAAATCAGAATAGAAAATAAATATGGTGGTACTAGTCTGGCTATCTGCCTTCAGAAAAAGGCTTTAGGGAGAAACTAACCAACAAATCACACAGAAGGCTGGCTTGCAGAATTTCCCAAGTCTTATCTCTTATGTTAAAATAAATCACGGAAAATATTGCAACATTATTACATGTAGATAATTTATAGATTTTTAGAACGTCAATGTTCAAAATGAACATAGAAAAAATAAAGCCCACTATTACAAAGAGAGTTAGAATAAAATAAAATTATGTCTCTCACAACATTTGCAGATCTCAACAATTACATTTGGAGTGTCATTCACTCGAGCAGAAGTTCCTGAAAGAAACCCTGGTGATCTGCTCCCTCTGCAGAAACTCTCTGTAAATCCTTCCAGCAATACCTCATACAGCTAAAAAAAAAAAAAAAAAACCAAACAAAAAAAGTGAGTGAAGATTCTGAATGGTTTGCAAGCCAATGTATATTTCCTGCTTTTAGGGGTTTTATTATACAAAATTTTAAAATTATACTTATTCTTTTGAAACAGAAAAAAGTTAAATGCTGCTTTCAAAAATGAAATTTCAGTTTCACCTTACAAGGTCATCACCTTATCTATTAATGTCTAAATGGATTTTTTCCTTTATGGAGACATTTCTGCAAAGGTGTTCATTCTGAAAAACTGGTATTTTTAATATAATTTGCAAGCATCTCTGGCCTGAAAACATATACAGACCTTGAGCACTTCCTTAGCCTGTATGAATATGCAGACATCATAGCACATGAATATTTATTATCTATTATTATCTGGTTTATTTTTTCTATTTTTTGAGACAAAACAAAACACAAATATTTATCCTAACCTTGAAGAGCTCACAGTGTAAAGATACAGAGCCAAGGGAAAAGAATTCTCACAGTACAAGAGAATAATGTTGGCTGGTGACTGGCCATATACGCTTAGTATGAAGTTTTAGAAATGGAAGTATGTTTTTCAAAGAATTCAGTATGCAAGGTATTCCTACAACTTGTCACTAATGGTCAGCTAGCCTCCTGCTGACTTCAGTTCAAATTGCAGCCAGTTATTATGCTGAAAGACTATCCCCCCCCACTTGCTCTGTAGAGGATCAAGGGGTGAATTGCATTGCTGTCTAATGGGCCTGTTAGTCAGCTATGTCAAGGTTTCCAGCAGAGTCTCCATATGCACTTTACCCCTGTCATTTACAAGAAGGAAAGCTAATACTAAAGGATAAGTCTCTCACACAGCCTACAGGTTATCACAATGCTCCAAAGCATCCAGCTATTAAATTAGACAAAACTGGGAGGTTTTGGTCAAAGATGAAGATGCTCAGTAGCAGATCGAGGCCTTAGGACTTGAGCTGCAGAGGTGTGGGAGCAACATCAGGTGGCTGCCCTCAAAATCAATTCTCAGAGGGAGCAGCTGTAGTCAATGTAAAACACTCTACATCTTCAGCTCCAGAAGAAAACCACCACATCTGGACAGCTTCACACAGATCCAGCTTCGTGAGGCTGACTGGTGGGCAGAGCTGTAGGTCACAGGAGAAGGCGAGCCAACCCTTGCTGAGCTCCCAGCTGCTGTGCCTGCAGCGAGCACCTGAGTGGGAGAATTTACAACCAGCTTTGGTGCCTCAACCTTGTGCTGCAGCCATTTTCAGGGATGTTTTTTCCCCTCAAAGCTTTGTCCTGTTGTGTACTCCTGAAACCCCAGCCCCAGAGACCTGCCAGAGCCCCAAACGGGGACAGGCGGCCTTTGTGCTGGGCCGATGAGGTGGCCAAGCTCAGGCACCCAAGATCCCAGCTGCGGTAGGGACGTGTTTCACCTAGTGAGGGACATTCAGTGAGGAAAGGAAAAGACTCCCCTGGGAATGCAGACAGCAGCTTTACACCTGTAGTTAACCAACTTAATTGACCAAAGGTAAGGGCAGGTTCCCGCTTCCCCTCGGCTCCTTCACGCCCCCGCCCCGTCGGCCAGCAGGTGGCGCCGCGACGCTGCTGTGCGGCCGGAGCGCGCGAACCCCTCCTCATCCCCCGCGGCGCCGCCTGTGGGGCGCCCGGCGACGGAGCCGGGGGGGGCGGTGCGGGCAAGGTTGTCCCGGCCTGCTGCTGTACCTTGGGAGGGAGGGAGAGGGGGGAACTCATCTTCACTCCGGCCAGCGCGGCGGGAAGCACCGACGGCGGTCTTGTCTCGCCGGAAAGCCCTGGGACGCTCCTCGGCAACGGGGGTGCGGGGGGCGCCACGTTGTGAGGGCGGCCGGGCCAGACTGGGCCAGGGGTGCCCTGTGCCTGGCGAGGGCTTGGGGGAGCTCGCGCCCCTCCGCCGGCACGCGGAAAAACCTCAGTGCCCCTCCGTGCAGCGCGTTTGGTACCGGCAGCGTTTCCTAAAGGAGGCTTTCTAAAAGAAGCAGAACTCTTGTTAGTAGGAAAGAGAAGAGAGAAAGAGGCTAAAATTCAGGAATTCTGAAGTACTTGGGTAATTATAAATAAAAGGATTTCATTTTCTTTTATAAGGAGCCATTAACTTGTAAACTGTATCACTTCCTTCTTGCAGTAGTGAAATTTTCCCTTGCTATAATGCAATCCCTGCTGTGTTTTTGGAAGTACTGATTCTGATACAATGCCAGGAAAAATAAGCTATTAATGAAGAATGTTCTGTCCCTGGGCTTCACCGGCAAAGGACATGATGTCCAGGGACACTTTATACACAAGTAGAAAAGCAACGAAAGGTGTAGGGAGGCTCTGGCAGCTGTGCAGGGCTTACATGCGTTTCTGTGAACTTGGTGCTGTGGTATGATGATTATTTTTTATAGGCTTATTTACCATTGTAATTTCTTCAGGGGTAGGATTTGGGAGTTATAATTTAGTCCATATTTTTCAGAATGTGGAAAGTATCCAAAGCATTATGATACAAACAGCTTAATATGCTGCGATTTCATGACACTGCAGTGATTTAGCTGCCTTTTTTTTGTCCAGAGAGGATAGGAATACCATATCAGACAGCTGACTCATGTGCTACGTCACAGCATAAAGAGGATTACACATACAGATTAAAGCTCTTAATGTACCACAGAAATATCTAAGACAAGAAGTTTATATCAGAATTAGAGCTGCTATTGAAGAACTGTGTGTTTGGATAATTCTGTGACTATCATAGGGATCACATCCACAGCAACTGAAACACAACACGGAGAGGAAGTCTGTGAAGTGTTTGGCTGTATGGGTATGTGCATTGCTGAGCTAGTAAAGGCAGTAACAATAGTGCATGATGTCATTCTGTATCTCTAAGGCCTTTGTGATAATCCACCACTGTAGTTGCTGTGGGAGCTGGACATATGGTTAAAACACATAAAGGCAGCAGTCCATAAGGTCCACAGACATACGGCTGACAGGCCAAAAAGTTTATATGCCGAGAAGTCTGCAAAGTAGGAGGCTGGAAATAAGTATCTGGTGTATCCAAGAAGGGAGAAGGGCTCTTTTGGAGAGACTGGTGAGGAGTTTATGTCAAAAATATTTCTGTCTGGTGTTTTTTTTTAATGCAGAGCAAAGTTTGTATTATAATTCTTCACCTCAGTAAATGTCATTAAAGCAACAACACAACTTCAATCTTCTAAAAAGTCAGAGCATGCTAGAAATCGTTTGTGTGTTGGTAGGACTTTAACTCTTCCTTATACCAGTGAATACTTACACTGTTTCTAGCTTTCTGACTTACTGACATCTAGATATGCTAAAGCATTTCACTTAGCAGGATGCAAGCACATGGTGAAAACATCTGTATTCAGAAGTATGGAGGCTACTGTGTAAAATGGGAATACACACACTAGCATTAGTTATTATTTCAGAAAATTTTTAACTCCACTACTCTGTTTCAATGCTCAAAATATATTTTTAAACTAGAGATAGGTTGTTAAACCCCAAGGTTGTTAAGTAATACTGGCATCTGATTAATGGTCATTCTTTCAGTTACCCGTTAGCAATTAGCTGTGGGTAGCTAGCAAAATTTACTTAGTTTGTACTGCTGGCCTCATTTGGAAATAACACCAGAAAATGCTAAAGATGCTGTGTTACAACAGTAAGGAGGATTCTGAGGAGACTGCTGCCTGCTTACTTCTCTCAGAGCAACGGAGTCCTGGATCCCAAACTATGTTTCTTTTGCCAGTTAGCCCATGTTTCTGTTAGAGTGCACTGTCCAACAGTGTTGAAATCTTCCAGCCTGTTTGTCTTTGCATTCCCTTTAATTCCCTTTTGCTGTCCTTGTAACTCCTCTGTCGTCTTCTTACCTGCAGAACTCTGCAACCGATCTTACCACTTGGACTAAGAATAGAAACAGGTCACCTTGAAATGACTCCTCAGCTCTTTAAGAATCCAATTCAAAACCACCTCTTTCTTTTAAAAATCTATGCAGATTTTCTGCAGTTTAACTCGGATATAGCCCCTAACTTGTCTCTCCACCATCACTTCCTGCTTCCTTCCTTTTTTCCTTTGCAGCCTGTGCAAGCTGCTAATGTCAACATTTTCTTCTCTGTGTTTCCTGCCATCTGTATCTTGCTAACTTCCCCACTTCTTTCAAACTGCCTTGTACGCCACATCTTCTTCTCCTGTTTCACTGCCACTGATTGCTCTTTCTCCCCCAATTCCATCTGATAGAATTTATTCACTAAATTATATTTTATATAATTTCTGCAATATATACCTTATACTGACTTTCATTACTATATTCAGTGTGGAGTGATTTCTCCTTACAGATGATAAACAGAGAGAGAGGCAAAGCATGTTAATCACAAGCAGCCAGGGCTTTGTGGCTGAGGAACGGTTTACCAAAGTGGCTGATAGATGTCTCTGCACTGTACTCTGTTTATTTCATACTTATCAAAGCTCTCCCATACCATCCACATCTTCCAAAAGTTGACTGGTCTTGTTACTGGAAGCAGGGGTCAGGTAACAGCTATGGACACCATTTCAAAGGTCATACTTTACAGTCTGTGAATTACTGCTGTGAGTAAGGGAAAAATGGGTAGAAGTTATCATGAGTCAAGAAGGGCACAGAGTTCTGTTCCTAATTTCCCCATGGGTGTTTAGTCTCCAGTTCTTCTCTTGACCAAACATCCCAACTAGGATTGTGTCCACTCAGGATAACACAGAGATCCTTCAAGGTTAAATTATTTTCTGAGCATTTTAGCGAGGAACAAAATGAAACAGAATGACTTTCCTGGAAACGGAAAACCACTTTACAAGAATACTATTTGAAATAAAATAGCAGTGTAAGTTATGCTTTTCCTATATTTTTTTGTGATACTTTATGCTACATAGTTTCCTAATCTTAGATGCAGTGCTGTCTTTGAAAGAAAGCACACCAGCAGCAGTTATTGCATGTGTTTTGCTACAGATTTAGTCGTAAGTAATTCTTGGTTCCCAAAACATTAAAAAGTCTTTTCTTACATCTATACTCCTTTCATCATGCAAATACCCTTCTACTGGTATAGTTACAGTTAATTCCCTCTGAATAATACTGCTATATTCAGGAATAGTGGCACGACACTCAAGCTAATAGGCTATCCATATTCTTGGCTTCACAAAAACATGAGGAATGATAGATTTTTACAGCTGTTGCTGATGGCATCATTTCTGCAAAGTGAACATTGTATCTTTTAATATTGTGAGGGTTTTTAATGGGACTTGTTTCATGACTTCATATTTGGTTTCTTAAATAAGTTGTGCTTGCATTATAGGTACACACTGAAGAGAGAGAAGTGATGAAAAAGGCATTATCTACAATTTGCTGCTGGAAAGGAGTATCTTGGTTTTGGTGTTCATATATGTCAATAGTGATGTCCTTGTGACCCAGCACTGTTTTCACTGATTTCACTGCAGGGAATTACTACAGAATTTTAAGGAGCATGTGTGAAACGTGTTATGTTTACCAGAAATAGAACGGCAATTTTTTTAAACTGACAACAAATGCAAACTTTACCTTGTCCCTAATCTGCTGTAAATCTTAGTTATATGAAGATTCATAGGTCACATTTCTAATAAATGAAAAATTTCTTGGGAAAGGTTTAATTTAATCAAGTAAAGGAGCTGGATGATGGCCTTGCAAAATAGTTTCAAAAGGATTATTTCCCTTTGGTTTTCATGAAGATTATGCAAATTGCAAAATACGTAGAACCTAGCCAAAAGAATCTATAAAACACATGGAGTACTGTCATCATTTGAGCTACACACAGAAAGAGGTGTGCATAGGTGGGCAAGCACTATTTAGGCCCTCAGAAAATATGAGGGAAAGGGTAATAATAACACTTGAAATTTAGACTTTTTACTACTTTCACACAGATGTGCAAGAAGATAAGATGATGCCCCAAGGTGGGAGATTTCTTTGTTAATTTTATTTATGTGTACCTTTCATACCAGTCTGTCATCTAATCAGCATACTCCAAAAATCTGTAGGAATGACACTTGGAGAGCAAATTGTTTGTCTCTCAAATGATACTTATTTTGTTACACCATCTAGTCAGCTTGCAGGTACATTGTGAAGTACATTTCTGATATATAACCAAATTGAATGCGTTGAAAAGGAAAAAAAAAAATTTTTTTAACGTCTGTAAACAAAATGACTTTATAACCTTGCTATATGTAAAAGTTTATATGAACTTAAAGGTGTGCTTTTGCTGTGATGTGTTACAGAGGTGCCCTGACTGGCTTTGTATGAGCCAGCTTGGGTATCTGCAACAAGGTGGCTAAAGCCAAACTTCATATGGTTAACTTTCCCTTCAGGAAGACTGTTTAAATTTGACTATGGTACACTAAACTGTTCCCTTAGTCAAAGGAGAATTTTTTTTAACTATATTTTTTCTCCTTAAGCCATTTGTTGCAGGAGTTCTCGTGTTTTCTTTTGAAGCAACTGATACTATGGTCAGAGCATTGCAGTTCAAGTGAAAAAGAACCATTTCAAATTTTAATGCATACAGAGAACATTTGACTTTGTTATCATGCAACCCGGGATATGGAAAAAAGAGTGTTGAAGAGAAGCAGGAACTGTTCAGAGAGGTCAAATGTCATGTAAGAACTCTGACAAAATAGTATTTTATATAGTTCCTTCATGTCTTGCTTCTTACCTTTCTCAGTAATTATAAATAAAGTACTGCACTGGATCTTGTTTTAAAATAATCCTTCAGAAACGAAACACAATTATTCCATCTGGTATATTGCAAGCACTTTAGAAAAAGTGATGCAAATTGTAATGTATCTCAAAAAAAGTATGTAAATTACACATAAGCACATACGCATGCAAATGCTAGCCCATATCCCAAACAAGCTTATTCAGCACCCCAGCTGTCAGTGTGACAATGGTTAAAACTCACATTAAACAAGGAACTTCATTTTTGAAAAATGTTCTCTAGTTGAACTGTTCTGTCCTACCCCTATGCTTCACAGCAGGACTTCTCTCTGGGATTTTCCTCTGCCCTATTATCTAGTTTCTCTTATATAAGAAGAAAAAGTAAATAAATCTTCATTTGCTCCCTCAAAGATGAGTTGTAGAAATAGAATGACCTTCCAAAGCAATATTACCCTGTCCAAACCCAGTATAAAATGGAGCAAAATTTAAACCTATTCAAAATTATGTGTTTTGCAACCTGGCCCAGTAAGCCCGCCAGGCACTGATGCTGACCTGGGAAGGACTGTGTTCATGCAGGATCACCGTAAGGAGCCTTACAGCTTTCTGCTTTACCTGGGTAGATAGTAGAATTTCTGTGCATTTAGATGTGAGGCGGTAACTGAAAATCCCTGGCTACATTTCTAATTTTTTGCTGAATGGGTCAGATTTTCACTTGATGTTGTTGCTGTAGTCTGCATTTCCAGTAATAAAGGCCAAAAAAAAAAAAAAAAAAAAAGAGAATGGTGTATTCTGGCAGAGGAACAGGAAAACGACAGAAACAATACTGAATTTGCACTGCTTACAGCAGAATGTTTCAGCAATATTCACAAACATTCACACCCAAGTGACTGTAGCATTTCTTTTCACCTTTGGCTTTCCTCAATTGCTGCAAGGGATCTCTCCTGGAATTTCCATTATCCACTTATCCTCTACACTTGGATTGCCTGTCAGCTGCCACCGCCTCCGTAGTACATTTAAGGGAGAAATTTGACATTTGAACTAATAGCTATGGTTTCAGGCAATCTGCTTTGTTCTTGGTCTAAAGGAGCCACAAATTAAGATTGCTTTGCAGCATCTGGATAAGCATTGTCTTTCCTGTATATGGAACATCCATCTTTACTCTGTCCATATTTACTGGTTGCTAAACACATTGCAAATTTGCATAGATTAGGTGAGTCGATAGAAGACAGATTATACTTTCAGTTTGGGGAAAATCTTTTACTTTCCTCATCTGCTTGAGGATTGCTGTCTTATGCTTTGTACCCATCTCTTTTCCCTACCATACACACCCTTTATTTTTGCACAGATTAGTATCTTGAAACAATTCAGCTGATGGGTGTTTCCCTATAACAAATTCTGGGTCTGAGTGTTTCTAACTTTTAAGATCTGTTTATATCCAAGTATGGTGTATGCATCACTGAGAAGAACAAACTAGATTAGCAGTAAAATGTCATATAATACTCCCACGATGGGTTTAAAATTGGTACCAATGAGAAAGGAATTAGGTACCTCATTTTGATCTTTCATTGAAAAACACATGGACAGTCTATTAACTGTGTGTTACACCATATAGTTTAGCAAGCAAATAGTGGTGTTCCTTAAATCATTGCAGGATGTGAGAGTTTTTATGGTGCTAAAAAAAAAAAAAAGGATAAAAAGGTACCTGGAGTCTTTGGTTTATATTGCACCCAGTGCTCTATAGAGAATAAGGCATTGGTTTAAGTAACATGGAGCAGAAAATGGGGAGGCAAGCATCTTCTAAGAATGCTTTGATACCAGGGTGATATCAAGCATGAATTTCAGTAAGTGTTTCTTCTCTCCTGACGCTAACCTTTGAATCTACAGCCCTCATACCTATTGCTAGGAGGAAATGACTAGAAGATGAATACTTTTAAAATTTTGTTGTTCCTCTTTTCCAGTGCTTGCTGATATATTTCCACTCTTAATTTCTGTAAATGTGCCGTCCTTATCTTAAAACTAATGATACTCGCTACATAAACAAGAGTTATAGCCAGTTGAAACCTCAGAAACTATGCCATTACAGGAGACAGGAAACTTAGTATTTTGGTGGATTCAGACTTAGAAGTCTGAACACTTATGGGAGAATTAGACTCCCAGCAGACATACATTAATGAATTAAACTATAGTCATTGAACCATCTGACCTGACAAGCCTAATTCTCTATTTGGTCTTTTCTGTTGGTCTGGTCATTCATGTCTTTGATATCAAGTCTGGATTTCTGTAACCTGGTTTTCAGAAGGTCCTCTTCCTGTGAGCAATGCATGTGATACTCTTCGGAGCATTTTGACAAAGAATGTAAGGTACATCAAGCAATTTCAGGTGAAATAGCGTGCTGTTTAATATTAATGTGTTTACTCTGTACCAGATTTACACAACTCCTGGGTCTACTCTGAAATTTACTTGAATGAATAGTTGATAAAAGAAGTAATCTCTTACGTGAACACAGTCCAGAATATCAAGTAGGGAAACAGAAGTTTTATTTCACTAGGGTTTATCCAGATTGGTCTACATTTTATACTCAAGATTATTAAGGATTATTCAGGGAGTTATCATCATTGTATTTCATGCTAGTAACAAGCTTAATCTGGAAAGACTTGGAAAAATGCACTCATCATTTCCATACCTACCTTGTTGTCCTTAATTTGTATTGCAGCCATTAGGTAAGTCTTAGACAGTATAAAAACTGAAATGACATCAACTCATCATATGGAACAACATGCATCAAAATGTGTCATGAAGATAATTCATTACATTTTACAGGGTAGCAAAACTCACCAAGGGGGTGGGGGTGTGTGCGTGTTTATGTGTGCAATCTGCCGAAGCTGAAAAAAACAACTGCTTGGTGAGCGTTTCTTCCTTTGTACCAGCTTACCCACTGAGCTGGTAATTATTCTTGCTTTTTATCTAATCATTATAAGACAGAAAACAATCTTTTTTCCTGCTTTCCTCCTTCACAAACCACACATAAGAAAGTCTCTGTATTCTGAACCCATTTTTAATTTTCCCCTGTCCTTCACAATTAATTTTAAATGTTTTAAATTATATACACAGTGATGAATGCTCTTCAAATAATAACAGTGTCTTTATAAGACAGTTCTACTGTTCTATCCCATTCTCACAGACACAGGTCTGAGCAAAAATCCCTGGAAGGTAAACAAAAATCATGTGTGTTCAATCAAAGCGTGTCAGAATATTCAGGAAGGCATTAAAGAAGAAATAGCTAATCCCTGACTTCCCTTAAATGAAGAAAGTTGATTATACAAATAACACCAAAAAGCAATAATCACAACTCATTTTAGATTCATAACTGTGAGACATTTAATAAAATACGATTTTATAATCACAAAGCTTGCATTTCAAGAAAGCCTAAATCCCATTGAGAGACTGAAATCCTATTTAGAGAGACTAAATGTCATTGAATTTCTCTTTTTAAATTATATTTCTGGAGTCATTCAGTATGGGCATTATTTATTTATAAATAATCTTGAGTATACAAACTTAATGTAACTTTGTGGTGGAATATGTATACCTGAATGAAATTAATATATTACATATTCTTTAAAAAAAAAAAAAGGCAGTTTCTTTGTTCTATATCTATACAGTACTACCAGCACCCCCAAGCTCATTACACAAACATAGTAACAACAGTAGCAGCACCATTAATATAGTATTCCATGAGGTAAATTGTATTTCTTAGAAATATCTTATATTTTGTAAAGTATCATATACTGAAAAGATAAAATGTATTAGACAAAGGCTTTAGTAGTAGTAGTAGTTGTAGTTGTGTATATTCCTATATTAGAATTAGAATGCAACAGATTGTCATTCCATTTAAATGGAAAAATGCAGAAAAAACAGAAAATAACACAAAATATATTCTGTCAATTTATAAAACAACCCAGAATAAAAATTATGATTGTAGTTCACAATATTATGAATTTGAGCGATCCTGTTCTGAAAACGTTGATTCAAGATGTTGTCTTAGATGTCCATGCTTGTAGAATGTATTAATTTTTGGTTTCTCCTTGTAGTAAACCCAGAATGGCATAAAAGTCATGTGGCGTATTAAGAGTCTGATAACAATCAATACAGAGAAGTGAAATGAGAGAAAGAGAAATGTTCAGGAAAAGACAGAGAGGGGGAGAAGAAGAAAAGGAGGAAAGAGAAAAAGCAAAAGAGAGAGAAAGTTAGAATGACATATGTATAGTAAAGAAAGAAAGCAAAGCCAACCCACCAATATTTACAGTAAAGATTTCTGTCTGAAGTTACTTCCAGACTATTTCGGTCAGTAATGTGTTATCCTTCTTATTTGACCCTTTTCTTAGGCAGCAATTGAAATCTTGCAGATTGTTACTGTCAGGATTTTAAAACATCTCTCTAGGTTTGTCCCAGAGGTTTATGTCTTACTAGTAACCAATCATTATTCCTCCCACAGAAGATTAGCATTTTTCTTTAGCTTACATAGAAATCTTACAGTCATCAAATTTGATTTATCCTATTTAAATTGTTCGTGTATGGAAGATACTGAAAAAGCATTCTCAAAGTCTGTTAATAACACTGGCACAATAATATCCTCTCCCTTTCAAATCATGCTTGAATTCATATTACTAATGTTCAAAATTTCCTTGGTACATCTAGATTAAAAGTAAATAAATTAATAATCATAATTTCAGTTTTAAAGTACAATTATGAACATTTTGTGATATATTGCATGTAAAATATATATTGAACCTGAGCAACAGAACCAAAGCCAAAATGAAATGACTCATTTAGAAATGCTGAGAAACAACAAAGCAACCAACATCCAGAAAAGAATCCAGGGAAACCACATTGCTTGAAACAAAAGGAAAACAAACTGGGTAATGGAAGGCATGCTGTGCAGAACAAGCAAATACAAACAGCATACAATAATCTACAGAAATGACTGAAATAGGATATGAAATACGAGAAAAGGATTAATGAAGCAGACAGAAAAAAGGGGTCCTGAAGTGCCTAATAATAATAATGAAAAGGAGGAAGGAAACGGAAGAACGGTATGGCTAAAGCAAATGTGTTACACTAAGCCCATCATTCTGCTGGTGTTGCTTTGACACTTCTTTAAAACAAGTGGGGTTTTGTGTAGGGGTCTAATCCGAGGCATAAGGCTAAGAAAGCAAAATCTTTGCACCCTGATACCCTTCTGGGAAAGGAATCCAAAGGGATTACTGAACTCTCATTCTGAGAGCACCCACTTTGCAGAAGTGTGGTATTTCTATATTGGCATTGTTTAAACTGCTTTCTATTGACAATGCAGTGTCATGGCGTCTTTTGACAAGACAGAAGGGTAAGAAGGAGGATGTAAAATAGTAAAGGCTGCAGATTACAGAGCTGTCAGAAGAAGTAGAGTGCCACTAGTCTGCTTTCAAGAGCAGTTTCATTTCCAAACTGACTCCTAGTAAAATGGTGTCAAGCATAATTTCTCACCAGCCCAGACTGCAGAAAAATCTGCAGAATCCAGAAAATCATCAGGTTCCAGCTCAATGATGGCTGTATAACAGGTAAGGAAGTGACTGAATAGACCCTGAAAGTTACAAGTTGTTGGTATGAAAATGATAAACTTATTAATTACAGAAACTTTAATGGCTTTAAGAAATCAAGAAGATGTACAGCAAGGATTTTGGTGGAAAAAGTAAGAATTTCAATCAATGATAAAAGAGTTACTGAATCCGCTGAAAATTTTACAGTTAAATCCCCATTTCTATGGCTCAAATAGAAAACTGTGTCCAGATAATTTAAAATAAAATTCTAACTTTTTGTTTAGCTGTTCCATAAATAAATGCTTTAAAAATAATGATGTTAGAACTGGTAGCAGTATAGATCTGCTGAGCCTATGTTTATTAACATATTGATGTAGATTGACAAAAATGCCAGCACCTTGTGATTTATCTCTTCTTAAAGAGGCGCCTTGCATGAACAGCTATCCAGAAAATGAAGATGTGAGTACTGGTAAACAGATGTTAAAATCCTGAAGACAATGAGGAAAGAAAGAGGAAGCCTTTGTTTTATTGCAGTTTTGCTACTCCGAAGGTTACTCTGAAGGAAAAACAAACCAGATGTGTCAGTTCACATGAGCATTTCAAAAGGCTAAAAGACTGTCTGACAAAAAAAAAAAGGTCAAGGTGAAGGCATCTGCTGCAAAGGTAAAAGCAGCTGTTCAGGCATGTTTGTGGGAGAAGAGCCCGTGTCTAAGGAAGAGGAACAGCATTTTGACAGCTGGAGAGTAGAGAGTTCCCGCCAGAGACCACTGTGAATGGAAGAAGTAGAACCACCTTCACAAGTTGTCAGCTTTCAGGTAGAACCACAGGAGTTTGCTTTTTTTTACCCTGTAACTGTGTCTTAGCATCACCTTTTACCCAGCCTAAGTATTTGAGACATGATCTATGATCCAGACTGGTCCCTGTCAATAATGCAGAAAACAATTCAAAGTTGTTTTCTCTTAAAAAGTGTAACTATGCAGAGGCTGCAGTGGGAACGGTTTGTTTCAACTGTAGGACTAATCTGCAGGTATCATCTTGTAACTGCACGTGCAAATAGATCACTGCATCGATCGATCCATTATCACAGACAAGTATGAGATGTGCTGCTATCACAGTTGTGCCAAACCTAAATTTCATAAGAATGAGGTCCCAAAAAAGCAGTAGGAGTCTGTGTTGCCACTATCAAAGCCAATGAAAACAGAAAATGCTGGAATGGAAAAGCTGTTCATTATTGAATGCATTAGTGGAACTAATTTCATGTTTAAATTTTTGTCAATTCATTTTAATTCTGCTTGCTTGCTAGTAATGGGGATTAAATTTATTTATAATATTTGTAACAAACTTTGAGGATCCTTTCATTCAACTTAACTATCACTTACATTCTGTGTCTTTTTTTTGTGGAAATGCAACATTTTTCACTAATATCAAACACTCCAAATGCTTTGTTACTTCAAGTAGGCACTATGTATCACTCGGCTGTTCAGTTTATAATGCAGTCTCATTACCATACTCATTATTGTGAATTATGGAAGTTGCCTGGCTGGCCTTCATTAACCATCTGGCACTTAAACACTGATTTGTGTTTATATATAACGTTAATTTACAAAAGCACCTGAACATCCACTGGAAACATGGATTTAATCTGTTTCTCAGTATTTTTGCAAGACCTTAATGATTGTTCCAAAACCTTATTTTGTTTTACCTTTATTATTTTATTTACATACATGGATAACATCACACAATTGCATGCATGCAATAACACATTTTTTTCCCCTCCTTCTACTGCCTATTCAACAAAGTGGTTGTTTTCACTGTGTTAGCCAGTGCCTGGTTTAATGAAACCTTGATCAGGATCAGCTTTTCAGACCATGCTTTTTACAAAGCAGTAGTTTTGGGCCCAACACTTTACAGCTTGGTTTTACTGCTTTAGATAACTTTCCAAATTTCTTTTATAAGTTGCTTCTGAAACATTCAGGAAAATACATGTTTAAAACTACAACAGTTCAATAATTCTATTCTAGTGCCCACAAGCCACTAGAGTCTAGTCTTAAAGGATCTGAAGGAGAAGTAATGCATGTTGGATGTAGCTCCTTTTTCCTTTTGAATTCTGTAAAATTGCTTTTCGTTCTACGTCTTGATCATTCATAATCTTCAGTGGAAACAAAATCATTTGTAATTACTGCACTATCATTATCAAATATATTAAATCATCAAGGTTTCCAAACACCCATTTTAAAACATTTCAAAGATGTCTTATAAATATTGTATTATGTAACAGCTTGAAAACTTCTGTAATGTCAGAATCAGTCTCTAAACCTCTTGGGAAATCTATTAACCTCAAATGACAATGTCTGCATCTTCACCAAAGTCTCCATCTTTCTCATTTGTATATTTCTTCAAATTATTTGCCTGAGCCTAGAGACTAGTAGTTTTTCATAAGCTTTTCCAGCTGAGCAGTTGCTTTATGTAACTCACGGCCTTGTGCTCCTGTGCCATTAAGAAAATTCACCCTAGCATTAGAAACGTATATAGTTCCTCCAGGCCAACAAAGCCCCATATGATGAAACTCAGAGATTAATCTCTTGTTCTTGAAGGTTTCCACAAAAGAGCACTGTGAGCAGGTTCTCTGTGACCAAGAAAAGTCACCGATCCATTTAACGCCTTTGCAGCACTGGCTGGTGAACCGAGATACCAGAGCCCTGTGGTAGATTTATACACCTAAAGTGGGACTTGGGGGGGGGCTGTAAGTATCTTGATCTAAAACTACAATTTTGAAAGATGATCCTAACTTGCTACCTGATCCTGGATGAAGCTAAAGGTGATATACCTGGTGCTCCCCATCACAGACCAATCCAGGACGAATCCTCAGAGCCCATTTCAGAGCACTCATGTTGCTTTGAAATGAGCCACGGTGTTTCCTTCTGTTTTCATACTCAGTTCTGTTCTCCCCCTCAAAGGATATAAACACACATTTTATGCCTTAAGAGTCTGCTGTGTGTATGCTATTGTGGTTAAAAGAGTAGGTGGGTGGGAAAGCTGCTGAAGTGGTGTCATTGTGCAGCAGAAAACAAGAGAGGGCATGTGAAACAGGTAGTTGGAGTACTTAGGTGGCAGCATAGCTTCAGGTGTCTTCTCCCAACATGAGAGATGATCCATATATTGTCATGGGTGAATGCAGAGGGTAAACTCTCAATGACACATACTCTTCTTTTCCTGAAGCCACATTTAAAAAAGAAGAGAGCCCTACTAAGAGCTTTCAAAGAAGCACTTCTGGCCTCCTGAGGAACTGATCCTAGCAGAAGGTCTCCAAAGGACAAGACTACATTTGCTTTGGTGACCTCAGCAAACCCTGTAGACCAGCTCTGGGTGGTACTCTGACCAGTATGTTGTCTGTTTGTCCCATGTTTGTCCCATGTTGTCCCATGTGCCACTCAAGTTGTTCATGCATCACATTAACTGGATTCTGTCTTCCCTTCCTGGGCCAAGCAGCTAACCCAGCTTTCACTTGACTGCGTTACTAGCAGAATGGGGGTTTCTTCTTCCCTCCTGCAAACCTTTTCTCCCTCAAACCTATGAGAGGGACATGTTTTTAGAGCAGAATGCTGTCCACCAGGAAGGAAAAGAGTGTGAAGGTACCAGCATAATAGCCTGGTTATAATGCTATGTCAAGGAGCAGTAGTATAATAGTAAATCATAGGCTTAGTATAGATGAAAATTAGGTAAATTCTATATTGTCCAGATTTAAAGCAGGTAGACTCCACTACCCTGGATTTCCCCTGCACTATGTTGTCAAGTAGATATACTGACCATTCTTCCACTGGGAACATGCAATTTATCTAGAAAGTTCCTGATTATTTTGGCCTGGGCCTACACATTAAATGAAACAGATATTCAAACACAGAGCTGACATAGCCAGATTATCAGTACTATCAGTGAGGTTGACAGTAAACTAATCTTAATATAATTAAATTGTATACTGCAGATACAAATGCTTCCTTTTATCTTGAATTACCATTGAGATGCTGCATTAGTGATCTCGGTAGTTATGCCCTATTAACTGGGATTGGGACCATTATGCGAGTATCATTATGCAAGGGTAAACGATAAGGCCTGTGAGGATCTGTGAACAAACCCTTGGTCTTCTCACGCTTGGTAAAGCTGTCTGGGACTCTGAGCACCTCAGCAAGGTATATTAACCATCCTCACCGAATTTAAATAACTGACCAGGAGTTTGTTCTTAATAAATACAAAAGGGACAAAACGTTCTACAAAATGTGTGCGAGCCTGTTCCCAGTTTGAGAATAAAGCTCTACGTGTTTTCCAGACATCGGATTGACAAAATCCAAGCCCTAATCTTTAATCTCTTTCTAGTAAAATGAAGCAAATACAGTAGAAACAATTTCTTTGTGCAGACTCCTCCTTCCTCTGAGGCATGTTCTGCAGTGCTTTCTGTCTGTACAAAGTTCCCCAGAGGCTGCTGAACAGAGGAGTGTTGCTGCCGACCCTGGGCAGAGGCAGGCAGCCCCTGCGGAGCTGCCGCCGGAATACCCCGGCGGGTCTCTGCTCTTACACCCTGCTCTGGCTGCCTGCTTCTGGCCCCTGTTAGACATCCAGGCAGGCGGGAGGCTTGATCCATTAGGGCTTGCTTTTTATGTCCTCCTGCACTTTCTTCATACGTGAGAGAACTAGCCTCATTCCTTATTTAAATAATATAATTTTAACTAATGCTTTCATTACCTCCTTTCTCATTTTGAATTCCCACTTGTTAAATTCTGCTGGCAACAGGAATAGCACAAAGAGCATGCTTTCTAGATTCACTGTTTTCTACGACAATTATCTCATTTAAAATAAGACTGTATAAGACCAGTTCATTGCAATAGACAGAATAGATTTCCATTCATAATAATACCTAATGATTTTTGAGGAATTTTCATTATTTGTCAGCCCTTGTTCTGCCTTCAGATTCTCAGGAGTCAACACTTCAAATAAAGGATTTCTGCTCATTGCTGTACTAATACATACAATTAAGCTTAGAGGCTAACAGGTCTTCAGATTGTGATGGGATCAATTAGCTATGTTACTCCTTTGGGTAAATTGCCAGAATGATAGAAGCACGATGATAGAAAACAGAAAATGGTTTGCTTAAATGAAACTGTGCTTCTCCATCTTGTGTTATTGTCATCAGTGGTAGTACTAGTTGTGGAGTGGTAGGAGTAAACATTGCAGGAGTTGATGTATTTAATAACAATGGAAAAATCAGCTTGTATGTAATCAACGTGTGCTGATACGTGCTTTCAAACCAGTGCAAGAGCGAACCCGTAATGAGGATTTCCACAACACTGTCTGTTACTTTCTGTTTCTCTTAAACCAACACTCATTACTTCTTAAATCTTCTGAAATATAGTATGAATTTTTATATAATCAGAACTGAACAATTATTAATTTAAGCACCTTTGAAACTTGAATTGCCATTTAGAGTAACTATACTGTTTTCCAAAGAATTAAGTCCCTAATGTAGGCATATACAGAACTTTCAATTACATTTTATGGTGCTTATTGCAAACCATTTTGTTCTACTAGAAAATCACATTCATTTCTGAATTGTACTGTTGCTGTTATTGATCTTTATTGCTTTAGTCACTGCTGCCATAGCCTCTGTACCTTGTTCAACAGAATAGATGTGTAGCCCTTTCCTTTGAAAGAAGGCATTATATTTTATCAGAGGTTAAGGCTGTCTTTGTATAAACAGTTGTTACTGCTGCTGTAAAACTTGCCTATTTGGAGACTGACCAATTGTTCACATATTTCATCTGAAGCAATATGCATACATTTTCCAGAAAACGTTGTTATTGCATGGATAAACTTCAAATTAATTTCACTATTATTCTGTGCAGCTGCACATTATGATTAGGTGGCATAAGCCAGTAATCACTGGCTCAACACTGCTCCGTATTTTGGAATATCTCTTTTTGGGAGTATTTGTGAGAGCCATTACAGCAGACATTTTTGGGGAGATACTTTTGAGTAGGTTCCTTAGTCATTGCCTCAATTGTGAGTTTGTACAATGCATCGCGTGCTGTCTTCAGCCTGCAGGTTCCTGGAGAATGGCTATTTATTTTGAATCCTTTATGTATACAATGGTGAAGCAGCAATCTCTGGAGGACAGCAGTGTTACCACTGCTGAGTGAGATTTGCCTTTGCATAATTACCTATGTGCTCTTCTTTTCGGATGCCACTTGTTCTGCTTAATCTTGCATTACTTGCCAACTTGAGGTGAAAGCACAGTTAAGGCTAAGCGTTGTGTTGCATAGTCTCTTTGCTGGCTCTGCAGACTTCCCAGTGAGTCAGAAAAGCTGTCTGTCAGCGTTTTGAAATATTTTCTTGGCTTTATCATGGCACTACTAGCTTTTTCTCACATTCCAAATGAACATCAAACTGTTCAAAGTCAGGGGATCAGCTTCTGCATCCATCTGTGAACATAACTGAAAATAAATCAGCTAAGAATTGCATTGTACTGCAGGATGTGGACTGTACAAGGAACAGTCTGGACCACGTTGTCCGTAGGAAAGAGCTACAGATTCATGTGAGTTATGGGTAAATAGTCATCACAGCAAGAATATATATCAAAACTTGCACTGCTTTTCTTCACTTTTATCTATTCAATGAAATATATATACATATGTGGTAATCCATTTTTAATCTAGTATTCCTTTCATGTTCCTGAGTGTAATATGATTGTAGTAGGCATTATTATCTTCACACAAAATATTCCCTCTTTTTTGGAAGTTTTGCAAATTGCATACATATATTTAATGTACTTCATTATATTATATAAGTTTTTCATCAAATACAGAGCCAGCTGAAACTAAATTGCATCAGAAAACTTTCTGTAATTACACAGTATATTTAGATATGTCATACATTATAAATTAAATGACTCCCCTTGCAGCTCAGTAGATTGGACTGGCCTTTAGGTTTCATTTACAATGATCCAGAACACTGGTAATTAACTTGCAAAGCCAGTCCATGAATAGAGAGTTGGAAGTATCTACTATTTTGTGGAGGCAGATTTAAAGGAAAGAGAGCACAGAAAAGGGCACGTTTGTTTTTCTGTCATGTTTTGATAGCCCAGAATATCTAAGGGGATTGCTTTTGTATATGGACAAATACCCTTAAGAAAGGCTGCCATATGGATACTGAACAGTTGAGGAAGGACATCTGGTGATATACTATTTTAAAAAATTAATAATTATTTTCTCCTACCACTGCTATCTCATAGTGGTAATATAAGAAACCAGTTTTCAAAGTTTCCTATAAACATTTGAAGTTTACAATTCAGTTTCAAATGTATATTTCTTGATTTTTTTCTTCTTTGTATCTGGGGAAAAAAATGTTATGGGTGCCAATATCCTATATTTTAATACCCCCCACACACCCCCTTTCTTGCCCAGTAGATCTGTCTGAAAGATGTACCTCTAGATTCTGCAAGGTACAGAATATGGTGGCCAGCCACCAACAAAATACTTAAACGTGTACTTAGCTGTCACTGAAGCCAGTAGATTTTAAATGTGTTTAAGTCTTTTACCAATAAAGGAGCTTTGCAGAAACAGGACTCATGCAGTGTTGTTAAGGACTTCATTCCAACTTCTTTTACTTATTCAAGAAGTTTTATTTATTTACTCTATTGTCTACCCTCCTGCAAAAATGGCATTAAAACTTGCTTTAAATGGTTGTTCAAGTAACGATACGAGCTGTGGGGACAATAAAAAGCAAGAGCTATGCATATCACCCACTCTGAAGAGCATAAGTGCTAATTAGAAAACTTTGCAACTTTTACTGAAAATGGTGTAAACCAAATTAAAAAAAGAGAAATTGCCACTGAATTTGGGCATTTTCAGTGTGGACAGCTGTCAGTGGCAGTGAATCCAAAATATACGAACAAATGGTGATGATTATGGTGATAATATACATGACTGAGGAGAGCGCAGATAAGCAAGCTGATCTACATTTACTCTGAGACACTTAACAAAGTAAAGTCTCTAGTCCTCTTACTCACTTTGCTGAATAAGGAGTAGATCAGATTTCAGTGATGGTCCTGAGAGGAAAACAGTAGGGTGGTTTGTTGAAAAATTTCCATCTAAACTGAAACCATTGGTGTAGAGAAAAGAAAGAGGTAGGTGTGGGAAAAGCTCTGGCTGTTACCCAAGGAAAACAGCTCACTGGATGTGACTGTGGAAGATAATCTGCTTTGTGAGGGAAAGTTAAACAGTAATTTATTCCCCACGAGTTGGAAAGAAAGTAGTACTGGAATATACTGAACTCTTAACAGTGCGCTAAACTTAGTGAGTCAATATAACTTAGAAAAGAAAATATTCTAATTTTATTAGATGGAAAATTACCAACTCAGTAGAGCCCCTGGTTTGATCATGCATTAGAATTTCCCCGAAAAGCCATCACCAGCTAATTACTCACCCTTATCAGGGCCCTGCTACCAAAGACCTCTCTCCCCCCTTGTCTTCAAGTACTAATGACTAATGACCATCACACCTTTTCCCTTGTTAATAATAAGCTTCTTTGCTCTTCTATGTCAGCAAGCTCCTTTTTTTTCATCTTTTCTTTTTCTTTCTTTCTTTTCTTCTGGTTTTATAACTGGTTGAAAGATTTCTTTTGAAGTCACATCAGTTGTTTGCAGCCTGAAGAGAAACCTGTTGTTTCTCTTTTAGACTTGAAGAATGGATTGCATGTCTGATTGCCTGATTTTTTTCCAACAGTATCAGTTAGTATAATATGGGATGTAACCTCTCCCAACAATCCTTTTCTCATTCTGGTCCACAGGGACTTTAAAATTCATTCAAGTACACTTGCTGAATTATGAGTACTGTGCCTGTAGGACACAGATGGACACCTGCACTTTTTGTAGAACTATTGCTGTTTCTAACGGCAGTCAATCACTGGGCAGATGCTATCCAGACTGACAGGTGAAAAAGCTTAAAAAAATTATAGGGACATTAATATTGTCATGGGCAGCAAGAGCCTGTCAACTTACTGTGTTTGGAGACACGTTTCTAAAAATTGGCCAACATGAGAATCATAAAGCAATTTGGCCATGTAAACCAGAGATAAACCACTGCAAACAGTTTTTTATGTTTATCAGTTACACATCTGTTATAAAATATGGAGGTGTCAGATGCTGTTGGTCAATACAGTATTATTTGTACATAGCTTATGTTTTTAAGAGTCCTGTATAATGCAAAAGCTTGTAACCTAATTATTTCTAAAATACAATATTACAAAGCCTACACTTCATGTAAACGTATTTTAAAACAAAACCAAAGCCCTAAACCAACTACAGTAATAAACATCTTGATATAGTTTTGCTGTTAGACAAGAACTAAGGTTCAAAAAGGAAAAATAAATTTAAACGTGGCCTCCCCATTGTAGCTAGATACATTCTATAACTCTTCAGGCCTCTTGCCTTTAATGGTCAACAAGCTAGGTATGTACACTCTTTTCTGTAAGAGTGGTTCATTACATAAGTGATTGCTCCAGCTACAAACTACAGAAAGTCATGGCCACAGTTTTTCTTTCTGCTTCTTTGTGGAAAATCCTGTTCTATTGGTCTATCCTGGAAGCGCTTATTCCACAATGTTTTAATTCCATAGTAAATAAAAGGAAAGAAGAGGTCTTGTGTCATGCCCTTCACTTCTCATATTTCTTATCTGAGGGTAACGGTTTCTGCTAAAAGCTAAGTTTCTTTTTTTTCTTCTGTTAATTGTAGTCCGAATAGCAGTACACTTAGTGGCATACTGAAAGCCTGTTGGCTAAGAGTTCCTGTTCTTTACTGTATTTTAATGTCAGTCTGTATGACTACTTTTCCATGAATGTGCACAGAACTCAAATATTTGCACATGCAAATCTAGTAAATCTAGTAGCTGCCTGAGCAAACACGACCACACTATTGAAACTTCCCATGAGCTTTTTTTAGAAAAACTGCCATAAGAGTCTGATTCAAGGTCTAACTTTATCTGACAAAATACTCAAAGTCATGAAAATCAAAACCCAACACTGTTTTTGCACTTATTCAAAGACTGTACTGGTAAGCATTGGTAGGTATTCGCCAGTGTACTATTTATTATGCATTTATAATGCTTTATTTATTTATTGTGTATTTGTCTTATTTTGAGTGAATGATGCATTACTGTCTCACTGCTAGCCATCCCTGCTCCAGGAGCCCTGCATGTAGCACCACTCTTTTCCCACCCTCACCTCTGATCTCTCTATCCCTTTTCAGCTGCCCTGAGCCTGCCTGTCCTACACTCCCATTCTCCTTCCCCAGGATATACCTCATCTGCAGAAAGCTTTTCATTCTCCTTCCATTTGCAGAAGGGAAGAGAGGAAACAGTGTACAAGTTCAGGACTGCATCCGTCATTTTCATGAAAACATTAACTTCTTTTCCTTCCCCTTCCCCTCCTTGCTCTCCCCCACTTCCCGCCCGCTCTCCTCTTCTGCCATAGAGTGAAAACTACACTAACCAGTTAATTTTTTTTTTTTTTCTGGGTATGTGTACTCTTTATCAGTGAAGAACCTCAATACTTTTGCTCAGTACTTTGGGCATAAGGAGGAAGAAAAGACAGTAACTTTTTGTGGCTGATTATGTGGCATCATTGTTTAGGCTTGCAGCCAAAGCTGCTATTAAGTCCTATTACACAAATACCAGAGCTTCTGAAACACCCTGTGGAAAAGTGCTGTATTCTCAAACAGTGAGCTTGTGAGCCATTGTATGTAGTGAATGGATAAACAGTATGGATTCTGAGTGATAAATGTGACATGATATTTTATGTACTGCAGTCTGACAACATTGCTGCAATGAGGAACGACACATTTTTAACATCCTACAATTCCTCAAGGCTAACTCCTTACCAATGATAGTCTCTGCATGTGACATAAGCAATTTTCTTTCCAGGAGAGAGAAAACCTTGCAGTTATGAGTAATGAATTCCTGGCAATTGGATAATGACTACTCCTTACACTAATTTATTAGCAACAATGTCCATGGAACAAGTTCCCCGCTGGTGTGGGCAGGTGGGGGGGAACACAGAGGGGAGGAAGAAGGTAATGGTCTGCGTGTGCATGTATGCACATGTGTTTGTGTGTGTGTGCATGCACATACATGACCGTGTCTACAAGGATTACTTGGGTCATTAGAAAATCCTCACATGTTCACATTCTATAAAACACAAGTTTTTCCTTGTAGTCTATGGAAAGGAGAGTAGCCAACAATGCATGAATACTGGATATAATCAGCCATAGAAGTGTCTGATTTTCCTATTTTCCAAACGGGTTATTTAATCATTTAGGTGTTTTCTATGTGTATAAAAATATTTTCTCAATTGTAATAAAAAATGCCACAGTGTGGTTTTTATCCTTTTCTGCTATTATATTTGTAGACTATAATATTAGAAATATGTCCAATTAAGGGTGAAGACTACTTTGTCTTAGACAGTTCTCCATTAGTCATTAAGTCATTTCTTTACGCTATGCCTTGAATAGCCTTACTAACATCTCAGTGATTGTTATATGTAATAGATTCACAATGGTATTCTCAATCGTTATAGTTAAGTCTATGAAGAAAATTAATCGCTTTTATTGCAAAGGTAATTAAGCTTGCTTGTAACAATGTTCAAATCTTATTGGAAAGAAGATGAGACTAACAGGTATATCTGAAGTTAAAAAAATTGTTACAATATGGCTTAATTTTTCCTCTAGCTTCTGATGTGCTGATAGAAGAGTAACCTGCTTTAGTGAAAGATCACACACTATTTTAATAAAGATATGAAACATCCATCTGTGCACGGATATTTATACTTACGTTTTCTTTAAAACATATTTCTTGAGAGCTCATAAAAACTGAGAGAAATACAACTGCATAATTCTTGGATAATAATCAGCCAGGGCTTTTTGTCATTTCTTATTATTTTTAATAGGTTGGTTAATGACAGAAATTGTTTAAACAAAAGTTTTTACAAAACTGCTGACAGATATTTCCAATAATATGTATATGAATGTGTATGTATATGTATATGTATATGTGTGCATACAGAGAGTAATAGAGATGCACAAACATGTATATGGGTCTTCAGTGCCCACTCACCCTCAAGTGTTTTGGCTTCTCTCACAACAGTAATATTTCATCAGTCTTCTGAGTCTTGAATCAGATATTTGCCTCTTCAAATGGTTTACTTCTAGTTCATGTAAAAGACACTGAAAAATAACTTCAGAAATAATCTTTTAAGCTTTTTAGAACCTGACTAATTTTATAATGATAGTTTAGAATATGACCCTGAAAAACATTTATATCTTGAAGTCCAGTGAAGGACTGAATGATAAATATACTGCACCTTGGAGACAGAAGAGCTGTGAACTATTCAAAGGCTTTGGCTGCAAAGTGATTTGTCAGAAACAATAAAGGACTGAAATATGTCATCCAACATGAAGCAATTGCTCTCTGGGTGAACTTTTCTGAAAATCACACTGTCTGTGCTAAATTAATCCATGGGATTTCAAGAACATAACGTTTGAGGTGAATACGACCTCGTGTATCTAAAGCTATGATTTACCCTAAACTCACGATCTAGAGACTCTTACTGGCAATTTTAAAGCTCAGAATGTTTCAGCACTGTTTCTGATTGTTACCTGAGGATATATGTCTTATGTAAGAGTAAATCTGTAGCAAACAAAAAGCTTTTCTTGATAGGTGGAAAGACTTTATGCATTAGTTTTTACGTTATTTTATAACAATTATTAAAAGCCAATTCAAGAGTGCTGTTTAATTATGTTAAATTTGGACAAATTTACCTTTACTTCCTATATGTCAAATGCTTGATTCTGTATGAGAAGAACACCTCATACTCTGGAAGGTCCTGCCTTCTTGACCTGCAAAACACTGGATGCAAGTATCTCTTCTTGGGAGTTATCACTGCACAGTTGCCCTGTTCTTGTTTTATCCCTAGACATCTGAGTCTAGGATGTAGGCCCGAGACAGGAGACTGGGTTAAATGAACAGGATACTTCGTCTGATTCATTATGACTGCTTTCATTTTATGTTCTCATAGTCCGTTTGAACTCACCTCAGCCCAGGCAGCACATAGCTCTTCAGGGAGACAGCTGCTGTTAATTACTCTGTTTCACCTCAATCTGGGTAAAGTTAGACTTGCTGAAGACAGTTTTAACTTAAATCACTGCAAGAAGAGTCAATAATAAACCTCCATCCCTTGTTGCACTGTCACACCTCCACAGTCTTCCTCAAAATTGCATGTATGGTCATGTCTCACAGTGGCTAGGTCCTTTTGACAAACTTAGTGAGAGCTATATTACAGAAAGCTTTCCACCGGTGATTTCTCTTTAGTCTTATTCAGAAGACCGGATCTAAAAGGCCAAAGGGTCCAGCTGGACTTATGCGGCTAACTGCTGAAACTCTTCCAAAATGTACCCGTTTCTTACTCCATATTTGTAGATACATAATTATACTTTTGCAAACATTTTCCTCATATTAGTTACTATGAGGGATTACTTTTATTTGTTTACAATTACTTTCAGAAGCCCACATCATGAATTCATGACTGTAGGCATAGTACAGTCCTATGACATTTTTGCTTTGCTGCACTGAACTACATTGGATGGGAAACCTCCCTGAAGTCATTGGAGCTGCTTGTGCAATAAGATACTGCTCATTGTGAAAAGAATCACTGGTCTGAGCATACTATGGATAAAAATAGGAATAGAAGTAAATTATTTTTTTTAAGATTATAAAAAAATTATTAAAATTATATAAAGGTTTTACTCTCCAATCTGCTTTCATAAATTGGCTGAAATTATAACAATGATGCAGAAATTATAAACATAAATAAAAACATGTTTTTGGCTTTTGATAAGATAAGAAGATAGCTGGGTGGGGGGGATTGCTGTTCATTTTCTCAAGCAGGTAACAGAAATAAACCATTCCACTGTCAGGTAGAACTATGATTAAAAGTGGTGTTCAGTCTTGAAACGTGTCAGCGAAAGATGTATATACAAAAGCACATGAAAAATAGTTGTTGCAAAATGTGTGACTGAAGATGTCACATGCTAGGTAGGCATTTGTGTTCAAATGCCTACTAGGTAGGTATTGATTTGTATGTTCAGGGCTATAATTCTTGTCGGATTTTGATATGTGTATCCGGATGTGTACCTGCTGAAAATTGATTCTTTAAGATGATTTCAGAAACAAAAATCTTTTCCCATAGAAAGATCCATTTAGAGGTTGCTGAACTCTCCACTTTCTACTCATCTATTTTTGTGGAAATTTCTCATGATTACAGGATACAGTACAGTAGCTCTTTAAAATTAACCTTGTAGTCCTGCCAAAAAGGGAAAGAAGAATAAGTGCTGCTGGAGACAGAGTGACTGGTTTTAGCATTAAGGTTATGTCTGACCAGTATGTTCCTACTCATATGCCTAAAGACCCTTCAGTCCTATGGAGATAGCATGAGGGCTGTCATCTCCATATGATGGACATAGTGGATGACAGCACTTTCAAGAATATGGTTAAATCCTTTTTCTTTTTATAAACCTTTCCTGTACCCTACTGGAACTCAATTAATGTCAAAGAGAACATAGGTAAGAGACAGGCTTTGTGAAACAGATTTTTAAAAACTCTTAGAAAAAATGTTTCCATGGTTTTTTTCTTTCATTTCTCAATCAGGCTAGGATTGATTCTTACAAGCATGACCCCTTATGGATTTCACATCCAAGCTACTGCAACACTGTACTGGTGTACAAAAATCTGATGAAACTATCTGTAAGAAAATAACTCTCAGCTCAGTGGCTATAACCACTTTCTCTTAGATCAAGAAAAGTACTGAATGTGTTCAAGAAAATGTAAACAACATGCACTACCTGAAGCACTTCCGTTAACACAGAAACTCCACCAGGCACAAAGGGAACAAGGAAATACTTGACAGTCTGTTCCATAGCAGAGAAGAAGAATGAAGAAAACGATCAAACTGTTTCTATGCAAGTCTGAGGTCTTCCACATCTCAAAAGTTATGCAATCCTAGCTAGTGTACCGAGTCTTTTATTAACCAGTGAAGAGAAACCAGGCATGCATAAAATAATGTTTGGACCCTGTTACTTGGAAGGGTTATTGCCTTTCACCAGGTAACTCTGTCTTGCTCTCACTGTAATGGAAAGCTTGATTGTCTCCCACAAAGACTAAAGCTAGGTTTGTGAGGAACATATTTTCTACACAAAGAGGGACATATCCATTGCATTTCTGTGTGGAATTCATTGCCAAGCGGTATACCACCTTATGGTGTACTTTTCTAGTGGGCTTTTACAAGAAATATGCTAAGAGTAGGTTCAAGTATTATAATTATGCATCTGTGAAACAGCTGGAGCACACAAAAGTGGTAACTCCCATGTTTGGGATATTCGTGATGCTAAAAGAGCAAAATTCAGTGTGCTTCCTTAGAAGAAATGATGGTGAATTCAAATCGCTCAGGACAAAAGCCCCACTGAAATTAAAGTGAAAGCACAACAGATATTTACATTTCAAACTAAAAAGGAGTCAACAAAGGACTATAAAAGTCTCATGCCATGTAGATGGAAATATTTTATGCATGCAGATGGTCTATGGTATTTGGCTTGCTATTACAGTGAAAACAGGTAGTTACATCATGATCTCTTACATAGACATGCTTCTTTTTGATCATTTACAGTTGTTTTGCTTGTTTTTTTTCACTGTTATGCATCAGTTGTAAAGTACATTTGAGCAACTGGTCATTTCAGTCAAAGACTAAGTTCTGTGCTACTAAATGAAGCATTTAGGACACAGAATATCTTTCTGAAGCTGTTTAAAAATTAAAAAGCATTATATTGTATCTCAAAGGCAGGTTATCACAGTTTCCTAGCCAGTATGTTGTATAAAGCCTGGACTTCAAAACCACAATATGAATCATTCTAAAAAATATTAAATTGTAAGCTCTAGTTAGGCATATATATAAACCCCTTCCTGTAGCAGCTACCTATAATCCACTGCTTGATATGTAGTATATTATGCAAATACCTCCATAACACACTAACTGATGATGATAACTATCTTATGATGAGATATTAGCCATTAACAAGTTGGCATAATAAAAATATGGGGATAATGATGGCATCTGCTTCCCTGCAATTCTAAGCAGTCTTGGGAATATTTTTTTTTTTAATTTGAAGCTATATTTATATTTCTTCCTTATTGAATAATGATAGACTTCACACTGAAAGAATATGTATGGTCTTGTCATTCTTTCTCTGATACAAAAGGCAAAACTTCATTAAAAAAAAAAGTGTGTGTTGTAACTTTGCAAATGATAAAATGCAAACTCCATTGCTTATAAGCCAGTCTTGTGACTTTTGTGGTTCTGGAGCAGGCAGGGAAGAAGTGTTTCTGCTTCAGGAGTTCTTGTCCTTTGCTACATTACTTAGTAAACAGCTAGAAACTCTTACCCACCTAGGGTTTTGGTCAGTGGTGGTGGTGAGGCAGAAAGGAAGAAATAAAATAATATGGTCTGGCCATCAAAGGGAAATGTTCTGAGAATAATGCAACACAATTCTTACCAAAAACATTGAATCAATCTTTTTGAGCTGCTTGGCTTTAGTATGGAAGAAGAACTGCATCTCTTTGGTGAGAGAGGAAGGGGGCTGAGGGGATAGGATAGTGAAGTGTTAATTTATAATGTCCCTTTCCAAAGAAAGAGACAATAACAAAAGAAAAGAAGAGTCATTAATTCCACCATCACCAAACCTACAGCTTTGGTATTTGCTTTGTGTAGATTATTTCAAATGAACATGTGTTCCTATTCCTTCCAGCTCCACAGAAAGTTTGTGGAGCTGCAACATATGACACTGAGACACCCTTAAAGCAGTCAAGAGAAGAATCTCCCACACGTGAAGGAAATCTTCATGTAAAATTTGCTGTGGAAGACAGGGTGATTTTACTGAGGAGACTTGAAGCTTTTCCATCGACATATCCCGTGAGGCACATGCTCTGCAGCACCTGATGTGAGAGAGCACCTGTGAGAGGGCACCAGATTTCAGCCCACCATCATTCTGCCTCTGGAGAGGTGTGTTGCCATTTCATTTGTTCTCCCACCTCCAGAGAGAAGGGTGTGAACCATAATATCTTCCCAAGGTGGTAGTTTTGTTCATTGTATCACTGTATTTTAAAAATCAGATGTAGCAGAATTTCCCATTTTGAAACAGATCTTTCTCACATTAATAATAATTTTCAAGGATTGTTGTTACCACGATTTATAAGTTTGCCATTTATGCATCCTCATCTGACTCCTGTTTGTGGCAGTCTTGGTCTCTTTATACTACATGTCTGAAGTTATGTCTTTCCTGTTATCCCACTAAACATCTGTTCTTCTTTAGATACTCAAATTTTCCTATGATTGTCTGTCTTTTGGTTTACTGCACATGCATTGTTTTGCAGTACATACCTTTCCATTCTTTTAATGTATGTGGGAGAGCCATGAGCACATCCATTGGTTTAATGCTGTTGTGTAATGATAAGTAGTTGCTGGAGCAATTGATAAAAATAAGATTTATATGATTCACTGTCATTTTTTTTCTTAATTCATCATAATAAAAATTCTCACTAATTTGGATTATCTTTTTTTTTTTTCTGTTATTTCAGTGTACAGGGTTAGTTTATACATACCTATAATTCCTTTAGCCACATTTTTTTAGTTCCTCCACTGCAGGCAATGCTTAAAATATGTTATTTAAAAAACCCGAAAATCCGAATCCTGTGAAGACTTTGAAATTCAGATATGTTTTTTTCCACAAGACACATTCACTCAGGCATGAATGACAAAAAGTAACAATTCAATTTATTTTTGTATAACGACATTCATACAAAATTTCATAAAGTGCTTCTGAAAGACGAGAGTAATAGCAAGATAAAGCCTTGCAGAACTGACAACAGTGTCTTTGGTGCATGCAGAAAGTGACAACAAAGTGGTGTGATAGATTAGAAAGAAATGAAAGTTAAAATATAAAAGAGAGAGGTAAGTATTTTGTAATTGAGTTAATAGAGTAATATTAGTATCAGGAGGAAGTAACAAAACTGGAGAAGGTAAGTGTGGTCCATATTACTTGAATATGAACAGAGAGGTGAGGGAGAAATTAAATAAGGGAAAGTGATGAAGAGGAAAACCACCAATATGTGAGAAATCACAAAGGAAAGAGTAGTTCTGCACAGTCATGGGAGAACCAAGAGGAGACCAAGACAAGGGAACTAGAAGTAGATAGCTCTCAACTGATGGGACCAGGATGAAGGAAATCTAATGGGAAATTTTATAAGTAAGAAGAGGAAACTTGCCTTTGTTGTGCTACAGACTGGAAGTCCCCTGTGGTACACCACTATTCTCTGAAGAAGGATTTGGCTTCAATATTACAAACTCTTTAAATGTAGGGATTAATGTCTTGAGTGGATTAAGACAGAAACTATTGAAATAAGAATGTAACCCTATGATAAATGTGGTGGGTTAGCCCTGGCTGGAGGCCAGGTACTCCCCAAAGCCGCTCTACCACTGCCTTCCTCAGCTGGGCAGGGGAGAGAAAATATAACGAAAGGCTCCTGGGTTGAGATAAGGACAGGGAGAGATCACTCACCAATTACTGTCACAGGCAAAAAACTCAGGACAATTAATTTAATTTATTATCAATCAAATCAGAGTAGAGTAATGAGAAATAAAACCAAATCTTAAAAACATTTTCCCCCCACCTTCCCTTCCACCCTTCCCTTCTTCCCAGGCCCAACTTCACTCCCCATTTCTCTCCCTCCTTCCCCCCAGCAGCACAGGGGGACAGGGAATGGGGGTTGTGGTCAGTTCATCACACGGTGTCTCTGCTGCTCCTTCCTCCTCAGGGGGAGGACTCCTCACACTGCCCCTGCTCCAGCATGGGCTCCTTCCTACAGGAGACAGTCCACCAACTTCTCCAATGTGAGTCCTTCCCACGGGCTGCAGTTCTTCACCAACTGCTCCAGCATGGGTCCCTCCCACGAGGTGCAGTCCTTCAGGACCAGACTGCTCCAGTGTGGGTTCCCCACAGGGTCACAAGTCCTTCAGGCATCCACCTGCTCCACCATGGCGTCCTCCATGGGCTGCAGGTGGATATTTGCTCCACCATGGACCTCCATGTGTTGCAGGGGGACAGCCTACCTCACCATGATCTTCTCCATGGGCTGCAGGAGAATCTCTGTTCTGGTGCCTGGACCATCTCTTCCTCCTCCTTCTTCACTGACCTTGGTGTCTGCAGGGCTGTTTCTCTCACATCTTCTCACTCCTCTCTCTGGTTGCAATTGCTCCTGGTGTTTTTTTCCCACCCTTCTTCACTCTGTTCCCCCAGAGGTGCTACCACCATCACTGATGGGCTCAGCCTTGGCCAGCGGTGGGTCTATCTTGGAGCCAGCTGGCAGTGGCTCTGTCGGACATGGGGGAAGCTACTAAGCAGCTTCTCACAGAAGCCACCCTTGTAGCCCCCCTCGCTACCAAAACCTTGCCACACAAATCCAATACAATAACAAAGGACAGTAGTTCTCAAAATAACAATGTTCAAGCATTTAGGACAGAGAGAAAGAAGAAAAGGGGGAGCAGAAGAGGGACACAATCACAGCTGTAATCTGCCCAAGGAAGTCTGAGAAATTCTTAGATTAGGAAAAGAGAGATAGTATTGCTATTTTTCATCTAGATTCTCAATATACCTGATTTTCGTGTATTGTCTCTTAGCTGACTGGTGCAGTCTGCACTGTACTGGCTGATGATACCAGAGGAGCTCTGGCTGAAGGCTGTCAGGCAGCAAATGCTGACCTTCCTCATACTTCTCCTTAGCTCCACAGAGGCACCAAGTCAGCTCTCTTGTCCTTCCATTAACTTGTGGTCCTCTTTTTCTCTAAGAAAAGACAGTGAGAGGTGAACATAAAGCTCTCTTTCCAGCTACATGCATAGTTTTTAGTCACCAGTCAGTGACTCTGCTGACCAAAGGGTCAGAGTTTGCTGGGGTTGAGCTGGTTGTTTTAACACATCATACTTAACACATAGAATGATTCTTGACAGGGCTGGTCAGGTGTTAAGGGGCCCAGGCAGTGATGAAACTGTGCGCTTTGCACCACTGATGTAATAACAGAGGAGAAAAAGAAAAGAAAAAAAGTAGAAACAGGCAACAGCATAGCAAGAAGAGTTTTTAAGGCTTTTGAGCGTAAGTAATGAAAAAAGGATCCTTAAACCTCAGGAGAAATGAGTGTTAGAAAGAGAAACACTGTCAGTGGTCAAGGTGGGAGCTGTAGCTGTTAAAGAACAGGTCTTTCAGAGCTGGGGGAGCTGACCTGGCCTCTGGTCTGGAGACAGACTGATGAAGGAGCTACAGTGAGGCCTGATGCCCTGACAATGGAGATTCGGGAGGAACAGGAGGAACAGGAACCCATCTCCACTCTTGGAGGACATGAAAGATTTATACAGCATTTGGTGTAGCACCCATTTTGAAGAAAGGTGGTTTATTTAGTTTTTGTATCTAGAATATTGGTACTGGTGCTTCACAGATCTTGTATGTCTTTGCTTTTTGGTATGTGGATTTTCTTTTCAAAACAGTGTGTTAGGGTTTTCCCAACTGTGGTGCAGTAGGGTTTTTGAATGCATATGCATATTTATGTGCTCATTTTTGTGAACTTTCTTTGCTTTGCAAGATACTTGAAATCCATACTGAAATCCAGCCTATCCATTTCAAAAGACTGGATTTTTCAAATTGGAATTACATGAATTCACAAAATAGACAAAACCAAGCATTCTGTATCAAAATAATCTCAGAGTATAATGGAATAGATGATTACAGTTTAGATGTCATTACTTCCTTAGTACTTGTAACATACCCTTAAAATCTATGTGTAATATTTTGCACAGATAACAGCATTCCAGAACTAGATAGTAATCTCTTTAATTACATGAATACTTTCATTGATTTATGAAATGCTTCATACAAATAACCATTAAACAATGTATGTCTATTCCCCTTGCTAACATTCTAGCTTGTAGTTTTATAAGGTTATGGTGGTGCAAAGTGCTGGATATTAAATCCTTACTGACAAATGAGGAGAAGGTTTATTTCATTGACCAAATTGCAATGTGTGCAGATTAATAAAAACATGTCGTGTGTGTGGAGGAGCAGGGAGAATTTATGCAATTCTGTAGGGGGGATGCTGCATTCTGAACAAGTTTATGAGTCTTCATGAAGTGGAAAGGCACATGAGTTATGAGCTTCTCTTTAAAACAGTCATTTGCAGTAGTGAAAATGGCCAGCTTCCCAGCTGCATGAGTTTCATACCCTACAGTTTGGAGAGTTGAGGAGACAGGGCTGCAAAGCTGCCTGGAGACCTATACAGACTGGAGGAAATGGCCAACAGGAACCTCATGAAATTCAACAATTCAATGCAAAGTCCTGCACCTGGGAAGGAAGAACCCCATGCAGCAATACAGACCATCAGTATTTTGGGCTGTATTGATGGGAGCACAGTTAATAGATGGAGAGAAGTCAGTATCCCCCTCTACTTGTCACTCTTGAGACCAGCAGGTACAGCATCAAGTTATTGGGCCCCAAATACAAGAAAGACAGTGATCAACTGCAGTGAAACTGGGCTTGTTCAGCCTCAAGAAGAGAAGGTTTTTGGGGAGACCAAGTAACAACCAATATTTATGAAGAGATTATTGAGAAGATGGAGCCAGGATCTTCACAACAGTGTCTAGGAGGAGGAGAAGAGACAATGGACATACATGGCATCATAAGAGATTCAGACTGGATAAAAGGAAAAAACTTTTTCCCCATGAGAACAGTCAAGCAGTGGCACAGGTGGCCCAGAGAGGTTGTGCAGCCTCTGTGATCATTTTCAAGACGCAAAGTTTTCAAGACCCAACTGCATGAAGCCCTGAGCAACCTGGTCTGACCTCACAGCTGACCCTGCTGTGAGCGGGGGGTTGGACTGGAGCTCTTCTCAACTCCCAGTCTGAATTATTTTGTTATTCTGTGATTCTTCATGGCTCCCAAGTGGCTGCTGCTACACTATGGATCATAGTTGGACAGGATGTGTACCTGCATCCCAGGGAATCCCTGTGAGAGACATTAGCAGCTCTTCTTTGCGCACTTTTTGCTGTAAAGAAGGATGTGGATCACCCAGCAACCTTACTCTATTTATTGTGTGTGATAGCCCGAGTATGAGAGATATCAGTGCATTAACAGCCACAGCCTTGCTATGCTTGTGCTATGGCTTATTAGACCAAATGAGTAAAAATTGCAGCAGTCAAAGTGGAAAGCCCTGTACATGTGCTTACAGTGTAAAATGAGAGGGGGGAACACTGTTTTTCAAAAACTGCTTACTGGTATAAGAATCAAGGAGAGCTAAACTTGTTCTTCAGTCTGAGAAATGTACAAAAAAAGGAATATATGGCTGGGGAAAAGATCATAAGCCTGGGACCCATGTGCATTCTGGACCCAAGCCTGTAAAGCTTCGACCAGCAATATGAAAGGGTTTCATGTTCCCTCTTCCTTTTATCCTTGTGTCCTGGTTTTGGCTGGGATAGAGTTAATTTTCTTCCTAGAAGCTAGTATATTGCTGTGGTTTGGGTTTAGGATGGGAATAATGTTGATAATGCACTGATATTTTAGTTCATAGGATCATAGGATATCCTGAGTTGGAAGGACCCATAAGGATCATCGAGTCCAACTCCTGGCTCCACACAGGACCAGCCGAATCAGAGCATATGACTGAGAGCGTTAGCCAGACGCTTCTTGAACTCAGTCAAGCTCGGTGCTGTGACCCCTTCCCTGGGGAGCCTGTTCCAGTGCCTGACCACCCTCTCAGTGAAGAACCTTTTCCTGATATCCAACCTAAACCTCCCCCGTCGCAGCTTCATTCTGTTCCCTCAGGTTCTATCACTGGTCACCAGCGGGAGGAGATCAGCGCCTGCCCCCTTGCTCCCCCTCGTGAGGAAGCTGTAGGCCCCGATGAGGTCTGCCCTCAGTCTCCTCTTCTCTAGGCTGAACAAACCAAGGGACTTCAGCCTCTCCTCATACGTCTTCCCCTCTAGATCCTTCACCATCTTTGTTGCCCTCCTTTGGACACTCTCCAATAGTTTTATGTCCTTTTTGTACTGTGGCGCCCAAAACTGCACGCAGTACTCGAGCTGAGGCTGCGCCAGCGCAGTGTAGAGTGGGACAATCACTTCCCTAGACCAGGGAACTGTTCCCGAGACTGTTGTTGCTGAGCAGTCAAGGACTTTTCAGCTTCTCATACTGCCCTGCCAACGAGAAGGTTGGGGGTGTCCAAGAAGCTGGGAGGGGACACAGCCAGGACAGCTGAGGCAAACAGGCCAAAGGCATCGTCCATACTGTATGACATTATGTTCTGTATATAGCTGGGGGGTGGGCTGGGAGGCAGAGCAGCTCGGGGTCTTGCGGAGCATTAACTTTGAGTGGTGAGAAATTGTGCTGTTCATCACTTGTTTTGTATATTCTTTTATTATTATATCTTACTGTCCTGGTTTCAGCTGAGAGGGTTCATTTTCTTCACAGTAGCTAGTATGGGGCTATGTTTTGGATTTGTGCTGGAAACAGCGTTGATAATATAGAGATGTTTTTGTTATGTGGACCTGTTGTTGAGCAGTGCTTACACAGAGCCAAGGCCTTTTCTGTTTCTCACACTGCCTTGCCAGTGGCACGGCTGGGGGTGCACAAGGAGTTGGGAGGGGACATAGACAGGACAGGTGACCCAAACTAGCCAAAGAGGGTATTCCATACCATATGACATCATGCTCAGCATAAAAGGGGGGCTAGCCGGGGAGGGGGGTAGCAGCTCCAGGACGCGTGGCTTGGGGACAGTCCGGTTTCGGGACAGGTCTGAGCGTGCAGTCTGAGTTGTACGGTCCTTGGGTGAGAAACTGCATTGTGTATCACCAGTTTCGTATACTCTGTTAAGTACTGTTTTGTTTTGTTCTGTTTTGTCTTCCCTTCTCCCTTTGCTATCCCAGTAAACTGTCCTTATACCAACCCACCAGGTCTTGCCTTTTCCTTCCCATTCTCCTCCCCATCCCACTGAGGGAGGGGGGGAGGGGGGCCGGGGAGTGAGTGAGTGGCTGCGTGGTGCTCGGCTGCCGGCTGGGGCTAAACCACGACACTTACTTTTTTATCCTATTAAACTGTCTTTATGTCAACGCACAAATTTTATTTTTTTTTCTTTTCTGTTTTCAATTCTCTTCCCATCCCACTGGAAGGTCGCAGCAGGGGGTGGAAGGAGCGAACGGCTGTGTGGTTGTTTTAGCTACTGGCTGGGTTAAACCACGACAGTCCTTTTTGGTGCCCAAGGTGGGGCACAAACCCACGAGCATGAGACTCAATCTCATGACTAACCTGGCCGGTAGCTAAAACAACAATTTCTGACCAGGGCTATCAAATATACATGAACAGGCTATTCACAGCCACCAGAGTTTTGTCTTATGAGCAAGGTCCGTGATAAAACATCTTAAAACAGTTGCAATATTCATGCAGCCAGGAGCTAACAAGGTTAAAGAGGTGCCTATGGTAAGCCTCAACTGCAATGTTAAAGAACTCTTGCTCAGTTCAGTGCCAGCAGCTACTGTGGTGGGGCAGCTTGAAAGAGCACATACATACTGCCTGATATATGCTGTGCTAGCAGAGTTCCCATTCTGAGAAATAGATTACATTGAAAATAGCATCATTATTAAAAAAAAATCTTACTCTATTCAGTTTTCAAAACTAGATAAAACATGATTGGATACAAATTAAAAAATGCTCTCTGGCATATTTAGGATACTGAAGAACAGCCTGGCAGCATACTGGCAAGCACAGTAAGAAACCTATTAAGAAATCCTGATCAATTTTGTCCTCTTGAGTTAAATGTGATTGTTGCTCCAGTGGAGCCTTTCCTGGAAAGAAGGAAGTTAATACAACACGCTAGGCCAGAAAAAAAGTTATACTGAAATGAACAGAAAATGATTTAACAGTAATCCAGTTCCTTAATGATTTTTAGTTTAAAGTTGGAATAATCAATTTAAGGAAAATCTCTCCCCATTTTCTTTTATTGTAGCTAATGGCTAAGTTGTATCTGTTATTTAGTGATTCTAAATAATATATCTAAAGACCACTACATGACTACAATTATACAAAAAGAACTGATTAATTTTGCACTTATTCCTGCTTTCATAATCTTTCTCAAATGAATGGAATAATTTGTGCCATTTATGTTTCTTATTACAGTATTTGTCATTAGAATGAGGTGTCAGGAAGCATTTAGACTGTCTCACATTTTATGAATCAAAATAGTGTGCCATACTGTTGTGACCTTTTTAATATTCTGCATTTTCCTCTATTCCTAGGTGTTACTCTTTCTCTGCATATCTTCTCCATTTTATGATGGGAAATGTGAACTTACAAAGTATGAAGAAGTAAAGGGAACAAAACAGTACATCCCATGAAAATAATTCAAAGGTAAGTATTCATGCAGTGTGGTATTGTAAGCTGTAGACCTTGTACCAAAACAAGGTTGCAGATATGCCAACAGCACTGATAGAATACTGTGTTGCACAGTGCTATGAGAACATGCTGTACTTAAGGGGTAGGACTCATTGCCTCAAGATGCACAGAAGTTTTTGGACTTTTCTACACATGTCAAGTCTACAGCACAGTTATAATAGCATTGCTAACAAACATTGGAAAGGTTAAAAAAATCTCTTTCTTTGAGGTTTAAACTAGTATCTGACTATGAAACATTAGGACAAAACCTTCGAAGAAGTAAGTAGAAGGCTCTTTTGCATTGAAATACCTAGTGCTTGCCAATCTTGGAGACAGTATTATATGTTTGAACTGCAGTTTTTAACTCACTCATATGGCTAACAGGAAAACGTGGTTGTGGTTGAGTCAAACTACGTGCAATCACGGTCCATCCATGACACTGTTAAGAGGAAAAAGAACTGAACAAGCAGTGTACTGAATTATATAATTGCTAACAAGATTTCTTTAATTTATATATAATTTAAAATGCAGCCTGAAACAGACAATATGACTGCTGACTGCTTGTCTCACTCATCCTTTCCTTCACAGTTGGATGATGATGGAAAGATGGTTGCAGAGATCACAAGTATAGTTAAGGCGTTTTCAGGCTTCCTGATTAAAGAAAAATATTAGCTGACTGACAGCAAGATGCTCTAGCAAATCCTGAACACTTTCATCCAGTCTTTAGTCTCAGAATGGGCTTTTCCTACAATATGGATATACGGCAAAGCATATTTCAAAGGCAATACAAATAACTCTTATACTTTAGCTAAGATCATCAAGGTATTTGTCAGAACAAAGCAATAACAAAACACCTATTCTACTGGTCAAGACCAGATGATTGTTTTGTGTCCGTCCCACAACAAGAAGGCACTGAACTGAATACCATTTGCTTCTCATTCAGCCTGGGAAATCTTGCAATGATACCATAAACTCATTTCATCACATTCCTCTTGATGGTTGCTGTGACAGGTGACTTAAAGAAATGATTAGAATAGGCTTCTAAATCTGGCTCACAAGTTTCCCACAGCAGGAGAAAAGCATATACAAAGCTCAGAGTGACTGGGTAACTGACAACTGGTCCTGAAAGGCATGTGAGACTTGATACAAGATAAAAAGTCTAATGGGAACAGCAAAACTACAAAATATATGGTATCCCTGCGCTGACAAAGACTCAGAGCATTCCCCTGTCATAACAGCAGGGTATGGAAAATGGCAGGAGCATGGCTAGTGGTGGACAAGAGAAGGGAGGAGAACATCAGACACTCCTTTTCATAGAAGGAAGTGAAGGCGGGAGCAGAGAAGACTGCTGAGTACCTTGTTACCATGACTCCCCTCCTTTCAGAGAAATAGTTTGTATTTCTCTTCAAATCAGAGTTTTTGCATAGCTGTATTAATCCTCCTTCCCTCTCTGATGAGTCCTCTCTAATTTTCCAATATCCTGTTCATAGTAAATGCACTGAAAGTAGATTAAACAACTGGCATTAAGTTCATTTAAATTAAATGAATAAATTTTTAAAAGAAACAATTTAAAATTAAATACAAAAATATGACAATCCCAAGTTAAGGCCTGAAATGACAATAACCTTGACAATTTATTTTAATAAATCAAGTTATGTGGTACATCTATGACCTTCATCAGATATGAAAGTTAAAGGCTGCATAACTATATACAGAATCAGAAAGTTGGAAAACCTTTAATTTTTTTTAAGTCTGCTAAAGCTTTATGAATACATCCTAGTGTTATATATTAGTGTACCTGTATTATTTTCAGTATTTCCAGTCCAGCAAATTATGTTTCACACAAAAATAAAATCTTTTTGAATCCTTATGTGTAGAAAATGTTTTGCCAGTACTTTATTTTGCTGTAGTGACCTCCTTCAGAGTAAATACTTCACCCCCCTGCCCCCATGAAAGCAATTCTTCAAAACACTGGAAGCTGAAAAGCCAGAATTCTGGTTTCTGCTTCCAGATGATGAATGAACAGGAAGGACTACAGGTTTGCCCACCAGGACCTCCAACTCCTTTTCTGCAGATCTGGTCCCTAGGCACCCATCAGTCCCCTGCATCTACTGTTGCTCTGGACTATTACATCCTAAGTGTAAAACTTAGCATGTTTCTTTGTTGATCTGCATGAGCTTCCTTTTGACTCTCCCAGCCTACAGTTTGGCTAGCAAAATACTATGGGAGATTGTATAGAAAGTGAAGATAAATGGCCTCTGTACGTAGCCCTGTGCATTTCATCACAGGAGCTAACCAGGTTGGTAAAGCACAAATTCCCCTTCATAACTCCACAATGGCTGTGCCTCGAACCTTTCTGTCCTTCCTGTGCTTTAAAATGGTTTCCAGGAGGAACTGCTACACAAAGACACCCATGTACAAAGGTGAGTTTGACTATCCTGTACTTTGCCAGATTCTCCCGCTTGCCTCTTTGAAGATGTGTTTAATAGTTGCCTTTTTCCAGTTATTGCTCCCTGTTCAATCTTCTCTTTTCAAAAATGAATCCATTTCCACTGGCTTTTCTTAGACTAATTTAAAATACTTCTTGTTACATTTCAATTGAATTCCTATTTCAATCCAAATACAGCTTGACCCAAACTCAGAATAAAATGTCTGAATGTAATTTAGAAAAAATAAAATTATAGAGAACATGAAAATGTAATAAACATAGATGAACTGGTGAACACTTTCTAGAATAATGAAAAGAAAAAAATTAATAATGTGAACAAATACCTACGAAGCTATAGAGCTATTTAGTTAAATAAGTATAGATATAAGGTGTTGCAATTTTCAGCAAAGAAAGCAACTAAACAATTGTAAAGGTTCCGTGTTTTAATGTTTATATAAGTCAATGAGAATGAATAACTAGGCAGGAAAATTACTGAAAGTAGGAATGCAGAACTTGATTAAATAAAAGTTTCTTGTTTCTGTTATCAATCTGCTTACAATAAGTGATTTCAATTTTTTTTTTTATTTACTAGCAGTGCTCCAAGTAAGCATCTGCCCCAATGTTTTTAGCAGAAGATAACTTCTCTGTAGTTCTCCATATCAGCACTTCTCATACTTATTTGTATCTTTTCACTTTTCCATTTGCAGCTTCTCATTGTAATGCTGTCTAGAGTAATGCCCATGTCCCTGTCAGTTAGTATACTTAATTTAGACTTAGTATGTACAAGTAGCTCATTTTTCCCCTTCAGTGTGCATTACTGCTGCATTTATCATCACTGAATTCCCTCTCTCATTTTCAGTCCACTCCATGAGTCCCTGTGAAATTCCTTGTGGGTTTTTTTCTGACATAACTAAACAACATAGTTACCTCACTCTCTATATACTAAACAAAACCAACACTTAGTATAGATCTGCTTTTATCTTTCTGTCATGATAAGTGTACCGTTTTAGATTTTTTTCTTGTGTTTTTCCTTCCTAGCTTTTGCCCAAGGCAGTAACTTGTCTTTTATCTCCTGATTTTCTGTAATATCTGCTTGTGGGAGACTTTGTTAATTTACCTGAAAAAAATTAAGTTCATTACATTACCTGGGTTCTTTTTAATTAATTTTTAACACATTTCTGTGGTGACAATAGATTACTGAAAAATCCCTGCCAATATCGGGTTAATTAGTTCTCATAGCATAATCTTCCAGCCATTCTGATATTCTTTTTTAAAAGTGTTTTAAAGCTATTTACCTGGTGCCTATATAGTCTGTACCTATGCACAAGCATGATTTTTTATATCTTGAGCAAAAGATTAACTTTATTACTACTATTACTTCATCGTTATGCAACTGAGATAATAATGACTCATCACTATTCCTTTATTTGGAAGTCTTATTTGGGATCATAATTAGTCTGTACATTTTAGTACCAGTTGTTTATGAAGCTCATGCTCTGGAAAGGGCTGGGATGGCCTCTTCTATGTCCCTAACTGTACTGGGTCTGCTCAACCCTTAGGATAGGCTTTTCTGTCTGTAAAAAGAAAATAACATGGTCTTATTTCTGCTATATTTAGGAAATAGTTTGTCAGCTGCTGTTGTTATTCCTCTAATCTGATGAGTACTAACATGGTATCTAGTTTTAGAATACTGGCTTTTAAATAATAATTTTGTAAGTAGGCAACACTCTAGGGAAATTGAAAAACTAAATACTAAATGCTGATCACCAGATATTAAAAATGGCCTTACATATAATATGTTTGTCAAACTGATAACCAGTAAGGCAACAAAGTAATATCATGCACAGCCATTGAATATCAGACATTCTCTTGTGTGCAACTTGTTTGTTTCTTTTAAAGAGAAGTGTGTGTCTGGGAAGAATATAAACTCTGAGATCTACCATGATTGGAAACTCATTAACTAGTATTTTAAACATCTACTTTATTGACTTTTAAAGATTTGTTTAGTATGTGTTTGTCTTTTGGAATGTTTAATTTGCTTGATTCTCTTTAAATGTTGCCCTAGAAGGGAAATTGATTACACAAATCAGATATTTCATTGATGTTATCTTTTTGTTTATATCAAATGTACCTAAAGTCTCCTTTCCCTGAACATAGTACAGGCAAACAGCCACACAAGAAAAAGTCCATCTCTGCAATCTTTCTTTCATGCTTGCTTTTGTTGCCTATCTCATGCTTATGCTTACATTCAGGCAATCAATATCCCTACAAAGCAGGGGTTTAAGTAGTTTCTAGGTAGGAGCTTATCTTTATATCAATAATTTAGTGATATCTATAATAACATCATGACATCATGTGAAACTGAGTTTTACACAGCTTCAACTTGCAACAGCTGCAGCTCCACCTGGAGTACTACTGCCTGAATTCCTTTGGCTATAATTCTCCCCAACCATTCCCAATCACATCCTGTACATCTCATCAGGTTTCCATTTGACCTAGTGCTTATCACTATATAAAAAGGCATTTTTTATCTTTCTGCTTAAATTCAATCTACCCATAAGCTATATCCAGCTCTGAGACTGATGGTAGCAATTAAGATTTTCCCATATAAAAGTAGCATGCAACACATTACATGATTTTATGCTGAGACAGCTGATCCCTTGAAAGAAAAATCTATGAATCTGTCCAGGTCAGCTCCTGAAAACATCGTCAAAGAAGTGTATCTCTTGAAGCTCACATATTCCTACAGATTTACTGAATGCTTTGCACGCAGGTGCAAATGCTAGTCAACCTAGAGCAGGTTTCTTGTCACTTACTCTCTCAGTTCGAGAGCACACAGCCTTGAGAAGGGCCAAATTAGAAGCTGCTCCAGCTATTTACCCATGCCTTTGTAAAACGATAGCTGAGGAAGGAAGTGCACCATTCTCCTAACTGGCACAATTAAACAAAGGAAAACAGAAACTCTGCAAGGGGACTTGAAAGTCTCTGATCCTCATTAGTGAGCTTTTAATATAGTCCAGCATTCTCTGTGCCATGTGTCTGCTGAGAATGATTTCCCCATTTCTCATTATGTATGAATGCCAGTGCACTGTGCAGCTCCAGTGCACAGTTGATTAATAAGGTCAGAATTAGAAACTGAGAGCTTTCCTTTTCTTAGCATCTACTGCAGTTTTCTCTCAACAGGATTTTCTTTGCAGATTTTCTATGATCTGAATAATAGAACTTACTGGAACAGAACTTATGTATTTTATCATGTGAGGCCCTGAACCTTGTCTGGTATTCTACAGTTTTTTTACAAATATTATATCTTATATATTAAAGTCTCTTGAACACTATAAAATATTTTAGAAAAATACATTAATTTTCTGGAGTGTCCTTTTTTTTTCCAGTAGAAAATCACTGTCAAAAAGACACCTTTTTGTTTTCAGAATTCTTGGCTTTATCTGAATTATGAATAAAACAACTCAGTATCTTTCAAGTGTCACAATGCCATCAATCCAGTGTGGCTGACATTTTCTTCCATACAGTGAATAAAGCCATGAATTTCAAATCAATTCCATTCCAAATTATTTTAGCTGGTTACAAATTACACAACCTTCTTCCCACCAATGCAGCCAAGGTTTTGCATGTGCAGCTAGCTAATCCTTTATCCAACTGTATTTTTATTAGTATATTTCATGAGCATTTTATTAGGTATTCATTAACTCTTTCAAATAAAAGCCTGTGCCAAGGATTACAAATGTTTTGAGTTGGTTTTTGGTTGGGTTTTGTTTTTTGGTTTTGGTTTGTTTGTTTTGGTTCTTTTTTTTTTTCAGATTCCTGCTTGTTCTGCCTGAGATTATGCAATTTTTAATTCTGTGATTTTAGCTATAGTAACTGGTTTGGTACTTCCAGTTGTTTCATCTTCAACCACCCAAGATTTTTGGTTTGAAAGATTTAATGGAAAACAAACTGGAAACCATAATAATCCCCACCAACGTTGCACATAAAGAGAAGGAAAGATAAATTAAGTGGATTTTATCCATCTGCATCATCAAATGAACCTAGTGCAGAAAGCAGCATTTGGGGTGAATCACAGACTCACAGACATGTTGGTTGGAAGGAACCTCTCCTGCTTGAAGCAGAACTATTGCAACACAAGAGCTGGGCCAGCTATAACTTTGTCCAGGTAAGTGTTTCTTTGAGGACAGACTTTCCACAATCCCTCTGGACACCGATACCCCTTCCAGTGCCACGCTGCTCTCCTATTGAAGAAGTTAATCTTCATGTTTAATCTGAACTTCCAAGTTGAAGCTAGTGGCTGCTGCCCCTTGTTTTTCCTTCTGCTTCTACAGAGAAGGATTTGGCTCTGTCACCTTTGAAACATATGTCCAGGTAGTTGTAGGAAGGTGTTAAATTGCCTCTCAACCTCCTCTTTGCCAGACTAAACAAGCCCAGTTCTCTACTGCTCCTCCTATGTCACATGCTGTATGCCATTAGCCATCTTGGTAGCCCCAATGGATTCCTTCCAGTTTCTCAACATCAACCTTGAACAGGGGCCCCAAAATAGGACACCATATTCTAGGTGCAGCCTTACCTTAGCTGATGAAGATAACTTCATCTGCTGTATCAGACTCTTCTAGGGTGTGGCTACATTTTTCTACTTTTGTGATTGAAGTGTACTGCTGGCACATACTCTGCTGTAACCCCCAGGGCTAATGCTCAGCCTGTTGGTTCTCAGTCTCAGTTGATGAAAGGGATTATTCTATCCCAGGTGCAGATCTTTGCCCTTCTTGTGGTGGAACCAATCCCTTGTTGGTCTGATCTTTAAGTTTCTCAGGTCCATCTGGTCTGAAACACTACTGTTAGGTGTGCCAGCCACTCCCTCTGATGTAGTATTATCCACAGATTTGCTGCTGATGTGTTCTGTCTTGTCATCCAGGTCACTGGTGAAACTATTGAACAATACAGACCCCAGTACAGATGCCTGGCTAAGTTGGTTTTCCAGCCAGATGTCACGCTGTTGATTACTTGTCTGTGATTGCGGTTGTCCAGCCAATTTTCAGTCTAACAGTCTGTTTGTCCTGTCTATCTCAACTCACCTTCCAAATGAGAATGCTGTGAAAAGGAGATTCAAAAGCCTTACTAAATTCAAGCTATTTTACATCCACCACTCTCCCCTCATGCACGTAGCCAGCCATTTCATAGTAGGAAGCAGTCAGGCTGATCAAGCTTGACTTTCCCTTGGTAAATCCATATTGACTTTTTCTGATTACCATCTTGTCTTTGTCAAACTAAATTCATAGACTGTATCTTTTTACTTTTTGGAGAAAGAGTGAGTCAAGAAGACATTTGCAGATGACCAGGTCAGCTTTCAATTTCTGACAGATGAGAGCAGAACCCACCTTGCAGTGAAAAACTGCTGTATTATATCAGCTGTTCCCACAGATAAGAGAGTTACTCAGCAGTTTGGAAGCTGGCCATGGAGATTGGTTACTGAACTTTGCAATTGATCTTTGGACTGTATGAGGACACGTTACATTAATAATGTAGCAAAGTAAGTGTTAGTCAAAGTAGTCAAATCACTACGCATTTAAAATAATAAACTGGTTGGAATCAGCTGCAGTGACACTTTACCAAAGCTGTATCGTGCACAAATACTGAAGCACAGCTTGGGATCTGGGCCACTGGTCAATTCCCTGAATCATTTTCCTTGCTGCTTCATTTATTATGGCTTTAAAATACGTAATTCATTTTAATGCACCTTTCTATATGCTATAGCCACAGCTATATATTCCCTGATTGTCTCTAAAATTAACTGATTAAACCAGGTGGTCTACAGTTCTTATTAAAGTAAAACATATGGGATTGGGAAATCATTTTGCAGTCTCACCACCTTGTAGGCTTTCAGGTAGATACACAACATCAGAGAACAAAGGACATGATGGAGAACATATTTCGCTTTATAATATGACATTCCTGATGGCATACCAGCCATCATTTTCTGTAACATCAGGAAGAATATCTCTAAATTTTCAGAATAGTGGGAAAACAGCCCTCTATGCTGTTGAGTAACCCATGTTTCCGATATACTTAAATCTGTTTGCAGGATTTGACATAGATTGGTTTAACAGAAAAGGGTAAGTCAGAAAGCTATTTCTGAAATTAGACACAAAGTCAAAAAAGACACCAGGTAAAAATCCTTTCCACTGTGCATAATGTGAGAGACACATAATGTGTATATAGACCCAGAGTTTTCTGATTATCAACAGCTTCTTCTGATGATGCTGAGAAAATACTTTTCTCATTTTAATTTATTCATGTAATATAGCCCAAAGACTAGTTCCACAATTATGAAAGCTACAGTGAATTTAAGAAGCAGACGGATTTTTTTTTTTCACTTTCCCCACCTACATAATGAAGGTGTGAAAAGATAGGACTCGCTAGTTTCAAAAAACTTCATGGGAATATTAATTCCTTGAGTCCACTAACAGTATGTAGTAATTTGTTTTCATCAGTTTACATCAGTTCAAAATAAAAACTAGTAGGATATTAGATATCTGTGTTATGTTATTTAGATTATTTAAAGATGTCTTTCCAATAATGAATAAAATAATTTAATATCTTACCTTATTTAAAAAAAAAAAAAAAACAAAAGCACCTTCCATTTCATTTTCTACATTTCTATAATTTCTACTGATACAGACATAAACAAAGAAAAGTTAAGTAGTCTTCATCAGGAAGGTAGAGGAGAATGATTTTTCTGATAATAAACCAAGAACACTTAAATGTAGGTAAAATTTATGTTAAATTGTATAGGTGCTCAGACAACTATTACAGGTCCTTCCAGAAAGCAAAAAGCAGCATACTTACTGTAAATTCTGTATTAGCCATAAACAAGCTGTACAATGATTTTACCAGCTAATGAGAATCAAGCTTCCTTTGTGAAAGTAACTAAAAATTACTCATGAAAAATAGGATAATAAGGTTCATTAAAGTAAGATTTCCTGCTTACTGATTTAAATTATGATTGAAATGATTTAAGTTCCTCCACCCTGCTTCTTTCCTTGCCAGGTTCTGCTCTTGCCATTACAAGTATGGGAGCAATAAGTGCTCAATATGTGGTTGGTTTTTTTTTAACTCCTGTGAGACTTCCTGGAGACTACTCAAAGATCTTGATATATTTCTTACATAAAATGGCTAATTACTGTAACCAAGAGAAAATACACTTAAAGAAAATGGTTTGTCTCCTGGACTAGGCACACATCAAAGATGTTTTCTGCTTTCAGAAGTGAACTCTTAGACTCAGAAAAAGGTCAGAAGTATGGAATAACTTTGATGCGTTACCAGTTCCTGCTCTTTTTCTGTCCATGTCACTTTGGCAAACAGTCGAAAAGACATTGAGCAACGATGAAATGTCACTGTTTCTTGCTCTTCTTTTCCCTTTTGCCTTTGTTGTTCATTTCAATCAAACTTGTTGCTATTTATTAAGATGACTTACATTTTGGCTGACAGCTCTTCAAAAGAAGTCTAGGTTCCCTGATGGTATTACAAGTATTCACAAAATACTTCATCCTATTCCATGGAAAATTCAAAGATTATTTTTCTTTACTTTTGTAAGCAGTCTACTGACACTTGCAAGGTGATCAGATCCCATCAAAGCAGCTTATAATTTCATTTGTCAGAATTAAACTCACCTTGGATGGGCTTTTCATTGCAGGTAGTAAGGTAGGTCTTAGCTTTCCCTAAGGGTAAACATGTTGTCCTGACTTCTGTTTGGCAAAGAGGTACTAGATGCAATTTTTCAGCTTGCAGTGGCTAATGACTTTTGCAGAAGAATGTGAATGGAGTAAACCAAGGTGCAGAGTTTTTAATAGGGGTTGTTTGTACATGGTCGCCACCTACCTCTCTAGTAATTAGCAATGTCAGGCACATATTGCTCAGAGGTAGGAGCTGGATGCATTTCAGATACCAGTAATTACTCAGATGTGGGAATAAAGAAAAGCAGACATTTTCCAAGGAATGACTGAGAAGGGAAGTGCTGCAAATAGCACAGGCTCTGGTTCAGTGGAGCCGTTTGGAGACACAGCAATGCCCAGAACAGCTCTCGAGAACACAGAGACTGGACTTTTTACATCCCCAGTCCAACACATACCCTCTGCAGTTTGGTCCCAGTAGATGTACCTGCATGAGCGTTTTGGTTTGGGTCAGGTGTGCACTTTTGAAGTGAATCTCCTGCTCATAACCCATGCTCTGGTTCAGAGTTCCTGGAGCGCACACGCTGCTTTCAGATGATGCTAAACCAGAAAGGCAGCCCAGGGTAGCAGCGTTAGTAGTACAGTGACTGTCAGGCACTCACACCAGTGCAGATCTGAAGGAAAACCCCTCTGACATGCCTACAGCACAGGGGCTGAGCAGTGTGGTGTAACACCCTTTCCAACTTCCCCTTCCATCTCACAGTGAGGTGAAGGTACCAGCGGGTATTTGATCTCAGATGGCTTTTCAGACATGGTTTACTTTTCCCCTGCATTGATTAATTAACTACATGTTGCAGTATGCATTTAATTTCTCAGAGTAAATGTACTGTACACTATTATTAACTGTGGCTATTTGGGCACTTTGTTTTTATCTAGCTATCTCTTTACTGGGCTAGGGACCCATTAAAAATCTTCGCTCTAGTTAAGGTTTGGTGTTAACCCATGACATTTACTTCATGCATGTTAGTTTACAATGGTTAATGTGTAACTGAGCAGAAGCAAAGCGCAGGTGTTTTAATCTACATCTGTGATACCATGTTGTGAGCAAAGAGGGCAATTAATCTTGTCATTCGTCTCATTTGAATGTCCACCCCTACATTTTGTCTAACATCTCCATTTGACACTTATTTACATCTCTCTCACATATGGATTTAAAAATGCTTAAATGATATTTATTTATAGATATTCTCACAGAGCTCCTCTGTAGAGCAGGAGAAGACAGGAAAATATTTTTAAATTTTCTTAAGCAGGCTCAAGATCATGATGCAAATTCTGTGTCACTGACACTCATGGATATTTTCACATTTACTTTTTTCTCTTGAGTCAAACGTTACAAACTACAAAGGAAGACAAGTACAAATTAATTTTTAAACTCTGATGCCATTAGAAATGCAACACCCACCCAAATTGTCATCTGGTCTACATGCAGCCATGTAGATTTCATTAGTTTGGCTACAAAGTACATCAAAGAAGCACTTGTTTCTATTTGCACTTTTATTTAGTGCCCAGAGGACTTGTTGGTATTTTCATTACATGCTTAATTCTCCACTGTGTAATGTCCCCTGCGTGTCCCATTAGTCAGTATGTTTTAGCTGTACAGTGCTCTTAGCTGTGGATATTCATTATCAATATGTTAAACGTTTGATTGTGTTGCCATTATATGTGCAGTAGACCCTTAGTACAACACAAAAAGCTGTTATAAAACACATTATTCTAGGTAAGTCCAACTGAGACAGCAGTACAGGCAGTCCTTAAATCATACTGACACAAGTCCAGTTATCCATAACATTACATTAAATTAATGTTTAAATACAGAATGAATATTTAGGTGGACAAGCTGATGAACAAGTGCTTTAATTTCATTAAATCTGTATGTTCAATTGAGAAATATAGCAATGGGGATTACAGTCTCAAATATGAAATAATGGCTATATGATTTTACTTTTTACAAAGGATTGCTGAAATAATAAATTGCTGTATCCAATATGAAGTGTGATATAGAACACAAGAAAGGCACATTGATTTCACAGGATTTCTACATTGTTTCTCGTCTAAATTTCAATACTGTAATACCTTAAAAGATCAAAACTGAAAAGTAGATGATTGCTTTATATTGCAATGTAACTGCTTTTATGTATTCAGAAACAAATACAACAAATATGTTCTCCCTGAAAAAACAGTGGATAACACAACATGTCCACAATCATTATAGGTTTTATCTTACTCTTTTGTTTGATTGTATTTGCTTTCACTTTTTCAGTTTTCTGGAGCAATTTTCTGGGTTAAAGATAATAGATTTTGCATAGAGGTAATACAGTTCAACAGTTTTGTCTCAAATTTTGTATGGAAATTTATTTTTGTGTTACATTTTATCTTGCAGTTCTCCAGTTTTTATAGTAAACAGTTCTATTCTCAAATGCTTTGGTTTTAATTCATAAAATTAAAAATATCTGAATACATCAGTGTAATAGCCATATAAAGAATATTTTAAAAGCAGTAAAACCAATTATATATGTGAAAATTATTCATGTACAGTCATTCAAAAGTAAGTCAAGACTGTTTATTTTCATGTCTCTAGTTAAAAATCATCTATAAAGCATGGACCTACTCCCATATAATTAAAAAAAAAATCCATGAAAGAGTCACAGAAAGACCCATGTGTATTTCCCAAGCAGAAACAAGTATGGGGTCCTAACCTGAGATCGTGATATAAATAATATTGTTCAGTTCCTTGACTGATTTACCGTCCTTACAACTGATTCCAAGCGTAAATATGAACACACCTGTGGATGGTACCTCAGGCTATGATATCTAATTAGTAATACCATTAGTAGTTGATGATCTTATTAGTCAATTTTTAAGAAATAAAAATACTAGATTTTACTTTTTTTGTGATATATATCTATATCTATATTTCTCTATCTCTATATGTAATCTACATCCATATCTATGTCCATATCTATATCTGTATTGGTACTTAGCCATGCAAGCTGTATATTTGATGGATATTGTTAATCAGATATTTTTATTAATGAATGTTGTTCACACTTCAAAATATAGCAGGTGCAGGGAAGAAGACTAAGTTATTCAAATTTCTATTTAGCACAGCCAAATTTCAGTGCAAAAACTCATATTAAAATTTCATAGAGTTACAGAATTTTTTTCATGTTTATTTTACATCAGTCATTAAGTATTTTTAATTTAGGCTTATTTTCAGCCTTTTTATAAATATATAAAAACAAGTTTATAAACAATACCACATGGTATATGTGGAAATATATATGTGTGTGTGTATATATATATAAAACAAACAAGTTGGCCTGATTTTTTATATACAGGAACCTAATAACATTTTATAAAAGATGCATCACATGATATGTTGGATACATTCTTACTCTGCATGTAATACACCAAAAGATATTAAAATTATTAACTAATTTACTGACTGTGCTAATTATACAGTTTTAGAAATTAAAATATGTCCTTTCTGAAATGGGCTGACTTGACCATCCCATTGTGAAATGAAGCTTGGTTAATGAACTGTATGTCAGTCATGGAGACGCATGTCTCTGTAGGGTGGTGATAACACCACTGAAATTGTGTCCTCATGAGGTCCTTAAGGATTTTTAAAAATGTGATTAGTTATCAAACAGTGTAATTCAAATTTGCATGCAGGTATTTAGTCATATGAAATTATTAAACGAGAGGGAGAGTCACCAGATGTGCTTTTTAAAATAACCGTCTCAAGATTACACAGTCAATTGAAATACCACATGAACAGCAGCATAGCACCTACTTGGCTGTTTGACTAGAAAAGTCTCTCCTGTATGCTGTATATCCTCTCCTTTATCAGGTCGTTTTCTTCTCAAAGCAATATTTCTGACAACAATAAGCAGTACTGTGAAAACACCTACTGACAGCTGTTGTTAAGCTGTGACTAGGCTATATCAGCCCTGCAGCCAGTAACATGGCATCAATCCATCTCACAGGTCTTGATAAACATGCCCATAAAGACATGATAACAAGCCTTAGAGGTGATTGACATCCTGAATGACAGCAAAGAAGGAAGGGAAACACAATGGTAATGGGAGATTGCAATTATCCCCATGTAGTTTGAGCAGATATCCTATCAGATCATGAGGCTGAGACTAAATCCTTAGGTACCATAAATGACGCTTTGTGGAGCAGTTAGACAGGGAACCTCAACTGGAGAAGCAACACCTCAGCTGGTCCTGAGTGTAAGACCTGGTTCATAAAGTTACTGTACAAAGTCACAGGGTACTGGCACTTGATGTTCCTTGCAGGATTATCTACAAAGGCAAAAAAAATCTATTGCTTATTTCAAAGTTTCATAACAATGAGATTTGTGAAGAGAGGATACACAAAAAACCTTTGTGACACAGACAATTAAAAACCACTCTAATGGAGGTACAGAGCAAATATTTACCACTTCTCACAAAAAACCCCCCCAAAAAACAAACAAAAAAAACCCAACAAAAATATCCCAACAAAACAACAAACTTTTAGGAATCCCATAAGAAAACCTACATGCCTGAACACCAGAGGTAACAATGTACTAAAATGCGCAACAATCTTATTTAAAACTGCCTGTGTTCCAGAGGACTGGAAAGTAGTTAATGTGATGCTAACTTTTTAAAAGATTCCAGTGGAGAGTTGGGGACCCATAGACCTGAACTGTGTTACCCATATGAGACAAATGAGCAGAAATGTTTTCAGAGAATAAAATTAATTGGCACATGGATGTATCCGACACATTGAGGAAGAGTCAACCCAACTTTGTAAAGAAAAGTCACACCTCACACAACACTGGGGTTCTCTGAAGGAACCAAAGCTCAAAGGGATGCCGAAGTTCTGGAACCACAAGCACTTAAAGAAAGCAATCTGTCATAAAACAAGGTAGGATTGCACAGTTAAAAGGTAGAAAACTAAAGGTCAGAATATATGTTCAGTTTTCACGTATACAGAATGAATGTCTGGAAGATCTCCTTCATACAACATGAACATACTTCAACAGAATATTGTGCAGAACAAAAATCTGCATTACTTCAAGAGGGATTAGAAAAATCTGTAATACTGAGATGTACTTGTGGCTTGAACTAAATCTGTCTTGGTTTTAGAAATGCAAATAAAAAAACCTGTCTCAAAAATCCCTGTCTTCACGTGGATAGGACTTCTGAGTTTCTATATCCATAAAGTGGAGTTATATAATTCAGGATAAGATCACTTACCTACTGTTTATACAGCACTTAGAGGATTTTAGATGTTCAATTAGAAAAAGAAGAACCAAAAAAAATGAGATTATAATGATCTTTACTTAATAAGTTTATGAATTCTTCATAGGCTTCAATCAGTGCTCATCTTTACCCAGAAGTCAAACTCAAGACACAATTAGGGAAAAGTCTTATCTTCCTTGAGCCATCAAAACTGCCAATTAGATTTTTGCATGTCTGTGAAGTCAGAAGCAGTATTCAACTTTTCAAAAGATCATAATTTTTTCTTGAGAATTCATCCACAACTACTTAAGATCACTGATATTCCACGGTCTTCAAAGGAAGCAGTAGAGGAAAAGTAAGAACTTCCAAAAAAACAAATCAAAGGTTCAGATGAGTGGCAAGCTGTAGCCAAGCAGAATCCATCCTGCTCAGACTGAATGCACTCCCAGTTTCTCACTTTATGCACTGAAGCATATAGGGGTCAGGGCTGAGGCGTGGTCAAGGAAGGAGGTGGCATATGCTATTCTAAATTGTGGATGGATTCCACCTACAAAAGGCTGCCATCTGGCTCACGGTCTTCTTAAAGAAAAGAATTTAGGCAGCACAGTCTGCTCTGGCAGTTTAATGTCTCTTCCTGGACATGCACACAGTGCTGTGGTCAACCTCCAGGCTTTCCCAGAACTGTCTCCACCTGTAACAAGAAGGTATGGAAATACCTTTCTTATGCATATCTGCAGCAAGCATCTACAGGCTACAGCTATCAACCAGCAAAATCCACAACTCTGATCCTTGCAGCTCTTATGACTCTATGAGCCTGCAAAGGCAGCTACTTCTGTCCTCATAGAGCTTTGCACAGGGCAGCAACATCCAACCAAGGGAGAAACGTGGACTTTCGGGGGAATAGTAAACTGCCTGAAATTGGAGGGATCAGGGAATAGATTGTATTTGAAGATTAAAATGTTCTCTCATTCATCAAGGTGAAAAAATAATAGTATTTAACTGCACAATTAAAAGGATTCAAAAATGGCTTTCTCACTATTTTTCTAGTGAGAGGAAATGGAGTATGCAAAAACAACAGAAGCGTGGCAAGCAATATACTGAGAACAATGAGTTTCACGCTTTCTCACTTGTTGGAGGTGCCTGAATCAGCTGCATCAATATTTGAAATGAAAGAAATATTCTGAGCCCTAAATAGGTTATTGCCTAAATTTTAGGTCTCAGAAATGAGAATCTGAGGGGAAAATTTTAATCAAGTTTAAAGTGTTGAATATTGAAAAACGTCTAAAGCCCCTGAATTGTTTGCACAGAGTCAATATCACTAAGGCAAAGCAGCACATAGAAGATTTATGGGACTCTAATAAGAAATTAAACCTAAATTGATTCAACAAATTACTGCACATAAGAACAAGCTGAATAATTTAAAAAAATCAATATGAATAATTTGAGTAACTGAAGAGTACAGAAGTGTTGCATAGGTTAATGTTTATTGCACATCTATTTAATGACTATCTTGAAGCAACAGTTTTTGAATTAAAATGTGAATATTAGATATTTTTAAGTGTATGAGAGGAGGAAGGGTAAGAAACAGAGGCAGATACTTTCCAACTATATGAAAACTGTGCTATACAGGGCAAATATCTGGAGTACACTTTTGCAGAGGAACATCTGCAAAATTTAAGTCTCTTACTACTTTTCATGCTACTTCTGTGCAATAAGAGAAACATTGTAACTACAAACTTAAAAATATCCTGGAATGTAAGGTAATTTGAATTTAAAACTTATTGGACTCAAAACAAGTGCTAGCATCATTTTAGTAAGAAAGATGTGCAAAGATTTATTCTGACAATGAATGCATTCATTTATTTCTTTTAAAACATGGCAATTACTCGTGTACTTTAGGATTCAACTGCAGAATGGGAAAAAGGAAGAGAATGAGACCCATTTTAAGAATATATTTAAAAAAATAAAAATAATTTTTTAAAAAAGCACGCTTATTTCCTGAAAAGATAGCTATAATGCTTAGGAAAACTAATTGAGGATTGGTTTGGATTTTATAAAAAATATAAAAACTATGGTTCACCATCATAAAGCAGTACATGGGTTCAAAATTCACGTTAGGAAATGATTGCTTCTATTTTCTAATCTGCTTTCTTTATTGTTAGCTAAGGACCACTTAGGAAGGAGTGCTGTAGCATATGCGCATACCAACTGACTCAAATAATTTTGTTTGATATTTTTGTACTCAAACAGCTAATTCAGGTTTTTGTTGGGTTTGTTTGTTGTTTTTGGTTGGTTTTTTTTTTTAATCTCCTTAAGTTAAAGGCTTAAATCCTCTCTTCTGTGAATCCTCCAGAGAGAGGGGAAAATCAAGTCAAGTCATTGTTCCCAGTTTTCTATTATTCTGTGGAGGCAACTGCATGGAATTTGTGTCTACTGTGATCTTAATTTTAGGAAAAAGCAAAGACAAATAATTAGGAAGTTTTATAGCATTGGAAACTGCCCAAATGCAAGCTGGTGTACAGTGAAAATGGTCCATTACAAAGACTTGTAGGTGGGCTGCAGTAGTTATTCTGTTTAATTAAAATCATGAAAACCAACTGAATGACAAGTTTGTTGACTTGATTACAGTTATTTGGAAAACCATAGAAGAAATTACAAAGTCTAAAGACCCAACATGTAGAAGAAGACCTGAACAGGGAGGTTCTAATGCAGATTTTGAGATCTGTGTGGAATATGATTACATTCTTTGCAGATGTAATAGTTCACACAGCCACATCTGTTCATGTACTGCTAGGCTGTAATTTATTAATGAACATTCATTATGAATTCCTGAAGGGAAAAAAAAAGTTGTCTCACTGTTGTGCTTGAATTCTTTAATTATCTCACTGATTTAGTGAAAAAAAGTCTATCCATATTTCATTAAAGCATTTGATTCGGTACTTAAGAGCAGCATCATATTCAAGAAAAATCAGAATGCAACACAGAAAGGCAGAACAAATTGAATTAAAGAGATGACATACAGTGAAAGAGAGGTCCACAATTTCTTCGGACATCAACTTTCAGGTTGCCCACCAGACTGGAGTTGCAGTTCAGGCAGGAGAGCTGTGGTAGTTATCCCGGAAAGCACTTCTGAGGGCGGGATGGACTCTGACCGTGCTGAGCAAGGGGCAGGGGCTGCCCAGCCTGCGAGTGGGTGCAAAGCCCGCCCCAAGGCTGCTTGGGGGCTGCGTAGTCGTGTTCCCAAGAGGGAAATGGGGAGCAGAGCACTCGCGGGTACACCTGCCGCCAGCCAGTGGTGTGAAATAAACAGCTCAGGACTGGGAGATGCCGTAAGCATGAATCATTTGCTCTGATTTGCTCCTTCTGACAAGAATACACAGCGCTCACGTAACTCTCCAGTTGATCTCAGGACACTTTATAGTGAGGGCAATTACCCCTGCAGTGGCTCGGTGAGAAACCATAACTGAGGAGAAGTGAAGTGAGCTGCTGGAGGCCACTGAGCAGGAGGGCACCAGAGCTCTGCAGAACAGCCCCCTTTGCCCAGTCTGGCTGCCCACGCTGCAGCTGGGGCACAGGAGCGAGGGACCCCACGCTCACAGACAGAGAGAGGAAAAAGAGAGGGAACGCAGCCATATATGGCACCCAGCAAGCGAGTAAGGCTTCACAGAAATTATTTAGAAAAAGATGTGCTAGGCAAGAAGCAATACGTTTAGAAGTTCATTTTCACTGTATCAAAAAAAGACAAAAAATTCGAAGAGTTGAAAGATGAACAGTTAAATTAATGGGGTTCTTTTTACATCAATTCTAAAAGAAATTCTGTAAAAGGCTACTTTTAAAAGCAGATATTTAGGTGTATAATTTATTCTCGCTGAAGAATTTGTCAACACACAAATACTTTTCTATTCTCAGTGAAGAATTTTTCAACATCCAAACACTTTTTTTTCTAAAGAACTTACACCGAATAAGACATCTACAGCCCAAACAAGAATTTTTCAACATCCAAACACTTTTTTTTCTAAAGAACTTACACCGAATAAGACATCTACAGCCCAAACGGACCGATCACTCCAGGACTGAAATGTTACAGTTGTTTCTCTGGACATCTGTCCCCTGCCTAGAAACTTTCTTTTTCCATAGAAACATGGCTCAATTTGAGATCCATTATTCAAGATGCTCCCTGCACATGGTGGCACACGATGGAGTAGGCAAAGATAACCATCTTTAATAACATTTATCTCCCCGAGTGTCCTTTCATTTTGACCTTTTCTCCCTGCAGCTTGGACAATTTCCACTCCTTTTCCCTTTCATGTCTCCCATGCAGGAAAAAGAAAAGCACTGATTGAGGAGGTGGATACAGTAATTTTTTTGAAAATTGAAGCTTTTGAGGTCATTGTACAAAAGTTACATAATCGAGTTCTCCCAGTGGCATTCTGTTATGAAAAGTTGGCTTTCCAGAGGCATTCTTGATTCAAAATCAGCCAAGAAAGGACATTAATTTATTATTGCTTTACTAAGCATAGGTTAAAGGTCATGAGAGAAAGCAATAAGAGGAAGGAAAATCACAAACAAGACTGGAATGTACTATATGCCTTTTTAAATTAACCACCACAAGGTACCACCTGAGCAGCTTTATAAAGTACTGTATTGTGCTTCAGTTTTGTAGGACATACAAGGTACATTTCAGTTGTAAGTGAATTTCATTGCTTTTATTCTGTCTCATTAATATTCTTTTATTGCAGGTTTCTTTGTGGACATAGATGACCTTGAAAGGAATATGCAATTTCAAATGTACCTAAATTTGCTGATAATGCTAAATTGGGCTGGACCAGTAAATGGAGAAGAGACCCAACCATTTGAAAATTATCAGATTGGATTAGGCTTAGAGGCTGATACAGTAGCTCATTCAGATTAGCATGGAGAAGTGTAAGATAATGAATCAGGGCGCTAGCAACAGTCATAGTTTTTTGGGCTAAAATAATACAAGGTTCAGAATTTGAAACAAACAGACAATTTAGGAGAGATTGATGGTAATTAAGACTGTACTTTTGCAATTTTACATGCTTTCAAGTGTCTTCATTTCTTCTGAAAACTCATGAGGAACATGGGTCAAAATCACCCTTCACAAATGAGACTGAAGACTATATACGAGCAGAGAACATCAGGTCTAAGACCTTAGTTATCCATTTGGTTTTCTTTTACTGATTGAAGCAATTTCCAGATTCATTTGGAACTGCAATCTCTTCCAGCAGCACCAAGAGATTGGTTTGCTCTAAAACCAGCATAAAGACCTTGATCCTTCAAAGATGATTAAATAGCTTGATCTTCCTGTAAAATGCAGGAACATTTCTAGTTTTTGCATCATAATTTCTGAGCCACTCCTGACTCTGCAAGCTGTATGTTTGGCAGTGAGGTAAAAGAAATCCACTGTGCCCAGCAATTGTTCTTATTTATATTGTAACTCTTAGGAGTCCTAGTCATGAACCAGGTCTTACTTTGCCATTCACAAGATAAGCACCTGTGTCAACTACAAACGACCTATTAAAGAATATTTGATTTGTATGTGTACCTTCCAGTGACAAAGAAGGTCTGAGGATAACTCATTTGTTTAACAAACATGAAGAAATGCTCCTGCCATGCAGCCAGTGTTCTGTGTCCCAGGGTGAAGTTACAAAAGATAGTTGAAATTATTTAAGAGGAGGAGATCCTGCTTCCTCTTCCCCTTCTTCCTTTTACCCTTGCATCCCATGTCCATTCTCCCAGCCACAGGCTTTACCTCCCTGCCTTGCTTGGGCTCTTGTCACTCTCCCAGACTGCTTCAACTCACCAGCCCGGCAGGGAAGTATTCTGTTTGCTGTTGGTTTTCTTGTTCTCTCAGTTTCGGTAACCGAACTGGCATTTGCACAAGGCTGATGAGTGCAGAGCCAGCAGAGGCGGGTGCGGAGGAGGAAGCCTGCAGCCAGGAGCAGGGTATGGGAGATGCTGCTGCCTGTGGAAACTCGTTCCACTGCCCCAGGCCACAGAGGGTAACTGCGCTCCCTGCCCCTTCTCCAGCTTCCTTGTGCAAGAGCCTGCGTGCACCAAGTAAAGCATGTGTTGCACAACATCAGGGAATACATAGCAATATTGCACTTCCTGATTAAAAAATAGGCCTTTTCTAGCACAACGGGGCCAAGTATTAGTGTTCCTGCTAGGCTGCTTACAAGTCATATGTAGATTGTCAAGTAAAACAAAGCAGTTGATCCATTTCTTTCCATCTGTGAAAGAAACGCTCAATCTGTCCTTCATATCTCCTAGCTACTCATCCAAGAAAGTATTTTAATATTGTCTAACTTGGATATTTTTAAATATCAGAAATGTTCTATGTTAGTCACTACTTAATTTAATTGGAAGAGTGGCAGGGATTTAAACAAATAGAAATAGGTTTATTAAAACAATGCCTTCAAGACTTTCTGATTTTAGTTTATAACCAGGCCAAAACATGAAAATGTTAGATGTCATAAATTCTTTTAAATAATCTGAATTCACTCCTGCCACATTTCAATTAAATCAATAAAATAAAATAAATCTTTTTATTTCCTTCTAGTGTTAATGGAAGACAATCTATAATATTTTGGTTTATGTGAAGGCAGTGAAACGTGTTAAAAATAGTCAGGGAAGAAAATGAATGACTCTTTGGAGAAATACAGGAGTAAAACAAAATGAATCTTTTCTAAAAGAAAAAAAAAATCCAAGAGAGTTTTTCATTGTTATCTGTGTTTGTGTGGTCAGGCTTATCCATCCTTCATGCCATTCCATGGGAATTTCCGTTTGTTTGGTCAAGATCAAAAGACTTTACTTGCAGCTATTGCTGCTGTAAAGCATAATGAGTAGTATTTACAACATAAGTCTAAAAAAGGTTTAAAAATACATTATATAAAGTCCAAGTAAGTCCCATTTCCTAACTGATACTACACATGAAGTACATTCAAATTCTCACAGAAATTTAATTCTTTTATTTGTCTGCTTCAAAAGTTAGTCATAAAGATAGGTAAGAATGTAACTGCCACATTTTAGCTGGCAGGTTGCTGATGCTGGACAGCAAACTGGAGGCAAGTGGCCTTTGGTGAATGTGTATAGTGCTAGTGCATGCTTTGACCTGATCCTGAAAATAACTGATCTAGCACACCTGCTCTAACTAAGAGAATTGGCTGTAACTCTGTAGGACAGGAGCACAAAAAGCTTTTAACTCTGCTGCTTCATGCAGAAAATTCATGAAAATTGCTTTTCATCCTCCAAGCAGAGAGTAACATTTATAGCCCATCCAATCTACCTGAAACTGCAGGAGTTTCTGCACCCATGGAGGTGGCTAATGCCCTGGGCTGGGGCTGCCCCCCGCTGCCCCTATGTCCTGCCCTGCTCCCTGCCTGCCCCTGGTGCAGCATCCCCCAGCCCCAAGGAGCAGCTCTGTACTGTCCATGTGGCCGGTTGAGATGGAAGAATTAGCAGTAGTGACAGACATAAAGGGAAGGAAGCAATAAGGGAGAGGCAAAAGGGTGAATTTTTGCAGGGATTTTCATCTGTTATGTTCAGGATACTTTTCAGTTTGATTAGCTTTACCATGAACATTGATATTTATTAGATGAACATAGGAGACCAGAACACAGATTTGTTGCAGCAGGTGTTTAGAGTCATGTAAATCCAGGTGAAGTCTTCTATTATAACTTAAGATTTTACCCAAATGCACAACTTAACTAAACCATCCAGATTCATTGCATGGTGACCTATCACACGTTTTGGGTATCTGAGAGTGGGCCTGATGAATTTTCCACGAAAATAAGACAAATAGGCAAATGTGTGTAGAATGGATCTGCAAGTGGGTTCGATGTAGAATGCATCAAGACAACTATTGGACCTTAACGCATTGGCAGCTTTATATTTTCAACAAAATGGGGAGAACAACATTGAGAAAGTGCCTTTACAGATTCATTAGAAACATTAAAAAAAGGGGACAGATCATAGATCAATTTTCAAATTCAAAGCACCTTTAAAAGAAAAAACTTACATACATTTCCAAGGGATAGTATAAGATTTAGTATAAAATTGGAAGACCACAAATTGAATGTTTGGTGCCACTTTCCCACAAAATAATGATAAAATAACAGTAAATAAAAATAATTAGCAGATATCCTTCTCGAATTTGAAAAACAATATCTTATTTAGCTGGTGAAATAGAAAGTTTAATTCCAGTGGATGTTCATTTTGAGGTGACACATTTTACTCATTTTCATTTTTATACTTCCTTAAAAATTATTTTATCATAAAATTTAAATAAGTAGTTGACATTTTCATTTCATTTTATTTCATAAACAAATGTTCAAAGAAAATAGGTGCTAATTTAAACCAGAAAATAACAAAAATGGTGTAAAAATGATATAAAAGTCAAATTACAAATAATAAAACTTCAATAGTGAAGAATCAGGAATTTTGGATGGGATACCTGTAGCATGATTAGGCTCATCAGCTACTGCACACTAAGCCTGGTCTTCTTAAACTCACAATACTTAATGGCTGAGGTGGTTTAGCCCCAGGCAGCAGCTGAGCACCACGCTGCTGCTCGCTCACTGCTCCCACAGCGGGCTGGGGAGGAGAACTGAAAAACAACGGCAAAGCCTCGAGGGTTGGGATAAGGGCAGTTTACTGGGACAGCAAGGGAGAGGGAAACAATCAACAACAGTACTGGTAACAGATATTCGCAATGGGTGATAACAGAGAGCAATTTACCGATCCATCCACCAACCGACCAGACACTTGGCCTGTCCAGGAAGGCGCCGAAACCGTGCCGCCCCCTCCCCTGCCTGACTAGCCCCCTTTTATGGTGACCATGACATCACATGGTATGGAATAGCCCCCGGCCAGCTTGGGTCACCTGTCCTGGCTCCTTGTGAAATTAACTCTGTCCTTGCCAGAACCAGGACAATGGCAAAGGCCCAGTTGTATCACATCCCTCAGAAACATGCAGCAGCAGTGACCCTAATAAGGTCAGTGTAAGGATGAGATGGTTCAAGAAGATGTATTTCCCAGCACAGGAACTATTCTGGGCCATGCTTTTTGATTGATACGTGCCTCTTGTGTATAGGCTGCTGACTGTAGGAAGACAGGCAGAAAGGTGTGGGCAAAGGGAGCACAGAAAGGATGACTGGAGCCGTGAGAGGCTCCCTGTGCTCTTTTGCTGGGTCCGTTTTGTATGGTCAGTGACTCAAGCATTGAACTGGTGCTACTAGGGGATGGCTGCAAAGCAGAACACGGTTTTCAGAAAAACCTAGGTATGCTAGCTTATTAGCTGCATTTTATATCATTTAGTCCATCTGAAGCTATCACATAGCACACGGTTGTTGCTCAGCATCACACAGATTTGCAGAGGGTAGGCAGCACCTGCCATGATGCCTCCCATCTGGATCCAGGAGTGAGTGACACGGTTGGGTGCGCTAACCCAGCTGTGGCTGGATTGCTCCAATCTGTGTAGGCTGCTCCTATTGTCGCCTTACCTTTGAGATTGCAAAAATATGCCAACACGCCTCACACAAGTTGTGGGGCACCAGGGTGGCTATCATGAACATGTTCCACTAGAAGACTGTGATCGAAGGAAATACTCAATTGCAGTTACTGGAAGAAGGTTTCTTTCAGCAGCCAGTGCTTCTGTCTGCTGCAGTTGCTATGGGGGGCAATAAGCAGAAGAGGTCTCAGACTCTCACTTCTGAAGACCCCATTTTCATTGATCAGAGGAGCCCCTGGACTGGAATTCACCACTGGGTCTGATGGTACTAGCAATGATGGCAGCAACAGTTCCTCCATCCGTTGCTGATGTGATCTCGCTGGAAGGTGGTATGTTGGAGTAGGAAAAGAGAGTCCTAAAGTGCAGTCCTTCAATTTCCAGGCCTTGCTCATCATTTGGGAGACTCTGCAGTACCTCACTCTGAAGATTCAGTTCATCACAGCTTGGTGCAGACACTTATACTGAGTTGTGATGGATGTACAGTCCTCATCCTGGGCCTTGACATAAGCCATCTTGAGTTTCTTTAGTATGTCTATGCATGCTCTGAAACTCCACCACTTCCACTCATCTGGAAACTTCCCAGTAAACAGGGGGAATTAGAGCTGCATAGCCGTGATCCTGGCCTAGCTTCTCAGGAATACGAAGGACATATCTTCCCATGTCTTTCCATGGTCTGCAGCTCTTGACATACATGTCTTTGTGAAAGTGACTGCTTTGCAGTGAACTATAAATACCAAGCTGCTAAAGCACAGCCTGCGTGGTGTGAAATGACAGAAGGAATGTTGGGGACAGAAGACAGGGTAGATCAAAAATGGCAAAATGGTACAGTCTCATCTGGAATACTGAAAGGAAATGTTCCCTGGAAGTTGCTGAATTATGCCAGAGAACTATTTAGGAAGTGTATTATTAGAAAGTGAATTATTTAGAAAGAAATATGCCACATCTGTGCCAGAAAAAATAATAAAAAATTATTACCATAGACTACGGCATTCAGCTTCTGGAAAATGTTCCTAAAAATACTGGCATATCTGGGGGAAAAGGCAAGATAAACCCAATTTGATACTGAATGTTATCAAGGGCTATGAAACAGCTCTGTGAATAAACTGAAGGCTAGTAATACAAAAGCCACAGACTAATACATTATTTCAGCATACTTTAGATTGCTGGTACATTTGTCAAAATACAGATTGGATTAACTAAGGCTGTTTTAAAATAGCCTGGAATTCACAGTATTAGAATGAGATCTGCACGTAAATGGGGGAAAAGTAAGCACAAAACATAAATAAAACAAAGTCTAAATCTGAGCACAGGGTTCTGGATGGAGAGGAATCCAGCCTCTAGGGAAGAGGAAGAAATAGGCATTCTGCCTCTCCATGGAACCTTCCCTCCTGGAAACCGCATACTTGAGAAAGTCAAATCATAAGCTTAATCAATTTTTAATAACTTCTAGAATATACTGATGTTTTGGTAAGGTTAGGGTTTAAGAAAGGTTTAAGTGTATTTTGTTCTCTTCACATTTCTTAGTATTGTAACATTTATGACAACTATAGGTGTAACAACAATTGCTTTTGCTATACCACGCAGAAACTAGGCTAAGCCACTGACAGGGAAAAGAAACTGTTAAGTATCACTGTTCATGCACTCCTAATTGGATCTATCCTAACTGTATGTATGTCTTATTGTTCAATAAGCACTGTGCCACCATTCTTCCACTAGCTTTAAGCAGTAGTTCTCTTTCCTATTAGGAAAGAATATGCTTAACTGGAACTGAAACTTATTACATACATGATAGATGTCTGACTACGCCTATGTAACTCATAGCTTGTTTAGTGCTGAAGTAGGGCACAGCTAAATAGAGAAGAGAATTAGGTAACAAATTGAATAAAGGTCTGAAAAAATTTCCTCTGAAAAATTCCCATGGTCTTGTTTGGATTTTGAATCAGACCCTGGAAAAAAACATGTGGTGATGAAGATATGTTTGACAGAAGTGACTTCTAAGAGGGGAAAACAAAATTCAGAACATTTTATTTTGTCCTTTGTTATGCTAAATTCCGTAGGAGATCTGCATGAGCAAGTTGCTGATCACATCCTCCCAGGACTGCTGTGCAAAAGGACCATAGGAATGGTCTGAGTGACTCAAACTGGCCAAGTTACTACAGCCAGCATTGCCAGTAATGGTATATACAAGAGGCTTACTCTGGTAAAATTAAAGAAATTAATATCTTTAGCATCTTTATGAATTCTAAATCATGAGTGTTTAGATTTAATATGTCATGTCACACATTTAAAAAAATGAAATAATTTATTCTATAAACAAATGTGGTATTAGACAAAATGATGATGATAATGGTCATAAAAACAAGAAAAAATGTGTAGTCCTCTGTTTAAACTCATATAACAGCTATTCATTTTTTATGTTACCAGAATAAATTCAGTGCAAAGAAAATATATTCAGTATGTAAGCAATATAAGCAATACTACAAGTATTTTTAGCAAGAATGTATTTTAAAGAAAACCATAGCTAAATCCTTTCTTGTTTTCATTTCATTATTCAGTGGACAAGATCAAAACAGGAGGCAAGTAGCAGAGTTTTCTATGTTTAGTCAATCAGCTACTCAAACACCTGCGTTATTTAGTTCAGACCTATGAAATCTGATGGAAGGTTACACCTCTCTTTCACATCTCAGTCTGTGGAAGTCCACATTATTTAGAAAGTACTTAATGGGCCTTTCTTTATTATCTGCTCTCTTGGTAAGTGGTACTTGATAACCGAACAAAAAGGAAAACAGATGGGCAAGATAAAGGCAATTCATTAAGCATGAGCTAGAAAACATACAAAAGAAATACAGGTCAATGCAGCATGCTAAGATATTATTTACCATGTTATAAAGTCAGTGCATCTGGATAACATCCAAAAGTCTGAATTGCAAGACAGTGCCATTTCTGTCAACCATTTGAAGCACAGCTTCAGAATCCAGAGGTACTAAAGTTTAATATCAATAGTGAATTATTCTGCTGCAGTGGAGGTACAGGTGTACTGGATTGTGGTTAGTCTCTGAATGCAAATGTGATATAGTCCTCTCTTTCTACAGCCTCTGCAATCCTTAAATACTAGTACTTTCTTACAATACCAATTTCCTGAAATGACACTCTTGCCGATTCAAAACACCAACCTTTTAGAAAGACGGTTATGCTGACGCATATCTCCTTAGAAACTTCCTTAGGCATTGAGTAAATAGGTAAATAAATTTGCTTTTAACAGAAGGATTTTTATCAAGGTAAACTCACCACATGTTTAATTTTGTGAGATAGTATGATTTAACTGTCATGCTCCCAGAATGAATGTTGCAAAACAAATGAAGAAATGAAGGAAATTTAACAGTATCCTATCAGTCCCATCTTTTCGCTTCTGTGAACTGATTTTTAAAGCTGGTGAAAAGCGAACTTTGAAGAATCATATTCCTTTTCCCAGAGAGGTTAATTTTCCAGCACTACTTGGATCACAGACTTCAGCCTAAGAAATGCTTGTCTACTGTCTGGGAGGTTTTACCAGCTGACACAGTGAAGTCAGTATAGTTCTTCTGACAGGATGTAATCAGAGCTGACTGCCTTTCCCAGATTCATCAAGCCCTGGTAGAAAAGGACTATAGCAAAAGATATATGGCTTTGGGCAAGGGCCTCCTTGTGTCGCGTAGGAGAGCATGTGATGCAGTATCCTGTGGGTTCTCTTTTCTCTGTATTTTAGACTTGGTATAATGTATAGCACAGCTCCACAAAATCTGCCAGAGTACTTGGGCAAAATTCCAAGAAATCCTTCTGTTTCCATTCTTTTTCGTGCCATTTATCTTTCTTAACATGTCTTGCTGCTAGTAACATGAATGCTGTATTGATTAGTGGAACTATCTCATATATAATGAGAGGGTAAGAGGTACTTTTCTATTTGCAGAATGGCAGCATCAGGAAAGACAATCAGCATTTTCAGAGTAAGATTTAACTATCACCTAACCCAGTGCAGGTTGTGGCATGTGTCTTTGGAAGATGGAAGGTTAAAAATGCCTTATGCCTAAGACAGTCATTATTACAGAAAATATACCTTATCCTATTGCAACATGATTGCATTTCATAACATTTGTGAGGCCCAGAGGACATTCTAGCTCCAAGGCCAATGGTAAGATGCTCAATTTGCCTGCTGACTTCAAGCAATCTGAGATATGCCAATACTTTGCTATGTGGCCGAGGTAAGATTTAAAAGGATGGTTTGACAGAACATCAAATCGTACAGTGTGAAAAGTAACAATTGCTTTGGAAAATTTTGGCATCTGTGTGTCTCAGGACAAAGAAAATACATTCACTTTTTTTCTTGAAATGGAATTCTCTAGAAAATATTACATAAAAAGTGGAAGAATTAATATTCAAGATTCTCAGTGTAGGCAGCAGATGTTAAAAGATCATAACTGTCACAGCAATTGCTCTGACTAGGCTAATACGAGGACTAGAAGTAAGGACTGTAATCACAAAGGACCAAGGTCAAGAAGTGAAAGCCAAACCAAAGGCAAGACAGGAGCATGCCCAGCACCCAGTTTAGCTGCCAGTAACCCTACCAGTTTAATACTGCAAGGCAGGTCCTGAGACAGCCTGTGGGACAGTCACGAGAAAAGCTGAAGGTAGACCTGTGCAGCACTCACGACTGGTCAGCTGGGAGCCCAAACAGGGCCCCAGCGAAGCAGCTGCTGCATTTATGGTCCTGGTGCAAAGCAGCGCACCAAGTAATACAGCAGCAGTGGAACTAGCACAGATTCCTACCAGTCCTTTAGGCTTAAGGGCCAGTCTATATTTCTTAACACAGGTTATCAAGATGTAGGAGACTGGCTTCTGCTAGAATGCTGTCTACCGTTTAATAGTCCAAGCAGAGCGTAATTGCAGCTGACAGTAAGTTTATTCATAGCAGTTCTTATTATTTTCTGACAGAGTGAGATTATAGGTATACTTCTAGGAAGACTGAAAACCCGATGAAGGGTTTTATATTACCTGGACAGAAGTAGTTTTTTTCTGTATTGTCAAGTGGCTGCTGTGCTGTAATCCTGCTGATGTTTTGATCAATAGTGCGATCTTGACACTTAAGTCTTTTGCACTGAAAGATGCAAGATCTCTTTGAGTACAAAAGCTCGGTCTTTCCTACTCAGTTTTACAATGTAACATAACATAACTACTTAGCAAACATCTCTGCAAAATATGTTTCATTTTTGACTGCAACCAAGCACCATGTTATAATGAAAATAAATGTCCCAGTTCAAACAAGAAAGTACATACAGCTATCATTTTGAGAAGAAGGTGGAGAAAGGATTTTGGAGAAAATAAGCTGTCTATATTCATGAAGCAGCGACTTCTGCACCACATCTACTCAAATTCCTTTTTTACAGTATCCAGAGATGTTTCCAAGCATTTAACTCTTGCTCTCAACATCATTTGCATTTACAGCTTTAACATTCTCTCCCACAGGCCCCATTTTAAAATTATCTCAGATCAGATCGCTGTCCATTATTACTAATAGGAAGGTATCAGGTTCCAATCTAATATGTCAGAGATGAATACCTAAACCAGCATATATCAATAGGAATATTTGAGCTTATATTTTTGCTCCTTAATCTTGGTAAATCTGTTGCATTTCATTTCTCTTTAGCTGGCATAGAGCCCATACTACTGTACCTTTGGGCTTCCCTGCCTCTCTTTCCAACAAAAAATCCACACTACTGCTGATCCAATATGTGTATATCAATGTTTTAAGGAAATAGAATATTTTTCCTAAAGCACATAACAGTCTAAAAGTGAGGTGGAGCAGGCATCATTCCCAGAAAGCTGTGCTGGGATTTGACAGCCAGGCTTTCAACCACATTTTGCCCTGTGAAGCAGAATTAAAACATTGAACCAAGTTTCTTCTGCAGGAATAGCTGTATTGTCAGCTTGCTGGGGGAGAACTGTTTAAACTGCAATATCATTCTTTGTCTGCTTAGGCACTGCATAAATGCAAATATACTAACAGAGCTCTTATTTTGTTTTGGGAACACGTTTATACTAGTAAATGCATGAGAATTATTTAGAGAACTGTATACATACAGACAGATTGTGCTAAAAGAAGCCAAGTGTCACTGATGGATCTTTGTAGTAATGATCAGACTGACGGTAACACTAGGAAATGTTATTTGGATTCCATAATCTTTAATTCAGCTGAGACTTCAAGCAAGTGATGGATAAATAGTTTGTTTTGGGTTTGTTTTGTTTTGTTTTGTTTTAATCATAGACAAACTGTAAGATTACACATTTAAAATAATTCACTGCAGAAAGGTAATATAACTGTGACATTTAGTCTTACTGAGCAAAGATGGGACCAGACTAACTGTGATGCAGAAAAAACCCACACAGTAATAATGAAATAAAGATTTTTAAAACCAACTGATAATCTTCTTATCTATTCAAACTTTGTTTTTCAACTTGTTGATATTCCCTAAAATTTCTCCTTTCTGCTACATTTGCCATAACTAACAGAAAAAAGTGTAATTGTAAAGCTATTCTAAACTGTATTTGAGTGCATAGCTTTCTAATTGCCATGACAGTATTGCAGTATACATTATTTTGCTGACTGTATCTTATCTTTCCTAACATATAAATATATATCTAAATATTTCTAGATGCATGCAAAATTCTTTCTGTAACTGAAGAATAATTTTATTTTACAACACTAAAAATACATCTATTCCTGAACTATTGTTAAATGAAAAATATTTCAGTTAGAAAATAGTACAAGAAGAACATGACCTCTGATTTATTTGTCTAGATTTTGAATCACATCAAAGCCTTCCATTATAAAAAAGAAATCAAGAAAAGATGATGGAATCCGCTAACTCCTTTATTTACAAGGAATGCACAGTCATTTTTCAGAACTCAGGAGTAATCAAACAGTTGAAAATTGCTTTGATCACAGCTCTATTCCATTGGTAGTCAAATCTGGCTCAAAAAGTTTCTCTTTTTTTTTTTTTTCTTCATTTGATGAAAGACTAGTATTTTGGTGGCTGTTTATTCATTTGAGTCCTAAAAGGAGCCTAAGTAAGGCAGCATGAGGCTCTGCATAGGCTTGTAGATGCTACTTAGGGCTATGTTTTGACCTGTTATTATTGTTCAGCTATTTTTTTAATAGAAAGAATTTCATATCTTATTTCGTTCAACAAATTAAAGGTGACTACTCCATGCACCCAATTCTGTTACGGTTTTATCTAGTCCCTGACAACAGGTAGCAGTAATACTATTTCAGAATTTTATTTTTTTATTGACAGATCACTCTGAAAAGAGTGACAAAAGAAAAGTTTTCCTAAGATTTGTGAGATTTGACTCTTTCTATTGCAAGTTGGATAGTTTCAGAACAATACTGTACCGATCTCTTCAGACACCGGGCCAGGGGTCAAGGTTAGGAACCACCCTTTCAACTCCTAGGTGACAAGAGAAATAATCCGTTTCTGTTTCTTCTGCCAGAAATTTGTGGTTTTCAAATGGTTTTTGATTAATTAATTCCATTCCAGAACTCGAGCTGTTTTAAGATAGATTATCTAGTTTCACTCGTTTTTGCTAAGTTCTATACTTTTTGGATAGTTAGGCAGATGATTTCTAAACTGCATAAATGCAAAAATCCTGTGTGATCAGAACAACTCTATTGTCCAATATGATACTCAGCTTCCTTCAACTTACTCCAGATGCTTTCCACCATATTGTATTTCTTTCTAAGAAATAATACAACTCCAGAAATGCTATACTATGTTCATCCATTATGACAGTTTGAATTCAAAATTCACAATGCTTTCTTCTTTGGCCTTGGGAAGGTTGTCCTAAAAGGCTTAAGCTGCCTAGAGAGTACCTTAGCTCTGCAGAGGCAAGATACATCAGAAGAACAGAATTATTGATAGCTTTTCATTAGTGATTAGTAACTGAACAAGTCCAGCACCCAGTAATGAATTTCATTCTTGCACATTTGACTGTTGCACACAATCCAGACACATCCAAAATTCAAATCACTGCATCCCTGGGTTAAAACTGTAAGTAAATTTATCTTTGTTTGCCTGTTAAACTGCTTTACAATTAAAGGTTTTGTTTAATATTCAGCTTAAACCAATATAAACCTATGTTCTCTTATTTATGGAGCAAAAGCATTTCTGCAATCAAAGGGACAGTTGGATTCAGGAACCCAGGTGCTCAAAACATTTTCTTTTTTTGTTTCCTTGGGTATCATCTTCATTGGTTGCCTGATTGCATGCACCATCGTGATCTCTAACACTGCAGCACAAGACAGGTGATGTGAATTCAGGAATGGGGCAAACAACAAGACTGATGCTGTTAGCATTAGTGACAACATAGGTAAACTTGAACTGTACCATTAAAGGCCTGATTTCCCACCCTGTATGAGCTGTGATTCAGTAAACTTTAATTATCCCTCTGAAATTATATAAAGGTGGAAAGGATAGCCCTTAAATATCAGTTAACATATTGGTTAGCGTTAACACTGGTAGAAATAAAATGCACAAAAAAAGAAAGCTGGTTGTCTTAAAAAACAGGGAAAGAGAATTGTCCTGTCAAGAAACATATTATCTAGCCAAAGATTTGCTGCTTCAGCTTAACTGTGAAAGCAATTCTGGAATAAAGCTATGCTTTCTCATCTAAGAAACATTTTTGAGGCAGTATCCCTAACAACTCTTTCGTGATGACAATAAAAACAGAGGTTCTTCCTGCTAGGTGATAAGAACTTCAAAACCACTAATTCATTATCATTCCAGATTCACCACTCACTTCATCCTAAATTTAAAAAAGATTAATCAAATGCCACAACTCCCTCCCTGGAAGACTACTGCTATAATATTAAGTAAATGATAGCGGCAGAGGGTTTATGGTTTCTAAAAACAGAAACTAATGTCACTTGATTTTCTAACTACAGAGCTGTTTTCAAATGTTTACCTTCTAGTTTAGTGTTTATGTAACTGAAGTAACAGTTTAAATCTACTTTAAATCCTAATAAAAATCTTGATTTAAAACCAAAGTTCAATTCCAAGATTACCTTGAATGCTATGTACTATGAAGTAGTCTACTGTGTAATATATATAATAAAACATGCTAAAATATGTTCATGATTTATTTGTCATTATGATTTAGAAAATTACATTATCATATACTTTCATCAAGTTACATGTCCACTTTCTTGGCATCAAGGAATTTAATCAGTGGCAAAGAGATAGGAGTTTTTGGTTTGCAAGGCAAATATCAAATTCAAAGCAATAGCCACAGTTCATAATACACACAATTTTGGTGTAACTGGAAGCTCAAAAATACTCCATGGAACTCCATAATTCAGCCTCACTGTTTTTGCTGTACAATTTAAATGCATAAGTGTGATTATTCATTACCTGCAATTCTATCAGAAACCATCAATTCCTTCAAAAATATTCTCAGTCAAGCTTGTAAGTTTTGTAAAACTTGTTGAAGGTACATTCTGTCACTACTGGGATATAGTTAAATTATTTCTTATCCAGTTGACGGACATCAAAATAAAGCTTCATCCAAAGAGCAGCAAGGGTTTTTTAGGTTTCCCAAAAGCATAGCAGGCATGAACCACTAGAACCACTGCAGCAACTAGAATTTTCTAGCACCTGTCTGTTCTGAAGTTTCATTTGCCAGTATACACTGAGTAGTATCTTCAAGACCATTACTCTTGTATAAGCCTACTGTCATTAAAGGACTGAGCAAGCTCCTCATAAAAATGTCTTAATTTATTTTTCTTCATGGAAAAATTTGAAGCCCATAGTTGATCACCTTAGGTTTCTGTTTTTAAGTGGTCCCACATATTGTTGACCTCCCAGTTTTTGTAGAGATCGTGTGCCTGATCTGTATATGCATGCTCATATGCTCCTTTTTGGTTGTTACACTACTCTAAAGGACAAGCTTTTGCATATCCATTTTCTCTGTCCCTTTAGCAAGCTTCACAATTTCTGCTATTGCTTTCTATCAATAAAATGAAAAAAGTTATGAAACACAAAATCATCACAAACTCCTCAAAACTGATTTCCCTTCTGAAAAGCGGATCTTGGTCCTAATACTTACTAAGGCAAAGACTCATACCTGCAGCATGTGACTTCAATGACGTGACATTTGTTGACTTGAATGGTTTCCGTTTATGATAATAAGCATGAGTGGGCAAATTAAATCCAGCTCTTGCAAATGCAAGAATAAAATGATACAGTGTGAATTTCTGTACGCAGATCAGATACCTGTATTGCTTGTTATCACCACAGAGAGTGCCAGTTGAGTCTTGTATCTTGCTGATATTGGCAATGCGGTCATGGACATGGACATGTTGACAAGCATATGATTGCTTGTGATGCAGTTAGCATGCTGTGAAGAAAAAGCTCTAGAAGTCAATCCTCTCCCTATTGCCTCCAGCAGAGAGGAGATTGGGAGATAATTTCTTCCCCATCATTCACACATTTTTCCTCACAGCAGAAAGAAAGAGATGAAAGAGCTAAGGAGCTAATTAATCATTGACTGAGGAAATGCAACATGGCCAACAGAAAAGCCAAGATAAAATGTCAGGATGTTATCATAACTACTTAGTGATTCCTGTTTAATGCCATTTGATAATGAAGTGTCTGAAGACCACTGGAGTTGAGGATAGTTGCAGTACTTGATAGCATACATTTCTATTAGGACGTGTTTTCAATATTCTATGCTGTGGTGGTGGAGGGCGCTACACTTATTACTAAATCTTTACATGACAGACAATATTTCCTCAAAAATCTCAGCACTGTTCCTTATTTAATGAGGAAAAATAAAATTCTGTAATAAGAAGGCTCATGTGTCCTCTCTTTTCTATAATTTTTAAAAGCACTAGCAAAGCTCAATCTAATATTACAGAAAAACAATAACAAAGATATTATGATCTTACAGAATTAATAAAAATGGGTGGTTTTGGGTTTGTGTGACAAGGTTTTGGTAGCAGGGGGACGCTACAGGGGTGGCTTCTGCAAGAAGCTGCTAGAAGCTTCCCCTGTGTCCAATAAAGCCAATACCAGCCAGCTTTAAGATGGAACCACTGCTGGCCAAGGCCAAGCCCATTAGCCACGGTGGTAGTGCCTCTGGGATAACACAGTTAAGGAGGAGAAAAAAAAGAGTGGGAGCTTTTGCAACCAGAGAAGAGTGAGAAGATGTGAGAAACTCTGCAGACACCAAGGTCAGCGCAGAAGGAGGGGGAGGAGGTGCTCCAGGCACCAGAGCAGAGATCCCCCTGTACCCCGTGATGAAGACCATGGTGAGGCAGGCTGTCCCCCTGCAGCCCATGGAGGAAGGATGAGGGGGTGTAGAGATTCCAGCCTGCGGAGGACCCCATACCAGAGCAGGTGGAGGCACCTGAAGGAGGCTGTGACCCTGTGGGAAGCTCACACTGGAGCAAGCTCCTGGCAAGACCTGTGGCCTCGTGGAGAGAGGAGCCCATGCTGGAGCAGGTTTGCTGGCAGGACTTGTGACCCTGTGGGGGACCCACGCTGGAGCAGTCTGTTCCTGAAGGTCTGCACCCCATGGGAGGGACCCATGCTGGAGCAGTTGGCGAAGAACTGCAGCCTGTGGGAAGGACTCATGTTGAAGAAGTTGGTGGAAGACCATCTCCCATGTGGAGACACTCCACATGCTGGAGCAGGGGCAGTGTGAGGAGTCCTCCCCCTGAGGGGGAAGGTGCAGCAGAGACACCATGTGATGAACTGACCACAACCCCCATTCCCCGTCCCCCTGTGCCGCTGGGGGGAGGAGGGAGAGAAATGGGGAGTGAGGTTGAGCCTGGGAAGAAGGGAGGGGTAGGGGGAGGTGTTTTAACATTTGGTTTTATTCCTCATTCCTCTACTCTGTTTTTCAGGTAATAAATTGGATTAACTCTTTTCTAAGTTGAGCCTGTTTTGCTTGTGATGGTGATTAGTGAGTGATCTCTCCCTGTCCTTATCTCGACCTACAAGCCTTTCATTATATTTTTTCTCCCCTGTGCAGGTGAGAAGGGAAGTGGTAGAGCGGCTTGGGTGGGCACCTGGCCTCCAGCAAGGGTCAACCCACCACAATGGGCAATCAGATAGAAGACAGACATCTGATTAATGCCCTTCTGATGCAGGTTTCACAGTTAGCTTAACTCCTATTTAAACATATAAGGTTTCCTAAGGGAAAGATAGGCTAATGAATGCCACCACTATGGAAAATGGAGCTTGTCCTTTATTAAATTACAGCAAATCAGAGAAGAAGGAGCAAAATGATAGGAAACTAAGTCTTATTTGTTCTGCTGCCAATAGAACAGCCTCTCTTGTCCCTCCTACCTTTCCTTTTTTTGCTTTCAAATTAAAAACTGTAAAATGTTGTACCTATATGACACCATGATACAAAATTCTTCCTTCATGCTTCTCCCACAGGAATTATGGGGCCATACTCACCAGAACTGTATAAACAGTGATAAAACCTTTCTTTGGTTTTCTTTCTAAATTGTGACAGGAAATAGTGGGATAATGCAACCAAGAATTGTGCCTTTCTGCAACGTAGGTCATGTACTGCAAGGGTCATATAAGTTCGTTACAACATGTTACAGCATGTAAAAAACTCCCTTTTTTCTGTTGTTTGTCTTTTTATTTCTTTGTTTGTTTTTAAATTAACACTTCAACATCCTACAGAGTTCTTGCACAGGAATATTGCTGTCCAGTACCTCTCAGTAGGCTGTCCATCTCCTTGCTGCCAGAGTTGGATATGTGGTAAATCAGTCTAAACACAAAAATGAGCTGGTGGGAGGAAGCTGCAAGGTACTTGACAAGGTAATGGACATTCTTTCTCTTTTCCAATATATAACAATATTCTCATCTTGTTAATGTACGTTTTTTCTACATTATTGTTCTTTAAGTGTCCACTGCTTTATACTGCACACACAATGCACACACACACCTACTGCAAAAGTTTCTGTTAAAATCTCAACCAGCTAAGCAATGCTGTGGCTGCCACTACCTACCTCCTTCAACCGAAACAGCCCAGAGCAGCAGCCAGGGACTGTAAAGCACTCCCCTTCTGCAGGGGCTGCTGGGGCAGGTGAGGACATGCTGACCATCACTTTGGTTAATGTAAAATTGTCAGCTTTGTTCAGTTAGAATTAATCTTCAGCACATTTGTGAGATACATTTGTGGGCAGCATAAAAGGTAGTTATTTTAGGGTTTTTTTAGGGAGATTTAGGAGGGCAAAAAGGATTACCTTGTTCTGAAGAAATGTAACTAGTGAAATCTGTACTGCTGTGATGTTTGTGACTTTTTGTCCATTTTTGTTTGTCTTCTTCCTTTAATAATGTATGGGCTTTTTAGAGTTGGGCTGCCTACACAACTTTTTTTTTTTTTGTTGCTTTGTACAGAGCTTCACACATTAAGGATAATTTTTCACAACCTTCTTGCCTGTAGTTAACTGCATCAGCCAAGAGAAAAGGTATTTCTCAGAAGGTGAAGTTGATTCTTTTTCACAATGTACTTTTAAGATGAATTCAAAAGAGATCAAATGAAAAAATATGAATATCATCCGAAAATACACTATAATTTGTTCCTGCAATTTTGAAGCTTTATTTTCAATAGGCAGTAAGCAACAATAGACATATGCAAATTTTATTCCATATTGTCAACATTATTCCAAGAAAAGTAAATTTGTAAATATATGCTGTGATTTAATAAGTTTGTATACCAAACATTAGAAACATCTGACATATTCTTAGGGATCTTTGCATTTCAAGTTACAGTGAATGATCTCTTCAAATACAGATCTAGAACTTCTGTAGAAATGAACAGTTATTTTCCATCAAGGTGGGTGATGAAATAACACATTCCCATATATTCTCACACACTCCAAGGCATTGCTCCAAAGCATAGGAAAATATTCCCTACCAAATGTACTTCTGGACCATCCTGGCTACTTAGGCCATTACTGCATAATGTGAGATGGAATTGTGGATGTGCTCAGCTTCTCTTTCTTGTAGCATGTGGTTTAAAACTTGTGGAGTCAAAATGTGTGTAAGAGCATTAGTGAGGTCCCATAATAATTAGCTTTTCTACCTCAGGTGAAAGTTCAAAAAGAATGAAACATGTCTCTAATACACTTAATCTTTACATTTATATAGATGACTCAGATATTTGACCCATTTTTTTTGTTCTTTAGAGGCTAAGTCAGTTAGTCAAGTTTCTATTTGAAACAAATATATCACAGCAAAACATAAGCTAAGCTTAATTTACATTTATTTCTGTAACTAGACTTACAATGAAAAAACAGACTTTCTGAAGTAGATAGTACTAATTTTACACTTGTAACCGGTCTTTTTAACAAGTATAACATTTGCTGCTGTGATGAACATTTTTGTTACTTTTTAATATTCATTAAATATTAGCTAATTAAAAATCTAAACTGAAATTTCTATTTAACTTCTTACAACATATCTGAGACATTGCTCTTTACTTTGATGTTGCTAATGCAGAACTTTATCTCCACCCACTAGTTGTTGCTTTATTCCCTCCAGTGTTTGCACTTAAAGATTTGCAGTTCCCAAAATGGGTTCCCAGTTGTGGATAATTCTGAGAATAATCAGGCTAATACTATATTCTTTATCTTTCATTAAATACTGCCTTCCTGCTACACTTTCTAGAGATGGTATTTAGTACATTTAGGATATTTGGAGATGCAGAAAACTGACTACACCTGTATGGGAGATGTAACCCTAGTATTACATAATAGCCCTGATCACTATTTTTCTAGAGAACTGAATGACACTGGAAGAAGCCCCTGAAAGTTCTCATCTAAAATGTTCAGATTTTCTTTCCTTAGCTCAGCCTACACTTTACTCTTAAAGCCAGTGCTGCATTGTTTACAACAAAGGCTTCTCTCCTTGTGCTCCATCTTTGCTTTGTACTGAATACTGAAAGATTCAGCTTTTATTTTGAGAATAAAATACATGTATAGCAGATATATTGTTCATTTTTTCTTGTTTTTTTATTTTATTCTATTTTTTAGAGAATGTCCATATAATTAAAGACATGATTGAGTACACAAATAAAATTATATCCAATAACATTCAGCAAAGAAAGAAGGCAATCTTTCGCTTTGTAAAAATACATTGATATATTGTGTGATGACTAGATTCATCATGAATGAACAGGCTTGTCAAACAAAAAATTTTTTTTTGTTATTTAAAATTTTCTTTTGAGTGTTCCTTGTTATAGAATGGCGTATTATTCTGTAATAACTTCAGTAAGCTTTCATGCGGGGTTTACACGCATTCAGCCAGACTTAATGACATTCAGCTTGTCATGGCTTACTTTCTGATCTTTGAAGGTAACTTTTTGATTTTTGTCATGCCATGCTCATTAAATTAACATTTGTCATGAAGCTATCTGCCCCCTAGAATCTGGTTGTTTTGACTCAGCCCATCTAGGATTAAGCAGGACTGTTCAGTTCAAGGAAAAGGGCTTTTCTACTTTTTTAATGGACAAACTGACCATCCATTAGGAAAAATGAATTCAGTGTTCAAGGCAAACATCCTTTATACAGGTTAAGACCTATGGTTCTTAGAAAAATGAAGAAAAAGCGTGGAAGAGGGTATCAGACAGCACTTGGTGAGAGGTATCATATAGTTCTAATTTGACCTGTAAGAATAGTCAGCACTATTGTTTTTAGGCAAACAAAAAGTCTTCCATTGCTTTGAAAGAGAGTCATGAATCTTAATGGACATACATTTAGCATTGTTTTACTCTATGCTGTTACAGTTTAGTGCAATATATAATAGATTAATATAATTTAGTTACTTATCCTATCAGGATTATAGGATAAAGTAATTGATTGTCAGCATCTACATTAACTTTCTGCATCTTTCAACATTCTAATTTTAACAAAGAACTACCACACCATATTTTCCCTCTCTAAATAATAGATTGTTAAATAACAACAGAAACTGTAAGCATATATTTAAAACCATGCACTCAAAAAGCAGCTGGATGCAAGCTCTCTATGTAAGAGAATAAAAAACTGCAGAGATAAACAAGTACCTTATAAAAATAAAATTTCTGCAGCAATTCACTTCAGAAAATACTTTGTTGTGCTTTGTTAATTTCCTGATGCTCCACTCTGTTACATAGTGTTTCAAGATCTGTACTAGACCAATGCAGTCTAATTCTAAAGTGATCAGCATTTAAATATCTCTCTTTATATATATATACACAGTAATGATTTACTTGAAATTTACATGATTCTGGTCCTTGATTTAATCAAGTCATCAAACACAATATTTTGAACGTTATATACCAAAATCAAGCAAAGAAATTCAATGGAGGTGAAAACAATGCCTTATTTTCGTTCACTAGTTACTAATATTTTAGAGAAAAATGACCTGACTGCTTGGAAAGGTGATTGATTTTTGCAGTCTGGAGCCTTACACCTTCAATAAATGCAAAGACTGGCAAGTACTGCTACATGATACTAATAGCAGGCAATGAGGCACTGCTAAACCATTTCCTGGTTGATTTTTCATTTGTATTTAAAGTGATTGACTTGACATTGAGAAAACATCAAATAAAAATAGCCTGGCAGGAATGTGAGGCTTTGTTGGTTTACAAAGGGGAAGAGGAAGAAGAGTGAACAGGAAGGAGTAAAGAAATAGAAAAGAACAAAGGAAGCTTGCAATCATTCTAACTCAATCAAGTTACTCCATGAACAACTAATGGATTACAGTTTTCTATAGCTTTATCTAAAATACTCAGCAACTCTCATCAGAATAGTCTTGCTCTCCCTCCATGTTCCCTCTGTTTTTCCTGCATTTCTTCCCTACAATATTTCCAGTTCACTCTCTTCCTTTCTTCCTTTACACAATGTTTTAGCTAGCTTTTCCTCCCACGTGCCTTCATTTTTTCCCTATGCCTTCCAGTGACCATATGCTTAAAGGCTGTATACAAGCTGTGCGTGTTCTGAGCAATATGGGTTCTTGGACAGTCAGTATCTGTATAGCTTTGTCACCTACTGTATCCCAGCCACCACTGCTCATATGTGTCTGGGAAACTAAGTGCTTTTAAGATTCCATCTTTGTCAAATGCAATTTACTTCATCCACAGGTTGAAAAGTTACTGAAGCAGGAAAGGAAAAAGGAATGTATGTTCACACAAGTTAAGTTTCTTAAGAAAATGAAACTAAGAATTGTCACTCCCTATATCCATTAGTACCAAATCTAAATCCTAAGAATACATGTGCTTAACATTGGTGGAAAAAAAGCAAAAAATGGCAGAAAGGATCTCAAGTCTTGAAGACAGATTATGATAAAGGTGAATTCTTCTCATTATGCACTTGTATCTGTACATTAGAATGTACTATCCATAATTATCACACCTTGCAGGTTCTCCCCATTGTAGTGTCATGCATATATGCATGTGCTGCTATTACCTCAGTTGTTTTTGTATACTCAAAAACACTCACAAAAAGCTTAGCATACATGGGAACCTCAGAAGAAATACAAAGTTCTGAAAAAAAACCAACTGGTTTTGAATGTATAACAACAGGGACTTCCATTTCCAACAAGAAATATCTTAGGCAAACTAAAAATGTTCTAGTCCTCTGTACCGTACTCAGAAATATAACTACCCATCAAACACAGTATGTTACAGATTTAAGAAACTGTCTCCTTTTCTTACATTGCAACTGTTGCTACAAAGGATGGATGTCAATGTATAAGCATTTAATTCAAGTAGTAAATAAGGATAATTAGTTTCTTGAAGATGAGATGTCAAGTTTGCCTATGTTCCTACAAGATTTCTGAGGCTAGTTACAGATTTCAAATAAGCAACTATTGATCACTTCTTGTCCTATCCAACAATAGTAGTTTTATATCATGATGATACACCTACAATACCCTGACCAAAATAATTTGTCTTTAACAACTAAAGGTATATACATTTTAGTTATGGAAGTTATATATATTTTAAAATAGGCACACCATCTTTTAATCTCATGATTTAATATTCATTGACTTGGTGTGGAAACAAACTTTTGTAGGCAAATACTTCCACAGATTTTTTTTTTACAATACTATTAACAACAATAATTGTATTTTTATCCACTCTTATGAGTTAGCATGCAGTTAAGACACTTGTAAAAGTTAGACCTGTATACTATTTTTGTATTTTCTTCCTCGTTTGGATGGTAGATCCCTTCATGTATGGAGTTTACTTGATTGTACAGTTTCTTAACAGCCAGACATAAGGTTTCCATAGTCTGCAGTGGAAAATGTAATTTAGATACTATCAGCCTGGTTAGTAAGAAAATAACTATTGAAAAACTAGTTTCTTCTGTTTGCTATTAGATCCAGAAAAAGAATTTGTCATCTAAGGAAGGGATTAGACAAACTTTAGGTGCCCAAATCCAAAACTGAGATCTTAAAAAAATCCACACAGCAGGCCTATGGCTTAAGACATCTGTATTTAAGATGAAACTCCTTCACATGACTACAGCTCTGCTCCTGCACTTCCACCTAAGTTTGTCCCAACCTCAGTACCCAGGTTCCCATCTAATCCTAAATGGGTAGAAAAAACACAGGCATAACTCTGAAGATATATCAAGAAGATTGCATCCTTCACAAAATGCAATTTTTGACACATAACTGGGGGGGGAAAAAAAAAATATTGGAAACCTTGCTATGTTCACCTTCTGCGTTGCAGCCTAGCACACAGGTTACTGGCATGAGAAAAAGGAGACCAAGGTTCAAACAGTGTACTCTTGCCAGTACTGAAATGTTTTGGCACACAAACTGTGTGTATATGTACACATAGATAATATTGACATAATATGTGGACTACACATATGTATAAATATATATATAGTATGTATTTATTTATGGCATCATATACACAGAGCTATGTATATAAAGCCTTAAGTAAACGTGGCTAGTTTATAAAAGTGGTAAGCATCTCCATTTTCTTCTTTCCACACTTCAGAAGTGGAAATAGTGTATCTTTGAAAAATAAACTATGAACATCTATATTCAAGAGAAAAATTCATAATTACAGAGCCCAAGTAGATGAAAGTAGACATTTCCAGTCTCTTACTAATATACCTAAATCCTGGGAAATGGCTGGGGTTTACACAAATGACTGTCTTTAGTGTTTCCTGTTGACTGCCCAGGAAAGTTCTTTGAACAGCTCCAGTTTTTGAGCCTTATTTCTGAGGCTAACACTTCTCCTTATCTCCTCCATATCACAATTCAGGCATCTAACAAAGGAAGCTTTATTCTACTTGAAAAGAATTTTTTGGGCCTAGCAATACATCTTTACAAGACTCAAAACTCTGAATAGATTGTACTGATACTGCATAGTACTGATATCCATTTCACATTACGTGTGAAAGAAAAAAAAAAACCACACACCACACACCAGAACTGGAAACGTTGTAGTTTTTGTCTTTGATACCACCCATACCAGATTTATTGATGCTGGAGTAAAAGTTTCAGTCTTAGACCACATTAGCCGAGTCCCTCATTCTACAGAAGATATACTTTTATTTATCAGCTATGAAACATTAGAATACTACAGTATATCTAACAAAACAGAACAGAATATGTGCCTAAAAAAAAAAATCTCATACCACAAGAATATGAAAAGTTGCAAAATCAAACACAGAGAAAACAACATGTCCCAATGTTGCCTAGAAAACGTGTATTGGTCCATGTATACATTATGACAGTTTTAAATTAACCTGCATTTGCCCCCTCAAACAAATGTACATTATGACACAGCTTTAAAGTGAAGGAAGAGATAGTACTTTCCACTTGACCTCTCGTTTATTCAGACTGCTCTCACTGAAACTATTATGATTCAAAATATGGTTTTACTGTAATCATAAGTTGTGACCTCTCATTATTCCATATAAACAATCAAAACAGTGATTGAAACAGGAGAACAGTTAATTTCCTTACAGCTGAATGATGTTCTAAGAAATCATAGTTTAACACAAACATTACAGTTTTATGTGTAAAAGATCTTTGTGAGGAAAGGTCTAAGCTCACTGCTGTCATTGGGCTCAGCTACAAATGTGAGTTCTGAATATTTCTGCAATTTAGATCATGTATGTCTTGAGAAGGAATCCAGAAAGCAAAGAATTCTTACCAGCTTTATGTAGGTATTTCAGTTCGTGTGAGTTCATATCACCCAGAAACCTTCTAATAGAGAGGAAAACAGGGTTTGATAGTCTGTGGCAATATTTGTTCTCTCAGCCACCTGACCACTACTGTCTCTGTGCAGTACTCGTCTCATTCATCAAACAGTTTCTGACTTTTTTAACAAGTGAAACAGAAGTTCTACAGTCCTGGTTTTTCCCTTTAGGCATCCCATTACCCTGTTCAATGAATCAACTAACTATTCCATGAAAAAAAAGAGGAAAAATAATATCTCTCTGATCATGCACAATAGGAACAAAGGCTTCGGAGTCAACCTTAATAATACATATTCCAAATCCTGAGGCCATTTTTTTGTAATCTTACTGTTAGTTTACTGTAGATTTAAATATAATTTCCCTCTTAAGAAATTTGAAAGTGACTTCTTACATAGATCATGGCAAAGTTGGATTTTTGGATTCACAAAGGTCTCAACTCCACTAACAAAACAACAAACGGAGTAAGAAGCATTGTATTTTCGGCGGAGATCTGCCACTAGAGGGGGAATAGAGCAAACGTGAAATCGTAAGATCCTTGTGTTTAGAGCTTTTTGCTGAACAGCACAGTAATGTCAGGTTTCAAAACTCCTGGGTTTTATTCCAGATTCTGTAGGAGACCCATCTGCATCTTTATTTTGCCTGACACCGAGCATTGTGTTCTTCCGCTGTCATTCCTTCCCCTAACCTGCTTCAACTGTTATTCCTAGCTTTCCCTGGTTGCCAGTCCTTTTTCTGTTCCTACATTACCTGCCATCCTTTTGTCCTTCCCTGCGTTATTCCCTACATTGTCCCTACTGCTCAGTCACTTTTCTCTTCAACCTCTCTTTCTCACTCCCCTGCATTAAAAAATCTTAAGTGCAGTCAGTACACACAACAACCGTGTATGAGAGTTTCTCTGCTATTAGTAATTCCCACTGCAGCAGCTCATAACTTCCAAACACAGTAACTGCAGGAGTCCTGTACCACTTTTCAAAGCCAGAATCAAACACTTTTTGTACAGTGGGAGAAAAGGAGGGAGAAGTTATGAATAATCGAACCCTCAAGTAGTTCCTATAAAATATTGGAACAAGCTCCAAACATGGAAAAACTTAGCAACAATTTATGTTTCTTGGCTCCTGCAAGTCTACTGAACTTTACTGGCCAATTTTTTGTGTTATTACAGTTTTAACAACTTCGGGGAGATTTTAATCGGAAAAGAAAGTAGTGATGGTAACTAACACATACATCCTTACTTCAAGTGGTAGGGGTACGTCTCAATGACAGTCTTTAAAACAGAAGCACACACACAGTCGTAAAAGATGTTTTCAGCGTGTGTCTAGTTCTCAATGGCAGCTGATGCATCTTGAGTACTTCCCCAAAATATTGGTCACAAGCAGACACCAGGCACGAGCATTTTCAAACCTGAGCAGATTAAATCTGTGGAAACCAGAAGGAGTTAAACGCTGCAATGGAGAAGTGGAGCAATCTGAATGGCAGACCCTCGACCAGCCCGTTACAGCTGTGACCCATTCCTATGGCCACATGAGGTGCTTTTCATGGAGCTTGCTACTTAGTCAGACGTAGAAAAGCGTGACCCCAGCTGGAGCTTGACAGTGGCCCACAAATGTGTCTAATGCTGTTAGAGGAGGAATAGGACTTGCACAGAAAGGTGCGACGGGTCCTTGCTAAACAACACGGGGATGCTGGGGCTCGTTCGGTGCGGGAGGTCATCCTGCTCTCCCCCCCTTCTCTCCCTGTTTGCCGTTCCCCACTCCGCAGCGGACGGCGGAGGCCCAGGACAGCCCTCTCGCTTTCCCCTCCAGCCTCCTCACTTCCCACGGCGGAGGCTGCCACACACCGACTGCCAACGGTGAAGGCGGTGAGCGCGGGGAGACGGTTACGCGGCGCCTCAGAGCGGGCGCCGCCGCGGGGCAGTCATCCCCACGCCGCCCAGTGGGAAGCAGTTCGGGGCTGGCCCTGCCGCGCCGAACCGAGGGGCGCGGGGGCCCTCCTCCTCACGGCGTCCCCGCAGGCAAGAGGAAGGGGCGGCGGCCGCGGCTACCCCCGCCGACACACGCCTCAGGACAGCGGCAGCCCGAAAGACTGCCGCGCGTGCTCCCACCGCGGCGCTGGGGCAGCGCGGGCCGGTGGGGGTGGTGCTGCGCCCGTGACACGCGTACGGCCCCGCCCACCCGCGCGGGGAGGTGGAGCGTAGCCCTCCGGCGGCGGCGGGGGCCGGCTGGCGGGTGGGGGTTCTTTGGGAGCGGAGGGTGCGCGCGGCGGCCCGCAGTTACTCCGGCGGTGGCAGCGCTCTGGCCGCTGGGCGGGGGAGGAGGTGCCAGACTCCGGCGCCGCTTGCCGCCAACGAGGAGGAGCGGAGTGACTAGTGAGGCGGTCGGAGGAGGAGGAAGAAGGGAAGGGGGAGCAGCAGCGCTCGGTCGGCCCCGCAGCACTGCCGCCACCACTTCCCCGCTGGGCGCTAGGCTGCCCGGGGACCGATCCGCTCCCGGAAACTCGGCTCGCCTCTTGCTGCGGCGGCGGGGTCTCGGCAAGGCTCTCCGCCTCGGCGCAGCGGCTGGTGTGTGTGAGAGGGCAACTTCTCGCACTTCTCCTAAGAAGACTTAGGGCTGCCCCGCGCCGGGGCCGGCAGCGCCTGCGGTCCCCGCCGCCCGCCGCGGCGGGAGAACTTTGCCTTCCGGGCGCCGGGCGGCGAGCGGGGCCCGGGAGCGCCGGCCGCGGCGGGAGGAGCGTGGCGGCGGGGCCGGTGGGGCGACCGCGGAGATGAAGCTGAGCCGGCAGTTCACCGTGTTCGGCAGCGCGGTCTTCTGCGTGGTGATCTTCTCCCTTTACCTGATGCTGGACCGCGGCCACTTTGACCACCCGAAGAGCCCCCGGCGGGAGGGCACCTTCCCCAAGGTGAGCGGGGCGGCGGCCACGGCGCGGCGAGTGGGCGAGCGCCCGAGCCGCCGAGGTGGAGGGGAGGGTGGCGGTGCCACCACCGGACCCCCTCCCCTCTCACCACCGGGGGTGCCGGAGCGCTGAGGCGCGGCTCACTCCCCCCGGGCGGCGGCGCGATGCCGCGGCTGCCGGGCCGTTGGGGCAGGGGACGAGCGGTGCCGCCTCTGGGCGGCGCTGCTGCCGGCCCGGCCCGGGGCGCGGGACGACGGGGGGCACAGGCGCAGCTCACCCGCCCGGCAAGGCGGCTGTGCGGAGGGGCGGCTGGCGGGGGGCTCATCCCGGGCGGGACGGGCTGGGGGCTGCGCTGCGGCTTCACCGGCCGGCCGCCCTCCTCGGGACCGCGCAGGCAGCGGAACGGGGAGTGCAGGGCTCTGCACTGTGGAAATTAGCGCTGAGGGCGAGTAGGAGCTGACAGGGAAAGCTGAAAACTAGAGGGTAGACCTCCGCTGGGGCATCAACAGGTAGGTTTAGAGAAATGCTGACTTTATGTTACTGCTTTCCTTTTGACAGAGTCTTGCTTTGCAGCCGCAACTGGCTGATACCTGTCTGCACTGCGTGGTTAAACGAAGCAGTTCTTTAGTTTCTCACCTTCTCTTCTTGTCTGTGTGGGAGAGAAATTTAAAAGCTGTGTGTCGTGGTAGTGTTCTAATATGGAATGTTTAACCAAGACAAAAGTATTTCAGAGAGCACATGGCAGAATACTGCTGTGTATAAATAACTGTGTTCTTACAGTAGTAGACAAAACAAAATTAGAAGGTAAAGTTCTAGCTTATTTATGCTTGCACCATACTTATTTTTTGGGAAATGAAACAAATGAAAGTGTTTTTTAGTACAGCAGTGATGCTTTAAGTGAACAGAAGAACTCAAAAGGCTAATTTAAAAAGTAACAATTATCTCTGATAGAATCACTAATTTTTTGTTTAATGCAAAAGTAATAGTTGATACCATTTTGTTAATGCTAAAGATAAAACCCTTGACTTAGAGTGCAGAAAAATCTGTTCTGTCTTTATTCCTTTGAGTTATAGTTCAGAGGTCAGCCACTAGTTTTTGCAGGAGGTAATAGAATGGGAAAGAAGCTTAGGAGAAGAAAGCAAGACAAGGCTGGCTACAGCATGTGTGTCTGTTCAATATATAACTCCAGCAGGAGAGTAATGCTGTCTGTGACACTTGTAACAGCTAAGTACAAGTGCTGCTTTGGTGATATGGTCAGTATGTTATATGAGGAAATCTCTTCACCACCAGTTGAGTTTAATCCAGATAATATATAGAACAGGGAAGCTCATAATGGGTGGTCTTTTTTTTTTTTTTAAATGTTAGATTTTTGTTTGAAATACTTGAGTGAACAGGGAAGATTTATTAGACATGTTTTGTCAGTGTCTTGCAGGTGAAATTCTTGTCTGTGTTCTACAGTGTAATGCTAGCCTGTGGTGTAACATGGCCTTATCTCTTGTGACCAAGGGTTTAGTACTTTAATCTTTTGTTATACCTCTTCCTTCTATATGGTCTAGTCAGCTAGAGACAAACATTTCTCCTTCCGTCCTTCTTCCTCCCCTTCGTCTTCTAGAACAGTCTGTCAGTGTTTACTCTTTTTGCCTTTTCCATATCTAAATTTCTTTGAGACTGCTGACTCTCACTGGAGAATCCTCTGCCTGTCACTGTTTTGGTCCTTCCTTTGGGTGAACAGTTACCTTTTCCTTTCTCACTGCCTTATGCTTCGAGGAAGTTACAGATGAAATTGATGTGATTTTGTCATTTCATTTTGCTGCCCATAGGGTAGAAATTTTTCACTCTGTTACAACTGGGAAACCTCTGACACCTAGCAAATGCTTTCAGAGCCCTATAACATCAGTTTAAAGTAAATGCAAAAGATGAAGAGTGAAATAGAAGCCACCAAAAATATTTGAAAGTAACAGCTTTAATCTTACCTCAGCTGACAAAGTTGTTTGTGTCAGTGCAGTGTTGCCAGAACTCAGTGTACTGTAAGTGAAACTAGCCACAGATGTAAAAACTTCAAGCTGCTTTTGTTTGTGAAAAGCTGTGGCAGCAGTAGATCGTGTCTGTCTCAACATTTAAGAAGACATTCTCTTTCCTGATGACAAAGGTCAGAACATTTTTGCATTGAAAAAGGAATTGAGACTTTTTTTTTCATTTGGATTGATTCACTTCATACCTTTCTGTTCTGACAGTGTGCTGATTTTTCAGCTTTGCTGTCCCTCTGTGCAATTCTGGTAACAACATACGTCATGTTTCAAGTCCTGGAAGTTACATATTGATTAGTTTCTTCTTCCTGACCTACGTGGCTTACACTAAGCTCAGAGGAGTGGATACTTCTGGAGGCAGTCCCCTGTGTAGCTTCTGAGTGTTTGTCTGTCTAGGCTTTTTACTTAATTTCTGCCATGATTAGAGTTGGAATTTTTCAGCTGGCAGTGCCTGTTGGTCTACATTCACCTGAAGTGTCATGCTGTGTAAAACCAGTTTTAAAATAAATGATTAGGATTGCTGCTCTGCTTTCATTTCCACTGTTTCTTCCAGACGAACTGCCTTCTCTTTGCATGGTCTCGAGGTAGATTGCGTCTGACTCAGTCTTGTGAATCTGTCTTCCTTCTTTCAGGTTTATGTGCCAGTGTCGTCAAGGGTTGTCCTTCCAGAGCTTGCTTTCTGGTTTGAGCGTGCAGGTAGCTGTTCAAGAATGCCAACAGAAATGTCTTGCAGAAATAATTTTTGGACAAGATTTCCCAAGATGAGTGAATATCTATAAGCAGATGCCTCTACATACTCTCTGACCAAATACTTGTAAATGTCTTTCACTGCTGTGCTAAACAGCACCTGTGGTCAGGCTTTGAGGCAGTGGTGACATTGTGTCTTTTTTAGGTGTTGGGTTTGCAAAAGCTGGCATCAATACTCAGTTTTACAGTGAATGTTATCCGCACCTGTACATGGTAAGGTGATATTGTGGCAACTGTAATGGAACTTGAGGTAAAGTGATTTATAGTCTTGTCGTATTGGTTATGATTAATATCAAAACATCTGTGTGTCACCATAGAACTGAAGTCCCTGTTAATTTTGGGAAGATTAGGTACCTATAATATGTGGAAATCAAGACTTACTGGCCCTTCCTCTGTAATTCCTGCATATATCTTTATGGATCCTGCCTGGTTGTCAGGCGTATATTATTCTTACAATGACCACATCACAAGCTCTGTCTTTCTGAGGCTGTTCCTAGCCATAGGATGCTCCTGTCTCAGGATACGATGTGTCCTAGTGTCCTGTTTCAGGCTAGGAACAATGTTACAACATTACGCAGAGAGGAGCTCAAGCTGGAGGAATAGCCTTAGGTGCATTTTTACACTATTATTGTCCCAACTGTCAGTACAGATCATTGTGTAAGAGTCTTCTACTGGAATATAGTGGAAAAATGGTTGAGTATATTGATTTTTGTCTGTAATAACACAGAATTCTCTGAGAAATCCTCTGTGACTGTACGGCGGAGGGAGGTTCAGACTGGTGGTTAGTCCTATGCCATCTCTTGTGCAGTGAATGTCAGGTGCAAGTGATTTGTGGGCTAAATTGATAATTACTAAATGTAGACTTGATTTGAATGTTTTAAGTGGAGTAAGTCCATAAGCAGCTTATCTTGAAGAACCCGTGTATACTGTGTACAGATGAATACCCAATACTGATAAGCCCATATTAATCTATTCTGTATTTTGGACCCAAATAGAAAAAAAAAAATCATTAGCCTTACATGGCTTGTTTTGTTAACTAGCTTTACCTTGACTTAGAACAGATCCATAAAAGCTGTTCATTTACAGAAGCTTGTGCAGTATTTATCTTGATTCTAAATTTTGCTAGATTCACACCTAAGCATGCATGGCATACATTAAAAATCCAATTAAAAAAAAAAGTGGAGGATTTCTTTCTTACTTCAGAAATATATGCCTTTGTGTAGTCTTCACATGAAAGTTCATTTGTAGTGAATTTTATGCCTGAGCAAGGCAAAACAGCCACACAACGCAGCATCCTCTGTCACTACCTGAGGTGATGCTTGGGAGATGAGCTTTTTCCTCTAACTATTTTCACACAGCTTGCTTTGGCTTTTATGGGTCATATCTCCGCACTGTGTGCAAGGTTGTTTCCGGAAGTACATTTTAAAAGCTCAAGTCTGCCGTGATACGGGTTGATAACTAGAATGGCACCAAGCGATTGCTCCTTTTTGTCTTTGGTCTTTCCCTTAAACTTTATTAAAAGGCAAAGCACAACCATACAATAAGTTCCACCCTTACCATTTTCTTTTTTCTAAACAATTGTTATTTTAATAAGATCTCTCTCCCTTCTGTGTTTTCTTCCTTCCTCCCCGCCCCCCCCCCCCCCCTTTCATGACCGTTATTTGAAGCTTACTGTGATCTTCTCTTGTGTGTTAACTGCATTTATGGGCTCACTAGTTGCATTTGATTGAAAAGAGGTGATCAAGTACAGTTCCTTTAAAAGGAGCTGGCTTGCTCTTTTGTTTCCATTGTCCTTCCAGCAAAGCCTTAAGTGGCCTGGCTGTTGGTGGTACTGCTAAAGCTTCTTTGCTGGATTCGTGCTTTCAAGGCATCCACAAAATCCATCAAATGCTTCCGCACAAATGGGCAAGCAGTGATTGTTGTAGTATGGAGTGTTATTTCATCTGAGCTTGCCAATAATTTGATAGTAGTACCACCTGGCCAAAATATGAATCATGATAGGGTGGAGCAGTAATAGTAGGACATTAGCACCAAATACGTGGCAGAAACACAAGCAATTCTCTGAATCTGCATGTTGAATGAAGGCACCTTGTGAGCTTTATTCTGGAGTGCTGCTGAGGTAGTACTTCCCCTAATGTAAGGACCTTCAGTCGGTCCTGAGTCTCCATTAGGTGTCTGTAACTGCCGTGTATCAGCTCGTGCTTGGTAGTTACCATGCCTCAGTTCCATGCAGTGCAAACCTCAACTCCCTCCAGTGTCGGCGAGTCTGTACACTTCCTGTTTTGATAGTTCCTGATACACTATAAACCCTTTTTCCAGCTAGAGTTTTGCTAGTTGCCTTGCTGTAGTGCAGAAGGTGAAATCAATGGCTTACACAGACTAAAAATACACACGTTTTGTTGCTGCATGTTCTTAGTAATTGGTGTATTTTTATGAGCTCGTTTGGGAGCTTTCAGACCTGTGTTGTATAACAGAGAACAGGACTTCTGTATGCAGAAGTATTGGAAGCAGCATGATCAGGTATTTAGGAAATGTTTGGTTTACTCTAAAATGTGAATAGTGGCAATTAAGGTTGTACATAATTTTGAAGTTGTAATTTTCTGACTTCTGAGCACTGAAAAACTATGGGCACAGCAACTTTTAGTAGCATTCCTATAAGTTTCACATCAGAGAAGATTGAGTGAAGAAATCCACAGAAGGAATCATCATTTTTCAGGATTTGAAACATACTGACTTATTTAAAAAACAAACAAACAAAACCCTATTAACAACACTCAGTTCACAATCAAAAAGCTTTTGAGTATAAGATAATGAAAATTTAAGATTTATTCTGCTGAGCTTCTAGTACCTTGTAAAGGAGGAGGGGCCATCTTTGTGAACATAGTTACAGGTCAGTAACAGTTCTTTCACTTCCTAATGTTCACAGAGTGTATTTGTCTTTGCTTGCACATTTTATGTAAAGTTTTGGCTAAGCAGCAGTCAAATAGAAGCTAATAGCCTCCTTCAGTTACAGTATTTAAATCTGGTGCAAAATGTATTTTTCAGAAAAGTAGTAACACCACCTATAAATGAGTGTTTCCTTCTGCTGCCTAAAGTCAATGCCTATTTTAAACCATATAAACTAAACGGAGAGAGAAACCTTCCTAATTTGCTCTTACTTGACCTTTTCTTTGTCTGACACATGGTTTTGTTATTTTAAATTTTGACTTGTTCAGATAAAAATAAACCTATTTAAAATGCTCATACTCTTAATGCCATGTAAGCTGTGCTTCACTTTCGTACTGCTAGCCATTTACATAAAGATTCGGTATAGGGCAGGGAGGGGAATCTAAAAGGAAGTGAACCTGAAACATATCAGCCAGAGCAGTGGTGAACATTTTTCAGATTAATTGACTTTAAACAGGGAATATTTCTTGATTTGTCTCCCTCTCCTTTTCCTTTCTCCTTGCCTTCAGATCACTGATGATGGTGTCAGATTAGTCCCTAACAGCATGCCTTATTTTTATCTCCGTAAATTACATGAAACTTAAGTCTAGGATAGTAGTACATTAAACACTCCTGCCTCTGGTAAAACAGAATGTGGAAGTCCATCAGCTTCTTAAAATGTATTTGTCAGGCTGCTGCATCTTTGGAATAGAACTTAAGAGAACAGACTTTTGTTGTTGAAGGATATTAGTTTTTTAACATAAATAAGTAGGGTTTTAATTAAAATAAATTACTTAGGAATGTAATAGAGTGTGATTTGTGCTGTTTGCTTGGCTTTACTTAGCATGAGTGGCTAGATTTGCTGAAGCCTTTAGGCCACGATAGAGGTATTTCAGTAGTTTTCCTAGTAGTTTTCCTAAAAACTAGTGCAGTGCTGTGTTTAGTCTTTTAGCATGGGAAAGTATTTTGATTTCACACTAATGTCTCAGTAGTGTTTTTTCTAAGTGTGGGACTTTTCAGTTCTCCATGTTCCACCAGCAAGGACAAGGGCACAAGGAGTGCAAACCAGAAGATAAGGGGGCTCCAACCTTTGGGGAAAACTGTGGAAACTGGAAGTGAACAAGATAAGAGACTGCCCGCCTGGACACAGAAGAATCCAATTAGATGTTAGAAAACCCCAGACCAAAAATCACCGTTGGGCTAAAGGACGTGTGGACAGTGCATGAGGGGCGGGTATATGGGTCCTAAGGGTGTAATTGCCTAGGGATTTCTTTGTTCTGTGTCCCTCTCTTTGGTGGCACCCAGCCCGGGCTAATCCTCCTGCTGCACCTTTCAATTAAATTAATTATTTTATAAAATCTGACACCTGAGACTCTGCTGCAGGAAACCTAGGGTCGAGCCTGAAGAAGAAGGAAGTGCGCCCAAGAATAAGTGTGTGTGTATGACACTATGAATGGTGTGTGAATGGTCGGGCAGCAGCTATTCCTTTAACGTTGTAGTTCAGTTGATTCAGAAGAATTGCAGTGCCTTCATAAAGTGAGCTTGTTTTGAATGCTACTTTAAAGGTAAGAAGTTATTAACAAGGTTACTTACGTACTTTTCGTAATCACAAATGCACATAAGCCTTCTGCCCAGATTAATAAAGGCTTTAAACCTTGACTTGTCCTTTTGACTGATGCATTGTGTGCTTGGTTTTTTGTTCTATGTCCTACCTTGCAGTGTGAATACATGCTGAAACAGTGCGTTCAAATATTAAGCTGTGATGCTCTATCAGGTTGCATTTTTAACTTTTACCTGCTTTCTTTTTCTGTGCAGGAGATGACCATTTAATTCTACATTTAGTATGTTCTCTTCACTGTACAGTGCTCTAACAGTGAACAGAGAATGCTTTCGGGTCTTACCACCTTGATATGCTGGCATCTGATCAGAGGTTTATATCAAGATTTTAGCAAAGTTAGTATAGGCATTGTGAAGATGTACCTGGAAATAGTTATTTACAAGATTGGTGCAGAAAATTAAGATAACTGCCATTTAGTGCAGCCAGAAAGTTAGACTTTTTGAGTCCAGTTTCCTGGCTGCTTGCAGCAGTAAATCTGTGTAGGCGATGATCTTGACTTGAATTCCACATCCTCTGGAGAACTGTTCATTGTGGTGCTTTCTTCACCACAGCTCATCAGTGCAACAGAGCCTCTTACGCAGGACACTGCCAGCTCCTTTGTGGTTTCCTGCTTGTTCGTTTGGGTGAGAAGGAGAATGGGCTCTGGCTGGTTTTGAACCAAGCACTTGTTGGTTGTTGGCTGAGTCATGATACAAATAAAGTTCCAGCTGACCTAAACTCAGAAGTCTCTAATGTGGATTTCTCCTCTGTCTGCCTATTTCCATAAGATTTCCTCATCTGTGGGCCTCTCATATTCCCATTTCAATTATTTGAGCTAGCTGTCTTTTTCCTGATGAAATGATCATTTGTGGCCTGTTGAAAGCAACTGCATTTAGAGAAGGAGTGAATGTTCGCTGAGGAAATGAAAGTTGCAACTAATCTCCCTTCTGCAATGTACAATGCTTAGAAGGGGGAAACTGTCCATTTTCCACTTCCACAGAACACAGCAGCTTGATCTTTCCTTGTGTTACTGGACTTCCCTCCTTTTTGCTGGGTAGCAGTATGCTCCTTTCTGGAGAGAGTCCTTGCTACAGATCAGGCTGGTGTCAGGAGCAGACAGAGAAGGACGCTCAGAGGGCAGTGGGAAAGCGGACTGCTTTGGAGTATTTGGGGCATGAAAACTGCTGAAGGGTTCAGAGTGACTGAAACACAAGGAACTGTGTATGTAGCTGGTTCATGTGGTAGCGGCAGGTTGCTCAGTGCAGCTCGCAGGTTATGGACAATTTTTGTTCCAGATGGGAGGAGGGTGTGCTGATCTGTGCTCTCCTCACATGGGAAGATTTTATTGATGAAGTCCAACCTTGTGTAGCCATGGGGATGGTGAACAGATGCGCTGCTCACGTGATGCCATTCTTCTATCAACGCAGCTGTACCTACTTTTGATACTGTTGCATTTGTTGGTTCTTTGCAATTCTTGTAGAAATAGTTGCTTTGCTGTAGAGTAACAGCAGGGTTGCTTTTCTTGCTTTTTAATATAATCTTTATTTGCACAGTCTTATCCATACATAAAGGCAGAGAGAAATTAAAGAAGTTTACACCAAAGTTGTTATAAACTTGTTAACTGGTTGTATAGGCCAGGTGATTCACATAACTTTACATTGCATTGCCTTATGTTAAAACAAGTATGTAGATTAACAGTCCAGATAGACATCATTAAAGGATGCTTTAAGATATACTTATCCAGACAACATAGCATACCTTCAATTTTCTGTGCAGTTAGGCAGGGCTCAAAGTCTTGGATCAGAATTGCTTCTCTTCTGGAAGGACTTAATGCTGTAAAGTCAGGGGGAGGTCTGCTGACATTTGTGAATTGTGCAGCTAGCCAAATTTTGCTGTCTGATATCTACAAAGCCATGTAGATTACAAAATTTCAGGCAGAATTGCTTAAGGTAAAATTGGTGTATCTCTGCTCAGAGTGGAAAAAAAAACCCACCCCAAAACAACAAAAAACCCCAAAAGAAATTCCCCCACACATACTCTCAAATGTGTGGAAAATTTTCAAACTTATTTTAAACCAAAATACTGTTAGAGTACATTTTTAGTAATAGAGAGGACCGGTGTGTTTTATTTTTTAATTAGACATATTTAATGTCCCCTGTAACATGTTTCTAGTCTGTTTTACTAGTAAATCAACATCTGTTACTAGCAATCAATAAGATGAGACAGTTTTAGAGTAACTTCACTGTTTTGTACTGTTTGGCCTTGGCATTTGAAGTTGGGCAGTGTAAGTTGGTTGCCTTCCTCTAAAAATGTTGAAACTGAATTTGATTTATTTTCATATATTAATTTTATTATCATGAAGAGTTGTGGTATATTCTATGTTTAGCTCATATTTTAAAGTAATTACACTATTGAATACTACGTTCTAGGCATTGTCTACTATCTATTTAAAATAAGTAAGGAGAGAAGGTGAACGTGCAATGAAAATACACCTAGCTTTTGCATAATTTGGATCTATGTGAAATTTTGAACTTGAGAATAGATTCCTGACATTAACATTTTTTCATACTGTATGAAAACTGGGATCAATTTCTAGTTTGTGACACTGCCGTTTCTTAAAAGTTAACTCTCATGGATGATGTATTTCACAACAGAAATTGAAAATATTTTTAAAATCCTAAAAGATTTGGCTGCCTGTCAGTTTTAACTTGGGTACTAGCATGAGGTCATAGTTACCTGTTCTTAACTGTAGCTTTTTACTTCATGTTTTGCATTCAAGTTGAGTTAGTACATGGCTTGTTCAAATGCTTTAGAAGAGAGGCATGATGCCTCTCATAGCCTTCAGAAAAGAAAGCAGGATTGTCTTTATTGTGCTCTGTTAAGTTCCACGATGGGAGGTCTTTGTAAGAATTTCTTTCTCCAAATAACAGAGTATCTACCTTCAAAGTTAATGTACTTTAACAGAATTCTAAAAATCACTGCTTTTCAGATTCCTAGGTAGGCTTGAACCCTCCAGCTTAAAAATAAATTATTGTTGGAAGTGTATAGCAACATATAAAATCACTGTTGTTTGAAGATGGTTTTTTTTTCTTTTGGTGTGTTATTGGCCTGTGCTGGAGAGACTGTAATTGGCTAGATGACATAAGGCAAATTGGTGGTGTAATCTATGACCAGGTAGTTGACAGTCTATTGCTAAGCAATATAAAACTCTTTTTGTAGGAAGAAGTAAAATATTTCTAGAACATATGTGAATGAGAATATAAATTTTAAACAGTTGTGTGAATTTACAGTTGAATAGGCAGTGTATATAGTAGTGGGATAGGTGTGAACAGCATTGTAGCTGCTTACATGCTTGATAACCTTGGTGTACTATAGTTACGTGCAGTGAGGCAGGTAATAATTTGTCTAGATGGCAGCTATACTTCAGCTTCTTAGGAATCTAAAGATCAGAGCCTATGTTGGGCAGCATGTAAAGCCACAATCGGCACTTAATGTATGTTCTTTTTAGAGTGAGTGGCATAATAGGCTATTAGATTTCTGAGTAGAGAAACCTTTCTTTTAAAACGTCACAGACATTGAAAGGGAAAATAATAATTTTACAGAGAAATGTGTACATACGATCTTTAATGTACTGTTTAAAGATTTTAGAATGGTTGTTTCTTTTGTGCCACCAGGGGGCATGGGACTACAGTTTTTTTTTTTCTTTCCAGTATGCCATCATCTGCATATTGATTTCCTGTTGCTTTCAGTTCATATATTTTATAAGTTTCTAATATTTGTCTTTAAACTGTTGAGATTCTAGGATGTTGGCTGTACATCTCAATTAGCTTAATCTGGATCTGTTGTCAAAATATATTTTTGTCCTTTGGGAAGCAGAGGTTGGAATTTACTTGGTATTTGAGGAAAGCACTTGTTCCTTAAAAGGAAAATGCAAAAACCCCAAGTGAATTATTGTCAAAAGGGTAAAAAAATCTGATGTACAGATATTGTTTCTAATATTATTATATATTATGTAGAAAATAAGCCATTGGTGCTAGGAAAAAGTTTTACTTGTCATTAAAATCATAAGTCACAGAGTAGCTGTCTACTGAATCAATGTTATTTGTGTTGAATGTAATGGATAAAATGTAAATACCTGAATATGCAGTGAGTTTTGTTGTAATGACAGCTTCTTGATAAAAACTTATTGATACATTGTATATTTTTGGGGTCAGACCACAACTTTAATAATAGGAAATGACTGGCTTTTTGTTCTGTATCTTTTCTTATTATTGTTAGGTTGAAGTCAGTCTGAGGAAAGAAAGAAATTACTGTTAAGATGAAATATCCCTAAAAACATGTTAAATAATCTAGCCTTTTGTGATTCTGTAAAAGCTAATACATTCATGCCTGAAAAAAAGCATACCTCAAATCATTTGGAAGGAGTGGCTAGTACATGAGAGGGCAGTAGCATTTCCAGGTGTCTTGTTCTGCTATGCTCCCTCCTGTATTCCAACAATACAGTGATTAGATGGTACTAATTGCTTTTATGATATCTGTCTCTCCTTCCAAGTTGCTTTGGGCGATAATGTTCTTTCAGTTCACGTTGACGTTATTCTTTATCCTTCCTCTTGCGGTGCACACTAGAATCATCTACAAAATCTTGTTGTTTGCAACTGAATATGACCTTCTGACTGCAAGTACTATCAGTTTGAGCTGTCTCCTACAGGATTATCTTGATGTTTGTAAAGGTCCAATTATACAGATTATTACTATGATCAGGCTGCTAAGGGATCTTTTACTCCCATTAAGTGCTTTTGTTAATTTCTCTCTAAATTTCACTGAAAATAAGAAACTCAGTATTTATTGAAATACTATTTTACATGTACAGGAAAAACCAAAATGATGTTAATCCCATCATGATGTGACTGCCTTCTAAAAAATGGCTTTCTCTTTGATGTTCTGATGTGATGATAAATGAAAAGATCAAATTTCTGAAAATCTATGAAAGATGTGAAAAAATTTGAAGTTGGCAAAATTGGTATTTGACAGTGTGACCTTTTAAGAATATCTTTGTATCACTGATTAAATCTTGTGCTGTGAATTCAGTTTCATGATGGAAAATGTAACTTTTGGTCTTTTCTCTTATTCTGAAAGGAGGAGGTTTCATGTATTGGTTCAATTTCTTATTAGTTTGTCTTTACATAAAATACAGAATAAAGACTGACTTGATTTTTTTTGTTTGTGAATTCGATTTTTTTTTTTTAAATTCTGTCAAGAATTGGTCTGAGAAATAATTTTTTTTTTACAGGGCCAACTTTCAATTTTGCAAGAAAAAATAGATCATTTGGAACGCCTGTTGGCAGAAAATAATGAGATTATTTCCAACATACGAGATTCTGTGATCAATCTGAGTGAATCAGTAAAGGATGGTCAAAAAATTCCAGAGGCTATAAACTTCAGTCAAGGATCTGTCTCTGAGATCATTCCTTCTGCTTCAGTTTTGTTTGCAGTTGATTCTGAGGATTGTTTGTTTGCTTCAAAAAGTGGAAGTCATGGTTCAGGTGTACAGGTAAGTAGTATGCCTTTCTCTCTTATTTTGCTGGAGTCTTAACTGTCATTAGATATTTTTAGAATTAAAAAGTAATTACTGGTAAAAGCTTGGTACTAAACTAATCTAAGATGTAACAGAATTGTTCAAGTGACTGTTGTGTTTAATAGATGTTATGGAAGTGTTCCTTTTTGCCTTTTTTAAACTGCCTACATTTGAGTAATGATTATGAAGAGCCAACATTTTAGAAAGCTTAAAAATTCTTTAAAAAAATGCCAAACAAAACCCAGTGATTGTACTCAGATTACTGTCTGGTACTCTCAGATGATCTTTGGAAATAATTTATTTGAAAGTCTCTCTGTTTCTCCAAATTATTCTAAAATGAATGACAAACTGGAAATAGTGGATAGTCTTGATTTAAATAGGCTTTATATTTTAGGGATATATTGTGTAGATAAGTCTCGATGGGGGAAGGTAAAGAATGTTCAAGAACTAATAATTTAAAAAAATCTCAGGTATTGTGTTCCCTTTTGAATGTCATTTCTGTATTTCATAATTCTTGTGTGTCTCGAGTTTGTATAGGCACTTTGATCAGAAAGGAGGAACATATACCATGTTGACTGGTTGGCATGAACTGGGGAGGTTGAAATTTTTAAAGTCAAACACTTCAAGCTGAATTTATTTTCCTTTCTGGTGATGCTTGTGAGTTCATGGACTCTTATATATGCAGTTTTAATGGAGTGTTTCAGGAGCACTGAGAATACTGTGTGAAGTTTGTGATCTGTACTGGTTTTGGGAGTCTTGTGGGAGTACTATAAATATTCATAGTACTCTAAAGCAAAGATTAAATTTTGAAGTCCAGCTTTCTCATTCTAGAAGTGAAAGTATTTCTATTGCAGGAGTCCATGGACTTAAGATGAATAAGTACACATATTAGAACAATTGTAACCGCTGATGTATCATTCATAATGCCTTTAAGCTCTTCAGGGATAGGCACCACCTTAATATGTCTTTTACAGTGAAAGTAGGGGGTTTTTAAAGGCAATATCTGACTGTTCATGTTTCTAATATACATTAAGACTTCTGTTTAGGAAAAAAAAGCATGTGGACCTATGACTACATGTTTTCAAGTTACTAGATTGTTAACAGGCTATTCCTTGTACAGTCTGTTAACATATTAAGTGATGTGCTTTTTTAGGTGCATTAGAAATTAGTTATGGTAAATGTGAATTGTCAATTTTGAGGTAAAATGTGTTGGCTTAAATTCTTGGACATGTTAATCTGTTACAAATGGAAAGTAAAACATATTTGCTTAAACTGTTGTCATATTTTGCTTCACATTTGCAGAATGTCAGAACATGTACCTACTATCAGCTAATGTACCTACCTAATGGTAGGCTGTAGTAGCCAAACTGCTTTTTGATAATTTTCTTTACTGTTAAGGTTATATACATGCACTTTAATAACAAATATAGCAGGGCATATTCTTAATACTGTTCCCCTGCTCATGCTTTCTTTCCTTGCCTTGCACAGGGAGGATTCTATTGTTCTTTGCATCATTACATTAGTACCTTGTACTCAGCAGATTATCCACCACCATATTAAATCACCTTAATACTGCTTCTGTATACAGTTTGTCATCCTGCAAATCTGACCCACATTTCAGTTATGGAATCTAAGACCTGACTTTAGCAGAAACAGATCCTGTAACACCACGTTAATGAGCTGATCTAAATTCCTGTTTGTGAATATAGTTTTATTATTTAATACTTTTCCAAGCGTGATGTATTCTGCAAGCTCAGTTAATTGATTTTCTTCTAGATTTTTTTTATGAAGACTAAGCAATTTTGAGTACATTATTCAGACCATTGTTTTTAAACTATATTTTACATTCTAAACCCGCTTGTGTAAGTTACCTGTTCATGCTGTTCGTGAATGTTAACTTAAACCTGCAGATCTGGACGTTACTTTTTCCATGTTTGTCTTTTAAGTGGATGTACGAGAATGAAATGAAAGACTAGAAAGAAGTAAGAGCTCATATAGGTGAGACATACTGTTTGGATAAAAATCACTTTGGAGAATGAAGGCCAAAGAGGCTTCACTGAATAAATTATGGAAGTTCATTGTAGTCTCCCATAATGGAGAAACCATTATAAGAATGCATTAAAATATGGATTAAAAACCTTTGTGATATTTCAGTGAGACTTGCTACTCAGATGTATTTTCTTTGCATAAATCGGACAAAGCAAGATACTAATAGCATGAGGCCCGAAAGATTCTTGGATAGGATAGCTAAAGGATTTTTGCATGGAGCAATTGTAAATCAAGAAATTGTATACTTTGTTACTTGTGGTGTTTGTAAAGAAGGTAGAAAATTGTAACAGATCCGGGCTCTGAAAATAACACTGAATTGAGAATTGATAGAATTCAAATTAAATAGAAGACTAATGTGTACTTTTTTCAAAAGATAAAAACAGAGCTATGTAATAAAGCCAACAAAATGAAGAACTCTGAATTGAATATGGTTATGACCTGACAGGCACCATCCTTTTTGAATTTCTATTTGTCTACTGTTTTTACGAAGTCTTTTCTTACTATATCAGTATTTTCTACTTAGAAATGAAATTAAAATATGTTCAGAAAATACTTGTCTCTAAGCTTTTTTGCTTCTTACTGACTAGGTACTTGGAACTTATTCTTCACTTGCAGTCATGTAATCTGGTCAAATGATGATGTAATTTGTAATTAATCCTTTGCACAATTCTTACTGTGGATGGTGTTGTATGAAAGATAAAAATGACTTAAGGTCTGTCTTCTGGATGTCTTGACATAAGTGCCGTGATTTCAACCTGATCTGACTTCAGTTTATTCCAGTGGAAGTTTTTGAGTCCTAATTGTTTTTTCTTGGATTTTTTTTTTAACTGGTTCTGATTAATATTTGAATCACAGAATGAATGAATAGTTGAGGTTGTGAGGGATCTCTGGAGGTCATCTGGTCCAATCTCCTGCTCAAACAGGGTCACCTACAGCTGGTTGCCCAGGACCGTGTCCAGATGGCTTTTAAGTATCTCCAAGGATGGAGATTGTACAACCTCTCTGGGCAACCTGTCCTGGTGCTTAGTCACCCTCACAGGGAAAGTGTTTCCTAACGCTCAGGAGGAACCTCCTGTGTTTCAGTCTGTGCCCATTGACTCTTGTCTTGTGACTGGGCACCACTGAAAAGAACCTGGCTTCTCCTCCTCTGCACTGTTCCTTTGAGTATTTGTACACATTGATAAGATCCCCTCAAGCCTTCTCTAGGCTAAACAGTCCCAGCTCTCTCAGCCTTTCCTCATAGGAGAGCTGCTCCAGTCCATCATTTTAGTGGCCCTTTGGACTCTCTCTAGTATGTCCATTTCTCGCTTCTACTGGGAAGCCTAGAACTGGACACAGTACTCCACGTGTGGCCTCATCAGTGCTGAATACAGGGAAAGAATCGCCTTCCTTGACCTGTTGGCAATGCTCCTCCTTAATGCAGCCCAGGATACCGTTGGTGGCCTTTGCTGCAAGGACACATTGCTGTCTCACGTTCAATTCGGTGTCCGCCAAGACCCCAGGTCCGTTTCTGTCAAGCTGCTTTCCAGCTGGGCTACCCGCAACATGTGCTGGTGCCTGGGGTTGTTCCTCCCTAGGTCCAAGGACTTCGCATTTCCCCTTGTTGAACTGCATGAGGTTTCTGTCAGCCCATGTCTCCAGCATTTTGAGATCCCGCTGCATGGCCGCATGACCCTCTGGTGTATCAATCCCTCCGCCCAGTTTCCCGTCATCTACAAATTTGCTGAGGGTACACTCTGCCTCATCATCCAAATCATTAATGAAGATGTTAAACAGGATTGGACCCAGTAGTGACCCGTAGAGTACACCACTGATTACTAGCCTTCAACTAGACTTCATGCCACTGATCACCACCCTCTGGGCCTGGCTGTTCAGCTGGTTTTTGGTCCATCTCACTATTTACTCATCCAGCCCATGCATCAGCAGCTTCTCTATGAGAATGTTGCAAGAGGCAGCACTGAATGCCTTACAGAATTCGAGGTAGACAATATCCATTGCTCTCCCTTCATCTACCAAGCCAGTCATTTCGTTGTAGAAGTTTCTGAAGTTGGTCAAGCATGACTTGCCCTTGGTGAATCTATGCTGACTGCTCCTGTTGACTGACTTGTCCTTCATGTACCTGGAAATGGTTTCCAGGATTAGTTGCTTCATCACCTTCCCAGGGATGAAGGAAAGGCTGACCAGCCTGTAGTTCCCTGGGTCCTCCTCCTTGCTGTTCTTGGAGAGGAGTGACATTGCTTTCCTGTGGTCCTTGGACACTTCTAGTCACTATGATCTTTCAAAGGTTCTTGAGAGCAGCCTTGCAGTAATATCAGCCAGCTCCCTCAGTACTTGTGGGTGCATCCCACCAGGGCCAATGGACTTGTGTGTGTCCAGTTTGTTTAAGTATTTCCTGACCTGGCCATATTCCATCAAGGGCACATCTCCCCTCATCTCTGTGATTCATGAAGGCCGGTCTTGTTAGTAAAGACTGAGGTGTAAAAGATATGTAGTACCTCAGGCTTTTCCATGTCCTATCTTTGACATCCCTGACTGGATTCAATTCCATTCGGGCTTTAGCTTTCCTAACTTCATCTCTGGATGCTTAGACAATGTTTCTCTATTCCTTCCACATTACCTGTCTCTGCTTCCACCCTCTGTAGGCTTCCTTTCTGTGTTCGAGTTTTGCCAGGAGCTCCTTGTTTATCCATGCAGGTCTCCTGGCATTTTTGTCTAACTTGTTGGGATGGACTTCTCTTGAGCTTGGATGAGGCGACCCTTGAATATTAACCAGCTTTCCTGGGCCCCTTTTCCCTTCAGAGTCTTACCTTGTGGGACTCTGCCAAGCAAAGTGCTCAAAGTCTGCTCTTCTGAAGTCCAGTGATGTAATCTTGCTTTTTGCTCTCATCCTTTCTCTCTGGGTTCTGAATTCCACCATCTCATGGTCACTGCAGCCAGTGCTGCCTTTGACCTTCACAGCCCCAACAAGCCCCTCATTGTTGTCATGTAAGAGGTCCAGTAGAGCACCTCTCCTCACTGGCTTCTCTATGACTTGGGTTAGGAATTTGTCATAGATGCACTCCAGGAACTTTCTGGATTGCTTACGCCCTGTGTATTGTCCCTCCAGCACATAACAGGGTGGTCAAAGTTCCCTATGAGGACTAGGTCCTACAAATGTGAGGCTGCTCCTATCTGTCTATGGAGGGCCTCATCCACTTGTATACCTGGCCAGGTGGCTTATAGCAGACATCCACTACAATGTCACCCATGGTGGTTTGCTTTTTAGTCCTTGCCTGTAAGCACTCAGATGACTTTTCATCCACCCACAGGCAGAGCTCCAGTTGTTCTCTCACATAAAGGCAAACTCCCTCCTCGTCTTCCTGGCCTGCCTTTCCTCAAGATGTTGTATCCTTCCATTGCAACTTCACAGTCATTAGCGTCGTCCCACCACATCTCCATGATCATGACAAGATCATAGGCTTACAACTGCACATAGATCTCTAACTCATCATGTTTATTCACCGTGGTGCGTGGATTAGTGTACTTTAGAGAAGCATCCCACATGCTGATTTCCTCAGAAGGGTTTTGCAGATTTCTCTATAATCGTACCTTGTAGGCACTTCCTTGCTTACATGCGAACGCTGGAGGTGACCCTGCTTATGCCCTGTTTTGTTGATGGTGATAAAGAGTCACTGATCTGCAAACAGGGTCCCATGGTCGCAGAACCCCAAAACCCATTGCCAACAACAACTCTGAGGCCAATTATTGACCTGTACTATTGGTGTCCTCCTCTCACACCCCTGCCCCTCACTGGTGGGATTGAAGAGGACACCACCTGGGCCTCCATGACCTCGATTACTACCACCAGAGCTCTGTAGTCACTTTTGATGCAGTCCGGGTTGCCCCGTCAGTGTCTTTAGTACCCACATGGAAGAACAAGAAGGGGTAGTAGTCAGCAAGTTGGACAAACTTCAACAGCTTCTCTGCAACATCCTGGATCCTGGGCACTGGCAGGCAGCAAACCTCTCTAGAGGATGGGTCAGGTAATTGAGCCAGTTATTTCAGACAATTGTTGATTAAGATATCAAGATCTATTTGCTGAATTACAGTTTCTAGCTCTTGAGCTCATAATCATGGGAGCATGGTTTGAGGTAATGGTAAGGTAATAGACAATAGGGAAAAAATGTGTATGTTATGGACTGTAAAAATTGGTATCCTGCAGACTGCAGAAAGTTGCTTGTGAAATTCAGGCTCCATCCGCAAGAAAAACTCATAGAAATGTAGGCAATTCCATGAATTGTTGCTTTTTAAACCAGTATGTTTTCATGGTTGAAATTTTAGAAGAGTTTATCAGTCTTAAGGTCACTCATTGGTAATTGGCAAATTTACAGAGTATGCATTTAATTTTCTTCAGAAGGTTGCATTTCACAGAAGAATTACAGTTCCTCAAAATCAAGTTTTGGAAAAGCAAGAAAATAGGATATTAGGCTAATTTCAATGTAACCCTTATTTGGTCCCTTCAAGCTGGCCACACAGAATGCATATATCTGCAAGTATTGCAGCTGTGTTTTCCATTAAGCAATATTGTCCGAAGGTGGAAGCAATCCTGGTGAAGCAGTGATGTGATAAGATCTCTTACAGGCCATAGATATCTACTGTATGGACAATGTAGGCCTAACTGAGGCTCTGCTAGTTCTAGTTACAGTGGCTTGTATTCACATCTAACATTACTTACTTCTCTTTGTATCTTAAGCTAGAGGCCTATGGTGGCTTGACCCTGGCTGGCTGCCAGATGCCAACCCAGCCAAGGTCAACCCACTGCAGTCCTTTTTGGCACCGAACCTGGGGCTTGAGGAATTGAGAGATCAGGACAGTATTTGGGAGTAGTAGTGGCCAAAACTTGGATAGGACATTGCCAGAGTGAAATAACTGTGGGGATTCTTTTGTTGTTGTAACGAGGTGAAGACACAAGATGTGGAGTTTTATTGTGTGTGTAAAACTTCCATGTTTTCAGTGTTGTTATGTCGTTTTGATTTTGGTGTGGGAATTTTTTTTTTGTGGATGTAAGTGAAGTCTCTGAAGAGCGTGTGATGAATGTATATTTTATTGACTGTTCATAAGTATGTATTTCACAGAGGTGAAGGGGGAATATACTGGGTGCAGGTGCACAGGTGTGGGCAGTGGGGGGCTCCAGGGATGGTGTCTGTGAGGAGAGGCCAGCACTGCCCTGTGCTAGACACAGTTGTTCCAGCCAGCTCCAAAACAGACTCACCATCAGCAAGGGTGGTGGCATCTCTGGGAGAGTGTGATTGAGATGGGGCAAAATGCTCCATGGCAGTGAGGTATAAGGAAAAAGGAAAAAAAGTGGGAAAAACAACCCTGTGAACACCAAAGTCATTGAAAAAGGAAGGGGAAAAGGTACTTCAGCCACTGGAGCAGGTCGGGGAGACCACTGTGAAGGAAGTATTTCCATGCAGCCCACTGAGGACCCCATGCTGGAGCAGACAGGTATTTTCAGAAGGAACTGTGGCTTATAGGGGATCCACACTGGAAGAGTTCCTGAAGGACTGTAGCCTGTGGAGAGGATCCTATGCTGCAGCAGTCCATGAAGGACTGTAGCTTGTGGAAGGGACCCTATGCTGGAGCAGGCAAACAGTGTGAGGAGGAAGGAGTGATGGAGAGGAACTACTATGGACTGACCACAACCCCTATACCCTTGTACCACTTGGGACAGGGGGACATGGAGGAGTTGGGAATGAAGGAGTGAAGTTGAACTGGGCTAGAAGAGAGATGGGGAGAAGGTGTTTTAATTTTTGTCTTTGTTTCTCACTGTCCCACTCTATTTTAATTGGTAATAAATTAATTTAATGTTCCCCAAATCAAGTCTGTTTTGTTTGTCATGGTAATTGGTAAGTCATCTCCCTGTCTTTATCTTGACCCATGAGCTTTTAATCTTATTTCTCCCCCTGTCCTGTTGAGGGAAAGTAAGAGAACAGCAGGGCAGGGGCTTGGCAGCCAGCCAAGGTCAACCCATCACAAGGCCTTAACTTCTTTAGTCAGATGTTTGTTTCAGATATCTGTATTTTTTTAAAGTTTCCTAGCAGGACAGAAACCAGCATACCACTGGAAAGTTTTAACTCTTCTGGTATTCATGTAGTAAATGACTCCTGTAGGCTTTTTTTTGTGGAAGCGAAATGTTGGTTGAAAAAAGTTTGTCTGGTGTACAATTGTATTCTAACATGGGGTTAGAATTAAAATAAAGTTTAGTTTAGTTTAAGTTTTTAAAACTACAGTACCAGTAGAAGGCTTGTCAAGATGATAGTTCATGTTTGCCTTCTTTCCTAAAAGCAGACCAGAGCATTAAAAAAAAAAGAAAAAGTTGGATATGGTAACTTTGGTCTAAACTCACGTTAGAAGATTCTCTTTGAAGCTATCTGGTGGTATCTAAATTTCATAGGAACTTGTTAAAATAACTCTAGAGTTGCTTTATTTACATGAAACTTTCTTATTTGTGTTGACAAGTGAAATATGTCCTTCCTTGTATAATTAGTGTACTGGGCAACTCTAAATATATAAGGAACTTTGTTGCAGCAATTGGCTATAGTTCTGAACATTTTTCCTTGATAGTTCCTTTCAGTTCCCTTTCGTGAGTTTGACTTTAGCCTCAATTTCTCTCATCTCGTCATCCCTTCTTACTGCTTGCTTAGTTTGTCCTCTTCATCTTCTGCACTGCCCTATTTGGTGTATCGTGATGTTCTGTATAATCCTCTCCCTAACCTCCTTCCCTAATGCCATTGTGAGCTGTCATAATTTTTGTGACTTAAGGCTCTTATTTCTACCATTTATCTAACCAATTTCAGTTTCCTCAGAACAGGACCTGCCAAATGCTCCTCTTCCTGCCAGCTGTGTCTTGGGTGTTCTAGTATGACTTGAATCTTGCTCTCATTTGTCAGTTTTCTATTTGTTTGACACTTCCTCTCCCTGTGGAATGAACAAGCTGATCCATTTTTTTGGTGAAAACAGCTTTGGTTTTTAATAGCAGAACTGTTTTTTTGAATTCATGTTTTATATTCCTGTTACTCTTTTTTAGATGTTGGATGTCTATGACATTCTTCCTTTCGATAATCCAGATGGTGGTGTGTGGAAACAAGGATTCGATATCACATACAATGAAAATGAATGGGACAGTGAACCGCTTCAAGTTTTTGTTGTGCCTCACTCACATAATGACCCAGGTAATATTTTAACTGTATTGATTTGGGTACCTTATTTTGAAATAAGAAATATATTGCCATTTCTGTTAATTTGGGGTTTTTTGAAGCATACTACTTAATATGTCAGATTTAAGTCTAGCAAGGCAGTTAAGCACATGTATAATTCAAGTGTCATTGACTTCAAGTGGCCACTGTTATGATAAAAGTTGTACATGTACTTATTTATTAACTGGAGTAGAACTTCAGTGTTGATATTGGAAGGTAATATGGATTGTCTGTATTCACCCTGTTGGTGACCCAGTCAGTTTATTCATTGCTGCATTAAATATGGCCTGTTCTTATTTTGACTTTTTGAACTGTCATAGATATTTAACCCTCAGCCTGTGCCAAAGAGGTGTGCTTTTTGGAAGATGCGACAATGGCAAGTCTGAGGTTTTTGACTGTAATGCTTTCTTTACTGTTTTGTGCACACCCCTGCCCCCATCCTACAGTGGGATAATATCAAGTGTGGATTTAAACTGAAACCTAGGCATGCTTACATAATTCCACTTCTTCCTCCTAAGTGGATGTTTGCTGTGTAATAAATAAAATGGAGAAGTGACACTTTATTTTGAAATGATTGTAAAATACACCAAAAAGCAGTGAATTATACTGCTGTAGTGTATTCCTGGTACATGTACACTGACCATGAGAGGCTGGTGAAGCTGCTTGTTATTGTGGAAAGCCACAGTTTCAGTGATTTTAAACTTTACTACTGTCTCTAACAATTTAATTTTTGTAAAGTACTGTGGATCTGAGTGAAGTAAGATACAGCAGTTTGAACATAAGTGACTTTTATTTGCACTTATCTAGCGTTTTCAAAGAAAATGAACACTGGAATTTGGAGGGACTGTATTTTCCAGTTATGACAGCTAAAATAACAAAGTATGGATATAGTAAGAATATTCAGAGAAAATAATCACAGTATAAACTTTGATGTGCCTTTTTGTAGAACTGTCTTTAAACCCGTGTCCATTTATTTCCTCTCTGGTTGTTGGTCTTTTCAAAACTTTCCTAGAAAGAAGCAACACTCTGTACAGTCATTTAATGAATCTGAAACAATCCTAAAGGAATGTACAGAACTTCTAAATCTCTTAGTTCTTGTTAGAATGGGGTTTGGAGTTTACCTCCCTCCTTTCTTTCTGCTGAAGCTGGTAGGATCTTATCCTCATTGGGGGAAGACAGTTGGCATCCTGCTAGAGGCCCGTTGGCTAGTGTCACATCTGTCCTCCTGAGATGAGTTTAGCTGGACTGAGCAAAGACCGCCTACACAGTGCAGGCTGAGGTAGCTCTACAGGAGCACGAGGCCTGGAAGCTGCAGGGGAACGTCCAGGGGGAAGCTGAGAAGAGCTTTGCAGAAACTTCACCAGTGTCCATTCAAGCCATGAGGTTCGGTAGGGACCCATTGTTCTGGCGCTGACTTTTTTTGTTTTTCTCTACAGGCTCTTTTTCTGCAAGTTCTAGTAATTTTGGTTTTATCTTTTTAAAAAAATTATTTTATTTTTATTTTATTTACATTCCTTCTGTAACTGTCTTCCGAAACACAATACATTGGGCTAATTTCCTCTGTGGTGCCTGGCCTGTCTCATCAGTACTCCATGCAGAACTGAACGGTTTCTGTTGCCATTCTGGAAGAACTCTTTGGAGCTAACCTGTAGCTTTCTGACCTCCAGCCTTCTGCTTTCTTCTTCACATGCCTCCTATAATAACCTGTGCTAGATTTTCACAGCCAACACCTTTTCTGTGTCTGACAAACTTTGGTGTTGGATGTCTTAATCTAGTGTTTGGTTCATCTTGCAGCACCAGTGGCACACTGAGCACTTGTATTCTAAGGAATTTGAATATTGGGGTTACTGGACCTCTTTTCACATCAAGATTATTTTGATAGATACTAACATCTGTCACTACAAATTACATTCTCCCTCACTGTGTGCCAAGCAAGGCATACAGTCTTGAGGCTGCTGTTGACTCAGTTGGCCAATAGCAAAGGCTATCAATATCAGGTTATGCTGGAGGAGGCTTCATTAGACTTTCCAGATTTTTAGGTATGTGTCTTTTGGGGCTAGTAGACTGAATAGCTCTGTATTGCTCCTATGAGAAGGGACCCAGAAATAGTGGAATTGTTGGGAAGAAGGACACATCTCTTATTAGGATGGCAAGTTACTAAGCTCACTCAGTGAGGAAGGTCTTGAGCTTCATTATGTGTTTGCCATGATGATTGAAATATGTCTTCATATATATGATTGATTATGCCTTCTTTTGGAAGGTCAGAGGATAACAAGGGTTTTATCCAGGTCCAAAGACCCTCTCTATGTATGGCATCCTTCTCTGTGAGATTTGGGTTCTTGGTGTGTGTTTTAAAAAACCCAACCAAACAGCAAAAAACCTCACCCCAAAAACCCCAACCACACACCCCCCCAACCACAAAACAAACAAAAACCCAGAAGCGCCAGGTAAAAACTAACAACACTACCAAAACCACCAAACAACACCCCCCCACACTCCCCCAAAAAATAACCAACCAAAAACCCCCATCATCCCACCCTCTCCAAGAAAGAATTTTGTGTCACCATAATTAATAAATTTCTAAGACAGATAAAGCATAGATACTGCTCTACAACCAGAGGTGGCATCACCACCTTTTCCTGTTTAATTTTTTGTGTTATGAATCATGGAATTTCCTGTACTTTCCCAGTAGGAGTCTTCTATTTACCTAGGAAATATGTTTGTGATGTATCTGTCTATTCTTTGATTTTACATCTGAATAATGTGTCTTGGTGCACTTGAGAGCTCCATTTAATGAAGTTTAATTTGATTCTATTTTGCCCTCTTCCAAACATAGAGGTGTGGGCCATAATGAACTCGGCTTCAGAGATGGATTTTTACTAGCATTCAGATATCTATCTTAGAGGGAGTCACTCATTAAATCTATAGTAATGTACTTGTTCTTCCAGCTCTCTGAAATGAGTCCTCTCTGTGGCTGTCCCGTCAATAATCGGGTTTGAAGAGTTCTGTGAAGTTACGAGAGCTGTCTCTCATCTTTCTGTTGCAAATTTTTTCCTGCACAGGTTATTCCAAAGGACTTGCCTGAAGTCTTAATGGTGTTGCCTTATTCACTTTTGATAGCTGACTTTCTTACTGCTGTCTAGTTTTGGTTCCTAAAGTTGTCCTCCTTAATACCTAAGTTCTTCATGCCTTCACTGTAAAATTATATCTGTCCTTCTACCAGCAGCAACTAAAATCAAGAAATATGCATACAATCTAAATATTTCCCAGCTTGTTCAGGCTCCTCAGCTGATACCAAGTAGAGTTAAACTGATATGTAATCCTGGTAAATGCAAACTGCTCCATCACCACAGGTGATAGTGTGAGACTAGTTATTGTTTGCTTTTACAAAGTGTTATAGAAGTTTCCTGACTTGGTACTCCTTTTGGTAAGGGCATTTCTGTGGAATTGTCTGCAGTATGAAACTGCATGTTAATAAGCACTTGAAAGGAGGAAAAATTATCTATAACAGAGATCTGAAATTGCTTGTATAGCTAATGGCTACATTGTTCCTCTCCCAAAAAGGATTAAAAGGCATGGTGCAAAGGAAATGCCTTCTGGCAAAAAATATTAAGGTATACTGGACCTATAGTGTAACAATATATGGGAAAAATATTTACCAAGATATGGGGTCAATAAAGATATAACTATATTAACTGCAGAAGCTTTAAATTCTCATTATATTTTATATTTTATCATCTGAGGCTACTTTGTCTTTAACTTTTCACATAACCATTTATGCTAGTGAGAATCTGTAGCTCAAAGGCAAAGAAACTGCCTTGAAACAGAATCTGTAGGGAAAGAGGTGGTCTTAGGTTCCATGTTCTGTTTTGAGGGATGACTTAGGTGCTGATGTTCTGAAACACTTTGTGTTGCTAAATCTGGGTTAACTGCTTCCATGTGAATTCAGCCAGGACTACAAACTTGGGGTCTCTATGCTTCTCCCTTCAGTAGCTCATATATTAACTGTTATTGGGAAATCAGATATATGAATGAGTAGCCTTTACACTTTTGATCAGTGGCAGGCATAATTGTCTTTTAGTTGCTGGCAGCTGATGAAGATTTGAGCACTTCAGTAGTGTGTCTGATTTGACAGGGTACTCATCCAGTGCAGATTAATCTCAAGCCATGGAGCGATGTTCAGTTTACAAATAGCTGTGTTGTGTGAGGTTATAGCAATTGCAGATGGGTGGCATTTCTTTCTGAGTAGATTAATGAGCAATTGTATAACCTGTTGTGCTGGCAGAGCGCTTCTGTTAGCTCTCGTGCTTCAACAGCAGTTTCATGTGACTGCCTGAAGTGGATTAACCAGCTGAACTCCAGAGGGGAGAACCCTGCTGAGGGACAGCGATGTTGTCAACCAGGACAAGTGGACCTGAAAGATGATGTTCGGATATGACCTGAGGGGTCAGAAGGCACCTCTAGCATTTATTGCTCTGTGGACAGTGGTGATTTTGGTAGTGTCTTCTCATTAAGTTATTTAAGAATTGAGACTTGTGAGCTTTGTAACATATGCGTGTGTACCAGATCAGAATATTTTATTGCTGAATATGGTTGTTACATACCTAGTACAAGCAGCACTTAAGTGGAATTGAAAGAGACTAAAATAGACTTTCCTTCCCCGCTCCCCCAATTTCTACCTAAGTAAAAATGTATGTGAAATTGTATATGCACATATGTCAGGTCTAAATGCTACTTTTTAATACTTCATTAATTATCTATAACATTCATAACTTTATCTTACTAACACTCATATTAACCCCTTTTTATTATTTAAGTCAGTCTCCATTTCTCAGGAGGAAATTTTATAGCCCTATGAAGTTAATTGCAATGTAAGATAAAAGAGAAGTTAAGCATTAAAATTTGATGCTGTTAATACACTGTGGAATTTTAGGTTTGTTTTCTGTTGACCAGATGGGGATCTGGTTTTCAGGTGACTTCTTTGCTTTCCTGATATGTTTGGAACACAGATTTAGACTATTATCTGACACACCAAAATACAACAACAGGTTAGTATATAGCTGAAGCAGAAAAAAAAAATGCTAGTTGAGTGACATCTGAAAACTTTACATTTAAAAGTTTCAGACTGTAAATTGAAAGGTCACTGAGTAATATGTTTGTATTGTGGTTTATTAGAAAGATAAGAAGATCACAGTCACTGCTATTTGTCTAGAAATTGTTTTCCTTTTTATAAACACCAATAGTGTGTGGTGTTTTCTCAAAAAAAAAAAGAACTATGAAGGCTATGTAAAGACTAAAAAATATACATTGAATGGTGAACACCTAATTCTTATATTGTAGAGGAAGATGAAATCTAGGAATAGAATGGGAAACTGGGCAGCTCACAAGTTCTTCTTGACATGCTGGATTACAGAAATCTGAGTTGTATTCCTGGCTGACTTCTCAATATTTCTGTGGTTGCATATGAGGTGGTAGGGAGTGAGAGAGCTTTTTCTTTTTCCTTTGAGTGGGAGAAAACAACAAAAAAACATACACAAAGAAAATCCAGGGCAGTTCCATTGAAAATTGACACGACTGTTACAGAGAGCACAGTTTTAATTCCTGATCAGTAGAAATCTTCTTCCCATCTTAGTTATGAGGGCAACAGATTTAATATGTACAAAGCAGAAATAGACTTTGCATTGCGTAAGCCTAACACATAAAAAGTGTAATTTTTGAAGCACCTCATGGTTCATGACAGATTTTACTTATGGTGAAATGTGGAATCATTTGTGGTTTTAGCTATGCTTATGAAATTAAATGTGATACATATGAAATAATTCTTGTGGTCCATTGAGCAGAGATCTTTTACAAGTTAAAGTATGCCATCGGAAAAGTAAATACACTGTTGTAACTTTTTAATGTTGATGTCTCTGCTTCTGCCTAAATGACTTCATTTCAGAGAATATTTTTGGGGAACAAGGGGCTCATCTTCTATTTATCTTTTTGTGAATCAGAACGAATGTTTCAACACAGGGATGTTCCAGGTGGCTTTCTGTCTTATACTACGTCTTATGCTTATACTATGTCAAATAGAAAAATAAAAAATAATCTTAGACTGCTTTTAGTTTTAATTTTTAGATAGCCTTACTGGAGAGACATCGTGTTTCTCAAGGTTTCTTTCACAGTCTTGGCCAATACACCAGTCATCTTTATTGAAAAGATAGGTTTTTTTGGTGAAATCAGCACCGTTTTGTCAGAAACATCTGTAAAATATCAACTTGTATATATGCTCTATTTAGTTTTGACATCATAGAATGATGATGCAAGATTTCTAAATTTAAAAATTTATATGTATTTTCTATACCTTAAAATAAGGGAAATTTTTTTATTGCTGAATCTACAAAAGAGCTAACACTAAATTCTTTCCATGTGTAATCATACTTAATAAAATGTAAGTTAAAACTTAGCTTTTGGATTTGTTTCTAGTATTTGCATTATTGTCATTATTGTGTGCCTGTGTACGATCAGTTAAACATCTGCTTAGGTTCTCCAAAACCTTCATAAGAACTCATGGCTACATGTCTGTTAATTTTTTTTTAATTATTTTTAAGAAAAACTTTTACCATTGTGGTATCACATCTGATGTGGAACATGGATGTAATTAAGAACTAAGATACCCTCTTTCAGCTTATGATTCTTTTTTACTTCCTTAGCTATCAAAACAGTTACTTACTTGTGTAAGTTAATTGAAAATTAAGCATAACTGTAAAAAAAAATTACATAAGTTTTTTACATTTACAGGTGTACATCTTAAAAATCCAAGAACTGAAGTTCCACTAATTTAGTTGCAAAGAGAGTGCTTTTACTTTCTGGAAAGCTATATAATGCTAGCTGAAATTTAATTGTTGTATTTAATTCTGCCATAAAATTAATAAATTACTCAAGTTTCTTAAGTTGCAAGAAGCAGTACTGAGATGTGAATTCTAGACTCAGTGAAATTAATTATGATACACTGTGAAGTAAATCACAGATGCAAACTGCCTTCAAAAAAGGAATTAATCTAACAAGAGTAGTATTCCAGACATTCACTAGATATGCCTCTTCATTAGAACAGATTTCATGAGAAACTAGAAATTTTTTTAAGGACACATTTCCTCTTAAACATTGGAGGGTTACTTATGGTAGTAAGCAATTGAAAAGTCTTTTTTGTTTCATTTCAACAGTTAATTTTAAACCAAAATATAAAAGAAATACATATGTAAAAACCAAAACAAAACCCAAATAAAAACCAAACCAACATCCTTGAAGATACATGTAAGCAGTGCTCAGGCACTCTTAGTAGTAATGATTTCATGTTTCCAAAGTTGATTTGTGATTCTTGTCATGATCAAATTGTAAAGTGCTTTTACTTAATTAGATTACTTTTTGAATAATGCTAATTTGTCAACTTCTGATTTTGTCCTGAAACTTTCCTGTATCTCTACAACTGTGTCTTAACTGTGCTAACACACAAAAATACCTTTCTTCAGTGCAAGGAGCCGATAGAGCTTCAAGAAGGAAATTGGGCTGGAAAGTGTAGACAGGAGTAGTGGCAAACCAGTTCATGAAATGCTTTAGGATTTTTTGCAGCATTTACATTTGGACATGATTTTTTGAGTCTCCTGTTGACCCAAGAAAATTTACATTAACAAAGTGGGGAAAAAACTGAAAAAACAGACAACTGCAAGATGACGATAAATCTTGAGGGGGAGGGAGGGGAAATCAAGTTTCCACACTTTTGAGGGCAAACATGAGTGAGGCAATCAAAAGGCAAGCAGCTTAACAGTGTGTACCCTCTATTGTAATCACATGTACTGGCAGAAAATGAAAATAGCTGGCAAAGTCCTGAATGCTTACTAAGTCAAGACTAGCATAATGACAACAAAGACAGTATTACTTTTTCTCTGGTTTACATTTTTATATTGACAAAGGTCCTTATGTAGATTTAAACCAACGAATGTTATTTTGCTGATATTACCATATTTAGTTTTGGTAATTGCAGCTTTAAACTGTTGCACTTTTTCCATATGTATTGAAAGTTTCCTTCTTTCCAGATCCAAATACACTGGTAAACGTTTTCTTTCAACTTGGCAATAAATTTTTAGTTTACTGTCACAATATTTTCTTATGCCAGCTGACTTGTCCTGTAGCTCTGTGCTTCTTTATTTAGGTTGGTTTATTAAGTTTTTCAAGAATGTTTAAGACAACTAATTCAGTGTAAGTTTGCTTTTATTGCTGCAGTGTAAAAATATGCTAAAATAGTTTATTATTATGATATATTCCTGTATAGGAAAAACATACGATGGTTTTAGTTCGTTCTCCATTAGTTGTGTCCTAGCGTGTTATTATCTCTTGCAGAAGAAATTCCTGGTAAGAAGCTATAAAGATGTAGTCTGCTACATGTGGATGATGTGTAAATATCAGTAAACTGTTTCTTTGATTTGTTGAAAAGCAAATGAGCATTGAAGAAGATTAATTGGTTATGTGATCGCAATTCTTTCAGTGAAAGCTTCCATTAAAAAAAACTTACTAAAATAGACAGAGATCACAAGAAATTTTGATTACAAGCAGCACGAAAGGAAAATAAATTCAGCTTATTCATTGCTTTTCTGTTTTCAGTCTTAGTGAAATTTTTGTGTAATACTAATTCACTGTCAACTTTTTTGTATTAAGCTGTTTCCATCCCTCTAAAGAAAGTATGTTTTAAGTTTAGACTTTAAGTCCTAATATTAACTATCTTGACAAAATATATTTTCCTCCTTTAAGATAGATTAGATTACAGTGTTCTATCTGTACAGAAACTTCTATCAGATGTGATGCTGATGATTATTCTAGATGCTAAACATCTGTTTAAAAAAAAAAATTAGCTAGCACTTTTCCTCTGGAGTGTTATAGTTTTATTTCCTCATTTGCAAAGTTAAAAGTGAGGGTTTTGGGAATTTGTGGTATTTTTGTTTCTGAATACTTTATTAAAATTTGACCCTTACAAAGTTAAGAATGCAACCTGGAAGTAGTGTGACCAACGTAAGAGCGTGCCAGTGTCTAATGGCTATTCCTAATTACAGGATTCTTTATTTGAAATATAATTAAGAATTTGAATTGAACTGGAAAAGAATGTACACATTGTCAAATTACATTAGCTCTGCATTTCTACCTAAGATGAATGTAATTTATTTTTATCCTTAAAATAAAATATATCCTTTTTGAATCAATATTCAGACTCTATTCAATAATGAAGTAGTTTTATTAGACTTAAAAATGATTTTTTAATACTAAAATTTTCTGCATTTATATAGCTGCCTTGAAACAATATTATCTTTTTCCAGAGCAGCCTAATCTTGTATCTTCTTGTAAGCAGACTGGCATTATGCTAGAATGGCAGTGCTTTATGACTTGAAAGAAGAGATAAGACATTGAGGAAAAGATTAAGGGGTGTTGGGGGTGGTACTTGGGAATAGGGCTTGGGCTTGGGCTGGGAAAATGATCTGTTAGTAGATGCTAGAGTCCTCCTGATATGAGAGCTAAAGAAACGTAGTGGAAGTTATCGAGGAAGATCAATTTGAATATATGTACATCTTCCTTTTCAACTACTTAATTTGTGCTTAAATTTAAAAAAAAAAATCCACAATTTTTTAAATCTGTGTATTCTGTTTATCAAAGTAGAAAGCCTAATATTGTGTGTGCGTGTATATATATATATTTAGGAAATAAACCATCTAAACTTTGTAAAAAGAAACTCCTGAAGACTTTAGCACTTTGAACTGTCCACAGCATGTAAAGTTCAGCTTTTTAAGAAAATGCTTCATTTGACTTTTTGTAGGGAGTGGGAAGAAGGCAAGTCTCTAAGACTGTTGAAAGCAACTGAAATTTTGTATTGTCTTAGGTTGGCTGAAGACTTTTGATGATTACTTCAGAGATCAGACACAGCATATTTTAAATAATATGGTTATAAAACTGCTAGAAGACAACCGGAGGAAATTTATGTGGTCTGAGATTTCTTACTTTTCAAAATGGTGGGATGTAATAGATAGCCAAAAAAAGGATGCCGTTAAAAGGTTTGTACACTGAACTATTTCTTATCTTCTATGTGGTATGTTCTGAGACTTTGTGTATTTGACTACAGTGTAAACTTGATTTCCCTTGTTGCAATGCAGAATTGCTAGAATAATTGACTACTGAAGTTCTGATTTTTTTGAGCTTGGTTAATTTTTTTTTTTTCAGTTACAAAATAAGAATCCATTTAGAGAAGTGAAGCCAAATTAGTGAGTTGCTGAAAAAATTCACTAAAAGTTTCCATGTACAACCATGAAGGTGTCATTCAAATTGTGATGATGTTGTGATTATAAACTTTATTGAAGTCATATTTAAGTATTGGCAATGGAGGAAAAATAATTTTTCATATTAGCTATTTATGTATGGTAATTTTTTCTTCAACTTTAACACAATTATGAAATGAGATTTTTTGTTTTTAAATATGTGCAATGTTATAAATATGCAAATGCTTATATGGTAAAGTAGTACATACTCTACACCATTGCTCTTCTCAGTTCTTTTTAAAATCACAAGTCAAAATGTAATACAGAAGTAAAGGTTTGCCTAGACATTGAGAAAAGAAAGCACGCTGCTTGGATAAACCTGAAGTAAGGATCTAGTTTGGAGTTTTCAAAAAGGGCTTTTTTTGCTATGGTTTGGTGGGTTTTTTGGTTTTGTTTTGTTTTTTCACTTTGCTTTAAGACAGGATCCAACAGTTCGTAGCTCATCTGTGTGATGCCCTCTTTCTCATGCCCCCCTTCAAGATGCACAGGTTGCAGTATACATTGTAAGGCTATGAGAGCCTCACAGCTGCAGAGGCTAGGTAATGCTGGAAATCTTGGGAATGACAACAGAAGAGAATACATGAGTGTTAAAGCAGAGCTGGGTTTTTCTGAGGTTATAAAGATCCCTTGGAACACAATAAACAGTAAATAATAGTCAGTAGGGGACTGTGTCCTTTAGGGGAATCAGGTATTGGTTAAACTGCTGTAAGACTTTAGAAGCTGCACTGGAGATTTATTTTTGCTGTATGCTTTTCATTATTTTTATGGGTATTATCTATAATGTGACTAAGTTTTGATAAGTTTACTGTATTTCTTGAATTCATTAAACATTTATATGCTACTGTACAGTATAAGTGCTGAAATTATGTTATTTAACTGTAGGGACCACCTTATGCTGGAAGCATGATCATTATGTTCACTGATATCTTAATAGAGAGATAGGATCATCCCGTGATCTGTATCAGGAAGGCATTTTAATGAGTGAGATGATCTGAAGCCTTTATAGATAAATAAACTTCAAAGCTCCTTCAGGTCTCTATAGCAGTAGAAAGAATGGTAGATCAAAAATGGGGAGATATTGGTAGTGCTTGAAATGTGCTATGTCTAGGCATCTCCCTCAATCGGCCTTCTGTCCCATTGCACATGCACTTTTATTTTTATAATCTATGCAGGAAATAGCTTTCTTCCTGATTTAAAAAAAATCAAATATTATGGCACATGCAGTAGAGCTGGTAGTTTTCGTTGCACAGAGGCATTAAAAATTTCACTGTTCATCTATTAATTTTTTCCCCATTTAATTAAAAAAATGTAGTCTAGTGATGGAAATAGCACAAGCAATTTAGATTTTGGCATCATGTCCCTGGTAGATACCTATTGGGTATTCAGAAATTTATTTTTAAGAGTATATTTTTCATATGCAAGATTCTGAAAACAGTTTATGCATTTTTCAGGTTAATAAAAGATGGACAATTTGAAATAGTAACAGGAGGATGGGTCATGCCTGATGAAGCCTCTCCTCATTATTTTGCTTTAATTGATCAACTGATAGAAGGACATCAATGGCTAGAAAAGAACCTTGGTATGTAGCTTGATCTAAAATTTAACTGTGTAAATACAGGAAGCTTTTTTTGTATTTCTGAGGTGCTTAGAAGTGGTGCTTAGACCACTTACTGGAACTTATAGAATTTAATCTAGTATTTGCAATTACTGTTTCCAGATAGGAGTTCCTGTATGCAGTGTATTTAAACAATTCTATGTCTTAACATTTTGTCTTGATCAATGAAAGATGTTCATAGTATATTAGCGTAAAAAGGTATAACACTAGATCATGCTGAATTGTAGATGGCGTGTTTCTGGTATCACAGTTTCCGGTTGCCATTTCTGTATTTTGAAAATTATGAGAAAGCCCTTAAAATGACTTAAAAATTGATATTCCTTTCATGTGTTTGGATCCATTCTGCAGGCTCTGTATTCCTTAGGTTCTCTTATGTAAGGCTTTCAAAAAAGTAAATACAAAATTTAGTAGTAGTTGTTGTAGCAGTAGTAGTGGTAGTAGTTATAAAACCTAAACCCATTGTAATCTTAGAACTGTTCATATTTAAAAAAAACAAACAAACAAAAAAAAAACAAAAAGGAGGGGGGCAACTTATTCATTTTTGAAAATTTGAGAAATTACTGACTTCAGTAACATTAGTTGACCTGTTTTGGTAGCTTTGGGAGGTTTTTTTTGTTTGGTTCTATAAGTAGACATAATGTTCCATAAGCAGAGATAACCATTTTTATATAGAAAATATATGTACAGTGATTTTAATAATAAGTTAACATTACTTCATCCAATTAACTGAAATTATTTTGGAAAGCTGTTTCAGTATGAAACACAGCTTGACATAATTATGAGGTGGTGGGGGGAGGGAAGGCCTAATAAGAGTAATGCATTCCCTACTGGTTTTTTGGTAAGACACTAAAAATATGCCTAAGGAACCAAGTTGAAGAATCAGTTAAACAAGAGTTAGATATAGCTTCTTTATTTGCTAGTATAAAGTTCAGTCAAAAGACAGTATTAATCAACATGATTCTAATGATTGCCAGGCAAATAAATAAAAAGAATAGTTACAAAGCCAACATTATTTAAATTAATGTGAAAATTCAACAATTCATCAATCCACCTCCATCCGTTTATTTTCTTTCAACTTTCCTTTCCAATTGTAACATCTGTCAACTACTTCAGATGAAAAAGGAGGTACATTTCATTATGATTCCATGTAAAATTGTTTAAAACACAATTGAAATCATGTAACAACATAGATTACTATGTTTTTATGCAGCTAGAATGCTTTGCCTCTAAGATATTTGATTTTTTGTTTTGTTTTGTTGGTGTGTTTTTTTGTGTTTGGTTTTGTTTGTTTGTTTTTGTTTTGGTTGTTTGGGGGTTTTTTGTTAACTGTTAGTCTGTTTAATTCTAGCTTTTTAATTCCAGGGTGTGGTCTGAAGGAGGCTTAATACTCAGCTGTATATTTTAATTTGTCTTCCTGGTAATTTTATCTTCAGTGCTGTGATTTGTATTATATTGGTATAGCTTTCTTTGAGTGAAAAGTAAAACTTTCTTTCCTTTTTACTTTTTTCTTTTGTCAACAGGAGTAAAACCAAAGTCTGGTTGGGCAATTGATCCTTTTGGGCATTCACCAACAATGGCCTACCTTCTGAAACGCACAGGATTTTCCAATATGCTTATACAGAGAGTTCATTACTCAGTTAAAAAACATTTTGCAACACAGAAGACACTAGAATTTTTTTGGAGACAGAATTGGGGTATGTATTTTTCCTTTATGTCAATTTATTTTGTTAATTTACAAAGCTAAAATATGGAGAGAACTTGAATAAATACTATGGGGAATCTTTACAGAACAGGTAGTTTAGAGAAGTTAGTCTAAACTTGAAAATTTTAGACTAGCAGTTCTGTTAAAAAAAAAAGTCTTTCATGTAGGTTAAGTTTTGGGGTTTTTGGGGGGGGGGTGGGTTTTTTTTTTTTTTTAGTAGTAGAAAGGGAATGTGAGTGCCTGTGTGTTACGAAAGGGGTTAAATATAAAACCTATATTATTGTCATTGTTTCTCTGATCTTCCTTGTTCTTCACTTTCCTTTGTGCTTTTACTTTCTCTTATTTCTCTTCTCCCACGTTCCTTACAAGTATATATAAAATAATTAAATGGGATGGGATAATCTTTTTCTCACCTCTTTATTTTCTTCCTCCTACTCCTACTACATGGAAGTAAAGTGGAGGAGAAGAAACATTTTTAGAGAAAAAAAGATCAAAATTGAATATTTGAAGGTGGAGATACCAGTCTTGTTTATGCTCTTACTAAGGAAAAAACTTTCAAGCAACCAGTTTTCCTCATCTGGTGTGAAAAATTAGTGTCATTAGTTACAGTAGCTTTCAGTGGACTCAAAATTTGTAGGTTATCTTTAGTCAGAAAACCAGATTAAAAACATTTTACCATTTTAATTTGCAATGAAATTATCACCTAAAACCTTATTCTTAGAATAAATATAATTGCTTTTTGATATTATTTATACAATAGAGAGTATGAATGTTTTCTTAGGTAATGTAGTAATCATACCTTAGCAAACTATAGATGAATGTACTTTTCTAGAAGAATATTTTGTTTTGCTTTGTACCGTATCAACATTCCAGTAAACTGTATGATGAATGTATGTGGTTGAGGTTTTGGTCTTTCTGGCTTTTAAAGTGAGCTAATATGTCGGTCCTTTATCAATACAGGGTCAAATAGACATATTTAGTACTTACTATTAAAAGGTGGTGGTAATCTTGAAGCTTTTTAGTTCCTCTGTGTTTTTAATCTGAAATAGTAGGAAGGAGGGTATTCAGAGAAAGCGATCTGCTGCACAAGTTAGCTTGACTTGAGGAAAACATACCACTGTGAAAGAATTTATCAGATATTGACACTTAACAGATTTTTCTTTGGACTTTAGTGTATGCCAGTGTACAGAATACTTAATTGACAGGCCTTTTTCCTAAATAGTTGCATACGTCAATCACATGTATGATATGGTCTAGTGTTTGGGCTTCCAAAGAAGACTTTTCAAAACAGATCACATATCAGAGATCACTGCACACTTATCTGGCATGATATGTAGACATGGTACCTGAGATAAAGAGAACTCCTGTGGTTGAAAAGTAAATGCATATGTTTCTGGAATAGTACCTTCTTAGTAGTAATAGGTTGCAGTAAAATAGGAGTTTTTAAACAAAAGGTCTGGATTGGAACTGTGAAGACTTATGCTGTTAAGGTTTTGAAGAGTATTTTCATATGTATTGTTGACATACTTAGAAGCCAGGTTCTGTGGCACATCTACAGCATTCATCCCATTTTTTCAGCATAAAATTACTTTAAGTCATTAGTGCTGGAAATAGGTAATCAGCACTTAGGGGTTTACCAGATGAGTAAAATTAAGGTTCTCTTAAGTTTCATGAGAACTTCAAGTTCTCTTTAAGTTTTGAAAGGCCTTCTTTTGAGACTTGACAAAATGTGTGTAGATCTCTGCTCCCGGTGGGTTGAACTTTAGGGAATGGACTGACTAGACGGAAAAGTTAGGATTGCAAAGATGGTCTCAGAAGTGCGTAGAGTCTATCTACAAGTACATAGAATTGTACAGTGAATGTATTGAAGTTATGTGTTAAGAAATTAAGATGTTGCTAAAATGAACCAATTCAAATGTTCTAATGAGGGTAATGAGCACTGAGTGGTTGGGTTTTGGGTTTGGGGGTTTTTTGGTGGGTTTTTTTATTTGGTTGTGTTTGATTCACTTGAAGTATAAAAGACATGTTTAGTTCACCTCTTGAAATTCTGGAAATAATGAGATTTATTTGGGTTTAAAAAAACTCTTAACATTTTGTTCCTGACTTTCCAAGTTAGCTAGTGCTTGATTGGAACATTCCAATCTTGGTTGTATCTCTTTTTTAGCCTCATTATATGTAAGGTGCGTACAAAGGTAGACTCCAGGTATGAATATCCAAAGCAAGGAATTGTCTTGATCTTACGTTTTTAATACAATTCTTGGACTAAGAACATGGAACTGATTTAGTTTTGGCAAATCTGAGAGCGTTTATTTTAAAGGTATGCTGTATCTATTTAATTCCAGATTTGGGATCCAGTACAGATATCCTTTGTCATATGATGCCTTTCTATAGCTATGATGTTCCTCATACTTGTGGTCCAGATCCAAAAATCTGCTGCCAGTTTGATTTCAAACGTCTCCCTGGAGGAAGAGTAAGCTGTCCATGGAGAGTTCCACCAGAAGCCATTCATGCTGGAAATGTTCAACACAGGTATGGTTTTTACATATTCTGCAATGTAATAACTTTAAAAAAAAAAAAAATTTATGCTGGTCAGAAATAATATGTAGCATAGCTTGGTGAATTTATAAAGTTCTTAAAATAAACTTGTCGTAGGAAAATAATACCTATTACTTAACCTAGGGTTTGCTCATAAGTTCAGAACATAATTGACAGTTGTAATTAAGGTAGATGCATTAAATTTTTTTCTTTTCCATTCATAATACATGAGTCTGTTACTATCTCTGAATGCTAGGCAGAACATTGTTATCTGCCTGATTATAGTTGTGTTACTGGTTTACTGTAGTTTTTGTGGATTTTATGAATAGACAGTGATCTGTCTCCTACCAGTGGAAGACTTCAGGGACAGCATGGTGTTAGCATGCTGTAACTGCAAACAGCAAGATATTTTCCATGGTATATCCTTGAAAACTGCAATCTGTGGCCTAGGTTTCTTGAAGTGGACGCTTTAAGTGAATGTGAGTCCTATGTCTTACATGTCTGGGGGGTGGGGGTGGGAAATCATATTAACCTCAATTTTTGTTTTTCAAATAGAAACACTGTGTTGTTTTGCCATGGATAAGAATCAAATTTACAGTTTTACAAAACTACTTTTCAATTTTGTAAGGAAAAAAAAAAAAAAGGGCGTGAAGGGGGAAGATAGAAATGCTAAAGGTTTTTCCAGAAAAAGATTGTATTCTATGGTCCCATTACTATATTTACGCCTTCAAACCATCCCCAAGTTCAAGAGTTAGAAATTTAGGTGGGTGTTTACAATTGTTGTGAAATTTTTAGTATAACAAATGTATTAAGGATAGCAGGGTGACCTTTTGGTTCTCATCTTGATGCTGGAGTTTTGAAGTGACAATGTGTTGATGATGCGTTAGTTGTCTGCATGCCCTTTTTCAGGGTATAAATTTTCCCAAGTATCTTGAAAACTTCCCTTTGTAAGTAAAATTCAATTACAAAATTTTATCGAAGATAAAACCAAAATAAAACAGAATACTTCACAATTGTCATATTTTAAGGTAGAAATTGGAATCATAGGAAAAAGTAATTTTCTTTAGAAGTAGAAAAATGAAAGCTGAAGGTGGCAGGAGAACAGTAGAGCTAATAGGAGAATCATTGACACACATAGTGCTTATCAAATGTGAAGGAAAGCTCATGTGTATAAATCAAAGTTGTAAAAAGAAAAGTCTTGAATATATATCCCAATTAGCTGAGACAAGTATTTATAGAAGAGTAACAGCTTGTTTAACAAATACCTGGAACATACAGGCTATAAATATAATGTAGAGAGCCTGCTCAGAATGCTTTTTAAGGTTTTAGGTTTTTATTTAGATCTTAAATTATCCCTGCACTTCTAAGATGCAACCTTAGCCTAACAACCTAACTTCAACCTTGTAAAAGACATGGTTCTTTTACCATGTCATATGAAATCAAAGATTACAAGAAATGGGGCAGATATGTGTGGTGGGTTGACCCTGGCTGGAGGCCAGGTGCCCACCAGAGCTGCTTTATCACTCCCCCTCCTTAACTAGACAGCAGAGAAAAGGTGTAACGCAAGGCTTGTGGGTTGAGATAACAACAGGGAGAGATCACTCGCCAATTAGTGTCACAGGCAAAACAGACTGAACTTAGAGGAAAATTCATCTAACTTATTACCAAGCAAAATAGAGTAGAGCAATGAGAAATAAAATCAAATCTTAAAACACCTCCCTCCACCCCTCCCTTCTTCCTGGGCTCAACTTCACTCCTGGTTGATACCTATTCTCCCCGCAGCAGCTCGGGGGACGGGGAATGGGGGTTACAGCCAGTTCATCACACATTGTTACTGCTGCTCCTTCCTCTTCAGGGGGAGGACTCCTCACACTCTGCCCCTGCTCCAGCGTGGGATCGCTCCCACAGGAGACAGTCCTCCACCAATTTCTCCAACGTGAGTCCTTCCCATGGGCTGCAGTTCTTCACCAACTGTGCCAGTGTGGGTCCCTCCCACGGGGTGCAGACCTTCAGGACCAGACTGCTCCAACGTGGGTCCCCCACGTGGTCACAAGTCCTGCCAGCAAACCTGCTCTGGCGTGGGCTCCTCTCTCCACAGGGCCACAGGTCCTGCCAGAAGCTTGCTCCAGCATGGGCTTCCCACGGGGTCACAGCCTCCTTTGGGGTCATCCACCTGCTCTGGTATGGGGTCCTCCACAGGCTGCAGGGGAATCTCTGCTCCAGCGCCTGGAGCACCTCCTCCCCCTCCTTCTGTACTGACCTTGGTGTCTGCAGAGTTCTTACATCTTCTCACTCCTCTCTCTGGCTGCAAAAGTTTTCCGAGGTTGGTTTTCTTCCTTCTTAAATGTGTTATCACAGAGGCATTACCACTGCTGCTGATTGGCTCGGCCTTGGCCAGTGGTGGGTCCGTCTTGGAGCCGGCTGGCATTGGCTCTGTCAGACATGGGGGAAGCTTCTAGCAGCTTCTCACAGAAGCAACCCCCGTAGCCCCCCTGTTACCAAAACCTTGCCATGCAAACCAAGCAGTATGTAGTGAACATATGATCAAGTTGAAGAGATCATCATCTCCATATTGTCTCTAAAATCTTTTGCATCAGCTTTTGGTAGATAGAAACAGTTTTGGTGTCTAACAGGGACTTAAACCAGTAGTATGGTAGATAATACCTCAGGGAAACATAAAACTAACAGATGGTCTTTGAGTTGGGAGTCTGGATTACTTACGTTTGGAACACTCGATAGAAAATAGGAACCATACTTTCAGAGTGTAGTTTCAAATAAATCCACTAAAACATAGGAAGTGGTCTTTTGCTGGAGAATGCTAAAAACACTACTTGTATTTTATGAAAAAGAAAAAGCTGAAATATAGTAGGCAACCAAAACCTTCTCTGATCTGACCTCTCTAACAACACAAGTTTTACAGTTGTTATGATGAGATGTATGAGATCCAGAAGTAATTGGAAAATCTATCTTTACATCATAAGCTTTCCAAGGTTAAAGGTTTGTAGCACTCTAATCTGTCTCTCATCTCTGATTGATTTGGTTTTTATGACTGGAAAAATACAGGAGATCTACACTACATGGATCTGAAAAAAGTATTTGATACACACTTGATTAATTTAAGGCAAGGTTTAGATCACTGAGCTTTCTTCAATGCTAAAGCTGCAACAAAATTAATAAAACACAGATCTTGAATAGTCAGCTGAGACTGTTTCTTTGATTTCAATACTATCATGGCCGTACATATATACTAAAGAGATATTGAATTGAAAACTTAAAACTAGTAGCTGTTGGATTTATCATTGCCTTGCCACTTTAATTGTGATTTGGTAGGAAGGAATGAAACAGCAGCTGAATTGAAAGCCTGTACTTGTTTAATTACACTTCATAACAGCTTAGGTTATAGAGATTGCTGTGGCACTTGCTTTGTTTTGCAGCTGCATCTTTATCCATATGTTTGAATGCTGAAGTTCTAGCTTTTCACATTAGCAAGAAAAAACAGCTGTTATTTTTTTTCTTCTTGAATAGGAATGAGTTGTTTTGGTGTAGGAAGCATAGCTTGTTTTGGTGTATGGCTCTCCCTCCCACACATGGAAATACGAAAGTGTCTGTAATACAAGTTACATGCTTCAGAGAAGTAGAAAATGGACTTTCCCCTTCACCCCCTACTGTTCAAGAACACTTCAGCTTTTTTCTTTTTATGGTTGGTCACATTGCATGGCATGCAACTGATGTTCAGACTGAGTCCCTAATGCTTCATGTGCTGTATGGGCCGAAGTAGTAGGGACTGTGAAGCAATGACCACTGTCAAACCTGTCACATAGGGCTTGCTATAGCTGCTGCAAAACTTCTTGTGATTCCCACAGACTCTTGATGGCTACTAGTCTTTCTCCTTTGACATATGAAGGGGCAAAACCAGCCATGTTAATTGTTAAGAGGATATAACTGACTTGAGAAATCTCATTTTTCTTTGGCGTTTTTGCAATTGAAACTGGTTTGCAATGGAGGAAGATCCTGCTGCCCCCTTAAACACTTAATAATCCTACAGTTGTGAGTACTTTGAAGAAAGAGAGAACAGCAACACTGATGAATTTTGCAGTAGATTTGGAAAGAAACTAGAGGAGGACTTTGAAGAGAGATGTCAAAGTCAAATATCCTGTTAACGGAAGTCTTATATTTTTCAAGAGGCTCTAAAATAAAGTATGTTTCCAGCTGTAGGCTGTGAGTGGAAAATCTGAGTTAGGCTGGCTTCTTAGAAGGTTGAATTACAAAGTCTTGTGTTATGGCAATTGTTCTGTTAGTTCTGTGGAGAGGAAGTCTGTATGTTTAAATCTGCAGCCTGTTGAAAGTCACAGAAAACATTGATTCAAGCATAAATACTTGGTAATCTGAACTATAAACCAAACTATAGATGAGCGGGGTGGGGTGTGGAAGCCATTAGTTGGGGCTATTCTAGTCTCAGCAGAACTATGTAGATCCTTAACTGAAGATGATGTTGTGCCCTTTTTTCTCCATCCAGAGCATAGTCAGACCTTGTGTTTACTCAATACTTTTATAATCTGATAAACAAATAAACCCTGACTTGCTGGTCAAAGAAATATGAGTTTCAAATATATTGGACTAGTATTCTCACATAAATGTTTATATAACAAATCTTCAAGAGCATGAGTTGGAACACTTCCATCATTGGAAGTGTTCAAGGCCAGGTTGGATGGGCCTTTGAGCAACCTGGTCTAGTTGAGGGTGTCCCTGCCCATGGCAGGGGGGTTGGAACTAGAAGATCTTTGAGGTCCCTTCCAGCCCAAACCATTCTATGATGCTATGATTTATTAAAAAGACATGTAGAAACAAAAAGCTCACTGGAATCTGGATTTTGCTGCTATTTGCTCTGTAAAACGTTGTCATTTATATTCCTGTTTTATTAAATATGTAGCTGTTGTTTATACTCCCTACTAAAATTATTTCCGTAACTTTAGAGAGGATCAGCATCTAATGATTTGATAGTGATTGTGGTTGTAAGGGGGAAAGGGGGGAAATGGGCCTTTTCAGTAACCCAGACATTAGGCTTGTAACTTTTAATACATTACTGCTTGATGACAGAACTTGTCTTTTACCCATCAAAGAGTTAGTAGGTGCCAAAGGATAATTTGACTGCCTTTTTTCTATGTGTGCATGTGTGGGGTTTTTGTTTGTGTGGTTTTTTTGTTTTTTTTTTTTTTGTAAAGGCCAAAAGCAGAAAAGCAGTGGGTTTAATTTTTCAGGACATGTGCTTACTTAAAGCTTAAGAGGGCTGGCTCTAAGACAGGTAAGAACCTGGCTGAAGGGGAACAGTGATTGTTAATAGTGAGCTTCTGCCAGATGTTGGGGGGGTTGTTTTGCTTTGTTGTTGGTTTTTGGGGGTTTTTTTGCAAGCCTGGAGTTCCTCAAAGATTAATTTATGGGCAGTTTTTTCTGTCAAGGACATGAAGATATGAAGCAAAGTATCCAAGAGAATTACCAGAGGGGATGAGAAGAGCTTTCTTATTATTGTAAATAAGGGCTGGAGAGGATTAGGATTGTTATCTAAATATGAAGGAGGTAAACATAATTTAAACTGAAGGTTAGTTTTGGCACAGGAACAAATTGATGCAGACTGACTTACTGTTTGAGATGGAGCTTGATAAGCTTATCGAAGGATTTAATTAGCATAGTGTTTGCAACAATAGTAGGTTGAATGTGGTGTCCCAGTGGGGGGAATTGCATCCAGCTTTTTTTGTTACAAAATGAGATAACGGAGTTTTGTATGTCTTGTTTAGGATCACCTTAATGCTCAACTTGATATCTAAGAACGGTTTTGTCAAATGCTGACCTTTATTCTCTTTTCTAAATTTTTTTTTTTCTTTTTTTCCCTCAAGGGCTTGGATGATTTTAGATCAATACAGAAAGAAGTCAAAGCTTTTCCGTACTAAGGTTCTGTTGGCTCCACTAGGGGATGATTTCCGATATGCTGAGAGCTCAGAATGGGATCAGCAGTTCCAGAATTATCAAAAGCTGTTTGATTATATGAATTCTCATCCTGAGTGGCATGTTAAGGTAAATACAATGCTGTTTCTGGTTTGTGGACAAAACAATATTTCTCAGTATTTTGAGATTCTTCATAGAAAAAAGTTGTGGTTTGTTTTGTGGTTTGTTTTTTTTTTTTGAAACTGTGGAGCTTTGTATATTGTTTAACAGCAGATTACATTTTTTTACCTTTACCACCTCCTCTTCCTCCAGAACAAAAACTTTGCTGTTAATAATATCTGCTTGAAAACTATAAATAGTATCTAAACTAGATTATTTTAGAGAACAGCTATTAGGTTTGATTGTTTTCTTAGTACTCTTGTTTTCACAGGCTTCAAGCATTGTTATTTAGTGTTTGCAGGCTTTGTTATTTAAAACTATTGCATTTTCTTATTAGAAGTTCAAGCAAATTTTGTTGCTTTTCTTGGGTCCTCTTGGCTTTATGTCCCAAACCAACCAAACAAAAAATCCAAAGGGGCGCCATTGCTGGCACATGTTGTTGAATACAATAAAAAAATCTAAGAGATTGACCTGGCTACAAAAGGAGTGAAGGTGCTATCACAATTATCAGATGAGATATCACTTTAAATCATGAATTATGTTTGAGTGTTAATATACACATTCATACATTCTAATGTGTAAGCTGAGTACTTTAGAGACTTCTTGCGCTATAGATGTTCTCTGTACTTGGACACCGTTTCATCATCTTTTAGCATGGGAATAAGAAATAGGAGACCACAACCTTGTTTTTTCTTGAGTATCACATGAGAAAACACTATTGCTGCTTTGACGTTAAGGCTTTTTAAACCTGATCTGGTATCTTTCATGTATTGTTTGCGTGTGCATCATTTTGCCTCACTTTTCTTGAGACCTCCTCCCATTCCTTTAATGCAGATTTGAGTAGTGCCTGTAGCACTAACTAACTACTGTTAGTTCTTCCTGCCGACTTCTGGACTTGTGTTCTGCATAAGAAAGATGGTCTTTTGGGATCACAGCTTGTCTGAGAGCTGGATTTTGCATCTGTTTCCTGTAGGTTGTGGGTGACATGTTCTGCACTACTCTCCCTCAGGTCAGCAAGTCTCCCAGGAATTTCTGGATTGAAGTGAGGTTAACTTCTAGCTCTGTGGAGGGAGATGGACCTGGAGTGTACTCCTTTAAATTGTTCTAATCTAAATCTTTTAAATCTAAAGCTTGCTGCTATCACCAGCTTTACGCCCCTCAGAAATGGGTATAGTGTGCAGGTAATTACTCTTTGGATACTAACAGCAGCATACTTTCTGTAGTCTCCATTTCTACTAACCTGGACTGGATGATTTCTTCTCTGGGGCAAAAACTGAAGGCTCTAGCTCTGAGGTCATTCTTCAAGGACCACTCCTGTGCTGAGGCATCTGAAAGGTTCTGCTCGCTCCATTGTCAAGGGCTCTAGGAGTCCACTTCATTAGCCCTGGCTTGTCTATGTGGATTAATGTCTTGGGAATCACCCCAGCCCTTGGGGCCTTCATAGAAGTATCCAACCCTTTTTCTGGTTCCTAATACCCAGACAAAAAGATATGTAATCCTGTGATTCAGCCACTTCATACCTACAGTACTTTGCTCAACTGGAGCCCTGTTGGCACTGGAACATGTCTACTTTTATTTATTTATTTATTTGAATTTTTTTCTTTCTCTCTCTGTTTATGGGATTAGGTGGTTTTTTGCCTGTTTATTGTTTTTTGTTTGGTTGTTTTTTTTTAAACTGGTGTCATTTATCCTTGGAAATATGAGCTTAGGTGGAGAACTTTCACACTCTGCTGCACTTTCCCCAGCAGCCTGTAATTCCACAGGCAAGTAAGAGGTCATGCTCAGCTTCCTAAGAACCTAGACTATATAAAGGAAGAGTTCACATTTCTTTCTTAAGTGCTGAGATGCCTAAGATATTACTACTTGCACAAGGGACTTCCTACTCTGCCTTTCTGATCTTAGAAGAGATTTACTCCTTCAGAGAAATTTGAGATGTTTATCTAGTGAATGTGTCTGTTATCATTGAGATTCTCATGCCAGCAACTATTGTATGGTCCTAAAAACATGTGGTAGATTACTGTAAAAGATACTATTTTGCTCTCAGGAAGTTTAATCTCCCATTTGGAGATCTCCATTACATCTATTATGCATTAATTATTAAGCTGAGACTTTTTATACACCAATAGAAGAGTTTATCAGGTTATTTCACTGTTTCTGCTCACCTGACATTGGAATGGGTGTTCTTCAACTTTCCTGGTTCCTCTGGTGATGTTTTCTTCCTCTGATGTAACGCAGCATACAGAAGGGAGGTCACCTATACCTGATTTCTCTTGGTCCATTGTTTGTTTGGTTTTTTTCTTCCAAATTCAATCTTGTAGGTGTCTATGATAGTGAGGGAAAAAGCAAAGCGTCCTAGAAGTGCCTGATAAGTCAAGGATCACTAATATTGGGATTTCTGTGGCATTATGTCTCTACTTTTCTTCCATAAAAAGTGGCAAGTTATACTGTATCCGCCTTACATATACTTGGATCTTCTGAACGATTTTGAAGAGTGACTCCTGTTTGGTGTTTTTTGAATGTTGAAATAGCATAGCTTTGTTGTCATAGTAATAGTCCTTATATTCCAAGTAACTTTTAAAAGATTTTTACTAAAAGCTTGTTTTCTGGTGTTGTAAATTGTAGCATGCTACTTTCTATACTTGCTGTTAAAATTAATAAAAATAAAAAAACAAAACCGAAGATATGACTTAATTTAAATTTGAAGAATTATCATTATAGTTTATTATGAGGATACTTGTGGTAGTATGCTCTTCTGTGCTGTTCCCACTTCCATTAATTGTTTTTCCACTCTCATTCAAAATCCAGTTTGCTGATTATGCCTTCTTTAACAACATCTCTCAATGCTGGCAAAATGGGCATCAGTTCCTCTCCCTTGTTGAGGCTTCTCTTCTCCAGGCTGAACAACCCCAACTCTATGAAAAGTGTGCAAGGAAATTTTAAAGCTCTTTAAGATAGAATTTCTGCTATATTTCTACTGGAAGACTGGGGTATTTCTGAAATGTATATGAAACCAATTGTATTCAGTCTCTTCATATGTCTAAATAAAGGAAATGGAACTGTATTATAGTAATTTTAATTTTCATTCAGGCCCAGTTTGGAACTTTATCAGATTACTTTGAAGCTCTGCGCAAAGCAAGCAATTTGGGTGAGAAGAGCAGCAATTCATTTTTTCCTGTTTTAAGTGGAGACTTCTTCACCTATGCAGACAGAGATCATCACTATTGGAGCGGATACTTTACATCACGACCCTTCTATAAACGATTAGATAGAGTCCTGGAATCCTACTTACGGTAAATACTGTCATCCAGTAAATTTATAACATATGTCTTTGCAAGTGGGAGAGATGAATCTATAAGTACTCTAAATCTGTGGGACAGATGGAAAAATGATTTTGAAATGCACAGTTTTCTTATGATAAGGATAGCCTAAGCGGTCCCCAAATGTAGTTCTTGTTACAAGTATTAGATGGTGTATGTTTTTTTTTAGTAAATTCACAGAAATGCGATGATATTTTTTCCATCCAAACAAATAAGTTGTTCTAAAACACTATTGAAGTGATCAGCAAGTCCTGATTCCATAAAAAAATAGCAAGTAGTATGTTTTTTATTTCTGTATCTGATTTGGGTGACTGTCAGATTATGGCTATAATATGAACTCTTTTAGAGAGAAATACAAAAGTGCAAATTTTACAGGCTTGTCAGAGGCAGTTGAGAAGTAGTCAGGAATGTGGAGTGCCAAGTGATCTCAGATTGTAAGGTACTGCTCTGCGAAGAGTGTTTGCATCTTCTTTAAAGAAAAAAACATTGCTGAATTTTGGTAATGGCATATTCAAGTGATTCTCCTTTGTAGCAGCTGTAGATAAGACACATTGTAAAATTATTTAACTGTATTTTAAGGCTCCAGAAAGAATACACCTATTGTAGTGCTTTTATATGCTGTTCAGACCTTTTTGTGCTAGACAAGAACTTCTGTAGTGCTGAGAAGTCCTTCCTTAAGGATTCTTACAATTTTATTTTGTGTTGTAAGTGCTGCTGCAGTAGTGCAGGGAGCAAGAGAGGTGTGGAAAGTAGTGTTTTGGAGGCAGATACAAGTACCTTTCAGAAGAGGAAACCTCTGTATCTAGCAGAATTTGTTTTCCTTCTTCCAGAAATCCAGTCTTTACTCTGTAAAATGAAGGCTTTTCAAACTTGGGACACAGCTACTGTCTGCTCTGTGTATGTTTTTCTCTTAAAGAAAATGGCTTTTTGTAGCCTTCCCTCTGCACTCGAAGAATAGACACCTGAGGAAATCAGGAAAATTAGTGAAGAAGAAATTATAGCAATAGAAAGATTAAGAAATATGTAAGGAGAAGTGAGATCAAGGCCCTGAGAATAGAAAGATGTTGGGGAAGAGACAATGTAACCTAACTTTGAAGGCATAGCATTGACCAGGAAGGAGAAATGTTTCACAAATCGGAAAGCAGGGAGAAAAGAAGCCAAAGACTGTAAGGAAGGAGAAGAAAAATAAGACCAAAGCTGAGAGGACTGGCAAAAAGCAAGACTTAAGATCCCTTTGGCAGAAAAATGTAAAAATAGTAAGAAGTTATCAGAGGAGTGACTTCTGCAGTGTTCTAGTCAGAACTTTGGAATGTTATGGTTGTTATGCTTAACATGTACAAAACCAAAAATGTTAGATTACAAAGAGGTCATTTGTAAGGCTAACAGTAATTAGGAAGTTTGACGACTATAGAAATATTTATGAATAGAGTATCAAGCATCACTAGGAATATGATTTTCTTAGAAGCATCTTATTTTTTACTTACTGTATCAACATTATTAATACTAATTAGCTCTGTTCTTATTAGCTTATCATAAGAATCTTTGATTTTCAGTGAAAACAGCCTTGTTTAATTCTGCTATTGGAAAAGACAAGATGTATAGAAAACGGGACAGATTATAAATTTAATTCCTTACTTAATTGTTTTTCATACTTTTGCCTAAATTCCTTTCTGTTTCTTAAAATGCACCAAGGATTTAATTTTCTTTTAGCTTTATCATAGCCTATTTTCTCAAATTTTTTTAAGTGTTTATTGTCATTTTTCTGTTTTTTATTACTTACATTGCCAAAAACTTTGTGTGAATTGCTTTCAAGTTTATTTGTAGTATTGACAACTTTACAATGTTAAAAGATTCCTTCATGTAAAAATTTCAGTTACCTTTAGGTTCTGAAAAAGGTGCTAGACTTACAGGTAAGGAATGTCTGGAAGAAAACTAAACCTTCGGTCTTATGAATTAAAACAAAGCACATTTCTAAAAATGTACTTGGGAAGTTTTGCATCCTTCATTAACCTCTATGAATAAAATGTAAGAACAGAATGTATAGATGTATTCTTGTCAGTTTAATATCAGGCTTTTTGGCAATTTTGCTTCCAGAGACCTGGAGAATCTTCAGGGATGGCATATTAGCTATGAGAACAGCAGAATTAGCGGTTTTGTCTTTTATTTTTTATTTTCTTTAGAGTTTGAGGAAATACTTCATAATCATATTTAATTAATAACACCCTTGCCCCAACCTTTAAATTAAATTTACTATAGTTCTTTTTGAGCTAACTTACATCTATCTGTCTAGGGTGCATATGAGTATGTATATATATATGTGGAGGAATGAACCATTAACAGGAGATAATTATGTATGTGTGTGTGTTCTTTACTAAGGAGGAATGCTTTTAAGTTCCAGCAGTACCAGTTTCAGAAGTACTTCACTGCTACTTAGTAGCCAGAAAATAGTGTTCAGCCTCAGGACCTTCTATGATGGCTGGTGATTTAAGCAAGAAAAGAGTTTGGTTTTTTCCTGCTTTTAAACAAGTTTTGGGTTTGTGCAACAAAGAAAGTGAGTGAAAGTTTAAGGATTTTGTAATAGAAAGTGACATCATTACTGATTTGAGACATAATTGATTCTTTAATATTAAGTGAGAGATGGATGAATTGAAATAGTTTGAAGGGTGATGAAATAAGTGACTAGAAGTTTGTTTAATGTTATAAGGGAAAGATACAAAGAACAACAGCATAGTTGGCGTCAAGTTAGGAATTAATTCTGTGATTTCATTCTCTGCAGATGTAATCAGGGAAAAATTATGGTAAGTCTGCAAAAAAGATTGTTGAAGTAATTCAGAAGCAGGACAAGAGCTGCAGTGATACTTCTAACTGTACAGATGGATGGAAAAGAGCATATCTTCAGAGTTCAGAAATCCTTGGAAAAATTATTTCTTATCTATTTAGGTTACATATAAAGTGGACCTAAAGGTAACTTAGTGTAGGCTTTGAACAATCAGTGAAGCAAATTTTGGTCTATTTGCAGTGTCCCATCAGGTAGAGATACAGTGGCAAATTACAACAAAGTGGATAATCTGTGGTAACTACTTTAGGTAATCTGCAGTAGTTTGAAATAGAGGTGAGAAAACCAAGGCTTTATACAGCTTTTATGGAAAGATATTAGAGGTAAATGCTTACTTATAGGTTGAAGTGTTCTCTAATATAATATTTCTTATGGTTTCACTTCTGAGTGTCTTTCATCTTTGACCATTGAACCATTCTAATATTTCGGATAATATTGAGACTTGAAAGGAAAATTGCATCTAGGAGACTGATGTACTGAGTGGATCTGTAAAACAGAATCAGTTATTTTTATGAAAGGCAAAAGAGTTCCAAGTGTTCCTTATAGACAAAATGGATTTAAAGTGAAGTTCTGGAAGCACTATGAACTGAAAATATATTTACCATACACCTTCATTTTAATGTTATTTCTTTTGGGTTTAAGGTTGTTACCTTGTTTATAAATAATGAACTTCCCTATTTAAAAAAAAAAAAAAAAGAGGTGGATTTTGGGGAGGGAAATCTAACCTGTATTTTGAGGACTAAAAATTTTTGTGGTCTCTACTTCATAGTTACAGTTGGGTCAGTGTTTAGTGGCTAAGTCAAATTTTTTAAAAAAGGTAAAACACTTTCAGAAGGGTATATCCACTAGATGAATGTGCATCTCATGCCTTTTTAACTACAATATACTTGTTTTACTTTCAAGTTAAGCTGTAATAGAACAGAGTAGAAGGAATGCATAGATGTAGGGATTTGCATTAAGCAACGTTAAAATCAGAGCCATTAAGCTTAACTGCACTAATTATAAAAAGAACAACTTTTAACACCTTGATTTTGTGTGTAGCTTCTTACCAGTTATCTTACTTGTAAGAGCAAAATTTCATCCTATTCCTCAAATAATGATAATATGGAAATGAATCGAGCTGTTATATGGACAGTGTACCTTTCAGTTTAGTTTGACACATGCTGCTTGCAGTTTTTACATAATTGTTGCCTATGTGATGCATAATGGCAAAGAGACCAAACTGAATCCAAAGGTTTTTTTCACATTAACAGTTAATATCAATGCACAGTCTGAAAACCCAAGCTGAGAATGATTTTAAAATTTGTTGTTACAGCTTTGGTAAATGTAAAGTTAATATCTTTTCAGTTTGGGGTTTTTTTTGTGGGGTTTGTTTTGGTTTTTTTCTATTTATATGCTTACCAGTTAGTTTTACATTTGTTTCAAGAACATATGTTATTTTGCTTTCTTTGCTTTTTATAACATTAACCTGTATCTTCCTGGTTTCTTCAAACACCTGAGAAACCTTCATTAAGCTCAAATAAAGTTTGAAAAGGAATCTGACACTTTTCAGACTTACAGAAACAGAACTGTAACATTTTAGGAAAAGGAGATTGGAAAAAAAGTTAGCAGATGGTTACCCAGAATTTCTACAGGCATCTTTGTTAGATATTCATAATGACTGGCAATTATAGGGTATTTTTTTGTAAAATAAATTTAGATTCTCATTAAGCAAGTGGCAACCTAATGGTAATATTTTAGTGCTAGACTTTTGCATAAGGAGTAGGAGAGAAGGGCTCTGCATTCGGTTTAGTCTAAGGGTTTTTGAATCCAGTGTTCTCACTGTTCAGGTGAATGTATAGTGAGCAGGTACACAAACCGCCTAAGACTTTAGGAGAATTTAGTTTGCTGAAAGTATAAATGGCAGAATAGATATTATATAGAGTGTACAGATTAATATATTTCTTTAAGATAATTTTATTTGTTTAATAAGTTGTTTTTTGAAATGGGAATTGTATGTCTGCTGTAAGGCAGTCTATCATTTTAAGATCAGATCTGTATACCTCACACATTTGTGAAAATGGTATATTACTTTGTACTGTCATATTTTTATTTTAAAGCTCTATTTTCCATCTCTGAAGCCTTGCAGGAAGATTACAAGATGTCAAACTAGTTGATGATGAAGTGCAGCAGTGATTTTTAAGTGTTTGAAGCTAGCAACAGGCTAAAAAGTACAAGATTAAGGTTTAAAGAAGTCACAGAACTAGGCATGAGGAAAGATGTAAAAACATCAGTTTATTCTTCAGGTAAAATGTGTGTTGCTTTTTGCTTTAAATATTTGATTCTTCTCTGCAATTCCAGGGCAGCAGAAATCCTCTACTCCTTGGCTTTGGTACAGTCCAGTAAATCTGAGAAGATGAGTGTATTTCCTTCAGTGGATAACTATAAATTGCTGACAGAAGCTAGGAGGAACCTTGGACTCTTTCAGCATCATGATGCTATTACAGGAACAGCTAAAGATTGGGTAGTTGTGGATTATGGCACCAGGTAACTTATAAAGACATACACTTAAATGCTAATTTCCCTATGTTTTCTTAAAACAGAAGTATTTATTTCAGAGATACAGATTTACTATAGTTAGCAACACAGTACTGAAAGTGTAGTGGTGCTTTACAAGAGAATTGGATTTGGTTACACTTGCTCTTCATCTATGAAATATTTTTTTAATCCTCTGAAGTAAGAATTTTATGTCCAAACAAAATTTCTGAGGTTTCAAAAGAAGCTAGGTAGACACGATATGGAGAGTTCTTTAATACAGATCTATTATTTTCTGCAGTAACTGTTGTATAGGAGAACATTTTATATCTGCCCGTGCTAAGCAATGATCAAGAGACATGCTAATTTAAGCATATATTCAAATCCCACAGCCTCTGTAACCTACTTTTCTTCAATGTGGGAAATCTTTTTCATGTTGCCAATCTTGTAGTTAATTTGTCTGTTGTTGTTTGTTGCTGTTATATGTGGTGGGTATTTGCTTTCTCAATACCGACAAATTATTCTGCCAGCTACTGTGTGGAAATTTTTTGAAGAAGAGAGTATGATATCTATCTCTCTATATATATGTCTATGTATGTAGATACATGCTTTAATTATGCATTTGTTAGAAAAATTGTTACATATTGGAATGTTAAGCAGTAGTAAATTTCATTGAGGTAGATGATGGCAGACAATTGATGGTAAGGCATGCCCATTAAATAAGTTATTGTTTTAAATGCCTCTTAAATACTATTTCTGGATTTGAACTACTGGATTCATGACAAGTATTTTTAAATTCCATAACTTCATTAATTTTTTATCTGTTGAAGCATAGGTATAATCAAGGTATAAACATGTGCAATGCAGTTGGTTATGAGAGAGTAGCATAAAGGCTTTTTTCACTTTACAAATGAAATCACAGAGCTCTATTTAAGAATTTGTAAACCCGCGTGAGTTGAAGCAATGGAAATAATAGTAATAATGTAAATTTTTGTGTTTTGGATTGTTTTACTTATCCTGCTTAGAGGCAGTCTTGACTTCGTGACCAGCATTTCAGGCTTGTCTCCACTATAGATACTGGAAATCAAATATATAAAACATGCACTTTCCCAAGATTAGCATTTTGAAAAAGTACTTGGTATTTTGAGGGTATACATTTTGTAGCATAACAGTGGGGTGGAGATGTACCTCATTTTCAGTATGCAAGATAGGAATATAATGAAATTCAGAATATTTATGCATTTTGCAGTCTGGTCACCCATTGCAACTAGCTGTTCTTAATTTCATGCTATATAGATATTAAAAATTACATTTATTTTTCTTTTACTCATACTTTAGAGTTCTTTAATCTTTTTAAATTTTGATGTTATCACATTGAATGAAAACTGAGAACTAAGACTTTAAAATTTTTAACAGGCTTTTCCATTCAATAATGAACTTGAAGAAAGTGATAATTGACTCTGCTCATATTCTTATCCTAAAGGATAAAGTTGCTTATAATTATGACACATCAACTCCATTCCTGAAGATGGTGAGCTATCTTTCTTGATTTCCTCCAAAAATAAAATGTGAACTATGTCTTTTCAATACAGTTTGAGACGCCTGGGAAAAGTCAGAATGAAATTTGCTACTAATACCTACTCAAAAGCCTGCTTCTTATCACTGTTCATATTAATTGAAGACATTGGAAAGTAAAAAGTGAAAACTTCAGCAGTTACTGCTGAAAAAAACCCCACGCATCTAAACTAAATGGGTGTATTTTGTTCAGCTTCGTGAATCATGTAGTAAAAACAGAGGTTCAGATTTTCTTTACTGGTGACTTCAGTGACATACATATAATAAGTCAATATATAATGGTATGCAGTCGTGTAATTTGACTTTGCTTATTGCTTAACAAATGTAGGAAGAGGAAAATTTCCATCCTGAACATAAGCCTAAGCTGAATTTTCAAGACCAGGTCTAGATATCACCGTGTGATTTTTTTTTTTTCTTTAGCTGAAATTAATCGAAATAGTAATCTACTGATGATAAAGTCAGCAACAGATCCACACATATCATTTTAAGACTCATTTTACAGTGAAGAGCACCTTGAAGAAACACACTCGCTAATATTGTGTCCTTTCAAAATTCTTAATTTCTTCACTTTCTGAACAAAAGCACTTTGCTGTGATAGCTAGGTAAACTTACGAGATCTACTAATTCCATACACCTGGAATAGAGAGGAAATGAGATGCTTTAGTTTCATTGTGCGTAAACATAGCAGGATTAAGACAGTCTTTATTATATGATTACCTCTCACTTCTAACATAACTCACATATATATTCTTCTGGCTTAGATGTGCAAGACGTCATACTTTGAATTACACTTCCAGTCACATATATTTTTTAAAAAAAAAAAAAAAGTTAAAATAGTTCTTTGTACATTTTATGACTTTGATACTAATATATATGTGCATGCTGCATTTTCATGCCTGTGCGTGTGTGCTATGTGGGTGTGTGCCACAGATACGTAATTTTTCTCCTGGTTGGAAAGGCTAACAAAATGAATGTGCACCTTCATAAAGTAAGAGTATTTTGAACTCATTCATGGAATGAAATTTTCCCTTCTGCTCTGAATTATATTGGACAATGGTGTGACGCTGCATTTTATTAACCTTTCATTGTTCCTGTTCTTTTTAAGTCTGGATTAATACCAGTGGATTGTAGAAGTACTAATTGCTGTTTAAACTGTATATTGCCTAGGAGCGTACTAAGTCAAACCCACTGTTACCACCGTGAAAGCAGAAATGAAAAAGAAAGTTCTTATTTCAATGAATTTATTATATCAATATAAAACAGAAAAAAAAAGTTGATAACAGAAGTATATTATGATTTATCTGTATGATTGATATAGAGTAACTGCAGCATATCATAAACCTAATATTCCTGCAGTACTTTGTTTACCACAACAAAACATTTTTGGTGTGGGATTTGTAGAATGCTAATGGGAGAACTTCAGGATATTTACAAAAAACCTTTTGCAAGCCTTGAGCAAGTAGAAAGTTGAAAGGCACTTGTTTTGAAATACCATCATGGTATTTTGGTGACTGATGGAAGCTGACATCAAGAATTGCTCATATATGGGCATTCAGAATGAATACTGAGAGAGTTGAGAAAGACAAATGATGAATGGCTATTGTCTTTGGGAGGTGAAGGAGGAAGAAACACATGGTCAAAGAACAGAACAAAAGACTGTAGCAGCATTCCAGTAGACAGTAGGCACAACCAGGGGAAAATCATCCTTCTTGAAATCAGAAAAAAGGTAATTGGAAATGAGATATGATGGAAGGATTCCAGAATGACACTGCTTGCACTCTGTTTCTGCTGTTCTTAATTATTAGTTACACAAAAGCATCATGGTTTTCTCAGCTGATAACTGAATACTTTGTACATCATGTGTAAGTTTTACAGACTCTACATTAGTAAACAAACAAAAATTAGACTGCTTGGAAGACAATATGCTGAAAAATAGAAGAAACTTTAGCGATCCCTGAATTATTCAACAAATAGGATGAGATCCCACCTGTAAAAGTAAAGCTATGCAAGCATTGCACCATTCTGCATATTAGTCTTATTTTGAGTGCAGAAAGAAATCTGCCATATAAGGGGCAATAGTTGGATTTGAAAAACATGATTTTGAGGATGTTTTGGACTATTCTGAGGAACTGGGAGCTTTGTGCTTTGGTTGCAAAGTCTATAGTTTTTTCACCATTATGAACCAACAGGAAAATGCCAGTACATCAACAGCTTGGCTGTTCTCTTACTTAAAGACTAATGCAACAGTGACATCCATGGCTTGTCACTACTTTTCTTGCTGGAAGTGAGCCCTGGGTCATATTGTATTTAAGAAAAGAGAGAAACTAGTGAAAAATAAGAATTCATCAATATTGTGAAACAATTCTTCAAGTAGTTTGTTACATAAAAATCATGCACATGCTCCAAATTTTGGTTTTTGAAAATTTTCTTTATGTGCAATATAAGATAACAACAAGATCTGACAGAAGACTAAACTCTAAATCCTTGTAATATACAGGAGTGTAGGGTTTAAGAGAGTAAATTTGTAGCAAGAGAAAGTTAATAAAATTATATGATGAGTATTCGTGAAATTTGAAGGAAGTTGACAATTATGATGTCTTGCATACAAAAATGAAAACATGGAGGTGACAGTTTGATAATGGTATCTAATGAGAGACATTTCATGAAAGCGAAGGTTTCTCAATGAATTGGTCAAAGTGAGCCTTTTTCTTTTTTCAATTTGAAGTATTTAGTTTATAAGTTTTTGTGGTTTGCGTCCTGTGTAACATACTAAAATAATCTTCTGTTTATAGTATGGCTATCATGGTTTTGTACTTTGTAAAGTTTATATAATAGACAAAGCTCATATTGTATGTTTATGTGTATTCAAAAGCAAATTCAAAGATGTTCTCTTGTAGGATGATGTTCAGTCCTCCCAAGATTCTTTGCCACGCAAGACAGTTATAAAGCTGACATCGCAACCAAGGTAAGTAATATATGTATTACTTAGTGTCTGAGATTCTTTTAGCAATGTGTGTGATTTCATTACCTATTAGCTTTTTATGCCATTTTATTTTTTTTAAACTTTCACTTAAAAAAAGGTAATTTAAAAAAAATAAAATATAAAAAATTGAAAAAGGTAAAAAGGTAGTCTGGCATATTATGCTAATACTATTTTGTCTAGTTGAAAGAGAACACAACACTTTAAAACTATAGGTTTCTCACATACCAATAATTGAGCTGTAGCAAGTTCAGTAGTCTGTTTACCATGTACTTTTACAGTATTGTAATCCTTAATAAATTATGCTTGAGAGCAGCAGTAGAAAATTCTAATTAAACATAATTACGACTGGCTCAATTAACATTGTGAGAAAAAACTTAGTTTTTATAAGGCCTAAAAATTACAGTATATAAATGTTGAATTGTCTCTAAAATTCAAGTAGAAGATAAACTAGGACACTGTTTTCTCTCCAACTTTCTATTGTATTAAGAGGGCTTACTTTGTTTATATGTAGTTCTAGAGTTGAAACTGACATCCTGCTGTCCCCATGAACATTCAATATCCAACCTGAAATATCTTAAACATTCATTAAAAGTCAACTAATCCAAATAAAGTGAGTAAGATGTATGGATGTGAGAGCTGCTATGTGTGTAAATCAAGTAATACAAGATTTTTGCTTGCAGAACAGAAGATGTACGATTCATTTAAAAAGTAGTGAATGCTATATTTGCTGATGTCAGTGTTTAATTTCTCTTGTTCTAGCAAGTGGCAAGCTAATAAAACTTACTTGCCTAATTCATGAACATGTCAGACTATTCAGCAGAGTAACTGCTACTGTTGAATTCTAATCAGATTCTTCGAAAAAATGAGCAAAATTTGGTTCTTGTGAGCTTTTGGGGGAGGCTGTCTTCAGTCCTTTGACCTTAAATGTCTATAATGTGTGAGAATAGGTAGTTTTAATATAAGCTTGTCTCTAGAGCAGTCATGTAGACATACATGATTTTTTTTTTTAATAGTTTTATTATCTTAGGGGAGTGCTAGACAAGTGCTAATAGATTATCTTGAACTTGGCCAAACTGGTAAAACAACAGGTGTCTAGCTATTTATTTAAATTAAATCTTCTAACTTTTCAAAATACCCCCATAGATATCTTCACTGGGATAACAGCGCATATATTGTATATAAACATTTGGCTGGAGGCAAGTTATAATGTAGACTTTCTTTGCCATTTGAGGATAGCTTTAATGCTTTTGCTTTCTTTGCCTACGTTAGCTGTTGAAATTTACCCCATGCCTCTTCCATCTCCTGATATGACTTTTGTTTGTATCCACTGTTCCACTTATCTCTCTGCACAGTATACTAAGCAAATTTTTCCCTTTTTGGTGTGTATGCATTTCAGGCATCTGCTTTTTTTTTTTTCTCTTAGTTTTACATTAAGTAGATATACATGTCAAGCTTTTCTATTTTAAAATTAGTATTATCTTAGCAGCCTTTTACTGCTGTTCTCTAAACTTGTCTTACCTTAATAAGAAGATAACATTGGTAGATAATTGCTAATTTTAACTTGTCTGGTACTGTGAAGGTACTATACAGTCATATAAGATGCAGTTAATGTTCCAAAGACTATGTTAACAGAATTATGGGAGCCAGAGTAAAGAGGGGGGAGAAAAAAAGTGAGGGAGAAGGGGAGGAGAAAGATTACAAGGTAATATTGATACTGCTGCCTGAAAACCTGTTTTTTGTAATGACTTCCTGTTCGGAAACACTTTCAAAACAATGCTTAGGTGCACACTACTTAATGTTTCCTTTGTTGTTAAAATTTTCAGTTGAATATCTGTATGTTCAATTACTTTCTCTTATAAAAATGATCTTAGTCTTTCTAGGCTTCTAACTTTATCGATGGTTGTAGTCTGAATCTCCACTAACATTATTACCATTGTGAAAAGTGGTATGTAAGCTGAGACAGTAACTTGCTTAAATCTAGTATGTCAATATTATGACTGTGCATCTGAGTTTTCTAGGTAACCTGTAAAGATGTGAAATGCTAATTTCAGTATAATATTAAACTCAATTTCATAATTTTATCATTAAGGATTATGGTGCTTAAACTTCAGAGTTTGAAGCTTCTAAGACAGAAACTGTTTTTTCATCAAAGGATTGAAAATATTGATTCTCATCAAAAGCTTATTATTTGATTATCCTCTATTCGTAATAGTCTTTATTGTTAATGTCTATAACATGAAATCTCTAGATTTCTTTATGTTGATGTCTTCTAATATACCATTATGTGGGACAGAAGTTAAGTCAATGTAACTGGCAAGGTGTTGCTTTTCTTTAATTGGCTGAATATTTAGCTTTTTGTAGTTTTGCATTTCCATGTCAAGATTTTTAAAAATAGCTGTATTGTAAACTAATCTTATAAAAATTTGGTTCATATCACCTATAAATTTAGAAGAACACTACTGATGGGAAGCTCTTAAGATAATGGGGTTTTAATCTGATTAATTACTCAGTCATTTTCCTTTCTTTTTTTTTCTTATTTTACTGAGTTGATACTGTCAATTTCAAATCTAACCTACTTTTTGTCGCGAAAGTAGTTGGTAGTATGCTTTTGCCTCTCTCATCCAGCCTTCCTTTTTGATGTTTTTCAGTTGTATTCTTTTCACTGCTTGTGAAAGTTGTTTTTCAGTAGTGAAAACTGATGGGACAGACTGTACAGGAGAGATAGTACAACTTGATTACATGGAAAAAAGCAAAAGAGGAAAAAAAAATCGGTGGTCATTGTTCTAGTATGAGGTAGCTCCAGATTGTTGTGTAGTTGAGAAGTATCTTTCAAACTGCTTCTAAGTAGATACCACTTTTTATGTATTTATCATTTCCACCCCCACCTTTGCATCTCTTTTCTGTAGTGCTCTATTACCATCTTTTTATGAATCTGTAGCTTTATAAAAATGTGTTAATTTCAATGAAATAGGTATGTAGAGTATTTGAAATCTTACTGTGACTCTGCCATTTTAGGACAATTATGTGGTCTTATGATCAGGCTTTTGAGTACTGAAGTTATGGCGTATTTAATTACACTAAACCCCTTTTAACTAATAAATGAAGTTGCATGCTTTTTTAAAAATTGTTATTTCCAGCTGAAAAACAGAGCTTTCATAAGATAATATCCAACTAGATACAGAACTTCTTTTATCTTGTTCTGAAATTAACAATTATTACAACATGTCTCGGAGACAACGCCCATGAATGTGCTGATAAATTAGATACTGCGTCATGCTTCTGTGAGAGCCCTGTCCTTTGATATAATCATTGCATCTTGGGAATAGTCTGCCCGAGGCTGTACTTCCCAAATGGCGAAAGATTTGGACTCACTGGACTTGGAGGGTGGAGGGAAGGGGATGAGCTTGAACCTCTTGCCATCCAGTTTAAGCTGTTGGCTTAAGGGTATGTCAACAGTGTGAGTGGCAAGATTTCCTAGCTATTTCTGTCTTCAGTGTTTCCTGGACGCAGCATTGCAAGGGAGTGTGATACATGAACAATAACTGAATTGGCTGTCTGTAACTACTTGGATTTTGTAGTAGTATTGTTTGGCACAACGTGTTGAACCTAGGAGTGAATGAGACCTAACAGTATCTTTTTTTTTTTTTTTTCCTTCTTGCTTCAAACCTTCATGTTCCTGGCGGGGGAGTTTCAGTACTGAGCTCCATTGCACTCTACAAGCATGGTATAAGGCATCCCATCTGAACTGAAGATACTATGATATTGAAAGATTTTTTTAAAATCATTGATTTAGGATTATTTTTAGTGCTAAACCAACACTACTTATAATTTGCCCACAAATTACTTTTGTCAGCTAATCGTAGAGGAATGGTATGATATCCTTCTTATCAGGCTAGTTTAATAACAGCAGACACATTTTCCACTAGTTGAAATATTCAGGTTGCCTAGGGCATCAATTCTAAGTAGGATACACTGTAATCAATGATTTCTTCAAAGATCTGTCAAAGCACCAAGCAGTTTAGTGACATCCACCTTATAAAAGAAAGTGTCATTTTTCCAAATAGAGGATTCAAAATAATCTGGGCTATTATCCTTATTTCAGTACCTAAGACCAGATTTTGGCATAAGGTTGTAATTAACAAAGTTTTGGCATAAGTCGTGTTCATCTTGTTGGGCCCAAAATTTGTGATCTTTTTTGAGGAAGAAAATTCTGATTTACCTTTAAGATTTTGTAAATTGGTTACCTTGTCAAAAATCCACTTGGCAGGTGTACCCACTGCTTTCTCAGCAGAGCACAATATTGTAGAAATTAAAGCTATGTTATTAAGTTTAATGTGTGGTAAAGAAAAATGTACAAAGGTCAAAAATCCTTGGCAGAGCAATGTGTATGTTACTGTATTTGGTTGGAAGATGACAGGAAGGATAACTTGCCTGAGAAGGAAACTTTGTTGGCATGATATGCCAAATGGGAAAGCTGACATATGAAGCGATTGATTAAACCATTGCACCAAAGGAACTGTATCTTTCTGAGCTTAGAAGGTGACTGCATTGAGGTAATGTTTTAACATTCTCATTTGGCAACTTTAAGTTTGCTGGTGGGTTTTTTGTTGTTGTTTTTCTTTACCTGTGTTGCCCATGTTGGTACAATCAAGCTAAATAGTTGTCCGAGATAGTTACAAGGAGAGGATGCTCCAACAGCATTTGATATTTTAATAATATACATTTTAATTACCTTACATGACTTCTGAGGCATCTGTATTTCTACTTATAAACTGAAACATTTTTTTAAAAAGACAGTTGAAACCAGGAGATTTTCAATCGTCAATGAAGGGAAAAATGTTTAAAGAAAACAAGAACAAATACAGTAACATTTAGAATGAAGCCAGAAATATTTGTGGCAGGTCATACATTGTTAATAAGCACATTTGTTCACTGGGGTTGAAAAAATCAAACCCAAAAGTTTTATTTTTTTATTAGATGAAATAATAATAGCAATATGCACAACCTTGTTACATTTTTGTTAAAGTGAAACGTCTGTATTAGTAACTTTAAGGGAGGTGGACAACAGGATGAATAGTCATTCAATCAAGCCATAAGATTGTTTTCTTCTGTTAAGAAATAACACTTTTAATTAAGCACTTGTATTCTCAGCACAGTAGTGTAAGTAGTTAAAAATTATATAACCATTTGAAATTATATGTGAAGAGCTGCAATTTTGGTTTCCAATTCAGCTGCTTAGGCTGAATACAGCCTAATGATTTTTTAAAAAAATTACTTTAAAGTGTTAATCTCAGTGTTCAGCTGCCTGACCGATTTGCTAGATTTCAGGTGACCCGTAACTGCCATGAACTGCATGTAGTAAACTCAAGGTCATTTTGACTAAATTGAATGAGTACTTAAAAAAAAAGCATTCTCCCTCTTGATTTTCATCATGTAAGAGCTGTTGTAAGGCAATGAAATACTTGATTGACACGGGGTAACTCAGGCATCCGAATCCTGAAATATCAGTTAATGTGAACTTGAAATAAATATTTAAGTAAAAATCATTCTGGCAAAAGCGATGACTTCAAAATGAACAAAACCAAAAGCAGTATACATTTATTCTGTTTTATAGGCAGAAGTTAGCTGTGCAACTGCCTTTGTGATCACAACCAGCAAATTCTGCATGGACAGTGTCTAATGGGCGAGGAAGTGAGGGGTGTGGAAGAGTTCACAGCACCTTGATCTCTTAATTCCCACTTTTTTCTATAAGGTCACAGTAGTTTTTCAAAGATTTCCATTTTTACTGCATGAGTTTTCTAATTCTTCTGTTGATTACACTACATATAAGCTTATCTCAGAACTGACACCCTGCACTGGCAGTTGACTTTTCGCTAAAAGTTTATCTGGGAACTCTGAAAACAAAACAACAAATAAGCTAAGGGATGAATGTCTGTTTTGATGTAAGGGATAGCTCTTTAAAAAGAGACTGTGGTTCATTTTTTAAGTTTTTATAAATTTTCATTATTAAGAAGAAAAATACAGCTTTGATTTGCAATTAATTGCACTCCAAAGCTTTCTGTGGAATTAATCTTTATTTTTCAAAACTCAGTTTTGACTGTTATGCTTCTGAATTCAAGTTGTTCTAAAAGTTGTTACATTTCAAACTTCTAATCATTACTTTTTCAGTGCATAAAAATTCCTATAAATCAAACTTTTTTCAGTTTTTGGTCTGTCTTATTGTTGATAAACCAATGATGGTCTGTTCTAAATATTTTTGTTTACTGACTGTCTTTGAAATTGCAGTTGCAAAATTAAGCCAGTAAACAAGTTGATACAAGTTGTAGCATTTGTGGAATCTTTGCAGTTTCTCAAAACTGCACAAATTTAGAATTTTTGGTTCAATGCACAGAATTTCAACCATTTTTATTGGGATTGGCAGTGCTAGTGCAATCGGATTGTGAATGTGTTTGATGCTTCAGTTGCTGTAAAGAATTATAACATTAAACTGAAAAGTCCCACAATTAGGTGTTACAATAAATTTCTGGGTTCCTTTGAAAACACTGCTTGTAATGGAAGTGTCTTATGAAATACAGAAAGAATAGAGTAACTAAACATACTTTAGGGGGAGGAAGAAACCCTGAGCTTGTTTTTCAAAAACTAGAAAGAGATCATTGTGAAAGAATATGCTAGTAAAGAACTGAATACCACTGAAAGATCTGCATTGTATGCATGTACTTGTTGAAGCAGTTTTGGAAGTAGAAGATACGCAATTTCAGTATATGAGTATATTTGTGTATGATTTCTTTTTTTTTTCCAGGCACTGGCCCCTTCAGCCTTTTTTACAGGAGTTGCTTTGAGGCAATACTGTAGGTAGTCCAAGGCTTTCAAGGCACAGACTGAAGTGATGTGGCATACTTAAAGTCTTTCTGCTCTTCTGAACCAGATTTTTTTCCCTTCTAAATGCAGATTTATAAAGCCTGCTCTACAAGAGGAACACGGAGAGCATTTTAGTGAAGGTACTTCCTCATCCCAAAAAAGTCAAGGGGCTTCAAGCCCATGTTGGACTTCAGAACACCTCACAACTTTGTGGTTAAAAAAAAAAATTAAAATAGTGCCTTTGGACTTAATCCTTTTAGCCTTAATTGGAGAGTAGTTATGTTCTCCAGATTAGAATATGTGTGGTACTACAATCCATCCAAATCATAGGAAGTATACATACCTGGCATGTGTAGTAGGTACATAACATTTTAAAAGTCGTGTCTTAGGCTGATGTTGGTTTTTTGTGTTCTCAAAATTTATAGTTCTTGCTGTGCTGTTGTCTGTGTTTATCGTGAATGCTGTTTTCTTGAGGGTGTTCCATGGTTTGTTCTTGAGAAAGCCATGCAAAGGTCTTGTTTCCTGTGAGAGTAGAGGGATGGAATATGTGCCTATCATCTGCCTAATTCTCTACCTTTTGCATGAGCAATGGATATTATAAAGATATATCTGCAGAGTTATAAAAAGAGGATTGAGTGTGTGCGTGTATGTCACCTTTATTAATGAATCTGAAGTTTGACTTTGGGTTTGTTATCAGGAAGGGCATTCCCAGAATGATTCAGAATTCTGAAATGTGAAGCTAAGATAACAGAACTTTTTTTTTTTTTAAGTACAGTATCATTGTTTTTACTTATTTGTATGTTAATCAGAACCATCAGCCATTACTGCTTTTAGAAAGAAGGTGTAATTTTAACATAGCTCTATTTCTAAACTAAGCATTTAACTTCCTCTTCAAATGCTGTTATAATCATAGCATAATTCTATTTTGTGTTAGTTGAAACTCTACTGAATTCTTGTGAATTTACTTACTTATTGATAGTATCTCTTTTTTTATTTCTCGATGTCACCAGTTTGATTTTATAATAAAAAGCTGATCTGTGGATAATAGATTCTGTTTCCACCTTTTCTTATATACCTTATGAAAGTAACGCAAGTTTATATTGTGTGCTTCTAGTTTCAAATTGAGATTAGATTCCTACTAATTCTTCTGCAGGACTTTTTTTTTTCATAAACTGGAAAAGATATCTTATTGAGGAAGAGCCAAAATCTTAACATTTGTTCGTATATGATAATATTTGATTATATGTATTCAAGTTTAATATTCTACTCTATAATACAGTTTAACTGGATTATAAGAGTTGCTGCTTAGATGTAAATTGATTTTTTTTTTTTGTATTATTATGCTGTGATAGTCTCAAATTAGGATTCTTAAATTTACAAGAAGCTTAACTGGATGTGATGTAGAGGACCATATAAGCATTATTTATGTTACCTAGTTAAGTAAGCTGAAAAGTCTCCTTAGACTTTATCCAGTCAATGAAAAGCCCCTTGGGAAGGTATTGGAATCTCCTTTTGGAGAGAACTTGCTTTTCTATGACTAAATACAGGAGAACTGTTTGCATTACTTGAATTTGTATTCAACCACCCATATTCCCACTGCTCCATATTTCATGCTTACATGTCACAGTATATCTGAGGCTGCAGCTCTTCAGTCATAAGGTTTTCCTCACAAAGGACTTTTCTATTTAATTAAATGTCTAGGATTGTATAGTTATGAACACTAATAGTTTCAGCATCTACTGTATCTCAGAGGAGGTGTACATTAAAACTGCAGCAATTATTGAAACTAAGTGCATAATATAATTAGGTGTGTTAATGCAGTTTAAAGCACATGTTCACTGTAGTTTCATTTCCTGCTCTGAGACTTAATTCGGTATAGTTTTTTGTGAAAGTTCATTCTCATAATGTGCAGATTAAGTTTTAAAAAAGACACTAAATCAAACAGGAATATAGAAGTAGATCAGATCTCCTTTATTTAAAACTGGAAAGCAAAAAAAGCAGGTTTGACATGTTTTAATTCCATGCTTTCATTTAATTTCTAGTGAGTCTGCTATAAATGCATTTTTGCCATTGCTGCCTTCACTTGGTTACTAGACAGACTTGTTGGTTGCCTAGCTCTTACTTAAATGATCATTGATAAACGCTGGATATCACATATTATTCAACTTAGATCCTTGGGTATACATCTAAGCAGAGTGGAGGGGTTTTTTGTGCAAAATGAGGCCAAAAACAAGCAAGAAATTCTTTAATTCAGATCATAAAATCACAAACTCTTGTATTTGTACCAATCATGTTAATATAGTAGAATGTAAACAGATTATAAAACTTGAAGTCATACTGGGAATAAACACTATACAGGATTAGAATTTAAAAATATCTTAGTAAACTGGAACCAATATTTCGTGGTCAAAGAATGAAATGAAGCAGGCAAGTGGAAGTCTTACACACCACATGGAAAAATAATGTGTGGACCAACCAAATAGACACTAGTGAAGCAGAAAAAGACTAGGCATTACAGAAGATCAGATTGAGAGTTACTTGTGTGGTGTCAGAGGCAATTTTGCTTTTGTATGATTTAAATGGAAATGTTCTGTGTAAAATACAGCCGAAATAGTGTGCTATACTAAGGGTGATGAAGTCTTAATCAAAAATATGGTGTCTAGTTTTAGAAAGGATACATTAAGAGATGAGACTTTGAGAAGGCTTAACAAGAAGAGTACTAATTTGAAGAAAGCGACCAAAGAGATGTTGAAAGAGTATCACCTGTTTAGTTTGAAAAGGCTGGTGATGAGGAACATAAATCTATAAATACATACAGGTTTGTTACAAAGAGAATCAGTGTATTATACTTGCAGTGCAAAAAGGGAGACATAATTTGAAGATATGTTGTTTAATGTAAAGTAATTAAAAATTTAATTGTATATTAGCAAAATGGGTGTTTGAGCTACAGAACAATATAAACAGTTTTGGACGTTTTCAAGAATAGTGATTGCAGTATTTGTCAAAGGTTGTCCTACTGAATTCTCATTCTGGTTAAGAGGTCACACTACAGCAATGTTCTAGTCCACTGGTTTTTTATTAATGTCTAGATTTGCCTTTTGTCTCTTGAATTTAGTCTTGAGAGACATAACTAAACAGCATATTTTGCAGTACCCAGCATGGCCTAAGGTTATAGGCCTAGTCTGTTTTTTACATAGTGTCTTTTATTTGACCAGCTGGAATAAATGAGAAGAGTGGACTGGCTTAAGGCATATAAGACCTTCCAGTGACCTGAAGTGTTACCTGATATTTGTATGAGAACCAGTTGCTCTAATGAGACAACAGCTCTGCTTATAACTGCTCTCTTTAATGCACAAGCACAGCAGTTTCTGCTCAGTTTGTTGTACAGCCAAAAGGAATTTCCTGTTCAGGGTAAAAAGTTGTTTTTGCCTCTGAGAAATGTTATTTTGGCACTTGGCAGATCTGCTGTAAAAGGAAGAGTGTTTCTGTATCGCTTTTGATGAAAGAGCTGTCTGAGTGCTGTGTATTTTAACTCTGCAAATGTTTAATGTGCAATACATTTATTTTCTTTTTATTTTTTTTTTACTGTGGGTAGGTATGTTTCTGTTGAGAAGTGTTGAGCAGAGTAATAACTACTTACACTAGTAGCAACAGATCACTCTCTTTAGGAATGCAAAGGTCAAGATACTTCCTAATACTAGAAAATTCTGGATTTTTCCTCTGCTTCTCCGCCCCGCCCCATATGTGGCATATATAGTATATGAATGTGTCTGTATTTATAAATGAAATATTCCAAATCACTTATATCATGTTTCTGCAAATTAGTTGGTATGCTTTGACATGGGAAATGTATTTTCCTTTCTGGAAATAATAATAAAAAAAACCAACTTCTGATGCAGAATTATTCCATCTTATGGGTATTACTGTCTTTGCTTCCTTTCTGAATATGAACTAGGAAGAAAATTGTTTTTGGATTATTGGACAAGTATCCATGCATATCTCTTCAAAAAGACATTAAATAATTCCTCAGGGGCTTATAGGCTTTTAAACTCAAAATTAACTGACAAATTGATTTCCACATTCTTTGTTTCCTTATTTTTTGGTAGGATTTGCCACTACTAAAATAAAGTTGTGAGCCAAATGTCATTGACAATAGTTCAAGACACATAGAGCCTTAGAATTCCGTGTTTTGAATAACATGTATTAGAAAACGTATAATTTGGATAAAATCAGGAGAACTTTTTACATTTCAGAAATAAATATTCACGTGACAGGGGGAAATGTGGATGCTTTTTAAAGAAAATTTGACTCTGCAGGTATGTTTTAAAAAACAAGCATAAATCAGACTTGAGTGCTTTCAGAAACTGGATTGGTCACGTGATTTTCATGCATGAGATTTTCAATGATTTTGTCCAAAACTTCCTCTGTTACCTAACTTTCTTGCTAAATAAATTTTGAATAGGACTGAAAGGTGTCTTGAAATGCTGTGAAACATGTAGTTTCTAAAGCTCAATTTAGTCTGATAGAAGAGTTGTAAAAAAAAAAGCATTAATCTGCTGTCAAGGAGAGTGTCACGATCATGAGCCTGCACAGTTGGCTTTTGATTAGTCGTGTTCCTAAGGAATATTAAGAACATGGCTTGAGATATTAGAAAATGTCTTAAGTTTTCTAGAACCAGAGGAGCAGCACAACCAGATGATTTCAGATGATGTAATGAATCCCTTAAAAAAAGAATTAAGTTGATTAAAGGACACTTCAAGTTGTAGATGTGGCATTTATTTTCAGAAAAATTGTTTTGTAGACTCTTTCCACCTTCAGTAATTCATAGCAGAAATGTAAGTAGACTTGGCCAGATATGGAAAAAAGTGGATGAGAAGACCTGTACTTAAAATGTTGTTTTAATCACACTTTTGACTGAGGCATTGACTCTTACGTGCGACACCGTAAGAGCTTTGAACAGAACTAAGTACCTTGATATAACTTTTTTTCTACCTAGTATTTTGATTAAATTCAGCAGGAATTGTTATGGTTAGTTTTTATTTGAAGTTTTTTCCCATGGCCCTTTGAAGCAAGGAGAGAGCTTTTTAAGTAACAAGAGAGTAATTTTTGTGGTCCAGTTATTTTTAGTTTTATTCTGTATTAAAAAATTGAAGAAAAAAAGTATCTATTACATGTTTTCTTGGGCTTCAATGCAAGAATCATGGAAGTCTTCTTCCGGGGAGGTTGTACATGTTTGCAATGTACAGATAAACACCTGTTTTAAGTAGATGGTCTTGGTTCTCTTTATTCCATTTACCACCATCACCAAAGACATGGACCACCCTGGGCCTGTGTAATGTCAGTTCATGGAATTTCTTGGTTTTTTGGTTGTGGATAGTTGGGGGTTTTTGTAAGCTTCCAGCATGTGGCAGACGTCACATAATTCAGATTTTTTTTTTTTTATGGTATTTTTAGCAGCTACCATGGCAAGCAGTGTTTTATACAGTTTAAACACTAATCCTCGGTTTCTTTCCACCTCACATAAATCAGTGTTTACTAATTAAACAATGTTACTATCTACTGATTCTTCTCACATCTTTCAAAGGAATTTTTTCTTGCATATTTTGATTCTCCTCTGGCTCCTCATTTGATATGTGGAGAGTTTTTATTGTTTTAAATGTGAGAGATGACTTTGTTTAGAGAATTTCAGTTTTGTTTAGAATTCTAATATCTAAATTCTAAAAACTAAGAATTCTTAGTCCATCAAAATCCATCAGCCTCCAAGATCTCAGAATACCCTTCTAGTTGAATTCTGTTTCTAACCTTCTGGTGAATTTTAACATACGTAGAATTACTTCAATTCTTTTTTTTAAGGCTTAAAGCATTTTAATGTGTATTTATGATTTTTTCTTCCCTTTCACTGCCTCCAGCCCCTTTGACGTTTCAGGAGAACTTACATACTTCACTTTGTACTTTTTTGTTCTTCAGAGGAAAACTGTTGATATAGTATATCATTTGGCTACATGGCTTGTATCTTTTCTCAATTTTGGATCTACTTGTAGTAGTTTTTCTTTCTTCACCACTTAGCTGTTTTCTAGCTTAGCTTCTATAATACAAGAAGGTGCTGTTCATGTAACTTTGCATTGAAATTGTACATATGTGCCCAGAGAACTGGTTCTGATATGTTATAATGAGGAATGCTCTATCTGTCTGCAAAGGTTTGTCAGAGAGATTCCAATAAAATTGATCAGTCTGAGCTAGAGTGCCTCAATTGATTTTCAAAACAAACTTGACTAAAGGTCCTCCACCAAGCAATGAAAGCTGTTGGTCCTAAGCTGTCGTGAGTCCAAGTGTCTTGAAGAGGTGGTCTTCTGAATAATGCTTTGTCACTGATGATCCTCTGCCATTTACTAGTAATGAGTTCTGGTTTCTCACATTAGGTGAATGCCTTGCTTGTGAAGGCAGCATTGAATGAACTTTACAAAGAATGGTAATTGTGTTGCAGGTGTTACCAGTAAATGTGTGTATCTATCAATATATATGTATGCCCATATGTTTATGCACATCAGTGAAACAAAAAGAACAGTGGTCTGAAATACTGTAACTTTTCAGTTTAAGAAACAAAGTTCACACCAGCATTCTTTAGAAGACCAAGATTAAATCTGAGATATGAATTAGCTTTATTCCCTTTTTGCCTGTGAATATAGCTACACGGGTTTACATATTTTATTGATAATTTTAAAATAAAGTATTTAAAATAAGCATTGGGGACGGGTTTTTTTTCAGCTCTGGCTGAAAATGTTTCACAGCAAGTTAAATTTTTACTACAGGAAAATATTATTTGATGCCTCAATGTACGCCTTTAATAGAAAGGTTTATTAATGGCACATTATAGGTTATATAGGGAAAATGAACATGCTTGTATGAATAAAAGATATTAGTTCTGGATTTCAGAGATCCAGAAAAGTATGGGGTAAAAAAATTCAAGGTATAACTTTCTAAAAGTGTCTGAAAAGCAGGTGGCAGGATTTGCTTTCTGAAATTGCATATATTTGCACATGCATCCAGTTTAGGATGAGCTCAAATCTGCATCTGTTTCTCATTTTTTTGAGGGGCTGAGAGCACTTTATTCCTGCTCCCAGTGCACAGATGGAATACATGGTGTCTGTGTGAGTAAATTGACCCTAGATTTATCTGTAGAAAATCACGCTTCCTTTTGTTTCAGTACAGTTTATCTTAAAATAATTTCAGAATTCTTTGATTTCTTGAATAAATGAAAGAAATTATGGCTTACACTTGACCATAATGGTGATTACAAAGTGAAATTTTTCAGGTAAAATTTTTCATCTGAATTTACCACGAGGCATTAAAACCCCTCCCCCTTTATTTGAACAAAAGATATGAGCTTTTGTAGTTTTCTTGGTGCTGTTGCCAAAGACCAGTGATCTGAGCAATGAAAGGAAAATATTGCTTGCTGATTCTTGCCTTAAAATCTGGAACAGAAAACCTTTAGATATGGTCAAGTTGCTTCTCTGTGTAATGTAACCACAATACATTAAGCAGTTATACTCTACATTTGTGGATGACATTCTTTCTAATGATATAGCTTAAGTGAAATGAAGCTCTTTCATATAGAATTTAAAATAGTTATAGTTGCATGTTATTTAAGCGTGGGAGTTGAATGGTACTTCAGAATTAATGGGATTTAATTACATTAGTCAGCACTTTTGTATATGCACAAGAAATATATCTTAGTGAGTATAAATACTTTAGTCCTGCTGAAATAAAATTTGAAAACAAAATACTAGCGTTTAGGCAAAATTGCTGCATTTCAACTACTGAAAATCTGTCCTGTCATTACTAGCTTCATCTGACAGCCTTATTTCTCTGCGTATACATAATACACTTACAATACATTGATTCAAGAAGGTATAAAACATACGTACCTTGGTACAAGAGCTTTGGTTTATCTCAATATTAAAAAAAAATAGTCTGGTGAAATATAATGATAATATGGCAGTTCCAAAAGTCTCTTGTTATGGGTAAATTTGTCATGCGACTAATTAAAGTTGTGAAACATGTTTATATCAATGGGAAGGTAAACAAAGTTTCTGGAAATATTTTTACATTAATATGTTCTTTGGCAGATAATTTAAATTTAATGAGGATGTATAGTATTACTAGAAATTAATTGTATGCATAAGATAGCATTTTACTTGGAGGCATAAGAACTGAGGAATTCCACTGCAGAAAAATAAATAAAAGATTTTTGTAATGTTCTGTTGATGGATGAGAATGATGATTTATTCTGAGCTTTGGTGTTGGATCATCTCTTAGATCTGTATTGTTTCTGACACAGTTCTTACACTCTTCTTTCACAGTATATGAGGAGTTCTTAAAAAATATTTCACTAATTTTAATTTTTTTTGTCTTCCTACTGTTGGTTTATTTTGGTTTTGATTCCACAGCTGTTATAAAAAAAAAATAAATTAAAATCTTATCCAAAAAGAAGACATCTTCAGTTAGAGAGACGTGTAAAATGACCTACTTGTGTGTAAGAGAGGCTTTCACAGTCTTGAACAAATTCTTAAGGACTCTGAAAGCTGACTAAGAATATGGTTAACTATTGTGTTATCTAGTAATCTAGGAGTGTTCAGTATGAAATGAGGCAAAAAAGAGCATCCAAAAGCGCTTTTGGTTGTGCTAGAAGGCAACTGACCACAATTAGATGCACAAATGTGCAAGGAAAATAGCTGTTATGCACAGAAGTCATGATTTAACAATATTTCAGCACAGGGATCTTCATGTAAGGAGTTAAAAGGAAAAGAATTTTTATGGGAAGCTCATTCTATGTATGGCAGGTAATCCAAAGGTTCTTAATTAAAAAAAGCTAATATAGCCTCTGATTTTAGTTTATTCAAGTAATGAGAAGTTGGAGTTGACCTTTCCTACTGTTTGTGAGGTAATAGGGTAGTAGTGAAGAGCTATGAAATTGAAGATGAACAGCCTAAGTTTGATGGAGGGAGCCAATGAAAAGATAAGGGGAAAATGGTAGTCTGGTTAGTGTTCATAAAGATTCTGAGTATCCATAGAGCCAAACTACATTCTTTAAAATTAAAGTAGTGTTGGGGAAAAACAAACGAACGAACAAACAAACAAACAAAAAAAACCCAAACAAAAAACCCCAAAGGGCTGGATGGAAAGAGAGTAGGTGAGATTTTTCAACAGAAGGAAGAATTTTCCTTTTGTGTCTGTATTGCGTTCATGGTTTAGTGGTAGATTAGCTTAGTCTCTCTGACTATACATCAAAATTGTGTAGAAGTCCGCTCTCTCTGAATAAGGAGGAGCTAAATTTGTACTTCCTTATTAACTAAGCAGTTTGCTGCTGCCTCTCAGTTCTGAAATTTTGCCGTTTCATTGTTTCCAGAGTATGATCTCAGCAATTTTGTCCACTGCCTGCCAGACTTTACGGTGCCATGGAGACCTCACTCTCCTCTGGCATATATGTTTTAGAAGTACTGTCGGGAAAGAGAAGAGAAAAGATTAAAGGGTTTAGTTATGTGAAGTAACTTGTTAGCAGGACCTTAGTTGTACTGTAGTGCCAGGCTAGTGAATAATGGAGCACAGAGCATCTAAATGTATGGGGTAAGGAACTTGGAAGACTTACAGTCAGAATGTGAGATTATGGAAAGAAGTTAAAGCTACAGGTGATGTTTAAGTTAAAGACCTGAGTGACAGAATAACATTTCTAGTTTGGGTGGAAGGAGACAATTCTACATGAAGTGGTTTGATCTGTTAAGGTGGTAATTGAATTTGAAGGTTAAGATGTGACAGGAAAAGAAAGAAAACCACTGACAAAACCCTGAGGAATCTGCATAGAAAATGGAGCAGAGAACGAGGAGAAACTACTTAGAAGAGATGCTGAAGGAGAGATTTGATAAGTAAGAAGTGGATATCATGGAAACTGATGAAAGATAAGATTTCACAAAGAAGTAAATTGTGTTTTACAGTGGGAAGGGTCAAGGAGGTTGAAGATAGAATATTGGTTCTGCTGTGTATCTAAGAAGTTATTAGAAATTTTGGCAAGAACATTCTTCATTGTTAAAGACCTTTTTTTTTAAAGGATGAAATGAACAGAGGGAAACTTCAGGGAATAGTAAATAGTGTGTTCTTTGAGCTTGGCAATGAAAAGACAAGAAATACAGTGATAGTCCTAGAGATGCACGAGGCAGAAATGCTGTAGTATCATTTTATTTTTCTATACCTTGCAATATACAAAACTGTAATTAAAAAAACCCCAAAGTTATATAGGCTAATAAAATTGCTCTATTTAGTTTCAAGGCTGATTCTTTTGGTTTGTAACATAATCTGTGTTCAAATGGAAGAACAGGCATAAGATTACATAAAAAGTAGTTATTCCATATGTAGCTAATAAAAAGATATCAATGTATATGCATACAGTTGCCATAGGGAGTTTTGGTTGTTCTAACACTGTTTTAATGCTCTGGATGTAAAGTTTATGTGCAGTAATATTAAACCTGATGGAGGAGGCTTTTTGGCAAAAAACAATTTGGCAAATGTTTTTGCAGGTACCTTTTGATATATAATCCTACGGAACAAGAGCGATTTTCCGTGGTTTCAGTCAATGTGAATTCACCCACAGTTAAAGTATTATCTCCTTCGGGAAAACCTGTTACTGTCCAGATTAGTGCTGTTTGGGATGGAGCAACTACAATATCACATGAAGCATATCAGGTATGCTCCTTTAAGTAAAAAGTATTAAAGTATTTTTTCGACAGATATTCTAGCTTCACAGTTGAAGAAGATGGAAAGAACATTGACAATTCTGTCTTCTACAGATAATGCCATTAATTCAGTCATTTTAAGGGAAAAAACCCCATATATATGTATATATATATTTAGTATTAATGTTTCTTAGACTGGTAAGTTATTAAACTTTTGAGATATGGTGTATTACATTTAAAGAGCCTCAGCTGCGTGAACAGAAAATACCGGATGTGTGTCTTTTCCCCCAGCTTTCTAAAGCTGCTTTTTCCTTCAAGTGATAGTCTATACACACAGTTGCACAGTCTATATGTGCTCAAGCACTCCAGCTGGAAGGTTTTGTAAGTGCAGTGGTTTAAACAGTTAAAATCTGATTATTATTTTTTTTTTCTTCAGATATAGGAGCTGAATAGTAATCTTCATTACTCTTTATTCAAGCTAGACAGATGACTTTGAGTCCACCTCTTGTTTTTGGTTTTAAACAAAGTTTCTGAGAATTTTTGAATCATACATCATTATAGAAGATTGCTCTCAATGATCACACATCAGAAACTGTATTTTGTTAAATTCTTAGTGTTATAATAGTACTGTATTACTGTAATAGTACTGTATAACTTTCAGGCTTACATTCTTAGTCTGATTCCTTTTGACTTGGGAACCAAGTTGTACTTGTTTCAGGATAATATTCCTGTGAAGATAATTCAATAAGTGTGTCTCAGCTGTCTTCCAAAGGGGGGTTAACCCTGGCCAGCTAAGCCCCAAGGAGCCGCTCACTCACTGCCCCCAGTGGGATGGGGGAGAGAATTGGAAGGGTAACAGTGAAAAAACTCGTGGACTGAGATAAAGACAGTTCAATAGGTAAAGCAAAAGCCACACACACAAGCAAAGCAAAGCAAGGAATTCATTCACTGCTTCCCATGGGCAGGCAGGTGTTCAGCCATCTCCAGGAAAGCAGGGCTCCAGCATGTGTAACGGTGACTTGGGAAGACAAACGCCATCACTCTCAATGTTCTTCCCTTCCTCCTTCTTCCCCCAGCCCCTTATAAGCTGAGCATGACATCACGGAATATCCCTGTGGGCAGTTGGGGTCAGCTGTCCTGTCTGTGTCCCCTCCCAATTCCTTGTGCACCCCCAGCCTCCTCACTGGTGGGGTGGTGTGAGGAGCAGAAAAGGCCTTGGCTCTGTGTAAGCACTGCTCAGCAATAGCTAAAACATTCCTGTGTTACCAACATCGTCGTTATCAAAACATAGCACCATATGAGCTACTATGAAGAAATTTAACTATCCAAGCTAAAATCAGTACAGTAATTAATACTGTTAATTGCCTGAAGAAGAAGAAGAAATAAAATTACACAGATGTACCTCAAATTTTAAGCAAATTGTTTTGGAGATCTACCTTGTATATTGCTCTTCTGTGCAGATTATTTTATTGCTCTGAAATAACCAGACACTAAAAATGACACAGTTTATATTTTGCTATCTAAATTTGTGAATTTTTGAATGCAACTTAAATGATAAGTAGGGTCTGTATGCATTTTATATGCTACACACACATTTTTAATGCACAGCAAATATGCTCAGAACTGCACATTCTTTTTTAACAAGATTGAAAATCATTATTGCATTAATAAAACAGTGATCTTGATGCCAAGCAAATTAGCAATGCAGACATTTTTGTTTGCTAATTCTTAACATGCTTGGAATGTCATTTGTAATTTCATATTCATTTATGGAATATGGGAGAAATTCAGCTGTCCTAAAATTATTGAAGCAAAAGGAGTTACTCTGAGCATAAATTTAGTACAAAAAGTTATACTTTGATGTTTTTAATAATGGCTTCTTCTTTGCTTCCAACAGATCTCTTTCGTGGCACATCTACCACCTCTGGGGCTTGGAGTTTACCAGCTTTTGGATGTTCAGAGTTCAGAAGCAGTTTTAACAGACTATAACATATACATGAGGAATAGTAGGCAGGAGAAGCCAGACAGACTTTTCAAGATAAAAGAGATGCAGAATTCTGTGGATAATATAATCTTAGAAAATTCTTACATGAAACTGTGGTTTTCTGGAATGTCTGGATTACTGGAGGTGTGTTGCATTATATTTTGAAAGACTATGGTTTACTTTTTTAAGAGCTTGTGTTATTATTTGTGCAATCCTAAATGTGTCCACTATTTCAAACATGATTCTCTGTCTTTAGAAAATAAATACCAAAGAAGATGGTAAAAATCATCAAATGAAGGTGGAGTTTGCGTGGTATGGAACTACGAGTAACCGGGATAAAAGTGGAGCTTATCTTTTCTTACCAGATGGGGATGCCAAGGTAAATCTTCAGTTTGCAAAGAGATTCTAATCTTGAAGTAACTTGAAGCATTCTGCAAATACAGATTGGAGGAGCCAGTTTTCCCCAACACTGAAATACAGCTGTGTGGCTAGAAATAATGACATCAGTTATTGAAATGACTGGCAGAACTTCATACTTCATAAGCCTAGATTTGGGTAAAAACACAGCATTCATTTGAAAGTGTAAAAATACACAGAACATTTATGATTCACCAAAAAACTTAAATAAGACGATAACCTTGCAAGAAATCCAGTAAGGTGACTATTCACTATCAATAAAATAAGTTCAATTTCACTTCCTATGGTGAAAATGTATAGAACATACTGATTCATTTCAGCATTTCTGATTCTTAAGATTTCTTTATTGTGAAAGAGGAGCTTCCAGGTCAGAGTGTAGTACTTTTCTAGCTGATATTATCATATGTAGTTTAATATAGTAATTAAGATACTGAGTCCCAGCTGATGAACGTAAAGACAGAGTAGCAAGCAACTGTTCTGATTTAGTTGTCTAGGGTTATCAGTATTTTTAGCTGCACAATTATTGGAGGGCAACAGCATGCTCCTATTAGTTTTCAAATTGGAAATTCAGCAATGACAGTGTTCTTACACTTAATTACCACACGGAATCTACTGTACCACTTTTGGAACTTGAAAGGTGATATTTCAGAAAACAAATGATGAAATAATGAACACTTTTAAGAGCCTAGCTAGTTTCTAGCATATTTCTTCTGCCCAGTTTCTCCTGATGAAACTTAAGTTGCATGCATAAGGCAAACTGGGAGTTCTGTGTTTACCACTTCAAGAAATAAGCAAGAGTAATTTTTTGTTGTTATATGTGTAAATCGGTCTAGAAGTGGACAGAACAGTTTCCTTTAGCAGTCTTTTTTCCTTTTAGCAGTCTCGCCTAGAAGCATGCATTTTGAGGGGTGAGAGTTGGCAGTTTTAAACTGTTTAGTATATAAGTCCCATAATTGTTTGCATCAGTTATGTTCTACAGAGTTCACTTATTCTTAATTTTTAAATGTCAGAGGTTTTGATCTGTGAATACCTGAACAATATCGCTTATATTTTTTAATTTTTACCTTTCATCAGCTGCGTTGTCACACTTAAGCTAATTTTATTTTAGATGATGCTTTGTCTTTTGCTTACAAAACCAATAATCACTAAATCTAACAGTTACATAATTTTAACTACACTTTTAAATTATTTGCATTATAGAAACAATCTGGACAAATCTAGATAGCAAAATGCTATGATTTGAACAGAAAATGTCTGTGACATGCCTGCAAGCATAGATAGAAAATAATGTACATCTGAAATTAAAGTACACTTTTAGTTAACATGGAAAAGGGTGCTGTGTTCAGCTTTTGTAACTTTTTACACAATAAAAATGAAATCATTATACTTTTAAAATTCTTGTTCATTAATATACCATAAGGCTCATTTGGCTTGCATTTTAATAACATAAAATTAGGTTTTCCCACTGGGAATAACAATGTAATTCTATAGTAGTTTCTAAAACAGTTTGAAGTAATGATTTCTGTCTTAAAAGAAATGCCATCTGTTGAGTTTTCTCAGTGTGAAGTGGATTGACTAACATTTTCAAGTCCTTGTGTGGAGTGGTGATAGGATAGACTACAGGCAGTTCTCTTGATTTTTGTCTAGGTTTGTTTTTGTTTTTTTCATATCCCACTAACTCCTATGTATTACTGCAAAATTTGCAAAGAATAATTGCATTTGATGTTGGGTCATTTTCCTCTGGTGTGAGTACAGTTACATGTTTTCTTTGCCTTTGTTAACTGGTTGTTTTGTCACTTAAGTCTTTTGGTTCCTTTCTTTTCAGTTCTGCAATACTCAGGAATTATTTTTCTTCATCTAGTTTGTCTGTCTTACTATAGTACTTATATAGCCTTTTTGTCCTTGACTGCTTCTGCCAGTTTAATTTTGGAAACTTGGTGCTGTAATATGCTAGGTTTGTAGGCCATAACTTAAAGCCATGTCAGTTTAGAACACTTGACATACAGCACAGCCCTGGTCATCAGGAGACTCTTATGAGTGGATGTGATGTTTTCTGCAGTTGATGGTCTGTGTATTAGAATGTACATGGATCTGAATCTTTCAAGAGATTCCTTGGGTTAATTATCTTTATGGCTGACCTAAAACCAGCCTAGAGTATTGCAGAGTGCATTTTTGCTAGGAAGTGGTAAGGCTGTAGTACCAGCACTAAGTTGGACATCAGGAGAGACCTGGGTTAATGACGGTGTTTTACACAGTATTAAATAGAAGGTACAATGAACACCAATAACTTTTTGTCACTGCTCTGGACATAAGCTGGACTTTAGGCTCTATGACACCATGGCAAACATTACCCTAGTGCAGCTAGACGGCCCCAAGTAAGGACAGTCTCTGGGGCTCTGGTATGGGGCTCTTGACCATGGATGATTCAGTCCCTGCTGTCTCTGAAGTGTGAAAGTAGTTCAGGGCAGCCTTAGGTCAGGACAGCAGTGCAAAATCCAGAACAATGACACAGAGCAGAGGCTCCATGCTGCAGCTCTAGAGATAAGGCACTGCTCCTACCATGTCCTTTTATTTTCTGCAAAATAGAAGAAAAGCAAAGTACCAGGGGAAAAGACAGGCAGTATCTCAATTTTTTAAAACATCAGTGCTGCTTAACTGATTGACAGTGTTATCAAGGTTTGGAAGGGACTTCCTTGGATCTTACAACAACTATAAAAAAAAAAATCCTGCCTATGAAAGGAAAACATGTTTGTATCTCTTGTGATTTTGTGAAAGATGGCCAACTCCATAAGTCTGTTAGATCTGGGGCAAAAAAAATCAGTATTCAATAATCTTTGAAACAGTGAAATGTCTGTATTTTCTTCTATGTACTCAAGACAAGTCAATATGTGATGACCTACTTACTAGTCATGTTCCGTAACAATAGGGAATAGAACAAAGCAGTTTTTTCTAAAGAGTCAGATACTAAGTGTTTATAGGATCAATGTGAGTGGTTCATTTTCTTGTTTTACAAATCAATTTTTCAGCATCAAAGCGCACTTTTTTGATAGACCCAGAATGGGAAATTGTGATTCTCCCTTAGTCAACTATATCTTTGCACACATGTATGTACTAAGTAGGTACTTACGTACTAAGAGAATATATAAGAAAAGAGATTTTTTTTTTTTTTTAATCCTGCAGGATCTCTAGGGCTAGAGCTTTTCTCCTTTTTTTTTCCTCTTCACACTTTGTCTCCATGGTTGGACTTCCTTTACTGACAATGATCTCTGACTTGTATAGCTGTAGCTGCTGCTACTAGCTTCAAGAAACTTTTTTCATGACAGGTGCTTTTTTAATCTGTCAGGATTACCTGTTGCCTCTGCTTCTCAGAGAAGACAATATATCTGAGTTACCTAAATGCTTGGCCTTCAAACCTAAGGAAAAGATAATGGTATCTTTCCACATTTTTATAAGTGAGATTGGGATGTTCCACTGTCCATTTAGAGTATCCCACTGTATCCATTTTAAATCTTCCATCTCAAAAGAGCAGAGGATCTCCATTCAAGCATAGTATCCCTACTCTTAATGCTTCTTCTGCTTTTGCATGCCTGATACAGGAAAAGACAAGTATACAGGCACCATTACCTGAAGGGTGCTCACAATACTCAAGAATCTACTTCCTTTGAAGTGTCTGTTCTTTCCTGGCTGCTATGTATTTTTCTCAAGCATCATATCTATCATTTAAAAATCTACCTCCCCGTATTGATGGGGGTGGGTTTGGAGACAAAAAGTATTAAAATGACAACCGCCTTTCTTCTGCCACATAATTCTTAAAACACGGTTCTCAAGAGCTCATAGTATTTGATTTCCCCCTTCTTCCCCTTCCCCCCACCAATGCCTAGTCTAATCTCAAACCCTGTGAAATGAAGGGTAATCTGCTATTGAGAAGCAACTTTTCTTGAAGGCTTTGTCTTGAGTTCTTTTTTAAAATCTCAATCATATCAAGAGCAATTCAATCTGTGTTGGAAAACTTTTCTCTGAGAGGAAAGTTTGTTTGACTGAGTTTATTTGACTTCCACACCAACAGTGTGCTGCACTGCCAGAAATTTCTAGGCCACACTAAGATGGTTAGCAGTACTTCACTTGACTACAAGGGCAAAGGCTTATTGCCCAAGCTTCATGCCTTCAGGCTGCAATATGCCATACCAGCTACTATGCAAGCCAGTAAACCTTTAAGAGATGCCATCTCTCCAGTTATCTCCACCCCTTGGCACCCAGTTTGATGCCAAGTATTTTAAGATATCCTAAGAAGCTATGGGATATTATTTTGCTCCAAGTATTCTCCCTTAAAATTTCTAGCTCTCTCTTATTTTTTTTTCCCTTCCTTCAAGGGGAGGTTGTCATGTTTCTCTTGAATATGAGTACTCAAAAATATTTTCTGGACCCTTTTGTTACAGTAAAATTTACTGTAAAATGTGGTATGAATCAAGTTGTCATGCTGCTGCAAAAGTCCATTGTGTAGCCCTACCGCTGCTTGTCTAAGGCCAACTTTGTCTGATAAGCTGGTTGTAATTGTTAAAAGCTGAAGTTTAACTGATATATTACTAGTTCAGTCAGTAAACCATGAAGAACCATTTAGACTTGCCAAAAGTACCAGGAAACCAGGGGAAAGGGAATTCCGGTACGGGGAATTGCAACCACCGACCCATAGACCACCTACCCCAATTATACCACCTACTCGAAAGATAAAGGTGGAAAAAAGAACTGAGCATGTGTTCTAGTTTGCATGCTAGGCAAAGGAATCTAAACCAATCATTTAATAGAGTAACAATGCGTATGTATTAGAAAGATGAATGTGTTCATGTTTTATGTATAAATAACCACTGATTTGGAGCTTTGGAGTTGGGGTGTGCTGTCGTAGGACAGACACCCATATCTACGCAAATATGCAATAAAACACCTCTACTCTGTGTATATGTTGGTATATTGCACACTGGGTAAATGAACCCCCAGTTTTGGGACAACGCTTTGACCCATAGTTCTGTTGTCCTGTTTCTGAAAACACTGGTCAACAAAACCTTCCACCGCTGACTCTTGTACAATGGAACTCATTCCAGTGGAGCTGAGGGAACAGATTTTACAGTGACTACTCATTTTTAACTGTTTAGGAAGTGGAGTATTGAGACTGCCGCTGAATAGGAGATCCAAATATTTTTATTCCTAATTTAAGATCTGAGTAATCATAGAATCTTTCACAGTGGAAGGTCATTTAGTCCAAGCTCCCACTCAAAGCAGAGTAAATACTGAATTCAGACCAGGACTTTGTCCAGTCAGTTTTGCAAATAGCTCTATCATTTGTTCCTTCCACTTAGAAAGGAAAGTGGTTTGTGTCTGAGTAGTAAGAGGTCTATTTCTGCATCTTAGTCAGACTTTCACATCAAAAGTGTCTTTATATTTCACATCCAGGACCAGGATCATTTCACAGGTGTCTTTGCATCTCACCAAGGAAATTTACAATGATACTACAATAATTGCATATTCAATGCATAAAGATGCTTTCCTGATGAAAAGCCTGATTCATTGAGATGTTTTCAATGTGGTAAACCTCGTCAATTATCTCTTTATAGGTGTTGAAATCAGTATGTCACCAGATGATTATAAAGAAATCACTTTCTAGGGTTAGTGCTTTTCTAGGCATTAAATATGAATTAGGAGGTTTCCCTGTTCTCTCAGTACCATATTTTTCTTCATTTTTACTGTTTGCCCAACAATCAGAAAGCAACAGGCATCCTTGAGAACTCGAATATACATCACATGTCCACTCTCTGTATTAGAAAGAACTTGTCCAGTCCCCAAAACTACATGATGGCGTGTGCCTTTGTAACTCTCCTTCTTCATTTGTATCTTTTCCTTGCACTGTGTCCGAATTAGAGGCTTGAAAACTGGTTTTGATACATTTGTCTCAATGCGTGTGCTAGTAGAATCACACATCATGATTTTAAAAAATTCATTAGTTTCAGAAAATATCTGCAAAATGACACCTAATTAATTTTCTTTCCTGTCACCACATCTTCCTGTATAGTTCAGAACGGTAAGTATGGTTGTGTTTACCTTCAGCTGGGGAGCCCATCTGGCTACATATGCTGCTTGGAGGCCCTGGTGTGTGAACTGAGTGTTTGTGGAAATATCCCAGAATCTGAGCGCTGTAAAACGCATCTCATTTCAGCTTTCTGGTTGTGTGGGAACAATGTATTTTGGTAGTGGTTGCCACTGTCACCATCATGTTTTATACTAACAAGCTCAATGGAACAGAGGTCCTCCAAGTATTTTTTTTACATTTCGTTTTAAAAAAATTGCTTCAAGTATTTTTTTCCTTTTTTTTAGTAAGTGCACAGCCTTTTGCATTCCTTTGTCACCATCTCTCACCATCTACTATCTCTCTATTTTGCTGGTTTGGTCCTGGATAGCTCCAGTGAGAACCCTAGTGAAAAATTTTCTTACAAACAACAGAAATAAGTCCATCAGATAGGTATTACTTTGCTGACACAATGTATTTGGCTGGCTGCTGTTTGTGTAAGTAGTATTCTCCTAGGTAATAATTGGTGAGGGTATTTGCTTGGCCTGAAGACCCCAAGTTTCTCAGTTCATTTTCTGAGAGTTTCTTTAGCTCCTGTTCCAGTCCTTCATTGCTAACCTGAGGATCTTCATGTTGCCTTACCCTGCAGGTAGGATTTTGAAGGGTTTGATTATTACACCTTCCTGTCAGTAATTCAGTTCCTCTGTGTGACCTTAATCTAAACATATACTTCTAGGAGCATCCAGTCACAGGTTAAATGAGTTTGTCTTCTCTACCTGTGTGTGATAGATAAGCAGATAAATAGTAATCTCTTCCGCCAGAAAAAAGGGGAAGATTCAGTCTACAGTTACTGATATTGTAATTTTTTCGTGGAAATAAGAGAACTCAAAAGCCAGCTAAAATTCTAACCTAAGATCTGGTCTTCAAATTTCCTTTATCATGGCATATTAATTCACCTGGCTTTCCTGCCCTCCTATTACCATACTCTTCCTCTATTTCTCAGCTAGCAAATGGATTGTGCATAATAGATAACAACACTTGTATGTCGACATACAATGTCTCATTGACAAGATGAGACCCCTTGGCAGTATCTCATAATTTTTTCATGTCAACTGTTAAGTCCAAAAGACTCTTTCCTTATTTGGGTTTTTTACTGGTTAGCTGGATAAAACATTACTGTAAGATGGTCAGTAGAAAAACCCCTCCCTAAAACATCTTACCAAAGTGTAAGCAACTATGACTCCTCTACCAAATTCCTGTACAAAGTATTCCTGTAGTTGATAGCTGCAGAGTTGCCTCTTGGAGCTCTGGCAAAGCTTTTATTAAGCAGTGTTCTGTCTGAAGCTTAAAGAATAAATATGTGAATAGAAAAGCAGGCTTCAAAAGTCTCTTTTCCTTTCCTTTTCTTTTCTTTTCTTTTCTTTTCTTTTCTTTTCTTTTCTTTTCTTTTCTTTTCTTTTCTTTTCTTTTCTTTTCTTTTCTTTTCTTTTCTTTTCTTTTCTTTTCTTTTCTTTTCTTTTCTTTTCTTTTCTTTTCTTTTCTTTTCTTTTCTTTTCTTTTCTTTTCTTTTCTTTTCTTTTCTTTTCTTTTCTTTTCTTCTTTTATGCAATATTCTTGAAATCTTCTCTGTGAATATACATATAGTTATATGGTCAAAGAAGATTGGATGATATGTACCTGTACTTGTTTTTTCTCTGACATGTTTTGTCTGTATGTATATAATCTTCATTTCCTCTCTTCATCAAGACAAATCTGATCTTTGGTTTCCTTGCCTGAGAAGAAAGAGTATGCTCTGTCCTTCTTATGACATTGGTATATAAGGGAGGAGGACAGCCGCCTTCTAAGAGCTTTCTGCTTAGATCCATCTGAATAACATTTTTCAAGTATTTTGTTGGGGGTTTTGAGTGAAGTCTTTATTTATTGCTTATGCCCTATAGTAGTAGTTGCACGTGTTGTATTTTCATTTTTGTCTTTGTACATGCTTAATATTTAACCCATTTTTTACTTTGGAGCCATCCATGTATTTCTATATAGTGTATACAGTTCAGTTTGGGATCAAATGTTTTAAAAAGTTATTGTTTGCTTAGCTGAGACTTAAAATAGTGTACGTGGAATAACAATTTTCTTCATCTCTTTGGTTTGACTATGGATACGTGAAATTTCTGCTAGTCTTTGAGACACATTAGTAAGAAGATGGGGTCCCTCTTGAGGTTTCTTAATGGTTCCCAGCTCTACCCTGTAATCCAGGGGGCTCCCCTGGCAACTGTAGCTGCTTTTGACAAAGAAAAAATCTTCCTTTTTCACTTTCAAAAGGCAAACTGATCCACAAGACAGTGTAGAGGTAGCTTTCCTCACACAGTGTGTATCACTAATAAAGGAAACTGTGAGCAAACCAAACAGACAGTTAAACCATCTGCCACAGATTAGGAAACTACAGTATTTGATTACTGGTTAGCAAGTATAATTTTGCTGGCAAAAAAGCTTATTCCAGATGTTTGCAATATTAATACATTACTGTGTTTGTCTGTAGGCCTTGTATACATTAATCCTCATACAATAGCTGTGAGATATGTAATGACAGTTATCCTAATTTTAGCTAAAGGAAAAGTGAGGCTCTGAAGAGAAGTTGCTGAATTTCAGATTAGAAGTAATTTTTTAATTCCCACATTTTAGACTAGACTTGGATATAGAACAGTTTAAAAAAATTAAAATGTGATTTAATATTTATAAAATATTTTGATTTATTGACACTACTTTTATGCAAAACTTTCAAAATCATTATTCTAACTTTCTATTTTGTTTTTATAGCCTTATATTTTTACAGATCCACCTACCATAAGAGTTGCTCATGGAAGGATTTTCTCAGAAGTTGTATGTTTTTTCCACCATGTGACACATACCATGCGACTGTATAAAGTCCAGGGTAAGAATTGTGAAGTTCTGTCTCTCTCAGCAGTTATTTTTCATCACTACAGTCTCAGATCCTACCTGTCTATTTAACATTTAAATGCACTTCTGAACTAGTGCAGAATTTGTCAGACTGAAGTTATTACTGTGTCCAGTGCACCATGATCCCTTTCTGAGCATCATACTAGTCATTAAGCTGGCGTGCTTAAACTCAACAGATTTGTTAGACGTACCTCTCAGGATATTTTATAGTATAAATTACCTACAAGGGGGTCCTGAACTTTACTGGGTCTGAAAAGTCTCTCTTTTGGTTAGGGTGAGATTATTATTTTGTTGTTTGTTTTGTTGTTATTTTTTAATGGATTTCTTTGTAATACTCCCTTTTCTTTAATTCTTTAATAAGTGTCTACCAGAAGGATTATACTTCCATTTCACAGTTCATAGAAAATGAGCTGTCAGTGAAAAATCACTTGCCAATTCTAACACATAAGTTTATCTTTTGAGTGCAGTACCTACTTTTTTCTCTTTTTTTCTTTTTTTGACAATTTTTAATTCATCACACTGTTTCAGTACTTACATTGTTACCTATCTAGTCATCGTGGTGAAGTCCTGAACCACGTTCCCAGCTTTTACAAGGAAAAATGATGCAATTATTTTATATATTTTCTCTGTTTACTTTTCAGGTGTGTTTTTATTTTGATTTCTTTATATGAAATGGCCTTTTTCAAAGTTTAAAAATTGATGACTTCACATTGTTGTTTTGCTGAGGTCTGTTTCCTGGACTTTGTACGGGAAGTTAGTTATGTAGCATTACTTCAATTAAAAGAAGGTATCGTGAAGTCTTACTAGATATGAACAGTAACAAAGCATGTGGAAAGAAATAAATATGTGTATACATGCATTTTATCTTTAAATAAAGATCTGATATTCCTGTTGTAACCTACCTACTTGCCAGGAGGTAGAAAGCCTGATCATGTGGCTAATCCAATTGTTGGATAGTACTTCTGAGTCCTACAGCTTCTCCAGCAATTTTGGTGAAACACTGCTTTTTCAACTTCTGGCTTTAGAATTCTGTGAATTTTGAGCAGAAAATACTCTGGCTTGAAAACTCTGTTCAGTAGTTGACCAATAAGTGATTTTTAACTTTTTACGCTTCCATTGGCATCTGGTTTTGCTATCAGCGTGATTTTGTTAATCATTTTATCAGACACTCTTAAGTTTCATCATCTTTCTAATTGTATTTTTATATTAACTCAAATTTTGCAGTAGAAAAGAGCTGAGAGTAATTCATGGTCAGCTCATTTTAAAATTGTAAACTAAAATATTGTATTCTTGTTCAATGCACTTGTGCTTTAATAGTCCCACTTTAAAATAGTCGGAAAGTCTATGACTAAAAGCATCAAAAATGGAGTGTATAGATCCACTTTTCCCAGACTAAGTCTGGGAATATTGAAGTGATTACTTGAATGGAATGCTTTTCATTTAGCACTGTAGTATAATAGCCATTGTTAACATGTTAACAATTGCTGGTACTGCTGCAGGTGGCATTCAGAGTTTAAAAAAGATGAGGAAACAAATACAGAGCTTGACATACTGCTCAATCAGGTGATAAAATCACAACCCTGACTGCATTTTACATACTAAAGAATAGCATAAAAATTGAAACAGGCAGACACTTTCAGCATTCCATTGTGTAAAGCTTCAGAGTGTTTGTTTTAGAATTTGACAAAATAAAGACCTTCTTAAGGAAACTATTCCAATATGCTCTTAAACAGAACTGCTAAAAATTTTAAAACTCTATGTGTAGAAGGAAAAAGAGGCTGTGCTAACCTCTGTCTGTATACTTAGAAATCTAGGAATTTTGTTCAAAGGTATCTTGCCGTTCTGCAAAAGATTCTACAGTTCAGGAGCTCAAACTGATGAGCGTGCCTCTGGGTCTTGTGAGTTGACATACAGTGCACTGTTGAAAACAACCCCAAAACTATCTAAGATTTTAAAATACTGTCTTCAAGTTTTAAAGGACTAAGTTGGTTAATCAGTCCCTCACTTTCTACTGTCTTCTGTTTACAATCCATCAGACAAGCACAATGTAATTTCATCTCACTGCAAAGAGATATTTCATATCTCTGTTCTGCTTGGTGGAATTCTTTTCACAATTGCTAGTCCCATTAGACGCAGAAAAGGTAGAAGTAGTCATGCTGAATAATGGTATGATTCCAGTCCAAACTGTGTCTTTAACTGTTTGAAAAGGTCAGGTTACTATTAACGGCATTTAATTTTCAGTGCAAGGCACTGTAGGAAAAAAAAGCATTACTGAACATCTGTCTGCATGTTCAGATATTTAATCCTTCTTTTAATAAGTAGGCACTTTATTAACAAAAATTTGTGTCCTAGTTGTGGCCATATCAGTGTGCGATTTCTTAATTCGCTGTCCTTAAGGAAGATTCTCCCTGTTTTTATTAAAACAACTGACCCGTTTCCTGCTTAGTGGAACGGTTGCTGTCAAGAAGCTGGTAACTTCATTCTTGTCTGTGAATGGCGACAGCCACTAAGAGTCAAGGGGAGAAGTGAATAGCTAGGTCTTGCTCCAGCATAATTAGCTGCTGCTAAAGACAGCACTTAACAGTTATGTGATGTTTCCTACTGATCTACCAGAACCCATGTTGGTTCTTATCTAGAATTGCTTCTGTTCTACTTCAGTGAAGGTTTCAGACTGTCTGTTCAGTGAGTACTGAATTAGAAGTACTGCTATATCATTTAGTATGTACCTGAACTGGCTTCAAATATCTGGTTAGATATAACAGAAAAGTAAAACCAGAAGGGGAAAACTAGATCACTGTGTTCTGGGAGCATAGTCATCCTTACTTATGTGACAATAGCTTTTAAAAATTGCGACATTTTAAATGTATCTTTCTCATGTAGGTTTGGAAGACCAGTCTCTTGAAGTTTCCAATATTGTGGATATTAGAGGAGAATATAATCGTGAGCTTGCAATGAGAATTTCATCTGACATAAACAGTCAAAATAGATTCTATACTGATCTTAATGGATATCAGGTAATTATTGTCTATTAATTATTAAAGCCTAGGGTCTCAGTTTTTGACTGTCTTAATACTTGTGATTGTAAAGAGTTTCAGTCATATTAATCAAACTCTCATGTTAAACTCCACGAATCATTTAAAAGGAGAAAAGCTTTAAAAATTTATCTGTTACAAAACTTGATTTAGATCAGATGAAGTAGCAACTATTTTCTTTCAAGGAGTTTGTAAATATTCCTTCATATCCTTTTTAACATAAGAATTGTAATACAGTGTGTTACGACAAGCCACTATGTAGTTGCTTGTATATCTGCATGCTGGTTTTCCCCTCTATTTAATTAGAGCCCTTTGGGTAGCACAATGCTAGGTGTGCATAAGGTCCAGAAACTCAGAGAGAACAACTGCTTGCTGCTGTGGTGGAAAAAAGTGATATATTTTTGGAGTCTAATAACTTGTTCTATTGGTAACGCATCTGAGGAACTATAGCGTGACTATTTTCTTAACTCGGACTCTGCAGCACACACAAAAGAAATAAAAATTTCTTTTCCTTACCTTCCTTCCTTGCTAAAAATAGTTTTGCAAATACATTGAAAACCATACCTGCTGAGTAAGAGACTACTGTTTTTCCAGTTAGTGTGTAGTACTGCATTTTGCTGGAGATGGTAAAGTCAGTATTTAAATATGAAAATAATTGTAATAGTACTACTTATTTGTCGTGTACCATTCAAGAATTCCACTAGCACTTTAATAAATTCCCATTATAAACCAACAATTCCATTTCTGCTACCTTGAATCTATTCACTGCTTGCTCTCTAGAGGAGAAAAAAATTTCTCTCATTCTATAACTGTGATTATTTCTTTTTTGTGTGTTCCCTTGATGAATCTTTCAGGTTTTTTTAAATATTCTTTGATCTAAAAGTACATTGAAGTTATCATTTCCAAAGTGGTAATTTTAGCCACAAATCTCCAAAAAGCTAAATAATACAGTGGAGTGAATGCTTCAGTGCCGGTTGTGCTTCTAAAGCACATGGGATAAATGTCTGAAAAGGTCTTTGAAATTTAAATGCATAAAGAGAATGTATTTTATTGAAGTTCGTGTTCATACTGCAGATCCAGCCCAGACTGACGATGAGCAAATTGCCTCTTCAAGCAAATATCTATCCTATGACTACAATGGCTTATATCCAAGATGTTGGCGTTCGTTTGACACTTCATTCAGCTCAGTCTCTAGGTGTTGCAAGCTTGAAAAATGGTAGGTATAAGATGACAGATATAATAAAGGCCTATCCTTCATGCTTGTCTGAAATAGTTCATTCAGAGATTACAAAACCTACTAGCATTTGAAGAAAAGAAATACATTTCTCTAACTCTTGATGAGTTTTAGAATATGTCCATAAAGGAGGAGGTAGAGGTTGTTCCCGTATGAGATCCTGTCATCTTCAATGGAAGATCTGTCTCAAACTAGAGACAGAGGAAAGAGATTGCAAAAAAAAAGACAAAATGAGCAATAAATTGTCAGAACCAGGTAATTTTCACTCAAAAACTCTGATGGTACTCAAGAATGAAACAGCAAAACTTAAATGGTTTGTTCTCTTTTGTACTGCTCTGGTAGCAGAGGGCTTAAGATAGATAATGTGATGCTGATCATATTTTTTGATTTGTTTGCTTTAAGGTAAAAAAACACTAGTCTTAGGATATATGCAATATAGCTTAAGTGCCCTGTCAAGGAAAACAATAGCAGCTTTTATGAAGTCTAGAATTAGTGAAATAAAAGGTAAAAATGACCCTGGGTAAGAATCAACACACTTCTGAAGCGAAATCATAGCTCACAAATTTAATGGAGTACTTTGAAAGAGCTGATGAATATGTTGACAAGGAAAATCAATTCATATTAAGAATTCCAAAAGGGACACAGTCTTGTCCCTCACAGCAGAGAAGGCTATGATGAATGGTCTTGATGGGTGGAAACAGAGATCAGTTGCTCAGTCTATATTGCTACCAGAATGAGGAGGCATTCAATTAAAGTTTTTTTTCAGAGACTTATACCTGTCTGTCAGCCCATGTTAGCCCAGCAATCCACAAAGACCAGCAATTCGACACACAATCCTAGTCTTACTTTAGTTCAAGATGGTAGTATGTTTCTTGCTCATTGCCACCTGACTTCTGTCCTGGATACACAAAATCTGTTTTCACTTGAGGGAAGGGAAGAACAAGTATTTAGAAAAATTCAATAAGTATTTGTATAACAATGAAGTAGTATAAAAGAAAACACCTTACTAAGCAGCCTTTTCTAGTAGCTTAAATTGTGCATTTCTTATTTAGGAAACAAGTACTTCAGTCTTCCAGTTTTATTTAGGAAACAAGTACACTTGTTTGAAGATTCAGTGAGCAAAAACCGCAACAACCTTAATTACATGCCCTGAACTGGTTTCCCTCTGGAGATACAAACTTGAAAAGATATGAACTTCATTTTCCATAAGGCTATTTATGATTTAACATCATGTTTAAAGAGCTATTTTGAATGTCAGTGCTACAGTTCAGTATAAACTCAGAACTTCATACTCAGTCTTCATCTGGTACAAAGTTCTTTCCTACTGCCCCAAGTGAAAACACCCTTACAAGAAGGAGTGATTGTGAGTATTTATATGCTCATATTGCCTGCCTGGTTTTCCTTCTGCCTCCAACTGTGAAACAAAAACAAACAAAGGAAAAATATATTTGGGAGGTGCACTCTTTTATGGAGTGTAAGATGAAGACAGTTCCTCTACAGAAGGTCTCTCCATACAGCTGCAGCTGCTTGGGGTGATTCTCCTCTTTGAGGCTTGATGTGCCAAGTATACTTGTTACAAATAATAGCTAACAGTAATAACTTCCCATGCTAAACTTCTGTTTAGACCCTTATGTTAAAAATTTGCAGGACCTTCTGCTGAAAGACTTACGAAAAATTTTTGGAAGGTTATAAACAGTCAAAGCCCAAAGGTATTAACTGTTTTCATAATCAGTCCTAACAGTATTGATCTGCTACTACTCTTCCATACACAAGAGAAAAATTGTGATTCTTTGTAAGTTATATTTCAGGGTATTTTTCTTATGTTTAATAGAAGCTTTACATGTTCTTGTTACTAGTATAATCCTTTTATTGCTCTTCCAGGTCAGTTGGAAGTGATCATGGATCGTCGCCTTATGCAGGATGACAACCGTGGCCTTGGACAAGGTGTCCAAGATAACAAGATTACAGCTAATATCTTCCGACTTCTGCTGGAAAGAAGACATGGAACAGATGTGGTAGGATTCACTGTCTGGATTTTTCTGACTAATTAAGATACAAATATTTATTTCTGTTGCAGCACTGAACTCAGTAAAGAAATTATTCCATGAGCAGTAGAACTAAGGAAATACAACTTTCAAGGGAGTTTTGTCAACTTGCTTGCATATTCTCATTGTAAAGACTTCATCTTTCACTGTTCCTCACACAAATACCTGCGGTGTCTGCTTTCTCACTCACACTTCAACACATGACTGGGGTACTGTTGTGGAAGTGTCTTCTTTTTCCTTTTATTTTTTTTCTTTACTGAGGAACCTTTTAAAAAATCACTAATTAGTGAGACTTCTGCTTCTTAACAAAGTTAACTGAATCTGTCAAAGGTTGACAAATTATTTTGGCTGGATGGGTGGAAAGAGAAAACATCTTACAAATTTAATTTTCTTAGGAAATAAGATTTAAGTGGAAATATTTATATGCCAAACATATAAACCTTCTCACTTCACTATGATTCTGGGAAAATTGAGACCAATTTGTTGTAAGGGTTTGGGTTTTTTTAACTTGCACAGATCATCTCAGTTCACCTTTTTTTCTGTATTTGTCTTTTGAATAACTTCAATTTTATTTTAGTTCTTTGCATTTTCTCTCTGCTTTTTTTCCTGCCATTTTTGAGAAGGACAAAATAAGTAGTACATCTTCATACTGAGGCAGTAGAATCATGATGACAACACTGAGTGTATTTTAAAATCATCACATAGCTAAAGATGAGAAGTTGTATACTGAGCTGCTAATGAATATGCAGATAAATTGGAATTAATTCTGGTTTATAGTGGATATCATTTACCACTGTGAGAGGATGATAATATCAAGCTTAAAGCTAATTTCCACCACTTAATGATTGACACTCCTTTTTCAGGTTGTACATGCCATAAGGATTTTCTAGTTCCTCATCCTGTATAACACAGGCGGTATATTAACTGCATCTGTCAGTGTGGTGTGCATATACCTGAACTAACTTGAAAGAAGTTAAGTTGATTTGTGCAGCAGTCTAGCTTTGACAACAACAAGCATCGCACAGGTTAATCTACCTTTGCAAGAAGAAACCTGCAGAGAGATACATGCTGCCACAGAAAACTTCCTTAGTACCCAGGGTAATTTGTGTTATATTAAATTAGAATGTGAAGCTGGTAAGTAAGAATTATTGGACATGGAAATCTACAATTACAGTAGCAAATAATGTGAAACAACAGAGACGGATCAAATCAGTTAGTGCCATGATGCTTGCATTGATGCTGTGTGCAGTTCTGCTATTTTCCATAGAACTATAAAATAACTCACTAAAAGGTATCTCTGGAAGTCTTCTAGTCCAGTCCCTGCTCAAAGCAGGTCTGTTTTTGTGTCAGAACAGACTTAAAGAACTGTCCAAAGGATTAGTCATTCATTCAGACCATAATGGAGAAGTGAAGGGTTAGAGCACATTTGGTGCATCCTTCCGGGGGAGCTCCTTGGTTACTTTTTTCTAAAAGAAAACTAGTCCATGCACACTGACACTACTCTGCAAGCTAGCACAGTGGTTAAGGGGGGTTGGCTGTAAGTTTGATTTCAGAACAGCACTGCTGCTTCAAACCAAAACACTCCTTGGGAAGATAGTTTGAGGATACCTCAATTTTGAACAAAGTCAGCCTAAACAACTCTGGGATTATTTGGTTAGTGGAATATTTACATATGTCTTTGCATACACCTCTCTGTTTGGGCTACCAGTCAGACATCAGCTCAGTAGAATAACAATGTATTTCCCTTTTCTTATTAAAATCTTCTTCCTTTCCTCCATTTTTGAAAGATTCTGTGCAAGTTGCTGAGAATCTTTCAAAGGAGAAGGGACAATTACCTGCTACAATCAAAAATATTTGAGGTGTTTTGAGTACCTGTGTTCAAGCATTTACCTTCCTCCCCTCTGACCATGTTTGCTGAGCTTATAACGATTTTAAATAGCTGCAGCAGGGTAAGCCTTTAAGGGCAGTCGGTTCTTACACACTCTTGCACAGACTTGAAAAGAATGAAGATCAAAGCCTTGGGGGACTGGGCATGGTCAAAGAGGTGCTGTTGGCCCAACTCATACAGTGTGCACAACCCCCAGGAGCCAAGCAAGATGTTTTAAGGAAACATTATCCTTCTGGTGTTTATATATGGAATTCCCCTTTGCTATATTTAGAGTGTTCTAGCATTTTGTTTTTCAAAATCAGTAACATTTTCTGATTCATGTAACTGTTTTGGATGTGTTTAAGGAAGGGAAGTAGTCCCCTTTCTTTCCGTTTTGTTAAATGTACAAACATTTTTTTTTTTACTGCATGGTTACTCAGAAGGTAGTTGTTATAATAGTTTAAAAATAGCCCTGTCAAAAAAATTATGAAGAAATTATATGTAGTTTATATATGTAATTGGCTGCAGTGTGACTCACACTGACCCTAATTTTGTTGTCAAGACCTATGTTGTTATTGACTTGAGGAACCATGGAAGCTACAGGAGGAGAGAGTTTAGATCACTTGGCATCTTTGCCAGTGCAAGCTTTTTCTAAAGTGTGTTACAAAATATTTCATTCTGTCTTTTCTCAAAAACAGTTCTGAAGAACAGGAATTTTTCTGTTCTTTGGGAAACTTCCCCATAAAAAGAGAGTGTGTGAAGTGTAGGATGTGCAATTCTTTAAAAATAATTAAAATAAATGAGCATCACTTTGGTGTAATTACTGTGGAGATTTTTGGTTATGACAATATCAACCAAAAGTTTCTTTTAATTTACATCTCCAAAATACTTTTTTCCTTCCCCAACCCCACCCTGAACAATATATTTTAATGGCAGAGTCAAACCACATGAATGTCCTGAAGTGTAAGATTGACCTGTCCAGTGGGTATGTAGAATTCTTAATAATCGCTAGCATACTCAGGTAGCCTGTATTCTCCTAAGTCTAATATCCTAATGTTACCTGGTTTTTGGCTCTTGAATGCTAGCTCATCTAGCCAGTAGTAAATACTCATGCTGATTTCACACACACACACCCCCCCCAAGATGGATACTACAAAAGGTGTATTCAGAATGACGGTATCATTCATTAAGCTAGCTATGTGTGTAGTAAGAGCTGGGCAAATCTCATTTCACTTTACATTATACTCACTAGATTTATTGACAACTGTGTCCTTCAGACCTCAGTTGATGCTGTTACAATTTCTATAGACATCCTTTTCTCTTCCTTCTAGATATAACTAATTCTGTTTATACATTCATTTTGTCCTTGCAAGCATTTTTTGGCTCTGCATATCTTTTTGAATTCTCTCCTAATATTCATTCTTCTTTTTCCTCTGATTGTTAAGCAAGAAGTGAATGCGTTTCATTTTTAAATTGAAAGGATTATTATTTAGCTGAGAATGAAACAGAGTACAGTTATCAATACTTGTCAACAGAGTAAATGTTTCTTTATTTTTGAAAATATATACTCATTATTTTACATTTATTATAAGTTTTGTTAAAAATAAGCATTGATATCTTTTTACTTTCTGGGCCTTAGTGTGGTATATTAGTATAAGAATATGAATGAAATAGGATTTATAGGAAATGGTAATATCTTTGTTTCATCAATGACATAGCTGGAGAAAAGATGCCATACCAGGCACGCACTTTCTCCTTCAGATCCCTATTTCATACCTTGCCTTGACTTGCTCAATTTATATAACTGGATTTATCGCCTAGTCTCAAGCAAAGAGCCAGGATTCAATGGCTCAAACAGCTGCCTTGTTTTGGGGGAGGTTGTTTAGAGAAACAATGATACAGGCAGTTAATAAAATCACAAATACGTGGCAGTCAGATAATCAAACTCCTTTTCTTCCACCACATACAACTACTCTTTTTTTTCTTATTAAATATCTGTCAGTATCCACTTTCTCTGAAAATACATGCTTGATGATATAGCCATTTCTGTCTGATTATGGAGTTGCATTTGGCATTTTCTTGGTGTGCATGTTTATAATGCATATGTACATTTCATATAGTAGCTATATACTATACTGTGCATTGCTATGCTATGTGTAACCACACCTTAACAAGCATAATTAACTCGATGTTTCAAAAAAGCAGAAACTCAACATAAGCCATTAGATGGCCTACTACCATTTAGAAGATTTTCAAGCCCATGTGTAACAATGTCAGATATCCTAATATTTTTAGTTATGACTGCCATAGTGAACTCGTTAAGTATATACAAAATCTTGAACTTTAAAGTCTTGGGGTTTTATGGTGGCCACAGAATAAATAAAAATAAAAAGACATTTTCCTCTCTTCCTCTCACATAGAACACAATGCATCTTCTTTAGAGGTTTGCCACATATATTTAGTAAGAGAGGTATACTTACTTCTTGTTTCATTTGAAGAGAGATTCAGGTATGTGTTAGTTCTTTACAGCTTTGCTTAAGACACTACATTTAAATTATTCTTACTGCTACTACTATATAGATGGTACTGTATTTCTTATACTCTTTGTGTCTGCTGCTTAAGAGCAGTGTTTCTGTCTCTTATTTATCTACAAATACTATCTGCTTTCAGGCCAGCATTGTCCTCTTTTTTATGCCGGGGCACCTTAGAGCTTAATTTCTTTCAAATATTGTTTTTTCTTTACACTGTGACAAAGATGTGTTGCAGAAAGGTTCTAAGCAAGGACAGATTTGTCTCCAAGCGCCATTCACGTGATACTGTCCAAAGCTGTAGGGAGTGAATGTTCTCACTCTACAACAGGGCAGCAGCCACTTCTTGTAGCTGGCTCATGGTGAAGTAGGTAGTACAGAGGACTGCCTTCCTCTGATTTCTGGACTTATAGCTATGTCTCTCTTGTGGTTTTGTTGTTGGGGGGGGGGGGCGTTCTGTGTGTGTATGTCTCTACAGTGAATTACTTTCCTTCGGTTATTTTCATTTGTCTTCATTCATGTGTACCTGTCTGCCAGCTCTGTTTAGCAAGAAAGTATTTTACTTCAGTAGTATGCAACATATTCAAGCTTGATCTTTCCACTTTTAGCCCGTATAACTCACCAAAGTGGGAGAGTAGAACTCTTTCAGGTATTTTCTGAGCTGGTACAGCTTGAGGTCTTTAAATGTGAACCTTTCTGTATCACCACTTCTAGGAAGGCATACTTGTTCGTGCTGCAAGCTCTGGCAGTAGGGCAGAATCCTTCTTAAAGGAGGGAGAAAGGCTGCAAGTCCAGCTACTGCTGCTTGTATTTTCAAGTGAAATAAATCTCAGGGGATAATCTCCTTACACTTGGAACAAGCAGTTTCCATCAGCAGCAAGAACTTCACGTAAGCAGCAGACTTCCAGTGCAGATAGCCTCTCTGGAGGACAAAAATTAGGAGATATCTTTGTGTAGTTTCTGTCTTTATCATCAGTTGGGTGACCTACTTCCTCATCAAAGCAGAACTCCAGAAAATTTCTGCTCACTATGTTGTGTTGTCTTTGGGAACAGGATAAGTTCTTCCCAGTCAACAGGAAATAATCTATCACTGTGTCCCTTCCAAAACTCTAGCATGGGTTATTTATTTAGGCATTAAGTCCCTCCTCCTTTCTCCTGCACTGTTATTGAACAGTATAAACACTGTAAGAAAAATTAGAAGAGAAGAAATAAAATTGGTGGGAAAGGCTATAACTAAAGTATAAAATACTTCTATTGAAAAAAGCATGTCATGCTGTCTGTCCGCTTTTGTGATCCCTTTCATCTGACTATACTGATGGCTGCATATTTGTCAGCCTTGGTAATTATGGTGATGTGCTTATGATCATGGTGACTAGTGACTTTCTTTGCCATCTGTACGCTTCTTTAGGCCAGTGAGCAGCTGTTCTCCAAATGATTTGTTTATAGAACATGATTGCCATTATGGCATCCAATTAAAGGCTAACTAAACTAAATGCAAGGACCTGACAGTTATGAAAGGAACAGTGATAGGTGGAGGAAGCGAAGGAACCTAACCAGGGAGGAGTGGAGCACACTCAACTGGCCATGAAAGGAAGAATATTAGATTGTTCACTGGTGTAAAACCCAACAAGACAGCTCAGCAGAAATCACTTTATGCAGACTAAGGGCGTTATTGCCCAAAGGAGCAATAGATGATTTGGAGGGAGGAGAAAATTTTGGACTTTAAAAAAAAAAAAGTAAAAAAGTAAAAGAAAAAAAAACAAGACTTGTTATGGGATGTTCAGTGGAAGGACACAGGAGGGGAAAGAGAAGGATTGAGGAGGAACAAGTGGGACAAATAGGGGTAAAAGGGGCATAAAAAGGTCTGATCAAGTCCTGTGCTTGATCACCACAGCCTATCCTGTATTTTTATTGTGCGTGCACAACCTTTTCTGAATCTTTGTGAGCCATTAGCCAACTTCAGGTAAGACTAGGAAGCAACTACAGTAAGAGATCTGTGTGTCAGCTATTGGAGAGACAGAGAGAGATCATGGGACTGAGGGACCAGTGCAACTGACTGCCAGTTGCTGGCAGGACCTCTGTTTTCTGTGTGTGCATGTAAACTGCTAGCGAGCTTCAGGCTGACAGGCAGGGATGTGAAATCTGAGCTGGTCAATGGTTAAGAGGCCTAAGGCCCAGGCCAGGACATCAGACTGACTTAAAATCTGCACTAAGGGATCTGTGGTTGTTGAGTGTACTTGTGAATCAAGAAAGTGAGGTTCTTTGACTAGTGAACTTCAGACCTGATCAGCTGGAGGATGCAATCAGGTTCAGGTTGTTCTGCTCATGTTGCCCAAGTGCTCTGTGTTTGCATGGGTGCTGGTAAAGATGCTGCTCTCTGCTACTTGTATGGCTGGCCATGTGTGTGTGTGTGTGCCTACTGGGTATACATGCTTGGCCTTTCTCCTGCCTGGTCTTGGAGGAGCAGAACCACAGCAGGCTCCCATCTATCAACCTGGGATGAGAGGAGTCCCCTGGTCTTAGAGACTACCATATTTGGCTCTAGCAGACTGGGAAGAACTTCTCCTGTGGGTCCTAATTTCTTTGGATTTGGTTACCTATAGCAGTCCCCGGTTTCCTCACCTGCAGTTTCAGTGCCAGCTAAGAATCCGCAGGCAGTACAGAAAATCTATGATGATTTTAGAAGTCAGTGTGAACCAACTCACAGCCTCATGGATATTTTACAGTGCCTCAGAATTTTCATTTCTTCTATAATCAGCCTCCAGGGACCCATTCGACCTAGTGTGGCAGAAATGCATTTCCAGTGTAACAGCCTCCAAGTGAATTGAGAGAAAAAATTTCCATTCCCTGAGGTAAAGAGGTAATATCAGTTTTTGTCTGCTCAGCTGAGTCCTCCTTTGCTGGTCACTTCAATAGTAATCAAAAAACCCTAAGCATTCCAGATCATGGTTCTTGAAACATATTTCCAAAAGAATGTATGCTTTGATGTGCAAAACTGTAATATAACTGGTGAATATTTCAATGTTGACAAAAATGTATATATGAACAATTCAGGCAGATCTAATCTCTATATTTTTCAGGATTTTTGCCTCCCCCCCTCCAGGATTTCAGGAAAGACTGATGCTCTAGTGTAGCAGAAAATAATCTGGCATCAGTATTCTTGCTTATAATCTTTGTAAGATTTCAGGATAGCTGCCTGTTCAGTACTCACATTTATGGCTGTTATTTCTGGTTGCAATTTATCCGAGCCTTCCTAGAAGTCTAATTCGTTGCAGAGGACCCGCTTTTTTAGAGAGATTACCTGGAGATTGTTCTGCTGAAGATTCATGTGCAGCTTTGAGGTCTTAGGTGTTCTGAATCCCACTGCTCAGTGAAGATCTTTCTAGGACCTTATTTGATTTTAAAAAAAAAAAATTACCTCTGCAACCACTAGCCAGTTTGAAAGCTGCTTGAAGTGATGGTTCGTATTTTCTTTGATACGTGATTATATCAGCATTGCACTCTTGGATACTGAAAAGGAATTATTCGCCTCAGAAGAATTCATCCGAATTCTGACTAATTGCTATTTGTTGTATTATGGATGTAAGCCCCATTATCTAACATCCTTCTCCTTTCCTTACCAAAAGCACTAGGAATTTTTACAGGCAGACAAAAATCTAGTTCCAGACATTGACCTCAGAAGAAGAGGAATGATACATCATAGAATCATAGAATGGTTTGGGTTGGAAGGGACCTTAAAGATCATCTAGTTCCAAACCCCCTGCCATGGGCAGGGACACCCTCCACTAGACCACGTTGCCCAAAGCCCCACCCAACCTGGCCTTGAAAACTTCCAGGGATGGGGCATCCACAGCCTCTCTGGGCAACCTGTTCCAGTGCCTCACCACCCTCACAGTAAAGAATTTCTTTCTAATATCTCATCTAAATCTCCCCTCCTTCAGCTTAAACCCATTACCCCTTGTCCTGTCACTACATTCCCTGATAAACAGTCCCTCTTCAGCTTTCCTGTAGGCCCCTTCAGGTACTGGAAGGCTGCAATCAGATCTCCCCGGAGCCTTCTCTTCTCCAGGCTGAACAAGCCCAACTCTCTCAGCCTGTCCTCATAGGAGAGGTGCTCCAGCCCTCTGATCAGCTTCGTGGCCCTCCTCTGGACTTTCACCAACAGCTCCATGTCTCTCCTGTACTGGGGCCCCCAGAGCTGGACGCAATACTGCAGGTGGGGTCTCACAAGAGCGGAGTGGAGGGGCAGGATCACCTCCCTCGACCTGCTGGTCACACCTCTTTTGATGCAGCCCAGGACATGGCTGGCTTTCTGGTCTGCAAGTGCACACTGCTGGCTCATGTTGATCTTCTCATCAATCAACACCCCCAGTCCTTCTCATTGGGGCTGCTCTCAATCCATTCCTCCCTCAGCCTATAGTTGTGCTTGGGATTGCGCCGACCCATGTGCAGGACCTTGCACTTGGCCTTGTTGAAATTCATGCAGTTTGCAGGGTCCCACCTCTCCAGCCTGTCAAGGTCCCTCTGGATGGCATCCCTTCCCTCCAGCGTGTCAACCACACCACACAGCTTGGTGTTGTTGGCAAACTTGCTGAGAGTGCGCTCAATCCCATTGTCCATGTCACCGACAAAGATGTTGAACAGTGCCGGTCCCAGTACCGACCCCTGAGGAACACCACTCGTCACCGTTCTCCACTTGGACATTGAGCTGTTGATCACAACTCTTTGAGTGCAACCATGCAGCCAATTCCTTATCCACCGAGTGGTCCATCCATCAAATCCATGTCTCTCCAATTGAGAGACAAGGATGTCGTGCAGGACAGTGTCAAATGCCTTGCACAAGTCCAGGTAGATGACGTCAGTTGCCCTTCCCTTGTCCACCGACGCTGTAACCCCATCATAGAAGGCCACCAAGTTTGTCAGGCACGATTTGCCCTTAGTGAAGCTGTGTTGGCTGTCACCAATCACCTCCTTATCTTCCATGTGCCTGAGCATAGCCTCCAGGAGGGTCTGCTCCATGATCTTGCCAGGCACGGAGGTGAGACTGACCAGCCTGTAGTTCCCTGGGTCTTTCTTTTTACCCTTCTTAAAAATGGGGGTAATGTTCCCCCTTTTCCAGTTGGCGGGAACTTTGCCAGACTGCCAGGACTTCTCAAATATGATGGCGAGTGGCCTGGCCACTTCATCTGCCAGTTCCCTCAAGACCCGCGGATGCAACTCCTCAGGTCCCATGGACTTGTGCACCTTCAGGTTCCTTAGATATTCTCGAACCTGATCTTCTCCTACAGTGGGTGGTTCTGCATTCTCCCAGTCCCTGCCTTCTGTGACCTGGGCAGTGTGGCTCAAGCACTTGCCAGTGAAGATTGAGGCAAAGAAGCCGTTGAGTACCTCGGCCTTCTCCATATCCTGGGTAACCAGGTAACCTGTTTCCTTCTGGAGGGGACCCACATTTTCCCTCATCCTCCTTTTCTCACTGACATACCTATAGAAGCTTTTCTTGTTGTCCTTGACATCCCTGGCCAGACTAATTTCTATCAGGGCTTTGGCTTTCCTAACCTGATCCCTGGCTGCTCGGACAGTTTCTCTGTATTCCTCCCAGGCTACCTACCCTTGCTTCCACCCTCTGAAGGCTTCCTTTTTTTTGTTTGACTTTGCCCAGGAGCTCCTTGTTCATCCATGGGGGCCTCTTGGTGTTTTTGCTTTACTTCCTCTCTGTTGGGATGCATCGCTCTTGAGCTTGGAGGAGGATATCTGGATATCTGGATATTCAGAACTTATCAGACTTTGATTATTCTTTTTTGTATTACTAAGAATTGGATGAATTTAAAGCAAGCGCATCTGATTTTTACTTGGTGACATAACAGCCAGGCAGTCTTGCATGTAAAGACTGCAACTATGTTGTAACCATTTACTGCTTGATGTCAATTTCATTAATTTGACTAGTATCAGTCCAAAATAAAACCTGAATTTCTCTTCCAAGTTGGGAGCTTTAGGGCAATGTGTGTGCAAGAATGTTGTGCAATTTTCTCACTCTCTTCCTGTTTAGAGACACCTCCTTCTTCAAGTGAGGAGCACCCTATATAGTAAAGGGTTCAAGATGTTTGCATTTGGGGAAGAATGTGTGTAATTTTAAAGCTAAGGCATCTGTCCTTATCTATCACTTATTTGTGTCATGTGTTGTAAAACTGCATATTCACATAGTCAATGATGTTGTCTGCCATTATGTTTCTCACCTGTAAGCAGGCTAGCACAGTATTACCCAACCAGTTTCTCATGTAGAAGCAGCATCTCATCAAACATACAGATGGTTGTCAATCTTTGCATCGTACAGAAGAAACCATTTTTCTTTACATGTTTGTCTTTGGGAAGCTTTAGATTCTTTGGCTGACCGTCTCAGCTGTCAGTTGCTAGATTAAGGTTGACAGATATTTAATAATATTGTCTCTCTGTGTTTTGGGACTAGAGATGCTCTGAAAAGTCTTTCTACTCGACAGATTCGATTTTCCAGTCCAGAAACATTCTTCTTTGAAGAGCGCTGCCAGTTAGTTTTCTGAACCTGTGACAGAGAAAGTCAATAAAAGTTGTTTCCTTACACAGTGTGAGAGAAAGCAAGACACTTTTTCCTTCCAGGAATAGTCCAGGTGGTTTGGTATCAGACTGTTTTGATCTGCATCCCTTGATTTAGCAGGCTCAGCATTCTGTCTTGTCCTGGTTTCCAGCTGGGATAGAGTTAATTTTCACAAGAATCTGGGAGGGGACGCAGCCAGGATAGCTGACCCAAACTAGCCAAAGGGATATTTGATACTATATGAAGTCATGCTCAGCTGCCGTCTGAGGCTAAACCATCACATAACTGTTTCCAGATTTTATTTGAATACACTGACATCTAAAGTCAGCATCCACATTTCAGCATGTTTGATCACATAGTTTGGATGCTGGTGAGGTTTTGGAATTGTTATTTCTTTCCTGACTAGGGTTGTTCATAACAGAGAACAGTCTAGAGGAGGAGTAAATAGTCAAGATTTGTGATTTGATATTCTGTCTGCCTCAGTTTCCTTACTTCCGTATGAGAAATTTTAGACTACTTAGTCTGTATGGAAAAGTTAATTGCTTCTCTGTTAGCTCAACTGAAGTCCAATTATCAAGTGTTTCAGCTTTACTTTCTTCTCTACAGTATTTTCCATTTCTTTCTTCCATTCAATTACTAAATGATTTCTGAAGAGTCTAATTAGTGGTTTTCCCCTCTAATTAAGGACCTCAGTTCCTCAATTTAGACTCTTACCAAAAAACCCTTTGAGTCTTTTCTTAATCTGTTCCATACTCCATTTATCGATAAAATAGCTCATTTCTGATATAACAGCACTTTTAATAGAGGAGGCCATTCTTAGAACTTGTTGAAAATTGTAACCTAAGATTATACTGGAGTGTAGCTCGTTAGGTTTTTTCCCTCAAAACTAAAAGTTTAGAATTATTCACCTTACTTTTGATGACAAGGAAAGATCCCATATGGGGATTTGTTTACATATATTGCACTGTCATTTCAACACAGACATAACTGTATATGAATGTGCTTTAAGGTAGTTTAAAAAGGCAGTATTTGCTTTGATTGGAGCTCATTAAGCTAGCACTCAGCTGTATCAGTGGCATTTGTCAGAATCTTGCCAGTATGTTATGTTTGTAAGGCTGCCACTGGAGCTCCATTCACCCTTTGAATGTTAAACACTGTCACTGAAGTTGAGGAAATGATGCCACTTTTGAGAGAGCAGTACTTTAGATGGAGGCTGTGGGACTACGCCTTCTGACTTAGCATCAGCAGGGTACAAGCCGCCCACATAGTGAATGTGCATATAGAGTAGCTATTCTTCCAAATGAGTCGCCTGTACATGCGAACCCTTCCCATCCCTCTCTTTTCCCAGAGTCCTGTTTAAATTTTGGATCACTAGATAGAGAGGGGAAGGACATACTACAATCCTTTCGTGACTGTGATGTACCTAGAGGGGAGTGGGATTTGAAGTGTCTCTTTTGGCTCTTCTGTGATAGTGTTGTCTTAACAGTGTTTGAAAAACCCTTTTTCCCTTGGTCTTGGCAACTTTCGACACCTGCTGTACTCTCCATTGCTATTGCTATCACATAGATTCACTGAATGATTGCACTTCTGTTGATGCAGTCATCCAAAACTGACTGTCGTTCCAGATGTGGGAGTACCAGATTCAAGATAAAATCTCCATCTAAGTCTTAGCATAGCTTTTCAAAGTTTCAAAGTGGATAATGCTTAAGTAAAATGCTTATGCCTGTGATAAAACATCTAAATGCAGCAGGAGCAAAAATGAGCCAAGTTGAATCAGCTCTGGTTCCAGCATTTGCCAGAGTCCTTCAAGACAGTGTTTCTCTACAACCTTCAATTCTTTCCAGAATCTAGGAAGCCACTCTTTATGGTTCTGCTACAGTTTATCTGAGAATTTTGTCCCATTGTCCATTAATAGTAAATGATTCTCTCCCATCCACATTCTTCTTCAAAGTTTCCACTGTCTTTCCTTCCATCTTTCCTGATTTCTCAACTGCAATATATGTTACTGCATCTTTATACTAAAACCACCTTTTTTATTCACATTACTTCTGTTAGCCTTAGAGATGGCTTTGAAGGATTTAGTCTTAGAAGATTGACCTGCTCCGAGCTATCTTTTCTTAGAAAGGCTGAGGATTCATGTGATATTTTTACCATGGATGATATTTTACTTTCATGTCAGCCAATATACAAACCTGCCTCATATTTTTTCCCTGTACTTCTGATCACTTCTGGGATTAGGGCAAGATTTTGACCCATGGATGTCATGCTTGTGTTTATGTACACAGTATTTTTCTATTCATGGAACAGATACTTTCAGAAAGATCTCGTGTCTCTTCTCAAATGACTTTGGCATTTTCTGAGGAACATCTTTTTCTGAAATTGTGAGGACATCTAAATGAGTTCTGTTTGTTTTCCGCAAGCACTGTACTTCCAGACATAAAGTTGCACTTAGAATGAATTTTCAGTCAGTCTTCCCATAACAAACTGTGGCCCTTCTCCAAGTAAGTATTTGAGATGTGTTACAGTGAGAATTTGGATGTAAATAAAACATTTAAAAAAAAAAAAAAGTTGTTTCTGTGAAAGCTCACCCTTCTTCCTCTTTCCAGCTCCTTGGGGTCCCTTAAATCTGAGAAACCTGGAGTTGAGGGGAACTATGCTGGATATGGGGTATGCACTTCTTACTGCAACATGTATGTAGTGTATGTTGGGCAGTGGTTGAAAGTAGAGGAGGAAATGACTGAACGTCAATTCTGTTTAGGCAAAATCACTGATCTCAAATGCTTTGAGTATTGAATGCCCATTGTTCAAAAGTGCATGTGAAAAACTGGTCTGAAATTACTCTTGTTGCTGGACAGTAGTTTTGCCTTCTAGTCATTCTCAGGTATCATGCCTGGACCAAGGAACCAGTTGCAAGGGCTTTTGATACATCTTTTGTTTTAAATATTATACTAGGATGCAGCAATTATTTGACTGATTCATGTATAATTTGTAAGGTATTCTAGGAGACGTTATTTTAAATTCTCAGATGCAAGCAATCAATTTATATCATGGAAAAGATATATAATAGTAAGATTGAATAATAGTAAGAAAACTGTCAATAAAATGTTTTGACTGACTTCAGCATATCTATGGCAACAGAGTAAATGGTTTTCCTTTTGGAGTGAAACAGAATTCTTTGAGAGAACATGTATGTGCACATTTTCCCTATGGGTAGAGTGTGCATGCAGTCACTTGAACAAAGACCCTTAGCTTTAGCTGTACTTAGAGCAAGCTTACTCGTACACTAATTGTAAAGGAAGAAAATCATGACAAGGAAGTTTGCCAGTGATGGTGAACCTTTCAAGGTAATAAAAAAAAAACCAAACCAAGGCTAACTGAGAAATTGGAGGACTCAAGACTGAGTATGCATTGTCGTGGTTTTCAGCTGGGATAAAGTAAATTTTCACAAGAAGCTGGGAGGGGACATAGCTGGGACAGCTGACCCAAACTAGCCAAAGGGGTATTCTGTACCATATGACATCATGCTCAGTATATAAGGGGGGGGGGTTGGCTGGGTCATTGCTCGGGGATGGGATGGGCATCGACTCCAGACGGTGAGCGAATAGCATTGTGTGTCACCTGTTATAAGTACTGTTGTTATTTCCCTCTCCCTTTGCTGTCCCAGTAAACTGTCCTTATCCCAACCCACGAGTTTTACCGTTTTCCTCCGATTCTCAACCGCATCCCACCATGGAGAGGAGGGGAGTGAGTGAGCGGCTGCATGGTGCTCAGCTGCTGGCTGGGGCTGAACCACGAGCAGCATGCAGTAAAGTGGTAGATGGAATTCAATGTAAATAAATGTAGCAAGGCACGTGGAGGAGCAATCCTCTACAACTATTACCATTTTTGGAAAGTAAATTGGGGGTCATAATAGGTCTATAAAAATACTAGCCTCAGTGCTTACTAGCTACCAGAGAGGCAAACAGTGTTAGTCATTACAAAGAAAAGCACCAAGAATAAACCAGAAATTATCATCTTGCATCAATTCAGCTCTGGCATATTTTCAGTTGCTACACGGTCAGATGTATTTAATGCTACGGCAGAGGTATAAATAAAGATGCATATATGCATACGCACCCCAAAACAGGAATTACTGTTATGGTTGTCTATTTTAAGCTGATAAATAATCCTCCCCTTTGCTTTAAGGGTCTCCCATTTATTTTTTATTTCTGCATTTGCAGCCTATCATAAAATGCAAATGTAAGATATCAATGCTTAAGATACTGTTTTCAGTGAACTTTTTGCAAAGTTTTCACTAAAAATCACTGGTTTAAACAAGCAGGGATTTATCTGACTATGCAAGGAAAAATAAGAGAAAAATAGGTTTTCATGCATTTCTAATTTATTTTCACTGATATTCTAAACCAGAAATTGCCTTTTTAAAGTTTGTTTGTTTTCTTTTCTGGCTTCTATGGAGATTTAACTAGCTATTGTGAATAGTCATCTTGGGTTTGTAACACAGTTTCTGCAGCCATGTAAAAGCACTGCAAATACAAAACTTGGGAAAGTGCAAAGGTTCTAAAGTCTTGGGAGACAGTCCCTTCAGTTCCTGCCAGCATGACCTTGAAATAAAACTGGAAAAGAAATCTTTTACATTGCAGACCAACACAAAGGTGCTTGTTGCAATTTCTTCCAGCAGTTTTAAGAAGTTAGATTTAAAAAGAAAGAGGAATGTAGGATACAAGTTAGATGAATCTGAAGAAAGTAGATAAGAAATACAGGACAGAAAATTTATGCAGAAAAGGAAGCCTGCAAAAGGCTGGCCAGCTGGCTATCAGTACTCAAGTAGATACTGAATACCTAGGAGCAACTTGCTAAAGTAGTAACTAGTTTCTTTCCCTAAACTACATTGTTTACACATCAAGGGCTAACGCAGAAATCTGAGGAACAATTTAAAATGAGGTGTCATCTAATGATGATTTTGAAAGATGTACTAATGATTTGTAAAAACAGGAAGTATACCTAGTACTGGAAGAGAATTAGTGGATGATCAGAAGTTTCCAAAGGTAATTAAATGGACACTCTGTAAATTTAAATTTTCTATTAAATTAATGGAATCATATATAAAGTGGGTTTCAAAATTTAGACATGATGGTATATTAACTTGATTTTACAAATATTCTCTCTTGTATTTTGCAGAATGAAGAGAAGGCATCAGTCAGTTTTCCCTCACTTCTTAGCCACGTGACTTCTTCTTTCTTAAATCATCCTGTAATTCCAATGACAACATATGCAGATTCAGGTGTCCCAGAGATGCTAAATACTTTTTCTCCACTCTTGTCATCCATGCCTTGTGACGTGCATATAGTCAATCTGAGGACAATCCAATCAAAGGTAAGGTCAAACCACTATTTTTATGAGCAGACATGTGATATAGCTTATTAATATAGTCTAATCAAATACTTTATTCAAGTAAAGTAGTTTGTGGGAGGTTTTGTTATATGATATACTGCAGCATGATGAGTGTTTATTGTTAATTCTGCAAGAACTAGAGCTTCAGTAGCGTGAAATACAGGAACTGTTTATTCACAGCATAATAATATGCATAGTGCATTATTCTTTCTCTGGAAGGGTGCATACACTCTTGCCTCTTCTGTATTAGAAAGAATTAAGTTTAAGGTCATTAGACTGTGTTCTGTGTACAATAATCTGTGTTTAAACCCTGATCCCATTTGGAAGACTTAAATAAAATCTATCACATCTCAACATCCATAGGAATTGTGGTGGGTTGTCCCTGGCTGGAGGCCAGGTGCCCACCAGAGCTGCTCTCTCACTCCCCTCATTCACTAGACAGGGGAGAAAAAGTATAACGAAAAGCTTATGGGTCAAGATAAGGACAGGGAGAGATCACTCACTAATTGTTGTAACGAGCAAAACAGACCAAACTTAGAGAGGGAATTCATCTGATTTATTACTAGGCAAAACAGAGTAGAGGAATGAGAAATAAAATCAACTCTTAGAACACCTTCCCCCCACCCTTCCCATCTTCCCAGGCCCAACTTCACTCCCAGCTTCAACCTCCGCCCCGCTCAGCGGCACAGGGGGATGGGGAATGGGGGTTGCGGTCAGTTCATCACATGTTGTTTCTGCCGCTTCTTCGTCCTCAGGGGGAGGACTCCTCTCAGCGTTCCCCTGCTCCAACATGGAGTCCCTCTCAAGGGAGATGGTCCTTCATGAACTTCTCTGACGTAAGTCTCTCCCACAGGGTGCAGACCTTCAGGACCAGACTGCTCCAGCATGGGGTCCCCCACAGGGTCACAAGTCCTGCCAGCAAACCTGCTCTGGCATGGGCTCCCCTCTCCACGGGGCCACAGGTCCTGCCAGGAGCTTGCTCCAGCGTGGGCTTCCCATGGGCCACAGCCTCCTTCGGGTGCCTCCACCTGCTCCGGCGTGGGGTCCTCCACGGGCTGCAGGTGGAATCTCTACACCCCCTCATCCTTCCTCCATGGGCTGCAGGGGGACAGCCTGCTTCACCATGGCCTTCACCACGGGCTGCAGGGGGATCTCTGCTCTGGCACCTGGAGCTCCTCCTCCCCCTCCTTCTGCACTGACCTTGGTGTCTGCAGAGTTTCTTACATCTTCTCACTCCTCTCTCCGGCTGCAAAAGCTCTCTCTAACTGTTTTGTTTTCCTTCTTAAATATGTTATCACAGAGGCGCTGATTGGCTTGGCCTTGGCCAGCGGCGGGTCCATCTTAGAGCTGGCTGGCATTGACTCTATCAGACACAGGGGAAGCTTCTAGCAACTTCTCACAGAAGCCACCCCTGTAGCCCCCCCCGCTACCAAAACCTTGCCATGCAAACTCAACACAGGAATAAATGGTTAAAATATTTTTAAGCTTAAATACAAGACCTATTTTAATTATTCTAACATCAGTTAACAGTCCTCAGTTGCTGTGAAACTGTTCTCCAGTAAGTTTACAAAAAAAGCCAAAAAACCACACTCAAAGAAAAAACCTGTTTTGTACTCAACTTACACAATTGTAACCACCATATTTCAATTTTCTGTTTGATAAACCATAGAAGTAGAATTATGTGTGTATCCTTCTTCCGCCAGCTCTTGTATAAATTCTGTTCAGTTTTTCAATACCTTTTAAAACGTGGGTATATTAACTTTATGCTGTATTGCAGTATCACTCACCAGTGCTTTTACCATAGATGAAATCCCTTTTAAATTCTGCCATACTTAGATACTTACAAACTACAGTTGTCCCTTCTCCCTTGTAGTCTCCATGCTGGTTGAGGTAGAACTGCTCATCCATAATAACCTCAGATTATATTCAGAATATCTGCAAAACTTGCCATTAGCTACTCTTTTATCATAGTTCTTAATTTTTAGTCTTAATCATTATTTTAAATCTTAAAAGAATTAGTTTACTTTCTTGCACTTTCTCTGTTAGTAGCTCAGTCTCATGTACATTCCATCAGCTGTGACTGTTTCTTATTTTGAATTTCAAAGTGGAATAAGTCTTGATTCTGTGGACCTAACGCTTTTGAAGAGTTATGAGGAAGCTTTCTATAGAATTAAATCTTCACGTGCAGTGTATGTTCCAGACTTCACTGTAAAATCTTTTCATTTACCTCAGCCAGCTCAGCACACCTGTTTGCTTCAGCATGTCAAGTCCAGGAGCAGACCTTTATGAATGTGCCCCCTCTCCCTTTTCGAGGCCTAAACTTCTTCCCCTTGTTTGCATCATGTGGCCATGAAACTTGTGAAATGGAAGGCTGACTCTGCTTTTTGAGTTCAATGTTACTACCTGTAGGTGAATTCTACAATTTTGTCTGGGCTATACCAGCCCCACTATCCCAGTTGGTGTAAGACTGAGGCTGTGATCTCTTCCCTGTCCACAACTGTATATTTCAATGATTACTTGATTGACAGCTCTTGAGCTTGCAGTATTACTTCGTGCACTTCAAAGTGAAAGTTATCAGTAGTCATAGGATAGGAGCACTATCGTTATAGGTACAGAACAGTTCTTCCCTACAGCAGAAATGGTGCTATGCCTTACAAACAATTTTTTGCATGCCAAAATGGCCTTCTTAAATTTCTCCTCACTGTATGTTTCCTTTTTCTGTATTCCAAGAATTTGAATGACAAGTGTCATCATTCTGGCTAATTGACAGAATGCAATTTTTTCTAGAAATGTAGATGACTACTGCATTGCTTTAGCTGTTGAAGTTGATTTTCAAGAAATTGTATCATTACAATTCCACAGTAAAGGGTACAAAATTAAAATAAAGTATTATTAAGATTTAAGGTAAATATCAGAACGCATGAAGTTCAGAAATTGCATTAAAGCATAAATGAGAAAAGACATAAGGGAATTTCTAGTTTCCCTTTAAACTCTGCTCCTCTCAGTGGGAAGAATATTGCAATTGTTGTAAGATACATGATCTTGCCATGGAAGAGTCCAGTGCCTAAATAAATTTTTAATAAAGCTCCAATTTTTAAGTGTTTGACACAGATTTTACCTACCGTAAATAGACTGGGCCTCAAGATTTAACAACTGAGTACACTTGTCCCTTTATACTAAATATAAATACATATTTTTGCCATGTTGCTTGAACTTTTCAATGCATGTCTGTTAGCTTACAGTAATCGGATAAAAAAAAGTGTTCAAATGGGTTTTCTTTCTCATCAAAATTTTAGCAGCATTGCCCTGGGATACTGCTTATGAGAAAGCCTAGCAAAATTTTTTTTCCAGCTAGAAGCCTGATGTGAGAACCACATTTTATTTCTCAGAGATCAAAATCAAATCAAACTTTGACAGCTCTTCCAAGAAAGGCAGAGATTTGATAGTACAGTAGTTAGGGAATTTTTGTCATATAACAATGCTGTGAAGTTTAACAAGATTCAGGATGTTATTGTTTGTTGAAAATTGAGAAATTTGTTACAGGTTTTCATGTGGTTAGCATGGTCATGTTTAGAAGATGCATTTGGTGTAAATTAGGTTCGTCCTTGCTCAGACATTCCTTAGGCTTGCATACACCTGATCTAATTTACCGAGAGATGATATAAGAAGAGGTAAGTTAAAGTAGATACGGAGGCTGTGGCAACTTAGTCAGTCTTACACCTGCTTTGATAATAGGTTAGAACAGCTTAATTTATTACACATGGATGCTATGTGCATGATAAAGTCCTGGGAATTCTAAAAGGTTGACTACTATATCATAGATATTTATACTTACCAAAACTTTTCCTGAAGGTGTCATTAATTGTTTATTACCTTTCTGGGTTTTTTTTGTTTTGTTTTTTTGTTATTGTTTTTTTTTTTTTTTTTTTAATTTTAATTAAGATAATATTTAATTTTAAAAACTTAAGATATTAAATATTCATGTCATCATTTGAAATGCATAAATGCATTTGTTATGCAGATTACTACAAGATAATTCCACTGTAACAGAGAAAGTGTTGATACCCATTACTGGCTTGTCATTTTTAACATCAATTTACCCCACAGGAAGTCAGGCTTTTGCGATATGAATTTTAATATTTCACTAATACGATGTTTAGGCAGATGGTATTATTTTGTGTGCATAAAATGTCTACTTTCAAGAGCAACACTGTCACATCAGTGACAGTGAAAACCAAGTCAGGTCTGTCATAGATGGAGACAGAAAATTATTTTGTCACATCATCATTATTACCTTCCTTAATGTAGAAAGTTATCTTATCCAATAAACAGGATAAGAATTTTTTCAAGCATCAATGATATTAAGTTCTGCAAACATGTTTGAACATGCTGACTGTAGACACCATCTATTAATTAAAAATTTGATTTTTAGGTTGCTATAAGCTAATGTTGTTCATGAAAATCCTCTCAAACTGAGTTTTATTCATGATTTGTAAAATTTGCAAAGTTTATACCAGTCAATATTTTACTGCAAGTTATCTCATTTCAGTTCAAAATACTGTGGAGTAAATTTTTACTATTTTAAATGAGAAATGTAGAAAACACTTAAGTTTAACAGCTTACCATGTTTTATTACCTGAATGAGTACTTAATACTATGAATTTGTCATACTATGAAGCTGTGTCATGCTGGTTCAAACTGTTCCAGGATCTCCTTTATTAGGAAAAAATTGGTTTGGATCTGAAGCCTGTTAGATTAAGACCTCTCTTGGGTATTACACTTTCAAGAGCTAAAACATCACAAAGTGCCTAACGATTGTTGGCATACATTTCTTCAAGGCAATAGATACTTACTGAAGTACCAGAAAGAACCTTCTTTTTTCATGCCCTTGTTATATATGTAATATGATGAAGAGCTGAAGAATGTAAAACAACAAGAAAGAAAGAAAGAAATACATCATAGAAAATAAATGACTAAGGTGAGTGTAGCAATACAGGAAACAGCTTGCAGCATGAAGGGCATCTTGTCATGTGCCACTCGTGGTGTGAAGAAAGCTTGTATACTCATTCATCTATAATGTGAAGAATTTCTTTGCTGTTATTCTTGCTGTACAAGAGTGGTTTTCTACATTTTAGTGTAAAAGAAAAAAAAGAAAGTCTTTGTGTCAATTAAAGTTTCCAAGCCAGTTCTAGGCTATGACTGTGTTCTGAAGTACAAGATCAAAACAAGATTCTGATTTGAGGCATTTATTTGCTATCCTCGTGACCATTTGTCCTAAGTGATTTTAGTGATTTGGTTCAAAACTAGGAAATAGAGATTGTACGTTACTCTTGGGTTACTTACCAGTGCCTGTTGAGCCTCACAAGCGCTCTGTGTCTTGTCTTACAAACATAAAATTTAATGAATGTTTTTATTTTAGTGTACAGTTTCATGTACACCTTAATCTGAGTTAGATTTTAGAGGGCAGCTTTGCAAAATGAAAGCTTGATGGAAAATAATCACAAGGAGTATTTAAAAAAATTTCTGGGAAGCCAATTAATACAACTGTGATAGCTACATTTAAATTTGGAGTCTGTACATGTGCATCTATTGAGCTTTAAACTCCTTGGTTAACAACTTACATTTATATGCTGCAGTACTTTGTACATCTAAACTGTCTTTGCTGTTTGGTTCTTTCTATATTTAGTCTTATAAACATTGAAAGAAACATGACTGTTCAATCTAGGCCGGACATTATTTAAGGCATAAATGGCTCTATCGCTGTAAGGTAATGATAATTTTACGAGGTTCTAAAATGTCTTTCTAGCTCTGCTACTTTCTGAGTAATTTTTTGTTTATTTCTAGGTAGATATTGAGCCGTCTGATGAAGCTGCTCTGATTCTTCACAGAAAGGGATTTGACTGTAGATTTTCAAACAGAGACATGGGTCTGCTCTGTTCCACTACTCAGGGAAAGGTATACTGACATTTTATGGATAGCTTACCTTACAAGTATTGCAGAAACACTCATATTTAAGTCAAATTGTGGGTGAAGTCTAGGTAGTTATTTCTCAAGAGTTATACTTTCAGGATAATATTTAAGTTTATCTTGAAAGCTACTTTCCATTTGATAAAGATACGGATCTGCTGTAGTGTGGGAATGACTATGTAAGCGTCAACGAGTAAACTTCTAGGTCAGTTTTAATCTCATTAACTTCCTTTAAATGTTGTTTTCATATAACACAGATCAGTATTTCTCAACTACTTTTTCAATACTGTTTTAGAACTTTACTAAGTAAAAAGAGTCAGATTACATATTCTGAAGTGTATCTTTTGAATATTTGTAACATATCCACAAATTATGTGACCTTTACCTTGAAAACTGTTGCTTAATATCGCATGTCCTTTGTCTACCCATGCTCACTTACATGACCTACACCATTGCAAATATCTGGCTGTTTTGTAATTGTGATAGAATTGATAATGATACTTAAAATTATTAAATATAAATTATACAACTTTGTTCTGAGCATTACAGATGGGCTGGATGGTTATGAAACTGTAGAAATTTTGTAATCAAATTTTGAAATAGGTTTGGGATTTTCTTTAAGCAGAAGAGTAAGTGTTGTTTGTTTAGAAACAAGAAGAGTTTTAATCCAAATATTTCTGATTGATTTTTTAATATATTAACTTGCTTTGAAATGTGGTAAGTGAACACTGCCTAAAAAGGTCTAATTTAGTGCATGGCATATGAGACATAGTACTTAAAAATATTCATAATCTTTGGTGTAAGAATTTATGTGCTGATACCTGTAAGGAGATGTATCATTTGAATCATTATTAGAGATTAGGTTAAAGTCAATTTTAAGTTATACACTGTATTTTCTAAATATATTTCTCTCTCTTCCAGATAAAGGTGCATAAACTCTTTAATAAATTCAGAGTGGAAAGTCTTACACCCACGTCTTTATCTTTGATGCATTCACCTCCGGATGCCAGAAATATAAGTGAAATAAATATGAGTTCTATGGAGATAAATACATTCCGGATTAGGCTAAAATGAAATCTGGCTTTAATACTCAGATAGAGAAGCGGAATCTACTATTATATCTCCTCTAAGTTTCGTGTGCAAGAAGAAGCACATGATTGCTATTCCACCTTCTGGATACTGTGAGAAAAACACGCGTTCTGTAATTTCTTTGACCAACATAGTGAAAAGCCATGTTGCAAGCAACTTTTTTTTTTTTTTCCATGAAATAGTAACATCACTATAAGTTAATGCAACAAGTGAAGAAATTTCTAAGGATGTTAAGCTCTCAGCAGATTAAATCTCAGGTTAAATGCTAACTAATGATGTTTCTGGTGTTTTAATTTTCATAAAGAGGGGATTGATTTTAAACAGCCTTCTTTGCTGATCCTAGATGAATTTATGTACAAATAATTCAGTGTAGAAAGTCCTGATGCAGCTTGGAAATAAAACAGAATAAAATGTTTTTGTGTAGTAGCTAATGTCCAAATATTTACAATCATTTATATAAATGACAATAATCTCAATGTATTCCACAATTAATTTCAATTTCTTCAACACAAAGGGGATTATTAATTGTGGTAAAATGAAAGCCTGCAGTACTTGTGATAAGTGATGGTAGATTTTAATACTTCTACCATTCACCTGAGTTATGTAAATAAGAAAACGTGAACCTACAAAATAATTTTGCAATGGAAATGTTTAATAAAACTCCCATTTTGTTACTTGACACACTGGGATATGTGCAATTATTCCATTATCATGTATGATGAGAAATGTCCATAATTATCATGAATACAAGATTTTTTATAAAACTCATTTAGATACCAATGTTCACTGAAATGAGTTTTCTATTTCAAGGTTACCATATCAAGATAAATGTGCCTTATTTTTTTGATATGTCTTGTTACAATTTTGGTGTCTATGTTAATGTTTTTTGGGGAAAGATAGTTTCTATAATACTTAAGCTGTGTATCTCCTATTTGACAATGCTGGCCACACTCTGATCTATATCCTCCTGCACCAAGTTTGTGCTATCTTATTCAGAACATTTTGACTATTTGAATGTATTAAAATGATGTCATAACATGAAACACAGACAAAAAGAAGAATTATTATAAAATCTAAATTCAGCTGCTTTCAAGGAAATGGTAACTTGATGCAGAGAGTTAATAGTAAGCAAGATATAGGTTGCAAACCCATCAAAACATGTGCTTGTATGTCACAGACTGTGGTGATCTGTTAATTCAGAATCATGTGCCTATATTTTAAACAACATTTTTCAAACTTGCAACCTCACTTACATTACCAGTGTTCACATTACTGAGGAATGGTCTTACTTTTTGCTTTGTTTTCACGTATTAAGTAATTCATATTTAGTGCTGAAGCTATTCAAGTGTGAAAAATATTCCCCTAAGTAGAGATGCTGTTTATGGTTAATATATATAAACATGCACTTGAGTATGATGCCATTTCCTAGTCTTCATTTATCTTCATAACTCTTTCTTCTATCTCTTGCTTATGCTTTACTTTTCCATACATCATTGCTTATCTTTAATACTAATGCATGAAAAGTCATCATAACTGGTAAAAAGGTGTGCTGTTTTCTAACTCTAATATTGCCTACTGTGTTTAATTTCATCATTGTTGTGCCACAGTGTATGAAATTATATCATGTAGCTACAGGCTATCTTAAAAGAAAATGAAAGTGAAACTTTGATTTCATGCATTGTCACAGGTTGGATCTCTGTTGAGATTGTGTAGGTTTCCCTACTTAATTCAATCTACTGTGTGTTTAGTAATTAATGGAATACTTAGTAGGATCCAGTACAAGTTATATCAAGAATGTAAGAACCACTAACCACAAATGAAAGAATCAGATGGATCTATTAAACAGGTTTTTTAATTTTTTTTATGCAATAAACATGTACTGTAACTTTTCTTAGCTGTAGTATTTGAAAATACTATTTTTTGGTTGGAACTCAAAGCTTGGTAGACTAGCCAGCAGAAATTTCTCATAACATTTATTTTGTTGCATCTTCAGAATTAAAATGCTTCAGAGACTTTTATGTGTTCTGTGCAAGAGAGCTTTCAAAATACTATGTCAGTTTTGTTGGGCAGAAAAATAAAATTTTGATGCAATAAAGTTTTAAAATATTTTGCCTGTTGGAATTGCTTCGAAGAGATGTTTCATATAGCATTTGATCTTTTCTTTTATCATCAGCTGTACAATCATGATGCCTGAATTTTCCTTAACCAGCAGATTTAATCTTTGTTCCTTTATTTTGTATATTTTTGTGTAGCAAAAGAACAGCCTTCAATTTGGGATCCTTTCCCAAAATCCTTAACTAAATCAAAACTCCAGTCAAAGTCTGATAACAAATTTTATTTTAAATGGTTCAGAATGTGGCTGATGGGTTTAGTGGTGGTTTGTTTGTGTGTTTGTTTCAACATCTTTTATTGAATTCTTATGCTGTGTTTTTGTTATATTGGATATTTCAATTGAGGTCTTGGGGTTTTGTGTATTTGCCATCTAATTTAATCATATTATTTTCATTTTTTCTATTTTTATATCTGCTGGGTTTATAACTACTGGTTAAGAGAACCAAGCATCCTTACTTTCCAGTATGATTTTAAAGACAATGCTGTGTAGGAAATGATTTAAAACCTTGTAATTACTTTCTATACCAGAGTTGTACCTGTACTAATTTTTTTTTTTTTTTTACATTCCTTTGTCTTAAATGTATTTGGTTTATTTGCTCATATTGTCTGAAGCAAACTGATTTCGACTGAAGGTTTTTGATATTTTCTCTTGGAAGGTTTTGTATCTTATGGGGATATGTAAAATAAGATCTCTAATAAAAGATAGCGTTATTGTGAGATGTGGTCAGTGTCATTAATGCGTTAGCCATAGCTTTTTTTAATTTTTTTTTTTTTTAAAAAGAGAAACAACAAGCATGCCTTCTTTGAGAAGGTTGATGTATCAGTAGTTTTTGGGAACGACAATTAATCTGTAGTGATATGAACTCCTGATGAAAGAGGCAATCTATTTCACAGTTGCCAAACAGAAGTAGATAGATGTTAATTTCAGAGACGTGAACATGTGTGATTGCACAGTGTGGGAAGGGAATGGGTAGATCCTCTTTCACAAAAGAAACCTTGCACAGACTTAGCAGAAAATAGTAGAAGGTGAAAATTCTATTTTTATTTTTTTCTATTTGAATTAATCTCATTTCTCTTTTAACCATTTGAGAGTAATGGAATGGAAGCTGTTCTTGTTAATTTAATTAACAAACACTATTAGAAAATAAAGTCAAAATATCAGTTAAACTGTAATTAGACTGAACACTTTTAAGAAAATAATCTAATGCTAATATAATATGCTGTAATTACATATGACAAGTTGAACAGGCATAGATGCTTTACAGGTTTGCTTCCCAAAGTGCTGATAGAGCTTGAGCATAATGAGTTGCAAAGATAATTAGCATAAATTTCAGTCAGTGCCTGAAGCTATTTGATGTTGGACAGGATAGTCTTGGCTATAAATATAAAAGTATACATATACTATGTGTGCATACACATATATATTCATACTATGTAAATCTCCATAATTTTAAAGCTGATGTTTCAAGATAAATATATAACATCTAACTGCAGGAGGCGACAAATGGGTATAGGTCCAATTTAAAGTACCCTTTACTTTTTTAAGGTCACCTACTCTAGAACCCATTAATATCAGCTTGACCATCCAGACAGAACATATTCCACTAATTTCAGTTACCAGTAAAGTTGTCTTTTACTTTTTGAAGTTTTTTTTAATTCTAAATAAAATATTTGATATATACCTGTCCATCATGTTTTAAAATAACGGGTACTAGATCTCTCTACACATCCTTACTGATACTGACATTAAAATACATTGTTCAGATTTAACAGGTTGTCTGATGTGATGAGTTGTATAATCAACAAAATATAAAATAGAGATTCAATTTGTTGTCCTATTTATTTTAAAATAACCATTCTGTCATAATATTAAGAATTTGCAACAACAAAAACCAGCCAAAGGTATTAATGTTGTCTTCTAAAAGAGGAAATATAAAAAAAAAAAAAATTAAAAAAATTATCCAGAACAAGCTCAATTCATTGGAGAGCTATTGGGATTTTCAGCCAGTATTCTTATTGATAAAATGTTTATCTATCTCCAAACATTTCTGTAAATTATAATATTAAATTGTGGACCTGTCAGTCTTTTAATATACAAATTTTCTGAACTAATAGATATTTAAATCACTAGCTTTTGTCTGCCAAAATTTCTATGTAGTAGTAATGATGCATTATTTACATTAATCTCCTTCCTTTAGGTAAATTATTTAATAACACTGAGGGTAATGAGAAAATAATTAAATAAAAAATCTCCGTCATGTGTGTAAACTTGTGCTATTTGAACTGTGAAGATAGGGATATTTTTTATCATACATTTCAGAGCTTCAGGTTCTCAAAATATAACGTATTCTTCCTGCTATACGGTGCCTGTTAAAAGGGTGCCCTTTGACTGAAAGTCTATGAAATCATTCCTATTTTGGGTATGACTAAACTGGAGACCTCAATCCCAGCAGTACCTTTCCTGCTTTACTACCAACCACCCCTCCCTGTGCATCACACACATCCACCATACAGGAAGATGCATGCCTCTTCCTCTCAAATCATGACCTACAAAGCAACTTGCAGCCTCCTCAGATAGCTAGTCAATTTCTATCTCTAACTTAGGTATTCCTTTTGTGTTACTTTCTCTCCTTTCTTAGCATGCCAAATGAGTGCATAGGCATTTGTAGGCTACAGACTGTACACAGCTCTTCTATCTCTGCCCAGTGTAATCTACAGAGCTCTCTGGAGTCAGACTGCCTGTGGTATCAGCCAAAGCATGAGATGTGCTGGATGTCAGCACTCAGCCAGCTCTTCAAGAGTTATATGCTTTTAATCTACATCAATGAGCACACGAATGGGGCATGTGCCCTGTTTGCTTGCCACAACTGCCTCACATCACTCAACTGCTCTTCAGGAACATCATATATTTTTCTCTCTGAAAATCCCCTTGAGTAGACTTCAATGCCATTCTCCCTTTTTCTCCTCCATTTCTTTCCCCAGTTTTCTAAAATAATTTTTTACATTAGTTAGCTGGAATTGTGTGTGATCAAGAATCCAGGAATTCCTGATGCTCATCAAGAGAGATGGGGGAGTGCTGACAACCTACTCTCAGCGCTCAACATAGGTAATGTGATGTAACATGATCTCCATTTCAGGACCTGTCAGTCATCACCAAGTTTACCTGTAACCTACCTTCCAGAAGTCCTGCATATGCTCAGAATTAATTGGTCTGTCTTGATCAGGCAATAATAAATCAGAGACTTTTTGATAATGTCTACTGTTTGGCTACTACGGACCTTCTAAAATCAGCCTGTTCACATCAGTGACCAACAAAATCTATGATTTCCATGGTTTGTGATGCTTTCTCTTTAAGTTCTATGTCAGATGTTTCCTAACTCTATTTTCCAGAAGCATGCAGGCATGACCCTGTCTGGAAAAAGAAATCTCTAGTTCAAGTAACTTGTGTCCAAATCTCAGTAAGAATGGCATGCAGTTGAATTTGTTCTGAAGAAATTAATTAGACCTTTTACAGCTTTCTCTTTAGAACTCAAATCTCTTTAAAACATAGGATTTTCACTGTAAGAACTTAATGAAAACACTAAAATCAAAATCATTTGCAAGTTCTCAAATTTTCAGTAAATATTAGCTTCAAGTCAATTACAAAGACTTTTCTGCATAGGAATTGTCTTATAATATTGCAAAAAGTGAGCAACAATGTATTGTGAACAATCCTCCATGATACATATTATACGCATATTGTTGTAGGCAAAATTTCTGAAACTGCTAGGTTCTGCCATCTTTTAAGACAGTGAAAGTAGTTAAGCTCTTTTTGAAACAAAGACAACTGGAAGATTTCCAAGAAAGATAAAAAAATTACCTTGCACAGATGATGTCTTTGTTAGAACAAAAGGTTTAGGCATATTGAGAAACCCAGCCATAAAACAACCGGACAGTCAAGTCACATAAAAGAGAGAATCAGCAACCTGATTGTGCTAGATCAGAAAGTTGTCTGGAAAACAGAGGATATTAAAGTTTTGGCCAACTTTGAATTTGATAACAGAAAAGAGCTTGAAACACTTCAGCAGTAAAATGTGCTGATGAAAGAAAATTAGCAGTTCCAGATGACAGTGAAGGTCAGTTTTCTGATGATGCCAGTTAAATGCTATCGGCAATACTGTACATTTACAGCAGTTCTTCTCAAGGCCCACAAAGACTTGAGGAGGAGAAAGCAAACTGTCCCAATCCAATTCATGCAAGTCTTATATCTTTGTGAAAATTCCTTGGTGGTTTACTTGGTTTAATTCAGCATGGTGGCCAAAGGAATAGATGTGAAAATGAGCAAGAAAACAAAACAAAAAAAAGCCTGGTAATGACATTGTGTAGTTCTGTTCTGCCAGGGACTGGAGCTTCTCTCATATGAGGGGGGTCTGAGAGAGCTGGAACTGTTCAGACAGAGAAGAGAAGGCTCAGGGGAGATCTTTTCAGTGGTGCTCAGTGACAATGGGCATGAACTAAAACACAAGAAGTTATGTCTGACTGTCAGGAAACACTTTTTCACTGTGAGGGTGACCAAGCACTGGAATAGATTGCCCAGAGAGGTTATGCTGAGGCTATCCTCAGCAATGCTCAGAAGCTGTCTGGTCTTGGGCAACTGGCTCTAGGACAACCTGCTTGAGCAGGGGTTTCATCCAGATAACTTCCATAGGTCCCTGCCAACCTCAGCCATTTGGTCATTCTGTGATGCTGCATGGCCTGTTCCTGTGAAGGGGAAGAAAGGCTTCATTAGATAACCAGAACCAGTACAAATCCAGATGCATGTCTGAAGATGTGAGGCCAAAGATGATCACTGAAAATTGAAAGAAGGAACAACCCTTACCAGAAATGTTTTTCCTGGTTCACTGTGCAGCACTGAACATTTCCAGGAAAAAACAGAAATTCACAATTTTAAACCAGTAACCTCTTCCAAGTTAAAATAAATTAAACAATATGAGTTTAATGAAAGCAATTCAGATAGACCGTGATTATGTCAAAAGATTGAATATAGCTGTTACAAACATGCCAATTCTGAATGGAGCATGCTAGTAAAAAAGTCTCTCACCCAGATAAAGAATTAAGGTTTGCACACCAAAAGGAAATTGTCTATTTTGACAGTGCCAAAATCAGTTCCATTGCTTTTGCTTGTATCTTGGTAAATGAACTCTACTGGCTTGGCTAGTAGACATGATAAAGAAACTGTGAAAGCTCAAATGCTGTAAGGCAAATTTATTCAAATAGTTTTGGCACAGAGATCCACAACCTAATCAACTAATTGGTCTCCAAACAGTCAAAATGAGTTGTGAATTTTCATTCACCAAAAATTGGGCCTTTGGAATATGAGCCCAGGTGCTAATAATTTGGCTGAGTTGGGTTTTAATATAGCTAATAAATGTGTAATTGTTGCTAGCAAAGGTGCCTTACAGATTGAGTTTGTGGAGGCTCATCTTTAAATATATGGTCTATGTGAAAGTCATGAATTGTAGGCTATAAGTAGCTTTCCAGTACGGAATACATGAGGAATAGCTGAAATATGAAACCTGTAGTTTGAGAGATTTTAGCAGTTAAAGCTCCTGCAGATAAGGATCAGAAATGGATCTCTGTTAATTTTCTGAATGTTTTTGACAACTACTAGCGAGGTGGTAGGGGGATTTATTTTTAATATATAAAATATGAAACAGTGAATCATGTAAGTGCTAGCCAAAAAGCAAAAGCAAATACAGTTTCATTCCTTGATGATGACGACATACATTTAAGGGGTAAGAACCAAAAAGCTCTCCCAAGCTAGGATTCAAAAGCAATCTTCTAAATACAGGAGAAAGAAAGTCTATGGTTCAGTGACCTAACAAGAGTCTGGTATGGGGGCACATGTGAAATAGGCACCACCTAAGTAAACATCAGGAGCAAAAAAAAAAAAGTTGAGATTTCGTGGCTTTGTCAGAATCTGTAAGGACTCTTCCAGCAGTCCTTGTCATCTTCCCCATGTTTCAATTAAAAACACAAAGCAAAAATCACCTGCACCCCCAACACACTTGTATTTCATCCAGTCTCTGGGAATGTCATATCATGTCTGTCATGATTTCTAGAATTCCACAGTATAAGGTCTACAGAAGTCCAGTTCACTTTTGTATTGCAAACTGTGGTCAAAATATGGGTTTTACTGGGCTTTCCAGGCACGCTGCTTTCACATTGGCACTGCCTGAGTCATTAGGCACCCAGAGTCTTGTGACTATGGTGACAGGTAGCATTTCAGATATGCAGGTCACAGAGTAACTGGGTTGGAAAGATGCTGGCTGTGCTGTGATGGGAGGAGTAGAACTGTGGGTGGTGAGGTTGGGAGTCTAAAAGTGAGGGCAATCACCATTTCAACACCACCTTACATTTGGAACAAGTTGGAAACTGAGGTTAAAAGGATTTTTATCAATTGGCATTGATGCATGCTAACTTGGCACCAGTGTTAGGTTGAATTTTGTATTCAATACTTGGCTTTAAAAGCAGGTTCTGGCAAATAGAAACCAATCCAAAGGGCAAAGGAAAAACGTTTTTGTGGTAATGCCAGAGCTGTGATAATACAAAGTGATTTCTCTTGTCTTACATAATGCCTCAAACCATGTTTGAAGGCTATTGCTTGCTTGCTGAAAGATGGTATCTTGGTACATATTACAGTCTTTGAACAAGAATCAATATAATTTCAATTGGCCTGTGAAAACACAAGAATGTCGATATGAACAAATGTGAATAAATGTGAATCATTTCAAAAGAGATTAATTTATTTTAACCACACAATCAAAAAAGAGACATTTCCATGAGCAAAAACAGAACTGAGAATGCTCAGAACTGGATAATTTCCCAGACAGCCATAGATGGAAGAAGTTTTGTTGGACTTCACTCCTATTATAAATCATCTGCTTGTGGATTTGCCAGTTTTTCAGAACTCTTGTATGGATTAAATAAGAAACACCAATTTATAATCTAGTGGTCAAAGTTGGGAAAGTTATTGTGGCTGTTCGTATACGTATCTACCCATATTGTCTTTCACAGTGGACACAGGTTTGGAAACACAGAAATTTTGCAAATCTGATGTCCATATTGCATAAAAAGCTAAAATCTACTTTATGAACTTGTTGAGAGAATCCAGTATATACGTACTTTCTGTACTGTTTGTGTCACTATTACTATGGGGAAAAGTCTGCAGTTACTGCAGAGATCTTTAGTCTAATCTAATGGACAAGTAACCACTTGCTAATCAGCAAATGTGAAATTCTGTTACATTAATTTTGAATTCAGTCCTTATTGAATCACTGCCCTTCAGGAAAATAGCAATACATTTGCTGTGGAAAAGATTTGGTTTGCTCTGGAAGATAGGATTTATGTCTATGCTCTAATGATTAGAAGAAATATAAATATTCCCCGTTCCACTGCTGAGAAATGGGTATAGGATAGCAGGCTTGCACTCAAAGACAGAAGATTTTTTTAAGATGAAGAGACAATTAAGTAAATTTGTGGAACTGGAAAATCAACAGGCAAGTATGCATCCCAGCAATACAGTTCACCTTCAAGTTGTCCTGGGTTTGGCTCAGATAGAGTTAATTTTCTTTCTAGTAGCCAGTCTATTGCTGTTTTGGATTTAGTATGAGAATAATGTTGATTACACACTGATGGTTTCAGTTGTTGCTAGGTAGTTGTAGTGCTTACACTAAGTCAAGGACTTTTCAGCATCTCACACCCTGCCAGGTGCACAAGAAGCTGGGAGAGCACAGCAAGGACAGCTGACCCAGACTGGCCATATAACATCTTGCTCCAAATATAACTGGGGAAGTTGGCTGGGAGGTGGGATTGCTGCTCAGAAACAAGCTGGGCATTGGGTTGGATTTTTTTCTGCATGTGGTGAGCAATTGCATTTGTACATCACTTGTTTTATTATTATTGTTATTACTATTATTATTATTATTCTCTTCCTTTGTTATCCTATTAAACTGTCTTTATCTCAACCCATGATTTATTTTCCATTCTCCTCCCCATCTCCTTGTGGGGGGAAGGGTGAGTGAGTGGTGTGTGGTGCTTAGTTAACCACTGGGGTTAAACCATGACACAAGTCCATGAGAAATTGTTCCTGATCACAAAGAGAATGCTTGGATTTCAAAGGTTAAGTATTCCACAGTAGAGAGGAAAGCCAACTGATGATCAGAGCATGGCTCCACTGCTTGCGCCAGGAAGGGGAAGGATTTACGATTATGTCATTATTTTAAACTGTTGGAAATTCTGCAGATCTAAAAACCTCAGTCAAGGTAAGAGATAAATTATCTGGGGAAAAAAGGAAATTTGGCAGTGGAAAATGTGCAAAAACCAGGATTGAGCAAGCATCTAGCCAAGATGGAAGAGCAGCAAAGTACATTACATTGCTGTTAACATATCTGGGACTTTGAATTGTGTAAGAGGTCTGAAACTTAACAAATAGAAAGAGAAGTTTACAGTGAATGCACATCTTTGCTTCTGTTACACACCAAGAGAAAACCATGAGCCTGCGGTGCTTTGGCAAGCTGAGACATTCGGAATCTAAAAATTCATACTATCTTAGGAAACATGTAGTCTTTTGTAGGATTTGGAGGGGACAGTGGAGTTTGGAGTGATGACTTGTGTAAGCTAATGCTATAAAAATAAGATCAGTTTACAGCATCTGGTTGCTCAACAACAGTCAGTAACAATCTGGTTGGCAGACAGCAGCATTTCTCATAGCTGGGCATCAGCAGACAACCCTACAAAACTCTTGTTTGGAGATCTTGGAAAGCACAAATGGATTTCTGTCAGTTGGACAGTGTACAGATCCTGCCAACTCAACCTGATAATCGTTTCAGTTTGAGTAGAGAAAATGTGATGATAACTTCTGACAAGCCAAACGGAGAAGCCGTTTTAAAAAAAGTGGATATTTGATTCACTCTGAGAATAAACAATACCAGCCTCTATCTGAAAAAGGTGGAGGTCCTATAACTTTTCTGACCCATGTAGCAAAACAATGTGTAAGTTGAATGTGCTTCTAAAGGTTTACCAAAATTTCTGCATTAAAGTCTGATTAAGGAGTTTTTCTGTTGTAAGGGCAATGCTACTAAAATCATCAATTTTGAGATTTTAGCTGCAGAAATGCTGTAAAAACTTTGTGCCTGTGAATTAAAACAGAAAAGACAGAAAAAAACAGATTTTGGAAAAATACAGCATTCCTCAGGTTTACTTTGAGAGATGGCTTAGACTAGTGGCTGAAGGTAGAAAGAGCTTGGTCTGGCCTCCATCAGGCATTTGAACAGTTCATCTTGATTGAAATTCTAAGTTCCTTACTGCTATCATGTTCTCATGGAAATAATTTATCTAGATATGCTGTTTGAAGTTACAGGAATCTTGAAAATTAGAACTGAGACCTTGGACATGTCTCTCTGTGATATAAGGGACCAATGCATGAGGCAGGGGCTGTGTTCTGACATGTTTGTAGTAAACTTTGTCATAAAGTAGAAGTATTGAAAGCATTCAGTAGTTTCATTCAGGAGGATACTCCATGGCAGCAACTATAGAGACTAGTGTGGAAAGGCAAAGTTTAGCCACAGGAGGCTAGTTTCTCTCTTGGTTCTCTGCTTTCAGGGAGAGTAAATAGGTCTTCTGCAGAGTAGCTCTGAGAAGAAGTCTGCTTTTAGGTGCACTGAAGCATTCCCTGCATATGCCCCTTTCATCCTTGTATACAGGTCCTTATAGTGATATCAATCTTCTGGGGCTCACCTTTATGTTTTGGAATATTATCTCACATCAAGACATCAAATAGCTTAGACACAGCAGTTTTTGAGCCAGAAGGATATCTAAAAAAAAAAAAAAAAAAAAAAAAAGCCAAAAGTCAAAAAGAGGTATTTTTGGAGGCTGTGATATAACAAATTAGTACCAGTGAAGACTGTAAGATCAACGCTAGAATATAGGCTACATTGACTAATTGTATGTATGTACCTTCTATCACAGAAGGATGGGCTGTGGCTGAAATTTTCTGCAATGACTTTGTGAACTTAGTCTCCTTCTTGCAGCTGAACAGAATGTCCAGAAAGTAGATTGCTGGGTTGGGAGCTCACTTGGCACTGACCTGCAGAGGAACCAAAGATTTGGTGTTAGGCAACAGTTAAAATTAGCACAGTCAGGATGGAAGGCTGGTAAGAGTGTGACATGTTAACAATGGGAGAAGAGATACTTTCCTTTAAACCTAAGGTGGTACTGTTTATAACAAATGACTCAAGGGTCCCAGCTTTTCAATTAAAACACTTTCAGACTTTCTAATACTTCCTGAGTATTTAATGTGTTAAATATTCAGCACATAATGCTTGAAAGCATTTAATGTATTCTGCAAATATTGGTGGATTATAGTACAAGATCATTGGATCTGTGCTCTTCCAAAAGCTTTTTGAAATTTATGTAATCCCCTTGTGAAATAAAAAAGGAAAAGAACACAGTTAAAAATCATGTACCTATTAGATTATTTAGTGATTACAGTAATCTTTTTTGAATTTATGGTTTTGTATATTATAGTGTGCAGATGCATGTATTTTTTTTTTTTTTTGTATTTTGAATTTCAGGAAATAATTTTATTTAGGACTTACTATTTGGAAAGCAGATTATTTTCTCAACATAAAATGCTGAGAGACAACTCTTTGGAATGGATGATTTTTTAAAAAAAGAAAATATTTGAAAGACTTTATTTTTATACAATACCTGTACATTGTTCCACATTCTTGAAAATTATATCTTTAGATTAATACACAAATCAGTTTCTCTAAATATTTTTTCCTTGCAAACTATATGAATTAATCTATAATTCAGACATGCAATCATTAACAAGCAATACTGCACCTCCAGTTCAGACATAGATTATTTTCATCTGTCTACTAGAATATAGGCAACATGAGCATTTACATCTGATTCTTGTTGCTATGACAATGGCTTTGGTCCCTCTTTTGTGCTTGGAAGAGCGTGCTTGCTTTCTCCAAGTCTAATGCTCAGTTTGCTCTTCCTGCTCCAAATTCCTTACATGAAGAAAGATAAGATAAGGTCAATAGAGGACTAACAACAAACAAGATAAGGAAACATTTTTGATTGTAAGTATGCCTTCAAATACAATTGAGGGAAAGTTGTGAACGCAGAATTTCTTAAAATGTAGGTCTATGCATGGCCAAGATTGTCTGACTATACATCTCTGCTTTTATAAGAGTGATACAGTTCAGTGGAGGATATGAGAATTTTGATAGAGTTTTCACTGTAATTTAGGATGTGATAAGGTTTGTATCTGAAGCCAGCAGGGCAAAATAAAGTGTCATTTACATTTCCGAAGCAGTACTAAAATTAGTGTCCTAGTGTTGACATTTCAGACAACAGAGAGATATACTTTCTCCATTGTACACTATTTAAACATCTGTATTCAACTGCACAGGCAATCAGCTAGTGCAGTGACATCATCACAACATCTGAAAAAAACACTTCTCCAATAATACCCCTGCTAGTTAATCCAAGGCTGTAAATGCAATTGTGAGTTTAGGACAAAAAAATGTCACCATTTCTTCCTCGCTGGCTTAAGTGTTTTTACTTCCGTGTCCTCTACCTCTTGGCAGAAAATCTCTGAGTCTTCTGCGTAGTACCATTCAGCACATGTAGCACTGTTACAGTCCTTTCAGTAGCAAATAACAGTAATTCTCGCAGATGTGGACCACATGCACATCTTGCTCTTCAGTTATCCGACTAGCAGTTGTATGCCTGTTTTTTCAATTTTTTATTATCGCTTAGCAAAACTTTCCTGAGAAAGTTGCACAAGGTAAACCACCCATGTAAAAAATTCTCACCTAATTTAGGTATAAAACATCCTAGAAAGTCTTTGAGAGTTTAAGAATACTGATCAGTGCTTGCAGCTATCACAACAGGATGTTAGTTGTTGGATTCACAGAGAGGATACATAGAATAAAGGCAACACCATTAACCTTCTGTTCACATAAAATAAAAATAGAAGAATCTAGCTTCCAAATCACTTCAATATTGCTGTATCTGACTTCCTAGCTGTAGACACATAGCTAAAAGCCATAGTTTGCAATAACAAAGCCGGAAAGGCCTTATGCGTTGTGATCATAGCCACTTCCATTATAACAAGTCAGTTCTGGTTCAAAAAAAAGTTGGGAGCATTTTGCACATCCACTCAGTGTGCTGCAAACATCTCTGTGATTTGTTGTGTTGGCAAAAAATGGTATGTTGAGATGGCTAGTTGCACTTTTCTTTCCAAAATTAAGTCTGATGTAAGCTGTTGCAAACTGTGGAATGGGACTGTGATGCCCCTCAAGGAAATGAGATGCTGACAGTATTGCCCTTTAGCATGAAGGCATTCTAGATTTCTTCTGCGTTTAGACATATTTGTTGTCTCTCACAGATCCCATTTTTTCAAGATGACGTGGCCCTCTGTTGCTGACTTTGCTGCATGCAATTTAAAACTGCTTGTGTGCTGACTTTCGCATCTGTGCTGGAGATTGCACTGTGGGTTAGGTCATTATGCAAGTGGCCCAAGGAGAATATGTCCACTTTTTCTTATCCTAAAGAGCGTCTACTGTGTGTTTTCTTTGAGAAGCCTCAGGTCACTTTCCAGAGGTCTCTGCCAGTTTGCTATTTGCATCAGACAGTAATGAGTATAAATATTAAATGTTCAGCTATTTCAACCAGTCCTTTGTGATTCTAGGATTGTGCAGCTGCAGACTGACAAGACTATCTGAACTGGTCTTGAAATATATATGTGGTCTCGAATTTCCTCTCCAGGTGCCTGGTGGAATTTCTAGAGATTCAGATGTGGCTGTGCTACTCTTAAACTTAAGGGCTGTAAGGGTAAGAAAACTGTAAACCCCCACAATTCAGTTTAGCCATCTCATAAAATTCATTCTTGTTATTCATTCTGCTTTTCTAGTGTATGCTTTTCAGTGAGTCTAATTCTGCAAATCTCCTGTAGGAATACTAAAGGAAATCACACTATAAAAGTGTGATTCCTTTCCCAAGGAATACTTTCTAGCAAAAAAAGGAGTGTCTTTCTGGCCAATCATTCTGTTGTACATTAGATCCAGAATATACCTTAGAGTTTACACAGAAGCCATTTTAGATAGGATCAGCAATAGTTATTTAATAAACATTCTTATGTGGCTGTTAATTTATGCAAGATAAACAAGGTAACAGGAATGCCACACTTAGGGGTAACTTTCAGGAAGTTTTTTTCCAATCAGCCACTGTGTTAGGAGAAAGGATGTTAGACTGTGAATTTTAAGAAAGGTTCCTCCTCTACACGTCAAAAAAATACTGCCCTTATTCCGGTTTTCAAAGCTCTTCCAGCTCTGTCAGCCTGTCTGGTACCAGGCGGCCAGCTATACAGAACTTGGAAAGCACTGATGCTTTTGGAGACTCAATTTACTCTTCTCTTTATCAGAATATCCCACTTTTTATAAGCAGAATACCTTATGACTCTCCAGAACTAGAAGTATATTGAAACTTCTTGCAAACCTTGGTATTTTTTCTTAGGGCCTTTGTAAGTAATATCTATTAATATTAAGCTGATAGACAGTGGAGCTTTAATTTTTTATCAGTGCAAGTCAGAGTATTGTCTGTTGTAGATGACAAACCACATCTGTTCCTTAGCTGGGAATACACCAGGTGGCTTCAGAGTTGCAGGGGAAGGGGGATAATATTGTGAACAAATGTGCATATGCAGCACAACTGTGGGAGGCATTTTGGCTCAAATGGCAAAGTCAGAGATCCAAATTTGTAAATTTTCCTACATCTAGATGAATATTCAGAGGAGATACTTGTCTCATGAATATCTTCCTGGGATCAAAGTTTCAAAATATATACAATTCAATTTAAAAATGTATACAAATACTTGGAGGCCCTCACTTCGTCTTTTGGCTGTTGAAAATTATGAAATATGAAAAATTATGTGAGCTGGGTTGGAAACAGCAGCCTGCCATATGACTCTCAATAAGTTTTTTATTCGATATCAAGATATTATTAAAAAATCTTGTATGACAATTTGTACTGGCCATCAGGATGGTGATGGAGGACCATAGTAAGTAGCACATACATTAGAAAATGCAGGTAAGCTAAAATGAAAATGTATGCATGTATTATACTTGCATGTCATTTACCATGAGCCTCTGCTCTTCAGCAAGCCAAGCATCCCTCAGCTATCATTTATATTTACTGTAATTTTAGCTGGTGTGTCATGGAATGCTGTGATTTGCACTTGCTTATGAACCATCCAATGTAGGAAGTTACCCAGGTCCCAGTTGGCTGTAGATAAGCCAACTAATGGAGTAAAAATATTTGTGTCATAGGTTCTTGAATGCTTGTGTCTGGGACAATGACAGAAACTGATAATGGGATATTAAGATATATAATGAATGATTCTTAGTTACCTAGGAATTATCTTCTATTAGGCTGGTGATTTAGGTTTTTCCCCATAGGTAAAAGTGACAGAATATGGCTAATCTCTGGTGCTAAAGGAGTTTCACCCAGAAATGCCTAGGGCTCATCACTTACTCTTGTTGCCTGATTTGATAATCTGCTTGAATTTTGGTAAAAAGTTAATTGTCTAATTCACTAAGAGTATGATGCCTTCAAGTGGCATTCTCTAATGTTGCTGCTGAACACATTTGATCCTGACTTGTTGGGGCATGTTAACTTCTTTTTGCACAATTTTATACCTGGCATTAGCTTTTTATAATAGATAAGATCAACACTAAGATCAAGCTTTTGAAGAGATGCTAGATAGCATGTACAAGTGCCTATTTTTTGCCACAAAAACTCTCCACACAACACTTTTTTTGGGAGACTGAGAGCAACCCATAACTCCTAACAAATTGGTTTTAAAAACAGTAAGTCATGGCTAGTCTACCCAGGAGATTTTGAGAATCTTCCCCAACATGAATACATCCAGAGATGATTGTTCAAAGTAAAAAAAAAAAAAAAAAAAAAAAGTTACTTGTGAAGAACTGTTCTCTCTTTAGAGATGTTTCCAATATGTATATTCATAACCTACCTTTCTGTCTTTCTGCCACAGAGTCCTGACTAGATTCTTAAACTGAGAGGAAGTGACTGGGAGAGATCTACCCATTTATATTTCTGTATAAATTGAAAATGAGAGCAGGAGGCTCGGACTACTCCAGGATGGGTAAAAGTCAGTACAATGTCAGTCCACTGGTACCCATAGCACAAATGTATATAAATGGATACAAATGCAATACATAGTTTATTTTAATGGTAAGAACAAAACATAAAGTCTGTAGAAGAAAGACAACACCAAGCTGTGTGGTGTGGTTGACACGCTGGAGGGAAGGGATGCCATCCAGAGGGACCTTGACAGGCTGGAGAGGTGGGCCCGTGCGAGCCGCATGAATTTCAACAAGGCCAAGTGTAAGGTCCTGCACATGGGTCGGCACAATCCCAAGTACGACTATAGGCTGGGCGAGGAATGGATTGAAAGCAGCCCCAAGGAGAAGGACTTTTGGGCGTTGATTGATGAACAGCTCAACATGAGCCAGCAGTGTGCGCTTGCAACCCAGAAAGCCAACCGTGTCCTGGGCTGCATCAAAAGAGGTGTGACCAGCAGGTCGAGGGAGGTGATCGTGCCCCTCTACTCCACTCTTGTGAGGCCCCACCTGGAGTACTGCGTCCAGCTCTGGGGGCCCCAGTACAGGAGAGACATGGAGCTGTTGGAGAGAGTCCAGAGGAGGGCCACAAAGCTGATTGGAGGTCTGGAGCACCTCTCCTGTGAGGACAGGCTGAGAGAGTTGGGGTTGTTCAGCCTGGAGAAGAGAAGGCTCCGGGGGAATCTAATTGCAGCCTTCCAGTAGCTGAAGGGGCCTACAGGAAAGCTGGAGAGGGACTGTTTATCAGGGACTGTAGCGATAGGACAAGGGGTAATGGGTTTAAGCTGAAGGAGGGTAGATTTAGATGAGATGTTAGAAAGAAATTCTTTACTGTTAGAGTGGTGAGGCACTGGAACAGGTTGCCCAGAGAGGTTGTGGATGCCCCATCCCTGGAAGTGTTTAAGACCAGGTTGGATGGGGCTTTGGGCAATGTGGTCTAGTGGAGGGTGTCCCTGCATGTAGCAGGGGTGTTGGAACTAGATGATCTTTAAGGTCCCTTCCAACCCAAACCATTCTATGATTCTATGATTCTATATACATCTATCCTTCTATTCCCTGGAAGGCTTGTCATCTTCAGATGTTCCCATAGGTGTCTGTGCATTTGTCTAGTCTGTTACAGTAGCTATCACAGCATGTAACCTCTTCTCCTTTAAAAAAACAGAAAAGAATTGCAGTAGTCTTTCTGATCCATTCTGTCATCAGCCTTGTCCTTTCATAGAATTTTCTCTTAACTCTTTGTTGCTAATGAGATGTGAAGACTTATTTTCATTTCTTTTTCCTTTTTTCCTGCTTCTTCCAACCTCTGTGTCTCTGTCCTATTTGCCATGAGACTAAAGCTGTACGTTCAAACATAAAATACTCCAGTACCAGACTAATCATATTCATAAATTATTACAGGGCAGTTCTATTTCTGTTTGATCCATGACTGGTTAATTCTGAGTTCATCTTTTTAAACTCATAAATAAGCAGTAGTGCTTGTCTACAATTGATCTATAACATACCAAAATATATCTGCTAATGTTTTTGTAGGCATCTAGATAGTAATGAGTCTTAGGAAAAGATTTGAAAGGAAAGACAGGGCAATACCTTATTTATCATACGGAACATTCATTAGTTTTTCCAAAGGCTTACTACATAATTCTCATCAATATTTGTATCACATGATCAACACAGAGAATACAAAGTTATTGGTTGTTACAATGATACACTTCTGTATATGCATATTAATAGTTTGATTTAATCGATCTCTTCTAATTCTAATCTGTTTGAAAGATTTTAATTTTCATTTTAAATAGGTTTTTTAATATAAGGAGCTCTCTGAATTGTCTTAAATTTCTATCCATAAAGAAAGGGGGGGGTTGTCAATTATAATTTTTATTTCAGGCATTCTAGATCTCTTCACCTATACATAGTGACAAGAATGTGATATAATGGACATGTGCTATCTATTAGAGAAAGAAAATACACAGCACTCACAGGACTTTTCATTATAGATATTGTGTTTCTTTGACTGAAAAAAATTATCAGAAGAAACACATGTGAAGGATAGTGGAAAATATCCTTCCCTCATTTTTCTGATTTGGTGATAAATAGATTAAAAAAATAAGTTAGAGAAATTCAGAAAAGGTAGGTCTTCCAGTGGCTGTTAAAAGCAAGAGCCCAGGTACAACATGCTGTTCTGAAAATCCCTAAACTATTAATTGTTGGAAGACAGGAGAGGAAAGCAGGGTAAGGATTATTTTAGAGTGGTCCTGTAGTAATGTTCTTTTCTTCTTAGAAATAATATATTGACCACTTTTTGTTATATTACATACACCCCAAATCTGACCAATCTAGCAATTATTATGCAAAATTGCTTACACAAGATATAAATCATGTATTCCTCTCCCTAGACCACTTTATGGTTTTTCTTATCAATGGCTTCCTTTCATGCAGAATTATGCAAAATAATTCTCAGGCAAGTTTCTACTGAAATGGTGGTTGCAGGAAAATAGGTGCAATTCAGATACACATACTAAAATTTTTAAATAAGCACTACCTCCCTTTTAGCTAAAAATAACAAGTATGTGTAGACTCTTTGCATCACTACTAAAAATATTTTAATGACTCAACAGGTGAGTCACTAACAAAATTTTGTTGTTTCTTAGAGGGTTATAGACTTTTTTACATAGGTGATATAGCATTATATTATAGTCTAATTCTGTTGGCAAAAGCTTAAGAGAAGTTGTGTAGAGTAACCGACTTCTGTATTTGGAGTGTATCATGTGTACCGTGTCAGTCAAGCTCACCCAACTTTCCACTGTTATTTGCCACAAGTACACAGAAGAGTTTCCAGAACAGACGTATGACTCCAGTTACCTCAGAAGCTTTGGTGTAAAGAAAATGAAATGCCTGCAAAATGCAGAGAAACAATATTTATTGTCATTCTTTAGACCCTAAAAGGAAAGGTTTGTCTATCTTACAGAACTGTGTTGAGAAAGAAAAAGCAGTGACTCTTTTTTTCCCCTCCTGTTTTTGACTATTCATATTGACTATAATTTTAAACTTGTTGAAAACTTGAAAATAATAATCTGAAAAAATAGCAAATATCTTTTTCTTGGGTGCTCAGAGGTCATTCAGTTTTTAACTCCTATGAGTTTAGAAAAAGAAAGAAGAAAGTTACATTTTCCATCAGGCTGGAATACTTGAAAAGCATATGAAAGGTACATAGCCTTAGAACACATTATTGAAGACAGACCCACCTGTTGTTCTTGTTCTTTGTCAGACTGTTATAACAAAAGGAAAACCTTATTAAACTATGTACTTCGAAATCTAACTCACTCAAAAGAAAAGCTGTTCTGATAGAATCTTCAGCTGTATCCTCTGCATTTACTTTGTGCTGAAAGTCAACAGAAAGACAATCTAAAAGTTATATTCACCCAAGGGCATTATTCATACATCAAGAATATTCCTATGTAGAATACCTGAGTAATTCACATTTTGCTTCCCCAAAAGCCTTATCAAGTAGCTTAAATTATGCAACTTTTGGCAACAAAGGCAGTTAAGACTGTAACACAGAATTTCTTCCCTATTCTTTGATTTGGCACGAATGTCTTCCCCTAACCTGTCTGCAGGTCATAAGATAGGACACCCCTCCTCTTTCTTCCCATGTGGCCTGAAATGCATGTGTGCTCCTATTCCCTAATTTGGTGTATGTCTGGTATGTAGCCAGGGATAACTAAGTAACTGAACTTATTCATGTGATACTCACATCTGGTCATGTCAAGATGAGGACACCAAGAGGCCTTTGGAAAGTGAATAACAGGGAAGATGCTGCAGCCTTCCCAGAATATTCACCAGCCTCCCTAAAACAGTCATCAGGTTTGTGTCCTGCTCCCTTTCCACATGTGAGGGGGCTTGGGAAGAAGAGTGACATAGACTGGGCCAAAAGCCAAACTGCTTTGGCAGCAGCAACTTATCATGTAATGGAAAGAAATCCATATGGCCTTTTTATATTGTAGCTGGAATGTAGCCATGACCTGATAAAACAGGAATACATGGCACTGGCACATTGCATTATCATACGCCTATTCTGCTTGCCAAGGTCATTGATGAAACTATTCAAATGCCATCAGTTCTAAAACCGATACCTGAAAAACTCCCTAATTGCCCTTCTCTAGCCTAGTAGTTCATCTTTCGTCAGAGCTCCATGCCATCTCCCTTTCAGGCAGTTCCTCAACCATTTCTTCAAGTTCACATATTAATTCCCAATGTTCATTCAGGCTGTACTTTCAGGCTGTTTAATTTCATCAATTATATGTGTTTAGATACCTATATTTATTTTTCTGTCTCCAAATGATGATAAAAGCTTCTCTGTGCTATGCTAAGTCACAAGACTCCTATGATGCTTGAGCACATATGTCAAGGGATTTAGCTAAATTTAATATGACCCATTAGTAATTGCTAAGAGAAACACTAGCTAGTAACGTAAAAAAAACAGAAAAGTAAAAATGTTACACCCTTATTATTTAAATGAGAGGAAATTCACTTAACATAGTTCATTACAGTTAATGAAATGATCTGCTTGCCACAATGTAGTCAAGATTAGGGACTAGGAATTCAAAAGCTCAAGGCTCAGACCATTTGAACAATTTCGTGGGTAAACTTGAGTGAACAGAATTGAATCTCTTCCATCATCCTGCTGGCGCACGATACTCTGTTGTGTCTTGGGGCACAAAACAAGGCTGGCACAGGAGAGAGAGGCAGATTCCATCTCCACTTCATCCAGTGAAACAAACCCATGGCATCTGTGCATGCAAAAAATATGGTGCAACTGACTGAAGTGACTTTAGCAGGCTTGAAGGGATTTGGATAGTGCACAGCCGGGGAAAAAAAAAAAAAAATCCTTGCAAAATCATTGCAATAGGTCTGAATTTATGCTATTTCTTAGTCGCTGTCTTAGCAGCTATGTTATAGCTCTGCAAAAGGTTAGAATTCTACATCTGCGCTGTAGATGAGGATGTAGAAGCCTCTATGTAGTTGATTCTGTAGTGAGGATTTGATACTGTTTATATCATTATTTTCACCTTTACCCACTCATTTTACTTTACAACTCCTAGAGACTTAATAGGAGTTTTGTGCTGGATAACCCTGTAGCTAAAGATTTGTTTAAAATCAGTGGACGGTAAATGCAAAATCTGCAACTATATTCTGAATGAGAATACAGTTCTCATCAGTGTTTTATAAAGCAAAATTCCCTTGGGAAAATGTAAAGCTTGAAATAGGGATCTAGCAAAGTGTGAATTTGATCATGTACTTCCAAAAGGCCTAGAGGTGAGGTTCAGATTAATTTCAAGTAATTGTATGGCACAGGTATTGTTTTACTTGGTTAAAATACAACTTCTGTAGCAAATAAACATGTAACAGACCTTTTTGTATATTCTTTTTGTGTGCCTTCTATAGAGAAATAATAATTTGTCGTTGGTTTTCTACCCCTTTTTGCCAGAAGCTTAGACCTTCCAACCTAAGCAATATTATGTTTTAACCTATTGCAATGCAACACATGGGAACATAATTCCTACCACCATGAGGAAAAAAATCCGTATTGGTGGAGAAAGTGTTTGTTTGGGTTTTTGTATTTGCAGAAAACAGGGTAGAGGTCTGAGTGTTTATAAATAAAATTGACTTCCGTGTACTGCTGAGAAGAAACAGAATAGCTGCCATACGGATTTTGAAAATATCACCATTTGATAAATGTGCAACATAAGTACCATGACTTCAACAAAATTAAATTTAATTTTCCCATCAGCAAGAAAAGAACAAGTTCAAGATTAGTTATGCATTAAACAATCAATTCATGGAGACTAATTGAAGAAGGGAAGACCTTGAAATGGAAGTCATACAAAAAAGGAAACTGATTAGTCTTTATATTAATGTTTCTGTTCAATATCATTCACATTTTTGTCATTCATTTGATAAAGAACTGCAAGTCCCACTCTGAAATTCATAGAATAATGAATGTTTTTTTCTAGAAACTAAACACAAAAAAATCTCACTGTGTGCACATATGTATAAATACACAAAGATGTAGTTAAAGCAATGCCATGCCAGAACCTTCTTGGCTTTGGGTAATAGTTGTGCAGTTTGTGCTGAAAATAGTGCTTTGAAAGCTGGGGATTCTTCTGTGCATAGATGGAGGTCTTCCAGTTAGAGTGTAAGTCATAGGCAAAATCTAAACTGAACATTTTGTAGGAGGAATGTGTAGGAGGCTTTTCAGGCTATATGATTACATCTTAGTTTACAGAAAGAATAATCAATTTTGATTAAGGTTTAGCCAATTTATATTTCATATAGAGGTCAGTAAAATGTTAAACTAGATGCTCTGACTATGACAGCACTCATTCATTTAAGAAACAATTATACTTTTTTTTTTTAAGATTCATAATCCCTATGTTCACAGATTCAAAAATTTCTTCTAAGATTTCAACAGAAAAGTAGTTTAGGTTCTGCTCCAATTTATAGAATGTAATTTTAAAATTAGAATTCTAACTCTTAAAAAAATTACCAATATTTTGTGCAAGAGTGTAGAAAATTTATTTTTAAAGTGGTGATGTTTTACATGCAATTTTGTGCTTGCACAAAGAAAGTTTTATTAGATTTTTATGGAGAAATTTGCTGAAAAATCTAAGTACTTCTCACAGGCCTGACTATTTTATAGGATCAGATATATTGCCCACTACGGACATCTAAACCTAATTTTAGCTGTTTTGTGTAAAGCAGTTCCCCTAGCAGAGAAACTGCATGGCTTTCTAACTCCAAAAATAAGCATGATTTTAAAAGATATTGTGGTGTACTCAATCAAATTTCACTGATTTTAACTTGACATTTAAACAGTAATTTGGAAGTTACAGATGAACTTGTCTTATAGCTTGTAAAGGAGAGAATCTTGCCTGGATCTCTGTTAGTATATGAATGCAATGACTCATTGTAGAGAAGAAATATTAGCTATCTCCTTATTTCCACACACATTTAAATGATGAGACAGAAATACAGTTAACAAGAGTTCTTGAGGAAGAACATTTCTTTACCCAGATTCAGCGATCTAGATAAAATATAATTGTTTTCCTACCTACCAGCTTCCAGTCTGGAACGAAGCAGATAATTTGGTTTTATTTTTATGTAATCATATGGTTGCTTTTTTAAAGTGATTTGTTTTTATTAGGTATCCAAAACCAAAGAAGAAGAGACCATGCATCAGAGAAATGTGTTGAAAGACATTAAGAGATACAAGACAATTTACTGATACATATGATAAAGCACTAGCTCGATCCTGAAGTGATCAAATATTCTTTCTGTGAAGTCTTTCTGACAGAAGAGAAGGAGGCTAACTCTTCCAGTCTCACATTTGCATTGCTTTGGGGGAGGGAATTAGCCAGCTGAAAAGACTACACCTACTGAGCACAGTGATGCTGTGCAAGCATTCACTACTGTACCTGAGGGAAATCTTAAAAATGTAATTGCTCATTAGAGTATTTGCAGGCCGCACATGGCTTGCAAAGGAGTGCTGGTGGCTGAGAAGAGGAGAATGTAATAACTGGCAATGCTGAAGAAGATGGAAAGAGGAGACAGGGTGAAGGTATCCAGTGCAGGGAGTCAGTGATCAATGCAACATATATTGTGGGTTTGGTCGGAAGCTTTGGTTCTATGATGACTCAGTTCACCCCTGCCTCCCAAGCCGGCACTCACTCAGCTGCAAGGAAGAAAGTTGGCACTGCTGTAGTTATTTTGCTACTCTGAGGGCCCGGCATGAGGAACTGAGGTTCCTCTGGGGCTTCATTGGGATCCTAGTGACAATGAATATAAATCATTCTGGGACAGCATCAGACACACTGAAGGAGCTCTGAGGCAACAGCCATCAAAGGCAAGTCCAGAGTGCTGCCACGGTCCTTCCCCTGACATTTTCTCTGCGCAAATGGGCTTACGTGGGTTGCTGATATCCCAAGTGAGATACTTCTGTGCTGCACCCAGCAGGGGAGAAGCCTGGGAAATTTCTGAAATTTTTAGGGCACAGCACTGAGATAGGTATAGCACAGGCTAAAGATGGCAGCTTGTCCGTCACTACCCATTTCAAAGTTACAGAGTTTCTACCACAGCAAGGGAACCAGCTGTATCCATAATTGGAGGCAGTTTGAGTGCAGAATTTTTCATCCTGTCTTCAGACATGAAGCTTAGCCAATAAGCGCTAGAAGCTCTGGGCAGCTGCTGAATCCCGCAGGGTAATGATTTATAAAGAAGCTAGGAAAACTGCCTGAATGAAAGGCTGAAGTGGTTAATGACCAAAAAATGTGTGTATGGAGGGAGGGTGGAGAAATTTTACTGGTGTTGCACTCTGTATCTGCAAGAATCAAAAGACAGAAAAAACCTTGCCATATTTCTGCCAAATGGCTAATTCTGACACACTTAGTGTGCACAGCAGTTAAACCAAACAGGAAGCTAGCTGAAACCACTGAAGAAGTTTGAGGAGTATTTTTGCATTTCACATAACTTTGTGGGTGTTGTATTTAAATAGAATGACACTACAAAAAGCCGGTGACTTTCTTTAAGAGTGAAAAGATAAACAGTACCCCAGAAAGAGGACTAGAACTTGGTTAGTTATGGAACAAAAGAATTGCAGGAGGAGAAATGGAGTGAAAGAACAACCAAAAACCTCAGTCTGACTTTTTGGGCAGGCATCAGAATTAGTCCAGACCAGAATGAAGTTTAAAAAACCTTGGCCACCACTCCAAAGCAACAAGAATGGTTAACAAAAAAACAAAACATAACAAAACAAAACAAAAAAACCCCATCAAAAACCAAACCAACAAACAAAATCTGAAATATCTTATGCGAATAGACCTAATTTAGTATGACAGAGCTCAGGACTGGAGAGCTCCAACAATAGCTCAGGAGGATATTGGAGCCAAGACAATGCTCAGCACCCATATAAATGTTGCAAGAAACATAATTATATCATTTTACAAGAGTTTGTAAGAGCTTGCATAATATGCACAAAATTGGCAAAGATCCAATAACACCACAGTCAAATTCTCTATAAAAGCCTGAAAGGAAATGGGTTACTAAATGATTTTAGGCTGGACACTAATGCACAAAAGAGTGTGTTGCCAGAAGAGGCACTTATTAGTATTAACAATGAAAACAGGCATGGTTATTACATTATAATGGATAATACTATAAAAAAGCATACCCGAGACAAAAATCACCCCCAAAAGAAGAAAGTCTAGGAATAGCACAGAATACGGTTGTTGCCATCAGTAATACTTTTGCTCCAGCGAAGATCCTTGGAACAATATGCTTCATATGAAGTGTGCCTAATCTAGCTGCTCAACACAGAAATTTGAGAATGCTACTCTGGGCTGATGTCCTGTGGACACTAAATGAAAACCCTAACACAAAATAAAAGAAGCTGAAGGAGTTAATTGAGGAAGCAGCAGTGGTCAGGAGCAACACCAGGAAGAACAATTTTGGTTGTCTACAGATGACTCCAAAGGGGATATTAGCATAATCCTCTTTTCAGCAGTGCAAAAACTGCAGCTTAAAACTGAAGACCATTGGTCTGTGTGTGAGGCAAGTGAACAGAAATGAAGCATCATAAATGCAGAAGAACTCTCTGAATACAAAAGGCTTTAAGCCTGTATGGGAGGCAAGCATTACCTAAAATGGAACAAAAATCTTAAATCGTTATTGCCAGCAGGGGACTTGGAGACTGGCACTCTTACCCTTTGCTGTTCCTTCCCCTGAGAGAAAATGGAGATTTTTTTTTTTTCCCCATCTATACAGGCTGACAAGTTTTCATAAAATCAATGAAAGCAAAAACATTCTTTACATAAGTGGTTCCAAACTACTCCATTTGGAGTCTGTTTTCATCTCTGAAAATTCTCCCTAGTCCATGGTATGTCATTACTGAAATAGTTTTATTGAAAACTTCAGAAAGGGTGCAAGGCACTTGGAAACAGCTGCAGCCCTTCTGGCATCTAAGAGTAATATAGTGGAGAAAAGTTCAAATACAATACTGGTTAACTTGTTTATTAAAACTAAAACAAAACCATAAGCTTGAATTATCACAGACTAAGGTACTACTTTGGAAGAGACCATAAAGCAAGCATTATACCTTTTAGCATGGACAGCTGTGAAAGTACATTCCTGGGCTATGTTGCAAGCTGGAGAGGAGAAGAAGGTGTGTTTTCATTTCTTAGTATTATTTGGTTTAATACAAGGACAAAGATTCATAAAGTGTTATTGAGTAATTTGTGTAAAAGGGTAAATGTAGGTCTTTAGGGATGGGAAGTCCTGAGAAAGTCTAAGAATGTTTTATTTTAACCTTAGATGAACAGTGTTGAATTTTCTTAACTTTGCTATAACTAATCAGGACAGGTCAAGTGAAAGCCCACGTTAGTGCCACAAGAAAAATATGGTCCTCTGTAGTAAAGCAAATATAACTTTATTTAGATTGTCTAAAAAATATATATGTCATCTAGGGTATTATTTTCACTTCCATGTGAAAATATTCCCATGCCTAAGACCATACCAGTAATTGGGAGAAGGTGAAACACAACTTGCTGTCTATAGAGCTCATCACAGTGAAAAGCCGGTTTGTCAGCCCAGAAGTGGATGAGTTCCTACCTGTGTCTTGCTCTTGCTTCAGCTAACAAATGCTTTGAAACTGAGAAACAGAGCATCAGTTAATACTGTGTAAAATCTAATTTCTTCTGAGAATAGAAAAAAGCTTATTTTATCAGCAAGTGGCATAGGACTATTTCAGAAGTCTCTGCAGGAAATGGAAGAAACCTTAGTCAATGAAACCATAAGCTGGAATCACATGGAAGCAGGGCACAGAGACAAATCCTTCCCTGGGTGACGAACACAACCATCCCAATGAAAGAAGCCACACATTACTCCGGGTTAAAAATACACTACACATGAAGCTATGCAGCCAGAATTAAGGTGACTGGCGCACTTTGGGATATATATCCATGCTAGCCCTAAACCAAGCAATTTTTGAAGCAATGTAGGAAAGAAGTAGAGTCATAGATTTCAGGGAGAAGAGAGTCACATCTTGAGCAGGTCACTCAAATTTCTGGCAGGTTTGCACTGAAGGCAATAATCTCATAATACCACCAGGTAGATTAAGGCTAGCATGGGCATGCCTCCATGTGCTTCAAACACATCTTCAGACTCAGTGTAGGCATAGGATAAATGGGTGGTGGTATAAAGGCATTAAATGAAAGCACCTAGTTCGAGACAAAGGAAATAGTAAGAAAAGCCTGACCACACAAAAGCAGTAGGGTGATTGCAAGAAGGGATTAGGGTCTGGATGTAGGCAGGATCACAAAGTGTAGTGATTTAAAAGGGAGGGGAAGGCAGAACAAAATGTTTTGAAGGAAAAAAGCTAGTGCAAGCTTCAAAAAGACACAGTCAAATCAGGTTTTTGCTGTACAGGAGATTTTTTTTTTTTTTTTAATGTGGAATTGAAGGAAACAAGTGTAGATAACCACATGAGCTCTTAGTAACGGGACTGTAACCAAGCTGTGTGGTCTGAAAAACTGGCTGTGAACTTTCTTCGGACACAATCTCTTCATTTAAAATCCTTTGTCTAAAAGCCTGTGGGTTTCCTCAAAATGAGAAGATTTCTAGGATAAAAATTTTTTACTTTTTACTTTGCAAGAATTTCTTCCTTTATCCTAACCCAAAAGACAAGACAGAGTCCAGAGCTTTATTGATGTGTAATAATGAGTGAAAAAGAATAAAGTGCCCATCTCAGGCTTTTCCAGTACTGTTAAGATGAAGAATTCATAGAGGAATACTATCAAATGAAGCGAGGTCAAAGGTATAAAGCTTTGAGTAATCTCAAGAGAGTCCAAAATTTTATCCACCCCTTTCCCTGGTTGCTTGACATTTTGATGGTAAAAAAACTGTATCTAGTTTCCAGGTGCATATTCTAGAGGGAAAAACCTGACATGCTAGTTTGATCAGAGTAATAGCAAAGCTTCTGAAGAGCACAGCTTCTTAGTGAATGTACACAATACTGTACAGAAAAACCCAGGGAAATAAGAAGAGGTAATTGTATGAATCAAAAGGAAAAGTGGGCCAGGGTATTTCAGTAATAATTACAGTTATCAATACAAGACACAACAATTTGAGGTGAAACATTCTGGAGGGATCAGAATCTTATTTTAAACTTTCTTTCAAAAGCTTATGTATACATAGGTGCAATGTGTTTCTTTCTCCATTTGCATGGATGTTAATCAGAAAAGCTTTGAAAAACAAAATTTTTATGAGTAGTTTAAATTCATCCATACTCATTAGATGCTCAATTAGGTGAAACAAACTTTTCGTCATATGCCAGAGGCTTAATTTAATTTGCCCAGGATAAGCAGTTAACCATATCTGTAAAGCTCTGAATTTTTTGGAAGTTACTTCAGGGTAGTGAAGCAAAAACTATTAAATGCCGGAAAGCTATAGGCAGGCTAAAATTCAACATTGTTTATTCTAATCTGACGGTATTTACTTGAGGTATTTGTGTAAAAAAGCATTAAATTCTATGCTACAAAGTGGCTCATTGAAGTAAACTATCATCAAGATTAGGGTAAAATAACCTTCCATTTGCATTGCAGGAGTGTACTTTGGTTGTTTTATGATATTTCAGGAAGAATGCTCTCTTAAAGGTGCTGAGTCAGAGGACTTTTTCCAGTAATTTTCAATCAAAGATTAGCAAAATTTCTTTTCAAAGGGGTAGTCACCCCCCCGCCCTGGAGGAAAGGGGAGATTTTTTTTCTTGAAATGTAATGTTTTTAATGACATCAATTAGGTTTGTATGCAGTATCAAGACTGATGAATAAAACTAAACTTTGATGAAGAGAAGTGTTACTAAACTAAAGCAGTCAACTTTCCTAGTCTGGGTTTTTCTGCTTTCTTTTAAAACTAAAATCAAGTTAGAAAATATGAACCAAGTAGCTGCACCTACAGTCATTATACTGTTCCAACCTCAAAGAAAGCTTCAAAATTCAACCATTTCCTATAGAATTGTAGAAAAAGAAAAAAAAATATTGTCTCTTGCTGTTATTTCCTAACCCAATTCACTGTTTGTTTTGAAGCTGTGTCTTGAATTGGGCTCCACAAGAGAAAAAGGGTAATAAATCACGGAATCATAGAACAGTTTAGCTGGAAGGTACCTTTAAGGATTATCTAGTTCCAACCCCCTCTGCCATGGGCAGGCACATCTTTCACTAGATCAGATTGCTCAAAGACCTATGCAAACTGACTGAACATTTCCAATGATTGGGCATCCACAGCTTCACTAAGCAACCTGTTCAAATGTCTCACCACTCTCATCATAAAAAAATTCTTCCTTCTATCCAGTCTAAATCTATTCTCTCTTAGTTTATAACCATGATCCCTTGCTCTGTCACTACAGGCCCTGGTAAAAAGCCTCTCTACGTCTTTCTTATAAGCCACCTTTAAGCATTAAAAGGTCACAATGAGGTCTTCCAGGAGCTTTCTCTTCTCCAGGCTAAACAACCCCAACTGTCTCAGTGTTTCTTCAGAGTAGAGGTGTTCCAGCCCTGTGATCATTTTTGTGGCTCTCCTCTGGACCCACTCCAACAGATCCATGTCTTTCCTGTACTGAGGACTCCAGGGCTGGATGCAGTACTCCAGGTGGCGTCTCCTAAGAACAGAGGAGGAGAATCCCCTCCCTCAACCTGCTAGCCATGCTTCTTTTTATGCAGCCTGAGATACAATTGGCTTTCTGGGCTGCAAGTGCACATTGCTAGCTTGCATACAATCTTTCATCCATCAGTACACCCAAGTCCTCCTCTGCAGGGCTGCTCTGAATCAATTCGTCCCCCTGTCTGTTCTGATACTGGGGATTGTGCCAACTGAGGTGCAGGACTTTGCACTTGATCTGTTAAACTTCAGGAGCTTCACATGGGTCCACTCCTCAAGCCTGTCAAGGTCTCTCTGGATGGCATCCCTTTCCGCAAGTGTATCAACTGAACCACCTAGCTTGGTGTCATCTATGAACTTGCTGAGGGTGTACTCAGTCGCACTATATATGTAATTGATGAAGACACTAAATACTATTGGTCCCACTACAGACCTTGAGAGACACCAGTCATTACTGGTTTCCGTAACCCTTTGGATGTGGCCATCCAGTCTTATCCATCTAGCAGTCCATCCATCAAACCTATATCTCTCCAATTTAACAGCAAGAATGTTATGGGTGACCATATCAAAGCCCTTACAGAAGTCCAGGTAATGACATTCCTAGCTCTTCCCTTTTCCACTGATGCAGTCACTCCATCATAGAAAGGTGCTAGAATTGTCAGGCATGATTTGCCCTTGGTGAAGCCATGTTTGCTGTGTCAAATCACCTCCTTATCTTTCATATGTTTTGTCATATCGTTGAGGAGGATCTGTCCTGACGTATCTTCCAGGACGACCTGTTCCATGATCTTACCAGACACAGAGTGGGCTGACTGGTCAGTACTTCCCAGCGTCCCCTGTTTTACCCTTTTTAAAAATGCATGTGGCATTTCCCTTTTTCCAGTCACTGGGAACTTTGTCTGACTACCATGACTTTTCAAATATGATGAAGAGTGGCTTGGCAACCACATCAGCCAATTATCTCAGGACCCTGGGATGCATCTCATCATGTTCCAAGAACTTATTTATGTTCAGGTTCCTCGGGTGGTCTTGAACCTGGCCTCCTGTCATGAGAGGTACTTTATTGCCCCAGTCCCTGTCTTGAGTTTCAGGGGCTTGAGAGATGTGGGAAGAAAGTTTACCATTGAAAACTGAGGCAAAAAAATTGTTGAGTGCTTCAGCCTTCTCCATGTCAGTTGTCACTGGTTCTCCTGTCTTATTTATCATGAGAGGTGTACACTTTCTTTAATCTTCCTTTTCTGACCAACATACCTGTAAAAGAACTTATGAATCTTTGTATCCCTTGCCAAATTCAGCTCCAGCTGTTCCCTAGCTTTTCTGATCCCATCCCTACATGTCTGGACAGTGTCCCTGGTGTATCACAGGATATACGTCTCTGGTTCGACTGCCTGTGCGTTTCCTTCTTACACTTTAGTTTGACTTGGAGGTCCTTACTCAGCAACACTGGTCTTGTGCTTCTTTCCTGATTTCTTCCACATGGGAACTGAGAGCTCTTGCTTTTTAAGAAAAATGTCTTTAAAGAGCTGCCAGCTCTGTTCAGCTCCTTTATCCCTGAGGCCAGTTTCCCAGAGGGTCCTATCCACTAATTCCTTAAACAACTGTAAGTTTGTCCTCCTAAAGTTCAGGGTCCTGACTCTACTCTTCACTTGGCCCCTATCACGCAAGACTATGAATTCCACCAGGGCTTGCAATCTGCTCATCGCTGTTTTTTCAGACATCTCTGTGTAGTCAATAATTATATTTTTTTTGCATAGAGGGCAACCCCCCGACCCTCCTTCCTTGTCTGTCACTTCTGAACAGTTTATAACCATCAGTTGCAGCACTCCAATTGTGTGATTCGTCCCACCATGTTTCATTGACAGCAATTAGATCATAGCTTTCTAGCTGCACAGTGGCTTCCAGATCCCCCTGCTTGTTACCTATGCTGTGTGCATTGGTATAGAGGCACTTCAGCTGGGTTATCGACCGTGTCACCCTTCTAGAGGAACACACCCTAATTCATTTGAATCATTTCACATGTGTTCTCCTGTTGGTTCCTAATACATCAACAGCCCTTGTCTTGTTTGAGAAATTTGATAGGGTTTGGTTTTAGTTGTGTTACTTGTGCAAGTATCTAGATGATGCCCACTGGCATAAAACAGCCTTCTGAGAACTTCAGGTATCTACAAGTTTTGGTAGCTGCTACATGTGTAGAGACTGGTTCTCATGCAAGTGTCTACATATTGGACTTAAACATACTAGGTGACAGACAATTTCTTCACATCAGCCTAGATATAGTCTAACACTCCCATTACCTAGCTATTGTCACATACCCAGATTTTTTCTGACTACTTGCAAATCTGGTCTGAAGTAAGATTTCCACAAAAAAGCAGCACTCAGAGAAATCATCTCTGTTTATGAGGCACTAATGTCAGTTGAGTGCGTTATGAGCAGAGTGCAGTCTGTCTTTGCTTACTACCAAGATAGGAATTGATATATCTACAGTGATAAAGATGGTTTATGCTCTTTAATTTAAGAAGAAAAATGCACTTGTTATGTCAAACAGCAGTAGATTTTGAACAAAATGCTTTATGCATCCAAAGAAGGTCAACAAAACTGGTCTCTATCAGCAGTCGTGGCAAACCAGGGTGGTCCCAGTTGACTGGAGGTTAGCCGATGTGACACCCATTGACAAGAAGGACCAGAAGGAAGATCTGGGGAACTACAGGTCTGACCTCAGTGCCAGGGAAGGTTATGGAGTTGATCATCTTGAGTGTCACCACACAGCATGTACAGGATAACCAAGTGATCAGGCCCAGTCAGCACAAGTTCATGAAAGGCAGGTCCTGCTTGACTAACCTGATCTTCTTCTATGACAAGGTGACTCACTTAGCCGATGAGGGAAAGGCTGGGGAAGTTACCCACAGCACCCTCCTGTAGAAATTGGCTGCTTGTGACTCGGATGGGCGTACGCTTCTCTGGGTAAAAAACTGGCTGGATGTCTATGCCCAAAGAGTGGTGGTGAATGGAGTTACATCCAGCTGGTGGCTGGTCACAAGTGGTGTTCCCCAAGGCTCAGTACCGGAGCCAGTTCTCTTCAATATCTTTATCAATGATCTGGACAAGGGGATTGAGTGCACCCTCAGTAAGTTTGTAGACGACACCAAGTTGGGAGGGAGTACTGATCTGCTTGAGAATAGGAAGGCTCTACAGAGGTATCTGGACAGGCTGGATTGATGGGACAAAACCAATAGAATGAGATTTAACAAGGCTCAGTGCCAGGTCCTGCACTTGGGTCACAACAACCCCATGCAACGCTATAGTCTTTGGGAAGATTGGCTGGAGAGGTGCCTGGCAGGAAAGGACCTGGGGGTGTTGGTCAACAGCTGGCTAAATATGAGCCAGCAGTGTGCCCAGTTGGCCATGAAGGTTGTACTCGGCACTGGTGAGGCTGTATCTCGAGTCCTGTGTTCAGTCTTGGCCCCTCACTGTAAGAAAGACATTGAGGTGCTGGAGCGTGTCCAAGGAAGAGCAACGAAGCTGGTGAAGAGCACAAGACCTATGAGGAGTGGCTGAGGAAAGTGGGGTTGTTTGGCCTGGAGAAAAGGAGGCCGAGGGGAGACCTTATCACTCTCTACAACTACCTGTGTAGTAAGTTCAGTGTCTGTCTCTTCTCCCAAGTAACAAGTGATAGGACAAGATGAAGTGGCCTCAGGTTGTGCTGGGGGAGGTTTAGATTGGATATCAGAAAAAAATCTTCACTGAAAAGGTTATTAATCATTGGAATTGGCTGCCCAGGGAAGTGGTTGAGTCACCATCCTTGGAGTTATTTAAAAGACGTGTAGATGTGACAATTAGGGACATCGTTTAGTGGTGGACTTGGTGGTGCTAGGTTAACAGTTGGACTTGGTGATCTTAAATGTCTTTCCCAGCCAAAATGATTCTATGATTCTATTCTGTGATTCTATGACAAGAGGAAATGGCCTCAAGTCACACCAAGGGAAGTTTAGATTGGATATTATGAACAATTTTTTCACTAAAATAGTTACCAAGCTGTGGAACTGGCTGCCCAGGGAAGTGGTTGAGTCACCATCCCCAAAGGTATTTAAAAGATGTGCAGATGGGACATGGTTTAGTGGTGGATTTGGCAGCGTTAGGTTTACGGTTAGACTCAATGATCTGAAGGGTCTTTTCCAACCTAAATGAGTCTATGATTCTATGCTATGTACACTGTAATCAGCCTGGGCAGATCACTAGCTTACAATGTTGCTTTTTTTTTTTTTTTTTTTTTTTTTAAAGACTGTATAACATTCAGGCCATTAATTACAATTGTAGCCATAGTTAACCTAATTATGTAGGGGTAATCAAGCTTCTTGCTTCAGGGTATAAATTAATTACCACAAGGGACATCTGCATCTCATGGGCGGCTCTGCAAATTTGAAAAGTGCATATAAGGCCCTTTTTCTTTTTTTCAGAGACAGTGGTAATCACTAATTGGACCAGGAACTGACTTCTCTTGTATGAAAAAGCTTTATTGCATGTAAATTACATGGAAGCATGATCTATTCTAGTGCTGAATAAATGAAATGGTACCATCATTTGTAGAGCTTGGGTCTTTTATTCTAATTCAGGAGGGAAATAAAGATGATAAACTGAACAAGTCTAATGGTCTAGTGCTGTATAAACCTCTTATCACAATTTAATTGATGTCTTATCAAATTTAAATCTCTTATGAATGTGGAAATTAGTAGTTTTTCATACTGAACTGGAAGGGACTTTGTCAATGTGAGACAACACTTTTCTGCAGAATAGACTATATGTTTGTACCCTTGACAGTATAGCATTGCAAAGTGATGCACTTTCACAGACATCAAATAAGATACTGACAATGCTTTCTGGTGTAAGAAGACTGAACTATTGGATGATGTTTTGAGTGGGGAAGAGACCTTTTCAGAATGCATGAAGAACTGTGAGAACCAGTGTATTCTGTACAGATGTTATTTCTTGCAGAAGAATATGAGGAAACCGAAAGAGTGGCTTATCTCTCCAAAATTATGATGATGATGATGATGACCTTTCAGTTGTCTCAAGAGGCTTTCTAGTATCTTGTTCTTTCTCTATGCTTTTCTTTGTTCTCTGACATATCAATTTTTAAGGCATTGACTTCCTAGGAACTAAGCAATATTAAACAACATACTCAAATGTACCTTTTTTTGCTAGCAATACAATATTTCAGAAGGATGAAAATTAAAATGTCATCAAAGAGGTGAATAGCATATGAAGTTGCACAGTGATTACAACTGGGGAGAATGGTTAAAGAGTCAAAAATGGGACTGAGAAGTGAAGTTTGGGATTTTTGTGAAATCTTAGAGAAGTCGCTAAACTTCTCTTTGTATCACTGTCCTCTACTGCAGAACAAAAAGTTCATATTTATTAAGTTTTGTTATTTTCAATTGATTAGTGTTTATCAGTGTTTTGAGACACATCAATTGAAAATGTTTTGTGTGTAAAAAAAATGCACACCATTATAAAAGGCCTTCAGAAGATATTTCAAAATGCATATTAAATTTGTAATAAAATACAAAATGGTGTGCCCCTCTGAGATGAGAGGACTCAGCTTCCAGGGGAAGTAATGGAAATTAATAAACTTGACTGCTGCAAGTTACCCAGCAGGCGATATTGTTACAATTATTCTCAAACAATGCAGTCAATAAGATTCATCATTCTTCCTGTTTGAAAAGTAATTGTTCAGATTCTGTCTGTCAAAAGTCATTATACGGTGCCAAAAACCTTAATAGATTTGTAGTTGTTAATTAAGCTTTAACCATAATTGTCTTGGAAAATTTTAGAAAGCAGTCCTAACAAACAGGTTAAAAAACTTCAACAAAGAGTGATGAAGCCACAGCCTTAGCTCCAGTCACAGAAGACTCAGTGACAGACAGGACCCAAAGCAGATACAGGGCTGCACATCCAGTGTCCATCTTGAATCGGAACCCAAAATCAGTTTATCAGCAAAACTGATCCTTAATTAGATCTCAAAACCACAACATGTTAGAAGTCATTTAAAGTTATAAGGATAAATATCACAAGCTATGCACAGAGAATTCATATGCCTCTGCTAACGATGTCAAAATAAGACACTTGAAGATAATCACCTGATTGATGTTTGAAGCATCTATTCTTGTGAGCAGTTATTCAAGCCTAGAGAGTCATTGGAATCCATGAGACCCTTATGTCTAAAAAAGACGTCTGAGGTGCATAGGAACATCCATCTCCTCTAAAAAATTTAGCTGATTCACAAAATGGTACTTATGAAAAGACCAGAAATTAAATCCTTTATACTTATTTTCAGAAGAACATATTCAGTTTATAGTGTTGAACTTGATTCTTCTACCTGGTCATACACATTCTACAGGTTTTCCAGATCACTGCTTTCCATCTGAATTACTTACTTTGCTCCTGCTCACACATGCAGGCATTACAAGAATTCTCCTTCAAAAGTCATTGGCATGCTTGCCTTGTTGCAAATGGAGACTGGACAGTAGATTCAGCCACTATTTCTGTTATACCAGTAACTGAGAAACAGAAGCAAGCAAAATGCAATGTTTTGTTTTGCTTTGATCCTTCATAGAGAATTGCAACCATTTGCCTTGTCATCCAATGAATGACCTATTGGTCATTCTGACAGAGCTTTTTGAAAGATTTACCAGCCAGTGATAATGCAGAATTGAGAGGGCAGAGATCCTCCTGTACCTAAGTTGCTTTAAATTTGCTCCAGTAAAAATACCAAGACAATTTTCTGATTGTAAACTCCAGAACTCATGGTCGAGGGCTTTGAAAATGTTTCCTAACACCCTTGTTTTGTGTTCTGTTTGTTCCACTGCACCTGTTAAATGATATAACAATAATATAGCTGTAATTCCAAGTTAAAGTCCTATAATTAGGTAAGTTCACACAAAATGTTGTGATCTCAAAAAATCATGGAACTATATCTAGTGACTGTCATCTGTTACTGCAATGCTTTAGAATCTCAGCTTTTGAGGTTTAAACCTACTAACTGTATGAACAAAGCTTGGTCAAGCAGCGTGCATTAAATATTGAAGCAGGTGTGTAGAAGGACTTATAAAATCCAGGTCCAGTGTTACCAGTACACAAAACAGAGGTTACTATCATGCAATGTGTTGCAAAAGCACATTCAGTGTTCTAGGGAGGTCAGCTGCACATTACAATACATATGGGGACTCCAGTATTGCAAAGTGTAATCCAATCTACCTCTTTATTGACTTAGACTGTACAGTTAAAAAGAACTGTGTCATTCACCCCATCTTACTTTTGGAGGAAAAATTGATGAACTTTGCAAAACCTTCTTTGACTTTTAAGTTTCTTTTTAACATTCATTGCACACAGATGTTAATGGGGTTGCTTGGTTCATCAAGGACTGATCAGAATTTCATAGCAGCAATTTTAAAGGGACAAGCTTTTAGGCCTGTAAATGTGCATATAAAAACAGTGCCATTCCAGCTCCATTGTTAATGAAAGAAAAATGATCCATATTCTTTCTAGGGATAACTAAGTTTCACAATATATTTATTTCAAGATTTAGGTGCTATTGGAAATAAAAAATCACCCAACAACTATTAGTGAGTCTTCACCCATATCCAACAAGCTTATTAACTATCTGTAACCATTGTTTCTGTATCCTGCACAGGAAAACAAAAAGAGTTTCTTGGAAAAAGATGAAGTTAAAAAAACAATCAGATGCACCTTGAAGAGCAAGTAATATTACTGACAGATATTGATTATAAGAATGCTTTGTTATGTTGGCTTATTTCCACCTCTTAAGATAATTCTCAGAAATACTCTTTTATATTCACTATATGCATTACCACCTTGCTCAGGAAGCTTGCCCATCATCCACAAAGAGAAGTGCTAAGAAGAAACTAAGGAGGGAATAAAGCTGACGTAGATTCCCACAGCAAGGGCAACCGCAGAACACAAGAAGGGCCTGTTAGGTAGTGACTAGTACTATAGATCTTCCAATGGGCAAGAGATGAATAGGAGTTGTGGACAGAAATGGGAAGCACTGAGAGACTCAGTCATCATACTGAAGAAAAAAAAATGAAGAATGGACTGAGAACAGAAAAGTCATGGATGGTGAATGACAGAAAGTCATAGAAATGCTAAAGACCAGGGCACAAAGGTGATGCTGGTAGGTACTGTGGAAAAAGACTGAAGGAAAGGGCAACTACAGCAAAAGACAACTAAGTTAAAGTGGTACCTGGTGAAGACTGTAATCAAATAGTAGCTTTTTGTGTGGATGTGGAGCCAAGATTATATTAAAATATGAGAGTTAGGTAATGTGCAGAGCAGGGGGTGGACTAATCATTGAAATGAAGACTGACATCATCATAGGTGAGTTTAACAAACTATCACAAAAGACACAAATCTAGGAAATCAAAGAGCTTAACTTCAGAAAACAGGTTGATGGCCAGGTACATTTGATATGAGAACAAATGGAGAAAAGAGGTCTTGAGGTTGCTGCTCAAAAAAAAAAAAACCCAAACAAAAAACAAACCAGAGAAGCTACGAAGTCAGAGGTGACAGGATGTGGAAAGAGATGAAAAAACCCAGTGTCTAAATTATTCTCTGTTTGAGGAAAATTGAGGTTATCTCTGTGTCACTGTATGTGACACAGGGATCCAGGAATGGCAGTAGCAGGGAGGAGCAAGCTGAAACGTCATGAATGTCTTGGTAAGGTCATGCATGCCTTGATTCGTCAGAAATGGCAATTAGGAATCATGTTAAAGATGGAGTGTGCACTCCCGAAACTCAGAGACAAGGCTACAGGGTAGCATGTAAAAGGGAAGAAGGAAATAAGGAAGGGGACTGCATGGAGGAGCGTTATAGTAGAAGCAAGTACAGATGGAATAAATGCAGTTTTGGGACAGTGCCACCACAGGCAATGAGGAAGGGGCAAAGGAAGATGTGCAGGTGGTGTCTAGAACTTGCTGATGTTTGAAAAGTGAAACTGGAATGCAGGGGAGAAAAGAAACTGTGAGATTTGAAAGCAGCAAGGATTAAAAATGAAAGAAAAAATGGAGCAAATGGTGAGAGACTGGTGAGCAGCATGGGTAAACTGCGGAGAGTATTTAAATAACACTCTGAGTAGTATTTAAAAAATGTTATGAAGTCAGCATCTGTGGAAGCTTAAAATTCTTCCCCTGTCCTCATCCAGGCAGCTTATGCCTTGTTCCATGCTGCTGAAAGTCATCTCTCCTCTTCCAGTGTGACAGTATGTACTCTGCAATTGCTTTTTAATCTTTCTCAGGTTTAGCTTGAAGCACGATGCTTAATGGCATGCATTTATGCAATGTAAAATTTCTTCTTGGTCTGGATTTTAAGGATGCAAAAATCCATAACACACCATAAACAAAATGAAAACTTAAGTTTCTGATTTTTCACTTAATTCTTATTTCCAGAAACCTGTCATTTAAGGTTTTGTGGGGTGTTTTCAATAGAGAATTTAGAAGACTAATGTCTATCCTTGGGGATTTAGGGAAAGATAATCATTACAGCAGGGTATCTGACACTAACTTGCACATTTAGCTAGCAAATTCTTGTTTGTTTGGTTGGTTTTTATAGTACATTTTTCCAGAACCCAGTATAAATGTAAGCTTCCAAACTTTACTTTCAAAATGTGGGTTTAAATGAAGGAGTTCTGTTTTCCTTTCTTCCGAGTAGCTTTGCCTTGTTTTTTTTTTTTCCCTTGTGGTGCTTCAGCACTCCTGAGAATGTAAGAAATTGGAGTTGGCTATTCTGTACACCACATTCAGATTGACATACTGACATCACACTGTAAATTGCTAAGGTAAAATAATTAAGATATGAAGCATCACAAAATATATTTTCTGTTAATTGTACTCCATTTTTGCAATTGTACCCTATTTATTATTTGCCATGAGTCATTGTAATCAACTGACTGTACAACAAATATACTATAAGATGAGTATGGTAATAACACTGTTTGAAAGCATTGTCAGAATGACGTTTGTGTAAAAGTCAGGTCTTACATCTTCAATTGTAGATGCTTTAAGGCAGTGGATGCCTTAGTACAGAGCACAGGGCTCCAGCTGCCAGCTCAGTGCATGATGGACTGCCAACATAGAACAGCACAGTGCTCATGAGCTTTGGCACAGTCTTGATCTGAAGGGACTACAGAAGTTGTTTCTGAAGCTAGTTTATGCCACATTTGCTCAGGAGTTTCTGCAACATGCTGCTTTCCATGATACGGACATACCTTTAGGTCTATGCAGACAAAATGTTTCCCTTCCATTTTTCATTTCTAAATATAGCTGGGGCTGCAAGAAATGAGGCACAAAAACTCCTCCAGGGTGGCAGCTGGACTATGATTTATTTATTTTTGCAACCTCAGAGCAATCTGAAAGTCTTAATTTCAAAGCTCTTCTTTCCTCAGTTATCTTTGTAATTTGGCTTCCGACAATAAATCTTGCCACCTGCAATCACAGATTCTGAAAACGTTCACGTTTACAAGGGGCTAGTAACCATCTAGCAATTATAATAGCTGAGCCTGTGAAAGACAGGCTCTTAAACTCCAGACGCTCAAAGTGTAGTTCTGCTCCATCTTTTATAGGAAGTTATACTGACATTTTGTAAGTTAAATTTCACATGCATTATGGTTTCAGACAGTTTTCAGTCAATGCAGCAGCTCTCCAAAGTATCTTATATAATTTTGGTCATGTCATACACTAATATTTAAGTCTTTTACCAAAAAGAATTGCAACTTATAAGCAGTCTGGAGCGTTGCAGTTCTGTATGAGGAAACTGAATTAATTGACGCAGCAGTCAAACCAAAGTCCCTATTTTTTGTACAGCCATTACACATGAACAAGAGTATACAGAGTATTCATTTCAAATACTGACTTAACACTATGGATAGTATGGTGTTTTAATTTCATGGTAGCCCAGAAATCTTTATGAGGGGATGTTCCAATTTTGGTGTAAATGCATTACTATACACCTTCCAGTCTATTTTTTTCACAAACTCTTCTGCATTTATCTGGCCCATAATTTTAATGAAGACTGAGAAAAAGGGGGCCTTTTAGATGTACTTTACAGGCTTTCATACCTATTCTGAATGTCTCAAAACCACATATTGAGCAACACCAAATCTCTAACTGTTCACATAGGAAATGAATTATTAAAAATGTTAATGAATGGCTTCAGTGTGAAAATTGTGTTATTTTCTCACATTGTGAATGTCATTTTTTCATATTGAATAAACTCTACAAGAAGGCCTGAATAACACATAGTAGGAAGTCTAAAAAGCCTTATTTTTATATTACAAAGAGTCTGACATAAAGTTCACCAAGCAGAATGAATCTTTCTACTGTTTTCAATGAGGTTTAGATGAAGCTTTATGACAACATGTTTTGGTGGCATGATTGTTTATGATGAATCAGAGATACGTACTAATGAATCACCCTCTTGAATGCTAGTGCTATATTTAAATAGAGGGCAATTATGGCCACCTTTAACAACTGATTCTGTCTCTCTCAAGAGAGTTCAAATAAATAGGCTCGTTTTATCACACCAGCCATAGGAAACACAGAAAAAAAAAACCCCATGGTAACCCTGGTATTATTCTGGTTTCAGTATTTTGGCTTACTTCATGTGCCCTTAAACATTTTTACTCAGCCTATGGTAAGCTCTTGTACCTTAGGCTATATTTTCTCCACAGAAGATGAAGAAACCTGTGGATTCTGTCTGAAACAAAAATACTTCCTTATGATCAAAACAAGGAAAGGTGCCTTCCCACCAAGCAAACAGTGCAATCTCATGGGCGTCTGTATTCTGTTTCTGAAATCTGTTTTGATGACACTGACAACACTGCACGGTGTCCACTCCTTGCTACTCATCAATAAGCTAAAGAAGAACACTTGAGTGCCTGGGAAGCCTGGGGAGGATACAGTAGGCTCACCATGCACTCTCTCAGCCTGCAATCTGTTTCAGAGGTGCACAAATGTTGAGGTTATTCTACTGACTGCCTTATAATGCAGGCACATAGGAGTGATGTGGTGAATCAGGTCTGTAACCACTGGTGACTGCAGGGGCAGCCAACCTGTCAAGAAACGGCCTGCTGCACACATAGCTCTTTATTGCCTTCGCTAACAACTGCCTTCATTAGAGAGCAGGGAGAGTGCATGCAGCAGTGCATGTAATTATGGGCTTCTTTTCTGGGGAGGGGAAGATGCAATGTGAACATTTCTTATTTAGCAAGTATGAAACGTGCCTGTGCCAGTAGAGGAAGGAAGCGCAGTGGCTGCAGACATGGCGAGGACTGGGCTGGGGTGCTGTGTATGAAGCTGGGGCAGGTTGCGGTGTGAGATCTGCAGTCAAGACCTGGGTAGGGGGAAGTTTGTTGTGTGGCTTGCAAGGAGGTATTTGTGTGAGTGTGGGAGTATGAGTATTTGTGTGAGTGTCTTCAGCAACAGAAGACAGGTTTAACACCATAGGGAAAATGGGCAGTAGGTAAAGACAAAATGAAAGAGGACCTACAGTATGAATAGTTGAGTATAGATCGCTGGGTATGGCTGCACACCTGGGCGTGTCCTCTCTGTGTGCCTGCTGTGTGCCAGTTGCAAGAAAGGCCATGTGGAGCTCCGATTTATACTGTGATTCAACATTAATGACAAAAACAGCTGGCTGCCTCTGAGCCGTGGGTATCACTTTGATAAAGGAATCCAGTGATTCCACACATATCCTTATGAAAGTTGTAGTAAGAGATACACTGCTGCCAGTTAAATTTCTATTATCTTTCTAATCCAAATTTGGGTAATTTCATTTTTAAGCCACTGGGTCTTTGAGACACTTGTGTACCTGCCCACTGAAGTGAGGGCACAGCATCAGGGCCTAAAATGTGTCCTGTACTAATAACCAAACCTGATCAGTATCTGCACAATTTAAGAAGGTCTTAAAGTTACACTTTCTAGAAATCTTGCTTCAGGAAAGCATCATACAGCAGAATCCATTCAAAAGGCAAACAACTTTTATAAGCTTCTTGCAGAGATGATTTAGCTTCATCCAGAGAAAGTGTAAAAGCTCTTGAAAGCAGAGATATTATCTTAGCTACCTCTTTGGTGTTAGAAATTTAACAATGCCTCATGGGATCCTTTCCAGCTTGTCCCTAAGTGAAACTAGCAGCCCAGTTTTGTTCTCATTGAAGTCAGTGAGAAAAGGAGCACTCCTTAAATTTGTTAGTATGCAAGGGACAGCTTTCAGGATAGTCCAGATAGTCTGTCCTTTCAGTTTGTTGTCTTTTGGCATCTTCCCTCAGAGAACCCTGGCAACAGTGGCACTTCTGACAAATAAAAGCCATACAGACACTGCTGCATCCTGTCAGAATGACAATGACTTTCCATTTACTTATTTGTTCAAACAGTTGTTTAAATATGTGAAGCACTACAGTTGAGACCAAAAAAAATGTGTCACTGAGCAATATTATATTAGAGCATTTTTGGAATATGCGCAGAGAAACACTTACATGCATGGAATGGACAAAACAAGTATAATTTTTCAAATGGCTTGCTGGTGACCCTAATTCAGGGATTTCTCAAGTAGATAGCTTTGCCTGTGAAATAAAAACTGGAGAAAAGAGTCTTCCACAAAGCACTAAATCCAATTTGTGGAATAAAATTCTTATGAGGTCAAGAAGTTACTACTGTTTACAAAATGACATTTAAAGTAAAACATTGATCTCACCTTATGCATTAGCATCTACAGTGACAAAGATATTCAGCTATCTGAATTTTCTTCACAAAATTTTTATACACTCTCTTAAGAATAGTCATATGTAGTCCAATATAAAGACAAAGCAAAACACTGAAGTGCCCTGCACCACTTAGCATGCTATGAATCTATCAGAGGTGCAAAGGAATGATCTAGGACTTATGTAATTAATTTTTCAACTTAATTTATTTTAAATATAAACCACTGGCAGCAATAAAAAGAGGAAAGATACATTTCAGATAGCCATATCTCTAGCAGTGAACAGAATGACATTTGAGGAATATATTTACCACGGTCCTTGGTATCACACTCTTGATTCATCTGACTGTTACAGAGCATCTTGTGGCACATGAACATAGCAAAATAACCCCCACCAGAGAGGCCAAATACAAAATGTATAATGCCAGCATTGGGCTGCCCATAGTAGCATCATTTTTCTACCCATTTCCAACCATTATTCCTTCAACTTTATCTTCCCTATCAATAAAATTATAGGAAAGCTCTAGGCTTGAAGGCACTCCAGGTACAGCCTGGAGCATGCTGATATATGAGCTTGTTGCAGAGACTCTCCTTGTAATACTGGCTGAGCTGCACCAGACCCAGGTTACCCACAAGGCAGTTTGCTCACCTGAAACACACTGTGCTGGACAGATGTTGCTGGGATGCAGTGGCAACCATTTGCAAGACTCCCAATAAAAGGCTTATTTGCCACTTTAATATCAAGGTTAGAGTGCAGTGGGCAAGCAAGAAGCAAGATGTCCCTACACGTATGGCTGCAGTACAGGCCTCCTTAAAGGGCCCCAGCTTAAGGGGTGCTGTTGGAAGTCAGCTGTTCATTCTTCTGCCCAAGGGACAGCAATGACATATAATTTTGTAGGCGAGAAAGAGAATTAGATAGCAACACTGAAAGGAATTTTTCTAACTGCAATATGTGCAGCTTGTTCACTAACACAGCAAATCCTTTGTGAATTCTGTGCAGTTTAAGTCTCCTGTACATTCACTCCATTTAAAAAGATTGGGTTTGGTCTTACTTTAAAGTTGTGGTACTTATGCATGACTTGCATATGAATGAGGTGAATGAATTCATTACTGAGAAGCTAGATTAAGTTCTGCAGCTGTTCAGCCCGGGGACCTAGTTCAAAGCGTGGCCGGAGTGACTGAAAAATCCTTTACTGATCGAGGCAGTTTTAGGCTGCAGTCTAACATAGCAAGTAGCTTTAGAAATGCTAGATTGGAAAGGAAATTAAAATGACTTGCTTACACATATTATCTGCAGCATAAAGATTTTTTAAGAGGGCTACTCTGCAGGTAAGTAATGATTGTATATGAGTTGGCCCCACAGCTGCCTGACCTTGAGGGTGTTAATTTGTGTATTGAGTGCAGCTGTGACACTCACAGCAAGTATTCACAACCAAGATGTCAAAGGAGCTTTACAAATTGCAGATCAAATACAGGATGTTTTTTGTAGCAGAGTACAAAGTGAGAAGGAGGAGAAGAATACCTCCTTTCTTCATGTTTGACTTCTTGTCTAACATTCTCTCACAGATGATCTTTCAGGTATGCTCAGAAATTCTGAGAGAATTTTTTTTCTTTGTAGTAATTTAAGTGCAGACTATGTAATACTGTGAATGCAAGCTAAGTGGTGGCTACTTTCCTCATGTTGTTTAAGCATGTTTTTGACTGCCTGTTATTGGCAATATTTCATTACTGCTTAGGTTGTGATGGTGCAGCCATTTAATATTTATCCCTTCCAGCCTTCAGAGTTCATTGTACTGTTATGGTATACATTCAGACTATAACAGCAGAAGTTATTGTGTTGTCAGAATATGGGTTTTATAGTGTGGTCTCCTTGGTAGTTTGGCAGTAGTGTTTATGGATTTATTTTTTAAATACAGCTGACATACTAAACTATATAGATATGTCTGTTGTTAAAATGGATTATCGAAGGAAAAAATTGATAGTATGACAGAGCAAGAAACACAATTGTGTGAACAGAGGCCCAGAGGACTAAAACTCCTTGTCATGAGTCTGAAAGCAATAGTCTATACAGCACAAATTCTTCTGTATGAGTTGGAAGAAAGCTGAAATTCCAGTTAAAGAATACCTGAGAATACAGGCTGTGGGGAGTGGAAGTGATGAGGGGGAAAAAAAAAAAAAACGGAGAAAAGAAATCCTACCACAGGAAAAAAGTAGAGATGAGGCAGATCTGTGACAGACACCACAGCAGCAAAGCACTACATAACACCTCTGTTGCTGACATAGAGGCACATACTTTGAGAATGTGAGACCCAAATAAGGTGGTTTCTCTTACTGCAAAGGCTTAGGCTCTTCTAGATACACTGGCTGGAAAATTTCTGCTCGCTAAAACTAAGGAGATACAGCAAACTACATCTAGGTTCCTCACTGCTGATTTCCCAAAAGGGAGAGTTGTACTACTGATGAAGGAATATCACTAATAACTGCCTTGCTTTATCACTGTTTTCTATCAAGAAGGAAGCAACTAGTGTACGTTAAAGTCTTTTGTACCAAAGCTAGAACCATTTCAGTGTTTGAAATCTGCTAAAAACCAATTTCGTCTTTATTGATCAATGATCACTTGGCAGTGGGCAAGGATCAAATATTGGAATATCAGAAGAGAAACTCTTGATATCTATATTTAAGACTCTGTTCATATAAATTTAGTATTAGTAATGAAAGATGCTTTTGATTTGCTGGTTGTTTTTTTCAAAAGTGAGTTAACATCCAAGAGTGGTTTTCTTCTCTCTACTGAAGAGACTGGCTGTTTTGCATGGAAGCATTTCTGACCTGTCCATCAGGATGAATTCTGGGAGTGTGGCCTGCTTGCAACTGTAAAATGCTTTAAAAACTTTATCTGATGTATTAAGAACCTATTTATTCCTGTAGCTCTTGTTCACATACAGTCTGCACTTTTATGTTGAGTAACTGAATATAGTTGCATGTAGCATCCGTAGCTTTTCTTGACCTTTATGTGCTTTTAGTGTAATGCTCCTGAGAGTATTAGTCTAGACACACACAACGTAGCACAGTACTTTTTAGAGTGCCATATTATGCTCAAATCCACTTCTCTGAAGCTGTAACAACAGCAGTCACCAGCTGAACCAAAGCTAGCAAGTATGGCAATAAAACTTCCAGGTTGTGTGGTGGTTGCTACTTGTGTGTTTCCATATAAAATGAACATAAAATATTTTCCTTTAATATCCGGTGAACTAAAGGCAACCTGGACTTTGCTCTGTTTACTAGCAAAAAAACCCCAAAACCAAAACAAAAAAACCCCAATAAAAAACCCTACAAACCCAGAAGGAGTATCAACTTCACTGGCTGCCTTTCAGGGTTCTTAGCCTTACCATTGTTTGCAGCCAGCCAGTCTCTGTACAGACTGCTCTGCTGCCAGGGACCCTACAAACTCCTCTAGGATTTCTATCCTTAGAGTTTCAACCTTGCAGATAGGGGCCTGAGTGCCTTGGCTCTGTTTGGGGTTCTTAATAGCTTCCTGCTGCTTGTGTTATTTGGTTACTATCATGTGTTTGCAGCCTTTGACCTGGAGCCACCTACCAGACAATTCTACCTACTATGCTGCTGGAGTCTACTTGGGAAGCCTGGTTGGAGCCCTGTGGGGCAGGGATTTCTCCACCACCTCAGAACTGGAGCTTACCCGATACCCAGCTTCAGAATGGGCCTGCCACTGCAGCTACCTGCAAGCCAAAGGTAAGATCCTGGCATCTCCAGTTTCAAGTAGTCCAAAAGGAGTTCCTGTAGGTTCTCTTAGAAGAGTCCTTGAACTTGGTGAAAGGTAATGGCAGTTGTGATGCTTCATGTGAAACAATTAAAGCTCAACAAGCATTTTTCTAATAAATTATTTTACTGGAGCATTATTAACTTCTGCAATAACCAATGTGTTTTCCTTTGTATCTTTGTTCTCAGGTAACTTGAATAATTTTATTTTTAAACTAAAATAATTCACAATAAATCCTCAGCATGAGAGAAGAAGCAGCAGAATTATGAACATCTATATTAATTAATTCCATATAAAATTGCATGCTGGGCCAACAATGGTAAGGAATTTTTTCTTCTAAATTTGATTTCATCCTTGCTACAATATTCCTGTAGTATAAGCTATAATATGGTCAAATTCATATCTCAAAACTATCAGCTGCAGATTTCACAGCTGTTTCTATGATCCAACTTTACAAACAGAACATACTATCACAAATTGGTAAAAATACTGAAATACATCCTACGTCTGCAAGGAGGTGCTAGATGATTCCTGTATGCAACCTGGTGTTTTAAGACACAACCTCATCAGGAATTCCAGATCTCTTCTGAACCTTTCCACCCTGGAAATGTCTGCGTGTACATACACATAATTTCTAGCTGAATTATACAAGATAACATTCGGAAAGGAAATCATATAGATTGTCTAATCATAACTTCCTTTCTTTATCCCTTGTTTAGAGCCAGAAAAGGCCTCTCTGCTCTGCTTCTTCATGTATAGAAGTAATTAAGACTGTGTTTAAACCCTAAACCAGTGCATTTGCAGTGACAGGAAGGGAAGGAAACAGTAATATTCCTAACTTTACATGACTCCAAATACTTACCCAGATCAGAGTTGCAGGATCATGTTGCTGATCATTCTGTCATTCTAGCCTGAGGTATACAAATATCTCCAGTGGTAGATGTGAAGAAATTTAAATTGGTTCATGTTTCTGGCATACTCATATCTTGTCCCTCAAGGACTAATCTTGAGTTTGCATTAAAATCTGTAGAAAAATTGTATGTCTTTTTTTTTTTTTTTTTTTTAAAAGTGGACAGCAATTCATGCATTGTCTGCTTTGGGACTTTATTAAAAAAAATAAATTAAAATGTATCAACAGTGTTCTGAAATACTAATTTCAGAATTATAATCTTGTATAATAATACTGAAATTTCTAAGTATTTCTGACAGTCCTGCCCCCCTTCCCCACTCCCCCAAGTGATTAGATCTATACAATTTCTTGGCAGGTCCAGCAATAACCTTAAGAGAGTTTGGAATTCTGTGGGCTGTTGTACAACAAAAGACACTTATACTTTATCTTGGTTTTTGAGCTATGTTTGATTCCCCTTCTGTACTGACAATGTCTCTGAACTTTGTTTCGGAAGCACGCAACAGCATATTATGCCAAGATCATCAGCAAAAATATTCACTCCAAGCTGGATTCTAAAACTTCTGGGGAGTCCACTAATCACATCCCTACAGGATGCTTTTTGGTTTTGTAACCCTCTCTATAGGCAAACCCTCAGCCCTTTATTATTCTTGTAGTAATTCCCACCTTCTTCACTTGAACTAATAACTTCCTATGTGGCATTGTGTCAAATTTCTCCACTGAATTCCAAAGGGAAGAGACCTGGAGCATTTTCCTTACCCAGAATACTAATTATTTTTATCTATGAAAAATGCTTGATGACACAACCTGCCTTTCTAACACTGTTGTATGTTTAGTCCATTTTCAACATACCCACAATTTTTTAAGTAAAGACTAATTTGAGCCCTAAATATTGCAGAGGCCAAACTCTTGCCCTTGTGGTTTTCCAACTCGTTTCCCTTAACTCTTCCTTTCTGAACATATGTTAATATTCTTTTGAACCATGTTCTGGTCTCCAGTTTGTTGGTACCTTTCTCTGGGATGAAAAATTCATTGCAAATTCTCACTGCTGGATATATGTTTTCATTTCCCAACTCTTTCAGAATTCTGGAATAAAAAATATCCTGTCCCCTCGTGCAAAAACAAAGAATTTCTCTTTGCTTTTGTTTATGCATTAAAAGTTATTATGTATCTTGAAACTCAGGTAAAATATTCATTTTTGGAGCCATACCTACTTAAGGCCCTTATGTTTTTCTCATAATTTCTTATGAATGGAAATCACCCTGGACTTTACTCTTTTTGCTAATAGTAACAAAGCCAGAAAGAATATCAACTTTACTGGCTGGCTTCCAAGGTTTCCAGCATCAGTTTCAGCCAGGATGCTCTGAAGCAACTGACCCTGCAAAACCTCAAACCTTATAAACTTTATACCTGTCTGAGCATTCTCTTCTCTCCCTCCTGCCGTGATTTGTTTTCTCTTTTTAATTCTAGGGGGGGTGGGCGGGGAGAGGAATCCCTATTTTAATTTCCATTGCCAGATTTAACTCGACTATCCATGTAGTCTCCTTCCCTTACCTGAAAAAAAAAAAACCCTGGAAAAAAACCCCAAACCAAACAACCCTGTAAAAACCTCCAAGACCTAAGTACCATTATGGTAGTAAATCTCTATGGCAATATTCTTACTGATACGGATTCTTTATCAGTATTGCTACCAACAAGACAGAATTGTAGGTCTTTGTTTAGAGGTGAACCATACACAAACATAAAAAGTGTGGAAGAATAATTGAATAGCCACTACAAGTTAAGATATTTGAATTTAAGGATTTCCACACAATTTTTCTTCATGCAGAGCTAAAAAAGAGTTGAAAACATGCCATGACAAAACATTAACACTTAACCTATTTCAGTGGTGGTTTCTCAAATAAAACACGCTTTCATTTGAACAATTCTCATTAAACGTGTTATATCAAAGAAGTATATCTAATGTTTATTATAACGTTGTTTTCCAGAAAGAAATCTCTCAGTCATATCTTTCATCTTTGTTTTGAAAACAGAAAAGATGACAACTACCTTTGAATATAGTCTTTCATGCACCTGTTTTAATGTATTAGTTGACTTAATCCAGGGGTATCTAGGCAGGGACTAAAAGCCAAACTCAAGTAAATACATTTTCCTCTCTGTTGTTTTGACAGATTGGCTAGAGCTCTTTTGAAGTCAGTTTTTGTTTATTTTTTGTTGATGAAAGCCTCAATTTGAATTAAAAACACAGGCACAAGTGTTCTGGACTTACTGCAGTTAGCCTCTGAGGACCCAAAAGGACACAGGTTATATTTTGCAAGGCACCATGGCAGCATGTTGAAGGACCTCTCTGTATCACAAAGATATTTCAGACAAAAGAGGCAAGAGAAATCAGGTCAGAGGGTCAATATAGGCACTGAGAGAAGTTACATCTGATTTTACAGGACTAAACCAGTGCAAAAACCAGGAACAGGATAAAGTTCTTCAAGCATCTGCCTAGCCCTGTACCTGCTGGCCTGGTGGTATTCTGTTTCACGCTTTACATAACCACAGGATAGCAGGCGTGCTCAAGTCATGGTCTTGGTTGCTTGTGACAACAGTTCCCAATTACTTGTGCAGAGGTGTTTCCTGGATGCACAGTCCTGTACATCAGCATTTACATGTGTTCAGCAATCACCAGGTTACAGACTCCTTGCTGATTTAACCATGACTCACAGATAAGCAGATCAAGATAGGCATTGAGGAACTCCTTGCACCAGCTCCTGCCTGCTTGCCTGAGTGCAGGTGCTTACTTGAGCCCTGGACCAGCCAGCTCTCCTGCCCACAGGTCTCCAAAACTTGGGTCAGAGGTGGGCTGGCAAGGCAGGATGAGACAAAGGGTGGGCAAGCAAGGAGATAGGACTAGCACCTGTTTGTGGTGAGTGTAGGAGATGGTTAGGGGAAAGCTGGTGTGGTGAATTTGGGGAAGAGGATACATAGCAGGGAGGAGTGGATGGACTTGCATTCCTTCTTCCTGACTGTGCTCGAGCACACCCAACTACTGCGGATCTAGTTCACCATGACTGATGCTGCTATCTTGAAAAATCAGATTTGGGAATGACTAGGTTAAAACAAGCATCAGGGCACTAGGCTCTGAGCAACATCGCAGGAAAAGCCACATGCTGTTCAGCACTTTTGCTGCAGATCAATGCTGCCCACTTTTCAAGACAGACTGGTAGATTAGTCACCAGTTTGCAACAGAGGAATCCTACTCCACAGTATTGAATTCTATCCTGGGAAACAGCCAAGCTCAAGATAGTACGCTATGACCGCTTCTGGCTAGTGTTGTTGTGGTGGGTTGACCCTGGCTGGAGGCCAGGTGCCCACCAGAGCCGCTCTCTCACTCCCCTCATTCACCAAACAGGGGAGAAAAGGCATAACAAAATGCTTGTAGGTTGAGATAAGGACAGGGAGAGATCACTCACTAATTATCGTCACGAGCAAAACAGACCAAACTTAGAGAGGGAATTCATCTAATTTATTACTAGGCAAAACAGAGTAGAGGAATGAGAAAATAAAATCAACTCTTAAAACACCTCCCCCCACCCCTCCCATCTTCCCGGGCTCAACTTCACTCCCGGCTTCAACCTTCCCCCCGCTCAGCGGCACAGGGGGACGGGGAATGGGGGTTACGGTCAGTTCATCTCACGGTGTTTCTGCCGCTTCTTCATCCTCAGGGGGAGGACTCCTCTCATCGTTCCCCTGCTCCAGCATGGAGTCCCTTTCACGGGGTGCAGACCTTCAGGAGCAAACTGCTCCAGCGTGGGATCACCCACGGGGTCACAAGTTCTGCCAGCAAACCTGCCCTGGCGTGGGCTCCCCTCTTCACGGGTCCACTGGTCCTGCCAGGAACTTGCTCCGGCGTGGGCTTCCCATGGGCCACAGCCTCCTTCAGGTGCCTCCACCTGCTCCGGCGTGGGGTCCTCCACGGGCTGCAGGTGGAATCTCTACACCCCCTCATCCTTCCTCCATGGGCTGCAGGGGGACAGCCTGCTTCACCATGGCCTTCACCATGGGCTGCAGGGGGATCTCTGCTCCGGCGCCTGGAGCACCTCCTCCCCCTTCTTCTGCACTGACCTTGGTGTCTGCAGAGTTTCTTACATCTTCTCACTCCTCTCTCCGGCTGCAAAAGCTCTCTCTCTCTCTCTCTCCCTAAGTGTTTTTCTTCTTCTTAAATATGTTATCACACAGGCGCTGATTGGCTTGGCCTTGGCCAGTGGCAGGCCCGTCTTGGAGCCAGCTGGCATTGGCTCTGTCAGACATAGGGGAAGCTTCTAGCAGCTTCTCACAGAAGCCACCCCTGTAGCCCCCCCGCTACCAAAACCTTGCCACGCAAACCCAACACAGTTGTCTATGTACACCAGTCAAGTGTTACTTCTCTGATCCCTAACAACTGCAACTTCCTTTCAGCTGCTAGAATGATGGAAATTATTTTGTATTGTGTGTTGTATGAGGTGTTGGTCTGTTCTGCCCAGTAACAAGTGACAGGACAAGAGGAAATGGTGTCAAGTTGCTCCAGGGGAGGTTTAGATTGGATATTAGGAAAAAATTCTTCACTGAATGGTTTGTCGAGTGCTGGAACAGGCTGCCCAGGGAAGCGGTTCAGTCACCATCCCTGGAAGTATTTAGAAGACGCATAGAGGTGGCACTTAGGGACATGGTTTAGTGGTGGACTTGGCAGTGTTAGGTTTAGGGTCGGACTCGATCTTAAAGGTCTTTTCCAACCAAAACAACTCTATGATTCTAAGTAGAATGCTGCAAAATAAGCTATGATTGTAGTAATCATATGGTCAAATTGTTTACAGTTCTTTGTTTCAAAGGGGAGATTTCTAGACTGGTCAGAAGCTTGCTAAAATTATCAATGTTTCATTGTCTAAATGAAAGGATGTATCGAGTAGAATTCTGCTGGGGACTGTCTTGAGTGTAGTAGTCAATATTTTCATTATGATCTAGATGATGGAAGCCAAAGTATAGTTATTACATTTGTGAGCACTGTCAAGCCAGGAGGGACAGCAAGAACATTGAAGAATTCAAAACAATCTCATCAAAATGAAGGCACAGCCCCCCACAACTTCAAAAGCCACAGGATATGTGGACTGCTCAGTACAGTTTTAAGTTGCAATGACTATCTTGGCCTTAGTTATGTAATGAGAACTTCCCAGGTGTAAAGTTCAAGCCAGGGAGGCGTGTATCTTAACAAGGGTTTTACAAGTGTCTCCTTTTAGGAAAAGAAACAGTCATTTACAAGCTCATCAGCTTGAGCCTTTAGTTACATAGGGATGTGCTAATGGGACCTGGAGCATAGTTTAAACTGGGTCTCTGCTATGGCCCCGTGAGGCATTTGCAGAAAGAGCCAAAGACAGAAATGTTGACTGGGTTATATCTACAAGAATATTGCAGCTCTCTGCACTCTCCAGACAGAAATTAAAACAATAATAGGATGAGACATCCTATTACTACTGACAACTGAAGACAACTGAAAGCTGACCTCTTCTTACTAAATTCTAAAGAGGATCCAGTTGTGGCTTAATGGTAAGAAACAGTGGTCAGTCACTTTCTCACAAATGAGGAATAAATTCTTCCCGCATCCTTAGATTTCCTACTTAGATCTTTTCCTGTCTTGAATAGGAAAGCTCTCAAAGCCATTACAAGGGGCCTGAATCTTCTGCAGTATGCCAGAGCACTGGGATCTGTCAGGCCTGCCTGGACATGGCATTCCTTTCGCCATTTTGCTATGTTTTAAAAGCTGCTTCATAGATTAGTTTATATCTTTCAGGTTATTAGAAAGTCCATTTAAGTGCTTCTAGCTGCAAAGCAACTTTACTTAATGTTCCAGCTCTGAGGAAGCTGCTTTATCATACCCACAAGAAACCTGTCTGAGAGCAACAGTTCTGGTACTGCGTCCTAGATGTGTAGGTTTTCTAGCAGAAGAAAGATTTTCAGTAGGTTAAGGTGATTTGTTTTCTGCTCCGTGCTGGAAAAGCCTGTGGGTCTGCTACACTCAGATTCTTCACAGCCAGCTGCATGTCATCAGGGAGGACCCGTATGTGGTCACTTTGACCAGAAGAAGAAGGTAGCCAGAAGGCAGGAATGGGTGGCCATAGGTGGGGTGAGGGGTGGGGGGATGACGGTGTCAGGTTGGGCTAGTTAAACAGCTGTGGAGTTGAGGAATTGGTTTGTCTGCTAAACAGAGTTAACCAGGCTCTCACTGTACAAGGATCTCATGAAAACAAACAAATGCACTTACTCAGAAATTTAGGTATTTAGTGCTGATTACCCTAAAGGAGCCCAAAGGGAAATTAGAAATTCTGTCTTCAGAGCAGGGCTTGAATAATATTATAACTACACGAAAACAATGAGGAGAAAAATAAAATATTGAACAGCTGGTTTTGAAGTAAGTACCATCCATCCTGTGCAGTGAAAAAATCAGGGATCCCTGGGAAAAAAATGGTATGTGATCATATGTTTAAACTGTGTCTTACTTTGTATTCATTGTAGCATTGCATTAGCTCTATGCAGAAACTTCACTTGTAATCTAACATGCTTTGTGTGCTTGGTTTTGTGAATTAACAAAAGTCTCTGTGTAAATTGTGATTGCCTGTTTGCACACACTTTTTCCTTTAATTATTCCCCCCACCCCTCTGCTTTGGTTGGTAGAAGGAGCTGCCACAATGTTGTAGGATGCTTTCAACACCTCTTGGCTAATCAGACTGCGAACATCCCACCCTGGGACACACTGGGCTGTTCTGGAGCTTTGATAAATGCCAGGATTTTGGGATGCTGCTCTCCCCACAGAATGGGGTGAAATCCTCCCTCTGCGGGTGTGCACGCTTTGGAGGAGAGCCTGGGAAGGCACCGTCCCACCTGCAGGGAGGAGAGCAGCATGGGGGAAGCCCTGCTTCCATCTCCACACAGGTGGGTACCCCTGGTTCACTCATACCACAGGTACACAGTTTGCTGCTGCCATTTCAGGAAGGAAAATGTTGCCACTGAGCTTTCCTCTTGTGTTTCTTTAGTTCTTAGCATGGCTCTGAAGTGATGGGCACCCAAGGAGCTGTGGATGCTGCCCTTACAGCCACTGCCCTGCTCCAGCATGGCCCTACCTGTGGTAAGGAGCCCAGTCCACGTCAGCAGTAGCCAATAGTGTGTCAAATGCACGTATGAAGGACAAATTTCAAGAGCAAAGAAGGAGTTGTCAACAGTAGTAGAGGAAAGTGAAGAAAATATAGCAGTAAAACAGGAGGTATAAACCCAACACATTTTACACTGATGAAGAACATTTCTGTACTTCATGTTGCAGAATACAGTCTATTGCATCACAGTAATAATCAACATAGAGATGCACGTTACAATACCGTTATCACTTAATAGATCAAGTGTACAAATGTCATTGCTTATACACATTTATTGAAACAAATATACCTGGAAATGAACTGAATTAATGAACAGGTCACCCCTATCTCTGCCTTTTAGAGGAAGTCAAATCAGCTTCCTACATGCACCCAGCTGTGGTAAGGGAGTACGAGCAGTGAGATTAGTATGCAAGCAGCTGCTGTTCTGCTTCTGCCTAAGTGAGAAAACAGGATGGTTTCAACAAGCTCTTAGTAACTCTGTGTATGTGCTGTGTAATGTATTATGCAAATGCACTCCTTTAAACATTAATTCGAGGTCAGTCTGGAAAAATGCCAATATTCTTATAGTTAGTTGAGAAACTGCACTTTGATAAGGTTAGCTGCTAATTTTGTTAATTTATTATTGCAACCCATACTAATCCATTTGATCTTGTCATTGAAAATACCAATTTTATTACACTTTAATCACTTCAGTATTTATTAAAATTGTACCAGCCTGTTCAGTTAAAAATTGACCAAACAAAAGCCTGCACTCAAGTTAAAGGCGTCATTTTCTTACTTGCGTAACTGCTACCAAATAGTGGCCAGCTGGGCTCATTGTGGGGCTGAATGCCCAGAGTTTTCAGGAATGACAGACCAAAACAATGCATATAGGCTGAGGCCAAGTGGTGTTATGAAGACTTGGAGTTGAAATGACACACTACATGTTCGTATTTGGAAAACAAGAAGTCTGATTATCTCTGCTGAGATCTAATTGTGACTAAGCTGGTAGCTAAGGTGAGGTGCTTGTCTGGAAAAGACATAAATTTTCTTTGTGGTTTGGCTGCTCATAGTGAAGTAAGGAGTGTTGGAAAATTGTATTAAGCAATGGAAAGAGGATATACAGATCACAAAGCATCTCAATTGGCTTTCACAGTTACATGGCTTTGCACATGAACTAGCTCTGCCTGGAGGGCATGCTTAGTTTGTAATTATGTTAGTTAACTCATTAGGAATTATATTATCAGTATGTTAGAATATTCAAACCAGCATGAAAGAGTAATGTGTATTTTTCTACATTTTTTGGGAGCTGCGGCTCATTGGCATTGCTAGACTCTACAATATTGTTACTTCACTGATAGCATGCTTGCTATTGGCAGTATGTTCTTTGCCATACTGCATTATGCAGATCAATTACGACGTGAATCCAGTGCCAATCCAATCTTTATTTAAGGCTAAATTTCCTGGTTTGTGGAGAGGCGGACTAGAGGACTCCGTAGGAACACTGACTATAGGAAAATGGCCGAACGTGAAGCCATTTTGCCAGTTTTAGGAGAAATGTATCATGAATGGAGCAAATGCCAGCGATCTTAGGCTGTATTTATCCTGCTGTGCTTGGAGGTCAAAAGCATCAAAGATGTGAGGACTCAGGTAGTGCTGGTGATTTGATGGGTGTTAAGGAAGGAAAAGGGATATAGTCTCATCTCATACAAATTTTTGTCAACAGACTTCTGCATGTGACATAGCCAGTCATATATACTAGTTATTTACTACTGCAAAAACATTCATGCAGAGTCTGCTGCTCCATGGAATGACGAAACTATTAAAGCACAGGATTCTGCCATCCAAATGATATGTCAGAACATGGCTGAGAGTTGTGCAGTCAGAACAGTTAATTTTCAATGAAGATCCTCCACAAAGGTCCTGACTTCAGTCTGTGTGCACTTATTTCTGGCAGAATAAATGCTGAACACCTCTAGCTGTGAATACACCCAGAAATTGTGTCTACTTTAAAAAGTAAAGGCTGGCTTTGCAAACTGGACATGCAAATAAGTGGTTCAACTGCATACAATTTTGCCACAACTATGCATACAAAATGCTTGTGTGTGTATATGAGCATGTATATGTGTAGAGGGTCAACTATTTGTTACTGTTGTACTTTAACAAAGAGCAAACTCTTCTGCAAAACAGTAGAAAATTCCTGTTCCAACTCCCTAAGTAGGCAAGAAAAATACAAGAGAGACAGCAAGTATACCATATATATATACAGCTATTATACATGGAATAATCCTCTGTAATTATCTTTTTTGTTTGGGGTAATTTTTTTTTTTTTGAAACTTTAAAAAAAATCACTTTTATATGAAACAGAAGAGATGAGAAGAAGAGAACTAATATAATGGTCTTTTTGGCTGGGGAAGGAGGAATTTATCTCTGTGACTCATGTGCTGGAGATAAAAGCACCCAGACACAGTATGAAAGTGAGTGTACACATTTGCCGTGTGTATCACTGCCAGTTGTCAAGGAACTGACTGATGGAAATGGTAGCTGTTCCACAGGCAAACTGGCATTGAAGAGTGAGGAAATTTGTTTGTTTCTAGTAGGTGTCACAGATACGTCCTGGCAGCTACAGCAATGAGCAGCAAGCATTTGAAGCTCTGCTGAAGGAGAGGGTTCCCTAACACTCACAGACCCCACTTCTGCTTCAGCCTGTCTCCTTTCTGTCTCTTTGGGCCAGCTATGTGTACTTTTATTACAGTCAACTCTTTCCTGTCTGCTAGACCTTATCTCCTACTTTTGTGCTTTCTCCACAGGGGTCTTCACATGACAAAACTTAACTAATAACTCTTCCAGTCTCAATATCTTTCTCCAAGCCTTTTTTTTCCCCCTTCCACCACCTTCTCATCCTTTCTGCCCCCTCTTCTGCCATTTTTTATTGTGTTTCTGCTTAGTTAGTTCCAGCACCATATTTTTCTGGCATGTCTTTCCCTCTTCTGTCATCTCTACCCTGATCGCTAGCTGCATTCTGAGCAAGAGTGGAACCTGAAATTTTTCAGACTGTTTGAAGGCAGACAACCAGCTTAGAAACTTTTGGTTTCAGTGGTTAAACTTGCCAAAACTAAAGTAATTATAAATGGGTTTTATTAGCTATGTCCCTAGAATCCAGTAATATTTGTACAAAAATATGAAAATTGAAATACTGTTCTTGTGCGTGTAAGATACAGTTCTTGTTTCAGCATGAAAAAATAAAAATACTGAAATTCAGTAGCAGTTGTAATTAATTATTTATTATGAGGCACGCAGAGATTCTGAATTATGAACACAAACACTCTTCTAAATCATCCAAAAGTATACAGAACCCTAACAAGATTAGTTTGAATTGTTTATGATGGGAAACACAAAGGCACTGATCCTTCTGTATCTATGATATATGAACATAAAAAATACATGAATACAAAAATCGCCCAACAAAATAGACATTTGAACTGATCTCAAGCCCACATTTGTGCTTTGCACTGTATCTCCTTTTTTAATAGGTTTGTTCAGAGTTACTTAGTATATCACTTCAATAGGATTATTTAATCACTTTAACCTTAGGTTTCCTGTATCTATTCACATGCTCTCCCATATTAATATATAGTATCTGTCCTTGTGCTGTGGATCTTTTCAATATGAACTGACTGAAAATTTGAATGTTCAGTGCTCATGAAATTCTGATAAGTCAACATTTGTTTCCATACTGAAATGGTGTTAAATGTTTGATGTATCAAAAGTTTTTATTTCACATTTTTAAAAAGAAGTAATAATTTTGAAATATCAATTTTCTTTGAGAGGTGCAAGGGAAAAAACCCCACATTTATCATACAATTTTGCACCTATTCTATTTGTTTCTGCATCCAGTTTTGAGAAACAATGAGACATATCAACTATCTATGCAGTGCTTTAATAGAAAAAAGAACTACTTGTACATAAAATCATTTATCTAGATTAAAGAGTTGTAGTCATTAGGACAGAAATTTTAGAAAAATATAATGCAATAGACTGTATTGAGAAACTAGTCTTCAGAAAAATTTCTTTTGGATTACCTCCAAAAAAGTTAAACTCTTTTTTTGTTAGTTATTTTTTTCCTTTCCTAAAATGATTTACTAAAAAGCGAAGAATACATCAGTGGTAGTGTGGTGGGTTGACCCTGGCTGGGGGCCAGGTGCCCACCAGAGCCGCTCTCTCACTCCCCTCATTCACCAAACAGGGGAGAAAAGGCATAACAAAATGCTTGTAGGTTGAGATAAGGACAGGGAGAGATCACTCACTAATTATCGTCACGAGCAAAACAGACCAAACTTAGAGAGGGAATTCATCTAATTTATTACTAGGCAAAACAGAGTAGAGGAATGAGAAAATAAAATCAACTCTTAAAACACTTTCCCCCACCCCTCCCATCTTCCTGGGCTCAACTTCACTCCCGGCTTCAACCTTCCCCCCGCTCAGCGGCACAGGGGGACGGGGAGTGGGGGTTACGGTCAGTTCATCACACGGTGTTTCTGCCGCTTCTTCATCCTCAGGGGGAGGACTCCTCTCATCGTTCCCCTGCTCCAGCATGGAGTCCCTCTCATGGGGTGCAGACCTTCAGGAGCAAACTGCTCCAGCATGGGGTCCCCGACAGGGTCACAAGTCCTGCCAGCAAACCTGCCCTGGCGTGGGCTCCCCTCTTCACGGGTCCACCAGTCCGGCCAGGAACTTGCTCCAGCGTGGGCTTCCCATGGGCCGCAGCCTCCTTCAGGTGCCTCCACCTGCTCCGGTGTGGGGTCCTCCACGGGCTGCAGGTGGAATCGCTACACCCCCTCATCCTTCCTCCATGGGCTGCAGGGGGACAGCCTGCTTCACCATGGCCTTCACCACGGGCTGCAGGGGGATCTCTGCTCCGGCGCCTGGAGCTCCTCCTCCCCCTTCTTCTGCACTGACCTTGGTGTCTGCGGAGTTTCTTACATCTTCTCACTCCTCTCTCTGGCTGCAAAAGCTCTCTCTCTCTAAGTGTTTTTCTTCTTCTTAAATATGTTATCACAGAGGCGCTGATTGGCTTGCCCTTGGCCAGCGGCGGGCCCGTCTTAGAGCCGGCTGGCATTGGCTCTGTCAGACACGGGGAGCTTCTAGCAGCTTCTCACAGAAGCCACCCCTGTAGCCCCCCCGCTACCAAAACCCTGCCACGCAAACCCAACACAGGTAGATAAAAGTTCTTTGTAACATTCTGCTCCTTTCTTAATAAATGAGAATATTTTCACTTTTTCCTTAGATGCTTGAGAGAAATATGGACATAGTTTTCCTATGTTCATTAAACTTTAATTTTTCAATATTTGACTACACCTCTGGAATAATTTATGTTAATGTGTTTTACCTCTGTAGAGGAAAATATATATGTGTGTACATATTTATTATTTGAGACACAGGCTGCACTTTCTCAGATAATGATTCCCAATTTGAAAATGACAGTCTTTCTGTTTCCAGTTTTGCGTATGGAATGTGATGCATGCTGCAAAACTGCTGATCAATATTTGATGAATATTAATTTTCAGTTAAGTCATCCTGGACGTGTAAGAACACTTTTTTGTTTTGTTTTGTTTTCTTTTCTGTATTTTAATAAAGCACCACAGCATCACGTTTTTCCAACCCCCCCTGTGAAGGGGGGTTGGAACTAGATGATCTTTGAGGTCCCTTCCAACGCAAACCATTCATTGATTCTATGATTCACTAACACAAATATTCAAGGAAAGTTTAAAAAAATGAAGTTGAATATTACAAAAAAAAAAAAAATTTCTGTCTACACATTTAGTGCTCTTATGTTGAGTATAACATTCAGATGCATAACTTAAGGTTCACACAGGTAATGATTATTGACATAGGTTGTTCTCTTAGGAAACAGACAATATAACATCTGATATATTAATGTGCAAAACAATATAAATTAAGTGTTCTAAACAATGTGCTAAACAGAAATTATTAGCTCCCTGTGTTCACCAACAATTTTGAATAATGAATGTCTGAGAACATTGCCATTTGTTAGTGGCCAATTTGCAAAGAAACAGGAAAATTTGTCAATTAAATTGTGCATTACTAATCATATGGTCTGTTTTCCTTGGATCTGAGGTTGGCTTCAATAAATCTGTCCTTTGAAAATCTCTGAGCTCTTCCAGACTACCAGTCTACTATTACTTCAGAGACTTCAGACTTAACTTTTCCTCAATACTGATTTTATAAAAAATCAAAGGATGTTTCACCTCCTAACAAAAACAAGAATCCAGATGTTGTGGAATCATTATTTAGCAGTATTTTCTAAGGAGCAATATTTATCTTCTGATGTTAGATAATATGAAACATTTAATAGAATTATGTGTTCTCATGGCTTATTTGAGTTGATACTGCTTTGTATTGAAAAGTTTTAATAAAGTTTATACTACATAATATATAGTATTCTGTATATAATTACTATATATTATAATATACATAATATGACTTTAATACATAAAATATATATTATATATAGTCATATAATATATATACTACTTTTCTCCTCAGGGTTAGTTTAGTACATCCTCAGAGTATTTTTCCCATACACTACTCTGCTTATACCAGAAAAACCTCTAGCAAGGTTTGAAAGATGATCTTAACATTGTAAAATATGCCTTGTGCTATAGATTTCAGCTTGGTCTATGTCCTGGACATCATATATGCTGGCTCAGTTGTTTTTTTGACCCGTAATTTTGAATACCATTTCTGCTGCACTTACATGGGATTTAGACAGAAATGTATGCTGTTAGTTCAACACAGGATGTACAATTTATAACTTAAGGAACTATTTGTAGGGTTAGTGGTGTGAAGAGATATGGGATTACATCACTATGGTTTGTGAAGTTATTATTTTCTTAATGTCCCCTCTCTTAAAGTTCTTGCTGTGTGCTTTCCTTTCCAAAACTATCTGTATAATAATTGGAAGGTACATGTGGAAGTTATCTACATAACTTACTGTCATGGACACCACATCCATGTTAGGGGAGAAAGAATTGACTAAAGAGTTCCCACCAACTTCATAATTCAGTTTATTCTAAATAATGGTTAAATGATAGCTTATTCTACCTTAAATCCATCTCTTCCCCTATGTCTCCATCCAAAAGACATACATCAATATTTACTGCTGGTTTTCATTCAGCCCTACAGTTCAAATTTCTTTGTCTAAAAAAAGGAAAAAAAAATCTATGGGTCAATCTTGCAGATTTTTTTATCATCTGAGTTCTTTGTCACTTGAATTTTCATTTTGGAATGTTCACTTTCTTTTCTTTGATAATACAACATTTTAATAGTGCTTTAGGAAATAATTGATTCCTACTCTGTTGTTTCTGACATTTTGGGGAATGGAATAATATAGTAGCTTTGTGGTAAATAAAATATGAGTGTATGTTATTTATTCCAAAATCAGTTATGATGAAGGTATTGAGAATACAACTTCATACTGATTTCTCTTGAGTAATTGCTTAGGAAGAAGAGGTTTTATTTCTCAAAATGCAGTACATTTTTAATATTAGTTTTCATTCTGAATTGGAACAAAAGATTTAATTTTGATTTTTTTTTTGTAAAATAGATTGGAATGTGGTAAATCACAATTTAAAGTGAAAATGTAATAAATATAAAATTTCAAAGTGAAGAAGTGTAACACTCCTCAGTAAGGTTGATATTGGAATATTTTGTCTTTTTCAAATTCTTTCACATCGAAAAATCATATTACTTCAACTTCAAATGTATACATATTATGAACTATACAATTACAAATTAAATTTTACATTTTAAATTGTCCATCTGGAAAATATAGTGATAAAAGCTTGAAGAGTGAAAGATGTTACAAAGACTGTTATGGCAATCTTATTGTATGAGATTTCTTGAGTGTGATTGAACAACTTCCTTATATCATATTAAATTAGTATTTCTAATCTCACATATATTTTTTAAGACTCAGTAAATGCATTTCTGCTAATCTGTTTATTTTACAGTAAATCTCATAAAGCAAAAAGACTTTCCAGATACAAGTTTAGTATTTGTTACTTTGTAATTTGCTCTATAAAACAGGATGGCCATGTTAGTATTAGATTGAGCACATAAAAAATCTAGTGCTCTTGCTGTCTTTCCTCTAAAGGAAAATAAAATAACTACCTCAAAAACTACTATATCAGGATTTTCCCCAGCAAGTTATACCAGGTCAGTTCTGAATATAATTGCTTTTGTAAATGTTAGCAGCTGTAGCATATCAGGATTTTAATTTACCGGGGGAAATAACTACTCAACCATGCAGTGTCTCTGACATTGACTTGATCCTGGTATGATTTACGAGGTGATAACTTTGATTCAATAGCAGGTACACTCATTGTAATTCACTGAAAGGTGACTGATCTGATGTACAGTGGTTGCACTTAAAAAGTTAATTCTCTTTTGGTTGCTTCATAGGTTTGAGAGAGAATCCACATAGTTAAAAGGTGTATACCACTGGAACTGATGACTTCTCCAAAGGTGGAATGAACTTTCAAAGTGTGTCCTCTGTACAAAATGTTTGCTTTGATAAATGTATCCAATTCCTATTCTGATAGATGTCCTTAGAATATTTTTGTAGAGTCACTTGGTGTTTGTGTGTTGGGTTTGCGTGGCAAGGTTTTGGTAGCGGGGGCGGGGGCTCCAGGGGTGGCTTCTGTGAGAAGCTGCTAGAAGCTTCCCCTATGTCTGACAGAGCCAATGCCAGCCGGCTCCAAGATGGACCTGCCACTGGCCAAGGCCAAGCCAATCAGCGCCTCTGTGATAACATATTTAAGAAGGAAAACAAAACAGTTAGAGAGAGCTTTTGCAACCAGAGAGAGTAGTGAGAGGATGTAAGAAACTCTGCAGACACCAAGGTCAGTGCAGAAGAAGGGGGAGGAGGTGCTCCAGGCGCCGGAGCAGAGATCCCCCTGCAGCCCGTGGTGAAGACCATGGTGAAGCAGGCTGTCCCCCTGCAGCCCATGGAGGAAGGATGAGGGGGTGTAGAGATTCCACCTGCAGCCCGTGGAGGACCCCACGCTGGAGCAGGTGGAGGCACCTGAAGGAGGCTGCGGCCCATGGGAAGCCCACGCTGGAGCAAGTTCCTGGCCAGACTGGTGGACCCGTGAAGAGGGGAGCCCATGCCAGAGCAGGTTTGCTGGCAGGACTTGTGACCCTGTGGGGGACCCCACACTGGAGCAGTCTGCTCCTGAAGGTCTGCACCCCGTGGGAGAGACCACGCTGGAGCAGTTCGTGAAGGACTGTAGCCTGTGGGAGAGACTCCATGTTGGAGCAGGGGAATGATGAGAGGAGTCCTCCCCCTGAGGACAAAGAAGTGGCAGAGACAATGTGTGCTGAACTGACCGTAACCCCCATTCCCCACCCCCTTGTGGCGCTGAGGGGAGAGGAGGTTGAAGCCGCGAGTGAAGTTGGGCCCGGGAAGATGGGAGGGGTGGGGGGAGGTGTTTTAAGATTTGATTTTATTTCTCATTCCTCTACTCTGTTTTGCTTGGTAATAAATTAGATGAATTCCCTCTCTAAGTTCAGTCTGTTTTGCTCGTGACAATAATTAGTGAGTGATCTCTCCCTGTCCTTATCTCGACCCACAAGCTTTTCGTTATACTTCTCCTCCCCATCCTGCTGGGGGAGGGGTGAGTGAGTGGCCGCGTGGCGCTCAGCTGCCGGCTGGGCCTAAACCATGACAGTTTGGTATTGGCTGAACCCAGATGATAATTTAAACTTGAACTACGTCATAGAATTTTACCATTTCAACTTCAGCCGTAATACAATACTGTAGATTTCTACCCTAAAAGCACTGTGAAATTGGCAATCTGGGATTTTATTTTGTATGTTGTTTCTGTAGCAAGAATGCTTACATTACATACTAAATGATGTTGATTTCCAGACTGCCAACACAGTAGGTTCAGTCAGGTTTGTGAAGGCTGTATCACATTGGCTGTTTTCCATCTTGAACATCTCTGCTAGTAAGAGGAAGACAAATAAACCTCCACCTGAACCTGTGCTGACCCATACACTCCCGCTCTCAATCACAGTCATACCATACCCACAGAATTTATCAAAGGGTGTTTTTGTTGGTTTGGGGTTTTTTTCCGTACAATCCAGAAATGTAAACATTTGGGATTTCTTCATGAAGTTGTGCTTATGCTACAACCATATGAAAAAACTGGCAGTTAAACACCTTAAATTTTTATTACTCACAATTCTTAGTTTGCATACCTTCTTTGACGTGCTTTCTTTGAAATATAGTCATATGCTTTGACTGCAAATCCAGTATTTGTGGTTGTCACTTAAATTTCTTGCAGATTTAGAAAGATAGTTATCAAATTTGGATTTATGAATACTTAATTTTGATAAGGGGACAGATTTTGATCTTATATCAAAGTTACAGTAGGTTAAATCATTTGGCAGAGTGGAGCAGATCACTGAGTAGGATTATTCTGAATTTATATTTGTTTAACTGAGAGGACAGTTAAAGTTTTAATAAAATGTGATGATATAGTGTTGAAGTTTTATATTTTAGATTTCTGCAAAAACCCCACCTTCCTTAAGTAATTAATATTAATAAAAATTAATAACTTTCTTGCTGTCCTCACCTTTGCTATAACAGATTCTTTTTCTATTATAGAATCTATTTTTCTCTTGCTGAATAAATGACACTATCTGTGTTGGCAGTTCACCATGCACGTATCAAGAGACACTTTACTCTTCAAATTTAATTTTCTTTGATTTTCACAGCTTTGCATAGATATCCAGTGTGGAAAAGCTCTTATACTGTCTTTTAAAAAATGAATTTAGTGCCTGCAAATAGATCAATATCCCCAGAGGATGGAATGTTCTCTTTATTCGCTGAAAACACACAGCAAAATGCAGGAAAGGTTTAAACTCTTGGCTGGTTTCCTTGTGCAACTAAACAAAGGGCTGAAATGACAATCCCTAAATAAGAGTATTTTATGTTCATTGAGATTTAGGAGTGAGTGTTGAATCTACCAAGGAAAGTATATTTATGTAGCATGGGTTTGTGCTAACTGCATGGCTAATTCATTTCTATTCAGGCTGCTAAGCAGCCTTCTCATGGTAAGAATCTATGAATTAGCACTGATTTGAGCTGAATATGAAGAATTAAATGATGATGCAGAGCATCCAGTCTCGACTCATTAATTTTCCATTTATTAGAGTCTGGACATGTTGCTAATCCAAGATTGTCAAAAAGTAGAACTATAAGTAAACTCTTTTTCATTATTTTAGTAATGCTTATCTGTCTAGGTTCAAAGTTAAGATCCAGAAGCCTTCACGTTCATACACTGTACAAACATGTGGGAAGAAAACAAAAGTCCTTATGTGATTTAGTAGTCTTTTCTGTTTTCAAAATTCATTTAGGGTCATAAAACAATTTCGTTTGGAAGGGACATCTGTAGGTCCCATCTAGCCAATAGAAAGCAGGGATACCTTCCGAGTAAGTGTGTTGTTCAAGGCTTTATCCAACTGAATTTTGAAAAGCATCCAAGAATGGAGGTTCCACAACCTCTCTGAGCAATGTGTCCTGGCACTTACCTAGTCTCTGTGGAAGATTTTTCCCTTGGTTGGCATTTGCATTATGCAACTTTTGCCTCTTCTTTGTGCACCTCTGAGCAGAGTCTGCCTTTGTGACACCCTATTAGGTAGCTGATAAGATTGATCTCAGATTATTCTTCTCTAGGTTGAAAAATCTGCCTTCCTCAGCCTCTTTGTGCTCCAGATCAACCAAAGACACTAACCATTTAAGGCCAAAGCCGCAAAGATTTGAAGTAACTGGATCTTACTTGGTATCTCAGTACTTAACCTTTTTTTTTTTTTTTTTTTTTTTGGTACTATAGACAAATGGCTTTGTAGATTTAGCCTGAAAATTGCAAGTTTGCTTTCAGGTTTGAATAATTTCTTAAGCTACTATCCAGCAACATTGTAAATGAGTATAAGGTAAAGGGACAGGACAGGAGGAGAGAAATAGCTGAAATATTTCCACAAATAAAGAAGCTATATGTGCATCAATGGGGATAGCATTGAATCATTTAAAAGATTTTTCTCTTGCTCCGTGATGTAGATGTAATTTTAAATTATCTTATTTATTGTCTGTGTTTTTTAATGTGCCATTTTAAAAATGAAGGCAAAAAAAGGTAAAAATCAATGTTCACATTTCAAATGAAATCCTGCTTGCACATGCAGTGCAAAAAACCAGAAGCAGATCTGTCATTCTAAAGACAGCATTAATCCTGCCAGTATTTGTAGAGAGCTGCTATCCATAAATGTGTGTGCAATAGATGGTCTAATTGCTTCATTCATAGTTGCAGGATATGCATTCTCTTCCTTAGTGACAGCAAACTTCGTGTTGTTTCCTATTCACTGTATTTCTTGACGAAGATCAGGGCTGCATATCAATCACAGAAGCATCTGCTTGCATTAAATGTTTCTTGCTCTTTTCCTGTGACAAGTGATTTACTGCCATGTTTGACAGTGCTTGTGTTTGTGTCATGTCAATGCTGTCCAGAATCTTCTTCTTATAATTCAGTAGTGTTTGAGCACTCGTCACTTTTAAATGCATTGCTTAACCCTCACATTACTGGCATTGTCCAAACTGGCAGCCAAACAAGTTCTTAGAAAGATCTGAAATTTTTAAAGCCTTAATTAAACAAATTGTCAGATCGTCTATATGTCTGCAAGTTACTTGTGACTGCTCATGTGTTTTTGTCCATTAGGAAATAATAGATAATGTTCCTGCTGCAGGAGAGATCACAAAAGATAAAATAGCTATTCAGAGTACAGTCATACTTTAAAATAAATATACGTGTACAGCAGTAGCAGGGGAATGTTTGATGTTTGGTATATGTTTTTATAATACGAAAGTTAAAACATATGCCATTTAAAACAGCTTACCTTTGTAGACTCTGGGGATGACTTTCTCACATATTTTCACTAGTTTTTCTCTTTTTTTTTTTTTTTTTTAAATTGCAGACAATTCCAAATATCTGGATTTTTTTCATTGGTTTAAGGGGGTCTTTTATTCTTGCTTTATTTTTTTCCCCACAGAGATGCATCTTTTCTCTTTAAATTAGGTGCAAATATAGTCATGGCACAAATCCAGATAACAGAATTGTCCACAGAGATGAAAGCCGGAACATTTCAGCAATAAAATATAAACCTCTATTGTCTGAGCTAATGGAGATACCTATTTTTGCTTATTGTAGCACTTTAGCCACAATACTTCTCTTAAAAGTAACTTTATTGTCCTTGTCCTTTTAGTTTGCCTTTCATTTTTGTTTACTTTCTTTTCCTTCACTCACTTTTTTTCTTCATTCTTCTCACAAATGTCTCTTTCTTTGCATTTTCATAGTACATTTGCCCTAGGCCATGTTTCTAACTTTTCTTTTTTCTTTCTTTTCTCTTACTCTCCTTTTAAAGCCACATATCCTATGGCATTAAAAAAACCCAAATGTACCTTTTTTTTTTTTTCTTCCTTATCCTGCTTTTCCCCATTATATCATCTGTGTGTTCTTATAATTTGTGTTGTATATACACTTTTTCTTCTCTTTTCCAATGTGTACTCTTCCTCACTTTGTGTAACTGAAAGGACAACACAAGTACTTGTCCTGCTGCCTTTTCTCATGTTCCCACATCACCAGGGAACAAGCAGAAAGGAAAGCTAACTGTAACTTTCACAGCTTTTGACGCCTATTCTTCTCATACGCAAAGCGTCATTGGCATCCACTTCTTTTTTCCCTCTCCAGGAAGAGAAAAGTTGTGTTTCTTCTGAGCATCACAGGACACTCAACAGCGCATTTGTTGACAAGCATTATGTAGCTTCTTTTTTGTGGCCTTTTAAAGTTTTGATTTGTGGTGTAGGACACAAATGACTAAAAAATGCTACCCACTCATTCCAAGATAGTGCTTATCCTCTTGGATTAACCTTTAATTTACTGATTTTTGAGGTTCATCTGATCTGGATTGGGTGTGTATATCCTTCATCAGTGAGTGAGTCTAAGGAGACTATTTTGTGGAGAAGAAATCTTTGCAAGCCAGAAAAGGGTTTTTTTCTTCTCTCAAGATGATACTTTTAGGGTTAGTGAGGCTTGTTCAGAATTTGTGTATTCCTTCTGACTTGCTTTTTTATCATATGCAAGTTTCCCACTGGTTCAATGTGTGCAAGCAGTTAGCCTAATGTTCTCATGAAAAAGTTGTGAAGCAACGTCTAAGTGCTTAACTGGGAGGCTCATTTCTGTAATTTCTTCCTAGACGCACAATGGAGTAGCATGTTTGTTCCTGGTTTGTGCAATTCTGAACATATAATGCTTGACCTGTTTTATTTTGGCTTACAGTGGAGTGGCAGACTGGCTTTAAAATGCCTCTGTGGGATTTAAAAGCCTTTTTTGAAGCAGGACATGGCTGTATTTAAGACTTGTTCTTTCCTTGCTGGTGGAAACATCACAGCATATACTCCTTAAATATGCAACTTTTATGTCAGTGTGTGAGTGAACCTTTGGTGTATTGTGCCTTTAGAATGCAGAGCTCAGTCACTGGGGGTCTGTGTCCCGCACTTTGAGAAAACCAGCTAAAATACTATATTTTAGCTTGTGCTCAATCAGCCACAGGAGGCTCTGTATTTTTTGTTTATTGTCCATATGCTTCCTTGATCAATTTAGTATATTTTTACTTAGAATAATCTCTCTCTTTTTTTTTTTTTTTTAAATGCTGGCATTTAGGCGTGTGTTTTAGTTTTCAATGGAGCTGAACTGTGCAAGCTGATTTGTGGAAATGGAGGTATTATTACCTGGGAAAGTAATCAATAATGCATTTAATTTTTCATTTGTTTTGTCAGCATAATACTAATGTACTGTATATGCATACAGACTCTTCTCCTAGTAGTCTCCTTTCTGCACTTTCTTTGATCATTGATTGCCCTGTTGCAATCCTCGGTTCTTGATGCTGTGTTTCTTTAAATGTGCTGGACTACCAGTTACCCTCTGCCTTTATTTATGTACAAGTACTCTGACTACTGTAGTGCATCCTACCAAAATAGCTTGATTATGCTTTAGTTATTGTTGAATGGTGACTAAATGAGCATTTCGAAGGCAAGAGGCTGTTATCTGTATAAACAAATGCCAAAATTATTGGAATACCCCTGTGGCCCACACTATCTGTTCCACTGTATTGTGCTGTGCCCTGCACCACTTTTGTAAGACTAAGGATAAAAGGTTTTGCCTGCTATAGCTGAAGACACTTCTCATGAAGGTGCCAGTGATCTGGTGGAAATATAAACTTTTCACCTGTTTGAGCTCCAGCCTGCTTCAGGAATGAAGCACCATAACAGAAGAAAACCAGCAACCTGCTGCTTCTCATGTTACAATTCAGATACCTCAGATTGTCAGCATCTATCCATCTTCTCTACACCACTCTGGATTTTGTAGATCTTTGTCATATTCCCTCAGGGTCCTCTATTTTTCTAAAAAGTCCTAGACTGCTTGACTCTTGCTTAAAAGGAAGCTGTTTTATACTTTTAGCTAAAGCAACAAGGAAGCTTGAGTACTTTCCAGTTCTATCATATCCTCTCTGAGATAAAGAGACTAGAACTGCAGATAGTATTCATGGTTCATGTGCAGCATGAATTTATGTAGCAAAGCAATTATGTTCTCTTCTTTATTTGCTAATCCTGTCCTGATGTTTGATTTGCTTGTTTGTTCTCTTACTTTATCTCTGCTGACCACCAAACTGCTTACCATATAACTAAGGAGCAAGGTCTTGGGGTTAATGGGCAAGTAAGAACAATTCTAACTTCACATGTGGAAGTCTTGCCCTGCACCACCCCCTGCCTAGTATTACATTTAGTCACATTGAATCTCATTTGCTATTTTAGATAGATTCCTTGGTCATGTGAAATACAATTCATCTCCATTAGTCCTCATCCTTATGATGCTGAATAACAGGACCGACAGCAAATTTTGCCACCCCATTGCTCACCCCCTTTTTTAGGACACATACAAAAGTTTGAACAGCCACATATACTTGTGAACTCATAATGTCCCTCCAATTCAAGAATTAACTAATTTTTATTGGTTTTCTGTTTCTTATATTTTATTTATTTATTGGTCTATGCAAGGACCTCCCCTTTTGTACCATGGCTTCTTACTTTGCTAAAAAGTCAGGTATTGTGATGAGTCCTCCACAACAGAAGGTCCTACCATGGGAATCTTCACAGTTTCTTCTCCTTTGAAGGCAAATGTGAAGAATTCCTTCAGCCTCAAATCCTATGTGGCTGAGTTTTGCAAAGTGAGATAACTGACTTTAGGCTTCATCTCCGTTTCCCAGGACTCTCGATGCCTCAAGGTAGGTTCATAATCCTATGCAGGAAACAAAATTTCATGTGTGTATCAATCTTTAACATTTCCACTTGGATTTCTTTGGGTCCCAGTGCTCAGCATGTTGGCCATTTGTATTCCTGAACCAGCTTCCTCATTCACCCCTGTGCTATGTGTAAGAATTTTTGTTTACCAAAGTCAGTTTCATATCTTTCAGTCCCTGACCTAAATATCTATTAGGCTTTCCAGTGCTGAACATCACAGTGCCTAAGGCCCTTTATTGATGCCTGTGTTGGGAGCTCATAATACAAGCTTTTGCCATATAATAGGGTTTCATAAAGTGGGGGGGGGGGGGGGGGGAGAAGATGTGAATAAGCAGCTGGATATTCTGACTGATCACAGAATAACTGTGAACTGTCAGCAGGAAGTAGCCTTGAAAAAAAGTGAGTGTGATCCTAAGATGATGGGAGAAGAATTCTTAGGAAACAGCAAAGTATTAATGTATTAATTCTGTTGTTCAGGGATTGAGTGAGATTTTTTTCTTGATTTCTTGTTCAGTTCTTGTTTCTTATATTAAAAAAACCCCACAAATAAATAAAAGTTAGGCTGGTGTGGATGAGGGTTCCTTGGATGGCTGGGGTAGGAATCCTTTCTCATGAGTTTAGAAGAGCTCACTTTGTTTAGCCTACTGATATCTGAGCATGGATGTAAGACATCAAAGACAATTCTAGAGAGGAAAATAACTTTTTACATTAAAAGAAAAAGGGGGTGATCAGGCCATGAATTAATTTTAGATATTACATAAAGCTGCTCAGTAATTCGATGCCTCCATTTCTAGAGCACGCTTCCACTGTGGACCAAAAATTTTTTTTCAAAATTCAGAATACAAACTAAGTATTTGTGACACTAGGGGACTGTACCAGATGATCCAGGAGGAGTATTCTAGTCATTTGTCCCTAATGTACAGTGAAGACTTTCAGGTATCTTCTCTGTGACAGACACATTCACAAAGATTATTGGCTGTAATTTTGTTTTCTACTACCAAATGAAAGAATTTCAATGAACTTGTTTTATCTGAGGCATGTACAGATGACTGTATTTCTCTGTGCTTTCTTGTCCTGTTCTGGTTTGCCAAGAGCTGTGAATCTTGACTGGCAGGCTTAGGTTAACACAATGCCTGAGTAGCTCCAGCAAGGTCTCTCTGATGTGAATGCCTGATAAGGCAGTGTCTTGGCATTGCTTTTTCTATGTTTTTAGCTAGTATTGGACCAGCCTGGGCAACTATGTTTTATATGACATCTGGGCAGTAACACACATAAAAAACCCTCCATAAGTAATTTCTACAACAACTTCATTCAGTGGTGCTCTTTGGGACATATTAAGCCAAACTGTAATTGTGTAAAGCCCATTTTGATGAAAAATTAGAAATTGTATTGCCAGTAGTTTTCCTTCTCTATGGAGTATGCAATTACTGCTACAAAGGATTTTGATATTTTACAATGTAAAGTTTGATAATTGAAGCTTGTCACGGTTTTATAGATAGGGACTGATCTCATCCAATCTTATATATATAGTGTATTTCATCTTTGTGAAGATATTCAGCTTTTATTTTTTTAAAGAAGTAATTAAAATTTTGGGGGCCCTTGTCCTCGACAGAATGCAAGATCACTAAGGCCATTTGTAGCTGATCCTCTTAGGTTTAATTGTCTGAATACCTGGCTCAGACGAATTCTGTGAGGGTGCAGCAAAGCAGGTGTCATAAAGGAACTGCCCTTGTTTTTGCTGAGCTCTGGAAGATATTTGGTGCTTTATAAATATTAACTGAAGTGTTGTAATAAAACTGATTTGCTATTTATAGCATGTCTTTATTTTTTGTCATGCATAATTTAATATCTTTTAGCATGAATGTAATTGCTAGGCTTTTCAAATATAATTTATATTGAGCTTAAAGGATCGGAAGAAACAGCTGTGTTCCAGTCTCTGTATTTCTTTAATGTCTCTGCTGCTGCCATATGGTAAAATTTAAATAAATAAACATGATCACAGTATGAAAGGTACAGCTTATATTTTAAGCTAATCCATTTTTAGAGTAGTTTGTGAAGATACTTATTATTTAGACATTCTTTGTCTCTGCTAGTCTGTATCTTCTCAAATTAACAGCTTCATACCACAGAAGAGAAAACAGATTTGGAAAGAACAACAGCTCTCTACACCTACCTATCACTAAACCCCTAAACCAAACAGATTTTTTTAGAATAGTCAGATAGGAAGTATACTTACTATATATCTTAATTGAAATTCCCTTTTGTATCTGCCAGACTTACCTCCTTTATTTATAGCATACAAAACTACTATACTGTCATTTAGCAGGCTATACAGAATCTGCTTGTTCCAACTTGTTGTGATAATCATCTTTTTCCTGGAGCATCTCATGATAGTTGCCTTGACTGAGATGAGAACATTGAACTGTTTGCTTACTGCTATGGACCTCTTTTTTATTAAAGATAACTTTATCCATAGCTTGAAAGTTGTTGTAAAGTCTCGATATGGTCATCATTTTGAAAACAGGAAAATCAGAACTACAATAAATTTTTTAATGCAATGATTATAATTAATTTTGCATATTTATGATCTAAATTCTACAGACAATCTGTACCAAAAGACAATTTTGTCAGTAATGTGACATCATTAGAGTGACCCCTCACACCAGTAAGATAAATGCTTGTTATATGTGATTGTGTATTATCTTACAAGTTGGCAATTTACTGCATTCAGGTGATAAATAACTGTCCGATTTGGATTGAACTTCAACACAAAGTGCTTCTACAGAAATTACCTTCATTTTCATAGAATGTGTTATACTGAATTTCAAATTCTATGAAAGTATAAATCATAATTTTTTTTAAACAAAGTGATATGAAAATGACCTATTTCAGAGTCTTTGTTCATAAATTATAAAAGTAAAAATGCATAAAAATTCTCAGAGAATTCTAGGTTTACTCATGCATTATATGGTCTAAATACAGGGAATTAAATACTATATTATTTTAATCCATAAAATTCTCCAAAACCTTGCCTTCCATGCAAAATTGAGCATAGCTGCACCATAAGCTTTTGTTATGTTCGTAATATACTATAACTTACTTCATTTAGGAATTGAACAACATCCTCACCTTTTTTGTTACTAATTTTGCTTGAGGAAGGACTTCAAGATTAAACTATTCATTTCTCACTGATGTAAAACCTTCTGGGTGATCCAAAGGTAAGTAGAACACAAACCTGTTCTATACTCAATACAAGCTAGACTTATAGATTATTTTCCTCGGGCTCATATTGTTTTAAAAGACTATATTCCTTGACTGACTTAAAAAAATACAGTCACTGCACTATTGCTGAAGTGTTAAATACAAATACTTGATACTAGAACATTTCAAAATGGGTAATTTGAATTCAAACTATAATTAAAGGATTAAATCCATTCTCTTCATTCAGAGACACTAAGTTGAGATGACTTGCAGAAATCTTGTTTTGGATTTGCTCAGCCTTACTTACTTTTTCTTTTTCTATGCCTGATATGAATGTGAGTACAATACAAATATATTGAGGCAAATTGCCTATGATTAAGCACTCAATCAATTCTATTGCCCTTGCATTATCTTGTTTGCAATTGTTACCTGTAACATTGTATGACAAATAAAATTTACTGATCTAATGAATGAGAAGAATTAATATCTATGGAACAGCATTTGATCAACAAAAAACCAAATTCATAATCAGGTCTGAAGTGTCTTTCATTTCTTAGAAAATCTATCTCCTTTTCCTTCCTTCAGAAACCCAACATACAAATCAATTCAGTTCTCTGATAGGAGACCACAGTAGGTTTAGTGTGAGGGGAGCACTGGAAGAGGATCGAAGATAATCTTTCTATCTCTGTTATTTTATGAATCAAACCTCCCTTTAGTTTTGAAAAAATGCTTTGCACACATCATACAGAAGTTACCTATTACTCTGATTCCCTGTGTGAGTACTGTGGACACAGATTGCCTTTAGATCTTTACCACAGAGAACCCGTCTATGATAGAACATCAATGTGAGGATGGCTAATTCATAACAGTATTATGCCACTGAAGAACCTGCAGCTGGAAAGCACTTACAACAACATGTCAATTACCCACCTGCTGCTTTCACGATAGTAAAGGTGCCTTGAAGGGGGAGGACCTTGCTAGCCATAGATATTTGACAGCAATATCAGGTGTATATTGTAATACTTCAACTGTAGCTGTCTTCTGCTCTAAGTGGATGACTGAATTCCATAAACACACACATTTCATATTGTCATATGTACTCTTAAGAGAGCACCAACTAGGGGGGCACTTTTATTTTTGGATGGAAATCTCATCCACCATATGGGCCGGTGTCTCAGCCATGGAAAGACTAAAATGTCATAGAATCATAGAATGGTTTGGATTGGAAGGGACCTTAAAGATCATCTAGTTCCAAACACACTGCAATGGGCAGGGACACCCTCCACTAGACCATGTTGCCCAAAGCCTCATCCAACCTGGTCTTAAACACTTCCAGGGATGGGGCATCCACAACCTCTCTGGGCAACCTGTTCCAGTGCCTCACCACTCTAACAGTAAAGAATTTCTTTCTAACATCTCATCTAAATCTCCCCTCCTTCAGCTTAAACCCATTACCCCTTGTCCTGTCACTACACTCCCTCATAAACAGTCCCTCTCCACCTTTCCTGTAGGCCCCTTCAGGTACTGGAAGGCTGCAATTAGATTCCCCCGGAGCCTTCTCTTCTCCAGGCTGAACAACCCCAACTCTCTCAGCCTGTCCTCACAGGAGAGGTGCTCCAGACCTCCAATCAGCTTTGTGGCCCTCCTCTGGACTCTCTCCAACAGCTCCATGTCTCTCCTGTACTGGGGCCCCCCAGAGCTGGACGCAGTACTCCAGGTGGGGCCTCACAAGAGTGGAGTAGAGGGGCACGATCACCTCCCTCGACCTGCTGGTCACACCTCTTTTGATGCAGCCCAGGACACGGTTGGCTTTCTGGGTTGCAAGCGCACACTGCCGGCTCATGTTGATCTTCTCATCAACCAACACCCCCAAGTCCTTCTCCTCGGGGCTGCTTTCAATCCATACCTTGCCCAGCCTCTAGTCGTGCTTGGGATTGCACTGACCCACATGCAGGACCTTGCACTTGGCCTTGTTGAACTTCATGCGGCTCGCATGGGCCCACCTCTCCAGCCTGTCAAGGTCCCTCTGGATGGCATCCCTTCCCTCCAGCATGTTGACCCCACCACACAGCTTGGTGTCGTTGGCAAACTTGCTGAGGGTGCACTCAATCCCATTGTCCATGTCACCGACAAAGATGTTGAACAGTGCCAGTCCCAGTACTGACCCCTGAGGAACACCACTCATCACCGTTCTCCACTTGGACATTGAGCCATTGACCACAACTCTCTGAGTGTGACCATGCAGCCCATTCCTTATCCACCGAGTGGTCCATCCATCGAATCCATGTCTCTCCAATTGAGAGACAAGGATGTCGTGTGGGACAGTGTCAAATGCCTTGCACAAGTCCAGTTAGATAACGTCAGTTGCCCTTCCCTTGTCCACCGATGCTGTAACCCCATCATAGAAGGCCACCAAGTTTGTCAGGCACGATTTGCCCTTAGTGAAGCCGTGTTGGCTGTCACCAATCACCTCCTTATCTTCCTTGTGCCTGAGCATAGCCTCCAGGAGGGTCTGCTCCATAATCTTGCCAGGCATGGAGGTGAGACTGACCAGCATGTAGTTCCCCGGGTCTTCCTTTTTACCCTTCTTAAAAACAGGGGTTATGTTCCCCCTCTTCCAATCAGCAGGAACTTCACTGGACTGCCAGGACTTCTCAAATATGATGGCGAGTGGCCTGGCCACTTCATCCGCCAGTTCCCTCGAGACCCGCGGATGCAACTCATCAGGTCCCATGGATGTGTGCACCTTCAGGTTCCTTGGATATTCTCGAACCTGATCTTCTCCTACAGTGGGCGGTTCTCCATTCTCCCAGTCCCTGCCTTCTGTGACCTGGGCAGTGTGGCTCAAGCACTTGCCAGTGAAGACTGAGGCAAAGAAGCCGTTGAGTACCTCAGCCTTCTCCATATCCTGGGTAACCAGGTCACCCATTTCATTTTGGAGGGGACCCACATTTTCCCTCCTCCTCCTTTTCTCACTAACATACCTATAGAAGCTTTTCTTGTTGTCCTTGACATCCCTGGCCAGACTAATTTCTATCAGGGCTTTGGCTTTCCTAACCTGATCCCTGGCTGCTCAGACAGTTTCTCTCTATTCCTCCCAGGCTACCTACCCTTGCTTCCACCCTCTGTAGGCTTCCTTTTTTTGTTTGACTTTGCCCAGGAGCTCCTTGTTCATCTATGGGGGCCTCTTGGTGTTTTTGCTTGACTTCCTCTTTGTTGGGATGCATCACTCCTGAGCTTGGAGGAGATGACCCTTGAATATTAGCCAGCTGTCTTGGGCCCCTCTTCCCTGCAGGGCTTTGTCCCATGGTATTCTACCAAGCAGACCCCTGAGGAGGCCAAAGTCTGCTCTCCTGAAGTCCAGGGTAGTGAGCTTGCTGTGCGCACTCCTCGCTGCCCTGAGGATCCTGAATTCCACCATTTCATGGTCACTGCAGCCAAGGCTGCCCTTGAGCTCGACGTCCCCTACCAGGCTCTCCTTATTGGTGAGAATAAGGTCCAGCATGGCACCTCCCCTCCTGGGCTCCTCTATCACTTGGAGGAGAAAGTTGTCATCGACACATTCCAGGAACTTCCCCCATAAGAACCAGGGCTTGTGAGCATGAGGCTGCTCATATCTGCCTATAGAGGGCTTCATCTGCTCAGTCCCCCTGGTCAGGTGGCCTGTAGCGGACCCCTGCTATGATGTCCCCTGTTGCTGTGCTCCCTTTAATCCTGACCCATAGGCTCTTGGTCAGCTCCTCGTCCATCCCCAGGTGGAGCTCCATGCACTCCATCTGGTCATTGACGTAGAGGGCGACGCCCCCTCCTCATCCAAAAAACCTGTTCAAGACACTGTCCCAGGAGGCCCAGAAACTCAAAGAGGATATGCTCAATTCCCCACTTGCACAGACCAGTATCTCAGCTGTTAGGAGTAAGCGCTCCTCTGCTTAGGAGAGAGGATATAGAGGGTACACACCATGAGGCACTCTGTGGTTTTACCTGCGTGACAATGGAGAGGATATGAGGAAGTGGGATGGAAAACCTACCTCAACTCTAGAGACACGGGTGTATGAATTGCAAGGTAAAACAATCTCAAATGGGGATTCTTCCAGGAAAATTGCTGCCTCGGTCTCCCATGGGCATTTCCCATGACAGAGTAGGAGGACTGATCTTACTTCCGATCTTATGGAAGGAGCTTCTGATTCGTATTCACAAGAAGTGAGTAACAAGGATGACACTCAAACCCACGTGTGCCACACAAATCCATTCATCAATAACGAATACTGTGACCAGGACTAGAGGGGCCCTGCCTCCAGCCAGGTAGAGGAAAGGGACAACCGGGTTTACTGGACTGTGTGGATCTGGTGACCTGACACATCAGACCCCCAGGAGTACAAGGCTCTAGCAGACACCAGTGCACAGTGTACCCTAATGCCATCAAGCTATAAAGGGGCAGAACCCATCTGTATTTCTGGAGTGACAGGGGGATCCCAACAGTTAACTGTATTGGAAGCTGAAGTGAGTCTAACTGGGAATGACTGGGAAAAGCACCCCATTGTGACTGGCCCAGAGGCTCTGTGCATCCTTGGCATAGACTGCCTCCAGAGAGCATATTTCAAGGACCCAAAAGGGTACCAGTGGGCTTTTGGTATAGCTCTTTGGAGTCAGAGGAAATTGAACAATTGTCTACCTTGCCTGGTCTCTCGGAGGACCCTTCTGTTGTGAGGCTGCTGAGGGTCGAAGAGCAGCAGGTGCCAATCACTACCACAATGGTGCACCAGCAGCAATATCACACCGAGACTCCCTGCTTCCCATCCATAAGCTGATTCATCAACTGGAGAGTCAGGGACTGATCAGCAGAACCCGCTCACCCTTTAACAGTCCCATATAGCCAGTGTGAAAGTCTAATGTAGAGTGGAGACTGACAGTAGACTATCACGGCCTAGAAGAAGTCACACCACTGATGAGTGCTGCCATGCTGGACATGCTAGAACTTCAATATGGAGTCAAAGGCAGCCAAGTTGTATGTCACAATTGATATAGCTAATGCATTTTTCTTGATCTCTTTGATGGCAGAGTGTAGGCCACAGTTTGCTTCCACTTGGAGGGGCATCCAGTATACCTGGAATCGCCTGCCCCAGGGGTGGAAACAGCCCCACCATTTGCCATGGACTGATCCAGGCTGCACTGGAAAAGAGTGAAGCTCTGAGCACCTGCAATACATTGATGACATCATCGTATGGGGCAACACAGCAGAAGAAATCTCTGAGAAAGGTAAGAAAATAGTCCAAACCCTTCTGAAAGCTCGTTTCACCATAAAATGAAGTAAGGTCAAGGCACCTGCACAGGACATCCAGTTTTTAGGAATAAAATGTCAAGATGGTCATTGTCAGATCCTAATGGATGTGATCAACAAAATAGCAGCCATGTCTCCACCAACTGGCAAAAAGGAAACAAAAGCTTTCTTAGGCGTTGTGGTTTTCTGGAGAATGCACATTCCAAATCACAGTCTCATTGTAAGCCCTGTTTATCAGATGACCCAGAAGAAGAATGATTTCAAATGGGGCCCTGAACAATGACAAAACTTTGAACAAATTAAACAAGAAATAGTTCATGCAGTAGCCCTTGGGACAGCCCAGGCAGGACCGGATGTAAAAAATGTGCTCTACACCACAGCTGGGGAGAATGGACACACCTGGAGTCTCTGGCAGAAAGCACCAGGGCAGACTCAAGGTTGTCCCCCAGGGTTTTTGGCATCAGGATAGAGAGGATCCGAGGCCCGCTACATGTCAACTGAAGAAGAGATATTGGCAGCATATGAAGGGGTTTGGTGCTGGGCTGGATGTTCAAAGGGAGGGTCCCCTCTACACGTCATGCAATTGATGTTATGTGGAGTAAGTGGGTTGCACTGATCACACAGTGGGCTCCTGTCCACGTTTGTATGAGGATTTGTTTGCCTCAGTCTTTAGCAGTAAGACCAGTTTTCTCTGGGTATCCAGCCCCCTGAGATGGAAGACAGGGACAGGGTGCAGAATGAAGCCCCTATAATCCAAGGGCAAATGCTTAGTGACCTGCTACACCACTTAGATACACACAAGGACTGTAGCCCGTGGGAAGGACTCATGTTGGAGAAGTTCGTGGACAGTCTCCCATGAGAGGGACTGGAGCAGCGGAACCATGAGAGGAGTCCTCCCCCTGAGGATGAAGAAGCGGCAGAAACACCGTGTGCTGAACTGACCGTAACCCCCATTCCCCGTCCCCCTGTGCCGTTGAGGTGGGGGAGGGAGGTTGAAGCCGGGAGTGAAGTTGAGCCCGGGAAGATGGGAGGGGTGGGGGGAGGTGTTTTAAGAGTTGATTTTATTTCTCATTCCTCTACTCTGTTTTGCTTAGTAATAAATAAGATGAATTTTCTCTCTAAGTTCAGTCTGTTTTGCTCGTGATGATAATTAGTGAGTGATCTCTCCCTGTCCTTATCTCGATCCGCAAGCGTTTCGTTATACCTTTTCTCCACTGTATAGTTAAGGAGAGGGAGTGATAGAGTGGCTCTGGTGGGCACCTGGCCTCCAGCCAGGGTCAACACACCACATGGGGCCAGATAGGATCCACCCAAGTGTACTGAGGGAGCTGGTGGAAGTGCTCACAAAGGCATATCAGCAGTCCTGGCTAAGTGGGGACGTCCCAGTTGACTGGAGGTTAGCCAATGTGACACCCATTCACAAGGACTGGAAGGAGAATGTCCCTGCACTTGGGGAGGAATAACCCCAGGCAACCGTACAGGTTAGATGTTGACCTGCTGTGAAGCAGCACTGCAGAGAAGGACCTGGGAGTCCTGGTGGACAACAAGTTATCCATGAGCCAGCAGTGTGCCCTTGTGGCCAAGAAGGCCAATGGTATCCTGGGGTGCACTAAGAAGAGCATAGCCAGCAGGTCGAGGGAGGTTATCCTCCCCCTCTACTCTGCCCTGGTGAGGCCACATCTGGAGTACTGTGTCCAGTTCTGGGCTCCCCAGTTAAAGCAAGACAGGGAACTACTGAAGAGAGTCCAGCAGAAGACTACAAAGATGATTAGGGGACTGGAGCATCTCTCGTACGAAGAAGGGCTGAGAGCTGGGTCTGTTTAGCCTGGAGAAGTGAAGACTGAGACGAGATCTCATCAACACTTACAAATATCTAAAGGGTGGATGTCAAGAGGATGGGGCCAGACTGTTTTCAGTGGTGCCCAGCAACAGGACAAGGGGCAATGGGCACAAACTGGGACACAGGAAGTTCCATTTTAATATGAGAAAAAACTTCTTTGCTCTGAGTGTGCCAGAGCACTGGAACAGGCTGCCCAGAGAGGCTGTGGAGTCTCCTTCTCTGGAGTTATTCAAAACCCGCCTGGCCACGATTCTGTGCAATGTGCTCTAGATGAACCTGGTTTAGCAGGGGGTGGAATAGATGATCTCCAGACGTCCCTTCCAACCCCTACCATTCTGTGATTCTGTGAGTATCTGGGGAACTACAGGCCTGTCAGCCTGGCCTCGGTGCCAGGGAAGATTATGGAGCAGATCATCTTGAGTGTCACCACACAGCATATACAGGATAACCAAGTGATCAGGCCCAGTCATGAAAGGCAGGTCCTGCTTGACTAACCTGATCTCCTTCTATGACAAGGTGACCTGCTTAGTGGATGAGGGAAAGGCTAGGGATGTTGTCTACCTAGACTTTAGTAAAGCCTTTGACACTGTTACCCACAGCACTCTCATGGAGAAATTGGCTGCTTGTGAATTGGATGGGCTTATGCTTCTCTGGGTAAAAACTGGCTGGATGTCCGTGCCCAAACAGTGGTGGTGAATGGAGTTACATCCAGTTGGCAGCCAGTCACAAGTGGTGTTCCCCAGGGCTCAGTATTGGAGCCAGTTCTCTTTAATATCTTTATCAATGATCTGGATGAGGGGATTGAGTGCACCCTCAGTAAGTTTGTAGACGACACCAAGTTGTGCAGGAATGTTGATCTGCTTGAGAGTAGGAAGGCTCTACAGAGGTATCTGGACAGGCTGGATTAATGGGCCAAGGCCAGTTGTATGAGGTTCCACAAGGCTCAGTGCCGGATCCTGCACTGGGGTCACAACAACCCCATACAATGCTACAGGAGTGAGGAGGAGTGGCTGGAAAGGTGCCTGGCAGTAAAGGACCTGGGGGTATTGGTCAACAGCCAGTTGAATATGAGCCAGCAGTGTGCACAGGTGACCAAGAAAACCAATGGCATCCTGGCTTATATCAGAAATAGTGTGACCAGCAGGACCAGGAACGTGATTATCCCTCTGTACTCGAGGGCTGCACTTTGAATATTGTGTTCAGTTTTGGGCCCGTCACTACAAGAAAGACAACAAAGGGCAATGAAGCTGAAGCTGGTGAAGAGCACAGGTCTTATGAGGAGCAGCTGCAGGAACTGGGCTTGTTTAGCCTGGAGAAAAAGGAGGCTGAGGGGAGACCTTATCGCTCTCTACAACTATCTGAAAGGAGGCTGTAGCCAGGTGGGTGTTGGTCTCTTCTCCCAAGTAACAAGTGATAGGACAAAAGGAAATGGCCTGAAGTTGCACCAGGGGAGGTTTAGATTGGATATTAGGAAAAATTTCGTCACTGAAAGGGTTGTCAAGCATTGGAACAGGCTGCCCAGGGAAGTGGTTGAGTCACCATCCCTGGAAGTATTTAAAAGACATGTAGATGTGATGCTTAGGGGCATGGTTTAGTGGTGGACTTGGCAGTTAACGGTTAACGGTTGGACTTGATGATCTTAAAGGTCTTTTCTAACCAAAACGATTATATGATTCTGTGATTTCCCTATTAGTGATATGGAACATTTAATTTCCTAACTTTGCTTCTATGAAGTAAATGAAATTATGCTGTGTGCTAAATCTCTGCAGTGTCATTCAACTCAGTAGATGTGGATGATCTCCAAAATTCCTAGAGTATTTGTCAAACAATATCTATAATGTTGAGAATCATTTAACTATCATCATACAGTAGGCACTTATGGGAGACATTGTAGTAGGTATGAAATACTGCATCTCACCATCATGCAAAATAATTGACTTTACCCAGAGAATTCAACAGCTGACAAGTAACTTTCCTAAAAGTTGCAGTACATAATGAAAGCAGATTTTCAAAAATAAGAACTTTGGCCAAGTTCACTGCATCAGTCTAAAGGATTTCTGAGCAGGATTCATGTTCCTTCTCTCCATGTCACAATTTCATGTGTTGATGACCATGATTCTGCTGACCTGTTTCCCTCACCTTCGTTACACCGAGTTCTTTGGACGGTAACTTGTTTTATGTGCTTTCCCGCAATCAAATGCTAGATCGCTGCTGATCAAAAAGTGTAAAGGTATTTATAAATTTTCAAGGAAGCACGCCTTCTTCGTAAAACTGTTTTATTTTGTTAATACCTCTAATGTTTCTTTCCATACACAGCAGATACATGCACTTAAAAAGTTCTGTGATGTTACTTTTGGGTTATGAGGAACAGCAAGAAAAAACTAAGCAAGCTCTTCCAATCATAATTTTTTACATATATTACATATTTGCTGGTTTTATGTACATATGTGTGTGTGTGTATGTATGCTCAAATGTGCAGGAAACCACAAAAGATGGCAAAGACAACTAGACACAAGTCTATCAGTAAGATAAGCCAGTGTAGGTATCTAGAAGGACATAGTGTCTGAAACTGGCAGAAGCTTCTCTTCCTAAACTTTTTCTAAAGGCTTAGGAATTTAATCAACAACTTGAAAAATGGCCTATAAATCTTCAACTCATGTCATTTGTCTTTGAGCATATGGACCTGAAACCCGCAAATCCATCAAATATACATATGCATCTAAGCATCTTTGAGTAACTCAGTCTCCTGGTTTCAGCTGGAATGGAGCTAATTTTCTTATTACTAGCTGGTATAGTGCTGTATTTTGGATTTAGGATGAGAATAATGATAATAAAACACTAATATTTTAGTTGTTGCTAAGTAATGTTTATAATGAGTCAAGGACTTTTCAGCTTCTCATGCCCTGATAGTGAGGAGGTGCCCAAGAAGCTGGGAGGGAGCATAGCCAAGACAGCTGACCCAAACTGGCCAAAGCGGTATTCCATACCGTGTGATGTCATGCTCAGTATATAAAGTGGGGGAGTTGGAAGGCGGGGGGCGGGGGGGGGATGCATGGGCGCTGCTGCTCAGGAACTGACTGAGCATCGGTTAGGAGGTGGTCAGAAATTGTGCTGTGCATCCCTTGTTTTTTATATTCTTTTATCGTTGTTGTTGTTACTATTACTATTATCTTCCTTTTCTGTCCTATTAAACTGTCTTTATCTCAACCTGTGAGTTTCACTTTTTTTTCTGATTCTCCTCCCCATCCCACTGGGGTGAGGGGAGTGAGCGAGCAGCTGCATGGTGCTTAATTGCTGGCTGGGGTTAAACCACAACATTCAGAAAATGCAAATATCCCAGAAAAATATTGTTTTTCATGTGGAATGCATTTATAACAATATAAAAAAATGTCAGAGTTCAACTGTTTCTGAATTTCTGAATTATCCACATGATAGGACTAGATACAGTTTGGATTTTAAAAGAATTAGAAATAGGCATCATGGAAAATATAGCTGGAGGAACATGCAAAAGAGGCTTTCTAAAGGAATCTCTGAATTGAAGAGTATTTGCAGATGAGAAAACTAATGAGATAAAAAACTAAGCACATGAAATGGGAACAACAAAACAAAGAGATTTTCTCAAAGGTTTATTTGTGTCTTGGTTGCCAGTGATTGCCAAAAGATTCGTATCATGATATTTTTGTGTTTTATTGAGATCTTGGTAAGGAGGAAGCTAGAAGGCTTACATGGGGAAGAAACTACTGTTCTTACAGGGGGTAACCTATGGTCATGGAATAAATTTACTGAGCTGCCTCGTAGCAAAAAATGGTACTAGATGTAAGAGGTGTATGTCTTTGGGTTAAAAATTCTGAAGAAAAAAATATTTTTGATGAAAACAATGAAAACCTTCAGTTTCTGGTGCTGGGGTGGTTTCCATGGCTGGAAGACAGCCTTGGATCTATGGGATTTGGAGTCACCAGCGTCTCCAACTCATAGCCAGTTGCCTTAATGGTGTAGATTTTGAAAAAGCTCCTTCCCCAGGAATGTTAGAGGAAGGTGTTTCGCATCAATTTTACACTGGGATTTTGTGATCCTGCTAAGAAAGGCACTCAGACCCTGTGAAATATTACTTAGAATGCAGTTTACTGGAGCTAACAATATAAGGAAAGAGAGGATAGTATAAGTAACCTTACACCCATTCAGACGCTGGGAACCCCACATCACAAGGCGTGGAATGGGCCTCCATTCAGGTTACAGCATACTGTGCTGATCTTTGGAAGTTTACCTCATTTTTGTCTTTTGAGCTCTTATACAATGTTTCTAATATGGGCTAGGTTTTTGTCTAGAAACATGCATTTGTAAGGAGATTTTCACAGCAGGAAAAACAGTAGTCTTTTTCTTTTTCTTTTTTTTTTTAATGGATATGTATGTGAAAATATGATGTTTATATTTAATCAGCTTGCTCCTGAGATTATAACCATAATTACATTGTTTTAGTCCCTCTATGGAGGGGAGAAAACCCTATGTACAGCAATAAATGTGATTGCTAATATGTCAGACAATATGATACTGTATCGAGACCAGCTGAAATAAAGCAGAAATAATGGCATAATGAAGAGGAGTCACAACAGATCAGGAACACTTCTTTTCTTTAGGAGAATACCTTAGAGATACATTAACTAGTCTTTCTGTTTGTTTGCAAGCTTTTTATTTCCTGCTAAAGAAATGCTGAAAGTCCTGAAATTTCATTGCATTAATCTAAAGGTCTGACTCTCTTTCCTGCATAGTCCTGCGGATAGCTTTTGTCCTTATCTAAAAGTCAAACCCTTTGTGTGCAGTTTATTGAACCTGAACTGCACATGAAAATGGTTCAAGGGATTAGAAAAGGCAAGGAGCACACATCCAAGTGGGAAAGCATCTTTGGAAGTGATCCTTTACCAAATGCAGCAAAGAAACTGGGTATGCATGCCAAAAATGAGCTTGCTTTTTTCCTTTTCTTTTTTTTTTTTTCCCCCCTTCTATTTTTTTTTTTAAAGGAAGTTTTGTCAAAATGTTAAAAGTCCAGGTTTTTTATTATTCAGAATAAAAAGTCAGAATGTACTTTGTCAACTTCTTCAATTTTCCATTTGGCAAACGTTCCTTTTCCTTATACAATCATCTGCCACTACACACTCATCTTTCTCTTTCTCGCATGGCTTACAATTAATGTGGTTGTTTACTTAACAAGTAGATAGCACCGACAACATCCAGACAATTCTGGGAATAGCCTTCATTTAATCTGCTGTTATCGCAAAAACTGTCGGTGTATCTTCATACATGTGGGTTTTGCTCATGTTACAGAAAAATCAATATGGGACTGTATTGGCATAGCTGAATTTAGGCAAATGCAGTTACTGTCCTATCTTTGTTAGCAGTACACTATTAGTCTCTAGGTCTGCATCACATTTCTACTACAGAGAGCTCAAACTGTTGTACAGTGCACTGGCCACACACGTATGGCACTGTGGCCAGGCAGTGTCCATGTGCACAAATTGCCCTTGCTTCTCACTTTTCTAAGGACTCGGTATTCTGAGAGACACATGCCTCATGCATACCCTAAGACTGCCTCATCACATTTTTTATTAGGTGCAAACTAATATAAACCAGCTGTAGCTTTTTGGGTTTCACTGTAAACTTTGTATGGGGCCATGCTCCTTGCTTCTGCTGCCATGACTGAAAAGACAAGGTAAGTGTTGCTCACCTTGCAGTCATCCACACTGAGACACCAGGCACAGTGACTGTGCTTTCATTTTTCTGGCCTATATCATACATGACCCTAAAGGGGATCAGGACAGCGCTGATGGCTGAGATTGTCCCAGCGTATGAGCTGCCCATATCCTGTTCAGCCTGATCGCATGCTGGGCTGGACAGTGGCTCCACATAGATGATAATTTTTATGCTTATCTCTGCTTACGTTTTCCTCTTTACCCTTCAACAACTGCTTAATCACCTACCTGGAAAAGATAGTCTTTAGTCTAGGCAGGATCAGTGCCTTCCAAGGCTTTATCCACGGCAGCCCTTAGACTTAGGATCCTGCCTACCATGTATATTGCAGTGGACACAGACAATGCTCTTTATTGTTAAGGATCAGCAGGGTTTGTTGAGGTTTTTGGGAGTGTGTGTTTTGTTTTGTTCTGTTTTTAACTTTTGAAGCTTCTTGTACTTTTCTTGTTTGATTGTTTTTTCACACATTCTTTTGTCTCTGTACACAGACTTTGAAAAACAGCACTTAAGCTGTTATTTTTAAGTTGAGAGCAGGAAATGAAAGAATGTGCAGAGGTAATGCAACAATTCTTGAAGGTACAGATCTCAAACTTCAGAATTGTCAGGAGGTTTTTAGTTCTGACAGTGTGAAGTGTGACATTTTGAGCAGATACATTATTTAGTGTACCTGAAAGGCCTAAGAGTTTAAATTTGGGACCCTGAAAAATTACCAGCCTGACTAAGAAACAGCAGCTAAATTGTTTCATTTTGAAGGGCTTATATCATCACCAAAATCTGCAGATTTTTTCCTGCAGTGTTACTTCACTGACTCTAAGCAAGATAACTTAAAAATCCCCAGTGACGGTCACACACAGGTCATTTTTTGTGTTGCCTCAGTCAGAGCAGGCAGGTAGAAATGTATGAGTACACCCCACCAACATAGTAAAAAACCCTATGAGCCTTCATTTCAGTTACTAAAGGCTTCACAAGCATAGTAAGGAGAGAGGAGAAATCTGAATTCTGCAGTATCCTGCAAGTAGACACGTGAGTAGTGAGCATTTAGCCATATGGCTGGCAGACATGCTGTACTATTTGAAACTACATGGTTAAGTAAATACTGCAATAGTTCTGCAACTTAACTTAAACTCATTAAGACATAGCTGAATGTATTTCTTTCTCTTAACAGTTTATTCAGGTTTGGGATTTTTTTAATCTCTTAAAATGCTGATTGTCAGAACAAGCAGTGTTTTATGTACAGTAGGCGGGGTTTTTTATGTTAATTTTCATGTATCTTTAGATATTAAAATAGCAAAATGTACTATTTTAAAAACAGGAAGTGATTTAACAGCTCTATTTGCTCTTGCTTCTCACCAGTCTCCTATATGTAGGTCTACAGTATCAGTATTGGCATTGCAGCACTTGCAGGCACGTCTTTGGAATTCAAATTTCTGTTTTCACTGAATCTCTTTGCTTTAGTAATAAACACAGAATTTGCATCTCCAGAAATAGTTGAGGATTTTATAATATCCTTCACTGAACAGTCAGTTCCCTGGGGCATGCCTTTACTACAATGGGTCTATGCATGTGATGTAACATGCCAAAGACTCAGGAATAAAGATTGATATATATGAAGGAACTATACAATGACTTGTGCTCTCTAGAGGAAGGTCTCAAGCCAAGTGCATTTGCAGCCTGTCAATGCTTGTTGGCAGATAGAGATACCCAGGCACACTGAGGTCTCAGAAACAGGGATTTTTGAGTGATTACTCACTGCTGCTACTTTTGTAAGTATCCAGAAGATAATTTTCCAGCTGCCTTTTCAAATGCAGGTCTTTCTCCCATTTCTGAACAAAAGCAAACAAATTAACCCTCTGGGACCTGAGAACAAGGCAAACCAGATGTTATTTCTTATAACAAGATTATATATTTAATTCCCACATGAGTGTGTTTTATCACATCATGACTGTAACAACCTAAAAAGGCAAGAAGGGACACCAGGGCTCATTATTTCCCTTGTTTTTTGAGCTGCCTGTTATTTATATTGAGCAAGCCCACTATGTCTGTGCTTGGTGGCTGCCTAATATAAAATATCACCATTGCTCCTAATGAAATCTGAGATTTCACTTTCTACTGTTGAATTGCATCTGCCATGAGAATAAAAATTATTAATACCAGGAAAATGGGGGCACTTCTTTTATTAGGACTTCGATTTTGGTTCATGTCTTTTGCTCTGCTGTATGATGTCATTTTACAGATGAATGAGACGGAAGAATGATATCAAAGGGGGACTAGGTTGTTCAACGCTTAAGTGCTAGAAGAAAGATGGGAAATGCAGTGTGTACCAATGTTCATTGCGAGGTTCAGCCACTGAAGGGGTACTTCGAGGGTGTGCATGCTGTTGCTAGGGGAAAATGGTCATGTGAGCCTCTTACATAATGTTGTTAATATTTTGTTTTGAAACATTGCATTCTTGTCCTCTCACAGCTTACGACTCTAATAGCTAAAGCCCTTACATAAGGCGCCTGGTGCAAAACAAAGGAAACAAAAGGTCAATTTAGAAGGAATAATGAAAAAGCTACTACAGAAGAGAGGAGATTGCAGTGTGATTGAGATTAGCTGGTATGAACTTGGCTTGTTGTATTCCAAAAAGATGAAAGGAGACTGAATGACTAATTTGAGGCAGCTGTTATTGATAAACCAGAATATGTATCCATTTGGCATAGGACATGTGGGAGGAGGGGTTCAGTAAAAGGAAGTGGAGGAGAAGTTTCTGTGGTACCCAGATGACAGATGAAACTAATTTTATCTTGTGCCTCTCCAAACACATAATAGTTTACGCATTTTAGATGTGTTCAAAGCTATGCGTGGTAGAAATGTGTAGCCAAACATATGCATATAATCTTTCCAAGATTTTCTTTTCCTAGAAATTGAATGTGTAAGGGAATGCTCTATTATTCTAAGCCCTCACATGGTGCCTGAATTCCCCACTCATACTACATTTTCTGTATTGGCATCAGGAGTCTTGGGATAATCATTATGAACAAATAGACTTAATTAATTATAATAAATGACATTAAAATACCTTTTAGAAGAGACCTAGAAGAGAGTAGAGAAAATAACTTGTGGGTTGTCAGCTCCAGTGTGAGCATAGTCTTCTCTTAAATCCTGACAAGATGTGAGAAAGGTTATATTATGCTGTTTGTAGAAAATTTTTCAAGATATATTTGTAGCCAATCAGACCCATTTTACACAAACACTACTTTACAATCAAAGCATAGATAAGAGTGTCAAGCCATAAAAAGCAGTGACGCATGTTTGCAAAAGCAAAAAAATGCCAACCAAAAACCCCAACAGAAAAATCCTCACACTTTAGAACAAGTTTAGTGATATATCTGATGATGTTTGAACATTGAGATTGTACCTGATTCAGGACTAGTGAAAAGTTTTTGTTATTCTAGTGTCCTGGTTTCAGCGAGTTAATTTTCTATAAACTGGGAAGCTAGCTGGGAGGCAGGATTGCTGCTCAGAAACAGACTGGGCATCAGGGATTTTTTCCACAGGTGGTGAGCAACTGCATCTTGCATCATCTGTTTATGTATATGTATATATGTGTGTGTGTATATGTATAAATACATATATATATTTTTTTTTTCCATTCTCCTTCCCATTGCACTGGGGAGGTTGGGTAAGTGAGCAGCTGTGTGGTGCTTAGTTACTGGCTGGGGTTAAACCACAACATCTAGTCATGAAAAGAGCTGCAGCCCTCTTCCCTTTAACTCACTCCTATAGCTGCCACCTCTCAAATTCTGCTGTGTGTGCTAACAGCCTGTGTTGTCTGTACATGGGTACTTGCAATAGGTACTGATTGTTCTGAAAAGTGGGTACAGGACAATCCTTACCTAACCTTAGGCTCCTTGTCCAGGTCTACCATTGCCTTTCTAAGAGAAGGTTGTTAGAAGATCTGAATTTGCATAACAGACCCAATCTCAGTCATAATGCTGGATAAATGCAATTTGCTATTTCAGCAAAAATGTCCAAATGCATGCATTAGAATTAGGATAATTTTGGATGATAAAGTAACAATAATTTGTTTTCCCCATAAGGCTGACACTTAATAATCTGATTTCTAAACAAAGTGACAATTACAAAGCTCACTTGCAAGAGGATAGAAAAAGATACACTACTATGACTTCAGAATTTATTTTAGAGAGCACTGCTGGAAGCTTTGATATTTGTCTTAATGTGAAGTTATAAAGGATCTCACCCACCTGCACAAAGAAAATATAGCTGACAGGAAGTAATACAATTGTATTATATCACTGATATCTATGTAAGAGTTGAGTTAAAGTGATGAACTTTAAATTCATATCTCTATCAGAGGACATGGCAGGTAGGATACATATACATAGGACACAAGCTAAATTTTCATGGATAGACAATTCCTTACACAGTTAAGTTTAACTGTAAACACAACATTTAAATGCAAACAGATAAGTTCATCCCAAAATTATGTAAAAGATAAACTCTGCTTTTGCCATTTGATGAATATTTGCACAGTCTGTAAATGCATTCCTATGTCTGCCCCTAAATTGCCATGTAAGACCAGGCAATTCAGTTAACTTTTCTGCACCTGAGTTTATCTGCATACAAAATGGACAATATCAATTGCTGAGAAAACATTTTAGAACTTACCATACATTAGCTCATGGTAGAGCTGTAAAACTGTATTAGTTCATGTACATGAATCCTATCCACTTTTCTTTGGGAAGCTAAGGTTGATCCTTAGAATATTCTGGTGAGAACCGAAGCACACCAAATGGATGTTTTACCCATCATCTGAAGTTTTGCAGAAGAATTAAATCCAAAAGACAGGCAACTGGTAACTTTCCACTTTACTTACTGTTTAGACAGAGCACTGGTGGTGGGCTAACATTTCTGTTCCCTGCTCTGAAGTTTACAGCAGTATGAGAGGCAGCCGGTGCCCCCTCAAGCCTTGTCCTTATCCACTGCTGTGTATCCCAGAGCTACAGGATCTTGAGCAGGGACGTTCAGAGGTTTCTCAAGCTACACTGCAAGGTGGGTAGGTCATTAGGTGCTATGTTATTGTGCCATCTGGTGCCCAGAGTTCCTTAACTTTCAGCTGTTTATGCTGCTGTATTGGGAGTAGTTAGACTACATTTTGCCCAGACAGCGTAATTGGATCCATTTAACATTTCTCTCTTTCTGATTCTCTTATAATTTGTGAAGATTATGAGAAGAGGCCACTTCACCAGTTATGACCAGAGTAGTCTGAAAGCCACCAATGATGGGGCTGCATTCCTAGCAAATAAAAAAGATACTGTGAAGTGATACAACATCAGTTTTTTGGTGCATTTGGGCATATGTTTAATACAGTAACTGTATCTTGTGTAACTGTACACTATCGATAGATTCCTTGCCTTGTTCGTTGAATGAAATCACCTATAAACTAACTGAAAGACCTTTCAGTCATTTAACTGTCACTATGTAATGTACACTTTCACATCTTACTCACTGAAATCTGTCTATACTTTTCTGTGAGTACAAAAATCACCAGTTTTCTCATAGGCTTTTCTTTGGCATTCAATATGATAATGTTTGTGGAGACTGGTTTATTTTCATTATACTTAGATGGAGAGAAAATGTTCTTAATGGCATTAACATGTAGGGAGCAGAGGCACAAAAAGTTAAGACCTATTACTTTGAAATTTTGAGAGGCTGATATTCAGACAGTGATCCATGGCACTCTGGTGAGTTCTCTCCATTGTTCTCCCTGACTTTGGTTGTGCTAGTAAGCATCAGTACGCAAGACTGTAAGACGGGGATACAAGCACCAAACAGTAGTACACTGTCAGAAACTGTTCATAGACATTTTGAATCAAACGATTTGCCAAACATTATCTAGGCATGCTGTGTGGTAGAAGGAGGGTTAAAATCCAATTTTTGTGGCAATATTTTACAGCCTTACCTTTGATTGACAGATTTTAAGGCCAGAAGAGAATACTAGATCATCTAGTCACATATGTCCTGTATATTACAGAACATTATATTTCTTCCAGTGACTCCAGACTAGGTACATTTTCTGGAAAGGTGCCTAGCTTTGATTTGAGAGCACCAAGTAATGGACAATCTACCATTCCCTTTGGGAGTTTGTTCCAGTTGTTAAGCACCTACGCTGTTAAAATTTTTATCTTATTCCTATTTTGAATTTCCCTGCCTTCCTTTTCTATCCACTGGTTTCTGTCTTTCCCTGCTAGATTAAACAGTCCTTTAGTTCCTTGTGAGGGTGCTTATACACTGCAATCAAGCTACCTGCCAGTCTTTTTTTTGATAAGATAAACAGACTGATATTTTTAAGTCCTCACTCACCTGAATTTTCTGCAGCCTGGAATAATTTTGCAGCTATTTTTCTATATCATCTCCAATTTTTTCAGTGACATTTTAAAAATGAACTGTGTGCAGTATGCAGAACAGGAGGCAGTTTGCCAGTATCAATCTCACCAGTGCTATCTAGAGGCATAAAATCACCACTGCTTTTCGTTACTCCTCCTCCTTCCCTGTTCCTTCAAAGGTTGCATTGACCCACATTGTGTCTATGTTTTACTGGGAACTAATTTTTATTTGTTTACCTGTAATGATCCTGAATTTCTTTTCCAGACTTGCTACTATCAGGAAATCGTTTCTCATTGTGTAGAAATGTACTGCATTTTGGGGGTGGAGGGTGGAGAAGGAAGTGAATTTTTGTTTCTCTGTTAAAATTGCATTGTGTTTCAATTCCAGAGTTGGTCTCCTTGGCCTTACCCTTGTCTGCTAGTTTTGTGCAACCTTCATCAGCTTCTTCTGTGCTGATATAATACATACCTCTTAATCATACTTAGAAATATAAGAGCTTATACTATTCACCTCTAGAAACAGCCTGTTTAATATTAATTCTTTATTGCCAGTTGGTTTTGCAAGTGATCAATTATCTAATTATTATTCTTTTTAATATATAATTTCTTGTAGTATTTATCATTAATTTATTAATTAAAGGATAATAGATGCTGAGTTAAAAGCCTCATAAAATTTATATTTGTGCAGTAAATTGACCAACTAAAATTCTAATCTCACCAAAGATTGAATCTGATTTGATTTACAAGAGCTTTTATTTTTTTTCCTCTTAGATGGTATCAGTTGACCTTGATTATATTAATTTCATTTGATTTTTACTTGATATAATTCCATATGTTTTTCCTAATATGACATAATTACCTGCAATTTCCCTTTGGAACATTCTAAATATTAATATTTTCAGAATCCTCTAGAGTGTCTTTGATATGCTAGCTAAGAAAAGTCCAGAAAATTCTTCAGCCAACTCCTTAATAATGTGTGAGTAAAAGTTACACAGGCCCGTTGATGTAAAACTACATAATTCTATTAGATTCTCTTTAACATTCCGCTTAATTATTAATAGATTTAATTGGATCTGTGTAAAGTGACATTAATAAAGCATTACGCTTCTTTCCAAATCCTGAGCAGAAGTATTGGCTCTGTTTTTTCTGCATCATTATTTACAATTTTATGATATGGTCTGTTAAAATATTCATGGTATTTCTCTGTTTCTTGAATACTTTAAAAGCTGCTTGCTCTTTTCTTATGTCAGCCACTGCTTTTCCCTCACGTTTTTATCTTCTCGTATAAGTACATTTGCTATTTCCTTTCCTTTTTTTTTCTTTTTGTTTCCACATTTTTCATCAATGAGTTTTTATCACTGCTTTTATGAGACCAGTCTTTCCCATTCACTGCAGCATAATCTGAATTATGTAATAGAAGAAACTAGTGCTGTATGGGTCAGTTTTGTTCATTATACAGTTGAATTCAGCAGCCCATCTGATCTATCTGTCTTTTGGTTTTTTTTTAAGAAAACTAAAATGGAAGCAGATCTCCAAAAACATATTCCTTGAGTTCATAGTGACAGATAAACTTCTCAAACTAATTTCTTTTTTCTCCCAGTCAAGCCTTTTAACTGACTGGTTTTCCTGTTTTCTCCCATTTCTACCATTGCTTGCTACTTTCATCTTAGAATTTTCCCTTCACTAGCTCCCCAAATGTTATTGTTCCCAAATGCTATTGGTCTTAATCCTTATCTCCTCATTCTGGAGTCAATCTCTGGCTTCCCCAGTCAGTCTCTCTCTGCAGAAGCTTCTCATTTTCTCTGATTTAAAAATGTAGGGGTTTTGCACGCTGGCAGGGGGGCGAAGAGAAGTACAGTCCGTCAGGACCACAGTAGACTATGGCAGAGGAGATTTTCCGCTCAAATGGGGTTCTTGAACATCAGTTTGTTTACAGAGTCTTTGAAAAATCCTCAGTAGTCGCCATGGTCTATTTGTCACTCTAGATTTCTTAAACATTACTAACATTGATTTTTTTCCTCTGTCAGAGAAAGGGAAAGGGGCAAGAATAACATCAAAGCAAAAGAATAGTTCTGCTGTATTTCAGATTCTTCTCTTCCTACATTTTTGGTGAAAGAACTGTAACGTTCTTTAAAATATTAATGGAGAGGACAAGATATTTCAATAAACTCTTTCTTTGAAATAAATGGCCTAAACTAGCCAAAGCTCACCCCTCTGTCTGTGTAAAATTGACTTGCAATGAGAGCATAAATCTTGTTTTAAGTTTGTAAACCACAACTGCAAATAACATGTAGTTGCTTTAGCCGTTGATACTATTGCCATATAGTTTAATGAAAATATTCTGATTTTATTCAAAATAGGTGAATACTGTAAAAATTGCCCTTATAGGACAAATGCTTATTGTATTGTTTATACGAATGCTCTGCTAGTAGCTTGTAAATCACTTATCACATAGCAGTCTGACACCATGTTGATGAGTGTTTTTGTCATAGAGAAAGAAAAGGCCACCTAATCTGTAAGGTTGCTGTTTTTCAAAAACCTAAAAGTAATACATTTAAAAATATATATTTTGGACAAGGAATGAGTAACACAAGATCATGAATTATATATCCATGATTTCTGGACAGGGAGTATAGATGTGCTTGCCCTTCAGAACATTCCTCTTTAAAAAAATAAATTTAGCAGTACAAGACTAGATTTCAACAGCATTTAGCATCACCATAATAGGACTGACAGAAATGCGTAAGCGTGATAACTGCCTACTTCACAGCTTATGCTTCAATTGTACCTTATGTATCTAGATACTTTTGAAAACTGTGATACATTTTTAGACATACAAATACTTCTGAATACCTGGATCATAGACTTTTAAAAGCAACAAGATGAAATGTCAAACTTTGTATGAATATGGCTTTCACAGCTTTAGAAAATCTTTATTTCAGATTTTTAAAAATGAAACAATTAATAAGAGAACAAGTAACTCACAAGCCATTAAAATAGATCATCAAGGAAAATTAGGAACTCTTATTTATGAACTATGACAAAATATTTAACACATTAATGTCTTTTTTAATTAACAATAGTTCTTGGCTGAGACTTTAGATACCAATTTATGAATAGAATTGTCTTCATTTTATGAAATTATAAAAGTGTTTGTAATGCAAATTGTTATTGGAATATGTAGTAATAATAATGGAGATACATTTGCCAAAGTAGGGAGTGAATGTCTATGCATGCACATGGATTTCTGTGAACACATACATGCACTTATATCCTGTTCACTCCCACCATTGGTGAAATTATCTTCATTGTGCATGTGGGTGTCTGTGAAGAACAAGAGAAATAATTATTCCCATGGGAGTCTCTAGAGTCATAGCAGACAATAAATAGCTTGTGGAGAAATTGTGATGAATTGGGTGTGTCATACAAGATAAATTTTAGTATCCTGTTAAGAAGGCTGGGTGAATGAGCAATTGAATGAAAGGTCTGACAGGCTGAAGGAGAAAGATTCCTTTTTTTTCCCTTTTTTGCTATCCTTTTAATCTTTCCATCTCAAATCCCATTGTCACATTTTCCCATATCCTTTCTCACTTTCCTTCCATCATGCCGAGTCCCTGTTTCTTCCACTAGTGCATTTTTGCTCTCTCTTGTACAGTGACTTGATAATATGAAGATCAATAAGATCAGAAGGGGTAAAAACTGTGAATGGAGAAGGAGCATCTGACATTTTAGTCAAGTCAAAGAGTAGTGAGCACATACTGCAGGCCTACTGATAAGTGAAAGAAGTGGTGCATTTGGAGATGGCACAGGGACTCCCACCGCCCCTCCAGGGAAGGGGGTTACAGGGCTCTTTCCAGGCATGTGGTTGTGTCCCTCTGTGCTGAGAGGACTCTGCACTTAGAGTGGCCTCAGCAGCTCTGCATTTAAAATCTTTACCACTGATGTTTTCACTGTTCAGGTATTTCAAATATCATTGAATCTCTTGTAACTTGTCCTTTCTGTGACATCAATATCAGATTTCATGTTTTGCAGTGCTTGAGGTTTCCACAGACTCAGATGTGACCCAGAATTCACTAGGTGCAGAAAATGTCTGCAGTTCAGAAAAATGAAGACAGCTTGTGTGTTTGTCACAATGATAGATTATAAGAAATATTAGAATGATAATGGATAATGTGTTTCAGGGTTTGTCTGACCCTTTAAAAAATTGGTCTGCTTATTCATCTGGAATTGCAACATTTTCTATTGTTTATGCTTTGCTTTGTGAATTTCTCTTGTTTTCAATTTAAAGCAAAAAAAAAAAAAAAATTGTCACATAATAAATTGAAGCCAAAGAAAGCTTTTCAGAAATGTGGGTTACTATTTTTGCCAGGTTTGTGAGTGGAAGGAGGCAGAGATCTATTTTTATGTTCCTCTTAAAAATGTTTCTTTAAGCTGTTGCAGGTACAACTGATGATGTTTTGGAAAGCTTATTTCATGTAAACTTTCTGTAGGTATTTTTTGTATAATAAACTTGCCAAACATTGTAACACAGAATACTGCTTCATTCCACTCCATTATTCTGTAAGTACTGTTTTTGTCCATACATACACCCAATTTTAATAAAAATTGTCATTAAAAGGTATAACTTTATTCAAATACATATTGGAGACGTAATTGCATTCTTATAGTTTCTACTGAGTGTCTTTCTTTTAATATGAAACAAGGTTATGCAACAGAGGGGAAAAAAAGCATATGGTTACAAGTAATCATGACTATGACAGTATGTCAAGGAATAAAAAGGGTATATGAAAGTCAAAAGAGCCAACAAACAGAAAAGAAAGCCTACCCATAAGTATTTTTGTGACTGTAGTCCTGAAATGAATAAAATACATAAAATAAAGGGGAAAACTAATTTTAGATATTCTTCTGAATTGAATGCCAGAATGAGACAGTATCTACCTCAATTTTATTTTCTTTCACTCTACATAGCAATATTAACTTCAGATTGGAGACCAGTGCTGTCTTAAAGATGCAGAATGTCCTCCTGATTTAAAAAAAAATGGTCATACTGATAGGTGGGCAAAGCGGTCCTCAACATTGCTTCTTTTAAGGCACTAACCCAGTGACTGAGGAAAATGACCGTCCTGACAAAATCTCAGATCAGAAAAACTACCTCAGCAGTCTCAGGCAGCCAATTCTTATGAAGTTTTTTCCTGTGCATTTGACTGACCTCTCTCTCAGGAAGGCATTATTGCCTCAATATTGATAATCCTATACATATGCATGCAACAAAACATAGTCCTCCCCAGAGTTTTGTGCCTAGCGATTCCAAATACATACGATCAAGACTGCAATCAAAATGAGGTAGAAAAATTGGGTTAGCTTTGGTTTATGTATCCCTTTGTTACCTGTGAATCTAAATTGTAGCCAGACATTATCACTCATTGTCCTTTCAACCTCCTGAAGCATGGGAGGGTGAAGTACTCCTGTGAGGAAAATGCAGGAGGGAAACTTATTCTGCAGTTCATCATTAGGGCAAGAACCTCAAGGCAATTCCTACATTGCTGCTGTCCCCTGGCATTCATGGAGCTGTGGGTTATGGCCAATTAATGCATCTGTCGTTGACACTTGTTCTGCTACCAGCCTGCTCCCATCTTGTGAGGTTCCCTCTGCAGAGTTCAGGCAAGCATATATACTTTCTTCTCTTAAAGATTCATGCTCCACAGGTCTTTGGCTTAAATAGCACCCAATGCATTGTGTGAACTCCTTCTTATGTTATTTTATGAATTCTCAACATACACTCTAGCTCTCCCTGCAGATTGTATTTGCAGATTTTATTGTTACAGATGTGTGCTTCTTTGATGGAACAAACAAGTTCACCTATCATTTTAATTGCAAGTTCATGCTGCAAGTTATTATTAATTCTAAATGGGGAACCACAAGTCAGACAGGACGGTATTGCTTTTGGATTTGGTAAGACTGAAGCACAAGCTGAGGGCAATCTGTTCTAAGCAGTGGAAGTGGAAGCTGGGAGGCAAAGGAAACATTTTCCTATAATCACTAATTAGACTGTTTTGTTTTGTACCTTAGTGCATCAGTTTGTGAAATATTAAGTGGAAGCTGACTGGCTATTTCTATGTCTTTGTAAACCTCACTCATGGCTATCAGAATTCAAATTTGTAACCTTTTAGCCAAACTCTAGTAATAGCAATATGGCTTCTGGTGCTTTTAAAAAGCTTAAGAAGAGCTGATTGTATGTTTGCTTGGTTCACTGAATTTTGCCATATCACGTGTCAATCTTTTGAAAGTGATTCTTGGTCTGTTAAATCATAATGCACACTACAATAACTAAACTGTAGTACATCCCAGAAAGGCAGCTGCAAGCCTACAGCTATGTTTTAAAGGGCATTCCACATCCCCTGTGTTATCAGAGTTAATTACGGGAAAACTCAGCAGTTTGAATTCTGTCTTTAATGTGAACCCATTTGAAATTCTGATTTGGAAGAGGATCCTTTGAGGAAGACAATCTATAAACTCAGTGCCAAGACTTTCACTGCATATAAAACGAGTCCCTTCATTGGCCCTGAAGTTTAAATGAGTTAGAAAAAAAGGCAAATATGGAACAAAACAGCAAACCTCATGACAATTTAAGAATATCTTGTTATATCATTTTCTAGGGTAAATTTTGCAGTCTTTTTCTAAGGAAAATCCCTACCTTCTTCAATAAAATATTAGAGAAATTGTCCCTCTTTTTGTTATTCAGTAATATGTTCCAGACATATTTAAACATATGCCTAACTAAACAACAACAAAATTTTAAGCATTTGTATTTCTACATTATCTTTCACAGAAAACAGATGGAGGTTTAAGGGTTTGATTACCCTGTTGTTGGGTTTGCATTTGTTTGGGGTTTCCTTTTGCCCTAATGCAGATAAAATATACTCACTTTGTCTCCTAGCCTAGCTTTGTCATGAGAGAGAGACTATCAGTGAGATACAGCCAGGGATGCTAATACAATCGAAGCCTCTAATTAGACACAAAAAATGGGTTTGGCCAGAGTTTCCACAGATCACCTCCTAGATCTTTGTGTCTTTCTCAAGAAAATGTCAACAGTACAACCTGCCTTTAGAAGAATTACTGCTTTCTCACAAAGGAAAGAACTTAGAATACTATGCACTGCACAGTCACCAGTTGATGGCTTTCTCATTTAACAAAATCCCAAAATGTAGTAGTTGCCGTATAGAAGGCAGAAAGGTTTGTGTCTCTCCAAATGAGCTGACAGGTCAAATACCAGCAAGGTGATGATGTGTGTGGGTGATGAAGAGTAGGGAAATGAAATAAACAAATATGAGCTTATCTGAATCCAGGGCTCTTCCTAAGACTGTAGGATCACTTGGGTGTTGGTTTTGGGTTTTTGATGTTGGGTTGTTTTTATTTAATGCAAGTAAAATTGCATAAGAAAAATAGATTACACTGACAAAATTAGGTTATACAGAGGCCAGGCCGGATTTTGAAGCTGACCTTGAGAGAGGAAAAAAGAGGGGAGCAAGGAAGTGAAGAAGACAGTTCTTTGGGTGTGTGAGTAGAGAAAGCAAATAGCTTGATTAATATCCTCAAATGTTCTGGCTTAAAGTGGTGTAAGAAATTGTACCAGGCCGAGACCTTGCCAATGCATTTGGCTTATGTATTTCACTAGAGAGTCAAACATATGGGACATGAACAATTAATCAATGACTATTTGAAATTCAGCTGGTGTCAAATGTTTACTGAGGGTTACAATGGGACATGAGCTTGAATCTGCTACTAGTGTAGGCAACAGTGGTACATTTGTCCAACAGCAGTTGAATCAAGACTCATCTTAAATCCAGTCAGATTTTATCTGCTCTATTCCTAATGGGAAGTTCTTTCAGAGCCACAAGACAAACTTTTTCTTACAGTTTCATTTGAAGAAACAAGAAATTAATCTGAGGAAGAGTTTATAGTGAAAAGTCTACATCAGTTTGGGCAATTTTCAGAAGAAGCTTTACTGGGCAAACTTGTATTTGTCTGAGAAAGCAAGAATGTGATACTAGTCCATGCAAAAATGTTTAGGAGAAACCATGAGATTACAAAGAAGCAAATAGACAAATTGAAGATGTAAAACTTCAGAAGAGAAACTGAAAGCACTAGAAAGCTTTCATCAGGGTAAATAAATCCAGTTGATTCATGTATACATTTATAAAAAGCCAAGTGTCACAAATACCAAAATGTTGGCCACATTAATGACATAGAACATGAATAGCAAAAAAAAAATCTATCTAAGCAAAATATACCATCAGGAAAAGAGCGACACAAGAGAGTAAGGAGAAAAACAACAAAAGTAACCAATTTAGAAACAGTAATGAATACTAATGAGATTGAAGAAAAACTGGCATGGATATTAATTTGGAATATGTCGGTTAAGAGCCAAGGTCCGAGATCAAAATAGCATCCAGAAATTACTATCAAATGGATATAGTAGTGGGAGTCATTTGGTATGTCAGTACCTCAACCACTGAGAAAAATAAACAAGAGAAGGTTTGAGGAACTGCAGGAGTCCACCAAAGACTGTCCAGGAACATTCACAGGTCAAAAAGTGACAATAAATGAAACTAGTAGTTACATGTATCTGAAGGAAAAAGAAAAAAAAAAGAAAAAGAAAAAAGAAAAAAGAAAAAAGAAAAAAGAAAAAAGAAAAAAGAAAAAAGAAAAAAAAAAGAAAGAAAAAAAAAAGAGAAAAAGTGAGGAAAAAAAGGCAAAGGAAGTCTGGAGGCCAAGCTAGAGCTGCTTTAACTGAATGCCTCTCTGGGTGATACTGTAGATGGTTTGTGCTAAGAATAATAGAAGAATGGGGGTATTTTGTAGCAATTAACTTGCCATTTGAAACTTAACTCTTGGGTTCAGCATCACTCAGTGGGCAAAAATGCTACACTAACTTTCAACATCCTCGTGCTTTGTATTATCTGCTTATGATCCTCCGTTAAATTTGTGGCTTGATTCACAGCCTGTTCTCAGTGTGATTTCAAGGACTCATAAAAGCTTACAAATAACATGCTCTGTTGTATAGTACCTTATTTAAAAAATAGTCCAAACATTTTGTAGCTGTTGTGTGGATTTTCATAGGAATTTGCCAGGAACTGCTTTACAGCAGGGTAATACATGACTATACTTACATACCTGACTGAAAGGAATCAGCTTACCTTGGGGAAGAAGTAGATGAGCAGGATGAGCAGCTGATTTTATAGCTTCTGCCCTTACACCATATAGCAGTGGGGCAGGGTGACTGAACAGCTGCTCTGCTTTTCATAGGCTGGCTATCTCCAGGCTTAACGGCTTTTTGGGGAAAATAGCTACCCGCATTCTTTGCTCCTATCAGTCATTGTGGGGAGCAAAGAGGCTCCTGATGCATTTAGTTTGACTGTGTTTTGCCATTTCTATGAAACCACAACAAAACTGAGCTCCCAGCAGTGTGCAGTATGGGAGCTACTATGAACCTCCTCACCTCAGTACCGAACTGCGAGCTGTCAGCTACTACATTCTCTGAAATCTGTTCTCAGTCTCATGATGGTTGCTCATGCACTTGACGCTTGATCATCTGGGTCCCTCGTGTTCATGTTGGTTCAGAAACATGGTACTGTAGTTGTGGCTGTCGGGGCTGGGATCCATTACTAGGTGTACTGGCTGTAAACAGCCACTGAAAGCCCTCTTTGCTCCGTAGGGTGATACCCAGTTCACATCCATTTTGTTTGTCTATGCTTTGCAGTCTGGAAGGCAGACACTCATGAATCAACACTCTTGTGAAAAATCTCATGTGATGTGATATGAAATGGCAATAAAAGTTATCAATCCTGAGCTACAAAAAACTGCTTAGGTATACCTAATAATAATAAAGGATAAATTAGATATACCTAATAATAACAAACCTCTGTGACTTTTCCTTAATCAGTTGTTCCTTAACTAATATGTACCTTCTGTTACCCATGAATGCTTAACCTGTCCTATCAGATGTGTGACTTTAGGTATAAAGCATTAGGCAGAGACAATAGCGACATTACCACAGATAGTGTTTCTCCCTAGAAACACTTTGCTGTCTTCACAACAGAAAACAAGGAAGCTGTTTGTCATCTTCAGTGATCTTAAAGTAGTCCATGAAACACTATTCAAAGAAGCCAGAGATCTGGTATGCCTTTTGGTCTGAACACCATTAGTAAGAAGGAGACAAGCAGATGCGGTGAAACCAAGCAACTGCATGCTCCAGCATGTAAGATGTACCTATAGTTATCTAGTAGTGTGGCTTTAATGAAATTCAGCAGCTTCTAGCTGTGTAAGAAAGCAGAGCAGTCAGCACCAGAAGTTGTATAAACAATTCAAAGAGATATTAGCCATTTGCAGTAGAGCTTCCACCTGTCTTAAAATGTGGAGTAACTGAAAGCCAGGTATTACCACTTTGTCACCAGACATGCACAGAATAATTTAAAGATTAATCTGAAACACAGGTAAATACATATAGCTCAGCATAAAAAGAACAGAAATTATATGTACTGCATATTAATGCAAACCTTTCAGAGACTTCAGGATGTGAAACAATGAAAAAAAAAGAATAGTTACGTAGCTGCTATTGGCTGTTTTTATCTGATCTGGGATAACTAATAAATAAAAAATACAACAACATGCATTGGGGGGGGAAAATAATTCATTTGGGTCTACTTATACAATAGTCATTGGACTTTTTTAGTGCCCTAAGAAATGCATTATACCTAAGTTCTGTGTCATTCTTAATTTGACTGTGCTTAGAGGATGGTGGGAAATAGAAAGAAGACTGTAAAGGAAGTTTGCATAAATGATCTCATTTGTGCACCAGGACGTTCCTTGAAATAGTCATCATGCCCATGACCAGTAGATTATATGGAATTTTGGCAATCCTTTCTTTGGTGAAAGTTTTTCGACACTTTGAAGATTCATCATCAGCGTGGGCAGGAGTTTGTAAGTGCTATACAAGCAATTTTTTTAACTTTAAGGCTTAACTTTGTGATATATATGCTACTATGTGAATTAATTTCTCCTAATGGACCCTGATGAATGTAGAAAAAGTTATGAGATCAATAATATTTAGATACTTTATCTGCCTACCACAATCTGTGCTTTATTTGAGAAGACAGTATTTTCCAAGATATTTTTTTTTAACTGGCATGAAAACTGTCGAAGAAGATAAACTATCTTTAAATCAGAAAATAGCTTCTTTCCTGCTGTCTTATCAAATAACACCATATAGTCTAGAAATGTGTGCTTGCTGAATTACTAATGGGAAGATTTTTATGTATCGGACTAGAAGTTATGACACCTGATTAGGGTAAACATGTTTAAACAAATCTTTGCTTCCTAGCAATAAAGCAGAGCATGTGGGAATGAAATATTTAGTATTAGTTTGTGCCAGATGAATGGGAAAATATAGGAGAAAAATAACTGAAATTCAGGTGTTACCCTAAAAAAAATGAAGTGTGAAGTATAAAGAAAAGGTAGAACTTGGAAGAGATGTCTTGGCTAGCTGAAGTATCATCAGTGTCATCAAAAGCCTAAACATGAAGTTTGAAGCCCAGCTGTGAATATCACTGAGGCATCTTGCAGGTTAATCATTTGTAGGAAGTTTAGTCAATATTGCAGTAATGTTGCACTTCCGATTATTTTGGGACATGGTACATGGGCTACATAGTCAAATGGTTTAACATGTGACACTGACAATTGATCAGAGTGTTGCAGGATCCTGGTTCTGGTCTCCAGAGAGCTGGAGCTCATCACTGAATGGGTGCATTAAACTCAAGAGCTGCGAGAGACCAAGGAGCAGAGATTATTGTCTGATTGCAAAATCAAGCTGCAAATCACTGCTTACATTAAAAAACAAAACAAAACTGAAAAACAAACAAAAAAACCACAACCACAACCCCAAAACCCTCCTATTCAGAGCCTTAAGTCTGTGTTGGAATGATCCCTGGCACATCCTAGTCCCTGAACTCTGTCCAGAAACCGTTCGAGAGCATGATAGATGATGCACATCAAAACTGCTGTGAAGAATCCTGAAGGGTTAACATTATGAATAAACATGGCTCAGCACTTGGGCCCCTGGTCCTGTTTTATTTACTGGTATGGACATCACAAACCCTGCACAGCACCTTCTGGGTTTCAGCTCTGATTCCTGGATTTTAATCTCATCTGAATTGTAAGGTATCACGATTTTATGAAAACATGTATAAAGTCAGAATTGCTATTTTGAATCCTGCTTAGTAGAAGAAAAATAGTTTACAATGCTGGCTAATGCTGTCTCACAATCCACCTTTTATTTTTTTTGTTATTGTTGAAATAGGCGTTGTAGCTCTTTGAAGCAGGTATGCTCGGCACTCTTGATCACTTTGTGCGGTCCTAAGACACAACCTTGCTGCCTGTCAGGACAACAGCTGGGTGAGTGCTGCTCCCCATTTCTTGGTCATAGTGTTCTCCATGAGGTCCCCATGGAGCACACTTGCTCTACAGACATGAGCTAGCCAGGACACACACACACAGACTGTGAGTGTGAAGTGCATCTCTCCTAAAACAGAGGCAGGGTCTCTAGTCTTAGATACAGAAAGTCCACTCTGATGAACTCCTAGGTGTTGTGTTCAAAGAAATAGTACAGTAATGTTTCAGTGAGCTACCACTGCTAGTTCCTATGTCTCTAAAAGAAAAAAAAAAGAAAAGGAAAAAAAATATTTTACCTACCACATTGACATTTTTGTTTATTTGGAAATAAAGAATATAGAAATTATTACTGGAGTTAACTCTTTAGATGTTGCATTTTACCTTCATTACAAACTAGGCCTGAGATATGACACAAAATTCACAAGAAAGTCCAGAGAAGTGCAAATGTCTTAAACAAGGGAAATTTAAGCAATCAGATGGTGTCTTATCAAATTGTAAAGATAAATTCTGTCAGAAGTGTTTTAACTTGACTATGGCACATAAGAACATATTCTGTTTTCCTGTGTTTGTTCACATGTTGATATATAATACATAATGCATAGTTTTTCAAACAGTTGCTTGAATTTGTGATCTAGAATATATGTATAATGGCTAATTTGGAAACTTAATGAATTGTTTTTATTGACTAAAATTAAAATGAAAAAATTCTCTAGCACAAGGACATATTTTTCTTCCAGGTACAATTTTCTGTTCAAAGAATGTTCCCTTGCTTAGCATAAAAAACTCTCACCTGGCAAACCTGCATTATTTAGCACTCTCCATCTTTCAATGTATTATTTAACTTTCAACAACATACCTGAGGACATAATCCAATAGAATAGTAGCAAAGAAAACCCCTCCTCTCCTGCCTAAAATTCTAAATAGAGTATACTCATTATTTGTGGTACTTATTTTCAGAAGAAAGAGCTGTGAAGAATAGCTTCAGGTAATGAACTGATTTTATTGCTATAAGCTTAAAACAAAGCAAAACAAAAGATAGGAGAATAATACTTCAGCTTTCATCCAGGAATATATATTCTGCATGTACACTCCTTCTGTACACAGCAAGTAAATTCAAATGGAAGTTTAAAAATATGCCTAAGTATACACCTGTTTCAAGCCAATGCAATTTGAAAATCAGTATGAAATCTTTAAAATCCCATCTTCTACTGGGTATAGTAGCACAAAATACTACTTTGATAATGGAAAACAACAGCTGAAATAAAAAACGAATGCAACTCTTATGCTTTAAAAGTTATATTTAGATCAATGGAATGAATGTATTTTCCACACACAAATTTTGTTTACAGCATAAAATAATTCATATAGTTGTCCAAAACACATATATATAAAAGTTCATTTTTCAAAATTGTGGTCCCCTTAAGTAAGTTCAGTAAATTGTTAACTAACTTAAAAAGACAGGGAATTCACTTACAAGATAATTTGAATTTAAATCAGTAAATAACTCCCACACTTGAAGTTACATCATTGATTTTTCAACTATATAAAGTACATAAAGCAATAAGTATTTATTTCCCTGTAGGAAAAATAACCCAATTATCTCACAAACTACTGTTATCGGTTTAGGAACTATAATAAGCATTTGCTGAAACTAGCTTTACTCATTTTTTTTTTCCAGAACATTATTCAAAAGGCATAAATAACTTAGACACAGAGCAATATGGTTATCATTCAAATTAATATTTTCCATATTATACTCAAATTGATATTTTTTAGATACATTGATACACTTTTCTCCCTGTTTTTCAAAATTTATGCTTAGACTGAGGAGGGACTCTGGGGATTTTTGGAATTCTCCTTCCTGTTCCTGTGCTTATTTGAATGTTTTTCTCTCACTCACCCACCGATCACATGCTTTAATTTATTCAGGGAAGAAATCCTTAAATTTTCACTCAATGCAAGTTAATCGTAAGTTGTATTCCACTTGCAAATACCTCAGACTTTAAAGGCAGATAATTTATTTCTGTGTTTCTGCTGAGATTGAAACCAGTGGTGCGATGAAAAGCTCTAAAATTCCTACCAATGAATGAAAAATCAAAAGCACATCAGACTTTCATGCACGTGCAGAAATCATTCGTGTGTAGAAAACTAAACACCATTATTACTCCTCTCTGGTACTGATATATTATTATATTTTATAAATGTAACTCAAGGGATTAAACAACTGAAGACAGAGGTGTTGATTTTAATGTCAGTTTTACCCTCTGCAGAACAGAAAATAAAGAGAATTCCCTCCATATGACCAATCATTACATTGTGCACTAAAGGTTTTTCATAATTGCTGGCAGTTTGTAATAACAGAAATACATCAGTGAGCATTGGAAAGCCTCAGCTTTAAAATCTCTCATATTTTGCTGGATTCAATTGTTTGGTCCCATTAACCATTAAGACTTCTGTTTTCCTGTTCACGTTCATAAGACCCAGGATTTCAGGAGTTAAATCACATATATTTTGTATATGTGTACATCTATATATGCTCTCTTTAAGACTCCGTATAGATGGGGACCCATTCTTGCTACCTTTCTTTGCCTTCGTTTGTTTTATTCACTGTGTAGTGATGGACCTGGCATTTTGCACTGGAAAAGTAGATTAAAATCCACAACAGTCTCATGTTAGTGAATGTCATAAAGGCTGATAAGGCAGGTAAGACTTATAGGGGAAAATATTTTCTTAGAAAAAGCAATATATCCTGAAAAAAGTACAGGCTTTCAGATACACAAGCCCTTTTCAAGTCTGAAACAGAAAAATTCAAAACATCACTGCCACAGTTGTTATTGTTACTATTACACAAAAGATTACTACTGCTTCTTGGAAGATGGTGAATGGCACTATATCTAGTGTTTTAATGTATAACCTCTGAGATCATGGTTGTTTTACAAAATAGAGCTTGTATTTTCTTTGGGTTTTTTAATAAGCAAAGTAAATTTTCACTAAATAATCAGCCCTGTTTCATTCAGCAGGCCCTTAATTATTGTTACGCATTAGAAAATTTTTTAATAGCAAGGTGAAGAGAAAACACTGGCCATTTTACACATAGGCAGAATAGTAAGCAATCTAAGCTAAACTATTTTTTAATGCTACTTTTATGGGATATTTATATTGTGATAGCTATTACGTGCTCAAGTCAGAATTGTTGTCATGCTCAGCCAGATACCAGTCAAGCAGAATACCCTGCTCTGCTGAGCTTAGAAGTATAGCAGTAACTAGATGTTCTGAAATAACATTGGGTCATATTGAGTTCAGGTTTCAGTAATGATATAGGAATGGCTTCCTCCTGTATCAGCATCTTCTTTCCTTCTAGGAGCCTGGGAGGAAACCCAGACCACGCTGAAGTAAAAATATTGGTTAGCTGATTACTTGGTTTCATTCTATTCTGTATTGGTTGCAGATGAATAACAATTGGGACAGTTTTCCTGTAAGATTTGAGTATGTCACTTTGCCACATGAGCAAAATATCTGTTAATACCAGAAGAACTGATGATTACAGAAATGCTGTGCAGGTTCTGCCATTGGACCTAACAGATCATTATGGGTCTCTGAAATGTCCAGAACAACATCACTTCTCATTAGTTTTATTTATGTCATTAATTATTCTGATAATAAATTTAGAAGCTGTTTTCTACCATTTCAAAGTAATTAATAGTAATAAACTAGTTATCATGTCAGAGGTCCACACACTGCTGTCATTTTGTTTGTCACACGTAACTGCCTGGGAAAAACTGAATGAAATTAATAAGTGTTCCTTTTGTTTAAAATGACAATTCTCTGCAGTTGTGGGGTGTTCCCACTCTTACTCCTTTCAGAGTCCTTAAAATATGTGTGGAGTTAGTAGGAAATTATGACAGAATCATGCTGATCCATTTAGCAAGATTAGGAAATATGAAGAGGCATTTGTTTGCTGATAGTATGAGCACTACTGACACTGTGTTCTAGGTGTGTCATTCTTTACTTACTGAGAGATCCTGCTCTTGCAATATTGCCAAACTGTTGCAAAGACATCACCAATATGCTGGGTATTTACTGCAATCGAGTACTTGGGCTGTAGGGAAATCTCCATTCATTATGCTAGCTCCCAACCTCTCAGTCCACCGAGATCTACTCTTCGGGCTAACAGCTCAGTCAATATCTTCTTTGCTGTATATCTTCAGATCTTCAAGGTAATACTTTGCTGTAGGCAATGTGGATTGGAAAAAAAAAATTGAAAAAGCTAATTAGAATAAAACATTTCCAGTTTACTTTTGTAAAGTTCAAAATGTAAAGAAAAGTTTTATTTTAATTAAAAAAAAAAAAGCAGATTAGGGCTTTTTGAACTGCAGCAGGTTTTTGTACTCTTGGACACTTAATGGATTTGCAGATCTGTTCCAAGCATTCACTCTGTGAAACAAATCACAAAGGTCTTGAACATACAGTGAGTGAGTAGAAAATCTAAAAGAACAGAAGATGTTTCAGAGAGAGCCATAAGAGCCTTCCCACCTTGTCAGGAGAGAAGCTGGCTAAACCTGTGGTCTGTGTTTCTTGGAGTTTTATTTTCAAATACAAGGAGAATTCAGAGAAGAAGAATTAGACTTCACCTATCCAAACACAAAAAAGCATTGTACAGTTGTACTTTTTGTTTGTACTATAAGAGCACTTACACGACAAAAACAGATTGGGATCCCTTGTAGCTGCTGGGTGTATGTATTGCTAAAGCAAACCTTAAAGTTGTGGATGTCTTAGCAAAAGTCATGACATTATTATGAATAAACTACTAGCCAGGGAGGACAAATAGAGCAGTAATTAGTTTTGGGCACAGTTTGCAGCTAAAGTTTTCACTTCACTTAAATCTGTTTTTATCAGTAACAATAAGCAACAATTTGAAAAATTGCAGGTGAAAAGAAGAGCAACTAGCTCCAGTCAAACCAAGGGTCCCTCTAGCATGGTGTCTTGTTTTGAAGAGCAGTTGGTCACTTATGAATGAAGAAGAGTATAAGGAACAGATGTAGAAATACTTTCCTAGAATACTTTCCTAGTCCTTAGGAGACTTCCTGAAGTGGTGTCATGCTGTTAATAGTCTGTGGTGGATTTTTCTTTCATAAAGTTGTCAGATTGCTTTCTGGACACATGCTAGCTTGTAGCATCCGAACCATACTGAAGCAAAAGTTCCACGCAGGCATTATCTATCCTGCAAAGTGAAAGGAACTAATGTTACAAATAGGCTTAAAAGAAGGTAAGGGCATGTTTTGGAGAGAAGTGTGAAGCAGGCAAATGAGTGCTGAAGACTGGTCACAGTCTTTAATGGGAACAGCAGTTTCCAGAATCAGTCAGACTGTGAGGAGATGGTAACAAAACAAGTGCTTGCATTGACTGACTGCAAAGCTTTGTAGATCTCTACATTCTACCAGTGGGGTTAAACTCAAGGTTTTGGTGTTGCTTCTGTACGTATATGGCAATGCTACAAAATGAGGAGAAGGTGTAGGAAGAGTATTGTGTTCCAGTGACTGTCCCCAGTGTTATCTTGGCTATAATGGCCCCTTCTCTGAAGTAGGTAATTTCAGGTTTAATTGTGGATGACTCAGCCACTTTGTTACCCTGCAACCCTTAGGTTGAGAGAATCTGTGAAGAAACTTCTCAGAGGGCAATTTCCCTTTGGCAAATCCAACCTTCTCCTTCCTTCATCCATGCTGTTTTTATTGCTGAAAAATTTTCTTCTAGGCATCAAGGGGGAAAGGGCAAGTGGAAATACTTCATAGGGTCAAACTCCTTCCTGTTTACACTCTTCATCAAGCTGGAGTGAACATGTATTTGTTTTTTCTGCAGGTCTGATTAAAGCACGCAGAATGTTTAAAATGGCTGCACAATAATTTAGTGCTACTAAAATTGACAGTCAGACAGAGTAAAAGGATAATAAGATGAGGATCTTCTCTGACAGCTGTAGAAACCATCAGCACTGTCCTTTTGTTCAGCTTTACAGCACTATCTGTTATTGTCAGCATCAGTGTCGTAGCTGGGATGTGACAACATTTTTTTTTCCTAAAGGACTTAATTTGTGATATAAAATATTTCTAATAAGCTTAGTGCACATTCCAGGGGGATGGGAGACCACAGGCTTAATACTGTAAGGTGCTTTCCACACACTGTAGGAACAGAAAGCTCTCAGCACAGTTTAAGATCAAGGTCAGTGAATGCAAGCAAACTCATTAAAGCATTTATGGGGGGCCTGGATAAATTAGATGCCCTTACTGACCTCTGCACCAAGCTTTCATTCTTCTGCAGATAAATAAATAGAAAGGCTGTATTGGAACCATACATTTTCAGTGTGAGTGTTACTATCAGTATAATTATAGCATATCTTCATACCTTTGTTCTTGTATTTTGTATGCTTTGTGGCTTATTTGGAAAACACACATATATTGCCTTTGAAAATGTATCTGCAGAATGTATACGCAGTCTTGTAATTCCTGAATCCAATGACACCTATGCTATTGATATCTGACTGTTCATTTTAAATATATACAGCAGGTCTTACTTTTATCTATTTTTTTTTTAATAAACCCATGTGTTGTCAGGGGGAAAAGTTTTTGGTTGAGGATTTTTTTTTTAATTTTATCTTCTTTCAGTTAATTTTAACTTCATTATTAAGATGAATTGTAATGATTTTTAAAACCCTAGAGGCGAACTGGTTTCATTTGATTTCTTCTGGTAGATGAGAAAAAAAATGTTAGCAGTTGCAATCTTCTGTGAAATGTATCCCATACTCCTGAGCTTACATTTTTAATGTGCCTTTCAAACTAAAATTGATTTCTCTCTTTCTTTTAAAATAAAAACAATGCATATTTTATGAGAAAATGAATACCTTTGATTTTTTTTTTTAACTGATTGATAAGGATTCACAGCTAGGATGATGAGAGGAACAGTTACCTTAGCTATTCATAAAAATCTACATTCTTTCACACTTATTTTTATTTCTTTTAAAAAGTTTTATCAAGCTAGACTGCACAAACATATGTATAAAAACTTTCAGAGGTAATTATTATTTAAAATCATGTATTTCTGAGCTACTGTCTACTTTATGTAATGCAAACCACCGCTTCTAGGGTAATCCAGCTACAAGCATTGGCAACGTGCATGAGAGAAATGCAAAAATCTCATTTGCAGATGATGAGGAGAACCAGAGTTCTCCTACTTTGTATCAGTAAGCATTAGAAATATTTTATGGTTACCTCAAATAGTATTACTGTCTATAATCTCCTATCTGAATCTCTGTATGAATCTATAAACCCTTGGACTTGTGGGTTTGTATGGTAATTTGATATAGTGACTAGCACAATTGTATGTGTTTTGCTGTAAGGAAGTGTATAAGTGGTTCCTTTTTCATCTGTATTAAACTGGGACTTGTGAGGTTTGAGCACCTCCTCCTCCCTCTCCTGGTTAAAATCCCAGATCTTCCCTTGCTGGTCTAATTATTAGCAAATTGGTCTTGCTAGATCAATAAGCATGCTTTCAACTCTAATAAGAATGGGAAAAAAATTGTTCAAAGCTGAGGTATTTTTAGTCCTACAGTCTGATATTTTTATTATTATTATTATTATTATTATTATTATTATTATTATTATTATTGTGTGGTACAAAAGTGTGGTACAAAACTTTCTTTACATTCCAATTCAAATTTCAAATTTAAATCCAGCTTTTTTAGTTTTTGGGGAGTTTTTTTGTTAGTTTGGGTTTGTGGTTTTTTTTTTACATCTAGCCCTATTTTCTGTAAATCCTAAGGAATGGAATATCTCTTGGGAACACCTTTTTGATTTGTTTGTTTCTATCCCGTGTGCCCAATATAATCATGGAAACCTTCCTCAGCCTTTTGGTGTTACTCATGATTTTCAAAATCTTTTTCCTCTGTGAATAGTTGCTCAGTCTAGTAATGAAATACAGTTGCCTCACTGCAGGACACAAAGGAGACTTCTTTCAGGCTTTCTATAAAGTGTTTTTCAAATCAATGTCTCATTAAGAGTTAAAAGGAAACCTTTCCTACAAAGACATTTCCTGGTTAGACTTGGGCCAAGCAGTAGTAATTTTTGCAGGTAAAAATGAGCATTGAATTTTTTCTGGTGTCAAGTAAGATGAAAAAGGGGCTAAGACAGTTGCAGCCTGAAAGAGTTCTGGTCAAAAATATATTTTAATCACCCAGGAATGCTGGAGAAGCCAAACTAAATGCACATTTACCATAATGAGTATAATGGAGAGAAGACTGGATTTGTTAGGAAGTGGCACTCTGGCACTTTTTACATACCGCAGGTCCTCCCTCAGCAGCAAAAGTTACTAAAACTATTTTTAAAGCTGGGAGGGGGGCAGAGAACTTGAGCGGTCTACCCCAGTAAAAGCAAAACCTTAAGATTAGTACCCCTGCTTTAAGAAGGTGAATGCTTTTCATATGTCTTGAGCTCATTCAAGATGGTAAAACTCTTCAGAAATGTTTTTGTCTTGGCATAGTTTCATTTATATATTTACTGTGAAAAAGATATTGCTATGACTATTCAGCAATGATGTTTTGAGTTTACTTCAGCTGTAATATATGTTGCTAAATGCACCTAGTTGCCTTAATTCATTGTGACCAAAAAAAGCACATGCATAACAACAGTGTGCAGCAAAAGTCACAGATGTGTTCATGGCCATCAGATTGCATTAGGGGTCCCTAGTCTATGGAAACACGGAATTTGAACTGGAAGTTTTGGCCCATTTGAACAGCTATTTTGAGCAACTCCATGTACTTTTGCAATAATGGATCAGTGTCTTGATATTTTTGACTGCTCCTTCTGGGTCTGCTGAAAGGCTGACGTAAGTTGTGCCTACATGAGGGCCTTGTTACCATGTTATTACTGATGCCACCTGTAAACCTGGCTTCATTTTTTTCTCCTCTATAAACCTTGCTTTCAGTATGCCTTCCAAGTAGACATTCAGCGAGAAGAATTATGTACTAGTTTTTTTGATGTTTGCTTGACGTTATGTATAAATGACAAAGGAAAGCATATTATAGAAGAAATCCAGATTTGTAACTTGTCAATATGGGTTCATCTCCCTCTACCACTGAGGTATGTCTTTGGCTAATGAAGACATGTTTTGCAGCCTACCTAGAGAACAGGTTCTCAGCTCAATTGAGATATAAAAAATTCCCACTTCTGAAATTTATTTCTGACTTGGTTAAAACTGTAATAAAACAATGCCACTGTCATAAACTGGTATCTTGACTGAATAGGAAAAAGAAGCCGGTTGAATTCTTCATTTGAAATAATACTCATTTACTATTACCCCACTCTTAGAGATAGAATTCTTCGTATATCAGTTGCAGCTACTGTGAATGTAACAACTATTGGCCAATAAATACCATCAGTTAATACTTTTCAGATATAGTGTCTGAATTGTTTAGCATATACAGGAATAAGTATTCACTGTTAACCTTGCATTATGAGTCATCGAAATCACACTGTTTGGTTTTCTTTGGTAGGCTGAAACTTTTACAAACAGGACCACAACAGACAGATGGTTTATATGTTCAGGTGAATACCTATTGTGCTAGGATTCTGGTACTTCCATGGCTGTCTACATTTTCACAAATAAAGAGTAACATGACCCAACAAATCAAATAATTTTAAGATCTACTATTGTTCAGAGAAATCTTGACAGATTTATTTTTAATCCATGTGACTGAAAGTATAGAAAGGAAGGAGATCTCTATTAATTTGAGAACAGAGAAAAGAATGGCCACTGACACTACAATTTCAAACAGGGAGACAAGGTCACCTCAGCTTCTAAACTCATGTGTGCATGTAGGCTGTGCTTTGATCCTGTGTTACAATTCCTCTTTCCATGCCTCAATTCCCCAAAGGAAATTAGGATGTGGAGGCTAAAAATGAGCTGCAGTGTGGCTTGGTGAGCTCACCACCCTGGGCTGCGTCTCAAGACAGTTCAATACCATACCCTGCAGTTTGGGGACAGGAAATTTATCTGCTTAAATTATTTATTCAGAGTGTACATGGAAGAGATCTAGTGTGGAACGTACATTTGTTATTCATATGACTTCTGTTTGGTCTTCAATATGGCTAGTAAAGTAAAACGAATTTGCTTTTTCTCCCCCAGCATAATTTTGGAAGTTACCAAAACCAAATGCAAACTCTTAGCTGCCTGGGAGAAAGAAGTCTTTCATACTTCAACCAAGAATATAGCCCTCACTGTAAGGATTCTTTTAAAGGGTCTTTCCTGTGCCTGCTTTACCTCTGTCAAACAGCTTCGTGATAAAGGATTCTCTGATAGGAAATGATCCATGGGACACTCTGACGCTGTAAAGAGCAATAGCAAAGCTAAATAAATTTAGATGAGGGTCACTGTGTTCAGACACCTTCTGAAATAAATTTACTACATTTAGATCAGTTAATACAGCCCAGAAAAAATTGTGTAGGACTTTTTAGTGAGTTGGAGAGAAGCCTGGTCCTGGTACACTTGAGATTTTGCTGTCTACAGAAACTAAACTCAGAGGACTGTTGAAGGCATAGAAAAAAACATTTCTGTGCTGCTTGTTTGCGCTGGCATGTTGGGAACTGAGTTAATCAAAACAGACCAAAGGTATTGTGGATGTTTCTTTTATTTGTCATTTACTATTTAATTCTTGCTACCTTTTCCAAGGAGGAGTTGCTTCCTTTTTTTGCCACTGAAATTTTCTCTGGGTGTCTAACTTAGTGTAGGTAAATGCAAAGGATTAGAAAAAAATCTTGATTGCCGAAACTGTGGTTGGGAACTCAATCTTAAGCTATTTGCTGGACTGTGAACAGATGTACATTTTGTAAACATCTGTAGCAGTTTAAGATACTACTGCCCTCCAGCTGCTTGTTACTAGGCCTCTGCTATGGGCTTTTGATCACACAGCTGTGCTAATAGACTGTTTCTTAGTCTACTCCCTGCAATATCAGCAGAGCTAACAGGTTTGACCTGGCTTGATTGGCATGACCTGAACCAAATAAAAACTTACATGAACTGCTCTGTTGACAGAGCTTTTTGGGCAGTAACCTTCAGAAGAAAGGAACTGTAAGAAGTAACAGTGTTGTAATGTCATATGTCACTGCAGCTGGATCTGGAAGAAAACCTCTGGCTACGGAATTTGTGTTTAAAGAAAATTGAAACTCTTTGAATCTAGCCTTTCACGTGGTTGACATTGTTTGACATAAAGACCACTGATATGAATACTATTTTACCATCCCTAGTAAGCAGACCAAGAAGGAAGCAAACAACACCTGGGACTTACTGACCCCATATGTGGTCTTTCCCAGTAACTGCTCAGGTGTTTTGCCAGGCCAGTGCTAAAAAGCTGCATGCAACAGGCCTTGGCCTCTTCTGTCACAAGTAACTGCCAGTCACCAGGGTTATAAATCTAGCATTTCTCAAAAGCAGACATTCAGTTTTTAGATAGTCCATGTCTATGAAGTGGATACTGAAAATCACCTATAAGAGATTCTGTAGTTTCCCCACAGTAATCTCCTGTTACATGAACTATGAAAAGAAGCTGTTTTCTCAGAAGACAGTATTCTAATTTTATCACACATTCTAACTCCCATAACGGATTTTTTATTAGAAATCTGCTAGGGAAGAAAAAAGAAAGTTCTCTTACTTCCTTTTTCATAATTGCCTGTACCTTCCAAGCCACCACACCCTTTCCAAATTATACTTACAAGGGTCTCGGCTAGAATAAAGGAAATGCTGTCCAAACTTGAGTGATTTCTTCATTCAAGATATTGCATCTCAAACTCAAAGAACTCCACTGAAGGTGACCTAATAAAGCCTTTAAGTCAAATAGAATTACCTATTTAATACCTGCAGCTGTGTTAAGAGGTTGCCAAACTGTTCATTACTAACCTTTTCTAAGAGAGGGTATCCTAGAATCTTTTACACAACAAACTCCAATAAACTAGCTCAAAACAGAAAGTTTCAGTAGGGGAGTAGCATGAGAGACACTAGCCTTTTTTACTTGATGGCCATTGTTGGCAAGTCCACATATTTTTTTTGTAAAAAAATTTTTTTTCTTTTGCTGTTCTCTGGTACGAGCTAGGAATTTAGATTGCAGTGGTCAGTTGAGAGCAAGGGAATTAAAAGAAAAAGAGAGAGAGACCTGTCCCAGATTAGCAACAGTTTTTCAGTGAACAGATTTCAACTACATGCACACATTCAGTGATATACCTTCGGTGGACCCACTATAGAGAAATATTTCATTTGTGTAAGGGAGTGAGAGTCAGACACTCATAAATACTAATCAAAGTGCTTATTTGCCAGATTACCCAACCCTCCCATTGGTGAGGCAGGAATAATACAACTGACATATATCAGGGAGTTTTTGGAAGATTACTCATTGCAGTTTGTAAAAACATTTCCAAGACACAGCGTACTTCATATGCTAAGTGCTTTTATTTTGTAGACTTAATCCTCAGCAAAATATTGTATTAGATTATTGTTTCAGTACATCTTCTCAATACTTTACCAGACCCTAGCTTAAAAAAAAAAAAAAAAAAAAAAGAGCTAGGTGTCAAATATTTTAAAAATAGTATAAATAAGGAAAACAAGGATAAAGAAGGGTTTTTTGACCCTTACTACTACTATTACAAAGCCAGGCTAAAGTCCTTGTCCTACTACTGATTGGAAGCTAGCCAATGTTATTCCAATTTACAAGAAGGGCAAGAGGGAAGACCCTGGCAACTACAGACCTGTCAGTCTAACCTCAGTTCCAGAAAAAAATATGGAGAAGATCATACTGGATACTATTAAACAGCATTTAAAGAACAATGCAATCATCAGGCACAGTCAACATGCATTCACAATGAGAAAGTCCTGTTTAAGTAATTTGATATCCTTCTGTGATAAGCTCACCTACCTAATGGCTGAAGGGAAGGCAGTGGATGTAGGTTTGGTTATATTTTTTTGATTTATTTTAATAAGGTTTTTGGTACTGTCCCTCACAGCATCCTTCTGCACAAGTTGTCCATCTGTGAAATGAGCAGGTTCTCAGCGTGCTGGGTGAAGAACTGGTTGAAAGGCAGAGCTCAATGGGACTACATCTGGCTGCTGGCTGGTGACCGGTCACCAGTGGTGTTCCTTGGGGCTCAGTCCTAGGTCTAGCTCTGTTCGATATTTTTATGAATGATCTGGATGTGGGAGTTGAATGCACCATTAGCAAGTTTCCTGACATACCAAATTGGAAGGTGCTGTTGACTCTTGAGGGACAAGAGTCCTTGCGGAGAGGGATCTAGATAGATTGGAACATTGGGCAATGAGTAATGGGATTAAATTTAACAAGTCCATGTGCCAGAGTCTGCACCTGGGATGGAGTAACTGGACACAAGTATAAACTGGGAGAGGAGTGGCTGGATGGTCCCTTTCTCAGTGTCTGTGTTCTCAGCTCCTCAGGTTGCTCTGTTATGCCTTGGAGCATCTGGAGAAATGAAGCCAGTGCCCCAACCTGTGCTTCTAGTTCAGCTCTGCAGAAAAAGAGACATAGCAGCTAGCATGGGAGTCATGAGAGAAAATGTGCCTTAGCTGACAACGCCTTGATGTGTAAAGGTAAATGACAGCATGACATCAGGGCTCCTAATGGGAAGTAAGAGAGTACAGGAGGCTGGAACACAAATTGGGGTCTTTGTGGCAGTGAAACACTCAGTAAATGAGTGGAGACAGATAAGGACTTGGTTTCAAAGACCTGGTTTTGGGAGTTGAGTAAGGAAGTAGAAGGTAGGAGGATTAAGGAAGATACTCCATAGGCCTATCTATTTCTCCCTGTGCATGGAAATCTACATTAAGCCAAGAGCTATTACTGTTCCTTATTAAAAGGGATTAACTGTCCAAGATTTTTCCTTCTTCTGTCTTTTTGCTTCCTTCCCCATATATTGACCCTGGAGAAAGTTCATGTTCCATCTTCTTACAGAAACTTCAGAATGATTTTCAATCATATTTGTTGCAATGGCTTTTATGCTGGGTAAGAATTATCATAATGCATTGTACCCTACAAACATCTTCTGGTCTTAGTTTGCCTTCAATGTAGAGAGAATCCTTTCATCACATTTAAATTACCACCAAACTGCATTTGCAGTGCTTCCAGCAGAGCAACATTCAACATATAACTTTTGATTTGGTTTGTCTTGTCTCTCAAGTTTGGTACCTCTCCTAAGGGCTATTATCTAAAATTATCTTGGTTAGAGTTAGGACTTCTGCTAAGTAAGGAAAAGCCTTTCATCATAATTTTTGTTTTACTTATCTCTCATTTCTTACTTCCAACATAAATCTGAACTACAGAGACAGACAGCCCAAAATATGCCAGTCTATAAGCTGGGAAAACTGACACTTATTGAGGATGTAGAACTATGTATATTTATATACAACTGTCCCAAATAAATCAAAAGGTCACAAAACTAAAAGCATTAAATCTTCACCTCTCTCACAACAAGGTTGCGAGTGGTGACTTTTCATGTGGGGGAACCAAGCTGAATTCAGGATCTGCCCAGATACACTGTTTTCCTTTGGTAAAGATGTCACATTTTGTCATTTCAAAAATACATTTCTATTACAAATATTCCCCAGGAACAACTTTAAACATCTAATAAACATCAAACCACTTCATCACTGACTTTATTTGTGGCTATATATTCTCTATGGCACCTTTAGGACAAATTAAAATTTGCCATCTTTTGAAAAGCAACTTGGGTGAAACCTGTCATCTTCTCTTTGATATACGGTAGGTGAAATGTGCATAAAACCAGCAACCAGAGAGCTCATTTAGCCTACTGCTTCCCTGATTTTTTTCTTATCCTTATTGCTGAGCTTGTAGGCATAGTAGACTCTTAAGACTTTAAGTTGCAACCAACTAATGTGTCAGGTTTCCAGTAGAAATAAATGAGTTGGGTTTCTCCCAGAGACAGCAGCATTTCAAATCTAGCTTTATCATCCATTCTGCTGGTATTTTTATCTGACCAGGGATGACATACCTGTACAGGCTTTTCTTTTTATCCCTTCTTATATTTCAAAGCTTTTTTCTGCCTCAGACCTGACAGTGACAATCCTTTTGTGTTTTCCTTGGTGCCTCAGAGGCTTAATGGTCCAGCACAGTAGCTGAACCTTTAGAAATTTCTTCTGTACCTCTGCAGAGACTGCTTCAGTAAGGGCCACAGAGCTGTCACCATGAAAAGTGAGAGGCCCCTGTGGTTAAACATTCCTTAGTGTTTTTGTTTCTGAAAGCGACAGCAGAACGGGTAAACGGATTTCTTTCAAGCGCACAGTTGCCTTACAGCTGTACATGGTCTTCTTGGGGTCGTTTAATGGGGTAAAGCTGTGCTAGGAAGTTGGCTAATTCCACTTATTTTACTATGGGTGATTCATTTGATCAAGGGCTTGATAGTTAACAATTTGAAAAAGTCAATTATTAGCAAACCTATTAATGTTAAATAATTAAACATCTCATGAGCATGTAATTTAAATGTAATTAAACAGTTATGAAATGACAAATATCAATTAATGATTGATGGAACATGCACTAACTGAGTAGAAATCGTGGGGTTACTCTGATGACCACAGTGAAGTGGAAATTCACAACAAAAAAAAACGTTTGGGGATTTTGAGGCATTTTGAAAGCAGCTTGCTGTGAGCTAAATAGTCTTATTTTTATGTGAATGTAGGGCCTGCTCCTCCAAATATTGCCATGAACAGCCTGCTGACTGTAACGGGACTATTCAAAAAGATAAGTGCTACTTGCAAGTGTAAAAGCTTTGCAAGTTATGGACATTCTTCTTGAAAAGCAATGATGTTTTTATTTTACATTACTATCTCTTTCCTTTAGTCAGTGTCCTGTGGCCCTAGCAAATTTCTCACCTCTGCGAAAGACCATTTGAATTTTTTCTTCCTTACATGATATTAAGTTGAGACATTTCTTTGGTTATTTTGGAGAAGCCTATTTTGTGTAAGCCTAGCTGTTGATGATTTCACATCATTGTTCATGTATAATAATTTCACAAATCTTTTATTAGGGGGACTGTTGTGTAATGTTATACCTCATAATCTTAAAACACATCCTCATTACAAATTTGAGTTGTACATAACGGATTCAAGGAGGGGTTTGGTGATAGTATAAAAAGCCTCCTTCTCAATACTTTAAGTGCTTTCACTGTTGTCACCATGCTGACACAGAGGAACTAACACATATGACAGTTTCCTGAGAAATGTAACAGTGGACTTACACTTCACAGGTTGTGTTAGATGAAGGCAATCAGTAATTTAGAAAGAAGTAGTATTTTAATGGTTGTTCAGGTGTAGATTCAATGAATCGTAAATTATCTAGGCTTGTCATTAATTTTCTCCAACTAGAAGAAATGAAGGTGCTGTAAGGAGGTAGTGGACGTAGAGGTGATTTTAATTTTTTTTTTTTTTTAATTCTGAGCTGTGACATGAGAATTTTTCCTTCTCAGTATTGACTGGAGATTTCTACCATGTAGCCTAGTAGTTTTCCTACTAGAACAGTGAGATGAAGCTATATTGTTGCCCTGATGCTTTTTACCTGATGAGTCCTGCAAGTTGCCCACATGAATTTGCAATTTCTGTGACAACTTCTGTGCATGGAGGGTTTGCAATATCAGGGCCTCAGTGCTAATAAGGACTACTTTGTCGTCTTCAGTTTTGGCATACAATTTTTAATGAGAAGAACAGCTGTTTCGTTTACCTGATATGTATTGTGTTTGGTAGTCCCTTGTGTTGCTTTAAACAGTCAGTAGATAATGAGTGAATGGCACAATACTGAGAAGCTGAATGACTCTTATTTCTGCTGGTGGGCAGATCAAGAGGAAAACCTCAGCTCTTGTGTAAAATCTGATGGAATGGATATCTGCTTAGAAATTATTTCCTGTCCTTTCTTTACCTCTCTCTCAGCAAATTAAAGAACAGTTTCTAAAATCTTTAGCTCCACCTTTATTTTCTACACTGATCAAACAAAACTGGAAGGATTTAGAGAGTAAGGCTGTGTTTGGCAAGAATGAGAACATCTGAATTCTGCTCTCGGTGGCAGCACTGGAACTATAGAAGTACTGAAGGAAAACAATTAGAAATTAGTGATTTAAGAATTTTTTCATCACATCTGCAACTTGGGGACATAACTGGTAAGAGTGAAATATTATTTTCAGCAGACTCACAGGCTATGACAGAGTCATGTAGATTAATATTGTGGCTATTGAAAACAGGCACAGTAGCAGGAATCATGAGAGACAAGCCATGCTTTCTGAGACTTATTTGAATACCAAGCAGTGATCAACATTCTGCATGTTAGGACTGCAAAGAACTATCATCTTCACAGAAGCCAGTGAACACTGCGGGATTTGACAGACAAGTAGTGGTATGCATTCACAGGTACAGAATGCTGCCAGAAGGGGAAACACAAGATTTTGATAGATTTGGTGAGCGTCCTGTACTGATCGCAGCTGATGTGTCTGGCCCCTAAGATGCCTTTCATGTTTTGTTTGAGCATCTCAAAAAACCTACAGCATTGCAGAGGTTTTCTTGTTCTTTTATTGTCATTTGAAAATTGCTATCATACCTTTGGGACCCAGCCCATGTGTTGTAAAGCAGCTGAAGTGTGAAGCTATATAAGGAAAGTTGGTGAAGCAGACCGTCTGGCAATACAGTTGAGAAAAGGCTGAATGGTTAAAGTGGCTGATGTAGTTTCTGGCTGGTTGCAAACATATTAGCTATAGACCACTGACTAAACAGACATGTCCTACTGCAGATACATGTCTCTTCATATTGATTAACTGGCATGTCACTGCAGAAAAGCTATATGACTAGTAAGCTAGCCAGGCTTTGCTCAAACATTGTTTAGGACATCTCAGACGGGGAAGGAACAAAATACCTAATCCTCGCTTATGCCTCTGGTCTGACAAATAATAGCAAAGGACATTGTAGGCCAAACTTTTGAAAAGTAGCTCCTTGGTGTTTAGAAACCTGCTTGCATTCACATTTCTTGAGTGGTGTTACTGGCAGGCCACTGCATTTTGACTTTGCCCACACAATACCTATCCATGCAAATGATACTGCCAGGAAAGTGCATGTGCAATCTTATATGTTGACAAAGTGAGACTGGTTTGAAAACCTTTCAAAATGTAATCCAGAATGACACTTTGATCCAGATAAGTTCATCTGATTTGTTTTTGTGGTTTCATGGGTTATCAATGGCAAAAAGCTTTTGTTTATCAGCATAGCTTTGAAAATACCTGGACTCAAGGGGATTTTATCAGGAAGCTGTACTTAGGCAGTGAAGCAGTCACAATAATGACTACCTCCTCGGGAAAAAAAAAAAAAAAAAAGGAGGAGGACACATATAAATGGGAAGAAAAAAGCACAAAAACTAATAATAAATGCTTTCTTTTTAACACATTGGGAACAGGAAACAAGCCAGACACCCTGTATGGCCAAAGGCAGGTAAAATACAAGAGGAAAAGACCAAGCCAGAGCAAAAAAGTTAAATTAATCTTTAACACTCCTGTTTCATCTTGAAAGAGCTCAATTCCTGCACCAGAATCCTTTTCTTTTTTTTTTTTTTTATTGAGATGTACTTGGAGATCAAATGTTTTGAATTTGAATTGATATAAAAGACAGCATAGAATAAATCACCAAAATAAGCTGGGAAAAATAATGGAGATTTTTTAAGAGTTTAAGGGAGCTCAAAACCCAAATAGCTAGGCTAATAAGCTGTAATATGTAGTGTCATGACTGAAGCTTTCTTAGTATCGCAGCATTAGAAGAATGTAAATGCAATGCAAGTTTTTGAGGGAAGTTCCAGGAGACATGAGGGTAATGATAGACTACTTCTATGAAAAATATTGCTGAGCACTCTTCTGAAAAAGGAACTATTGTTCATATGAATAAATAGTAGACATTAAGGAAGAGTTAAGCAGATTTTGCCTTGAAAAACTGTTGTAGTTCTTTGAAGAAGATTGTAAGTACATACACAAGGGACAGGCAGTTGCTAGGCTCTACTTGGGTTTCTAAAAGGTATTTGACAAGGTCCCTTCTTAAAGGGCCTTAGAGCACTTCAGCTGTTGTGGCATAAAGGGGAAGGCCATCACATTTTTAAATAACTGACTTAGAAGATGGAAAGCAGAGAGTTGGAATAAATGGTCAGTATTCTCAAAGGGGGAAGATTGGCTGTTGAGTCCTACAGTATAAGCATTGGGGCTACTTTGTCCATAAAAGATCAGGGAAAAGGGATGAACAGGAAGAGGACAAAGTTTATTGATGGCAGGAAACGATTCAGTGGAGTAAATACAAAGGCTGACTGTGAAGATCTGTGCAGGGAGTGGGTAATAAAATGGCAGATTACATTTTCAATTGATAAACAGAGGAGGGCAAATAGTGTATAGAGAATTATTGGGAAAAAAATAGACAGATCATTGTCACATCAGTTTATAAAGCTGTAGCACATGTGTGGCTTGAAAACTCTCTTCAATATTTGTTCCTTCTTCTAAGAAGTGGTAAAATAAATCAGAAGAGATATAGAGACAGACTACAGGATATCCAAAGGTATGGAATTGCTTCTGTATGAGAAGTGATAAAAATTTACTAAGGATCTTCCTTTGTCCTGTGGAAAAGGGTAACTAAGGATATTTTAAAAGAAGCTCATCAAATCATAGGTGGAATGGAGGTAAACAGTGGTGCATTATGATTTGGGGATTTTGTTTTGTTTATTTTTTGTCCCTTCTAGTAGAAGAACATGCCAAAATAAGTTGAGTTTATCATGCACCGGATTCAAAATAGGCAGAAAAAGGTGGTTTTCCATGGAGTGAGTTAATCTATGGGAAGCATTTCCACAGGATGTTCTAGATGCTGAAAATATATGTGGGCTCAAGGGGAAAGTTTGTCAAAGAGAAATTAATAATTCATTATTACTAGAGAATTATTCATTCACAAAGGAGGTAACTGATTTTCTAGGGTGTTAGGAGAACTGATTTGTGATTGTTCTCCTCTCTACACAGCTGTTGGCTACTGTTGGAGACAACATACTGAAATAGATTGTTATATGTTATCAAATTTGTTAGATTCCTTGGTTCTGGAGGGTAACTGAATAATAGAACCTCAAATACAACAGGAAGGGGAATTGAATCACCCTGTTTTGGAAATATTTGGTGACAGGACATTGAACATATTCAAGAAAGTCATATTGGAGGAATTTTTTGCTTGTTCTACCATTTAAAAGTAGAGGAGCCAGTAAATTAAGTTCTAGTGTGATAAGTTAATCAATCTTTTTGTTAAGATAATCTCTCAGTGAAACATTAGACTTTAAGATGGAATTCCCTTTGAAGCTTGGGAAGAGAAGCAGCACAAGACCTGGGTGAAGTCTTCAAAAGGTCTTAATAGAGTATGTCATGTCAAGAGAAAAAAAGGCAACATTCATGGGAGTTCTACCAGAGGACCAGAGGCTTCCCAGCTGCCAGAAATCCAGGAAAGGGCAGCAGTAGCAGTTCAGCTTGCTTCCATGCTGTCCCTTCAATTTTCTAAAGGCATGGTGGTATGTACTCTGCAGTTTATCCACCTAAAAAAAATAAATGAGGCACATTAGACATCCACTGGGACTGCTGAGAAAGGAGTCTGGCCCAGTCATTGTAGTTATCCGTGCAAACAATAGCTGTCATACATGATCAGATTACCTGCCAGAAGGATGTGATGAATTACCATCTGACTATGCCTCCATTATTCATATCTTACCCAGAGCACTGCTTACCTATGCATAAATACTGGAAGCATACTATGCCCTGTATATGAAATAATAGGTATTAATAGAGTCATTATCATATAATTATATGTTAAAAATAATTTAAATATAGTTTTACATTTAAAATCACTTGCTGTTTGGTCACATGCAAAAATAACTTTTTAATGGGCATTGAGAGTTGGATTACTCAGTTACCACATGTGAGTTTATAGTTAGAGCTGACTAGAAAATCATGTAAAATTCCTATTCACTTTTTTGAAAGAAAAACTTTCTGATATTTACTATTTATTGGCAGAAGCATTTTGGGATTTTCCTCAAAACATGAGAAAAGACTTTTGGGTATTATTTTAATTAAAATGCTAGAAAATTTAAAATTAAATTGGGCTGAGTGGCATTTTTAGTTTGAAAAAGTTTCAGTGCTGTGTTTTTGAACATCACTGCTCACTGCTTATTTCCTGTGAACAAGCAGTGATTCAGTCAGTGCCAACTCTTCTGTTACAATGAAATAAGAATTCACAGTGCAGAAAAATGTGAACCAGATGGGAAGGACATGTCCCAGTTTTCCTAAAATTAGCATACCTATCAAATATATATATATATTTATGTGTGCATGCATGTGATTTCAAGAAAATTAAAAGGAAACTTATGTTTCCCAAATTCTGAACAACATTAAGAGCAAGATTTATAGCTTATGGGTATTACAGAACCATTTTACTGGGATACAGCGGATCCTGCAATGTGATTAAGCTCCGCATATTTGTTTTATGGAAATGGCAATTGTATGAACAAATTGAAGAAATACGTTATCTGATCTCTTTGTACATCCAGGTTCCTAATCTGAACGTACAGACATTTGGCCACAGACATAAATATCTCCTCTGCCAGATTCGTGGATTTAATGCATTTGCATGCAGCTTTGCTGTACAAGAGAAAGACGTTTGGCTTATGATTACATCTACACTGATATGCCTGTTGAATGATTAAGGAGGTCACACTATTACTCTGTAGTGTGTCTGCCTAGGGACAGTCCTAGCAGAGAAAGACTGTTTGGAGAGATATGTTCATCCCTTTTTAAAGCTATAGGAACTGTTGTGACTTAAAATACGTCTGCTGCAACTCAGATGAGGAGATCTGCCTGTGCCTGTCATGGTGTAACATCTTATTCCCTGAATGCCAGATTTCTGGAAGAGCTCTTCCCAATATCTCTAGAGGATGGCATTTCAAAGCTTGGGGATTCCATCTCAAGAGAAATTCTAATGACATAAGAAAGCTTTAATATTGACTCAGAAAAAAAATAGATGGTTTGAAATTTTCCACAGAAAGGGACAACTCTGGCTTGATTTTTCAGAAAACAAGACTGAGCAACACATTTAAAAAAATGCTCAGGGAAACTCCCGCACTGAAAAGAAATCTCAGGAGCTGGCAGACCCTTTGCAGAGACTCTACAACTGTAAAATTGCCATTAGAGTGTGTGGTGGGGTGATGGAAAGCCCTGAGAGGATGTCTCAAATGGGAGCTGTCAGGACTGCAGACTCCTTTCTCCCTTCTGCAAAAACCAGTCATCTGAACTAAACACTTCAGATAGAGATGGAGGCTCCAGGGGCTCTTGACTTTGGGAATGTGGATTCCCTGGAGATCCCACCTGGGAGCTCATATGCATGGTCAGGCTTCTTCGCAGCCCTAAGGACCCAGACATCCCCACAGCCCAATGACTGAGCTGGCAGAAAGCAGGCAGGCGTCTTGTGGAAGTTTATTGAAAATGAAATGCCTCTGTGAAACCTTCTGGGTTCAGTGTTTCTACATTTTTCAGTGAAAAACTGTTCACTTGGAAAATTCTTGACCAGCTTTTTCTGGAGGCTGTAATTTGAGTGAATTAGACGTGTACTACGAGAAATGACAACAGATCATAGGGGTGAAAGGAGTAAGGGAAAACTGCTGTTGGGAGAACAGCTGTAACAAGGAATTCAGATAATGTTTTGTGTGTTTTGTTTTTTTAATGTTGTAGTTTATGTTCTCTTCTGTATTTTCAGGCATGCAGCTCTAAATCACAGATCAGTGCTGCAAAGCAGACAAGCAATGGGAGATATATTGTGGATCACAGCTCACTTTTTGAGTTTTTTTTAGTCAGGTAAGAGTTTGGATTGGATAGTATACATTTATTGAATACTATTGGCAGTTTATATTTTTAAAAAAATGCATTAAAGAAAACCTTATTTCCAAAATAATAGCAAATTGCAATCAAGTGTTTATGTATAAATATAGAAGCATGTGTGTGAAAAACATCATTGTAAACATTTTTAGGAGGCTATTTAGAGAACCGGCCTCACAACTCCTGTGGGGGTTTGTGGCAGAATTTCCTTTGAAAACATGGGCCTGTATGTTTTGGTATTAACTGGCATGAATGCTTTCTCTAACATTGTGGTAGGAGTCACAGATGCTTAGGAAAAAAAAAAAAAAAAAAAAAAAGAGGAACCTGGGTGCCTAGATAGACATGTCTGTTTTGAAAATGAACAATGTTAGGTAAGTTGTCGTCTTAAAAGCTCAACCTTTGAACGTGTACGCACTAATTACAATAATTTTGAGAGAGAAATAACTTTAAGCTGTCTTGCTTGGAAAAGATTTGGAGTTGTTGATAGAGTAATTACCTTTAAATGGTTAATCTATTGCAGGTGTGCATATACTCGAGCATATTTAGTTTACTCTGCAGAATTCATCCAGCTTTTAAGCACTGTTGGCTCACAGCTTGCAGGCTCCAGCTCCAACATGAGTTAACAGCATGGGTTTTATTATGAGCTTCCTTGGCAGCAAGCAGGTAAAAGCGAAACTTCAAAACCATTTTCCTTTGTTGGGAGAACCCCCTAAAGGAATTCAGAGGAAATGGTGCTGTCTGGCACAGTTACAGTCAGCCAGCAGTCTAGTGTCTCAGCAAGTACCACTGCAGTCACTCAGTCATTTGTGTGCTTTATGCCCTGAAGGCTATAAAATAATCTGTATGATATACAGCAATAGCTGAGTTGTTAAACAAAAGGATTGAATGCATGTTAAAGCATGCAGAGATTCATCTGGATCACATCACCTATGCAGTACATATATGTCACCTATGCAAAAGGAAATATAGGTCAGCTATTTCTGTAAGGAGGGGTTTGGATTTTTTTTTTTTGTGTGTGTGAACTGTTCTACATTAGCTGTGTGTATAAAATATACTGCAATACAGAGTCTGCACTGTTTTAAAACAGGGTTAAATTCTAACTAATAATATATATGTAAAATGTTATCTGAGTTTGAAAAAAGGACTGTATGGCTACATATCTAGGTGTCATTTGACCTACATATTTTAACAGATTTCAGGGCTGAAAGGAAATAAGCTGTTAAAGGCATTATGGCAGTCAGTATGACCAGCCCTCATTCCACAGCTAGTAGAAAACAGTGGCACGGCCACTGTAACAGAAACTCCTAGCAATGCTGAATCTGCAGTGGGGCTGGGCACACCTGGATTTCAGCAGAGCAGCCTGAGGAGGAGAGGTAAGCAGTCTGCATTTCTTCTCAGCAATACGTACCTCTGAGCACTTTTACAATCTTTGTATACAGGCAAGGGCAAGCTTACCCCAGCTTCTAGGGCACTCGGCAGGAGCTAAACGGCAGCAGGTACTGAGCCATCGTGGAGACTCAGTCTTCGGTTCCCATGGTCTAGACAGATCTAATGTCCCCTTTGGGAAGGCAAAAGCCCGGTTGGCCAATAAGCACCCTGAGCTCATCTGTTATGCACAACATAATTCATATGCATAATATGGATTGGTTTCAAGGCACGGCTAGAAAAGCGGACGGAAATATGGGGGCTGCATAGTCCAGTGTGCTAAAACCAGCGCTTACCTTGGTAGTGAAATATAACCCGGGCTGAGCAGTGCTGCCTTCAGCAGCCTCTGGTGGCAGGGCTCCTGCAAGAGCTCCATTTGCTTTGTAGCTGCTCTTTTCCCAGCAGAGCCTTCAAGAAAGGAAGACAGCAGCAGTGCTATTTCTTCAGTAGACAATTCTTTAGGGGATGACCTTAAAAAAACAAGAAAAACAAAAAACCAAAACACTACTTTTTATGTGTCAGGATTTTCCCCAGATACTGGAAGTGTTTACCGTACTGCATTGTACTGCATTTTGCACCATTATAAAAAGCTTATTTGTAGCTGGCCGTGTCTTCTGTGTGATGATGAGTTTCTCTGAAAATTTATAATTACATAACTGTTTCTCTAGACTGATTTTTACAAAACATAGCTATTAAAAATGTAGGCTCACACATATACCAAAGGGAAAAAAATAAGTATTATTAGTTGCCTAATAATGCCGAAAAAATATTACATATCGGATAGAGTCATCCTCATTGTCACTATATTGTAACAAAGGTAGCAGCAATGAATAATGAATATGATGAAGCCTGTGCTTCTCTTCTGTGTGCATATAAGTGTTAGTGTATGGCACAATTGTAAGAATTTTGTCAGCAGCTAATGTGTGTTAGACATCTTCTCCATGAAAGCATTCTATCTGGATCAGAATGTTTAAATACAAGTGATTTGTCCTAGAGGTAAATGACACTTACTGTTTTTTAAAACTAAGCCTCATTTCAGACATATTTGTCTGATCTTAACTTGCAGCCACTAGCTTTTCTATAGCTTTGAGAATGACACTGCCTGCTTCCACAGATGTGGTCCCAAAGTTTGAGTCACATCGAGGAGAGGTACTGTGGTGTAATCAGCACTACTAGTCTGCGTGCAACCCAAGTATAACTCAGGCACTCTCTTCTGCAGAGCTATCAGTCTGGTGCCTTTCACAGGAACTGGAACTTGCTTTAAATCTTTTTTCAGAATGAAGTCATGGTGCTGGAGTTGCAGAAGTGAAAGTGCATCAGAAATGTCACCTGTCCTTCACAGTAGTGACTGGGGAAATTGTGCTGACTCTTACCAAGCGAACCGCTTAAACCTTTTTGAGAATATTGGTATCAAAAGGAAAACTAAAACAGAAGACCACCTAGTGCTGCAGTTCATATACCATTTCTTGTGTTTCAAATTTATACTAACATTGTTAAAGAGAAACAGAGAACTTTTTAACGTAAGTGCTTCACAGAGCATGTGTGTGCGTTTATGTATGTGCATGTGTTTCCTCTTTATCTTTAATTTTTCCCCTTGCTATATTGTTTCCTTTTCTCTTAGTTTCTACTGAATTTCTGAACAGCCATTGTAGTTACACACTGCTTTCTCCTGTTCATGCAGGACTAGCCCAGAGACACAAGAATTCATGTCTAATTGGCAGTTCATTGTCACTAGCTTCACCCCATACCTTAAGCTCTGTGTAGAGGCCAGAGACTGGAGTTCTTTTCTTGTAGAAGTTTACACAGAAGTACACCCATACAGCTATATTTGGTTCCTTGTAGAGAAGTCCAGCTTTGCTCCAAGCAAAGCAATAACAGAAGATGAATAGTCCCATTAGTGGAATGTTCTCCTGCATCTAATTACCTTTACTAAAGCCACAGCAAAGTGCTGAACTAGTGTGACCTGAACATCTCTGGTACGCAGAGCAGCTTGTTCTGAGCTAAGGTGGTTATCTCCATGCTATGCCATGTACTCAGCCAGACTAATGCTAATTTATCACTGATTGATGTACAGCTTGGATACAGATTCCCAGCATTTTTAAGCTGATGACCTGCTTGTAAAATGAGAGACCTCTTTTGATTCTCCATACCTTATATCTCTCTTCCTTCCCTGACTGTCATTGAATGCCTTGCTTACTCTTCTCTGGGTCATACTGAATTCTGAAATTTTTAGAAGCGAACTTTGTGATTTTAAAAATAAAAAATATAAGTTTTAGAAGATGGGTATAAAATGTCCTATTTCTTACCATGTTCTTGTGAATGTAGGATACTTAGGAATTTTGAAAATCTAGCTACTTAGTTACCTAAATATAAAGTACACAGCCAAAGTTTTTAACTCTTTTTTAATAAGAGACTGGTCTACTTATATTCACTAGCTGATGTGATAGATAGACCTGTCTTGAAAGGTCTCTCATACTTATTTGAATAGGGAAGGTTTGCATTTTAACTGAGAAGTCGCATTGATAATTTAATTTGCTGTCAATAAGATCACAGAAAAAAATATGTGTTTTAAAGCCACCGAGACAGAAACTGGTAGAAACCTTCTAAGATTTCTGCCACTGAACCAGATACCGCTCTTTCAAAAATTATCTAAATTTGCTGAAATGAAAAAGCAGGAGGGATAAAAAAAAGCTATATTTGTGGCAGATTAATAACATCTGTGTCCAGTTCAACAATAACAGAAGAAATGGATACAGAGCACCTGAAAAGTTTTTTCAGTTTGAAAATTCCAAGTCAAAACTTTTAGATGTTTCCAAAAGGAAAATATTTTTTAATCCCTTTTTTCACAGAACTTTTCTTCAAATATAGCGAATGTTCACTTTTTGGATAATTTCCCATGACAACCTGAATTATCCTCCATGAAATGCCAGTTACAGAACAGTTTCATAAGGGTTATCTGTCAAATGCATTTCTGGGCTCAGAAACCCCCAGATTTTAAAGCAAAGTATATGAAAGTGTCACTGGAGATCATGTTTTCACAGGGGAAGTAAATTTGATATAAGCATGCCATGAAATGAATGATAGCAAAGAGAAGCAATAAAAAGAAAGTTGAGCAGTGGTGGGTTAGCAGACAGGAAGCAGAAAGAAACTGTCAGATGCAGAAGCTGAGAGCTGCTTTGAAACAGGGAGAGCAAGAAAAAGGTGAGTTCTGGCAGAGCTTGTTTGTATGAATGAACCTGCCTAACCTGGCAGGCAGGTTAAAGCAGTTTTGCAGAGCTCAAAGATTTGCATTGACCGATTGAGCTTTCTTTTAACAGCCACATTTGAAGGAGCATAATCTCAAGGAAAAATCTGTACATAAAATTCATAATATAAAGCCTCTCCTGTTACTGGGTTTGATTTTTTCCTGTTTTTATTTGAAACTGATCTCAGTTTTGATCCCTCCAAGAGGAAACCAGGGAAGTTGAAAGATAATGCCTGCATGGCAAAAGATAACCTAGAAACAAGTAGGTCTCAATTTTATCTGGGCTAGCCATGATAACATCCCCTTTTATGGCCCAGAAACTTTGAAAACCGTATGCTTGTTTCCAGCTTGTTGACTTCAAGGGCTTTAAAAGAATTTGGGAATGCCTTCTTCAGCAACTCTTAGATTGCTTCCCCCAGTTCACAGAACTGTTAGAAAAGAGTCCACTTGGGGGCGATGAGAAATCTGGAACCAGTCAGTCCAAGACAAATCTCTGGAGTTTTACAAAGTGGGACAGAAAGTCTGCAAAGGGTAGCTTACTTTTGCCTGGGAGGGCCAGTATTACGTTTTCTCTTCAGTATACATTAGGAAAACTGGCAGCTTGGGAGTAAACAAGAGAGAGTAAGCACATTCCCTTGTTCAATCAAGTAATCAAAAACATTAATTTTGCTATAATTTGTCTTTTTGGCCAAGTGAGTAGAAATAAGTATCTTTTAAATTATTTGATCTAGTAAGAAATCCAGATTTTTCTGGGTTACTTAGGAAAATTAGGAAGCTATATCAGCTCCGTACCTGAGTTGACCATATTACAGAGATTTTTGACTGTGAGCACCACTTTTTTCTAAAAAAAATAAAATAAAATAAAAAAAAATCTGTGAGGGCAGAAAGCCAGTCTGAAATAATATGGTGTTTTGGAGACTCATGGTGAATTTTGACCTCAGTCAGAGCTGGGGCATAATGCTGTAGCACAACCTCACTGCTGTCTCCTCTTAAACATCTTGGGTGGGATCCTGAGGCACGAAATCCGTGGAATCAGGAACCATGTCCTTGTCTGCCAAGGATTATGGAAGCAATTGGACCATCTTTCTGCACTGAGACTAAATGTAAACAGATTGATTAGAGAAATTGCTCGAACAATGTCGCACTTGTGACCCTGCAGCCAGCAAACCCAAAAGTAAATGTAGAGCAAGTAAAAGAGTACTGAGCAGGAGGAGCAGGACTTCCAGCTGAACAAGACTCTGGAGGAACCCACAATAACCATTAAATACTGAAAATGTAAGCCAAGATTTGTCTTCTCATTGTTTCTTTTTCCAGGTGTAAAGCAAGAATAATGGATCTTGTTTCCTTTGAAAATTACTTTGACAATTGCACTACCAGGTGCTATGTATTATTAGCAGTACAAGTAATGCTTTTTCATGAATAATCCTTTACATAAGAACAAGCACTCCTTACTATAATTTAAAATGAAATAGATTCTTCTATAATGAAACAGTGCTAGTTTAGAACTGAAGCCAAAGTTTATTGGTCTCATCTTCAAACATTCCGAAGAACATTGCTATTCTTTGGGAAAACCAAATTCTTAAGTATTTTCTAGTTTCTGTCTTTGTGCCTGTAATTGACATTGTGTCATTCCCTTTTCTGCATGCCCTCCAACATTCTTTACTTCAGGCCACCTGAATTGTGTCCCTTTTGACCTTGGACATATTTTCGCTTTATGCTGAATGCAAATTGCTGCATTCAATCTCAGAGGGAAATATGCTTTTATGAGTACTTTTTGTAGGCCTTGATTCTCTGTTTGGTGTATCATCTAGAAAATGTTGTACTAAATGTTTTGAGCTAAATGAGAAGCATCTGCAGCTCTGAAACAAGGGATGGATGTGTGGGTTATAAAATAAAAACTAGTTACCAATGATATGCAAATTGCAAATGGCTCATAGCTTCCTGTGAATTTGGTGAAACACTTAAATACTTGTCTGAAGCCTCTTCAGAAATATTCAAATACTTTTAGCCTGTAAGGCCAAGATCGTGATGTTTTCATATGGAGTGTGCATAGTGTCGTACTCCACAGGTAATCTAATTGATGTAATAAATCAAGGGCACTCACAATGATTCTTAAGTTCACCAGAGGTTCCTCTGGAGGTTTCCAGAGTGGTTTTTGAGAGTATACTGCATTTTTCTACATATATTGGGATAAGTATCCCATAGAATAGCTATGGGAACCTGTGAAAAATATGTCTCCATTCTGGGCTCGACCATCTAAGTATTAGCATGCTGCAAGGTAAGAATATGAATACAGCATCATATTGAAAGTGATTATCCCTGCTTATGTAGCTTCTTAAAATGGAACTGAGCTGATGTTGACACTTAGGAGCCAACTGTCTCACCATTATTACATCTCACCACATCATCCTATAAGAATCTGGAATTACTACAGAAAGTCAAAACTTAACTCTCCTGTTCTGTATCTTATCTGTTGCAGTGCTTGTATATCCTTTGCTTTCAGTTTTAACTCACAGGTGTTTTCCCCTTTTCTTGCTAGTAAGATATTTTGATCATAAATTGTTTTGAGAAAGCTATGTTCTTCTGCTGAGTGCTGTGCTTTGAAATGTTTCAATAGATATTCAGTTATGCAGCAATGAACAGCCCTTCAAATTCTTATTACTTAAATAATGGGTAGAAATATTAAAATGAACATACGAAGAGCAGAAATAGAAAGAACTTGAAACAGAGAGCCAGCTATAAAAGGAAGAAAATTTAGAAGAGCATCCCTTGTAGACAGAATGTGTGGATGTCTTTACAAATATGTGTGTAGTGGTATCTCTGTCTTTTTCCCCTTTAAAACAGCTTGTTAGTGCAGAAAGTTACCCTTTCATTGTTTCCCTTGTTACACTGAAGACAAGGGAAGACAGTCTTGGAATATTCAACAAAATGCACAGTCACTCGAGCTGCATTATCCAGTGCGTGCTTGTTTCGAGTTCATCATTACTGAAGGGAAAACATTTTCTTTTCCTATTGTAATTTTAGATTAAAGCTAATTGGTTTTGCCCTATAAGGAAAAGAAGACTTCAGATGATTTCTTTCCCTGTGGAAAAAATACAGTTAATTATAAATCTGATATTGTCACTCAGCAGAAGATAAAACTAAATCTGTCATCTGTATGACTGCCTTCCTATCACCACATGAAAGTGAGAGAGAGGGAGAGACCTGTCTGTTTTCTCAGCAGTAGTCCGTTTGAGAAGAGAAAAGGAGAACTCAGCTTCAGTAAAGGCATGTCAAACAGCGATGCCAGGAGGCATTTTCAAGCATCCCAAATGAAAGAAAAGGGAGACCTCAGACTGATGTAGGCAACATTGCCATAAGCACAATTAGTACAGTCGAATCAATACTAGAGAAATGTACCTTAAGGCCTCAGTTACTCAAAAGGTCTAAACTCTGAAAAATGCTGTCTACTGGGAACAAAAGCATGGCTTATCAAAATTGCAGTGTGACAACAGAAGTGTTACAGTCAGGGCCTTCCATCCATTGTATTTTCAATTTTGCTACTCTCACCTGAAGATTTATTTTAGTATTAACCCTAAGTGAGCAATCCAGCTGAGGATCAAAATAGATATAGCAATGTCTCCACCTTACATGGTCCATTTCAATTTTGGCTTACATCTGTCAATGAAAGGGAATGTTTTTATTTTGTAATTGATGCATGGTCTACTCACTGTGACAACACTTGGAGTAAAAATTAATACTTTTTTTATATTTAATATGCTAGTTATTTCATTATTTTAGTAGAAGATATCCATGGGGTTTAAACAGATAAAGGGGCAAAATTTTGTCACTGCTTCCATAAAAAGGTAAAGATTTGGGAATTCATGTATTTTATTTAAACAAAAACATTTTTGTTCTTAAAAGCATAAACAGAATAGGTAATACCATGCAACAGACTAATCTGTGCTCATCCATGATATGTTAGTGCTTTGCTTTTGCGATTTATGCTGCTTGAAGAGATAGTATAGAGCAATATTCATTGCTTAGAGCTTGAAAGAGAACGAAGGCCTCATGATGGGATCTAGGGGAAAACTCCCTTGTGGAAAGATTTTTAAAACCTGTCTTCGTCTGAGCAATTCTGAAGGCAAAGGCAAAAAATGACCCTATAAAATGTTTTTGAATCTGGGAATAAATTTGCCTTCGATAAGGTTATTAGAACCCTGACAGAAGTAGAAGAATCAGGGAAGTTCTGAAGATTTCCAGTTGAAAATAATTTGCGGAAAATGTGGGCTGTATTCAAGGAAGCATTCACTGTATGTTTATGCTGTAAAATGACTTCTATGTGTGGAAAACAATTGTTTTCCTTAGATAGACAAATATATTTTTATTCAAGGTAATAGAAGTTAGAGGTGAAAAAGACTTCATTAGATCATTTTCTGTGTCCCCTTCCAATGAAATAATTTTAGAAAGCTGTATACTGTTTGAGCTTTCTGAATGGCTGTCAGCAATTTCATACCCATGTTAATAGTGTTTTTCCTTAAAAAGTCAATTTTGTATTAGCAATATCACTCTAAGCAGTAGTGCCTTTCTGTGAAATAGTAAGGTTTTTTAATCTTCTTAGGTGATTACAATCACTAGCCTTTCAACTTTGTGCCTTATATCATCACACAAGCTTTGATATTAAATTTCCCCCAAAAGGCACTGCCAGAATTGCTTTGTTTTATTATTTTATTATCACGCATTTCTAAAGTAACCATCACTAATGTCTTCATACACAAATGTATCCAATATGGGATTTCTCTCAAAATGGCAGTAGAGCTCTATAACCTCTTCTGTACATCAGTCTGTTAATAAAAATGTCAGATATTAAGTGGAATCCAGAGACCTCAACCCTTGCTAAGAAATTGTTTTACTGGGAGATACATGTTACTCCTTGTCTTGAAAATGGTAAAATATATTAATGTAAGATAGGAAAGATTAAGCCTTTTAGCTTCAGGAGGAAGCCACAGCTACAGAACTTTCCATTAGATAGATTGATTAGGTAGGTAGGTAGGTAGGTAGGTAGGTAGATAGATAGATAGATAGATAGATAGATAGATAGATAGATAGATAGATAGATACACTTGTTCCTTATGTATACTTCCCTACAGAGTTAGCCATCTGAGCACATGTGCCTTTCTGGATGCAGCTGGGAAATTACAAGGTATTGGTATGGTGTCTAGTCCACCCACGGTTCAGGATTTGGTAAACATAAATTTTAGAAATTAATATAACTGCGTAGGCATATAAGTGGAGTTTGGGCCTCAGGTTGGGTGCAGAACTGAGCAGGCAAACCTCTGTTGGGAGCACTGACTGGGTATACTTTCTGCTGCAGGGAGCAGCATGATGTGTTGGAAACCAGCAGGTGTTACTGGGTTGATTTTTCAGATAATTTCAATCATAGTACAGTACAGACATCTACCTTGGCTAAGTCAAATGTGATTGTGCCCTGGGATGACTCTAGGGTAGATGTTCATTCAGCAGGAAATGGCATGATTGCCATTGGTTTTTTCGGCCTCTGCAATTGTCTGAGAGCCAAATGTACTTTACAGCTAGTGGCTATCTGAAAGTAAGTAGGTGAAAAGTCTCATTCTAGTCAGGCAGCCAGTCTGGAACAATGCAAACAGTTTGAAAATGCTTCTGTTCATTGCCTCTTTTGTCTTGCAGTTCCTTGATGTACTTTTCAAGTGGCAAGAATCTCTCTGCTCTAGTGCTACATCATTAGGAAATTTGAATATTATGAAGCATTGAAAATTATTGCATGTGGAAATAGGATATTGAACTGGGGAGGCTGCTGGCACAGTGTAGGGGATAGTCTGAATTTTGCTGTCTGGTGAGTCACAGGGACTTGAAGGTTTCCTTTTGCCTCAGCAATAAAAAAGATTTGGTTTTCCTCCTGAGGTCCTCTCAGCCTGTGTCACCTAATCATGTCCTACCTTTGCAGAGGCCTGGGGTATAAATGGCATCTTGGTTTCTCCTGTTCTCATCCTGGAATACACTTCAGACTTACTTTTACTGGGGAATAAACATAGATAAGGTTTTTTTGGGCACGTTGCAGATACATGTGTAACATGTGGGAGGCCAGTCTAGAAGTACAATCCAGTGTTCTTTCTGGTCTTGATTTCTGTGAATCTTCTCTTCTGCTGAAATAAACCCAAACACATATCTAGAAGCAGAAAGACCCTGTGGTATCTGTGCAGTATTCTCAAAAAATTGTTTGGTCAAAGTTACCATATAATTATAAATAGTATAGGAAAACTGTTCCTGTCGTTGTTCTCACTGTTGCCTGCATCAATCAGACGTGACTCTACGTAAAGTCACTGGAGCCCAGCCAGCATGAGTTAAACCAAATTAAATTAGAACTGACACTGCGAGCGGTGGTTAGTTAAGGTTTTCAAAATAACCCTTGGCTAGTTTTTGTGGCTTCTTCTCTGCTCATTCAAAACCAGGCTTGAGATCTTTAACAGTAAACAACAGGCGGCATAGCTCATACTGGTCTCTGAGAAGCCTTTCGTAGTGCCACAAGTATCCTTATATGCAATAAAGTAGCACGGCAAACCTTGTCAGATGTCTGTAGTTCTGTGTGTTTGTGCCTGAGAGTAGCACATTTTCAGAAAATTGCTTTCCCAGGGTTTTACTTTGCCGGCCCCTGTAAGGATGCTTCTATAATGGTGCTTATCACTTGCACTCATTCTGCAGGCAGCCATGGTGGGCAAGTAGCTAGATCACTGTACGATACAAAAATAAGATTAAAAAAAACCAAAACAAACCCAAAAACAAAACCAAAAAAACTGTCCTCTGAGAATCTTAACAAATTGTTAACAAAAGAAAAGGCATCAAGTGATATTTCTCTTGTTATGTGGGCATTATAAAACAAACAAAACCCCACAAAACGAAACACTCTACTACTCAATTTGTGAAGCAAATTTAAAGTTGTGTAATATTATCGCATTTGTGTTTGAAGGGCTTTCTATTTCTATTTGCATTTCTACCTGTGACATCCTCAGCGCAGTGTGATATAGTTATTTCTTCTTTGGGAACTTGAGTACAATGGGGTTAAGGACATTCAGTAAAAGCAGAGTAGGTGCCATAATTTGGGCTGACTTTGCGATACAATTCCTAATCCTAAGCATTTAACATGGTGCATGGATTTTTAAGACACAAAATCTATCTCTGTCTCCATTTTATACTTCTTTTACTATACAGTTTAAGGATTTATTCTAAGAGGGATTATTTTCTTGCTTTTGCTGAAAAGCTTGTGTCAGGTTATTTCTCCACCAAAACCACAGTTTAATGTGTTATTTGTGAAGCATGTAACTATTCAACATTTACAGTACCATTAAATCGGGTGTGCATGTGGGCTGTGAGCAGTGGGAAGCAACAAAAGAAGAAAGCTTTTGTATGCTATCAAAACATCCTTGTGAGTTTAAAGCCCCACCCCCAATTTTAGTGTTTATGATGAAAATTGTGGCTAGGAGAAGAAATAGAAAAATTTTGGTAGAATTTCCCTCCCTGCACCCTCAACACAGTTGTGCTTCAGTTTTGGTTACACAGACACCTGTGCTGCTTGTCAATGAGCTAGTTTGTCTACAAACACAATCTAATTCAATCCTAAAATACTAGCTTGGGTGTCAGAAGCATTAAGGCCCTATTACCGCTGTGCTGTGCCCCAGGTACCATGTCCTTTTGAAATACCTTATGCACCTTTTCTATTTCCATTAACATGTCCAAAATTAGGTAAGAGATCTCCAACAGCTTTAGCTCATCATCTATGTATACTTGTAGTATATTTCAGCTCACAGATCTCAGGTTCTTTAAACACGAAATCAGTTTCAGTGACATATTCTGTGACACAGCAGAAATCTAACTCTGATGTCCTCAGACCTTGTGTCATCATTGATGTCTGAGGAAAGTGCATATTGCCATTCAAACATAATAATGTACAACTGCATCGGGTTTGACACTGTGTAAAACATACAGCAGGGGGAAGCCAGTCCTAAGGCCCCGTCCTGGCTCACATCAACTTGTGTGGTCTCTTTTGATTTTAGCAATATTATTCTAACTTTACACTATTAAAAAGCATGAATAGTCCCTGAGTCTTCATGAAAAGACAAAAGTCCTTAATAAAAATGGATTTCAAGGGAGTGCATAATTACTATAAATTAAGGCCTGAGTAATGTCACAGTTTAATGTTTCTGCTCATACCACATGGTATAGCACAATGATACAATCCACATCAGAGTTAAATACATGCCTTGATACCACAGATTTTGTTATTGGAATTACATTCCAGCCAGATATTTTCCTTCTAGCTTTAAAAGGCGGGAGTTAGACAAAGGTTGATTGCTTTACCTCAATCCACAGTGAAACTAGTTTATCTCACAGAGTAAACAGAATCTAATTTGAAGCTTATTTCTTTGCTTCATGCTGGAACATAGTAGGTCGGCTTTATGGTCTGAGTAATTTTATTTTGTATTATTAAACTGATGCTATTATAGTCAGCTAGTAGTCACTCAGCAATAGAGATATTTCTCCATGCCGTTATGTTTGGATTTAGCTTTTCTGACCTGTATAGGCTATCTAACAGAGAGACAAACCTTGAGAGACGTATCTTGTTGTGCCAGACAATATATACAGTAAAGACAAGCTGCAAAGAGCCATGGTTTCACAGCATAAATCTTTTTTGCCTCAGCCAGGTTGGAGGTGCTCAGTAATTCACAGGAACAACCTTTAATTTACTGTTTTCCCTGGATACCACTGAGGGCTGGTAGGAGGGAAAAAACTCATTACAAAGAGCATCTTTTCTCTATTGGAGAACAAAGATGGGAGGCAAAAGATGCCAAGGATTGGTTATCACTTCTCAATTGCTTATCATCTTGAAAATAGAGCTTAAATCTCTTTGCAAATAATAGTTTAAGGGTATACTAGCAATTTCTTTAATTTTGTAGTAGGCACAAAACAAAATCAGATTTTAAATTATTATTCAAATTATTTTAAACAGCTAGTGCTTGTTTTAATATGTCAGTAAGCTCTGAGAATATACCTATTCCCTGCCATGATAAAATGTGTCATCCTGCTCAAGTTCTGAGGTCCCTCTATACAAATGAAATTTTGCACTATAAAAGATCATTTGCAAGGCTTTGTCACAAGTCTTGGGAATTTTGTTTGTTCTCTTTGCTTGTGCATCAGAACAGTTGCTTAGATTTCTTAGGTGGAGAGAAGAAGAAAGGGAAAAAGCAAAAATGTAAAATATAGAGAATATGAAAGAAACTGCAGACTCTTCTCTAGCTCAAAGAAAAATTTTGTTTGTTTTGTATTTACTTGCTTTCCTGCTATCGTGAGTTTCTTGCTTCTAGTGGCTTCAGGTGTGTTTTCTTTATTCAGTAGAAGGAGGCATAGGTGCCAGTACCAAACCTGTGTGCTTTTCAATGCCATTAGGCAATGAAAGTCAGTAGCATTTATGGCTACTTCAGTTACTGTAGGCTCTATTTAAACAGACACACAACCACGACAGAGAAATTTGCACAGTATGAAGAAAGACAGCAGCCGTTAAAAGCATACTGCTTCAGACCATGACTTCTGATTTCTCAGAGATTCATTCACAGCACTATGCACTTTCTTGAATAGAAAGTCATGTCTCACTGCTTAAGAAGAAAGGCTCCTTCTAAACAAATGCTTAGCATGGTGTTTCAAGGGGCATTTCAGGAGTTCCCAGAGTACTGCGGATCACAGACACTTGAAGAAAAGGTATTTGTAATCCGTAAGTCATCTGAAATGACATTAGAATTGGACTAGAGTGTATAGAACAGAGAGGGTGAAATAGTAACGTCCAGGACAGTCTTGCCCTGTTTCTCCTTTTTCATGTAAGAAGTGCAACCTCAAAATCATCATATTTTTTTCTATTATCAAAGGATTTTTTTTTTAAACTATAGAGACAATTCACTGAACACCGTAGAAGATAAAGTCTTTAGAAAATTACTTGAATCTGAAGGTATGAAAAGTGAACTTCTGAAATTTCTCTCCTTTAGATTAGTGTTAGGATTTCACTAGTACTGTACATTGTTTACAGCATAGTTAATGAAGCTTTTGCTTTATACATTGTTGGTGGTATTTTTATTTCAATATTTGGCAATTCCATTTCATGTTTTTAATATATGTGATCAGTTTTATTTGAATAACATTTAATTTGAGTTTATTTGAATAACATTTATTTTAATTCTAATACCCAATCTTTCAATTACTGCATATGTTGTTGTTCAACACCAGCCTGCTTCTCAGATCCTTGGCCTTTGTGAAAATATTAATATGGGCTTGCTACAACATTTCACACTGATGCATGCAGCAGACCTTATACCACTAGAATATTTGTGTGTATAATAACTATAATAATAATGTGTTTCAGAGTATGGTATCTCCCTCTCTGCAATGTGCTTGGTAACACCTTTCTCCTTCTTGCATAAGGTGGACATGCTTTATCAGCTTTCACCAGGAGGCAACACCCCATATCTTCTTTAAGGTGATTTCCTTGTTATTTATGTTGCAGGTGGTTTAATACTATCCTGTGCTGTATGTATAACACAACACAGATTTATCACTAAAATGTACAGCAGTGGCCTGGACAGTAGATTGACATCTCAATAACTACAGTTGTTATAACTATCACTAGCTGTACTGACAGGGGATTTAAGTCCAATTTCAGTATATCTTTCTCTATGGGACTCTAAAAGACTCATACAGTAACGTGATTTGTTTATAATTAACTAAAAATGGAAAACTCCACATGGTGTGAACATAGCTTGAAGTTGTCCCCCATGTTTTAACAAATGAGTACTGAGAAAACGTTTTCTAAATTAGAGTGTTTAGAATTTTTCTTCTTTATAAACAGAAATACAAGGTATTTAATTACCAAACCTTAGTTTTCAGTATCCTCCCTAACATTATTATTATTGTTGTTGTTGTTATTGTTATTACACAAAAAGTGAAATTACCTATGGGCTAACGTGCTACCACTGCTTACCTGACTTTGAACCTTTACTCTGAGAGGAGCTTCGGTGATCTGAGTAACAAGTTTCAGGCCTTATGTAAGTATTATCTGACTTTCTCAGTATTTTTTTCCAACTGATTAAAAATTCATTCTCAGATGCTGCATCACACAAACTCATCTTCCTTCCTCTTCAAAGGACTTGGAAGTGATAACAGGTTATGTTAAGTCATACTGGAAAAAGCTGCTGCTTGCAGCCAACGTAGAAACATAGAATCATATAATCATTTAGGTTGGAAAAGACCTTTAAGATCATTGAGTCCAACCATAAACCTGACACTGCCAAGTCCACCACTAAGCCATGCCCCTAAGCACCACATCTACATGGCTATTAAATACCTCCAGGGATGGTGACTCAGCTACTTCCTGGGCAACCTGTTCCAGTGCTTGACAACTCTTTTGGTGAAGAAATTTTTCCCAATATCCAATCTAAACCTCCCCTGTCACATAGGTTGGTCAAATGGACACCCATCCTGCTGCTGTCACTGGTGTTGTGAGTCAAAAGTGTTACTCCTCTCGTGTTGTTGTCCTGAGGAAGTGTGGGGAGGCCTCCTAAATTTCATGTCTGAGCAATCTGAGCTGCCTGTGCAATTTATACCTCACAGCGCTAGGACACAGTAAGGTCTCTCTCTTGCACTTGAAGTGTGTTACTTTTTTTTTTTTTTCCAGGGTACTTTCTGACATGCTTTTCTGCTTATTGGCAGTGTTGTTCAAACAGGTATCTGAACAGCATATTTCATTTTACTGGGTCATACAGGTTGCTAGGCATGTATCAAGTAGTGGTGGAGACAGGAGAGAGGATGGTGTTGAAGCAATGCGGTTGAGAGAATTGCATCTGTCTGGCAAATGTCCGTTTTAAGCAGGTGTGAATCAGCATGATTGTGCTGGGCTGTGTTAGCACAATGCCACGGTGTCATTCTGTTTTGTACCTTGTGACATCTTATTATGTTAATGTATTTATATAAGTGGATAAAATTAGAATTGCCATTAGTAGCAACTTTGGATTGCCTAGATTTGCATTTTTAGACTTTTTTTGTATGTCATGTATTTTGTTATTCCTTGTAAGTATTACAATAAAGGTAATGAATAAAATTTTATTATCAGTAATGTGATGCTATGCTGCTTTATTATAATTGCCATGCTGTTGCAATACTAAGTGAGAATGGTTGTTTTAAAAATAAAAATCTATTGCTACATTTTAAAATCATAGCAAGTGTATCTATGCAAAGAAATGGCATATCTTGGTGAGAAAGCATCATATGAGCTAATCTCAGTTCTTGTTTACTTGTATTATAGTAGAGTCCATTACTTTTTTATAAAATGGACCAAGCACTGTACAGATTCCTTTCACCAAAAGGTGTAATTGTGAGTGGAGAATACTCATAAATGAGAGATGCAAAGAAGTCTTATGAGCACCATTTTTTAACCTGAGCAAGCTGACTAGCTAGGCAAAGGCAAAATCTGTAAATTGGTCAGTATCTTAAAGTTTGTCCCATGTGCTGGATTCTGTAGCGAGAATTATTTTCTGGTGTGCTTAGTGGTATGGTAGGCATGTATGTGTGAGCTGTGTCATCAAAGATGAGGCCTATTCACTAGACACGTGATGGTGGATGCATCAGAGCTTCTCCAAGCACTGGCCCCAGAGGAAAATGTGCACAGCTGAGTGCAGCATAGGACCTCAGCTTCTCTCCTGTCCTGGGTCCCTGTGTACCAGGCTCAGCTGGCTGGTGGATCTGTGGTCTTTGACTCACTTTCTCTATGCTCTTGGATCCTCGTAGAGACAGAGGCTGCCCTGCTGTGAGAAGAATACAGGGAACACACATAGGGCTGCAAGGAACTGTCAGAGGAAAACAACTATGTGAAATCCATGCATATTAAGTGAGTTTTGACATATCTGAATCTATGGTAAGGAAAGGAATTGAAGTCATTTCAATGTAATTCCCATCCACTTCCTTAGCCAGAAGTTATTTTTTTGTTGTTGTTGCTGTTCACTGCTTGTGGGTTTCATGCATGCAGATATTTTAAAAGCGTGCAGGCATATCTGTGGTGCATGAGTGTGCAACTAATGGTTCTGTGGATTGTGACAGGAATTTTCCATGGAATTTCCAGTCAAATCAATACTATTATATTCATTGTATGTTTCATTTGCTAACGAAAGATGTCTATTTTTATCTGATGATACCTAGTGCTCCTGCCTTATGTCGATGTTGGTTTTAGAGGCTTCAACAAAAATAAATGAAAAAAATTTAAATGAGGCTCCCTATAGACAGCTCACTTTTACCCTAGGAGATCTGACAGGAAAGCTTGTGGTGTAAAGCGTGGTCCTCAAGACGAAAGATTTAGTTATGTATTACTCCTAATTTTTTCTTAAAATTTAATTTGCCTCCATTGGCAGATTGTATTATATTAGACAAAACTCTTGGCAAAGTTTCAGAACTTTTATAGTTACTGCATGATGACTGCAGAGAGAAGAGCAGCAAGCCTTCAGTTTATGATAATGTATGTTCTTTTCTGTAATACGTAATTGCATTCACATATTTCTGATGTACAGTTTTTCAAGCCATATTTTCAATATGGAAAATACATGTCATGATATTGAAGACTTTGTTGATTGGTTTTCCAATCTGCTCCTGATCCTGCTCAAACACACTGATAACTGGACTCTATGTCTAACCCTTTTAGAAGTGGTTGAGCCTCTTGCCAGTTCTGCAAAGGATAAATATGTAAAACATGCTAAAACATCAGTTTCAATTGCAAAAACCACCTTTTGCAGGTTTTTAGATTTAATAGCAGATGACTCAGAATCACTGCCATCACCTGATGTCCAACTGTTGTATGAAATAAATTGGTGGTCTTGTGCTAGCCCTGAGCATGTGCATTGCTAGGATCCCCAAGCTGGCCTAAGCAGGCTTGCTTTAGGACTGATTGCCCTGTTTTCCCCAGTAACAGTTGGACTTGATGATCTTAGAGGTCTTTTCCAACCTTAAGATTCTGTGATTCTATGAATTACTCGGGCTTCTCTACATTAGGCTCCATTACTCTCTAAGAATATGCCTTTATTGCTCACGCTTGTTGCAAACACACTAATACTACTTTGACTAACCTCAGGAAGAAACTTTCAGGGAAGAATGTGTGAGGCAAGCTCATTTGTTAAAGTCTGAAGTAAAATATGAAAAATCTTGCCATGTTTGCAGCTCTGTTGTTAGGAACACCCAACATATTAAGTAAGTAGGGGTAGAGGATTGCATCAGAACATCAGAAGATGCAGCGGAGATTATTTACCTCAATTTTGGTTACATAAATCTGACTTGTATACTACAGCCTGGATTTTCTTTTTTCCATTTGGATTAATTTAATAGGCATTCAGCTTTTAAGATAAGCAGGCAAATGTCCGTTTTTCATTTCTGTGGAGGGAGAATTAAAGCTTTGCTGAGAAATGAGCCTGGGTTTTAAGAAACAGGTTTTGATGTTATAAGGGTAGTTTAAATACAATATAACTGTTTCCCTTATGTTATAGGGACATTTCATAAGTATGCCACCAAATATTTCTAAATAACTGAGAACATTTACACCATACTAAGTATACGTGGATGGCCAGTGAGATTTTTGGATAAGGAAGTTTAAAATAAATTTTTTTGTATATATAAACATGATAGTTGTTTTCTAACCAAAATTCCAGTTAGATTACAACTTGCATTATTAATGTAATTGAGAGAGTTAAAAGAAATACCCATTCAAGCTTGACATTACATATAAAAATCACTGCATCATTTGGAAGGCTAATGTTATCCTCTCTAGGTTTTGTGTATGTATGAATGTTAATGTTAACTTATTTTCAACAAGATAGCACCAAGTGTCTCATAAATATGCCAGCTCATTTACTTGTTGTTTTAAAACATTGTTGTCCAAAGTCTGTAGGGGATTTTTAAATTTTATTTCTGTGATCAAAGCCATAAAAAAGACAAGCACAAAAAAAGCCAGCCACAAGCACCTTACCACCACTGTTACCTGCAGTGTAAATATCTTCCATGTTGAAAAGAAGGTATTACCAGCATTTCAGTAGTCTGAACTCATCAGAGATTAACTGTGATTTTTGTCAGATTCCTTGGCTGTTTATAGTTGTTAGGAAAATGGACGTAGAGTAGGATATATTTTCTTGTTATAAAATTTATACAGCACCTAATCAGCTAGACCAAGATCAGGCAAAAATTTAAAAAATATTTTGGTACACCTCAGACTTATTTCTCATCTTTTGCTGCCAAAAATGATATGTACTGTGTTTAAAAATATATTGTTAGCATTTCAGATATTGTTACAATCCCCCCAAATCCTGTAGTGGATTAAAATAAGAAAGCATTTTGAGATACAGTGATGCTGGGTATAATTGAAACATCTAGACTGATTTGCTATGATAGGTTTTAAGCAGAGATGTATGTGAGAGGAGGAACTAATGCTGATGTTGTTCTGAAGGGTGTAAACCTTTACAGGACTATGAAGACAATGATGAAGAACACACTAAAAGTTCTGCAGAGGGTCCTTCTGCTGCACTGTCAGCAGAACTCCATCTTCTCTCAAAAGCAACAGAGCAGCTCCATTGCTAATATCTAATTAATGCTCTGTTTCATCAGCTGTTTGTCACTGATCATATAGATCTCATCTCTAAAAACCTATCTGGCCATCCTCTGAATTTCTCTTCCCACCCCCACCCCCACACCCCCCCCCCCCGCCCCAGGCTCTTTTGCCTGCCTAACTGCTATACTGGTGTTTTTTTCCCCAAGGTAGACCCTCTGTTGAGTAAGGGCTGTGAAGATAAATTTCAACTGTAGAGCCAAGTATCCAAATCTTTGTAGATGTATTCCTCACAAATAGTTCTCGGTGGTTGAAGCAGAGAAGGATGAGACATGGAGAGCTCTGTTGCTGTCTGCAATTGCTGCTGCTACTTCAAGATGGGACTGATGGCTTTTTCTGCAACTGAGATTCAAAGCTAAGACAGACACTGCAGTGAAAGTCAAACAGCTGCCCACAGGGTCAGTTATGACCCTGAAATGTAGCCATGAGTGCATGAGAAAGATGTTTTGCTTGTGCAAGCCATTTATTTTAGCCCAGGACAAATATAAATGTGGCAGTAGAAAAATAACCTTCGTTATGAAAATACAGTTTCTGATATCAGTTGTTAAGTCTTCATGCAATTTTGACAGTAAGGGCAACAGTATCAAAATAACATGTTCTTTGGCAAAAACAGAACTTATTCAGTAGTTTTAGGAAAAACTGCTATATTCAATGAGTGCAGTTATTTGCTGGTGTAATGCAATATTATCTATAAATATCCATATAAGGAAATTGCCTGTATTGGAGAAAGAAAGAGGATCACTGTCATAAGACACAGACACAAAGACTGGGAAGTATTTTGTTCAACTCTAGCAAAGTCACTGCTGTTGTTTTGAGCTATCGATCTGAGTACTAAGGACTGGAGTTACAGAGCAAAAGTGTTGCCCTGAGAATAAGCAGTGCTTGTGTCATCAGTGACAGGACAAAGTTTATATCCTTTCTAGTTTTTATGGTATTTGAAAAAAACCCTAAAATTACTGTGAAGTAGATAGTTTTCTTCATTTTTTTTTTGTGTTCAAGAATAACATTCCTTAAACATATAATCATGATGAACCAGCTGCCAGTTTTTTGTCTGACTTTTGCCTCATGAGAAAGCAAGCTGCAGAAAACTACCTCTGTGTAGAGTATTCAGCAGAGAGAGCAAGACAGTGCTTTAGGGGAGAGAATTTGTATGGTGTCATTTTGGGAAGGCTACGCTCCTGTTACAAACAAAAAGGGTTTGCAAAAATAAAATGTGAGATTTTGAGTGAGATAAGCTTTTCAAACTTACTAGGTTAGTGTGAATGAAAAAGGCCAGAAAGCCCATGGTATTTAGTAGTCCCTGTGGAGGGGCAACATACATTCAGTGTACAAATTCGTAACAGGAGGATCAGTAATCTCTGTCTTCCGGCAGTGTTATACTATATCAACACATACTGTAATATCCTGATAGCTGCTATGACCTGGACCCCCAGTTATTTGGACTGCAGTAACCAGGTATCTGTTTTCTTCTGCAGGACTTGATATTCTTGGAAACCCTCCACTTCCTCCCTGCTGTACGCATTATCTACTGCGACTACAGCGCTGGGGCAAGGTGTGTGAAGACACTCCCATTCTGATCAAATTTTGTTGCACTTCACTTTGTCACTTGCATTCTGCTGTCAGCGGGGGAATGAAACCTCATGCTTTGATTCCATTAAAAATCAAATGTCTGTCTTTCTCTTCATAGCAGAACAGGCCTAAAATAAAACACCATTTAAAAAACGTATATTTAGACTATTTGCTTCAGATGATCTTATTCCCGTGCCTTGTTGTTTTTTTTTTTTTGTAAAGTACACACTACCTGTCTAAAAGGAAATATTTTTTTTTTTAACACCTCCCCATTTTTATTTAAACCTTGCCTTACAGTTTGTTGAAAATCAGCTCCGTTGAGGGAGGCAGGCAGCAAGGTGTGCCTGGTGTGATTTATTAAGATGATGATGCTTACTCTTTCCCTTCTGCTCCAGTACATCTAAAAGCTTTAGCTGTATAACTCCAACTTGCTAAATTGAAAGGAAACATTACTCAGTGTACTGAGTGCCATGACTTTGAGCTGGGTTTTTAGGAAAATATATTCCCTTTCACAGTGTGTGTTCAGAACTGCCTTTTTAAGATACTAACTCTTACTACCAAAAGAAATTTCCATGGTAGAGAAAATAGCATGGAACAGAAAAATGTTAGAATCTAGGAGGAGTGGAGAATTGATAATGAATTTAGAAATATAGAACAGAGAAGGAAAATATAGAGATAATTTATGAATAGGAAAGCTTTTTCCTAATCATGACAAAGCTTTAATTTTCTTTTTTTCAAGGGATGAGTTTCATCAGTAGCAGAAAAATTCTTCAGGTGTGTAGAAAAAATTGCATGGAGAGGTTTTCATTTTCCAAATTTCAGAATGATATTAGAATTCCAGACTCCTACTTCTTTCTCTCAGGCTTCTTCTCCTTTTCTTTTCATTTTTATAGTAGAAGTTAGAAGACCCTTGTTGTTCCTCACCTAGACCATCTCTGCCTTCAAATTCACATGTTTTAGTTTTGACTTATTTGCAGACTCTAGGTGAGAAAAACTAAAGGAGATGAGGAAACCACACCACTCCTTTTTTTTTTTTTTTTTCCCTCTTTCTTCTTTAGTTTTTGGTTGGTTGGTTGGTTGGTTGGTTGGTTGGTTGGTTGGTTGGGGTTTTTTTTAATAGCATAAGGACCTAAAGAAATGGAGCATCCATAGAGAAAGAAAGGGCTAAAAATTCAGAGGTCTAATGGCAGGACACAAAAGAAAGCCAGCTAATGATTCAGGGCAAAAAATGAGAAAAACTGATAATGAATACATAACTGCTGTATGTTAAAAAACATGTCAGGAAGAATTAAAGTTTCGGAGAGCAGATATATTGAGAGCCACCAAGTCTTCTGAGGCTACATGAGCATCAAAATGGGTATACCTGTGGGCCAATACTATTTTTGAAGTATTTTCAAGGATTAACAAAGGAAAAGGCAGAATAAAAGGGTGTCATGAAAACTTCTCAATCCCATTGAGGCTTCACTGTATTCACTTCAAAAAGACATGTTTTTGCTTGAGTATGCCACAGTTAGGCTGAGAAGATTCATAGCTAGGTGTGAAAATGGGAAAAAAGTGTGTTACAAGAAAACTTTGGTGGTTGCAGTGCAGCTTCTGCTTACAGCAACAAATTATTACCACTCTGTATGCTGTAGTTTTATTTCATAGGCTTCAGCACCACAGTTCAAGATCCAATATAATTCACATGGTTTGGGCTTTTGTTTTTTTTTTAATCAGAAACATGTTTTGCTTGATCTGTCATAACACTGACTCTCTAGCTGTGGTGATGAACATCCATAGAAACTAAATTTTGCCCTCACCCTCCTCAGTATTAATCTGAAGTACTACTGCTACAGTCAGTAAATTTACTTATAGTTTATAACGCTATAAATGACTGAATGTAGTTATTATTTATTCTCTACCTCTGTGTTGTTATTTAGCTGAATTGTTGTGATAATTCAGGAGAAATACAGTGTAGTCATTCTTAGATTTATTTCTTTTTTTTAGACTTATGACCTTGACAATCCTCTCTTATCATTCCCTACCTCCAAGAATATTGACTATGCTCATAATGTACTCATTAACATCATTCTCTGACCCTGTCAACTTTCTTGCTTGAAGTGATAAAGCAAGATCTGATTGGAGTCATACATTTGCCAATAAAAACTGAATTCCTGCCTTTTGATTTCTTTGTAAGATGCAGTCAGTAAAATAAAGGACCAATGTAATAACAAAGGCATTGAATTTTCATGGAGCAGAAGTTACACTTTGGTGTAATATATAATGAAGTTGGTTGGTTAGGAAATGCTTAAATGCATCTTTATATTTAGTCACTGTCTTCTAGGAATGGGATGTTTTAGTTTTTCTTTAGAAGTTAACTATTAAAATGTCTCTATCACAATAATTCTGTCATACATATTTTTGTAGGAGAAGATCAGGTTCGAGAATATCTAAGGAACCTGAAGGTGTACAAGTCCATGGGACCTCATGAGATGCATCCCCGGGTCTTGAGGGAACTGGCGGATGAAGTGGCCAGGCCACTTGCCATCATATTTGAGAAGTCCTGGCAGTCCAGTGAAGTTCCCGCTGACTGGAAAAGGGGGAACATTACCCCCATTTTTAAGAAGGGTAAAAAGAAAGACCCAGGGAACCACAGGCCAGTCAGTCTCACCTCCATGCCTGGCAAGATCATGGAGCAGACCCTCCTGGAGACTATGCTCAGGCACATGGAAAATAAGGAGGTGACTGGTGACAGCCAACATGGCTTCACTAAGGGCAAATCGTGCCTGACAAATTTGGTGGCCTTCTATGATGAGGTTACAGCATTGGTGGATAAGGGAAGGGCAACTGACGTCATCTACCTGGACTTGTGCAAGGCATTTGACACTGTCCTGCACGACATCCTTGTCTCTGAATTGGAGAGACATGGATTCAATGGATGGACCACTCAGTGGATAAGGAATGGGCTGCATGGTCACACTCAGAGAGTTGTGGTCAATGGCTCAATGTCCAAGTGGAGAACGGTGACGAGTGGTGTCCCCCAGGGGTTGGTACTGGGACCGGCACTGTTCAACATCTTTGTCAGCAACATGGACAATGGGATCGAGTGCACCCTCAGCAAGGTTGCCGACGACACCAAGCTGTGTGGTGGGGTTGACATGCTGGAGGGAAGGGATGCCATCCAGAGGCACCTTTGCAGGCTGGAGAGGTGGGCCCATGTGAGCCGCATGAAGTTCAACAAGGCCAAGTGCAAGGTCCTGCACATGGGTCGGCGCAATCCCAAGCACAGCTGCAGGCTGGGCAGAGAATGGATTGAGAGCAGCCCCAAGAAGAAGGACTTGGGGGTCTTGATTGATGAGAAGCTCAACATGAGCCGGCAGTGTGTGCTTGCAGACCAGAAAGCCAACCATGTCCTGGGCTGCATCAAAAGAAGAGTGACCAGCAGGTCGAGGGAGGTGATCCTGCCCCTCCACTCCGCTCTTGTGAGACCCCACCTGGAGTACTGCGTCCAGCTCTGGGGGCCCCAGTACAGGAGAGACATGGACCTGTTGGAGCGAGTCCAGAGGAGGGCCACGAAGCTGATCAAAGGGCTGGAGCACCTCTCCTGTGAGGACAGGCTGAGAGAGTTGGGATTGTTCAGCCTGGAGAAGAGAAGGCTCCGGGGAGACCTAATTGCTGCCTTCCAGAACCTAAAGGGGCCTACAGGAAAGCTGGAGAGGGACTGTTTATCAGGGAGTGTAGTGACAGGACAAGGGGTAATGGGTTTAAGCTAAAAGAGGGTCCATTTAGATGAGATGTTAGAAAGAAATTCTTTACTGTGAGGGTGGTGAGGCACAGGAACAGGTTGTCCAGAGAGGTTGTGGAGGCCGCATCCCTGAAAGTGTTCAAGACCAGGTTGGATGGGGCTTTGGGCAACGTGGTCTAGTGGAGGGAGTCCCTGCCCAGAGCAGGGGGGTTGGAACTAGATGATCTTTGAGGTCCCTTCCAACCCAAACCATTCTATGATTCTATGATAATGAAGCCTTAGGTATTAAAACAAATCCTTCATTGTTCATTCATGTATTCTGACATCTCACATTCCTAAACTAGTACAGTCTTTGACTCTGAAAATATAGCATCATTACTGGTAGACTTCCTAAAGATGTGAAAGATGATACAGCAGCATTATATTATGCATAAGTTGAGAGAAGCTGCTCTGTTCCTGGCTAGGGAAGAACTGAGATTTTGATTACATGTGAGCAAAAATCATGACTGAAGTATCACACTCTTATGCATGCAGTAAAAGCTCAAAATGTAGCGTGTCTACTCTATATATAATTATAATACTTAAATGTTGGTCTATGAGTTTATATACACATACACATTAATAAGTAAATGTATAAAGGCAACATCATTGGGAAAATAATTATTGAACACCCTGAGAATATATTTCAAACACATGCTTCTAGTCCACCACAAGGAGGTGTGCAGTAAAAGCCAGGGCCTTGTGTACTCAAATTTCATTCCAACATAATTTATTGCAATGTTTTAAAGTGCCCTTAATGTCCTTATCTCCTCTTATTATAATAACTATGGAATGCACCTGAAATGTTTGTTAGATTAAAATCCAGTAGCTAATACTTCTGGGGATAAGTTTCTCCATCGTCTTCTCTGTATAATCTGGCTTCAGCCTTGGAAAGTTTAATTCATTTATTCCAGCAAGATCTTTGCAGGTGGAAAAGCTCTTCATTAGCTTTGGTTGCTCCACACCTTAGCTTCACTGAGCCCAGTGCATCAGCCTGGCTTTCTGGCTCACCCTGCAGTGGTCTTTGCTGTTTGTACATCAGTTTCTTCCTTGCTACCTGCAGTATTAGAGACTGAAGAAAGTATGCACAGTCACCTCTTTTGCTTACTGTTTTGTAGAAGGCTGGATAATATGAGTCAGTCCATTTTTTGCCACAGATAAGCTATAATACTGTTTTTATAACAATGAAAGAATTTAAAAACCTCTTTGGTAGACATGGCCCAAGAAATTTAATCATTGACTGAAGGTCAAAGATTTTTCCCACCTACACCATTGACTTCAGAGTCCTGCTTTCAAGATGCATGATATTATCTCTACTTTAGATGAGCGTTATGCGGACAGAAATAATTATTGCTTAATGGAAGTTTTTGTCTACATGAAACTACTTCTGTGGGAGGTAGTAGTTTATCAGTATTTGGCATGGATGTACCTATAACAGCTTAAATTTTAAAGCACACCAACTCTGGAATAACTTTTTAGTATGAATCCTGTTTATCTAGAAAAGCTAATTAAATGTGTGTATTTCTGTGACTTTGGATGACACTGCTCTGTATAGGTAACTAGCAAAACCTGTATTAATATTGGTTCATGTCAATGGGTGTTTTACACGTCATATGCTTTAAATCTGATTCCAGGATATCTGGTACATATCATCTGTACGTACTCACACACACAAACACAGAAAAATTGCCCTATACTCCAGGATCTTGATCACTCTTTACATTTCAGCTGACTTTGATGCTGATCAGCATAAACTCCCCCATATTGTGGAGCAATCTATTAACATATTTTATTGACCTTTTCAGAAAGCAATTTCCTTCCTTCTCTGGGGAGCTAATATTTAGAACATAGCGCTGTCTTCATGCAAGTGAGGGACAAAGGTTATACAGCTGGCCTTGTGTCTGAAAGGTATTCCCAGATGTTTACCAAGATGTTTACCATTTTATATTAACAATTTTATATGCAAAGTATATTTCCAGGCGTCTTGATCCCTCAAGCAAAGGGTACTGTGTTTGGCTTGGGCCTAGTCCAAACAAAATGAGATTTCATCAAGTTTTACTGCTGCATATCCAAAATTCTTAGCCTTAGTGGCACTCTCCCTCCAGCTCATCAGCTCCAGTGTACTTATGCTACCTTTATGCTGAATAACTGCATCTCTTTGCAGAAGCCACCAATGATGTCTGCTGTGATTTTGGCACTGAAGCATTTTTCTTTTGGGGTGTAAAACATCAGTAAGAGATATAAATAAACAAGCTGCTGCCTAGGTATTGTCAACATAAAAAAGAGAAGACATTCATTATTCTTGTAAAGCACTGTGCTTCCATACATCCATGTTATGGAAAAGTATAAGATTGCTCCAGGTTTCATCATCTCTGCCAGGGATGAGAATTCCAATACGAATGAAATCTACCATATACTTTTCTTTCCCCATCAAGATGCCTTACAAAGTAGACTGTCTTGAAGAAGAATGATGGGGCAACAACAGCAATACAGCAGTCAAGGAAAATCTGGGTGCAACTTTCAGAACAGGATGGTTCTCCAGGAGGTAATGTCATCCCAGGATATCCATTTCACTGTTAGAAGAGGACCTAATTGTGTCTTATCTCTAAATCACTTTTCTTTAATGTATTTGTAATCTGTGTCTGACCTATGTCTCACGCTTTTCATGCTGAATGGATATCACTGTCTTTGTAAAATATTCACAATAACATTCAGAAACCTCACATTTCTGTTTTGATGATCTCATTTAATGAAATTTTATCAAACGGTTTTACAATCACAAAAGAAATGCTCAGTACAAAGCTGGAAACATTTTTATTGTGATGTTATCTGTTTTCGTAGTTCTCCTTTATGCTCTCTGCAAATCACGTCAGCCTCCTCATGGCACTGAAGTCATATCATAGAATGCAATATATTTGATGGTGTATCTGTCACTCAGAGATGGGTTTGGTTAGGCAACTGTGACTAGTGGTTTTATACAGCTGAGAGCTCTGTTGACTAAAACCTGGCTTTATGTCATAGTGTGGTGTGGGTGTGCTACTTCTTACACAATGGGACAGACAAGTCTGGCCTTCAGATATGTTTGTTTTATTCTGAATACACAGCAGGTTAATGCTTATTACCTGGCTGTCCCCCAGGTTACATGCAGCTGAGGCAGTGATTCAGGATAGGGGGGTTTTCCCCATGAGAAACACAACCTATCCCAACCCTAATTTTGCAGGTTTCCTTAGGAGATTTGTCTTCATGGGAACCACACAATTGTGCCCAGTAGACATTTGGAACATTTTTTTCTTTCTGAATTTTAGTTGTCAGGAAAGTGCTAACTCTTTCATTTGATATTTAAAAGCATCCCTTTATTCATACAGCCATTAGATCCTTCCATCATCATTGACCTGAATCATCATAATTTGAATTGGCTTGCACCATGGAACAGTACAACCGTAAAGATGGGTGGGTAGACCTTTAGGGTTCTTCAAGAGCCTAATGATTTATTTTATAATCATTAGCATTCCATGTGAATCTGAAGATGTGTTTATCAAGTAATTCTGTTTCATGGGGATTGGTCGTTGAACATATTTGCACAGAAATAGGATTCTTGGGAGAATGTTCATTTTTATTGTTTTTATTCTGACTACAAAGATAAGCACAGAAAATCCTATCTATTTAAATCATCTGTTACTTTTTGAAATAATTTGCTGTAATTTTCTCTAAATGAGCCTTTTAAAGCAGGTGTTGTGCATGCTCTTGGGTACTAGTTTCTCTCAGTTCTGAGGAAATTTATTCATAAATGTATTCACCTACTTTTAGTGAGAGCAGCAGGAATAAAGCTGCAGGCACACGATGGGTCCTGGGTGAGAGGAAGAGGATGAGCAGTGGTATTCAGTGCACCCCTGTTCTTTGACATAACACATGGACAACTTCCATCACCACCACAAAAAGGAAAGGGCAGAAGAAGCATCAATGCTGTGCAGGTGCCATTGCACTGCTTGTACTTGTGAGAGGGTAGGTGGAATTTGATCTTGCCCTTCCTCCGCTCCCTGTATCTAATTCAAAGCATTTAGATCATTTTATGCTTTCACTTTTTCACATTTTGCCTCCAGTAATTATACTAAAATGGCAACTAGGAGGGAGGAGGGAAAAAAACCAAACCTATCATGTGCCTGTACTTAATCTTAAGCACCTCAGATTGTATCCACTGATCCTAAAATAAACTTTCTAGTTATGACATCTGGCTTTCGACCAAAGTGGGTGTTTTTCCTTTGCCTGAAATAAATAAAGCTTAATTTATTTGATCAAAGTCCTTTGGCGCCCTTGTCTGGAAGAATACCAAATGTGTTTGGGGTTTTTTTCCTGACAATAACTTCCACTAGACAGGAGATTTTTGAGGGTAAGGAGGCAAACTAAGAAATTATATGGCTGCAACAGGAGACAATCTGACAGGTCTTCCTGGCCAAAGACTGTGAAATCTGGGAAGGTTCTCAGGGTGCAGCTGAATTTCATCCCCTGTGGTCATTTCCTTTCATAAACTGGCTTGAAGCCTGTGCTGCCTCCTGCTCTCTCATATTGCTGATTGATTGACAAAAGTAGCATGGATATATTTGCAGTACCAGGAAAACATTTTAGAAGGCACAGCATCCTTTTCCACCGCACACTCTGATGAGGCCGTTTTGGTGTGCAGTCTCTCCAGTACCATTGGGTTTTGTAACTTGAAGGAGGCACTTGAACTGTAAGCCACTCAGTATTGTGAAACTTGTAGATTTGCTTTCTTCCTTGCTTTTTAGGATCTCTTGTATCTCACTGCCAATGTTTCATGGATTTTTAGATTGAGAGGGGAAAAATATTTTTATAACTATATGCTGATTAACAGGACTCAGAAACCTTCATTATGATTTTTTCCTAATGTCAACAAGCACACACTATCCTGCCCCGCCATCCTTTCAGTATTTATTGTTTGTGTGAAAAAGTCATGGTCTGCAATTGTAGATTCCTTTGGGCTGGAAACAGGAAACGGCTGACCAGCTGCAGTGTGAGGGTCAATACCACATATAACAAGTTGCTTGCAGCAGCAATGGTTTGCTTTAGGTCTCTTTCAGATTGAAAGGAGACAATGTATGTGAATAACTGGCTTAACCACCCAAAACAGTCACTTGCCATCACCATGTCAAGGACAATAGTGCAAATTTAAAAGAAAATGAGAGGTGATATCTGAGCACAATGAATGAAGCTGGTTGTTAACAGTTTTGTGTTCATGTTGCCATGGCTGACTAGATGGCATTCAAAATCCGTATCTTGGAAATATGACTTCTTTGGCTGGGTGTACTTCCATGTAGTATCTCATGCATACTTTCTAAACATAACTAAAAGTGGGCTCAGCAGTTGTCTTAGTTCTTTTGTGTTTCCCATCATTATCAATGAAAGCATTCATTATGATTCTGATCCCCTTTATTGCAAATATAAATAAAATCTGTCAAAATAGTAAGTAAATCCTTTAGTGCTGGAAGCTGATAGAATAAGGCAAAAAATTAATTTTATGCATGAAAAATCTCATTAAGCGGTTTCATGGAAATAAAAGAAATTGGCATCAGAGCCCATGATGTATGCAGTTCTTCGCTTTGCAGCCAATCAGCCTGGTGTCTTCACGCTGCTTATGTGAGCTATGTTCTCCTTTACGGGATCTGTGTTAGTACCTAGACAACACAAAGGTCAATGAGGTCAAGAGGAAAAAAGCCCTGCTTTTCTCATATGTGATCAGAAACTTAATGCGGATCAGCTGAAACAGCATAATTTTTTGAACTGGTTTTTCCCTGATGTGTAGCAGTGTCCCCTAGAGGCCACAAGGACAAGCAAGGGAAATCTTACTTAGAAAGGTCATTTAGGACTCATAAAAACCATTAACTAAAGTGCATGAAGCATTGCTTATAACTAAATTGTATTTCACAGAATAAGCAAACACACAATCCCTTCAAGATGCAATTGCAAGGCATTGGCTCCTCTTCTCACAACACTTCACTTTCTAATTTTAACAGCAGAGAATGTCCTCAAGGTACGAAGGAGAGATAATCAAATGAAGTGAGGGATTTGAAAAGGCCAGAAGCAGCACTTGTTAATTCCCCTACATTAAACGTGGAGAAGCCTTTGAAGCTCTGTGACTCCTTCGGCTTTGTGGAAGTGCAAATATTACTGCTTTTTCTTTTGGGCCAGAGATAGGTAACTTTGACTAATAAGTGACTGGCAATAAGGATATCTAATCACTGCATTTTCTGTGCTTGATTCTGGAGGTTTTAACATCAGTGAACCCTTCAGAATGTTTGATAACTTTTTTTTTTTTCCAGAAATGATATCTTACCATAAAGAGGGATGTCATCTCCTGCTTAATCTATGCTATGAACTCCTATCAATTTTGAATTTCTACAATATACCAGTTATGATTAATACTGTGTAAAGGAGTAGTTGTGTCACTTGTAATCATTCATGTAAGTGTGTACTCGACTGGCTTGATAATAAAAATCTTCCATTTGTAATGAAATAGAAGTTAGTAATATAGTTAAATAGATGTAAGTTGTACACATAAGAATGTAATAATTCTTTTTAAATAATAAATATGCAATGTATTCACATGTGCACATTGAATGGTACCACAGTGTGATATCAGAAAGGGAGAAAACCATCTAACTCATTACTCTGACTCTCAAGCAAGAGCGGCGCAGCTTAGTACGACTCAGAAACTACTGCCTCCACCTGTTCTTTCCATGTGCAGGTGACAGACAAATGAGATGCTTGTGTAGATGTTCCTGAAGCACTGTAGTTAATAGAACAGCGTTTTAACATAAATTGAAGCCAGTGGTGTTTCACCCTGAAAAGATGTGGTGCAACTCTCTCCAGTTCCTTGGCTGAGTCCTTACTGCCTCAGCAGTCTGTGTATGGAGGCTGACAGGTGACTATTGCAATAACCTGAGCACCCTTCTGAAACTTTGTCATCTCAGAGACATGCTCTAGTCATGCTATGTGATGTTATAGGTAAAATCCAAGGAAATGTGTAAGGCAAACGTTAAGACTTGGGCTTTTCTCTTTTGCAGCAGCTCAGAAACCCTGTAATCTCTAGATATGAGAAAATAGAACATTGATAGACTGAAGTTCTGTCACAATATCTCTGATTATCATTTCTAATATCTCTTTATCCAGATTGAGATACCCTTTGGATTTTGTTATCTCCTCCTTCTTAATGATAATCCTTTTTTAAATCATGCAGCTCCCTTATTGCTTGGTCCATGTGTACATACTGCTGCTGGGTTTGCCCTTTGTTTTGTGTATGGCTAGAAGAGATAATCTCTTGGCTATTAACACCTCATTTAGGTCTGTTGGGAAATCATCTAACTAGCTATTATCCATAGTACTCATTAGGGAATCAGCTATTTATGTGCGAGTGAAGACAGTTTTGTTATGCAATAAAATCTAAAAATCTACTAATTTTTAGTGTGTTCTTGAAAATAAATTCCTGACAATACAGCCAAAAGAAAAATATGAAAACTCTATTCATACATTTTTAGAAATTCACATTTTATATTATTTGCTTTTTTGGTACTTCAGTAAGCTAATTCCTCCACCACATTCAAATGACTAGACCAGACAAGGAAAGCATGTCAGTTAATTTAACATCCTTAATTAAGAAGCACTAGGCTGAGTTTGTGGTATTTTGTCACATGATTTGAGCTAGAAATTGCACACTTATCAGCTAGTTGAAAGTGATCAGCCAGTTGTAAGAGTGGTTTAAAATTTGCCTACAAATCGGTTTCAGAATTCAGCTCATTCTGTGTGTATGGATATTTTCCTTTGAAAATGACCACTGTAACATACGATGTAATTAAGGGAAAGAGTATTAGAAACTGACTATGCATTTTGCAAAATGTATAACAAAATGTCTAAGAACTTCATGATTTTGCCAGACACATTTCATAGTCTTTTTTCCACATTTTCAAAGTGCAAAGGAAGGGAAAGGTCCAGTATATGGACTTTATGATTCCATTAGGTCTACCATTTTTCCCCACTATGCATAAATGCAGTTTTTATATTTTGACAGAAAGGAAGAAAACATACGAACCTGTATTATCTGACAAAATACACTTTTTTTAATTTGCAATCTAAAGTCATAACAATCACTCAGCCAGAGCCAGCTCAGGATAAAAGGCTCATTAAAAGCTTCAGGTACAAAAACTCTCCTGTGTGAGACTGAGTTCTTGCTGAGAAAAAACTAGCGTAGCTCCTAATAGTTCTGCCGTGCTGTCAGGCATTCCTCTTTTACTCAATGTGCCTTGTGGCCTCTTGCAGCCTGTGGGGACCCTAATTTGTGTTCTTCTCTGAAGCTGTGATTGTCACACTTGCAGCAAGTTCAGCCACAGAATGTGGGACTGCTGTAATTGGTTAAGTCAGCCCGGAGTGTCTATTCTCTTGTCAGCAGACACCATCAGCCTAACATTTAAGTAGCAGCACAGATATATGTTAATCTTTTATTTGTTCAGTCATCATGATTTCATCAATTAATACATGCAACAGGCCCTACAAGTTGTGACTGGAGCTTACCATCACAGTATTTTCCCCCACTAGAAAAATATGACTACAAAAGTTGCTACTGTTTGGCTTCATGCAGTTGCAAATACAGTTCTTAAATATTCTGGCAACAATAAGCCTTGCATGCAAATACTCTTATGTTCTAGGAGGGGGAGATTGTAAGATTTGCAAGATGTTATCTCCATGACTGTTGCGGAAGGGGAAGTTGAAACTAATGTTCTTTCCAAATTTTTGCCCTTTCACCGTAAAGCTTCTCCCAATTCTGTGTGGGCAATGTCTATCTTATTCAATTCAGCTAGTAGCCACTGATCATGCCCTCTTCAGCCCTGGGAACTCATCACACACAAAGATAAGAGACATATATCGAAGTTGAGCAAAGGAAAAAGAGCAGAAAGATTAATTAGGTTACTAGGGTCTTCATCTGACCACAGGAAGGCAGGACGTAGGAGAAGACTCTGTTGCCTCTTTAAATCAGAGGAGGTGAGATGAGAAAATATTTTGATGCCCCTCTGTGAGTCAAATTTTATTTTGATTGAAATATTGAAAAATATTCCAATATGGACATTTTCAAGTATCCATGGCATGTTTGCCACATTTGAAGTTCAACACCCCAACACTGGAGAACACTCAAGAGCAGGTTAATGCTGTATTTGAGACCTTGTTATATAGACTGCGGTAGGAATCAGGGCTGTGTGTAGGTCCCAAGACTGATCTTCTCATTCCTGTCATTTCAAGGCAAAGGGAATGATCCAGAGACTCGTGTAGGTGTAAATCTCCAAATCGTTTAATAACAGACTGTGTGAGCATTTCTACTCCTTTTCAGATTCAGCAGATAACTCTGCTATCTTTAATGTGAGAAGCAAGATCACCCAGGTCCCACCTAAGACTAGTGACCTGACTGCAGGAGTGCTCCTTCTCTATTCCCCTTTACAGTAGTGTGGGAAAAAACATTTTAGCCACTGGCTTAAGGTCATCCATGTATTCAAGCACTGTTCTTGGTTAAAGCTGGCAACCTCAGCTTCTCACCTGTCACACCTACATGAGACTGGTGCCTCTGTGCATCTCCAGCCAGGGAGGAGAGGGACAGAAGCTGTCATCCCTCAGATCCGATGGTACACGAGTACTCTTCTCCACTTGGGCTCTATGAAGAGATGAACAATTCAGCTTAAAGTCATAGTGTTTTCGACTGAGACAAGAGAAACCTCAGTCCTGTACTCTGCAAAGGGGCAGTGATCAACAGCAGCAAAGCTGTGTGCTCCACAATTACTTGTAACACAAACCACTGCTCAATTGAAGTTAACATGTCTGAATTTGCATCAAAAGGGAGAGGAGCAGAAAGAGCAGCACTCACTGTTGGAATCAGCTGAGAGCTGATTTGAGAAACAACTACCCCTCAGCTACAGCTAGTTGCTGCCTGTCTCCTGACGCTGGTGCCTAGCTGCAGCAGTATGAGTTGGTTTTAATAGATGCTCGCACCTCAAACGTAGAAGCTCATTTGGTGTGCTTGCAGGCATGATGAGAATAAGCTGGAAATTGTGAGCTCAGCTGCCTGCCTGTGTAGGCGTAGCTCCAGAGTCTCCATATCACAGCCTTCTAGAGCATGCGGTACTCCTCATGACCGAACTGTCTTGTAACTCAAGCATGTGATTGCTGGTTGTTGCTGCTTCAGCTCCCAGCCTTGTTTTCTAGGAGAAAAGGAAAAGGAGGATAGAAAACATAAATTGACAAAATTGGAAGGGTCTGGAGAGGAAATATGTTAATAAACAAACTTATTCTCTGAGAGACTACCTGTGCTATGAACAACGTTCCTAGGAGGAAGGGAGACGATATCATTAATGGCCAGAAGTTAGTTTGTATGGCAGAGGGACGAAAGAGAAACACTAGGATTTTTTTGTCTCACTCTTTTTATGCTTTAGCACTGAACAAGGAGTCAGACATGAGTTGTCTTCTGGCAGTTTGTGAAATCTAAACAAAAAACCCCACTTCAAAATGAAGTAATAACCTATGGACAATCCGTCAGATTTCTGCCTCTGAGCAGACATATATGAATTTAAGACACAAATCAGAAATTGAACATTTGTAGATTTTCATGGTAAAATAAAGAAATAGCAGAAGGGTTGGACAAAAAGGACAACTTTAAACTGAGAGTAGTCATATTATCAGTGAAAATGGGTAGTGGTTACTACAGATTCCAGCAGTATTTTGACATACGAATTTTTATAATCTGTGTACAGCTTTGAAAACTTCAAAACCATAGTGTAATGAAGAGTCTGGTGAAATAATCAACTGGTATACATTGCCAAACTACACAGAGTGATTGACCTGAAGTTTTTCAGTCTTAGCAACAAACTAATATATGATGATTAGGAAACTGACTGCAGAAACTTGACTGTGAACACTTAGCTCACAGCAGCTTTGCCAAAACCTGAAGAGCTTTTAAAACTAGTGAGTGGTTAGTGCAGAGCTGGGACCACTAACTCTCCAAATAGAACAGAAAAAACATGAAAGTCAAAGGGGAAAAAAAAAAACCCATACAAAAATCTGTGGAAAAGTAACTGTGCAAACAGGAAAAAAGAAAAGGAAAGAAAAGGAAAGAAAAGGAAAGAAAAGGAAAGGAAAGGAAAGGAAAGGAAAGGAAAGGAAAGGAAAGGAAAGGAAAGGAAAGGAAAGGAAAGGAAGGAAGGAAGGAAGGAAGGAAGGAAGGAAGAAAGAAAGAAAGAAAGAAAGAAAGAAAGAAAGAAAGAAAGAAAGAAAGAAAGAAAGAATGAATCAGAATAATTTAGGTTGGAAAAGACCCTTAAAATCAGTGAGTCCAACTGTTAACCTAACACTGCCAAGTCCACCACTAAGCCATGCCCCTAAACACCACATCTGCACTTCTTTTAAATACCTCCAGGGATGGTGTCTCCACCACTTCCCTGGGCAGCCTTTTCCGGTGCTTGACAACCCTTCCATTGAAGAATTTTTTCCTAGTATCCAAGTATAATAGTATCCTAGTGTCCAATCTAAACCTCCCCTGAAATAGAAAGTAGAACAAGACCTGTGTCCACTATGCAGACAACCTGTAATTGGAAAAATATAAATGACATTGTAATCAGTAATTACCCCAAGAAAAATAAAGAGAAGAAGATACTAAAACGAGAAGAAAAACCAGTCAGTAACTCAGAAGACAAATTTTGGGTGTCTGTTGCATAACTGTAGTGCAGAAATATAAAAGTAAATGATTTGTAAAACTCAGGTGAGAACTAGATGCAAAGACAAAATTTAAGAAATTGAATGGTAAATAGCTACTAAGGATACAAGGTTATTGGCTACATACATTTTATCTGGCCGGTGCAACTTCAATTTCTTTTCATACTTAAAGCTTATAATGCCATGGTCTTACAGCCATTGTGAAACTTTTAAATAGAAATGTTGTTGAAAAATACGTGGGAAAAATTTAGGTTAGCACTGAAAACACAAAATCTACTGCTTTCAGCTAAACCAACTTGATTCAAGAATCTAGTAGCATTAACTTAGGGCAAGTGATTTGTATGGTATCACAGAACGACAGAATGGTTGGAAGGGACCTCTGGAGGTCATCTTGTCCAGCCAACCTGCTCAAGTAGGGCCACATAGAGCAGGTTGCCCAGGACCTGTTCAGATGGCTTTTGAATATCTCCAAGGATAGACACTCCACAACATCTTTGGGCCCCCTGTGCCAGTGCTTGGTCACCAGTGCTCCAAGTGTGGCCTCACCAGTGCTGAGCAGAAGGGAAGGATCACCTCCCTTGACCTGCTGGCAACACTCACCCTAATGCAGCCCAGGATACCAGTAGTCTTCATTGCTGCAAGGGCATGCTGCTGTCTGGTGTTCAAGTTGGTTCTCCTTTTTCTGCCTCTGGATGGCAACACGACACTCTGGCATATCAGCTCGTCCTCCCAGTTTTGTATGATCTGCAAACTTGCCTGTATATAAGCACAACAAAACAAAAAATATCGGCAATATATTTTGCGATTCTTGTGGCAAAGTATTATTGAAATGTTTTTTAAGAACAAGAAGATTTCAAATTTGTTGTATAAGGAAGTAGATAAACTCAATCATTTCAGTACAAGCCTCTTCTTCTTGAAGTACCCATGTACTAACCAAAAACCTAAAGTTGTTTCAGCAGCTTGGTGACCATTTAGATGTCAAACGACCAAACTTTGAGCACATCTGTGGTGGGTTGACCCTGGCTGGAGGCCAGGTGCCCACCAGAGCCGCTCTCTCACTCCCCTCATTCACTAAACAGGGGAGAAAAAGTATAACGAAAAGCTTATGGGTCGAGATAATGACAGGGAGAGATCACTCACTAATTGTTGTAATGAGCAAAACAGACTGAACTTAGAGAGGGAATTAATCTAATTTATTACTAAGCAAAACAGAGTAGAGGAATGAGAAATAAAATCAACTCTTAAAACACCTCCCCCCACCCCTCCCATCTTCCCGGGCTCAACTTCACTCCTGGCTTCAACCTTCCCCCCCTCAGCGGCACAGGGGAACGGGGGTTCCGGTCGGTTCATTTCATGTTGTTTCTGCCACTTCGTCATCCTCAGGGGGAGGACTCTTCTCATCGTTCCCCTGCTCCAGCATGGAGTCCCTCTCACGGGGTGCAGACCTTCAGGAGCAAACTGCTCCAGCATGGGGTCCCCCACGGGGTCACAAGTCCTGCCAGCAAACCTGCCCTGGTGTGGGCTCCCCTCTTCACGGGTCCACTGGTCCGGCCAGGAACTTGCTCCAGTGTAGGCTTCCCACGGGCCGCAGCCTCCTTCAGGTGCCTCCACCTGCTGCGGCGTGGGGTCCTCCACGGGCTGCAGGTGGAATCGCTACACCCCCTCATCCTTCCTCCATGGGCTGCAGGGGGACAGCCTGCTTCACCATGGTCTTCATCACGGGCTGCAGGGGGATCTCTGCTCCGGCGCCTGGAGCACCTCCTCCCCCTCCATCTGCACTGACCTTGGTGTCTGCAGAGCTTCTTACATCTTCTCACTCCTCTCTCTGGCTGCAAAAGCTCTCTCTCTCTAAGTGTTTTTCTTCTTCTTAAATATGTTATCACAGAGGCGCTGATTGGCTTGGCCTTGGCCAGCGGCGGGCCCGTCTTAAAGCCGGCTGGCATTGGCTCTATCAGACACAGGGGGAGCTTCTAGCAGCTTCTCACAGAAGCCACCCCTGTAGCACCCCCTGCTACCAAAACCTTGCCACGCAAACCCAACACAACATCTTAATGAAGCACCAAAGCCAACTGACTGCCAGATACCTGAAGTTCAAGAACCACCTGTTGTCCATACAGGTTTCAAGGAAAGATACTATCAGTTTCTACTTGGTAAGGAAAACACTGCTTCACTGCATTTAGGCTCCAGGGTGGATACAAAGACAGCTGAGGATGCTGTATAGTATCCATTTTGCAAGGATTAGATGTCTGACTGATGACCACCTGGAGTAAGGACATGGAGAGAGTATGGCAGACATAAAGGTAGGTTTTGCTCATAGCCTCACTGGTCTTCTTAAAGCTAAATTTATTGAAATATATATATTACATCATCATTAGTATTACAACATACACAGCATTTGCTGACCTCCTATGGACTATACCATGAACTTTAAAAGCTACAGGCTGGCTATGCTTGAAGATACTAGATCAGTTATACATGCACAGAAGCAGCATTGGATTTGTTAACTGTCACAATGTCTCAACTATCTGAAACGTCTGAATCTTTAGCGTGACCACTGAAGGAAGCTAGAGCATAAGCACGGTCAGCATGCTTAGATGTTGACATCTTTCAGCCATTGGTTGTACTAACCAACATTCTCCTTTTTTTGTGTGTGGTATATGAATAAAGGGGTATTTTTCTGCTAGCAAAAGGAGAGATGGTAACTGTCGCAATCACCAGTGGGGCAAAAAAACACCCAAGGTGAAAAAGAAAGTTTTGCTGTAACATTCATATCTTAAAGAGTTCAATAGTTTCCCTAAAGGCAGCTATTTCTACACTTCAAGTAGAAATTGACCATAGCTAATAGCAAGCACTTTTTGAAAGCTACTGCTATTAGCCTAAAATGCCATCACTACACATTATAGTTTATATTCTTTTTTTTTTTTTTTTTTAAAGTATATGTGCAAAGAGGATATCCCCACCTCAAAATTATGCTACATACAAAGTATGGAAACTGCACAGGAAAGTGAGCTTTTAGTCAGAGAGAAACACAAAAATATAGAAACACACTAAATGTCAACCAACTCAGGTTGTGTACTAATTTCAGATCTCCAGGGCTGAGAAGAATCTGGTTACAATATGTTCAGGACATAGATTGACAGTGACAAACAAGGTGGTAAAAAGGCTGTAGACCAGTTGGACACACACCCACAACTTCTAGGTAAACTCATGGTTTACAAGACAGCATCGTGTGTAAAAGCTGCTGAACGGTCATTTATAACAAAGAAAGAGAAATGCTGAAACAGAAAGCTGCATCCAGAAAACAAGAATTTACTGTCCATTGACTAAACACAAGCCTGGATTTAAGACTTAGTAGGCATCTGTAATACATGTGGGAATGTAATGCAAGCAGCAAACGAGACTTTACACAACATTTTTGCAGTTTGTAGAAAAGGAAGAGTTTCTCTGCTAGCCTATGCTTTTCTGTAGATTGCTTTCTGTTCACTTCATGGAAGATAAACACAGGTCTAAATACTCTCATAAGAATCACTCAGGGGTTTGAAAAGGTTTGATATTGCAAAGCATGTTTTTTCAGGCAGGGGGATCCAGTATACCTGCAATGAATTTATGCAATTTACTTTGTCAATTTGTGGATTGAATGTTTTTCTCATGGAAACGTGAGTACTGAATTAGCTACTCCAGCGTTGTGCTGTACGGTAGAAACTGCAAACAATATTATCCTGATGCAAGAAGAAAAGCAGAGATATTCTTGAATGCAATAAGGTTGCTTCATATGTTTATCATATGCCGTTGCTGCTCTGCAGTTTCATTTTTTACTTGTGTAATAAGTTTATTAGAAGTGTGTTTACCCTTTCCACTCAGCTACATAAGAAAAACAGAATTCGGCTATGTCACTGCATCATGATGACAGCACCAGTCTAACAGTAAAGCTAAGCTGGCTGTTAAAATCACTAATGCTACTGAAGGAAGTTGCAAAAGGGAAATAAAATGTATGATCAGTCATGCCTGACTTAAGATACAGTTCCACAGAAGGTCTTGTTGTGCCTTGTAATGCTTGATGTGAAGATGTGGCCTGTGGTCCCACAGTTATGACAGTTAGTAATGATGAGAGAAATAACCAAGAAAAATGAATCAGTCAAGATTCAAAGCCTAGAACAAGTAAGAAACAAAGCTTCTGAGAAGTAAAGACTTGATAGTTTAAAGATCAGACTGGTTCTAGATGTTGAATAATAGTAAATTTGATGTTCTTGTCTGGTACCAAACAAGTACATCAACATCCAAACACCATGGAGGATGAATAGTCAAGAATATTCTTTCAATACTCAAGTGCAGACAGACTGGAGAGGGTCCAATGGAGGACTACAAAGACAATCAAAGGGCTGAAGAACCTGCCCTACAAGGAAAGATTGAAGGAATTAGGTCTCTTTCTGGAGAAAAAAAGACTCAGTGGGGACCTTATCACAGTATTCCAGTACTTAAGGGGCAGCTACAAAGACAGCAGTGTCTCTCTCTTCACAAGGAACCACATAGAAAAGACAAGGGGCAATGGGAACAAGTTGCACTGGGAGGGGTTTCAACTTGATATAAGAAACAAAATTTTTACAGTAAGAACAATTATTCACTGGAATAATCTCCCCAGGGATGTGGTAGAATCTCCATCACTGGAGGGTTTCAAGATGCGTTTGGACAGGGTGCTAGATAATCTTATCTAGGCTCTCTTTTCCATGAAAGGTTGGGCCAGATGATCTTTTGAGGTGCCTTCCAACCTGGACTGTTCTATGACTTTATGGTTCTATGATAATATAGCAAATGCCATGTGTAGGCCTGTGTATACAGGAAAAGAAAAAAAAAAAAGAACCTGGAAGTGGTGTAATGTACATCTGATGAAATTTGGCTAGCAGGAAAAAAGAAGAACCAGGTGAAGGAATGGGTAAATAATCTGACACTGGACCTTCAATATACCACATCATGAGGTCAGTCAGCATTAAGAGAATTGCATTTTGTTACAAGAAACATGTCTACCAGTTTAGAAACCAGTTGTCTATAAGGTATAATTAAAACACCAGGCACTGTGAGGCATAAAAGAAAATCCTTTTAAAGGAAAAAGGAAAATGAATTTGTTTCCAAGCTAGTTAAGATGTATCTAATAACATTAAAACAAAAATTAAAAGTAATGACAGAATCTGAAGTATATGTGCAAGTTTGGATAATCATATTTAATTTTACTATCTTGCATAAATATGACAGAAGGTAAGTGAAAAGTAATAGTTTTTCAGTGCAGGCAAATATCCAGTTTGGAATGCAAAGCAGGTTCACAGATCACTAGCTAGAGAATGGCATCCCAGGACAGGGGAATAAAAGCTACAATATCACATTGCCTGTATTTGCATGTGCTTTTAATCCTTGAACATTGAGCAAGGTATCTTTTTGTAGCAGGTCATATCTCGATCACCATTTGAAATTTTCACTTTCTGCTGAAAAGCTAAATTAGGAAACTAGTTCATTTTATTCAACAGAAAATAGCAACTGTAGAGCCAATAATTGCACCATAACAGACAAGAGAGAGGAATGCAGGGAGACAACATGATTGCTAAGTGCAGGAAAATGACTCAAAACAAAAACGTGTTTTTGCAGAATATAATCTAGTACCGAGTGTTTTTTAAATATCAGGTCAGTTATGTTAACTTATTCTATCTTGAGGTTTCTGATCTTTCTGTCAGAACCTTCTAGAAGAGGTAACATCACATAACCTCCCTTCTTTTAATCTACATAATTTATTAAATAAACATATTAGTTTTAAAATAAGTAATGTGTTTCAGCATGCTTACTCTCTGCTACTTGTAAAATGGCTCAAGACATACAGTTTACAGTATGCAGAGAAAGCAACAGTTGCTTGCTAATAGCTTTCTTCTATATGTTTTAAACAACTGCTAAGAAAAGCATAGGCCTGAGGGTCCTATAAGCAGAATCTTTTTTTATTATTATTTTTTAATAAAATAATGTATGTCTTTGTATTGGCAAGCTAACCTAGCTTGCTGCAATTCACCCCAAAGCATAGCAAAAGTCTACATTTTCCCCAAACAAAGCCTGACACTATGAACAGCTCTTGTGCTGGTTCTTCATATAGGGAGGTATTATTTTAGACATAGATGACTTCACGTGAATAAGTGTTCTTAACTGCAGAAAACTGCCTAAGACAGAAATTGGTTTGTGGTTTCTCACAGGGAGAATTCTGACATTGTCTGAGATGATGCTCCAAATGCTCTCTCCTAGTTTCTTCTAAACCTGAATTTTTACCTCTTCCGACTCAAATTAGGGACTATGTCTTGCTAACAGTGTATTTGAATGTTTTTCCCATTGCAAAGCAGTATTTCATACTTAGCAACTTGGATACAGAGCTATTCTTCTAATTGTTTTCTGCTGTATGAGGTTTGGGCAGACAATAGTCTTAGTGATGAGCATAAACTACTTTGTGACAGAAACCATCTCATTCAGCTAAACTAATTCTACAAGGAGTTGACTGTAGACTTAACATTTCATAATGGCTGAAGTCACTAAGACAATTTCAGTCTATGTTCCTTGCTATTTTTCACTTTGTATTAAGATATCAATTATTTGTTTTTATTGAAAACCATAACTTGTGCATCATGCTGGAAACTATTCAGATTTTTGTTATAATTCTCTTCAAAGACACCTGCATAATTCTGTCAGCTTTAACATGCTCAATACTCTACATCAAAATTTAAACATATAAATGGCCAGGAATCAGAATTTTCTGAGAGGAGCTTCTAGTGGACAACTGTCTTTAAATTTCAAGATCATATTCCGTTTAGTACACCAAATCCACTCTCCAATGTTTATCATGGAATGAGAGCTAGCCATCCACCTTTGTATGCCCACCATTTTTATTCAGCTAATTCTTACTTATTTTCGTGAATCAATTGGAGTGGAGCAACAATAAATTCTTATGTCCTTCAGTGTATCTGGACTTCAGTGAATATGGCTACAGTAGCATGATCCTGAATAAGAAGGCTAAGCACAAGGATTAGCCAGCTTTGATGTTTGCTGTTATGAAACTTGCAGGCAGCTTATTCCCAAAGGATACTGTTTCCTCTGGGAAAGTCAGGAAGCCTTCCTTTAACTGGGCAGCATTATTCAACTGGAAGGTGAACAAGGAAATAGTTTTCTGAGCAGCTGGCTCAGTTGTAGAGCTGAAGGCAAAGGTAATGACGGTCACTGTGCTGAAAAGCAAACTCTCTCTGATCAATTAATTTTCTTCCTCTGGGTTTAATCAATAAAAAAATACATTCTTTCTACAAATGGTGAACAAGCTTAGTCCACTTTCATGGAACTATCAGAGTTTTATCAGAGTTCAAGATCGAGTGGACCCTCAGCAAGTTTGCCAACAACACTAAGCTGTGTGGTGGGGTTGACACGCTGGAGGGAAGGGACGCCATCCAGAGGGACCTTGACAGGCTGGAGAGGTAGGCCCATGCGAGCCGCATGAAGTTCAACAAGGCCAAGTGCAAGGTCCTGCACATGGGTCGGTGCAATCCCAAGCACAACTACAGGCTGGGCAGAGAACGGATTGAGAGCAGCCCCAAGAAGAAGGACTTGGGGGTCTTGATTGATGAGAAGCTCAACATGAGCCGGCAGTGTGTGCTTGCAGACCAGAAAGCCAACCATGTCCTGGGCTGCATCAAAAGAAGAGTGACCAGCAGGTCAAGGGAGGTGATTCTGCCCCTCCACTCCGCTCTTGTGAGACCCCACCTGGAGTACTGCGTCCAGCTCTGGGGGCCCCAGTACAGGAGAGACATGGACCTGTTGGAGCGAGTCCAGAGGAGGGCCACGAAGCTGATCAAAGGGCTGGAGCACCTCTCCTGTGAGGACAGGCTGAGAGAGTTGGGATTGTTCAGCCTGGAGAAGAGAAGGCTCCGGGGAGACCTAATTGCTGCCTTCCAGAACCTAAAGGGGCCTACAGGAAAGCTGGAGAGGGACTGTTTATCAGGGAGTGTAGTGACAGGACAAGGGGTAATGGGTTTAAGCTAAAAGAGGGTCCATTTAGATGAGATGTTAGAAAGAAATTCTTTACTGTGAGGGTGGTGAGGCACAGGAACAGGTTGCCCAGAGAGGTTGTGGAGGCCGCATCCCTGGAAGTGTTCAAGGCCAGGTTGGACAGGGCTTTGGGCAACGTGGTCTAGTGGAGGGTGTCCCTGCCCATGGCAGGGGGGTTGGAACTAGATGATCTCTGAGGTTCCTTCCAGTCCAAACCATTCTGATTCTTCATTTCTATGATTCTATGATTAACCACAGACTGTAAGCTGAGGCTATTCTAGTGTGGCTTCATTTGTCTGCTGAAGCCAGGTTCACCACATTCTGGATCACTTTCCAGCTGATTAGACAATACTCGCCTGTTGGCTACTGAAACTAAAACACTTGTTTACTACAACCTTTGTAGACAGTTATTTTGCCCCATTGATGACTTCTTGTGTGCTGCTTTTGACTGGTGAATCATGAAAGCATCCAAGTATCACACACTTGCAGTGTTATCTGACAGAGAGAAGGAATGTCTGAGCACTTCACATCTAAAAAGCCAACACAGTTCTAGTGAATAGTTACATTTTAAAGAGAAACTTCTAAGCATAGGCCAGAAACACTTGATCCTTTAACTTGCTTATTAGATAGTATATAGATAAAGACTTTGTAGCAACAGGAAATGTTGACCATTAGACAATTTTTTATTTGTCACTTGGTTAAAACTCCTAAATTTTTGTATGTTTGCTATTTGTTCCTATTTTATGATTATACATTTTCATTTTTATGTTCATACATTTTGTAATTACCGCTTGTTGGGGCTACACATAAATGAAACAATAATGCATAAATGAGTGTAAATTTGCATGCAATAATCATGCCTCTTCAATATTGCAAAATTTGAGCTACACCTAAATTGCTCCCATCCTTTATGGGCTCTGAATAGTCATCTCATGACATTTAAATTAAATGATATTGCTATTATAAAATATATACCATGTGGGATAATTGTACATATTTTGTCAAAGTTTTGAGTTTGCTAAAGCAAAAGCTGAGCCTTTCAGTATTGTGCAAGGGAAAACAATAGATAACTTTAACATCTTTTTTTATGTCTGTTTTTTATGTCATGCTCTCCTCCCCCATTGTTATTTTTTAACACACTGCATCCAGATATGTGTTGATGAGTATTAACTTCCAAAATATCAGGTACTTCACATCAATTCAATCATTTGCTGCCTTTGTTAAAAAAAAAAAAAAAAAAAAAAAGCCCCAAATAGATAAGAACTAAGCTGCCTAAATTCAGAATTGAGATGCATTCGCATGCATGTCTGCTTGTTTTCAAGCAAGTCTTGCCCCAAGATACTTCAAATCAATCAGTGTCCCTACTTACTTTAGGATGGCCAACTGCTCAAGCTCAGAAATGTTCCACTAATTAGGTGGGACCCCATCTCTTTGTGAAGAAAGAACAAGAAGAGATCAAAATCTCTAAAGCTACTTTATCAGTTAAATGTGTTCAGGACAATTTGTTATACACAGGATTCTGGGTACTGAATACAGCAGTCATCATCACTTTCACACCTGGATGAGGAGGCTGGGTTCTTCCAATTTTCTGCAATAATCTAGCTAGAGCCCTCAGGTAGGAAAACTGTCTCTCTGTCATCTTCATGCAGGAGGGTAAGAAAGGAATTGACCTTTGAATCTCTGAATCTCTGCAGTGTTTTGAACACCAGCCTCTGGGCTGGACTACTCCCATTAAGTCGAGGCACTCAACAGAAAGGCATACATGAATCATGGGATTCAGTGAAAAATGAGCAAAGATTCCTGAACCTCTGCTTTTTATCTGGGTAGTCCCCAGGCATTGGATTTCTGGAATTTGCCACACAATGCCACTGATATTTACTCAAGATTTTGTTACAAGACTGCAATATTTTCCCTAGAACAGGAACTAGTGTCTCTGTTACTCTTTTCACTGGGCTACAGCATCAGATGCTTTCCTACTTACCTTGTGCTTATTGCACTGCCACCTTCTTCCACACCAATTCTAAAGAGTGTCTGCAAAGAGTGTATTTAGTTAGCCTCACCTTGCTCTGCTTCCTTCCAATGTCAAAGTTTCATTAGGCTTCATGTGTATTGGCCAAACGTTAACTCAATTTTAAAAGTTATGTTTGAGAGAATTATGTTTAGCTTAAGCAGAATGAACTATTTATTGGCATACGAGAGAACAGAGGGAAAAGACATAAATCAAAAGGGTTATAAATTCCTACCATCCCTAAATGAGTAGTGTGAAAAGAAAGCATTTCCAGATTGACATTAACCTTCAATTAACAGAATCTCACCTTGAAGATTTAATCTGGAAATATGCTGTGTTCTCTACTGGGTTCAATGACAAAAGGCTCTCCAAGGTGGATACTAAGTTTTAGCATATGCACATCCCCAAAGAAATTATCTGAAACACATGCAATTTAGTGTCTCAAGAAAAAACTCATCTCTGCATGAAAACTCACTGGCAACTTCATGCTGAAGCTCATGCTAACATAGTTATATGTTGCCATTAACAAAGTTCTCATTTTGTCATGTACAAAATGTATCCATATTTTAAAAATATTTTTGTGTTTTCCTGTTACAAATGCATGAAGTGAAGCAATAATATTTTGTCTCCCAAATACCCAAGTTTAGAGCAAAACTGCATAATCTGTAATAGTAAAGGGCAATATGATGCTTCACTGCACCAAGCCATTTCAGGGAAATACTGTATCTTGTCAGGCATCCTATTGTCATAGAAACATAAAATAGTTTGGGTTGGAAGGGATCTTTAAAGGTCATCTAGTCCAACCCTCCTGCAATGTGTAGGGACATCTTCGACTAGATCAGATTGCTCAGAGCCCTGTCCAGTCTGAGCTTGAATGTTTCCAAGGAAAAAAAAAAAAGAAATTTAAAAAAATTCTTCCTTATATCTACTCTAAATCTACCCTCTTCCTTTAACAGGCTCTGCTAAAGAGTTTGGTCCCCATCTTTCTTATAAGCCCCCAGTAAGTACTGAAAAGCCCTGAACACTCTGTAACGTGCAGAGCAATGCTGTGCAATATGTTTCACTTTCAATTCCCAGGCAGCTCTGCTAGCTACTGGGGTGAAGGGATGGCTCCCTTTTTAATCCTACCCTGCTTCTGTGTTTTATCACCCAGCAAGTGCTAGGAGTTTTGACTGGAGCACTAACAGTCCTTTTTACATTAAGCTTATGAATCTTTTTCTCCCCACTGAAACCACATTGACTAGTGATAAAACCAGGTATAATCCCGCCATCAATTTTCACATTTGCTCTCTCCTTCTCTCCAGGCAAGGCTATGCATTTCTGTTGGTATATGCTCTTGATGTTATGATTTCATTTTTCATCACCCTTAGCAGCTTTGACTAATTCAGTTAAGGACTATTGTCCCAGGAGAAAGAAATACTGTTACATAAAATGTTATGGTTTCTCCCTGAACAAAGCTAATAAATTCACACTGATGTTCAATAGAAGTCTAGGTCTTTAAACAGACTAATTCCAAATTCACCCCATAGATCTATTCTCAGATGAAGAGTTTGAAATGAAATTAGAACTGCAGTGGAATTATAGGAATATGATATTCAGGTGAAGTCAGCTAATGCTGTTCACTTCTGTTTGCTTGTGAGTTGCTGGCTTTACCTTTGTCCTGCACTGGCTTTCTTCTCATAGTGTAAAGAGCTCAGAAACTGAACAGCCAATGGCAAGTGAATTTATGGAGAAATCTTGTAAAGTCTCAGATGATATTTTATGCTTAAATCTCCAGGAGGATTGCTTATCACTTTCACCAGTAGTACATTGCAGTTATGACACTGAATTATAAGAGGTCATCCTATTGTCCACTTTTTCACAATTAAACATGGCCATAAAAGGGAAAAGAGGACCTATAGTAAAAGTACGTTTCTCCTTTTTTCATGTAACCACTGATGTGGAAAGATTAATAAAGAATTAACAGCAACAGATATATGTAGGAAGGGATTAAACGTGGAGAAGAGCTGGTGCATTTTAATGATGTATTAATGTTTTAATGCTCTAGGATTTTGAATAATGCAAACATACACAACAGTGTTCTTGCACTTACCTTTTGAGGGGATTTGCTTCTATTCTATTCTATTCTGTTCTGTTCTGTTCTGTTCTGTTCTGTTCTATTCTATTCTATTCTATTCTATTCCATTCCATTCCATTCCATTCCATTCCATTCCATTCCATTCCATTCCATTCCAATCCAATCCAATCCAATCTAATCTACTTGGTTTTGTTTGGTTTAGTTGTTGTTCTGGTCTGCCCTATTCTGCTCTGCTTTGCTCTATTCCAGCCTAGCCCAGCCCAAAACAAAACAAACCACCCTACCACATACCACCCTACCATATCCCACCCCACCCAATTCTCCTCATTACTAAGCATCTATCTGAATCCCCAGTACTGCAATTTGTGAATTATTGTTCTCCTCCTCCTCTGTTAGGATACTTGATAGTTGTACTGTTTGACACTCATAGGATTGTGTTTTTTTGCTGTTGCCTTTATAAAACAGTTGTTTGCACAGCACTATTTTTTTTTATGCTAGCACAGGAAAAGTAAAAGAGTTTTGCTGTGGAACAGAGGGTGGTCTAATTTGTGGTGATACTTAGCTTCCTGGAACCTTGTTGCACAGTAGTGGCCTTAAGAAAAACCTTCACAGACAAGCTTTACCACTCTAGCAGAAGGTTCCACTGTGCCTGAGAACTGGGTCTGTCACATCAGTTCTCCACACATGGCATAGTATCATGTTTCCAAAGATTTTGTTTCAGGAAATAATTTGGGAGTTATTGTGATGTTTCTTCAAGATACTTAACCTTTTATGTAATAGGCTTCACCATTACTGATCTTGACTTTCTTCTCAGAGAGGCACACTGTAAATATAAAGTATGAATATGTGTTGTGGAGAAATAATGGGTACACCTGGAGATGTTAAAGTATTGTTGAATAACTTTTACCTCTGTTCCTAAGACAGACAGGTTATCTACTAGCTTCTTCCTTTTAATCCTTTTGACAATCCTTCTTACAGCTTAATTTCTAGCTTCTACTGATCCTCTAGGATTTTTTACACATTTCTTTCTTTTAATTCTCTTGACAAACGAGTATGTGATTCAAATTCTATTTTTTCCTTCAGATCTCAGTAACCAAAATATTCAGACCTGTAGATGTACCAAATATGTTTACATGCTCAGTATTTCAGCTTGCAAGGTTATAGCAAATAATGCAAAAAACCCTCTCCAACCCCTCAAAACCCCAGCCATTTTTAAAGGCCTTGTAGAAAGCCTACAGAAAGGATTATATATCAGCAGTCATCTTCTATATTCCAAGGAAAAAAGCTTAGAAAAGAAAAATATCCTTAAAGTCCAATTTTAACCAAGGTACAAAATGGAATGAAATGGAATTGGAAAGTGTTAGCAGTTTACTTTAAATAGAAGTCATAAATTCATTTTGAATTTACAAAGCAAAAATGAACTGCAGGACTCAAAACCATTATTATACAGGAAGTGCTTGATTTCAGCTGGGTGGTGATGACAGCATTTGACATCAGTATCAACAATGGGGTAGTGACTGTGCTGTAAAGTTGCTGTGACATAGCCTCTCTTGGATCAATGTTTCCTCAGGGTACAAACTCCAGAACAGGGTAGCATTGCTTTAAAATAATACATTGCCTGAGAGCTGAATCCAATACTTTTCTATGGGCAGGTTCCAGAGTTTAACTTTCAGGATAAAGCTTCTCTTGTCTGGAAGAAATCCCTTAAATCGAGTACTGCTCTTACTGGGTGAATGCCAGGGAAGCAAATGAAACCTATAAATATAGCCACAGTAGACCACATCTGGGCTCCCAAACATCAAAGTTGACATACAATTTGTATATGATCTGTCTACTGTAATAACTTTTAATTAGGTACCATCTCTTTTTTCATTGTTAGGTTTCATGAATTTCTGTATGCTATCAGGGCTGGGAAAATTCAGATATCCTCTGCCAAATTCTGGATGAGCCCACTGCATTAAATTAGCAAGCTTTCATAAGAACATACTAAAATTACTTTTTTGCTAATACATTTTTAAAGTCTTGCTGCATCAGTAGCTTTCATATCTAATGCTAATGAGAGATGATGAATAATTGCTAATACAACTACCAATTGAAGTCAGCTTGGGAATTTGATTGGTAAAATTAACATTAATATAGTGTGATGAAATATTGCTAGTATAGTATAAAGGACTTCCTATCAGGAATACATGCTGTTAGTCTTTTCCAATGTTACAGCTAAAAGATAGCTCCCACTTCTGCAAAGCCAAATTCTGACAAGATTCACATGGTGTCAAGTATTATCCAAATTTATTCAGGAGTGGAGTAGAAATGGAACTGGGGTAGACCTTGTCTGTTTATTTACAGGCAATAACATTCTGCATCCTACATTTCTTGACTCTAAATCAAACATATTTCTTATTTGGTATCTTTCCTGGATATCTGAATGAATGTGTGGCATCATGACTAGTGTTCTGCTGTCTATAGAAAATATTAAATAGAATTTAAACTCTCACACCCCAAAGACTACTGGAGTTCAGGGAGGATGTACACTCAGCTTTAGCCTATGGAACTAATAGCTCAGTGTTTGGGCTCTTATGCAATCTGGTGCAATATGTATACAATCACATTACAGTTTTTCATTTATTTTTCAGATATATTAAAGCTATAGTGTATATGATTGATAGTATTTAATCCTGGTTGTTTCACATAAAGCTAAACAACATAAATACATTCAATCCTTCATCCTTAGAGATTTTAAAAGGAAAAGAATCTTGTGGTGGTGGCTATTAAAATGAAAAACCTGCTGATTCATTGTTTATTATGAGGCTTTGTATAACAAACACAAATACATGCTTTTAATTTTTCTTCTTTTTTTTTTTTAAATTAATTGATTAGATATTAGCTACAGGGCATTTTGTTTCTCTGTTTATTTTCAGTGAAAACCAAAAGCAAGTTTTTCACAGCATGACAATCATTCCTCCACACTTACTGCTGGGAAAAAGTGTTTAATACTCTTCTGGCTTTCCTTCCGAAACAGAATTCTTTTCTTTAGCTCATGGAATTAAAGAATACCCATTATCCGACAAAGTAGTTCAATGTCAGGCATGAGTACATTCCTTCATCTTTCATTTTCATGAGCTATCAGCGGAAGAAATATTCCCACTCTTCCTCTGGTTTCAGATTTGGGACTCTAGAACTATTTGAATTTTACATTTCCTTTTGTGAAGTTTGTACTTTCATGACTTGCTAAAGTGAAGCTATTGGAGAAAGCAGTCCCTTACACAGCAGTTACAGCACAAGTACTAACAGTGCAAACTCCACATCTTGTTCTGCCAAGATCATAAGGACACACTAATCAGTGGAAGATGACCTATTTGTCTCCATGCCTTTACCTGTAGGACAAATTCAGAAATCAATCACTAGACAGCCTTAAACAAGGTTTTAGCATATTGTTTAAAAGTTGTGTTTCTGTGGAGAGTGCAATTGCCTTCAAATTTTTTTTGTTACAGGTGGATAATCTACTGCATTAAATAAAATTATTTGATTTCAAGTATTTCAAAATCAGATATTTTCAGAAATAATCCCATTTTGTGGCAGTTGGTACTTGCACTTGGGTCTTATCCCATGATCTTTTGCAAATCTGCTGAGTTCCTTGAGTGAGGCTTTTATCTTCACCATTGTCACTATCGCGTATTTTCATTTTACTTCCGGAACCAGGTATTACTCAGTAAGCACTAAGTACCAAGGAGTACGACAGAGGGCTATCTTTTCCAGTGTCTGTTAACCACTCAGGATTAGCTGACACAAGCTTCAGTGGGATGTAACAACCAAGTTCCAGCTGAACTCTTGAACCAGCTTTCCAGGAAAACTGACTGCCAGCATTGCATGCCGAACAGATAGCCCTTAAACTCAGACAGTTCTGCTGTGGAAGTCCTTGCTCTCTTGCACTCAAGGTTTTAAAAATAAACATTGCAATCCCTGTTCTGGCGTTGCTGATGCTTTTCATACAAACGCTGCAGTCTTTAAGCAGAAATAATCTCTAGTTGACCGGCTGAATTTTTTTTTCTGTACTTCCGTGAGAATTCCCATCTCTAGGGGTGAGAGGTCAGGGTGGTTTGAGGAGTGATACATTTTTGCTTAAGATGTGACAAACATAGTAAGTAGCTGAATGCTAATTCAGACTATCATCTTTAATTAGGGCATCAAGACTGGAATGAACAGTCTTTACTCTGGAAATGAGCACTCATGATCAAAGAAGAGGTACATTATTTAAATAATTTAAACTGAGATCAATTTTAATCAAAGTTGATATTGAGTATTGCATACGAAAATGACTACTTTTTTCTTTACATTTTGATGTTACCATGTAAATGAGCAATTCTCTTGCTCAGAGATACATGGCATCTGGCTGGCAATATTCCTTTAGGGTTGAAAATTTGAATGAATATCTACTTAAAGCTGGTTACATGACTAACACCCTCCATGCAGCTGAGAAGTCAGGAATCTGTCTTTCTGCTTTTCCAGATATGTATTCTATTGAGTTTTAAATATCTTCTGATTCCAAATGTTTTTTTGATGTTTTCTAACTTATATCTTTAGACAAATTAAAGAAGAAAAAGCTGGTCAAATTATTTGCTTCAGAGAGGATAGATATTCATTAGGATAAATTACAATAGTTTAGTGTAATTTTTAGTGTAAGTTCCTGAGAGGAAAAAGTTTTTAATCACAGATATGTCAATATGCAAACCTGGAAAAACTCATGGATATATGTACATAGACTCTTCCAGTGATATGCATTCATATGCAGACATTTACATATCCAGAAGCACACCTGAGATCAAAAAATGAATGCAAAACCCTTTATCAGGTTTACAATGCAATAAAAAATGAAGGAAAATGCAGAAACACACACAATCTTTTTACTGGAGTCACTGACAATACTAGCCTAACCATAGAAAGTTTTCTAATACATAGACTCTCACCAGGTCATGAATGTAGGATTAAAGCTGTAAACTTCTGGGGGTCAGAGTGTCTTTTTGTTCTGTTCGTGCATCAGTGGATCCCAATCCATAAACTCGACTTCTTGCCATGGCAACAGAAGAGAAGAAACCTGAGCTTACCTGTTCATCTGGTTGTGGACCTCTGCACTGTCCCCTGGTAGAACTGAGTTCCAAAAGACGTTGCTGACACCTTCTTTCATTGCTTCTTTTAAGCTTTATGTTGTATTCTAGTTCACTTGCTGAAAATGTAATACCCCAAATGGTTGAAATCTACTGAATTATTTTCTCCAGTGTGTAATAGTTATTAATATTCAAGCAAGAATTCAAGTTCACCTCAGTGCAGAGCCTGGAAACAAAGGAAAAATATTATAGCCAATGAAGTTAAAGTCAAAGGAGACATCACATTCATTCTTTTCTACTTCATTTATCCACAGAAAAGTGTCTTTAACTAAAGGACATAGATCTTTATGTGTCTCAGCTTTTTTACTCAGTTTTATAATTTTCAAAACTTGTTTCTTTGTGAACAAAGATTCTTTCATTTGATCACTCTTACCATTTCAAGATAAGATTTTGGTTATGTCAAGCATCCTATAAAAATTAGTGGGTTTGTATTGCTGCTCCTAAGGACACTGATCCATTTGTACTAAACAGTGGTAGGTTCTCTTCAATTCAATGTTAAATAGACTCTTGCCTAGCCTCTCCCATGTCTTGCTAACAAAAGGAGCCAAGAATGAGCTGAAATAATTGTTGTTAATGAGTCTTTAGACATGTGAGTTTGTACCATGGAGGCCCGAATGCTGATTTACTAGGAGTGGAACCTGAGAAATAGTCTGGTCCAGCCTTCAGATTCCTAAAGTTTCAGTGTAGGAAAAACAAGTTGTCTTTTCATTTTAGGGAAGAAAAAAAAAATCAGAAAAAGGCTTAGCACAAGCTTTTTTATATATATGTAATTTATATGGCAAAAACCTCATAACGCGTATCATGTCAAACATATTCATTGGGACCACAATACTCTTTTTATTGTATACAGAACATTCTTGCTTATAGAGTCGTAACCCTGATGGAGTTTTTCTAGCAACAAACTATCCTCATGTATAAATCATTGCTTAGTAAAACTAAAACCAACAAAGCTGTTTCGTAATAACTGGGTGCTCAAAGGGCATCCAGCAAAATAAATCAGCCATATTTACTACATAACTCTATATTCAGTAGGAAACACAAAAACCCTGTCTATCAGTCATGAAAATCAAGAATTGCCACCATTCTTCATACAATAACAGTGGATATCAGAATTAATTTAGCTTAAGTTTAATACTTGGAGATTATAATTTCATGTTAATCTAAAATGTTGCCCTTCTTGAGAAGAAATGATTATCCATGACTGACATGAAGATTGCAGAGTATTGTCTTAGCTTTTTATAGGAAAATTATCCTAATAACTGGTAACATTTCAATATTAGTCCTAAAAAGAGTAATTGAAAGTAAGGAATGCCCTCCTTCAAATGTGGACACAGTTATAGCAAGGTCCTTCCAAAACCCCACATTTTTCAGATGTATTTAAAAAATATCTTTATAAAATGAAGCCAGAAGGAAAACAAAAATTAAAAAAAAAAAGCACAAGGTTAAAGCTTAGCAAAGCACACCTTTTCTTATTTGATCTAGACAGTGTGGACTTTTTCAGGGCTGAACAGAGGTTCCCCACATAATTTTCACTTAGAGACTGAAGAGCAAAAAGAGTCACCAGTTTGCTTTCTAACCCCCTATATTTTGAGAGGGATTGAGACTTAATAAGGACATTTTCTGCTACTTGTGATAGCCATGAGCCCTCACACACATTCTTGGTGAAATTTAGATGCCCAGTAGGAAGGTTCACACATCTGACAAGGTACAAAGAGTCAATTTACAGCAAAAGAAAACATCAGATATTGGCACTTAAACACCACAGCAGTAGAAGTCTTGGAAATACCTCAAATAAATTAGAAAGACCTAATGCTTAAAACAGGGGATGGAAAGAATGCAACTTCAGACTTAATGTGCTTTTGATTTTGATTAGTATTTGAGTAAATGTTATGCATATATTAGACTGAAACTAAAAAAATATGGCTCCTTTACCGTAGTATTTGTGTATTAAAAAAGAGCTAATAAAAAATTACCAACCAGAAAGTTTTCCTAATAAAATGTAAGATTTTTTCCAGAAATGCTAATGTAAAGTTTTTTTACTCCAGAATTTTGGAAATTCCTGATTTTATTTTCCTTTTTCCTTCTTATATTTCACTGTCTGCAACATAAAAAATGTCTTCCTCAGTTTTGTATTTCGTAAATTTTTGCTCTACCATCTCAATGCTTCCTCTGTACTCTGAAAGCATAGAAAAAAATCATTCCATGAAATTAAATTTTCTATAAATTCTTCAATAGCTTATGAAAAAGGCCTGTGTATGCTTTCTTACTGTAATTCTGTTGATGTACCATAATACTCTCCTACAGTACAGACCAAAAAATCAAGTCACAAAGATGTTTAGCGATTCGAAATTGATGGCCATTGATAGGTCAAATGCATCCTGACATAAAAGGACCAGTACAGTTCTTTGTAAAGTTGACATTAATTTTTTGCTCTGGTGCTAAATCTGAATTTCTCTCAAAGCTTACTACAAAATTGAATTGTTTATAAAAGAAAAGGATCTGTTTTCTCTCTAAAGCTTGGAAATGTGCTTACTCTTTTCTAGGAGCACTTCAGGAATATAATATATAGAGCTGCACTGGGGAGCACACAGCAAAAGTTTATACAGCAGACTTATCCTTTTATGTGATCCCACTAAAAGCATGGAATATGGCTCACCAAATATCCCTGAAATTGCCTGGGTATGAGTAAAATATCATTTCACTGCAGGATAAAGTGTTCCACTTAAAGTGCAAGTGCAGGCTCTAGGGTAATATTGACAAAGCGGAGTTAAATTATGAACTAATACCTCTCTCTAGAGGACTGGAAAGATATATCAGTAATCCTAAGAACAGTACCTGTTTTCCCTCATGGCAGAAATAGTGCATATCAGAGAATTCATTATTTTTACATAACAAGCTCTGTAAATGCGTTTTATAAAAAGTAAACCATAAAATACTGGGAATAACAGCGCAGAACTGAGAAAAAACCTGGTTTCCCAGATGTCCTTTCTTGTGCTCTGGAGAGCATAAAATGGACATAATTCTTCACTGGGAATGCTTTCTCCCCAGCAGGGCCCTCCAACTGACTGAGAGCTGGAGTAATCCATGCCAGCCTCCAGCCTCCAGATTAGGAGGACTACTGCATGAAGAGGAGGGGACATCTCTGGCTGGCGTGCCCGTGGTTACTTTCCTGTTTCCAGAGTAGGCAGTAGTTGAAGTGCTTTTTTTTTTTTTTTTCTTTTGTGGTAAGAAATAATAATCTCAGAATAAGGGAGCATAATAGCTGAATGAATGCCTTATCACTAGGAAGGGAGAATCAGCCATAATATTTTGAAAAATATGTTGCATTTAAAAGTTATGGTCTAATGGTCAACCAGTACAGGCGTCCTCTCAAATCTTCTTAATTTATCTTGAGAGTAACTCAGCTTCCTCATGCAGGCACCCACCCTTCTCTGCATGAAGATCCATTGACCATTGGTTGAATTAAGCCTGCATGGGGATAAAGATCAGAGTGTGTATATCTGTTGGATCCAGCTTTCCGACTACACAAAAAAGGGCGCTTTTTTTTTTTTTAATTTAACTGACAACATAAAAGTGGGGAAAATTACAAGCACTGGGTAAAAACCAGAGATATTTGATGAAAGATGAACCAGGAGTAATAAGCTGGTTAAAAATACATGATAAATATATCTGTCTAAACAAAGGTGTACATCCTATCATTCCTCAGAGCTCACAGTAGCCAAACACGGCTCTGATTTCTTGCTTTACGTTTCTGACAATACAAATTTCTGATTTCCATCTCTTGTACACAGAAGTGGTCTTGTAATAGTCTGCTGTTTGGGGGGCAGTCTTTTAGAGGAACACATGACAGGTTTTTATTGTTCATTGATTACCTCTAAATTCCTGTGCTCATCTGCCACTTTTCAGTATTGCTGGTTTTAATTATATGCATTGGAACTGATATTTCCTTTAAAAACTTCATGGAAATTGGTGCTGAAGGAACCTCACAGTGGGGTTAGAGTCTGTACATGTAGCTCTGTACCTTTTTTTAGTACCACACTGGATCTATCTGTGTATGTTGGACATCTAACAGCCCTAGACTTTGATTCTTTTTCTCAATGTTTCATGAATATTAAAACCTAATAGATAGATAAAACCTTAAGATAGATGCAGCATCCATTCTAATCAAAGCATTCAGTCAGGCACTGCCATTGGCCTGAACCTGGCAGTAAGCTCAGCTGGCAAGACCTTGTTTCCCTGAGTGATATAAGCTGCCTTCTGCCTATCAGAGGGTGAACATGAGTCCAGGTGGTCTTTATGGAGTGGGTGATACACTCTAAATTCAAACTCCAGCTTACCTCAAGGTAAGTCGGTTGTGTGATCATGCTTTTAGACTTTTGAATTTACTTTTACAGAATTTATTTCATCTTTTGTTTTGTCATCTGAAATTTACTGAGATAGGGCAATCTAGTATATATGCTTTTTTAAATGTAAATAAGTGAAACATTCTGTAACAAAGAGTTCTGCAGTGTTGTTATTTATAATAATGCAATGAAAAACCTGAAAAGCTAATTCTTTAGTAAAACCATCTTCTTACTGTCTCTATATCTGATTTAACAGTCTTCTCAGATCTACCTTGCCTAGTATGAAGACTTTTTGTTCTTTAGGCTATTCTCCTGTAAAGCTGACTCTGGTGTAGTTCAGCATTGATTGCTCTTTTGCTGATACTCAATTTCTCAAGGAGTGAATTTTGAAGTATTAATCATGGAGGACGGTTACATGAAATTACGTATTTTTTACCTGTCATTTCACCTCTTTAGTATTCCTAGTGTTCATTCTCCCATTGCTCCCATGTAAAATGAAAAGGCAGTGGTAATTGTGCTGTGGAATGGGGATGGTCCAAAGGAAGATTCTCGCAGAAACTTTTGCAGTCCAGAGAAAACATATCTGAAACGAGACTGTGGGAGAGGCAGGACAAAATGAATGCATAGAAGGGACATATAACAGAGGGCTTCTGAAACTGTCTGTCTCTTTCCACAGATACTCCTCATGCATTTGCACAACTTCCATTTCAGCCTCTTGTACCTCTTAGGTAAAAGATTCATATAAATGTCTCGTTAATTTGAATCTATAAAAAACTTCTGGTTTCTCCTCAGTTCCTTCCATTTACTGACATTTATGCACGTATTGATCTTTTACCAAGTGCTGCAGTTTTACAACTACATAAAATACAAATGCCATTCTGTATGTCTGGAGAAGCAACTATAAGGTAACTCTGGTAATTTACTCAGTATTTTAGGATATTAATTGCAGACATCTGGAACAGGCAGATATGCTAATATAGTACAGTGTTTGGTGATATTCATGGTTATTTTGACACTAAGGTTCCTGTGTTACCTCCTTGCAATAAAAGTGTGAGAATGCAGTGACACTATCAAGTGCTAACCAGTGTATTTGGGGGCTGCTATCACACGTCCCTAGCCTTCTTTAAGCCAAGAGACCAAGAGTCATGTGGCAACACCCTTCTGAAAAAATACTCAGTTAATTTCAAAACAATGCACTGATGAGCATGTTTAATTGCTAATTTTCAATGACACTTATGAGGAAAAGGTTAGAAAATTAGTCAGAGGAGTACACCAGGCTGTCTACTCAAAGGTTAAACTCCTTAGCATTCAGGTCTCTAAAGTTTCCTCTTTATTATTTTTTTCCTAGCTTCCTATAATATAAAGTAGAAATACATCTAAGCAAAAGCAAGTGTGAGGTGTCTGTTGAGTTTTCTCATATATTAGGATTTTGTATGCCCTGAAAGTGAAACTTTACTCAGCTCTAAGCCAAAGTGTGGGTTTAATTGCTTTTCTCACATTATTTCTGGGTGAAAGGACATTTGATTTTTAAATTTACAGTCAAACAAGCCAGTTGCCAGCTTGATAAAATTACCAAGCACTGCTGTTCTTGCATCTTGACTGCACGGAAACATATCCTGTTACTTCCCTTGAGGCTGCAACACAACTGGTTGTCCTAAGTGGTATTCCACCTGAACACAGCTTAGGCCTCCAGCTGCTGGAGTTTTTGCCATGGAGCTCTTAGCTGTGTTCAGCACTGGTGTGAACAATACTTTGGGGTGTCCTTTTTTTTATCTGTTAGTAAGAGCTGGCATCTAGAAGCAGGTAGGGGCAGAAGCCCATTGTATTAGGCAGCACAGAGGTTGCATGATGCTTGCACTCAAAAGGTATACATCTCACAGGGATAATAACATTAGAAATAGCATTTTAAAAAATATATCAAAGGTGCATTAGTTTTCAGTTACATCTTTCTTCACTTCTTTTTGTAGATCTTCCTAAACTGTTTCCTCTTCTCTCCTCTAGCAATTGCACAATTAATCTGCCTTCATAGTCATTCCATCCTATTCACTTCAGAAAAATAGCAAAATATGTAGATGCAGAGAGAAAAATAGACAAGTGGTCCCTTTTGCAATCTAACAGAAGTGCTCGAGGAACTTGTTCTAATGAGCTCTTCTGGGCAAGTTGCTTCTTCCAGGGCAAGTTAAAGTTGCAGAACCATATTTTCTTCTCACAAAGCGTAAAACAGTTATTCTTTCATTCCTGCCAGTGGAATTGCACCCTGTCAACCATTCACAGGTTAAAGCAGGGCCATAAATTCTTCAAGCATATCATTTACACATTCTAGTAGTCTAGAATGACATTTTGGTCTTATCTTAGTTCATATCTAAGTGGTGTAAATAGGACTAGAAGTTTTGTGGGGTTTATTTTTTAAGCACATACCATCTCACTCCTGCAGTCTGGATTTCCTCCAGTGCAGGACTTTCACATGGAATTTTATAGTGAAATAGTGATGCAAGGACAACTGAAAGTGCAGCCACATTCAATGTGTAGTGAAACTGCTGAGATCAAGCCAAATTTCCTTTGTATTATAATTTATATATAGTAAAAAGAATAGGCATCAAGTTATTTTTACTTCTTATTTCTTATATCTTGAATCTGCATTCTCAAGAATTCCTGAACTAGAAGCAATAGTACTAGAAAAAGATGCCGTGGCACACCATGTCAGCACAGAAAGACACGATGAGATGCAGGATGCTAAAAAACAGAAGCAGGAGGATTTGAGCTGTCTGTGTAGGATTAGGAGGCTGCCTGGCCTCTTCTGCCTGTCAACAGTAATGGAATTGAGTTCCACAGTAAAGATAATTGCCTCAAGTCATTCTCCAGCCACAGGGAAGGTAAGATTAATAAAGAGCATTTGTTATAATTCTGCAACCAATTTATGTAATAGAACACATAATAAATAACCACATTTAACACAAGCATTTATCATAGCCAATTTATGCATCAATTTGTTCAGTGTGTGTTAAACCAACCATTTGTATGAACAAGTGTTGTTCTCTCTGTGTCCCTTTTTTCTCTGTTAAAGTAAAAATTATTGTTAGTGAGGGGGGGTTTCTTTCCTTTTTTTTTTTTTTTTTTAGATACAGAGTTGACAGTGACACATGTAAACTTCTCAGGCATTGAAATATAACATAAAGTTTTTCTGCAGAGCCTGGGCTGCTGCTTGTTGCAACTGGAAGCCATTATTTGAACAAAACATCCACAAGCACTAGAACTCTCATGCAATTAGCCTGTATGTATGCTTGAACGCCCTGAATTGAAAGAGCAGTGTCTCACTGGAGACAGAAAGGATTACATTCTAAAAACCTGACCTGGGCTTCTGTCTTTGAAAAGAGGGTCTGACCTGGTGTGCCAGGAGAAAAGTGTCCTAAGTGTTTCAGAAAGCAATTAGTTGGATGTGGTAGAATACCAAACACAGAAAAAGGATCCATTTCTGAATACTGAAAAAGTAAAAGAAGATAAAATTTAAATCCCTTTCCTGAATACCAAAGGGAATCACTATTTCAAGTTTATCTTTCCTTTAATCTCTATCCGACTCAATGGAAAAAATTGTTCTTAAACTGATTTATGATTACGTTGATTTGATTAGGTACTTTTGTCATGATATGGGCTACAATATTTGGTTTTCCACATCAGTAACATTACTCTGTGTATTTTGCAGAAGATCCATTCTCTTAAATTATATGCTCCTGAAAATAAAATGATTTAAGCGTGCCAACTAACTGCCTGTATCTTTTCAATGCCATTCCATTTCCATTCTGTGAGGTGATGTTTTTCATTCCAGTGTCAGGTGGCATGTATTGCTCAAAGCTCAGATTACAATCTAAAAATAGTGTAGCCAGACTGCATCTATTGTTAATTAATAGGAACCTGAAATATGTCTGTGCTTTCCTCAGTCTGTTGCTTCCTCCTGATCCACATGCTACACATGATCACTGAATTACACAACTGAATTTTGTTTATTTCAGAGTGGCTTTCTTCCAACTTCCATATATGTATTACAGCATGAATGAAATGAGAAAAACTAGATACTGTGTTCCATAAATGAAAGAAATAAATTGTGAGCTATTATGTGTTGGAAAGAATGGAGACAAAACTTTTCCTCATCTTTTCTACTGACTTAATTTTTGTACAGCTAATACTTATATGATGGCCCAGAGCAGCTCTGCGAAGTTTTGAACAAAGAACTATGAAAAGGATTTGTCCCTTTTTATTGCATGTCTTATACCAGAAAAGCTCCAACCAGCCGTAGAGTAGGAAATAAAAAGAACTTTTTATTGCCCTATGAACAACCATAATCATCTTGTTTTCCATCCTGATTAAAAAGACTTTCTGATTATTATGGTACTAGGAAAACTACTGTAATAAGTAGATGTTGACTTCTGTTGAGATGCATATCATTATTTATTGATGGAATACATTAATGTGGAACAAGGGGAAGACAAAGTCAATATTTATGATCAGGAAAAATAAACTGATATTCACTGAAACAAGCCATTAGATTCTCAATCAGGAAGATAACCACCCTCTGAAGCATATAAGATTAAGATTATAAATCCCATAATTTCCTTGTGGTCAAAATGCTAAGTATAAATTTAGAGTCTGTATGGAGGTTACATTAGTTTATCCAAAAGTGTCTTGGTAACTCAGCATTTTCCTATTTTTAGATATTAAGTTAAAATCATCAGATCATGGAATCATGGAATGATTTAGGTTGGAAAAGACCCTTAAAATCATTGGGTCCAGCCATAAAACTAACACTGCCAAGCTCACCACCATGTCCCTAAGCACCATGTCTACACGCCTTTTAAATACCTGCAGGGTACCACTTCCCTGGGAAGCCTGTTCCAATGATTGACAACCCTTTCCATGAAGAAATTTTTCCTAATATCCAGTCTAAACCTCCCCTGGTGCAACTTCAGGCCATTTCCTTTTGTCTTATCACTTGTTACTTGGGAGAAGAGACCAACACCCACCTGGCTACAGCCTCCTTTCAGGTAGTTGTAGAGAGCGATAAGGTCTCCCCTCAGCCTCCTTTTCTCCAGGCTAAACAAGCCCAGTTCCCTCAGCTGCTCCTCATCAGACTTGTGGTCTAGACCCTTCACCAGCTTTGTTGCTTCTTCTTGGACACACTCCAGCACCTCAATGTCCTTCTTGTAGTGAGATGTAAGTTTTAAGGCATTGGAAATATTTTTTACTTGGGCTGACTGTTATTTTACATGTCATGGAAGCAATCTGTCTTATTAGTAAAGAAAAGAAGGTTTAGGCTACCATGCACAGGCCTGTGCTTTGCATTATGTCAAAACAAAAAAAAACTCAAAACAACACAACCCCCCACTTTTGTTATTTCAAAGTATCTTCTGGGTTTTGGAGAGGTAGAAGAGAAATATAAGAATTCCTTTTTTTAAAGATACAATTTTCTACTTGAAAAAATGATTAACATTACTTTAGCTGTGAATATTTTTTTTATTTTCATATACTTTTTATAGCACTGTTTTCAATGTCTCTTTTATGCTGAATAATAGATGAACATGAAACAACTCATAAATCTGGACACCAAATACTAATGGAAACAGCAATTTCTTACAGTGTGCATCTCCAGTGAAGAAAGCCATCTACCCTGTACTAAGACTACCTTTGGGTTCTGAAATCAAATTAAATTTCTAACATGTCTTTCCCCAAAAATATCTTCCAGGCATCAGCTTTGCAAGAGGCCATATAGTGCAGAACTCAGGCAATTCACACCTATTGACATGAAACTGCTGATGGACAGCGTCCTGGGCACTGATTACACCACTGTTTCTATTTACAATCCCTATTTATTTGTGGTAGATTGTGGGTGGATGCACACACCACTGCACTGCACTTTGTATACTGGGATAGAAAAGGTGTCTGATTGGTTTTCTTGCTATTGGGTGCAAATATAACCAACATGTTCTGTAACTGTGTCTCCAAAGTGTCTCTTTCTCTCTCCTTTCAAAAATGATGCGTCATTATGGTCTCCAAGAAGGAAGATTAGCTCTAGCTCAAAAATTAAGAGCATTCAAATAGGATACTGGAAGCCAAGATTCAAGTTCCTGCTACAATAAATAATTATGAAAAGTATCTCTGAAATGCAAAAGTTCAAAAGGGAAGGAGTGAGGGAAACTTGACTTACAGCAGCCAGTATACTGTGAAAGCATATTGTGTCTCAGAGAAAATGTAAATAATCCCTGTTCCTAGTCCACAAGATACAGCTTTAAATCCAAGTCTCCTCCTACCATGGAAATCCTCCAATAGTGAGCTGCATGGTATTGTGGCGAAATGGGTTAATTAATTTTCACCAGTGGGACTTAGGTGGCTGTTTCTAGGATAGGTTCAAAGCCAGGAGTTCTGTACCAAGTAGGTGTAAAGCTATGATCACATCAGCTGCACCTTTGCTTTTCTCAGCATCCCATTTGCCATCTTAGATAGCTTCCCATTCAGCTAGTTTCTTAATTTCCCTTTTGTAAGTGCCTAATGCTACCTTTGCATTGAGTGGGTTTGGGTGCTTCTCAGGGCTAAGGCTTCAGCTGGGTGTTTGGCCAGCAACACACAAGTATTTGTGGAGGTCTAGCCTTTGTGGATGGCATGCTATAAGCTTTGGTTGCTTGACTGAAGATAAAGTAATGTTCTGTAAGAAAGAACATTTACATCTTGTTCTAAAATAAATTGATGGGAATGATTTAATGATTTCCTGCAGGTCTTAGCCAAATACAATTTTGTTATTCAGTCAGTGATACAGGGCGGGGGAAGAAAAAATGGAGAAATGAGATTTGTAGCATAACATTGATGTTATGATCAAAATTTTTGGTGCAATTATCCTATTAGTAATAGAAAGGAAAAGTTAAAATAATGATGGATTAGCTAGGAGTTCCCCTCATGGATATCCCCCCAGAAAAAAGGTCACCTTAAACATTTGCTTTCTTCTTGCAATTTCACAATAAATATATCCCTTCGTGCTCCTGTGTCCACATTCCTTATCTCATCACCACATCCTTTTCATTTTTAGCATGAAACATAAATAGCGATTATGTACTACAATCCGCAGTGCTGATTATCAGCAATCTTCTCTCACATAATACTGTAGTCCTGATTCTGAAGAAATGGCATTAGTTTTGTCATTTCTGCTTTGAATGTTTAGTCTGTTTACTGAAGAAACTCCTCTGGAAATTTTATCCCTTAAAATCGAAGGATAAGTTCTGTGCTGGAATAAGTGAGGTAACTAACTGGAATAAGTAATACAACCATCTGGCTGCAGCTATTTTTCTCTGACTTACTTGTGCATGAATGGGCCAGGCTCTGATGTGCTTGACAGATAATATTTTGCATACATAAAACCATTTCTTTTGGCATTTATAATGCTCTTATAGTTCAAGAAAGACCAAACAACAACTCTGTTGCTTAGTATTTTTTGAAGCTTAAGTGGAAGAGACTAGAGTATTGAAAACTGTCTTAAAAGCTACTTAAGACTTTCAAATAAAATAGCAACCTTCGCAAGTTCAGAGATTGATAAGAATTTTTTGAGCTTCACAAAAATTACCTTTTGTTAGTTTTCCACTCTAGGAAATACACCTTATGAATTTGTATGTTGTAGATAAAATCAGGAGGTTATTCCTTTGTTTATGACATAACTTGAAAGAGAGATTCTTCTAATCAGTGATGAGAGACAGTGTAAGATAAGCATGGATTGATTCTGAAAAGACTCAATATTGAAAAGAAAATAATTAGGTAGTATATTTCTTATCAGAATAATCCAACTTCTCACAAAGCTGCTGTGAAACCTCCTGAGATACTCAGCACTTCCAGTGTACAAAGAAAAATATAATAAGATCTCTGCTTTAGTCTTTTGACAGTCTCTTTGCTGATATTATCCAAATCCCACAAGTAGAATGAAAAAAAAGATAATGAAAAAATAAGATCCTACTCTCTTACATCCTGTATAAAGTCAAGTGGTCTTTTCCATTTATTTCAACAGGCATTTATTATGTATAGGTGTTCTTAGCCTTTTGTAGAGTCCATCTGAGTTTGACCAAGTATCAACCAGCTGTCAGTATTACAGAATCCATCTACCTACTTTTTAACCCAGACACTCTAGTTATTCTTTTCTAGTAGTGATTTCAAATCACAGGGCGAGATCATCAGGGACTGTAAATCAGTATAGCTTCATTGACTTCCCTGACAGATTTACACCTGCAGATGATTTGTTTCAAAGTATGCTGTAAATAAAAGAAAAATACTTCTAATAATATGTCATAATGATTGACACTTTTCATTTGAAACACCTTAAAGCACTAAGCTTTTTAAGTGAATGTTTGTATTTATGTACGAAGGTAGATTAACAGCATTCCCAGAATGAAGGTGCCAACTCTCATTTAGTTTGAGTTCTCACGGCAGTAGAGCGAGGGCTCCTTAGCAGATAAGATGCTACTTATCTAGCAGGAAAACGCCACTGAAGAAAACCTGTGTTTAAACAACAAATTTATTTGATAATTAGTATACGGATTGGAGCCAGGAAAATTGTTCAAAGCATTGGAAAGGGGAATAAACCTAAGTTTTCAGCAGAGTGTTAGTTTCCCCCCGTGTGAAATTCCCTCTTTAACACTACTCCACGAGCTAAAAGCCTACTAATCCAAAACTATGCCTCTAGATATAGAAAATCTCTTTTATTAGGATTTAGCAGGCTAACTGGAAATGGCCCATATTTGTGTTTTGATCTGTGCAGATTCATCTATCACTGAAATGTCAGCGTTTATAATGTCAGTGTTGCAGCTGGGAGAGAGGGACAATCAGTCACCGAAGAGACTTTCAAACTGTACCATGAGACAGTATTTAGAATCTGTGACTTTGTAACACAGCTGCAAACTTTATTAAGGAGGAGGAAGAATTTATGCTGGAGGGAAGAATTATAATAGGACCTCACAGGGATTTATATAGATATATTAAAAATTAAATTGAATTGAATTTGGCTTTATATTGAGCCTGTAGAACTGAAGAAATTCCAAAGTGCTTAAAAAAGCAATGAGTTACTTACCAATACCAAAATGACTATGCAGACAGCCTTTATACAGATGAAATGCTTTAAAGCATAATTTTAGTCAGTCTTAGATCAGTTCTTCAACTGGCACCAAAAAAAATAATGGAACATATATTTTTATATACATAGTATATACATTTTATATATATGATATAAAAACATACATTTATTTTAAGTATAAATATAATGTAGTTGTATTACTTATATTGATATTATATATCATATATTGTATATGACATACATTACATATATTATTTAAATATTTATATAAGCTTTATAGCTATCAAATCTACTTTTAAAGATACAAGGTGGATAATGTTGTGGTTTTACATGCAAATGGCTAGCTAGCAAGTGCAGCAGATGCTTGTCTACAATTGGGATCACAAATTATATATCAACAATAAAAAGACTGGATGAGAGGCACCAAGTAATGCTGAGTATCTTCCCTAAAATACAGTTCAAATGATTTTTTTTTTTGCTAAAATTGTTTTCATGGAACTGACTCATTTTTCTAAAAACAAAAAGAAAATCCAATACTCTCTAGAGTGAACTTGAAAATAAAGAAGTGTTAGATATTTCATTAAAAATTCAAACTGTTCCTGGCGATAATGATGGCCTTTTCGGTGAACAGCTTTACTAGTCAGTGCTGTAGTCCATGCGGGGGGGTTTATAGAGATACATACAATGCAAGGCAATTCTTAGGGTCTGCCACAGATTACACAGAATATGTTGAAACAAACAGAAGCAAAATCCATTCTGTCAACTCCCATTGTTATTATCTACACAGCTTTTTACCCTTGAGCGCACTGTGCAGGTGTGGGGAGGAGAAAGTTCCTTGTAATATCAACTTTTCCACCACCTTCTAGTCTACCTCAGCCGAAATAACTACCTATGACACTGATAATAGATTTTTAAAGTGCTTTCTTGCCTTTATACTCTTTGGCTCTATTTTAATGTGTTATTCCATTAAAAACATATGATCGTAGACCACTAATAGTGATAATTCAGTGATACAGCCATCTTTTCCAATGACTTGTCTTTTTCTGGATATATTTTTACTATATAAAGGGAACATATGTAGGGACTATATTCATTACTCTGATTTAATCAAAACCTCTGTTTGCCTTAGTGGCAGCTGCAGAAATATGGCTTTGCTGCAGAGCAAGGAAGACTTACAGGCTTAAAACACTCATGGTAGCAGAGAAGCTGGCTAAAATGAAGTTGGAGGTCAATATAAGCCTATTATACCTTTGCATAAGTGACCACAGGGTCACCAGACAAAATATCAAATGGCCTATTTCCCAAAATTCTATGTTTCAAGTGAAATTTTCAAACCTGTCGGAAGTTTATTGTGAAAAAGTATGAACAAGTTGAACTGTGGTATAGCAAGTTCTTGTTTGTGTTAGAGGCCAATAGCTAACAGAGAGAGAGAGAGCACTGAATGGTACTAAAGTTGCTGAAGCAAGGATAGTAAAAACAAATGGATTTGAATCACTATGAGTTATGGTGAGTGAAAGAGAAATGCCAGAGAGCACATAAAAGATATGGTGTTTCACAGCAGATAATCTCCAACGTGGTACCACCAGCTGACATCCTGTCTTGCCTTGGAACAGAAAGTTGTGTGAACAGAAATACTGAACTACTTGTGTCTATGCTTTTGATGTCGGTATTGTTTGCTGTTGTTTTGATTTGGTTTGGGTTTACCACTGCAAGTTGTTAATACACTCCATTTCCAAATACACTGCCTCGCTGCACTCATTTGGGGCTCTGAGTCTATCGATACATTGCCTCCATCAAGAGCCATGGTTTGAATCTGAACTGCAGTAAACGTGTAATTCTTGTTGATAGTTAAATTCATATAATTACTACAAATAACAGATTACTCTACAGCGGTCTTCTCCAGCATGTCCAGAACAATTTAGCTAATAAGCAGTTTTGATCTGTGACGTCCAGTTGTTTCTGAGTGACCTGCTGTGAATATATGTTATAAATGTTTGGGATCTTTTCCTGAGTGGATTTTTCATCACAGAAGAAGAGATTGCTCAGCCCACAACTTTTCACAGGTTTGTGAAAAGTATTTGCGAAAACCATTTTCTTGAAAATTCTCTTGGACCTGGGATGTAATTTCTAGTCAAAACTCAAGAAATGGGGAAAGACTTCTGAACCATCAGTAGCATGGTGACTAGAGCAGTTGCTAGTGAGGATTAAAGTTCAACAGTTCTTTCAGGAGACTTAATTTTAATGTCTCATTCTCCCACTGAGTGCTGCAACCAAAGGTCTGTGCAGCTACTTTAGGGTCAGTTCGTTCTCATTTCAGTCTGAAACACGAGCAGATGAGTTGCCTCAGCTCTGCTAGAGGTGAGCAAACCGGAGAAACAATTGGCCTCTCAGAAATATTTGAAAGGTAAAGGTCTTTCCATTCGCACTTTACAGAAACAAAATTCACATTCTGTGGCTTCTTCACATTGCCAAAGTAGACTTACTGAAATGATGAGGTCTGCTGGGGCAACTGCAAGAGCCACATACAGCTGTAGACATTTACCACAGAGTTATAAATCTGTCTGTATATATAGTCAAGAAAACAGAGGCCACCATCTTCCTCAGAACATATTTACCCCTTTTTTAACTGAAAGAGTTAAAATATTTTTGTTTGTTTGTTTTCCCAAATAATGAAAGGAAATAAGGAAGCAGTACAGCAGCAGGTAATATGGAAATTTGTCCTTAGCTAGGGGCTTTATAAGTGCTCATAAATAATACCGAAGCTAAATGATCCTTCAAATCTGATACCTCACTAAGAAAATTGCAGCTTGCTAAGAAGTAAAAGAATCACCAGTGGCATTTGTAAAACTCAGTGAATATCTTGAATTTCTAGTAGGGAATTTGACATTTCAAAGTTAGCTTTGATGTTTATAAACAAGATTGCAGAAGCGCATACTCTGCCAGAGCTTAAGACCACTAGCATTATAGTACTAAGTTTTCAAAATGTTTTAAACCTCAGGTGCTCAATCTATGATTTATAGGGTGAATCTGGAATGAATCCATAAGAAAACAAAACAAAAACAAAACAAAAACAAAACAAAACCAAAACTTCTTGGCATTGAGATTCAGCACTTGACAAACAAACATGTCCTCTTTGTCCCTGAGAGCAGCAGTGATAAGGTGTATCAGTGCAGCAGCATCAGTGAGATAAAGCACTCCAAACTCTGTGAAGTGGCTCTCCTGCTATGTATAACAGAAGGAGATACACTGATGGCTGGAGACTTTTTTAAAGGGTTGATTGTTTTGATGTAATTCTGTTTGATATTAACAAGGAGAAACCCTATCAACTCTACCAGATGTGTGTTTTCCTCTGACACCAGACCAAATGAGGAGTTAACCTGTCCATGTCACTGTGGTGGCAGTACGGTGTAAAACTCTCCCTTCTTCCGTTCCACAGACAACCCTTTATTATCATTCTGGTGGCCAGGGTTGTGTGTCTGAGGAAGGAGAATTGAGGGATTGGAAAGGACAAGGTGAATGTGTTAACCGTGCTTCATAGCATTACAAACGTACCCTGCTGGGATTTTCTCAGAGGGATTGGTGTTAAAATAATTGAATCAGTCAGCATGAGCTCCTGCATGTTCATCTTGGCCACAGAAGATTTTCCCTCTGTGCCTCAAGACAAAGCTCAGGACAGCTGCTAGCCCTAGTGTACGACATGGACTGACTTCTGCCAGAGTCACGCTGTGTTGCAAAGAGAGGGAGTCAGACTGTGGCAGGAACTCAGGGAACACTGCAAAGCTGCTGCAGCTTCCCCGATTTACAGACATTTCTAGGCTTTCCTCACAGACTCTGAGAACACCTTAGGTTGCACAGACCTATGAAAATAATTCTCCAACTGTAGGATATGAACCTCTCCAAGGCATCAGGGTAGTGTTATGTTGGGTCACTTGAAATATATGTGCTTAGGGAAGTAAGAACTGCTTCATCCATCACTGAGGCGACATGCTTGAAGACCTAGATCATCAAGTGAGGAAAGTGGGTGATCATGTACAAAATTTGCAATAGAGCAGCCAGACATTTAGCTCCAGGAAATGTGGCTTCTTCTTGTCAATGAGAAACTGGATGGATTTGAAGACCGTTACAGCTCTAGTTCGCTATAACACATACCTTAAAAATGTCAAGCTTTCAAGAATTACTGATATTTGAATTCATTTCTGAAGTACTTGACGGATGTTAGTCAGCTTCATTCATAGATTCCCTAGGATAAAGACAAGGTTTAACTGATGCTTCTGCTTTTTCTGTGAGATATCTCTTAAACGCTTCTTATAAATTATTTTCAATGAATTCATATTTAATTGTGTAGTAATGAATAACAACTACTTCTATTTATAAAAGACAAAAAATATGCCGTATGATCATAAGTAAAAAAGTTAACTGAAAGAAACACTAATAATAGTACTGAAAAAGAATAATGGGGAAAAATGGACTCTACTAGGAGCTCTTGTTGCGGTAGCTATATTGACTATTCTTTCAAAAAGGGTAGCAAAAAGTGATGACTGCATCAGCATTTTTTGTGATTAGATAATAAATGATGCTTTAGTCCACTTAATGAACTCCCTTACCAACTTTACTTCAGAAACCAAATGAGGCATAGGCACACAAATTTTAACAAGTCCGAAATAAGCAGGGAGGACACATGAATCATCTTGATTGATGGTTCTGAGAGCAGATCAGGAAAATCTTACTGATTTCTATGGTGTTGGACCAAAAGCCAACATATGGAGGCTTTAATTTGGTGTTTGAGAGTGCTGGAATTGGAAGTTCCAACTTTCACAAGGGCAAAAACATAAGGACCAAGAAAGTTCTTCCCAAATGGGTCGAAATGGATCTAATTTTTATGCTTCAAGGAAGAGTGAGCAAGAGCCTTACTTCCAGCCAAGAACTACAGCGCAGCTGAAGGGGACGTTTGCACTTTCCACAGTGCCATGATAATAAATTCCTTGGGACTCCCAAGGGAAGATTACGTAAATGTCTGGATTACTTCACAGCAGGTGGGGCTGCCCATGATTTTCAAAGAGCTGTTTTGGAGTGGGGATGCCTGAAGGGCTAAGGCACTACAGACACATTTGGAAGCATCTGTGCTTCAGGGTACGAGACAAAATGACCAACACCTGTATCAGCAATTCAGCAACACCTTCTGTTGCTCCAGCCCCAGAACAAAGGCCTTCCTCAAGGCCAGTGCTCTCACACTGTAAGTCTCTCGCTATAAGTTTACGAGGAAAGCACAACCAGCAACTGTCGAGAATTGCTATTTTTCACATACGCTGAAAATGTCAGAATCAAATTGAACTTAGGCATTAGAGTGATGATTTATGCTGGTTAGCAAAATATTAACAGTTGACTGCTCTTGATTTATGAGATCCTCATCTAGTTGGTTTTTGGGTTGGTTTTGTTTTGGTTTTTTTTTTTTTAAAAGCAACACATAGAGTTTGGTTTTCTTGCAAAACTTTTTTCCTCATCTTTTCATAATTTCTCTGGAGTTGTCTTCCTCTTTTCTTCTAGGAGTTTTTCCTCTTCTTTATGTCATATCTGAAGCTCTTTCTGCCATTGGTCAGAAAATAACCTATTTTTAAATTCAGAAATAATACAGAAATTATACAGAAATAGATACAGCAACACAGCACAGAAGTTTATTTTCAGAGAAATTATTCTAGAATTGGCAGTGATTAGATAATTTTTTAGCATGTTGGAGAAGACTGTTATGAATTGGTAGTTAGAGGTTACTTTCTTGCTGCTGACATAGGAAAGAAACAGACGAACCTGCAAGGCAGCAGGTATATGTGTCTGTTGTAAAACACTTTTGAATTCCTGCTAACTTAGGCATCACACTGTTGGCCTTCCTTACATTCTGTGTGCTGGTGAACCAATAAAACCTGTGTATGAAAGGTGTTCACATTTTCAGTCTCTACAGGAAATATCAGTAAAGCCATTGGGATAAAGAACTGAAGAGGCACGATGCTGCAATGAACAGCAGAAGTTCATACTCTTCTCTTTTTCTTCAATAGTGTTATTACTATATTAATGGAGATCCTGCAGGAACAGACTATTGCACACAGAAAAATCCAAGCCTGAGTAATACAATAGTAAAGATACCATTTAATCTGGATGGAGGAGAGGTTACATTTCTCAGACAGAAATAAAGGAGAGCTGCCTACATAGATGCAAGCACCAGCGGCTAAAGGCATTTCCAGCCTTGCTCTGCTGCTGCTCCAATCTGGCAACATAGTTCAGATCCATCACAAAAAACGGAGCTACACTGACTCCAGACAGAGGCCAGACAGTCTGTAGACAGGGGAAACAGATGTCTTTGCACTCACTTGTGCAAATACACCAAAGACTGTCTCAAAGCACAGGAGCAAGTGCTGTAAGTTCTGGACTGAACTTCACATTTGAGCATGCTTAGGTAGCTGGTTGGAACACTATTATGGTCACTAGTGCTCTACTCTAAACAAAAAACCTCTCCTCTACTGAGAAATCCATCCCAAGACCAGTAGTGTGTGGGCATGCTTTCCAGGACTGCAGTAATTCTCAGCTAAGGGAAATGCTGTGAATTACCATAAAAATTTAGTTCACTGGGTATATTTTCTATCCACGTAGTGACAACTTGATGGGAAATTAACTCTAAAAACATGTTTAATCTACCACCAATTATTTTTCTTTTTTCATTTTCCAATTTTCCTTTAAAAAATCAGCAATAATGAAGTCATCAAATAAAGTGAATCACATAGAACAATGTATGGACAAATGATTTATAATTTGCTAGAAGAAGTGAAGACAGAAAAAATAATAGAGCTAGCAAGTCCAAAGAAACAAAACAGACCTTCTGATTGGCATTGGAAAGAAAGGTTATTTATTTACTATTGTTCTTTGAGAGAACTGGAGGTGGAATCTTGACCTAGAAATTCAGTATGTAAGGAGAAAACACATTGTGTAAAGCTTTATGTAAAATGAGTCAACCTGTATCTTAGGTTCATTCCTAGCTGAAGTCATTGTCTTTAGGAATGCAAATGAGAGACTTGAAAGCTTGAAGGGATCTTAAGAGATCATCTATTCTATCCCTCTGACAGATGCTTCTTGAATTTCTTTCTGAACCTCCCTAGGCAGTCAGTTCCAGTCCTTCACTATCCTTATTGCTAAAAATGTTTCATAATGTCTAATGTGAATGTGCCTTGTTGTGATTTAAACTTATTATGTTTGTCTTACGCAGCACTGACATGGAGAAGTAGAACAAATTAGTCCCTTCCTTTTTGCAATGGCCTTTTATGAATCTGAAGATTGTTACAACTGCTTTCCTACTAGTCTCTCCTTCTAGGCTAGACAACCCTAATTCACTCAATTGTCCTCTGTGAGCAAATTTTCTAGACCTAATATCCTGCCTCTAGTTCCACCTGGACTGTCTTTACCTGGTCCGCAATCCTTCTTGAAGTGTGGCACTCAAAATACAGTGTTTTAGCTAAGGCCTATCATTTGCAGCAGAGCAAAAGGATTATTTAGTAGCTCTGCTTTTTTTTCTGCATCCCAGCACTCAACTTGCATCTCCTGCATCAGCAGGACATAGCTACAGTATTGAGCATATGATCTACTGTATCCTCAGATTCTTTGCTTTGGAGCAGCTGCCTAAATAATTCCATATTCTGTATTTGTGCAATTAAATATTTCTGAAGGATTTCACTTTTCCATATGGGACAAAGTTCTAATTTTTCTTGCTGTCATCTTCAGATTGAAGGTATTGTCTTTAGGTACCGTTCTGAACTCTAGTCTGTCCTCCAGCAAACACCTAATCCCTCCACTAAGGGGAAGGATAGGTATCATCTGTAAATTTACTAAGCATATTTCTGTTTCATTGTCCCAACCAGTAATGGTAGTTTTGGATAGCAGCAAAAGTAGACATCTCCACTTAATACCTATATCATTTTGATATTGTACCACTGGTGAATGTCCAGCCATTTCTCAAACAGTCTTTCACTTACCTTATAGTACTTCCATTTGGCACATTTCTGTGCTTGCTCAGGAAAGTAGTACATGTGACTATAAATGCCTTGCTGGTCAAGGTGTATGCACCTAGGAAGTGACTCAGCCAGGTATGCACACACACATGGCTAGTGCCATTTTGATACCTGAAAGTATTTCCAAGGGCCTAGAAGACAAGACACAAAGCCAATGGGAGACTTGCACTACTTTGGAGCAGTATGTGAAGAGTGGGCAAGACAACTTAAAAAGCCTGAAAGAACAATGTCTCAAGTTAGAAGGAGCTGGCTACTGTTCTTCTTGTGCCTCTTTGCTCAGACTGTAAGACAGATATAAAAAAAATCAGGTGAGCCTCACATGACTTCCCTGTTCTGTTGTATACCTTCCTAAACAGCTGTCTTGAATGATTAAGAACACCAAACACTATCTGTAATTGAGCAGCAAACCTTTTGCTTATGATTTATTTTATGTAAACAGTGTGCAAGGCCAAGTTGAGCGTGATTAGAGCAGGTGGATGTCACTGGCCAAGGAGGTGATTGCTCATCCCCTATGAACACCTGAGCACACCTAGCGGGAAGAGAAGTTTCCAGAGGGCATGGTGGTGCCAACAGGCAGAGAAAAATAGATATTGTGTGGACAATCTGATGCTGCCTGACTGATCTGCAGCAGTATATGGACAAGGTAAATGCTAACAATTTTTGTTGCACAACATGTTATTTGCTCAATAGATTTAAAGGCACTCACAGAAGTGGGGTTTGAGGGGAGAAGTGAATGATGATTGTAGTGTGCAATCTCTTGTGCTAAATTGCCTTGGTACTAAAGGAAGGGAAGGAGGCTGAAGTGTTGGCAATTTATAGAACAGTCATGGGAGAGATCCATGTAAGAGAGATCCATGTAAGTACAGACTAGCTGAGCTGCAGACCACCTGAAATCCATACTTGGTGAAGTATAGAACTAGTGTACACAGGGTCAAACATGTAGGGAAAGAGCTCATGTCTTTGTAAGAAGAAATTCTGTCATGTAAATCTATGGGAGGATTTTGGCTGGTTTGATTGCTTGTCTTTTGGAGCCCAGTTAAGAAGTGAAAAAAGTATATCCGGTTAATGCAGTCAGCCTGGGTATATGAAAGGTTTTCCTAAGTTAGTTCAATGAAGACTCAAGGCCTGTAAGCAGTCCTGGGAGAAAGAGGAGGTCCTTGAATGTATAAAAGATCAAAAGGTGTGAGTAAATGTCTATAACAGAGTTCAACAGGTTTCTGTGTTGTCTAGCTCAGTCACAAGTGACCTAGAAAAGGGAATGAATGACAAACTGACAGTTTTGTAATGATACATGAAGGTCAACACGGAAGAAGTGTATATGGGGTTTAGAAGGCAATAAAATAGATAAAATTTAGCATAGGTAATTGTGAAGTGATGCATGCAGATAAAATCAATCTAAATTTCATATATAACATTATCTGACCAAACCATTACCACTCAGGTGAGACCTTGATATTTTCATGGAACTATTATAAACTCAGTTTAATGCTTAGCAGCAGGTGAAAAGCAAAAATAATGTCAGAAATTACTTGAGAAAAATAGAGACTAGAGCAGAACGTAATTTACAATGAAAATCTGTGGCTCACTCCATCTTGTATGTTATGTGTCCTTAGAAAGTGTGTAACAGAACTGGAAAAAAATCAGCAAAGAGTAGCAAGAGTGAACAAAGGTTTGGAATAATATCTTTATGAGGAACAACAAAGTATGCTAGGACTATCAACTTTGAAAGAGGCAACAGAGGAAGAATAGGACATAGATCAGTTGCTCACTGTTTCTTCCAATATTCTATTTTCACAGAAGACATTAAATAGAGCTTGCACTTTACAGGAAACAAAATGAAGGACACGGATCTTCACACTTATGGTTAACCTGAAGAACTCCTTTGTTACAGGAAGCTGTAAATGGTCGTAGTTTACAATAGGGTTCAAGAGTTCAAGTTCATAGCAGAAAAATCCATTGAGAGTTGCTGAATATATAGAAGCTATTTCTGGAAGTCCCAGTATTACATGTGATTGGAGCCTGGGGGTTTATATAGGTAAATATCACCACATGCTTCCCCTATTCTTGTATTTTTTTTCTAAGCCTATCTGCTTTAGGCAAGTGTCAAAGACAGGATGGGCTTTGGGTATAACCCAGTATGAATGTTCTCTGCTGATGAAAGAGAAATGTTTGCTAGGGACCTGGCGAAACTGTTTAAGATTGGCAGTAACCTGAGTTACGACCTACAGTGAGTGAGCAGGGATTGAGAACAAACCTGGAAAAAAGGAGGTACCTTGCAAAGACATAGTGGTAGGAGGGAGATATTTTTAAATCCTTTTTTATCTTTATACTATCTTCTGTAGTCTAAAAAAAACCCTCTTATAATGTCTGTTGAAATAAAACCTGATCTGTTACTATAAAAAAATCTTCTGTTCTTTTTGGAGTACTCAATTCTGAGGTAAAGACTCAGTTTGCCCCTATCAAAGGTTTAACTGACTTAGTCCTATCATACACTATGTCTTCTGTCCTGGTAATCCTAACAGCTTCATACAAAAACCTTTCTTTGCTTGCTGTCCTGATTTGGCAATATGCAGTGTACTGTAGGACTGCAATAGAGTCAAGTGACAAATTTATAAGAACAGAATCACAGATTTTTTTATTGATAAAATAACGTTAACTATGGAAGACATATAAGAAATGCCTAGTTTTCAATAACTTGTGGTGATTTCTCTAATGGGTTCCTCAGACATCACCATCATAAATTACTATTCAAGAGGAATAAAGCTTGCATCTCTGCAGAAATGTTTTGACAGGGAAGATAAAAACTGAGTAATAAAAATGGGATGAGATTAAATAACAGAAAATGTGGAGTCATGTACTTATAAAAATATCTGGTATGCACTAAAGCTCACCACTGGGAAATAGGTAAGGAGGATGACATCTCTGCAGTGCTTCCACGTAACAGGGTGACAAGCTCCTGGTATACACAGGAAAGGTATTTTCAACTATCAAAGAAAAAGCTTAGCTGAAGACACCAGTTATGTGCAATCTATGAATGATTCTTGGCAGGCAAGTTCAAGAAAGAGTTACTGAATGTAGAATAAAAGCAACAATGGAAAAGACTGGAGCATAGGATGGCTTATGATGAAAGAGTAGAGGAGCTTGGCTAGTTTAGTGAACAGAAGACTAAGCAGGATTATGTAAATGTAGGTGTGAAAGAGCAAAAAGGGAGAACTGTTAATTAAGCTAGAATTCAGTTTATTTAAGAACTAGAAGGTGGGACTACCTTTGAAAATAAGTAAATTGCAAACCAGAAAGGAGTCCCAAAGCATTACTGAAGTGAGGTTTAAGGATGGCTCTCAAATCAGAGTAATGGAAGCAAAAACCCACTCTAAAACTACTGCTTTTGAGATTAAGGGGCGATTTAGGAAAATAATGGTTTGCTATGGTGCCTGCAGTAGCAAAAGACTGGGCCTGACAGCACAGAGTATTCTTTTTAACCTAATGTTTCTGAGCCTAGGAGTCATAAGTCATCCTCCTAGAAGTAACCAGGCTCGAACTTGAGCAAAAAAAACACCAACAAAACAAAACAACAATAACAACAACAACAACCACCAAAACCAAAAACCAAACCTGAATGTATAGGTATATTTTTAGAAACAGAAATTGCTGCCTGAATGCAGCGTAGTGGATTAATGCATTGCTTTAATAGACTGGCCCTCTGCCTCTACGGCTAATTTAAATTCTTCCAAGAACAAAGTGATTAAAAATCTTTCTGATTTGTCAAGGGTGAAGGATGGTCACCAGAAAACTGAGCCAAAGGATTTAGGTTTAGCTGTTAGGAATACACATTAGAAGAAATCAGGGCTCTGTGCTCAGAAATCAAATTCGTAACAGAAGAAAACAGTGCTAATACAGGATGGCTTAAAAAAATACAGATCAACTTAAAAAGGCAATATATGTGCAGTTGCGGTAAAGTGAAAAGGTACAAAATTTTTAAATGGCTAATGTTGTGATATTCAGTATTTAAATGTATATGAAAGTACATTTTTCTGGTTTGCTCAATGCAGCCAACAAAGATCTATAGAACTACAAAATAATAATAATAATAATAATAATAATAATAATAATAATAGTTTGCTAAAGACAAAAAACGACTGGAAAATAAGGGTTGTAGCTGGTTCTGTATTACCTGTTCTAGCTCCATGTTGATTAGGACAAGGCTACTTGGGTATGGATATGGTGGGCTTTCTACTTTATCTGTTGAGGAAAAAAGAGACACAACTTTTATTATACACACCTTTTCCCAAACTGTGGAAAAGATAGTTGGCTTTTTGGGATTCAATAAAGTTAATTCCACATTCCTAAAAGTCAGCAAGCATTCTACAGTGGTATCTGTGACAGATTTTCTTTTGGGAAATCAGAGACCAGTGTCTGTCTATATTAGCAGGATTAACAGTGGCAGGACTGGTGTGAAGGGGCTTGGAGTTACTTTGAATGAAATATATAGATCTGCTGTGCCTTTGTAATGGTGTAATTAGTAGTGCTTACATAGCACCATAGCACAGGTATGCTACTCCCACGTGGAGTACTGCGTCCAGCTGTGGGGGCCCCAGTACAGGGGAGACATGGAGCTGTTGGAGTGAGTCCAGAGGAGGGCCACGAAGCTGATCAAAGGGCTGGAGCACCTCTCCTATGAGGACAGGCTGAGAGAGTTGGGTTGTTCAGCCTGGAGAAAAGAAGGCTCCAGGGAGACCTAATTGCGGCTTACAAGTACCTGAAGGGGCCTACAGGAAAGATGGTGAGGGACTGTTTATCAGGGAGTGTAGTGACAGGACAAGGGGTAATGGGTTTAAGCTGAAGGAGGGTCGATTTAGATGAGATGTTAGAAAGAAATTCTTTACTGTGAGGGTGGTGAGGCACTGGAACAGGTTGCCCAGAGAGGTTGTGGATGCCCCATCCCTGAAAGTGTTCAAGACCAGGTTGGATGAGGCTTTGGGCAACGTGGTCTAGTGGAGGGTGTCCCTGCCCATGGCAGGGGGGTTGGAACTAGATGGTCTCTGAGGTCCCTTCCAACCCAAACCATTCTATCATTCTATGATTCTATGAAGTGTAACTCAAGTATTGCGGCTGCCTGACTGCACAATTAGGCAAATATTAGTTGTATGGATTGGCATGTGAACTGATGTTACTGAGAGTATTGATCTCTGAATTCTTTTATCCAAGGACTAGTGTGCATAACGTAAACAAGTTAAAACAAGAAAATACTAAGTTTTGCATTACTGATACCTCTTGAAATGAGAATTGTAGATAAAATGCTGGCATCCATGCCTGCTTAGAATGGTAGAAGTATTCGAACCACTGTATACAGAATGCATAGTCAGTGTCTATAATAAGAGACAAAAGGACTTAAGTGTAGCAAAGGGGATGAACAGTGAACAGACAAGGCAAAATTAATTCAGAAGTTGTTAACAGGGGTCCTTCATATGCAAGATTTACTCTTGACTTCAGTGAATTGTGACTTGTGCCCCAACTAATGAAAATCTCAGGTTCAGGGGAAAAAAACTGTTGAATCTTGCACTGGAAAGAATTAGTCCTCTTCACCTTTTGGTATGAAATAAAATAAGGAAGCATGCACAGGTAGTCCCACAGGGGTTTTCCTTCTTGTGACAATGACAAGGATGCATTATCGCAGAGAACCAATTATTCTGTAACTCTTTTTTATGAAGAAGAAAAGGAATTTTGATTCTTCAAATCTGAAGACAGCTATGCTTTTTAAGTTTGAAAATGGGAGGAAGAATTTCTTAGGGCAGAAATGATTTGCTCTTCTCTGCCATCTTCTTTGTTGCTGAAGGAATCAGAGTATGAGTGATTCATTCTTTATCAACCTTGCCAAAAAAGGGCTTCCTCATCTCCTGTCCTAAAAAGCTATTTTCCCTTGTGCTGTTGTTATTAGGTGCTTTGTGGATCTAGTGGGAAGATGGGACTGTCAAAGATCTTTTTTCATTGTTTTCACTCCCTTTCTAACAACATATTACATTCAAAAAGCAATATCCTGCTAGAGCATTGGCTACTTTCATTTTTACTTTCCAAAGCTAGGGTCAGAGAAGAAGCCACGCTTCCACACAACTCAGCTGACTGAGTTAAACTTCAGCACTTACCACAACACACAGAACCAAGATAACAGTTTTCAAAAATGAAAGAATTTTGCACCATTAGCAACCTCCATTGCTATAACTCAATGCCAGCGTACAGGCATTCCTGGTAGCAACATTGACAGCTGTAGCATAAGCATCCTGTAGGCAATATTACCTCCGTGAGTGAAAGTTCTTAAACACCATATATTTGTCTATGCTATGCACAGTTATTCTGCCCTTAGAAACCACACTAGGAGCAGATTGCAGCAAGAGAGTTCAATCTTGGTAAACTCTTAGAGAGTCAAATAACCAAACGAGGGTAAAGTTCTGCTGCCATGAAGGGTGGGGTGGGAGGACATGATGTCGTATTGAAGATGATTTGTCTTCAAATCACGCAGAGATTTCAGATGATCAATTTTAGCCTTAACAGTACCCCAATGAGATAAAGAAGTGTATTCACATGGAGAGAATAAAAAACTATATCTGTTTACATCTGGTTTTGTCTTGTAATCTCAGGATTATGATTCCTTTGCGTTTGCCCCCAGACAAATGTGTGTCACAATAGCATTTGAAGGTATATAGTGGGATTACACATGGATACACAAATTTGTGTAAGTGATCAAGGGAAAAAAGAAAGGTTAAAAAGACACAAGGAGAAGGAAGGTGGCAAGTATGAATGTTGGCCCTACTATTTCCACTGTTTCAACATGTATCTTAATGTTGGTAAAAACTCTTTCTTCTCTTTCTCTCACAACCTAAACACCTTTATCTTATTTTTTATTGTATCTGTCAAAGAAGTTTGACATTTAATAGATATTTTCCTATAATTATGCCTCCATTACTTTGTACTTTGGAAGCCCGCCGTAAATAATGAATACTGAACCTAGAAAGACAGGTGGTGCTTAAACATCTGTACAGTGTATTGCTTGACTGCTAGAGGGAGCAAAGATTTGAAGAATACTAACTGATAATGATGTAAATACAAAAAAGATAGTCATAAGGGTTTCTGGCAAGCCTTCAGTATAAATTACCCTCAAGAGATTGCAAGCTCTCGCAGAATGTGTATATCCAGACAGTCAACGCTGCTAGATCAGCTATGAACATAGCCTTTGCTTTAAGACAGCTGAAAGAAAAGTGCCTGAAATAAAGAAGTCTCTTTACTTGGCTTTCACAGTTGACATAAAAACTTCAATCTAGACAGACAGAAATTTTCCAGGCACTGAAAGAGTTGTTTTCTTTTGAATCCTTATCTTTGGATCTTCTCACAAAGTCATGCGAGTTCAGCGTGATAGTAATCTTTGTGACAGATTTGAAATGCACAGTGGTGTTAAACAGGGATGTGTTCTGGCAGTAACTCTCTTCAGTACAGAATTTCCTTTGCTTTTAAATCATGTTTTCTCTATGTTCCTCAACAGGTACATTTCCACACAAAAATTGGATGAAAAAACAAGTGCCTGCTGATTGGTAAACAGGTTTTATACTGGTATCATCACACTCAGTGCATATAAAGATGGTGAATGTTAAAGCCTTTGAGTGCCTTTCTATTATCTTGCAATGTGTTTGAACTAATTGTCCACCTAAGGAAAAAACCTTGACTATATGCCAGCTATATTAGTTGATCTGAAAGTAGATGTACAACAGTAGCTCTGCATGTGGTTTTCTTTGTCATTTGATCAGGTTCAAATAACTTATTGCCACATATTGATATTAACTCTCCCATTAAAAAGGTAGCTGTAAAAATTCAGTCAATGGGAAAGCAGCCAATGAAGGGTGAACACCAAGATACATACCATGAGATGTGCATTGTGCTATAGTATATTAGGGCATGGAAAACTTGTAGTATGAATGAAGAAATATTGATCACTTTTTCCTTGGGAAGGGTGGACTCTTTCCTGCATCATAAGCATCCATCAGAGTAGTGCTTAAAGGATGTGAGAAATCAAAGCTATATAGCCTGATAAGAATTTTTATTTAAAGATATATCCTTTATCTTGTTTACTTGCTTCTTTGTGAAGCTGCTTGTTTGTGAAAATTCAAAGTATTAAAAATTTCTAAGAATTTCCTGACTGCCTCTGTCATGTCAATAATAATTAATCCATATTTTTTACAACTCAATGGGCTATCTCTAAAATATGTCTTAGTAAATTAAAAAGTATCATTTTTCTGATAAAAAATGGAATAATATACCTTTTTTTAACTTGCTGGCAAAGAATCATGTATACTTTTTTCTTCATTTAAATAGTGCCATCTTAGTGTCCTTCATGCAGAAAGATATTTTCACCCCTTTCCTTGCTGTTCTTGGCCTTTAAAGAACTGCCTACTTGGAAAAAACTAGGAATTTCTGTTGTACTGTGGGAATATTACATGACTAAAACTCAGTCCAGGCTGAGTTCCTATTATCTAGACAAGAAGAACTGAAAATAAAATTTTCTTTGTGGTGGAATATCAATTCTATTTTTAGTATACTGGCCATACTAGCATGAATGTTTAAAAGGAAACAAGAATTCTATCAGGATTTTGGTTTTGATTTCTTTTGGTTTTTTACAAAGTGTTTTCTAATTTTGTCAGTCTAGCCTCTTTACTACAGCTACAAAGGCTACAGTTTTGTGGAAGAAATATAAACTTAAAGCTGGCATCCAAGTGACTGTGTCATATGTTCAGCATTGCTGTCAGTCAGTACCACTTTTGACCTGGTGATCGGTTACACTTCCCACTCCTCAGCTCCACATCACCTCCTTCTGAATTTTGTTCTGTGCAACACAGCACAACTTCATTCAGAGAAACCATCCAAATTGCTTGTATTTTCCTGGGATTGATTTTGTAGCATCTGAAGTAGAAGTGGTAGTTTTCTCGGTGTGCTCACTAGGTAACCCAAAATTGATTTAAGAAGGACCTGGTCTGAATAGATCAATTCAGGGCATAGTGACCCACTATTGACAAGGGTAACATAAATTCTGGCTTAAAAAATTACAGTGAAGCAGAAAGTAGGTTTTGATTTATGTATCAGATTCTTCTTTCCTGTTTCCATGAGATGGATAATATAACCTGAATCCAATCATTCCTAAACATTTCCTTGGGGCTGTGATATTTTAAGGGGAAAAAACCAATAGTGTCTTACACTTCATGAAATGGCACTCAGGAAACTCCACCAGTTTAACACTTTATAATATTCAGTAGCCCTCTAACTAATGCCACAGCAATGAGATCTCTGAGGAATACTGAAAAGCTGACATTTGGAAATGAGATTTTTGCATTCACTCTTATGCTAATCCGCCTGATACTCTTACTTTATTTTGCAGCAACACAGTAATACACTTTATATAGGGGAAGTGAAATTACTGCCACTGTGTACAGCCTCAAAAGGGCTTGATACAGTACCTGAGTGCATGGTGCAACTACAATATTTTGAGCCAACTGGCATACTGAATCCTCTAGCTGTCCAACAGATGTCCATGGTATGAACCATCTCTACAAGCAGCAAGTATTCTCTAATGTAAAACCACTCTAACTTCACACAGGAGGCCAAAGCACCAAGCTGAGTGAATCTGATGTTCACCCAGCTAACAAGCTTAAACTGCCTTATTGAAATTATGTTGATTTATTACCAAGATCAAGCTGCTGCCATCATAGTGAATAACATTATAATATTTAAGTACAAGTAAAGTGAAGCATTCTTAATGTTTTGACATTGTTAACACATCATATATGGACATTATATTTATAATAATAAAATCTTAAAGCTTCTATAAAACAAAAGTGTTACCAGCCTGTCTTGTTAATTTCACTTATAAATCTTTGTGATACTGTTCTGATTTCTTAGGCTTCCAACTCATTTAATGAATTGTGATAATTATCTATCTATTGCTTCTTAATCAGGCTTATACTGTAAATGGGGGGAATTCTTCTAAACACTTTCATACTTATGGTGCATGGAAGTTTGAAAACAGAGCTTTGCTACATGTCTGGGTTTAGAAACCTCTCTTTAGTGAGCAGAGCAAAATTAGAAAATCATGCTCAATAGTATAGTGTAATTATAAGTATCTTCCATCTGAATGTCTGAAGGTTGTCTTCCACCTCTGTTTGTGGTCCTGTCACCTTGTTCTGATTCCAAAGAGTGCAGCAGCCCTCATACTAGTTCAGCTGGTAGTAGAAGAAAGATTTTTGGAGAGGGGCTTAGTGTGCAAAAAGATTTGAATCAAACCTGTTTTGGCTGGGAGGAAAGAAGTGTGGCAATGGCCTTCTAGGGAAGCCAAAGTGTTATAGCAGTACCTTGTAATGTCCCTTCATAAACTATGCTGTGCTATTCCCACATATGGGCAGGGATCTCATTTCTTCTGATCATATAAAAAAATATTGTTGCTAAGATTTTTTTTTAATTCGTTTTTGTTGGTTTTATTCCTATTTGTGATTCCAGCCAAAGGCATTCACCTGAATCCCCATATATTTTTAATCTACAACTGTGTGGTAAAGATTTTTATGTTCTTGGGGCAATTGCAAAATATGTTCAGTCACCGCAGTAGTAAGAGAAGGTAATTTTTGCAGCTTACAGTCCTAGGCTGTCTATTGCAGCCATGTACCACGTACTCCTCCCTTCTCAAGCTATGTCCCATGTACCAAGATGATACGGAGTCCATAGACTGCTTCGATACCATTGCAGATACTCCTTCTATTTCAGGGGATTTCTAGAAGTTGATTTTGTGGCCACTTTTAGCCACCCAGGTGTTGTAAAGGAGGTGTAATGCAAGGGAGAATCTGGCCTGGAATTCAGAAGTGTTTTGAATCTTTTGAAGGTAAAATATTCCATACATTTGTAATTGGTATCTTGATAACTATTTCATAATTTTTGATGGAGTAAGTGGGAAGAACTTTTTTACTGTGGTATACATAATGTAGTTGTTGCATTTCCAGCTGGCTGTTTAATTTCTTTCCTTAAATCTGAGTTATTTTTTCTTAGAGCATTTGTTTTGTTTTTCTTCTAGTGTCATGTCTATAATAGAATTATAATGGGTGTATTCTGCATGAATTGGTGCTTTTAATTGTGACCAGATATCTTTTCCATTCATGAAAGGTTATTTTGGATGCTTCCTCCTTTTCTCTGTATTCCCTTATGAATTATTGTTTCTTCAGTCTTCTCATCACTGAGTTATTATAGCTGGATCCCATCCATGAAAACTTTTGATTTTAAACTATGGATGAGCTGAACCATTACTTCTTAATTTCAAAAAGGACTTCTGCTGACTGTACTATTTTGGTAACTGCCATCATTTTATTCATGTTGAAAATGTTAGATGGTAGCTCCTTAAATTAATAATGGAATGTCATCCACGCATGGTATTAGACTAATATACATCAAATGATATGGGATGATGAAACCTGACATAATCTAATGAGGAGTGATGCATGCTTCAGAAGTACACTGCAGGGCTCTTATTTTTTAATTATTTGTTCAAAACGTCCAGAAGCAGAGAAATAGCTGCAGGACATGGAGCACTGCCAGCAAATCCTAGGAAATACAACAAGTCACTGAAATGTTTTCAATACTGATCAACAGTTTTTCTGTACTGTTTGTGATGAGCTACCAGACACCGACATGCAATCATATTTGCACAAACCAGTTCAGTTGCTAATGTGCACTGTTATTACTGTGGGCCTTCCTTAGGCAAGTTTACTTTATATGCAATACACTACATTAAATTGCTATGTCTTTTAAATAGTTCTTAAATAGGAACTATTGTTATGAGGCATTTGGATGCCTGAAAATATAATTCTTTGCCCCTAGCGTATAACCTGGTTTACCTAGTTTCTTGTAGTCAGTTAACTACTTTTTGGTCTACTCACATAGTAGCTGTCCCGCATCTGAAAGTTTTAAGGGTAAACATAAAAGCCTTTATTTGGAAGGACTTTCTTTTGTACCCCATGATTTACAATGTGGCTGTAACCCATACCCAGACTGTCACCTCCAGAAGTGAAACTACAGCAGGAAAAAGTTGAAGTGTAATATACTAAACGTGATGCTTCATTTTCCCTAGTAGGTTCTGTAAGTGAGATCCTGGAGTTTTATAAGGAAAATTGGAGTTCCCAGGGAAGTGCTGACTAAGGCTTCTATGACGTGTTTTAATCATATCTGTTGTATGGAGGTTGCTAACAGGTCTCATTTCTAACAACATAGATTCCTTATTGGATAATTATTACTAATATTTATTTTAATTCAACTCACATTTGCATGTGAGAACACTTTCTGGCAGAACCAAAAAATACGTTCTGTGGCTCAATCTTCCAGTTTGCACTGATAGGAACTATATAAAACTAAGATTTTTTAACATATGAAAAATTTTAAAACTATGGACATCAGAAAAAAATGCTGAAGATATTAAAATACATTTATATGGTCATATTCTCAGCTGTGAATACTGCTAGGTTTAAATATCTCTTTTTTTGTTTTAAGTCATATTAATTCAATCTGTGAAATTTTACTGTATATGTGCTCTTTTGCAGACTTGAGTGTGCTGTTACAATGTACTGTTATGCCAGTTTTCTCCCTACCACAGTGCTCACAAACTTCTTTAAAACTCTTCTGATTTCTTTAGGATAGCAAGCTGAGGTTGCAGATGATGCAAGGCACATCCCTCCCAGGAGATGGTGTCTTGCCTGAAATGAGTCTGCATATGGTCTGAGCACTTCTTTCCACTGTGGCACATTGATTCAATTCATTGCATTTAATTTGTGGGACTCCTTATAATGTGACACATTGTTCTGTGCTATTGGATCATTTATCCTCTGAAGCTAATGAATAAGAAAAAAGAATTAAAAGTTTCACAGGGGCAAGACTGATGGGACTTAGTGCTGGGTTTCTGGCCTGACAGAGGAATTCCTCAGGCTGTAGTTTGATAAACTTAACCTTCCAAATGATGCTTTGTAATTCCCAAAAGAAATCTTCTGCTCCAAGGATAAAGATTCATTTTAAACTAAGGTCTAGCTGGAATTCATGTGAGATTTCAAATGTGAAATCACGTAGGGTATCTATCCTTTTATCTGATGTCAAAATGAAAAGTTTTTAGAGCCCCTTGTGTTGTGTATTTCCAAACATCTGACCAATAGAGTGGTCATTTTATGTAGGCACAAGGCAGCTCAATCCCAGAGAACTTAAGGCAGTTTAGCAAAAATATTCCTATCAGTGAGTTTTCCATGCGTCATTGAAACTGTTTGCTATTTCCACTGTAACTTTGTGGATCTTCATTTGAACATTGGAAGGTACATTGACACTTGTTTGTTAATTCTTCTCTGTCACATGGTTTGCATTTCCTTTGCACAAAACTCTTTGGCACTGTCCTCTCCTGATGTACTGTGGGAAGGGAGGAGGGGGGCAGAGAATGGCAAGGATGTTGCAAAACTGCCCAAAAAGGAAGCAGTTTTATGTTCTAATTATTTTTCAGTTTTCTAGAAAAAATTAGCTATGATTGCATATATGGACTTCCATGCAGAGAGTAAGCATAGAAATAACGGTTTTATTAGCATGTTTGCCTGAACCTAGGGGTTTGAAAATGTTGTATTGAAATATTAGAGGACAATCATTGCACTGATTTATGGGTGTCTTTTTTATAGACTCTTATGATTTCCTAATGTAAAAACATCCATGATAATCTAAAGGTAACACAAACAAGATTCAGTCTCATAAAAATCCTGAGCTTTCTGATAGTGAAATTAACAAATTTATATAAATAGGATAGGCTAGGCTAGGCTAGGCTAGGCTAGGCTAGGATAGAATCGAATCGAATCGAATCAAATCAAATCTTTCAGTTGGAAGGCTCTTACAACGATCATCTAGTCCAACTGCCTGACCAATTCAGGGCTGACCAAAAGTTAAAGCATGTTACTAAGGGCATTGTCCAAACGCCTCTTAAACGCTGACAGGCTTGGGGCATTGACCATCTCTCTAGGAGGCCTGTTCAGTGTTTGACCACCCTCTCAGTAAAGAAATGTTTCCTCATGCCCAGTCTGAACCTCCCCTGGTGCAGCTTTGAACCATTGCCACATGTCCTATCACTGGATCCCAGGGAGAAGAGCTCAGCACCTCCCTCTCCACCTCCCTCCTCAGGAAGCTGTAGAGAGCAATGAGGTCACCCCTCAGCCTCCTCTCCTCCAAACTAGACAAACCCAAAGTCCTTAGCTGCTCCTCACAGGACATGCCTTCCAGCCCTTCCACCGGCTGTGTTCCCCTCCTCCAGACGCATTCAAGGACCTTCACATCATTCTTAAATGATGGGACCCAGAACTGCACACAACACTCAAGGTCAGGCCTCACCATCACTAAATACAGCGGGACAATCCCCTCCTTTGACCAGCTGGCTATGCCATGTTTGATGCCCCCCAGGATGGGGTTTGCCCTCTTGGCTGGCAGGGCACACTGCTGGCTCATAGTCAGCTGCTGTCGACCTGCACCCCCAGATCCCTTTCTGCAGGGCTGCTCTCCAGCCACTCCTCTCCCAGTTTGTACTTGTGTCCAGCATTACTCCATCCCAGGTGCTGAGTCTGGCATTTGTTCTTGTTAGACTTCATGCCACTGATGATGGCCCAATGCTCCAATCTATCAAGATCCCTCTGCAAGGCCTCTCACCCTTGCGAAAGTCAACAGCACCTCCCAGTTTGGCATCATCAGCGAACTTGCTAATGACACATTCCATTCCTGCATTCAGATGATCGACAACTATTTTGAACCGAACTCGCCCAAGAATTAAGCCTTGAGGAACACTGCTGGTGACCAGTCACCAGCCACATGTAGCCTCATTCACTGTGACCTGCTGAGCTCTGCCCTTCAGCCAGTTCTTCACCCAGTGCACCGTGAACCTGCTCATCTCACAGATGGACTTGTCCAGAAGGATACTGTGAGGGACAGCATCAGAAGCCTTACTAAAATCCAGAAAAACTACATCCACCACCTTCCCTTCATTCATGAGGCAGGTGACATTATCATAGAAGAATATCAAAAAAGGATATGAAATTAGTTAAACAGAACTTTCCCTTTGTTAACCCATGTTGACTATGCCTGAGAATTGCTGGGTCTTCCCTCATACCATTCTTATAAATTGGAATAATACTGGCTAGCTTCCAGTCAGCGTGGACCTCCCCAGACTCCCAAGACCATTGATAGATGATTGAGAGGGGTCCTGCCATAACATCAGGTAGCTCCTTCAGTATTCTGGGGTGAATCCCACCAGGCCCCATGGACTTGTGAACATTCAGCTGATACAGCTCATCCCTTATAATTTCGGTGTCCACAAGTGGAAAGTCACTATTCCCACTCATATTCCTCTGACTCAGGGGACTGGGCAGCCCAATATCTGTCAGTTTTATTAAAGACTGAGGCAAAAAAAGCATTGAATGTCTCTGCTTTTTTTTTCATCCCTATTAGTCAAGTGACCATCTTCAACCAGTATCAGTCTGATGTTATCTTTAGATCTCCCCTTCCTATTAATGTACATAAAAAAGCCCTTCTTGTTTGACACAGCACTGGCCAGTTTCAACTCTAACTGAGCTTTGGCCTTTCGTGTCTTCTCCCTTGTCGTGGTTTTACCCCAGCCAGCAGCTAAGCACCACGCAGCCGCTCACTCGCTCCCCTCGCATCAGGATGGGGGAGAGAATTGGAAAAGTTAAAGTGAGAAAACTCGTGGGTTGAGATAAAGACATTTTAATAGGTAAAGCAAAAGCCGCGCGCACAAGCAAAGCAAAGCAAGGAATTCATTCACCACTCCCCATGGGCAGGCAGGTGTTCAGCCATCTCCAGGGAAGCAGGGCCCTGTCACGCGTAACGGTTACTTGGGAAGACAAACGCCATCACTCCGAACGCCGCCGCCCCCCCCTTCTCTTCCCCCCAAGCTCCTTATAAACTGAGCATGACGTCATATGGTATGGAATATCCCTTTGGTCAGTTTGGGTCACCTGTCCTGTCTGTCTCCTCCCAACTTCTTGTGCACTCCCAGCCATCCCGCTGGCAGGGCAGTGCAAGAAGCAGAAAAGGCCTTGGCCCTGTGTAAACACTGCTCAACAATAAGTCCATAGAACAAAAACATCTCTATATTATCAACACTGTCTCCAGCACAAATCCAAAACATATCCTCACACTAGCTACTATGAAGAAAATCAACCCTCTCAGCTAAAACCAGGACATCCCTGCATATACAAATCACAGTTCTATAATCTTTCCATGAAGCCTAACCTTGCTTCCAAAGATCATACAATTTCTTTTTCCTCTTTAGCTCCATGAGGAGTTCCCTGTTCAGTCAAGCTGATCTTCTGCCCTGCTTGCCTGACTTATAAATTAAATTAATACAAGCACATCATCTTTCAAACATACACAGTTTAATAATTGGTCACCAGAACTGTGGAAATCAAATGGTGTTTTGTCCCAAAATCAAATCAAGTAATGTTTTGTCATAATAACAATAATGTAGAAGTTTATTTTACTTGTGTGTTGGGTTTGTGTGGCAAGGTTTTGGTAGGGGGGGGCGGGGGCTACAGGGGTGGCTTCTGTGAGAAGTTGCTAGAAGCTCCCCCTGTGTCTGATAGAGCCAATGCCAGCCGGCTCCAAGACGGACCCGCCGCTAGCCAAGGCCAAGCCAATCAGCGCCTCTGTGATAACATATTTAAAAAGAAGAAAAACACTTAGAGAGAGAGAGCTTTTGCAGCCAGAGAGAGGAGTGAGAAGATGTAAGAAGCTCTGCAGACACCAAGGTCAGTGCAGAAGGAGGGGGAGGAGGTGCTCCAGGCGCCGGAGCAGAGATCCCCCTGCAGCCCGTGGTGAAGACCATGGTGAAGCAGGCTGTCCCCCTGCAGCCCATGGAGGAAGGATGAGGGGGTGTAGAGATTCCACCTGCAGCCCGTGGAGGACCCCACGCCGGAGCAGGTGGAGGCACCTGAAGGAGGCTGTGGCCCGTGGGAAGCCCACGCTGGAGCAAGTTCCTGGCCGGACCGGTGGACCATGAAGAAGCAGGTTTGCTGGCAGGACTTGTGACCCCGTGGGGGACCCCATGCTGGAGCAGTTTGCTCCTGAAGGTCTGCACCCCGTGAGAGGGACTCCATGCTGGAGCAGGGGAACGATGAGAGGAGTCCTCCCCCTGAGGATGACGAAGTGGCAGAAACAACATGAAATGAACCGACCGGAACCCCCGTTCCCCTGTGCCGCTGAGGGGGGGAAGGTTGAAGCCAGGAGTGAAGTTGAGCCCGGGAAGATGGGAGGGGTGGGGGGAGGTGTTTTAAGATTTGATTTTATTTCTCATTCCTCTACTCTGTTTTGCTTAGTAATAAATTAGATTAATTCCCTCTCTAAGTTCGGTCTGTTTTGCTCGTGACAACAATTAGTGAGTGATCTCTCCCTGTCATTATCTCGACCCATAAGCTTTTCGTTATACTTTTTCTCCCCTGTTTAGTGAATGAGGGGAGTGAGAGAGCGGCTCTGGTGGGCACCTGGCCTCCAGCCAGGGTCAACCCACCACAACTTGGTTTGCAAATTTAGCTATATAGCTTTCGGATAAAATTACATCTTTATTTTGGGTTTTAGTCAGCTTATTTTTCTTGAAAATTCGTCAAACCCCATATTTATATACATATTTGAAAATATTAATTTATTGGGGAAATGGGTGGGGAATTAACAATTTCACTTATCTCAAGGAGTTTAGAATAATATTCTTGCCTTGCACAGTCCCAAAATATCATGTTATGACAAAGTTGGATAGGAAGCTTGCTTGTGAATCATGGTAGAACAAAGTAGCCAGGGCTTCCTACAGATTGAGAATCAGAGGGTCAGACCCCCACTACCCCTTTTATTAATTAACACTACCTGTTTCTAATGTCTACAAGGCACTTTACTTTCCTAATTTTTCTCACATCTGGAAATTAAAGCACAAACACAAGTTGCTTTACTGCTAAACAAAATTCTTCTACTTCTGTCGTAATGATTCATAGGCAAAATATCCAGCCTCACTTCATTAGCCAGCCAGAATGTAATTACTTTACACCAGTTGTCTAACAACAAACAAACCAATGTCAAATAGCTAGCAATAAAAAGAAGCACTATGCTTCAAGAAACAAACGTGAGTTGGCATCAAAAGGCTTGCTAACACAAAAAGAGTCCTTACAATACTAATAGCATTGAAATAAGCTGCAAAGTCAATATCATACTCCCATGAATAAATCGTTTCAGATAAGTAGAATTTAAAAATCAAACCTTTGAAGGTAGTGGTTAACTGTTAACGAAAACTTTAATAAATTATTATTGACTTAATTTTAAATAGTGTTCAGATTAATGGAGTAAGATGTGTTATGCAAATGTGTTCCTCATTTCCAGCTTTGTTTGATGAGTTTAATAAGTAACTGCTTAAGATCACACCTGATTTAGCACTCAAGGTGCAGTGCTAAGATGCCTTTTGCTTTGCAGAAAGATCAGTGGGAAGAATTCCACATTTCCACACATGATGCCATTTTGCCTTTGAAATCACTGGGAATTTGGCTTCAATAGTGCCAGGATCTGAACTGATCTGTTGGCAGTGTGCACTTGAATAGGAGGAGGTAAAATGTTTTCACTGAGGGCAGCTGCAGAGCTATTTGCAGAAGTAATGTTATCCAGTGACACATAACTTACCCATTTCCTCCCACTGAGAGGAAAGATCCATTAATGTGAGATCCTTCAGCATCACGTGAAGTGAGCTTCTGCATTGCAAAGACAAACAAAGCCCCATCCAACCTGGCCTTGAACACTTCCAGGGATGGGGCCTCCACAACCTCTCTGGGCAACCTGTTCCTGTGCCTCACCACCCTCACAGTAAAGAATTTCTTTCTAACATCTCATCTAAATGGACCCTCTTTTAGCTTAAACCCATTACCCCTTGTCCTGTCACTACACTCCCTGATAAACAGTCCCTCTCCACCTTTCCTGTAGGCCCCTTCAGGTACTGGTAAGCAGCAACTAGATCTCCCTGGAGCCTTCTCTTCTCCAGGCTGAACAACCCCAACTCTCTCAGCGTGTCCTCATAGGAGAGGTGCTCCAGCCCTTTGATCATCTTTGTGGCCCTCCTCTGGACTCGCTCCAACAGCTCCATGTCTTTCTTGTAGTGGGGATGCCAGAGCTGGACGCAGTACTGCAGGTGGGGTCTCACCAGAGCAGAGTAGAGGGGCAGAATTACCTCCCTCGACCTGCTGGTCACACCTCTTTTGATGCAGCCCAGGACACGGTTGGCTTTCTGGTCTGCAAGCGCACACTGCTGGCTCATGTTGAGCTTCTCATCAACCAACACCCCCAAGTCCTTCTCCTCAGGGCTGCTCTCAATCCATTCCTTGCCCAGCCTATAGTCGTGCTTGGAATTGCACCAACCCACATGCAGGACCTTGCACTTGGCCTTGTTGAACTTCATGCGGCTCGCATGGGCCCACCTCTCAAGCCTGTCAAGGTCCCTCTGGATGGCAATTTACGTAAACGAACTAAATGTACGAACTCTTTATGTAAACGAACTAAATGTTTGACACAAATCAGGTGATTTTTATTTTTTTTTTTTTCGGGCATGAAGAATGACACTGTCCTCTCTCTGTTAACATCTTGTGGTTTTTTATATTTTTAGATCCTGTGAAGATTTCTCAGATTTTATTGATGGGCAATATCTTTTCTTCCTTCTTTCCCTTTGTTTCTCTAGTAGATGTGATTGTGCTCGATGCTGCACATCAGAATATACAGAAACTGTCCCTGCTTAGGAGAGTTTGCTATAGGAAGTGAGATGCAGCAGATGGAAGAAGGCAGACTGATGGAACGAGGAACACTTTGACAACACCAGTCAACCTGACAGTTGGTAGTCTCATATCACCAGCATCCTAACAACTGTTGTCAACCTTCTTGTATGCACTGCAACAAAGGAGAATTTTAAAAGCATCTTTTGAAGGAGGAAGATAAGTTTACTTTGCATTATTTATGGAAACATATTAGCTTACAGAGGACAGACACACAACAGTATAGGCAATCAAGGTCAGCACCACATTCACTTCTATGTGAGTGTCATACATGAGTTTATGCAGCCATACATCTTATTCTACATTAGTCAAGTGAAATTCACAAGCCATATTTTAGTAAAGTCTATATGAGTGCAAGATCCCTTCTCTCACTCTTCAAGAAAAATTCCCTTACTGGCATATTTTTAAAAGTCTTGGTAGCAAAAGAAAATGTCAAATTTTGCATTCCTTTTTCAGCATGGTAAGAATGTATTATTTCAAGAACAGTCAAAAACATACACATCTGCCCATTTTACAGGAGGTGATGTGAGAATAAAGAGGTCATGCACCATACTCAGCCTGGGGAAAAATTAACAACTTAGAGTATGTGAGCTCAACATGTCTCTAGGATGGTAGAATTTCAGAGCTAGAGTTGTCGGATGGCTCAAGTATTAAGGTATTTGGGTGAAGAGGGAAGGGTATTTCCTCTTCAGATAAATCTGAACTTCAAAAGCTGATGGATGCATACAGATAATCCCCTCCTAACTCAAGGAACCCAGAAGAGACGAACTGAAGTCTGTGCTGTATAAGCCTACCGCGATAGTTATCTTGGAGAGGACTGCCCATCCTGCTGCAGGTTCACTGATATATGTTTTACTTCTGCTGTTGTGCAATTTCTTTGTTGCAGTGCAGCAGCATCACTTAGTGCCACAGTTTCTCTCTTCTCTCCCTGCCCCTCCCCCGCAATGAAAATGGCAATGTATGAAAATGGCAACAGAAATGAAAAGCTATCCTGTGGCTCATGTAGGATATTTGTTCAAGGCTGGGGGAGGACCTCAGCACAATGTTTGTTCTTGACAGTCATTTCTCCAGAGTCTGTGGAAAACAGTTGTTCACATGCCAAAGTAAACCACCTATAAAGTAAGACAAGGAGATAGGCTCATGGCCTGTCATGTCCCAGTCAGTATGCTTGTCTGCAACAGACTAAAATATATGTTGTGTGTCTGGAGCAGGATGTGAGAGGCAGGATGTCATTTGGTAGAGCAGGCAACCTGTGATTTTGCTGGGATACTATGACTCCAAATCTTTTCTGCTATGGGTTTCTATTTTTGTCATGAACTATCTTCTCTAAATTACCACAGAAATTTTGCACGAAAAATATTTGCTAAAGTACTCGTATTACGACAAATTACTCATGTAGCGCTCACAATGATCTTAAAGGGTCTCTATTTTCAACAGTGACTAGGGAATTTCTATATAACACTTTTTAAGTCTCCAGCTTGAAAACCAGCCTACTTTGTGGACGTTGAATTGTATAGCACTAACTTTTCACGTTCCCAAACCTGAATTAATTAAACTTGCTTTTGAAATATGAAGGCTGTGGTGCTTATGTAAACAACTGCACATATTTTATAATTGTGTATTTAAGTATTTAATTTGATATGTGTAACTGCACACACACATGTATATATATAGAGAGAGAGGAGAAAGAGATACATACCTACCATGACAGATGCCATTCTGTACTTCCAGAGACATGGTTTTGTAAAGAAGGAAGGCAAAGATATGAAAAAAAGAAATATATAGTCCTTTTTATGGTGTCCTATAGACAATGGACAATACTAGAATTTCTTTCACCAATTTGCTTTTACCACAAATTCCAAATCTGTGTCAACTCTAACATATTTTATACTTGGCTGGTCTCATATGGTTTCTTTTCAGGCAGCTCTTTAATATGCTTTTGCAATCTGTTATCCTGCAATTACTAATGCCTTACTATTTTATAAGGCAGCTGTTTTAATTCTGGACATCAGACACTACAGGCAGGACTTTAATACGTATCCTCAGCTCCTAGGTCTTGCAGTCACCTCCATCTAAATGTAGAAAAGCAGCCTGAAAATTCTGTATGTATTCATAGGTTTCCTTTCTTACAGAGCTCTAATCTGCATTACCAGGGGAAAGAGAGATGTGACTTTAGAAGGGCAGCTAGAGGCACTCTGCCTGTGAGTGACAAGTGCCTGGGGAGGGGATGTTCATTATCAAGTTCTTACACCTGGTGTGGTAATAAGCTTCACAGTTGCACTAGCTGGTGTGTGGAAAGGAGAGACGTGGTCATTCTTTTTCCTTATTTCAACATGCCTCTTCAGGGCATTCTGGGGGCAGCCTTAGCTGTCCTGCCTTTCCTCTCACATTTGTACTTCTGTCCTGAAATTCATACGAAGGCAGAGAACCTGTCCCAGGTCCTACAGCTGTAGTGTGGCTCAAATCATACCTGTCTTCTTGGCCAGTGGCCCATGTCTCAGGGCCAAATGCCCCCTGATTGCACCAACAGGAATTTCACCCTGCGAGAGCATTCACACAAGCTCTTGTTGCCTCCTGCATAGCAGAATATCCTATTTTCCATGTCTTTCCCAGGTAATGCAGCTTTGCTGTGTGACTAGCATTTCACTCCAAAGCATGGTGGATTTTTGGGACTCCTGGGTTTGTATTATTTTACTGACTTTTGAAGACACAGGTACTTGCACAACTCCCTTAAAATATCTTCCTTATATATTCTCATACACTCTTCTTCAATATTTCATCAACTTATATTGCTTTGAATAAGATAGGCAGAAGAGGGAGGTAGCTGATTAGGTGTAAAGTTCTGAATCAGTCTTGTGGGAGAATACTAAGTGCTGAGGAAGCCTTGGCGACTTTGTTCCTCACAGCTGTAATATGCCTTAGGGAAAACTGCAGAAAAGTAACAACCCAAACGAAGTTCTTTAAAACCTATCCTTCTGTTTAAAGTAAGCCACAAAGTAGGTTCATTTTACAGTGGTAATTTGGTTTTAAAATATCTTATGCTTGAAGTAATTTCTTATCTTGTAAAAATATATAATGGTTCATGATCAATGAATATTGCGTACAAAAATGGAAGTAGCATTCAGATAGATAAAATATGTAATGATACTATTGTAGACAGAGGCTGGAGTTTTCCAAGTTCTGATCTCTGGTCTGCTATCGGCTTGACTCTATATGCTTTCTTAGTTACAAAATGTTTACTTAGAACTATTACAAAAAGAACGCATTTTGCTGAGTAAATTGCTAGTAGGGGATAACTTGTTTGAATAAACAAGGGCTTTGTTTTCTATTCTGTTTCCTACTCCCTCTATTCAGTAGGATTTTTTTTTTAATATATGTGTGTGTTTGTTCAAAATTATTTTGCTTAATTTGTCATTAACCTTGATGCGTGCATACTGTACACTAGCAGGTTTTTGGGGAGCATTCAGTATTCTGAAATTCTGCATTTTAGTTATTAGTGGGTAAAGCCACTGTAAATATGGCAAGGCTTTTGATTTTCTTTCCTCACTGAGTACAGGTCTTGTTGTCTAATATCTACTGAAAATATTCATAGCTATTGCAGGAACGATATTGGTCATCTGTGATTTGTTACCTAATGTTTCCATACAGTTCATTATTTCTCTGTATAATTCTGTGGTCTGATTATTTGTAAATATATGCTTGAATGGACACAAAGTGTACAATCACAGGCATAGTAAATCTAACAAGTTTTCAGTTAATATTCATGAGTATATTCACCCCCTCTTAATTACTGAATGTCCAGTGCTAAGTATTGCTCTTGGTGTTTTGCTGCTTCAGTTATAGGTATATTTGAAGGTCTGAAACAAATAAAACATGCAGGTGCTCTCAGATGTACTATTTTGAGAACAATCTGAATTCATTTGCTATTAGACGTTTAACTGGCTGCTCCCCTCCATGAGCTAGTCATTTGAACTACAGTAATCATGTAGTAATCATAATCTCCTATTGAGATAAAAATAAATGTAAATACTGAAACAGTGTGTTACACCTTAACTCCATTTCCCTGTTCTCCATGTATTAAAACTACAAGTGGATATAGTTATTTATAATCTTTTATGGAAATTAAAATAAGTGTAAATTGCTGAAATACTGCATATGGGCAAAATGTCAAATTTATTACATTATTAGGGGATTTGCATTAGTTTTGAATCCCAGAAAACAATAGCTGCTAAGTTAATTGCTAGGAAACTGCAAATGTTCCCTGGAGAATTCAAGCCTTATATTTATATTGAGACACTTCTCCCTGGATATTTCAATTACGAATATTACTGCTACTTAAAAAAAAGATGTTTTAGTATACTATCTTTTTTTTTAGGTTTGCCTTATTAAATCATTTATCTGTATGTAATCTGTACCAATTTTGATGGTATTTCTCAGTTGAAATAATCTGACTACTATGTTGGGGATTTTAGAAATAGCTATAGTTTTGATTCCTTGATGTGAGTCAAAATATATATCATGATTTTCAGATGCTGGCATGATTATTTAAAAAAAAATCATTGATACAGATTCACAGTATGGGTTTAACAGAAGTATTTTGAAGTAATTTGTATCAACAGAGATCATCCACAACGTCATTTTTATAGAAGATTGCTTTAGATTGCCATCTTGTGGTGCAAATTTGGTTGTTGAAAGGAAAGGAGAAAGTGATCTTGCTGTTGACAATAATACCCTGTTCCTTAGGTAAGGTTAAAAGGTTTGAAATCCTCTGAAGATATATGTACTTCAGCCAAAATGAAATAAACCCTAGATTAAAATTCAAATGTAGACTCGTATGGTTAATTACATAAATACCCAATATTGTCATGTGTTCTCTAGATTACCTTACTTTAGTGTTTATCTACTATAAACCAAACGTTCTCTTTGTCATGACTGTTTTATAGTTCTTCATAATGTCTAGTATAAGTATTAAAAAAATCTTAGAAACCAGATGGAATTCCATGTTCAAATTTGGCATACCTGCATTTGCCTTTTGGCATATATTCCTGGAGTCCTAAAGCTATAAAAAATCAAGTCCTCTATATTCTGGACCACAGGAACAAAGCCTGTTCTTAGACACACATAGTCTTTTGCTGCTGTCAATAGATTTCTGCTGTCTTATAAATTAATTTAGCCCAATAGAAAAATTTTATTTGCCAAGTGCTGTAACAATAGCCTTTGAGAGTGACATAATCCAGTCCCAGAGATTTGTTCCCAGTTTTGCTTATATATAGATGATAAAAGATGTAAGAATAGCAAGATTTACTCCGTAAAGCGAAATTACTGTTTCACAGCAACCAAGGAGGCTACAGGCACTGCTTCACCAACAAGCCATAACATCCTGGAAGTGTTTGTACAATATTGATTTTTTTTTCCTTTAAAACAGTGTGCTGAAGAGACAAGGGGGCTAGACTTTGTGCATATAAATATTACAACCTTAAACATCAACAAATCTCTTCTTCCAGTAAAAATTTTTTTAGTGAGATAGATATGTGTGATTGTTCACCTGGGACTTCACAACTGATTCTCATTTTACTAGAGGGGTTGCTCACACAGCTCAGAAATAATCGTAGCTGCCAGCCTTTAAGATAAGTAACTATGCTATAGAGTTATGTATGGTAGGTGTGTGCCATGTGGAGGAAAAAGCCAACTAGAGAAAGAGCCTAGCTTTGGCCTTCACAGTCCTTGAAAAACAACTTACTACTGTTCAGTTCTTTCTGAAAATGAACATGTTGTTGTTTGGAGAGAGTTTTATGAGCCTAGAGGGGAAGAGGAACATAGTTTTCCACCTCGGAGGCGAGCTCGCAGAGGACAGCATAATCGTGTACAAGGTAGAGGGCAGAGTTTTAGCAACAAAGGTCTTGGTCCTTTCATCCCCATTCGAGGCATCCTCCATGAGCACCCCATGCTGCATGCCCGACCCTGAGTAAGGTCTTCTAGGAGTTACATGGGTTGTCACTGCCAATCACTGTGTGAAAGTCTCATGTGATAAAAAAACAAGCTTTATTCTGTATTAAATGTGAAACCATCAGTGCTGTGAAGGAAAGGGAAAAAATAACAGGAACAACTGGTGATGTCCTTTAAGAACGAAGGCCAGTTGGAAGAGCATTCAGCTTGCTCCTTTTTGGGAGCCCACAACAAATGCTGTGCAGTTGGGTCCTGAGAGGTCTAGGGAAGGGAATCATTAAGACAGATGGAGACAGAGTCAGGTAGCAGCTGGTGTGCACAGCCTGCTATCCCCCAAGCACTGTCAGGTTTATGATTGGAAATCCATGTGGTAGCTAATGCTACTGAGGCATGTAGCTTTAACCTTTCCATCAGAAGGAAAATAAATGCACTAGTACAAAGAGATTGTGGGTGTAGGAGGGGATTTGAAACAGCTCTGCTGCCTGCAAGTGGACCAGATGGATAGCACTGTGAGGCTGAAAGTTTCCAAGGTTTCTGATGGGGTTTTTTTGTTTCGTGGTTCTTTTAGAGATGTTCAACTTGAAAGACAGAGAAGCCAGTTTTCTCACTCAATGGATGTTACAGAGCTTGAAGCAATCCAGAACCTCTGCAGTACACCAGTTCCTATTCTCCATTAGCATTGTCTTCATGATTTATCATGGGGACTCCTTTATGACTGGTGTCACAAACTATGTTACTTGCCCTGTAGCTCAGGAAGTACCTAGCTATTGAAAACCTATGAGAATTTATCCATACTTGTTCCTGTCAATATGGAAAGTCTAGAAATTAACAAAAGCTCTGAGCAATTGATTTAAGCTGGTCTCACTACCAGGAAGAAATTTTGCAGTCTACTTCTCTCTCATGTTTCCATTATGTTAAGTCTTCAAGTCTGGGTAGTTTCTTCCCTCATTCCTTCATGTCTCTCTTTATATGGAAAGCCCTTCCAAACATCTAGGCATGCATGTAGTAGTAATTTTACTGCCAAGATCCATAAAAGGAAGATCTAGACAGCTATCATGCTCATGAGCATGCTCTTTCTGTCCATCATTCACTGCTTTTTGCAAGATAGAACTTAGTGATATTCCTTGTTGAAGGCAAGAAAAATACTTTGAGATTTAAGTAGAAGAACAGAATAAAGCAATTTATTCTCTGATCCCTAAAACCTTTCTTTTAACAACCTATTCTCCATCACCTCTAATTCATCTAAATTTTTGCTTTTGTCTAGAGAACTGAACCAGGGAGAGAGAAAAGGATCCTTTTCAGAGGGAGTGGAGAAGGCCTAGGACAATCTATCTTTAGCAAATGACAAAATGAAGAGATAGATCTTCTGTCTCAGGCTGAGATGGATCTCACCTCTTACTTGTCTCCCACCACTCACTGTAAGACAACAAATTATTTGCAATGATTTGTACCCAGTCCAGTATCTGTACCCAGTCCAGTAACTGAGCCTGAAATGAAAGTTGGAGCACTTGAATATTGTACCAGGACAGACATGTATGGAAATCCCAAGAGCTATAACATAAAATGTTGAGATCATTAGAATAGAATAGAATAGAATAGAATAGAATAGAATAGAATCTTTCCATTATTTCAGTTCTAAGAGACCTATAACAATCATCTAGTCCAACTGCCTGACTAATTCAGGCTGAACAAAAGTTAAAGCATGTTATGAAGGGTATTGTCCAAATGCTGCCTAAACACTGACAAGCTTGGGGCATTGACCACCTCCCTGGGAAGCCTGTTCCAGTGTTTGATCACCGCCTCAGTAAAGAAATGTTTCCTAATGTCAAGTCTGAACCTCCCCTGGTGCAGCTTTGAGTCTTTCCCACGTATCCTGTCACTGGATCCCAGGGAGAAGAGATCAGCACCTTCCTTTCCCCTTCCTTGATGCATTATCCAGGCATCTAACATGCAAGAGGGCAACTTCTCTGCTACTCTCTAGCTAACAGGTCTTTTCTCTCATAGAGAGAAAAAAACTGCAGGAGAAAAAAAAGTTGATCCCCAACACACACGTACAAGTAACCTAAAACATTATTGAGTTCTCTCATTGCATTCTGGACTTAGTTCAAGACAGTGGGGATGATGATCAGTCTCCTATGAAATGTGCTACAGCAGCTTAATGATTCCAGTGAGCCAGAAGTCCTGAAAACATGCTATATAAAAGATGGTATGTTGATTCCTGAAACTGCTATGGCTCAGTAATAGCTTCTTAGGAAGAGTGATCCTTACTGACTCAGCAGCGCTACCCTTTTTGTCACTTTACTCCAATCAACTGCAGTCCCAAAATTACCTTAAAAAAAAAAAAACAAACAAAAAAAATTTAGCATAGAACAATATGTCTTTGGCAATGTTTTTGTCTAGCAGCTGAATGTTCACAGAGTTCCCCTGAGAAGAAAAGGCTTTTTTTACTTTATGCTCTTCTTTTTGCCACACAAAAGGTGAACATAAGCAGAAGAGAAACCATTAAAGAATGTAGCAGATGTGTACCTGGCTGCACGCAAAAAGAAATGTCTGTTGCTAAGCTCTTACTGACATAATTGTGGTACAACAAACTAAATAATAATTACAGATATGCATTCTCCAACAGTGTATCAAAACCAAACCAAGAAGTTTAACCTGGAAGTTTACTGTGATACTTTATTCTGTACTGCAACTATCAACTGCTAGCAGAAAACTGTAATCTAATTTTGTAACATCTGCAGCAGGAACGATAAAAGGCATCTTACACTGAGCTACCATATTACAGTTACAAAAGCGAGGACAAAGCTTGAAACTAGTTTGACATAGTTTGCATTATTTGTTCTTTCTGTGTATGGGGTAGGTTTTTCCATCCATATCTCACATTCTGTTGCTTTTTTCTAACTGCTCTCTACATTTATAATGCCATCTCTTTTTACATTATGTGCTTTAAGATAGCTCTCCCTCACTAATTAAAATAACTGCCTCTGTTAAAATATTACTCCTTTAAAGAAAATTAATAGTCTGCTGATTAGAATAATTCATTATAATGCCAGACCAAAGGGAAGCATAACCTTTCAGAGTCTGAAGTAAAAGTAGCAATGGCAGTATTTAAACTCTTTCTTGACTACCTCTGCTCTAGCAAGGCTTCCTCATCACTCACTTCCACAACATTGCAAAACAAATGTGCCTTTGGTACCTGGCAAACACGTAAAGGTCCAGGCTTTGCGACCTGCAATAAAGCAGAGTAGCCATTGAAAATTAATGAATACCGGCTATGGTTGTACAGTATGACTCATGGTGATGAACAATATCATAATCCAATTTCTAGATTACTAAGTAAAATAATTAGGAGGTGGAGAAGGCACTATTTATGGCTATGCTTGTTGTACAAGGGAACTCAGTGGCATCTTATGATGGGAATCATGTATGCCAAGGCAGGGTTGCACCTGCATGCTCAAAATCAGAAAGCTGAATGAGAAACTTCTCTACCTGAGTGGCAATGTTGAGTCTCTGCCATCCTGACTTCTGCCTAGTACAGCCATTACCTGCAATGTTGTAAAGCTTCCACTGTCAAGTTAAGGGTTAAAAATAAGAAACCCTATGTAATGCATTAAACAGTGGATCTATTGCACAGAAAGACTCCTTCTTCATTGTATCTTACTGCAATGGTACACTCACCATGGTCCTTGAAATGGCATTTACCCTTCATGCTTTTTTGACTCCAGCTTTTGCTGGCTGAGTCATTTCAGTCAAGTGTCTTGGTTCCCCATCACCAGCTGAGCAGCAATCAGGATAGTGGTCTCAGCTGGGTACTGTGTGTGTGAGTATTATTCACATAAGTGGAATCATATATCTAAAAAAGACTTAATAGCATCTGAAAAAATGAAAACAGTGGATTGCAGTTTCCTTTTTGCTCTGGTAACATTAAAGTAATGTTTCCACCGTGATTTATCTAGAATAAAGATTATTTTCAATAGCAAAAGCCAATGAAAAGACAGAAGAGACACAAAAGGAAGGAAGAGATGCTGGGAAACAATTCAATTCTTCCAGTGACATACTTTGCCCTGTGACATGTCTTTGCTGACTCTGCTTTTGTATCCTTGATGTAAAAATGCCTGATGGACGATTTATCTAACTGAATGAATAAGTTTGGAGTGTTATACCTGAAACTGAAGAAAAAGCGAGCAAAAACATCAGCTGGATATTGTCAGGGCACAGCGTGGGCCAGATGCCCTGGACGGGGGCTCCCCAGGGCAGACAGGGCAGGAGGTGGTTAGAGTCTGGTGAGGTCCTGCCCTGCCCACCCCAGTCTGAAAATCGGAATATAAACAGTATATTGCTACCTAGGCCACTGAAACCATGAGGGAGAGAAATGTCTTTCTCTTTGTTTATCTTGGCATAATGGCTTTGCTCCTTTGCTTGAACTTCTGTGTCCAAAAAGAAAAAAACAGAGAAAATGACAGGCTTTGGTCACTATGTTCTTGCTAACAGTTAGGGACAGTTCACTTTGCATGTGATGGATGTTTAACAATTACTAATCTTTAAATTGCAGTAGTGCAGCTGGAGAGGAAAGAGAAAGCTACTCTGAAGATAAATGAATATGGCAGTTAATTAAAGATATATAGTTTCCATTTGAAGCAGCTCTGTGCTTTTAAAGAGGTATTGTAGGTGAGGGGGAGGAGAGCTGGAAGAAGCATAAGGAAAGAACTTTGAAGAAGGGGAAAGTACAATTTCTGAGCGGTGCAAAGGAGAGGGATCGCAAAATACAGCACAATTCCACTGAGCAAGGGCACTGAATGTATATGAGTGAGATCACAGTTTAGGGGCAGGTATTATGTTGCTTTATGCAGCTCAGCTTGAAGAAAAAAAGAAAAAAAGAGGTAATTTGGCAAAAAGTGAGGAGGAAAAGCTGTTAAAGTAAAAATGGAGTGAGATAAGCTTCATGGAAATTCTACTGTACAATCGAACCAGATCCTCTGCCCAGAAGTAAATAGAAATTTTGCTAGTGAATTCAAAGAGAGCAGGATCATGCCCATGATATTCAGGCAAAGATTAGATTAGAAAGGTTTAGACTTGTTCTTTTTTTTTCCCCACTCTAACAACAGAACAAAACCAAGTCCTTGGTGACTAATGGTTTTGACATACTACTTCATATGGCAGCATCTAATAAACATTTTACAAAAAGAGAAGAAAAAGACAATTTATTGGAAATAATTCCTTCCCACTTAGGTGTAAAATACCACTACTTTTCCAGACCCTGTTGCAGTTTCTGCCAGGTAGAACAATGTGCGTATTACCTCTGTCAAAGAAAAATGTTCTAAGCACAATCATCTAATTAAACAAATTACCTATTAGTCACTTGGATGTCAGGAAATTGAGGCAAGCTCAATAAAGACATGTCACATAGAAAGACATGTCACCTAAAGAAGTGGATCCCAGCACTTCCTCCTTTCCCCTTGCTTGTTCAATTCTTCAGACCCAAATGTAATTGTAGGGAATAAGCTTTTCGTCTGTATTTCTAGATTTCATGCTGACCTAGATGCAGCCTTGGGTTTAATCTGTTGTCACCCAGTGAGATGCTGAAAGTCTGGAAAGAAACCACCACCTCTGTTCCTTTGTGTGTTGGAGACACTGCAGGGCAACGGGCTCTCTCTGAGGGAGCTGCTGGATGTGCAGGTTTAGCTGCGCTATGCAGGTACATAGCACGTGGCTGAAGAGGAAACAGTGGCAATTTTTACTTCCTTGTGTCATCAGAATCAATCAAGCCAAAGGGTTGTGTGGGGGGGTTGGTTTGGTTTTTCTCATTCTTGCAGAATAATATTAAAAACCAAAACAATGTACTACAGAAGAGAATAAAAATCAGCCAAGCAGATTTGGTTTGGCTAGGATGGAAAATTATTTTAATAAACTGTCTTTTCCTCCTCATTTTTCTTCGTGCTATTTTTTCAGTAATACACTGAGGCACTCTGTCAAAACTACTATAGTCTTTGGTCTTAGTTTCACCGTTTGTTTGAGGGAAAAGAAACAACTGAAAAAGTTGGCATATCTCTGCATATTATGGTGGCAGCAGAACCTCCACCACATACATGTGCACATCAGTCAGTACAGAAATAGCTGTATGTGTGGGAGAGGAAAATGCACTACCCATCTAACTCTGAGATTTTATTTATTCAAGTTTTTTTTAAAATGCAAATAGTATTTATCATATGACCAAACGAGTATTTTTTGGTTTTATTTTTTTATTTTTACTCCAGTTCTCTACTGCTTTATTCTGAATGAAATGCCTTACAGCAATGAGTACATCTGAGCCAGCATCGCTCAGTGCTTGTCTCAGCTGTTGCTGGAGATGCAGTGATTAGTCACCAGGTGATTCCAGGATGAACACTAGACACTGGGGAAGTCTCCTCTCTCAGGTATTAGGGGAGCTTAAACACAGAGGGAAAAGTACTCCAGAAATGAGAATCCTTCTCCCAAATGACAGAAGAGGTCACAGGCATCTGGGGAAAACTGGGTAGGAAGAGAGCAGAAGAAGCTGCTGCTCGGTTGTTGGGTGATGCCCAAGAGAATATCAGACTCCAGACATCTCCTCCTTTGTAGAGCTAAAGTAGGTTGCACTATAACCTAAAAAGAGAACTAAACTGCTTTTGACTAAAATTTGGTCTTAAAGCAACTGTTAATAGTATTTATTTGTTTAGAAATTAATAGTGTCATCTGTCTCTAAAGCAATTTAGTGCTATGTATCAATAAGAAAAATCAATAAGAAATCAACAGAACACAGCAGAGTCCTTATTTATTAACAAGAAAGCCATATATCTTATGATGCAATTCAATGAAAAGTCTGCCCAAATAAATAACATGTACTGTGCCCACAGCCTGGCAAATACAATCTCTGTTAAGCTGTCAGGAGGTAGGTCAGGCACTGAGCAAGAGCTTGCTCCATGACTAGATTTCACAAAATCGCTGGGCAGATTCACCAACAATCTGTTGCTTATATGTTGTATAAAAAGACAGTTTAGGGCTGATCCCATAACTACCTTGACTGAGTAGATTTGTGACGTGGTTTAGGCCCAGCCAGCAGCTGAGCGCCACGCGGCCGCTCGCTCACCGCTCCCCCAGCGGGATGGGGAGGAGAACAGAAAAACATCGGCAAAGCCTCAAGGGTTGGGATAAGGGCAGTTTACTGGGACAGCAAGGGAGAGGGAAACAATCAACAACAGTACTGGTAACAGATATTCACAATGGGTGATAACAGAGAACAATTTACTGATCCAATGACCGATCGACCAGACACTCAGCCCATCCAGGAACCACGCTGAAACAGCGCCCCCCCCCTCCCCTGCCCGACTAGCCCCCTTTTATGGTGACCATGACATCACATGGTATGGAATAGCCCCCGGCCAGCTTGGCTCACCTGTCCTGGCTCCCTGTGAAATTAACTCTATCCTTGCCAGAACCAGGACATTATCCACACCTTATTCTATACCATCTATGTCATGCCCAGATTATTTCACAGACACCATTCTCTTACTCCATGGGCCATCGCTCTAAAGTGTCCATCGAGTTCATTTAGTCCATGGCTTTGGTTTCCATCTGCCATTACAGTCTCTCAGAGCAGGAACAATGGTGCATGCTGCTGGATTGTTGCATGCTGCATCCGGAGTTTTTTCATGGCTGGTGTATCTGGTATGGTCCATGCTCGCAGTCTGGATGTCAAAGATGTGATTTTCGATGAAGTTCCTGGGCACCAGTTGAAGTCAGTTCTAGTTCCAAAGTCCATCCTTCATTAGTTTTGGGTGATTCTTATGGTCATACCATTGATACAGTATATAGCTATTAACATCATACAATTTAATTTATGGGCTATTTTCACCCAAAATCAAATCCCCCTGGGGTACACACCGGACTTCCCCATCCTTTCTCATCACCCACCAAGTGCACCATGGTCCCTGAGCAAAAGCAATCCCGCAGATGGGCTTACCTTTGCCTGAAGCAGGGATAACCCAAACTGTTTTACCCAACATATTTTTCATGCACCCTACAGGAACTTTATCCCCTTCTCCTGGGCGTGGAAATTTTGATTGGGCAGGGCCAGCTCGATTGGCAGATCCCCTAGTGTTAACTAACCAGGTGGCCTTTGCTAAATGGGTGTCCCAGTGTTTGAGGGTCCCACCACCCGTTGTTCTCAGGGTAGTTTTTAGCAGTCCCTTGTACCTTTCAATTTTCCCAGAGGCTGGTGCATGATAGGGGATGTGATACACCCACTCAATACCATGCTCTTTGGCCCAGGTATCTATGAGGTTGTTGCGAAAATGAGTCCCATTGTCTGACTCAGTTCTCTCTGGGGTGCCATGTCGCCACAGGACTTGCTTTTCAAGACCCAGAATAGCATTCCACGCAGTGGCATGGGGCACAGGGTATGTTTCCAGCCATCCAGTGGTTACTTCCACCATTGTAAGAACATAATGCTTGCCTTGGCAGCTTTGTGGGAGCGTGATGTAGTCGATTTGCCATGCTTCCCCATATTTATATTTCAACCATCGTCCTCCATACCACAGAGGCTTTACCCGCTTGGCTTGCTTGATTACAGCACGTTTCACATTGATGGATGACCTGTGAGATGGCGTCCATGCTCAAGTCACCCCTCGATCACGGGCCCATCTATATGTCACATCTCTTCCTTGATGGCCTGAGGTGTCATGGGCCCACCGAGCTATGAACAATTCACCCTTACGCTGCCAGTCCAAATCCACCTGAGCCACTTCAATCTTGGCAGCCTGATCCACCTGCTGATTGTTCTGATGTTCCTCTGTGGCCCGACTCTTGGGTACGTGGGCATCTACATGACGTACCTTTACAACCAGCTTCTCTAGCCAGGCAGTAATATCTTGCCACAATGGGGCAGCCCGGATGGGTTTGCCTCTGCGTTGCCAGTTGCTCCGCTTCCACTGCTGTAACCACCCCCACAGGGCACTGGCCACCATCCATGAATTGCTATAGAGGTACAGTGTTGGCCACTTTTCTCTTTCAGCTGAGCACCACGCGCCACTCACTCACCCCTCTCCGCCTCCCTCCCCCCGCCCCCGGCGGGATGGGGAGGAGAACGGAAAAACAACGGCAAAGCCTCGAGGGTTGGGATAAGGGCAGTTTACTGGGACAGCAAGGGAGAGGGAAACAATCAACAACAGTACTGATAACAGATATTCACAATGGGTGATAACAAAGAACAATTTACCGATCCAACCACTGATGACCGACCCACCAGATGCTCAGCCTGTCCCAGAACCACGCTGAAAACCGCGCTGTGCCCCTCCTGCCTGACTAGCCCCCCTTTTATGGTGATCATGACATCACATGGTATGGAATAGCCCCCAGCCAGCTTGGCTCACCTGTCCTGGCGCCCTGTGAAATTAACTCTGTACTTGCCAGAACCAGGACAATTTGTAATTTTTGCTGTACATATGTGCCTCAGCTTAAGTTCAGGTTCTCCATGATTATTGTCCTAAGCACTATGTATAGCAAGATGTCTAACCTTGAAGAGCACTGTAACAAGGAGGAAGCACTATATTTTACTCTTTGGGATAGACATATGTAGGAGGATGCAGGCTGGAAGCCACAAGCTATGATGCTGAAACTGTGATAGAACTCTGATTCATTACAAGGTTGAACCCAGTAAAATTGCCATCATGTTTATACCAATCTGTTATATGCAATTAATGAGACAGATTCCCTGCTCTGTTGATGCAACAGTATCTCAGGATCCAGTTCAAATAGCCTTAACAGACTAGAGAATTCCCAGAGGACAACTGAAAAAATTAATTTCAATTTCATACACACACCTCCCCCCGCCCAGTGTCTCACTTCCTGATCACAGAAAAGGAAGACAGGGGTTCAGAGTGGAAGCACAGCACGGGATGGTCTATTTGTATGGAGCATCACTGCATTTTATGCAGATTTTGGGCTGGATTCTCAGCTCATTTAAAATATCACAGCCTCCTTGGCTCGTGTCCCTTTCCTCACCTCTTCCAGATTCTCCACACTGCTCTGACAATGCTGGCAATGTAAGGAATCTCCCCATGTGGCTGCCTCAGTACTCCAGTTCCAGCTCCAGGTGCTGGTGTCAGAGTATGTCAGGAGAAAGGGACATACCTCAATTGCTGACATGCCGAAGTGATCCTTAGATGCTGCAAACACTTCCAGAGGGCTGTGGCTGTCAGACCCAGCTAAAATTCTGGAGTTCAGCTGTGATGGCTGGTAGTTCTAGTCAAATTAAGTTATTGAGAAATGGGAGAACGGTGAAAGCTGTAGCTTGCAGTCCTAATTTCAATTACACATGATTAGGTTATATGCAGAATATTTCTGAACTTGAAATTCACATCTGTTCATTGAATAATGCTAATCTCAGCTATGAGGATCTGGGAATCTCTCTTCATGAAAGTGCTTGCTCGCCAGGTTAGCAAGCTGCCGAGCCTGCATACTCCTTCCAGAACACAGGTTGTTCCTGTTGTTAGAAGCCATTCGTTTTTGGATCTCAAAGCAGCTTCGTACAGTTTTCCAAACTACTGCAGAGACTTTCTGCCTTATGCAGCAGACTGTAGTCATGCTTCATCTCCAATGTGACGCATTGTGGTTTTGATGCACATGAAGGAAAATACCAGCTTTATCTACTGCCAAAAGTTTTAGTACTTTTATATGTTGCTATCTCTTCACACAATATGTCACCATCCCTGAAAAAGGTTCAGATTTTAGGATTAGTTGCACTGAAGGAAAACTAAGGAAAAAAAGAATTGTCTGTTCAGATTGTAGTAGCACCTTTGATATGCTACTCTGATGAGGAATCATTTGGATATTTATTGTTTCAGGTCAAGAAATCATATTCGGTATTGACCACCCAAAGATGATATGGAGAAGGAACAGTGGGAACACCTCTTGGCCTCTGTTTATGCTGAGAGAAAGAAAACATTTACAAAATGAAAGTGATTTCTTAATTATAATTATAATTCATTTCTTAGTGCTTTTCATCTTCAAAAGACTAGAAATGTGAACTAGCTTTGTGTACCATGAACACTGAAAGATACAAGAAAATCATCGCAGCACAGAAAAGTAAGTAAAACGTAGACAGTAGCTAATCGTCATGACTGAAAATTGCATCTTCACTAAGGTCATCATGACTTTTGTGTACAATTTTCTTCCCTTGGTAAACAAAACAGTCATATAACACCATGCATTTGAAATATATTTTCAACTTTTATACATTTTATGCACATATCATGCATATACATTTTATGCATATACCATGTCAAGATTGTTCAAATACAATGTTATTGACAGAGTTTTAATAATTACATACTTGGCCAACAAGTAGAACGCGCATATTGTCTCTAGAAATGTGACTGAGTAGGGTAACTAGTTCTGAGCTCTCATTGTATTCAGAAGGAGAAAGCTTTTTGGATGCAAAAGGTTTTTCTGACTTTTTTAGGGACAATTATAAAATGTTTTTGCATAACAAAATAACCCTGGATATTTCAGTCATATACATAAAATTGTAACTCACTTGTATTCACTCCGGACAAATAAAATGGCTAATACTTCGGCTACAGAACCTTTTCATTGTGTGGCTGAAATGTCAGCATTATTACCAGTCCTCCTGGGATAAAATGTCTGTTTGCTAATATTGCTGAAATCCTTAAAGTTACCTTTGTGTGTGGAAGGACTACATGATTGGCCTGTAAAATCTTTATTTAAGCACTTTGTACAGTACTGAATGATCTTGTTTTATTCTGATTGCTGGTTACCCTCCTAGGAACAAAACTCCTAGAGCACCTGATGCAAATTATATTCACAATGCACTTCAATCTCAAGCAAGATATTTCCTTATTTAAAAGCTTACTTTTAACTTGATAATGCACTGGACCGAGACGACACATAGGAAAGGCTGTCTAAATGCAAAGCATATAAGTGTTTCATCATAAAGATCAGACCTGATTCAGACAGATTAATTTTCCCCAGAACATATTTTACTGAACCTTTTCAGGCATTGAATTCACAGGATCAAGGTAGTCTGTAGCATTAATAAATGTAAGTGTCACCACCATGAGATGATCTCTATATGTCTTTGCAAACAGGAGAAGAACAGAGTGCATGGAGGGATAGGACCAGTACCTTTTCAGACAGGGCTGTGTAGCTTTTTCTCCTCCATCACCCTTGTGGTGTGGATGCTGCATTGTACGGTGTGTCTGTACAGGCGTGCTGGGACTAATGGGTGGTAAACAGAGCTGGGAAAGCATACTGCAAGTCTCCAGCCCATGTAGTGGGGCTGGGTCCCAGGAGCTGATGGAGCTTTTGAATTTGAATTTAGGCAAGGATTTGCTGGACCACTTGCCTAACCTGCTGAATGAAAAGAAAAAGAAGAAAAAAAAATCCCTGAAATCAGACATATCATAATAAGCTGGACGGTTGGACTTGATGATCTCAGAGGTCTTTTCCAACCTTAAAGACTCTATGATTCTATAATTGTAAGCTGCTTAGAATGAGACAATGGTCACCATCCATCTACAGAGAATTATAAATTAATCATGTGTGGTTTAATTCTGCTTTCCATAGCTTGCTTCTCTGTCAATGCCTTTGCTTCTATCAAAATAGTTTAAAAAAATGTATTCTCATTTATCAATAACACAAAATCAAAAGCATAAGGTAATAATTCACATTGTTGTCCTTTTGGATATTGTCTCATATTTAGGAACACTACTTCTAAACCAATGTACTAAATCCTAACTTTCTCTAATCTTAAAAGTTCCTTGTGGGGTACTGTAAGCACCTAGTCTTTCGTAAGGGTATTTGAAGACTCTAAGGACCACATACTGGTTGGTAGCTCTGTGTGTAGGCAGTTTGGCTTCTCCAACCAGGGGGCTATGAAAACAGGCAGTTTTGTGTACAAGTGGATAATGCAGACCTTTTGAGTACATGATTGGCCCATGTGAACTGATCACATACAGAACTGTTAATGTTGGCTTTATACAGGCAAAGTGTGTATACCTAGTTTTAGCGACCAGAAATTTTACTGTTTTCATTTCAATAGGATGATGTACAACTCCATAGTAGCTTTTATAAACACATGCAATATAACCTATCTCCAAAAGACCAAAATCATCCCTCATTTCAGGGGCATGTTGAATTCCTAAAGGAGACAAGTTACAAACTGTGTCTGTATTCAGAGAAAGAGAGAGAGGAGGATCTTTTCCCATTTATTTAAGTGTACTTTGCCATAACAAAAACGCAAGCCCTCTAGCGTCATGTTTCCTTTCTTGTTCATCTCAAGTTGGTGAGGATGTCCTTGCCTATTTTTTAATTACTCTTCTCCCCTAAGTTGAAACATCAAGTGAGATGCCCATAAGGCATATTTTTCTTGGCCATAATTCGGATATAGTAATTGAAGCTGTTTGCTTCAGAATGTCATGTAATGCTATAATCAGCCACTTTTTATGTACATAACATAATTGCTCTTTCCTGGAAGTAAATAGGATGTCATATCCTGTCAATTTTACTTTAAAATACCAATGACAAACTATTTACTGAATATTATAAATCTTTATGCAGCCCTTTACCAGTAAGTCAGAATTCATTTTATTGGCCTATCAATCCTTGTAATGGTAAGCAGATGAAAGAAAGCATGCTTTTCTGTGTTTGTATGTCAATCATTCTTAGCATCATTCTGATCTGTTTAATTTTGTGATGTGTTTATTAATATTGTTTTGCAGGTACATGAACTCAATTAATAAAGTTAGCAAATGTACAACTTATTTCTACATTTTTCTTCACGTTCTACACAGTTTCTTTCAGAAAAGCTTTCTACTAGCATCACTGTACCATTACAGCAGTGTCAGCATTTCTGTTATAAATCCTATTTTTCCAGCATTTATATCAGCTGTAAAAATTCCTTCTGTGTTGAGAATTTGCATTTAAGTTCTCATCTGCTCTTTAGAAACAAGAGGTTGAGTATGTGAGTGTTTGTGTGTCCCTTTTCTTACACACTAAAAGTGAGAAATACCTTTAGGACAGTATGTAATTCTGCAGATCCACCAGCAAGCATCCCACGTTCTGCTAGAAATCTTTGGAAGAATACGGCATGCCTAGAATACCATTGGTTTCCATCATCCTCAGTTACTGGATGAACCATTCTCACCAGGGGTAGCAAGGAGCAGCTATGGGACCCTTGAATCTATACCTGGAGTCAAGAATGCATTTTAGACCAAAAAACAACAGGACAGGCACAGCTGAGGACTGAAGTGCCTGTCTTCAGGAGTTGGAGGGGAGGTAGGCAGCCTAAAAGCTAAGGTGGTTGATGAATCCTTGTCAGTAAAGAACGATTACTGTCCTTGAACCAGACAGTGTGAATGTGAACACAAACCAAAGAACTGGAAAGTTAACTTTGTCAGAAAAAATGTTGTGTTTTATATTGCTTCTGTATTCTGTCACTACTGTAGTTTACCCACAGGAAACTACATGTTTTCTACGTATTTGTGCATATACATGTGTATTAGTGTGTAACAATGCATGCATTCATGTATTTTTCTCTATAAAAGACTCACAGTAGAGAACTCCACAAAGCATTAAGAACATAGTGTTTAGCCTCATGGGTCAAAAAAGACAGGACTGAAATTACAGTTACATACATAAATGCACTGGGGTAAAGAGAAAGAAATCTTTCAATATTTCAATTCTCCTAGCAGATGGTGGGAAGTACTTAGACATGATGACTCTTCCTAGATGCGCTAGCATATGCTGCGGAATTGCCTGTACAGAAAAGCCTTGCTCATTGCAAATCTCCCAGGAGCTATCACAAACAAAGCACATCAATTAACATTTGCTTATTATGTGACTGTGTGTATGTGGCAATTTTCTACTTTTCTCTTACACATTAGGGCCACAATTTAGTCTGGATGACAGATACGCCAGATGAAAGCCTCAGCACTTAGGGTTCTGCTCTTTTCCTTTTATTTTTAAATAGGCATACTTATCTCTCTTCTTTCTCCTTCTCTCGTGGGTTTGGGTTTTTTTGGGGGGGGGTGGTTTTGGGGTTTTTTTTATATTTCATAGCTATCCAAATGTTTGAGGCTTGTTGCTAAACCCATGTCTGTAGCAGTTTTGTTGGCATGATCTGAGTTCGTCAGAGACAGTACAAGCAATGCAGGCAGCTGCCTAGCCCAGCATTATAGCTCAGTGAACCCTGGTACAGGTCAGACTGTCAAGTAGTTTCTACCATTATATCAGCAATTTACAGGCATGTAAATCATGCTTCCTTGAGACTTGCACCTGCAAGAAGGCATGTGTCTTAGGAAAGGCATAATCCAGATCAAAGGCGATTAATGTATCCCAGAAGGCTAGAGACAGCTTGTATAAAGTACAACAGAAACTGCACATAAGGATCTGTAGCAGCAGCCCTCTTAAAAGCACAGGAATAGAAGGGACAACTGGGGTCATCTAATTCCCATAGTCCCAGGCAACTGTGCAAAATATTCAAATGAATCCATAGGACATCTGGTCCATGAACTTTGTGGCAGTGACATAGCAGACCCTCATGAGCCAGCAGAATATGCACCATTACAACAGCAATGTTACAAGGGCAAAAAATCTAGAAGTGTTTCTTGAAATAATGAAACTTTGTGGTAAGCATATATAAAAGTCATGTTTTATGTCTGCAGATTGTTATTTCAGTAAGGAAATGAATAGGACACTGCCATAGCAAGGTTGTTGGTTTCCTTTCCTTCCTGAAAGTTGAATATTAGTTGCAGTAATCCCTTTGTGTCTCCCCTACATGCAAACAGCACACTGTGCACCCTCTCTGGGACTCTGCTTACACTGCTATCTTTGTCTCTCCATCAGAGAATAGGTAGTGAAAAACAAAATCAGTAAAGTGTTGCATCAAGCCTAATACTTCAGCATAAAAATTGCATCTGTGCGCTGCATCTGAACAATACAAAGTGCATACTACAATTGTGGTTCGAAATTTTTTGCCAGATATTTTGTGCCAATAAAATGTTTATTAGGTAAGTGAATAGTGGCATGTTAGTCATATGTTTACACGTAGGTTGTCTGCTACAAAAAACAAGTGTGATGCTCAGAGAAATGCAATCGCTAGGTGGTAATAGACACAATGATTTTTTTTCTGCCTTGGATGTCTGTGGTCCATCCTCCTGAGACAGTTCTTGCAAGTAACATTTCTTAATCCTTAGCAATGCTTTCTGCAAGGAAAAGCTAAGTGTGAGAGAGGACTGTTTCATGTAGTGCACATCAGTCATTAAGGGGAGAAAAATTGCATTCGGTGATGTTACCGACTCTGAAAGTTCCTCTAAGGTGCTGATGGAACATTGATGATACCATAACTTCTGCATTGAGCAATGTGATTAAGAGCTTTGACCAGTGTTGAAAGACTGTGGTGGGTTGACCCTGGCTGGAGGCCAGGTGCCCACCAGAGCTGCTCTCTCACTCCCCTCATTCACCAAACAGGGGAGAAAAGGCATAACGAAATGCTTGTAGGTTGAGATAAGGACAGGGAAAGATCACTCACTAATTATCGTCACGAGCAAAACAGACCGAACTTAGAGAGGGAATTCATCTAATTTATTACTAAGCAAAACAGAGTAGAGGAATGAGAAATAAAATCAAATCTTAAAACACTTCCCCCCACCCCTCCCATCTTCCTGGGCTCAACTTCACTCCCGGCTTCAACCTTCCCCCCCCTCAGTGGCACAGGGGGATGGGGAGTGGGGGTTACGGTCAGTTCATCACACGGTGTTTCTGCCGCTTCTTCATCCTCAGGGGGAGGACTCCTCTCATCGTTCCCCTGCTCCAGCATGGAGTCCCTCTCACGGGGTGCAGACCTTCAGGAGCAAACTGCTCCAGCATGGGGTCCCCCACAGGGTCACAAGTCCTGCCAGCAAACCTGCCCTGGCATGGGCTCCCCTCTGCATGGGGCCACAAGTCCTGCCAGGAGCTTGCTCCAGTGTGGGCTTCCCATGGGCCGCAGCCTCCTTCAGGTGCCTCCACCTGCTCCGGCGTGGGGTCCTCCACGGGCTGCAGGTGGAATCTCTACACCCCCTCATCCTTCCTCCGTGGGCTGCAGGGGGACAGCCTGCTTCACCATGGCCTTCACCACGGGCTGCAGGGGGATCTCTGCTCCAGCGCCTGGAGCACCTCCTCCCCCTCCTTCTGCACTGACCTTGGTGTCTGCAGAGTTTCTTACATCTTCTCACTCCTCTCTCTGGCTGCAAAAGCTCTCTCTCTCTAAGTGTTTTTCTTCTTCTTAAATATGTTATCACAGAGGCGCTGACTGGCTTGGCCTTGGCCAGCGGCGGGCCCGTTTTAGAGCCGGCTGGCATTGGCTTTTTCAGACACAGGGGAAGCTTCTAGCAGCTTCTCACAGAAGCTACCCCTGTAACCCCCCCGCTACCAAAACCTTGCCACGCAAACCCAACACAAAGAGCTAAATATTGTTTCAAGTCTGTAGAAGGCATATATGCTCTTGTGTGTGGTTTTTCCAAAAGCTACTATTTTGAGGACCTACAGAACAACGAGAACTTGCCAATGCAGCAGGAGTTGCACAGTCTTGCAAGAAAGAGAGAATTTAAAAAAAAAAATGTTGGTGTAGGTGATAGGGAGAGGGATATGGTTTTTTTCTTTCCTTTATAGATTTCTCTGCTCCTTCCCATTTCCTTGCCATGGGGAGGATTCTAATGTCACCAAAATGTTATTTCCATCAACAGTTCACTTGAAAAAGAAACCAAAGCACAACAGGAAGGAATACTGGAGAGGGAAACAGCTGGACAAGATGGAATCCTGGAGATTTCTTTGAAAAAGAATTCTCTGCTTTCATTAATCAGGAGCAAGCTGGAACTCTTTGTTATAAGAGCTTAACATCTACTTCATCTAACTAATTGGATTAACTCCTTTGCAGTGCCTACTCATTCCCAGCTCTAGAAACACCATCTTTTACTCAGGGATGAAGTCTACTGACTACTAAAAAGTGGAATCCCCTTTTCTGAGTTGCCTGATGCACAAACACATTTCCACATGCTGAGAGGAAAGGAGCCGTTAAAATATCACAAACCCCCATGCTGAGTGCAGGTTTTTGAACTTCAGGGAATGCAAGCAGTGCTCTATGTCAAGCGCCTGTAATTTCAGCTCTTTCACCTTCTGTGAACTCACTATATTGCTTTGCCTCTCTGACCAACCTCAGTGCTTTCCCCATGTGAGCAAACAAGTATTTCTAAGGGAAAAATAAAATTAAAAAAAAAATTATCACTATAGATGAAGATAACAAGAATATACTTCAGTGTTGGCTTGCATTATTTCTTTGGAATTTCATGAGAACCAGACATGGGATTCCTGCCTTATATTAGCCCATGGATAAAGAAATTGCATTAGTGAACATTTTCCTCTTCATAGAAAATGGTGCGGACAGTAGCCTAAAAGGGTTCTGTTCGGGTTGTCAGCAATCCACAGGCCATCAAAAGGATGGTACATTTACGGGTCCATTGACTCTCCAGAGCAGTCACACTATCCTTCAAAGATAGCCTTGGGAGCCAAACCCGACACGACTCCAAAGTGCTTTATCATCCTTTGGAGAAGCTTCAGCCAAGATCTCATAATGAACTGAATGCATTAATTCTATTTATATGCCTGAATGTTTTCACGACATGTATATTTCAGGATACGAAAAAATGCTGTCATGCTAAGGTTTGAAAATTACTCTTGTAAGCCAAAAGAAATGCTTATCTCACAAAAAGTAGTTTTTCTATACTTCAGAAAGCACTGGGATGCTTGTTACATCTTCTGTTTACTGCCTACAAGCTGTCTCCAGCTAGTCATTTTGACACCACTAATGAGTTCAGGACTAGGAGGGGAACAGAGAATAATACAGTGGGAGAAGTATCAAAGCTATGTAATGGATCAAGAAGTTTTATAGTGAATGAACTATGAACCAGATCAGATAAAACAATTTTCAATGAAGGTAAAGAGATGTGAAGAATCCAACTTTCAGTAAGAACCCAGCTTTCAGTAAGCATTTTGCCCTGTGAAAAACACCCAGAAAGAAATATCTTTTGGCACTATCTTTTGGGTAGGGGTAGGTAGAAACAGAGTCTCTTTTCTCTACAAGCCTGGCTCAAATGCCTTTATAATCAGGATTTGCATTGTGGGATCAAATATCAAGGTCTGAACTTAATCCAAGTTTCTTTCTGCTGAGGGTGGGTAGCTGGCAAACATCACGAAAATAAGATAGTTCAGGAATCAGCATCTTAATACAATGCCCCAGAATGCACAAAAGCTTCTTCTCCATTACATTCTATTGACCAAGTTAGTAATTTAGGGTGTGAAGGTGTGACTTCTTCCATGACACGTTGCAGGACAATGTAAGATTCTGCTGGGAACAGATGTGCATAGACACTCCTCCTGCCTCTAGCCGATGTATTTGAAACATTTCTTTCCCATACAGAGAACTTTCTGCAGGTCCAAAAGAAGGCAGAGGTAATGCTAAACACAACCAGTTCTTCCCTGTGTGTATAAAAACATTACATAAGTCATACTTGGCTGGGGTTTGAAAAATCGCCTATTCTCAGAAATATTCTCATTGTATTCTCAAACAAAGAAAAATAGTACACTTGTTACACTTGGCATGTATAATACAGGGAGGGAACAAGCTCCATCGTGTTTTGGAACTGAAACAAACCATTCAGGAAAGTCTAATGTTGTTGCTCTGAATACAGGGTGGTTTTCTGAATTCCAAATCATTTTACTATGTTGGTAGCAAAACCTTTTTGAGCTCTAGTATGTCAGCAACACTCTATGTGTCAGAATCTGCATTTTAATGAGAATGGAATTTACTAGTATTTAAGGACATGTAGAAACACCAAAATTCAAGATAAAATGTGGGGGGGAAATGGTTCTTCTAAATATATATGTAACACATACATGAAGCAAAACAGGCACTAATCTGCAGCAGTAAGCCTGGAGGTCAGCAATAATACATAGTTTCCCTGTACAAATCTGTAGGCAGGTTGGAGAGTCTAGTTCTCTCTTTCATAGTATATAACAGCCCAAAATGACCTGTTGCCTAGTTCAATGTTGTTTAAGATTTTGAGCTAATAGTAATATGCTAATGTTTTGTAATACATTAAAAGTCAGAATTTTAAAAGCAGCAGTCAGTGCCTCCTCTGACTTGATTTTTTAAATTTACTGCTGTATTTGCACTGCCTTTTAGGCATAGCAGAGTGATGTGACTTTTCCAAGATGTCACACAGCAAGCAAGTAGAGCTGGGATTGCAAATCATTTCTACATCATAGTTTAGAGATCTAGCCAAAGGTACCATGTAATTTTGGAAGCCTGGTATTCCCATCTTCTCTTACAGGCTAATCTCCCTGGCTGGGCCCTGTCTTCTAATTCACTAAGCATTACAACACATCACAGGAATTAAATACAGCCCTTGCTGTGTGATAGGACATAAAGCCATGACTTATGAGAAAAAGGAAAGAAAGTCTGAGCTACAGCTTCCATCAGGAAATTTGACAAGGGAAATGTTGTGTATTGCTTTATTGAAATAAAAACCCAACTGTTTGTTTTTTTGTTTTTTTGTTTTTTTTTTAAAAGGCTCATTCTAATTGTCTTTGAAATAAAGCATAATAATAATTTTATTTTCTAAATGGCAAATGGAACATTTTTTGCAGGTTCAAAATACTCCTGCATATCATTTAGATTTTTACAGAAAATGCATTTTCCATAGAAAAACTGTTCTGATGGCATATTTCTAGAGTATGTGAGTTGTGGATAAAATTTTTAGAAACATAGAAAATGTTGGAGGCCTCTAGGAATAGAGTAAGAAATTACTATTGTATATCTATAGAGATGTCTTTCTGTAATATGAGTTGATCCACTATTTGTGCCATCTTTCCCCTCTTCTTGGACATCTGTGTAATGCATCTGATGGACCTATTTGGACAAGCTTATGGTGGCAATCTTAATAACAATGATGTTATGTATTTTTTCCAGTTTTCACAGTGTGGCAAAGGTGTATCATCTGCCACAATTTAAAAAGCAACTCCACTGCATATCCTGGCAGAAACTTTAAAGCTCCTACTACAATCTGTTTGACAGGTCCACAGACCTGTCACAGCTCTGAGCAGCATTGTTGATTTGCAACAGGAAGCCCCTTGGTTTTGTAGTTCAATTTTTCATTATTTTGCAACAAGTCTGAAAAACATATTTATCAACTACTTAATTGAGAAGATACATTCTGTCTCTAGGGAGGTGGGAATTTTTTGGGGAAAAAAATTCTCCTCTCAAAGATTTTAACCAAAACCTCACTGTAATTCCTCACAGCAGTTGAAAATATTATTCCAAGAGAAATTATTTTCCATAGTGACAAGTTTAACCTACTGCATGAAGACACATTTCAGTCAGAGAAGCAGCTGCTTATTTCAGGTCTGAATTAAATGCATAGAAGTGTTCATTATTCGTTGTTAGGAGAAGATAAAGTCATGTCTGTTGCTTTGGCCTAGCATATACCTGAGACCAGCAACTGGTTTATAGCCTGATAATCTCCAGGAACAGCAAGAGGTCTTCTTCAGCTTTTGTTGCTGCTCCCAGCACTGTGGACATAAACTCAGATTCAGAGGAAATGCCCCCACAGAAGAAGGAAGCTGTGGGTATCTGGGGGATTGTGGGGGGTGCACCGGCTGCACAATGCTTACAGCCTATGGTGGCACTTTGCATCCTCAAGTACAATCTGCTGGGTGCTGAAATGCATGTGAAAAGGTTCTTGATTATGCCTCAAACTCTGTCATTAGCCTCCTTATCATTCCAGTTGCTACTAGTGAAGACTGTCACCTACCAAGTGTTCCATGAGCCCTAGCCTCAGCATTTGCTGCCTGCTCTTGCTCCTTCTAAATTAGCTATTACCATTCTGGAAAAGAATTTTATGTCTCTGGGGACATTTCTCTGGAAATGTTCTGCTCATTGCCAAGCAGCAGTCAAGAAAGAAAATAGGAATTAGTAGGAAATGAACACAGTGGAAAGCACCACTATGCTACAAGAAATATACAATGTGCCTACATCCTGAATACTTAGTGTCACTCCAGTAACTCTCATTTCAGAATAAGAAAGTGTGGTGAGTTGACCCTGGCTGGAGGCCAGGTGCCCACCAGAGCCACTCTCTCACTCCCCTCGTTCACTAGACGGGAGAAAAAGTATAACAAAAAGCTTGTGGGTCGAGATAAGGACAGGGAGAGATCATTCACTAATTATCATCATGAGCAAAACAGACCGAACTTAGAGAGGGAATTCATCTAATTTATTACTAGGCAAAACAGAGTAGAGGAATGAGAAATAAAATCAAATCTTAAAACACCTCCCCCCACCCCTCCCATCTTCCCAGGCTCAACTTCACTCCTGGCTTCAACCTTCCCCCCCTCAGTGGCACAGGGGGATGGGGAGTGGGGGTTACGGTCAGTTCATCACACGGTGTTTCTGCCGCTTCTTCATCCTCAGGGGGAGGACTGCTCTCATCGTTCCCCTGCTCCAGCATGGAGTCCCTCTCACGGGGTGCAGACCTTCAGGAGCAAACTGCTCCAGCATGGGGTCCCCCACAGGGTCACAAGTCCTGCCAGCAAACCTGCTCTGGCCTGGGCTCCCCTCTCCATGGGGCCACAAGTCCTGCCAGGAGCTTGCTCCAGCATGGGCTTTCCATGGACCACAGCCTCCTTCAGGTGCCTCCATCTGCTCCGGCATGGGGTCCTCCACGGGCTGCAGGTGGAATCTCTACACCCCCTCATCCTTCCTCCATGGGCTGCAGGGGGACAGCCTGCTTCACCATGGTCTTCACCACGGGCTGCAGGGGGATCTCTGCTCCGGCGCCTGGAGCTCCTCCTCCCCCTCCTTCTGCACTGACCTTGGTGTCTGCAGAGTTTCTTACATCTTCTCACTCCTCTCTCCGGCTGCAAAAGCTCTCTCTAACTGTTTTGTTTTCCTTCTTAAATATGTTATCACAGAGGTGCTGATGGGCTCAGCCTTGGCCAGCGGTGGGTCCGTCTTGGAGCCAGCTGGCATTGGCTCTGTCAGACACAGGGGAAGCTTCTAGCAGCTTCTCACAGAAGCCACCCCTGTAGCCCCCCCGCTACCAAAACCTTGCCACGCAAACCCAACACAGAAAGTTATGATAAAACTAATAATAATAATAATTAAAAAAAACCCAAACCAAAACAGATCATCAGATGCAGGGAACACCATTTGTATGAGGGGATACATTGGGCTAGGAGACTTCAACCTGAATAGAAGGCAACAAGATATATGACAGGGGTCTATAAAATCTTGAATAGTTTGGAGAAGGTAAATAAGAAGTGATTATTCACTGTTTCTTATAATACAAGAGCTAAGGGTTACCCAATCAATCATGAAGTTTAAAACACTCAGTGGAAATACTTTATCACTTAATGCATAAATTATGGAACTTAGTGCTGTAGAGTGTTGTGGAGGTCAGTAGTGTAAATGGGTTCAGAAATAGATTAGACAAATTTATACAGGAAAGCTCCATTAAATACCATCATCTGGATGCCTGCTCAAGAGGCCCTTAAGCCAATGACTGCCATAAGAGAGAAGAATACATGAGGAGAAAGACTACTCTGTGCTTCCCTAGTTCTAAGTTCCTCAGTCACCTCTTACAGACTACAGGCTGTGAGGAAATGAGCTGGATGGTAGGAGTAGCTGGGGAGGATTTGTTCTTTTTGTTTACAGTTCTCCCCATCACTATGCATACTGCTTTTTCAAGGGCAAAGTAAGTTTCATCTTGTAGCTCTGATGGACAAAGGCAAGTATCTTTGAACAGTTGGCAAATGGAAGACAAATTTATTCTTTTTTCTAGTCTACCAATGAGTTGAACGCTGAATCTCTCTGTACTATTTCCATCTTGGTTAACTAGATCAGATATTCTTATCTAATTTCCTAAGGTAAAAGGAATGGGCTGTGCATTTAAAACATAATCCATCTTCTCTATTGGTAGTGCTTTCAGCAGGTTTATTTTTCTTAACTATATATCAACTCATTTCACTGAAAAGATTCATGCCATTTAAAGCATGCGCGCGCACACACAAAAGTTAAGTATTTCAGTTCTAGTGATACTCTTTTTTTTTCTTTTGTGCAAAGATGGGTAAAGTTATCTGCCTGTAGCCTTCAGATATCACTATATATGTTTTGTCCTGTACTATTATTATTATGCTGTGATAGATATCCAAGTATATGTCCTTTGGTCTTGATCTATTCTCATTAAGTTAAATGCAGTGTTGTCATAGAGGCATTTATGGAAGCTTTTGCCTCCTCTACACCTAATCATAGTCCCAATTTCCTTACCCGATTGAATCAAAACAGTTAATTCAAGTGGACAAAGACCAACAGTAAATTGTATAATACTGGTTTTGCCCCACATGTAAGAGAAAACTTGTTTGGATGAGAATGTTGGTGATGTAGAAATTTTGAACATTGTTCCATTTCATATACTTTGCTGAATCCAAGTCTCTGTAACATAGAAAGATGTTTGAAATATCTGCTTTATGATCACATGAGTACTGTGTCCAGCTCTGGGCTCCCCAGTACAAGAGACTTGGACATACTAGAGGGTCCAAAGACGATTAAGGGATCGGAGCACCTGTCCTATGATGAAAGGCTGAGAAAGCTGGAACTGTTCAGCCTGGAGAAGAGAAGGCTCAGGAGGGACCTCATCAAGGTGTGAAAATACCTGAAGGGATAGTATAGAGGAGATGGCTCCAGGTTCTTTTCAGTGGTGCCCACTGACAGGACAAGACACAATGGCCATGGACTGCACAAACAGAGGAGGCTCCTTCTGAACATCAACACTTTTTCACTGTGAGGGTGGCCACGTGCTAGCACAGGCTGCCCAGGCAGGTAGTGGAGTGTCCCTCTTTGGAGATATTCAAAGTCATCTTTTAACAGAGACAGATGACTTTTCAGCATCAGCCAGTCCATGTTTTGCTGCTTCCCACACCTGAAAAAAGAGGACCTTAAAATTACACCTGTTGTACCCAGATACCCAGTGTTGCAGTCTAGTGGAGAATGTCCCTGCACGCAGCAGGGGGGGTAGGAACTAGATGATCTTTAAGGTCCCTTCCAACCCAAACCATTCTATGATTCTATGATTCTATGATTCCCTTAACTTCTCTAGAGCGTGATGCAGATACCAGTAGAGGAAATGAAAATGAACAATAAAGGTGTGCTTACTTCCACATAAAGATAAATAGTTGGGGGTTTTTATCCCATGCTTATTCTCAGATCGATCCATGTAGCTCCATGGACTCTCTCCATCCAGATCTCAGCATTTTTCCTTTAAAATACTGTTATAGTTTCTGTTCAAAATTTTAGCTGATTATGACATAAATTTTGGTGAAATACGCTGTTTTCTTAAGCTGAAATATATCAGTTCATGTTAAAGGTTTTTTGAGGGGATTTTCTTTATAGCTGGCCTGAGACATGGTAGACCTGAGGTCAAATCCTTGCTCTGCTTAATTTGAAATTTTCCAGAACGAAAAACTTTGAGGCAGAGAGTTAAGCCTGACATCAGTACCCTAACCATGAAACTGTAAAGTGTGACAATCATACAGTGTTCCCCTGTACAATTTCATTTGCATAAAGAAACTCAGAAAGTGTTTTTTAATCCACTGAAGAATAAATGCCAACTGTGGTTTGACAAAAATTATCACACACATAGAAGTCATCTTCCAGCCAACTCAATTTTAATATCAAGAATTTCCTTTTTAAACATGTACTTTTATAATTTTTTCAGTTTTCATTTACTGTTCAGTCTTTGAGAAAAAGAATGGTCTGTGATTTAAGCATTTAATTGGGACTGAAGAGGCTGTGTTCATCTCCTGAATTTCACAAAACTTTCCTTTGTGCCTTGCCCAGGCCACATCGTTGATCTCTGTGCACCTCTGCTCCCCATCTGTAACACAGGGTATGAGGCTTTTTTCTGTCTTGACTTCTGTTGTGAAAGGGCATATGAAATTATTGTCTTTTACTCAGTGTCCTTAAAGCCTGGTTAGAGCACTTTGTCCAGATTTAAGGAACCATACTTAAAGAAAAATTGGGACAATTGGAAAATGCTTCATGAAAATTGGAAAGAATTATCAGAGATAGTGAAAAAAAGACTGTACGAGAAAGTCTTTATTAAATTGCGGTCTTTAACCTAAGGAGAAGCAGGGAAGAAATTGTTCTCCCCACCTTATGGTGGACATGAAAAGAAGTAATTATTTTAAATTTCAGAAAGATTTAGGTTAGGTGATAATGATTAGGTTAGGTATTAGGTGTTAAGGACATAAGTATAGTGAAGGCTTGGGGAAATTTCCCAAAGAAGTTTGTAGAGCTCAGGTTTTTTTAAAAAACTTGTTTGGAATTACATAGTATTACAGGTCTCCCATAATCTTACTTACTTAACACACACCAGATAGTGTTACTGGTTAATACAGGTTACTGGAAAATGTTTCTTCACCATTGACTCATACATTAGTATCCCTTAAACTGTAATGTAGCTAAATAAAGGCATGCCTGCAAATACCCCAGAGAGCACTGAAAAGGGGATGGCCAGCTTGTGAAAGGGAATGATGCAGTTTTTAGTTTTCCTCAAGATGTTATTAGTATAAAGTATAAGTTTAAATACCCAAAATAGACATTATGTTTGCAATGTTCCTAAAATGTGTGAGCAGAAAGGGAAATTACCTAATTTGCTTGGCTCAGAGTTTTCTTTTACCTCATATGAAACTGGTAGGTGTTTCAGAGATTCTTAGCTGATTTTCCCCAAACCTTACAGCTTTGGGCTGTACTCGCAGAAGGAAGACCAAGCCAGGAGGATATGTAATTTCTTTGTAATACAAACCAATCTTTGGCATCATTTAGATGAAAATTTGTCCCTGTCCTCATTTATTATTCATTTACCCAGGAAGGAAAGGCCTTAGCCCTTCTTCCCAGCCAGTTAAAAGATGTTAATAACTCCTGGGCCTGATCCGAATGGTTCCCACTTCCCAGATAAATTCTTAATTACTTATTCCATACTTGGCTAAACCTTAAGAATTTAATGTGCTATGAAGCACAACAACCATTTCCAATGAGCTGGTACATATTGGAATGCTGTAGAAAGCTTTTTCATGTATAAACCTCGTGTTCCATATACTTACATATATAACATACACATATTTCTCTTCCTGTGGGCCTGTATTCTTGCCAGCACAAAGATACTCTGATTAGAGTGGACTTTCCAAATAACGCTGCAGGGAAGGTGATGTGCAACCCCACAGTACTGCGGCCAGTGGCAGCACAGCGTTGATTTCCAGGGCAGCTAGGTCGGACCTTAGGAAACACTTTGTGTGCGTGAATTTTCTTTCTGAGCAGCAGTTTGTGTAACAGTGTTTTTACTCCTGTCTGTCCACCTGCCATTGTGAAAATCAGCAGAACGTAAAGATATCAGCCGTTAATTGCTTAGCAGTAAGCAGGTAAGACAAACTTTTCATTAATTTAGTGTTGTTTAATAGCTCAGTCCTCTGTTAAAAATGCAACTGAATTCTCTGGGGATTTAAAATTCAGAGTAGTCTCTCCTACAAAGCAAATCTAAAATAGGTCACCTAAGCTGTAACCATTTTACACCAATCATTAAATAAAATATCTCTATGTTTTAACAAGAATCAAAATAGGCTAACAGCATATATACCACTAACCAGTGTCCTTGCTAGTCACAACTCAGAGGATATTCCTTTAATTGAAACTATCTGCATTTTTCATTTTAAAAAAGAATATTCAATAGATGAACTGAAATCAGCATACCAAAGGTGTGATCTCCTCAGCTGTGAGCATACCTCAGCCACTGCTACAGCACAGAGGAGTCTCTTGTCCTTTTCCCCATGCTTTTCTCCCCATAACGCTTTCCATACTGCATGCTGTAATTCTCAACTCACATCCCCACTGAGTTCATTGCAGATCATAGTGAAACTGTAAACTAGTCCATAGTGAATAACCCAGAATAGCTCCTCACCTGCAAATAATTACATTTTGCTGCATGAAACATGCAACAATTTTGCTATCAGCTGAATACGTTTCAGGGAGTAACAAAGAAATCGAAACCTTTCATTAAAAGATTTTTTTACAATACCAGCAAAATGTGCTGGCAGATCTTTGTGGGCAGAGTTGCAAAAAAAAAAAAAATTTGGCTTAGTGATTTGAGACCTCCTACAGGGGATATTTCATTTTGAAACAGAAGAATCAAATCTCTCAGCTCATGGATTTTGTTGGCATAAGCTATTGAAAATGAGTTTGTCCAAGAAAACTGTGTTATGTATGTGTGGAACAGAGGAAGAAAGGCTCAGAGGGAGGTTAGATGATGCTTATGCCTGTTGTTAATGGAAATCAGTCTCCATTCTGGTTTCCAAGCTCACAAACAGATTTCTTTTGAAATTATCTCTGTTAACTGTTCTTCAGCTGTTATGGAAGAAAAAAAAACAACCCGGCAATTCCCTTCTTTTGTTCGAAACAGAGTGGGAAATCAGGTGAATTGCAAGAGCACTCTGTATATCAAAAGCATTAAAAAAGTTTAAGTAGAGCAGTCATCCTTAAACATGTTCTCATATTTCGTTACAAAACAGTAACTACTGAGGTTTTTTTAAGGCTCCCTTCAAACTGGTAGAGAATATTTTGCATATGAACATGCAGCTATTAGTCATCTAACAGCTTGAGCCTGCACCATGCTAAAATGTCTTCTGAAAGATGCTCAGCATTGTTAACTGCTATTGAAAATACCCTGACTACGGCTGACGTAGTGATTTATAAGAGGGAACGCAGCACCTTTCTGGATGACTGGATTAGACAGCTATTAGTGGAGGCCACTGTGTAATCATGGTTGACTTAAACAAAGGGCCTAGAGGATTTTTTGATGTTTGCATGTGAAATATTCAGAATTAGAGATATAAACTGAGAGAGTTACTGGTTCTTGTTCAAATTTAGAGGAACTTGGAACATACACACCCTATTTAAATATAAAACATACGTAGCTTAAAGCTACTGGAAATAAAATTTCCATATGTAATCTTTTGCACATCAGCCCAGCAAAATAGTCCATCCGTGCAAAAGAAAAAATAAATTGTAAGAAAAAATACTTATGTATGTACACGGCATTACTAAATCATTCTGACTAGCTCCAATAAATGCTGTTTCTGGTTTTCTTAATCACTTTGGGATTGAGCAGTATTGTATATGTATTTCTATTCAGAGTGCTCTAAATAAGGTGGTGGTACTTCGTTCCAACTAAAAGCTATCAATTTCCAAGAAACAGCTCTGTTACCCAACTGTTTGTGATCATGTGGGGCTCAAGGGATAACCTAAGAAAATTTAAAGCTAGCATGCAGAAGTATGAATATAATTACCAAGATTTTGATAGCATTATATGTTGCCAATGTCACAGTAGTAGAATTTGGCCCAGAACTTTTAAGCAAAATATGTAATGAGTTGAAGATGACTAATCTACTTTAAAAAATTGTAAGACACAATATCAAGCCTAGCAAGATCTTAACTAGTTTTTACTGAAGACCTTTAAAACCAGATCCACGACTACAGCTATTGCATATTAAAGATAAAGATAATAGAAGTATAAACAGTTGCAGTTAATTTGTTCTTTGAGTCACAAAATTCTTAACTAAATGCACAGATAACAGATTGGCAAACAGAAGAAACAGAGAAAAGAATTACGGAGTGACAGATATTCATAGGCAGGGATCAGAAAACAATCATTGGAAGATTAATTAGTTGAGAACTAGATATCACACAAAGCATAAGAATAAGCAATGTATGACATGATTTGTACACAATCCAGTCCTGTTCCTAGTGAATTATACATAGAAAATATGCTGCAAGATATTTTATAGCCTTCAATAAGCTATTATCATATCAAAAGTAATAGACAAAAATAGCTGCTAAGAAAAATAAAGACATTTTGGCAACAGAGGGGACAATAAATGTATTTAGCAAAAGGATGCTTGTTGGGTTTTTTTTAAGTGGAGGCACCACTGATGAAATGCAGCAAAGAGGCAGGAGAAGTTTGTTCCAGATGGCAGGAACTGCAAAGAAGCCTGTCCGCCCACAGTGTTATACTTCATGAGGGAACAGGCAGGAGATGGGAGTACAGAGTCTGAGGAGGAAGTTGAACAAAGATTAGGAGATACACAGCCTATTAAGAGTTTGGATCAACTCTGTGAAGGTTTCAAATTCTGGGGAGGAGACGTTATGCTGAATCTCAAAATGCATGGGAACTGATGGCCCTACTTAATGCCTCTCTTAAACTGATGAGGGAGGTTTCAACCAAACTTAATAGAATGGACAAAATGCATTTTTCAAAGTTGCTACTGGGAGGCTGGGCAGGGGGGGAGGCCCGACAGAGGAGGAAGGATGGCAAAGAGATTGGCCTACTAAAGTGACAAGCATTAGAAGCCTGATAATGATAATACATATTGATGCTTTCTTTTTTTACTATTTTACTAACTGCAGCTTCTGTTTTCTGGGAATTTGTTTATATCCCATTATGAACATAGAAAAGTTTGTTTTCTTGACTTAGAAAGATTGTACTGCATGAGAGAATGGGAAAGTGTGGTGGGTTGACCCTGGTTGGGGACCAGGTGCCCACCAGAGCCGCTCTATCACTCCCCTCGTTCACTAGACGGGAGAAAAAGTATAACAAAAAGCTTGTAGGTCGAGATAAGGACAGGGAGAGATCACTCACTAATTACCATCATGAGCAAAACAGACTAAACTTAGAGAGGGAATTCATCTAATTTATTACTAAGCAAAACAGAGTAGAGGAATGAGAAATAAAATCAAATCTTAAAACACCTCCCCCCACCCCTCCCATCTTCCTGGGCTCAACTTCACTCCCGGCTTCAACCTCCCCCGCTCCTCAAGGGCACAGGGGGATGGGGAATGGGGGTTATAGTCAGTTCATCACACATTGTTTCTGCCGCTTCTTCATCCTCAGGGGGAGGACTGCTCTCATCGTTCCCCTGCTCCAACATGGAGTCCCTCTCACGGGAGACAGTCCTCCACCAACTTCTCCAAAGTGAGTCTCTCCCACGGGCTGCAGTTCTTCACGAACTGCTCCAGCATAGTACCTCCCACAGGGTGCAGACCTTCAGGAGCAGACTGCTCCAGTGTGGGGTCCCCCACAGGGTCACAAGTCCTGCCAGCAAACCTGCCCTGGCCTGGGCTCCCCTCTCCATGGGGCCACAAGTCCTGCCAGGAGCTTGCTCCAGTGTGGACTTCCCACGGGCCACAGCCTCCTTCAGGTGCCTCCATGTGCTCCAGCGTGGGGTCCTCCACGGGCTGCAGGTGGAATCTCTACACCCCCTCATCCTTCCTCCATGGGCTGCAGGGGGACAGCCTGCTTCACCATGGCCTTCACCACGGGCTGCAGAAGGATCTCTGCTCTGGCGCCTGGAGCACCTCCTCCCCCTCCTTCTGCACTGACCTTGGTGTCTGCAGAGTTTCTTACATCTTCTCACTCCTCTCTCCGGCTGCAAAAGCTCTCTCTAACTGTTTTGTTTTCCTTCTTAAATATGTTATCACAGAGGTGCTGATGGGCTCAGCCTTGGCCAGCAGCGGGTCCGTCTTGGAGCCGGCTGGCATTGGCTCTGTCAGACATAGGGGAAGCTTCTAGCAGCTTCTCACAGAAGCCACCCCTGTAGCTCCCCTGCTACCAAAACCTTGCCACGCAAACCCAACACAGAAATACAGCCAATTATATCCGTCACTAAGAAGGCGGCTATGTGAAATTGAGGTTGTGTATTAACACAATATAACTAAATTCAATGGCTTTACAAAGTTTAATATCTTTGTGAAGATTATCAGTATACACTTTTTCTTAAAAAAAAAGAAACACATTTGTTTCACACAAACTGTTTCTCTGCATACTCTAAATGTTTTCTCTATGATCAGCAATATATTAGAAGCATGACAGAAAAGCCATAAATCTGAATGTGATTTGCTTTAAAATCTACTAGAGTGATTGCAAATCATAAAAACGTTCAGTCAACTATGTTCCAGCAAGTCACAATTCCTTTTAAAAGCCATTGATGGTTTAATAAGAGAGCCATATGGCTCTGCTCTTGTTGATTTAAACTCAGCCACAGGCTTCTTGAAGAATATTTGTGAAGAGAACCTTTCACGCTCAAATGTCACACAGCTAATTCATATCCCCCCCCCCCCAATCTGTTTATAAAGACAGATGGCAATATGTTGGATTGTCATAAAAAGTGGACTGCAATTTAATAACTGTACCTAGATATTTGCCTGGAAACGTGACTGTTCCAGAACAACTCATCCAGGTTCCCTACAGCACCACATGGCACTCTTTTGTTGCCCTGTTGGTGACCTAGTGGCAGCTATCAAAAATAGTATTCTAAATATATTGAAAGTAAATATGCCCCTGACAGCTCAGCAAGTGATATCCCTGCAAAGATATAAAAAGCTTAGCATCAGGACTCCTTAACTAGGGGAAAAAGAAAGAAAGAAAAAAAAAAAAAAGACAGGAAAATCATTAGATATCCAAGAGACTTGAAACAATATTTTGAGTTTTCTGGGGTGATTAGATCACCGCTAATTTAATATGCTCCAAACTTAGGAATTTAAAGGCTAATTTCAGCTTATAACTTCTTCGTATCAGTATCGTTCAAATACAAAAGCCAAAACAATTCCTAAATCAAGCCAGTTTTAAATGAGAAACATTCTTCTGCACATTGACCTTTCTGAAAATGAAAAGAACTATCTTGACTGTAGTGCTGCAGATGCTGACTTCTCTGCATATATACGGTGGAACCCAGGAAAAAAATTACAGTTGGCTCGCTCTGTCTTCATGAACAGTCCCCAGAACGAATTTTAGGTGAAATTATCTTTTATGCATGTTACTCCCACTCAAAGTATTGCAGTTACATTTTTACTTAAACAGCATGGGAAAAAAATAAAGTAGGTGTTGGAGGGGTGTAAGAGGAATGGAATGGTAGAAGAGGGAAGGCACTACTAAGTCAATAAGCACACGAATTTTTGCCTCTCTTCAGCAAGTAATTTACTGTGTCAGCGTATGTAAATTGCTGCTGATGAAATGAACCACAGAAAAGCTCCTAGCATAACACTACCAAGGCCTTTAAAATAACTTCTCACAAATGAAAGTGTAATTTTATGTATCCAGGTTTGAAAAATGTAACTAGTTTGCATAACCAGAACCCTTGTAATCTATATTCTACCATCCAAAGTTTCAATAAATAGTGAAATTAAGCAAATGTATTGTGTACTTCATTAGTGAAATACACTGCTTTGTTATCCCTTTCTCCTTTCATAGTAAAAGTTCTTGGTGAAAGCACTTTGGTTTTCCATATCCTGTATAGCATCCTACATAGTATTAATGCTTTATCAAATATATCATGGTCTAACTCACTGTTCTAGTAATTGTGCATTGTATGAAAAAGAGAAAGTGCTGTTGTATAAATAGCATTAGAAATTAAAAGTTTGAAAACCATATCTTGTAACAGTGGTGGAATACAAGTGCTCAGGGGCCGCTTTTGGTAAACACGGCTGGTGCTGGGGGATGAACCAAACCCCAGGCTAAGGTGCCTCATGCTGATGCTCTTGTGATGGGTGCCGGTGCAAGTGTATGTAAGGAATCAGCTCGTGGTGCATCCTTGCTAACTCCTGGCAGAATCGCTCATGGCAGTAGAATGTGCAATGCACAGCTCATTAGATCTCTTTATATTTAAGCACAAACATGTTTAATTCACCTCAAGGGGTACAATAAAATTATCCCAACACTGCATTTCATGAAGAAAATAAAGTTAATACTCATATTTAAACAAAAATATTTCTGAAACTGTTGCTTTTCAAGCAAAATTCTTCACCTCCATGCAAGTTTTTATGGCCCAGACCATAAAATATGAGTGCAGAAAACAGGAACAGTTATACTGGCTGGCAATGACCTTACTGGATTGTGTTTGTCTATTCTGCAAGTTCATTTTCACTGAGACTCGTTATTTCAATTAGAAACAATATCTGCATGTGTGCTTATTTAGCATTAGCCCAGCTTTTCTAAAGCTTTTCAAAGTTGATTAAGTTACAATGTAAATAGGTCCTCTACCATCTGTACACCTTCTTGTCTGTACTGCGAGATGGAAAGGAATTTTTTAACTTCTTCCCCCCAACAGTATATGTCACCCTAACTTCTACCAAGGATACTATGACTTTATACAAATATTTTATTGAGTCTCTTCCCTTGGCCTACCATTCTTGCAGGTAGGAGAGGTATGTACCTCTATTGTTTGATGATGTTGGTATGTTCCTGAAATACATAGCTGGTCATACTAGTTTTCACTAGTGCTCGTCAGTATATATGTTTCTGTTGCATTTTTATTCTCACTGCAGTGGAGATTAAATAGAGTATTAAATTAATTGGGGTTTGGTTTTGGGGTTTTTTGTATCACCACTTGTGGAGCTATGTTCTCTGATAGTCGCATACTTCACAGCTTTATAATAAATTCACTAATTAAAATAAAACCTTGGTTTGAGCTCTGTTTTGTTTCAAAAAAGGAATATCTGTGCTGTAAATCCTAACCCAAAAACTGCTTTAGGAGGAATACCAATCTGTTCTGCAACAAGAAAAAACAAAATGGTTGAATTTTTGAATGTAATGACATGTAGTGTTTGAAAGGTTAAAACCAAAAGCCTTGCTTTTATCACGATTGTTACTCCATGTTAGAATTTCTTGAAGGATAAAAGAATGGAATAATATGTAATACCAAAAGCTGTATTCACAGATATTTTTTAACCTTCAGAAATTGATGTGACATTTTGTCAAATGTGTGACACTTTCCTTTGATTGTGAGATCTTCCTTTGAAGAATTCCTCTATAGTAATTCATGTGTAAACTCAGAGAATGATTTCTTTAGCTAGGATTTAAGAACTGGTCCACCAGAGTTCTGCAATTATGATGCTTAATGAAAAGATGATGATGTATAGTAGACCTGTCCTCCTTAGCTATTTTGTGAACTACCACAGGGTGTCAAAACGCAGACTATGTTCTTCCATATTAGTTAAAAAAAAGTTAGGTCCAGGCTTTTCAGCAAGGTTGTAACACTGCATCCCATGTTAGAGAGTTTGACAGGCCCAGTGTCTTAGCCTGTGGTATGTAATAAATATATTGTGTATGTGCAGTATGTATATATATACAGATATGGTGTATAAGAATTGTATAGTAAGTGTAACATTTCTGACTGTTCCTATCCAATGCAACTAGCTAAGGAGAAGTCTAAAGGTGGTTGTTAGTTTGAAAGAAAATGAAAAACACAGAAGTAATTGGGATGGAACCCATGCCACTATTCTCTGACTCAGTACTGAAAAATACCCAAAAGATCACCAAAGTAGGGTGCCTTTACGTATGTAACTTTTTGGAAATTAAATCATCTGACAATGTACAGGTATTAATTGCTTTTTATATATTCATTGAAGCACCTTGACCAAAAGAAGTCTGAGAAAGCTCTTTCTCTAAAATCAGGATGTTAACTTCTGCTCAGAAGTACTCATGCTTTCAAAAGGCTAGGCTTTCCCACATTATCTTTCCTTTCCACAATCTAGCTAGGGTCCTTCTCACATGGCCACTGACCAACACACCTTCACACTGTGTTTTCATCCCATCCTGAAATGCACCCAAGGCTGTGCACGTTCCCTGTCTGGGAAGTTGTGCAACTCTTGTGAAACTGAGGTTTTTCCATGGGTCCCAGTGTGGAAGGTTGCCTTGAGAGCCCTCAGCATCATGATAGCCAAGGCTTGGTGGAGCCTGAAGTATGGCTGGTCCAGTTGGCTTGCTTCATTATTTGTTAATTACAGGAAAACTTCACAGATATTTCTGACAAATTTCTTAATGAGTAGCAGCACCAATAGTGTGTTAGATGGTTTACAAATTCTTGTTACACTGTGGTATACAAGCAAGTGTTTTCAATCTTTTCTAGTTCAAGGAAAATGCTCAAAATGTCTAGTGATATCATTTCTAACCTTGATATCTTTATCCTTATAAAAGTCGCTACAGATCTATGACAAAAACATCCTTCTCTTTGCATTTGAACAAGTTACTTTTGAATAAGATCATGTGCCTGTTTCATGATAGGTAGTCTGCGACAGTTTATTTGTCCTCATTCATAGTTTATTAGTGTTAAGGGCAACATTTGCCACTTGAATGGTGGGAAGGGGACAAGACTTTGTTTTTAAAATTCTGAAATCTCTTATTGTATGTAGCCTTCCTTGTTCTGATTATCTTACTGTGTCCGAAGTCATCACGGCAGACATGTGAACTGACTGCATGTGCTTTTCATTCACATTTAAACTCCAGCACATTTTCTCACAAATGTGCAGGCTAGGAGCATGCACACACTCATTTACCACAGCTCAGCTAGTGGGAGACAAGTTAATTGCTATAGCAAAACTGTATGTGTGAAGCCTTAAGTACTTTAATGACATAAAGAGTTAAAACAGTTTAATCTTTTCTCATCACCTTCTCTCAGAATGTCATAGGTTTCAGAAAAATATTTTACCTTTGGTTTTGGTTTACTAAATTTTTTGGGAGTTGCAGAAACATGAAGCCCCAAATCATGTTTAAGCTGCTTGATCACTTCTCTCTAGTCATGCTTCAACCTGTGATCCATAACAATTGCACCTATGTCCTTCATTTTCTGTATTTCAGTAGCAATATTTCAGAAATATCCATGAGCTAGCTGGGATTTTGCTATAATTAACAAACAAACATACTTAGATCTCTCCATTCTCCCTTTTGTTTTTGTTGAACTGTTTACCAGCCAAAGTAATTTCCAGTGCCTTTACTGTGGTTGTTTGAAACTCCAAATCTCATTCAGTTGGGCTATTTCCTCAATTTTAGCTATGCAATGCAGTTTGGAAAAAAACACACAGAAAAATAGAATGGAAAGCTTGTGACAACAGATCACAAAATAATACCACGGAATTGGAGAAAGAGAGATTTTAGTAAGTCTCTCTCACCTTCCCCTTTTGGCAGCCTCAAATTTCAATCATATTTTTATTTCTTAAAAAGAAATAAAAGCAAATTTACACATCCAGGTCAAGTGTGCTGTTACGAAGTTGATTTTTATAGTGTTTCTTTAAGCCTGACAAGCAGAGGTAGTGCATCTTTTTTAGAAATAAGGTTCCAAAAGGAACAACACATATGTTCCTTTATGACAGATGCCACTGACATTGCTGTGTGGGAAGCAACTTAGGAGACATAGAACCATTAGAGAAATAGTAAGGTTAATAATAGCTTTTCTTTTGTTTCCCTAAAGAATATCTGAGAGATGAAAGAGGAGGAGGATTCTTGAAACCCCTCACAGAAAATGTCTTAGAGGAAATAAATAAGGTGTCCTAAGCTTTTGGATTAGCCTATAATACCTGAAGCTATGCAGATAATATTGAAAAGGGTTTAAAACAGCCTATCGTTTTCTGTTGGAGGAGCATAACTTAAAACTTTGCATCAATAGCATAATATTGGTATTTTATAGGACCCATGAGGCTTTCTTAGTGTGACAGACACTATGCAAACAGAGCACAACTTAAACAGAAGATGGAAATTATCGTTGGGGATCTTCTATGTTTGTATCTAATCAGTAGCCATGGGTCAGTCAAGAATACAAAGACAGAAGGCAACTTACATGACATAATGAAAGAGCTGACAATTCTTAGTGTTTTGGGTTTGAGGGGCAAGGTTTTGGTAGCGGGGGAGGACTACAGGGGTGGCATCTGTGAGAAGTTGCTAGAAGCTTCCTCCATGTCTAACACAGCCCATGCCAGCCAGCTCCAAGACAGACCTGCCGCTGGCCGAGGCCAAGCACATCAGCCACATTGGTAGCACCTCTGGGTTAACAGAGTTAAGAAGGAAAAGAGAAAAGGAGCAGCAGTTTTAGCAGCCGGAGAGAGGAGTGAGAGGATGTAAGAAACTCTGCAGACACCAAGGGCAGTGCAGAAGGAGGGGGAGGAGGTGCTCCAGGCACCAGAGCAGAGATCCTTCTGCAGCCTGTGATGAAGACCATGGTGAAGCAGGCTGTCCCCCTGCAGCCCATGGAGGAAGGATGAGGGGGTGTAGAGATTCCACCTGCAGCCCGTGGAGGACCCCACGCCGGAGCACATGGAGGCACCTGAAGGAGGCTGTGGCCCATGGGAAGCCCACGCTGGAGCAAGCTGTGGACCTGTGGCCCCATGGAGAGGGGAGCCCAGGCCAGGGCAGGTTTGCTGGCAGGACTTGTGACCCCGTGGGGGACCCCACGCTGGAGCAGTCTGTTCCTGAAGGTCTGCACCCCATGGGAGGGTACCACGCTGGAGCAGTTGTTGAAGAACTGTAGCCTGTGGGAAGGACTGACATTGGAGAAGTTGGTGGAGGACTGTCTCCCGTGGGAGGGACCCCATGCTGCAGCAGGGGCAGAGTGTGAGGAGTCCTCCCCCTGAGGAGGAAGGAGCAGCAGAGACAACGTGTGATGAACTGACCGCAACCCCCATTCCCCATCCCCCTGTGCCACTGGGGGGAGGAGGGAGAGAAATGGGGAGTGAAGTTGGGCCTGGGAAGAAGGGAGGGGTGGGGGGGAGGTGTTTTAACATTTGGTTTATTTCTCATTACTCGACTCTGCTTTGCTTGGCAATAAATTAGATGAATTTTCCTGACCTGAGTCTCTTTTGCCCGTGACAGTAACTGGTGAGTGATGTCTCCCTGTCCTGATCTTGATCCAGGAGCCTTTTGTTATATTTTCTCTCCCGTCCAGCTGAGGAGGGCAGTGATAGAGCACCTTTGGGGGGTACCTGGCCTCCAGCCAGGGTCAACCCACCTCACTTAGGAAAAGAAGGTAGAATAGCTGGGAAAACAGCAAATTACAAATGGATGAGCAACAAGAATTACAATATAACATTCAGTAGGTACTATTGCAATTAGAGCTGATTCACTCAAAGTCAGAGTGGAGGCATGTTTCAAGTGAGATCTCACAGAGTCTGTCCTGAATCCGAAGCTACTCAGTATTTCCATTAGTGATTTGGCTGATGGAGAAGAAGTTTGCTACATTTTCAGGTGATACCAAGACAGGAATGTATGTCTTTTACAAAACAAGAATACAGAATGACCTTGACAGATAAGAGAAATAGGAAGCAGTTTGTGTGAAGCAGGTAGAAATAATCACTGTCAAGCAATGAGTTCTGCAGAAAATAACTAGTTGTTACTAACAGTCACCTGTTGTGCTTGAGTCAACAATATCATATTGCTGCAAACCAGTCAAATATCATATGAAGAGACATGTACAAACCAGTAAACATAAACAACATTGGAAATAATTTCCTCAATCTACTTAACAATGGTACATTTTCAGAAACAGAAATGATCAGACACCTAGAACAGAAGCCTTCTGTGAAAGACTAAAGGAATTGGCATTGTTGATTCTGGAAGAGGGAAGTTCTTTGTTCTCAATGTGTACTACATTTAAATTGACAAGGCACTACTAGATTTAAAACAAAAAGGCAGGCTTACAATAGAAGGGAGATACAGATTCAAGACCAAGAACCTTCTCAGCATATTAAGTATCTGGAGTAAGTGGCTTAAAATCATATATATTAGCATCACACATAATGTTCTTGAACCGTGTATATGGAAGTGATATTCCTTTAAAATGTTTTTTTCTTGTACCCTGACAGGTCTCAATTGACCCGTACACATAATCTTTGCAAAATAAACAGAAATTTTTATGCTTGTTTTAGGGTCTTGTATGACTTTAATGTTTATATATCTATATTCTTTCTACTAGCAAATATTTAAAATACAGACTCTTGTAGTAAGAATTAATTCATTTTCAGGCCTTTTGTCATTCTTTCATTGCAGATCAGTTAAAATTTGAAAGAGGTTAATTTGTACAAAATAAGTAAGTTGTGCAGAAAGGGATTTTTATTTTTCTGATTTTCATTCTTTATTCACTTAATTCTGGCCTGCAGTGTATAAGCTTACTGCAATTAAATTGTCTTTAAGTTATCATCACAGGACAATTATAGTTCACTTTTCCACACCTGTAAATTATCATTATTCATATGACTACATTGTACACTGTATGAGTGAGAATAATTCCAGGGTTAATACAATTTAGAATCAAAATGTGGTAACTAAAATTAAAGGTAAGAAGCACGCCAATAAGTTGCAGTAATCAAGTTGCTGATCTTTGGGTTTAGTAATGAGTAACTACAGTATAATTACTGTGCCTTGTAATAAATATTTTATCCATGATTCTCTATACATTCTGCTCCCTTTTTCTTCCTAATTTTTGAAGCATTTTCTGCATTTACTGAGACAAAGCAGATATTGTAAATTGGATGCTTATTGAAGTGGTACTAAGCATCTAGGAACCATTTCCATGTGGTTCTATAATCCATTGAATTGATGAAGTCTTTTCACTGGCTTCATTAGATGTTGGAGAAGGCCCTTATGTGTCCATGCTTGCTTCTGAAGTTCCTTTAGCAAATGAACTAAGTAGTAACACAAAGTAAGAGCCTTCTTCTCAGACAACTCAACCTGCACTTCTACTACTTTTAGAATAAGATGACTGTTACTTGGGAAATGAAAAAGCAATCTGTATGTAATGGAAAGCCAATCTGTATGTAACTGACCTATGCTTTCTACTAGGATGCTTCACTTTCTTTGACTGCCATTCTGAAATTACAGTTTAAAGAACAGCCATATAATTTCAATCTTAAAATGTTTAATTGACAAAAAATAAAAATCAATATACTGCTTAACTATTTTTTATTAGCTATATCAAAACCTGCTACTGCTGGAAAATGGCACTCTTCACAATAAGAAAAATAACTAACTTCAAATTATCAGAATTATTCTCCAATTTCGAAAAAAATAATTGAGTCCATTACTTCCATCATTTCTCTGTGTGTCAAAGAGTTCCTTGTATTACAAGCTGGAAAAAAAAAATCATCCAACCTCTGGCTTGGAAAGTATTCTTATTCAGAATTAAGTCTGAAAATACAAACTAGACTATAGAATTACCATTAAAAAGCAAATTAAATTATTCAGAAGTTTTAGTGAGAATAAAGTAAATAGAAGCCCCAGTATTTTTGTTTTGTACAAAAATCTCTCCAAATGCTCTGGAAAATGAAAGCTAGACACCAAAGTCTGTTTCCTGTTACAGAATCACAGAACAGTAGGGGTTGAAAGGGACCTCTGGAGATCATCTAGTCTGACCCCCCTGCTACAGCAGAATCACCTAGAGCAGGTTGCACAGGGTGGCGTCCAGGCAGGTTTTGAATATCTCCAGAGAAGGAGACTCCACAGCCTCTCTGGGCAGCCTGTTCCAGGGCTCGGTCACCTGCAGAGTGAAGAAGTTTTTCCTCATGTTCAGATGGAACTTCCTGTGTTCCAGTTTGTGCTTGTTGCCTCTTGTCCTGTCACTGGGCACCACTGAGAACAGTCTGGCCCCATCCTCTTGACACCTGCTGTTTACAAGCATTGATGAGATCCCCTCTCAGTCCTGTCTTCAGGCTAAACAGACCCAGCTCTCTCAGCCTTTCCTCATACGAGAGATGCTCCAGTCCCCTAATCATCCTTGTAGCCCTCCGCTGGACTGTCTCCAGTAGTTCCCTGTCTTGCTTTAACTGGGGAGCCCAGAACTGGACACAGTACTCCAGATGTGGCCTCACCAGGGCAGAGTAGAGGGGGAGGATAAACCCCCTTGACCTGCTGGCCACATTCTTCTTAATGCACCCCAGGAGACCATTGGTCGTCTTGGCCATGAGGGCACACTGCTGGCTCATGGATAACTTGTTGTCCACCAGGACTCACAGGTCATTCTCCACAGAGCTGCTTCCCAGCAGGTCTACTCCTAGCCTGTATTGGTGCTTGGGGTTATTCCTCCCTACATGCAGGACCCTACACTTGCCCTTATTGAACTTCATATGGTTCCTCTCTGCCCAACTCTCTAGTCTTTCAAGATCTCACTGAATGGCAGCACAGCCTCCTGGTGTATCAGCTGCTCCTCCCAGTTTTGTATCATCAGCCAACTTGCTGAGGGTACACTCTGTCCCCTCGTCCAGGTCATTGATGAACATGTTGAATAAGACCGGACCAAGCACTGACCCCTGGGGCACACCACTAGCTACAGGCCTCCAACTAGACCCTGCACTGCTTATCACAACCCTCTGGGCTCTGCCATTCAGCCAGTTCTCAATCCACCTTGCTGTCCACTCATCCAACCCACACTTCCTTCAGCTTGCCTATGAGAAAGTTATGGGAGAGGGTGTCAAAAGCCTGAAGTCAAGGTAGAGAACATCCACCGCACTCCCCTCATCCACCCAGCCAGTCATGCCATCATAGAAGGCTATCACATTGGTCAAGCATGATTTTCCTTTGGTGAATCCATGTTGATCACTCCCAATAACCTTCTTTTCCTCCACAGGCTTAGAGATGACCTCCAGAATGAGCTGTTTCCTCACCCTTCCAGGAATGGAGATGAGGCTAACTGACCTGTAGTTTCCTTGGGTCCCTCTTCTTGCCCTTCTTGAAGACTGGAGTGACACTGGTTTTCCTCCAGTCTTCAGGCACCTCTCCTGTTCTCCACGACCTTTCAAACATGATGGAGACTGGCACAGCAACATCTGCCAGCTCCCTGAGCACTCGTGGGTGCATCCTATCAATCCGCACAGATTTGTGGGTGTCAAGTTTTCCTAAATGATCTCCATCCTGATCCTCCTCAACCAAGGGAAAGTCTTGCTTTCTCCAGACTTATGTATCTCCAGGGTCTGGGATTCCTGAGGGCCAGCCTTAGCAAGTAAAGACTGAAGCAAAGAAGGCAAAGAACTCCACTTTCTCTGTATCCTCCGCCACCAGGGCACCCACCTCATTCAGCAGCAGCCCCACATTTTCCTAGTCTTCCTTTTGCTGCTGATGTACTTGAAAAAGCCCTTCTTGTTGCCCTTGACATCCCTTGCCAGATTTAATTCCAAGTGGGCCTTAGCCCTCCTCATTGCATCCCTACGTACTCTGACTACATTCCTATATTCCATTCAAGTGGCAACTTTTTCCACATTGTGTAAACTTCCTTCTTCCCTTTGAGTTTTTCCAGAACATCCTTGCTTATCCATGCAGGTCTCCTGCCTCCTTTGCTTAATTTCTTGCTCTGATAGGGATGCACCAATCTTGAGCTTGGAGAAAGTGGTGCTTGAATATCAATCAGTTGTCTTGGACCCCCCTACCCTCTAGTGCCCTAACGCATGGGATTTTCCCAAGTAGGTCTTTAAAGAGGCCAAAGTTAGCTCTCCTGAGGTCCAGAGTTGTAATCCTACTTACTGCCCTGCTCCTTCCACGCAGGATCTTAAACTCCACCATCTCATGGTCACTATAGCCAAGGCTGCCCCCAGCCTTCGCATCCCCAACCAATCTGTCTTTGTTTGTTAGCACAAGGTCCAGCAGAATCCCTCTCCCTGTGTCAAAAAGTTATCATCAATGCTTTGCAGGAGCTTCCTGGACTGTGGATGCCTGGCTGTGTTGCCTTTCCAGCAAATATCAGGGTGATTGAAATCCCCCATGAGAACCAGGGCCTCTGATCATGAGGCTACTTCCAGCTGTCTATAGAAGGCCTCATCGACTTCCTCTTCCTGATCAGGTGGCCTGTAGTAAACACCCACAACAGTGTTACCCATATTAGCCTGCCCCTTAGTTCTTATCCATAAACTCCTGACTCGTTCTTCATCCACCCCTAGGCAGAGCTCAATACATTCCAGTTCCTCTCACCACCTCGCCTTGCTGGACTATCTTTCCAAAATTATGTAGCCATCCATGACAGCATTCCAGTCATGTGAGCTATCCCAGCATGTCTCTGTAACTGCAATGAGATCATGGTTCTGCAACTGCATGTAGACCTCTAGTTCTTCCTGTTTATTCCCCATGCTGTGTGTGCTGGTGTACAGACATGTCAGAGAGGTAATCAAGCATGGAGGTTTCCCTGGAGGGGTGCAAGAGGGTCCACTATAGCCATACACACCCTTGAGGTGGTTGGCCTTCTGGTTCTCATCTTGGGAGACAGCTAAGGAGCATTTGTTGCTGCTCTGGTTGGCCTGGCTTATTCCCCAGTTGGACGAGATGGCATGAGCATTCGCACTTTGGATCCCAGCTGTCCAGTCCTTCAGTTTAAAGCCTGCCTCACTAAGCTGCCCAACCTGCTGCCAAAGATTTCCTTGCCTCTTCTAGACAGGTGGATCCCAGCCCTCCCTAACAGGTTATAGTAATCAAAGAATAGGTCTATTTCTGGCTGCTCCCTTTCCTCCAAGCTCTGAGATAATAACAAACAAATAGCTTGGAGTCTAGATGTGCACACAGGGCCTATTTCCTGGGGTCAGGACGACAGACACTTCATAGACTTCTCTTCCTGTTAGAAGGAATATGCAGCTTTGATCAAACATCTAGAAAATCTGTCACATTATTAAAACTCCACAGAAGAATTTTTTAGCTACCTAAAATACTAATTATACTGTTGACAGAAGCACAGAACGACAGAATGATTGTGGTTGGAACGGAACTCAGGATGTCATGTGATCCAACACCCCTGCTCCAGCAGGGCTATATAGAGCCAGTAGCTGAGGACCACATTCAGATGTTTTTTTAATGTCTCCAGGGATGGAGACTCCACCATTACTCTGGGCAACCTGTGCCAGTGCTCCATCACCTTCACAGCGATAGTTTCCTGACATTCACAGGGAACCTCCTGTGTTTCAGTTTGTGACCATTGCCTCTGGTCCTGTCACTGGGCACCACTGAAAAAAGCCTGGCTGTATCCTCTTTGTACCCTCCCTGCAGGGATTTACATTGATAAGGTCCCCCCAAGCCTTCTATTGTCCAGGCTGAACAGTCTCAGCTCCCTCGGTCTTTCTTCATAGGAGAGACACTCCAATCCCTTAACATCTTTGTGCCTTTCATTGGACTCTCCAGCCCAACTCTCTCTCCATGTCTGTCTTGTACTGAGGAGCACAGCACCGGACACAGTATTCCAGGTGTGACCTCATCTGCGCTGAATGGAGGAGAAGGATCATCTCCCTTGACCTATTGGCAACACCTCTCCTAATGCAGCCCAGGATACCATTGGCCTTCTTTGTCATTATATAGTATCTGAGTACCATAATAAAATTTAATGTCACATTTATTCATGTTAACTCCCCAAAGTAACTGGAGCAACTATCTTAGTAGAGGAAATAACCTTTCTGTCATTTCTCTTTTTTATAATACGGAACCATTTCCCATACATATAATACAGAACCATGTTTAATCTATTGTAATAACTAGCCTGTTATTACCCTCCATCTCAAAGTATTAAGGTCAACATGACCTTTAATTTTACATAGCAAAGAAAAGAAATGCTCTGCTTCTCTTCAGTTTAGAATTTCTAACAAACACACCTCCTCCTACATCTGAATTAGCACTGCTTTTACCTGCTTCTGAAGACACACTGAGGTGGAAATAAAATCTCTCACTAGGTCCATTAAAATCTTCAAGCAGTACAAATTTATTTTGGTCACCTCTCCAAGGACCAACAAACCTGGTGCTGAATCCAACCTAGATATTTCAGAACAGAAGGAAAAAAAGGAAACTCTAATGCTAAATAAAATAATAATTTATTTTTAAAATATAAAACCTACTGGTTATTAAGATGTAATTAGTATCCTAGTTTGCAAAAAACAATTAGATTAAGGAAATGCTGACAGGTGTTGGAGTCAGCTGATATCAAAGTCTACAGAAGAAGTGAAAGTGTGCTAAGTTTTTATGGAGATTTGTTGGGCTCACTGTGAAGGTCTGACAAAATCTATGCCCTGGAAAAGTCCTAATTTATCAAAATTCTTTTTTAGATATGTTGCAGGAATAGACAACATACCATAGGGTGCTAAAAAGAGTGTTAAGTTATATGTTACCTGTCCTACTCACTGTGTTTTGATTCAGTAATAAATAATTCACTGTTAGAGCTCAGGAATACTACCGTACGTTATTCAGGCATTTTTGTTATGTTGGCGGAGATCAGGCCATTATAACAAGAGCCTCCAAACCTAACTTACTTGGGCTCCATGACTGTTGGCAGGGGTGGAGATATCTTTGGACCTGGAGGTAGGCAGAGAATGTCCAAGTATTCTGGAGGTTTGTATCCCATTTTGAAGTAGTTTGCACACCACACAGACACAAAAACTTACAGCTTACGCCACTTTATTCTAATGGAGGAGATCTTTTCTTATGGCTATTAAACATAAACATCTGCTGGGATAAATGAATTAGACATTGCTGGCTCCAGCATACCAGCCTTGTGGTAACATGCAAGTTACTTACCTGGTTAGAAAGGAAGAAAAATTATTTGTCATCATTTGTTGACAAGTAAACAAGAAAAAACATGAATTGTCAATGAATGAAGTTGGACAGATTTCAAGCAAATCACTGAGAAAATCAATATTATGTCAAGTTTTGGCCTACATCTTCATTAATGACCCAGAACTGTAGCAAGCATCACTGAAGACTGACATATAAAATAGAGGCATTGGGAAGGTTAGAAGATGGTAGAAGAATAGCAAAATGATTCACCTTGTAAGATGCAGACTGTTATACTGAAGAGATTGTAATGTGAAATACAAATAAAATATTGTATCCAGCAGAAACCTGGAAAGGGACAATGTTGAAAGCACCCCAAAAGTATCAATGTACAGTTAATGGAACAGTTTCATGTGGCATTTAAACATGTTCCAGTTAAAAAGTATGTTGCATCCTGTTATGGATGGGAAGGGTAATGCAAAATGCCAGTGTTCCTGTTACAGTTTCATGAGGAATATTGCATTCAGTTCTGGAAAACACTGTCAAAAGATGCCAACTGACAAACAAAACAGAACTCACCAATGAGCAACAACAGTGATTGAATGGTTGGGAACATGATGTTTCTAACTTGGATTTCAGAAAGGAAAAAGGACAAGGAAAGTGATTGCACCTTTGTACTTGGTGCTGGTGAGGCCGCACCTTGACTCCTGTGTTCAGTTTTGGGCCCCTCAGTACAAGAAAGACATTGAGGTGCTGGAGCATGTCCAGAGAAGGGCAACAAAGCTGGTGAAGGGTCTAGACCACAAGTCTGATGAGGAGCGGCTGAGGGAACTGGGGTTGTTTAGCCTGGAGAAAAGGAGGCTGAGGGGAGACCTTATCGCTCTCTACAACTACCTGAAAGGAGGCTGTAGCCAGGTGGGGGTCAGCCTCTTCTCCCAAGTAACAAGTGATAGGACAAAAGGAAGTGGCCTGAAGGTGCACCAGGGGAGGTTTAGATTGGATATTAGGAAAAATTTCTTCATGGAAAGGGTTGTCAATCATTGGAACAGGCTTCCCAGGGAAGTGGTTGAGTCACCATTCCTGGAGGTATTTAAAACATGTGTAGATGTGATGCTTAGGGACGTGGTTCAGTAGTTGGCTTGGCAGTGCTAGGTTAATGGTTGGACTTGATGATCCTGAAGGTCTTTTCGAACCTAAATGAGTCTATGATTCTATGAAAGGTTAAAAGGCCTGAAACACATAAAGTGCAGTGTTTGACATGGGTTTGTCTATAACCAGTTAAGAAATCTCCACTCACATGCAGAATTTCTCAAGTGGAGAGTCAGAAGCATTTGTATTTGTAGGGAACTGTATTCCATCAGTCCTACAAAATAAGGCTGGCTGAAAATTCACCACCACTTCTGGGAGGAAGATAGCACCAAATTGTTGGTTCCTGCTGGAGGAAGTGGCAAGCCACTGTGAGCTGCAGTTACTCGTGATGCCCAGATTCCTTTGAGTTCCTGGCTCAGCTAGGGTGTTCACCAGGAAGCTATTGCAAATTAGCTCTACTTTTGCCTTTGTGAAAGTAGGAGTTCTGAGCTTGGAATTACACCCTGAGTTTGGGCACTGATGTAATATCAAGGCTGAATAACAGCTAAAAGTAAGGCAACACAAGTCCACAAGAATTGGACTGATGTCACCTAAAGCTTTAATAATAACAAGAAAGTGCTTTTGAGTTTGCATTGGAGAAAATTTCATTTATAGCTAATTATGTTATATTGTTTATGGTAGGGAGGTTTTGTGTGGATTTTCTTTGTCAGCTATATAAGAATATAGGTTTATATATAGACAAACAGGTTTATTAAATTGTGGTTTGGGTAGATAAAAGAATAGAAAGTAGTGTCACAGGAGGAGTTAGAGTAATAAATAATAATAATAAAAAAAATCTATCAGGGTTATCTACCAGAACATCTTAGAGTATCTTCTTCAAAGAAGTACATGCCTGTCTCACCAGCTGAGACAGTGCAAGTTAGACTGCATAGTGCCCTATTGTGTTGAACAAAAAATTTATCAACGTAGATGCAAAAGAGATGGTCTAATGTTCCTTAATATCCTTCTACTGTTCTATGACGTAAACACTCTTTTTTTTTTTAATTAAAAGTACAAGTCTAATAGGTTTACATATATTAAATTTTATAGTTTTAATTAAATTATATTTATTTACGTTAAAAATTGCAATTTAAATTTACATTGTGATTTAGGATGTAAGTCAGAGTTGACTGAGGACCACACGACCACTTATAGATTTTAGTAGTTATGGCTGAGTCTGTAGAGATGATGCAAGCAGATATTTCTGCGATTCAAACTTAAAATATGTTCTTATGAAGAAGTCTATATAAATTTCATGTGGGATAAAATTAAAGGGGTTAAATAGCAGAAGGTAAGGTCAACAGGGTCAATAGTAATAATGTTCTGTTAAAAATACTTCAGCAGCATACAGAAAACAACACAGAGAATCATTCTAGGTTTGATTTTAAAGCAGAGGCAAGTTTTATTTTCCATTATATGTTTTAATACTTTCCTATCAGTGTTTAAATTTTATAGCATCGTAGTATTTTCTACACAAATTCTAGGTTATTTCCACTCAGCATATATATCAATAACTGGTTATGAGGCTATTTGTCATCACAAATTAAATCAATCCCTGAGCAATGAAGAGGATCTATGTCATTTTGTCAGCCTTAAGAACTGGACTGGGTGGAGGCATTCCATGATTTGTCTGTGGTCTCAGTTCCCTACAGAAATTAAAGTAACCTGACGCTCACTGATGAAAAGAATAAATGGCTTACTCCAAATATTGTATGGCTGTACACAAACCACTCCTGTCACAGCAACATTATGTCCAGAATCAATTACATTGAACTTTCCAGAAAAGAAAATGCTTTCATGAAGGGAAAAAATAGAAATCATAAACAATTTCACATATGCAGAAAAAAAGGAATATTAGGATACAGAAGTAGCAATGAAAGTAGTAAGCTTAAGGAGAAGAGTAGATGGGAGAAGGAAAAATGACCCTCAGATCATTTACAGTCCATGATCTAAGGCAGAATCTTTGGGTTTCAGATTGGGTAATTTCTTGTAAGCATGCACAATTGTAAAAATCTATTGTTTTTATACATCTGCTGATCTTGCTTAAAACCAAAATATGGTTGCTCTTTTGTGGGGTTTTTTGTTTGGTTGGGTTTTTTTAAAGAATTTTAAACTTCTACTTCTCAGTTCTGAAGTTGTCATTACAAAGAGTTGCATTAGGAATCCAAGTCTGTGAGAGGCTTTCAGGCTCTGAGCCTCCATCTCATATATGCAGCCAACTTAGGGCTGTTTAGTTGAGGCGTCAAATACTATTTTGGCCTTCATGAATAGCCAGCTTTCAGCATCTCTCTGCCTGGCTCTTGGCTTGGCTGATTTGTATTTAACCAGATGACTGATATCCTTCAATGGATCTGGACTGAAATTTATTTGAAGTTCAATAGAAGGTTTACTAAGATCTTGTACTAAAATAACAGTTAAGCAAGGGCAGAGATTCCTACACGGCTATCATGTGCCAGGTTTGCCATGTGTTCTAAAAAGCATCATTCAAGACAGATTTTAAAGATTTTGGAGATTACTATTTGGCCTGCATGATATAAAGCAGTGGATAATCAAAACAGAACATAATGAGCACCTTTTAATCATCTTACCTTTTTTTTCTCTTTTCTTCCTTATTACATGTCCAAGCCAAAAGGCAGGAACAAGCTGCTGTCAAAGATTTGTGGCAACCAGGAGAGAATAAAGAGTAGTCAAAACTGTAGTCAGAAAAGGCACAACCATTAGGGCTCAGAATAACATTATTAATAGTACCAGCACCAGGAGGAAAAGTCCTGCGCAGATATGGAGAAGGCACAGTCAGGGGAGAAAAGAAGCACAGGCAACTGAGAAAAAAGAAAAGCAATTCAGTTTGTGTATTTGTTAACTATATATAGAAAGCCCATGTCATTAGACACATGGCTCGCAAATGGAAGGTTACTTGATCTTAATGCTACTAGATACAAATGGAAGTTCACTAAGTGCTACTAAGTGCACAGAGATCATGTGACACCATGCGAGACCATGCATAGGGAATAAAAGTGCTGTCCTCCAGGATTACTCTTATAAGAAGTATCTTCTAATATGAAGTTAATGGACAAAAATCCATGACATTTTCCTACTTTGTGTTCCTTCAAATTCTGAATTAATACATTGTAATTTTTAAAACTTTGAAAAATACAATTAGAACTGGAGATCTGTTCATGTTAACACATTAAACAAATCTCACTCCAGCAGCAAATTCAAGCTAGTTCATTACTTAACACACACAAAAATGCAGCAGCTCAGATACAACAATTTTCCCTAAGGACGGAATGCATACTAAAGGCAATAACACCAAAAATGAAAAACAGCCTTACTCAGGAGTAGAATAATTATATATATGAACCATTTTTGACTTATTTAAACAAAATCTATTACGTTGCACTGCAGCCTTCACTGAACTAGCTGGCTCATATATACACACACACCCACATATGTATGTTTTAAATTCCCACTGGTTATTCATTTTGCCCTAGCAATTTGTCTCTTTTTGGACTCTGAGCTCCACGAAGTCCAAATGTACTCCTCAGAGCATCTTTCTTTCAAAGCTGGGACAATGCTTAATATGCAATTGCCACTAACATATACAAATAATAAATAATATAAGTAAGTGGCAGGGAAGATTTGGGAGGATAAATTTACCCTTCAGAGGTCATGTGCAAGACCTGGTTAAATACCTAACATACTCCATTTTAGAAGCAGTGAATATGGCTTATTTTAATTATTAGCTTTACAGGATATAGCTTGAGATACAAATGTCATCTAGTACTGAAGTGCTAAAAACTAATAATGGGGCAGACACTATACATCTTTGGATATCACTATTTTTAGACAATTCTTACACACTTCTCTGGCATGTAACATAGTGCCCTAATCCATTATATGCATTATGTTTGCCAAACCTAGCAATAAAACGATGCAAAGAATTCTACGGAGGCAGCAGATGTTAAGAGCAGAGAGTTTGTACAGCCAAAGCATGTGAAGGTGTTTATAACAGTTTTGTCTGCCGATGTGTAGGCTGGGTCATCCCTGATATAGGTCAAAGTAGGACAGAGTTTCTTCTGAATCTGAAATTGCTCAAAGATGACAGTTGTTGGCCCACATCTGATGGAATAAAAGAAAGAAACTAAGTCTGAACCTTGGTCTGGCTTGTGTTTTTTTCCCCTGGATCTTGCCAAGGTTGTCAGTGCCTCTAAAGGCAGTCACACGTTGAGAATGGAGTTGTACATTCAGGTTAGCTGACCTAAGCAGTAGTGTTGCACTAAAGGTTGGAGGCCACTGGGACTTGGGAAGATTTTAAATAGTTATTAAATCATATAGTAACTCAACTCCAAAGTAAAAACAAAGCATTACTTTACATACATTGTAACGCATGCCACTCATACATGTGACAGAAAAAGAATACAATTATTGCTATGGAGTAGGAAACGTGGTGGTATGAGATGCTGAAGTGCTTTATATAGCTGGCTGGAGAAGGTTTGGGCACATCTTCACACAGGCAGACAGTCGTGCTCTGTCTCTGAATTTCTGATCATGAGACAGCTAGCCCTGTAGCCAAGCAATCCCACTAACATGCAGGTGCCCTTGTGGTAAGAACTTCCCATCAGAAAGCCATGTTCTCACTTTTCCACTTTGGTTCAAGATGGCGTCATTTTGTGTCATCACATCTCAGATCAACGGAGCGTTGACACAGCTGACGCTGTAAGAGGAATATGCCACACATAGAGCATGATGAACAGCTTCACGACACCATACTTTTTCCTGGTGTAGAGCGTTTGGAATCACTGCTGACCCTTCTGTCCCTACCCCTGAGATCACTAAGCTGAGGTGGACTGTTTGCCTCTGTTAGAAAAACGCATGTCCCCTTTCTCTCTGTCTTCCTCTTCTAGCAATGGCTTAGAAAATCCACTACCACTGAAAGCCCAGACTTCATATTTGGCTTTGTTTCCATAAGAACAAAAATAGAAGAATAATGTGGATCCAAGTTACAATATTTAAGGAGGAAAAAGGGAAGAGAAAAGAGAAAGATAAGCATATTTTCCAAAATCCTTGCCTCAATCTAAGAAGATATATCCTTTGAATATATCCTTTGCTTACAGACTGGGTTATTGCTATCAGACAAAATAAAGGAAGCAAAATTTAGTAAAATCAACTTTTGGGCGAGATTTCTTATTTCCAGTGATGTGTTTTGCTAGAGCTTTCACAGGTAAACCAAAACGTTGGAAATCAACATCGCTGGTCATTAGGATGCCTGAAATTAGTTGTGAAGTCAATGTCTTCCATGTTTCTGTAAACAGATCATCTTATAAAGGAATATGTACATAATATTTGTTCTGCAGAGTTTTTTGACTGCTTTAAAAATTCTTTCATACAGTAACTCTGCTGAACAACACAGATTTAAAGCTTGAAGTTATATGTTTGATGATTAAATTAACAGAATGCATTGAAAACATTTCAATGAAAAATTAATTTTAATCACTCTCAATTAGTTTTTGGTTTAGTTCACAAGTAGAGAATACAAAAAAATCGAAGCTTAATGAATTTCCCTGAAGAACAGTACATTTTATTTCTGCTGTTTAAGTACTCAGAAAATAAATGGAACTTAAAGTGCAGGAACAAAGTTCCTATCAATAACAAATTTAATTTAATAAAAACTAACTGGGATGAGACTTGCATGTGCTTCAAGTAAAAAGATAACAAGCCATTTATTGATATGTCGAAGGCACACAAAGTACTTACAGTATATCTGTTTTTGTTGCTGAGATTATAAATGTTTCTCATAGAATATTTAATTGTGATTAACATTTAAACACAAAAGTTGCTACCTTAAGAATTATGTGAAGTTGGTGGACGATCCTTAGAGGTTTGTGTGGCGGAGTTCCTCCTTATAGAGCAGAAGATGCTTCATGCAGTTGAGGACATTTGTTGCACACAGAAACCCAAACAATGAGGCTATGCCAAAGAAAGTGTTCAGTCTCAGACCCTTCTGGTCGAAGCTCTGATGATACTGTTGGGTTATGATTCAAAGGAAACAAAAAAAAAAAAAGGAAATTAAACTCATTGGTAAGATCTTTTTCTTTATTTAGTCTTTGTATTTGAATTTAAATCACTGTAGTATTCTAAATGTACATAGTGTTTTGGTTTTGAACAAAATATTGCAAATGAATGTGATGTCTTTCACACTGTGTCTCAAAAAACCTACCCACTCTTTTTCTTCAGGATTGTTCTCTTGCTTTGTCTAGCAAGAAGTTTTATCTTCCTACAGACAAGTTTTCGTTATTGAGTATGTGTTACTAGTCTACCCACTTGGGGATCCTGCTTTACCCAGATGTGAACTTTATGAAAATAAAGTTTTAAGACAGAGTTGGTTAAGAGCTGTTACCAATTCTTAACTATTAAGAGCAATACAAGAGCTGCTGCTGTTTCACGCAATGACGTAGTGTAGTTAAGTATCAGTAGTGTGGATCGGCCGCCTGTCAAGATGACTTGAGCCTCAGTATCTGGAATCACATCTCCATTCTCACATCACTGTGCTCAGGCAGAGCTCTCCTTATGGTAAACATGTACCTGTGAGATTGCATTTATGAGACTGCACAGTACAGCCCAAAGCACTTTTATATACAGTTATGTAATTCAAGTGCCAGTATTATTATTTCTTGTGTCAGAATTTTTTTACCACTTGTCCAAAGGATCTGCAGCAGCTCAAGAGAGGCAGGCTAACTTCACAGAGACTGCACTTAAGTGGAGGAGGATAAATAAACTAAATAAACAAAACTCATCAGTGCTTGAGGATTTACACATCCAAATGCAAAGCTTCAAGCACCTTCAGAAGGGCTTAGCTCTACCAATGTGAGAAAAACTGCACCTAAAAATTAACTAAATGTATGTCTGTAGTGTTGTGGAACTGCCCTCTCTGTAAGGTTATTGATATCTGTTAGATATCAATACACTGAGCTCAAAAAGTCCTGCTAGTCTAGTGTCTTACTTCTGACTATATTTGTAATTCAGTCCTTGGGGTGTGCTGGGGCCTTTTCATGGCAGACGTGTGGAAATTTTCCACCAGGTTTTGGTCTCATACTTCCTTCAAAGAATGCAAAATTAGTTCTGGCCCTGAAACATGAGACTGAATATTCTTCTACAGAAAAGTATCATTAATTATTACAACTTCAGAATGTACAATTCATTCTTACTGTGAAAATGGCTTTGAACTAAAATAGTTCAGAACGGCTATATATTTGCAGTCACTCTGCATGGGCAAATAAGGCAACTTACCGACAGTATCTCTAGGATCTTGCCCTTAAAGAGCTCCTATGCTGCCAGATGAGTCTGTTCACAGGAAAAGTCAACTGTATTGAACTTCCCACTCTAAATAACTCCACAGCAGATCTTAGGATCATAAGGTTCATACAAATGGCAAAACAGCCCCATGAACTCTCCTGCTCCTCACTTTGCAGGCACTTAAGGTCACGCAGCTGACAGGTTGTATTAAGTCTCCCAGGTGGCTGTACGCATGAATCAGGGACTCAGCAAGTTCAGAGAACTGAATTTGGATTGAAACTTATTTTTGAATTAGAATCATAGAATCATAGAATGGTTTGGGTTGGAAGGGACCTCAAAGATCATCTAGTTCCAACCCCCCTGCTGCGGGCAGGAACACCCTCCACTAGACCACGTTGCCCAAAGCCTCATCCAACCTGGTCTTAAACACTTCCAGGGATGGGGCATCCACAACCTCTCTGGGCAACCTGTTCCAGTGCCTCACCACTCTAACAGTAAAGAATTTCTTTCTAACATCTCATCTAAATCGACCCTCCTTCAGCTTAAACCCATTACCCCTTGTCCTGTCACTACACTCCCTGATAAACAGTCCCTCTCCACCTTTCCTGTAGGCCCCTTCAGGTACTGGTAAGCCGCAATTAGATCTCCCTGAAGCCTTCTTTTCTCCAGGCTGAACAAGCCCAGCTCTCTCAGCCTGTCCTCATAGGAGAGGTGCTTCAGCCCTTTGATCAGCTTCGTGGCCCTCCTCTGGACTCTCTCCAACAGCTCCATGTCTCTCCTGTACTGGGGACGCCAGACCTGGATGCAGTACTCCAGGTGGGGTCTCACAAGAGCAGAGTAGAGGGGCAGGATCACCTCCCTCGACCTGCTGGTCATGCCTCTTTTGATGCAGCCCAGGACATGGTTGGCTTTCTGGGCTGCAAGCGCACACTGCTGGCTCATGTTGATCTTCTCATCAATCAATACCCCCAAGTCCTTCTCCTCAGGCCTGCTTTCAATCCATTCCTCACCCAGCCGATAGTCATGCTTGGGATTGCGCCAACCCACGGGCAGGACCTTGCACTTGGCCTTGTTGAACTTCATGCGGTTTTGTCCTGGTTTTAGCTGAGAGGGTTGATTTTCTTCATAGTAGCTAGTGTGGGGATATGTTTTGGATTTGTGCTGGAGACAGTGTTGATAATATAGAGATGTTTTTGTTCTATGGACTTATTGTTGAGCAGTGTTTACACGGGGCCAAGGCCTTTTCTGCTTCTTGCACTGCTCTGCCAGCGGGATGGCTGGGGGTGCACAAGAAGTTGGGAGGAGACACAGACAGGACAGGTGACCCAAACTGCCCAAAGGGATATTCCATACCATATGACGTCACGCTCAGTTTATAAGGAGCTTGGGGGAAGGGAAGGGGGGGGCGGCGGCGTTCGGAGCAATGGCGTTTGTCTTCCCAAGTAACCATTATGCGTGATGGAGCCCTGCTTTCCTGGATATGGCTGAACACCTGCCTGCCCATGGGAAGTGGTGAATGAATTCCTTGCTTTGCTTTGCTTGTGCGCGCGGCTTTTGCTTTACCTATTAAACTGTCTTTATCTCAACCCACGAGTTTTCTCACTTTAACTTTTCCAATTCTCTCCCCCATCCCGATGCGGGGGGAGCGAGTGAGCGGCTGCGTGGTGCTTAGCTGCCGGCTGGGGTAAAACCACGACAGGTTTGCAGGGGCCCACCTCTCCAGCCTGTCAAGGTCCCTCTGGATGGCATCCCTTCCCTCCAGTGTGTCGACCACACCACACGGGTTGGTGTCATCGGCAAACTTGCTGAGGGTATACTCGATCCCATTGTCCATTCGCCAACAAAGATGTTGAACAGTGCCGGTCCCAGTACCAACCCCTGAGGAACGCCACTCATCACCATTCTCCACTTGGACATTGAGCCGTTCATCACAACTCTTTGAGTGTGACCATCCAGCCAATTCCTAATCCACTGAGTGGTCCATCCATTGAATCCATGTCTCTCCAATTCAGAGACAAGGATGTCGTGTGGGACAGTGTCAAATGCCTTGCACAAGTCCAGGTAGATAACGTCGGCTGCCCTTCCCTTATCCACCAATGCTGTAACCTCATCATAGAAGGCCACCAAGTTTGTCAGGCATGATTTGCCCCTAGTGAAGCTATGTTGGCTGTCACCAATCACCTCCTTATCTTCCATGTGCCTGAGCATAGTCTCCAGGAGGGTCTGCTCCATAATCTTGCCAGGCACGGAAGTGAGACTGACCAGCCTGTAGTTCCCTGGGTCTTCCTTTTTACCCTTCTTAAAAATGGGGGTTACGTTCCCCCTCTTCCAGTCGGTGAGAACTTCGCCGGACTGCCAGGACTTCTCAAATATGATGGCAAGTGGCCTGGCCACTTCATCCGCCAGTTCCCTCAAGACCCACGGATGCATCTTATCAGGTCCCGTGGACGTGTGCACCTTCAGGTTCCTTAGATATTCTCGAACCTGATCTTCTCCTACAGTGGGCGGTTCTCCATTCTCCCAGTCCCTGCCTTCTGTGACCTGGGCAGTGTGGCTCAAGCATTTGCCAGTGAAGACTGAGGCAAAGAAGTCATTGAGTGCCTCAGCCTTCTCCATATCCTGGGTAACCAGGTCACCCGTTTCCTTACGGAGAGGGCCAACATTTTCCTTCGTCTTCCTTTTCTCACTAACATACCTATAGAAGCTTTTCTTGTTGTCATTGACATCCCTGGCCAGACTAATTTCTATCAGGGCTTTGGCTTTCCTAACCTGATCCCTGGCTGCTCAGACAGTTTCTCTCTATTCCTCCCAGGCTACCTACCCTTGCTTCCACCCTCTGTAGGCTTCCTTTTTTTGTTTGACTTTGCCCAGGAGCTCCTTGTTCATCTATGGGGGCCTCTTGGTGTTTTTGCTTGACTTCCTCTTTGTTGGGGAAATACCCAGGTCTATTCAACGGTCACTCATTCTTGCATGCCAAAAGACCCTACTCCTCAATCTGGTACACCGTGAGGGATAATTTATTATGCAGCATGCTTCTAAACATTGTAAAAAATAAGCTTCATTAATTGATTCACCTCTATGATATGCTTTATCTGTTTGTCCTGAACTTGTCTAATATTCTAAATTCTACTCAGCTTTGTTACTTTTTCTTAGGGATTCATAACTATGACAAAGTACAGTAGACCTTGAAATAAGGAAAATAAAAATAGACACAGAAGAAGCTGCTGCAATCTGCTGTTAAAAAGTGTAGGTGTGTATCATCTATAATTTATTAGCAGCAGTGTCTGGAGAACTGGTTGCATTTGAAAACCCTAGACATATCTGGATTTCAGAGGAGATTCCTTCAAGTGCCAGGTACTGATGTAATTTTATTTTTAAAAATGGTTACATGTCTTAAAAAAGGTTGGGAATGGTGTGATAGATATTCCCTGCACTTTCAGTGACTGAAAGAAGGATTTCATAGGATGTCAGGAAGGTGCTGGTATCAGACCACTCATTTCTCCCTTGATTTCTTTCTCTAATGATCCATGTATTCAAGACATGTTTATTAATGAATAGAAGTCACTGTTATGAAAGCGTTCGCTGTTCTTTTGTCTCCATACTCACTGGGGAAAATTATTCAGAATGAATTAGTCTAATGATTTTATCATTTTTGCTTGCAACCTTTTCATATGTTGGATTTGGCCACGAAGGAGGTGAAGGGTGTCTGCTTCCAGGCCTTTGCTGGTGCAACAGAGACACGCCGTAATGCCCACCGGTGTCTGCTGAGTCAGGTGCAGCTCCTTGCAGCACGCCTGGGGAGTCCCGCAGCAGCTGGCACACTGCAGGCAGGGCACAGCTGGGCCAACCCCATACAGTGCTGCCGGCTCAGAGTAACATCACCCACGCGTCACACTACTTCTGGTTTACTTTAGCCCCTGAAGCAGTGCAGACTACAGCCACAAAAAGTTGCTTAAGCCTTCTCTACTCCCATCTGTTCTGGAACCACAGACTTCATTGGGTTTCCTATGCAGAATGTGAACTCTTTTCCTCGTTGTGCAATTTGTTTATGCTGTACCTCTCTTCCCAACATAAGAGCCTTCCACAAACACTTTGCACAGCCTCCTATCCACACACCTCAGTTATTCCATGAAAGTGTCTCCATTGCTTGATATTTAAAACAAAGCACAACATTTGCCTGAAAGCTTAAGTAATAGTGATTGTATTACAGACGCCCTTTCCTCATTGTATTGAAGATTTGAGATTAAGTGGAGGATTAAGTTTCAATTGCTCTGTTTGGTCTTGCAAGCTCTCTGCAGTGAGGAATATTCACAATCTCCATCTATAGCCTTGCCCTGACATAAGGTTTGTAGGATGTGCCACATTCTCCCTCTTCCCATCTGTTTCAACCCTTTGCTTTTCTCTAAAAAACAATCCTCCTCCTCAGGAATTTAATTCTCTCTTCCGTCTTTTTTACATTTTGGAATAAATTGGCTTTGGAGAAGAGTGTTAATTTTCTCATTGTGGCTGTTTGTTCTTTCATGTATTTACCATTTATCCTCCTTCCCGCAACCACCATAGGAGTATTACCTGTCTTTTCTCTGCGGGAAATGGAGGTCTAAAGGTATTAAATAACTTGTTCAAGGTCACAAAGAGAGTTCATCCAACCAAATTAAGGTTTCCTGAATATCAGGTACTTACAGAAAAGATCATCCTTCTGCTGTAAGAAATACATGCCTAAGAGTCTGCAGTTCTGAGAAGATACTTTAGAAAATAAAACAGAAAAACATATTTAATTATTGTCCCTCTCTTACAGCCATTTTAAGAGTAAAACAGACCAATGTGGACAGCTTATGTACCTCTACAAAAGACACAAACTTAAGTGAAAGCTAGCATAACCAACTACATAAAAGAGAGGACATTTGAGGTTGACTCTGTGTGACCTTCCTTAAAATACAGAGGACTACACTGACAAAAGAAGCTTGGTAAGCTATTTCAGGCTATATGTTTGAAAAAGGCTTTGTCTTTTGGGGGTGTTTATTCCTCATGACAGTTTAAGCTTTTAGTTCTGTTTTCCTGTCTATAAAATGGAAATAAATATACTTGCCCTTTGTTGAGAAGCTTTGTGACTTCCTGGGAGAAAAAATACAAGTACTAAAAATTATTAATACAGTAAACAGCATTTGTATTTAAACTCTGAGAAGAAAGCCAAAATGATACTGGACAGTTCTTGCCTGGTGTTATTTCTTCCTCTTAATTATACGTTTACCTGAGTGAACAAAGACTTATTTACCCAAGGGACACTATTGAAGTTATAACAGCCTGTAAGCCAGGCACGTAATTAGGCAGGTTTTAATGATATAAATGATAGGCCATAGTGTGTCAAATAATTATGGTCTTATCATTCCCCTATTACAGATAAAGCTTGGAAAGTAGAAAAATTACTCAGAAATAATCTTCACATGATGTGATGTATCATCCCTCCAGAAGGAAGGGTTAGCAATGGAGAACGCTGAGAAACATGGGCATCAAGCAGTATGCTCACATCCCTACCTCTACGAGGTCATGCATACCTTAAGGCACACACTAAAGAATCAGCTCCTTTATACTTCTTCCCAAAACTACGTTCATCACAGGTATTTCCCACAGCAGCAAGACTGTTCCAGTCCTGCCCTCCCACAGTGTGGAACTGCATTAATTCCCCAGCTTCCTCCACCCACCACATTTCTTCCATACTTTGGCTCACTGGCCTCTGCTTGCTTGCAGAGTAAGTGAGAGCAAACAGGAATCACAGAGGGGTATTACTGCCACACAAGATATCAGGAATCGCATCATTGTATCACACTGAGACTTCTGTCAAAAATTCTGGAGGGTATCTTTATGAAATGATCTTGTTTCACAAATTCAGGCTGCAATCTAAGCAAAATTAAAATCTTTTTTCGTGTCTATCATTTTGCTGAACTAGCAGCCATTTGTCCAGCTAAGCTCAGCTTTAATACTTTTCACTGAGCTGCCAAGCATGCTTATTTGATCACTGTAATCCCATCCGATGCATCATGTATCATCTGATTATGTTACCCACCATGCCAAGCAGAATCTGATCTTGTCCTTCTTCCAAGGTTACATCATATACTGATAATGATTCAGAAGGTACCACAGCACAGCATATGGCTTCCCCTGTCTTCAGCATAAAATGTACAGCTGAGAAGATATTTGGATATGGCTTATAGCAGATCACAAAGGATGGGAGTGCTTTAACAGGAAAAAAATTATCTTACTGTTGTTTTACAATTTGTTCTGTTCGCTCTTTATTTAGTGCATGAGATTTAACTTTACTGTTTTGCAGATAGAACCGTTATCAATTTTTCCACTGCATAGATTTATAAATATCGTGTGACCTCTTGTGGTATAATAAAATATTACACATACGATCCATGGATAACGCAGTTTTTGAAACCTGCAATCTACATACAGCCCATCTTCCTTGATAAACCAAAGACTAACTGTTGCCTATGAAACTTTCAATTAACAACAAATCACAATGTAAAAATCTCCCTTCATGGCAGTCATTTAATGAGTGCATATATTGTGGTTAACTCTTAGTTGCTAACTAATTCAAATTTCATAAACTAAAGCTCTTATTTTTTATTTATTTCTGACACAACTTTAAAATTCCATATTCAGCAGTAACATACGGATGCTGGTACTGAAAACACAGCTTCATTCCTGTCATTAATGATGTTTGGCACTGAAGAAATAAAGTAATTAACAAGTGTCTTGAGTCTGCTTGCATGCATAGGAGATATTTAAGAGTCTAATACATGCATGCCAATAGCAAATGGATAAAAGAAATTTAGCTGTTTGCAAAAATATTCACTGGATGTTAAATATAAATGTAAGTACTGTCATTCCTTAAGCAACACAGGAAGTTGCAAAGCTATTGTTATTGTGTCTGGGTGCTTTGTATATTCATGCATATATCTTGTTTAAAAAAAAAAAATACATCAGGAAAAAAGTGGTATCATTTTTAAAAGTTGTCTGAATCTTTGTGCCTCATATTGTGTATTTCTTGTGGCCATGACAACCAAGGATAGTAGCAAGCCTGCAATGCCTCTGCAGTCTTACCATAGCAGCAGCTTACTGAAGCACTGCATGCAGCGTACACAAAGGATGCATGCTACGAAACATCATACGAAACCCTGCCATTAGGTGTCTGTATCAGAAATGCTGGCTTAATAAATACATTGGAGCTGAAACCAGAAACAACTTCTTTTCTGTTTCTAATGTAGTTCAAGTTGTTCAATCCCCTAAATGAGGTATCTGACACTTTGGAGGATTAGTCTATATGCCATTTCTAAAGCTAGGAGAAGGTTAAGGATACTGCAATGTCATTTTTTTCCCTACTTATAACAGTGTTCTCTCATTAACTGAAATACATGGTGATGTGTAAGAACACTTTCAGAAATGGCTTAACAAGTAATTAGCATTAACCGCATTGCAAGCAAAATCTAAATTTGATTAAACTTTTTTAAATATTCACTTTTCCTACTTATGCTACAGCATCTTGCAAGATAATAATTCAGATATGTGAAGTAGTTTTGATTTTGTTTGCCCTTTCTCTTCTACACTTCTGCGTTTTCCTTTCTATTGCACTTAGTTTAACATGTGTTAACTGTTGAATGCTTTCCTGTGTTAGTTGTGGTTCCTGATTTAGTTAAAAGTACTTTCAGGAAGACATGTCAGTTGTACTAATAATGTACAGTTCTTTGCCTTTTAATTCTGTGTAAAGCTTGAATACATGTTCTTCAGAAGATTTTGGCTGACCAGAAAGATGGAAAACAATAAGTCTTAAAAATCCAGCTCATCGAAGAGCCATTCAAACCCAAAAATGAAAAAAAATCAAACTTTCTGCTTACATATCAAACTATCTGATGTGTGTATGTAAATAACACCTTCAAGTTAGAGTAAGAAAGCCCCAAATCTTGTTGAAGTTTACATATATTGTGCAATTATGAACAAATTATTTATTCTGCTGTGAGTCCTCAGTTCTCATTAATAATGTGTAGCATATTAACAGAAATACTTTGGAACTTTTGAGGGAGGACTTTCCCAAGGCCAAAGAGAAGAATAAAAATCCCCAGATTTTTTTGCTAAAGAAAGCAGTAGATACTACAACTTATCTAAGGTACTTAGATGAGATGAAATTAAAAATAAAAAATAAAAAAAAAGAGGAAAGGAAAGGAAAGGGAAGAGAAAAGAGAAAGAAAAGAGAAAAGAGAAGAAAAGAGAAAAGAGAAGAAAAGAGAAGAGAGAAGAGAAGAGAGAAGAGAGAAGAGAAGAGAGAAGAGAGAAGAGAGAAGAGAGAAGAGAGAAGAGAGTAGAGAAGAGAGAGGAGAGGAGAGGAGGGGAGGGGAGGGGAGGGGAGGGGAGGGGAGGAGAGGAGAGGAGAGGAGAGGAGAGGAGAGGAGAGGAGAGGAGAGGAGAGGAGAGGAGAGGAGAGGAGAGGAGAGGAGAGGAGAGGAGAGGAGAGGAGAGGAGAGGAGAGGAGAGGAGAGGAGAGGGAAGGGAAGGGAAGGGAAAGGGAAAGGGAAAGGGAAAGGGAAAGGGAAAGGGAAAGGGAAAGGGAAAGGGAAAGGGAAAGGGAAAGGGAAAGGGAAAGGGAAAGGGAAAGGGAAAGGGAAAGGGAAAGGAGCAAAGCAATATGATTGGGTAAAACATCAGTGGGAGAAATGTGTCTTCCACCTTGGTGAACACAGATTAGCCTATGAAGTGGGTGCTCCAGGGCCCAAACGGTTCATCAAAAATATGTGAAATTCTAGTTTATTTTAATCATGCCCATTCTGAAGCAGAAGAATCAGCTCCTGCATTTGATGGCTCATGGACCTGGATGGTGGCTTTATTAACAGACAGATCAAACTAATACATATGTGAAAAGCCATAAAGCCGGCAAAAAGAACAAGAGAACTAATTGCCTCTATATACCCATTATTAAGGAAACTAAAATCTTTAACATAAGTTTGAAAATCTCTGAAAATGAATCATAATTATAAACATCAGAATAATTGGACGCCCTCAAGTGACTAGAGAAAATAACCTTATTGCATTTTTAGAACAGGAGGTTGTAAATATGTTGCAGTTGAATGTAGCCGAAGATACAATACAGAGGACATTAAAGGAGTATATGGAACCAAAACATGGGCTCCACATAAGACATCAAAGTGCAGAAAAAGCAGCCTAATTCACTGTGACAGATGTATGTGACAGAGAGAATTCTGGCTGTAAGTAGGAAAGTAATGGCTATCTTCTATTATAAACATCTTGGGAGATTCTTTTTTCAGTCTCAGATCTGAGCCTGTGAACACAGACAAAGTGAGAGAATTTGTTCTTGTAATAAAAGTTACGATATCTGACTTCCTATTCATCAACTTCCAGTTAGACAGGAATGGGTGCAAAAGATCTTATGCATTACAGAGCAGCATAAAATATTTACCAAGTATTTTAAGCAAACTTTTTTATTTCTCTTTGACTTTTTTGACCTTTTTTTTAAAAAAAAAAAAAAATTTGCTGGGCTATTATCATTGAATGGCAACAAGTATGAAGCCTTAAAAAAATATCATTACTGGTGTACATCTTTTCCCACTTCCTTCCTTTTCTTCAGTAACAATCACACTCCTGTTACACCTCTCTGCATTGCTTGGATCTCTCCAGCAAATTTCAGTGTGAGCTTTTGTCTTCCCCACCTGCCTCTCTTTCCCTACAGGCGATGTTTTTCACTTGAAGTTACTTGCAGCCATAAATTCAAGCACGCAGCAGAAACCATCTGCTGTTGCTGCCCTGAGCCACCCACCGCACTCCTCCAGTCACTCCATGTAATGCAGCAATCAGTATCCAGCAGCTTGGAGAACTGTTACAAGGCAAAATGAACAGCCAGGGGTAAGAGACAAGTCGGTCCCAAGACTGACTGCTCCTGAGCTCTGGATACTTTCCTTATGTTTTCTTGCCAGCCCCCCCCGCCCACCCCCCCGCCCCCATTATTGATAGTGCAATGACCATTTTTTTTATTATACTAATAGTCTGTACATAAAGCAGAAGGGCTGTTATTTTTCTCTAGTCCAATAATCCTGAAGTTTGAAAATATTGAAGTTATTTGATGGGAGTAAACTTTGATAAAATGCTAATGGTAGAAGCAGCTCAATCTGGCAGCAGGCTTCATGCATACTATGGGACCAACGCACGAGGCTTCTCACGTATATTTTTCTTTTATAACTTCATGTTTTTGAGATTGACAGTAATTAACATGAAAGTATATTCAAGCTTGTAATGGGAGATATTCTACAGCTTTCAGTTTTGCTCATTTTCGTGTCAATGACAGAAACTCTCACCAGCTTCATTATCATCAGGACTGGGCTCCCCTGTCCCTTTTCTTGCTGTCCATCTGACACAAAAATTTAGAAGATAAATTAATTTCCTGCTTTCATATCTTAAAAAGAAGAATGGAGTACGTTCCACTTCAAAGAGACTACTTCATGTATAATATTAAAAAAAGAAATATCTGAAGAACTCCAAACTTGTTTGGCCTGCAGAATTATTCATACTACTAAAAAGAGAAACTCTAAAATACTATATCTTCTTGCAGAATCCCTGGTAGATGCCTTTTATTGTAAATGCAATTTTCATAGGAGGAAGAAAAATTTATCAAATTCTAACAGAATTTGTAACTAGGAAAGTGGAAAAATGTACTATAATAGGTGTTGATCTTGCAAGTCTGAAGAAACTTCAGACTTCACAAAATGAGCAAAAACTATATACCACAAAAAACTCCAAACACTAATTCTTCACTGTTCCTGGAAATGATCTGTCTTTCCATAATGTTTAGAAGCCTCATGATCCACTGGAACTTTTACATGCTTTTCTCCTGCCACAGTAAGTTTTCCATTGAATTCAGCATCAATGTATTCTGAAAATTTCAAGACATCTTCCCATTAATTTAAATCTAGCTGCATAAACCATTGGCTACTATTTTGACTGCAAACCAGTTTATCTGCAGCTGTTCATTTTCTATATAAAACCTTCTTATAAGATGAAATTTTCCATGCATAAGCAATGCTGAAAGGTGAATGTCCTTTTAAAGGTTTGAGTAAAATTAATTCAATCTGCATGAACACATGCTACAAATACTTCTTTCTGTATCTATAGGTCTAGTGAGAGAGATACTTTATTCTTCACATTTTACTACTCAAAATAGATTACTCAGAATAGTCTGAACTTCAGATTTGACAGCTCTGAAAATTTTTCTTCCAGAGGTGAGTGGGGACAGTATATCTTTTTATTCCTCAGGACAAATAGGAAATAGCAGAAATTCTCTAGCTTAAATCCCCCAGAATATCTCACAACTTAGTTTCATTTTAATTATAAGCATGCTTTCATCCAAAACATTTTTTAGGAAGGTGAAGAGGTATAGGAAAAAAGAAGGTTCAGCAACACCTTATAAATGTTTTGCCCTATTAAAAAAAAAAAAAAAAAGACAATAGAGTGTTCGAGTGTTTTTAAGTGTTCATATAAGCCATCAACAGAAGCCTTACTATGTTGTTTCTCTGTATTGCAATTAGCTGTCAAAAGAACCCTGGAGAAAGATTTAACAGGGAAAGTAGACAGAAGAATGATTCTGGGACTCATGAGAATATATAGAGATAAGCATAAGAAAGTCTTAAATTAGGTTGGAATATTTACTCAGAATTTTAGAAGACGAAGCTCTAATTTGGATTAATTCCATGTGTGCTTGGATGTGCATCTATCCACAGCACCATTCTTTCTTCTGAATGCATAGTTTTCTTGCTGATGAATTTTAAAAAATGTATCATGACACTCTGCATCTTAGTTATGGATAGTGGAGGTGCGAGAATAGAGTTCAAATAAAGTATCAAGTAACACCATCACTAAAGGCAAGATAAAATCCATATAGACAGTAGCATGCATTTTATACTGCTCTGCCAAATACTCTGTCAAAGAGGAAATTTTTTCCAGTATTCATTTAGGATTGCAGGAATATGAGTAATAGCACTATAGATAATGAACACATAATGTAAGCATATAGGAGCAAAACATTCAAGCACTGAAATGAAAGTGCTTTAGCAAATTGACTGGATTCTACTCACTTTCTAAAGATGTGAATCCAAAGTGTCTGCATAGTTTTCATAAAATCAGTATACATTTTTTAATATCAATGAGTATGACATATACTGGAAAATTAGTGACAAGTTTAAAAATTGCATAACCTTTGCTAAGTTTTCTTGAATATAAGTGCAATTTCTGTGCTACATCACAGCAGGTTTTAAACAAAATAGACTCTGCAATGAAAAGTAAAGCAGAGACTTGTTCTGGATTCATCAGTGCATGGTCCAAAGAAATTAAAAGGATCATTCAGGCTTCTACAGCAGAAAAAAAATGGAAAATCAATTCATTAAGTTCAATCTTGAATGCCTTGTGAGTTTACAGAAGATATATGTATTATGTATCATATAACACATACTATATATTATATTAGTTAAATTATGAACAGGTAAAACAACAAACTTTCAGAAGTGAGGTTCTCTCCTTAATAAACTGTATTGAACTATTAGTGATTTTTTGTGTTAAGGTGTTACAGAGTTTTATGTAAAATTTTCTGAATCAACATCAAAAAGTTTATTGAGAAGGTATAACAAAACCTGTTCTGAAAGTGGTTTCATTTTTTAAAAATTTGTGTAATATCAATTTCAACTAAATGTACTGATTTTTCTACTATGCCAGTGAAAGCAGCCATACAAAATTATGGCTGGAAAGGTAGGATTGCTTTTCATGGTTGAAAAGATAGTTAAATTGTTCTTTCAACTATTTTTTCTGTGAAAATAAGAGATGGCTTTTTTCAGCTTTTGGCTAATGACTTGTGTGAATCTTCTGTTCATGAAAGTGACAGATTTATAGATATCACAGGCAAAATTTAGCCAGGCAGTTACTATGCAAATTTCTCCAAATTTGCCTGTCATTGTGCTTTAATCTTTACTTTATCTGCTTTATCTGCCAACTTCTGTGTAGGAAAAGAAATCTCTCAAATCCTGCAAGGAAGAGTGGAACCACAGCCTCACACAAATCTTCCAAGTTAAGCACAACCTCTCCCCCATCTTGATCATCCATATGTTATACGATGAAAGAATCAGTCTTTCTCCCAGTCAATTTCTCAACCTCCTTCACTTGTCAAAAAAAGTGCAATTATTATTTATAGCACGGTAACACCTAGAGATCTCAAGTGAGATGAGAAGTCAGGGTGCAATTTATCTCTCTAAAAGTAGATTACTAGCACTGATTCAAATGTTTTGGAAGCTGCTCACCTGAACTCCCGCTCTACCATCAAGAAACACTTTTGCTCTCTCCACTCATGCAGGCAGCTGCGTTCAGATGTACACATGAAGATATGGGTCTGGACTGCTTCCTTTGCATAGATTCTCTGTGCAAACCCATGTTATTCTAGACATTTAAACCACAGCCAAAACTGGTCATAATTCAACTCTTTCTTACTGACAGCTGCAATAAGCTTTTTGCTCTTTACATAAACATCAATTTTTGTAATGCCAGAAGCCACCAGCTGGGCATCTCTCAAATAAGGCACCTCTCAAGGCGATAGCAATCTGTAAATCACGTTTTTTCATGCGCCTGGCTTAGTGCCTGGATCAGCAATAGTATAAGCAGCAACAATAAAGAGGAGAGAAATCTACTAGACTTGCACGGAAACTCCAGATCAGGTAAAAAAGAGAGGAGCAAAGACTATATAGAGTTTGGTGGGAGACAGTCTCCGGGCAAGGGGAAGTTTCTATTTAGCAGTGGACCCAGCTAGGCTACCATGAGGCACTTTAGGTTCCAGGGCATTTAAAAAGCCCCAGCTAGTGAGCAGAAACAAAGTGATATAGACGCAGTAAAGACAGGCTGGGGGCAGCATCCCAAAGCATGCCTCATGTTTGCCAAACAACACACTATTGTCATATACCACTTGCAAGAAGAGAAAGAGCACGTGGACACAACACTTCAGGGCACCCTTGTGTTTGAGTTTTAGGTACCATTGGCTGTTTCTGCAGGCCAAAAGGCTGAGGGAAGGCAGCCACCACACAGAAGGATGAGGGAAAACTGGACTAGGGATACCCAGGTGAACAACAACTCCCTTGGAGCTTGATAGAGATCCTGGAGTGGGGCAGATTAATCCACAGTTACACCAAGAGAGTAGATGCCAGCATCACAGGCACCAAAGGCAGGACAGGAGCTACAGCGGCTCCTCAGGTGCAAGACATTGTTGTCACATACTGCTGCCCTAATCCAGGGAGCTCTGACTCAGCAGATGAGAATCCTCTCAGCAAAGGAAAGCACAGACAGGTAAGTCTGATGGAGATAGAAAAGGATTTGAAATTGACCAAAAATGTGATGCAGGATGTAAATGAGAGGTAAAACAGAAAAAGAGAAAAATCAATCTAGAATTTATGACTGCCTTGTTTATCTCATTGGTCATTTGCTGTGCACTCTTTTGGATCGTCCTTCTTCTGGAGATGGAGCAGATGGCAGGCCTGGCACCACCCCAGGCACTTTGATGCAGTCTTGGCAGGCCCTTGCTCAGCGATAGTGTGGGTAAAGGCTTTTCCTTTCTGATTGTACCTTCCTTTGCTTCACAAGCATGCCTTGCTACTACTGCCTGACGAGCAGAGGTGGTAGTAGCATCATCAGGAGCTGCACTGGCAACAACAATTCCTTCAGAGGTGGTATATACTTTCAGTTTGGGCTAGTGTCTTGAGTGTGCTAATGACAGGAATTTCACCAAACAGGGCTGAGTTTGTGCAATGCAGCTCTGAAAGCTTTGCTGGCTCCCAGCAGAGGGGCCCACCTTGCCTCAAACAAGAAGACGTTGTAGACCAGCACTGTTCTTCAAATGATTGCTAGAAATAACAAGCTCTTTGGAAATGAATCTATGGAGTAAAGAGCTTGTACACACCTTTGAGTTTCTGTTAGTGGGACCACTGTACTGGAAACGTGATATGGTGAAGATGGATAGACAGTCTAGGCAGGGACAGGCATCTAGAGATTATAAGCGAATCTTTAAGATGAATGACTTCCGCGGACTTTCCCATGCTGATCTAATTACTTTGCCTGCGAAATGCAGAGCAGCAAGGCTGCTCTGCAGCTGTGCTTCTCTCTAGTGCCCAGGGCTCCACTGGTGACAAGCAGAGCGAGAGGGAGAAGTGTTTCGTTGGGAACCTATAGACCAATGGACTGTTCAGGAAATGTGGGTCATTAAAGTTCCTAGACTGAGAACAGAGGCGTGGAAATTGGTATGCTGAATTCCCACACATCACAGAGTTGCCTTTCATGACTGAGATGCTGAAAGCTGGAAGAATTCATGACAGATGTGAGACTGCTTGAACTCTCCTCACACTGTCCTAGGAAAGGTGGGGAGAAAGTCCAATATTTTGAAGTGAATGAGGTATTCATCAGTTTCCTAACTGCCCCCACCTGAACTTGGGGGATACTCATTTTCTAGTACAGGACAACTCAGTGGCTGACAACCTGGACTATGATCTAGTGTGTCATCAGTTGGTCAAAGGCCAATTCAGGGGCTGAAGAGGGAGGACAGCCAGGAAAGATAACTTGGAAATGCAGGGAGACATTGGTATTTCCTGGTGTGAGACAAGATTTCACTGTCAGGTCCAAGAAAATTTCTGTATTACAGCAGAAATGTGTCAAGATTGGCTCTGATCTTCCAGTAAGTAACGAATGATACTGTATTTGTTCATAACATTGGAATGGGAGGGAGAGGCTCCTTCCACTATGAGGGATGGGACATTTTTATATGCTTAGGTATGCTGGTGAGGGAGCACTGGGCAGATTTGCTGACCCTCCATTTCTTTTCCTAGCCTTTCTCTTTAAACTGTGAAGAGCTGAGAGAAAGTAAGTAGATAGCTCTGCTCTTATTTCTCGTGTAGTCCTAGCTACCACATTTATGACCCCTTCTGTCCTATGCCCTTGGCATTATTTGGTCCCTTCCCCATCTAAATCCTCTACACATGACTATATCTTTATTAGTAAGTGGATTTAGCCTAGTAGGAATAGATCCGTAAAGCAGATTAGCTGCTGCTGAGTACCACATGTCCACTACATGTATTTCAAGTGGCTGGGTATATGTACAGGTACCTCTGTACAGTACCATGAAGATGAATCACTACAGAGGGCACAGTTGTCAAGATTTTCCCCACTGCACGAACAGAACAGATGAATTGCAGGTCTATAGAAGCACATTTTTAGGAGAGACTTTTAGCCTAAATATGGATGTCTACTCTTAGAAGTATTTGTAATTGTACTCTTAGAGTTATTGTACTCTTAGAGTTGGAATTACAGTGCAAACTTAAAGTACAGTCCTTGGCATCAGTAGTTTATGTTTGTGAACATTGCATTACCTCTTTGGAGACTATTTGTAAAATTCTTGTGATCGTTACCTCTCCGAAATATCAATATGGGGAAAAAAAAACATCCTTGATTTCAAAATTATTCTAAAGCTTTCCCTCTCCACAGCCAGTGAAAGGAATATTAATTTATTTACTGCAAGATGAAAGCAAGCTCTTGCATCTCCAAATCAGCATTCTCTGCTTCAGAGGATTCTTGAAGATCAGAGTATTTTACAATTGCATGTTCCTTTGTAGTCGCGTAGCCTAAGACATTCCTGCAGTTCCCACCCAGTTGACAAGTGACTAAACGAGGGATTGATGGTTCAATGATACTATAGTGCATTACTGTTATTTTTAAAATATATAATACATACATATTTAAATATATAATGCATACATCTATATACATATAAATATATAATACCTACTAAGACAGGCAGGTGATAAGACCTGCTCTTCAGTTTGTTTTGAGGATAGATTTGTTTTTAAAAGTGTAGATCATTGATTTGACAGGTAATACGATCCACGTATTGTCAACATAAAGCTCCTTTTCCTCCTCAACAAGATTTAAAAGCATAGACATGTGAGACCTACTTAAAAGTCTATTTTTGAATACCATAAAGTGTCCACAGATTTCTACCAATACTGCAGTGGAATGCTATGTAAAAAGACATCTCTCAAATTCTTAGGTCTTAGAACATATATTCTAACAGATATTCGAACAATAATATGCACTTTGTTAAACTGGCAGATCAGTTTTTGCATTTTTGTAATGAAAATTTGTAGCTGTCAACATCAGTCCTTTTTGAACGATGTACAATATGGCAAACCATCGTCCACAGATCTCTCTGAAGTTCCATTTAACCAGGGAATGACCCTGCACCTGAGACTAAAATAACACAGAGCACTATTTCTCCTACAAAATAAAAAACGAGTGACTTTGCTTTGTCCTACACATCAGCCTTGTGGACTGTACATCATAGATATTGCATACACATTCATCGATCACTCCTGTTTCCTTTTGACAGGACTAAATCACACTTTTTTTTAGTCGGTACTTCAGTTGCCAAAAACCTGAGGCATATATGCAGCCTGTTCTAAATTACTTAATAAAGCTTCACTTACATAAATCTTAATCTACCTAAACCTCTAAGTGTAAGTAAAGATGCTTTAGTGTACAGGTGAGTGCATAGCTTTTCCTCTCATCTGATTTTACCAAGCATGATTCAGAGTGTTTGAGAGTTCCTCCATGAACAGCATAGCAGGAAGCCTCCCTTTTTGTGGATTTATATCTGTGCCTCCTAGCCACTCCCTCCATACTTTTAGTATACTCAGCACCATCCTATTGCCCTTGCCTTTTCTTCTTCCTCACAGTATTTCCCTGTTTCTTCTCATGTCCCTACCTCCTTGACTGACTGACAGCACGTCAGTTTGGAGCTGACACAGTGCTGAGTGATTACCTAGTGTGCACATCTTGACTGAGCATCTCATTCCTGCCTCTTAAAATGGCCCTGAAATGCAACTGTCTCTCCCCCAGTGCACCCTCTAGAGCACTGGTTCCTCTTCTCCGGACAGCTACTGAATTTCACAAAATTTTAGAAATTTGATTTACAGTAGGTCATTGCAAGCAGAAGCTTTCAGAGAGGAAAGACAAATAGATGTAATCACTACATAATCATTTATTGCTTGGAAAACCAAACCAAAAAATAGTTAACATTTTTATTTTAAAAGATCCATCAATATTCTGCATTTTTGCTAATAAGACTAATTAAGAAAAAGTATAAATAAGTTATTTAAGCTTTTCAGTTTGAGATCATTAAATTATATTTATATAATATTCACTGTTATTTCTGAAACAGATTATAAAGAAATGATGCATAAAAAAGTGTAAGATGAAAGGTGCTTCAATGGAAATTATTTTGCAATTTGACAAATTAAGCTTAAAAAGAGAAGGTTCAAACAGAAAATGTAGCTACTTCATTGATAATGCCAGCATATTTTTCTAAAGTTTTGTTCTTCAAGCAGGAAGTAGAAGCCATTTTCATCCTGGCTTTATTCCAAATTTTATAGTTGAGAGCAATCAAGTTAGCTTTCACAGCTTAGTTATAAAGGCTCAGAGTAATTAACAGAAATATAATTTAAGAAAACTGTACCTTCTTGAATATCACATTTGCACTGAGACAGCATAATTGCTTCATTCTAGGCTACTGGAAGATTCATGTGTTCCCCAGAACCTAAAGTGCTAATACCTAATTTTCTCTGTTTGGAAGGAAAAGGGTAAAAGGCTAAAGAAAAGTTTAAAAAATTTTTGGTTCATTTAGCTGATGGAACATCTTTCTTACAAGCAAAAAACAGCTTTGTTTGAAAGAAAAGTGCATATTTTAGAGACAACATTAAATGAGCTTGCTGATGCAAAACTCAAGAGTAGGAATTAATGAGGCATTGGTGTTAAATCTCCAGCGTTAGCACTTAAGTAAGAACAAGCATTCATACCTATAATTATAGTTGTATTACCCATTTTAAGCACATACCAACACAAACAATTATTTACCACTTCTGTTAACAAATCTGTAACTCCAGCCAAGGTAGTTCAAGGATACTACTATGACAACGGATGTAACAAGAAAATCACTGGGAAATCTGAAAATGCATTACTCTGCACTACTTTGTCATTCACATTTTTGTAGATCAAAACACTTTTGTCTCAATAGACACCCACTTATGAAGTGTTTTATAACCACATGGAGTGTTTAATATCCAAAAACCTGGTACATTCTGGTCATTAAATGATGAAAATATGTAATAACTAGATCTGTTAACATTTTGCATATATTCAGCAATTCCTATGAAAAGCAGAAGAGCCAGAACTTTCTTTCCTTTCTTGTATTACCACCCTTCTAGAAGTTGTGCTGGGGGCTGACACCATGAGCTGGCTTCATGCCCCAGTAATTCCACCATTAAGGAATTAAAATGAGCCTTTCTTTTCTCAGCACTGGTGCAGTTAATGAGAAGGCAGCAGTTTTGGACACAAAAGATAGGATTAGCTGCAGGCTTAGGAAAACTAGGCAGTTGTCTGCGGTGGCAGACTAACCTGTGTAAAATCACCCCAGAAAGGGGCAGAAAAGGTCTTACCAACTAATTGTCCGCACAAGACCCTTGGGAAGATTTTCTGGCTGGTGATCCTAAGGAAGAGAGCTGACAGTGTGGAGTTGGGGTGATTGCTGGAGGAGGACAGTTTCACAGCTGCATCGTATCTTATTTCCAAACCTCTATACAGTAACAAGAAGTATAGTTGTCCAGGGCTTGCTTGTTTTTTCCTTATCTGCAAGGCAACAAAACTCAATTTTCTCTACACTGCTGAGAAGGAGTGAGCCACTTCTGACTGGAGACTGCAGAATTAATGTTGTCAGTAAACGCACTAAGCTGAGACTTGCTTTCATCTGTACATTTTGGTTCACTAAAGGGGGCTGCTTATTTATTATCTAATGTGTTGTAAAGCATTCTTCTAGTGCTGAAACAAATCCAGGCTTAATTTGGACAAAAACGGATTGCTAAGCTCAAGCCCAAAAGCAGCCAAACCTCACTAAGATGCCCAATCTAAGGTGCCAATTATAAGAGTTTTTTGAGCTTTTTAGCCAATGCTCTTTTCTTGCCATGTTTAAGAACCACAGCACAAAGGAAAACCCTCAAAATGAAAGTCCATAATTTGCAAATAGGGCCTTAAGTGGGTTTTATAATTTCTGCATTTTCCATTTGGAATGTAGGACAAATTATATTAGCACCACAACCTTCTCTTTGGGGCTTAAATGTCAAATGTATTGCTTTCATAATATCTTTTCAATTTGAATGACCACTCTGTTCCTATGTAATACGTATTTTTCGCTTAGGAAGCCCACAAGGAATCATTTTGGGTTGCAGAATATGGTGTTTACTGTTTTCTCTTTTCAAAACAGTTGCAAAGATTTTAATGGAGAGAATAAAATTAAACATAAAATTCATCAAAGCAGTATTATGGCTAAACTGCTCCTCATAATATTGCTAAAAATTCTCTTGCGCAAATTTAGATTTATACAACTATAAGCTAGTTAAAATCTGCATATTTTCCTGCTATGTTTTAAAGTATTATGGAAGCATTAGGATTGGGACCTCAGACACAAGATCATCCTTTTCATTATATGTAAGCCATTTACTGATTTGACATACCATTACCATGCTGTATAAGATAAATACCATTAAATTACACTTACAGTTCCCAGTAGTGCCTGTTGTACTCCATGATTACTAACAAAAACATTAAAAAAGCTTCTGCTTTTCAGAAAACCCCAGTCAGGCAGTGGTTTGACAGCAGTTTAAGCCAGTCGCCTTGACATGGTATCATGCTTTGAAAGGGCAGTGTGGGCCCAGCCCCACCACAGCACTGAGCACACGTGATTGTATCGTAAATCAGCTCAGGAAGCTTGTGTGTTTGGAAACTAACTCTACCAGAGGCAGGGGGGTAGGGTGGGAGGTAAGTGATTATTTATCACAGAGATCAGCTCCCTTGATGAGTTGAACCCATGGTCCCACAAATGGTGGTGGTCAGTGGCAGAGGGCATGGTGGGACTAACTGTACACGGCCACTGAAGCTGTAACTTCACCCTTAAAGCCCCTGGAGAGAAACATGGCCTTCCAGACCTGGGGTAAACTCCTGGCCTTGCTGCCATCAGTCTGACCTCCTCTCCATCCCCAAGTCCTCTTTGGTGGTTGCAAGAAGTGTTCTACCTTGGTCAAGCTTAGGGGGAGAAACTCATTACCTGACAGTTTAGCAACAAAGCAGTAGATTGCATTTTAAAACATCCTCTGCTTGCTATGGTGCAATATTACTGCAGGTTACTGAGTAAATAATGTGGTGAAAATGCATAAACCCTAAGACACCTGATTATCAGGCACAGCCTGAATTGGTTTCAGTCTAAGGCCAAACTACACATGGCTTCAGAATACGATAGGGTTTTGCCCATGCTGTGCATTGTGCTCCCATGCTGCAGGGAGGTGAGTGATATGCTGGCCAAGAGCGAGCTGCCTCTGGAACCAGAGTCTGTCTGGGGCTTAACCTGCTCTGTCAGTACGCTCCTTTCTAGCCCCCAGTTACAGGCTTTTGCATGGCTCTGCACACACGGATCGCTTAGCACCGAGTCAAGCACCGTTTAATATTGTTGTGCTTTGCACAGCAGAGACATATCCCAGGAGCTTTTCCATTGATTTGACTGGGCTTTAGATGATCCCTGTAAATACTAAGATAAACTTCAAAAGCTGGCAATTCTAATTATGCCTGGCAGGAAGATTTCCTCTGATATTTAGGCACAATAATAGCAAGCCTCACAAGAATAAAACCTGTAAAAGAATTTTTTTAAGGAACAATGTCACTGTCTGTGTACCAGTATCTAAGATCACAGCCTGATTTGATTTAGTTTCATTTATGTCACTTCTTTTACCATCACGGTATTTTATTTCTTAAAACTTTAAACTTTTGTTTCCACTTCTATAGAAAGAGTTGATGGATTAAAAAAAAAAAAAAATCACAGGGGAAAATAAATAAATAATGTATATTATTTATATATAGCAGTACATAGCAGACAAGTTGATTTCTTCTTTCAGTACATGTCATGGATCTGGCAAGCATTTTTCTAGGCAGTTCTTATTTTCTGGACTTTCTGACAGATTGGACTTCTGAATGAATTGGTCTGTGATTTCCAAGTCATACCCTGGAAAATGTAGAAATGTAGAAACAATATGAAAATGAAATCGCAGCTTTATTTTTCATTTCTTATTGAATTAATTGCAGTGCTTTGTATTTATGTTACAAAATGTATTATCATATTTTTAAATAAGATTTTAATTGAGACACAACTTTTGTAATGATATTGTACTAAATGATCTAAGTCTTCACAAAATGCTTTACTTGTAAACTGCTCCAAGGGTGAGCTGAAAAATTAACAAAGAATTAGCTCGTTGATGAGTTCCTGCTCATTTCTATCATATATGAAATCCTATTTCTCAGGTAGGAATTTTACCATTGCTCCCATAAAACAGGATTTCATCTTTTTTTCTTGATATGATAATGGTCATATAAAAACTTGTAAATTGTCTCTTCCCACTGTAAGATCGCCTTATAGTGGGGGTGTTCTTGTTGGGCAGTTAAACCTGCATCAGTATTTAAATAATATTGATAACATGGTTGAAAGCACTGACTTCTTGAGCCTGCAACCAGTTAGAAACACCACTAGTAGTAATCCTGCAAATAGCTCTTTTTGCTTTATGACGTTGACTCTGAAACCTAATGACCTAACTAAAGTAATGACACTGTAATTTGACTCTTCTGTACGCCTGCAGCAGACCTCAGAACCCAGAGCCCACCCAGAGCTCCCAGCCACCTGCTCTGCTCCCTTCCCTCGCGCCTTCCGCATACCCAGGACATGCGCTGTCAGAAGACTCTTCACATTTTCATGGGACTGGTTATGTGCTCATTTAGTTCCCCCGTTTGCCTTGCTGCAGGGCTGGGTGGATACTGACACTGCCACAGGGGAGGTGGCAGGAGGGCAAGACCGGAGGTGGAAGGTGGAGAAGGAAGAAGAGCAAAACCACTTTGCAGTGGCAGCTGGTCCTCAGCCATGTTGCAAAGCATGCCAGGCTGTTTCCTTTGCCTTGAAAGGCTTTAGTATCTTTAGCCAGTGTGCCAGTGAGGTGTCAACAGCACAGGCTGATCCTGGGAAATCAGAAAGATGTTCTGAACTATACTGGAGCCTGAGCCAACACACCTCCACCACCACTGCTGCTCAAACTAGCTCAGCTCTGCCTGCACAGATGGAGGTCGTGCCTCTGACACATGTGCCTAAGCACGTTCTTCAAACAAGTCTATGGGTGTATCAATGCGCTAGCAACAAAATAAGATAATTGGGGTAGATCCAAAAAGTCATTGAGCCTTTCCCATGACCCAGCCATATTTACTGACCTGTTAACGGCTTCAGGGTGAGTAAAGTCTACAATGTGTTGTCCATCTCTGATTTTTAAGATTTAGTAATACATAATACATGTCAGAAATAGAAAATATTGAATTATTAGATATGCCATTTCAGGTTTCCCCAGGCTATGTAAAAATTAAATCAAAGTACGCTATACTTTTCCCATAGTTAGAGGAAAGTCCCAAGGCAAAATCATCCTCTCTAATCTACTTTTCTATTTCTAGTATGTATTTTACAAATAACTTTTGCCTTATCAATTATTTTACAGATACTAATGGCAGCTTGTAATGCATTATTGAAAAGAAAGAAGTCTGCTCATTTGTAGCCTTATGTGTAGAAAGTGAACTGCTTAATTGGATGCTTCTCACAGGCTTCCACAACTCAATTTAATGAATATTTAATGACAATACAATGCAGCTATTTTTAACAAATAACTGACTGCTGCAAAAAAAAGGAAAGCTTCACAAATACAGGCATTGGAATCCAATACACTGCAACCAAAAAAAGTCTGAAAACATGTGCAAGCATCTACAAAGCAAGAAAATCCACCTGAACTACTATTAAATAATTTTTTTTTTCAGTATGAGGACCAGCCACAGGAATATTAATGGTACCAAAAAGTCTATAATAGATCAATTTTAGATTAAGATTTATTAAGAATCACATCATGTTTATGACCCAGTGGTATGATAATTTAATTGCTTATCAGACATATTCCATTACAACAATTGTTTAACTACATAATTCTTAGAAGATAAATGAAGTGGTCACCTGTATTTCATCTTCTTTCCAAATTGCTCACTCCTTCTTTTCACTTTCTCTCTGGGTTTGGTTACATTACCAGCTGAAGACTGCTGCTTTTTTCAATCCAGGTTTGGAAAAACACACCACTGAAAAGCCCCAGACTGTTTGCAGGGAAATATGTGACCCCACAAGTCCAAATGCCATTAGTAAGAGCTGGATAGATAGTCTGCAGCTCATCCAGGAGGAGGTGAGATGTGGAGGAGATGTCTGGATCTCAGGCCAGTCCATGCTTACAGCCATTCTTTTACCCTGCATGCATGAAATGCCTCTGCTTCATTTCTGTACCTGCTGCAACCTCCATTTTTCCACCCCACACTCCCACACATTGTTTTTTTTAAGCCAGTCTTGACTCATTCATCTGTGGTGATCATCAAGAGTCAGTTCCCCATCTCTTCCTTCCTCCTTTCCGAAAGGCATAGCTAATGAATCTAATGAGAATGGAACATTAGCTCATAAATATTGCGAAAATGACCTAGGGCTGACATGGTTGTCAAGCAACCAATTCCCTCCTAATCGCTTCAGCTAGGGATGGAGATAGGTTAGTCTTGATCTGGCAAGTCTTTTCTGATCACAAGAACTGCTATCCTACTTTATTATTACACGTGGCCTAGTGTCATGTCTCTAACAGCAAACTGCAATCAGGTATTTCAGAAGTGTGAAAATGTTGACAATTAGGAACTGGCAAATTTTTTCTAACTCTTAATTTGTAGTGATTGGCATAATGTGCCCTGTATGTATTTATTCTGATGCGAAGATGAATCTGGTCTCAAGATGAAGATCTTTCCAACAATGAGTTTCACAGAATTAACTGTTCTGTACCTTCTAAAACTTCTTAAATTAAATCTAGTTCCTTTAGATCTGTTTGTATCTCTCCTTATATTTTATTATGAATAATGACAATTTAAAGTGCACAGTATACAATCACAATTACTACTTTCTATAGTTCTTTCATTTTTTCAATCTAAGCCAACAAATCTTTTCTGTTTGCTGACACTTAACATTCCTATCATATTATCACTTTGAGAAAGGACTATCAGAACCAAGTACAGCATTTCAGATGAGGAATTCTCTATATATCTTGCTATATACAGAGGGGATATTTCCACTGAATCATTCATAAAAAACTACACATCTTTTCCTTCTTGATTAAATTAATTTAAAACCCAAGACTGTGAAACAGTGGTAGAACAACTTTTCCATTTTGATTTTATAAGGATACTTCTTCTAAACAATAACAGCATTTGAAACTATATCTCAAACTATTTTATATTTTTTCCATTAGCATTTTAACACATTTTCATGTTATTTCAGATTACTGTTTTCAGTGTGCCTTCCTTTACCATCACCTCTTACCTCCTCATCTAACTACACTGGGTCTCTCTGAGTTGCTTCACAGCTTTCTTTGATTTTGCCTAACCAACATAATTATGTATTATCTGCAAAATCTGTCTTCTCACCATTCATATACCTTTATCCAATGATTGATAAATACATTAGGCAATATCACTTCTAGTGTGCCACAAAAGATGTCCTGCAATGCTGAAAAGAATCCAGGAGCCATTGCTTTGTTTGCAACCTCTTAGCCAGTTTCTCATCCAGGACAGTCACACACCTCTGATCCTGTGAGCAGCTGGTTTCCAAAATATGATCTTACCGGAGACTTCTGTCAAAGGTTTTTGAGTCAATAATTATAGCTGGTAGTTTTCCATTGTCCAGTGTTTGGATGGCTCAAAAATAAATATCTCTGACTGTAAAGGTATGGCTGTTCTCTGCAAAAATAGGGATGATTTTAGCCCTTGTATTTTCTATGTTATCATTGTTCCAATTATATATATATATATATATATATATATACACACGATGGTTCAAAGAAGGCTCACTGAAATAAAATTTACCGAGTACCTTTAAAAATAATGTTTATCATTTTACTGTCTTGAAAAATCTGTACTAGTTCTGTTGAGATTTGTCTGTCTTTCAAATGATTCTTTTATATTTTTCATGAATTCTTGGGTGATTGTCATGCAAGACTAAACCATTAAAAAAAAATGTCCACAAGGTCTCTGTCACTCTTTCCCAAATCGTAATAGATTTTTTTCCCTTTTTTTTCTACTATGCATACTACCTGCAGAGAGTCAGAGCTGCAGTTCTTTGGTTCATTCACGGGCCATTCTTCCCAAAAAGATGGACCAATAATGGCATGACTCCATACAAAATGCTTCAGAGGCAAATTGAGCTGGAGAGTGAAATTGATGTCACCACAGGTATAGCACTTTTCTGAAGGCTTGCTGCACTATTCCATTTCTGAGTTAACTGCCAAAGCCAGTTGTCCTACTGGCAGCAAATGGACAAGAGGAACCCTGCTGTCTGGTCAATATGTTCCCAAGCAGCTATGCTGTCAATTTGTACATTTTTTATATAGAATTGCTACGAAAAGCCATGCTTTGATTTAAGGAAAAGATAATTCACATCACATTAATATCAATTCTATGTTAAAATAGTTGTTCTGTTTTGTTATGTTTCTACGTTAAGAGAAAGGAAAATTATTCACACAAGCAGGCTGGCAGAATTTGTGGAGTTTCTGTACAGAATTCTTAGCTCCCTTTAGTTACTTGACTTTCATTGTATGTCTGATGGGATTGGATCCTCTAAAATTATATATACTTTTTGGCTTTTTGCATAAATAATCTAAAATTTTGTTTTTAGCAAGGACATGCCCTTTATTTTAAAGTCCTAAAGAACCACATAGTAGAGAAATTTAGTAGGTAATGTATTAGTTAAATCAGAAGTTCTTTGCAGGAAGTTAATGGTCTATAGGAATGAAAATTTTAACCATATGTTGTTCAACAAACTTAATAATATGATCTCACAGGCATTTATTTAAATGTCATTTACTTAGGCTTTTCTTTCTTGATTTTTTGTAAAGAACTTTCAAAATACTCTTTCAGAAATCTTCTTTGTATCCCTTCATATTGCTTATTAGACAGTACTGCAACAATGTAAACCACTTAAAATTTAAGAACTGACATCACCTAATGCTGTGGTTGATTTACAAAAAAAACCCCCAAAAAACCCCCCCAAAAAACCCCACCAATAACACACACACACACCAAACTATATTACAGTCTTCTGAATTGTTTTTCTGAAATCTGCCCTAACAGCATGAGAAAATTCCATGCAAAAGAAAATAAAATATATATCCTTTTTAATGGCATAGAGATGGAGGGTCTGAGGAAGCAGGTATTGGCTATATTAACTAGGTTTTTTAAATCACTGTGTGTACCTTAGATGAAAAATGTTGCATGCTATGTGTACAAAGTGAAATTCTATACATTTAAAATACATTTTAATTGAACCCTTTTGTAATCATTGGCATACAAATAGCCACAATTATTTCCTTACGGAATATTTGAGCAAAACAGGTCCTCTGTGTCAGCATAACTTTAAAGAACGCATTTACAAAGGGCCTCTTTCTGGCTTCTATACTTGCCCTGACAGTATTTTCATGTCCAAAACTCTGCATGTATCTGACAAACTGCATGCACATAAATATATTTAATCTATTGCAAATTACTATGATGAGGCAAATGTAAGTGTGTCTAGGATACCAAGCATCCATTAATGTAGGTATAAGAAAGATATTAGTCACCTAATAGAGCTGATGTTTCAGCTTCTGACCTGACTACATTATGCTTGCTTTCTGTATCCATGGATATGACCTGAATCAACAGAAGACAGAAAACTAAATGTGAAACTAGGACTTAAACGTGCCCTAGTCTGGGACAAATTCAGCAAAAATTAATCTAATTTATGTAAAATCAGAATTTTGGAAGCAAAAATTTCACTGAATGATTCACTGCTAAAAAGAGCATCGATTGAGCACAGAGATAAAGATTATATGTAAAAGAAATGCTCCCACATATTTAACTCTGAATTTATTGGAACTATACTATTTAAATAAATCAAGTACTAAAATAATCTAAAAAAATCCTTCTTTGACCTTATTTTGTCTTGTTCTTTTTGAAGGTGTATATACACAAATGCTACCAGACAAATTCAGAAAAGACTTCATCAGAAGAACACCCTAACAGAGTAACTAGCAGGCTCCACATTGCTCTTAAAAAAAGTCGTATCTTCTAGCCATGGACCAAGTACAGCTGGTAGCCAATTACCACACCCTGGGTGTAACTCAAAGAAGCAGCAGCAAGTAAATGCCTGTGATAGTAGGACTATTAGTAGCGAATAAAAATGATAGCAAGTACCAAAACCCTGAAAACCAATCAGACTCCAGAAGAATAAACTTTAGGAAAAAAAACATGGCAAAATGCTTTTTTTTGGATGGACTCTCTACTGAGTTTGTGCTATACATTGACAAAAATATTGTCTATGCTGTTCAGGTTTGACAGAAACAGAAATCCCTACTGCCAGTAAAATCTACAAGCATAAATACAAGCAAAAACAAACTCAGAAACAAAATCACAAAAATTCTGTTGGATTTGCCTCAAGAATTTGGATTGAACGTCCTCCTAAACTGTTTCATTTTCACACAAGTAGTGACCGATCCCCAATTTGCACTCAGTTTATGTTCAAGGCTTGTAATTGCCTATTACTCAATATCAAACAATCCAGCATATAATTCCCAAGGCAAACAGAGGAGAAAAAAAAAATATTTGAGCTAAATAGGTGAGGAGAAAGCTACTAGACAACTTCTGGCTTAGTTTTCAGTCTTATCATGGCTTGCTGGTATTTAGACACTATTCATTACTGTTTGTAAATTTTGGCTATTATATAGTAATTGCACATTCTGAAGAACACAAAATGTTTACAGAAATCTAGAGACTGCTTTACATCCCTGTTATGTCATTGTCAAAAAAACCACCACCACCAACAACAACAAAAAAAAAACCCACAAACAAAAACCCAAAAAAAACCCCAACCCAACACCAAAACAAAACAAAAAGCAGCCATTGGAGCCATAATACTCCCTTTTGCTATCTTCAAGTAAGTCACTAATTTACTTAAGCAAAAGGATTTTGCTGCAGATGTAAAAAAATCACTAACCCTTCATATGTTCATATGTCCTTCTGGAAACAAAAGTATTCAAGCTTTGATTCACCAGATCTAATGACTGAGTATCCATTTACAGTGGAAGCCTGGTGAAATTGGTCAAGGCTTTTTGCACACATCTGTTAAATGTTAGGACTGTAATCACTGAGGGGAGTGTTATGACAACATGCAGTTTACAATATGGTATTCAAAACAAATAAAAAGAATTAAAAGGGAATTTGACATATAAAACAGAAAAACCTATACATTAAATCAGAAACCTTTTACAATACATTTTTACGCCTGGCCATAATCAATCTTACACAAATTTTTAATATCACATTAAATTTGAAGAAATTTAGGTTACTAACAGCAAAGCTAGAAGTAGCCTGAAGGAAGAGCAATTTTCAGAATATGTTACTCACAACTGATCAGCAACTACAATAGCTGATGGAGTTACATAATGTCTTGGATACCATATACCACATAGAGAGCCTTGCATCACTGGAAATATATCATAAGAGATGACTGTTTCTGGTCAATCAAATAAAAATATCGACATTCATATTTAAAAATCAGAAAAATATTTGCTGTAATGCTGAGGTGGCTTTAATTGAGAGCATAAGATAACCTTGTATCCTGAACAATTTTCTAAGAAACAATTATTTTTAAATGTGATCTTAAGGATCAGTATAAAGAAACTATTATATTCTCTCAGACTTACAGCTTTGTGTACTAATAAAAACCACAAACCTATTTAGGCTTTGACATAATAAAAGCTTTGATAAAATAGCCTTTTGAACAACAATATACTGCATTAAAACAGAACACAAAGGCTGAAACAAATGCTTAGTGGTTTATAAAATTATAATGAATACTGTATCACACTTTAAGAAACATCCTTCCAGACTAATGGAGATTTGGGGATTTAGGGATTAATTGCAACAAGAGTACTAGATTTCCTTATCACAAAATGGGAAACTCCTAATCTTTCTGCATATAAAGCTGAATTTCTGCAGCCATGCTCAGTTAGGTTCTGATCACTGCCTTCAGCACTTCCTACCAAACAGGCAAGGACCTTACCTGAATTATCTGTTGATATGGTATCTGCAGGACTTCATGCACGGCGGAGAGGGCAATGGACCAGCCTCATGATTGGCAGTAAATCTGTTTGGGAAGCAGAGACAAGTCTTGTTCCTTGGAAAAAATATCTTGATCACTGAGGAATACAGTCAGTGAATTCACGGAGAGAAAAATTTTGGACAGAAAACCACAAATGAATCTGAGGTTCATCAAAGGAAAGAGAATTAACTGCCTCTATTCCTCCAAAAATGCCAGAGGAAAATAGTAAAAGACCAATGAAATTACAAGTGAGTGTAAAAGCAGAAATGAGGATTTTTTTAAAGTATGCAACTTGGGAAACAGATAACTATCATCAAAAGGTAAAAGAGAGTGACAAGAAAGGTACAAAGGAGTAAGGGAAGTGACCAACTTCACAATAAAAACCTGAAGTGCCAGGGCAGATGAAAGTTACGTATTTTCCAATGTAAGGTTCTTTGGTCAAATACTTGTATTTTATAGTGACTTTTCACTTCCTTCTTGATTTTACACTAGAAAGTAAATCAAAATAGAAATAATTGGAGCAAATAGAGAGTGCTGACTGATGCACTGCATAAATACTGTGCAGTGTGCACAAGAGTGCACTGTGTACCAGTTAGCAGGGGTTATTGCTAAGAAATTTAATATAGATATACCAAAATACAGAAATCTCTGAGATAGAAACTACTAACTTACCTAGCTGCAGCTAGAAGAAAAACAGGAGGAATAATATTACCACAGAAAAGGACAGTTAACCTACATTTTCTGATTTTCTCACTGTCCTGATGAGGAATCAAACTCAGTCTACACTAAAAGGAAAAAAAAAAAAAATTAAGAATATATATAACCTATGCTAAAAGTAAATTAATTTAAAGATTTTTTTTTTTCAGAAAAGATTGTACTATATTGCTAAACATACTTTTGTTTCACCTCAGGCACCATAAAGATCTATCACATAAAATGGCCAAAATGAAAACATTGTTCATTTCTTATTCAAAAATTTAAACATTCTAAATCTATGGTATTTATTTAAATTTTTCTATAGATAGATGGATAGATATTGTCATGCTAAAGAATTAAGATCTTCAGTGTCATAATAAGGTAAAAGAAAAATATGTTTGTATCAGTGTACTTATGCAATACCTCTGTAAAGCCTTTGTGACTTATATTGTTGAATACATGGAAGGGTATATAAATATGCATTTATGTTATTTCAATTTTCAGAAACCTTATCTAGGAATAAAAAAAAAAAATCTTGGTAAGCAAAATTAACTCTACAAATACAAGATTTGAACGTGTTAATAAAAGAATCAGGATACTCTGGTTAGTTTTGGATTTTTTTTTCTTCTTTCTCCTTTCATGCTTGTGGCATGCAGGGATAACGTCATATTGAATGGGCTCACATTCCTAAGTCTAAGCTTGATTTGTCATAGCAGAAGTACCATTTTAGGTTTTAACTAAGATTTTTCTTTATTCTGCTAGTTTGTGTTACTTTCCTATCCATATATGATTTTTGATACATCATTTCATGAAAAACAGTGGCGTATACATGTTTATCTCCAGTGGCATTAATAGGATTTACACTCGGTTAATCTCTGTGCAGAATGTCTTTTGTTTCAAGCTCTTCTTGAAATAAATAAAAGTAATGTCAATTGACAAAAAAAAAAAAAGAAAGAAAGAAAGAAAGAAACTATAGCATAGAAAGAGAGCCATTACAGAATTTATTTAATTTCTCAGTCATCTTAGGACTGTTCCACACTGTACATCTTCCAATGTTGTAAGTACCTTTTAAACTTTCCTTGGGAGTCTACTCTGCACTTAACTATTAACATCCCTTGTGATCAAATATTTCCAGTTTTTAAAAAACAACAACCAACAGCATTAGGGGAAAAGTGAGGGAGAGCTCACCAAACTTGCCTCTGTATCTTTCTCTTCTGAAAGGAAAGAAAAAAAATACAAGATTGTCACATTGCAGAACAAAGATGAACTCAGCTCCCCAAGAGGTGTTGTTCTCTCAAAATCCCTCCAAGTTTCCTAAATGCCATCAGTGCTTTTAGTTCTCTAAAAACAGACCTGATACAAATTCAATTTTTGATTGCTGCTTTTAGTCCTGGGAGAGCAGCTCCCATGAAAGTCTAGGTTCAGTGAACTAGAACAACCCATAGAAACACAGTACTGTTAAAAGACCTATTAGTAGTAAAAAACAAAAACAAAAACAAAAATCAAAAAACACAACAACAACAAAAAAAAAACCATCACAAAAAAAACCCTCACAGTACCAGAGAGCAGACACAGAAAAACCTCAGAAAACCATTTTAAATTTACTTATAGGGCTTTATGTAGGTATTTATTTTACTACTCTGAACAATTCCACTAATTCCAAATGTTCTCTCATAATAATCAAAATAATTATGTGTCTAGGTACATTTACAGGAGGCTTGATCTACAGACCGATCAAGCTGTTATCCTGAAGGACTTCATGAAGTTGAAGTGAATGGGACAACTCACTACATGAACATTTTACAGATCAAATTTGAATTTCCTCAGTCTGTGAACATTTACTCACATACATAGCTTTATATTCATGAATAGGCAAATGCCTTTGCTCCAGCAAGACTACATGCCCATGTGAAGTTATGCAAGTACATATTTACAGAATCAGAAGTTTATGAAGGACGCAGAGCCCAAGTTTGTTCTACATTGTCATTGGAGGAACAACTTTTGCAAGAGTTCAGGTGTCCAATGCTTAAGGAGAGGCAGGAAGTGACAACAAGTTGCATTCATATAGCATTGCAAGTGATGTGAGAAGACCAAGGAGTTGTCAGATGGAGTATTAGTGAAGTCTGGAGTTTCTTTCTGAAGTAATTCCACATTAACTAGCAAATATCTTCCCATGACAGTTGTGTTGCAGTTTGACTTGGTGAGATTAAAAGCAAATACCAAAGGAATTTATTTGACCTAATAGCTAGATTTATGTTTCTTACTATGGTAATAGCATTTTAAACCTATTATTTAACACATAAAGTAAATAATGTTCCATCCTAAACTGATTAGAAAAATCAGATTACTAATGATAGCAAAAGTAGAGGCAATGATGCTTAAATGCCACCAAAGGATCAGAGGCGTAATGTGAAGCTAAGGTTTCAGGTGGGCTTAGCACAATGCCAGAGATGGAAGAAAGCATATGAACGAGTTTCTGCTGCAGAGTTGCAGACACCAAAAGGAGACAGCATGACAAAGCAGGAGGACTGAGGCTGCCCTACTTCTGTGAAGGAAAAATGGAAAGAGAGCTAGCCAAAGGCTGGCTCAGGAATTACCAGTTGGGGAGTGAATTCAGGAGGAGTAAGGGGAGAAAGCCTGAATAGCAAATCCAGGTGTGCTGAAGCAGTTAGTCCTCCCCCACCCCTTGCATAAAGAGAGGGGCAGGAGGGTCATGATCTGGATTTCCCATCATGCATCCTTGTGGGACACGAACGATCACAGAAGCAGCTAGTAGCACTGGAGCTGGTGGCACAGGTGTCATGTTGTGCTATGCTACGTTACACTGCACTACAATATATTCCACTAAACCTCTCCAAGGTGAGGAAGCAAGTGCCTACAGGAAACACCCAGCCATGGTGGACCATTTCTCCTCTGCACATGAGCTATTGGGTTTGTCGCCATGGCCAAGGTTCTGGTGGAAGCAAAGCTCACTGTGATGAGGTGGTGGCCTGGGATGCTGCCAGGCTGCAGGCCAAGTGGGCAAGGTATGGAGACAGGAGAAAGTGGGCAAATCATAAGCATGGTTAGCAAGTAAGACTCAGCTGGCGCATGAAGCATTTAAACATTGGGGAAAGGGCTGGAAAGGCTTAGACAGCAGAGAGATTTGCACAGCATCCCTTCCTGTTTGTGCATATTCTGTCTCCTGTGGGTTTTCCCATTGAAAAGCACCAGGTGTGACCTCCTTCCATAATGTATCCATAGGAGCAGGAACCTCTTCAGAGACCCAGAGGATGACACAAAGCCCAAGGAGATGCATGGCCAACAGTTGGGAAGGATTTCTGCAGCATTCCTTCACCCCTCCACATGGGAAGCCATTCTTCCCATCCAAGGGGATGAAATATGCCCCTTACTCCATAGAGACCTGCTTTCACTTCTCATTTGTTGTAGATTATGAAAATGTGGAAGACACTTATAGTAAAAATGAATCCAAAATCATGTATGAATCAAAGATTCATACAGCAATCTCATTCAAGTTATGACAAGAGGCAATGACAAAGGTATTTGTCATATTAAGCAACTAACTTTACTTTGCCTTCAGTGTCCTCATCGGGGCCAGTAAAAGCTAGCTCATATATGCCATTTGAGCAGCCTAACCACTATGGAAGAAAGCAAATTTTGAAATTCCCAGTGGTCCCTCTGAGACTGCTGTCTGCTCATTTGCTTTCATGTCAGTGTGTTGGGGTTTTTTCTAGCTGCAAGCTTGCCTGTGACTAATTCGGTCAGAAAAAAAGCCTGCAAAAATGTTTCATTTGCTCTCTTCTATTGATTTGGACAGACAATACTAGTCTGCAAGCACTTCCATCATCACACTCAGGATTGCAATTTCTCTTTTTTGTTTTCAGTGACATTTTGTGCCAAGCCTATCACAAATTCACCACAGTGTTTTGAAGACAAAACTGCAGTAATAACTTTGGAAGAGCATGACACCCATATAATATCATTAACTATGTATGACATTACCAGCTGCATTTGCCCATTGTTGCTGATACTTAACCTTTACTCTCCTTCTACAACTTGAAAGTGCTTTTAAAATATATGTTATGGCAAGATCAAACAAATTTAGCTAAGGCTGACACAGACAGTTTCTTTGTTTGGCATTGATTTTTCCCTACCATAAATGCTATTGAACTTAAGCGAAAAGCATTTTTCTTGAGCGCAGTTTTAGCACTTCAGTTGATTGAATTCAAAAGTCTATACTAATCAGTACTGGCCTCACTGTAAATAAGCATGAAGTATTGTGCAGCTTCAGAAAGTTTCTTACCACAAAAACACCGCAAGCTGGAGAAATAACAGCGTGCACATCTTTGTCACATAAGTTACCCAGATTTCTTCTCTTTTTGCTTTGAACACAAAGAAGCCAGTGTTTCCCTCACTATGCCTGAAGCTTTCTAAATGATAGTTTGGAAACTGGAGTTCACAAGGAGTCAGAGAAGGTGCCTGTGTCCCTTAGTGGCACTTCTGTTACCAATCTACAGGGCATGTTCATATTCAGCCATGCTAAAAAGCTGTATTTGTGCCTCCAGCGTTACTGCCAAAATTAAGGGCTATTCTACTTCAGATGACGTTCGCTGCTCTAGTTCATACCACAATCACACAAACGGTTGCACTGATACAGCCGAGAAGCAGCATAAATCCTGCCTTAGCCTGGAGACAGGAACAGGTGGCTAGGGATGGTGGAAGCAGGCCAGATCTTAAGTCAGTGCTGCCCCTGAACACTTTGCAGCATGAATCCACACACTGAGACGTATTTTCTTAATATTGTAAGCCTAAATAATGTACAAACCATAAATATTTTAAACTAATTAATGTGTTTCTTGCTAACTACCACAATCAACTCATCTAAGACAGTGATCCTACTATATGCTTGTTAAAAGCAAACCTTTAATGGCATGCAGTTCCCTTAAGATGACTTCCCCCCGCCTCCCCCCTTCATCCAGTAATCGATCTAAATTGTCTGCAGACTCTGCTTGGCAATGGTTACTTACTTCCTGAATGTTCATAAAAAGGAAATAATGATACAACCTGCACAAAAGCCCTAACAGGTAACATTGTTATTGCCAATTCTTTCCACATGTACCAAGTATGGAGAACTTTCAGGATGTTACATACCCAGCAAATACTTGCTTCATCCATAGCATCTACACTCATCAAATCCTTCTTATCCACAGTGTGCCCTTAGCAGTGACTTATCAGTCAACCCATTAACCTTGGTATAAATTAACCAGGTTGTGCCCTGATTGTTTTTGTCTGTTGGGAGAACAAGTTGTGGTGGTAGCCACTATTTCTGACTTTGGATGTGGGAAGAAAAACAGGGGACAGCTATGAAATCTTCCCAAGACACCATATCAACAGACATCTCATCTTATGCAACAACTTCCACTGTGGTTCAGAACAAAGCAATCCTTAATCTCCTCACTTAAACCCTAAAAGAGACTATTAGCATGCCCAAACATTACTCAAAGCTTTCTCACTTCTCTGGACCACTTTTCTATATGGCTGATGTTTCTACTACTGAGGACTTGCATAACTCCATGTTCTGCTGCTTGCCAGAGGGAGCTTTGGAAAACAGCTAAAAGAAATAGAAAATTTCATAGAAGAGAGAACTTCTGAGTGATTAGTTGTAAAGGCAACTCTCTCCATGTTCTTCTACCAGAAAAGGTCAAATTTCCAGTCTTCATTAGGTCTTCTCTACCAGGGCTATTCCATTTACAGAGATGCTTCAAATAGTCTAGCATGTATGCAGTAGGAAAGCATGGGATGCAATAAACTGCATAGCTCTCAGAAAGAGGAGAGTGGATTTCATGTTGGTCACGTTAGCCCTGGGAGGCAGCCTCACATACTCTTTAAGAAGACAAGAGGGGGAAAAAATCAGAGGAGGGAGCTAGGCAAGTTTCAATGAAACATACGACCATCTCCATTAACCTCTCTTTCCTCTGTGAAAACTTCCTCCCACTGACAGCCTAAACTCCTACACCCTGGAAGTCTTGTTTTCACAGAGCATTTCAGACCTGCTCAAGGTGGTGAGCATATTCATGCTTCACCTAGCAGCTTGTTACAAAAGCTTGTTAAAAAAGCTTGTTAATAGCTCATTAAATAAGCTATCTTTTCTGCATATTAGTTAATAAATAATTGGTTTGTACTTTAAGTAGTCAAAGAATCACAGAATATCTCAAGTGGGAAGGAACCCATAAGGATCATCAAGTCCAACTCGCCACTCCTTGGACTTTAGGACTACCTAAGACTAAACCATAAGACTAAAAGGGTCATCCAGACATCCCTTGAACTCTGACAGGTTTGGTGCCATGACCACTTCCCTGGGGAGCCTGTCCCAGTGACTGACCGCCCTCTCAGTGAAGAACCTTGTCCTAATGTCCAACCTGAACTTCCCTTGATGTAGCTTCATCCCATTTCCCCATGTCCTGTCGCTGGTCAACAGAGAGAGGAGATCAGCACCTCCCCCTCTGCTGCCCCCTTTGAGGAAGGTATAGATTGCCATGAGGTGACACCTCAGTCTTCTCCATGCTGAACAAACCAAGTGACCTCAGCTCCTCCTAAGCCTTGCCCATGAGACCTTTCACCACCTTGGTCACCCTCCTCTGGACACAGTCCCTTAGTTCGATGTCCTTCTTATAGGTATCCTGCTTTCAGGGTGTCTCTAAATAGGATAATGCTGCCTGAACAAAGTGACCAGAGCAGAAGGGTTACACAGGTGGAAGAGGGCTGTCTTAGGAATTGCAAGTAGAGGACAGGAAATTTTGTAAGGGATGGCTACAAGCCATCAGCATCCCTTCTGCACAACCCAAAAAAAGCAACCTTGTTAACATGGTATGACCCAGACTGCTTTAAATTGGTTTTTTGGGGGTTTTTTTACATCAGATGTTGGCTGTACAGTGACAAGGCACAATGGCAGGTAGGACCAGGCATTTCCCTCTCCATGGCAAGGGTAGGGAATGGCTATGGGGAGCAGGGTGTTGGGGGGTATGTGGTAGGTATGTGAGGTATCTTGCACAGGAACAGTGTTGCCTGTTGATCTTTCCCTGACCACGTGCTCTTGCAGGCAGGCTATAGGCAGCACTGCAGCCTGTGTGGACTTCGCACCAGGGACCGGCAGAGTGCAGGAGGGGCAGAGGTTAGAGCTGCGTACAAAATTACCCCAGGTCAAGGTAACTGCGTGTGTCCCTGCTGGGAAGAGCTTATTTTGAGGAACAGCCAGTGTCCCGACTCTGGAGCAGCTGCTGGTGTGGGACGCTGGAGACAACAAGCAGATACAATTTGAGGGAATGAGCACCAAAGCTCACAGCAACATCCTGTGAGCCTGTGGCTGGGCAAGATCAGAATCTGATTTGGTAACTCGGGTCTGGAAAGGAAACACATATGTAAGTTAACATGGAATAAGTGCTTCAATTCTATACATTTTAAGAAAGTGAAAGCACATGACAAATAGAGACAGTGTCATGTGAAAGGGTGAGAGTCTGATGCGTGGCTGAGGGAGGCCCTCCCATTGAGTCACGAGGTCCAGAAAGGACCCCCCTCCTTTCTAAACTCCTTCTCAGAGAGGAGCCTAGGGGTGGCTAGCTCCAGTCTTAGTCCCAGACTTGGTCAATGGTTCATGTCTAAAGGATTTTATATATAGCCACATACCAGAGTCAATGTTTGCCTGTTAGGGCCCCCAAAGAACTTACACTGACTCAGTTTCACAAAGTTGAAACTAATAGAAAGTTTATTAAAGTGACAGATATAAAGAGTTTGAAATTGCCATTGATAAATGCACTCACTGCAACAGTGCTAATATATGACTGTGATTACAATTATAATGCTAGCAAAATATTATCACTGAAAGGGTGAAATCACAACTGCTTACCAAGAAGGCATCCCTGTCTTTGGTGAAGGACAAGGAGCACAGCCCGTCAACTGCTGCTTCGGGATCTTCAATATCTTCGCTCCCTGCCCCAGGGGTAACTTCCTCAGGGTCCTTTATACCCCAGCCTTAGCTGTTCCCTCCCAGGGGTGACGTTTAACATGATTTGGGTGGAGAGTCAAGTACCATAGTCATATATGTTTACCATGTACACCTTTTAGCTCATTAGTATATTTAGGGTGTCAACTTTAATATTCATTTTGTGGATAATGAAGCAAAACCAGGCACCATGACCTTCAAAATTCTGTGTAGATTCCGCATCTGTTGATTCTGCATTCTCTAGCCAAAACAGGGCCATCTTGCCACCATAAGGCTCCCTCCTTCGGCTGCTTCTCATATCATCCTTGCAGATCTCCATCCATGATGTTTGTGTAAGAGATAAGCGGACACCTGTGTTTTTAACCTCTTAGGTGCAATTCCCACAGACAGCTACTGCAAAAAGCTGTGCATATTTGGAGCCTGAAAGAAAGGCAGAAAGGAATGAAGTCTTGTCTTTTAATCTTACACGAAGTCTTTCGTTGTCTCATTGTGAGACTTTGAGAAGATTTAACCTCTCCTCCAGTTTTCCAGTTCCTAACATGGGGATGATTGCACTTAAGTCTCAGATATTGGAAGGATAGCTAGTTAACAGCTATAAAACACTAAGCACTGTATGAAAGCTGAATGAATTAATACAACAAACATCTAAATAAATTACTTGAGTAAGTAACATGGAAAAGATGATTCCATAAGGTACTTCATTCATCTTGGCAACTGTATTGGGATGCTTTTCATCAGTCTGTCATTTATTTTCATAGATTGTGAGCTCCTTGGGAGAAGAGCTGTGTCTGTCCCCAGCACTGCCACAAGATCATGCTACCAAGTGGAAATAATGTCATAAAATATCTGTCAGGGCTATCAAAAGTATACCAACTTTCAGACTGAGCATCTTTGTGAGCATCTATGTGTGCTCCCACTCCCAAGACCTCCATGAGGTAAGGAAGCACTCCTCTGTTTATCCCACACAGGGACACAGGGGGATGAAACACCAGGAACTGTGGCAAAGCAAGGAAACCGCAGAAACCCCAAGGCCCAGGACTGCACCCAGGTGGCACGCCGCAGACACCTTTGCACAGAAAAGCCTTCCACAGGAGGCCAGCAGATGTGACACATGACCTGCAGCATGACCGGTGCCCTGCTGAACTGATGGGCCCAACAGGATTCTCTGAGGCACCCAAAGCACCCAAAGTGTCAGTGTTTAATACTACATGCATATGTTTAGCACTCCCTGCCCATGTTTGAGCATTTGCACACCACCTCAGAGTACATTGTGAAAGTGGTGACAGAAAACATGACCTTTTGGAGAGTTATCAGTACCAGGGAGGGTGGTAGCAGACATCTTTATTTTCATCTGTTTAGATGCGGTGTCAGGCCCAAAAGCTTATAAAATATGAGGGCTGGCTGCATTTTGAAAGGAGTAGAAACCCCATGAAACTACCTAATGGCATCAGGCCTGCATTTCAGATTGAACCTAGACAGATTCATCACCTTGTCAGGGGTAAGTTCAACCTGCAGATCTCTACCCTTAGCTCTGTCATCACCCCGAGCCTCCTTTCTGTCACACCACCTTTTTCTTGCAGTACTTGCTGTTATCACTACTATTTAGTATTCATGGAGAGCTGATGTCATGCCCCAAGCTGGGTGGATGTGCAAGAGAATGTGTGCACTCTCTTCTTAACAGACAGGGAGTGTGTTAAAGACTGCCTAACAGTACTTCCATGTACAGTTTTCCTATCTGTTGCTGGGAGCCTACGCTGATACATTCCTTAAACTTCAGAAACCCCATTCATTGCCTCATTGATGACACATACAGGTTGCTTTTCTTCTGTAATTCTCACCCCCAGCAAGGAAGACAGATTAGTCTAACTCCTGGTGCACTTTTTAACAATGCTAAAGTTAGCACACCAGCAGGGTACCAGTAATGACAGCAGCAGTCCTTCCAAACAAACCAGAATGACCAGTTGTGGAGGCCAGGTCCCCGCACCTCCCTGGTCTGGTGCTCTGGGAGCTGATTGATTGCTGAAGCAACTGTCCCTGTTTCAATTAAGTGCAAATGAAACGAGGTAAAGCTGAAATAACTGCCAACAGAATTATTTCAACGGGTCTGTGGTGCAGCATTAATACATAGGCGCGTAACCCTGTAGAGTATTACATATGTGTGACACACGGTGGTGCTGCTGTTCAGCAAATGTGAAACCTGTGCCAGTTTTGGCGAGAACAGATACCTACCACTGTGCAAATGTATTGATTCGTGTGTGTAAGCAAGTCTTCAAACACTGCTTGAATTCTGATGTTTTGATGACAAAATTTTTACTGCAGGTGTGCTACCCTAAACAATTTAACTTTTCCCTGATTTTATTTTTCTTACTGTGCACATATGCCATTGCACATCTCTGTTGTTGTATGTGTAGATTAATTAAATACAAATCTTGATCATAGACAAGTTCTTTGAGTTCCTTAATGCACTTTTCTCATCACAAGCCATATGGATAATATCACTTCGTAACAGGCAGGCTTACTCCAGTCCCCACTTAAACCAACAAGAATCTTTTCTTTGCTTCAGGTCTAATTCCCATTTCCCACACATGTTTCTTCAACTCAGCTGGGGAACAGATGCTGAACTTTGTTTATCCATGGCTTTGTATTTATTAATCGTATATTCAGCATTTTACAGCATTTGGTATGTTTTTGCCAAATCCATTAAAAGAGCATTAGTGCATTGTAGTGTACGCTGTATCATATATTGACTTTGCCCTTTTTTCTGATTTTGATGGAATTTGGTCGTTCTTCTGGTTTGGAAGCATATCTAATACTCCAGGTGCTCTGCCTTGGACTTCCAGGACTGGAGACAAGGAGCAGCTCAGTCTCTGAAGGCTGTTGTAGAGGTACCCCTGAATGTGCCAAGGAGCAGCTAATCCCAGGGAAGAGGGCAATACTCCCAGTTTGTCCTCTCCTGCAGCCACAGCTCCAGTGTACAGGGCTGGCTAGCAGGCTTGGGAGCAATGCTGGTGAGTGTTTGGCCTTCTCATGTCAGTTCACAGGGAAAAAGCTCTGTATTCATGAATGCTCAACTACCTGAAAGAAACAAAACCAGAATGGACAACTTTGGTTGTGGCAAATGCAAAATGGCACTTTGAAGGTTTGCAGCAGCACAGAGCAACCCAAACCCTCCAGAGACCATTATCTGCCCCCCTGCAGCTCCAGGATGTTCTCTGCATGCCTGTGGTGGCATCTCAAATGAAGACAGAGATGTTGTTGGTTAGAGAGTATTTCTAACACTGCTGGCCAGCCCCATGCCTGTCACCGCACACTTGGCACCATGCTGTCAGAGGTACCCAGCTGTCCAGAGAAAAGAGGGGACCCATGTGCCTGGTGACTGCTTGAACAACACCTTGTGGACAACAGAAAACTGAGCTGTTATTGTATGGGCAGCAAAGGACAATACAGCCACTCACCTTTTATTCAGAGCAAAACTCAGTGGAGCGGAAGAGAGCCTCTTGGTCAGCACAGAAAACAGTAATGCTGGGGTCTATGACAATTTTCACCTATTTGTGGAATGCTGCAGCTAATGTGGCATATTCTAAAAAACACCAACCCTAATCGAATGGTCTGAGCCTCCTGCTGACCTCCTTCCCCAGAGGAGCTGTCACTGCCGTGCCTGAGAAGGACCCCTTCCCAGCCCATGGCCTCCTGCTCCCAGCGTGTGCCCAGCTGCCCCTGCCATGGGGAGGGAGGGGGTAGGACTGAGCACCCACCTCCCCACAGAGACTGAGGGCATGCTGCAATGTGGATCCTAGAGGAGGGACCTCAGGAACAAGATGTCCCTGGCAATGACCCTGGTGTCCCTCCAGAGGCATCTGTTCAGTGCCCACATCGCTGCTGTGTGAGTACCGTGTGTTGGTGGTGTGGAGCAGGGGGGAGGTGGGATGTCATTCCTGGTGCCAGGGTGAGCCAGGGAGAAGGATGGGGTGGTTCCCCCCACAGGGACACTTGAGTCCCACCAGCAACAGCTTGGGCACTGCCAGTGCTGTGGCTGCTGCTCAGGAGGGCACAAGAACAAAGCCCCTGTGCAGGCTTGATCAGCAACTCTGATCAGCTGCTCCAAAGGACACAACGGCTCAGGGAGCAGAGCCAAGCCTCCACAGGGGAAAGCTTTTCCTCTGCTTCAGGAGACCTGTGGGTGGGATGAGCTGGGACAGGTCTGTGCGGATTGTGGGAAAGGAGTCACAGGCTTCTACTCTTCCCAGCTATGTGGAGAAACAACACCCAGAAAGATCCCTTTAGCTTCCAGACTTGCTTCTTTTCAGCTCAAAAGTGAAAATCCCCTTGTGAAGGGGATTTGCAGCCTCCTCTTCCTGACCCTGGTCACTCTTGATGAGCATTGGTAAGCATGCACCAGCCAGCTGTAGCACAGACATGTTGGATACTCTAAGTGTGAGGGAGAGACAGAGGAGCCTGGGGTGCCTTCCAGCTTCCCGTTTCAGTGACTAAAGGAGTTGTGGAGAGGGACTCCCCAGGCAGATCCCAGCTTGCCTAAGAGCTGACACACACACACACAGAGCTTTTAGGGAGTGGACTGAGTAGGACCCTTTTGCATACAGGTCCCTCATCTTTTACAGCTTTCCTTTTAAGATAGCCAGTGCCAAACAGCTGCTTTTAGTAAGACTAAAAGTTCAGGTGGCTTGTATCAGATGAGTTACCCCCCCAGGTGGTATCAGCAGGAAGATGTTACCGATCCAAGTGCAGACTGCCAGCAGCTGCTGAAAACTTCAGGCTTCCTTTTGCTGGGCCTTTTGGGCTGACTCCTGCCTTAGGGTTTACCTGTGTGCCCAGTAAAAGACTGAGGCAAACCAAACCTTTTCTGCTGAGAGCAGCATTTTCTCTCTCTCCAGATTTGTGTGCTCCTCAACTGTACTCTCCATGTGGTGAGTTTTGTACTTCCCTTTTCAACCAGTCTTTTCTCTTCTCATTCTGTCAGTCCCTCCAAAAGAGGTCCTTGACCCTTAGATCAATTCCTTAACCTGCATCTGTTGTAATAGCAATAGTGTCTCCCACAGGGTCCCTCTGGCTCTGCAGACCTGTCTTTTCGGTAAAGGCTTATATCCTGTATTCTGGACTAGTAGATTTCCTTGGATCATGAACATTAGACTGAGCCCTCCACCTTTTTGAGGATTCATAGCCATGTCTGACCACCTTTCAAGCATAAAAAGCAGAAACTTGCAGGTACCTACTTTGGACATCTTCTCCTCTATAATAATGATCACTGTCTTTACTTCTTGGTCTCCTTTTGCTGCAACCTTTGCTATGTGATCAATATCTGCTTATTTCTGTGGATGCGGTGCTCTCATGACTTAGACTGTGGCTTTTTGGAAGGATGCTGGTGTCATGAGCTCTTGACCTTCTCTTGCTTCTTTGGTCCCATCTTTGCTACTATCTCTGCTTCTCAACTGTTCTCTTTTAAACTGGCCTTTGATACAACACTCCTTAATAGTCCTACAGCCATGACTGCCTTGGCTATGCTGTGAGTGGGATTGTTGACACCTGGAGTTTCAGGACAATCTGTGATTCCACAGGAGCATATCATGTCCCTTCCTGAAGAGCAGCTCCTGATTCTAACTGTTGCCTCAACTCCTGCTCAGATTTTTGGCTAACCCAGCTCATGCTAAGGCCTGATGTGTGCTGGGAGCAGTGCCATGAGAGCAAAGCAAGAGCAACAGGTGGCAGGACAGATGGCTAAAAAGGCCGTTACATAGCCATTATCACCTGCAGCTTGCTATTTCCTGCAGCCATCATCTTTGCACGTTGATTGTCTGGCAGTTTCTTCAGAATCTATGAACTCATGGAAATTATATAGCTCAAACTTCCAAGCTGGAGGGTGTAAAACATCAGCTTACCAAAAAAGCTTTTGAAGCAGATCCAACAGAGCTGGACTGCTGAGGCTTTTATGCTTCCTGGAGTGATACAGGGGATGCCCACAGCATGATGGAGGAGGAAGGATGAGTACTCTCACCATCGGCTAGGTAAATATTCTGTTCCTAGGTGCATGTGTCACAAGTTATAAGTTGTGAGTTGCAGGTTATGAATTAGAGAACTTGCAAGTGAGAAACCTCATGACTTAAGTGATGAATTAGTGAATTCACATGATAGGCTAGTCTGTGTAAGGGGGATTGAACCCCTGTTTTTCATGTTTGTTTGTTTTCTTTCTTAATGACTTCATAAAATTAAATTTCATTTGCAGAGTACCTTGTCCTGTAAATTTGAGACATCCAAACAAACCATGGCACCAATCTAGTCCTATGGAGACAGATCTTTGGAATCTCAGTCAGTCTATCAACTGTGCTTAGCAATAAATCTATTTATTTTAAAGTTATTTTTGGTATCAACATTATGCTCAGGCATTATGATTCAGTAGAAATGAGTTACCAAGTTACTTCTTCAAAAGTCATTAACCCATCTTTTGCAGCAAGCCCAGGAGCAGATTGTAACTACCTGGAGAGCTGCCTGGCAGAAAAGGACCTGGGGGTGTTGGTCAACAACCAGTTGAGTATGAGCCAGCAGTGTGCCCAGGTGGCCAAGAAGGCCAACAGCATCCTGGCTTGTCTCAGAAACAGTGTGGCAAGACCAAGGAAGTGATTGTCCCCCTGTACTCAGCACTGGTGAGGCCACACCTTGAGTACTGTGTTGTTTTGGGCCCCTCACTACAAGAAAGACATTGAGGTGCTCGAGTATGTCCAAAGAAGGGCAACAAAGCTGGTAAAGGGTCTAGTACACAAGTCTTATGAGCAGCGGCAGAGGGAACTGGGGTTGTTTAGTCTGGAGAAAAGGAGGCTGAGGCTGAGTGACCATATCACTCTCTGCAAGTACCTGAAAGGAGGCTGTAGCCAGGTGGGTGTTGGTCTCTTCTCCCAAGTTACAAGTGATGGGACAAGAGGAAATGGCCCCAAGTTGCACCAGGGGAGGTTTAGATTGGGTATTAGGAAAAATTTCTTCACTGAAAGGGTTATCAAGCATTGGAACAGGCTTCCCAGGGAAGTGGTTGAGTCACCATCCCTGGAGGTATTTAAAACGCGTTTAGATGTGGTGCTTAGGGACATGGTTCAGTAGTTGGCTTGGCAGTGCTAGGTTAATGGTTGGACTTGATGATATTAAAGGTCTTTTACAACCTAAATGATTCCATGTTTCTAAGTGTGCCATGAAGACACAAAAGGCACACACATGGACAGACACACACACTCACAAGTGCACCCACACACGGACAAATAGTGCAGGTTGAAAAGGTGCAGGCTTGTGCAGTGGCTCAGCAGGGAGAGCAGGTACAGTGATGTACTCAGTACTGTGTGCAAGTTGACCCAAAACAGCACTGCGTGCCATGACCAAAAGTCATGCCATCTTGAAGTGGTTGTACAGTTCTCTAAATCCAGCTTTTTAAGCAATATTCTTTTAAAAAGTTTGGCTGCCGTGCTGTGGCTGAAAAAACAGTTTAAAAAAGGCTAAAGTAAGTGTCTATTTCTGATAAGGTTGTCTGCAATATTATTTTAACATCCTCAGAAATGTTAAGAGAATGGAAATGGGCAGTATCCTAGCTAGTCCGAAGTACATTTAGAAGTGGGGACAGTTATAGGCAGCAGAAATAATATACTGGATAAAAGACTACACTGGAGAAAATATTCCCCATACTCTGATTCCACCAAGGGACAAAATTTTGAAGGTGGGAAAAGTTGTCCTAGCCCAAAAGAAGAACCTGGTGGGTGCCACTGTTGGTGAAATGTTAATTTCCTTCTTCAGCCAGGGTGGAGGAGGTCATCCAGTGGACACAGGTGCAAGACCACTGACGACCACCAGAGATCCTTGAGGACCACCGACTCAAATCACTGAGCATGCATAACAGGGAGGAGAATATGGAAATGGATTCCAAGAAATGATTATCATAGGACTGCCCTTTCTGAGAAAAATGATGAATATGTATGTTTTGATCCTACATAACCTGTGTGTTGGTGATCACCTGGCATGCATGTTGGGTGGAGCTATCCCCCGTGCATCCAGCGCTGCAATAAAGAATGCCTGCCTTTTAACACTACATTGGTGTTACGAGGTTTATTCCCGGATTTCGGTGACAGAACGAGCCCAGAGGAGGGTCATGAAGATGATCAGAGGGCTGGACCACCTCTACTATGAGGAAAGGCTGAGAGACTTGCAATTGTTCAGGCCAGAGAAAAGGTGGCTCCAGGGACACCTTATAGCCCTCCAGTACCTAAAGAGGGGGCTTATAAGAAAGATTGGGACAGGTTTTTTAGTAGGGCCTGTTGCGATAGGACAAGGGGTAATGGTTTCAAACTGGAAGAGGCAAGATATAAGGAAGTTTTTTTACAGAGATGGTGGTGAAACACTGGAACAGGTTTCCCAGAGAGGTGGTAGATGCCCCATCCCTGGAGATATTCAAGGCCAGGCTGGATGGGGCTCTAAGCAATCTGATCTAGTGGAAGATGTCCCTGCTCAATGCAGGGGGGTGGCCTAATGACCTTTAAAGGTCTGTTCCAACCCAAACCATGCTGTGATTCTATGATTTCCACAGCTTTACAGGGGACTAAAAACATGTACCAAACAAGTGTACAGCTATGTTGTACCTTTATTTCAGTAAGACATATTCATTGCCCATGCTGCCACCTTCCTACTGCAGGCTGTGTTACCAGACAGGGCTGTAACAGTGGGAAAGCACGAAGTGCTGGATGACTCCTGCCGCCTGTGCTATACTTAGACTTGAACAGACTAATGCTGGCTTAACCTCGTGTATAAAAAAAGGAAAAGCTGTGGATCAGGCTGAGACCTAGTTGTGGGAGACCTTGGTGGGCTTCTTGGGGCAGGAGGAGCTGAGAGACCCCCAAGCCCACAGGGAAGGTGTTCTGCCAGTGTCAGACACTGATCGCCTCACATCAGGAACCTCTCTGGCTGGCGAAGGGGAAACACTTGCAGTCCCATGGGTGATTGTGCCATTTCTCCTCAGCCAGGAGGCTGCACAGCAAACAGCGTTTTAGAGGGAAGGAGATTAGAGACGAGGAGAAGCACAGGGAACAGGAGTGGTGGGGCTACACCAGGCAGACACGGGCTCTCTGACCCCTCCTGCCCTGTCTCCCCTGTGGGGTTTGTTCAGGCCTGTGAGCATCGTTAGCACAATTAACAGCTCCTGGTTCTGCCACCTGCTTTGCACGCAGGGAGCCAGGTGGCCCCTGTGCTTGGCTCTCACTGATTTCGGCTGGGGTGAGAGTTCACCAGGGAAAAGGGCCGGGAGCTGTGCTGGCAGAGTGCTTCTCTGCACACTAGGAGGGTACCGGGGCTCCCTTTAGTCCCCTCCACAACAGCCAAGCCTGGACCAGGCCCACGCCGAGCGCCCGCGCCCCCGACCCCGACCCACTCGCCCACGCCGGCCCGCCAGAGCGACAGGGGGCGCCCTCGCTCGGCCTCCGCCACCGGCCCAGGGCCGCGTCCCTCCTCCCCGCTGAACCTACCTCCCATCTCCCTCCTCCCCGAACCGGGCAATAGCAGGGAGGCTATTGGCCCGACCGGCCACCGGCCCCGCCTTCTTCCCGATCACGTGGTCTCGTGCGCTGCTTCAGTAGGGCGCAGCCTCCCGCTTCGCGGGCGGAAGTGCTGATTGGGGCGGTGGGGTGCTGGTCTGTGCGTGCCTGTGCGCGGCACCCTGCCTCCCTCCCCACCTCCCTCCCCACCTCCCTCCCCGGCCGGCCCGCCCGCCCGCCCGCCGCCTCTCGCCATGCACCCGCGGCGCCCCGAGGGCTTCGACGGCCTGGGCTACCGCGGGGGCGGCCGGGAAGAGCCGGGCCCCGGTGCCAGGCCCTTCGGCAGCGCCTCGGAACTGGGCCACTGGGTGACCACCCCCCCCGACATCCCCGGCAGCCGCAACCTGCACTGGGGGGAGAAGACGCCGCCGTACGGGGCGGGGACCCCTCTGGGGGGCGCCGGCCTCAACGAGGAGCCCAACCTTGGGGCGGGCGGCCCCGGCGCCGGTAAGGGAGAGCCCGGTCCGGCGGGGCAGTCTGCTTCTTGCTGTTCCGCCTGTTCCTCGCTTGTCCCCGGGCGGCGCCGCGGCCGCCCGTTAGCGGGTGACCCGCCGAGGCGGACAAGGGCGAGCAGGCGGCGGCCATGGGCTGTGCCGCGGCCTGGCCGTGCCCGTTCGAGCGCCACCCGGGTTTGCTGGCGCCGACCTCTACCGCGCCGGGGCCGGGGACGCGTTGCGGCCGCGGGCTGGCGATGCTGAAACGCCAAGAGAGAAAAAAAAAAACAACTCTGGAAGAAAGAGAACCTGCTCCGTCGCCTGTTGCACTACAGCTTCACAGTGTAGTATCGTGTAGTTACGTGCAAATATGGTTGAAAGTGCCAGAATGCACCTTGCAGCTTCTGGTTAAGCAGCGTGTGGTCAGCTCCCCTTCGCCCATATAAACAATATCCTGCAGAAATACTCCGTCTTCTCTAAGAGCAGGAAGTACCTTTAGATCTTAGCGTATATTTTGTTGTTTAGGCAATATCGATGTTTCAGACTTTGTGTCTTCTGGCTGCTTTATTGTTGAAAATGTACAAGGGGTATGGCACAAGCAAATGAAGTAAACACCTCCCACCCCACCCCTCCAGTGCATAATAGTGAAGGAACTGTGGGACTGGTAGAATTTGATGAAGCAACTGTGTTCCAGGTCTTTTCCAGTAATTTCTGGGAAACTGAGCAGAAACCCTCAGAAGTACAGTACCATTTTACATCTTTGTGAAATTGAGGTGAATTAAGAGAAATTTACCCAATCTAGGCTGCTGAACGTTGCTTTAATTAAAGGAATGTTCTGGAGCAGTTTATATACACTTGAGTATCAACATTGTATGAAAGATTATTTAATATTGAATTGTATGAATACATGAGTCTTTTCAACCTGTAGTGAAGTGTCTTTGTTCAGCACTTATAGTGAGTACAACCCTTAGTTGTGCTTTCGTACATGCAAGCACTACTTAAAGCACTACTTAAATATTTTTAGGTACTTGGACTCTGCCTTTTTTTATCCTATGTGCTCATAGAGGGTATGTTGATTCTGCTTTTTAGAGAACTGATAAGGAGTTGCTGTATCACAGGCCAGCTTCTGCAGGTGGAGGGAGTCTTATCATTCCCCCTAGGAGGGCTGCCATGTCTGTGCGGAGCTCTACTGAAGCTACTGGGATTACCCATGTTTGCAGTGTGCTTGCACCCTGTAGATTGTAGGACTGAGGCAATTTTTGGTTGCCTTTACAGTTGTGATACTCTTCAGATAATTCCCAAGGTTTACATATCTGTCTGGTAGCAGACAACAGAGAATTCAACCCATTATTCTTGTTGCAATATTAATTTCTAGTAACTAGACTTTTCCAAAGGAGTGAAGATAACTGACCTGAAAATTCTCATCATGTTGATGTTTGTTATGTCATCAATGGCATTTTGTTACTTTTCCAAAGATTTTCTATTTTTACTGTCTTTGTTTTTTAAATTATTTTCACCTCATATATCTATGTTTTAGAATTATTGTAAACTGTCATGCATGATAATTTTTTCAGTGGTTGAGTTGAGTTAGATTTTTAGATATTAAAGTATTCTGTTTTACTGTTCACTTTGTCTCTTTTTTTCCTGTAGCTGTTTTAAGACAAGAATAATTTTATTTATAAAAGTATGCACAAACTCAAATGCAGTCCAAAGTGCAAGTATTCCTGGGGGAATGTTTCTTTATATCCTCCCTTGCTGAGTTGCCATAAATGTTGTGGTTTAGTGCTTGTAATTTTATGAAGGAAGTTCAGTATAAAATTGTTTTTTCCATGGCTTTTTCTTCCCCCTTTGTGATTATCACTGTATAATCTTCATTTTTTTCAGAGCAGTTGAACAGATTTGCAGGCTTTGGTATTGGCCTTGCAAGGTAAGAGTTGTGTAATAATTTTCAGTGATTATGAAGCAGTAAAGCTATAGTTGTCTTATGATCTCTCTGTACATTTTCGTGTTGTGTTTTTATGCCAGTAGACTTACACAGTTGAAATGCCTTTAGAAACCTACTACCTGAAATCCATGTTGGTTTCTGTTCTCTTTAACTGAAGTGTTTCTCAAAATTACTTCTTCAGCAGTGAAAGTATTGTATGCCCAGGATACATGTGTCCTATCATAGCAAACTGAAAATAACACCAGAAAGCTGTTTTCACATTCGCCACATTTACTAATATTTTTATGTTATATGAATGTTTCCTAGGAAAATGAAAATATTTAAGGATATTATCAGAGTATCCTGGAACAGTAATACTGGTCTGGCCAAGTGGTCCAATATCCATTTTCTTCTTTATTATGGTGACACTAATTATTGATAGTATTTTTGAGAAAGTGGTGGCCTTTAGCATGCTTAGCATAAGTTTTCAGACCTTAAATTGTCAAGTGTAATGTTCCTCATAAACTTAGGATTTTTTTGCAGGATGCCTGCTCAGTCACACTCAAACACCTGATTAGGTTTTTCTTGGTCGATGTACTGACTCAGTTCGTGAAAGCGTAGAAGGTGGGGTTTTTGTCTTGAAAAAGTTAGGACTAAAAAAAGTTTTACTCTTTGACCTGAATGTGAGACTTCTCAGAGAAAAGTGCTTCTCTCTTCAGAACATGAGAGTACTTGTGTCACCCCATTAGCCCAACATAGGAAGTCAAGTCAGTTGAGGTCCTTACAATGTACTTCTGCTCAAAGAGGAGGACCTTTTACTTGATCATCAGCCTGTCCTGCTCCTTGCCCCATTGTTATCATCCTGGATGCCCATCAGAACCTCTCTTAACCAATTTGACTCATAAAACAGAAGACAGAGGCAGTGGAAGAGCTGGATTATTTTTTGATGTTTCAGTTACGTTGATTTATCTGGAAGTTGACTAGCTGCAAAAGTCAGCAGACACCAGCTAACTGAACCAGAGAGGGAAGGGATAAAGAAGAGGGAATAGGAATGACCATTTTTGACAAGTCATGAGTTGCTTAAATTAGATCATCTCATCTCATGAAATTGCCTGTCCCTCTTTTCTTACTGCTTCTCTTGCAGCAGCTCAGCTTGCTCATTCAGACACCCCGATGAGCCTATTCAGTTTGTTAAAATAGAGCTGATGGAGGGGAGGGGGAAGAACTAGCTGCTCAAACAGTTGTTTTATTTCTTTCCAACCTTATCAAGCTGAATGAGCTCAGGAGAGTACCAGCAAAGGAGTGGAGTCATAGGGGAGGAACACGTTGATCTTGTTCAGGAGCAGAGAGATGAGTGTGGATCAGTTGTCTTTTTAAACTTTGATGTAATCAAGCATTACAGTTTTCCACATCCTGAGTACTATGGCTACTAGGACTAAAATGAGCATGTGGTTTTGGGAAAGAGAGCTGCTGAACATTGTGTCATTGCTGAGAGCAATTCTCCCTGATTCTGCTTTTGTGTTTGTACTGGATCACTCTGTCAGACACACATGGTTCAAATCAGAAATCTTGTAGAAAACACCCAGAAAAAGAGGTTAGCTTTTGTGAGGTTATTTGAGTTGGCTACTGGGAGGGCTTAGTAGACAGCAGCTGGAGTATGGAAAAGTGTTACCTCTTTTGGTAGTAGCAAACTAATTAGCTTAATAGTTATGAAACTGCAAGTTCAGTGGTTTTCTGTGCCAGTTAGTATTTGTTTACCCAGAGTAAAATCCCCATGAGAGACCTACCCCAAGATGGTCCTGTATGTTGGTGATCAGAGCTGTTACTTGGGATGCTTAGGCAAAGCCTGGAGGTTTTGCTTTTCTAATCCATATCCCAGGTTTGAACAATATACAGGTAAATCCTCTGATCAGTCAGGTACCTTGAGATTAATAAAAAGTTCCTCTGCATGGCTGTGAACAGGAATCCTATTTTAGAACTGAGAGAACTTTCATGTGAAAGTCTGACTGAAATACCATTTCTGGGGGTCAAGGGGGAGTTGGTTTGGGGCAGTAGCATTTTCTGACAAAAAATCTGTCACCAAAAAATTCAGAATTAACTGTTAGTACCAATCCTCTGGCCCTGCTAAGGAGGGTCTTGATTAATAACATGGTACATGGAATTAACATAAAACTGGAAACTAAGCCTTCCATAATCCTGTCTCTGCTCTTCCCTCGTGTTTTGCAGAGGGAAGGTTTAAGATTTTTGGTATGTTATTTTGCATATAAAAATGCATATAAAAATGCATTCACACTATACATAAAAGTGTGTGGGGTTTTCTCATAGTGAATGTATGCATCAGGTTTTTTGATACTTGTTCCCTTGTAGTATTGGCAGGCTATCAGATAGCCCTTCAAAATGCCTTATTAATTCACAGATAACGTATAGTTTTTCTAAATACTGATCTAATGTTGTTAGAGAAAAATAACAAGCCTTTTCTAATAAATTTGCAATAGCTTCCAATGTTTTAAATAGACTTTTCTTTTAAAGCCTATTTACAGAAAATGTGTTGGCACATCCTTGCATTGTTCTACGTCGTCAGTGCCAGGTATGTATTGTATATTACCTCTTCCAGTCAGGGCTGCTGTGTACTGTGATATTTCTGTGTTTTGCTATTCTGTAGAGTATAAGGAAGCTTTACCATTCTTAGGGAGATGTTGCTACATTAACACATTTTTATTTCTAGCGTAGACGTTTTCCATTCTGAAATTTAACTTATCTTGAATGTTCTTACTCATTGTTCTTTTGGCAATGGAAAATAAATTACAGCAAGTAAGTGTTTCAGAGTCTGTGGAGCAGATCCCCATTTACAAGCAGGATGCTTTGTTTCCAGTATTTTCTGGTTTATGCTTGCTTTATTGTTTACATTTTCAGCATACAAATACTTAGAAGTTCTGCCTATTTCCCTAAATTTCAGTGAGAATTTATTCATATTTTGGTCACTTTAGCTGATCTTTAGAGAGATAAATCCTTATTTTGGAAGTGCTTTTTCCTTCAGAGTTGTAACATCTGCAAGTGTGTTTATAAAATGGCCATTATTTGTCTTTTTAACAGGTTAATTATCATGCTCGGAATTATCATCTCACTCCGTTTACTATTGTCAATATTATGTACAGCATCAATAAGACACAGGTCAGTATTTGGTGTCAGGCTGTATCTGAACAGTGTTACTATAGTACATATGTACACTGACATCTTAAACTCTTTATGTAACTGGTGGTTAAAAACATGGCCATTGTAAAGGATTGTTATTTTCTATGGTTGCAGAAATGTTTCAAGATGACCATTGTAAATTTTTTTAATGAAGTATATTATTTAGTGGGGAAGCTTTGCAGGTGTTAGCAAATAAAAGGTCCTTGAAACTAATTTTTTCATTAGTTTCTAAAAAAAGTAATCTTTATGTAGATAAGGAGATTATCCAGAGTTTAATGATTGCTTCCAAAGACAGAATTTCCAATGCTGCATAGTCTTGTGGAGAGACAGTAATGGAAATCCTAAAACTTGGATCAGAAGACAGTAAGAAAAGATGTTCTAGATTTCTTATGGATGTGCTTTAACATCTCAGGCTCATTTTGTCCACTGAAAATGGTGTTAAGTTTATTGTACTGAGTATTAACGGTGAGATAGATGCCTCCAAAATCATTGACAACTATTTGAAACTATCAAAGAACAGCGTTTCATCAGAGTTGAAAAGTTAGTTGTCCCCTAAATTTGGATATAGTGAAATTTATTGGTAGAATTGTAGCCTTGCGTGGTCTGGATTTGCTGAAATTTCATAAAAATGAGTAAGATGAAAATATTTTTGAGTTCTATGTTGCGTGAATCTAACTGCATATTTCAAAACACAGGGTCCAAGAGCTCTCTGGAAAGGAATGGGCAGCACTTTCATTGTTCAGGGCATAACCCTGGGAACAGAAGGCATCATCAGTGAATTTACACCTTTGCCAAGGTATTGAATGGGGTTTTTACTGCTTCTAACAAATTGATGATCAGTTGTTGACTTATATTCAAAGTGTTAGAAATGTAAGGCTGTTTGAAAATCTTACTTGATTAGAACAGTCAGACAATGAATAGGTGTTTTCAGCACAGTGTGGTTGTCTTGGCAAAGACAACCTTGTGATTAATAAATAGCGAGGCTCTTTCTGAGCTTTGTAGGTTTTGTATGTCTGTGTACTGGTCTGACTATAGAAATAATGTTGCAAATTGATTTTCAGTATAATTTTACTGTCGTAAAAGGATTCATGAGATTCCTTTTGTACTTTGGTTTGTATTGTGTGGTACTAGCAAATACCATGTCTAAAGTAAAAAGTCCTGGTTTCATTAATCTAAATACAAAAAACTTAAATTGCTAATGAGCCAGCCTGACATCTTGCTGAACGTTTTTACTGTATTTGGTAGGGGAGAGAACAGAATGGCCTGCATTAATAAATGAGAAAACATGGTAAATAAGAGTCTATGTGGCTGTCAGCTTTGTCTTCTGTCCTCTTTACCAAAAAGTATATGTACATTTTTCAGTATTTTCATGATAAAGGGGTTACAACTAAAAATGAGTGACTTCCTTTAACGAGTTTTTCACCATTCTAGTTCACTGTGTCCATCTTCAACTATAGTAGTTTAGCAATAATTTTTTATTTTGATTTGTGATTCTGTCTAGGTTTTATGCTGGACTATAATTCCAGGATTATGGTAAAATATTGCGATATCTTTCTGCTTTGAGATACAAATCTGACAAAGAGTTTTTATCTGAAGATTTTTTATCAGTGTTTTCTTTTATGATGGTCCAGAGCTAACAGTAAGGTCTTACAAATGTAATAACATATATTACCAGTTTTGTTACAGAAATTTTAAGAGTAAGCAGCTTGTGTGAGAGCTTATTATATACAAGTCACTAAAACTTTTAGTGAAATGCAAGGGGACTAAGATAATCAAAAGTTAGGGAAAGATACTTAACAGTTGCAGGGCACACACTGAAGCCAGTAAAATAATAAAGACCTGTTTTGGAAAATGAAATATTAGAGAGGAAGGCAAGTGGTTGGGTTTAAGGCTGGTTAAGTTTGAACGGACCAGGTGGCTTGAGAGTCACGTTAGCTTTCAGAAGAAATGATTGCCTATTTTTAATGGGTGGGCAGAGACCAAGTACTTAAGGGTAAGTACTTGGAACTTTTTTTTAAAGAAATTAAATGTGGGCAGGCTGAATGAAACTACTCTTATCATGCATGCATGGCTTCTAATAGAAGTAAATCTTTGCAGGTTCTGACAATTGTCTAAAGCATTAGCAAAAACATTTCATACTTAAATTGTGTGGAGTGTGTGTTTAAGCTTTTTTGGTCAGCTCTGTCCCATACGTAACTGAAATTTCCAAGCATATACTTTCCCCTGAGCATGAATGTTACTCTTGTTTTTAAATACTACTCTAGGAGATGTTTTAGTTCATGAGATGTGATATAGTGTTCATATTTTCATAGTTCTGATTTCTGTCCAGTGTGAGCAAGGACTTTCTTTTTGTGGGCCAGGTGTTCAGTAGTTTAAAAAGTAAGCTGGTGCCACTGTCGAAAGAAGCAATCCTTTCTGCTATTAGTTGCTCATTCCTTCCAAAGTGCTACCCCCACTCTAGTGCCAACATAATATTTGAACAGTCACGAAATGAACTGGATTGGGGAGGTGATCTGGTGAAAACAGTTGACTTGTACATGCACCATCTCATGCAGTTTTATACTGGATGCTCTCCCTTTTTTTATGGTAGCATGCATCTTTGGGCCGTCACAGGGAGGTGACGATTATTGCTTATAGCAGCAGTGCCAGCATAGCTGATTTAAAAGGTTATTTAACAACATTATCAAGCCTCAAAGGACACAAAGAAGTGAGATATCAATTCCAATTCTGCATCGTAATATAAAAGAATCCCCGTTTTAGGAGAGGGGCCCAGAAATGGATATTAACGTTTCTGTGACAAGTTGAATGTGGTTCTGTACTAGATAAACTCATTCCATATTTGTTCTTCCACTGCAGAAATAGTTAGGCGTAGTGGATTGACAGGTTAGGCTTTCACACACTAGTTTGGCTGGTTTCATTTTCCAGTATTATGGCTCAGTGGATGTGATCCAAGTGTCCAAAATACATAATGGTAAATGATCTTCACTTCCTCTTTAGTGACTGACCTATGTATTTAGGAAGGTGATAGCTCCTAGTAACACACAATTCTTCAGAAAGAGAGTAAAGAGTTTCCTTTTCTGGATTAGAATTACTGTAACTGAAGGCAGTGGGTGAGTGTGATTCCTGGATGAGAGTTGAAACAGAAGACTTTGTATTTTTTTTATTAAAGATGCATAGTCTAGTGTTCCAACATTTCAGGCAAAAGTGTCTTTACCTCATAGCAAGAGTATTTACCAAATGTATGGCTGTTGAATGTCATCTTGAGCTAGGTGGGAATACATTTTCTGTTGAGTGGAGTGTAGTTAACGTTTACTGTTCATATTTAAAGTGTGTAACTAGAAAATAGTACTTTAAGGGAACTTTTAAAGTCACCTCTGTGTTAAACCCATAGGTTTTCTTTTGTTTTACCAGGATATGCTAAAGTCTGATCATAAGCCAAAATGGATTTAAGTCAGTATTATGCAGCTTCTAGTCTGATCTATTGTACTTTATTTGGTCTTGTCTAACTGTGTCAGAATGTGATTTAGTTGAAACAACTGGGTAATCATAACCTCAAAGAACAGAAAAAGCATAACCAAAACAAATGTTAGAAAAAAGTATGTTGATAAAGGAAAACTATTGAGATATTAAAATACCAAGCATTCCCTGAAAATAGCTTGAAGAGTTACTACATAAGGATACAAAATAAATGCAAAACACTGAAGCTAGTAGCTGTGAGAGCTACAGACTAATCAGAATAATCAACAGCTTTTTTGATAGAATATCTACCAGGCCCAAATAACTTATAAAAGTTAAGCATGATTTATTAAATGTGTAGCTGATGTGTATTTCCACTATGAGAAATCCTGCAATGCAGACCGATAGCAGAACACCAGTATGAAAACTGGATGTTGACACCCATGGAAGAAATGCTTCAGAATAACTGTTCTTATCCATATTAAGGTAAATATTTTTCTTTTTAGAGAACTTTCACATAAATGGAACCTCAGGCAGATAGGTGGACACCTTCTACTCAAAGGGTAAGTATAGTACATGTTATTACCTTATGTCTTACTATCAAACATTTATAAAACTACTACATGTACATTAGTTTAATCTGCAGCTAAAGTTATTGACAGGGTGCTAATAGTAATTTTCAAATTTTTTTTTTTTGTTAACAATCTTGATTGCATACACCAGTTTCACAAATTATTCTCTGTTAATAGATCCCTATGTCTGTATGGAACCTGACTAATTTAAAAGATCAGATTCTTTTAGTAATTAAATTGTGATATATGAGACCCCTGAATCAGTCTGGTCAGATGGAAGTAGAATTTAACAGAACTTCAGTCTGAAGTTTATCTCAACTTGTTAATGTGCATTTTAATAATTGAGTTATGGTTCGATAATTTTCTCTCAGGCAAGACTTGGTAAATAACTTCATCTTTCAGGTGCATATTGGGCTAAAATTATAGTATTGTCATGACCTTAATTCTTATCTTGTTAATTTCTACAGCTTAACACATGTGATAGCAATGCCTTTTTATTCTGCAAGCCTCATTGAAACTGTGCAGGTAAATTACATATATTTACAATATTTAAAAAGACACTCTCTTTATAGATTAGATTATGTGGAGAAGTGAGTCTTTCGCTTTGGATTCAGGTTTATGTTGCAGTAGTTGCATTTGTTTTGCTTGAGGCTGTGGGAGTTATTAGCTCAGATAAAAAGTATTTACTATGATGGGTATATTCATTGTACTATCTGAAGTCTAAATCTAGAATTAGAAAGGACATTTAATACAGATGGTTGGAATATATTGTCTGCGAATTAAGAACAAGTTACATCAATATGGTCTAGCAGATAAACTGTAAAGAAGTTTTTCTTGTGCAAAGGCTTTAAAAGGCTTGCTAGGCAGGCAGTTGCAGTGACCACTTCCCCTGCAACAATTATAAAGCTTTTCCAGTAATTCAGCTTTGTTTTGCTAAAATACTGAACTCTACTATTGCAAGACTGCTTTCATTCAGTCTACTTTTTGCTTATAAATTTTCATCAAGTTCTTCCATAGCCATGAAAATAAATTTCAGGAAAATCTGGACCTGTCACTGAGGATACAGCTTAACTTGTTCTGTAGAGTACTTGTACAGAGTAAGCCATAGCACTGTATTGTAGATTGTCTTTCAGTGAGTTGTTGCATCTTGTTAGCTAAGCGGAAGTGGTCCAGGGTAGTTCTTCCAGCTACATCTATATAATGAGTTGCTCTTAATTAACATGAAAATGTCTTTGTGCAACTAATGGAACTCTTACTGTAAAAAGTGCACTGTCATGGTAAGAGTGGTGCAGCATAGTCACTCACATCATTCAGTCATCAGGATAATACTTTTCATTGATAGACTAGAGAAGTTGTAAGTACTGTCAAGCCTGATTTAGATCCAGCTGTTTAAACCTACAGTTCAACTGCTGATGTACGTCTACAAAATGGTGCTTTTTCTGTGGCAAAGAGGCAAACAAGGCTGACTTCTACAGTTTCTTAGTTTCAGCATGTACTTTAAGTGGCAGGTATTCTGAAGGAGCAGGAATCTGCTCTGTGCAGAGGATCCAAACTTAAAGGAGCCAGAAGGTACTAGGAAGACTTTCCAGTCTGAACTGGCCACATTTTGGACTAACAGGATAGGTAAGATTAAAGGCCTGTGTATGGGGGCATGTAGATAGACTCCCAACAACAAACTCACATTTTTTGAAGTTGCTTTCTATTTAAGAAACCCTATTCTTCTCTCCTGGTGAATTATTTTGAAAATAATGCAGCCTGAGTGGATCTCTGAGTTTGTGGAAGCCATGGGAAGATTTAAGTAATCTCACACTGGGAAGCTGACTTAGGAAGCTGTCTTACAGCCTGGGGAACAGCTAGACCCTGAGCATCCTGGAACTAGAAACAGTTTTGAGTTCATAGCTGGCCACAGAGCAGGGTGTTTTGTTCAGGTATCTTACTGCTTGTATTTTTATCTGAAAGGATGTTATCTGTGTTGTTGGAGGTGGGAACATATTTACCAATAAATGATAAAAGAGAACATGATTAAGAGCATGTCTTCTGATTGCAAAATAAGTAATAAAGTTTCTTTGCTAGAAAGCAGCTTAATAGGAAAACAATCAAAAAGCCAGAACAGCATCTCGCCCAGCCTTTCAGACAGGTGATCATCTCTGTAAAGCATTGCTTATGAAAACAGTTCCACTGAGATCTATGGGATTTAGGCTTAGTGGGTTCAGCCATGTGCAAGTGTTTTACTGAATACATGTATATATGCTGTATGAAAGGCATTCTCTAGTTCCTAGGAATGTCATCATGAGCTTTCTTACTAGAAACACAACAGAGGTAATGATAACGTTTGTGACGATTTTATTTATGCTGTGTTAATCAGTGCAGGGAGGCAACTTGGCTTAACAGGTTTACATTCTATTCCTGTGCTGCAAGAGGACAATGACCAATAAGAAACTATAGAAGTTAAAGATTGTGGGATTTGTTACTAAGAGTTTTATATTAACTTTGATTGTCTTAATTCTGATAAACCATACTGTTCAACAGTATTAGTTTGACAAACTTCTCCAAGTAAATATATTTCATCAAAATAACTGTAAATGGTAGAAATTTGTAGCTGTTTACTGCTTTTGTTTTTAACAAACCACATGGTGGCGTGTTTGACAAAAGCACAGTTTTGAAGCGCGGTAGCTATAACAATATGAGGGAGAAGAGCATTCATGAGGAGTTACAATGCATCACTTGTGCTTAAAGTCTGGAACATTATGTTCTCAAGTATTTGAACTAGTTACTTTTCTGGGCAGACTGATTGTGAAGGCTTTGAAGGCTGTTAGTCCTTCCCTAGAGTACTGAGGAATGGTCTGGTGTTTTATTCTGGCATGAGGTCAGGACACAGCCAGCATACACTCAGACTTGGGCATTAAGGAGGACTCCCAAATGCTGAATTTTGAATGTAACAAGTGATAAAACACAGATCGTATAAGCATTACAAGGGGAAACAATGTCTTTAGCTTAATCCTACAGTCATAGGTAGGGTGTAACAGAGTTATAAGAGAGTTATATTACTAAGTGAATTCTTTATTTTTACTACATAAACAAAATCATAATCTCTACAAGAAGCAGCATGAGTAAATAGTGCTATTTTAGATGCCAGTAATGGAATGGAAATATCCAGACCTGAACCTATTCAATTCAACTTAAAAATTATCTTTCAACTCAACTTCATTTATAGAAGTCTTTATTATGCACAGTCAAGTTCAAAGACCAGAGTTATAGTCCTTAAAGAACAGGACTTTTAGAAAAATACTTCCTTGATTCAGAAGTGGGCATTTTCAGTGCATGATTGTTGTGCAGACTTGTACTTTGAACGTTGAATTTCTTTGGTAGTAACACAAATAACTGGAACAAAAATTCAATAGACTCTTTAAGATGGCTTCATTTTATAAAAACAAGTTTACTTGAATGCTATCAACATTCTCTGCTCTCTGTTAGAGCAGTGAATTTATATCAATATAGCTATGTAGCTATATGGTACATGCAAACGTTTAGCTCTGTTACGAAGTTCAGCAACGTTTAAGTATCAAAGTGGATGTCAGCATGTGTATGAAATGGGCAGCACAAGTTGTAACTATTCCATTGTGCTTGCAGAGTGAAATCATTCGAGATAATCCTGGCATTTTGGACTGCGTGAAAGAAGGAATCGGCAGAGTTGTAGGCATGGGAGTACCCCATAGCAAGCGTCTCCTTCCTCTGATGGTCTTGACTTTTCCTACTGCTCTACATGGAGTTCTTCACTATGTCATCAGTTCCATCATCCAGAAGCTTGTTTTGTTCTTTCTGAAAAGGGATAATTCCCACAACCTTCCAGCTGAGAGCTCCACTTCTGTGCAGAGCATGCTCGATGCTTATTTTCCAGAACTTATTGCTAGCTTTGCTGCTAGCCTTTGTGCTGATGTCATGCTTTACCCACTGGAGACAGTTTTACACCGCCTTCATATTCAAGGGACACGCACAATAATTGACAACACAGACCTTGGCTATGAAGTGCTTCCGATCAATACTCAGTATGAGGGAATGAGAGACTGCATAAATACTATAAAACGAGAAGAAGGAATGCTAGGTTTTTATAAAGGATTTGGAGCTGTTATAGTACAGTACACCTTGCATGTGGCAGTTTTACAGCTCACCAAAATTATTTACTCAACACTGCTTCAAAATGTTTCTTAATCTGTTCAGGTGTGGATTTAGCACATGGACATGATTGACTTACTAACCTAATTATTGTTAAAAATGGCTTAGAAAATGAAGTTTGAACAATCCGCTCTGTGGATTACTCTTAAACTGTAAAAGAACTTGTTTCAAAAATGGGGATATATGTTCCAAAGTGTAATTAAAAAGTACTGTATAAATTTAAAATCATAGACACAAATTATAGAGACACAGTCAAACAGAAGGGAATTGGATTCAAATGTGGTGGAAGTGAGGATTTACCTTTCCTCTTACCCGTTAACTGACCTAAGGTATGGATATGAATTATTAATCTGCTTCATAAACATCACATCTGATATTTAGTTTGGACTGCTAGCCAGTTCAAAGGAATTTGTTTTCATAAGCTGTAACAACTTGCAAATGGGAGACTGATGGGTTTAGTGGTCTTTTAAAAACGTTTTCAACTTCACTCTTCATGGAACTGTGAGCAAAATAGAAACTGTAAAAGTAACTTAAGTAGACATAAATGTTGTAATTTACAGGTACATACAAGATTTCTTTGCTGCAGTGTGGCAGAGGACAATGAAGAGGAATCTTTTGCTTTGTATAAAATAAGAAAAATTTGGGATTGGGTAAAGTTGCACAGAATGCAAATTTGACTGTCTTACAGTTCGTTTGCAAGGTCTACAGTAACTAAAGTGTGTGAATAAAGCAAATTAGAAACTGATGTGTGCATGTTTGTGCCATTTTCAGTCAACTTTCCACTCAACTTCAGGATTTAGTTTTACTCTGCTGCTTTGTATAAGGGTAGAATAATCTTACAAATGTATCTAGTATTAATGTTTAAAGTGTGTAGAAATCATAAAAATTTAATTGGCTGTTTCCAGAGTTTGTCTTCCATTAGATTGGAGAAGTATACACACAATTATCTACTTACTATTTAGCACTGATGTCCTTGATTTTAAGCCTCTGCTGGATTAGATATTTTGTGGAGCAGAATTAAGTCTGTTCATGTGCAAGCGAACTACTGAAATGTACCAATTTTGCCCTCTTTCCCTAGTAAATCAAAGCTTTCAATGTGAAAATGAGTTCTAATCATTCTAAATAACATAGTCCTCCTTGGTTTCATCAGTAAATATAATGAAAGTTGGGGGAGGGGAGGGATTTTTAACAAAAAAACCAAGCACATGGAGAGTTGCTTTTAAATTATATGAGAGGCTGCTGCCTTTTTCACCCCTTCATATGGCAAGTTTATCTTTGTGAATACTGTAAATTGATGTGCATTTTGATCATTAATCATTGTATGGTAGTTATCACTTATGGAAAGTAGTCATGGCAAAATAATGAAAAAGTGTTGCTGTTCATAAGTTCTGACTTTAAATCATTTGCAAGTCTGCTTTGCTATTATTAATCCAGCGTTCATGTATTTTAAATGAGTAAGTGTTGAAAGTATAGTGAACTTGGGAATTGGTTTTATTTTGAAATATTGTTAATTGCAAATTTAGTGTATAGAATGGAAGCAATCAAATAAAATGTGAATTCACTGTAAATATTTTGAAGTAATTCACTGAAGAGGCACATAAAGGAATCTTGATTTTTGTGTTGTATTTTATTTTATAGACTTCAGAGTGGCTTTTTCAAGTTCCTCAATTTTCCTGAGTGCAAGAATAGGTTGAATTAAAACTACATGCAAGGATGTGGGTAAAATACTTAATTCCTGGTTTTATATTTTTAAAATTTCTATGAGTATGAACAGGGAGCCGTATCAGAGAATTATCCAGATTGGAAAGGGTCTTGGCATGTTGTCTAGTCCAAATTCCTGCTCTAAGCAAGGACAGCATTTACTTCAGACCAGATTGTGCAAGTCCTTTTCCAGTCACGGTTTTAATTCCAACGTTTGATACATAAACCCAGCCCTTTCAAAGGTGTTAAATTCAACTGAAGCCAATTATTCCATCATAGTTGCCTTGAAGCAGTAACTTAAGTGCATGTTGGACACCAATGCTTGCAGATGCATCAGTGAAATTGAGCAATAATGTTTTTCTAGGAATAAAATTTTAGGGAAGGCATTTTGTCATACGAAATGACAAAATTTTACATATTCTGCAGGAGGGCAGATGGTGAGTTCTCACAACAGCACTAGATACTGTGCTAGAATATTAACTTGTGTGAAAGACTCTGGCTTTTATTGCCAAGAGTTTTACATTTTCAGTCTATGCCAGAGTCTCAGATCCTTAAGCAGGGTGAGAAAGAATGCCTTACAGCCACTGTTCTGCAGTGGAAAAGCCATTTGCTTTGGCCTACTGTTTTTTGGTCTTTTTGTATACTTGCTTTACCTTACAAACAAGTAATATTCTGCCTTGTCCAGAGTGACCATTTTTGCTCATGAAAAATGTAAATGAATGGGGGGGGGGGGAATGTGGGTATAATCTTTTTTTAACATTTTTAATCCTAAGTGTACAGTTAATGTATTTCTATTTTCATTTGGATCTTAAATCTAGGTATTCCATTTTTAGCTCACCAGTGATTAATAAGTGGCCTTAGCAGGATGTACCACTGAAACCTACATAATACTGAATTGCTGTAGAAAGTAGGGGGTTTATTTTCTGGAATACGAAAAATTCTTATGCACTCTATTCTTCCTGATAAAATCTTAATTACTTTTTCATGCATTGTTGTTCTGAGGTTTTTTTCCTTTATTTTTAAAGAACAGAGCTGATTTTCAGAAGATAAACTTTAGTGAAGAAAGGCAGATGCGGTGTAATGTTCCCACCCAGCGAAGAATTACTTGGCTGCTTACCCATGCCTCTTAAAAGGCAAGCCTTGATGTGAGATAACTGACGATAGACCAGGCAGGAAACTTGGAGACACAAGGCCTGCTGGAAACCATTGCAGTTATTTGCCTGTGTTCTTTCACGGACTGCTTTAGAAATCAGGCTTGACTTTTTCTGGTTCTGTTAGAATGGAGCTTTTAGATCTAGTGTTGGTGTGAGTACTGCGTTCTTCAGCAAGTTTCCAGCTACATTCATGTCTTTTAGATCTACTTTGCCACACGTCTGAGTTGATCTAGCTCTGAGTCCTGTCTGTAATACATGAGTTGTGGAGTCCATTTTACAGATTTAGGCAGAATTCATATGACTCAATATCAAATTATATGCTTTTCTTAGTTCTTCTAAATTTAGCAGTACATTCAAAGCAAGTATGTAAACTAATGTCCTCCTTGCTGCTTGTCCCATCTAAGATGGTCATTCAGCTGGATGCACGCCTTCAGCTACAAACGTGAGCAACGCACGTGTAAATGAGGCCTGTCTCTGCGTTAATATGCAAGTTCTTGGTGTGCTCTAAGATTTTTGTTGGCATAATTCAGGGTTAGCAGTGGTCGCTTTCAAACTATTTACCCTTTCTATGATATCTCAGGAGAAGAGGTCACACTAAATTTTGCAACTAAATGGTTGTTGCTAAGAGATTCAAGAGCAGCATGTAACGGCAGCGTTCCCTCACTGGTATGGGAAGAGAGGTGGTAGCAAAATGTGAATGAACCATTTGTCTAGTTTTGGTTTAGAAGATGTAATAAGAAGGTAAGATCTTTATTTAGTCCAGAACTGGTGGCATCTGTGTTGCCACCAATCAGAGCCACAATCGGAGCAAATCTGATTTTAAGGAGTTAGATAAAACTGTGTTTTCAGATTTTTTTTTTTTAATGGAATAAAGATCATTTGTTCTTACCCTCAGCACTTCAACCTCTCCACAGACAATTTGGCAAATTGTGAACAAAATTTGAGGGTGGGAAAGAAGCTATGTTGAAAATGGAATGTAGAAATTGCAAAAAAAAAGCAGATAAAAGTTGATGATTAATGTTCTCAATTGCAACAAATTAATAAAATTAAAAAGTAGAAAAGTCTGAATGTTAGTGTTTGTGGAGGGCTTCATTTGGAAGTCTGTTTCTGTCTTTATCTTTCAAAAGGTATTTTTAAACATAAGTTAAAATCACAAAACATTTTAAGCCCAACATACCCTTTTTTTTCCCCCTGATACTTGGAAAGTAACTCAACTAAGCAGCCAGTTATTCTTTCAGCTTCCTCAATAGGGAAAAAAAAAAAGCCATCTGCACCTTCCCTTCAAATCAAGGCACCCTTTCAATGGATGCAAATATCATTATACAGCAGTCTGATACTGCAGTTACAGGGTTTATTATTATTATTATTATTATTCAAATTGCTAATGAGTTGGCTGCAGTACACATTGCCTATGGCAGCTTGATCTGGTTAAGATATCGTATCACTCTTGTTTTCAAAGTGTAGGGACAGAATGTGACTTGCACGCACCAAAGTAATACAATCAGAAGGGATGGTTTAGCTGTTAGCTGAAATTCTGAGTCTTGCTCTAATTTCACAGCCTTAAGCTTGGCACTAAGGCAAGTCCAGAACAAAAGGACGTGTTGGGCAGGACTTGACTCTGTTCTCCATAGGAGATTCATGCCTTTGCCCAAACTATCTAGAGGCAACAGGCTTATAAATTGGCGTTCCTAATTCTTGGTTTTAGGGTTCATAGGTTTCAGAAAAGAAAATCAGTGTATTTGCTTTTGCTGCAACAGTGAGTATAACTCACTGAAGTTTTTGATCCCTGAAGTGGAATCCTGAATTTATGAATGTAATACTTGAGCTTTCAAGAACATTGTGTAGGAAAAAGCACCGATATGCACATTGGCCTTGATTCCCAGCTCCTAGCTGGTGTCAGCTCTATTCAGTGCCATTCAAAATGGGTGTGACACCCTTGATGTCCATACAGACCCCTGATGTGTTTTATGGTCCTTACAGCTATCAGTCTAAACCTGTTGAAAAATACAAGCACAGGCAGGATTTACAGAGACTTTTATCCATGGCCTAACTTTATGTATGCAGAATGAGACAGAAGAAAAAAACAAAGGAAGGCAAAGGGAAAGAGGATTCTTGAAAATAAGTATGTGGTTACCAACATGAGCACCTTGACAAGGAGGTACATGTCACTTTAACAGCTATTTGAGCACAGTGAAGGGAAGGAGACAACTTCTCATGTAGCTACATGTGTTCCAGGCGCTTAAAAATGCCTACAGTGTTTTCTTGCAAGGGTAGGGTGGTTTTTTTCTTTCCATTATAAGAGGGAAAAAAAAAAAAAAACCCTGGCAAAAAGGCTGCTCTGATGCAGGTAACTGTTGTGTAACCATTCTGACATGCTTTGAAATGTGCTAAACTGCATTCAGTTTGGCTAATGCCATTTTTTTTCTATAAAAAGCAGCTACTCATCACGTTTCTAAAGCCTGCTTTGTCCAAGAAACTTAATGTGTCATGTCCTCTTAACGCTATTCAGTGTCATTGACTTGCCAACATAATGTATCCTGCAGAACCTTACTTGTGTGTTTTTCCCCCTAATACTTTTGTGTCTGATAAAATAAATAAAAACTCTTTCATAGTAGAGTTTCCCAGCATAACACCCTTCAATCTTCATGAATAGTCTGCTGTTGGAAAATGGTTCTGATTACTCCATAAAAGAGAAAATAATTGTGTATTTAAATACAGTCTCAACATTTTTCTCAACAGAAATGCTAAATAGACGTTTTAGGTTACCAGGAAACATACCACTGACTTGTAACAAGTTAAAATTTTTTGAACTTGCTAAAATTATCTGGGTGAGCTTGCTCTATTAATAAATACAGTATTAGGAAGACCTTAGAGTGCAATATAAAAAGTTTGAATCATACTTAGGGGCTATGTGGGGAGCTCTGTAGCTGACACTGCTTCGGAAACTCGTGCTACTGCTTCCACAGCAGGACAACCATTAAGTGTTGCAGTTCCTCTCCACCTGGAGGCAGAAGGGGATACAAAGCATGACGGTTCTGCTGTGATGCGTGCCTTCCTCTGTCTTCTCTGTCTCTGCAAGTTTTTGGTCATCTATCGGGTTTTTCTCCCCTCTATCAAATAAAATGTCAATAGCTATTTCTCAAATCTTCAAACTCTGTGCAGATTGTACAGAGAGTTATCAGGTTAGGATTATTCCAGGTTTAATAATCATCAGGAGAATGATGCTGAGGGTGTGTGGGGGGATTTCCTGATGATGTTGTAGAGCTGTGTGATGTGGAGGATGAGGTGGGTTGTGCTAACACTGCTCTCCCAGTGAGGCAAAACTACCAAAGGAATGAGAATGTACCTTTTCTAGAGTTTGTACAATCCCTACATTTTCTCTCTTGTCCCTCCTGCACACTCTCCATAGCCAGTTATTCTGGGCCTCCATACGGCAGAGACACAGTCATTCTCATTAGTGGTGGGATACCTATTCTTTTCCACAAGAGTCACCTTTGTTTCCTTTCTCCATGGAAGTGTACAGGATGGCTTGGTGTGGGGCTTGTGTGTACCATGGCTTGGTATAGGATTTTGGGAGCAGCTTGAATTTTTAGGGAAAATTATGAAGTTTAAATTTTGATGCTTATAATTAAGATCCTAGGAAAATGTCTGTATAGTAAGCCTCATATTTATCAAACCACTCCTGACTTCAAGTCTTTCTTCTTTTAGAGGGAGTATTTTCTACTTGACAGGAGACACTTTCCACAAAGTATAGTTTCTCCTCTTTTTTCTGGGGTTCCTCTTTTATCTTCTGCCTGGCTTTATATATAATTTCTGTGCCTCTTGAATTAATAACTTGTCTACCCTCTCTTCAGTCATTTCACCTTCTTCTCATCTGTCTTTTTTTCTCCTTGGTTTTTATATTCACCTTTCCTATTTGTCCTTTATCTCTCTCCAGTGAAATCCCCAGACCCTGTTCTCTTCTGTGTTTCCTTGGCTGAAGGTCAGTTTGGGTACTCAGCACTGTGATAATGCTGCCCATTGCATGCCATAGAGTATTTGCCAAAATTTATCACCAGAAGATACACATGAAATTTTACATTGAGACTGTAATTTATAGTCTGCATTGGTGAATTCGCAGGGTGATGCATCTTCCTTTAATACTTCAGATGGATGAGATTAAAAGTCATGTAGCTCAGATTGAAATGTTGTTCTGTTGGCAGTTCTTGTTATATTTTTACATATATATATGCATACATTAGAACTATAACAGAAAATATGTAGAAATATAGTAACTGTGTAGGGATAGGTGTGCAGATGTTGAAAAGTAAAAAGTTTGTTTCTCATTCTTTGTAGTTCTTGAGGCAATTTTATAAAAGGTAGCTAACTTTCTGTATTTACACTGTTTGTCTGCAATGATTTTTACTTTAATAGCTGAAGCAAAAGAACTGCTCATTAGGAAGGGAATTAGCATTCCAAGGACAGGTGTATAAATATCACAGGAATAGATTCATGCCTGGGATTATAAAAATCTGGCTGTGGCAAAAAAATAGTTGCTGTGCCCTCAGTGATGAAGATGAAAGTTCTCATTTCCCAGAATTTGTTGCATTTAGATTTTACTCCTAAGATCAACAGAAGGAAGAGAGTTACTTTTTGTGTGACTGCATCTGTGAAAGACAAGCATGTGGTTGAGAGGAGCTCAGATGCTAAGTATTTTTTTGGTCCCCAGTTACTTTTTGAGGTCTGTGTGACTTTTTTGTGGGGGCATTGTTGTAATGACTGTAGTACAGAGTCTCTTGGCTTACTGCTGCTTGCAGTCTGGTCGCTGGTGGCTTGTGTTCTTGGTTTTGCTGAAGCACAGTTTTCTGTCTTTGCTGATTTTGGCTGGGATAGAGTTAATTTTCTTCACAGTAGCTGGTATGGGGCTGTGTTTCGGATTTGTGCTGAAAACAGTGTTGATAACACAGAGGTGTTCTTGTTACTGCTGAGCAGTGCTTACACAGAGCCAAGGCCTTTTCTGCTCCTTACACCACCCCACCAGCGAGGAGGCTGGGGGTGCACAAGGAGTTGGGAGGGGACACAGGTGGGACAGCTGACCCCAACTGACCACAGGGATATCCCATACCATATGATGTCATGTTCAGCATATACAACTGGGCAAAGAACAAGGAAGGGGGGGACGTTCAGAGTGATGGAGTTTATCTTCCCAAGTCACTGTTAGGTGTGCTGGAGCCCTGCTTTCCTGGAGATGGCTGAACACCTGCCTGCCCATGGGAAGCAGTGAATGAATTCCTTGTCTTGCTTTGCTTGTGTGTGTGGCTTTTGCTTTACCTATTGAACTGTCTTTATCTCAACCCAGGAGTTTTCTCACTTACCCTTCTGATTCTCTCCCGCATCACACCAGGGGAGGAGTGAGCGGGCGGCTGCATGGAGCTTAGTTGCCAGCTGGGGTTAAACTATGACACCTCCATGTCCATTTCTCTTTTTCCCACTGGACTTGTGGCTTAGCACCATGCAACTGCCTACTCTTCAAGCACCAGAAGCAGTATCTCACCATGAACAGAGCACTTTGTCCAGGCTAAATCACTGCTGGAGAATTACCAGAAGGGCTGTAATAGTATAATCAAATGAGCTAACCAGGCCAAGCAGAGCAACATCATAACGCTGCTACACTGATAATTTTTGGGCAACTCTGTTTCTGATTAATTATGAAATGGCTGGTAGTGATTAGGTTTAAAAGTCATGTAGCCTTGGTGATTGATTACATAACAAATTGTCAATGCTAAAATTGAGTAATATGGAATACATTTCAAGAAAAATAAAGAGCCAAAAAAGAGCGCCATATTTATGCAACAACTATACCAAAGGGTGATTTTGCATTGTGGGAAAAAGAATGTTGTGCTGTTCAGGTTCCTCCTGCTCTGCCTTGTGACGTTAACGTCAGGTTGTTTTCTTTGCATCCAGTACTTCCATGGTACTGCTTGCTCACTTCTCCAGATGTGCATACATCTTCCTAAGTCCTCTTCTGTTCTGCTCTTTGATTTATTCTGTTTCTGTGGATTATATGGAATGGGAGCTTTGAAACAAATAAGACAAAACACAGCTGTTAATTTCTTTTACAAATCTGCTGAAGTGGTTCAAAACATCACTGACTTTTCAAGATGTTCCTAAAATCCACTAATTCTTTGAGATATGAAAAGAACAGTAGAATGTCTGGTTTCCATTCAGATTTTTAACAACCTCAAAAAAAAAAAAAAAAAAAAAAAAGCAAGCCCTTGCTGGAATTCTGCATGTAAATAAGACTGGAGAGGATACATGACTGGAAATAGGTTTTTACTTGCACAAACACACACCAGCCTTTTATGTTTCCTGAGCTTCAAGATGCATGCTCAAAGATGATAAAGGTTAAATTAACATCTCCAGAACTATAATGGTAACATTGAAAAAGAAAAAAAAATCTCCACTGAAGAATGGTATGTACATGCATGTCATGAAGATTTGGAAATAGTATTATTTGTTAATCTTCTGAGCCTCTGTGTTTTATAACTAAACCATTATATCAAAATCTGGCAAGACTTGTGTAGACTTCAGGTTTAATAGAAATGCTTGAAAAACTGATGAGTATGTACCCATAGTGTAGCATTCTGTGGTGGGTTGACCTTGGCTGGCTGCCAGGTGCGCACCAGGCTGCTCTGTCACTGCCCCTGCTCAGCGGCCTGGGGGTAAAAGTACAGTGACAAGCTCGTGGGTCTAGATGAGGACAGGGAGACATCACTCACCAATTACTGTCATGGACAAAACAGACTTGACTCAGGAAAATTAATTTAATTTATTAGTAATCAAATCAGAGTCAAGTAATGAGAAATAAAACCAAATCTTAAAACACCTCCCTCCACCCCTCCCTTCTTCCCAGGCCCAACTTCACTCCCCATTTCTCTCCCTCCTCCCCCCAGTGGCACAGGGGGATGGGGAATGGGGGTTGCGGTCAGTTCATCACACGTTGTCTCTGCTGCTCCTTCCTCCTCAGGGGGAGGACTCCTCACGCTCTGCCCCTGCTGCAGCATGGGGTCCCTCCCACAGGAGACAGTCCTCCACCAACTTCTCCAACGTGAGTCCTTCCCACGGGCTGCAGTCCTTCACCAACTGCTCCAGCGTGGGTCCCTCCCATGGGGTGCAGACCTTCAGGACCAGACTGCTCCAGCGTGGGTCCCTCACGGGGTCACAAGTCCTGCCAGCAAACCTGCTCCTGCCTGGGCTCCTCTGTCCACAGGCTGCAGGTCCAGCCAGGAGCCTGCTCCAATGTGGGCTCTCCACAGGGTCATGGCTTCCTTCAGGTTATTTCCATCTTCTCCAGTGCGTGGTCCTCCACAGGCTGCGTTGTGGATATCTGCTCCACTGTCGTCCTCCATGGGCTCCAGAGGGACAACCTGTGTCACCATGGTCTTCACTACAATGTCTAGGAGGCAGTGTTCTCATATTCATTCTTACCTGTAACTGCTAATAGGTGTATCCTGGGTTATGCCCAAAACTTTATTGCAGATGCAAACTGTGTTTGATGATCAATTTTGGAGTCAACTGATGTGTCCATGCACAATCCTGCATAGGGCCCTGCAAAGGCTGCCACTTGATCCAGGTGCCAAATTTCCCCAAGGAAATCAGTGCATGCTCATCTCTGTCAAAAACAGATACATTTTGCAGCATAAAATAATTTGTGACCTATCCACACACCTTTAAACATATGTTCACTGGGCTTTGCTTTTTCCCCATTAAGCATGGCCATAAGTGAAACACTAGTTAGTTATATGCCAACTCAAAAGTTTGTAATGAGTGGAGGCAGAATGGAAGCTTCATCTTTTTGTTCCTTTTTTATACCTAGCACCTTGACCAAATCTGTGGGCAGTACACTAAATAGGTAACATGCTGGTGGTAGGTACAGTAATCATACTAAAGCAGGGATGGGCAGTCAAGTATTTATAGCCATGGCTTGCTGTAGAATAAATGAGAACTGCTGCAACAACAGCCCTGGGGAAAGGACTATTTTGTTGCTCTGGAAACATGGTCAGAGTCAATATCTAGCTGGAGAGCAGAGCTGCCAGCACTTCAGTAGGAGGGACACGCTGACACAAGTAACAGGAAAGAAACATTTGTGTAGGTCCTTCTTTACCATGATAAGGAGCAGCAGCTGATCAATGATCTGCAATTCACAGTTTTTCCACAACAGGTGATTGGTGCCAAGAGGAATACTCACCACTCAGTAGGTAATGTGTAGCATTCATAATTTGCTATTTCAGTAGAGTAAAAAGTGGCTCTGAATTTTTTTTTTCTTTCCTTTTGGTGCAGGGGCAGAGGCAGGTTGTGCAATGTCCTGCATGAAATATCAGTATGATAGTCCGGGTGGAAGTGAGGGAAGTGCAGTTTCAGATGCAAGAGAATAGCAGTGTCATTTGCTTTTACCTAAGAGCAGTAGCAGACTAACCCAGAGGTGGCTTTGCATCCTGCCTCTCTACTTTTGCAGTAAGTTTCCTCTCTGAGATCAAGATAAATCCTTCTATGATCTGCTCCTCAAAGTGCCCAGACCAGATTAATGGTTCAATTTTTTTATCTTTCCACTCTTGTAGGTATGGAAAATACTATTCTATATGTCTGGAAAAGCCATTGTGAAACAAATCAAAGTAGTAACTCCTGCAGTCTTCTGACCCCTCTCTCCTTCCAGACCAGTGCAAGCATTAAACTTTTCCTTGCATGTCATTTCCCAAATATGTAAGGAAAGAGCATCAGTCAGGTGGGTTCTTTCTACTTTTCCTGAAAAACAGCTCTAACACTGTGCTTAGCACAAATATGCGCTTCTGCCTTCTTGGCAGAGGAATAGACAATGTGATTGTCTATTATACTGATATTATACAGCGACTGCCTTTTCACTATGCGAGGGCATCATTTAATCACTGCTACAGAGGGAACCTGCCTTCTAGCTTTCTATGTGGTGACATTGCAACCCATCAACTAGCAATCTCTGAGAAAGCTATGCTGACCTGTCAATGTCCTCCAGAGATTGTGATGGACTAGGCTTTGTCATTTAAATGGTTAATAAAATTTGCAAAAGTCAAGACCACTAACTCTATTCTTTACTGGGTTTTTATTATTTTGTCTAGAATAGATGTCATCCTTACTGATCTGTAGTTTTGTGGATCTCTCCTAAAGGACTCTTGAAAAGTGTGTTAGTGTCACTTTTGCCACTTTCTAATCTTCAGTACCAAAGAATTTTTTGCATGGTGATGTATTGAAGCCACTTAATTTAATTATTTCATTGCCTGAGGTTTTTTTAAAGCTCTCGGGGTTAACAGTGTGGCAGTTGCTGCTGCTTGTTTTGTTTGCTTGTTCTGTAAGCTCTTTTGCTGCTACCTCGGTTTGAGATAGCACTTCTGATATATCCCCCCACAGAGAACAGTTTCTTTCTGAAAATGCTGCAAGCCTTTCCACAGTGAACATACAGACAGAAAACGTACCTCTCTTCTGATAAGGCCATGTTTTCTGCTACCATTTTTACATCCTGATGACCTGCTGGTGCTATATGTTCTCTGACAGGCTTCCTATTCCTGGTGTATTGGGGTAATGGCTGATTATTGGTTTCTTACACCCCCTGTGAGATATTTCTCTGTCTCCCTAGTCTACCTTACTGTGTGTTTCACATTTTCCTGTCTCTGTTTATGATGCTATCTATTCTTCTTTCAATGGAACTGGAGTTTTTCAAAAGGCTTTCAAAAGGTTTTTCAAAAGGTTTTCAAATGGTTTCAAAAGGAAATTTAACAATTTCATTTACCTTTACCTTTACTGTGCCATTTGATCACATTGTCTTCTTTTTACTTTTATCAAGTTTTTCTTACTTTGTAGCATATTTTTTTTTCTGGCCCATACACTGGCAAAGCATACTGCTTGCAAGAACTTCTCAGTCAAAACACATAGAAGACTTGCAAGAGGAGTTTTTGAAAGAAAACCCACCAATACCTACTAGAAATTCTGCAAGTTTGATTCATTTTTCAACTGTACATTAAAAAAAAATCTTTCTAATTTATCAAAGTGGTTCTATCTAGTTCTATTTGACTATGTTCTCTGTCTTGGACAACATAGTCCAAGATTTCCAGGAAAAAATTTGTGTGAGATAACTTTTTTCTAACTTGGAAAAGCAAATAACTCAGTAGTGTGTTAAACTATAGTCAAATTATTTTAATGTTCCTAAATAAGCTGATGAAAAAATTAATATGGCAAACGGTTAATAGTGGATTGATTGATGTTAAGGCAATGTGATTTTGTGAGTTTCTTAGTGAAATTCGTATGATTCCTAAGGCAAAATTTCAAATGTAGATGCTACATAAATCATCAGTATGATGTTGAATTTCTAAGACAGTTGACATATGCCCCACTACTCCCCTCCCCCACTATTCTAAAAGACTTATTGAGTTAGCACCATATTGACTGATGCAGATTATATTAAATAAATTAGAGGCTGTAATCACCCTGAGACTCACCATAAAAAATGTTAAAAAAAAAAAGTGTGAAAAAGTGAAAAAAAGTAAAAAATGTTTAAAAAAGTAAAAAAAAAAATTTTAAACTGGCCAAAGCTATTTCACATTTTTAGCAAAATCCTGGGTAAATGTGTTAAATCATACCGGCAACATTTTTATGATGTTAGAGGACTGTTAAGCACTCAGAAATTTGTATATGACTACTTCATGCGGGAAGATGGTCTCCCTTCAACAATTTCTGCTTGAATATGGTAGGAAAAAAAGTTGCCTAAGGGCAACTATCCATCCCATTTAAAAGACAAGAACAGTGCCATGCCGGATAGACCTTGGGGGTAGGAATAAGTAACTGAGAGACTGTAAGCCCAACTGCAGCATCAAGGCAAATACAGGGAACCCATCAGTGTGTTAGCAAGAAGCACAAAGCTGGGAGGTTGAATAGATTTTGCACGTCATTGCTTCGCAATGAGCTTTGTCCACTTGTTGGTGAGAGACTTATGCGACTTTGTTGTGTTGAATGTGTCTGCTCAAAAGTTTAGGTATGACAGTCATCACCCAGAAATCTCAAATAGGAAAAAAAAGGAGAGCTTTCTAAGAGATGATGGTTCTTTAACCAGCCAGAAATGTTCATCACATGACCCAGGGTCTATGGGCTGCAGCTGGACAAATTTTCTTCCAAGAATCAGGGTAATTAATTAGTGTTCTGTGATGTAGATGTGAATTTTATACTATACGAAATCTTTAACTGAAGGCCAGTTACCTTTCAGAAAGATATACTGTCTCTGAAATTTAATTTAAGGGCCAGAAGTATGATATATCAAGAGTGCTTCTGCTGGCCATGTTAAGAGAATGGAATGGAATATAGAATATAGCATATATATAACATATAGAATAGAATCAGAGTAGAATAGAATTGATTAGATTTCACTTGGAAGAGACTGATAATGACCATCTAGTCCAACTGCTTTACCACTTCAGGGCTGACCAAAAGGTAAAGCACGTTATTAAGAGCATTGTCCAAATGCCTCTTAAACGCTGACAGGCTTGGGGCATTGACCATCTCTCTAGGAGGCCTGTTCCAGTGTTTGACCACTCTCTCAGTAAAGAAATGTTTCCTCATGCCCAGTCTGAACCTCTCCTGGCGCAACCTGGAACCATTCCCATGCATCCTGTCACTGGATCCCAGGGAGAAGAGCTCAGCACCTCCCTCTCCACCTCCCTCCTCAGGAAGCTGCAGAGAGCAACAAGGTCACCCCTCAGCCTCCTCTCCTCCAAACTAGACAAACCCAAAGTCCTTAGCTGCTCCTCACAGGACATGCCTTCCAGCCCTTCCACCGGCTGTGTTCCCCTCCTCCAGACGCATTCAAGGACCTTCACATCGTTCTTAAATGATGGGGCCCAGAACTGCACACAACACTCAAGGTGAGGCCTCACCATCACTAAATACAGCGGGACAATCCCCTCCTTTGACCAGCTGGCTATGCCATGTTTGATGCCCCCCAGGATGGGGTTTGCCCTCTTGGCTGGCAGGGCACACTGCTGGCTCATAGTCAGCTGCTGTCGACCTGCACCCCCAGATCCCTTTCTGCAGGGCTGCTCTCCAGCCACTCCTCTCCCAGTTTGTACTTGTGTCCGGCATTACTCTATCCCAGGTGCTGAGTCTGGCATTTGTTCTTGTTAAACTTCATGCCACTGATGATGGCCCAATGCTCCAATCTATCAATATCACTCTGCAAGGCCTCTTGTCCCTTCAGAGAGTCAACAGCACCTCCCAGTTTAGTATCATCAGCAAATTTGCTAATGGTGCATGCAACTACTGCATTCAGGTCATTGATAAATAAATTGAGAGGTAAAACTAGGTTTATAAATCTGTTCTTCTGACAGCTTTGTACACAGGTTATATTAATCATCCTCCCTTGTGTTCTGTTCATGGAATCTGAGCCAAACTTACACAAATTGTGATTTTTTTCCTACTGATGTTAGATGAACTTTTGGATCAGGCTGTACAAAGAGTATGTGTTAGGAAAAGATGGAAGAACTAAAAGGTTAAGAAAATACAGAAAATATTTAAATTTTTCATATAAACCGCTGCAGACTTCCAAAGGTTTATGTGAGCCAGGGTGCAGCTATTTCTCTCCCTTTCTTTTCCCCTCCTTCCCTCCTCCCATACTGCATTTACATAAAGCAATTGCAGTAGCTCCTAAGCATGTTTTGTTTCAGGTTTGATAAATCTCTTCTCTCCAAGATATCTAGTGAGAAAGTTTGTTTTCTTAAAGTAACATACCTTATTAAACTTACTAGTTATTCAGGAAAGAGATGATGAAGTTTGTTTATGGTGTGAATGGGGTTTTGGATCAAACAACAAGTGTAAGCCATGCAACTTCATTTCAAAAAGTGAATGCTCTGTGCTCCCACTATTGTGAACAACACTTAAAAATGATCCGTCTTCCATGTGAAAACAATAAAATGTAAATAGTTCAAATGGTGGCAGGCAATTCAGTGTTTAAAGTTCTATTTTGCTAACTTGCACAACATTGTTTCAACAATACAAGAGATTATTTTTAAAATAATATGTCATCTAGTAAATTAATCTTATTATGTAGGATTTTTCTGAGATGGCTGCACCTATTTGTTCAGCAATCTGTTTTGAAAACCTTCTAAATAAACCTTTCAGCTTTCTTTGAAGTGTAAGAGAGAAACAATTTGGGGCTTCTTCAGGGATATTTTTATACCGTCTCCTTAATTAAAACTTTTCATGAAGTCATTATGTGTCCTTTAGAAGTCACTTTTTGTCAGCATTACATGTTTGTGCTTGTGGTGTCTAACTGAGCCTGATCTGTTTTCTGTGTAAACTGTGAGATCAATATAAAATCAGAAGAATGATATAACTCATAGCTGCAATATTCTACTCATTTTTAATCAGTTTCTTCTCTTTCCATCAAGTATCAGTACTACTTGGGTTTCATTTCACTGAATAGGCTTGGGGGGTGGGGCTTGGGGTTCTTTTTTTTTCTAATCTGCTAAACCTCTGAAAATTACTGTGAGTGGTATCACAGATAAAAGTAGTGGTATGACAGAAGGAAATCACTGTAAAACAAACTATGTATACAGTGGAAGAGAGAGACACAGATGAATAATGGGTGAATAAACCTTGCTATTCTTGCACTTTGAGCAGAGAGAAGCTTCTTGAGTGCTACAGGATACCAAAGAAAAGTTGGGCTAAAGAAGTGGAAGAGAATCACACAGCAAGCAGCCTGACTGGGTATCTTCATGGGGCAGAGAAGCAAAACCCCAGATAATTTGCAAAGACTATGTGAATCAACAAAGGGAAAATTTGTCTTAGTCTATTGGCTCTTGCCAGCCAGTTCCATCCACAGGGGTTATTCAAATCAATGCTGTGGTGCTGCTGCCTCTGCATTTCCCTAGCAATACACTAAGAATCTTACCTTCGAGCAAGAAGAGTTGTCTTGTTGAGGAAGACACATTAGCTCTCCTCAGCCCTCCTGTCTAGTCTTATTTCTTGTTAAAACAGGATACAATACCAATCAACCCACACATATGGCATATTCTGGCATATTCTGGCATATTCGCATAGGGCAGCAATAACCTTCCAAAGGCTCCTGGAGCAAGTGTCCTAGCTGATACCAGCTGATGGCTAGCCATGCTCTCAAAAGAAACCAGGGGCCATCTGCTTACAGTCATATGTGCTGGCAGGTCATGATGCCAGTTACATGAGCAGGAGCAAATCTGTCCCAGGCAAGACCATTGAGTTCCTGAGCAGCATCTGAACTGTAGGAAGCAAGCCCTGCCTGTGAGGCTTGAGAGGCTGGTCTATGGGTAGTCTCCTCTGAGTCCTCTTCCCTAAACAACATGGTAAAGTGATCTTGTCAGGGCAAATGCTTTGGTGTGCGCACAAGTCCTGTCCCAGACCTTTCCCCATCTTGCCAGTGCTCTTCCACTCTCAAATGCAGTCCTTACCTCACACAGAGAGACACTCAGCCATTCTCCAGCTGCCCACAGCAGCTGTAACCTCCTAAATCCACGCTGGCTTCACAGCCTCAAAACTTATCTGCTGTGCCAGTTGCCCGTTAACTGCGTTTACAGGTCGTACCATGGGGTATCTTTCCTTTTCCATTACTTCATGCCGCTCTTCACTCTGCTTTTTGCTACCCAAGGCACAAGATGGAGAAGTGTAGAGACCCAGCTGTTACTGAGGCCCCTAAACTTCACTGCACATTCATAAGTGTTGGTTCCACCTTCTTGTGATGGCTGGATCATGGTTGGGGCATGACTAAGTACGACAACTTGGTAGCAGGTAAGACATGGGAGCTGCTTGCAAGGGGGCTTAAGCCATGAGTTAGAAGTGCAAAATGTCAGGCGTAGCAAAAGACTTACAAGCAAAAAAATGTGCCTTAGATATTGGGGGACACTTAGACATTTAAATGTGGATGACAACCAGTTGTAAACCCTAAGTGCATAGCTGGGTGTGGGAAACAAATCACGGATATTTATCTATAGGGTCTGTAATGTAATTCACAGAAGTGAGTTTGGTTTGAAGGTCCTGGTACAGTTAAAGCACTACAACCTCCATCTAATATTTAGAGCATGTGATTATATTGCTACAGAAGTGTTAGCACCACTTGAGCCTCACCCCATGAAGAATAGATTGTGCCTTTGTAGCTGCAACTTAGTTCTGAGAGTTGCCCCTCTGTAATTGCAAAAATCCCCTGCCTGCCACTGCAATGCTTTTGAGACAAATTTTACACCGTATGATTCTCTTCTCAGACTACCGCTAAACATCAATATGGCACTGACCTACAGAAGCAGCATGGTCACGAGGTCCCCCTTTGCCCCAGGACAGGATCATGCAGAGCCATCATTCAAAGTGTGTTTCTTATGACCTTGGCAGTGGCAGAGGTGCTACCATCCTCCCCGGGCAGCCTCCTCTCACCTCCCACACCTTGCAACTTCTGCAAGGGGTTCCTGAGGTCTGACCCTGAGTTCCCCCCTGGGACTGCAGCCCAGCACTTGCCCCGCTGCCTGCAGATGATGTGCAGGGAGAGCTCATGCTATTCCAGTTGCCTTCACATGATGTGCAGGGAGAGCTCATGCTATTCCAGTTGCCTTCACAGAGTGCAGTTCTCGTGTCTCACTTTCCTCTCTGCAAGGTGAGACAACATTTCTTTGTGAATGATCTCCTTTGATTCCTTTCATCCATCCATGTAGGGTTTTGTAACCTAGACATTTGATAAGTTTTGTTATTCCTCTCTGGTTGACTCCTAGATTTTTTCCTTAAGAATTTGGAACAATTTCAAGTGTAATTCCAAATGGCATATGTTATGCAATAAAAAAGCATAATATGAGTTTATACAGAGTAAATAAGGCACAGTCGGTAAGAAATAAATTCAAAATTCTACTCTCTTGGCTGATAGCCTTGCCATCTGCTAATGTTAATCATCAGGTTTTGCCCATAAACAATCTTTAGATTTATTATTGAGTAGCTGACAACAAACACACTTCCCAATCTCATGGTGTGTCACACAGGCAATGTGAAGTTTTGTTTTGGCATTCATAACATAGCTGTTTGGTTATTTTGGGAAAGCTTTTGTAATTGTTTTGAATTGCAACATCATAGATATTGAGCCAGAACTTCAGAAGCCCTTTTTTATTTTACTCCAACATTTCAACCATTCTTAATTTGCTCTATTTGCTCACATCACTTTCTGTGATTTGGAAGAACTGAAAGGAAAAAAAGTTACTAAAAAACCCCACCCCAAACTATGTAGCTATGACAAATCCTTTATTACATAAAATATGTTCCTGTGTGCCTTTTCAAGCGGATAGATAGTCCTTCGGGAAAAACTCTCAATGTAAAAAGAGGTAAGAACTAAGAACATTTTGCTTCTTAATTATTTCCTAAAGACTTGTTTCTTCTTTAGACTGAGGCCACTGGCAACATCACGGGTCTTTAAAGAACCCATGTATAATTAAGACCCATTAGGGCTAGGATTTGAATTAAGCCACTCAGAAAAAGAAGTGGAACACTTGAGATGGTGACATCTATGGGGAATTTTATTTCTAGTATATATATTTAGTGATACTAAAACAGAAATAGATTTATCTTTGTTCCATTTCTGACAAAATGAAATCTGACAAAAGAAGTCATTCTAATAAATACTGCAGAGGAGAGTTCTGTTTAAAGGTAAGAAATGCTGGAAGAAACTTTGCAAAGTGTTTGCTGGAGTTCTCCAAAGGCAAGGTTAAATCCAGGAATTTTCCAAATGAAACAAAGACACAAATTTTCCTGAGACAGAGCAAATATTAGCAGAGACATCTACCTCTCCAGCTTCTGATGTCTTTGAGAAAAGATTATTTCAGGCAATTTGTGAAATTGTTCGGAAAGCAATCTGAAATTCCACTCTGTTCTTGGTGATTATTCAGAATTTTAATTATGAAAAAGTTGATGCTAATTCTAGATGAATTAAATTAATAAATCAAAATTACTTTTAAGAGACTCTTCTATGTACAGGTGACGTTCTCATCATCTGGCTCTCATTTTATAACCCGTGCTAGATTTGAATGATCTACGTATGTTCAGATCTATAATTTGTCACCAAGTAGAAACAGAAGTTTAAGACAGAAATAATTTTTCTTCTATACAAGGGATCTCACTGTTTTGCTAAAGTCTGTTTTTGCTAATGAATTAGCAGAGCTACTTCTGAGACCATTTCAAAATAATTGCTGTAAAAGCTGATAAAAAAATTGTACTTTGGGTATATTTCTTTAGATTAAAATGTCTCTTTTTCACTAAAAGTATTTTTTTTAATTTTTCCTGATTTTATTACAGTATCAGCTTGGAAGTTTTTCTAATGAAAAACCTACTTACTATAAAATTATACACAATATATATAAAAATGTAAAATACAAAAATAATTAATAATTAATATAAAAATGTATAAATATATATTTGGAGACTGACAGGGTTTAGTATCTGGTGAGTTTAGGATGATACATTCTTCAAGGGAAAGAATAAAGGACAAAACTTCAATTTTGAGCATTTGACAGGCAGGACTTTTAGCATAGAGAAACTCCTTTGTCTGTTTAAATGTTAGCATTTTGTCATCTAACCTTGCCCACAAGTCTAAACATTTTGTAATTTGTAAGAGTGAGGCTTTCCCTGCCCGTACTGTGCCAAACAGGAAGAGGCAAAGCCACAGGAGTGTACCTGTTAGAGCTCACTCCTAAGGACTTTGCATAAAAATACATTACAAGAAGACCAGCTGTGTACTCATTGTCTAGCCTGCAACTTTCTGGAAATCACTACAATTGCACACACATGAGAAATGGGACTGACAAGATAGGTACATGACTGGCATTAAGTATTTTGTGGCTGCTGCTGCAGGAACTGCAGGTCTGCTGTGCTCGGGATCTGTTTTGGCAGATGATATCGAAGTAGCACTTTTCTGAAGCTAGAGGAGGTCTTAGTGCACTTATGGTAATTCTGATAAGACCTTTCGTAACCAACCATGAGATAAAGTCAATAATCCTGTAGACCAGTTGAGTGGGAGTTTAATGCATGATCAAGCTGTAGTTCTCGAGGGGCTGGCAGCCAGCCACTCTGAGTAAATACATTAGGACTTGGAATTATTCAACACTAACACAAATCTGTGGGTGGGATCCAGCAAATGGGAATAAAATAAGAATTAGGGTAAGTGGACACCTGCACTTTGGATGTTTACACCAGCAAATTTAAAAAAAAAATATTGCAATGTGGCAAAAAAAATCCCATCTTAGTCAATGATTGTTACCACCTGGTAGAGTTACTAATTTTAGTTTTGTGGTGGGTTGACCTTGGCTGTCCACCAGGTGCTCACCAAGCTGCTTTTTCACTTCCACTCCTCAACAGCATCAGGAGGAGAAATATCCGTTGTACCTTGGTCCTCCATGGGCTGCAGGGGCACAGCCTGCCTCACCATGGTCTTCTCCATGGGCTGCAGGGGGATCTCTGCTCCGGTGCCTGGAGCACCGTTTCTCAATCATTCTTCACTGACCTTCGTGTCTGCAGAGTTGTTCCTCCCACATATTCTCACTGCTCTCTCACAGCTGCTGTTGCACAGCTTTTTTTTAGCCTTTCTTAAATAAATTATCACAGAGGTGCCACCATTGGTTCTATTGGACATGGGGAAGCTTCTGGTGTCTTCTCACAGAAGCCACCCCTGCAGCCCCCCACTACCAAAACCTTGCCACATAAACACAGTACAAGCTTGCAGGCTCCTCGTCTGAATTTTATAGGTTTCCCTTCAGAATCAGGACTGAGAGATCAGAGATGTCATGCTTTGGTGCTGAGAAATAGTCTCTCCAAGGCAAGTAAGCATTTTCTTCATTCACTATATGAGTTAATTTGAGTATGTCGTGATTGGTTGATTTATTTTTCACCTACAGTTTTCACAGTAGATTACTGTGAACATAAGCCCCATACCTCAGATCCTGACCTGCTCGTATCCAATATTCAAGTACCTTTTTTAACCCTATCAGTACTCCTTTCTTAACTGGTGAAAACTATTTTGTGTTAACTGATGGCTTACAGTGTCCAGATGTATGTTCAGGTGGCCAGCTGCTGTTCCAGCAAGCTCTCTGCCTGGACCTCTCCCACAAAGGTCATCACCCAGCTGTGTTATCATAGCACCAGCACATTGACCTTTTTTTTTTTATTTATTTCATATGTATACTAGAGCACTTCTATCCAGTTCTGTGGACAATGATTTTTGCTCTACAACATGATTCACTGAAAATAAATATGAATGTGTCATAGGTATATTCTGAGGAAATCACCTCATTATGCAATTCTCTTAACAAGATCATAAAATTCTTTTTCCTATTCAATGGTTCATTGCCCTTTTTATAAATATTAAGACAACAAGACAAATTGGGTAGTATAAACAAAGTGGCTATGCTAAAGAACTGAGAAACCAAGTTTAAAACTGGGGCCAGAGACAACATGTTGTGTGCGTGTATAAATATTTGCCAAAAGACTTTCACTTTTGAAATCTCAGAACTAACCTGAGATAAGAAGCTGAGACAAAAAGCCATGCTGTTGTCATTTCATGTTTCATTGCAAATTGAAAAAACAAACAAGTCTGGACTCAGTCAGACTTAGTGCTAACACTGACTGCTGTGACCTTCTACTAAAATGGGAATGACACACCACATTTTTCAAATTCTGGTGATGATTAGAACTGAGTCACTACATGGCTGGATTCATACTGATATTAAATTAGCAGATAATGAAATTTCACAGAGAAAATAAGCAAGTAAAGAAACAGTCAATACTAACATATTTTAACCCAAGCGATTCAGAAACTCAGCTGCTGCTGAGTTTTAAGCATCCCTTAAAGGTCAGATTAACAGAAAGTCAGCAGAGCTGACAAAAGATTTTAGAGTTTGACTCAGACTACCTCAGCTCTGAAAGCAGCATTGAGACCTCTGTAGTTTCCACTTTTTATGCTTCCAGGTATCTTGGGTTTTCTACATGTGCACGTTTTTTCTGGCTATAGGTTTTCCCATGTGGAAAAAGAGAGCACTTAAAAGAGCAGAAGGAAGCTGGAGGTTTTGGAAGTGTCATGGTTTTACCCCAGCCAACAGCTCAGCCCCACGCAGCTCCTCGCTCACTCCTCCCCAGTGGGATGGGGGAGAGAATCAGAAGAGTGAAAGTGAGAAAACTCCTGGGCTGAGATAAAGACAGTTCAATAGGTAAAGCAAAAGCCACACACACAAGCAAAGCAAGACAAGGAATTTATTCCCCACTTCCCATGGGCAGGCAGGTGTTCAGCCATCTCCAGGAAAGCAGGGCTCCAGCACGTGTAACGATTACTTGGGAAGACAAACACCATCACTCCGAACACTGCCGTCCCCCGTCCTTCCTCTTCTTCCAGCCCCGTATATGCTGAGCATGACATCATATGGTATGGAATACCCCTTTGGTCTGTTGGGGTCAGCTGTCCTGGCTGTGTCCCCTCCCAACTCCTTGTGCACCCCCAGCCTCCTCGCTGGTGGGGTGGTGTGAGGAGCAGAAAAGGCCTTGGCTCTGTGTAAGCACTGCTCAGCAGTAACAAGAACATCTCTGTGTTATCAGCACTGTTTTCAGCACAAGTCCAAAACACAGCCCTATACCAGCTACTATGAAAAAAATTATCATTTCAGCTGAAACCAGAACAGGAAGCCATCTCAGTAGCATTCTCTGGGGCATGGCTGGAAAGTTAATGTGACATCAAGATCATTTAAGAGACAGATAAATCTTTGTAAGCACATAATTCATAGAATCATAGAATGGTTTGGGTTGGAAGGGACCTCAAAGATCATCTAGTTCCAACCCCCCTGCTGCGGGCAGGGACACCCTGAAGTTAACCAAATTAAAATAAACAGAGTACCCATAGCCTCAGAACCGTGGAAGAAACAAACATAGACGAAGAAATTAATGTTCTCTTGAAGTTGTGATTGATTGTCCCCTCCCTCCCAATGCTTTTTAAAACCTCTCTTACAAAAACTTACAGTTAATACCTGGAACTGGTGATTTTTAAAAAAAGAACCATCATACAAGTCAGACATATTGGGTTGGTAGCAGTAAAGAGGAAGGGCACTTAACTTAGAGAGCTGGCCAAAGTTTGGAGAGAAAAAGAGAAATTAGACATATCAATGCATAAGAAATGTTGACTAATTTATAGGCTGCTACAACAGCCATGTTTGAAAACCCGCTTCCAAAATGTTTTTGGCTTGGAAAAATTTTGTGAGAAGTTGTGTTTTCCTGTTTACTCTGCTCACATCTCTGAGCTATTCACAAAACACCATTTTGTGTAATTTCTGCAGTTATATTTGTCATTGATTTCATGAAGGAAAAGTTTTTTTAAAAAAAGTTTTTCTGCATTATGAATTTCATAAACTAAAGTATAGAGCTGACAGTCCTGTTCCTAAAGAAAAACAGCACATTATTTATCCCACTAATAAGGAGAAAAACATTTGGTTTACATTAGGAAAAGTGAAAGTTTAGAAAATGTTTTCATACATCTGATAATAATTGTTAGTGTTGCTGTGATGAGAAGTCCCTTGGCTGAGGTTTCAGGGTAGATCTGTCAGCATTTAGCTCTTAAAGTGAGCAAGTGCTCTGAGGCCTCCAAGCTTGATTTTGCTAGAACTGAAGCTAGAGGAGCTTTTACTTAGTGATGCCTTGGAGTGCAACGGACCAAAGGAGGTTTTGCAAATGAGTCTTCACACCTACACCCTGGTCCTTGAGGGGCAGGTCACTCCTGACCCATCTATCCTTACATCCCACAGGGACTTCCTCCCCTTATCACAGATTACCACTGCCGCCTCCTGTGCTTTCACTGCTTTCCTCTGAGCAGGGTTTGCCTCCACCACCTCTGTAATGTCTCCAGGGATGTGGGACAGTGGTGTGAGCTACTGCCAGAGCTTCTCTTTACCAGGCTGTGCAGGTCACACTCTCTCAGCTGCTCCTTGCAGCACTCAGGTTCCCACTCACCATGGTGGCCCACCACTGGGCTTGCCCACGTGCCTCTTCAAATTTGTCCCCACAGGATCAGGCCGGACTCCTTATTTACGTATCTGGATATTTTAGAGTCATTGTGTAAGTTGTGGGGTTTTTGAATTGTCAGGGAAAGCAGGGTCATTTTCCCTCAAGTTTATGCTTCTGAACCCTTTGGTGAGACAGAAGTTTTATCACTTCAAGGTGGGTCACATGCCTGACTTGTCCCAGGAAGGTAGAATAATGTGCTTCAAAAATTGCAAACTGTAAGAACCAAGTGACAGGGACTTCCCCTTTCTGTGTCAAGACATTCCGTTTCCACTGATGTTTTGTTTAAATATTTTGTTTTCCTCTTCCTTTCTTCCTCCCTTTTGCTTCCATAGCTGAGCAATTCTAGCTTTCTAGATGCCAGTCAATTTTTCATTTCCTCTGCTCATGGGATCCTGTGTTGCAAGGCCAGCTTGGATGCAGTGCATTTTATTAAGCCAGGCAACCTGAGAGAAGCTTTCATATTCCCAGAGCTTCTCAAAGCCAGGGTCCTTCTCTCCTTTTGGGATAAGAGGAATGACTACAGCAGGAGTGTCGGTAGGTGGCTCACCTGGATTTGCTGATCATCTGCTCACTGCAGTACTTGCTAAAAAGATGAGGAAGGTGGGTTTAAACTGCAGCTGACAAGAATTGAATGTTTTAGTCTCTGTCCTTTTTCCTCTATTTTGCAGAATATATTTGCTTTCTGCACCTCACAGGGAGGTTAATTTACTGTTTGCTATGGTAGCAGCTGTACAACCAAGTCCTTTGTGGAGACAGATGGAGGATTGCTTTCTTTGTGGATGGGAATGAGGGTTAGGTACTTTTCTGTTGGCTGAGGCCAAGATGTGTCTGGGCAACACAGAAATCAGATTTTAAATGCATTTACAGCAAAATTTGGAGTGCCTGTGAAGCTCATGTGCCTCTGAGTTAGTTGGCACCTAAGTGTTGGTTTTCTGAACAGCGATGCTTGACTTAGTTGTTGTCTAAAGTCTATTTTGGATCTGAAGTTAAGCTGTTTGAATTAAATGTTTGCACTAAATCAATTGATAGAAAAGATTTCCCTTTAAATACATATCCCAATGTTGATATCCATCTGCTTAGACTTCTTACAATTTGAATATTATTTCTTTATCAGACAGATTGGTAGGGTTTGGAAGGAACTTCTAGAGATCATCTAGTCCAATCTAGACAGCTCGAACTTTGAAAATAACTGTTCCTTAAAAAGAAATGTTTGGTTAACTGTGTCTACAGACAACATGCAAAAAAATAGAGTTGGAAGCAGGGAGGGTCGTGACAAAAATTGGACTTTACAGGATAAAAACTAGTTCGGTAGACCGGCAGGCAACTAGCTGGGGAGCTCCCTCTCTTCCTGGCTCCTGTGTGCACACTGCAATGTTGCTAGGTGAGAGATGTGGCTTATATCTTATAGGCTATACATTTTGGAACAGGTTAATATGCTTTGTTGATTTTATCTTGGTTTGTTTTTTATTAAATAGAGTGTGAATGTTTAAACTAGATTAGTTTAATTTGATCAAAATAATTGAGGGTCCACTGCTTTCCAGAGGCCAGATATCAGCCAAACCATCTAAGACCTTGATGGGGCCAACTTACTTCACCCAGAGTCACATACTATTACAGTGAGTATTTACAGACCATGGGAAAACTGTGCAAGTTTTTCTTGGTTCTACTAACTTTTAATGCAATTTATCAATTAAAAAGCAAAACAAAACCAGAGCAGGTAGCATGCAATTAGCCAGTGCTCTGGGAGAGGAGACGTTGAGTATTGCACACGGCAGCATGTAGTAGCACAACTTTCACAGAAATGAAAAGCTTTTGGTAGCTTGTTTTTTCTCCTCAGTAAATCAGCCTGCAAATGGGATTTCAAAGTCCCTTCAATGTGTTTTGTTAATCATTCTCTTTGTTGCACTGCAGGCATTAGGGGTATGACTGTTTGGCTGATTACTCATAATCCTCTATTTACTTTTAAACCAGGGCAGAAATACACTTTTTTTTTTTTTCATTGCCCAGAAAGCACATAGGTCCACTTTGACATGGTTCCAACATTTAATAAAAGCTCTAGTGACAAAATACAAGTATTGCATGACAAATTCCTTTTAGGACTCCAGCATCCCGAAATGATGGGTGTAACTGTTTATACTTTAAAACCAAGATAAAAATATTCTTCCATCAGCGATAATCTCTCTAACTGAAGCTTTTATAAACTTTGAATGTTTGGGGATTTGTCTTTTTGGGGGGTTTTCTTTGTTTAGTTCATATTTGTAAATTCAAGTCTAATAACAACAAACTTTCTCACTCTAAAATTAGAAATTCTTTCTGGTAATGTATGTCAAAAGCATACACTGATGCTTTCCTCTTAATTGGTTGCACTGTTCAGATTCTGTCCTTCATCACAAGTATCAAAAAGAGCCTTTCAACAAAAAAGTTGAAGAAGTGTAGGGAATGGTATAGTCTGTGAAACTCTCTTCATCCTGGAGAAAAGAAGGCTCCAGGGAGACCTAATTGCAGCCTTCCAGTACCTGAAGGGGACCTACAGGAAAGATGGTGAGGGACTGTTTATCAGGGAGTGTAGTGACAGGACAAGGGGTAATGGGTTTAAGCTGAAGGAGGGTCGATTTAGATGAGATGTTAGAAAGAAATTCTTTACTGTTAGAGTGGTGAGGCACTGGAACAGGTTGCCCAGAGAGGTTGTGGAGGCCCCCTCCCTGGAAGTGTTCAAGGCCAGGTTGGATGGGGCTTTGGGCAACCTGATCTAGTGGAAGGTGTCCCTGCCCATGGCAGGGGGGTTGGAACTAGATGATCTTTGAGGTCCCTTCCAACCCAAATCATTCTATGATTCTGTGAGGTGAGTACGGAAAAACAAACGTATTTGACTTTAGGGTACAGGTTTTTTCAGTCATTCTCATACAGAAAAGTCACCTGGGAGCTTCTAATAATGCATAGCACTATTAAGTTGTTTTATGCAAGGCTGACGCACTATAATTAAGAAATAGATGTTATTATAGTGTTTCTATTTTTGTGTTATATAACTGGGAAGAAAAGGATAGCTTTATCCAGAAGATAAAATGAAGCCAGTTCTGCTTGCATAAATAGACTTATCAGGAAGATTTGATACCCAAACACTGGTTTACAGGCATTAACATTTACAATCCAGAATGTTTTAAAAACAAAAATAGTTATGAGATGGCTTGGACATGAAGACCTGTGCTCTTAATTTTAATCTGTGTAGACTTTAGGATCACAGGCAGTTTAATGAGGCTTAGCTTTGTTTTACTGCAGATGTTATGAAAAATGCAAGTTTAAAGAAAACTATGTCAAAATGTGTTGGTTTTCTTCCAGACTTAAGATCTTGGATAAAGTTTGTTAGTCAGTGCTAAAACTAGCCATCATACCTCTGAGTTTTCTACAAAAAATATAACATAATAGAGTATTAATAGTATCACATAACAGTATCATGTATGAAAGCTTCAATATAGAATGTTTTCTGTTTTGATACAGCTAGATTTAAGAGCAAGCTCTCAAAATACTCTACTCTTTCTTTACTAGGAAACTGGACACTGACAATGGCTCTATAACCATCCATAAAACCATATTGTACCTAAAGTGTGAGGGGGAAAAAAAATCAAATAAAAGGAATCAAAAGTCCATGTTCTGTCCAAAAATATAAGTATCTCTTTAAATTAAGCTAAACAAATGATCTGAGCATTTGATAATAACACATCTAGGTAAGACAGTTTTATCCCCTGTTCAAGATAAAACAGCATCAGAACAGACTATGTTATGTTTAGGTGGCTTACTTTTAATGTGAATGTTCATAGGATCCTAAAAGGAAACTTTTTTACTGCAGGGATAATCAAACACTGGAACAGGTTGCCCAGAGACACTGTGGCATCTCCATTCCTGGAGATATTAAAAACTCAGCTGGACACAGCCCTAGATAACCTCCTGCACCCACTTTGAGAAGGGAAGTTGGACTAGATGATCTCCAGAGGTCCCTGCCAGTCTCAGCCACTATGTGATTCTGCAATAATTAGGAAAAAAATTGCATTGTCCAGTGATTGTAACACCAAGAGTGATATTGACCTTGACAGGAAAATGAGAAATTTTCTTAAGGCTTGTCTGGTTTTATCTTCTCATGTACCTTAATAGGGATGAAGAACAAACACAATGCTGCGTTGGTACAGCTTTCCTCCCTCCCTATTTCCATACTCATATTAATTTCTCCATTCCTCAGATTGTTCCATCAGCATGCAATGATTCTCTATAATTAATCACTGATGTAATGCATCTCATTTGTAATCTGACAGAAGTTTTTAATGTATATATAATGCAAATGTGTAGACAGCACCATCTGGGACTTGTGGTTGCAATTCTAACAAGAATAGTTGCTGATAAAATGTGATAGGATAAAAAGCTATGGAAAGGTTTTTGTTAAAGGAGCAATGGAGGAGGCTTTGACACTTCAGTCCTGAAAATGATAATTTAAGAGGACAGATAGAGATCTGTAGAATCATGCTTTGCAGGGAGAAAGGGAATAATGAACACCTTGCTGACTGGTCTTGTCGAAAGTAAGAGTTATCAAAGGAAGTTGTGAGAAGTCAGGTATAAAGCAAGTAAAAGGAGGTGGTTCTTCATGCAATGGAGTCTGCTACCTGTGATATCGTTCTTTGTCGAAGGATACTGTGAATAATAAAAATTCTTATGGGCTTAAAGGCAGATTGAACAAATGCATGAAGGAACAATCCATTGGGGGATTGCTCAATTACAGGAACTCTTTCTGATTCAGGAAACAGTGGCAATGAGTTTCTTATCTTCTTGACAAGTTTTTATGCTTCCGTTTATGGCCAGGAGAGACTGTGTATCAAGATAAATGAATCTTTGGTCTGACCCAGTCTGGCCAGACTGGGTATGTGTCTGTTACACATTGCTATGGTCAGATCAGGTTATTTTGGATATATCACATAAGGAAATTTCAAGTGAGATGAATTGTTTCAGAACCACTGATAACTTAATGATTAAAGTGGCGGTGTTTTGTTGTTTTTTTTAAAAAAATTCCTATTAGTACTTTCCAAATAGCAGCAGTTTAATTGAAAACTGTATTTCTAATGAAAGTGAAGACAAAAAAATCCTTCGGATTGCAATCATCTGAGAACAGAGAAATAAATATGTCCAGTTCTTTGGTGACAACAACTTAGATTTTCAATATCCATGGTCAGGCTTAGCTCATTATAAGCTAATTTGTATGTCATTGGGAATATGATTAGCTGTGTTGAAAAAGGTGTGTTTTCTCATTGTCCTTAGGGCACAGGACTTACCCTATACATTTTTTGTGTGAAGAGAAGCTTCAGAAGTTAACCAACATCTGTCCTGATGAATGGAAGTTTGCATTGCATAAATTTTCTCTTTCACAAATTAAGTTTTAAACAATATATTAAACTGCTCAGTTTCAGCACTTAGGGTACTTACCACCTAAAATAAACACCACTATATCCAACTTACAGTCTGTCTATCTCTCCCATTCATTTCTGTCCTCTGTTCACTGAAAACACTCTTCAACTCTTTATCAGGTTATAGAATTAACCAAAACCAAGGGAAGATATACATCAGCTACCGTAAGTGTATTTTCTATCATCTCCCCCTCCACAAAAGGGGTAAACCTCTCTCCCAAGCTTCGGTATCATGCCATCATGGCTATGAGGCATGGTTTTGTGTAACAACTGCAGATGAAGGACCCATGTAAATAATATTAGATTCATTACTTTTCCAAGTTAATTTGCAATGGGGTCAGATTGTGTCATCTGGGCATGTAAGTGTTTTTTGCAAGCTGCTGCCTTTCTCTTGTTTTCACATGAGACTTTAGCCAATAGATCTAAATAGGTCAAACTTTTGATGACCAGAGTAAAAACTTTTCATGTATTCAACAATCTTCACATTAAAAGACTAGGTTGAGCTTCAGCTGGTGTTATATAAAAGTATATCGTATGTAGTTGCACTAAGCTTTCTAGCTTACTTTTGTAAAACGCACTGTAGAAATCCCACAGGCTCACAAAGAGAGCTCTCTTTTTGACTGAGTAGGTACCAAATCATCAAACTATTTATTGTATAACCAGACAGCCCAAGTCTTGTTCCTACAAAGTGCCATTCAAAATGTCATAAAAATCATTTGTAGGCCATTTGCTAAACAAGCAACCTAAGTGGAAATATATGACATCAGGAACAACAGGGAAATGGTTCAGAGCACCAGAATTAATTTTTGTCTTCAGATGCACCAATTCAAGTCTGAGATTTTCAAGATATGGATTTTATTTTATTAGAGCTTATTTCTTTATTGCTTAGCCTAATGGGGCCCTGGTGTGAATAGGAGGTCTGAAAGCACAAGCATAACCTAATACTAATTGTGTATAGTACTAAATAGGTCCTTTATGTTTATATGAGCCAAGTAAAGAGCACAGGAAGGGAGTAAGATGGCTCAGATTTGACTTAGTGCATTTTGCATTTTACCAGGAAATTAATGGTTACGTTACAGTCTCAGAGTATTTGCTTGTAAATTGGTCTTACTGCTTTTCTATATCCCAATCTGTCCACAATAATTTTAGCTTAATGATATCTAAATGCCTAATCCCATATTTGCAATAGCAAAGGAAAATGCAGCAACCAATCAAGTATTTTCAGCACCTGGAAATGAGCCCACAAGTGCCACAAAATTAATTTGTGAAATCATAGAGCAGAAAGCCAGTGAAAGCAAAAAAATTTGTCTCATCTGATTTTCGCATATTCAAAAGAGAGCTGCTTCCAGCTGTGTGTTAAACAGTGTCTGCTTCAGGTCAGTCCACTTACATGTTTTTGTTACTGTTGATTTGCATCATGGGAGTACCCCACAGCCCTGGTCAAGCAGAGGGCTCTTCTGGACTGTCTACTCTACAAACAAAATAAAAAGCTTGTCTTCCCCAAGAGTTTACAGTTGTAGTGTAAGAAAAACAGACAGAGAGAAAAAAAAAAACCAAACTAATTCAGAAATACAAGGGGAAACAGTAAAGCAATGCGGATCTGCAGCACAGACAATGCTCACATTGTAAGAGATGCAGAACTGTTGAAGAGGCATCAAACACAGGATGGTTTATGGTGACAGTGGGCATTCGGGACAGGGAGGACCACATAAAGCAGGCATTAGCTTCCTAGAGAGCTGTCTGCATTATTTTCATCCTGAATGGCAAACCATGGAGGCTGTTAGCACAAATTTGGTAGTTATTGGTGCAAATAGCTGGATGATTACAGGCACATTTCGCTTTACCCAGTAAGATTATTTTGTCCTAACTAGTTGTTGAATTTCCCTGCACTCAATTTGTTTATTTTCATTGTTCTATATAATTTTTACATACTAACTGATAGGATAAATAATTTGCATTATATCAGCTGTGAAATCCATCACAATACTCCTTCTAACTTATTTTTGTTTATATGCTGTTATTACTTGGTGTGGTCATCTGTATCGCTCAGATAAAATTCAGTCTAAATTATGCTTTTCTTACTTTACAGATTTTGGTGTTCCTTAATGGCAGGGAACATTTCCTCTGAAAACCTTCTATTATCTTCATTTGTGAGCTACACTGTTGATAATGTTGATCTCATGTGAAGGTAGCTTGATTCTTGCTCTTACACCCCCTGATGTTTGGAACATAACTTTGAATTGCATACTGCCCAGGAGACTGTTAGAAGCATTTAGGAAAAATTATGGCTAAGATGTAACACTCTATATACCGGTATTTATTGTGATTGTCAATAATTTGGAGCTTTTCACTGACATATTAAGTCCTGGCAAACTTCCCCACGAGTAGCTGCAAGCTTACTACTTAAATTCTACCTGAGAATTCAAATGGGAAAATTAGTGTGTCTCCTTTTAAATTAGTACTGTGCAGAGTTAATATAGGTAGGATTAATGTTTTATGTTCCTCGAGGCAAATTTTCTGTTTCCCTTCTTGATTTCAAATATATCTCTGTTGTATACTTCTAATTTGTTTCATGGGTCAGGCAGAAAATTAAGGCATTCAGGACTTAGCTAAAGTCTAAAATGGGCTCTGTCCTTACTCCGCATCTGTTACATCCTTGCTTCTCAAATACAGTGGTAGCAACGGATACCTTTTACAGATAAAACACAGGGCTTTTTTTTTTATCCTTTAGGGAAGAAGGGGTGGAAAGATGTAAGGACTGCTACATTTTTTGCTGTAAGAAAGTCTTTTCACTTTGTCTCAGTCAGATAGATATGTTGGTCTAATTCTCAGAGCTTAAAAATTAAGCAACTAAAAGCATACCGGGGCAGATAGATATCTATGATGTCTGGGGATATTGCCCAATGCAGGGTCATTTTAAGGAGTAAGTGTAGACTAGAATTGATGCACAGATATTAAACAAAGCATACACATGAGCTGCTCAGCAGCTGTGTCCCATCCTTGCGGTCAAACCTACCCATGGGAAAAAAGGAACCTATCATATCAATGATGCTTCAGTGAAATGTTTTGCTTTTGTACATGTCTTGCAGATGTACACTGAGCTAGTTCTGCATACCATCTTTATAATTCTTCTAGAAAGAACTCTCAATGTACTGCAAGTCTTGTTTGTTAATTTTTGTTCTGGTATGTGTTGCCACTTGGTGTAGGTTAAGGTACAACTATTGGCCTTAAAAGTGCAATTTCAAGCATTTTATTACTTGCTTATGAATCTTGCTTATCTACTATAAACCAATTTTAATTTGGGAAGTGAACAAATGCTTTGGGTGGGCATTAATATTATCATCAAGTAACAGCATGGCTGTATCCCTCAGAGAGTGTGTGCCCTTCCCAGGATTGTAGTAAAATGTCTCACTGTTAAGTGCCAGAAGGAAAAGCAGTGCCCTTCGGACACAATTGTCAGATGCTCTGTTGTCTTATGCTTCAGTAAAACTGAACAAAAACGGCAAGAGATGTTGTCACAACACTTTCCTGTCCTGCTCTTTCTATGTGCCATGGACTGGACACACCATGGTGCTGAGCACAGCAAGATGTGACCTGACACCAGCACCCAGCAGAAAAGAGTCAGCAAGTGCCTGCTCAGAACTAGCAATTAGGGAAACACCAAGAATGGAATAATTATAAATCCCATTCCCAAGACCCCTGAGACAGAGCTGAAGGGGAACACCTCATCTCAAGTGGGTGCTCACCACCTGTAACCCAGGTCTGAGTTGAGCAGAAGGCACTTATTAAAAACACAGCAAGGCAACCACTTGACCTCACTCTCCCTCTCCTTGTTATGCTGTTTAAAACAGCAGTTCAGCTTTTGGAGCAGTAGCTGGCTGAATCATAAATGTGGGTTTACTTTTCCCTTTTCTGAGAGAAGGCAAACCTCCTCTTTCCCCAGAAAAATATTAATTCAATCATTTGAGAAATGGATAGAAGTTGCTTCCTGTGCTTCCTGGTGAAGCCTTTCATCTGTGCAAAGAAAGAAAAAATTCATCAGACTCCCAAAAGACAGCGACAAAGGACCGTGGCTCTAATTTACATCAGTTTCATTTGAGAGAGAATGAGTAGGGTGTACTTGTTCCCTGGACCCAGCTTGCTTAGCAATTTTAGACACCTTATATGAAAACAGAAGACAAAATTTCCCATGATCATTCTTTTGGCTCTAAAATGTTGCCATCCCACCTACACTCTGTGAGGAGCTGAGGCTCCCAGTGTGTGTTATGTGTGGCATAGGTACCCTAATCAGTCTACACGTCTCGGGAGATTTGGCTAAGAGGACATCTTGTCTGTGGATCAAGATTAGGGGTAGTCAAGAGGTCAGCCTGCAGCTGCCAAGTGCAGCTAAGCCTGGGACAACAGGGCAATCTGCACAGAGGCACCGCTCCCAGTGCTTGCCGAGGGTCTTCACTGAAAGTGAGGGTCTAACAGAGCTGAAGTACCTCAAGGGTAAGGTAACACGTGTTTGCAATCTTGACTTTAGCTATTTAAATTCTTCCTGTGTCCCATTTTATGTCTCAGGCTGTGCTAGATCACAGCTCATGTTTCAGTGTCGGTCCAGTCCTACCTGGCAATGAAAGGAAATTGAGTTCTATCTTTAGCCAGGCCTTTGAACAGGCCAACTTCCAGAAACACCTTTACACAAATGTTTGTTAAAATATTTCTGCTACAATTTTCAACACGCAAACACTATTTACAAGTTAATCCTCAGCATTATAATTACATGTCCTACACACAGTTTGTGTTTGTTTTTCACTGTAAGACAAATTTTTTTGCAGGCTTAGTTTTTATAACTGTTAATGCTTATTTAAGGAGATCAAGACATGAACACGTGAGCCAAGCACAGCCTCTGGGAAACTTCTGAAACCAATATGAAGAAAACCAGACAAAATCTGAACCTAAACAAGGAGTGATTCATATACTACTTTGTATATTCTGATTATTTTTCTAGTGGAATGAACTAGTGAGTCAAAACTAATATTAGTTTTATCAAATATTCTCATATTTGCTGGGCAGATCAAACACAGGAAAATATAGGTGTTTATTGTCTTGAAGTTACCTGATAAGAACAAACACTATAGACAATACCTGGATATTTTTTTTTTAATTCCCATAATATTTGCTGTATTTTTTTTAATTAAAGAACCAGATTTTGGAATTGTAAGCCTTGGTTTTCACTATTGGAGCGGTGCTCGTGACTGCAGAGAATGGCTTGAGAGCACAGACTCAGAGAAAGATTAAGGTAAAAGGGACCTCTGGAGGCCATGCAGTCCCACTAGCTTGCAAGTTAGACCAGGTTGCTCAGGACTTAGCCCAGGTAAGTTTTGAAAATTCGCAGGGATGGAGGTTTTCTAGTGCCTAAGCCATCTGCCCCAGTGTTCAGCCAGCCTCATGCTGAAAAGCTTGCATTATACTCAAGAGGTACAGCAGAAAAAAATGTCTTTTAAGGTAAACAGAAGAGTAAATGGAATGAATATAAAATGGTTCTATCCATTTGTCATTACTTAATAAAAAACACAGCTCCTCCACTCCCAAAGAAAAAACCAAACCCAAAACACATATAAAAACCCCACAGCAAAACCCATGCACATGAAATAAAACAAACGCATGCATAATATTTAGAAAACATGGAGGCACAGGAGTAGAAGGCATCGGCAGAAGCTTGTCCGCAGTTCTCATAGGTGCTATACCACAGGATCATTCCGTGACATTTCTAGAAGTATTTCAATGTATTATATTTAGGCCTGAGCCATGGTTTCAGGATTGAATGACTTGTGTGGGTAATTTAAATATTGATACTGTCTATGTAGTCTGACTTCATGAAGGCTCAGTCCATGTGGCCAGCCAGGATGGTGCAGTAAATTGTGCCCATGAATAGTAAAGTCTGTGATAGCAACTGCTGAGAGTCCTGCAAGCTCGGGGCTTTGGTTCCCCTCACCCCATGTCTCCTGTTTATTCTTCATCTTCTGAAGAAAGAGGCACAGCAGGTGCTGAGCACTGTCATACATGTGAATAGCTCCACATGTCCTCTCTTAACATGTTCCTGCATGCTGTAATGCTAATAGTGCATTCACAACTTTCTAGGTAACTAGTGGTCAGATTCCAAAAGGCTAAAAAGTCCAAGGTAAATCAGAGAAATTTCCAATTCAAGTTTCACTGAATACCTTTTTTTAAAAGGTATTAAATCATACTGCATAAAATAGATACAAGAACATTTAGCAATCAGCTCACACTTTTACCTTGCAACTGGTAAAGTCATAGAATAACTTTGGATAGAGGGTCATCAGAAGTACCAGTCACCCCAGGAATGTTTCTCTCTGCTTCTCTGGAGCGATTCTGTGGGGATGGGGCACTGTGATCAAGCACCTCAGTCTGGTGTCTCAAGATGGCTGAATCTGTCCTCAGTAGCTTTAAAGTGAGGATGGTGCCATGGTAATGTGCTAGCTTCTCTCTTATGCTCTCTGTCTGGAGACTTTAATCTAAGACATTATTTAGAAAGGCTGATATGGCAGTATAATAGTATTTAATAAAATACTAGATACTACAGGCTACAAAAATTTCTGCAGAGTCAAAGTATAACAATAGAATGTGTAGCCTAGTTCTGGGGACCTTCCAGGGTGATTTGCACTAAAGGGAAAAATCAGTGATCTAAGCCATGGTCTCCTCTGCATGAACTTGTGCTTTTTACAGATAATGTACACAAGCCCAACTTTCCAGAAAGTGGTAGGAAGGCACAGTGGGCACTTTGCTTACTGAGCAATCTTTGGTCTGCCATGGCAGAAGTTCTGCCTATGTTCTCCTTGTCATCTTTCTGCCTCAAAACTCATAGCATGGCAAAGTAATGCCTAATCCCTGCACTTACAGACATTGGTCAGATTTGGTTGTGCAGTTCAGTACTTTGTGTGAGGGTCTACATTGTTCCCAGTCTTTTCTACGCTCTAAATTTTGTGAGGTTGGCATGGTCCTTCAGCCAACCTAAATAATATGTGACTTCCAAGCAGAGGATGCAGAACCGAATGGCTATATCTAGAGTAACACATAAGAATGACAAGAACTTGACTCTCCCAAAGTGCTTGAGAGAAAGAAAATTTGAGGGCAGGAAGAAAGCCTGAAATATGCACCCTCTGTGAATTCTCTGAAAGATGCCGAGCAATGAGTCAGCTCCTGCAGGGTGGTAAATGAAGCTAAAAATTTTAAAGAAGAAAATAAGAGCAGGGGAGGAAACATATCTATTTTTACTTTCCTAAGCAGCAACAGGATATGCCTTTCACTTAAAAGAATAAATATAAAAGCTCTCAGATTTGATAAATAAATAGTGATAAAAACTTATGAGACATTAACTAAAAGGGCTAAAGTTTGCATCTTGTTCTAAAAAAAAGAGGCAAGTATGCCCAAGCGAAATCAACACTTAAACTGCTCCAAAAGCAAAAGCTCTGCAAGATAATAACCTGAACATTCTGCTCTCTGCTAGAAGAAAGAATGGGATTAAATGTAAAATTGAACAAAACCAGTGAAATAATAACTGATTCAGTAGAGTATGTGGCCACTTACTGATGTCACAAGAGATTTAGTCCCTAGGAGGGAAGATTACCACACGTAGACCAAGCAGTTTAGATACCAGTGGGACTTAAACTGACAATATCTCTTCCAAATCTCACAGATGTGAAAGAAAAAAACTCAAAGAAAATTAAGAACTGCATCCAAGATACTTAGTCTGCAAGAAAATATCATCAGATTAACTAGATCATTGAGAAAAATATTCCCTTAAGAACAACCATCACAGAAAAGCAACAGGTTTCCTGAACACTAGAGATACCATATACTAGCCAAATATGAATCAGGACGTTCAAAATCTACTATACAGAAATGACACGTGTAGGAAATTGCAAGACTCTTTTTGCTGTAAACAATGGAAATACTTCTTTGTTGTGACTCCTATTCTCATTTCCAGGCAGTGCCTCCATAGACAAAGCAATGATACACAAAGATACCTTACTTAATGCTGTGTATTATCAAAAAAAAAAAAAAGAATATTAACTTGCCCATAGTGACAAGCAATTTTCCTTGGAAGATGATATCCTTCCTCCTTGCAGAAGTTAATCTGATGTTCTCTTGTCTTCTCTCCTCAAACTGTATCTCACCTGTAAGCACAAACTCATCTCCCATCTGTGCATCAACAGCTCATGGATTCACTTTCTGCTCCCAATGCCTTTTGGTCGCAGCTAAATTCTTGTTCTGTTTCTCTGATGACTCTCTGTGGATAACCAGACATCACCTTAAAGTAACATGGCTAAAAAAAAAACCACTCAGACCACCTGCTGAATCTCTCCTCAGTGCCTTCTTTCTTACAGCTGAAGACAACAGCAATGTTTTATCTGACACTTGAGACTATAGCTATGTGGTTCTCTCTGCCTGTGGCCTCTCTGTAGGGCCTCACATCTGTACTGGTTTTAAAGTTTGCAAACTCTTTCTTACCAACACTGATAAGAAGCAACCTTCAGCCGAATCCACGTGGCATGGTGCCCTATGGAGCTACCTGAACTGGTTATGATTTCTGGTTGTATTGGAGCCAGTCTACCAGAAGTCCTGCATGAGCTGCTGCTTATTCATGGCAATTGGTCCACAGGAGACTGATGCGCTACCATGACTAGGCTGTGTTCGGTGCTCTACACAACGTTATAACGCATAGCATGATTATGAGTGTAATCTGATGGTCTAGAAAAGTCTGCAAAACCTTGCATTTCATTACTCATGTTCGCATGGGTTTAGATATGTATTCTTGTCCCTAATTGTAATTAATACTTTTTAGTGAAGCTGTTATCACATGAACAATGCATTAAAGTCTCAGCATTTGCGTAATGACTATCAAGTTTGCATCAACTAAGTTTTTTTCCTTTACAGAAATGTTTATGCAAATGCTAACATGCCTATGCTTTATTTTCTTGGTGACAAATTTAAATAAAGTTTTCTTCATCTGTCCCAGACTACTACAGCTGCACCCAACAAGTTCACACACTTAGTCTTCTAAGCCTCATCTCTTATGCAATGTGTATAATGAATTTTTTTACAGACTTACGTAATTGCTTCTCAGAGAGACTTACAGGGGTAATGTTAGACAGAATTTGTTATAGCAGCTCATTCAAGAGAGGAAAAAATAATCAAATCTTCTTTGCATATTAATATTCTAAGAAAATGCAATCGAGAAAGGAGAAGGCCTGTTCTATTTTTTTACAGCTTTGTCATGTAACAAAGAAAGCGTAAGTATCCTGGGGCACCGGTCACAAATCAAATAAACAAAATCTTTACTTACAATGCAAAAGCCAGAAAATGACACTATGGATACAAGGTTGATATTACAGGACTGTATTGTGCATGAAATCGTGGAGAGGTTACCTTTACAGCATTGAAAAAAGAATGCCAAAATCATGTTTCTTCTCACTGCCTTCCTTAAGAGGAATAGTTCTTCTAAAGTATCAAAAGGAGAGACTCTCAAGGTAGTTTGTGTTGCACAAATAGTTTGATGCCTTCTGAAATTACTCAATAACTGTAGGCATCTACCAAGAATTTATTGTTTAAAAATCTAACTTTTAAAAATATTTAAATTTAGAGTTGGGAAAACTGCAGCACCACTATTTACAAAGCATCCCTAGGAACCCCTAATGAGGTGAAAAATGAAACCAAAGTTGTCCTACAGTAAGATTTTGGGCTCTGCTCTGGAGAGGTGTGAGGGCACCATTGCCTGAGCGCTGTTCTGCAGCAAACCCTCCAGCTTTACCAGGTTTCCTGCTTGACCACAGCGAGACACAGTGCCACTGTGAAGTGTAGCAGTCCTCTGCAACCTGGAGATGGCAGCAGCCTTTAGCCCTCCACATCTGGGGGTTTCCTGGTGGGAGTTTAGTGCACATTGATGACATTTGCTGATATTTTCATTTCAGAGAGGCAAAGATGTTTTTGTTTCTTCTGTTTGTTGAATTCTTCTCTGTTGATGTGACTGTGTGGTCTGTCTATCTCTCCAACTGACTCACAATCTAGGAGAAAGGAATATGCATCACACAGATATGTTTTCACAATTAAACTTTACAGTGAAATACTGACTCATCAGTGGGACACATGGCAAAAGTTTTCTCAATGTGTTAAACTATTTTCTTATATTCAGACAAATTTTGAGCAAAACATGTCCCTATGGTTTCTTCTGAATCAAACTCAGAATTTGCTGGCTCTCCTGGAATTTTACTTGGGTTGGAATTTTTCTCTTTGGTTCAAGGCAATATTTACTTTTCCATAGCTGTATCCTATATTACTAATCACCAAAAGCTATGAGACCTAAAAGAAAGACTGAATCCTTCCTGATTCCTGGGTCCATCCTATGACTCACAACACGTATGTGTTGCTTGCAATAACTCGGTGTTAAGCAGCACTTCCAAACTGCAAGACCAAGATGATGGCCATCAGTCAGGAGCTCCTGATGGAAAGCACAGCTCAGAACAAATTGCACAGAATTACAGGTCGCCTACTGTTGAGGAACTTCCAGCTTTTTCCTAAACTCAAGATTCAAAGGTAATTATTTGCCTTCCAGGCCACCTGCTGGCACTTGTCTACTGCCCAGCAAGGAGGTCACCTTGCTACACCATGGCTGCCTTCCCAGGCATACACAACTTCCCCCTATTCTGCCCCCATATCTCTCACTGCCTCCTCATCCTGTTGCTTTCCTGATGACCACCCCAGGTTTTCTCCTCTCCCACCATCCAAGTCTGCCTGTGAAATCCTCATGCCTCTAACCCTACCTATGGCAGTGGTGGGAAAACAGCTCTATGGGTCCCTCCATACTTTGCCACTCTTCCTGACGGGGAAACAGAGATGGGGAGCAGAGTGTCGTTTCACCCTTCTTTCACAACAGTATAACACAAAGCTGTCAGGCCTCTCTGGTCTCTCTTGCACTTGTGGAACAATGTCCATCTCTTCCTGTCCCTGCTCTTTCACACCAAAAGGCAGAGACACAGGAAAACAGTTAGTTACACTTTTCCCTTTGCTGGAAAAGGGAAGTCCTGCACCTTCAAGTAATGTCAGACCCTCCAAAAAACATGCAGCTCTCAAAGACAGTCTCCTCTGTACCTCAGATTCTCTCTATTTTCAACATCTGATTTTTTTTTCTCTTACTGCTGCAGGGTAGTAGATCCTAGGCCTTGAGTCTGAATTCATGCCATCTTTATGTCCTGAAAGAAGCTTTATTAGCTGCTCTTACTGCCATAAAACCTCACTGTCTCACAGTTTTCCCTCTCCTTGAGGGTATATATGAAATCTCTGCAGCACAGTGAACAATAATGTCATAGTTATTAAGAGCCTTGTAATGCCCCAAGAAATCTCTGTGTACATGTGATGTAAGTGTGTGTGTGACTGTTCTTGTCTATGTATGTAAACATATATAGGGACACATATGAAGACCATCTCTGAATATGATACTGAGAAGGCAGCACAGCGGTTTATGTCACCAAAACTGCACAGCTTCTAACCACAGGGCTGAAAAAACATGCATGAATTTTTGAAAGGACCTAACCACTGCAACAGCCTGATGAAACCCATGTGGAGCTGCTGTCCAGACTTTCAGTACAGAAGTTTCAAATTCTGAATTTACCTTCATTCTCTGTGAAAAATTAGTCAACAATATCTACAGCTTTTGAACTAAGGACATGTGGTGTACAACACTGTTAGCTCCTTCATCACTGAAAGAGATGTCTAGGGGAAAAAATGAGGCGTTTGCACCTGGCAATCTTCATGCATAACTGATTAAAGGTAGACATTTAGCTTCATATATTTTAATAAAGACTAAGGCCTGGAGAGGTCTAAATTTCTTGTGCTATGAGGACCTCAAAGCAATGTTTAGGAGTCTAGAAGACCATCCCTCTTTTTTCTTATCAGAACAGGTCATGCTGTAACATCTGTCTTTTCTATTTGAGAGAATGACAACGAGAAGTGTCATTTGTCAGCAAGGGATGCTACAGAAGCATACCACCAAGACACCTCCTATGAGTTCTAGATTTGAGGGAATTATAGCACTTTTTTTTTCCTGAAGATGTATATTGACTAGTCTGATTTTTAAAAGGAGATATACCTAAGGACAGAAGACTTTCAGGTACAGTTACACTGTTATACTGTTCTTGACATTTCATCTGCTCTGTGCTGCTGCCAAACAAAGTTAATATATTTATTATTTTCTTCATTGTAAAATCTGAAGGTATGTCTTCCATTATTCATAGGAGTGCATTATAAATTACTTGTTTAGCAGAACACATGAAAAATTGCATGAACCTACAAAATTTATGGAAGGTTGCAGCAGCAGCTGAAAAAGGCAATTATCTGAGTTCAAAAACTGAGCCTAAGAGTATTTTGCTCTTCTTTGCTTCTCACAATGCACTTCTTTCCCAGTGTCATGAGAAAAGCACCAGTTCTCTCTTCAGAGAACTGGCTCTAGCATGCTCCCACAGCTGATACTGAGACAGACCAGAGAGAAAATCTCTCACTACAAGTGTTTGGTAGCCCTGCCTAGGTTCTTCACAGCATCAATATGAATTTCAGTTTTCAAAAATATAGAAGTCTGAACTCCTTGGATGGAAGATGCCATGCCATTACAAAGCATTTTTCAGTTTGCTTACTGGACTTTCTCTGCTTTACATGTGTTTTTTCATCTACTTTCAGCAGCCTCTCTGCTCTTTCTTAGCATGTTGTAGTCGCTCTTGCCATCCCCGTTGGGTGGGCAATACTACAGTCCTAATGTTATTCCCGTCCCATTCAGGCATGGGATTTCTATCCACTAGGCTTCATTACTACCAGTCTGACATTCCTCTCTCTGGTGTGTTTCTCAACATGACGGAAAGCAACTGCTCCAAGAGTATGGCACAGTCTGCCAGCTCTGGGCAGTCTGGGGCCTTCCTTTATTGTTTCCTGATGACACTACTCCTTACTCAGCATTTGTGAGATCCTGGTTTTGTCCATATCCTCTTCTAAAACTACACACTGTGATTCACCAAGAAGAGAACAAACAGATCAGGTGGCAGATAAAGCAGAAAGCCTGGGCAAGTTGTTACAGGCCACTTACTCAATGGTTTACTTCTCATGAAGTTTCATGTTATGGAGAAAATACGCTAGCAATGGGATACTTTGGTTGTTCCTGTGCCACTGTATGGACAATAGAAACATCACATTGGATTATGATGCAGGGACTGAAATTTTAGACACCGTAAATTGTTACCTCTTGAATCAACTTGTTAGAGAACTCACAAGAAGAGAAACAAATTAGCTATAAAAAAATCCAAGCAACCTGACTCAATATATAGAATCACAGAATCATAGAGTGGTTTGGGTTGGAAGGGACCTTAACTATCATCTAGTTCCAACCCCCCTGTGGCGGGCAGGGACACCCTCCACTAGACCACATTGCCCAAAGCCTCATCCAACCTGGCCTTGAACACTTCCAGGCATGGGGCCTCCACAACCTCTCTGGGCAACCTGTTCCAGTGCCTCACCACCCTCACAGTAAAGAATTTCTTTCTAACATCTCATCTAAATCGACCCACCTTCAGCTTAAATCCATTACCCCTTGTCCTGTCACTACACTCCCTGATAAACAGTCCCTCACCATCTTTCCTGTAGGCCCCTTCAGGTTCTGGTAAGTCGCAACTAGATCTCCCCAGAGCCTTCTCTTCTCCAGGCTGAACAACCCCAACTCTCTCAGCCTGTCCTCATAGCAGAGGTGCTCCAGCCCTCTGATCAGCTTCGTGGCTCTCCTCTGGACTCACGCATAATTCTTACAGTCCCATAGAACTTTACCTCAAGATGTTCAAGTGCAGTATTCTTACAGGAAAGGAAAAAAATCTGCTGAATTAACATTTTATTTAAATGGGCTGGGTGTGGGTATATTGATCAACATAAAACTAATGAAACATGTTAAAGGGAAATTGGAAATAACAGGACAAAATATAAAACACTTGCAAGCATCATGGATATATGTTATTTACTAAACCAAATAAATGTGTGTAGCAGATCAAGAAGGACTGTAAAGACAACACATTCACACACACACACAAAAGCAACTGGGTTCAGTTGTAAGACAAGGAATTTTTTAACACAGAAATCAAGCCCAAATGAGAGGCAAAGTCACCAGTCAACTCTTGAGAAATTAGACACAAAAACATTATAAGGCAGAAAAAGAGTGAAGCAACTACCTAAAGACATAAAAACAAAATAATGAATGTATTTTTATTTATACTGGAAACTGAAAGCATGTCAAGGAAGCTGTGGAGTTAGCAGACAGAAAAAAAAAAGAAAAGAAAAAAAAGAAAAAAAAAGTAAAGGAATGTTCTAGTAAAAAAGCCCCTAGCAGTTATGTATCACATTGTTGTCTAACACAGATTTATACATCAGAGCCATTTTTGGCAGAGGAAAAGTCTTAAGGGCTGGCTTAAAAAAAATTTTCAGTTTTCTCAAAAAAATGCTTTGAATGAGGAACTGAACAACAACAAACTCTCAGGTCCAGCTGGTATTCACCCAAGAGTTTGAAAGGACCAAGATGTGAAACGGCTGATACAGCAGCAGCAGTGTGCAACTTCTGGTCAAATAAGCCCTGGCACTGAAAGACTGGCAGGTGGCAAGCACAGCACCAGAATCTCACATCGGGCTCCAGGAGTGGACCAGAAATCTAAATACTAGTAAGTCTAATTGGAGTGCCAGGTAAATTTGTAACTACAGTAATAAAGAAGAGAATCTGCAGATAGCAGAGATAAACATACTTGGGAAGAAACAGCACGACTTTTCTAAGAGGGATCATGCTTCACCAGTGTACTAGTTTACTCTGAAGCAAGCATGTATGTAAGGTGAGTCAGCTCATACAGCATAGTTAAATTTACAAAAAGCTTTTGACAAGGTCTCCTGTGAAAGTCTCTCAAAGAAACTAAGTTGTTATGGGAGAGTAAGGTTAGTAACAACCAGCTGAATGTCAAGAAATAAATGCCTGGAATAAACTGTGAGGTTTCATAATGAAAGGACATTTTCAGTAAGATGTCTCTGGAATTCCTGTTGACCCTCTCACAAGAAAAGGTTGAATGATGAGATGACGGTTTTTGCAGATGGTATAATCACAATTAACATTTTTTTCAGAGTAACTGCAGGCAAGTAGTCTTACAGTTGACTAAGGTTTGCACAGTACAGAGCGACAGAATGTTAAAATGGCAGGTGACATTCAGTAGTTATAAATGAAACATAATGTATATGTGAAGAAAACAGATCATAAACATTAGAGCCATTAGCTCAATATGCAGAAGCATTCAAAAAGGCAAATAAAATGCTGTGACCCATTAAGAAGGTAAGGTTTATGGATAAAGATAATGTCTTTCAATAGATCGCCTGGTTTTAATGTAAAGCTTTCCCTCAGTGTTGTTGACTGCAATACTATTGCTACAGTAACATGAGTTGGAAAAGAACTGAAAACAAAATAAAAATATGATTCTACAATTACACAGATTCACAAACTGCATCATGCGTACCAAGTCCAGTTCTGGTTCTCTCATCTGAAAAAAGACAGATGGGAAAACGGCAGAGGATGGAGTCTCTGTGACAGGAGACAACTCCTCTTCCACCAGTAAGAGGCAACCGCAGAGGGTGATTCATAAAATTCCCAAGGAATGGGAAAAGGGGTGACTAGGGAATGAATATGTACTGTTCTTATAACAAAAGGGGCATGAAACTCAGACATCAGATTTAAACCAGCAATGGAAGTGGTTTTTTACAAAATGTGTAGTCAAGCTGTAGCACAAATTGCCATAGGAGACATGGAAACCAAATGTAGAACTGAAATCAGGCCAGGGCTTAGAGCATTTCATGCGGGGTAGGTCCACTGAGGGCTATCAAATGTCACTGCCTGAAAGAAGCCTCCAGCTGAGGAAGTCCTTGATCCACTGTGTTGGAAACTGAGTTAGTAAGTCTAGGCAGCATCCATTTTCTACATGAACTGTTTCTAGTACTCTTTTCCAAGGTATTAATCACTTGAGACAAGATAATGGAATAATTGCAGCATTATGGCCCTCGATCTTGATTTTCTGTTCTGCTGGGTCTGTTTCAGGCCCGTGCTGATCAAAAGCACCTGCAAAGATTAGGTTTGGTCTTGGGCCCCTTGCTGCCATTCATCAGATGCTGGATGTTGGTAGTAAGTCTCTTGGCAAGACCATAGTTTAGCTCATGATAGAGGAAGAAGGATGATTTCTGGGGGTCTCACTGCTGTCCTTCAGCCTCCAGAATTTCTCTGGAATTCTTCCCATTACAGGAATTTGCCCTCCCGAGCTTCTCCAGCTTGGCAGGTACACGGCTCTGTTAAGACAGGACCAGGCCATAAACTCTCTCCAAATGTCCAAGAATCCCAGGATTTTTCCACCTGGAAGCGCAAAGCCTGGCTGACATTGTGCTCAGAAGGGTGTACAGCCCCTGGAGTGCCTTCCTGAAATGAGGGCTTCTCCTGCTACACAAAATGAGCTCTCAAAGCAGCAACAGGGGATAATCAAAAGGGTTGATCCAAGTAAGAAGTAAAGCAGCCTTCAGTACCATCCGTCTTCCAGGACCATGGGAGTAAGCTCAGAATTCAGATATGGCCATATGAATTCAGTCAATTCCCTAAGAAAATTATATACCATAATTTCAAAGTGCATAATCATAACTCACAAGAGGAGTGCCAGCATCATAGAGCATTATCTTCACACAAGACTTCTCTTGACCATTCTGCTTCCCGCATTCGTTACTGTTTGGGTCTTGTTATCCTGAACATTATCTTTCTGCCTAGACTATTCAAGGACATTTATAAATTAGTCTTTCCTGTACTTTCCAATTCTGGAGACATTTTCCTCCAATATCAAAGCTTATCACACTTCCATATTAAAGATGGAGTTATTTTGAGTTTGAAGATGAAAATGTCACATTAAACACTCAATTTGAAGATAAGAAAATAAAATTAAAACAAAAAAAAAATAAACCAAGATTGAGAAAGGGAAAATATTGAGCATTTCTGAAGCAAAGATATAAATGTTTATGACACTTGTGAAATCCCCAAAATTAATTTCTTTTTTTCTAAGGAATTGAAACAGGTCTCCTCTAATGTCCTTGGCATCAGACGGAAAGAAAGTGATAAACATAATACTCATTTTTAAAGAACCTTGGAAATTACCTTCTTTATTTTGGCCTCCGGTACTACCTTCATTTCAATTAAATTAAACATCTAGCCACAGTTTAACTTTTTATTTTTAGGACTGAAGCAAAAAATGCTATTAAAACTGAGCATGATTCACCAATGTGAGACTGCAGGAAAAAGAAAAAACAAACAGCATAATGCGATGTGTAAACTCAAATGTCATCTCCAAAAGCAAATGAAACTGATAATCTCTCAGCTGCAAAGTTGAGTCTAGTTTCTGTTGAAGAAAAATGTTGACCACGAATGATCAGACATCTAACTGACCTTTAAAAGTAGTTTGAACAAATTTTGGTTGGTCAATCCAAATACAGGAACCCTGAGGGGAAATAACATCCCTCAAGAGCACAGAAAATATTTGCAAAGAGCAAAGAAGTGGTGTGTTCTCTTTCTTGCTGCTAGGGAAGATAACAATAAATGGCCTTAAGCTATGCTATGGGTGGCATAGCATAGGCATTAGAAAACATTGAACAGTAGCACTACAGAACCTTGTCTTGAACAGTCATGTTATTTTCATAGCTTGACGTAATCAAGCACCTGTTGACAGGCCCTCTGACAAAAATGGTGTAAATATAGTTGATTGTGCCTTGAGGAAGGGTTTAAAAGATCATCTCTTGACAGCTGTTCTAGCTCTTTTTTTTTTTTTTAATGAATAATGAAGTTTCACGGTTGTTTATATTCTCTTCTTAAGTACTAGGTATGTACTTCCTTCCCTTACTCACTAACCACTAGTAGATTCGTAGAAACAGCTCCCTTTGTCTGTTGTAATCCCTGCCAGTTGTAATTAATTTAGAATCTCACCCATTAAGATTTTTTTTTTAAATAATCTTATTCCTTTATACTTTCCCTTAGTTACGATAAGTGTTGGGTCCAAAGAGACCAAGGCAGAGTTCTTGCTGTAAGTAATACCATCAAAGGAGGGAAGATAACCATACTACTGTCCTCATTTGCCATTGACTTTTCCTCTCCAGACGGCTTCTATCCCAGCTCATACATTAAAATCTTCTTTGACAAAAGCTAACTGTCTTTTTTCTAGGTAAATATTTTATTCTCTACCAGGATTCACCAATGGGGAAAAGGCTTTCTCAGAATGGGACAGCAGTCTCAAGGGATTTCCCTGAAAATCACTTTTCTAATAGGACAAATATTTATAGAGAGAGACTATCATGAGCCCACTACCTAATACCTTTCTGCATTTGATTATTTTTGGATGCTGAAGATCATGTTGGTTTAATCAGAGACTTGTAGATAGTTCATGTTACTGCTGTGTTAAATATGGCTTCAGCTCTAGGCCTGTCCAGGGTTTTCCTCTGTTCCCCACAAACATGCTCATCCCCCACTGGAAAATAGGGTTGCCCGCAGAGGACGCAGTGTTGCCTTGGGGAGGTACATGAGACAGTGATTATTAGAAGATCTGTGCTGTTTGGTCCGTGGTTTCCTCTTTGTTGCTCATCTTTTATTTACATGTAGTCAATAATGACCTCAGAAACTATGTGGAGTAGGCTGTCTTCTTTCCTCTTTGTACTCATCCACCACTACATCAAAAAAATGGGAGATTGGGGTAGAATAAAAAAATCTGAGATGATATGGCTGGAGCTTGTACAACATTTCTGTCTGTGAGCTAAAAGGATTATACAGAAGTTTATCTGTTGTTAAAGAACTTTCTTTTTTCCCCCACTTTTAATGCTGTTTCATCATATTACCCAGATCTATCCTATTTTCTGCTTAATTAGGAGGCTGAAACTGGATATTTCTGTTGAAGGGCAAATGTCTTAATTTTCATTTTGATACTGTGATCTAATCAGACTTACTTAAACTTCACCAAATGAAACAGACGTAAGCACGAACGCTCTCATTTAAGTGCTGATTCTGTGTAGCCTTGTGTCGTGGTTCAGCCCCAGCCGGCAGCGGCTCGCTCACCCCCCTCCTTCTGGTGGGATGGGGAGGACAATGGAAAAAAACCAGCTCGTGGGTTGACATAAAGACAGTTTAATAGGATAACAAAGGAAGAGGAAAGTAACAACGACAGTACTTGTAACAGAATATACAAAGCGGGTGATACACAATGCAATTTGCTCACCGCAGCCTCGATGCCCAGCCCATCCTGGTGCAGGGAGCCCTCTTCCTCAGCCAGCCAGCACTTATATCTGGAGCATGACGTCATGGTATCGAATACCCCTTTGGCTAGTTTGGGTCAGCTGTCCTGGCTGTTTCCCCTCCCAGCTTCTTGTGAAAATTAACTCTATCCTAGCCAAAAAACAAGACACCTTGATAATGCTAACTTCATAGTGGGTGCTTAAGAAACCTCAGTCCTTGCTGTAGCTGCATGTATTGTGATGATACTATTGCAAGTAGTCCACATAGTTAGGTCAAATCCAACTCAAGAACTCTGCTGATTTCTGCAGTCACCTCAGGAAATTCAGTATGATTACCTTTTAAATCAGTGCCATAGCTGTATCCTCATCTGTGCCTTAGGGGCAAAGTCAACTTCAAATAATTATTTTTAGGGCTTGGATTCTCATCCTCTGTGGTAAACAACAAAAGTAAAACAAAACACAGAGGGACTATTTGAATGAAAGTGTAATGCATGGGTTAACAGGCTGCAACTACGCTGAGGTCTGGATGGCTATACCCAAGTGCTGTATGCCAGGTGCCCCCCCAAAGCTGCTCTACCACTGCCCTCCTCAGCTGGACAGGGGAGAGAAAATAAAACAAAAGGCTCCCAGGTCAAGATCAAGACAGGGAGAGATCACTCACCACTTACTGTCACGGGCAAAACAGACTCAACTTGAGGAAATTAATTTCATTTATCACCAATCAAATCAGAGTAGGCTAATGAGAAATGCAACCAAATGTTATAACACCTCCCCCCACCCCTCCCTTCTGCCCAGGCCCAACTTCACTCCCCATTTCTCTCCCTCCTCCCCGCAGCAGCACAGGGGGACAGGGAATGGGGGTTGTGGTCAGTTCATCACACGTTGTCTCTGCCGCTCCTTCCTCCTCAGGGGGAGGACTCCTCACGCTCTGCCCCTGCGCCAGTGTGCGTCCCTCCCACGGGGTGCAGACCTTTGGGAACAGACTGCTCCAGCGTGGGTCCCCCACAGGGTCACAAGTCCTGCCAGCAAACCTGCTCTGGCGTGGGCTCCTCTCTCCACAGGGCCACAGGTCCTGCCAGGAGCTTGCTCCAGCATGGGCTTCCCACAGCGTCACAGCCTCCTTCAGGTGCCTCCACCTGCTCTGATGTGGGGTCCTCCACGGGCTGCAGGTGGATATCTGCTCCACCATGGACCTCCGTGGGCTGCAGGGGGACAGCCTGCCTCACCATGGTCTTCTCCAGGGGCTACTCTGCTCTAGTGCCTGGAGCGTCTCCTGTCCCTCCATCTTCACTGACCTTGGTGTCTGCAGGGCTGTTTCACACCTTTCACTCCTCTCTCTGGCTACAAAATGTTGCTAGGGTTTTGGGGTTTTTTTCTCCTTCTTAACTGTGTTATCCCAGAGGCACTACCACCATCACTGATGGGCTTGGTCTTGGCCAGCAGTGGGTCCATCTTGGAGCCAGCTGGCATTGGCTCTGTTGGACATAGGTGAAGCTCCTAGCAACTTCTTGCAGAAGCCACTCCTGCAGCCACCCTCCCCCCCCCCCGAAACCTTGCCACACAAACCAAATACACCAAGTTAGCTATAAGTTAACAGATAAAATACTGCTTACATAGTAGCACTGCAAGCAGCACTGAATACAGTCATTTTGCAGCCCACAGAAAAAATTATCATGTTGCATATGTATACATTGGTCATAGCATACATGTCTTCCAGAAGATGTTGTCAAAGTTCAAGTCTCCCATGAGGACCAAGGCCTGCAATCTTGAAGTTTCTTCCAGCTGTTTACAGGAGGTTTCATCCAACACTACTTTGTGATTGGGTAGCCTGTAAGGGACTCCTATCATGTTGTTCTCTCTGGTTCTGACTTCTAAGCTCTCAACCAGCCACTCTGTAGCAAAGCTTCATGCGTATGAGACATTCCCCTTTACAAAGAGTACACGTCCATCCTTTTAAGTCAAGTATAATAACATACTACTCAGTTGGTTAGTCAAACACAACTGAAAATTAACATATTAACCCCAGAAAACAAGAAACAAGTAATGGGAGAGTGGAAATGGCTTGTATGTATTTCCTTATGCTACTGCTTCTGTTGATTTCCACTGGATAAGAAGTCAGCCTTACTCTGACACTTTCTAAAATACAATAGCTATTATTAGGATTGGAACAGGGCACTTGCCACTGGTTTCGTTGTTACTGGTGACAGGGAAAAAGTGTACTATATATACATGTGGCTTTTGCCCATGTGTGGGGTATGGCAAAATCACATAGAATTAAAGATAAAATGAAAAAATGTATCACAAAGAACATTTTCAATTAAGGTTCAACAGCTCAATGTCCAAGTAGAGACCAGTGACGACTGGTGTTCGTCAGGGGTCGGTACTGGGATCAGCCTATTTAACATCTTTGTCAGCAACATGGACAGCGGGATCAAGTGCACCCTCAGCAAGTTTACTGACAACACCAAGCTGTGCAGTGCGGTCGACACGCTGGAGGGAAGGGATGCCATCCAGAGGAATCTTGACAGGCTGGAGAGGTGGGCCCATGCAAACCTTATGAAGTTCAACAAGGCCACATGCAACGTCCTGCAAACGGGTTGGGGCAATCCCAAGCACAAACTACAGGCTGGGCAGGGAATGGATTAAGAGTAGCCCTGAGGAGAAGGACTTGGGGGTGTTGGTTGATGAAAAGCTCATCATGAGCTGGCAGCGTGCGCTGGCAGCCCAGAAAGCCAACTGTGTCCTTATCAAAAGAAGTGTGACCAGCAGATTGAGTGAGGTGATTCTCTCTTCCACTCTATTCCACTCTGGTGAGACCCCATCTGGAGTACTGCATTCAGCCCTGGGCCCCCAACATAAGGACATTGAGCTGTTGGAGCAAGTCCAGAGGAGGGCCATGAAGATGATCAAAGGGCTGGAGCACCTCTCCTATGAATGTGTTAGGGTTGTTCAGCCTGGAGAAGAGAAGACTTCGGGAAGATCTTATAGCAGCCTTCCAGTACCTGAAGGGAACCTACAAGAAAGCTGGAGAGGGACTGTTTACAAGGAAACGTAGTGATAGCACAAAGGGTAATAGGTTTAAACTGAAAGAAAGTCGATTTAGATTAGATGTTAGAAAGAAATTCTTCACTTTGAGGGTGATGAGGCACTGGAACAGGTTGCCCAGAGAGGTTGTGGATGCCCCATCCCTGGAAGTGTTTAAGACCAGGTTGGATGGGGCTTTGGGCAACGTGGTCTAGTGGAGGGTGTCCCTTCCCCATGGCAGGGGTATTGGAACTAGATGATCTTTGAGGTCCCTTCCAACCTAAACCATTCTATGATTCTATGATCCTAAGATTCTATGATATATGTATCTTACGTTGAAAACAACGTTTTGAAGAAATTAATGGATGCCTTCCTAATACCTCTTTAGTACAGGGAACCTCAGCTATTTTATAATCTCAGTTATTTTAGAACATTTTAGCATTGTTAGGTTTCCATTCCTAACAAACATTAGAATTTAAATGCCATGCTTGCTTTTGGAATTTCTGTGCAACAAGCTTTGGAGGATCTGTAATCAGAGTTATTTCGTAATCTGGACTCAGTAGGGACTAGTTTTGTTCCTGTTCCCAACAAATGATAGATTGAGAATGGTATGCTTCCTTTTGTAATGTCTTCCTGAGAAATTTTTTAAGACCTAATTCATTCCATCCAAAAAGCAGATTTTTCTGTTTCGTGCTGTTAGCAAGCAGCATTGAACACAGTTGTTTAAGTGATTTAGTGGCTAGGGTGTAAGATACATTGTGGTTTCCATATGTATGTTATCAACATCATTTTCTTTCTCCTTCTGTGAAACTACAAAGTAAAAATATCATAAGAAACTTGTCTGGAGTTATCTGTAAAAATGTAATTAAGTCTTTTCATTGAAGGAGAGTAATTCCCCATTAGATTTGATCCTTGCAAGTAGGAAAGTACAAGCCTCCTTCAGAAATTGTTAACTCACCACGTAGGATGCGGAACTTAAGCATTAGATATAAGAAATTCAGACTTCTCATCTCATTTACTTTGAAAAACCTCATGAAGTAACATTGTATCATGGACTTGACAGTCTCACAGATTAACTGTCTTGTCCAGGTCCAAGAGTTGTGATACTCATTGTATTGGGTTTGCGTGGCAAGGTTTTGGTAGCAGAGTGGCTACAGAGGTGGCTGCTGCAAGAAGTTGCTAGAAGCTTCACCTATGTCTGACAGAGCCAATGCCAGCCAACTCCAAGATGGACTCACTGTTGGTCAAGGCTGAGCCCATAAGTGATGGTGGTAGCACCTCTGGGATAACACAGTTCAGAAGGAAAAGAGAAAAACAAACAAACAAACAAAAAAAACAGTAACATTTTGCAGCCAGAGAGAGTGAGAAGATGTGAGAGAAACAGCCCTGCAGACACCAAGGTATGAAGGAGGCTGTGACGCTGTGGGAAGCCCATGCTGGAGCAAGCTCCTGGCAGGACCTGTGGCCCTGTGGAGAGAGGAGCCCACGCCAGAGCAGGTTTGCTGGCAGGACTTGTGACCCTGTGGGGGACCCACGCTGGAGCAGTCTGTTCCCAAAGGTCTGCACCCCGTGGGAGGGACGCACACTGGCGCAGGGGCAGAGCGTGAGGAGTCCTCCCCCTGAGGAGGAAGGAGCGGCAGAGACAACGTGTGATGAACTGACCACAACCCCCATTCCCTGTCCCCCTGTGCTGCTGCGGGGAGGAGGGAGAGAAATGGGGAGTGAAGTTGGGCCTGGGCAGAAGGGAGGGGTGGGGGGAGGTGTTATAACATTTGGTTGCATTTCTCATTAGCCTACTCTGATTTGATTGGTGATAAATGAAATTAATTTCCTCAAGTTGAGTCTGTTTTGCCCGTGACAGTAAGTGGTGAGTGATCTCTCCCTGTCTTGATCTTGACCTGGGAGCCTTTTGTTTTATTTTCTCTCCCCTGTCCAGCTGAGGAGGGCAGTGGTAGAGCAGCTTTGGGGGGCACCTGGCCTCCAGCCAGGGTCAACCCACCACACTCATAATCTTTTTTCTGATAAAAGCAGCCATGTCTGGAAACTGATGGAAGGGAATGTCTGGACTGCTTTTTAAATGGCTTATTTATTTCCAATATTTGGCATGATATACTTGGATGTCTGTCTCAACATAGGAATGGGAGAATGTCTAAATGTTTAACAATTGTGCTTTCTCTCCCCTACAGCTACATTCAGGCCAGTGGTTGCTCAGGCACATGGTTTTTTTCTTCAAAGTTAAAAACTAAATGAAGGCTGCTTTACCTGTGAAGTTCTCATTTGATTTATTTTAAAATATTTGAAGGGGCTCTAAAGGTCAAGCTTATAATGTTCATCTTAGTGTGATCAGATGACCAACTCAGGTAGCACTGTTTTATGCCTGCCACTGAGAGAATAATTAGATTGCCTGGTATTAAGTACTACCTAAAGGCAGTCCATGAAATCAAACTCCCTGTCTTGAAGCTCAGATTCCCCTAGATTTTTAACGCTGACCTGGAGGTGTGCTCAGAAGCACGACGCTGGGGAAGCTGTGGTAAGAACCTGCCACCACTCCAAAACTGGAAAGCGGAATCAAAATTCTCCACTGTTCTTGGGGTGGCCTGATTTATTAGGCTTACACAAAATGCAGTTGAACAGAGCTGGCTAATTAGGCCAGCATTCATGCTGGAGGAGTGCAGAGAAAGAAGCAGCAGCAGATGGTGTTTGAATGTGCTGTTCATGTGAAAGGACCTGTGTGATTTACCCTACTCAGCCCAAAAGAGGTTGAACACTTTGGTCCCCCTCAAATAGGACATTGTCTTCGCCCTAAGGCTTCCATAGGACTTGTTCCTGAAAGGTCTCCATCCCATTCTTGGCCATTTAGGCAGGCAGCTCAAGCACTTTTGCTCTCTCTGCCAGAGTGAAGAACAAGTTTTTTAGGCTGTGTTGTAATCAGGACTAAGATGAAAACTATCAAAATCAGAAAGACATTAACTAGTATGTCACAAACTCAAAAGAAGTCACCATTTTCATGGTCTGCAGAGTTTCAAAATCACAGAATCACAGAATGGTTGAGGCTGCCAGGGACCTCTGGATGCCATCTGGTCCAACCTCCCTGCTCCAGCATGGCCACCTAGAGCCCATTGCCCAGGACTGTGTTCAGAAGGCTTTTGAATATCTTCAAGTATCTTCTGCCTCCCTGGACCCTGGTTTAAAGGTGTGATGAGAAAACTTCCTATCCTCATATGGCCCTCAGATTATTATCTATTATTGATTTTTCATGTAGGAAGTGATAAGGTTGCAGTAAGGAGTTCAAGAGCAATCAAAAGAGACTTCAGGGCCTTAGGATGTTAAGGGATCAGGAGCACAAGTAGTGTTCTCCTCTATCCTTCCAGTTGCAGGGAATGATGAGGGAAGAAACAGGAAGACCCAGCAGACCTGGGTCCATGACTGGTGTCACCTGCAGAATGTTACTTTTTTAATCATGGCTTGGTTTACACAAGCCCAGGCCAGCTGGCAACAAATAGGATACACCTGCCTCAAAAAGGCAAAAGGATTTTTGCAGTTAGCAGGGCTCATTGTGAAAGTTTTAATCTAGATTTGAAGGGGGAAAGGGATATAGCCAGGCTCATTAGAAATAAGCCTGGAGGTGGCATGCAATGTTAGAGGGATTGTGTGCGAGTGAGGTCCTCTGATGTGCTTCACGATGTGCTGAGTACACTGGAGCACATTTGAAATGTCCCTGTACTAATGGGTGCAGCAACCTAGCTATCTCAGTGGAGGTAGGGGATGGAGATCCACATGGCAGCAAAGGCATAAGGGTTGTTGATGTGTTAGAAACCGCAGAAACACCTGAAAACAGTCACACAGGAATTAGGGCTTCTTCCCAAAAAAAGGGGATGGGATCAATAGCCCAACTGAAGCACATCTACACCAATGCATGCAGCATGGGCAACAAACAGGAGGAGATGGAAGCCATTGTGCAGCTGGGAAACTATGATGTAATTGCAGTCACGGAAATATGGTGGGATGGCTCACACAACTGGAGTGCTGCAATGGATGGTTATAAACTCTTTGGAAGGGATAGACAAGGAAGGAGAGGTGATGGGGTGACACTGTGTGTTAGGTAGTGGTTTTACTGTTTAGAGCTTGAAGATGGTGATGGGTAAGGGGGAAAGACCAACACAGCAGATATCACAGTCGGAGTCCCTAACATACAGGGCTACCCTACTCTCCTTCCTAGATTGTTTCCTCTCCACTATATTGTAATTCCAGCAGACATGGTAAGTTAAGTCCCCCACAAGAACAAGGGCTCACATTCGTGAGACTTCCCAGCTGCCTATAGAATATTTCATCTGTCTCTTCATCTTGGTTGGCCTGTTTAGGGGCTTGGTGGGCAAAGTCCCTTGGGATTCAATCCTGAAGGGCAATGGAGTCTAGGAAGGCTGGGCGTTCTTCAAGAATATCTTAAAGACACAGAAGCAGGCCGTCCCCCCGTGCTAAAAGACGACCCAGCAGGGAAGAAACCGGCCTGGCTGAACAGAGAGCTTTGGCTGGAACTCAGGAAAAAAAAGAGAGTTTATGACCTTTGGGAGACAGCCAGCTCAGGGGGACTACAAGGATGTTGTGACGTTATGCAGGGAGAAAATTGGAAGGGCCAAAGCCCCACTAAACTTAATTTGGATACTGCCATAAAAGACAATTAAAAATGTTTCTATAAATACATTAGCATCTCCATCCTTTGATAGATGTGAGGGGAAACAGTGACAAAAGATGAGGAAAAGGCTGAGGTACTTCATGACTTCTTTGCCTCAGTCTTTAACAGTAAGACCAACTATTCTTGGGTTACCCAGCCCATTGCACTGGAAGACAGAGACTGGGAGCAGAATGAAGCCCCCATAATCCAAGGGGAAATGGTCAGCGACCTGCTACACCACTTAGACACACACAAGTCTGTGGGGCCAGATAGGATCCACTCAAGGGTACTGAGGGACCTAGAGGAAGTGCTCACCAAGGCACATTCTATCATTTATTAGTAGTTCTGGCTAACTGGGGAGGTCCAGTTGACTGGAAATTAGCAAATGTGATGCCCATCTACAAGAAAGGCCAGAAGGAGGATTCGGGGAACTACAGGCCTGTCAGTCTGACCTTGGTGCCAGGGAAGGTTATGGAGCAGATCATCTTGAGTGCCATCATGCAGCATGTACAAGACAACCAAGTGGTCATCCAGTATGCATTTATGAAAGGCAAGTCCTGCTTGACTAGCCTGATCTTCTGTAAGAAGATGACCTACTTAGTGAATGAGGGAAAGGCTGTGGATGCTGCCTACCTGCACTTCAGTAAAGTATTTGATACCATTTCCCACAGCATTCTCCTGGAGAAACTGGCTGCTTATGGCTTGGATGGGCATACTCTTCGCTGAGTGAAAAAATTGCTGGATGACCATGCCCAAAGTATGGTGATGAATGGATTTAAATCCAGTTGGTGGCTGGTCACAAGTGGTGTCCCAAGGGCTCAGTATTGGGGCCAGTTCTCTTTAGTATCTTTATCAATGATCTAGACGAGGGGATCGAGTGCACCCTTGTGCAAACTCAGTAAGTTTGCAGATGACATCATCTTGTGCAGGAATAATGATCCACTTGAGGGTAGGAAGGCTCTACAGAGGGATGTGGACAGGCTGAATTGATGGGTCGAGGCCAACTGTATGAGATTCAACAAGGCTCAGTGCTGGGTCCTGCACTTGGGTCACAACAACCCTATGCAGGGCTTGGGGAGTGGTTGGAAAGCTGCCTGGTGGAAAAGGACCTGGGGGTGTTGGTCAACAGCTGGCTGTTGGTAAACAGCCAGCAGTGTGCCCAGGTGGCCAAGAAGATCAATAACATCCTGGGTTGTATCAGAAACAGTGACCTCCTGTGACCAGCAGGACCAGGGAAGTGATTGTCCCCCTGTACTTGGTACTGGTGAGACCACACCTCAAATACTTTTTTCATTTTTGGGCCCCTCACTACAAGAAAGACATTGAGGTGCTAGAGTATGTCCAAAGAAGGGCAGTGAAGCTGGTGAAGGGTCTAGAGCACAAGTCTTATGAGCAGCGGCAGAGGGAACTGGGGTTGTTTAGTTTGGAGAAAAGGAGGCTGAGGCTGAGTGACCATATCACTCTCTGCAAGTACCTGAAAGGAGGCTGTAGCCAGGTGGGCGTTGGTCTCTTCTCCCAAGTTACAAGTGATGGGACAAGAGGAAATGGCCCCAAGTTGCACCAGGGGAGGTTTAGATTGGGTATTAGGAAAAATTTCTTCATGGAAAGGGTTGTCAAGCACTGGAACAGGCTTCCCAGGGAAGTGGTTGAGTCACCATCCCTGGAGGTATTTAAAACACATGTAGATGTGGTGCTTAGGGGCATGGTTTAGTGGTGGACTTGGCAGTGTTAGGTTTATGGTTGGACTCAATAATCTTAAGAGTATTTTTCAACCTAAATGATTCTATGATTCTAAGTATGGACACTTCAGCACATCCCTGGCAACCTGTTCCAGTGCTCAGTCACCCTTACATTGAAAAAGCACTTCTGGATATCCAGAGAGAACCTCCTGTGTTTCAGCGTGCGCCCATTGCCTCTGGTCCTGTCACTTGGCACAAATGGAAAGAGCCTGGCTTTGTCCTCTTTGTACCCTTCCTTCAGGTATGTATATATATTGATGAGATCCTCCTGAGCCTTCTCTTCTCCAGGCTGGAGAGTCTCAACTCACTCAACCTCTCCTCCTAGGAGAGATGCTCCAATCCCTTCATCACTTTTGTGGCCCTTCACTGGACTCTTTCCAGTATGTCCACGTTTGTCTTGTACTGGGGAGCCCAGCACTGAACACAGTACTCCAGGTGCGGCCTCATCAGTACTGAGAAGAGGGGAAGGATCACCTCCCTGACCTTCTGGCAACACTCATTCTAAGGCAGCCTAGGATACCCTGTGCCTGTGCCACAAGGGCATATTTTTGATAGTGTGTTTGACATGCCTCACTAACATGCTAATGTTTTTATTCAGTTTGTGTCCTAGAAACGAACCATGCAGACATTTCATGCTTCCTCAAGAACTTCAAGAAAGTCTACATGAAGTGGTTATTAAAACACTAGACACTTCCAGACAATGAATCTACATGCTGATGAACTGGCAAAACTTTAATAAGACTAACCCTGACATTTGCGTTAAGAACATGAGAAATGATGTCTTGGGACTCATGAGCCATCTGACTTCTCCAAGCGTTAATTGCAGAAAGAAGATAAATCTAATTACATATCATAGCTGAGAGGAAACCTGTGTTTATTTTTTTTTCAGATTTCAGCAAATAGTTCAAAGAAAATTGTTGTGTGCAAAGTATGATGCTGGGATGCTGAGACAGATCAGTGTCAAAATCCTTTTGGAGGGCTATGTGATATGTCATGGAACATAAAGCTTTTCCTCCTATCAGCCCAGAAAAGAAAGAAGTACTTTCCAATGCATGTGATGGAAGATGATTGCTATGAACCCTGAGAATCCAGGTTTCTGTTCAAAACATAGGTTAGAAAGGAGAGGTTTTTTCTTGCCCATGGATTTGTTGGAGCTTTAGAAACATTAAATGTGGTTTGAAAGCCTGAGAACCATGCAGACATGGGAAAGTAGTTTAGATAAATGCAATGCTGACCAGAAAAGGCCACAAGAAAAGATGAACAAACTTGAGAAGAAGCTGGAATAAAGCACTCTAAAGGAGGAACAGCAAACCAAAGTATCAAAGTTTGAGAGTAAAACAGTTGGCCCTCTTTAATTGCATTAGACTTTATTAATTAAACAGATGCCAATTACCGAAAGAGTCATCATATTTGTAAAATTCACAAGAATTTATAACATTCACAAAACTATCAGGTACAAACAATTAGGTCAGCTATGCAAAAATGGTTTAGAAAAGATTCGAAATGGTTTGAAAATTAGGTTTTTGACACTGACCTCTCAATGCATGGTCACACAGTGACCATGAAATGGTGGAGTTCAAGATCCTCAGGGCAGTGAGGAAGGTGCGCAGCAAGCTCACTACCCTGGACATCAGGAGAGCAGACTTTGGCCTCTTCAGGGACCTGCTCAGTAGAATGGGACAAAGCCCTGGAGGGAAGAGGGGCCCAAGACAGCTGGCTAGTATTCAAGGATCACCTCCTCCAAGCTCAGGAGCGATGCATCCCAACAAAGAGGAAGTCATGCAAAAACACCAAGAGGCCCCCATGGATGAACCAGAAGCTCCTGGGCAAAGTCAAACAAAAAAAAGGAAGTCTACAGAGGGTGGAAGCAAGGGCAGGTAGCCTGGGAGGAATACAGAGAAACTGTCCGAGCAGCCAGGGATCAGCTTAGGAAAGCCAAAGCCCTCATAGAATTAAATCTGGCCAGATTCATTAAGGAAAACACGAAAAGTTTCTATAGGTATATCAGTGATAAAAGGAGGACGAGGGAAAATGTGGACCCCCTCCGGAATGAAACAGGAGACCTGGTTACCCAGGATATGGAGAAGGCTGAGGCACTCAACAACTGTTTTGCCTCAGTCCTCACTGGCAAGTGCTTGAGCCGCACTGCCCAGGTCACAGAAGGCAAAGGCAGGGACTGGGAGAATGAAGAACCTCCCACCGCAGGAGAAGATCAGGTTCGAGAATATCCAAAGAACCTGAAGGTGCACAGGTCTCTGGGACCTGATGAGATGCATCCATGGGTCCCGAGGGAACCAGCAGATGAAGTGGCCAAGCCACTCTCCATCACAATTGAGAAGTCGTGGCGCAGTCTGGCGAAGTTCTCGCTGACTGGAAAAGGGGAAACATAACCCCCATTTTTAAAAAGGGAAAAAAGGAAGACCCCGGGAACTAGAACGGCCAGTCTCATCTCTGTGCCTGGCAAGCTCATGGAGCAGATCCTCCTGGAAACTATGCTCAGGCACATGGATAATAAGGAGGTGACTGGTGACAGCCAACATGGCTTCACTAAGGGCAAATTGTGCCTAACAAATTTGCTGGCCTTCTGTGACAGGGTTACAGTGTTGGTGGACAAGGGAGGAGTAACAGACGTCATCTACCTGGGCTTGTGGAAAGCATTTGACATTGTCCTGCATGACATCCTTGTCTCTAAATTGGAGAGACATGGATTCGATGGATGGACCACTCGGTGGATAAGGAATTGGCTGGATGGTCACACTCAAAGAGTTGTGGTCAACAGCCTGATGTCCAAGTAGAGACCAGTGACAAATGGCGTTCCTCAGAGGTCAGTACTGAGACCGACACTGTTTAACATCTTTGTCAGTGACATGGACAATGGGATCGAGGGCACCCTCAGCAAGTTTGCCAACGTCACCAAGCTGTGTGGTGTGGTCGACACGCTGGAGGGAAGGGATGCCATCCAGAGGGACCTTGACAGGCTGGAGAGGTGGGCCCTTGCGAACTGCATGAAGTTCAACAAAGCCAAGTGCAAGGTCCTGCACGTGGGTCGGTGCGACCCCAAGCACAACTACAGGCTGGGTGGAAAATTTATTGAGAGCAGCCCTGAGGAGAAGGACTTGGGGGTATTGATTGATGAGAAGCTCAACATGAGCCAGCAGTGTGCGCTTGCAGCCCAGAAAGCCAACCATGTCCTGGGCTGCAGCAAAAGAAGTGTGACCAGCAGGTCGAGGGAGGTAATTCTGCCCCTCTACTCTGCTCAGGAGACCCCACCTGGAGTACTGTGTCCAGCTCTGGGGGTCCCAGTACAAGAAGGACATGGAGCTGTTGGAGAGAGTCCAGAGGAGAGCCACAAGATGGTCAAAGGGCTGGAGCACCTCTTCTATGAGGACAGGCTGAGAGAGTTGGGGTTGTGCAGCCTGGAGAAGAGAAGGCTCCAGGGAGACATAATTGTGGCCTCTCAGTACCTAAAGGGGCCTACAGGAAAGCTGGAGAGGGACTGTTTATCAGGGAGTGTAGTGACAGGACAAGGGGTAATGGGTTTAAGCTAAAAGAGGGGAGATTTAGATTAGATGTTAGGAAGAAATTCTTTACTGTGAGGGTGGTGAGGCACTGGAACAGGTTGCCCAGAGAGGTTGTGGATGCCCCATGCCTGGAAGTGTTCAAGGCCAGGTTGGATGGGGCTTTGGGCAACGTGGTCTAGTGGAGGGTGTCCCTGCCCAGAGCAGGGGGGTTGGTAGTAGATGACCTCTGAGGTCCCTTCCAACCCAAACCATTCTGTGATTCTATGATTCAATAATTCTTATGCAGAGGTTCTCCGTGTCTGGACATTTGTACCTGTCATTTTGGGAAAGTTGTGTGCAAAACTTGGCCCTCTGGAATTTGTATGAAATGCCAGAGTTTATGCTACTTGAGGTAATAACTGGACTTAAATACAGTTAATACATAATGTATTAAATACCAGGAAAGTTGTTTTATGAATGAAGTCTATAGCTATTTTCTCCACAGCCATAAATGAATGAAATACATTAGAAGGAGATGATTCACACTGAGAAAATTGTTCTAGTGCTGAAGACAAAGTATGACATCATCAGCACTCAGCAAGTGAGGGGGAAAAGTATTTAAAATCCACTTTACATCTGTTTTGGGGAGCTTTAGCTATCAACATTCATGTGTACCTGAACCAGACTGTTATTAAATTTCTGAAAATTTCTCACAATTGGAAAATATTGAGAAGAAAAAAAAGATCATAAAAAATTCTGTAAGGGAAGATTATAAGGGAGAGAATGACTAACAACAGATTTCAATAACTACAGAAATGGTTTCAAAACAAAATCTACTGTGCAAGTACAAAGGAGAGAATGTATGTCTATTAATAAAAGAATATTGAAGCTGTGCATGGCTTCCTAGCTTTCCAGGCACTTTTGAAATAGAGTTTTTATAGGGTCCATTCATAATGTCTGCTCCTACTGCAAAACCTTCGCACAGGGTCTCAATAGCTGCTTTAATGTCTCAAACTGTTTTTGATTTTACCATTTCAAAAACTGAAAATAGTCTTGACAATTACTCTTAGCTTAGTACTTGCATTTCTAAAGGGAATTGAGCAGGATGATTTCCAAAGTTTCAGGTTGGTAGAAATAGCGCACCAGAACACGAAATCTAAATCTGCACATAGTTATGGTTCCAAAAAATTTCAGACCTGCAAACCATTAGGAATGTCAACTTCATAGTTCAACACAAAGAAGATGGACACAATTGGGATAAGGTGTGATATTAAAATGAGCGTGTAGTCATTTCTGCCACAGAGCTGGTTCTTAGTGCAAAACCAGAGGGAGACCTGCTTGAGCATCTTTCTCTGAGGTTCAAGAGAAGAAAATGAAGTTCTGAGGCGACCAGAAAACTAGTGGGTTCAGGCTGGTGTTCTGACCCCTGTCATGACATAAAAGCGGAAGCACAAGCACTTCTTTCCTTCTTTCTACAACTTCTTTCCATAGCCTCCAGGAAAATGAGATTGTGCATACATTCCTTGGAAGTAAATAGAACTGCACAAAAGGAGTAAATAATTTGTGCCATCTATATTTCTTCTCCTAAGAGAAACACATCTTACCATTCAGGCAGTTGTTATTATATAAATGAGAAATATTGCCTTTCAATATGCAAAATATCTGGTTTAAACATTTCTTGGCATTTAACATCTAAATGTTTTCATATAAATAAGTTATATACTGTTTAGCTCCAGCAGAAGGATAATAACTCGTAAACTAAGAAATTAGAAAACACTCATAATAATGGCTTGTTGTCATAGTTTAACTCCAGCCAGTAACAGCACCACACAGCTGCTCACTCACCCCTCCCCCTGCAAGGGGGTGGGAGGAGAATGAAAAAAAAAAAAAAAAATCATGGGTTGAGGTAAAGACAGCTTAATTGGATAACAAAGGAAGAGAATAATAGTAATTACAGTAATAACAGTAACAACAATAATAACAAGAATATAAGTAATGCACAAATGTAATTGCTCACCACATGCAAAAGCCAAAAAAACCAACCCAATGCCCAGTCTGCTTCCGAGCAGCGATCCTGCCTCCTGACTAGCTTCTCCAATTATATATAGAGCATGATGTTATATGGTATGGAATATCCCTTTGTGCACCTGGCTAAGTCTTTGACTTAGTGCAGACACAACAACTACCTAGCAACAACTGAAAACATCAGTGTTATCAACATTATTCTCATACTAAATCCAAAACACAGCACTGTACCAGCTACTAGAAAGAAAATTAACTCTATCTCAGCGGAAACCAGGACACTCATCCTTCAAAAAACTTAACTTTCTAAAAAATGTGTTTATCTGAAAAGTTTATCACATCTAAATTACCTAATGCCTCATTGGTTTATATACATATACATATGTATGTATTTTACTGGTAAGAATGTACTTAAATGTATACTCTGCAGTCTGTTTTTCCCAGTAAAATATGTTACTTTCTAGACATTTATTAACATTTCTAGTATCTCCTGTTTTGCAGTTATTAAATCTGTACGCTGTACTTCTATTTATTAATGTTTCCTTTGCACTATTTTGCCATATACAACGTGATCCTAAACTTTGCATTAATCTTTCCAAAGACTATTGTCGCAAATCTTTCTGCCTATCTGTCAGTAGCTCTCTATTTTAAGACCATTTGTGCATATAGAATATAACGAGATCAGGGTGAATTTCAGTTTCTGTTATCTTTTTTATTATTATTTTATTTTTATTTGGGTTTTTTTGAATAGGAAAAGAGTATTTTGAACTGAAAAGGCAAAAGACCTGTTGTCAATCAATCTCTGACCAAGCTATTCTTGTGTGAATGCTTGTGTGGCACACACTGAAGTCTGGCACACGGCGTGTGAAGTACCCGCTTGATGTGGAGTCTCAGACAGCAGGGTCCCTTCCAGTTCCACAAACTATGGTTTTGCTGCTTCTCCATTTTCTTACCACAGTTTGAAATCAGAGTGCGGTTCTTTTAAAACAATGCTGGAGTTGAAAGCAGCAGGTTTGGTTGGTTGGTTTTACACAAATGTCAATGCCAGAGGGTTTTATGTTCTTTTTGGAACAGCCCTTGAAAGTGTGATTAAGATATTGATTGCCAACTTATAAATAGTTATAACTTTAAAATGCCTAAGTGAGTTGGCTCCAGCTGCTCATAATTTTCATCAAGAGACATCAAACAGAGATACACTTGCATGAATAAGCAGGCATTTCCCAGTAGCAACCTTTCTGAACCTGCTCATCCAGGCTGTAAGAACAATGTCCCCCAGTTTAGTTTAACCCACCAGACCCCACTCCCACCTGCAGCAGGGACTGGTTCCCAGTTTCCTCTTAGTCCTTGCTGCCTATGAGCCGGCGTAGAGCAGCTGCAGTCGAACAAATATTTGGCTTTTAATTCACTTCAGGTCAGGGCCCTACTATCCAAGGGCAATTCCCAGTAAAGGCATCCCGCATCTCCTGTGCCACGGGGAAGGAGACAGAAAAAATCCCCATGGTTTTCCTTTCCTCTAGCTACGACCTCCCCCTTTCCCACTTCATTTTGAGCAAAACAGCTCCCTCACTGTGACAGCAGAGGATGCAGGTTTACTCAGTGGTAAATCACACGGGTGTTTTTGTTACGTGGCCACCTGTCAGGCTGCATGCAGGCAGTCAGTACTGTCCTGCCACATGGCTCCCATCATGCTTCCCATGAGTCTCCAGGGATGAGGTTTCTGTCTCTCTGCAAGGAAGAATCTTCTCCCTAGCACCGCTTAAGCACAGCTCTAAATTCAAATTCTCCTTTTCCCGTCTGTCTTACTTACTTCACATCCTGCTTTGAATGCTGGGCAGTTGTCAAGACTACGCGCAGGCCTGAGCTCAGGGTTCCACCCCCTCTGCCAAATTAAACTTGTCTTGGGTTCAAGCTCTGTTTCAGTGCCTCTACCAAATGCTGTTTTCTAATCGCACAGAACTCAGGTGGGATACATTTTTCTCCAGTCAAGCCACGACTGCAATCGATCCACGCAAGCAGCAGGTCTGAACTGGTGCTACCCAGCACTTGGGAATGCGTGTGAAAGCCACAGCATCCCCTACTTTCTGCCCTTTACCCAGCCTGGCTTGTGCCAGATGGCACGAGCAGAAACGTGAGAGGAAAGTTAAGGACAGGAGATGGGAGACGTTTGGGTTGTCTGAAAGCAGATTTTCGGAGAGAGCAAGCGGGGGTGGCAGCAGGGCTGAGAGAGCACATGGCTGCCTGCAGCCAGGCTGCAGCATGGGGAGCAGCTTGGGGCCAGCAGGCAGGGACTGTGCGGCGATGTGGTGGGTGCCCAGGGATCAAAAGGAACATGAAACTTCAAACAGGACATAATATGTGAATAAGGTGAAATGAATATGGACATTTTACTCAGACTCCAGCTTTGTTAGCCTCACAGAAGCTACAGGTCACCTTACCCAATGTAATACTTGAATGACTTTTGGGATGGACATATCTTGGAGGAAGCTACCAGGTCAGCTAGTGACGGAAGTACCAGCAGGAGGGGTTTTTTCTGGCAGGAGGCAAAAGCTCCATTTCCAGGCTCCTGTCCCCCCGGAGTGATACCAAAGAAGCCACCAGCTCTGGAAGGCAGGCAGCAGCTCCCCGCATCACTGCTCTGGGCTCAAGGGTGGGTGGGAAATGCTGCTGCTGTCCCCAGGTGCAGGACAGGTAGCTTGCCTCTCTCTGCTGTTGGGCTGGTGAGGGAGGGAGCCATGAACACAGGAACAAAGAGATGAACCGCTGTGCTTTCAGTGCAGATATTCCTCCAACTCTCTCAGGCTGACACATAGGGCAGTACAAAACAGTGTCCTGTAAGGCGCTGACATGTGCTGTAGCTTTCCTGGACTGTCTTGAGATCATGGGTCGTTTGCAGCACCAGATGCAGGTCTAAGGCCATGAGATGCAAGTCCTTGACATTATTTGGGATGTTACTAAGGAAGACTTCTGGGTAGAGGGCTTCCTATAGCGAGTGAATATCCTTGGGATATGCAACAGCTGAGCAGCAGCATTGAGGATTGCAGTTCTGAGTGAAGGTACTTTAAACCAGAAGTAAAGTGAGAGTTAGACATCCTCTCAGTTCTAGTTAGCAGGAATTTCCATTTGCTTTCCCTGAGGCTGTACTACATCTATCCATTGTGCTACTTGGCAATCTTTGCTGGCAAAATACAATTCAGCATTATTTACATAGAGCAGATTTCTGGCACATTGCTCTTTTTGAGAGTAGGGGGAGATAAAATTCAGGTAAATGCCAGGTTTCTTTAATAAAAAGGAAAGCATATTGGGTATGAAACTGGTCAGGTGATTACAAAGAAGCTTAATTCTGATCATTTCTGCAGCCCTAGAAATACAACATCTTAATCCTGTTTTGATCTGAACCTTCCAGTACTGGCTAGACCTGCTCCAAACTTCTACCAAATCAGCACAAACTCACAAGCTTGTCAAAACTGCACTTCAGTCAGAAATACCAAGATAGGAAACTGTTTTGTAGCAAGCTGTTTGTAATGTTTAGGTTATGTTGCTCCCTGTAGTGAATGTGATATCTCAGTATTATTACTGCTTAATTTAGAGCTTATCTTCTCATTCAGTCACAGGTCATATAAATAATTTACTTACTTTGCTAATACCTGTGAGAAAAAAATCTTAGAAATTTATCTTTTTCTTTACAGTATCCTCCAATAATGTCAAATTCATAGCAGTGTTTGATTATATTCTCGTTAAACATTGTGCAACTGAAATGTTCAGAAATGTTTTATAAAATTGTCATTGCATAAAGTTAAAGTAAGCAACAAAAGTGTGTGGAGGAGGAAATACAGGAGAAGGAACAGGCTACTGTTGGGTTTTTTTAAAGATTATCAGTTGTGTATCAGAAAAATGAAATGTTATTTGGTAATCAACATTTGCAGTTGGATGTATATCATTCTTCAGCTTCTCCAGAAGTTGTGGATCCAGTGGCTGATCAAGGACAAGGATGTCCTTTCAGTTTCACTGCTTTCAACAGCAGTGAGACTGACTTTCTCAAGAATTCAGAGTTTTTAATTCACCTTGCTGAATAAGGGCCTCAGGGTTTCTCCCTTGACAAACCACTTCAATAATCCAATGGGGTTTCTGCCGAAATAACTACTGGATGAGACAAACCCTAGATATTTGGTGAAATATTTCAAACGTAGGGAACTGATGTTTCCTGATCTTTGCTGGTTGGAAAATTTTTGATCAACCTAGCTACGTGTGGTGGCTTCAAAGTTAGAGTTTGAAGGAAAAATGATTGAGGAGTAAAAATCAGCTGAGTTTCCTAGCCCTGCTTCGGTGATTTAAAAAGTGTTTCTCATGTGATTAGGCATACCCAGTTGTAATGATAGCCAGCAGATATCCAATTCTGATGCAGCACACTGAAAGTTATTTTGTTATCAAGCTGAAGTGATGTCTTTCATTTGTTCAGATTTTGCATGCACGCTAGACTTGGTCAAAGTACTTCCGTATGCTTATTTTTAATTTCTCCTTAAACCCTACATTTCAAAGCATAGGGACAGTAAGTCACAGTGTAAGTATATTAAATTTGAGAGAAGAATAGCAGTGTTAAACTGGAATACTACTGAAAGGAAGGGGTAAAAAAGATGGCAGCACTGTTGTAATGACCATTCATTAACTCAGGAAATGCAAGCTACATTTCATTGAAAGTTAAACATGTTAATAAGGTGTGAACATGCAAGACTAAAATACCTGAACAGACTTAACTCCAGTGAGCTGAGAATCCACAAAATCATGACATGGTTAGAATTCTCATATTTTAGCATTGTGAACCAGAGTAGATGCAACTAATGTCTTATAACTTCTCATGGGACGTCAAAAGATGAGGAGTAGGAGAAAGCAAGGGAGGAGTTTGACAGCAGGTAGAATCTTCTCTACCTAGGAAAGGTAAAAGCTTAAAAATAAGCATTGAAGGGTAGACTTGGAAAATGGTTGGGACTGGATAAGAATAGAAGGGTAAAAGGCTCAGAGGCTGTCATTGGGTATGTGGAGGCAGAAGATGCTTGGACAGATGAAATGGAGATGGCAAGAGAGCAGGGGATGGCAGTGGGTAAGACAGTAGAGACAAATGTGTTTAACCCACAGACCACAATCCCTTAAGCAATCCCTTAAGGGCCATAACATTAACCGCAAGTGTGCTGAGTCTTTGCAGTCTTCTTCTGACAATGAATCATTATGACTTCTCCTGGGAATGTGTATTTTCTTCCCCCTAGCAACTGAGAGTAACAGATCTCCACTGCTATGATTAGTCAGCCTGGATGGAAAGGATCTCATCTGAGAGTGCGGATCCTGACAAAGCAAGGTGGCTGTCAGTCTGGCTCATGGTGCTGAAGCTTCTCTTCCTTCCTAAAGAGCCAGGAAGTTAATTTTAGAAACAAATCATCCTGAGAATGATGTTAAGATCTGTATGAAGTTCTTAAAAGAAAGGATGCGCCAGCTGTTGATGTTCTGGGACATAGATGCCTTGGTGTTCAAACCTGTGTTTTCCTGTGTGCCATGTACAAGCCACCAGCACTGGGAGGTTTGGGAGAAAGGTATTCTGTATTCATCTCAGGACCCACATGCGTGCTGATGTGCTGATGGACTAGTCAGCAGCTACCCAAATAAATAGCATCATCATGGCCTATTAGATCAAAAGGGTTAGATTTTTTTTCAAAAAATGCAGCCATACTCCTGTGTTTTGCTGACATGTCTTTTGATCTCTGGGGGAAGCCAAGGAGTACCAAAGGCAACAACTGCTATACTCTCTCTGAGCTGTTTTGTTCATTACCAGCCACCACCCAACCTCAGGTGCTCCTGACACACCTCTTCCAAGTGGCATGTGGAGGTCATCACCAGCATCTGGCTGCTGCTTGCGTTCAAGAAGGTAAGCTCCTAAACACACGTAGGGACAACCAGCCAGGCCTATGTGTCTGTGACCAGGAAGAGCAGGGTCCAGGCATCAGATAGAAATGTGGAAAAAATGTGGCCAACCCTTTGAATTTCCATCATGTAGGAAATAGTTACTTAAAAACAAACAAAACAAACAAACCCCACAAAACCCCACAACACAAAACCAACATAATTTGCTAAAATACAACTGTTTTAATGAAAACATATGAAAAAATGTGAGGTTATTGAGCTTTTACCCCCATACTCTGCATGAAGGGTATCTCTAATGTCATCTTGATCTTTGCTTAAGTACAAGTTTCTTGATGGTGACATTCACACACCCAAGCTGCTACAGGCAAGGCATTTTTGTTTAGCTGGCTGGGTGCTGTCACCAGTGATTAGAGGATGCTAGGCACCACAGAAGTGTGCAGTGCCTTCTGCACCTGGGGCCAGCAGGGAACTCTTCAGTCGCAGCCTGATCCATCAAAATGGAAACCTGAGCAGTGTTTGCCCAGGCAGATGGAGGATCTCCTGTGCATGTGGCTGCTGGGAAGGGTGGGCAGGTCAGAGACAGGTTGTGTGCATCTGCCTTGCCCCGGGGTAGCCTGTGCTGGGCACTTGGGTGTTGACGTGCACTAAGCATGTCCTCAAACACCAACTCACTTCCTTCCCACCTCCCCAGCTTCCCTCAGGTAATCACTGTCTCCCCCCACCTGTCCTTTCCAAGTACATAATTTCATAATTTAAGAAATTCCCAAATCCTACATATCCAAACTATAATTATGTTAAACATCCTGGATATGACGGCATTTCCGTAGCAGTGAGGTATTTTAGGAAGTAATATATTGCTTGTGTACAAAACAAAAAACACATAAGTTTTGCCTTTCAGCTACATGTACCAAGATGTAACAATCAAAAATTGGCTCAGCAAATACAAGTCAAACTGGCAAATTATAATGCCGGTAATATAATCATATTGACCAGAAATGTCTACATAAGTCAGTGACTTCTTGTTGGCTTTGAACTCCTCCTCTCATGGTGAGGGCTGGCAGCAGTCCCACCCACACAGATATCATCTTGACCTGCAGCAAAATAGCAACAGCTATTTCTCAATCCCATCTTTCTGCTGCTCAAGCACGGTCACAAATGCAAGGTCTTCAAAGCCACCAGGCAGCAGGGACTGGGGAAGAAAGTAGGTGTGCTGTAAATATAAAGCTCCATCAGAAAAATGCCTCTTGTCATGAGTTATTTCTCTTAATGGAAACCACTTCCAAATCCCTTAAATTTGGCCAACCACTCAGGTCAAAAGCTGCTGTCAGAAGTGAGGCCTCAGCATTTTTATGGCTGGAGCAAGTAAAAGTTCAAAGTTTTGAATTGCTGTAGTTATAAAAATGGACAGATTTTTCTAAATTCCTCTTCCCCTCCCTCTCCCCTGCCTCTCTGGTACATATGCCAGTAATTGAACCTGTATTTCTGAAGAAGTTAGAATAGAAAACAAACTTTAAAACATATTAATCAAAATTTGCCATTTCTGAGGTTACTGCTGGGTGAAAATTAGAGACTAGCAGAGTTGACACAGACACTGTTTATTCATAAAACTTTTCACATACAAAAATGTTAAAGAAAAAGTGAATTCCTTTTTTCTTAATAATCTTTCATTTGAACTAACTTACAAGCATGTTTTGAATGTCAAATTGTCTTTTATAGCCATATACATTTTTTGCTTCATTTAAAAAACACATTTTTCATTTGCTGATCTAATTATATTGCCAGTGTCTGCTGCAACTTTGTTCTACTGTTAACGTCAGAGACACAACTTTGGAAATAAAAGCATTTGCATATTAACAGTGATGGAAAAGAATTTCAACCCAGTGTTATTTGCATTAAAACAAGTTGTACCCTTTACCTATACACAGGATTACTGTGCCATGTTCAGTAAGAACAAATAAACACCCTTATTTAACTAATCACAGGGATGTTGTGTCCCTTCAGTAAAGACAAATGAACAATGGACAGTAAAAAATAACATGATCCCGATCCTGAATTCCTTCTTTAGTTCGGTATTACATTGAATTCATACCAGGAACAGGCTTTTCATCAGTTATGCTGCTGGTTTTCAGGAGTACAATAAAACTCACCTAAAGTGATTCCCTTTATGCTAGGGTGCACCTTTGTTTATACAGCTGTCAGACAAGAAAAACAAAGCTATTTAGAAGAATTGTATTTTTATTAACTTACTAACTTTTATGAAGCCCATTAGCAACTTCAGACAAAAAGCCCTGCGGGAAGATGGAGACGTAAGGCTTTGCAAGTAAAGAAAACCCCAACAGCTTCTGCAATGTGAGAACAAGACATCCTTTAGGAAACCGGGATTTTGTTGGTTTGTTTGGCAACACTGTGAGAATGATGAAGGGAAGCACCCTGATAAGACTCTCTCAAGTGCTAAGGGATACCCGAGCTCAGCTAAAGCTCAGTGCACCTGCTCTGCAACTGCATCTCAGCGCAATAGCTTTTAAAGCATCGATTTTAAAACGTCGGGTTTGACTAGAATTAGATTTATATATACACACACATACACAGAGTCACAGGACTAACGCCACACTTGGAACCAGCGACTGTGAGCTCTCAGCGGCGAAGCCCGAGAAACGCCGCGCCCCGTTCCGCGCCTCCCGAGCCAGGCCGGGACCGGGGCCGGGCCCCTCCCGCCGTCCCGCTCCGAGACCCGGGTAGGGCGGCAGGCAGCACCCGGCTAGGCTGCGGGATGGACGGCGGGAAGAAAAAAAGACACAGAGAAGGGAGAGATCCGGAAGGGCGGCGGGGAGGGAACCCACTCAAGCGGGCAGGCAGGCAGTATTAACTGATCTGCTTTGGCTCGTCCCCAGCTCAGCTGGCCAAAAAAGCCCTTTCTGCCGCGGCGGTGGCAGTCCTCCTGGGCTTCCCTAATGACTCATTGCCGGAGAAGCATTCCCCGAAAACGAACACGAACTTTCTCTTAAAGTGAGCTGAGGCTGGGCTTAAAGCCTCCGCAGCCGTGCCCGCGGCGGGACGGGAGGCGCGGCTAGGTGCGGCTGGGCTCGGCTCGGCTCCGCAGTGCGAGCCCCGCGCCCCTGCCCCGCCACGTTCCGGGGGCCGCGATGCCCCGGCTGGGGCTTTCGCAGCGGCTCCCGGGGCACTTTCCGTGAAACACTTTCGCGGGACCAGGGAATACCTGGTGGTGACCGTGACAGCGGCGTCGGTGCTGGCCACTCTCGGAGAAAGGGGTCCAGGGGCTCCTCGGGGCGAGGGAGGCAGCCTCCCCCGGCACTCCGGGCATCCTGGTCACCATTGTCCGGGGCAGCCTGGCCCCCGACGTCCCAGGCATCCTGGTCCCCAGTGTCCGGGACTGCCGGTTACCCTGTCAGCTAGGCTGCATCCGCGGCAGAGCAAGTGCCCCTCGGCTGCGCTTCCCGCAGCCGGCGCGAGCGAAGGGGATGACCGGGAAAAGGGATTTGGAAGGTAAAACGTTCACTTTCGAGAGGGAAAAAACCAAACAAAAAACCAACCCCCCAAAAACAAACAAACAAACAAAAAGCTGTAGGCAGCACAGGGAAATGACCACTACCCTCCATCTGTTCCCGCGCTAGCGCGTTGAAATGATGCACTAGAAATGCCCTGCGACCTCAGTACGGAGAGTATGAGCGTCCACCTCGGGCAGTACGTCCGCAGGTGCCCTGAAGCGTTTTATCTCGCCCTTGAGAGAAAATCACGTGTTACTGCGGTAGTCCACGCTGAAAGTGGACGCCGCGCAGTTATGGGGAGGTGTATTCACACTTGTCTCAAGCAAGATTGGCTGTTGTGGAGTGTTTTGGTTTGGTTTGGTTTGGGTTTGGATGCTGCGTTTGATTATTATTATTCATTATCCCGGTTTTCTTTTCGAATCAGTGACACAACTTCAAGTTTGAATAATTATTATTTACAGTTCTGGAAAGAGATGCATGAGACGTCCAAATGAGCCCCGGTTATGGAATTGGAAACCTTCATTTCCGTAGGCGTACAGGTACATATATGAAGCCAGCAACGATCTGAAGCCCAGCAGGAGAAAAACAACGTGTAAAGACACCATGGATAATCACAAGGGTAACCAACCAGTTTCTCTACTGCTCCCGAAGCACCGGCATCCCTCTATTCAGATCTCCGTGCCTTGTCGGGTCACGTAGCGGTGCAGGAGAATTAACCTTTGGCTTTTTCTTACACAGTCTTTTGTGGCTTGATCATCTTTCTTCAGATCGCCGACTTACCGCGAGGATCCACCTACAATTTCAGCCTCTGTAACCACGACAAGATACAAGAGGATCTCCTAAACGTTTTGGATCCACTCATGACCTTTAAAAAAGAGGTTGGTGGTTTCTCTGGTGGCATCGGAGGGAAACTGTCGGGACGGCACTGCCTCCACGATTTTACCCTTGACCGCCGGCAGCTACTTTCTGAAAAATCTCGATTAGCAAGCCGGGAGTTGGCTAGTTTAGTAAACCGGTGCCTGTGAAACAGGACGGGGAAGTTATCTCCTACTCTCCTCCGGCGACCTTCCTAAAAGGTGCTTCGCTGAAGCTGGGACTGGCAGGGACGGAGAGCAGGAGCCCGGGCGGCTGCTGCCAGAGCGCTACCTGACTCTTCCCGGCGCCTTGCAGACCCGTAGGACTGAAAGTCGCTTGTGTAATGCTTCACCGACGCTGAAGATGGTTTCACGGTTGCAAAGGTGATAAGTGGTTTAGAAGCTACGCGGATGGTTCACACGCGCAGCCGGCGCTTAGCGGAAAGATCAGGTGGCGGCTTTCGGGGCGGCGCACGGTACGAGCAGCCCTGCCGCTGGCTCGGGCGGAGCCGCCCGGAGCAGCCCAGCACCGGCTGCTCTGCTCCGCGCCGCCGCCGCCCGACTCCCGCAGCTGCCCGCACTCTGCGCGGCCCCGGGGGGGGTGCGGCAGCGCGCCGGGACGGTAGGGACGCTTATAACGGTGTGTCCGAGGCGGGCTGGCAGCCGGCGACAGTAACGCCAAAGGCCGTGGCTTTAACGAGCATCCCCTGTTGTTGTTTCCCTCCAGGAGCTACAACTCGATTTTCACACCTGCGAGGACGCGCCCTCCCCGCCGGCGGGCCTGCAGCAGTCCGAGGTTCGCCCGGGTGCACGCATCTCCCGGCGGCTAGGTGGCATTCCCTTTCCATGGGGAAAAAAAAAAAAAAAAAAAAAAAAAAAAAGAGAGTGGGAGGGAGGGAGAAAGGGGACAAGGGAGGAAAGAGAGGGAGAAAGGAGGGAAAGAGGGGAAAAGAAGGAAAGGGAAAAAACGGGGGGAAAGGGAGAAAAAGGGGGGAAAACGGGGAGAAGGGGGAGGGGGATGGGGAGCGAAGGGAGACGGGGGGGTGGGCAACCTATTTAAAGGATGCGTGGGGAGGTGCTAAAGGGAAAGGGCGTTGAGGGCTGACGGCTCCGGCGGGGCCGGGGTCGTGGCCCGGAGGCGTGACCGACCGTCTGCCCGCAGGGCTCCCGGCAGGCGGAGCGGGCGGGCCGGCTGCTGGAGTGCGTCCTGGAGAGGGCGCGGGGCTGTGGCGAGCGGCCGCCGCCGGTGTGGCACAGCACCCTCTCCGTCGTGCAGCGGCACTGCCCCGGCTACCGGCCGCCACAGGTGGGTGCGGGGCCGGGGCGGGGAGGCAGTCCTGCCGCGGGGAGGCCCGGGACCGGTGCCGGGAGCTCCGAGACGCTAACGCGTGTGCGGTGGCAGGGCGCCGCCGCCGGGAAGGCGCGCCGAGGTCCGTGCGACGAGAGCAAGGCCCGGGAGCTGATGGCGGTGTGGAGAAGCTACATCAATTTGGGATAGGTGGCTTTTGGGGGGTGTGGCTTTTTATTGTTTCCCTTCCACCGGACTTTGCTGAGTATTTATTGTCTGTCGTGCAGTCATCGCAACTCAGTCATCCTGCGGGTTGCCTTTTTTACATATAATTTATTAAAAATCAATCAAACAAACACCACCTTCGGCAGTACAGCGGTTGTTGGTTCGGGTAGCCTCTAACGGCGGCAGCGCAGCCCACCGGGATGTGCCGTCGGAGGCCGCTTCACCGAGCGCCCTGCTGCCTTGCTGCGTGCCTCTGCGGCGGGGCTGCCCCGCACCCAGAGCCTGAGCCGGGTCCGGTGCTTTGTGAGGGGAACGGGGCGGGGGGAGGAGAAGAATAAAAGGAAAAAAACGAGCAGTCGTGGCTGTGGGGAGTATTTGTAGAGGCGTTGGCGGGTGACGGTCCCCTGCGTGCCCTGACGGCCGCCGCGGGGCCCTCGGGCGGTCTTCGCTTGGTACCGCGCCCGCCGGGTTGGCGGCGCTGGCGCTCCCCTCCGCGCCTCACCGGGCAAACCCCCGTCAGGAGCGGGGGCTCAGGGGCAGGATCCCCGCCGGGTGAGCGCGGTGCCGCCGGAGTGCGTCGCCCCGGTAGCGGAACTGAGACGGCTGCGGGGACCGCTTTCGGCGGCGCACGCCGGGGTGGTGGGGGGGAGGAGTGCCGGGCGGGCTGGCCGGAAGCGGGAGGGGGGACGCTTCCTGCGGCGGACGGCAAGCGCGTGCGGGAACGATGGCGCGTGAGGGTGGTGGGCTGTTCGCCGGTTTCCGCGTGCTTGGCCGTTTCAGCGGCCACGTCCCACACGTCCTGCGCTACCACGGCCGCCACCGCGAGTTCTACCTGGCCACCGCCGTCGGGTGCAGCATCCACACCTACAATGTGAGTACACGGACCCCCAGTGCCCTCTCTCCTTTCCCCGGCCTTCTTCCCCGCCGGGCGGCCGGGCTGCCTCGCCGCTCTCTGGCGTGTGGCCTTGGGGAGGCCGGGGCCGCGCGAGGCGACCCGTACAGGCGTGGAACAGAGCTGGGCCGCCGCCTCTTCCTCTTCCCTCCGCTCCAGGGCCTCGCTATCGTGAGGCGGTAGCGTGTGAGGAGGGCCGCGGCGCCCCGGTACCAGGCCTCGGCGGCGCGCGGGGTGGCGCGCCGGCGGGTGGCTGGCAGGCAGGCAGGCAGGCAGCGGGTGAAACAGGCCGGATCGGGCGTGTTTAGCTGTGCGAGCAGCCCGGGCGGGTGCAGCACAGCCCATCCATTGGGCACGGGATCCTAGGTGTTGAAGCTTTCCCGTCGTTGCTGGATAAACCAAGGCTCACCAGTTTGACTAGTTGCGGTTTAGCATTTGAAGGGGTACAATTTTGGGGGGCAATCCATTAGATCGTATTAAAACTTCTCCTGTACAGAAACTGGAGAGCATAATTCAGTTCTGCGAGATGAAAGCTTGTGATATTGACTCGCCTCTTGCTGTGTGATAAAAGCATTTTCAGCGTATAGAAAACAGTAACAAAACAGAACTGAATCAAGTGATTATAGTGAGCAGCAGAATGCAGACAGCATAGATCTTCTGTGCTTTTATGGTAGTCTTTTAGTGCTCACTCCTGTCAGTCCTATCCATAGACTTCAAACTAAAATAGTAATGATCATCACTGAGCAAATTCTCTGTGAACAGAGATAAGATAATAACATACTGTGGTTGTAGTGGAAATAAAATAGCAGAGATGATGCGAAAACAAATTTGGCCAAGCTCTGCAAAGTGTCTAAACACATATTTAGTTTCCTGTGCATGAGGCTAAAGTATATTAAGCAGCATAACTTATTGTTGCTGCATGGTTGTCTTTTGGCAAATACATTGTCCCATTCCTTTTGACCTGCTGCCTGTGGGCTTTCCTGTAGATACTGTTGTAAACTAAGATGAATAAATTTTTTGTCTTGTGAGGCATACAAATTTCTTATCTAGGTTGGTTCCTAGAACTTTGAATTTATGTTTATAGCAAATCATTGCAACCAATCACTAAAAATGCCTTTTCAATACTTTCATTGCAGGTGAAGAAGCTTGGTATTGTTGCTGTGAGTAAGTATGCAGAGATTGTTCATTCCTGGGTTGTTTTTTTTTTTAACACATCTGACATCTGAACTTGACTCAAAAATTGAAAATTAATTGGATATATTAATATTTACACTGAAATATGTTGAAAGGAGTCTCAGAAATATCAGCTATCAGTTTGGAAATAAGACTGCTATTGCAACTGTAACTTAGTTCTCTTAGGGATATACCTTGTGAACCTCCTATTCTTTTCATCTTGATCTTCCAAGAACACCCCTAGGCCTTAAGGAGTGAGCAGTGAATAAAGGTGTTAATTCCAGATACCTTTTTTTGTTGGTTTTGTGGTTACTAGAAGGCTGTGTTATAGGAGAAAAATAATTACAGGAACAGAACAGGTGTGGATGGGACTAAAACTCTTCAGGGAATGTTAAAAATTGGCTGGACCGCTGGATACAAAGGATATAGATTGATGATTTGACATCCAGTTGGCAGTTGTTAGCAAAGCGTAGCACCGTAGGTGTCAACGGCAGGGCCCATGTTGTTCAGCACCTTTACCAGCAGCCTGGTGATGAGGCAGCATGCACTCTCAGTAAAAATTTGCAGACGATACTATGTTAGGAGGAGTAGCTGACACCCATAATGGCAAAGCTTCAGTCCGGGGAGGTGTTGCAAAATGCTCCGCCTGGGCCAACAGAAACCTCGCCAAGTTCAGCAAGGGCAACTGCAGAATCTTGCACCTGGGACAGAACAAGCCGGGAACTGACTGGCTGTGTAGCATCCTGCTGAAAAGGAGCTGGGGCTCTGCTGGTGCCAGGTTGAATGTGGACCAACAATGCAGTAACTGTGAATAAGGCAGGCTGTGTACTAAGCTACGTTAGGAATGTGGCCAGCAGATCAGGGAAAGTTGTTATTCTCCCGTACTTCATGCTGGTGAGGCCATACCTGGACTGCGATAGCCAGTTCGTGTGGTTCTCCCCCTCCCATCGCTCCCCTTTCTCTTTCAGGAGGGATGCCGAGGAACTGGGGAGTGTCAGGGGCCTACAGCACACAGTATGAGAAGAGACGTTGAAGTAACTGGATTTGTTTAGTCTTGTGAAGGGAAAAATATGGGGTGACCCAGAGGCAGCCTGTTACCTGAAGGGCAGTTATGAACATGGCAGAGCTGAACTTGTGGTGGGAATGGTAGGCAGAGTAACAAGGGGCAACAGCAATAGATTGCTGCTTGAGAGGGTCACAGTGGTGGTTAGGAAAAATGGCCCTGACTAAGAGGCAACTGTAGTAGAGTGTAGAGCTTGAGCGACTTCCCTAGAAATTTTCAAGACTCAGCTGGGCATAGCTGCAGTTAACCGGATCTGGGTTAACTGGTCATAATCCATCTTTGGGAGAAACTGGGTGGGAGGATGAACTAGATGATTTCCAAAGGTCCCTTCCAACCAACATTTAGATGATTGAGTGAGATGCACGCTGTCTTAAAAAGTAGTTCTTTTACTTCTGTATACCACAAAGTTTTTACACAGACCTCATAAAGCAAAATACTTTTCATTGACAGAGCACCAATAAACTTGAGAATAAATAACTGTCACACAACCAGGACTTGATTTAGAAGATCGGCAGTTAATGGTTACAGCTGTAAGCACATTAATGTAACTTCTGTTTTCAGCTTACAAAGTTCTAAAAACATTGCGTATTCTGTGAAATCCTTTTCAGTGGGCTACATCTTCTTACAGACATAATCATGGAGGCTTTTTGAGAAACTGAGATCTTTAGCTACAAAATTTGTTTGAAAAATAAACAATGTGCCTCTTATAGAATCATAGAATGTCCTGAGTTGGAAGGACCCATAAGGATCATCGAGTCCAACTCCTGGCTCCACACAGGACCAGCCGAATCAGAGCATATGACTGAGAGCGTTATCCAGATGCTTCTTGAACTCAGTCAAGCTTGGTGCTGTGACCCCTTCCCTGGGGAGCCTGTTCCAGTGCCCGACCACCCTCTCAGTGAAGAACCTTTTCCTGATATCCAACCTAAACCTCCCCCGTCGCAGCTTCATTCTGTTCCCTCGGGTTCTATCACTGGTCACCAGAGGGAGGAGATCAGCGCCTGCCCCCTCGCTCCCCCTCGTGAGGAAGCTGTAGGCCCCGATGAGGTCTGCCCTCAGTCTCCTCTTCTCTAGGCTGAACAAACCAAAGGACTTCAGCTTCTCCTCATATGTGTTCCCCTCTAGACCCTTCACCATCTTTGTTGCCCTCCTTTGGACACTCTCCAATAGTTTTATGTCCTTTTTGTACTGTGGCGCCCAAAACTGCATGCAGTACTCGAGGTGAGGCCGTGCCAGCACAGTGTAGAGTGGGATAATTGCTTTCCTAGGTGGGCTAGCAATGCCGTGCTTGATGCACCCCAGGATACAGTTGGCCTTCCTGGCAGCCTGGGCACCCTGTTGACTCCTGTTCGACTTGCTGTCGACCAAGACCCCCACGTCCCTTTCAGCATCGCCCAGTCTGTATGTATAGCCAGGGTTGCCCCTTCCCAGGTGCAGAATCTGGCACTTGCCCTTGTTAAACCTCATGCGGTTGGTGATTGCCCAGTTCTCCAATCTGTCCAGATGTCTCTGCAAGGCCTCTCCACCCTCGATGGAATCAACAGCTCCTCCCAGTTTGGTGTCATCTGCAAACTTGCTCATGACACCTTCTAGCCCTACATCCAAGTCATTTATGAAAACATCAAAAAGAACTGGCCCTAAAATTCTAACATAAACTCTCTGTTCAGTGTTGTTGGTTTATGGATGTTATGTGGTTTGTGCTCTGAACTTTTTAATTGAGGTGTGTGTAAAACTCTTGGCATAAGCAGACTTGCACACAGCTCATGTGGAGTACCAGGTATCTGTAACCTGACTGTAGGTCTAAGTCACTTCAGAGGTGCTATCAGAAGATGTCTAACATGTTCCAACAAATGGAACCTCTCATGAAATGCAACCCTTTTTCTTAGTTTAGTTCTTCCCATCGAAGCTGTGCTGCTGTACAGCAAAAGGTACAGGATTCTTTGGGTCTGATAGTAATGCATAATACAAAACAACATTGTGAGGAAGACTGCTGTGTGATCATGTAAGTTTGTATCATAGGCGCAGTCCCACAGTGACTGATTTTTTAGCTGGTGTGTCTCTGTACAATAGTTAAGTGCTGTGATTTGCATTTTTATGTTTCCCTAGATTGAGAGTATTTTTCTTTAGAGTATTTTTTTCAGTTTTCTACCATTTGGGACCACACCAGCAGCTTCTCAGTGTGGTCTGGAGCTTTGACTCTCTGACCATTTGAGGTAGTGAAGTAGCAGATGACAATAGTAGATACTCTTTCTGAACCAGTCACAAGGTGGGGAGTGGGGTGTATTCTTAGAGCAGTAAATTCCTGGTGTTTTCAGCTGTAATCAGGGAACGGATACAGGAGTGGGTCACTAGCTTCCAGGCCTGCAGAGTGGCTTAACCTAACAGGCATCGCTAATGCTGAGACTTTAATTTATCATCTGTTTCCAGTCCAGCTGGCTGTGGGGCTCTGACAGTCCACAGAAGTGTTATGTTGGGATAACTTCTTTATAAGCTCTCATGAAGCTAATATGTGCCTTTACTTACAGTGATAATTGAGTAGAGTAGTAGTAAGTGTTTTTCAAAAGAACCACCTTGTGATCTATCAATCTGATGTTACGTATGTTGTTGTTACTGATGTGATGTTATTTATGGCAATATTTGCATTCATCTGAAATGTGTGCATTTCTCTTAAGAAGTTCAACAGGAGAGCTTTCTTGGGTCATAATGGTAAACAAATACACTGTTAGGCTTTCTCTTTTGTTATGAACCTGAAACTTCCTGAACTTTTCTTCTGTTTGATTAACAGGTAATGCTTTGCCACAAGACATTACATGTTTGGCAGCAGACCGCATGTTGATATTTGCTTCATACGACAATATTCTCCATGCTTTTGCCAGGAACAAAGAGGTTTTTATTAGTTTACTTGTTGCTTAGTAGTACAAAACAGTTGTGTAGTGTTGTGTTTTCAAGAGAGTTAATTTTCTACAAATGTCTATTTCTATAGATGTTCAGTACCTTCCATTTTAGGGAAACAAAAACTGTAGAAGGAGAAACAAAAAGCTTAAAATAGGAGAATGTGAGAGTAAATTCTGTAATGGCTGACCTGTGTTTAATGTGTTTAATGTATTCATTATAATAAGTAGTTACTTAAAGATATGAAATAAATTGTTAATTCACATAAATTAAATAAAATTAACTAAATATTTTTAATTATTTAGTGTAAAATATTTTTGCCAACAGTTTTAAATATCAGAGAAAATTGCGTATCTTCCACTTAGTTGTGTGGCCTTTCCTGTATTTTATGTAAACTTGTTGCTGACATATGTTAGCTGTCCTCAAGTATTATGTTAGCATGATATGCTATCTGAACAGCTTATATTGAAAACATTTCTATTTTGAAATTATAGGTGGTTCATACCTATGAAGGTCACAAGGCAAGGATACACCTTCTGCAGCCTTTTGGTGATCATGTCATCTCTGTGGATGTTGATAATGTTCTTATTGTTTGGGATATACAGTCAGAAGGTGAGAGACACTTTAATTTTGTTACTATTTTGTAGGATAGCATTGTTAAACATTCAGTAATTTGAAAAAAGGATTTTTTTAAATGCACCTGTTCAGAAGTATTTTATTCTTAAAAAAAGAAAAAAATCCTTAAATGATGGTGCTACTTAAATGGTAATCTGAAGTTCTAATCCTGTAATAATTTTTCATGAATGGATCCTGCACCACATGCACAGTTAAAACCCAGTAAGGTTCCATATAGTTGTAGAGAGATATGCTTATATGGAAAGTGCATTTTAGTGTTTCATTTTCTGGTAAAGACTGGTACAGCAGCTTTGGCACCATCTCTGAAATCCTGTAGTTTCTTGATATTTACGAGTCTGGGTAAGACTAAATTCTTAGGAATAATCTTTTGATTGTGTCAGCATCTTTTAATGCCATTGTAAAGTGCCTTATGACATGGTGCTTCGGTGGCCTGATGTTTTTTTCTTCAGAAAGCATTCTTATTGGTGTGCCCAATGTCATTCCCTGGATGTGAGGACTTGAAAGTGGCTGCAAACAGACTTTAGAGATTTGAAGTTGCTATAACAAACAAAAGGCATGCTAATCAGATGAGGTGTTTTGCTCAGGCAGGAGCAGGAATCCTTCAGAAAGATAGAAATCACTACAGTTTTGCCAGCATTGTTGTGCTAGGTAGGCTTATAGGGAAAAAATATACCTTCAAGCCAACAGATGTTATAACGTAAACAAGTTTAGCCTGTCCTGTTACGCATTAGCTAATGCTTTAATGTGAGAAACACCGGTTGTGGGATTTGTACAGAGTAAGCATCAATTCTGCCTTTACGTTTGCCAAGGGATGGCAAGCCTTCAGATTTGTAGAGGTAGCCACGCTAACACTGTTTCTTACTTTTTTTGCAGAGGAATATCTTCAAGTGGATTTTGATAAGGCCACTTTTGCAGTTTCTGCAGTTCTGCATCCCAGCACCTATTTGAATAAAATTCTCCTTGGGAGTGAACAAGGGAGCTTGCAGCTATGGAATATAAGATCCAAGTAAGAGTTTTAATAACTTGGATATACTTCATGCTCCAAGTAGTTTCATATGCAACAAATAATACTTCTAAGTACAGTAGTTTTTGAACATGGAATCTTTTACTGCGTCCTCTGGCACAAGTTTTCACTTGGTCTATCTCCAGGAACAAAGAATGCTGCTGCTCCCTGAATGCTGATGCCTTTCAAGCTGCGTGTTGTTTACTCTCCCTGCAAAATACCAGGGATTGTTCAGGAATTTTCTTTTATTACTTTTTTTTTATTATTTGTTGGAATCACGTACCTTTCCCATGAAAATAATTAAAATAGTAGTAAATGCATGTTTAGGCCTTCTGCCCCCCTTCTTCCAAGCTTAATTTTTTGGTTGTTGTGGGTCCAAGGAAGTACTGGCAGGTAACGTGGAGGTAATTACTAGCATTTGATTCTTGTACTCAGATAAGAGATGTGTAGACCTGTAGTTGTCTCTGAGCATGTCCCAGTAGAGCACCATCCATAATGGCAATATTTCATGCGTACCATGATCAGCTGCTTTTCTACTCTCAAAAGTTACAGTGAGCTTCCCTACATGTTAACGTACATACTGCAAATAGGTGTTAACTAAGTTTGCATAGTTCAGTGTTTTAGTCTCATAACTACTGTATACTTTCAGTGATATCATTGCTAATTTTTTTGTTTCATATTCTAATGTTTTGGAGATGCCGTATATGCTGTATAAATCGGGAAATAAGAATAACCTAAAATACAGAAAAGTAAATGTCTCTACTCATAGTACTCTTATGTCTCTTCAATGCCTGTCAGTATCTGAGATGTAATACATCCTAGATGACAAAAAGTCTTCCTTAGATGGCTCTGTTTCTCTTTTAATTATGTAAAAACTTATGGGACTTTTGTTGCTCTTTTAGCAATGTTGTTGGGTTATGCAATTTTTGGTTTTGACTGTTTGTTCCCTACATAGATTATTTTGTAGATAGGTATGGGCACAATTAGACAAAAAAAATAAATTGGAAGAACCGAGGGGAAAGTTTGATGGTGTCTGGCAAGAAAGCAAAGTGAGAGGTGGTAACACATGGCTGCTAGTAGTCTTTCAAGAATGACAACCTATATCTGTGGTGATGGATTAGTTTTTTTAATCACGTCTGTTCTTAAATACTGTCTTTAATTTCACCCTTAGTAAGTACTGCATGACTGCCTTCTCAGTGAACAGTCCTGCTTCACAGTTTGATTGTTCCCATTTCTAAAAGAAACAAGACGGGGTGTGCTTGTAGTATGTATTAGTGTCATAATTTAGGGAAGTTACTCTGCAAATGGAGGATTTGTTTTTGTTAGAAGCTGGACCAAGACTGGCTTTTTATGTTGATGTTAGGAATTCTGAAGAGCTGTGCCAGAGCAACCGGTGTAGAAGGGGTCTTCCTCCCTATTTGTTGTATGTAATTATGTCACCTTTGAGATATTAATGCATGACACAAACTTTTTTAATAAAAATTAACCATCAGTTTTACTCTTAACCTTATTTATTAGTATCACAGGTTTTGGGTTTTTTTTTTTCCTTTTAACTGATTTATAAGGAGAGAAAACTGTCATACTTTTCTGTGTAAGTGCATATAAAACATCCATTTTACTGTGGAAAATCCCCAAGGGTTAATTGATTTATGTTTTTTGATTGTTTATTTTCCAGCAAACTCTTATACTCGTTTCCAGGATGGCAGTTAGCAGTCACAGCTCTTGAACAAGTTAGTATTTTTGATATCTTATTTTCTTACATAACTGGTCAAGAACAGCAGGCAAAATGTTATTGTTTAAAATTACAGCAATAAAGATGACTTGTATTCTGTCTAGGTAATTTAATAACCATCACTTGAGCATTTTAGACATTGAAGAGAAGTAGACTTGAAGGCTTCTTATCTGCCCTTCATCTGGTCCTAGTTTTGTTTCATTTAGCATCTTAGCTGTTTTGTGTTCATCACGGTTGTAGCCTTTATTCACTGAATGATGTAATGAATTCACAGAAACCATTTGTTTACAAGATGCATGTGTATCATGTAACTTCTGTTACACTGGTAGCTTTTTGCTAAATTTATTTTGCTTTGGAGGTTAATAAAATATAGATTTTGCTGATTCAAGAAAAGATTTTGTAATTGTATTTGCTATATTTTTGTAGATGCAAAAATTAATTCAAACTTATTGGTAGTATTGATGACAGCTTTGCAAATGGTCTGGAGTTGTCTTGGATAAAACTTGGAAATATGGGGGGGGTGGCAAGGTGTATAATGGGCTTCTAGAACTCTTGAAAACTTCAAGTGAGGTGTTAAAGGAGTTCCAGCTTCTGGAAACAGAATTGTTTCATGCAATGGAGACTAAGCGCAAAATCTTGCATCTCTCATTTTTTCTTTATATTTATCAGATGTTCAGTTGTGCATTAAGGTAATATAGAGAGAAGGATCTCATGCGAGATGCCTTATTTGTTTCTTTACTATAGATCCATTGTCTTGTACATGTTGGTATTAGTAGTGTAGCAAAAAGCTTTTCCTTTTTCATTTTAGTTGCTATTCAATTTTTCTTGCAGGCTCCAGCAGTGGATGTTGTTGCAGTCGGTCTTGTATCTGGTCATATCATTGTACATAACATTAAGTTTGATGAAACTCTGATGAAATTTCAACAAGACTGGGGTCCCATCACAGCAATATCTTTTCGTACAGGTAAGCCTTAGCATTTTTAGTGAAAATATGTATAACATCACGAAAACTAAGTGGAAGGTAGGAAAATATGTTTTGATAAAGCATTTCAGAATTGAAATTTGGGCTGAGAGTTTTAGTTTTCAAAGGCTGCAGATAATCTAGAAAAGTTACCAGTAGGTAAGGGGGATCATGCATCTTCATCATACTGGCTGTTTTACAGCATTTTCTTGTGTACTGACTCAGTGCGCAGGAAGTGTGGCATACAGTACTCCTTTTTCAAAGAAAAGTGAGACAGTTTATGCTTACAGTGTGCCAAGAGCTAGCACAGTACACAGTTATCAGAGTTAGTGCAGAGTAATCAGTACACTGTAAGTTAGTATCCAGACCTACTTGTCAGTAGTGTGTCTTCCCCCTCTGTAATAAAGTTAGAATGTTAATAGTTGGGTGACTACTGAATGGCTGTTACTGGGAACACTGCTTATATTCACAGCTTTTTTTTTTTGTCTAAGCAGCATGTACTAATTACTAAAGCTAGTTACTTTAATTTGGATCCTGCCTACAGAGCTGTTGATACTGAATCTAATCTCTCATTTGAATAGACAAACTAGCAAATCTTAACAGAATATAGATTCATGCAGACCCTGTTGAGGAAGAATGCTACTGGAGGGACTTCTGAGAAGTGGAAAGAGTGCCTTGTTGTGTCAGCCATTTAGCTCAAAATGTTACTGCAGTTAAATAACTTCCATTGCCTGCTTGAATGTGTGGCTTTCAGATGTTCTCTAACCTCTCTATTTTCCTGTCTTTATAGGTAGGAAATTTAGTGTGAATATAATCTGATTGTTTTGAACTCATGCACTCATTTTAGTCTTTGAGTAAAGTGCTCTTCATTTAAATTAAAATGAGCTCAGCAAATGTCCATATCTGTGAAGCTTTACTAAAGAAGAAAATCATTGAATGAATCATAGAATCATAGAATGGTTTGGGTTGGAAGGGACCTCAGAGGTCATCTAGTTCCAATACCCCTGCCATGGGGAAGGGACACCCTCCACTAGACCACGTTGCCCAAAGCCCCATCCAACCTGGCCTTGAACACTTCCAGGCATGGGGCATCCACAACCTCTCTGGGCAACCTGTTCCAGTGCCTCACCACCCTCAAAGTGAAGAATTTCTTCCTAACATCTAATCTAAATCTCCCCTCTTTTAGCTTAAACCCATTACCCCTTGTCCTCTCACTACACTCCCTGATAAACAGTCCCTCTCCAGCTTTCCTGTAGGCCCCTTTAGGTACTGAGAGGCCACAATTAGGTCTCCCCGGAGCCTTCTCTTCTCCAGGCTGAACAATCCCAACTCTCTCAGCCTGTCCTCATAGCAGAGGTGCTCCAGCCCTCTGATCAACTTTGTGGCCCTCCTCTGGACTCGCTCCAACAGCTCCATGTCTTTCTTGTAGTGGGGATGCCAGAGCTGGACGCAGTACTCTAGGTGGGGTCTCTTGAGAGCAGAGGGGCAGAATCACCTCCCTTGACCTGCTGGTCACTCTTTTTTTGCTGCAGCCCAGGACATGGTTGGCTTTCTGGTCTGCAAGCGCACACTGCTGGCTCATGCTGAGCTTTTCATCAATCAACACCCCCAAGTCCTTCTCCTCAGAGCTGCTCTCAATAAATTCTCCACCCAGCCTGTAGTTGTGCTTGGAATTGCACCAACCCACATGCAGGACCTTGCATGTGGCCTTGTTGAACTTCATGAGGTTTGCATGGGCCTACCTCTCCAGCCTGTCAAGGTCCCTCTGGATGGCCCTAGGCCTGTTTGGTATAGTTATTTATGATGTGTGTAATTGCAAATTGGAAACTGGCTTTTTCTTTTTATGGGAGCAAAAAGATTAGTTACCAATTATGCAGGATATGTGGTGGAATTTTTCTTCATACGATAAGTTTTAAAACTTACTTGAATATTTGTAGGATGTTTTTAGAAGTTAGTATGATGTGTTTATCTACTTAGTATTAGACAGGATAGAGTAAATAGAACGAAATTAGAAATTCTGTGAATTAAGCTTTTAATTATTGCTTAGAATGATTGAATAAACATGCAGTCAACCTGTGGAATTTATTTCTGCAAGCTCTTGAGCCAAAGACTTAAGATTTTAATAAAGGACTGATAACTTCTGGAGTGGTGATACAGTAGCTCTCACATCCTGAAGTGTGAAGGCTAATAAGTTTGGGGAAGAATCTGGGGTGTAGAGCAACTTTTGAAAATGGTGCAGGTACAGTATCTCTTGTGCTTTCAAGAAAAACCTCTAGCATCTGCTGCTGGATTTAGATATATTTATTGTTACCTGATACGAAAAAAAATCCTGGTTTTATTATCAGTGATCTTTCTTTTCTGTTTGAAATACTACAATATTTCAGTTAAAACATATCTTATTTTTAGAATCAGCTTGAGATTTTTTTCTTGTGATTGTAGCCTTTTCTTCCATCAGTTTTAAGATGTGAGAAATCAATAAGGATGAGCTGAATGTCAATAAGGAAACTTTTTTTTTTTGAGCAGATGGACACCCAGTAATGGCAGCTGGTAGCCCAATTGGACACATTGCTTTGTGGGATCTAGAAGAGAAGAAACTAATGTGTCAGATGCAAGATGCCCATTCCACAGCAATAGCTGGTATGTCGTTTGTCCCTGGAGAGCCGCTTCTTATAACTAATGGTGCTGATAACGCTATACGGGTAAGTTACAATAGATGCTGCTATCTGCTGTTACTTTTTTTTTTCTCTTGTAGTCCTCCAAAGTGTAAATGTTTCATTTGGATTGAAGTAGCATTTTTCAAATGAAACAAGTACAACAAAACTCAAGTTACCAAAGTTGCTGGCTCTCAGTTGATCTGTAGTGGGGCAGATTAAGGATTTGCTACCATGATGTCATTGCTTCATGTATTGCTTCATTATCTCCTTGAAGAACAAAGCTTTGGATTCACTTTTCCAGACCCACACTTTATATCCTGATGCACTATCTTAAATCTTGATCTATTTTTATAATGTTCTGGATCATCAGCAGTTGCTGTTGATAAAAGTCCTGTGTGCTACCTGTCCTCTGATGGCATTAGCCTTTAGTGGAGGGGCAGAATGAACAGTGGGAAACAATCAGCTGCCGTGGTGGAAACTTCTAGAATTTTAGGATCAAAATGAAAGCTGGCTAAACCTGTTCCACTGCCAAGAGGTGTAATTGTTGGCAGGGCAATGTTTATCAGCTTCATTTTTCTCCTTTTTTGGGGGAGGCAGGTGTGGATTTTTGATGGACCTGGTGGTACAGGACGTGTATTGAGAAGCCGAATGGGACATAGTGCACCACCAACAAAAATCAGATACCATGGGCAAAATGGAGAGCAAATTCTTAGTGCAGGTATGAATTCTCATTCTTATTCAGTCTGATTTCCTGCTATGATAAAGAAAACATGCAGAGCTAAGTGTCTTTGTTTTATTAATACAATAGATTATATTTTATGAGTTATGTATGTGTATTTATGAAACATAGCAAGTGATTAGTGTAGACTGTATCATTTATTACTGTATCAAACTGTTTCATGGTTTCCCTAGAGGAACATTTATCAGCGGGTAGGCTGAAAAGTAGTTAAAAGCAGAAAAGCTTATGAGCTGCTTTTGTCATCTGTATTATATGCTTGATGAATAGAAGTTCTTCAGTTACGTCCTAAGGAACTATAAGCTGGTCAAAATGAAAGCCTGCAACAACTAGGGAAATTCTATTGTGACAGGGAAAAAATAAGCAGCTTTATGCACTTAGTAACTTAGAGGAGCCACTCCATTTTTCCCACTAGTTGGAGCGAGCTTTGTGGGTTGCAATGTCTTTGTAATTTCTTACAGCTCAATTGTGTTTGTAATACATATTCCCAAGGTCGCTTGTTACCAAGATACTAATCTAAAAATGTAAAAATATGTAAGTGACTACCCTTCCTTAGAAACTAGCATATTTAAAAATCTATAAATAGACCCCTTAGGAAATTCAGTACTAGATCAGATTGTTTTGTAGCCCAGAACACTTCAGTAATGGAATAATAGAGACTCTTCACCTCATCTTTAATTACTCTGAAGTAATCATAGAATCATAGAATGGTTTGGGTTGGAAGGGAGGGTTTATAGAGGGTTTATTTATTGTATTACCATACATTTTGCCTAAAAATTACAAGCATGTCTCTCATTGTCCTATAGTGGATTGATTCACTCCCAGCCTGTAATTTTAATCATGATTTAAATTCAGTAGGAAGAAAAATTTAATTTAATGTTGACTTTGTTTTTTAGTTGTCCCTTACAGTTGCTTTATTGAACAGTATTTCTCAGTTACTGGTAAAGATTGTGGTAAAAGGATGGTTTCGAAATTAAAACCAGTGTTTGTGGTAAATTTTCTAGCCATTGTCTACTGTGTGCAAAAGGTATCGGTGTAACTGATACATGTTCTGGTATTTATGGGTTTAGTGTTTGTATATTTTATGTTGAAAGTGATGAATCATGGAATGGTTTGGAAAGGACCTCAAAGGTCATCTAGTTCCAACCCCCCTGCTGTGGGCAGGGACACCCTCCACTAGACCACGTTGCCCAAAGCCCCATCCAACCTGGCCTTGAACACTTCCAGGCATGGGGCATCCACAACCTCTCTGGGCAACCTGTTCCAGTGCCTCACCACCCTCAAAGTGAAGAATTTCTTCCTAACATCTAATCTAAATCTCCCCTCTTTTAGCTTAAACCCATTACCCCTTGTCCTCTCACTACACTCCCTGATGAACAGTCCCTCTCCAGCTTTCCTGTAGGCCCCTTTAGGTACTGAGAGGCCACAATTATGTCTCCCCGGAGCCTTCTCTTCTCCAGGCTGAACAATCCCAACTCTCTCAGCCTGTCCTCATAGAAGAGGTGCTCCAGCCCTCTGATCAACTTTGTGGCCCTCCTCTGGACTCGCTCCAACAGCTCCATGTCTTTCTTGTAGTGGGGATGCCAGAGCTGGACGCAGTACTCTAGGTGGGGTCTCCTGAGAGCAGAGGGGCAGAATCACATCCCTTGACCTGCTGGTCCTTCTCCTCAGGGCTGCTCTCAATCTGTTCTCTGCCGAGCCTGTAGTTGTGCTTGGGATTGCGCCGACCCACGTGCAGGACTTTGCACTTGGCTTTGTTGAACTTCATGCAGTTCGCAGGGGCCTACCTCTCCAGCCTGTCAAGGTCACTCTGGATGGCATCCCTTCCCTCCAGCATGTCAACCGCACCACACAGCTTGGTGTCGTTGGCAAACTTGCTGAAGGTGCACTTGTCCATGTCACCAACAAAGATGTTAAACTGTGTCGGTCCTGGTACTGACCCCCGAGGAATGCCACTCATCGCTGATCTCCACTAGGACATTGAGCCATTGACCACAGCTCTGAGTTCAACCATCCAGCCAATTCCTTATCCATCCATCGAATCCATGTCTCTCCAATTTAGAGACAAGGATGTCATGCAGGACAACGTCAAATGCTTTCCACAAGCCCAGGTAGATGACGTCTGTTACTCCTCCCTTGTCCACCAACACTGTAACCCTGTCACAGAAGGCCAGTAAATTTGTTAGGCACAATTTGCCCTTAGTGAAGCCATGTTGGCTGTCACCAGTCACCTCCTTATTATCCATGTGCCTGAGCATAGTTTCCAGGAGGATCTGCTCCATGAGCTTGCCAGGCACAGAGATGAGACTGACCGTTCTAGTTCCCGGGGTCTTCCTTTTTTCCCTTTTTAAAAATGGGGGTTATGTTTCCCCTTTTCCAGTCAGCGGGAACTTCGCCAGACTGCGCCACGACTTCTCAATTGTGATGGAGAGTGGCTTGGCCACTTCATCTGCTGGTTCCCTCGGGACCCATGGATGCATCTCATCAGGTCCCAGAGACCTGTGCACCTTCAGGTTCTTTGGATATTCTCGAACCTGATCTTCTCCTGCGGTGGGAGGTTCTTCATTCTCCCAGTCCCTGCCTTTGCCTTCTGTGACCTGGGCAGTGCGGCTCAAGCACTTGCCAGTGAGGACTGAGGCAAAACAGTTGTTGAGTGCCTCAGCCTTCTCCATATCCTGGGTAACCAGGTCTCCTGTTTCATTCCGGAGGGGGTCCACATTTTCCCTCGTCCTCCTTTTATCACTGACATACCTATAGAAACTTTTCGTGTTTTCCTTAATGAATCTGGCCAGATTTAATTCTATGAGGGCTTTGGCTTTCCTAAGCTGATCCCTGGCTGCTCGGACAGTTTCTCTGTATTCCTCCCAGGCTACCTGCCCTTGCTTCCACCCTCTGTAGACTTCCTTTTTTTTGTTTGACTTTGCCCAGGAGCTTCTGGTTCATCCATGGGGGCCTCTTGGTGTTTTTGCATGACTTCCTCTTTGTTGGGATGCATCGCTCCTGAGCTTGGAGGAGGTGATCCTTGAATACTAGCCAGCTGTCTTGGGCCCCTCTTCCCTCCAGGGCTTTGTCCCATTCTACTGAGCAGGTCCCTGAAGAGGCCAAAGTCTGCTCTCCTTAAATCCAGCCAAGGCTGCCCTTGAGCTTCACATTCCCCAGCAGCCCCTCCTTGTTGGTGAGAACAAGGTCCAGAATGGCACCTCTTGTCATTGGCTCCGTTATCACTTGGAACAGGAATTTATCATCAGCGCATTCCAGGAACTTCCTCAATTGCTTGTGCCCTGCTGTGTTGCCCCTCCAACAGATAGTGGGGGTGGTTGAAGTCCCCCATGAGGACCAGGGCTTGTGTACATGAGGCTGCTCCTATCTGCCTGTAGAGGGCCTCATCTGCTCAGTCTCCCTGGTCAGGTGGCCTGTGGCAGACCCCCTCTATGATGTCCCCTGCCCTCCCTTTAATCGTAACCCATAAGCTCTTGGTCGACTCCTGATCCATTCCCAGGAGAGCTCCATGCACTCCAGCTGGTCATTGACATAGAAGGTGACACCCCCTCCTCAGCTCCCCTGCGTGTCCTTCCTAAAGAGCCTGTATCATTCCATCCCAACACGCCAGTTATAGCAGCCATCCCACCACGTCTCCGTGATGCCAGTAAGATCATAGCGCTGCAACCAAAATTGTCTTCATGGGCAACATTTGAAAACATTGCACTAAATTTTGATGAATATTACACCTAATACAGCACAGCAATACACTGCTAAACTCACCTGTGATAAAATCTCTTACTGGTCGTCCAGCTAGTAACTTGGATTCAAGAACTAGTTACTTGACAGTAATTCCGCTCACACCAGATGAACCACAATAACAATCAAGAGTTGTTAACAGATCCTCACATTTGCTTTTGCACCTTACTGCTTTGTTAATTGTACTGAAACATATGGAGAGGGCAGAGAGGCAACCGCTAAATTGAAAAGGGTCTCAAGCTTTGAGATCTAATTATCTGCAGCGTAAGGAGACTGACTCTACATTCCTTTCTGAATCAGTGGTAAAACTTTCTTCAAGAGAAATGTAGCAATGCTGTGGGGTGCCATTCAAGTGCTACTGGTTTCCTTAGAATGGGCATCTCCACAGATTAACTTCTTAAAATTTGACTGTTGTCACTGGCTTTCATCCTGCTTAATATTTCTCCTTGTTCCCAGAATATACATCTTGCCTTCTGTATCATAGCAACAAGGAGAGGTTGCTTGCATACTGTAATTGCTCCATTGTTTTTCAGATTATTTAAGTTCACTTTAATTTTCTGTTTCCTTAGTTGTTTGGCCTAATAAAATGTTTTGTGATTCTTCTGATTTTTAAAAATCATCTCAGTGCCTTTAATTTTACATGCATTATGCAATTTCATTTTCTGTTAGTTTCTGGTTCTGCCTTGTCCACATCTCTCCCACAAAGTTGACCTGTTTGCTGGTTTCAAATTTGAGCCTTTCTACCCCTCTATTAAATTAAATTAAATTCCTATCAGATCTGTGAACATTGGTCACTGGGTAGAGGAGTGTCCTCGTTTACAGGAAAGATGGACAACTCTGCCTTTACCATTTTTGTTTGGATTAGCTTATTTGCTAACCTAGGCGTAGGTCTTAACCAGCCAGAGGTGTGTTGGTTAAGCAAAGGATAAAGAAAGGAATACTGTAGTTGGTGAGGGCGTATATGGGGTCATGGGAAAGCTTTGGAAGTATTATGGAGGTATTTGAAGGATGTAACAGTTTATTCGAAGTTTTAATCATAGAAAGCTGGGAACAGCTAGATATTGTGATGGAGAAAGGAGGGGTGACAGAGGAGTTGAACATGGAGATGATGTCTGTAAAAGACGTGTCGTTCTGATCATGTATGGGGCAAAGTAGTAGGAATGGAATATTGGCCATAGAAAATTAGGCTCCATTAGTTCCGCTGCTTATAGCGTATCTGTTTTTTCTAGGACCAGGATTTTTAGTAAATGCTTTATTATGATGTTTGAGGTTTCTTAGTGCTTCTGGTTTTCTTGCTCAATAGCTTATGAGTAAACAGAAAGTTGATTTTTTGCTCTTCACTGCTCTCTGCTAATATTTTGTCAGGTCAAGATGGAACATTGCAGTCTTTTTCAACAGTGCATGAAAAGTTCAATAAAAGTTTAGGACGTGGTAAGTATTTCAGTGAAATTACAAATGTTGGTGAAAAAAGCCCTGAAAAGTATTCATGTAAACAGGAGCTAAAAACATTAGGTAGGCCTTATTTTCACTTTAACCCTTGTATGAAAGCTATTCAGCTCAGTTGTTCTGCAATCTCAGTCCTTGCTGATGTATATGAAGATTTGTTTGTACTTAAGTAATTTCTGTAGCCTGACAGTGTATGTTATTTCACTGTGGGAAATGTTGGGCATGATTTTTGTATTAAGAATATGTAAAGCAGTAGCTGATATTTCAGCATGTGTAATTACAACTTTTTACCCCGTTCCCCTTCTATTCAGTTGACTAAATTATTAGTTATTTAATATTTCTTGACTTTGATTTAATGTAGAGTTTAATTTAAAAAACGTATCTTCCACACAATGCCGTGATTAAGGGACACTCTCTTGTAGAGTTCAGAGGCTCAGAAAGACTAAAAAAATTTTAATTTTATAGGAACATCTATATATCAATATATATGTATTTAGATAGATTTGAATAAACAGATGTAGATTAATTGATTATATATATCCTTTGGGCATAAATTTGAAATTTCTGACTCTTTGGTTGTTGTAAGGGTTGGGTGTTATATATTGCTTTATATAGCCACGTCTGTACGGCCATGGTTTTAGTTGTGATGGGGGAACTTATGCCTCAGGATGTCAGCACAAGATCCTGGAACAAATGGGTTGAGTAGTACATCTGTGTATGTAACAAGCTATCGATTTGTTCAGCACCACATGAATTTTGACAGGAACTCTATTAATATTCTTAGCTCTTCAAACACTAGGTTAACAGCAGCACTACGTTAATGTAAGCTGAATTTTTCTAAGTTTAATAGGAACTTTACATTTACTAAATAGTACTTTTTAAATCATTATTCTCACATCTAGCCATGAGATTGAGACACTTAACTTCTTTTTTTAAGGTTCAATTAACAAAAAGAAATCAAAAAGGAAAGGTCTTAAGCTTGATACGATGGCACTTCCACCAATTACAGTCTTTGCTTCAGGTAAGTAGTCTTTGAGATACATTACAGAGCTCATCATGTCTTCATTTTTTCTTATAACCCTCAAGACACTACTTTTTTGAAAGCCTATGATGTATCAAGATGAGATTATTGAAATTCTGTGTCCCTTCATGAGCTGTTGAGTGACAGTTTAAAATTATATTTGTAAACATTTCTGTTATTTCAAAAAAGAGCATTTTGTTTCAAACGTATTTTTGTTTAACTGGCTCTTGGCTTGAAAATCTGTATCACAGGAGCCAGAATTTTCTGGTGTACATATTATTCCAGGTTGGAGAACCAGCAGTTAGAGGCAATGATCTTTGTTAGCTGAGGAAATCTTAGTTAAAGTGGTTGATTTTGATTCTGCAGTTGCTTTAGTTGAGCCACTTTTCAAAGTCAAATTTCACCTACTCTGTTCATTTGTAATTCAGTGTGCAAATAGTGAACCTAATTTCTTGAAGCAGAAGTGCAATTATCTTTGCTTCATGAAAATGTGTTTCTTTAAATTAATGATCTCTTCAAACTTGAAGTCTGTTTTGTCTTGTGTAGCTATTCTTTTGTTTTCCAAGGATGGTTGATTGTCTCATATGTTGAAAGGTTTTGATTTACAATTTTGTGTAGCCATTTGACTACATATGGTATTTATATTTGCAGACTTCTGTGATACAGACTATCTGTACATAATTGTTGCAATGACCTTAAATGTGTTTGAAGACATAAGTAAACATGTATATAAATACATTTTAATTAGAGTTGTTTCTTTTTTGCTATATTGTTCTTGTTTGGTGAAGTGAACCAGTTTATTTCTGGTTGTATTATTCTTTGAAGTTCTAGAAATACCAAATACCAATCTCTCAATTGTTCTTAATTTACAAATTTCAGGGGGAAAAAAGCAAACTTGCTCATTATTTAGATCATATCTTATTTGACTACAAAGTTTGGATACTGAGCGGAAAAATCTTTTGCTATTGGAAGCAGACTTAGCTCTTAAACCCTTCTTTAAGTGGTTAATCTAATGGCTTCTGCTGTTTCAGCAGCTGTAGAAACAATTAAGAGACTCAGGTGGAAATGTGTACAGATTAAGCGGTTTATACCATTTAAATTTAAATATGCTTTTCAAACTGCATAGATGCAAATAGACAAAGACATGAAGTATAACATACCAAAAAAATGCTTGTGGTTTTGTTAGCATTTTAGTTACACTAGCATATGCACAGTGGTTTGCCAGGTGGTTTTTCTGAATGGTGGCCTTTCGACTGTCCAATAACAACACTAAATATGAACTGTTCTGCCTATAGTATTTCAAAGTAGCCAGGATATCGGAAGAGCTTATTTGACTTTAGAATGATTGTTTCTAAAAGGAGTATGTGTTACATTGCAGAAGTGGCACATCAGAGTGACTGGGATAGTATCGTTGCCTGCCATCAGGGGTATATAACCTGTACAACCTGGAACTATCAGAAAACTTCCATGGGAGCTCATAAACTGAGGCCAGAAGAATTTAGTAAACACAAACCTATTGATATGTATGCAACAGTAAGTTTATTTAGGATAATGTTTCTTCAGCGTTACAGTATATGCTATTTTGTTTTCTGTTTGTACAGAAGCGATATTTAGAATGAAAAAGCACTATCTAGACGTGTTTTAGTTGCTTTGCAAAGTGCTTTCTGCCAGCTCTGTGTGTCCTACTAGCTGTTTTGTAATGCATATGGTCTTAAGAAAAAATGCTGCGTATGCATTTTTTCCTTAAACATCCAGACTTAAGTGCAGATTTTATTTTCTGAGTCACATAGGTGATTGGTGTTTACTTTTAATCTGTCATACTGATGTAGAGTTAACTATATGCCTGTGATGATAAACTTGCTCTGTGAATGCAAATTGCTGAAGATACTTTTTTTTTGTCAATACAGAAAAATGTATTTGCAAATTGCAGGCAAGATATTACCTCTAAAATGCTTTACAACTTGAGCTGGACACAGTGAAAATCAAACACTCAATGAAAGAGAGATAAATGTTTACTGAGGCTTACGAGCTTGCAAGAAAAGTAGTTACCATGGCATGCTTTATGTGGTAGGCGTTCATACTACTACTGTATCTTGTGATAAATTGTTTTTCTGACCTTAAGCTTAGTAGAGTGGTAGACAAGATCAGTTGAGTTTTAAATACCTGATTTCTTTTTAACTGCTGGATTCTTTGGACCATATCTTTCCAAAGACATCTAGGCCATTGTTTCTTTGTTTCTTATTTTTTAAACTCTGTACGAGCTTACCCTATTTTTGGTGCCATTGGCAATACAGGCATTGAAAGAGGCATGCAGTCGGCATGCTTGGACTTCATCTTAGGGATTGAATTTGTGGATGTCTTGACTACATAGGTTAGTCATTTAGGTTACAGTGTTGATATTATTAGTTGTGACTTCTGATGCATGTCACTAAGTATATCATTATCCTTCATAAGCATTCACTGCCGTATTGATCACTTCTGATTATTTGCTTATTCTAAGAGCTCCTCTCTACTTTTTTGACATGTAATCTGTTGTTTGTTCTGTGCAGTTTCCTTGAAGAAGTATAATAAAAACGTATTAGTATTTTGTATTCCTACATAACATATCTTTTAACAACTTTGCTAACTAGATAAACACTTAAAGAATTGTTTTCATAGGTGTTGTGTGGGTTTTTTTTTTTCCCCTTGAAAGGCAGTTGACATTACCTCATGTGGGAACTTTGCTGTAATTGGGCTGTCAACTGGACAGGTAGATGTGTATAACATGCAGTCTGGCATTCACAGAGGTCGTTATGGCAAAGAAAGAGGTAAGAACAGCTACACTTTTAAAATATTGACTCTTAACAGAACAACAACAACCTGGTGTTCTGTCATCTCAGAAATTTAACATAGCTTCTGATTGGAATTTGTGAATCTTTTCAGTTTCTCCAGTTACCCTAAACTGTCCTATCTTGCACCGTAATCAGAAGTAGTTTGAAACCTACTCTGAAGGACAGGATCCATGCTAGTTTTAACAGCTCTGATGTGAGCATATGTTTGGTTTTAATTAACACAAAAGTGTCAGTTACCAAAATGATTAGCACTAAAATGATATCCTCTGGCCTCAGCTCTTTTTGAGATAATCACATTTCCAGTACTTGGCTTCTTGTAGGATTCTATCTCTAGGATGAATTTTCCCATCTGTTTTGTGCTCCCTGCTTAAAAATGAAAGAATACTTTATGTGCATGAGAAATTGAAATCATAAGCAAGTCTATTTCTCTGCATATGCTGTTATTTTCAGTTACCCAGCCTCACACTTACGACTTAGTGACACTGTTCAGACTTTTAAGTTTAATGGTTGCGTACTTATATATTTCATGTTATATATCCTCGTGTATGTTTGCTCTTGCTTTTTAAGTCTGCAATTTATAATAGGGCCCTTGTGATCTGATTTCTTTTTGTTGTAGAAACAAGGAAAGAGTCCTAATGAACCCTTAAATCTTACTGGGTTTCTAAAAGCCATCTAGCGTAGGAAACATGAAGTGGTCTCCTAATACATCATTTCTTGATAATGGGATGAATTTTAGAAGTTTGGTTACTGGCCAGGAGCCCTAGGCACAGATGAAGAAATAAAATTGATCCAAAACCAGAGGAGCTATGCCTTATCTTTACACTGCAGTGTAAAGTAGCCTAGGAAAACTCCCAGACTTTGTGCCAGAATTTAAGCTATAAATTCTGTTTGGAATGATTTGGGGCCCCTGGAGGCATTCCATTAGTGGTTCGAAAGTGCCTCAAATCTCACATTCAAAAAAAGCCCCCCAAATTGAAAGCAGAAATAAAAGCTAATATTTGGCTCCAATTACTTACAACTTTTCTGTTGTATTCTAGGTGCTTACTTGAAAGCAATTTCATTTCTGCACTGATAAACTACTACTATTTACTATTCAAGCAGTCTCGTCAGGTGGCTTTAGAATTGTTTGTCATACACTTACTGCTCCATTTAGTGTAGTTAGGCGAAGACATACAGAATAGCGTTGGGCATTCTGCTGTTTAAATTCTGAAATACAACTTTGTTTTCCCTTGATTTGCAGCACATGAGGGGGCCATTAGGGGGGTAGCAGTGGATGGATTAAACCAGCTGGTCATTACAGCTGGTAGTGAAGGATTAATTAAATTTTGGAAATTCAAAACTAAAGATCTAGTTTACTCCACTGAGCTTTCTTCTTCTCCAAGTGGAATTCTGCTTCACAGAGACAGGTAAGAAATTGAAGCTATGTCATGTGCATATTGTTTTGCTGTAAGTACGTAGTCTAGAGTGGCAACCAAGTATTTTAATAAAGTTTAGGTTTCCGATGCTTTGAAATATAACTGACTACTAGTTGATAAAACAAAATGACAAGGCATTTTATTAGACTGAAGGAATGTAATACTATTTATCTGAGATTATCTCAGGATAAAAGATTTTTGCATCAATGTTAAGATGTTGGTTTTATTTTTTTGTCTCTGAGTATTCACTATCATATGTGCTAATGATTCTTGGCAGTGGTATTCTGGGAATTGCCTTTGATGACTTCAGTGTTAGTGTTTTGGATACAGAAACCAGGAAGATTGTCAGGATGTTCTCAGGACACCATGGACGGATTAATGACATGGTAATTGTTAACTTATTTTCTGTAACAGGTGACATATACAAATACCTAATTCATTTTAAAGATGGTGGATTTATCTGCATGTATTAAGTCACTGAGTATTATGTTCAGCTGTGAATAGTAAAGTTGTTTTTCAGCTCTACAGCAGTTTTGGCCATATTAGCTTTGAAGTTAAAATGTATAGTGTTTGAATAGCCATATATTTTTAGTGTGCTTTGGGATTTTACTATGACTTTGCAACAAGCTAATTTTGGGTTTAACAAAATAAAGCATTAGGAATAATAAAAACCATACTGAGGAGCAAAATTGTGCAACGGTCGTAACTGTGTATGTTGAAAAGATGAGCCAGGTAAATAAAAGGTGTGAGCAGATCTGAGATTATGCAACAGACTGATAATTCCTTATTTTACATCTTGTGTAATAGTGCTTTGTAGTGTTCTTTGAAATAGTTCTTAGCTTCTGATTTAATTCTAAGTACTAGTAAGTAAGTATTTGATTTCTTCAGTTTTATGCTCAGTGGCTTTCATCATTAGTGTAAAAGCGAGGACCAAAGGTGCCTTTACTAACAGCCAGATGTATCATGTGTCCTATATTTAAACCTGTTCTGAAATAGCTTCCATTTTTGTCCTTTTCTTACTTTCAGTAAGGTGGTATCAGTTTTGTTTTATGACCAGACCATTTCATCCTGGTGTTAGGGAGCAATCTAACCTTTAACCGTGTAAAACAGGACCTCCTGTCGGGACTGACTTCTCAGTTGTGCCATTAAATTGACTATTTTATTTTAGACTTTCAGTCCTGACGGTCGTTGGCTAATAACTTCATCAATGGACTGTACCATTAAGACTTGGGACCTTCCCTCTGGATGGTGAGTCAGTTTAAAAGCTGAAATTTATTATAATCTCTTTTCTGTCTGTTAAGTGGTAAAAAGTGTTCTTAATTGTCTGTCACTGACCTGTACTGTGTAATATTCAAAGTTGCACATGGCATACCCAGTATTTTGGTTGCATGTGATGCTAGCAATATGTGCCTTTTTCTGAGTATGCAAAATAACGATGTCCTCAAGATCTAATGATGAAACCTGGAGTTTTCATGTAGTCTGAATGAATGTGAATTTGTTCCTTGTCTGGAAGCAGCACTATAATCTATATGGCAAGAGATTGCTTAAGGTGAATTGCTCTGTAATACGCTGAAGTATTCATATAATCATAGAATGATTTGAGTTAGAATTGACCTTCAAAGATCTAGTCCAGCCTACCTGCCATGGGACATCATTCACCAGACGAGGTTGCCCAAAGCCCCATCCAGCCTGGCCTTGAACGTTTCCAGTGATGTGACATCCAAAACTTCTCTGGGCAACCTGTTCCAGTGTCTCACCACTTTCACTGTAAAAAATTTCTTGCTTATATCCAATCTAAACCTACTCCCTTTCAGTTCGATATTGTTCCCTCTTGTCCTGTCACTACAAGCCCTGTTAAAGTCTCTCTCAGCCTTTCTTATAAGCCCCCTTTAAGTATTGAAAAGCCACAGGAAGGTCTCCCCGAAACCTATTCTCCAGGGCCGACAACCCCAACTCTCTCAGCCTTTCTTCGTAGGAAACGTCTTCCAGCCCTCTGATGATTTTCCTGGTCCTGCTCTAAGTTCATGTCTGTCTTGTACTGGAGGCCCCAGAGTTGGATGCAGTGCTCCAGTTTTGTAAATAGAAGCCTGTTCTCGCTTACATTCATTTTAGCAACTCAGTAAGGCTTTACTTCAGTTATGTTTTTCATTTGTGCATGCTTGCAACTGCCAAAAATACTCTTTTATGATCCACTGTGAGTAGTCTTCTCCCAGAATGAAATTTGGCCAAGAAGTACAGAAGTACCCACAAAAAGTTCAGGAGCCCAGAAAAAACAGGCTGAAAAGTAACTTTGAGTTCTGCCAGCGCATTCTTTTAGCAACACATCAGATAGATTTTTAATAATTTAAAGTAGTGCTATGCAGTGTGCAGCTCTGGTCATGCCTGGGACTGAATGATTTCATTTGGATTGATTACTTTTGATGGGGTTTGGTAAATAATTTTATATACTGTAACAGTTATCATTTTACTACAAAAAGTGTGTTGAATGTCAACAAACAATTGACCTATCCTTACATGATGAATGACACTATTGTGAAATGGGACAGGATGGACAGTAACTGTCTTCTTTCCTGTATAAATGGGAGGGAAGTTAACACTGGACTTCCACTTTCCTTTCCAAAATGATACGCCCACAAAACAATGTACCATTAATGATAAAACTTCAGAAATGTTACTTATGTCTTTCATTTCTTTAATGGCATAACACTTTGCAGTAATTATCCATTCATACTGTTTTATAAAAGTAATCTAGCAGTAGTTCTTGTTTGCATATAACACATAAGTAAATATTTTGTCTCTTCTGTCTAAGTAACTGTAAGAAATTCTGGTCAAGCTGAAGTCTAGGCAGGTACATGACAAACCTTTTTTTTGTAATTAGATTAAATTGTTTTTCCAGAATTTAAAGGAAAGGTTTTCCTATAACTATAGGCACAGAAGTGTACTGAAAAGGAAGAAAAGCCAAAGTGCTTGATTTACTTTTAATGTGGTATATTTGCTCATAAATAAAGAACCAGATTATAAACATTCTAAAGACTCAGGTTTGATACTGTCCTTATGAAAGGATGAAAAACATGTTTTTAGATGATTAAGTCCAACGTTACAGAAAATACCAACTGACTTTAATAGATGTCATACCATTGAATTATTGAACATCTGTTTTTACTTGGGAATACTGCTTAACTGTCCTTAGATAATGGAAGTGTTCCTAGTGCATGTTTTTTATGTAGGGCTTTTTGAGAATTGGGAAAAAAATTACCAATTTGTGTTAAAAGCAGAAACCTTGGCATTACGCACATTCTTCTTTCTGCAGTGCAGCATAGACAAATTAAGGAATCAAGGATACAAGCTGACTGTTTATAGTTTGGATGGAATACTTGATACAGAATGGTGCAAGAAACGTGCTGGTATTGTGAGCTTAGCAATTTTATACTTTCCATTGTCTCACTTTTGCAGTTAGGCGGGAAGTGTAAAGGTGAATGCCTTCAGCATCAGCCCCCAGGCAGGATTTATTTAGCAATTACCGTACATTTTGCCTAAAAATTACAAGCATGTCTCTCATTGTCCTATAGTGGATTGATTCACTCCCAGCCTGTAATTTTAATCATGATTTAAATTCAGTAGGAAGAAAAATTTAATTTAATGTTGACTTTGTTTTTTAGTTGTCCCTTACAGTTGCTTTATTGAACAGTATTTCTCAGTTACTGGTAAAGATTGTGGTAAAAGGATGGTTTCGAAATTAAAACCAGTGTTTGTGGTAAATTTTCTAGCCATTGTCTACTGTGTGCAAAAGGTATCGGTGTAACTGATACATGTTCTGGTATTTATGGGTTTAGTGTTTGTATATTTTATGTTGAAAGTGATGAATCATGGAATGGTTTGGAAAGGACCTCAAAGGTCATCTAGTTCCAACCCCCCTGCTGTGGGCAGGGACACCCTCCACTAGACCACGTTGCCCAAAGCCCCATCCAACCTGGCCTTGAACACTTCCAGGCATGGGGCATCCACAACCTCTCTGGGCAACCTGTTCCAGTGCCTCACCACCCTCAAAGTGAAGAATTTCTTCCTAACATCTAATCTAAATCTCCCCTCTTTTAGCTTAAACCCATTACCCCTTGTCCTCTCACTACACTCCCTGATGAACAGTCCCTCTCCAGCTTTCCTGTAGGCCCCTTTAGGTACTGAGAGGCCACAATTATGTCTCCCCGGAGCCTTCTCTTCTCCAGGCTGAACAATCCCAACTCTCTCAGCCTGTCCTCATAGAAGAGGTGCTCCAGCCCTCTGATCAACTTTGTGGCCCTCCTCTGGACTCGCTCCAACAGCTCCATGTCTTTCTTGTAGTGGGGATGCCAGAGCTGGACGCAGTACTCTAGGTGGGGTCTCCTGAGAGCAGAGGGGCAGAATCACCTCCCTCGACCTGCTGGTCACACTTTTTTTGCTGCAGCCCAGGACATGGTTGGCTTTCTGGTCTGCAAGCGCACACTGCTGGCTCATGCTGAGCTTTTCATCAATCAACACCCCCAAGTCCTTCTCCTCAGAGCTGCTCTCAATAAATTCTCTGCCCAGCCAGATGTGGCTATTACTTGATCACTTTTTGCTTGCAATGTACGTCTTGCGTGCAGAAGGAAGAAAGTATTCCATTCAGGGAAAAAATGGCTTTTATTTTTAACATGGTTTGTGAAACCATCACAGGAGTACTCAGTGCTTCAGAAAATACATACCCACAAGATTTTACATTTTAAACTGCTTTTTTACATCAATATTTTTTCTATGATTAGTGAACAGAACAGGGTGGTAGAACTAGCTGCTCTCGTCACTTATCAATTTGATTTTAGTGTGTAAGCAAGAACAAAGTATTCAAGCTCTCTATTTGTTCTTTTTGTTTCTCTCAGTGAACTAGTTCTCAAACTCAACTACTTCTTAAAATTTGAAATAACTGAAATTTACACCGCAAGAAATGACAAGCAGTACTATGAACCCAGGCTTGAGTGGAGTCTGCTAGGGTGTGCATCATCCAGGACTTCCAGCATCATCCAGAAGTCAAAAGTGGCTTATTGTTAAAATAGTCACATACTACTGAATGCTTTAATTTTCTTTCTATATGGTATTTTTCAGTTTTCTGCAATAGTGAAAGGAATGATGAAGGAATGCTATATCAGGCTGAAGATAGAGTAGTGTCAAAACAAACTTGCAGATAGTCAAATTTTGCAGTGTACAGTTCATTCTCTACTTCAGGAACATTAGATCCTAGTGTTAACCAGGTGTATATGAAGTATCTTGAGAGAGGGAATTGACAAATAAAAGCAGAGCATTAAAAGATGACGTCAGAGCAGCATGGGGCTGATGGGAACTACGAAATTTATGGCCACTAAAAAGGTTAGTGTTAGGTGTAAGGAGTTGAATGTGGGCAGATAGTTGATCATGTTTTCCACAGAATGTGGATGTCTAAGGAGGTAGCACAAATATACCAGCTGTAGCTTGTTTTAGAGAATTTTACAGAGGTGAATGGTCTGTTGCACACTGCCATTCATTTGCTAAGTTTATATGTTGTATTCGAATACTTCTGATATGATAATTTGTATATGTACTTCCAGTGTCTTGCTTGCATTCAGTTGCATTTGTGCTGTAATTCATATATGCATAAACAAGTTCATCTTGCTGAGAATTTCTCTGTTGTGTTTTCTCTCTTTAGCCTCATAGATTGTTTTTTGGTAGACTCCGCAGCTGTGAGCCTTACTATGTCTCCTACAGGAGATTTTCTAGCTTCCACACATGTGGATGACCTTGGAATTTATTTGTGGTGAGTATATAATATAAGTATTTCTACACAGAATTTCAGATGGGAAGAAATCTTTTAATCATCATTATCACAAATAAAGAATTGTTCTGCAAAGTGTCATCTCCAGGCTTTTCTCTTCTCTGGTTCTAATTAAGACAGGTATTCTGTATTGTTGTGATTCATAAATCTTGAAATCTCTTGCAGTTACGATATTTATTCTGATAATTAAATTATCTCTTTTTTTTAAATGTTTCTTTCTTATTCTAAAGAATTCCTGTTACAGCATTCTTAGTTTTTCTTTGAGTCTACCAGGGTTTTTTTACCCCTTTTGAAAGTGCTCCTGTAGTGTTACTTTCTGAAGGGCTTTTCTTTGTGTCCTGGTATACATTGTTGTCTATAATGTCGCCTTCTGAGTAGAATTTAGAAGTTGTGATTATTTGTGTTTGTTAATGATAGATCAGCACAGATTTAAAATGTGGTTTAGTTCAATTTTTCCTGATACGGCTTTAAAGCAAATGACTAGTGAGGTGCAGTACTGAAGTAACACACCTTTTAAGTGTTGGGGCTTTTTTTGTTGGTTTTTTTTTTTGTTGGTTTGTTTGGTTTGGTTTGGGGTTTTTTTTTGATACACAGATCTTTCAGCTTACATTGGTTGCCTGTAGTTTTGCCTGAGGAGTGTTCAATTGTTAGACTTTCCTATGCTTAAGTAAAAGTGCTTCATTGTGAATAATGACAAATGTTTTTACCTAAACCTGGTTTATGTTGACAGAAAAAAATCATTTGCCTGAATGACTTGTGTGCATGTTCCAAACCTCAAGAAAATTTGCTAAAAGTACTAATCTGAAATTCTGTGAAAGCAGGATGAATCATTTATATTTGCATAACATATTGTACATATTAAGTACAAAGCAAGCTTTTTAGGCATTTTTGCAATTTCAAGTAAATACAGTATCTGGCAATGAAGTAATCATACTTCATAATGCCATACGTATTGAATGTTCTTGGCAATAATACTTAAGCCTTTATGCTTCAGACTTTCAGATTATGTATATCACTACATTTCATTTCTTGTTTATCTTGTAGATGAGGAAAACTAATCTTGAATAGAAGCTGGTGAATTGCCGTAGAGCAGTAGTATTAGACTGCAGTAAAAATTATGTCTAAAATACTTGTTCCTATTGACTGAAAATTGTTTTTAAAATGTTTGTCTTGTTTTTCAGGTCAAACCGTTCTCTGTATTCACTTGTCTCTTTACGGCCCCTTCCGGCAGATTATGAACCTTCTGTAGAGACACTCCCTAGCACCTGCCCTGTGCAAGGTAACGTTGAGATGAAAGAGTATTTTATTTTCAGTTTGGTATTATATTTCAAATGGAAGATGGTTTCCTTCCTCAGTGAAAACTCATTGTGTCTTAGCATTTGTTTCTCTGAACTGCTATTGCTTCTGCCATTTTTGGCATACCTACTCATACACTAATATTATTTACTACAATCTAGTCATGTTTCTGTGTTCAGATGTAAAGAATTACACTGTGATGATCTCCACATCTTCAAGGAGATTTTTGTAGGTAATAAAAACATCTGTGCTATTTGCTGACTTTCTTTAATCCCAGACTTGTGTCATACCTTCCATTTTGACATCTGTGAGACTAGTTTGAAATTAATGTTACTGTTTGACAGAAGGAAGAGGATCGTTCTTTGTTCCACTTCCCTCAATGACTTTTTTTTGTCTGCCTGTATGCCATGGTAGTTTCACTGCTGCATACTGGCTTGTTGGCAAGAGAATTGGGTTCAGCTGATTTGCCGTGTACCTGTGCTAGATTCCCAGTGAAAGAAAGACCTAAATTGCGTTTTTGATACATTTAAAAGAAATAGTTGTGCTTCCGAAGGCCTCTAGGTGGAGATCTTGCCTGCCCAAGTTTAGCAGTGCCTACATTCAGGTCTATCTGGAGAAGAAACACCTAGCTATTGACCACATAAAAGAGCAAGGAATGTAACATGATGCTGACTGCTTTATTAAGAACATACTTATTTTAGATACTTAAATTAAGGAGACAAGATTTCATTCCAAAACTTTGAATGTTTTAATCCTGTAAACTGATTCTGGCTGAATGCTTTAATTCACTTTCTGTCTTCAGCAAATGTAAAGTTCCTGTTTAGATGCTCAGAGTTTTAATGGTTTACATTTCTTGGTTGTTTTAGGCTTTTCTATCACATTTATGGTTTCAGCCATGTAATATTTTGCAAAAAGGAAGGGAAAGTAGAGGTGTTTGGTCAAGACCACATAGGAAGTCTAGAGAAAACCTCATGACAGACTGCTTTTCTTTTGTTGTGTGATATTGTGCTTTAATGTTGAGATTTTCTTAATTTTTATGAGCCACTTCAGTCATACCTATGAGCATGTTGTGAATATTGTGCATATTTAAATGCAAAGATTTTACAGATTTGTAACTTGGAACTAAAATTTCTTGTATATATTTTAAAACAGTTTAACAACGTTTTTAAAGTAATCCATTTTTTTTCCTTTAGTAGATGATAAAATTGCTTTTATATCATCTCAGCCAAAGTGGATAAATCTTGTTAGTTTTTAAAATCTTGTTTATCCAATTCTGCATTTTAGCTATAATTGCAATTTAAATTTAATATTTCATAGGTTTAATAAAGATTGCTTCTGTAGCTTTTCAGCTATATGTTAGCACCCATATATATAGCTGTTATGCATATGTTTTTCAAAAAATGCAAAAGAAATAATATTGTTTTGATTTTTAAAAAGATAAATGTAAAGTAGATGTGTTCATAAAAGATGTCTGTTCTTGAAAGATGTGGATGTGACAGGAGCTGAAGAAACGTGTGATGAAATGATAGAATATGTTTCACCTGAGCAATTGGGAGAACAGCTGGTGACACTTTCCTCGTTACCGGAATCAAGGTGGAAAAATCTACTCAGTCTTGATGTTATCAAGGTAATAATATTAGGCACACCGTTGTTGATCTACTGTAGTATTTGAATTATAATTTTTAAGAAGAAGCTAAAATAAGGACTGTTTCTCTTGTAATGTAAAACAGTTATATTAACCATTCTCTTGGATGTTCAAGAAATCTTGAGGAGCAACTGTTTCATAACTTTTGCCATTACCATTTCTGCAACATGCAAAATAGCTGTCTGAAGGCAGATGTTTCCATGTCAATGCAACTAAAGGTGCTTGTAAAACTCTTCTAGGTTATGCCTCCAAATCACTGTCAGACATTCCCATAATCAGAAAAAGAAGGAATGTGCAAGAAATAGTAGTATACAGCCATAAATATTTGCCCTTGTTCTATGAGCTGCATTTACCCAATCATAAAATTTGATCCCATTTTTCAGATATTTTTCAGGATTTTGCAGTAGAAGACTATATGGTGCTTTTCACAATTTCTGGGATTTGGGAGACGGGCTGTTTTTCTTCTAAAGAGTACCTTCATATTTAGTGCTAAAACATTTTACCTATATATTTACTTCTCAGTTAGTCCTTAGAGTTTTCATAGTATTTCAAAAATAAAACTTTTGACAAAGAAAATTCACACATGTTCTTACTATGATGCTGATTTTAATTCATATATCTATTTAACAGAAAAAAAATAAACCAAAAGAGCCACCAAAAGTTCCCAAGTCAGCCCCTTTCTTCATCCCAACACTTCCTGGTCTTATACCCCGCTACATTGCTCCAGAGGAGGAAAATGATACACAGGTAAAAACAGGAATCAATATAATAGTGTGTCTAGTGTATTTTAAAAGAAAATCTTAAATGTTTTTTAGTTCTGAGTGAAATCTTGCTAATAACTTTACCAGTTTTAACATATTTACATTAATGCTTGCTTTCTTAAAGTCTTTTATTCTGTCAGTAAGAGAAGAATCTAATTGAGATGTAAAAATATGTTTGCATATTCATGTACACGTTCTCATATTTTCATGGTCTAGTCAAAGGTAGTAAACCTTGGAGTACTGGCACAGAAATCTGATTTCTACATTCATCTTGAAGAAGCCCTGAGCACGAATGAATGTAAGTTAAGAAGACATTCCACTAAAAATGTAAATGATAATGATATTTTGATACACGTTTGATTTCTGATGCCAGAATTGTAACGTGTGCAAGGAAAAAAATATGCATAGTACAGTAGCAAAGCCAAAGAGGATGACCTGTTATGTATAAAGCTGACTAATACATACATAGGCAGTCTAGATCAAAGACACATTGGTACTCCAGCTTGCCTGCAGCATGGAGCCCAGTTCTGGTTAAAACCCATATAGAGAAAGAAGGTAACATGCCTAAGATTGTTAGACTTTTTTTGAGATTGTAATGATGTCACCCAGAAAAGGTGCTATGTATTATTTGTGGGGTACGAAAGGAAGGGAATGATCTGGTGAGAAATAGTTGTTGATTCACTGAAACATGAAAAACATAATTTGCCTAGCAAGTTCTATTTTCAAGGGCTACTTCACTAAATGTTTAGCAGACTCAGAGCTTTAACTGACTGCTTTATAATTTAAAGCTAAAGAAGAAATGATATAAAAGAAGCTGTTGGGTTTCTTTTGACATTCAATTCATTTTGAAATACAGTCACTTAAATTGCCTGTAGAATGCACTTGCTGTTTTCCCTGTTTAACTTGTGCTGCTGCAGAATCGTTGAAATTTAGATTTTTGGAAATTATTGCTAATACAGCTGCCTTGGAAATGTAAATGGACAGTCACTGGTAGCTTGTCCACCAGGCAGTTCTGCTGGGAATTTTTCTACCCCTTCTTAAACACTTTTGAGACGACCAGCTTACCCAACTGCACTTAAAACATTTTGTGTGCAGAACTTTATTATCTGTCTCAAACAAGGTGTGTTTTTATGCTATGTTTTTGGTATTTCAGTTGATAGTATTCTATTAAGCTGCTTCAGAGCTGCTCAGAGAAGAGTAAAACATCGGGTAATGAGTATTTAAAAACCTAACCAAGCACCTAGAGGCTGGCTGTACCAGACAGTGAGTGCACTTCATGCTGTGTTGCAGTGGTGGTCCTGTGGGCTTCCCTCAGGCCACCTCTCTGCTGTAAGGCAGGTGTGCTCCAGGGTCTGTGCTGTAATCCCAATCCAGGGAGCCAGCTGATCCTGACTGGAAACTACTGGCTTCCTGAGTGTAATGTGGCTCTGTGCTTGCTTGTTTGCAGGCATCTTTTCTGAAGGTGACTAGGCTATGCAAATAAATAGTGTTATACTACAAGCCATCCTGGCTTACCATGGGGATGGAGACAGTGTTTCGTACCTCACATCAGAACTGTGGAACATAGATTGAGCTGACCACTTTTTCCATGTTGAATGTGTAACACCTTCATACAGTGTTCCATTCTTGGGTTTTTTTTAATGTCACAGCACAAAAATGAGTAAATGCATCTGTTTAGTACTGTTAATATCACAGTTACTTTTAAAACTAGCTAATGATTTTCACAGGAATCAAATACAGATGGAAATGGATTTATACCACCTAAGGAATATTAGCCAATGCCTGATACCATTAGTTACCATGATAGAAGAGTATAAGTAGTTGATCTTCTTAGCAAAAGAAATATTAATTAGAAGACATTTTTAAAAATGGTTTTACCTACAGCTGTATTTGCAACCATACACATTTTTATTTCTACATTTTTAAAGCAAGTAGATAGAATTCTCTAAGATAGGTAGGATTGTAGAAATCCTGAGGAAGAGCATTTATGAAGAGGAGGAGAGTTTGTAAATTGCATGTATTTCTACCAGGGAAAGGATTTTCAACACCCCAGAACCTCCCAGGTCCCAGGAAAAACAGGAGAAATTTACATAACAAAAGTAGTAATTACCTTAGATACAGCAGGTGATCCTCAATTTAGCTTAATGTCTATAAGAGTAAACACTGTAAAGATTCCTAGTCTCTTCTAGGATATATTTTCAGTAACAGCTTGGAGTCCCAAGTATATATATGTTCTTTTTGCCAAGAGATGTAAAATGACAGTGTTACATGATAGTAGTACAAAAGTTCTACTTGCATTTTTTAAGGTGAACTTAGAAATAAAATGCAACTGTTTTATTAGAGATGCAGTTCTTTGTAGTATGTGAGGGGGCAGTAAATTAAAGGCAGGATGGCATTTTGTGGAAAACAAAAAAGGTAGGGAAACAGTAGGAACTTGAAACATAACAGTTACTGCTTAAGAATTTTTGAATAAACCTGTACCCGTGAAGGATTTGTAATATTCTTTTCTGTGAATGTTAGTGATAATGTATACCTCAATGCTTTAACACAGATACAGCTCCACTTAACTTACTGAAAAGCTTGGGACCATCTAATATTGAGATAGAACTAAGGGGTTTGGCTCCTGAAGGTGGTGGCTCAATGGAGGTAATGATAAGCTTTTTGAAAATGATTGGGAGGATGGTGAACAAGAAGTACAACTTTGAACTTGCTCAGGCGTACCTTGCGCTATTTTTAAAGGTAACCATTTTCTTATAAAATTTTATGTTGTCCAGTAAAAGGATGTAAATTGTTTGCTTGAAACAATTTTTATTGGGGATGGTTTTAAAATGACTAATGAATGTATTTGATAATTTGACATCTCATCTGCTCACAGTCAAGCAAAACTTGCAAAAAAACAGATATCGTGAAGAGGACCATGCAAGACAGGTTTTCTTCTTACATTCATTACTTAGAATTGTTTCTATTTTTGTAACTTACGTAACTACTTAGTGGTCATTAATTGCTAAGCTAAGCTATGCCGTGTCTGAAGTAAGAAAAGAATTCAATGCATAATGTCACTAGACATTGCAAGCCTGACTTTTACTTTCCATGTCAGTGGGCTGCCTTTCTTCTGTTACCAAGCATCACAGAGGTAATGAAATTATTACCAAGTTATTGTGAGAGAAAGTGGTTATGGAGAAGATGGAAACCCTTTTGATATACAAATGCTTACCTTGTCAAGATACTCTGATTTATGATACCGCGTGAAAGCAATTATTTACAGTTTACTAAGGAAAAGTTGTTAGAAACATTCAGACACATGTAATACTGTCTATTGAACTATTTCTTAATAGCAGTATTGCAGGGATTGGTTTTAAAGATAGAGCGTAATACTGGACAAATATGACTTGCTGTTTTCCTTTTGTTGGGGTTAAATAGAATGTGTGGGGCAGCTTCCACAAGAACTAGTGCAGACAAATAGGAGTGGGTGTGTAGAGTGAAACACTCAGGGATGAGGTCTTGGTATTCATTCCCCAGTGACCTTTTTATCATGTCTATTGATTACTAGTCTGTTTGTTATTAATCTGATCATGTGGACTGGATATGATTAATAGTTGCAATATTAGATAATAGAATTTGTCTTTCTGTTTAGTTTCATACAAAAGAAATTTAGCTCTTGCAAGGTAGATTAGGGACGGCTAGGTAATTTGCCTCAGAAATGTACTCCTGATCTGAACTACAGTAGAATAATACAAACTCACCCTGTGACCAGTGTGTTATGTTGTAGGTTCCAAGTAAAACAGCTCTGAGCTAAGCAAAACTCCTAGATTTAAGTTGTAGCCAGGAAAATAACTATTCCATCCATTAACTGGTAATAATGTATTGCCTCTCTACAAGATTGAGAGGTTTCTTTATGCTTTACCAAGGTTACTGTTTATTACATAGAGAGACATCATCTTCCTGTATTGATATAGAGTGTGCTGGCAACACTCTTCTTGCTTTATGCAACACAAATAATTAAAGTAATAATCCTGATTGACCTCAGGCCATCTGTTTAGCCTTTCTAGCCTAAAGAGGAATTTGTGAAAGAGGAGAAAGTTACCCTCTAGAGAAGTGATAAGGATGGATTCAGCAGCAGCAGATGATCTAGTAAAGCGATAACATATATAAGACATTTTGCTGCCTTATTCCATCTAATACATATGTGGGAGTAAAAGACTAGCAAAAGGGAGACAACATTAGATGGAGGTAATTAATTGAAGAAGAGTCCATCCCTTACTTGGGACATTCCTGAAAGCAAAGTATGGGAATTGAATGAGAAAACTGATCTTTTAATTTTTTTATTATCTCTATTTGTTTTGGTAACTGCTTGTTTTCATTTTCAGTTACATCTTAAGATTCTGTCATCAGAACCAAACCTATTGGAAGAAGTATCCAGATTGTTAACGCAACTTGAGGAAACTTGGATTCATTTGCAGACTCTCTTCAATCAGAATCTCTGTGTGTTAACATATATGAAAAGTGCTTTGCTGTAAAATACTAAGGGTTTTGTCTGCATAAAATTCCCTTGAAATAATAGTACAATTTGTTACCAAAAATACTAGATTCCAAGAATTATACTGTGTGATGCTATATTTTATGCATCTGTGTATGGTACAGTATTTTAGAACGTGCATAACTGAGTATTTTTATTCACTTAACATGTGCAACTTAAATATTCATGTTGCATTAGTTGTGCTATCAATGAACAGACAGTTGGACTGCTGTAAGTAATGTAGCTAGTCATCTTATGCTTTCATGACCAGAAGTGTAAATCAGAATGAAGAAATTACTTGGAAAAAAAAAAGAAGTGGGAATGTAATTTCTGTGCAGGAGACCAAAACCTATATTGTGCTTAATAATTATTGTTGACACAAAAATAAAACAAAACGTCTGAATTATTAACAATTTATTAACATCAGTTTAAAGCAAAAGAATATGAAGATTGCATTCCTCTGCAATCAGAGTGCTTTTCTTATAAAGTTAGTAAAAATTGATTTTCTTCTCAGTTTGGCAAGCCATGTTCACTATTTTGCCTCAGACAACTATTTCTGAAAGCAAAGATTTCTAGCTGCACTACAAATGATGGAACTTGAAAAAAAAAACACCAAAATAAACCAAAAAACCCACCCATTTTTTATAACCAGTTTTCTTGCTCCAATTTTGGAGGCTCAGTTTCTTAAGAAAATTTGGATTCTTTTCTTAAGGAGATAAAGATTACTGGAATAAAAACTTTGAGTAGTATGGAATTTTTAATTGAATCAGATGTTATTTTTATGAATTGATATTTAGGTTTCAAATAATAAAGTTTGGTCAGAGTTTGGGAACTCATGAATGAGATTATCTTGAAACTTAAACTTTGCTGTTCGAGAGCACTGCCTCCCAGCAGAAGAATGTCCTGAACATGGCCTTTGCTGTATTTCACATGCTCCAGCTACAGACACAGACTAACAGAGTAAATAATACAAACATAGGCAATTTTAATGAGAAAACTTGAAAGATGGGGTCATTGCATTTGGCATAAAACTGAAACAACAGTGTAGTTCTGGTTTTCTATAGATGTGATTTTTTTTTTTAATGCCATCACTTTATGGAACTCTTTATTCATGTATCCTGGAACAAATTATCTGCAAACACTTCCATGCAGTGTAGAGTATGGAATTCTGCCTGAAACAAGTGACAACTCCATGTGTATTATGAGATCAGCATCCTTTTGGCTGCTCAAATGTGCAAGAAAAGTTGTCGGTTATCAAAGGACTACAGAGATTGATGGGCAGTCAGCTTTTACAGCTTCTTGGTGTTCTGGTTGTTCTTCGTCCATAACTTTGACTCATGTTAAATCTTGAAGAGAACAAAGTAGTGTGGAAGTCTACATACTGGCATTCTAGCCAGTTAGGACTGAGAATGTGGAGTCCATGGGAATGATGGACACTGATACGGTTCTCAAGAGCCCATTCCTCCCCTTTTCTTGAATGGATCTGAAGCAAACCCAGATCCCTCAAACTTCAGTGTAATATATTACAAACCTCTGAGGTTATACATGTTACTGTAATTTAGAAGATCTTAAAGAATTTTTTTGAATGAAGACATTGGAATATTAATAGATGAGTAAGTCAGTAGTTGCGGACCTGGCTCAGTAGAAAGAGCAGTGGGTAAAGAACTTTCGTATCAGAGCAATGGTCTGTCAAGCCTAGTGTCCTGTCACTATCTGGAGCAAGGAATAGACGCAAAGGGTCTGGCAAACAGGTCCTATATAAAGTGATCCTTTCTCAAGCATATCACACCAGCTTTCAGCAGACCGCTGTTTAGATCTTTGTGACCCAGCTGTATTCTAACAGTTGTGTTTAATTTTCTCTGACGGACCTGTTTGTTCTCTGCGAGTTCATCTAATCTCTTTTAGAACCCATTTATCCTTCACAACATCCTGTAGTAATGGGACCTACAATTTGATTAAATACTAAGGGAAATAATGTATTTCTGTTTGTATACTCCAGACCTGCTATCTTCTAATGTTGTATGTCCCTCCTGCTTCTTGAGTGTGAGTAGTAATAATTGTGCTCTAGTCTTCATGCTTCACTGCTTCTCAGTCACAGAGCAGTTGTGAAATGGTTTCTACTTGTGTGAAGGCAATACTTCATTTTACTGAGTGCACATGTGTTTTTCCACTGACACACAAGAACTTTTTTTAGCCACAGATGTTTGAATCTGTATGTACAAGGTCTTTCTACAAAACTTGTAAGATTTGTAGAGGATGTCCTTCCTTGCTTCCTTTCTTGCTTTCTTTCATTCTTTCTTCCTTTCCTTCCTTCCATGCTGGCTTTCATGCTTCCGTCCTTGCACCTTTCCACCTCTCTGTCTTTCTTTTCATCATTTTTTCTTTCTGTTCCTTGCTTCCCATTTTCTATCTTTATTTTGCCTCTTGCTTGCTTGCTTGCTTGCTTTTTTTCTATTTTCTTTCTGCTTACTTCCTTTACTTCACTTCCTGACTTCCTTCATTCCTTCCTGCTTTTTTCTTGCTGTCTTGCTTCCTTTCAGTCTTGTTTGCTTGATTTCATGCTTTCTTTCCTTCTTGATTGCTTGGTTCCTTTCTTCCTTGCTCACTTTCTTGCTTTCTGTCTTGCTTGCTTTTCTTCCCCTCTTCCTTTCTTTCTCTGTTTCATTTTCATCACTCCCTTGTGGTGGGTTGACCCCAGCTGGAGGCCAGGTGCCCACCAAAGCCACTCTATCACTCCCCTCCTCAGCTGGACAGGGGAGAGAAAATAAAACAAAAGGCTCCTGGGTCAAGATAAGGACAGGGAGAGATCACTCACCAGTTACTGTCACAGGCAAAACAGGCTCAACTTAGATAAATTCATCTAATTTGTTACCAAGCAAAACAGTAGAGTAATGAGAAATAAAACCAAACCCAAATGTTAACACCCCCCCACCCCTCCCTTCTTTCTGGGCCCAACTTCACTCCCCAGTTCTCTCCCTCCTCCCCCGCAGCAGCACAGGGGAACAGGGAATGGGGGTTGTGGTCAGTTCATCACACGTTGTCTCTGCTGCTCCTTCCTCCTCAGGGGGAGGACTCCTCACGCTCTGCCCCTGCTCCAGCGTGGGGTCCCTCCCACAGGAGACAGTCCTCCACCAACTTCTCCAACGTGAGTCCTTCCCACGGGCTGCAGTTCTTCACCGACTGCTCCAGTGTGGGTCCCTCCCACGGGGTGCAGACCTTCAGGACCAGACTGCTCCAGTGTGGGTCCCCCACAGGGTCACAAGTGCTGCCAGCAAACCTGCTCTGGCGTGGGCTCCTCTCTCCATGGGGCCACAGGTCCTGCCAGGAGCTTGCTCCAGCATGGGCTTCCCACGGGGTCACAGCCTCCTTTGGGGGCATCCACCTCCTCTGGTATGGGGTCCTCCACAGGCTGCAGGTGGATATCCACTCCACCATGGTCCTCCATGGGCTGCAGGCATACAGCCTGCCTCACCATGGTCTTCTCCAGGGGCTGCAGGAGAATCTCTGCTCTGGTGCCCAGACCACCTCCCCTCGCTCCCTCCTCACTGACCCTTGGTATCTGCAGGGCTCTTTCTCTCACATCCTCTCACTCCCCTCTCTGGCTGCAAAATGCTGCTGTTTTGTTCTCTTAATTTTCCTTTCCTTCCCAACTCTGTTACCCCAGAGGCACCACCACCATCACCACTGGGCTCAGCCTTGGCCAGCGGCAGGTCCATCTTCGAGCCGGCTGGCAATGGCTGTGTGGGACATGGGGGAAGCTTCTAGCACCTTCTTGGAGAAGCCACCCCTGTAGCCTCCCCACCACCAAAACCTTGCCACACAAACCCAATACACTCCCTTACCTCACTCCTTCCTTTCCTCCTGTCCTCCCCCTGGTTTGCCTTTTCACCCTCTTTAATTTCTTCTTTCTTACTTTCTTGTTCATTTTCTTCCTTTCCTCCTTCCTTGCTTGCTTGCCCTCTTTCCTGATTGCTCTCTCCCTCCCCTCCCCTCCCCTTCCCTCCCCTCCCCTCCCCTCCCCTCCCCTCCCCTCCCCCCCCCTCCCCCCTCCCCCCCTCCCCCCTTCCCCCTTCCCCTCCCTTTTCCCTCCCTTCCCTTCCCTTCCCTTCCCTTCCCTTCCCTTCCCTTCCCTTCCCTTCCCTTCCCTTCCCTTCCCTTCTTTCTCAGTTTCTCGATTTCATGCTTGATTTCATTCGTTCATTCTTGCTTGCTTGCTCTCTCTTGCTTGCTCACTTGCTATCTTGCTTGCTTTCTTGTTGCCATGCTCCGTTTCATGCTTGCTTCCATGCTTGCTTGCTTTCCTCCTTCCTGTCTCTCCAACTTTCTTTCCATCTTTCCATCCGTCTTTCCATCTTTATTTCCCTACCTTCCTGTCTTCCTGCCTTCTTGCCTCTTTTTCTTTCTTTCTTTCTTTGTCACTTCACTACTTCATGTCATCAGGATAAAAAGACAAACAGGCCATTCTTCTGAAAGCAGAACTAGTAAGCTACTTTTTGCAAACATTTTCTGTATGACACTGTTGACATGATATTTCCAGTCTGCATGATCTCATTAAATGTGTTAATGCCATTTCTTATATCACACACAGGTGTATTTTAAGTCTCTCTAGAACACTTCAATACTTTCCTTCAGAAAATAGTCTTTAGATGTTAGTGATATCCCACCTCCTTTATTCCTTTGTCTTTTCCTCAACATTCCTAGTCATCACTGCTGTTTCAGAGGTGTTTGACTGTTCCTAAAGCTGGTTTCAGTCTTACATCAATAGCTCTGATTGATTGCTTTGTGTTCCTAGCCTTTTATTTTGTCCTTTTTTTCCCCACATCAAAATGGTGAGCAACTTTTTGCCATTAATAACTTCTTCAGAAATAAAAAATTATTTCCACTTACTAGTGGATGCAAGTGGATATTTCACCTGCTACTTCCTGTATTATTGCTTCTCCCAAGATATCAAGGACAATACCTTGTGATATTAGTCAAAAGTTGTTGATGACAAGTGATAAGACACATTACAAGTGAATTTGATAGACTTAGCCTTGCATTACCCATAAAAACTCATTTTAGCCTATTGGCTTTGTAATGGCATATGCAATAGGGTGTGAGAAAAATTATTAGCTGGCTTAAGGGATATAGTCTTCATTAAACCTAGGTTTTCTTCCAAGAAGGACAATTACTGAAGTTTTTAACATTCTTATACAATGCTGAGTCTGTGTCAGGCTAACTCTGACTAGAACCTTGCTGTTAACAATTCTCCATGTCACTGTGTGTCATAGCACTCCTCCCCGCTTCTTCTCAAGTCTGTTACTTACCTGTGCCTGCCTGTGTTCCTGTGCTCCATTTTCACCATGATTTTCTCTGCTCTTTTTGCTTCTGAGCATAGGTGCTCCTATTACCAAGTCCTCTACACAGCAGTCCTGCCAAGTTAGGTCTCAGTACTTCCACTATTTTCTTTTGACTGTATTGCACTTTCCAAACTGATTTGGTGCTCATGGTTGTTTTGACACCAAACCAGTTAGTTGAACCTTGTTCCCTGAACTTATTGCTGGCTGGATTCAAATGCTGAACAGTAAAGGTTACTCCTTTCTGAGCCATAATAAGCCTTCACTGCAATCTTTACTTTCCTTTTCTTTCAAGTAAAAATAGAGGTATTACTAGGGAAAACATGCACATTTGAAGTGAGAGTAAATGGATACAAATGTTTACACATTGTTCAGCAGCCAGCATAGACCACTGACTTGAAGCACTTTGTATGTTTCAAATTTAACTCTTATTTCTTCAAAAGAAATGTTAGAAAAAGTCTCAAGTCTGTGCAAATTGTCGTAATGCAAGTGTCATTGTGCCAGCGTAAGGAAACTGGAAGATACTAATTTGCATTCTCTGAAGTAGAAAAGCCAAAGTATCTGTTGGCATATTTGAACTCTGTTGATGAGCTGTGTTGAAGTTTAGCATTGTTTAAAGATCACCAATCTATAAATAGTTTCATTTTTCGACTGTTGACATCAGCAGATGTTTCCTGAGCATAATATTTTAGCATACTAGTCTTTTCAGCACATCATCATTTGTAAAACTTGTGCTTCTTAAAAATTACTTGTCTGATGAAAAATTATCTTTTTTAAAAAAAATAATTTGCCTTCTTAGAGATGAGGAATGTCCTGATTTTGGCAGGGATAGAGTTACTTTTCTTCCTAGCAGCTGGGTTCTGGATTTAGGATGAGAATAATGTTGATAACACACTGATGTTTTAGTTGTTGCCAAGCAGTCATGGACTCTTCAGCTTCTCATACTGCCCTGCCAACAAGAAGACGAGGGGTGCCCAAGAAGCTGGGAGGGGACACAGCCAGGACAGCTGACCCAAACTGGTCACAGGGATATTCTATACCAATGTGACATCATGCTCAGTGCATAACTGGGAAGTGGGCCAGGAGGCGAGGCAGCTGGGGGTCTTGCTGTGCATCGACTTCAGGTGGTGAGAAATTGTGCTGTTCATCACTTGTTTTGTTTATCATTACTATCATCATCACCATCATTTATTAATGTTGTTGTTGTTTTCCTTTTCTGTCCTATTAAACTATATTTATCTCAACCCACAAGTTCTTTTTTTTTCTTTTTCATTTTCGATTCTCTCCCCAAACCATTGTGGGGGTGGTGAGCAAACAGCTGTGTGGTTGTTTTAGCTCCTGGCCAGTTGAAACCACAACAGGAATCCCATCAATGCCTTACTTGATGTCAGTGCAAGGAGTCTGCTTTACTTTTTTGGTGGGTTTGCAATATGTGTTAGAAGAGAATAAAATGCTGCCGTTGAACGTCCTTAGCACCTGTGCTCTTGTTTTTGTGAAGCAGTGATAAATTGGGGAAAGAAAAATTAATGACAAAATAAATAAGATCCTTCTACCCTAGCTGTTACATGCTCCCCAGGATTGAGTGAGCCCTCTGATGCTCTGCTGCACATCATGGAGCTTTGCCAGTTAGTGGCAGTCTCTGGAATATACCTTTTCTCCACTGATGTGTGTACTGCTAGTTCATGAAACAGTCCATGTGGCTAAATGGAGGTTCATACTATTGCCCTGACTCTCCAGCATGCTAAAAGGACTGATGTGCTCTCTCTGTGAGTGTTAGAGTATGCCAGTGTTAAGGGTCATCCCTGTGAAGGATCAGACCACCTTGGTGACTGGCAGCTACCTAAAATCACCCCTAGAATAAATCAGAATAAGGTAGAATAAAATAATGTATTTGTAGAATCCTCACTCAGTTGTTGTGTTAGTAAAGGCTATGGAAATAAAAAGAAACTTACCCACTTAAATTAGGTCCAGAGGACTCCTTTATCCTGTGTTAGCCTGTAGCCAAATTGCTGGTTGCCTTACAGCTACATAGCTGAAGATCTAGCACTTACTGTCTTGTGAGTCGCCTGAAGCTGATCTTAGAATAAGATGTGAATTTAGCAGCTCATCCTATCCATTAGCACCCCAAATTCTCCTTGAGGGTTATGCAGATTCACATGTCTCAAAAGGATTTTGTAAACTTAGTTCACTAAAAAAGTGGTTATGGCATTCATCTCTTACAGCCAGTGCCGTTCCCTGGAAACGTTAGCATCTCTGACATAGCTGGAACTGAAAAGTCATCAGCCTGTTGTAATACAGCATGTCCCATCCTGTCATGTGGGGCAAAGTTTAAAGCCCAAGAGTGTGAATCCAGGTTACATTTTCTGTTGAACATAAGGTTAGATCACACAGAGTTGTGCAGCTGGTGATTGTTCACATTTGAGATTGACCTTTACACTCCCCATTGCTTTGGGTTGATGAAAGGATGAGTGATGACTGGCCAATTCTCTTTGAAGAATTCCATTTCAACAAAATCAAAACAAGCATAAGCTATTTCCACAGTACTTATGTCAGTGCTTAATTGAGATGGTTTATTCATGGTGCTAGAATAAACGGCATCATCTATACTGAAATCCCTGCAGTTTCCTTCATGTTGATGACTGAGGACAACATCTTACTGGTGCATATGGAGGGGGCAGAAGTACTTGATGCTTTTTTTCCTTCAGTCTTCACAGGCAAAGTCTGCTTCCATTTTCCACATGTACCAGCATGCTTTCTGAAGGAGAGGAGCTGCCAACAATGGGGGACCAATGGGTTAGAAACACTTTAGAGCACAGTGCTCTGAAATCACCTTATAACCATGGGACTACACAGGACTTATGCACAAATGGTGTCCAATATAATAGCATTGTCTATCAGTGTGCTGGATTTGGCTGGGATAGACTTCATTTTCTTCATAGCAGCTGGTATGGGGCTGTGTTTTGGATTTGTGCTGAAAACAGTGTTGGTAACACAGAGATGTTCTTGTTACTGCTGAGCAGTGCTTACACAGAGCCAAGGCCTTTTCTGCTCCTCACACCACCCCACCAGCGAGGAGGCTGGGGGTGCACAAGGAGTTGGGAGGGGACACAGGTGGGACAGCTGACCCCAACTGACCACAGGGATATCCCATACCATATGATGTCATGCTCAGCATATAAAGCTAGGGGAAGAAGAAGGAAGGGGGGGACGTTCAGAGTGATGGTGTTTATCTTCCCAAGTCACCATTACGCGTGCTGGAGCCCTGCTTTCCTGGAGATGGCTGAACACCTGCCTGCCCATGGGAAGTGGGGAATGAATTCCTTGCTTTGCTTTGCTTGCACGCGCAACTTTTTCTTTACCTATTAAACTGTCTTTACCTCAACCCAGGAGTTTTCTCACTTTCACTGTAAGAATGAACTGCTGTGTCCATTTTTAAAAAAGGCGAAATGAAGGATCCAAGGAACTATTGGTTGATAAAACTTAGTGTCCAAAACAATCATGGAGCATGTGCTGTACGTGCTTTTGGAATCCATCTCCAGTACACAAAGGACAACATGGTGAAGAACAACCAGCAGATAGTCATGAGGGCAAATCATGCTTGACCAAGCTGGTTGCCTTCTAGGATGAATTGACTGGTTAGGTGGACAAAGGAAGAGCCATGAATTCAATGATAAACTTCAGTGCCAGGATAACAGTATGTAATTACTTAATAGTCTATTATTAAACATTGCAAATTGCTACTGTTAAAGTCAACAGGCATGCTGTCAGTTAAGATTTTGCAAATTTTGGTGCTTGTTCATTGCATTCTGTGTGCCATGTACCTTTTATACTATGAGCTGTCTTACGGGTGATATCGGACCTACAGCACAGAGGTGTGAATTCCTTTTGCAGTAATCCAGTATAATCAGCATTACAGAAATTAATTCAGTCATGTTCTAATTATGCCTAATGCATTATTATTTTGTTAAATATCCCATAGCAAAGAAGCTCAATAAATTAGATGCAGCAATGTTGAATAAAGCTACTGGCATTTGAGAGATTTGCAATGAGCTATAGAAGAATTAGACTGCCAAATGAATTGAAAGTATTTCCAGTGAATGTCTGATAAGAAAAATTATTCTAAAATTGGTGGATGCTACAACACATTTGACCATTTTACAAGTTCTTGCTTTTTGTCCCTGGAGATTTCATTCTCGTGTATCACCACTGGATTATGTCCCCTGCTGCAGCTGTAGATCTTTCTTCTTTTTACAATAGCTTCTACAGCCTGACTATTTTATAACCACCAACTATTTTATAACCACCAACTATTTTATAATCACCAACAATTTGTGCTTGAGAAAAGATCCTCTTTCTAGGGTACAAGGCACTTAGTCTGGGAATGGTGAGAGGTCCAAGAAATGCTGTTAAGAGAGACTGTAAAAGCATGTAGCCAGCTGAGAAAGAGATACAAAGTGATGTAGTCTTAGGGAAAAGGTATTGTCTAGAAACATATTCCTGGAGCAAAACTCTGCTGCTTAGGCTTGGAGACAGTAGGAACCTCAAAACTGTGAAAGAAACAGAGTGGGATGAATCTCTTCAGCAGCTGGGAACTTACTGCAATGAAAGAGAAAGGAAGACCTTTCCTTGGTTGAGGAGGATTGGGTTAGAGAGCATCTAGGCAAACTCCACATCCACAAATGCATGGGCCCTGGCAGGATGCACCCACGAGTGCTGAGGGAACTGGCAGATGTTATTACTGGGCCACTTTCAGTCATCTATGAAAGGTCATGGAGAACCGGAGAAGTGCCTGGGGACTGGAGGAAAGCCAATGTCACTCTGGTTTTCAAAAAGGGCAGGAAGGAGGACCCAGGGAACTACAGGCCAGTCAGCCTCACCTCCATCCCTGGAAAGGTGATGCTATAGCTCATTCTGGGGTCATGTCTAAGCATGTGGAGGAAAAGAAGGTTATCGGGAGTAGTCAGCATGGATTCACGAAGGAGAAGTCATGCCTGACCAATCTGACAGCCTTCTATGATGGCATGACTGGCTGGGTGGATGAAGGGAGAGCAGTGGGTGTTGTCTGCCTTGATGTCAGCAAGGCTTTTGACACCGTCTCTCATAACGTAGTCATAGGCAAGCTTAGGAAGTGTGGGTTAGATGAGTGGACAGTGCAGTGGGTTCAGAACTGGCTGAATGGCAGAGCTCAGAGAGTTGAGTAAGCGGCACAAGGTCTAGTTGGAGGCCTGTAGATAGTGGTGTGCCCCAGGGATCAGTACTGGGTCCGGTCTTGTTCAACATGTTCATCAATGACCTGGACGAGGGGACAGAGTGTACCCTCAGCAAATTTACTGATGATAAAAACCTGGAAGGAGTGGCCAACACACCAGAAGGCTGCGTTGCCATTCAGCGAGATCTTGACAGACTAGAGAATTGGATGGAGAGGAACCATATGAAATGCAACAAGGGCAAGTGTAGGGTCATGCATCTAGGGAAGAACAACCCCAGGCACCAGTACAGGTTAGGGGTCGACCTGCTGGGAAGCAGCTCTGCGGAGAAGGACCTGGGAGTCCTGGTGGACAGCAAGCTCTCCATGAGCCAGCAGTGTGCCCTCGTGGCTAAGAAGGCCAATGGTTTCTTGGGGTGCATTAAGAAAAGCATGGCCAGCAGGTTGAGGGAGGTTATCCTCCCCCTCTACTCTGCCCTGGTGAGGCCACATCTGGCGTTCTGTGTCCAGTTCTGGGCAACCCAGTTCAAGAAAGACAGGGAACTACTGGAGAGAGTCCAGCGGAGGGCTATGAGGATGATTAGGGGACTGGAGCACCTCTCGTATGAGGAAAGGCTGAGAGAGCTGGGTCTGTTTAGCCTGGAGAAGAGAAGACTGAGAGGGGGTCTTATCAATGCTTGTAAATATCTAAAGGGTGGATGTCTAGAGGAAGGGGCCAGACTCTTCTCAACGGTTCCCAGTGACAGGATAAGGTGCAATGGGCAGGGAGTTCCACCTGAACATGACAAAAAACTTCTTTACTGTGAGTGTGCCAGAGCACTGGGACAGGCTGCCCAGAGAGGTTGTGGAGTCTCCTTCTCTGGAGATATTCGAAACCCACCTGGACGTGATCCTATGTAACGTGCTCTAGGTGATCCTGCTCTAGCAGGGGGATTGGACTAGGCAATCTCCAGAGGTCCCTTCCAACCCCTACCATTCTGTGATTCTGTGAAATCTCACTCCTTAGCAAGGAAAACACCTGAGGTGTTGTAAAGAATCTGAGCAGTCAGAAATATCATCAATCCTCAGGAAGAGGATGGACCCCAGCACAGTGGTACTTGGCCCGGGAGAGGATGTCCTCTCTAGTGATGCTGTTCCCTTTCAGCATCTCCCACAATAATTAATGAAAATATCAGAGCAGATACCTGAATATCAGTGCAGGAGTTATGACCAAAATCTGCTTGGAATAGAGGAACAGGCCCTCTTTTTACACAGGAGAAATGGGAGACAGTGAAGTAAATAGCAGTGATCCTGCAGGGAAGCAAGAATCTGATTGCTGAAAGTCCATAGTGGGTAGACAACGGGTGTCCACATGTTTCTCCTCTTCCCTGCCTAGCAGTGGAAGCATTGTGGCCACACTGTAGAAGCCCTCTTCCTTTACAGCAAGGTGACTGCAAGATCTGGTCATTATGCCTTAACATGGTTCCTATGGGCAATTCTGCTTAGACAGGGTCAAGGAGTCCAAAAGTGGCGCCAGCTGGCTAATGTTAAACATTGAGGATATCATATGCATGATAATATGCAAGTTGCAAGATGTCTCCTGGCCATCCTTAGGGGAACAGACAGGAATGATTTCCTTGTATGCAGAGGAGCCAAAGCTGGAATTCAGGCTCTCGGAGAGCTGTAGCTGGTTTTCTATATAAATTGGGATTTCTGTCTGTGTATTGTGATTGCCAATGTCAAGATCTTAAAAGACGACAGAAAGAAAGGATGTAGTGGGCAAATATAAAGATATTATCAAAGCATTTACTTCATAAAATTATGTGGAAAATATACCAATTTACCCCTCAACAGAAACCTATTAGTGAGAGATACTGAATGTTTCTAAGGGTTGTCAAGACCTCAACAGATTTGTCTTTACAAAATAGGTTAATGTAAGATATATTTTTTCATGAAAATATCTGTTTCTGTGAGGCTGGAAAATTTGTTAATGTACTTTATAAGTATTTGATTAATCTGCTTTGTAAATAAAGAAAATACTGAGATTCTCAAAATGAAAGAAAGAATCAATGAAATATAGAGGTAAAATAATGAAGTAAACTTTAATCCTAAGGGATAATGATACTGAAAACAGTATGTGCCAATGAAAGTTTGACCATGTTAGATTCCCTGCTCCGTGCATACGAGAATATTTCTTAACTGAGTCCAGTGCCTGACAGTTAAATAATAAATCTTGATTATAGTATACACATATAAAACAGATTATTTTGATATGATCGAGGAGGTTCTGTTCTTCTGGCACATGATATTTCCTTTCACGGTGAAAGGAGAGGCTTTGAAAAATCTCATACATTTTTTCATTCAGAACCATAGCACAGCTCAGATATTCATTCCTCAGCTTATTTATCATCTTGATATGTTGGAAGAGGAAATCCTGGAGCCCCAGATCATTACAGATGTTACCAGCAATCTTAAAGTAACCTGCCTTTATCACCCCAACTCCACTTAAGTCTCTGGACTAAGAAACACAGATGGAACTCCGGGATTAGTAGAAATTGGCCTTGTAGGTTGATATGCAACTGACACATGGATCATGAACTCCTTGATATGCCTGGTCAGCCTAAACAGAAACTTAATGCAGTGTCTCTGGCATCAGATGAAAATGGTTCAGATAAGATGACTCTAACCTCATTTGAATTAATCTAGCAAAAGCTGTGGGCTGATGCCTAGAGATGGAGTGTGGTGCTAACGCTGATGGTGGAGAAGGAGCCAAACCCAAACTGTGGTGGTAGAATATTCATACCATCTCAGTGTGTTCCATCAGCAACACGGTGGTTACAACAGCCCCTCTGAAGTACAGCTTTATATGATAGCCCAGATTTGTTGTTCTTCTGATTCAAATACTGTTTTAAATACCGCTTACAGTCCTAAAAGAGATGCCATAATCTAAGTAACTATTAAGCTGTGTTAGCTCTCTGAGTTTACTAACTGACAGCCCTAAGTGAACTGTCAATTAAAATGACAGATTCTTGTTGATTAGAGATAGCTACAGTGAATCTCTAGCCACTGACAAGAAACAGGCTTCTGTGCTACAAGACAGTCTGCTGTAATAACAGGAAAACAATTTTTTTTTTTATAGTAAGACATAAATGAATTTTCTACTGTCTTTCCACAATAAAATTGTATGTTATTTTGAAAAGGGATTAGGGTAAAAGCTTTAAATGAGAGACTTTTGCAGAGCTTATGAAGACAAGATTGCTAAATAAAGTCCTTGAATCTTAATTAATCATGATTGAGAACTACATTCAGAAAAGCTAAGTAACTGTTTTATGTGCATTGGAGAATATTAAATTAAATAATCCATTGCCTTTAAAAAGAAAAGGACAACTGACAGTTTTAAATGATGTTCCTGTCTCTGTTGTTCTGTTGAAATGAGTCTACATGGCCACAGACTTTTTGCGTCTCACAAGTATTAACCCAGCTAGGTATTGGAAATATGTATAGATAGCAACAGACAAATGAAAACAGATTTTAAATCTAATAAAATATAAAAATTCTGTGCTTAAGAGAATTGTATAATTTTCCTCCTTTTCCAATCAGCTTTTACTTTTTTCCCAAAAGACACTGTCAAGATCTTCCTCTTAGCTATAACTGTCATCCTTTCCGAACCAGAAAGGCAAAGGTTTACTAGCATTAATTGATGGCCTTTCCAATGATTTCTGCCAATCCTCTTTCAATTTCTGTGAAATTATTCTTGCGGTATTCACCCCACTGCTTCCATGTATCATCTGCAGAAATTTTATAGAATTGTAGAATGGTTTGGGTTGGAAGGGACCTCAAAAATCATCTAGTTCCAACCCCCCTGTGGCGGGCAGGGACACCCTCCACTAGACCACGTTGCCCAAAGCCTCAGCCAACCTGGCCTTGAACACTTCCAGGGAGGGGGCCTCCACAACCTCTCTGGGCAACCTGTTCCAGTGCCTCATCACCCTCACAGTAAAGAATTTCTTTCTAATATCTAATCTAAATTGACCCTCCTTCAGCTTAAACCCATTACCCCTTGTCCTGTCACTACACTCCCTGATAAACAGTCCCTCACCACAGGGAGCTGAATAAAAAATTGTGGACACCTCTGGTCAATTCAGCATTTTCTCATCTATGTTCCATATTTCTAAACAAGATTCTCTCTGCATTGCTTACTTATGCTTTTCTCCTTTGACTAAAAGGGAAGATGTCTTACTAAAATGACAGGATTGTTCCACAGATTATACTAAAATAAAGGAAAAATCTTATTTGTTTCATTAATCTCTTTAATTTCCACTCTAGAATTCAAACTGTAACAATTATCCTTTGTTACAGTCTGCTTCTATTCCTGTTAGGGACTAACTTGAAAGGCAAGTGCTTCTTTTCCCATTGTTATTTCGTTAGCAACCACATTATGAAGAGCTAATTGTCAGTCTAAGCAGCACTCACTCATTTTATAATGTTGGTAATAACTTCCACTTGCTTAATGGGAAGTCCTTCATCCAAAGACTTAAAGCGCTTGACTTGGATAAATTCAGCTTTACAGCAACTCATGAATATAGGTAAGTGTTACCAGAACTGTGTGACATGTAGGGAAATGGACCATCTAGCACAGTACCACATAGAAATATCTGTATGTTGTCATGTAGGAGTGTTAACTAGAGCTTGAGTTCCAGTTGTGGCTTCCAGGCCTAAATAGTTTGGTGCTATCTTGCTTCCTCTTGCTTTTTTCATCATGCAACCTTGATACATCTGTTGTTGCTGAATATCCTCTAGCAAATCAGCAGAACGACCTGAAATAGTACAGAGAAATTTCAACTCTTGGCCTCTTGTCCTACTGCTCAGTAGTAGTCCTGTCTTGAGAAAGTTGGGGTGGAGGAAGAGGAGCAATGAAAATCAAGATTTCTGCATTCATTGTAAGCTGGACAAAAACAAACCTCATTTTTTAGTTTCCTTATTGCAAACTATGGTTTTGAGATCTGACCAATTGTGGTTTTGTGACAATTGCTGCTCAAGCATTTTACCTAGGAGTTCCTAATAACTCAACCTGTCTTCTTCATCTCTGGCAAAAGCCTTCGGTGCTCACCTGTATTAACTCCAAACAGCATTTCTAGGTTTACAGGGAAAACACAGTGATGTATCATCACCATTATGCAAAATAAGTTAGCCACCCAATCAATGCTTACAACTTTACATCAACTCAAGCCAACTTCTTTCTAGCAAGAATAAAAGAATACTAAATGGTCAAGTCTGGCTCCTAGTAAGAGTGGTTCATGTAATAGTGTTCATATTCATAGATGGATAGATAGCAACTTCTGGGTTTGATTCTACCCAGAAATGCAACAAATGAGGAATTGCTCTGACAATTCAAATCACTTCAGTCACGTGAGTCATCGTGTTGTCATGTGAGTGCTGAAAAATCTAGTCATGATGTTGTTAAAAGCTGTCCCCTCTCTTTCTACTTTTCCCCTATGAAGACTGCCGTCTGGATAGCCAAAGTGATGGTAAGGAACGTGTCCCGGTCCCTCAGACATTTCACTCTTTTTACATATGATGAAAGGAAGTTTACATTTAATCAATGGGGACAAACTGCTGAAGATGAAGTGTAGCATGCATTTACTTCCCTTCCTGTGCTGTGGGGCACTGACTGTTTGCTTTAGAGCTCACGGCTCATATCCCTGAAGTTCATATAGTGAAGGGCTGTAAATCTACATGGAGGAGTAACCAAAAGGTGGTTTTGTCATATGCCTGACTTTTTAATGTGCTTGGTTTTCAGGATATTCATTATCTGTGAATCTAGTAGTGTGATGCATTATTGAAATTCCTAAATTTCTGGTTTTAGTTGCATATAACTTCAATCATACATGTACCACCTGGCATCAGAAACCCCATGTCAGATTTCTTTGCAACTCTTCAGCCATAATGAGGCACCGTATGGAGTTCCAGACTTGGTGGGCTTCAGGATATATACATAAACAATTAGTAACTAACTATTTCTCTGTGCAAATGCCTTATTGTGAGTCAAACCCTTATTGTGAGTCAAACCCTTATTGTGAGTCAAACCTTATTGTGAGTCTTCAGAAGTGCCCACATAGCAGGAGATTTTCTTGGCCAAAGGTTTTCTGTGTTGTGATGAACTGAAAATTTACTTAGGAAAATAACATATAGGAAAAATCACTTCAGTGAGATCATATTTTTATCCAACCTGCTGTCTAAGTTTTGCTTTATGCTGAGATAACAAATGTGACACTTTTGTGTAACAGTAATAATGCCTCTGTCAAATCTGACTGAAGTGGCTAAAAGCAGATGCCAAGGAAAAGTGAAACACAGGAAGCATATCTGATATTTCCTCTGAAATACTTTCTCAGTCTTTACCAATTTGAAATTACTGGACTATCTAGAGGCAAAGGTGCTTTCTAAATGGTCTGGGATATTGAACAGTGGATTCGTCTTTCATGAATCTGCCTGGCTTCTTTTGAATCCCTCTACATTTTTGGCATCTGCAGCATCCCATGGCAAGGAGTTCCACAGCTTGCCTTCTCACAGCTACCTCCTCTTGCTTTCTTTGAGGCTGCCTGCTCGCCAACTCTATCTTATTCCCCTTACTTCTTTCACTGAAAAAAGCAGCAAACAACTAATTCTTATCCATCCTGGGTCCCATCCCCCTGTCCCCGTCCCTGCCTTGACTTTCTAGATCTTTAATTTGGGTAAAATTAAAAAGGAAACAGTTGCAAAGATGACCTTGTGATAGGAAGGAAAACCTTCTACCTAAGCAATGTAGATATAGGTACGTATAAACACTGAGCAGTGCAAGCACTCTTATTTAAAAAATAAAAATAATTTTTATATGACTTCATGTTTTGAATGGTTTGATAAACAACCATGAAGGCGGATTATTTCTTGAGTTGTAGGCAGCTCGGGATAACTGTAAACATTAGAGAGTAAGTCATCCTCTTAGTTAGCTGTCAGTGTATTAATCCAGAAAGAAAATACAGGCAAACCTTTTGGAATGCCTATCCTGATTTTTAAGGGTATGTTAAAAAAAGTTCACAAAGCAGCAAATGAGAGACAAACTGCAGGCAACAAATTTAAATAGTTGTTTTCAAACTTCTGTTTCTGGAATTAAAAAACAAACAAACAAACAAAAACACTCCGAAAAAGTGCTCATTCAGAATGTATCAACATTTTGCCAGTAATATGCCCTAGCTTGTCAAACTCCAGAATGTCCATTTCATTTCATTGCAAGGAAGACCATTTCACAATAATGTTGGTTTTCCTTGGAAGTTTTATAGGAAACAATGCTTTGGATGAGATCTTGGCCCAAGAGGACAGGCCCAAGTTGAGCAGACCCTCTAAAAGACAGAAGTTGTGCTTTTGCAGGTTCTTTGCATTCTATGGAGTCATTAACACGAATGGCGGACAGCCCCATTTGGGATGTCATGATCAAAGCAGTCTTTCTCTTCTTCACTGTAGAGGAATTAGCTGGCAGCTGGTGAAGCATGTTTGGTCATGGATTATTATCTCAGAGCTCCCATGTTGCAAAGTATGACCTGGTGTTTGACATTTAAACAGGCAGAAAAATCACTGAGGATATAAATAGTTTATTGTGTTCTCTCTTTTGCATACACATTTAAATGTTTTTATTATTTAATGGAATCACTTATAGTATTTGAGAACCCAGTAACTTCTCTGGAACTCTGTACAAACTTTAAAAAGCATATTCAATGTTAATGTTCAAGTGCTCTAAAGTGAATGCTGGGTATTGATAAATTATATGTGACATTTATTATGCTAGATTCTGTTCTCACCCAGAGCTAATGGAAATTACAGAGTATGGCCTGTATTTGTTCCCATTAATGGTACTTGTTCTCCGTAGCATTTCAGGCTGCTTTTGTCTGATCTTTTTATCTGTTCAGTGGTTTGAGCTGCCTAAAGTCTTTCTAATCCCCAGGATCAGTTCCACTCCTGTAAGGACAAATACATTAGACAGGGATCACAAGAAGGAACAAAGTTGAAAGGAGTTAAAAATTTGCAGTTACGACTGGGTTCGTGGAAAAGCAGAATTTTATTGTGTTCCATGCAAAACTGGAAGAGAAAGTTGTAAGTTCTGTTCTCAGATCTGTCACCATCCCTCAGTGCCTATAAATAAATCAGTAATGTATTCTTGAGTTTCTTCATCAGTGAAGCAACGTTCAGTGTGTTACTGTTACCAGGAATTCAAGGGAATTTTTAAAAAATGAGCAAAACAAAAGTGCCAGACTAGAAGAGAACATCCTGCTCAACATGCAAGTAATACTTTGGCACCTAAAGGTTGTGGCCTGCTCTGTGCCGAAGTATCATATTGTGCTTGTACAAGTCTTGTTAGAACAGTTTCATTTAGCTCTCACAAAATCTTTCCAGCAGTTGGCCTCCCATAACTGTCAGGATGATTGAGTGATTTGGATGCCTTCCAAGGCTCCTTCTTTTCCCAATAACCTAGATTGTTTCATATTGAGTGTGTTGTGGAGAAAAACATTTGCCAGGAATTTCTGTTACAGGAACTGGTGGAAACATCACTGGACCTGACTCAAACCAGACAAGCATATGGTTTGCTACAAATTTATATTGGGAGCTCTTGATCATAAGTGTCAAAATTATGCATGTTAAGATTGCTGAACAATTTTAGTGCTTGACCTTTTGCATTATGGACAGTTAAATAATCTTCTGATGACAGGTGGTTAAAAGACTGCCATCTCATGCATGTGGGCAGAACGTGAAAGAATATTGAAATTCTACACAGATGTAACAAGGGAATGTCGGTGGCTGGCCCCATATAGTGAATGGGGCTGTCGTAATCCTCATGGTGAGTGAGAAGTGTGGGAAGCATGGTCATAGGTTCTGAAGGGACTCAGGGGCACAAACAAGTCATTTTTATGTTTGATGACTTGAACTAGAGGAGTTATATAAACAAACCAACAGTCTGGGAGGGAAATTATTTCTATCTGCACCAATGATACTTTAACAGGGAAACATGGTCTCTTTAGCAGCCCACTTTGTGCTTGGATACCTACTCCAAGACCCATCAGTCAATAACAGATTGCAGATTGCAGATTGGGGGCATCTCCCCAGTCTTCACTGGAGATTTGTAAAACACTTAAGATTTATAAAAAAACTTTTTTTTTTTTTTCATTCTTGCATTCAAGATACTAACTTTTTCATTTTTTTTATTCCCTAAATGTCACTCACAACCATAATTTTTTTTTTTTCTTTTTACTGTTTGAAATTGAAAGTTGAGTTTGGATACAGTCCAGTGGCAGCTTCTGGGGCTGTAGGGAAAAGATGAAATATCACGAGAGTCAGTCGTGCTGTGCTGGTAATGACAAGTTTGTGTACCTAGTCAGTATTTAATAACGCTTTGTATGCTGTCTGCAATGTGTTAGCTGATTCTTGTTACGTGTTCACAGATCAAAGTCTGTCAAGGATTTGTTTTTAAACTGGAGGAGAGCATCACCCATTTAAAATCTTTGGATCTTCAAATGAAGGGAACCTCACTAGCTGCAAGGCAGCAAAGATTTGCAGCCACATTAACTCATACTGTTTTCCACCTTTATCTTTTTTAGGCCAGAAAACATTTTCAGCAACTCTGCTATCTCATGGCCTTAAATAATTTTTGGTAATTTCACATGGTAAATTATTTAACCCCTGCTGGGAATAAAATTCCATGATAGCTAACGCTGTTACAAAAGGCGTGTGTGCTATATCAGTAATAGCAATGGTGTGAGCACTACGTGCGAGTATTCCAGTTTTTCAGGGAGTTAAGCAGGCTTGAGATGCAAAAATGTAAATTCACTGAAGATTGCCAGATTTTAATGATAAAACATATGTGATAAATTGATCAGGAAGCTCCGGATGAGGAAGGCGGGGAAAAAAGAGCACGTTGATAGCATCTAACTGGTGGTACTCTCCTTACATTGCCAGGAGGCAACAGATATTTTTGACCTACCATGTAATGAAAAAACGAGATACCACTTGAAGATAATTTTGTAACTCACATGTATTCGTTAGTATCCTTCTGCTTTCATCTGCTAGTTTGCATTCTGGTTATAAAACTCTTGGGTATATTGTAAGCAGTTCAAGAACGAGTAGGGGAGACCAGCACGGAGAGCATCCTCTCAGCCACTGGAAGTTGCCTGAAGCCACTGATGCCTAAGAAGTTTAGATTTGGTCTGTCTTAGTGTCTGTTTTGTTTCCCAAATGAGGACCCTGATGAACATTCCTCCCCTACCCCATGGAGCATCACAGCAGTCTCAGCACCTGCGTCCATCCACAGCCTCTTTGTCCTCCACCAAAAAAAGCTCTCCTTCCCACTGCCAGGACCAGCTCCCATCCGAGGTGGCCTTTTTCCCTTTGTCTTTGCCGAGAGGCAGGCGTGTCAGTGCCATCCATGCCAGGGCAGCCACAGACCTCTGGGGATGCAGGGCGGCAGGGCTGGCCACCTCACACTTGCCTTTCCGAGCTGCAGATGCTCCTTCTGGCTCAGCAGCAAGAGGACATCAGCAGCAAAGGCAGGGCCTGGAAGTGGTTATCCATCACTTGTAATGGTCTGTTCCTCCTGCCTCCTCAGCCAATTTCCAATTCGTACCTATTCAGTCTGCAGACCAGTAGCCTTCTAAATTAAAATGTAGCCCACACAATGCATCGCATCACTGCTATGTCAGACTGCAGAGGAAAATAAATGTCTTGTATTGATGTGCTGAATACATGATACTAAATTTGGCATTATTGCACAGGACTCCTTATTTTCAATAATAAATGACTCAGCTCCAGACGCAGCTTTTTATTTGTCAGTTGGTTATTCTTTCATGAGGAAATCGAACTTGCCTGTACTTCAAGTATGTGAACTATGGCTGATTGTTCATAGATGTATTTTAATGAATTAGACTATTATGAAGTAATTAAATCTTGTCATGGAGAACATCTATCTAGCAAATGCACAGTAAGTTGTACAGCCAGTCTCTGGAGTGTTTTTTCACTGAAATTTAGATGAGCTCTTGCTGCTGCTGTCCTTTTAGGGGTAGACAGTGTTTCCATTTTAAGATCAACATTTTTAAGAATTCAGTATGTAAATTTGACTGTGGCAGAAAATTGTAATATGTATAGATGACTTAGGCAGAGGGCCTTTTTGGTTTTTTGCCTTCTGGGTTTTTAAAAAAATATATGCATATCTGATCCTTTGCCCACTTTTTTTATCTAAGAAAACATGGTAGAGACTGATGGTTGTGAGTGACACTTTCTGTAGTCCATTAAAAAAAAGTATTGCATTTGTGTAGCTGCTGTTTTAAACAATCTGCATTTTTTAAGAGATTAACAGGGAAGACTGGATGATCCAGTGGCATAGAACTAAGTCTGTTCCTTTAAAATTTGACAATTTTGCTACTGGGGGTCAGGACCTAAGTTTGCATTCACCAATCCACTTCTTAGCCTTTGACTTTGTTCAGCAAGGTGTACGCACACACTTCAGTTTCAATAAAATCAATGGCACGAATCGAAGGCCATTTTTTATGCCTTGCTCAATAAAGATACTAGATCTAGAATGAGAGCCTGTTTTCCAGGATGAGTATGCAGTGGAAGTGAACTGGAGCTTAAAAGAGGGCAACCTGCCCTATTCTTGCCATGGTACATGCTAATTAGACACCTATAATCAGTCAGAAGGAATTGAAGCACTTGACTGCCTGTTCCTGCATTAAGAACTTTAAGGAAGCATTTCTGGGAAGAACAGATCATGATAAAATTACCTATGATTACAAGGGAGGGAATCTGATAGCACAGATGAAATCTCAGAGTCCCATAGATTGGGTCATGATCCAAATTCAAGTGAAACAGATGCATGTCATTTCAGCAGATTAGTGCAGTCTTCTGTGCTGCCCTGACCAAACCAAAAGCCAGTAAGCTTGTTTACAAGAGCTGCTCACATGCACCTGTATTTATGAAACTGTGCATGGTTTGTGTGGGTACCATCTACACATGTCATTTTGGTGTTAGTCCATGGCAACAAATTCCACTGACGCGAGTGGGGCCAGGCATTCAGCTTCCTGTTTGCCTGTCTCTAATTTGTCACAGGCACAGAAGATATTAGGAATAGTTATATTGGCAGTTACACTCTCTTCATTACTGTGCCTGAAAATGGTAAGTATGACTTGGCCAAATATTACACTTAGGTCTTGCTTTTATTTGCCATTAGCACCTTTTTAACTAGGAAACTGTTTTTCCTCTAGTGGAGTACCAGGTCCCAGGTGATGCTTTTGAAGATTGGTACAAGGAGAAATATGCAATTTAGATGTTGACTTCTGAGAGCAAAGACGCTCATTGGTGTTTGTGGATCTTGGATCTGCCTGTAAGAACTTCAAGATTTGGCTCAGAAATACCGTACAATTTTAGGAGCAGAGGAAGGCTAAGTAACAGATCAAGATGCAGATGACATGTAGTTTCCAAAGTATTAAATCAGTCTCCCACTTAATAACTGTATATCTATTAAAAAAAATTATATTTGAGGATGTAGTATTTATGGTGATGCTACAGCATCCACTTTGCTCAGTCCTTCTTATGACAAGGTGCTAACCTAGCTGTGTTGCCTTTAAACTCTAAATGTTTAGGAAACATTAAATATAAAAAATGTTTAAACTCCTGGAAAACCATCACATGACAGTACTTGCATTCACATTTCTTTTATTGTTTCCACTTGTTTGAATGTTGCAGTGGCTGATGCAGGCTTTCTCAGTCTCTCTTCTTATGACCTGCTGAACAGTTTTCCCACTGACATCCCAACAGGCAAGAATTAACCAAGAGAATGGCTGTGAGTGCTACCCAAAAGCATGTTCTGTTTTGCCATGTTAAGCTGTGTGACTCTGAAAGATGTAAAAAACCATAGGCAAGATAAATGTACCAAACAGATGGTTCTTCACTTTCCTGTCTTTTAAGCTCTACATTGCTGGGAACAAAGTTTCTTTTTGTTGTCCGTGCTGCTGCTGCTTGTCATCATAGAGCTGGGGGGCTTTTTTAACCAACAGCTTCTTCACAGAAAAAAAGCCTTGGTAGGAACACAATGTATTCTTTGAGCTAAACTCAGTAAATAACTTTGTATGAAAAAATGCTGGAAACCATCAAATGTTTTCTGTAGATACTTTTGAAGTACATTTTACTGCAAAACAAACTTTTGTTGTTATAAAAGTTCTTTTTTATGATAACCAGAACCAAGTCAAATGAAGTGTTTTGATTACTTGAAATAAGTCATTTGCATTTTACCACAAGACCCAAAAATACTGATTTCAAGTTGCCTTGAATAAGTTTGTGTGGGATTTGGCCACCCAACCAGGAAGTCTCTTACAGAGCGAGTCTCAGGCAAAGAGCAAACACACACAGCGTCTTCACTCTAGTGAAGAGCGAAGAGACTCTTTGTTGTGTTTTCTCATTTCAGTTTGAAAGCACTTCTTTCCAAATGCAGTCAGCAAAACATAATGAGCTCTGCTGTTTCTTAGCTCACTTTAGATAGCTCACATTTCCTTCCCCATATGAGTGAAAATGCTTATCTACACAACTGCTGACATTTCATGATACTGAATTGCTGAATAATGCTAAGACCTTGCAGTTCATCAGCAGCTTAGTGTAAGGCATCCCTGTGTACATTCTTAAATTACAGTAATTGCTTGAATTGTAATAAATACAGAGTAAACGTCTTTATGTGGATGCTTACTAGAGAGCAGATGAGGTGTTGAAAGTCCTCATTTTACCTACCAGTAATGTGTTCTTGTCCCTGAGAGTTAAATTAGTTGCAGTAAATTTTCAACAATCAAAAATGAATGGTTGTGGACAAATCCAGGGATGAGATGGAAAAAGGTGATCACAATGAGGAAAGTTTTGTCCTGGAGCCCCAGGGCTTTTATATAAGAACTGTTGAAGAGCTGAGCAGTTAGGTAAGAGTTATGTGTCTGAGGACACAAAATAGAGGCAACCTCAAGCAGGCCTGAAATCAGCACCACATTTAGGTGAGACAATATGAGTTTAAGATTGTGTTTTCCTAATCCTTTCCTCTGCATTTGTCTGCAGATAAGCTTATAAACATTACAGGAACAAACAAGGAAGCTCTTCTGCTGTGTGCGTCTGGTCAGACTGTGTCAGAGAGATACCAGTAGTGATGACTGGGGCCATGTGGATCCAAAGAGTGAAGAGACTTCTAAAGAAAAAAAAAAACATAAATGTTCAGTCTAGAAGGGAGTAAATGGAGGAATTATCCTCTGAAATACTATTTTGGGTTTGTGTGGCAAGGTTTTGGTAGCAGGGGGGCTACAGGGGTGGCTTCTCCAAGAAGCTGCTAGAAGCTTCCCCTGTGTCTGACAGAGCCAATGCCAGCCGGCTCCAAGACGGACCTGCCCCTGGCCTAGGCTGAGCCCATCAGTGGTAGTGGTAGTGCCTCTGGGGTAACAGAGTTAAAAAGGAAAAAAACCCCAAAACCTAGCAGTGTTTTTTGCAGCCAGAGAGAGGAGTGAGAAGATGTGAGAAACTCTGCAGACACAGAGGTCAGTGAAGAAGGAGGGGGAGGAGGTGCTCCAGGCGCTGGAGCAGAGATTCCCCTGCAGCCTGTGGAGGACCCCATACCAGAGGAGGTGGATGCCCCCAAAGGAGGCTGTGACCCCGTGGGAAGCCCATGCTGGAGCAAGCTCCTGGCAGGACCTGTGGCCCCATGGAGAGAGGAGCCCACGCCAGAGCAGGTTTGCTGGCAGCACTTGTGACCCTGTGGGGGACCCACACTGGAGCAGTCTGGTCCTGAAGGTCTGCACCCCGTGGGAGGGACCCACACTGGAGCAGTTGGTGAAGAACTGCAGCCCGTGGGAAGGACTCACGTTGGAGAAGGTGGTGGAGGACTGTCTCCTGTGGGAGGGACCCCACGCTGGAGCAGGGGCAGAGCGTGAGGAGTCCTCCCCCTGAGGAGGAAGGAGCAGCAGAGACAACGTGTGATGAACTGACCACAACCCCCATTCCCTGTCCCCCTGTGCTGCTGGGGGGAAGGAGGGAGAGAACTGGGGAGTGAAGTTGGGCCCAGAAAGAAGGGAGGGGTGGGGGGGTGTTAACATTCGGGTTTGGTTTTATTTCTCATTACTCTACTGTTTTGCTTGGTAACAAATTAGATGAATTTATCTAAATTGAGCCTGTTTTGCCTGTGACAGTAACTGGTGAGTGATCTCTCCCTGTCCTTATCTTGACCCAGGAGCCTTTTGTTTTATTTTCTCTCCCCTGTCCAGCTGAGGAGGGGAGTGATAGAGTGGCTTTGGTGGGCACCTGGCCTCCAGCTGGGGTCAGCCCACCACAAATACTCGAGTGTGGGCATTTTCAGTCCTTTGGATTTTCTGCATGAGCTTTTCCCCAAGACTGCTATCTCATTGTGAGACCCATCGACAGAAGCATCAGGTCTGCCACTTGAAATAATTGTCTTCATGAAGACTAAAGTTGCAGTCTAGTCCTGGACCAAAATATGTAGCTAAATAGTTAATCTTTACTTTTAAATAGGATGATGTTGTAATATCTGGGTTGTTTTTTTTTCTGTAGAGTTTGATATTTTATAGAAACCTTTTTGCTAACACATACCTAGTCTGTTATTGTCAATATCAGGCAGGGCACTCAAAGAAATTAGATTGCAACTGAGCGAGGCAATATCTGGATGTTTAATCAGAAGGATGTACAAAACAATATCAACAAACCACAGCTATTTCCTTGCTCATAAAAGCTGCAGTTTTCCAGAATTTACAGAACTGGAGCAATCCAAACAGAAACCACTGAGGTAACTGACAATAGCTATTTTTCCTCTTATATACCATGTCCTGGATAAAAGCACTTTGTGTTTCCCATGCTTTTCACTGGCACTCAGGTCAAAAGAAACCCAGTCACAACTACACTACAGCTAGAACCCTCTCAAGTTGTAGCCATATGAGGCAAATGAATGAAATGGAGAAGATCTGTTCCATACTGGACATGCATGGAACAGATTGTATTGAACAACTGCTGAGCAACACTCAGAACTGATGGTCATAATTGTTTTTCACGACGAAGTCGTGTTTTATTTTTTGGGGGGGGGGATGAGAGGAGGTTGCAGAATAATACAACTGGAAAGGCAAGAATTACTAGCTAGCCTAGCTAGTAACTAGCTGCCTTATGGAATGGCAGTAGGCATGAACCTTGAATTCTAGCTCTATGACTATTGTAGCCATGGATATTAACTTCTCTGTTAATGTCCTAGCTACTGAACCCACTTTACTGCTAGATAAGATACTGAGTTGGCAGTGAAGAGTTCGCTTTACATCTGTAGTAAGAAATCTTGCACTGCTGAATTGGGATATAGTTATACAGGAAAATCAAGCAAATAGCTTAGACTGCTTCTCTGCTGGGCAATGTAACACAGAGGGATCTGCTGAATTTTTAGCTGGCTTTTGTTCAGACATCAGCAAAAGGAGGTGCACAACCACTGAGTAACTTTTAAAATGAGGTGAGTGGCAGCTCTTCCCTTCATATGATTCCTTAATGTTTGCTTTGACAATGTACAAAAAATATAAATTGCAGGAATTTGAAAAAATTAAGTTTTTTAAAGTATGGTTACCTAGTTCCTCAATTCATTGCATATCCACCCAAGCTGCTAATGTTCTCATGCCTAAATCTCCTTCTAACCTTCCTCCAAAATGACTGTTTTACTACTGAATTGAGGTTGTACTCCAGCCTACCCAGTGAAAGTGAGTTTACTTCATACAAATGACTATTTCTCAGAAACTGTTAAGTTTTCCTTCCTCTTACAGTTCTGATATAATTTCTTGTATCGAGATGTCTTTTTCCAAGTACCAAAACCATTACGAAATTGTCTTTTCCTTCTTGAAAGGGAAAGAAACAATATTAAACATTGTCAACTTTTTTGTTTTAAGGGTGCTTGGCTGTGACTAGGAATCTTCCCTTCTGTTTTCGGAATATTTTCTGTTTTTTCAACTTTCTGTATGGCTGGCATCATCTTTACCCTGGCAGAAAGTTTGTATTCTTACGTGTACATTCTAGAGTTCACTTCACGGGTTGGTTTTTTTTTTGGGGGGTGGGGTGAGGAGGGCGGTTTTTTTCCACCACCCTATGGTGGAGTGAGTTTAAATGGCATAATAGCGTTCAAGGGGAGGGAGAGGGGAGAAAAGAAAAAAAAAAAAAAAAAGAAAAGAAAAAGTTCTGCATTAGAAACAAGCGAACATTTTATCCTAGTGAAATTTTTTGAGCTGCAAATAATGGGAGAGGACCTCCAGCTGGATTTCGATTGAGTAGAGATTAGAGAGGCAGAAGCAGCTAAGTGGGCTTCATTTAGGAAGAGCTATGTGTAACTTCTGTGGGTCCTTACCAGGTGACTTTTGGTTTGTGAAGCCTGCCCCACAAGGAGTTGGTTTATTTGGATTTAATGACTCATGTAGGCTTGTGGATCAGCTGTATTTTCTTTAGCAAACCAAAGGATGCTGTTTTATCCTGAAAAAGGAAAGGGAATGCTTCAAGTATCCTTCTACATTCTAGAAATCAAAGGATTGATTGAGTCACTTAAAGAGGGTTGGGAAACATAAGTGCCGTGACTATGTTGCAAAGATAACTGTTCTGTGTGTCTTCCTGCAACGACTATAAAAATGACCCTATTGATACCTGGGGCCCACACAATGTGGTTCAAGGATGGCTGAATCACATTGTTTTCTAACAGTTCATCCTCAGGCAATCACTTTTTTATCACCACTTACGTGTTTGCTTTTCCCAGATGCTGGAAAAAAATGGTCTTTACTTCAAAATGTATGAGTAGGGGTGAGGCAAAAGGGCATGTTGCTACTGTCCTTCTCCCCTGTTGCCACTCCACAAAGGATGTGTCTGTTCCTCTTCTTTGTTTTCTTGCATAACACACCTCCTCACTGCCACCCCTCTTCTGCTGGCCTCTCCCTGCACTGTGTTCATACTTACCTGATTTAATTTCTTCACATACACAGCTGATGAAAGAGGCTGTCTTTATCCAGCAGCTCTATAAATCATTAAGTAGGCTTAGATTTACATATAAAACAGCATGAAAGATGATAAGAGACTGTGATGAACTCATTCGATACAAGCCATAAGGCTTCCTCTACATAAATAAAACTAAAGAAATTAGCAGAAGGATTTGGCTTTCCTAACTGACAGGCATTCAATGGAAGCTTGCATACTCATACAGAGGTACTGGAAGTTGAGTGCAAGATGAAAGATGTTGCAGAAAATAAAATTTAATGCATGGCTTTGTATTCTGCAGGGCAAATCAGTCACAGGAAAGGGAAGAGAAAGCTTTTTGGATTTTCCCTGATCTGAACTTTTTTGACTTAATATGTGATATGGTTTGAATCAAAGAATCATAGAATCATAGAATGGTTTGGGTTGGAAGGGACCTCAAAGATCATCTAGTTCTAACCCCCCTGCCATGGGCAGGGACACCCTCACCAGACCACGTTGCCCAAAGCCTCATCCAACCTGGCCTTGAACACTTCCAGGCATGGGGCATCCACAACCTCTCTGGGCAACCTGTTCCAGTACCTCACCACCCTCACAGTAAAGAATTTCTTCCTAACATCTCATCTAAATCGACCCTCCTTCAGCTTAAACCCATTACCCCTTGTCCTGTCACTACACTCCCTGATAAACAGTCCCTCTCCAGCTTTCCTGTAGGCCCCTTCAGGTACTGGTAAGCCGCAATTAAGTCTCCCTGGAGCCTTCTCTTCTCCAGGCTGAACAAGCCCAACTCTCTCAGCCTGTCCTCATAGGAGAGGTGCTCCAGCCCTTTCATCAACTTCGGGGTCCTCCTCTGGACTCGCTCCAACAACTCCATGTCTCTCCTGTACTGGGGCCCCCAGAGCTGGAAGTTCTGTTTCAGAAATCCTAATTAGGATTATAATCCATATAGCAGATAAACATCAGATCTAGCATGGGTGCAACATGGAATCCATACTGGATTATCTATGCAAAGAGGAAAGCTCTAGTATTTGCAAACTATTTCGAGAGAAATGTTCTTTAATGAGGATAGTATCTGACAATTTGTTTCCTATGGATGACACTACCTTTTCTACTATAGGTGTGGACACCTTGTACCTTGAATAAGAAGCTGCTTTTTTTTAAAAAAAAAAAAAAAAAAGCAGTACAGGACAAAAAACTAGTTTTTATTTAAGTATCTTGAAAACATATGCTGCAGTTTGTTGAGGAAGAAATATTAACCTCAGCTGACAGGGGACTAACATGCTACTCTTTCAAATGATACCCACAAACTAGGAACTACTTGTTCAAAACTCTGGACAGAATTTGCTTGTTCTTGAGTTTCTATTCAAGGTCTAGCTGCTAGAATTATAGCAGCTAGAAAATGAAAATTTCAGAAAATCAGAATGAAACTTTCAGAAGTCAAGTTTAAAATGTTCTTGTCCTGTACTTATTTTGAAGTTAACCCTGGAAAGTGTGGACTGCTTATACCCGATGCAGTGACGTCTATACAAAATGACAAGAGCTTTCAAAAACCAGCACTGCAGCAACAAAGAAGGCAGAAAGATTACTGATCTCACCTCCGTCAATTCACCAGAGTAACTTCCTGCTTTGTGTGTAAATTTATGGGTGGCAGGAGAGGGGCAGGAGGTTGGACATCACTTGCATGTATTTTTTGTTCATAAAAACTGCTTCCTCTGAGAAAGATTCACCGGCTTTTTTCCTCTGAGTTTGTAACCTGGGTTTATTGGCAGGAAAATGATGGTATTTGTAGCTCCATAATAAAATTTCACACATAGTACATAAATTAAGTTTTATCAGTGGTTTAGTTTCATGCCCAATAACGACAGTGCAAATCTTCTCGTTGTTAACATAGATCTGATATGACTGGAGCACCACGCATTTGAAATGCTGCCTTTGGTATCCTGGAGACTGAGAGGCATTCATGTGCTGGTTACCCACAGCATGCAAGCTGAAGACTTTCTTTAATTCTGTATGGATATATTTGGATATTATTATTTTAATTTTTTAAGGAAGTGGAGGTCATAGAGAATAAAGTCCAGTCTGTTTTGAAGTACTGGGTTGTCAGCATGGTGCAATTCAGCTGACTTTGAGACAGAGTTTCAAGGAAAGTCAAACACCTTTCACATAGGGAGCCCAGTGCCACTGGTGCTATGTTATTTAGCAAGGAACACATACAGGCTCATGGTAAGCATATCTAGATCATCTGTGTGGTGGGTTGACCCTGGCTGGATGCCAGGTGCCCACAAAAGCTGCTCTGTCACTGCCCTCCTCAGCGGGACAGGGGAGAGAAAATATAATGAGAGGTTCCTGGGTTGAGATAAGGAGGTTCCTGGGTTCCTGGGTTGAGAGATCACCCACCAATTACTGTCACGGGCAAAACAGGCTCAACTTAGAAAAATTCTAATTTATTGCCAAGCAAAACAGAGTCAAGTAATGACAAATAAAACCAAATCTTAAAACCACCTTCTCCTTATCCCTCCCTTCTTCCTGGGCTCAACTTCACCATGAACTGCTACAGCATGGGTCCCTCCCACAGGGTGCAGTCCTTCAGGAACAGACTGCTCCAGCGTGGGTCCCCGACGGGGTCACAAGTCCTGCCAGCAAACCTGCTCCGGCGTGGGGTCCTCTCTCCATGGGGCCACAGGTCCTGCCAGGAGCCTGCTCCAGCATGGGCTTCCCACAGGGTCACAGCCTCCTTCAGGTGCCTCCACCTGCTGCAGGTGGATATCTGCTCCACCATGGACCTCCATGGGCTGCAGGGGTACAGCCTGCCTCACCATGGTCTTCTCCAGGGGCTGCAGGGGAATCTCCACTCTAGTGTCTGCAGAACCTCCTCCTCCTCCTTCTGCACTGACCTTGGTGTCTGCGGAGTTTTTTTCTCTCACATCTTCTCACTCCCCTCTCTGGCTGCTATTGGTGTTGCACAGTTTTCCGCCCCCCCTTCTTAACTGTGCTATCACAGAGGCGCTACCACCGTGGCTGATGGGCTCAGCCTTGACCAGCAGTGGGTCCGTCTTGGAGCCGGCTGGCATTGGCTTTATCGGACATGGGGGAAGCTTTTAGCAACTTCTCACAGAAGCCACCCCAGTAGTCCCCCAGCTACCAAAACCTTGCCACGCAAACCCAGTGCAATGTGACTGCTTGCAGGTACCAGGATACACATAATCTTACTAAAATAATTGTTACAAAACCCCCACCACAACAGAAACACATGTGCCCTTTGGGTTACAGAATATGTTAGGTATTTGACTTAAAAAAAAAAAAAAGATGTGGAATGCCAATGTCTTTTAAGTGTGCTGATTGGGCATTTTGTGTTTGTGTGTGATATTCATTGTCAGTGACCACTTCTTCTCCCAGGAGATGCTGTCAGAAAATGTCATAAGAAAAGAGGAAAAAATGTCACCTAGCAACCAAAGCTTTATGAAGAAAAGTTCCACACTGACCAGCAGGAGTGAGCCGGGAAGCTGGGAGCAGGCATGAGCAACAGTGAAAAAGCTGCTTGTCTGCTGCTGCTCTGGGGCTGATCTCAGCCCTGTTACGGTAGGTGCTCTGGGCACAATGTTTGTCTCAAAGGAAGTTTGTAGTTCCTGTCAAACTGGCTTGCATAGAAGTTGGTTTGCAAAATAGGACTTTGGGTTACTTTTTCCTGACTTTCAAATATGGATTAGAAAATGATAAAATCTCAAATCATGATGGGCATCTACATTTTAATTTTATAATGGCAAAAAGTAAACTTGAGAGGAACGGACATTATCTCTCTCTTATCTATCTTATTTATCTCTTTTATCCTTTCCTACCATTAGCAAAAACTAGATTAGCAGATATTTCTTTATTATCTGGTTAAACAGAGAGGAGCATTTCTTTTTTAAAGTCTTTGAGGAATTAAGAGATTCAGAGTTAAGATTACTTGCCCCTTTAGGCACTGTCAAGAAGCTGGGCAACAGTAAGAGACAGACTTGTTTATGGGGGGAAACAAAACATCTTGGAAAACATTAATACACCTGAATTAACCCAAGACTGAACAGGATACTGTTCTTTATCTGAGCAAGGAATACAATGTTTAAAAACAGACTAGTGGATTGTGATTGAAAATTGGAGGACAATACTTCTGTCACTTCTGCTGCACTGGCTCACACATGGTCCATTTTACCTCCTGCCTGTGCTTGCATGACAGTGTGAGTGGGTGTAATAGCATGGAGAGGATGTGAGTGGGATTGATCTGGCATACTATGCATGCAAGGCACACACAACTGCTGCTGTTTTATTTCACCACTACACCAACAGAAACTGCCCTTATATAGACACTTCTGGCTAAGGTTTTTACAGTCAGGGATACAGTATACTTTATTGTATTTGCATGCATTTAATGAATTGCAGGTTTCATAACCTGTTAAGAGTGGCATTGCAGCATGCCAATCTTATTTCTTCATGGCTTCTTTTAGTTCTGTGGTGGGAAGGGAAGATTTTACTGGCTTGCAGTTGTGTTTGAACATTTGTCAGCCTCTTTCCCACTGCTATTTGTCTTGCTCAGTTTCTGCCTCCACACCCTCCTCCCCAAATTCATAGCAAACGCCGAGAGAAATCCTGAACTCCCGTGTTGCACCCCGATAACAGATCCCAGGTCTGGAACTGCCAAAATGGTGCAGCATAATGGGGTGGCGCCCACCACCCTACAGGCTACACATCCTTCCCGGCCCCACCGCCGGCCGGTCCAGCTCGGGCCGCCCGACCCCTGCAAAAACCGCAGCGGTCTCTCAGATTGGGATGCCATTTCTCCGTTCGTGAAGTTGTCCCCCCCGTGGAGCTCGGTCTCGCCGTTCGTGGGGCTGCCGGCGGCTGCGCTCCCGGTGACCGCGTGTGCCAGGATGCTTTTAGTGAACTCTCAGTGCGGCCGTCCGCCGTCCCAAGCGCCCACGGGCCTGGGGCAGGCGTCTGCCGGCGGCACTCGCCTCCTGCGGGGGCCGGGGCAGTGCGACCCACCCCCCACAGGGCGGCTCCCTGCGCCGCGGCGGCCGCCGCCGTGCCCGTCCCCCCGCTCCGCCCCGTCGCGCTCCGCCCCGCCGGCAGCTCCGAGCCCGCCCAGTCGGAGGCGCCCCGCCGCCCCTCCGGGCTGGGGGTGCAGCTGCCGCCGCTCCAGCCCGGCCCGGCCCGGCGCGGCGGGGGCGGAGGGGGAGAAAGAGGAGGAGGGAAGAGAGGGAGGGAGGAAAGGAAGGAAGGAAGAAGAGAGGGGAGGGAGGGAGGAAGGAAGGGAGGTGAGGTGCCGCCGCCAGCCGCCTTGTCGTTCTGCTTTCTGCAGCCGGTGCGGAGGAGGGGGCAGCCCCCGGCAGGAGTCCCGGCATGCTGAAAGTCACCATGCCCTCCTCCTCCTCCTCGTCCTCATCCTCATCCTCCTCCGGCTCCTCGGCAGCCGGCCGCCCCGGGTCCGCCGCGCCCGACTACTGGATCGACGGCTCCAACAAGGACACCCTGGCCCACTACTTCGAGCTGGAGTCCGAACTGGGACGGTGAGGCGGCGCCGGGACGGGACGGGATGGGACGGGGTGGCCGCGGGGTGCGGGGGCTGCCGCCGCGGCGACTCCCCGGCCGGAGCGGCGGGGCCGGGGCTGCCGGGGCTGCCGGGGCTAGATCTCCCCTCCCCGCCGGCACTGCGTCGCTGTGGCGAGAGCGGCAAAACTTTGGTTTGTGTGAACGGCATCGGAAGAGAGTGCTGGCTTTCACGGCATGTAGGCTTTCGAAGGAAAATTATACCTCCCGGGAGCCAAGCTGTGCAAATCCCCGAACAGAAGCGATTTTCAGGAGAAGGCATCAATCCGTCTCAGTAAACGCTGGTCCACATGAGCAGATTTACGTTAGTCAGGTTACCTGTATATTTTCAGACTCTAGACCTATTACCGTGTCAGCTGAATAGTAGACATCACTTTGAGAGCATCAGGATGCCAGGATTTTTGCAGCCCCACTTCATATGAGACCTTTTATCATTACCGCCATTATCAGCACCTTTAGACCTTGCGCTAACAAAACTTGCGCCCAAGACAGGAGTCCATGAATAGGCCTCTGTAAGCAGTCTTTTCACTGGAGTGCAGTGCAGACGAGTGAGCTAGTACATGTTCATTCATGAATTCTGCACTACTGCCCTGATGCTTCTGCCTGACAACTTAAAGGTCCCAAGTGTTCAGTTTTTTTAAAACTTAAGTCCAGTGTAAAATGCTGTTGCCGATATCTAATGTGCAGTTTTTACTCTCTAAATACAGTTGTTGGTTCCTGTTGCATTTTTGGGTAGAAAATAATGTGTAAAAAAAAAAAAAGTAGAAAATGACAGCTTCCTTAAGGGTTCACAGTAGATGACTTAAAACTGTAAGTCAGTAGGTAACAAAGAGCAATTGTTAATTTTGCCAATAATAGAGTATTAAAATCCTGGATGACTGTGGCAAATTTGTAGGTAATAACATGGTTGCCTTGGTACAGTATTTTTGCAGAAAGGGTGTGCAATGAAAGGTATTGCTACAAAGCATACCTGTGCTTGCTGTACTGTAACTGATAGGGGCAGGAAAGGCTGTAGAAATACAATATTGTATCATTCTTGGCTTTCTGGCTAGGTCTTAAGCATCTGCTGGTACCTTTATGCTACTATCGCTACTCATGCTACCCAGATTTAAATAAACATTTACCACATTTATACTTGACTTTCCTGTACACCTATGCAGAAACATGAAAATGAAAAGCAGGAAATATTGTTGTGTCAGTTTTGTGTCTGAAATGAACAATAAACAAAAGTGTTTACTGCTGAATAACAGCAGTTGATACAAACTCTGTCACTTGGATTAATACTGTTATGTGTGGTCTGTCTACAATCCTTTCAGCATGCATGATAGTGACTGTGGGCTTCATTTAAGAATAGTCTGTATTGGTGATACGTCATGGGTTTATTGTGTAACTTGGGAAGGGGTTTCCAAATGTGAGCTCTCCTGTTTGAAGAAGAAAGAGTTAATGAAAGCTGAGGTGCAGTGAGTTTTTCTACCTTGCAAGGTGAGACAGAGACGCTGAAACCCTAACAAAAGGTCTGAATAAGGAAGATAACCACACCCAACTAGTGTAGAGATGTGAGCTACTAAGTCTGCTTTGCGGTTGGATGGAACTAGGAAATAAGATTTGAAACAAAAGCAGAAAGAAAACAGGAGATAAGAACCATCTTAAACAAAGATCATGAGGTAGGGAAGGGAGAGAAGAACTCAGAGGGGTGTATGCTGCAAGGGAAAATTGGGTGATGGATATGGCAGCAAGATCTCAGTCCTTTGGTCCCAAGGCTAGCTTTGAGATCCTTTCAGAGCCAGCATCCAGAGTGCTGATGCTTATCTCAGCCCTCCTCTGATAGCTGAGGTGTATCATAGAAAATCTATAAGGGAGATCCAACAATACCTCTTGGTTCCTAAGTGTAATATGAAATTGTATTGCTTTCTTTTGGTGACCTTGTCTCCAGTCTTTTAATTTTAGAGATGATTCTGCATATGTCAAAAAAAATATTCATTGCTTAGATTAGTGGTGGTGAAAGTATATCAGGTGAGGCTTAAAAATGTGGGTATATGATTCCTTTAGATTCAGTAAATCAAAATAATATACTGAAATAACCAAGAGGAGACACTATCCTAAAATAGCTTTAACAAGTATCTCTAAGGGATTGGAAGATGTCTGTTGTCAGACTGCAAAGACCTGCACTTGGACAGGTGTTGCCAAGTATGGGAGTTCGCCTTTGCAAGGAGTGCCCTTTCTACAATGTATGTCTGACAAATCCCCAAGCCACCATAGTCAGTGATTCTTTCTTGTATGACCAACTAAAGAGTCATGGGAGAGGAAGGGGAAGGTCCTGCTAGCAAAAAAATTAATAAATGCCCAAAAGAGTGGGTAGGAGTAAACAGTCATCTTCCAGCAGTGGAGTTCCATGGGGTTCAGGTGTCTGTGCTGTTCAACGCACTCATAAATAAAGGGGTTGAACAGTGATATAGTTTAAATTATTGAGGGTTTTAAAGATAGCTTTGCATATCAAGAATTGCAGAAAGACCTTATTGGACTAATACGGCATTTAAATGGCAGATGAAATTCAGTTTAGATAAATAAAATGGGGGTGGAGGAGAAACCATTTGGTTGCACATAGAAGAATGAGATCTGATTGAATCTTTATGGTTGTAATTTGCAGGTCTATAAAAATGTCATCTCTGTGCACCCTAGTGATCAAAAATCCCACAAATAAAATGTTAGTCTGCTTTCTTTCCCTAGTAAATCCTATAGTAAGGTTAAGACAGAGACCTGAGGTTAGTAGAGATCTCTGGAGACACGTGTGGCATGGATGGAACACCTAGCTAGAGGTGCTTGTTTGCTCTTTTCTTTGATGCAAGCTCTGCAGGGCATCCAGAGAAGCTAGCAAGCTAAAAATGAACCACAGGAGGTAAGGCCATTTCAGCATGGTGTGTAGTTAAGTGGTGGAACTCTTGGCCACTGGATAATACGGATGCTAAAAGCTTACATGGGTTTAATGGGCAGCTAGGCAAGTTTACATGCAGGGAATCCATTAAGACTGATTAAACATGAAGATATTATTGAACTGTAAGTTGTTGGAAGTTATGAGAATATTCTTTGACAGTACTAATACAGGTTTGCTCCATTCATGTTATTCTTGAGGCATCTGTGTTTAGCCACTGTTAGAGATAGTATTCTGGGCTACACAGGTTTTTATTCTGACCCAGGACAGCTATTCTTTTATTCTGCTGAATGCCTGGCTAGGTCACCTTCCTTTTAGTCCATTTCTGAAGAGGGGATTTTGTGTGTACCACGAACTGGAGTTCAAAATGCTGAAAAGAATAAATTTTGGTCTTTATTTTACAAAAAGAATCTTATTCCTTCTCTGAAGGTTGCACCATTGGTGAATAATGGGTATTTGAATTTTGTTCTGAGTGTATTTCATCTAAAAGCTTATTTTTCATACTCAGAGAAAGATTTTAATAATTTTAGGTTCTAAAATTGTAGATTCCTTAAAGACTAAAACCTTTTGTTAGCCTTATATAACCCATGCTTTATCTTTTGGTACAAAGATTCAGAATTTAGGATTAGTCTAAAAATACTGAGTGAAGAGGAAACTCAGTAACAATTTTTTTGATACTCAGCAAAATTATGAAGAAGGAATTTCTCTTAGTTGGAATTTTAGTGATGGAACTTTACTTAGCACACACTGTCTTTTGCCTAACTGCACCAAACTACATAACTATTTGAGTTGAAACTGTCTAATAGTATTATTGCAGATCTATTAAATAGTCAAGAGCAGCTGGAAGTATTTCCAGCCAAATCCTTAGGGCTTTCTTTCAGTTTCAAAGATTAAATAAAATAATAATAACGAAAAGTTGTGGGCATTTTTCTTTGTGTAGGAATGATAAATCAGTATCTTCCAAGGTTACCTTTTCATTCATGGGCAGTCTTTCAACTGTGTGATTCTTGCTAAGGACCTGAAACTGAAAGATGCTCAGTACTTGCAACTTACCTTGAATTGACAGTGTGAGCTGAATCATAGGTGGTTTCTGTCCTTTAGCTCTTAGCACAGAAAGAGTTTAAACCCAACGTGTGGTTTGAACTCAAGATTTCAGTATGCAGAATGATATCTTATGCTGTCAGTCCTATTTATGAGTGCTATCATAATAGCATCTACTTTTGTAATGGCAGTAGTAGATGATACCAGGTAACTCCTTTGCATAATCATCATTTTATAGAAATGATTATTTTCACAATTGATGGTTTGAAGCTCAAACAATTTTTGCTTTGACAGTATGCCAATTGTTTTTGCTACCATTCCTTCACTTAAAAAAAAAAAAAAGGGAGCCTTTTTTCTGTCCATCTCAAGAGTCAGTTGTTATACAGACTGTTTGCTATATTTACTTTCAGCTCATTTTTCCTTTGGGGTGCATTTAAAGTAGGTTAATCCTTCTTCAGTAACACTTTGACTTACTTGCTTGTGACTTTTAGTACTGGGCCTGAGGATTTTCCGAGGAAACAGAGGCATGCTGCTGACATCACGTGGTACTAGCTGTCTAAATGCAAGCATGGAGTGCTTAGCTGAACCAGGACTTTGAGCAGAAACTGCCCGTGTAGATTTTCCTGTCCCCCAGGTCACGTTGTGCCTCAAACTGCAACTTGCTTGTTACCCTCACACCTTCAGGCAAGCAGGAGGTGTCTTCATGCAGGCAGTTCCTGCTGATGGGGGATGCTGTTGAAGAGGTGGGTCTGAGGCATCATTTGGGACTGTTGTAGGTACATTGAAGCTTGCTTTGAGGTAGGAAGGTGGGAGATTCAGAGAGCATGGTGCCCTTTTGGTGCTGGCCAAGGTAGCAGGTGGATGAGGCGAGTGGTCTCTTTCATGCATTGCACCAGCCAGCATAGCTCTAGTTGAAGACTTTCACTTCCTTTTCTGCTTGAAGGGGTTCTGTCCATCTCATCTTTCCCCTTGAAAAATGACCAAAGCATTTGACCACAGGCCCTTCTGTGGTGAATACGCCCTTTGCTGTGCTGTTGTGGAGAAGACAATCCGATGCTAAATTGGCCAGAAAGGGGATATCAGCAAGATTTTTGTTAAGCAAGACACTGCTGTAAAAGTGGGGAAGTCAGACCCTACTAAAATGCATGTTGATCTACAGAGTCATAAATAAAAATTAATACCAAGCAGCAAATGTTTTCTGTGAAAACTCTATAGCTTCTTAACCCAGAATTCTGGGTGAAATTTTTCACTTGGGTACTAGAAGCCAGAACTTGCCAATGTAATAGCCTGGGTTTTGACAAGTAAAATTCTTTACTCAGTGTAGGGAGAGCATTTTCTTCCATTTTGTCTGTTTCAGTTCAACAACTGGTTGATTCAAAATTAAAAAACTGGGTGTTGAAAAAGCAATAAAAGAAAATTTCCTCTACCGTACTGTAAATAAAATCCATTTGAGAGTAGACATTCCATTTCATCTGAGGCTCATTAATCATGGAGAGAAATGGTCTTAGGGTAGATATTTTGAACCTTGCCATGGGAGATTGTTACTGACTCTCTTGCCCAAATGCCTATCTTAGGCACTAAGTTACTTGTCTAAACATATTCTCTCTCTGCGTGTTTGTTAGTTAGAAAAGAAGCTTTTCTTTTGAGTACTTGTTGGCCCAGTTGACATTCTATTCTTGTTTTAATCAGAAAATGAGTTCTAAGTTTTACAGACAGTTGTTCAAATCCCTTTACAGTTGGGATTTGTGGCAAAAGCATTGCTCTGCTGCAGCCAGGAGTTTTCCATTGAACTGCAAACTCAATGTCTGCCTCACTGGGTCTCAGAAAACAGATGATAAAATATGAATTTTCCACAACAGCTTATGTGTATATCTCATTCCTGTTAACACTGTGATTGAGGCATTGCTTCCATTATGCCGTGATGGAAAATAGGCTTGCTGATTCAATCTACTATGGGCAAAGTGTTTAGCTGTCAACGCTTGTGGACAGTCACGTTGGAGAAGCTACTGTAGCTGCCTTCTTTCAGGAATATGTTAATGCTTGTTTCTGTGGAAGAAACTGCCTTGCTATCTATGTAAATAAACAGATTACTCAGTTTTAGTACAATCAGTATTATCTAAATCATAACTGTATTATATAAGAAATAGTTTGAAACAAGCTCTTCTAAAGATGAGCTTAAATAGACTACTGATAATGGCGTATATTTACATGTTTCCAATTATAGAAGCACTGAGATTTTATTTGTAATGTTATACTGCACCATTCCTATTTTTAAAAGGCATCTTTTTTTTGTGGGTGCATCTACACTGAAGTTTTAATTAGGATCGGGAGTGAATTTTGTGAAGCAAATGTCCCAGTTGTCCCCTCTTGCTGTGCTTTGCTTTGCGTCATGGGGTGTTCCTGGAGCACACAGAGCAGACTGAATGGAGCCGAACCAGAAGATACAGTTCAGGAGGACTTAATCCACGGTGACCTCTTGTGAACATTCAGTTTGCAGGACCAGATCAGGTCTAGTCTGGCATAAAATCCACAAAAAGCTTGTATGTGGACATCAGCATGTTGCCACTATTTATAACAGTGGTGCACTCCTACTGCACTGCACTACTAGCTAGTGTATACCTAGACTATATGCCCTAGTGATAACTGTGTTTGAATTTAACTGTAGTTAATCTGCAAGCTGATTAACAGGATGCTTGTGATATCATGCACTCAGCATAATGTACAGGTCAATGTCTGTCTGCTAAAGTTTTAATTAACTTGGAAGCTAAAGGGCATATATATTACATAAATAAAAATTCAGTACTTAGAGTGGGTAGTGAAAGAGTAGTTAGACATTGCAAAGTACTCTTATTAGCCTGTGAACTCGATGCATTGTTCTGTCAATAAATTGAGCCATTAACTTGTTTCTGTAAAAGGAGTGCTGGAGCAATTTTGAATAGCTGGAATGAGTAGGTAATAATTCTGTATAATTTTCACAGCTTTCTTGTACTTAAAGAAAAAATAATAATGAAAAATTGTGTTAGAGAATTGTTATTTCTTTATTTTCAGGTTATTTATTCTGTCAGCCACTATGCATTTTTGTCAGTGGTTTTGGTTATCCTTTATAATTAAAAAAAATTGTATTTCTAATGGAGAAAATGAATAGCTCTTGAAGTAAGTAGTCTTAAGAAAACTGAAAATGTTTTTTGCAAATAGAGCTTTTAGGAATTGAAAGTAATGATATCGTTTGTGTTAATAAGAGAATTGTCATACTTTAAAAACATTGCGGTAGTCTGCCAGGGGTCAGATATAACAAAATTGTTATTTTAGCTTGTTACAGAGACAGTACATTTGAAATTGGATAAGTATTTTCAAGTTCAGTTGAAAGCATTTCCCTAAATGTGAGTGTGTAATAAGCTCATATCATTCTGGATGGAGGGCAGGTAAATTGACTAAAGCCCTGGGGTACAAGAAGCAAATACTTACCTGTTCTTTCCTCTGTCTATCTTTGGGTGTGTGTCCAATTGTTCATAGTATTGTGTAAGAGATTGTAGTGGACGCAGTTTAATACAAAAAAAAATAGGCAGAATTCTACCAAATTAGAGATATTTAAATGCTTGCTCACATAGTAAATAACCACATTTGAAAAAGACCACCAATTATGAATGGCGGCCAGTGAAAAAATACTCCCTGCTTGCTATAGCATATGCCCCAACTCTCGTAGTCCAAGTGCTTGCTAGGAAGGGCTAGCTCTCCTCTTCAGTCACTCAGATTGAAGAAGTTTTATCTTCCTGAATATTGTCTGAAAAGGTCAAACAAGAAATGGAAAAAATAGTCATCCCCGGCCCTAGTTTTGTTTATAGTCCAACAAATTGAGCTGACTTTATTGCAGTAAACCGAAATGGTTCTTTGGTGATCTTGTGCTAGACAGAAGGCTGGCCAGGCTTTGGGAAAGCGAGCTTCTGACACTTCATGTTTATCCACACTGTGGATAAAAGTGCGAAGATTTGAATATTATTTTCATCTATGTATGTAGAAGACATGTGAACCATTAGTAGGAGTTGAGATTGCATAAAAAAGAAAGAACATGTACTCCCTTGTGCTTTCACAGTGAAGCACAATTTAAATATGTAAACTTGCATATTTGCTGTTGACTTCTTCATTTAGGCATTCTTACCATGCTTCCTCACTTCACAATAAGCAGAACTTTATTATGTGAACAATTATTAATTTCACAAGGGATGTTCTTTCTACAGTACAGCGTTGCTCATTCTGAGAAAGGATAGCCAAATGTTCTGTATGTTTCCATGCTGCTTTTGGTTCTTTGTCTAATGTCTTTTTCAATATTTATGGTTTCCCTATCTCCACCATTTTAAAAGTTGGGTAGGAATGACAACTTTTACAAACAGTCACTGATACCTTGGAAATACTCTTCTATCGTTGTCAGTTATCCTTCATTTGGCCTTACGTTGTCAGTGTCCTCAGCTAGTCAGTAATCAGTAGAAAAATGGATTTTAACTTACTGGTTACTGCTTTTAAAAGCTAAACTCATCTCTAATTTATGAGAATTTTTTTTTTTTCTTCCTTGTTCTTTGGAGTCTGAGCTAGCAGCTCTCTGAAATCTGAGCTGGTGAATCATTAAGAATTTAATTTAGGATTTTTTGTGTTCTAGAAATATACTGGTTTTTGTTGTCACCTTTGCCTTACTTTTGTATATTGGTGTTAAGAAAAGTCTTTCCAGAGCGACCCCTCTTTTGGCAAAAGTGCACAGGTATGTTTTCCCAGAGTCTATCTGTGTTAGCTTTTAGACCTCATCTGAACAAGGAAAGAACACCATGTTTCTTCCTTGCTCTGTACCAAGAGTGCAGATTGTTGCCTGTGATGCTTTCCCAGCTCTTTCTGACCTAGGAAATAAGATCTGTTTTGGAAGGTAAATGCATGTTTTGTTGTGACAGCGTTAGTAGGGAAGGTTCTGCTCAGAATGGTCTCTTGGCTGTCAGGCGTGCTTCGGAGCAGCACAAATATACTGCAGCTTCTGAGGATAACATGTCTTAGGGGCAGATTGACACTTGCCCTGGGTTTACTGGAGTGTAGCAAGGTACATGGAAGCCTACTTTTTTTTTTTCTTGGTTAGCTGTGTTTTTTAAGATCTGTTAGCATGATGCAATAGGAACGATCATTGGGAATGAGCTATTCAAGCCCATTTTCAAGTGTGGGAATTTTGATAAACATATGCATGATATGTGCTCAATTTCTTAGACTATATAATGTTTGAAACAGAAAGACAGAGTAGCGGTGATGTAATAGAATTCCCGTACGTATTGCAAATATATCTTTTGATTGTAGAATGAATAAAAAAAAGGTGTCGTTACTATCATAGGTTACTATCAGTTAAAACACATTGACTATTGGACACCATCAATATTTGCGGCTGTTGCCCTGAGAATGGATTTCTGAGGTAGTGTTGCTCTGCTTGTAAAGTAATTCACAGTTAGGACACCCTACAGTAACATGACTTTGAGAGGGACCATTCAATCTGTGACAACCACAGCTTTTGTCTCTTTGAATTTCATCTGCAAGGGAGAGCAGAAAAGAAATTATTTCGTATGAACCACCAAATTACATGGTCAGACTGTGTGCTAATTCTGACACAAGTGAGGTAATCACCTGAACAGCATAGTGCTGTAGCTTATAAGTTGTCCTCCTTTCACATGCACAGTTATCACTGCTAGAACTCAAGAACCATAAAATGTAAGCCAAAAGATAGGGAAAATGGGAACCTCCTGGAGGAAAAGAAAAAATTAATAAATGCTGCCCTTTGACAGTTTTCTATTTATCATGGCTTTTGGGGGGGGGGGGGGGATAAAGAAGTGGCAAAGCAAGTGCAGATTTTATAATGCATAGCCTTAAAAACAACTTAAGCCTTTCAACCAATTTACAGTTTGTGCTCTGACCTCTACCTCTCTGTGAGCATCTTCATGCCACAGGTAAGATGCCAGAATTGGAACTTTACCTCAGAAATGATGTCATCTCCACAGTCCTTTTCCCCAAATTCTCCTCACTAAACACACATGATGCGTCTCTCCTCTGGCCTCTCTCCAAGCATCATGGAAAAAGCAGTTGCTCAGGTTGAAGGAAAAGGCATCATTCTGAAACAGATTCCCCACACCAAGTAATTTTTCCTTCTTGCAAGTATTTGTAGTTTCATCTCAATTCAGGTCATCATAAACATACTAATATTGTTACTTATTTTCAGTCTTTTAATCTTCAAAGCACATTCATGTCTACCAGGTTCACTGCTTTTGGGAAGTTATACTGCAATTAAAATATTCAGTTGATTGTGATTTTATTCATGAAGATGACCCTGATTGCTCCATGAACTTTATCAGAACTGTGTACTGCATAAACAAAAATGTTCTACAACTGTTTTTTATGTTTTTATATTTTCTAATGAGAGAGTAAAGCATCCTGTGACTGCAGGGGGTGGGAGGGAGTAAGTCAATCAGAGCAGTTGCCACAAATTGTGAATTGCTTGTTGACACTTGTTCATTTATTAAAAAAACCAACAACACTGGCATTAGTAGATAACAAATTCATGTGAAGAAGTTGGGATTAGCTCAGAAATGAAATGCAGGAATTCCAATTTATTCTAAATAAATTACTTTTGATGAACAGCTTTGCACTCATGAATGAATGGAAATAAAAAAGTGTGCGAGATCTTAATGAATATCCATGGAATAAGAAGTCTGGTTTTATCTTAAAGTACTTCTGAAATAATATTAATCCTGATTTTTCTTAAAATAATCCTTGTTAACGGAGGCACACTGCCAGTACCAAACAATGTGCTGTGTGATTTCATTTTGTGTTTAGCTGTAGAAAAAAAATTAATACTGTGTTGAAAGGAGTGGACTTCTGTGCCCTTTCTTTGGAAGGCTGACCACAGACCTTCTACCTGCTTGTATTCTTTGCAGATTGTTTGAATTCTATTTAAACTTAAGAAAGTACCTCTTTCAGATTATGTATATATGAAAGATGGTGTTTGCTGTTTCTAATTTATTATGTCCTGCACCAGTCTAACATTGTGGACCAGTGAGAGTGTTTCAAGAACATGCTTTGGGCCAGAAATTATTTCAATTCTTTTGGCACGTATTGATTTTTTTTTTTTTTTCATGTGGTAGTATTACACAGTTTTATGCTTTCGTAGAGCAAATGGATGTCTTAGTAAAGCTTATAAGGCCTCGAAATAAAGTCTGCCATGGATGACTACTGATTTTTTTTTTTTTTTTCCTATTGACATGTTTTCTAGATTAATGAACCACAATTCTAATCTGGTATGTGGATACAGTGCTTTACAGATGTTTGTTTTTCTGATGGGGAGCATTCACTTATCAGCTTTCTATATTGTGCTATAATGATTTGCTAAAACTGAACACAAAACATGTTGAGAACTCTGATGTCCATATCATAATCTAAGTTCAGAGACCTGTAAGATATGTGTGCATGAATGTTTTTACCTGCTAGCTTCATTGGATGCCTTGTGCTGTAAGGGCAGTGAATGATACATATTTCTACATTCTCTTCAAATCCTCATGATTTTTTGGTTGATTAGCTTAGTAAAATTAAGAAGACAAGGGCTACACAGTTGATTTTGTAATGGTTGACCTTGCCTGGACGCCAGGTGCCCACCAAGTTATTCTATCACTCGCGTCCTCAGCAGGACAGGGAGAGGAGAAAAATAAGTTGGAAAAAAAACTTGTGGGTCAAGATACAGGCAGTTTAATAAAGCAAAAGCAAAAAGCCATGCACAGAAGCAAAGGAAAACCAAAAATTTTATTCTCTATTTCCCATCAGCAGGCGATCTCCAACCACTTCCAGGGAAGCAGGGCTTCAGTATGTGTAGCAGTTGGTCCGGAAGACAAATGTCATAATAACAAATGCCCCCACTTCCTCCTGCTTTCTCTTAGCTTTTATTGCTGAGCATGATGTCATATGGTATGGAATATCCCTTTGGTCAGTTTGGGTCAGCTGTCCTGGCTGCGTCCCCTCCCAAGATCTTGCCCACTGTAGCCTACTGCTGAGAGGGGAATGCTGGAGACATAGCCTTGATGCTATTTGCTATTTGTGATTGAATACAACAAATATTTACCAGATAGCCTGTGTAAATAGTTTTCCATGGTGCTTCTTTATGAACCATGTGTTTTAACTGTCTTGAATATCTAATAAGACCATTTTATTGTGTTTTTCCCTAGTCACAGCTGAAACAGAGTAATAATGAGTAGCAAAATGTGTTAGTCATCCACAGTGGCATGTGGCCATTGGAAGACCATATTTCATGCTTGAGGGTCATGACTGTTAAAGTTTTTTTGTCCAAATATTCATATCTTCACAATAGTGAATTAGCAGATAAGAGAAACTCCAGAATTTCCATCCCATGATAAATTTCAGTATTTTGGCATTTGTTTTTGTTTCCAGTGAGGATGAGTAACTGAAGTATATGGATAATGGACAGTTTCACGGCATGGAATTTTTCAACAATTTCAAATTAAAATTTGCAAACACTTTCACATTTTATATTTCATGTTAATTGAAGACATTCTTGACTCAAAGTAACTAGACTGCAAGAACAAACTACATTTATCTCTTGTACCATGGTGCCGTATGAGAGTTTTGATGTGGGTGCCTCTTTTTCCTGTTTTCATCCCTGCTTGTACTGTGTTTTACATGTTACACCAAAAGTGGTGCAGCTTTCATATGATGTATTTCCCTGCTGGAACGTAGGGAGTTTGCAGAAGCTGTACTTGTCTACTGACTCCAGTTGTAAAATTCTGAGACTTTTCTAATAAGAACAATAAACATCATTAAATAGGATGGGATCGCATTTGCCCTTCTCACAGCTGCTGTCTTGGTAGTTCATAGCTGTCTGGTTGGTTGTTGCCCAAACTGTATGTCTTCCATTTTTCTTCTCTGCTTGCAATTGATGAGACTTACATTTTATAGCAAAGTTCCTGTTTGTCTGTAACGCATGACCTTCAGTTAATACAGCTAAATTTTATCCCTTTTATATTGGTCCTTCTCCACAGGTAGCAAGTATGTTTTTTTCCTTTCTGGTATTGTAGCCCTCTCCTTTATTGTCAATGCCTCCACTCCTCTATCAACAGCAAACTGAATCAACATACTTCTAAGTTTATGCCAAAGTCAATAATGAAAATATTAAATAAGATGTATAACAAACCAAAAGAATATTGCTCAAGCATGCATGTAAGAAAAAACTAGAAACACTGATGTAAAGAGCAGTGTGTTTCTGGCAAGCTTTTGCTGAAGGTTAGGTATCATAGGCAAATTTTCTTGAGAGGGAGAAAAATCCCCAAAAGCAAATGGTCTATACAATCGTTCCCCTCTATACTGTTATCCCACTTAAACTGAAACTGAAAAAAACAGAATTCTTGCAGCATTGCCCATACCAAGGATGAATCTCTTCCTTTACATTCTTTTGGCAACTCCATGCTCCTTTAGCAGAGGACTTCGAGGGCTATTATCACCTTCCCCTGCTCCTAGCGCTTTCTTTAGAAAGAAATCTCAATTATCTTTATGCAAAGAGGAAGAAATATTCTCCACTGTAATGGTGCAATTTCAGAAGCTGAAAAATTGAGCATTCTACACCTGTCTTCTTGCGATGAGTGCCAAACAGGGTATAATCGGTAGGCTAGTCAGAAAGCTGAGAGAAATCTTGAGGTTTTAGGGGAAATGAGGGATTAGTTTTCATTATGCAGATAGGTTTCTACCACCATCCCGTCTTCCTCCTCCTATTTTTGGAATGTGGATTAAATGTGGATAAATTTAATGATTGCTGAATGTAGAAGGACTCAGCTCCAGTAACTCTGCCAAACAAAAATGAAAAATATCCTGTTTTTAAATGGCATTTGAAAATTTTGTGGGTCTGTGAGTAATAAGACCTGTTTTGTCATCAGTTTTCATCCAGCCAGCATAATAATTGCAGCTGTGAAAAGCGATTGCAACAGTGGCATAAAATGCTCAGTTTCATATGTATTATGAAAAATCTGGTTTAAACTTATTTGTAAATTTTTCATCTGCAAATATGCTGTGGAGGAATTGGGTTTGTTTAGTCCAACAGATGGTGCTGGGGAAAGGTGATGATAGTTCCCCAACAGAGAACCACACCTGTGAGGTAGAATAATTCACTTAAGCACTCCTCCTGCATGCAGAGGAGGAGAGCAGTAACTTGACCATGATTACAGTAAAAATTGTAATTTAGAAGAAAATATCTAACCATCTGTAGTTCTGTAACAGCCTTTTCAATATGAGCAGGAAAGACAAAAAATGTCCCCAAAATTGGTATGTGATCATTTTGTGAAAGAGACTGTATGACATGGTTGCCCATGATACCAGGGCTGTCTTGATGACTCAGGAGAGTTCTTCCAGCTTGTCTTCAGAATAACTGTATTGATTTTTAGTGTCTGCTTGTTGATAGCAGTAAGTTCAATATTGATCTGTTGACATCACCAAGGGATCAGCCAAATTCTTCTAGTCACATTCTTATCTTAAATTGAAATCAAAATCTCTTTGGGGAACGATGTTGTACTCCTCTACATCCTTAATGCCTGGCTCGTGGAAAATGTATCTAAACTGAAGATGTTGCTCTCAGAGATGACCGTGTAGCGCACTGGATATGTGTGTTATGGCGTTTAAAGGAAACTTAAATTTGCCTTTCAGTAAGAATCAACTCTAATGATAGCATGGATAGTTTTCCACTCCGCTTGCGGAGACATCTTGTTTGGAAACACTAAAGTGTTCATTTTCAGAACTTTCACTCATTTCAAAATTTCAACAACAAAAAAATCACATCTGAAAGTCCTGTTTTCTCTATGCTGACTGATGTATGCACATATATTTGCAGTATAAATTTAAATTGAACTGGTCATCCTAAATTATTTGATCCTTTATAACATAAGAATGGCTGTGCTGGGTCAGATCAAAGGTCTGTTTAGGCCAATACCCTGTCTCCAGCTGTAGTGAGCATGTACTTAGGAGTGTAAGAGCAGGGCAAGCCCTGAGCGGTCCCTCAGCCTTCAGAAATCTGAAGCCAAATCTGAAGTTTCAAGTCTGCCCCTCATAAAAGAATAGTAATGTTGATTTACATGGAGTGCTCAGGATGTAACACAGAATCACAATGGATGAAGTTGGCAGGGACCTCTTAAGATCATCTACTCCAACCTCCTTAAGCAAGATCAGCTAGAGAAGGTTTCACAGGACTGTGTCCACTGGAGTTTTCAATGTCTCCATTGATTAAGATATTCACACAGAAAATTTATACAGGGGATAATAATACTTCTTAATAGTTGTTGTGTTTTGGGGTGTTTGCTTTTGGTTTTGTTTTTTTTACTACAGTTGAGCATGAAGTTGATGTTTTATTGAACTTTTGCTTCAATTTCAAGATTTCTTTGCTTGTGATAAATGGCCACTTAGTTTAATATATGAAATTAGAATTGTGTTCAATATTCATAATTTTGTATTTATTTACATGGAATTTGATCTGTCATTTTAATACCCTGCTGCTTAGTCTCAGTAGAGTCCTCTTCAGTTGGGCAGAAACTTATTATTATGAAGAACTTTAATTATAAAAAGCACCTATATTAACTAGATTCACTTGATTTCTCATCTCAGCTCCCGTACTGGCTCGTTAAGTATCAGACACAGGCTCTGGTCCATCAGACTTCATTGATCACCTCTGTGCACTATGAGAACTGAGCACTTACTCCTTCCCTGTATTGTATCTCTTAACCAACTACTAATTCATTTCTGCCTTCTATGGCAATTTTTCATCTTTCTCCAGCTAAACTCTCTGTTTGTGCATCTTCTTAGGGCCACCCATCTAATAATATGACAAAGAAGAAAAATCCTCCTTTCCTCCCAGCTGCCACATTGCACTTATGGGAGCAGTGCAGAGAGGGAGGCCACTGTGGGAATATTCTTCTTCACTTTTAAGTTTTTCAAAGAACATGCAGAAGTTCATTATCCTTGATTTTGCCTTTTCCGCAACCTTGACCTTTGTTAGAACTTTGTGCTAGTGGAAAGCAACACATTTTAATCTGATCCCTCAGTCATTCAGAAATGAACATTTTACTCCAAAAGAAGAGTTATTCATGTGAAATGAACTGGCCTCAAAAATTTGAAGACGAGACTGGAAAATGAAATGAGCATTACATAACTCAGAAACCATTCATTTATTGCATAGGGCTCATGAACTGGGACTTGCGTCAGGATTTGCCCTGCCATGTAGTTCAAGTGTACATACCACTGTGAAGTGGTATGCATCCTGCCAATGATTTAAATTCAAACTCCACTGCAAAATACATGTTTTAAGTGTACCTTTCTTTCGTATGCTTCCCAGGCTGTCTACCAAAGCTGTTTAGACTAAAATTGAAGGCTAATGTGAAATATGAAAATTATGAGTTGGCCATGCAGACTTTTGCATCTGGGTTTTACAGGACTGAACTCTGGCAGTATTGGGATGACTAATATGATTGCCGTTCATTGATTTTTATTTTTATTTTCCACATCAACTATGAGCCAAATCTACCACTGGAACTGTTATTTTCTGACATTTAAATCTGAAAAGCTGTGGATAAGGGAGTACTCTTTCATCCTCTGAAGAGAGTGCTCTTCAAGTCAGACTGACATTACAATCATTATGAAACAACGCTGATTTGTTTTACATTTAAAACACATTTAATATAAAAAGTGATTTATTTTAAATGACAAAAGAGAACCTTAAGAAATTTTGTCTGTAATAGCATGCACAGTTTGGTATACAGCAAAAATAACATAAAATATGCTTTTACATAACATAAACTTTCCTAGAATTTCCTAAAGTTCAGCTTTAAAAACTGGATCCAGCCTGTTCTTTTTCTTTCTCACCATCAGTCAGTGAAGTAAAAAGTTAACCTGAAAGCTGTCTTCGAGTCATTCAAATGATTGCTTGGATAGGCACAGTTGTTCTGTTAAAAGCAGATACTTAAGCAGAATCAGAGTACTTGGAAGACAAAGTTTTCTCATCTGCCTTCTACTCTACAGTAAATTCATTGCTCACCACTTTAGCAATAAGAACTTCATTTCACCATCTGCATGTTTAAATGGTGATAATTCTTTCTGTGCATTGGTTCTATCATTCTCTTCCTCCCACTTAGCAGATTTCCTGTAGGGGAATGATGGTGGTTTCTGCTACATAACGCCATGCAAGTTACTTGAGAAGCCCAAATAATAAGGATTCTGAAAACTATTCAGAGACCTGGCATGTGCCCTTGGCATTTAGAAGTGCTAAGATAGTTACAAGTGAAGATGCCCAACAAGGCTACTCGTGATAATTTTAGGGAAGACAAAATGCAGATGAACAGTTGTGAAGCTCCCACTGTTTTGCCTTTAGCAAAGGGAAGGCACAGAGGTACCATCGTTCTGGAGCATCTGAACAGCTGCATGGATAGCTACCATTCACTGAAGTTCTTCCTGTTGGTTTGCCACCACAATAGCTACCTTCTCAAGCTAAATTACAGCTGTCATCAATGTGCCCATCCATACCATTGTCAACTTTAGAGATACAAGGTTGCAGATATGAGGCCACGCAAGAATTTGGGGGTTCTTTTTGCAGTGTGATATATGATATGAATGTCTGTTGGTTTTGTTTATGGTAACAGTGGTGGTTTTGAAGTAAACAAAGATATGATGTAATTTGTATGCAACTAACTCACATTAGATCTTCAACTTATCTTTAGTACTGACCATTCAGTGAAGGTTTTGAATGTAAAGTAAGTCAAAGGAAGAGATGGTTAGTGAAGACTCTGAAAGAAGGTATGATTTTGTGGTTTTGTTTTTGTTTTTGTTTTTTTTTTAAATATGCCAGTCTGGCCTTATAGCTCTGAAAGCTGAATCAAAGTTAGCAGATCCCAAATTTTATCTAGCTAATTATGTAGTGCCTTGAAAAGGTGCTTAGCTTCTCAAGCTATGTAGAGCTCTGCTGTTATCACTTAGTCTATTAGAAGCAAATAGTAATTCATCCTGCCTGGGTTGGACACCTGTTTTACAAATAGATGGGTCACCTTCTGAAACTGCCTCTGTTAACTGCAGAGGATGCTTTGACAGCAGGATTAAACGAAATACTTCTACACAGCTAAATGTTAAGAGATTCACGTCTAAAGAAATTGTGCAGCACCTTTGCAAGATCTGTGCTGTAAAGTGTTTCCTGCTGGATCAGTTCTGTCTGCCTGGCTGTGTTGGGCACGTGAATTCAGTTTTATGTGTCCATGAATATCAATCAAGCAAGTCAGGCCAACTCACCTGGCTTGTCATTGCAACTTGAGTACTATTATAGGTAATAGGATAAAAGACCTAACTTAGTTACTAGAGTTCAAAATTAAGCCTTAGCATCAAATTACTGAATAACAGAGCATTTGTCATGTTCTGGATGTAGATTGTGTGTCTGGATTGCCACCAGACAGATGGAGTTCTGTGTCATTTAAATCTGACTGGAAGAGTCTTTCACTGGATCATTTTTAATGAGCTGTTTTGTTCTCTAATTATTTTTAATTAAATATAAGTTGTTTTTTTTAAATAGATCAAAAAATTGTCTGCAGTAAGGGAAGAAGTGGGAGAGCTGCTCCAGTACAGCACTTAAGTGTGGGTGAAGCTGAACGTGTAAGTATTGCAGGTGATTACACTTCTGACAGAGTTTCTTAGGAACAGCTTCTGAAACTCAGATTAGAAAAATATAAGAATACTGATGCATTAGATAGATTGATTTTACAATAAAGAGTTTTTACCCACTGTTTTCCTATGGCAGATCAGCAGTTAAACATACCTACGTCCAAACGGCACCTTGAAACATAATTGAAACTTGGAAATTTGGCTTGAGATTTCCAAAACTGTCTTTTTTTACAAACTTGAATTTAAGAATATACATGGAATAAGTCACAGCTTTGTTAATTCCAAATAGCTTGATCTGATAAGGGTCAAATAATTTCTCAGTCTTCATACTCATTTCTACAGACAGAAAGTATCTTTCTGTTCATCACTAACAACAGTTTCATTCCATTCTTTCAAATGTCTTGGGGAAGGAACTTTAAGAAAACAGTAGACCATCAGGAAAATAGGCAGTTATGGAATGTGCACCCCCCCACACACCCCCCCCTTTTTTCTTGTTTTTCCATTAACTTTCAAAAAGATGTGTGAATTTTCAAAGTCTTGTCAGAAAACATTTTAACCCCTTTTCCAAAATGTATTCATTTTAGTTGTAATTGGGTATTATAATCTACAGGTTATACTGTTACTGTACATACAGATCCTTGTGGAGATGGCTCCTTGTAGTTGCTCTGTACAATCTCTAAAGATGTGATAGTACACAGCAACCAGTTGCAGAAGTAGGACAAGTCAGTGGCTTAACTTGCAGTAAGGATGATTTAGATGAGCTGCTGGGAAAACGATTATAACCAGTAGGAGCAGTTAATTGCAGAATAGATCCAATGAGGTGGCCCAGGAATGCAGTTGGCACATCTCTGTTGAGTGGTCTATACTAATGGGCCTCTTGGTTGCTCATCATCTCTTCTTCCTCTCCACTGTCCCCACACCCCTCAATCTTTGTTTCCGTGGTCAGTTCCCTAATACTTGGATTCCTCCCCGTGCATGCTTCTGCTTACCTTTATTGCTGCTCTCCTCTGTCTCTCCTTCAGCAAGGGGTGCAGGAGCGCTGAGGGACTGAGGAATCAGGGGCCCGAGCAGATGGTGCTTCTGCCCCTTTTCAGGTCTACATTCTGTGACCTTGCAGCATTGCTGGCCCCAGCGTGCAGCCAGCACTCATAACACAAAGAGACCTGGTTGGTTTGTCTTCTGCTTCAAACCTCATCCAGGATGGTCGTGTGCCTTGCCTCTTGGGAATGATTGAGCTTGGTGTCTGTTTCAGGAAGCTGAAATGAGTAATGAGAATATACCATAAGAAATGTTATCTATACCATTGCAAATCCAGAGACCTTTTCTTTTTTTTGATTCTGGAAAGCACTTGTAGGCTTCAATAATTTTAGTTTTCATTGAGGCTGCAGTAGCTGCATGTGTGCATGGATAAACCTCTTGCAATCTGTTTTGCATAACTAAAATTTCAGTGATGTTGAGGGTGAAGGGGTCCTTTGCTCTGCTTAACAAGCTTCACAAGGTGATTTCTAATGAGGAGGTGGAGAGTTTCTGTGGTCTAGTGTTGTTTTGCATAGGTTAGCAGAGAGAGATACTACCATTGCCTCTGTCAGTACCATTCTGCATCTAGTGTCTGCAGACATTTGAATGCTTCGTATGCATGTATGCATTAAGATATATATGTACACACACAATGGGTGATAACAGAAAGCAATATTTCACCCCACGACCCGACAGTCGCACACGACCACACACACAGCCCGTCCTGGAGCAGAAGCTGCCCCTCCCTGGCCAGCTGAGCATGACGTCATATGGTATGGAATACCCCTTTGGCTAGTTTGGGTCACCTGTCCTGGCTGTGTCCTGTCCCTGAAACCAGGACACACAACAAATAATTACATTGATCAGCCAAGGCTAGGACTTTTTTCAAGGACCTTGAGTAAATCAGGGAACTTAGTAAAGGCAGTGAAAGTCCTAGTATAGTTATTCTCATACTGACAAAAAAGCAGCAGTTTAGGATAGAATGGTGGAGGCCAAATCTCTTATGCTGAAGCTGAACCTTGGAAGGTGGCCTGATGAGAATCCTAGCTGTAAAACCTGTTTCCTTTGGAACTGAGAGAGCTTGTTTGCCCAGAAAGCTAGTAGGAACTCCACCAGCAAATGTGTGTCATTCCCCACCTGCCACCCCTCCTCGCCTTTTTTTTTTTTTAAATATTTTAAATTTTTAGGAGAACATTCTCGTCACCCAACACTGAGACATCTTCATGGCCCTCTTGCCATGTTCCAGTCCAAAAAATTAACATTTTGCAAGGCTTATTTTTTTTCCTCACCCAATTAGCAAATAAACTCTACTATGTCAAATGCAAGTTATTTACTTGTCATTATGACAACCTAGAAAGTGTCCAGTCTGTTCCCTGCCTGCTGCTTGAAGTTCCATTACCAAAGACTTTTATGAGATCAAATGTGAATGTGCATTCCCAGTGTAGTTATGTGACTTGGTCTGTGTAAAATACAGTTTCTGAATATTGAGCATTTGTCAGGAAGTGAAAGAAATCAATTTCTGTAAGGTACTGATCTTTCATCTGGTATGCTACAAGAATACCTTAGATGGTAAAAAAGACTGAAATAAGATCTCGATTTATTTTTGTGATAATTACGTTAGTTTGAATAATTCCTTTTGAGTGAAAATGCAACATATGGGCATTTTCTGTGATAAAATAATGGAAGTCTGGTAGATCAGGGATGCTCCATGCTATTCTACTCCTATGGCTGAAAGAGGTGTTTTGTTTTGTACTTAGGTGTGGTAATTCTCCCTAAAGTATTTCAAGCACATAAAATATTTTTCATTTCTTAGACTAGCTTTCACTGTGATACTTGAGACAGTGTTCATACAGGGCTTGTACTGAAACCTGCAAGATATTTATAGATAGTTCTGAAATGCGTCATCCATTTCTATGTATTGTTTTTTATGCTATTAACTGGATTTTCTCCTAACATTTGTGCTCCATTGTTGCAGGGAGGATATTTCCAGATGTTTCCATATAGTACTGCTTTGTATGAATGCTGTCTCTAAGGTGGTGTTTGCATATACTTCTTTATGTCATTGTCCCTTAGCTCTTGAGCAATCATTTTCTATTAGTTGCTGACTAATCTGTAAACTAATTAGTTTACAGATACTTGCTACCAAAAACAGAAGTGATAAACTATATCCTCAGGCATGCATACAGGTCTGTTTGGAGGCAGGGTTTTTACAGAACAAAAAGCATTTGGATTTCATCAAATGGAAATAATAGACTGTACTGGATCTACACTACCTTACGTCAGTTAAGGACTATGTTTTTTGCTAGCCAGTTCACTCTAGTGGGTCAAATTCTTCTGTGCTGTGACTCCTGTGGCTCACCAGGTTGCTTATAACAAGTGCTGAAAGTGTGCCAGTGACCATAGCTAAGCTCTGTACTTTAAAAACACAAATATCTGTCGTCAGCTCTTCAGCTAGGCCTTACTTTAGACAGGGAGGAAAGACTTTCTTTTCACTTTTTATTTCAGTCTTTAATTTCCTTTTGTTAAAGAAATCTACCAGACATGAGTTACCCTAGGTTTGCTTTATTGCAGCACTGGATGCATGGGGGAAACAACTCCACCCAACGTGCATGCAGGTGATTACCAACACACAGGTTATATAGAATCAAGTATACATATTCATTATTTTTCTCAGAAAAGGCAATCCTATGATAATCATTTCTTAGAATCCATTTCCATATTCTCCTCCCCGTCACACATGCTCAGTGATTTGAGTCGGTGGTCCTCAGGGGTCTCTGGTGGTTGTCAGCGGTTGCACACCCATGTTCGCTGGATGACCCTCTCCTTGCACGCATGCGCAGTATCCTCGCTGTGGGTGCACCTGTCCATAGTGACTTACTTCATAAGATTAATATTCCCGGGCCTATTGTCCGGTTGGGTGGGGACTGTACAAGGAACATAGCAGCATTGTACCTTGCCATGGTCAGTTAGCTTCATTACCTATTACCTTGCTTAGAAACCCCTTTCCCATGATTATAGGCTTTAAAACAGGCCTTAAGCAGCTTTCTAGTTAACATCAGTTTTCTTATAGCTAAGCTTCTATATTTTTTACACCTTTTCAGAATGAATTTCTGACACCATTAATAAATGATATGCAGTAGTCTTCTTTGGTACCCTTACCAAATGCTTGCATTGGAAGAAGGAAAAGCATGTTGCATTAGACACAGGACTGATGGCACATCTGTCCATTTGAACAAATTATAACAATTTTTAACTATCAAACCATTTATAACTGTTATTTCAATGTGTTTACCCAGTGTTGCACTGACCCTATTGCATTTTCTCCTAGATTGTCTCCCTGTGTTATTTCTGAGCAGGTTGTGTGAGACAATGTTGTAAGCTGCATGGAAGTGAAAGCGTGTGACATCTGCTGCCTCTACCAATAATGAGGCCTATTACACTGTAGGAGAACATTTTCAGTTTGATAATGATTTGCTGTTGAAAAACGGAAGTTGGTTGCCAGTCATCTCCTCCTCATTCTCTGGTGCTGACAAATAGTTTTCCTAATTTTTTTTTCCTGGTATTTCCCCAGGGTGTGAATCTGTCTGGACTCTGTTTTCCTCTTGTATTCTTTTTTCTTTCAGAGATAGGGACAGCTTGGCTTTCTTCTAGTCTTATACTTGCTCACTTATTTCCCCTGAGTTATCAAATATTGCCACTTGTGGCTGTGAAATTTCTTCAGATCACTTTTAATATTCTGAGATAAAACTTATGAAGGCCAGCAAATTTTGTAACGTGTAATTTATCTATTTACTCTTTGCTATATTCTCTCCACAGTCTCAAGCTGTTACAAAGTTGTGATGATTCTTCTGATCACCCACACAAAGCTGGCCCTTTAGTGGAAGAAAGGCATTAAACTTGTCCCTTGTAGAGGTTTTATGAGTGTTGCTTTCCCTCTGGACCAAGCAGCTGGCCAACACCGCTTTTGGTCTTCCTTGTAACTCCCCCTTGCCTTTGATATGACTCTTAATATTTGCCCTTGTTTTTCAGAGACTGCCCATACGAGCCCTTGTTTTCTTTTGCAATCATCTTTAGTTATATGGCCTAGCTTATTTTGGGTTGGAGGGGTTGCTTATTGTTTTGATTTTTTTTTTCTGTTCTGCTTTTTATTCGTTCTGGTCGAGTAAGAGTCCAATTTAGCCATGTTGATCTTTTATTACACTTCCCTATCCCACTGCTGCACTGGAATAGTTTGCACTGCTGCTCATAGCTGAGTTTTTGGTCAACTCTCTTAAATGCTCCTTTACCTTACACTTGCCTGCCTGAGATCTAACTCACCAGTTCTGAGTTTGACTTCAAAACAGCAAATCCAATATTCAGCTTGTTATCTATTATAGCCTGTACCCTATGACTACATAACTGATTTCTGGTGATTTTTTGAAACCACATCATATTCAGCAGTGAACAAATGCAGGTTGTAGACAAACTGTTCTTTTTCCCCTTTGCTCCCCTTTGCTCCCCTTTGCTCCCCTTTGCTCCCCTTTGCTCCCCTTTGCTCCCCTTTCCTTTTTTATTTTATTTATTTGCACTCCTCTTCCTTGAAGCTACATGCTTAACCTATTTGGTATAGGGTTCATATCTGAAACATTGAGTATAGTCACATAGCGTGTGTACATAGCAGTCAAAGTTGGGTTTTTTTTAGTGAATGATCTGAGATACCATTATTCATATTTATCATTCACAAGGGATAGTGAGGAGCAGAAATAAAACTCTTACCATGTCATGGGGAAGGTCAGTGGCACAGCTGAGAATAGCCCTTGGGTTTCCTGACTTCTGGTTCTGCAGTTTATTCCTGATGGGATCCTGCTGCTCCACCTTCTAAACACTTGGAACTGGTAACACACACAAAGCTAGGCTAAGGGGATGTGACTTCTTTTATTAAAACGCCATTTTTATTATTCGCTGCAGTTTACTGATAGGGCACAGGTTCCTCACACAGCTGAGGTATGCTACAAATTGCTGGAAATGTAATGTTGACAAGGCTTTGATTTAGTGCTGTATCAATCAGTACCTTTTCTTTGAAGCTGGAAAGACACTGATTGCTTTATAAATTTGGCCCTCTGAGCAGCAGAACTGTCAACTGCAAATAGAGTAAATATTAGCAGATTGGATTAGTTCAGCCAGTGGGAATGATTACTTTTGATTGTAATGTCTAGATGAACAATAGTGAAGAGTTGTTATGATTTTTTTTTCAGACTGAACAAATGGAGACTTCGTGGACTAATGGCAGAACATACCATTCACAGGTGTGGAGATTTGCTTCCATTCCTGAGCAGTCTGTTAGGAAATATGCTAGATATCTTGTATACCTAAATTCATTCAGATGAGTTTTCCAAATAGATTCAGGGAACTAGTTTCCCTAAGAAGAAACTTAGATTATATAGTGACTATATATAAACATAAAAAAGTAAAGCACATTGTCAGTATCTTTTGCATACAGTGTGCTGTCAGTTTTGTTCAATCTTAACAGCCTTATGTTTCTTTTCCACAAGATATTGGTTGCAATTGTACTCCTTGTCTGAATGGGGAGATGCATAGAGGTAACATATTTCTTTTGGTCTTTAGCACAGATTAATAATTTTCATTTCACAGGAAAGAATTCCAGGTCCTGTGAGATGTCACAAGCTCTTAATAATTCACATAACCATTTGTGTTTGATGTTTCATCTTTGACAGGCTGGAACCCAAGAGTGAAATGGTGGTAGTATCTACATCTGATAGCAACCACATACTTTGGAAGAAAAACCCAAAAATCTGTAAAGTTGTAGCATTAGTAACAAATTTTTTTGCTTTACCTGATGCTTGTGAATACTAGATGTTTGCATCCTTATACAACTGACAGTGCTTCTGTGTGTACTTTTTATCTTTCTAAAAGATGATTTAACTTCTGCTCATTTAGCTAGCTCAAAATCTGTCCGTTTCAAGGTTTGAGAGTCTTTTTTTAAGTAGGGACTTCTATTCAGCTCTGTAGGACAACTCATGTTATAAAAGCCAGTTTCACACTTTTTAGATGAGACGCATCTATACCATTGCTGCTTTACAATAATGACTGTTATTATGAGTTCACATGCAAATTTTCCATGTCTTTCAGAATATTCTTCAGTAATTTTAATTAAAAACTTGCTTATGAATTGCTGTCATTTTTTCCCCTAGAGATTTTGAGGGAAGGAAATAATAAAAACAATGTGTTTAAAAAATTCAAAAATTGACAAAAACACTATTCTGTTTGGCAATAATTTGATATCTTGTTTGCATTTCTAGAGGTGGGGAACATTCCAGATGGTGAAAATGCTTGCTTTCCTAAAAAGCAGTTTCCTTCAAAATATGGTTTAATCTTTTTAAGGGTTATGTGAGAAGCTTTTTATTTGGTTTAAGGTAGCGTTTCTGCCCTACACTGTGAATATGAGGTTTAAGCTTCTTGAACTTTCAATACAACTTTTTGTAAGTCAATCTACTTGTATGAATACAGAAACAAACTTTACTGTCTGTAATTCAGAGAAGTTTAGCCTTTATTGAGCTTTTTCTGCTCTAAATGTTAAGACAGAAAATACTATTATTTTTATAAGAAATCTAGATGAGAGGAAAAATTCTCAACAAAAAATACCCACCAAACAAAAAACCCAAAACCCCCCCAAAAAACCCCAAAACAAACAAACAAACAAAAAACCCAAAACCAAAACAACAAAACAGAAAAGGGCTGTGTTACCTTCAGTTTTTAAAGGAAGATACATTTCTGGAGGAACACTGGGAAACAGATGAACAAGTGATCCTAAAGTGGTGCCACAGCAGGGGAAGTGCTATGATATCTACAAACTTTTCTTCCACATTCTGAAGTTGCTAATGCAGCGGTTGCTAAAACTGTAATACCATAATGTCAATAGCATCTGAATGTTGAAGAGAAAGTTTTCCAATTTATGTCACTGCTTCGCAATAGCTGTTTTTTACACAGAAAATGAAGTATACCCAAAAGAAGTATAGAGAGCATGTTGACTTGGTCAGCGCAGATTTATTGGTTGGCATGTTTCAAGCATTCAGATTCCACGAAAATTTAATCCAACATACTGAAATGGCTTCTCCTTATACTCACTTTTAAGGACTGATTCTCTGTTCTGTGGATAATGGCATGTGACTGCAATATCCATGCACTTCCTGAAGTAACCTTTCTTTCTGCAAGGCACTGCTGAACCCTTTAATTGTATCAAATTTTACTCTCAGAAATATGTCTATAGGTGATATAAAAAGAAACCCAAAGTCGTTCATAATAATAGACTTCATTTTTAGTTGTATTGTGGAGATCTGAGTAACTGTCTAAATCTGGTTTCAGTGACCTCATGTAGGGTAACCTTACAGTTTAGTTTCAGTTGCAATTTCATAAGCTAGTATGGTGCATTCTGAGGTAACTTCACCCAACCTCTATGTGTTTGTGTCCCGCCTTTTACTCAAGAAATTAACTTCTTTAATTAGGGATGCAAGTCAATAAATAATGGCGGCTATGACAAGCTGTAAAAGTTGCTTTCTCTTCTTCCCCATTCCCTGGTCTGAAGTGGCTGTTGCTGTGATACAGCTGTCAAGCATGCATGGAATAAATTCAATGTAAAGCTAACATCTGTTACAGAGTCTTCTGCTGGCCTGTATACAAGTAGAGGCTATTAGCCCAACAGCAGTGTCACCTGAGATGAGAGAAAGGTATGATATGCAGTGAAAAACATTTAGGAATTTTGGTAGCACATTAGGTGTTTCATATGGTTTTATAGCATCAAGAAGATGAGATGCACGTTTTAAATGTTTTAGTAAAACAGGTAGTGAAGTGAAAGTACTCATTGATTCAAATTATAAATGTAACTTGAGACTAGTCACTGGGGGGCTGTCCAGTTTTGTCAACATGACGAGCAGACAGTTTCACAATCAAGATGACTTTAAAAGAGTTATCAGGAGCACATATTCTTAAGTGTATAAATATTTCTATTGAATAGTGTTTGAAATAAATCTGTCGCTTGCAACTATAGAATTCTCTGCAATTACAACAATCCAGTCAATGAGGGTCTGATTTTAACTGCAAGAAGGAGATATATAGTCCTTTAATATTAAAGCACAGAAATGGGCAAATACAGACACTTCAGAAAGTACAGACAGCAAATTGGTAAATGAGTTAGTAAATGTCAAATGTCTGCTCTCAAACTAAATTTCTTTCTTTGACCTGTTACACTGAACATATTTCTAGTAACATTGTAAGTGTCCTCAGCTTGTACATAATGTCTTGAAATGCTGACTGAAGTCCTAAAAATGCACGGAGCAGAGTAACCCCCAGATGGCAAAGGATTAGTTAGGAATATACTTGGAGCCTAAGGCTGTTCATGTTCATACTGTCAAACTTGTCCAAATTCAGTTTCAAACGAATACTGAACTTAACCTGAAAAGGGATGGATCACAGGGAAGATACAGGGTGGTTTGAGGCTCTGGATGCTCTCGCGATACCAAGAAAACATTGTAGAAAAAGCATCTCTTCCTTTTTTCTGATTAGTTGTATGGCTTTCATGGAATTTTTCCCAAATTAAGCATTGGAGCAGACTCAGAAATCTTTTTCTTTAAAATGGATCTTTTTTCTGCCTTCCTTTAAAGCCCATTTTATTTATTAGAAGTTCATGTAAGTGTACTTATCTGCTCTAAATTTGCAACAAAAGGAAATGCTTTCAGATTGATCATAGTTGTGAAAATTACTGGTTTGCTATGAACTGATACTATTTACTTGAGGAAATTATGGAGATTTGGGGGATTTAAATGACAAAATAAGCTTATTTTTAAGAGTGAAAGGCTTTGCGGATAGGAGGGTAGTATAAAAATAGAAACCTGCAAGAAGAGAGAGAGAACAAAAAGATGTGGTTCTGCTCTGAAAAGCAGTACTGTGAATAGCATTGTAGAGTTTGTACAGACAGATAAAAGTTCCTTTTGTATTTTGCTGAGTCCCGGATTATATCTCCTGATTTTTATGAAAGAGATTTTTTTTCTACACTTTCTAACAGTGCTTGACCAATAATAATGATTCTTCAGTTGCTCTTTCATTGCAGAGGAAACGTGAAAATCTGCCACGCTTTCTTTGAGTCCATAAAATAAGCAGAATTCCCAATGTCAGCACCTGCGTATGTTGAGTAAAGTGATTCTTTTCAAAATAAATGGCCACTGTTATGTGCTCTACATTGAATTTTAGTCTGTAAGGCACTGCAATGACTAGTCAAATGCAGTTAATTCTGTCTTTCTTAACAATAGAATACAGCATAGGTGCTTGCATTTTACTGAGGGCAGATGCAGCTCACGTGACTTGTGCACAACTGCTACAGAGTATGGTGCCACTAAAGCAGCTGTATGCATCATCAGATCAGCGTAGACAGCGAAGTTGGTAGGTTCCAGGCCTCTGCTGTGGGAAAAGGTACTTTGATGTAACCTAAAGCATACTTTATTTCAGAAGTGAGTTATTTTTAATTTCTAAACAGCTTTGCATGGATATCTTTTAAATATGTGTCATCTGGAGCTTTTCGCCACAACTCGTGATTTTGCTGACTTGAAATTTAACTATTTGCTTCTATGCATTATTTTTTTTCCCTAAGAGGAAAGATAATTTCAATGATTTATGAACTCAAATCCAAGATCTTTAAATAGGCAGGAAAATTAAAAAGTCAGAGTAACTGCAGATGTGTCTTCTGTCAGTAACTGACAGAACAGCAGTTATTTTAGAAAGCTGCATGGAGGAGGGGTTGAGGCTTAGTAGCAGCAGAGGTCCAGAAAATGTGTGATCTGAAACACAGCAGTATTTATATACCTGTCATTCAGAAACATTGTAACTCTACCAAATTTGGATATGGGATCAAAACCAGCTGGTGAGGTTGCCTACGTTTTTCTTTTAATAAAAGGAGAGTGAGTAAGATGTGTTGATAAGTCTTTCCTAACCGAAGTTATGCAAAATCAGTTTTAGCATTTTCAGAAGTAAGGCTCCCCCTCCATAAAAAGCGATGTCAGCAAATTGTATTTGAATCAAAGGGTGACATTAGTTTTAGTTATTTCTACAGCATTGTGCATTTATGTAACAGTGTGTATACATTTATGTAGCAAGTCTGAAACAGATGTGTTCTGGACTCTCCAGATGCTTTTCCCAAGGGGATTGTTTTGAGCATAATGAAATTTGAGCATAAATTGGAGAAACAGAGATTGTGAGTAATTGCAGCTCTGTGAAACCAAGGCCAGTAGTTGCTTGTCTGCAGCATCATCTTATAAGCCAGTTATTATCATTATCAGAATAAACCAGAATTATCATTGAAATATACATTCATCACACAATCTTCAGAAACTTAACATATCAACAAGAAGAATTCCCTATCCAAAATGAAAATAACATCATCGTGACACCAACAAAGGTGGACAATTTACACACACTCAACCTCTCATCCTTTTACTGCAATTAAAACAAAAATTGTGGAAAACAGTTCCTGGTTGCAAGCAACATTTACACTGGAAAATTTTTGTTACTATGTAGTGCAGTGCCATTGAGTAACAACACCTGCTCTGAAACAGCACACCCATATCTTATTACTCGCGTGTCTGATCTACCACCAGCGAAAAGTGAGGACACAGGTAAATGATTTGACATCACCGTTTCGTTGGGGCATACCTCCTCCCGTCATCACCCACGGCGGCTCATGGGCGGCGCTGGCCAGGGTGCTGAGTGGGACCGGCGGGACCGCGGCGTGGAGAACGTGGGACCCTTATGCTGGAGCAGAAGAAAAGTCACAGCTGTTGCTAGCGGAAAAAGAGAAAAGGGGCAGGTGTTTCTAATGGAGGAACTCAGAAGATAAAGGTTGCCACATGGTTCCATTATTTTCTTTTCCTTGTAAATACAGATGGCAGGGCTATGCAGAAGAACTCAGAACTGGAAAACTGTGAGAACTTTGTTAAGCTTTCTCAGTAAATAACTGTAGTTGAATTTAAACAGTCTTTTCATCAGGCTTATTACAGAATTGCAGTTAGAATGGTTTCAACTATGACCTGCATAGTTACTTAGGCAGAAGAAGTTTGTGGGATTTGAAGGTTATAAGTAGTAGGAGAAAAGGAGAAGGAGCAAAGAATTACAGCTAATTCCCTTCTGAAACAATTCTGGTCTTGTACTTGCTTCTAAGCAAAAGAACAATTTTTCTACAGTTTGCTCAAGTTAAATAGTAAAATGGCATACCTGAACACTTTTCTTCCGTGTCAGCCTAGAAACATTTGAAGTCTTATCTGCTGATCTGCTCTGTTTGTAAATCATAAGCAGTTTTCTGCATCCCTTTGCAACATTGGTGAGTGGCAAATATGTCAATGCTAAGCAATCTTTTTTCCCCCTTCAGCTGAACAGAAATCCTTTCTACCAGTGTCTTGCCCCTTTCAGCCTGAGAAAACAGGTTTTAAAAGTTACATTTCTGTATGCTGTGCAGCATTTGGAGAAGGCCCATCTCATTGCATCTGACCATGCTAGATGGAAGAGACAGGTTTGAACATTTTGGAAGAACTTCCTCTAGCAATGTGTCTGGACTTGCCAAGCCTGCACTTAATTTTTGCATGAACGAATTAGTAGTGAACATTAATTTTTTATATCCATCTTTGCAGCTGGCCATCTGTGGTGGAAATCCTCTCCCTTCGAAGCTGCTGCAAGTTGCATTTTTGTTTATACTAGAAGATGTGGATGATCAAGGCTTTCTGCTTGTCTTGCTTTACTGCTGGTAGTGGCATCACAGGAGCTACAGGACTATCAACATAAGGGTGGAAAGATGAAGAGTCAGAATCTGAATAGGAAGAAACAGTTGGAAACACAGAGAGGAAAATACTATTTTAAGAGATTTTTGTGGAACAAAGATGAGGTTTTCAGAATGTGTGAACACGTAAGAATACTGGGAAGTGATGCAGCCTAGTAATTAATTAGTTTAATAGCTTTATCTGTTTTAATATATTCTGATTCACCAAAAGAACAGAACAGATGAGTGTAATTTATAGATCCCACTGTTTAGGTGGCTGGTGGGAGGGTTTTGAGAAAGTTGACAAAAGCTGACCTCTGAAACTCCAGAACTCTTCTCCTTTGGATCCAACAGCTGTTTTATTAGTAGGAAAGCAAAATAATAATCTTGGTTGGAACTGTCATATAGAATTTTTAGTTTTTATTCAGGCATTCTGTCTTGTTAGATGCTGTCCTGGAGAAAAAGGCATAAAAATCAACATTGCTGCTTTGTGGAAGAGCAGGTGCATTCTGTTCTATAGATGAATGTTAATCCATTAATTTAACTGGGGTCACATTTCACCCAGGAAGTGCAACCAGAAGGTGGTGAAAGAATTGAATTGTTTTATGAGGAGGAATAGAATAGCTAAGACCTGTCTAATCATGCTCTGTCCACCACAGGATCCTCCAAATCCATTTTCCATTTTTATACAGAGGTTCCAGAAGAATGGTCTTCTATCTTTTACCTTGCTCTAAAGATTATTTTTTAATAATCTTTTCTACTGATGCAAACTCAGTCATTACTTCAGTGTGAAAAATCAAAGATCTGACTCCTTACTCTGTGTATCCATCACCTCCTATATCTATAGCTGACATTTCCTTATGATGGCAGGACATCGAAACTGTTGGTCTTTCTTCCAGTTTTTATCCATTACTCCTTTCCTAATGACATCACATCCTCTCCATCCCTCAGGCCTATATTCTACATAACTTTTTAACTCTTCCAAACATTTTTTTTTAAACACAGGATTTTCTACCTATTCATACAGCTATCACTTTTATATTAGTTATTTTATCATTTTTTTTTTGAACTTGATAATGCAGTTTTGCCTTTCCTGTTTCTACACAGAATGCTATTGTACTGGTTAAAGCAAAAGATCAAAAAGACGATAATGTTATCCTTCTTTTCTGCCTGCTTTTGCTGACTTGTTACTTTTAAGAACCTGTATTGCTTGATCTTAGCTAACAGGATGTCATCTTATGCTTATGATTTCCCTGTGATACCAGTCTATGCCTGCTTGTTTAGCATCTGATCAGTTACCCTGGTGGTTTTCTGTCTAAATTAAATGATACAAAAAAATTTTCTAACATCTCTCTCAGTTCTTTTCTTGTGTGGCCAAATTGTTATTTCTCTGAGACTGCCCTCCAGCAATGTTGTTATTCTTTCTCGTGAGCTCTTCATTGCTTTATGGTCTTGCCTTCTTGTATCTCATGATGTTTTGCACTGAGGTGTCAGTTCTTCTGGGATGTCAGTATGAAAGGCGCAGACAATCAAAGCTGCTAAAGAATAGAAATGGTAGGAAGTGTTTGCTGTCCTGTGTGCCCTCTGATATTGGGTAATCTGTGTATGGGCATCAAGCAAGCAATTTCATGTTGATCATGGCATGCTGATCTGTCTGTGGTGAGGTTCAACACAGCTTCACCATTCTTCACATCTTTACAGCATACCAAGTAAGCAAAGCTATGAGTGTTTTTACTGCTACAATACTGGACATGCTAAATGGTATGCCATAGTTCACCATGAGCATTATACTCTTACACATCTCTATAGGAACATGCTCTTACAAGCAGTATATACAAGTAATATTGTTAAAGACAATACATACTGATGCCAGGGTATGTGCTGAGGTTATATAGCAGTCACTCATGGGTCTCCACAGCCAAGACTTATGGTTAAACTCTGCCTAGATTCTGCTTGAAATCACTGTGTCCTCAGTACAGTGTCTTCTGCAGTGGCCTGCTACATATTGGGTGGGTGAATTCACCTTCTGTGGGGCAGGGTCTGTCAAGCCGCACAGCATGCATTCAAAAGCATTTAACCATGGCAGCATAAGGCACTATGTAGTAACACAAATAACAACATTCTTGTTCCTTTTAGGGTTAGAATGTATGAAAACAAAATGCCTGTGTCACAACCTTTGAGAAGACCCTCAGGACAGTAGGTGATGATAAAAGGACAAAATCAGTGACCCCTGAAATTCATTGCAAAATTGCAGCTTTCAGCATGTTTGGGAAAAGAAATCTGAAAAAGGGGATGCCAGCTGAGAAGAAGCATTCCAGATTGATTTTTCAGCTGTGCAGTCTTCCTTCTAACTTCACATACCATCTTGCATCTTAAATCTGAGGTCAGCTTGAGTGGGCTTGAGGTTAGAGACAAATTTTTCACATGTTGTTCTTAACTGCCAAGCACAATGTAGCAAGGCATTCTTACACAAACAGTAGCACTGTGAGATGGCTTTGGAACTCTTCTTTGTCCACTGGAGTTCCTTACCTCTCTCCATGTTCACCCAGAGCTAACATTTCCAGAGTGCTCACTGGAATAAAATCTGCTTTCTTTCTCTAATGCTTATCTGATTGCAAACACTGCTAATGTCCAAATGTTTGGTTTCATCTGGCAGCAGCAAAGTCAATGACTGTTTCCAGATCCAATATACTGAGCACTGCAAGATTAAAAGCACCTTGTCTTCAGAAATATATTTTTACACTTTAAACTGAGTCCCATTTTGCCTTTTCCTAGTAGTAAAAATGGGAAAATCATCCCAGAGATGTGAAATCCTTCAGGTACCCATAGCACAAACACTAAATGCTTCTTACTTTTACATATACAGATGATGCAGAGATGAAATCTCAAAGTGTTGACAGAGGAATTTAATCTTCAAAGTTGTTTATGTCATTCTAAAACAGTTATTTACAGCACTTCTGTGGCAGAGTCTTTGTGATCTGAATATCTCTGTATTGAGATCTGAGCAAAAACTTTTATTGTCAAGCTAGGGCAGCTGTCAAGAAACTAATTGGGTTGCTACCATCATAGTTTGGGTTTATTCCATCAATATTAGGGGACAGGAAATATATCCATGCCCCTATGGGACTTAATGCGTGACTGAAATTTAGGCAGGTTCTGTTCTTTTTCAAGCATATTTTGCATCTGGGAGATCTTGTATTTGCTTCTCCACTGAATGTATATTTTATTCTTGCACACTGACAACTTGCAGTGTCTGTTGCTCTACTCTTGATTGTTAAGACCTATCTATAGATTCAAATAATTTTAATTCTTTCCATTTTAGGATACATATATATATTGTTCCTTCTACTCTCTCTTCTGAGACTTACCAACTGCTAGGTTGACACAACTATTTCTGATGCCAGCAGATTTTTATTTGCATAACCCTGAAAGAAAATCTAAGGAGTGTTACTTGTTTGTATTACAGTCCAAAGTATATCTGATTTGTTTATTTCCTCAATGTTTTTAATCGTCTGTGTGTATTACTGTCTCTGTGTGTGCACATCTATAATAGATGAACCAGAAATAAAATAATAAAATGTCAACCATCTTCCTTCTCAGACAACCTCACTAGATAAAAATAGTCTTGAAGGAAAGTTAAACCACATCCTGTTGGTGGCAAATATCATACCTTGCTATTCTCATTTTTGTGACTAGCTGATGAAATTATTTCTGTAAAATTTGCATTTTTTGAAAAATGAAGTTGAATTTTGAGATTTTTTTTTTTTTTTTTGCTATGATGATTTTGCACACTGTTGTGCACTGTGTTGATTTTTTTTTTTTTCCCCTTTTTTCATGCAGGCTGCTGTGGCAGTTTGGATCCTTGCAAAATATTGCTGTTCACAGCTTTTGAAACTGTGGAACATGATAATTAAGCCCATGGCTCCTTGTGTGATTTTCTGATGCCTAAAACTATCAAGTTTTCCTATGGATGTATATTTTTCTAAATACTGCATTGCAGTTATGTCATCTGATGCAGCGTAGATGGATATTTGGTAGTCTTAACTGTGCAATGAGTTCATTCCATCTTTTCTAGGACCACATTTTCTGCGCCTTGTGTGGCTGCTAAGCAGAATGTGTCTGATTGCCAAAATATTTATTAACTTTCTGATATACATTTTTTTCATGTCATCATGTTAGAAGATATTGGCCAAAAATGTATTGTCACATCTACTCATGATTAAAAAGTATAGATAGATTTTTGAGAAAGGAAAAAATGGAAGGATGTTTCGAACCTTTAAAAGTCAATGAGTGATGTGAACTTGTGGAATACAGATGTACAATTACATATTAGCCATCCTCTTTGTAAAACAATTTTTAAAAGTGCTTTAAAGGTTTACAAGGTGGCTGGAAAGTAGTTGACTCAGAGAACTAGCAATGTGATATCAATCCTGTTACCTTTAACTTCTTAATTAAATCCTGCTGAGCTCTGGGAGTGTTCAAAAGTGCTAATCAGCTGGTGCTTCTGAGTGCATATTATTCTACTTTTTCAGTCTGTTAACAGTCTTCCATGAGAGCTAAACTTCCATTGAAATATATTAAAAATCAGGTTTGATGAATCAAAACTTCAGTTTAGGTGGTTACTTAACTTTGCAGACTTCAGTGAAGTGATAGCTGAGCCTCTAGCTTCAGAATGCCAAGTTCTTACCTGTGGATTCCTATTAAAAAATGAACTCTTAATAAAAATTAATCTCAAAGCCTTACACAATCTAACCATTCCTTTTTCTCATGACGATGTATGTCAACCAAAATTTTAACAAATTGTCAGTTATTGCCTACTCTCTAAATTTTAGGAAATGACTTAGAGAAGGATGCACTCTATCTCAGTCTCAGAGGCTACATGATTTGCTCCTTATTAAGTGTGTTGGATAGTTTTGATAAGAAACAAGACTGAAATTGATTTCTGGTAATGATAGTGAGCTGGACTTGAATTTTCTAGAAACTTAAGTGTAAATATGGGAGAGGCTGTGAATTTGAAAGAAGTTATATTCAAAAAGTAGATTCCTCCATTTGAAAACCTCCTATCAGTTGTTTCCTTCAAATCAGGAGCTGTGATACTATCTCACAGAAGATATCTAGGGAGTTTCTCTTTAAAAGTCATTACCAGTCAAAAGCCTTTCTTAGCAGGTCTCCAAGCTACATAAAAGAAATATTGAGGAAGCAGATGGAAGATTTTATAACATAACTCCACTTGCGTCCAGAAAGTATTGACTCCTTTGGACCAGACTTTAGTGGTTCTACTGAGACTAATACAATAGAGGAGAGTTTCACAAATGTTAAGAATATGCTAACTGCTATAGATCACACAATTGCAGAGTGGCTGAAGCTTGCAGGGACCTCTGAAGATCATCTAGTCCCACCCCTGTGCTCAAAGCAGGTGCAGCTACAACAAGTTGCCCAGAACCATGTCTGGATGGGTTTTGAGTATCTCCAAGGATGGAAAATCTGGCAGCCTCTCTGGGCAACCTGTTCTAGTGTTTGAACAACTTCAAAGTGATTTTTTTTTTTGTATACTTAAGTGATATTTCATGAATTTAATGTTATATCAATTGCTCTGTGTCTTGCCACTGGGTAACACTGACAAGAATCTGGCTCTGTCTTCTTTAGTACCCTACCTCCACCCCCATTATGTATTCACATATGTTGATGAGATGCCCTGAGCCTTCTCTTCTCCATGCTGAACTCTATGCTCCAATTCTCTCAGCCTTTCTGTGTATGGCAGATGTTCCAACCCCTAGATCATCTTCAAGGCTGGGCTAAATCATCGTCTTTGCTAGACTTACACCAGTAAGTTCATGTCTTTTGATGGGAGCCCAGAACTGGACCCAGCATTTCAGATGTGTCTCACCAGTGCTGAAAAGAGAGGATGTATCACCTCCCCTGACCTGACAGCAATGCTCTTCCTAATGCAGCCTAGGATGTCTGGCCCCCAGGCTTTGGATCTCCTCTGGAAGTATTGTTATTATTGGTCTTGGCAGTTTGTTTATTACATTTATTTCTCACTCATATTTGAGGCCATTCCCCTACAGTTAAACTAATCTACTGAACACCAGCCTGAATCAGAATCCTTTACCTAGTCCTGTGTAGTAGTTGGTAGTTTTCTTGAGCAAGATATATTGTCCAGGGATAAGAGATTGTCACATTTGAGCAATTCAAGTTTGTAGAAATATGCTCTTTAAGAGAATTTAATTTTTTTTCAGATTCACCTCATAAATTGGGAAAAAGACAAAAGTATTGAACCAGCAGATTAAAATAGTCCATATCTTTATTACAGAAGAGTGAGGTCAAAGAATTTTAATTGTTAGTTGTTACTGATTCAGGGAATAAGTCATAACTCATTTGAGGGATACATTATGGCAAGAGATTGTGAGTGTGGCTATTTGTTTTATTTCAGCCGGTTATGCCACACAAAATACTTGTAAATTCAAGGAGGTGTTTTTCCCAAACAAAAGTTGTCTGGTGTAGCCACAGCTTTTACTTAGTAATGTAAGTGCATATGGTGTGTTACAGACTGAAAAATTCATCTGAAATAAACTAGAAATGCTGTGGATGAGTGACCACATGGAGGAATGGAGAAACGACCCTACAAAATAGGAAAACAATAACAAGTAGGTATTAAAGCCGGTTCTGTCTTTCATTGCTTGGAGTTCTCAGTGGGAATATAGGAACATTGCTTCCTAAGTGTCATTTCATCCAATCATGAATGTTTCTTGCTTTCAAATTAGGGATGTGACATGCCACCACCATTTCATAATGCAACTTAACAGTGAATTTAATGTTTTTCTCAGCCAATAGCATTTTTTCTCAAAAAAAATTTCAATTTTTTTCTCTTGGCTACACAAGTTAGAGGAGCTGAACAGACTTCTGTAGGGTTGTTCGTGGTTTCCAATTGTAGTATTGCATATGAAATGTAGCCAGAGAGTTTAGATGATAATATGTGCTTGTGGGACTCAGCATATTTGAACAGATTTATATTTTACATAAACACGAAGTCAGAATTTATATCTGAGCACGTCTGTATTGTATTTTGTTTGCAAGCTCTGTTAGCATCCAAGATGATTAAATAGAACTTAAGTATGTGTGGAAATATATGCTATAACTCATTTTAGTGGTAAGAGAGACTGACTGTATTTTTTAAGGTCAGAAAGCATCAATGTACTATTTGAATCTAACTACCTGTGTATGATAGGTCACGGAGTTTCACCAAGGCTTTTCTTTGTTTAATGCACTAAGATGTGATGGAACTACAGAGTATCTCCTAGAAAGGTGGAAATAAAATATTCTGCAATGGAGCATAGGAGAGGGGTTTCTTTGAACTGGAGTGAAAAATCTTACATCAAGATAGGTTGTTAGTCAAATTAGCTTTATACTTGGATGGGAGTATCTTATTGTGCCTTTCAAGGGTGTAATTGCTTACATGGCTTTTACTTTACATTGTTGTATATAGCACAAACCCAAGAACATTAATGCTATACAAAATGGTGTGTACAAGGAAGACAGTCTCTGCCCCAGGGAAACTCCCTGTCCACTGGAAAGGCAGAAGAAGCCACAGGTACATACCTCAAGCAGGCAGAGTGTGGGTGGTTTGAGGCCATGAGCTCTGAATAACAACAGATCAGCTGGGATCTCCGTAATGTGTTGCAGCAAAACACCAAACCAAACCAAACAGTTGTGGCTTGTATATTCAATTTCAGAAGTTCTGCATTTCTACTGGTCAGTGATAATCCTGCTTGTATGTTTTCCTGTTGTGTTGCTGCTCTTTTTGATTTTGGTGTTTTATAACTTGATTGCCATAAACCAGGGAATTTGAAAATAATGTGTTTTGCTGCTTCTGTGAGATGGAAGGTTGCATGCACAATGCCTGAAGTACTAAGGCAGTAGGCATCGGGAAGTATTTTGTGAAACAAATAAATGTTAGAAGAAAGGAAGAACAGGAACAATAGTATAGTATTAATTTTATCATAAATCCATTGCCTGGGCTGTTTTCACTTTCTGAGTTTTGTTTTCCCTTAGTCATATTAGTATATTATGAGCACTTAACTTCATTGAGCTCCTCTGGCCTTAGGACTGCAGGAGGAGAAGATGAAGTAAGGAGCAAAGGTGATTGACAGACTCCAAGCCATACTTGTCATCTAATAGTGACTCATTTGGCCAATGACCTCATATTAAACCAGGTTAAATTAGTCTAACATTATTACTACATCATCCCCAGTAGGTGATGTTACTGGATGTTTATGGTTACCTCAAAATGTGCATCATCTGCTGTAAAGGTGTGGTGCAGAACCATTTTAAATTCAAGGATTTCAGTGCCAAGAAGAGGAAATGCATATGCAAGCTGTGGAGCTGCCAGAGTGGAGTTGTCAGAAAACCTGTCTTGGTGAATGTTAGGATTGTGGAAAGAATATAGCCCAGCATGACTTTCCTACTTGGGCTGTTCTTAACCTCAGATTTGTTTTTACGGTGCTAATCCATGAAAATAAACTTTAGCGTGCCATGGACTGACTTAAAGGGTTTTGTTTTCTTGGTTTTTTTTTTTTTTTCCCCAGTCATGGCTTCCAGCAGTCTATTGCACATGATGCCATCTTTTCAATGAAATGACCCTGAATTTCTCCAGACCCTACCTACAGTTAATTTCCTGGTTAATAGTTCTAGCACTAGTTTATGTCTCTTCAGTTTCTGGATGCTTTCACCAAGTAAAACTATGCTGCCATCAATGTCAGCCAAACATTATTTTGAAAACTCTTTTTAAAATCAATATGCAAGCTTTAATTTTAAGATCATAAGACAGTACAGTGTATTAAAACCAGAAACCATATATATATTCTTCAGTCAAATTCAGTTGTAAGGGACCTCTGACATGTTATTCAACAGCTTCAGTTCTAAGTTAAAGGAAAGTCTCTTGCAAGCCATTCCTATGTTCCATCTTTAAAAGTGTAAATGGCACCAGGGGGTCTTATTTCTAGAGCTATTAAGGTTAGCAAGTCTGTGCTTAGCAGTTTTGACTGACTTTTACACATTCCCTTCTGAAAAGCATTTGTGTAATTGGAGATTTAGGATCGTCTCATCTTCTCCAGAACTTCTTGTAGTATCAAGATAGAAGTTTTGACTTCCACTGCTGAAATGAATCTCCCAGTCCTTTTTAACTTCAAGTGCAAGACTAAGTTTCAAACCTGCAGCTCAGTCTTTTGTGCATCAGCTGTCATATGGAGCAATAAACAATATCATAAAAGAAGTGCTAAAACATTTGTTCTGGAAAAGATGTCCAGTGTCTCAGTCCAATATTCTACCATTTTTTGTATCCTCATTTTATAACCCTTTTCACGTCAGTAATATTTCTGATAAATTTTCCAATTATTTTGCAAATTCTTGTCTGAAGCAGAGACACGGTGTGGTGTTGGGGAGTTCATCCATCCAAATTTTAGTAGTGTTCTGCCAACCCACGTAAGTCCATGTCCCTGCTGGAATTTTCACCCAAAACCCCTGTCTGTCTGCCTGAGACATGCACAGAATTTAAAACATGGTAGATAAAAGGTTGCAGTCTCTAATCAGTTACCTAATTAGTGAACAGCATTAATTAAAAAAATGCTTTCTGATCATCTCATTCACTTCTGCTCTCAATTATAAGAGAATAGTTGTAAGAGAAGCCCTCTGAAACAGTAGCTACTGTAGTTCAAGTTAAATACCTTTTGTTGTTGTAATGAGAAAAACCTGAATTAAGACAATTGGATACAATTCATTACCATGTAGAACACTATCTTCTTTTTAAAATGGACCCAGAACTGACAAGGAAGACAGTCTGACAGCTGACCTCTTCAGTTGTGGTGATTTACTAAAGACAGAAACAGGCATTTAAATGTTTAGGTATCAAATTTGAAAAAAAGACAGGAAATGTTTCCGGGATACCTATTACAGGTAGGTATGGGAAAGAAGCGTAACTAGGCTGCTTTCCTATATGGAAAGCAAACACAGGTCTTCATATAAAAATTTCCCTATCCCATTAATTTCTTAAAAGTCTGATGTCTTGCCATCCTTTTGCATTTTATTGTCATAGTTATCCTGAGGAATTCGGGAAGCAGTGAAAATGTGCACTCTACCAAAATCTTTTCTGTAGCTTTTTTCACACATCAGTTTAGTAACAAAAACTTGTTAAAAGAATATTTCTTCCTAAGAGAAAGTGGTTTGGAAAGAAGGTTGGTAAAAATACAATGCTTTTTCCCTTTAAGTGGTATGTGGAGAGAACAAGAGGAGTTGACTCAAGTCTGTGAATTCAGTTACAGAAAAGAATTGTCTGGAAACATAATCCTCTAGGGTCTATTCAGTTAACAAAGACTTACCCATTTGTAGAGTATAAAAACCAAATACTATTGGTAGTATTTATTAATTGATTCATATGTACCTGGTGAAATGATGTGTGCACTGAAAGCATTTTAAAGAATTCTGCTGTTTTTCTCTTTATCTAGCTTGGGGAAGAGGGTATGTTGCTCAAGTAGAAAGCATTGTCTTGTAGCACATCCGAGATAACTAGATTTAGGAAAGTACAATAGATTGTTTGTCTCCTTTTCCCAGAAAGTGGTTACACAGAATTCAGTTGGTATAACAAGAACATACACCATGAATTACACTGTATATATTTTTAAATTCCTATTTTCAATGTATTGTAAATTGTAACACATGGTTGAGGAAGAGGTAGAGCAATTCTGAGGGTTTCTGTGCAACAGGTTGCAATCTCTGTCAGTAAAACAGACTAATTTTATACATGCAAATCTGTTCTTCTAAAACCAGATTAGGTTTATCTAGGTCTAGTGCATGATGTTTAGCAAACAACAATTTTCTGACCTGCTTTTGAAATCAGATATTTGTACTCTTTATCAGCATATTAGTATACTGTGTTAACCTACAATGAAAAAAAGACCATCAGGAATCTATTCAAATGGCTTGTTGATAAGGCTTGATTTGTCCAGTAGATTTCAGCAGTTAAGAGTGGTCCCAATTAGCTGTAATCACAGATATCTTAGAAGATATACTAGCAGTAAGCAATTAGTGCAAACAAATATGGAAGACAAAACTGTGTTTTTGAAATTTTGTGCTTCAAGCCAATCCATGTTTATAGGTTTGGGATTTATTTATTTGTTTTAAATATGAGTACTGGATACTCAGTGTATTCCCCTGAAGTCATCCATTAATGAAATAACTAGAGATAGCGGATACATTGTGCTTTTAAGCAAGGTTATTATATCTTCATTTTTGAAAACATAAGGGTAGGGGTAAGCAATACAAATGGAGATAATTTTGCTATAAACATACTTGTCATCATGCTGCATTAATAAAGCAACTAGAAAGAGAAAATACCAGTGTTCTGTTAATTTGCAGTTGTGTATTCAGCTAGTACTGGCGATGTGGTGTATGACTGTATAGTTATTTCAAATCTAGTGTTTCAAGATCACTTCCCATTTATTTGGGTTTTTTTTCTGAAATATTTGTCATGTTGCTTTTCTGGATTTTCTTTCCTTTTCTTTGTTTTCCTTCCTTTCTTTTTAAAAGTACATTTATTTCACGTCATTTTTAGGTCACTCTACCCATTTGGCGCAGATGCTGGCTATTTAGAAACCAGCTATGATGCTTTTGCTGTAGCCACTGTTCCCTTGTGCAATGAGCTTCTCAAACTGGCAGCCCTTACCAAAAAAAAAGAAAAGAAAAGAAAAAAGTGTGTTTTTTAGAATGTTACAGTTTGTTTATAATCCACAGAGTAGAAGGAGTGAGTGAACTGGTACAGACATCTCTGTTCAAATCCAGTGGTAAAGAAAAAGGTACAGTGTCCTTTACCCATCACTGAGTTCTGGATAAGCCATTCCCAGCACCATTCAATAAACCTTGTTAGTAGGTGCAGTGTACATTTTACTGTTACAAATGGTAGAACCCTCACTTGGCTTACTGCTCGCATGTTTCACCACGACATCCACAGCTGGCCTGCTAGGAAAGCATCAAAGTGCTCCCAAAAGTACCTACACAAGTCAGCGATGAATGGACATCTTATTAATAAACCAGTGGAATTTAGAGTAAAACCAACCAGTGCTTTGTATATTCACTCCATAAAAACTGAGAGCTGTCATGCTTTATCCAGTTGTTGTGTAATATCAGTGCCATTTTTCAAAATTCATGCCAATCAATAGTGTCTTCTTTTGTAAAAATGAACTCAGTTATTTTTTTTCTTTAAAGTAACAAGATTTGAAGAGTACATAGCTTTATTCCACCCATTGCCTGTGGAACCCCTGTTGTGTGCAGCCAGGATTTGTCTAGGACCATTAGATCCTCCTGTCTTCCCATCATGCCAGGAATGACTGATAGCTACTGTAAGATTTTTTCTTTTGTTACCATGGCAGGAAAGATGCAGTTGATCAATAAAACCAAAAACAATAGTGAAAGCAGTTGTCTTTTAATTTAAATGTTGAGTTATATGCTGCAAATGCACTTGAAACTAAATACTATAGTTGGCATAAAAAGCTGACATTTACAGAATGCCAGTAGGTAGGTAAAGACAGTGCGAGAGGGCAAAGCTTGCATACCAAATCTGTTGTTAGTTGCAGAAGATCAAGTTAAAATTATTTAATTTTTAGTTACATTTACGTGTGGGAGCACAAGGGAATTTCTGTTCTTATACAAGAGAGGATGAGCATGAGGGGGAAGATTATAGGCAACCCGTTAAAGGTAAATTGATATTGCTATTTTTTGTATTCTTCTTTACAAGTTGGGAGGTTTCAGCTTACAGAATGTATTTACTTCTATATGAAGAAGAGGCAAACATTCTTTAAGGATGGTGATTTTTCAGGTTTGTGCAGGCATATCTGATTTAAAGAAATTTTTTCACTTTAAGTTAGCCACAGTAGCACCTGTCAGACCACAGACTGTTAGGTTGCACAACAGAGGTGTGTACAATTGGCACAGTCCCATTTAGACCATATTTTGGTGACAGTGTCATGAGTTATGCTTACATATAAGTATGGGTTTTGATATTTGAGCTTGCAGGTGCCACAGATGACGTATTTTGTGTGGATTTTTCTCCTCAGTTGCTGAATGTTATGTAATGTTTGAAATGGCATTGGGTGTAACAAGTCAATAGCATTGGTTTTTTCACCCTTACCACTGTTGATGCTTTATTAAGCTTTAAAAAATTGGCATCACAGTTATTCTGTCTTGCAAGTTTTGCATCTTGTCTAAGTTATTAACAATTGAGCTAAGCTGGAATAAAAGAAAGAAAAAAAGAAAGATTTAAGCTATTACCTATTCTTCACTTCTTTCTATTCTTTCCTGTACTGTCTTCATTTTCTAAGCTTGAAAAGCAATACGGTTGTTCCCTTTGAACTTTGCTTGTAGTTTTCTCTCTGGCTCTTGTTCTTTACTGTACTTTTTTGTCATTGCATGTTCTGTTTCCTTAGACTCTGAAACCATAAGCCTATCTCCATATTTTCTATTTGCTGCTCCTTCTACTCTGAAGTCCTTTTTCTCCCTTTGTTACTATCCAGCTCTTCACTTGGCATGTCTCCTGTCCCACTCCACATGATCCCACTGCCCCCTCCTCTCACCACCTTGTCTTCCTTCACCTGTCTTGCTGCTTGTCCTGGTTTTGGCTAGGATAGAGTTAACTTTCACAAGGAGCCAGGACAGGTGACCCAAGCTGGCCAGGGGCCTATTCCACACTATGTGACGTCATGCTTAGCATAAGGGGGGGCAGTCAGGAAGGGGCAGCTCAGTGCAGCTCCATCGGTCTGAGTGTGGGCTGAGTGTCCGGCCAGTAGTCAAGTTAGTAAATTGCCTTGTGTTATCAACCGTGGTGTATACTCTTATAATTATTGCTGTTGTTATTTGCCTCTCCCCTTGCTGTCGCAGTAAACTGTCATCCCAACCCACGAGTTTTACCTTTTCTTCCCATTCTCCTCCTCATCCTGCCAGGGAGAGGTGAGTAAGCGGCCACCTGGTGCTCAACCGTGGCTGGGGCTGAACCACGACATCGCTTCAGTGTGCTTCCCTTCTCAGCTTCACTCTGCATCTTGCTGTCTCTGCCTGTCTCATAGATATATAGATAGATAGAGATACATGTATACTTACCCTTCTCCATTTCCCCATCTGAAATGGCTTCTCCTTTTTTTTTTTTCCAAAGGTCTGTCCTCCCTGTGTTCTTTCTTCTTTTGCTGTGAGTGGTGGTGTGCTATGGGGAAGTTGCCTGGTGCATGCCCCACCGCACCAGATAGCTCCTCTCAGCATGGTGTCATCACTCATGTTGGTCTGCACTGGTTGGGATGGGGAGGCAGAAGATAGAGAGGTCCATGAATTTTTTGCTGTTGGCTATGTCAAGAGAGTATTAAGCACTGTTCGCTGATAAAGATGTGGCTCACGAGGGAAGGCCATCATGGTGAAGTTTCTGCTGCTATTGAGAGTCTCAAGAAGAGACTGTCATGATGTTCTTTCACCAAGTCATTGCTATATGGGCTGCAATACTTAGAAAGGATGGGAGTAATTTCTCCTAACCACAGACAGTTACTATTATAGTTGCCTATATAGAGCTTCCTTGGTGATCAGAGTTAAAATAAGACACTTTCAGGGCAGTTTCACCTGACCTGTTCCAAACGTCCTTAGAATGGAATGAATCATGTTCCAGAATTGCCCACTTCTCTCTGTTAACAACAAAGGGAATTTAGGGTGTTATTGGCGAAGTAAATACCAACATTTGATCAGATGAGTTTTGCTCACTGTTTTTGTACAGATTCAGATGGAAAGAAGAAAATTGTATTGAGTCAGACAAGTAATTTGATGGTTCAGAAAAAGTATTCAGAGCTTCTCTTGGCATTGCAGACTGTTACACAATTGGGGAGTTAAAGCTAAGGTAGAGCAAGGCTGTTTGTGCTAATGAGGGATCTGATGAATCTGCTAATAAGGAAGAATTACTCCAAGTCCTGTGTTTTAACAACAGCTGATGTAAATATTGCGAGGAGTTAAAATTCGAGGAGTTTAATACTTAATGTCTCAGCCCCTGGTCTTACTTTGCAATAGCATATCTTTCTAAATTCCCTTGAACTGACATTGTTTGCTTTTCACTCTTTTTGCCCTCTCTGAGAACTAATTCCTTGGGTGCACATGAGAATCCTCCTCCAGGTTAGGCTGGGAAGAAAATTTATCTGAAAAGAGCCCAGCTAACTTTGAGGCTATTCTGTTTCTTCTTGTGAAGGTTTTTGACTGGTCTGTCAGAATACATTGTGATGATGGCTGACATCTCATGTGCTTTGGCCAAATTTTTCCTGATTTTATAACCTCTTCAATCCGTTTAACTCAATATGAAGGTGAAGAGTCGGTTTGTTCTAAGATTAATATGTGCTAGAGAAGTAAAGGCTTTAAATAATCTGTAGGACAGCCAATTTTGAAAGTGTTGCCATATGCTAAATTTTTTCCAGTGCTCAGTGAAATGGTGCATCAATCTTTACAAGGAAACCTTAGGCATTTTCATCATATGCTCAGATCATGTTAACTGATGTAATATCTGAAGAAAGAACTAAAAGCTTGTCTGATTTTTTTCAACAATGTCGGTATGTTTAGTAAGATATTGCCTCTTCCTGCAAAGCTTGCCTGTCTTAGACTGTCACAGCTAAAATAATGTTATTCCTCTTCCAATCACTGTAAAGAATATGATGTTCACTGTATTATGTGAACATTACTTGAAATAACTATGGAGTCCTTTTATTTTTTGACTCATGTATTAATTTCTGAAATGGAACCAGAACGGCAATTTGCATTATAGTGCTGTGTAGCACTGCAGGAGTATTTGAGTAAATGGAAATAATTTCAAATTACTGCTGTGTACTGCCCATTTCTAGTACTATGGAGTACAAAATTAACTTTGTGTGTTCATTTGTAATAGCATTTATGAAATTAAGGTTTTGAGGATAAATTGAAAAAAGCCCTCACAACTCCCAAACAAAACCCAAAACAAAACTTCAAAAGCAACCCAAAGCAAAATAAAAATAAAATAATAAAAAAAAATTAGTCCTGCCAAAAGACTGTGAGCCTGCTACAGGCAACCATGTTGTACATAGGTGTATTTTCTGAACTTCCTGTAACTGAGGTGATTGTGCTTAGAAATGGTCCGTGTAACGGTGAACTTTCAGTAAGACCAAGAAGGTCCCCTTTGGGGGTTGTCAGTGCAGCAGGATGGGAAGGCTGTCCCTCGTCCCCATGGTTGGCAGCGGCAGTGCTGCCCCTGAGGCAGGTCAGCCCTGCAGTTCCAGTCCTTCCATAGGCAGGAGGCTGCCCACCGTGGTGCCGCGCCTTCCTGCTCCCCGGGGCTGGCCAGTGGTGCACTGCACGATGTCCTCTCCTCCTCCCTGCTTTGGGAGTTGGCAGAGCGTGCTTCTCGCATGAGCTCGCCCTCCTCCTCAGATACTGTCTCGTAGGGCAGCACTCCTGTCTGAGACTAATGGATGCATCTTTCTGATCATAGAGTAATGACATTACAAACCCAGACTTCTCTTTTTAGTAATCTCCTCCTTTTTTTTACTTTAGAAGAAGCAAGGGTCTTTCATTTATCACAGCCAGTGTTTTTCGTTATTGGACAAACTACACTGCTATAAACTAAGCACCCAAACTAACTACCCATAAATCTTTGTTTATGGGTAATTACTGATAACTCTCTGCAAATTACATTCTCTCTGATGGACAAACTATGAAGCTCTGACTTTCTACTGTCACAGTTGAAACTTGGGGGAATAATCTGAGATCTTTTTGTTCTAGTCAGGCAGATTAACAGAGGAAACTGGGAGAAAACAAACTAACTCTTGCCGTTTTTAATGATACTACCACTAGACATTTCTGATGACTTTATAAGATGTGCTGAATGCTGTGTTCCTCCTTTAGGAACAAAATATGATGCTCTTACACAATTGCGTAAGCCCATGATGGAAGAAGGGGAATGAACATGGAACTGGGTGGTTAATTGTGTGACATACTAAATGGAAGATTTTATTTTATTTTATTTTATTTTATTTTATTTATTATTTTATTTTATTTTATTTCATTTTTTAATTTTATTTTTAATATTTACAAAATTAAGTTGAGGAGGAGGTTAGCAATAGTTGTTAGGTCCAGCAGGAAGCTAAGCACATGTGTTGAGACATTGGAAATAAGAGTCTTTTCCAACCACAGTTTGCTTAAAAAAAATTAAATGAAATTAACATGATGAAGTCTCCTCTGTCCTCTCTCACAAAATCTATGCTATTTTGCAGAAATCAATGAATGAGTCTAGAAGTTCCCCATAACTGGGAATTACTTTCACTGCCTATGGCTTTTGTAGTATGGCTGCAGTAACTGTATATATTCAAGTAACACATATATTAAGCTATAGTGTACTGAGCTAGGATAACTTCTGTGATTATTGTTACCAGTAACTGTGTATAAAATATATCATATGTGTGGTGAAATCATAGTCTGAAGTACAAGCTTGGAGCTCATTAAGGTCCCAAATAGTGTTAGCAGTATTATCAAAAGTTGATTACTCTGGTTTTATCTTCATGATGGTGCCTTTGAACAAGCAGTAAATCTATCTTTCTTTAGATTTGAATGGTTGGGATTTCCTCTGGATTTTCATTTTCCCTCAAGCTAGGTGCAATATCTATCTCTGTTACCTTGCAAATACTGATCAGCATGCTGTGCCTTTCCCCTCTTGACGTCCATGGCTTATTAAAACATTTGGTAGTTTGATACTGGCTGAGTATTGTCTGAATACCTGCCCAGTTTTGCTTAAAGTTGTCTTCCCATTTTCCTGATTTTCTTAGTTGTCAAAAACTTTCTGGCTAGGAGGTTGAGTCAACTCTGAACAAGTAATCTCTAGAGCCATGGTGTGCTTTTCCCACAGAGCAGCATCGTGTCCGAGTGTGGGTGGGTGTTCGAGCCTGAGAGATGTCTGTTTGTCAGAGGACGCATGAGCGTGTGTCCGCTGGTCGTGTGATTTACTGTCTGGTCCTGAGGGTAGCCTAGGTTTGGCAGTCTGTTTCTCCTTTGGATTTCAAATACTGGGCAAATACGAGTGAAAGGTGGTAGTGATATGATATGGCTGATAATTCCATTTTACCTGCAAGAGAAATAATGCAACTGATTATAAATGGCGTTCAGAGCAAGGTCTTTTATGCAGAATGCACATTCTGTCACAATACTTTAATACTGTAGCATAAGGAAATTACCAGAGGTTGAGGAATTATCCGTGAGGTGTTGTGAGACTGTAAGATGTTACCTGGTATGAAAAGAGACATTCTCCATCAGAAATTCATGTATGTTCATGTGGCGGGTTGACCCTGGCTGAAGGCCAGGTGCCCACCAGAGCCGCTCTCTCACTCCCCTCATTCACTAATCAGGGGAGAAAAGGCATAACGAAATGCTTGTAGGTCGAGATAAGGACAGGGAGAGATCACTCACTAATTATCGTCACGAGCAAAACAGACCAAACTTAGAGAGGGAATTCATCTAATTTATTACTAGGCAAAACAGAGTAGAGGAATGAGAAATGAAATCAACTCTTAAAACACCTCCCCCCACCCCTCCCATCTTCCCGGGCTCAACTTCACTCCCGGCTTCAACCTTCCCCCCCTCAGCGGCACAGGGGGACGGGGAGTGGGGGTTATGGTCAGTTCATCTCACGGTGTTTCTGCCGCTTCTTCATCCTCAGGGGGAGGACTCCTCTCATTGTTCCCCTGCTCCAGCATGGAGTCCCTTTCACGGGGTGCAGACCTTCAGGAGCAAACTGCTCTAGCGTGGGGTCCCCCATGGGGTCACAAGTCCTGCCAGCAAACCTGCCCTGGCGTGGGCTCCCCTCTTCACGGGTCCACCGGTCCGGCCTGGAACTTGCTCCAGCGTGGGCTTCCCACAGGCCACAGCCTCCTTCAGGTGCCTCCATCTGCTCCGGCGTGGGGTCCTCCACGGGCTGCAGGTGGAATCTCTACACCCCCTCATCCTTCCTCCATGGGCTGCAGGGGGACAGCCCGCTTCACCATGGTCTTCACCACGGGCTGCAGGGGGATCTCTGCTCCGGCGCCTGGAGCACCTCCTCCCCCTCCTTCTGCACTGACCTTGGTGTCTGCAGAGTTTCTTACATCTTCTCACTCCTCTCTCTGGCTGCAAAAGCTCTCTAAGTGTTTTTCTTCTTTTTAAATATGTTATCACAGAGGTGCTGATTGGCTTGGCCTTGGCCAGCGGTGGGCCTGTTTTAGAGCCGGCTGGCATTGGCTCTATCAGACACAGGGGGAGCTTCTAGCAGCTTCTCACAGAAGCCACCCCTGTAACCCCCCCGCTACCAAAACCTTGCCACGCAAACCCAACACAGTTCACTAGGAGTCAGTAGGCTGTGGTAGAGGCCAGTCTCCAGGAAGTGAAACAGATTTCTAGAAATTATGGCAACAGCAAAACACTATCACTAAACAAAGGAAAGTTTTCTTTAGATTATCTTTTTTGAGAGATAATTCAGTATTTGAAAGGGCAAATGAAATAAGTAAAAAAAAAATCCACTTTGACTGGGTGTGTTGCACTTCCATAAATAGTAGTCCCCTGTTCTTTCACTCTCTTGTGGCCCACACTAGCATTTTGGCTCCCGTTGTAGTCTGGCGATGCAATGTAACATGCATTGCTTTCTGTTAAACGCAGGGTGAAAGAATCTCTGGCTAAAAATTGTGCACCTAGGTTTTAAAGCACTGCTTCCAGTTCATGTGTTTTGGTATGTTTTAGTTTCCATCCTGCAGTGCAGAACAGATTCAGCTCCTTGCAGCGTTTGGAGTTCACCGTTGCGTTTGCTGGTCTTGTCTGTACCTCTGTAAATTGGAGAGGATTCATTTGAACTCATGGGCAGCAAACCATTGAGTGGGCCTTGGTAAAGCTCAGCAAGTCAATAGTGGATTCCCAAGCAGGGATGATACAGTCTCAGACCAATACAACAAAGGAGTAAGGTCTGACTCAGTAGAAATAATACAGTTCATCTTCTCTCATATGCCTGGCAAAAGGGATATTTGAAAAGGTACTTCAATTTTCCTGCTGATAAATGCACTCGAAATATTCTAATTCCATCTGTCCTGTTTCTTTCCTCTCTTTTGAGAGGAGAGGGAGGATTTGCAATAAATAACAAGAATGTTGTTTGGAATTGTGATATACTGAAGTATTTGCTGAGTGTAACTTCATACCCTTGAGGGCAATCCACTGACCAAAACTAAGAGCTGTTTCACAACCCAAATGAATCAGACAGAGAAATGTAGGTCTTCTGAATCAGGGTGACCTTTTTAGGATTTCTTTCCCTCTCTCTCTGTATAGAGTTTCACCATATGGCCAGGCTATCTCAGCATCTCTGCAGCACCAGCAGTAGCAGCAGCATTGGATTTCTCTGCCTGTAGCCAGGCCCACCCTGCTGAAAGATTAGCAGATGGACTATGTCTGAAGTTAGCGATTTTCACTGGAGGTGCAACACATGTATATTTAAACACCTTGGTTTTACATTTCAAAAAGGACGATATGCCACATCTTAAAAAGTCAGTCTAACTTGACTTCCCCAAGGAGCACAAATGAAAGAATAATGCAGCACTTGGAAGTCAGTTTCTTGGATAATCATGTCCCTGACACAGACTGGCACAAAAATTATATTTTAACAAGAGGGAGAGTTTTTGCCTCAGGGCAGTAATTCAGGAGTTTTACTTACTTTTCTATTCTTGCAGCTCAACACTGCAAAAAAGCTTCCACAGTAATCTTACATTTTACTGGAGGTTATTTATGAGGTCTTTGATGATGAGGGGGTTTTGCCCTTTGATAAAAGCTAAGAGGTATCTGAACTATGTCTCATTTCTTTTTCAATTCCCCCTTCTGGTTTTTTTTTTAAGGCATTAGTAGTCCCATGTTAGAATAGTGCTGTTTCTAAAAGAAAATGTCTTTTGTTTTTTATTTTTGGAGCAACAAAGGCATAAATTTAATATTCTTAACCACTCATCTTCACAGATTTTATAGTACAACACCATGCAATTAGGTCCTAATCCTACTCAGTTGCTGATGGCAAATTTGCCCTGTAGATAAATTTTGCATTTACGCTGCTATAGAAAGTCTTAGTAAAGACAAGGGATTTCAAAAGTGCTATAATTGACTAAATGCAGCCACAGGGGGAAATCCAGAGATGTTGGAGTAAATGTAGGATAGCAGTATGTTGTTCAGGTAGCAGGCTTTTTCCTGAGGGAACTGACACAATGGCTTTGAAGACTCCTATTCAAAAATATGAATATAGAGAAATGAAGCAGTTAATTTGAAATATATGACCTGAAACTCCTAAGTGACTTGCAATAGCCTGTAACTAACTTCATGTAAGAACAAGAATATGTAGCAGATGGAAACATTTCTCAGTAACATCTGCTTTGGAGTGAATTTTTTGCTTATGTATGTGAAAGATTAATAGATACAGCTAGACAGGTGTTAGTTTTTCTATATCCTGGAATGTCAGTTCTGGTTCTTTAGCATTAAACTGCTTTGAGTGTGTTTTGTTCTTGATCTGACTGACATATTTTTCCACATTGTGCAGTCATTGTCTGGATGTACAACTGCATGACACCACCATGTCCCACTTCTGACCTAAACTATTTTTTAGACCTACATCGGATGTCCACTGTTGAAAGGCTGTTGTATAATGCAGACACTCTTCAGTCTTTATATACCTCAACTTTCTGTTGCCTTTGAAAAGAGATACAGAGTGTTTACAACTTTCCAGAGCAACAGCAGAATGTATTTGAGGCTGTCAACTCTAAGGAGTGCTAAACTTCTACTGGGAAAACGGTGTCCAAGAGTAATGCTTGTATTGAAAACTTCTGTTTTCCTGTAAGTACTAGAAAAGCATCTTAGCGACGTCCTTCTGATGTTTCTGTTTGTTGCTTTTATTTGCAAAACATCTTTCTTCAGGAAAACAGAAAAATCTAGTGTTTGGTGTTTCTGGTTTCACTGGGGTATGGTGTTACTCAAGCTAGCTCTGAATCACCTGTTTTCTTCCAATATGGCTTTACCAAAGGAAAAAAAGATGTGCAAAGTGGGTTTAAACCCTCATTAGCACCAGCTTATGTATTGTGCATGTTCCAGTGTCCTGTGATAAAACCATGGCCATGTGAGGGGGTGTGTAGTCCCTCCACCTCCCTCAAGTCATACTGAGGTTATGTTCATTGTTTCCTCTTGCTATGGCTAAACATTTTTTAAATATCTGAATTTGTTTGTAGATACGCCCTAGTTTCCATCAATCTGAACCACATTTTTTATATAACCAGGGAAAGGATAGACATTTAGATGTAACCTAAGGCTATTTTTACTATGAGGTGTTTTAGTTTACGTTCTGCCTACCTAATTTACTAACTGACCATGAACAGGACTGGGAGAGTTGCTAACATAAACGGTGCACACTCATTCCCAAAATATGGAGGTACTTAGCACAGAGAAATACTGCTGATATAAATGCAGTAAATACATGGGTAATAACTTACAGGGCTGGTGATAGCTCCAGCAGGTAAATGGAAGAACTGAAAGACTGCAGGAGGAGAGAGACAGAGAGCGGGACAAAGCCTCCAGTGTCCGTGAGACTGCCATCTGCATTGTGCACAACACTTTTTGGATCCTTGGGTGTTTATAGCAAATGTAATGTAAACTACTCACACTAAAGGGCAAGGGCTGTGTTTAGCCATGATCATTAATATTTTGTCAGCCATAACCACTTGGCTTTATTGTCAAGATAGGACATAGTCCTCCACAAATTTCTGTGATATGTGTGCTTGCAACAGTTTTTAAAGTTTGTCACTGTATTCAGTGTTTGAAAAACATTAGTGTTTCATGAAAAAAACATTATTTTCCTGACTGAATCCCCAAATTTGTCATTTCCAACAGATTTACTATTAAGTCAGTGGGGGAAAAACTAAATTGTATTGTAAAAGACTACATAGATGGAGGCATAATAAAGAATCTCTGAATGAAAAAAATGGATAAAAATTCTCAGCATTATGGTGAACCTTAAAAATTATACAGATTTTTTTCCAAGATGTAACAAATTTAGAAATGTATTATACTTTGTCATCCTTTTTGAAGCCAAAGCTTTAGACACCCCGACCTTACTAAAGTTCTTTATATAATCGACATATGCTAAAACTTTGTGATATATCTTTTGCAAGATCAAAACATTATTAACTAGATACTTGCACGGTATATGAAAATATTGTGAAAACATAATTAAGCAATCTGGATGGTCTGTTGATCACAATGAGTATTATACATACTCTGCTAAATCTTAAAAAAAGAATTGCTGTTCAATTTCAGATGAGTTTTGGTAAATCAGACTCACAGAGTCCCAATGCAGAAGCAACATTTCAACATATGTAAAGCTCACCAAGTTTGCAGAGAGTTTGACTGCAGTAGCTGGCAGCGCATAAGATGTCAGTAAGGGTATTTTCTTTTTAAACATCAAGAAAACCGATCGTGGGAGGAGGGTGGCAGGAACACATGATACCTTTCACAGCTTGATTCTTATCCATCAGAGGAAAATGCTGCAGATGCAATGTTTGATCATCCCTCTGTGGGACACAAAGTGTCGTGCAGCATGGCTGGACAGCCCTCTCCAAACCTGCTTGTCTGACAACAGCCTCACGAAGATCTGTGGAGGTCTGTGTCAAAGACTTCCTACCAGCTTGTGCATCACAGCTCCTTTCACAGGTCTGGCAGCATCCAGCTGTGGCTGATGTGGACGCTGAAGCCCAGGCCTGCAGAGGACATTTGCTGTGCAGGGTGGGCACCAGCTATTTGCTTACATTGAGAGCTAATTGCATGACTGTAACCCAATTAGTGCTTACAAGTGCATGAACCAGTGCATGGGCATAACTGGCTGCACTTTTTGCTCCAAACCTCTGTGAAAGTACACGGGGAACTTTTTTTTAATATGTTTAAAAAACAAATTGTGAATCCTATACAGACTGTGTTGCAAATACTGCTTCACTGTTATTCTTTTTTACATTGTAATAAAGGTTGGAAAGACCAGTTTTCATGTCACTGGAGTATGCTGTGCTTGAAGATTCAGTACTGTGAGGAGAACATGAAAGAATTAATTTAGTTTTAAATCTGTAATACGCCATTGTGCTGAATTCTTTATGTACATGAGTACAGACCAACATAGATTAGATTAGAATCATTATCCTGGATTACAGAGCAGCTCTGATAGCTGAAAAGCCTCAGTTCTTTAAAAATGGAAATTGCAGTCATTGGAAACTGCAGTCTCTCTGCCGATTAAACAGTGGCTTGGTCAGTGGCTGGTGTAGGGAGCTTCAAGAAAAGATAAAAGATGTTGATGGAGTAGAAGATCTGGAATCTTCTCTTGGAAAACAGTAATTTCACTCTTGTAACTACAGAAAAGAGCTCCCTCATCTCAAGTGTTGAGTAGTGGTGACAGATTCTTGAAAACGTAATTCACTGTCCATGCACTTGTTTGCATAGATATGTCATTAGTTACCCGGATGGTCTGTGATCACCGTCACTGAGAATGGTTTCTGTGACATTTTGAACATCCTGCTGAAGTTCCTGTAGGTACAAATATCTGCATCAGGAGCTGTCAAATGATAGGAGGATAAAAAATGGAATTTCACAAAAAGCAGAAAAAGCAACATGGAATAGAGCATACAGCACTAGCTCTCGAAAGGGACAAAGCTGAAGGTGCAACATTGGTTACATTTACCAAGGAAGAGATTTGAGAAATGTGCTAAGGGGAAGACCAAAAGAAGAAAAAGTTAAGAAGTCCTTTACTTAGTAGGGAAGACAAGCAAATAAAACATTGTGTAGAGAAATATGGGGGTTTTGTAAAAGGTTAATAGAATATTAAAGGCAAAATAGAGCAGAAGTGAGATTATTTAGGTAAGTTATAGAATCATCGAATCATAGAATGGTTTGGTTTGGATGATTCTATGATGATCTAGTTCCAAACCCCCTGCCATGGGCAGGGACACCCTCACCAGACCACGTTGCCCAAAGCCCCATCCAACCTGGCCTTAAACACTTCCAGGGAGGGGGCCTCCACAATGTCTCTGGGCAACCTGTTCCAGTGCCTCACCACCCTCACGGTAAAGAATTTCTTCCTCATATCTAATCTAAATTGACCGTCCTTCAGGTTAACACCATTACCCCTTGTCCTGTCACTGCATGCCTTTATAAAGAGTCCCTCTCCAGCTTTCTTGTAGGCCTCCTTCAGGTACTGGAAGGCTCCTATAAGGGGAAGGCTGCTACGAGTCAGAGTGCTGATGTTGGGGGACAGTTGGTGAAGTTCACCCCAGAATGCTGAAGAAACTTCTAGGGCAAAACCTGAATCTTCAGCTATTATCCTTGAGAAGTGACTACAGGTAGGTGAGGTCCCAAAAGTCCAGAAAAAAGTAAAACACAGACATGTGACAAAAGGGTGGAGGTGAGGACGACTGAGTCCATAAATTATAGTTCAATAGGGCTGACATCAGTACCTGGAAAAATATTGAAACATGTTATTAGATGATAAATTTGTAAAAGCTTAGAGAGTGGTAAGAGAGAGGCAGGTGGTACTGGCATGGCTTGAGTCTGTGTGTGTGACCCAGAGAGTTCTTCTTGTTCATTTTGTTTTCCCAAGTGTCCTTGGCCTAGGACATAAGGTGGGCATGGTAAATACAACGTACCTTGACTTCTGGTGAGATTCCCGCAGGGCTGATGTACGGGTTTGCCTAGCAAGGTTTTGGTAGTGGGGAGGCTGCAGGGGTGGCTTCTGTAAGAAGATGCCAGAAGCTGCCTCTGTGTTGGACAAGGTTAGTTCCAGCTGGCCAAAGCTGGGCCCATCAGTGATGTTGGGAGCGCCTCTGGGATGACATATTTGAGAAGGGGTAAAAAATGCAACAACAGCATTTGAGACAGGAGTGACAGTATGTGAGAGAAACAACTTTGCAGACACCAAGGCCAGTAGAGAAGGAGGGGGAGGAGGTGTTCCAGGTGTCAGAGCACAGATTGCACAGATTGCCCTGCAGCCCATGGAGAAGACCATGGTGAGGTAGGCTGTGCCCCTGCAACCCATGGAGGACCACGGTGGAGCAGATATCCACCTGTAGCCCATGGAGGACCACATGCCCGAGCAGGTGGATGTTCTCCAAAAGAGGCTGTGACCCCGTGGAGAGTCTGTGTTGGCACAGGCTCCTGGCAGAACGTGTGGCCCCACGGAGAGAGGAGCCCAGGCAGGAGCAGGTTCGCTGGCAGGACTTGTGACCATGCTGGAGACCCATGCTGGAGCAGTTTGTGAAGGACTGTATCCCATGGGAGGAACCGCATGCTGGAGCAGGGGTAAGAGCATGAGGAGGAAGGAGTGGCAGAGACGTGTGACAACCAGACCGCAACCCTCATTCCCTGTCTCCCTGCCTCGCTCATGGGGAGGGGGTAGAGGAGTTGGTAGTGAAGTTGAGTCTGGGAAGATGGGAGGGATGAGGGAAGGTGGTTTTAGTTTTCTTATTTCTCACCATTATGCTCTGATATTAATTGGCAAGAAATAAAATTAATGTCATAGCATCATAGAATCATAGAAGGGTTTGGGTTGGAAAGGACCTTTAAAGGTCATCTAGTCCAACCTCCCTGCAATAAGCAGGGACATCTTCAACTCGATTAGGTTGCTCAGAGCCCTGTCCAACCAGACCTTGAATGTTTCCAGGGATGGGGGATGGTTTTCCAGGGATTTCCCTGAGTCTGTTTTGCCTGTAATGGTAACTGGTAAGAGATCTCCCTATCTTCATCTTGATCCACAAGCTTTTCCATTGTATTTTTCTCCCCTGTCCTGTTGATGGAGAAGTGTTACAGCAGCTTGGTGGGCACCTGCAGCCAGCCGAGTTCAACCCACCACAGTTGTGCATGGCATTCCTGTAACTCTGAGAAAGAAGGTGTGGTGACCTCAGCCTCCTGCCCACTTTGCCCCTTGGGGAGGGTGGGAGGTGGCACCAGGGTAGGTAGCGGGGAGTGCCCCATGGCAGCTGCCTCCTGGTGGCAGTGATAGCTCAGGACTGACAGCACCATTCCTGCGTGCATGAGGAGGAAATTCAACATTTAGAGAAGGGCTAGACCTACTTAGGTCTTTCCCAGCCACCAGAAAAAAAGTCTGCCCAGCCAGAAAGGTTGAGCTTTATAGTTTTGGAAGGTCAAATCTGACTTGATACCTACCCCACACTTGCAGTAAATTGGCATTTGGTCGTCAGAGTTACCAGGACTGTAAAAGTTATCACTCTGATGGAAATAACCTCCCAATGATATAACCTGCAGTTGAGTACATTACCTTAATTCTATCATCATTTTCCCAGGAAATCTGTTTTTTTCTGTTTTACATATAGTATCAGTGTGCTCCCTGCTGCAGCTTTCTACTGTAGCTTTATTGCAATAAAATTACAACCAAGTGTAAATCTGCAGGTTATCATTATGATGATAGGAAATTAGGTTTTCTGACTGTTATTAGAAATGACAAATTAAAAGTGGTCCCTATTATGGAAAACCAGCTATTTCAGTTTATGTTTTTACTTAAAAAATACAGTGTCTTTAATGGAGAATATATTTAAGTCTGATCAGAATTCACAAAACGTTATAAAAAGTGTTCATTTAGGGAGCATTGGCAAAATATAATACACTCCTCCAAACTCTTCTGCATTGCCTGGCTTTCAGTCTTTCCTCTTATGATTACAAATGGCCGTTCTACGAGGTTTAAAAAAAGAAAATATACAGACTAGCTAGAAAAAAGCCCCAATAAATTCTAAATCTGCTATATATTAGAAGTTTGTCTGTTGTCTTGTGGTAAGAGATCCTGGGTTGGCATTGCATGTGAACTTCTTGGCAAAAACAACTTATTTCAGAGAAGCTGTTGCATAGGATTTGATGATTCAGCACAACATGAACCTCCAAGGAGAAAGCTGTGTAGCTTACCAAAATTAAGGCTATTCAGGGTAAGCATGGGCGTAAGAGCTTGCAGAATCTCAGAAATTACTTGGCCTAAATTAGCTGGTAAAGAATTTTGTTCTGAGCTTGGTTGAGATATGCAGACACAAATAGCCATGACATTTTCCCTGATTTGAAAAGGTTACTCTTTTCTATACAGAGCAAGCTGCTAGTAGTCAAACTTCTGTAGCCTCCCTTCTGCCTCCCTTCCCTTGACTAGGAAAACCAAGAGTCATTATGTGGATGCATGAAGCTGTTCGTGGTGCCGCATGTTGTCATTTAGTGCAAATGCTAGTTTGCCTCTGCACCTGGAGATTGTCATGAAGAGCAGTAATCAATGATGTTGACACCTACTCAAAGTTCAGACTGTTTAAAACACTTCCTAATGAAGGAATGTGCCACTGGAGAAAAGCAATCAGGCAGTTCTGCAATGGCTCAGGAAGGAAGGAAGGTGTCTCAATGCCGTTCCAAAGGTTTTTATAAGGTTTTACTGCTCAGCACTCTTTGTCCTCACATACGCTCTTCATTGGGATTGAATGAAGAGTGTTTATTCTTCATTAGTATCTCTTGCGGGGGAGGGGGGAGGAAGTGCTGCTAACAAGCAAATGGTTTAAATGGTGCTTAAAATAAGGCCTGTATACTTCCAGGGGAGCTATGTTGACGGAACTGTTTCAGTCGTCAGGCTTTGTGTGCTGCTTAGGGAGGGTTACATAGCATGTCACACAGAAAGTGTGTGCGCAGAGCCTGTGGCAGTGAGAATATGCCTGAAACTGCCAATCCAAAGATTTGGGTCTGTGTCTTGCACAGGTAGACTGGTTTTGAAAATTTGCCCCAGTGTTTCCAAACTTCAGTACCAAGAATGAAAATCTGCATCCAGCTGGAAGCAGCATGACTTCACTCAGTCTACTCTTCTTCCTCCTTTTCTTTGCTCTCCCTATTTCACTGAACTACCTAAACGTGAGTGGGTAAGTACTCTCCTGTGCCTGAAAAGAGAAGAGCAGTCTCAAAGGAAACTCTGGTTACAATAAAATATTCAAAATCAATTTCTGCATCTATTGGACCACAAGAACTTCTTGTTGAAAAATAAACCTGACATTGTTACAAGTTGGTTTTCAGCCAACTTTCAGCTGCAAGTTTTCTCCAGGCTTGATAGGAAAGAAATTGGTTTTACTATTGAGAACTCCCCTGCTATTTTAGACATACGGTTGTTCTTATATGTGGCCTAACCCAATTTTTTAAAGGGGCTAAAGGAAAAAGGAGAAGGAGCAAATGTATCTTCTATACATTTTTCTTCCACAGTGCTGTATGAAGTGCTCTGATCTTGACCTCTTATCTGCATTTCAGCACTCGAAGCTTTGTTCAGGAAGCAACTTCCTGAAAGCGGAGTACACCAAGGAAAGCAATGTACATGTAGTAAAGCAATAACCTTTGAAATTCACCGTAGTTTGAATTTTGCTTCCATGTTTTCAAATTAAGGTCTGAGGTAATTTCTTGTTCTTTTAGTAAGTCTGGGTCAGCTGTATTCTTCCATTCAATGAAAGGCAGGGAAGCCAGATTTGTCAAAATGCTTTAAGATATGCAGTTTTGGGAGCCCGTTTCTGGTCCTTGATGCTTACCCACCAGCTAACCAGAGACTGAAGAAGCAGTCTTTGAGTTGGGGGAAATAATGTTAACATGGATATTATAGAATACAGCTAATTTAATCACTAGCTGAATGCCCACTGTTTTAAAAGGCAATAATGCCAGATGTAACAAAGTGTTTAGACTCCTTGTGGGCTAGAGGTCTTTTTCTATAAATCTCCTGCAGTACTTGAGGGAGGTGCCCCACTGGAAGCTAGTGAGAAATGCTGCTGCAGTCCCAGCAGGAATTAGCAGCTACTGGTCCAGCCACTGCAGCAGCAGTGGCTTGGACAGCTGCATTTTAATTAGTGTTTCACCAGCCAACCTAGCCCACATCTAAAGGATTACAGTTCTCGAAATTGTTACAGATTCAAGAATATTGGCAAGCACTAATTTGATTACTGTTCAGTGAAAAACAGCGTATGTCTTTTGTTGGAAATATGGTTATGTAAGGGTCCTTTTTTTTGTCTGCTGAATGAAGGCTGAATATCGAACACCTCTTGTTGGTCTATTGCATTGCCTTTGCAAGCCAGCCTGAACAGGACTCAATTGCTAAAAAGTCCTTTCACCTCAAATATTAGAAAATCAACACAGCAGCTGAAAGTCATAGAGTCAAAATCTGAAAGGGTATGGATTTTTTTTCTTGTCAAAATCAAAGCAGACAGAGCTCTGAAATACAGTAGAATTAGCTTTCCTTTCCAGAACTGTATATGTTTTTTCCACCAGCCTTGCCTTCCTCAAAGATTAGTTTCATTCCTTATAGAGTATAGGAGTTCAAGGTCTCTCCCTCCTACATTATGTTCGTTTTGTGAAATTTTCCATTCTCTTTACAAGATGTGAAATAATGAGGAGGAAGGGAGGGCTGCAGTTGCACAGAATTGTCTGCAAGTCCTGTATATGTAGATATTAATGTTAAGAAGCTTTTAGATAAGATTTGAGTAATTAAGAATTACTTGTAAGTTCATTGTAGAAAGAAAGTTTGTTTTGATATACTTTCGCATGAAATGCAAGGTGTGAGAATTTCTGAATTTACATGTATGTGCTTTTTTAAATGAAGGAAATAGTAGTAATGCCATGGAATATATATTTTTTAAATGTAATTTTCATTTGTATGTGTGTCAGTAGTTTTGGCAATGATTTTTTTGTTCTGTCCAGTCTTTATCTTCAAACAGGGCATTTAATTTTGAGGTCTAGGAACTGTAATTTCGTTCCTACAAATGCATTTTGAACTTCTAGTGTATATATAAGAAAGAGTGAATTAATGTCTTTATACTTCTGTAGACTGTAGAAAAATCAGTATTCTTTATGGAAAACAATACTAGACTTTAATCTGTTAGTGCAGTACTGGCAGCACAGATTTCTGTGGTTCTGTATTAGGCACAGTTTTCTTGGGACCATTCATTCTTTCACCTGATTTGTTTGAACAGATTGTGTAATTGTTCTTTGACTGCATGAAGCACAAACTAATTTATTTTTCAAATATCAATTCAGAACTTAAGGAATATAATCCAAATGAAATTTACAGGAGATTACATTGAGGACTGTATTTGTACTGAGTTGATTCAAAATGCACTATAAAACCCGGGATGAGTGGGCATGATATAGAGATGCTGACCTACTTTTGAAAGGATCCATTTTCTTACTTCTTGTGAAGATACTGTCAGTGACTGTTTGTTTATTTTATTATAAAAACTGCAGCTCTAGGAATTCACCTTTCCTGCCTACCTGTGACAAAATATACATCTGGCTGTGTTTCATTTTGGTTCTCATTCCTGTTTCAGAGGCAGAGGCTTTTTAGGGGGGCTGGGAGGAGAAAAGACTTTTTCCAACCCAGCTCAAATTCTGTGTCTTTTCTTGCCTAAGCTCTTCTCTCTCTGCCAGTCTCCACTGTGGGTCCAGCCTGATGATGCAAATTCCATTTTCTCCTTTATGTGCAAATTCTGCTCATCACTTCCACCTCCATAATGCCCCTCCTGGGCGTCCCTGCCTTCCTTCCATCTGTGGTGACACCACTATTTTTGACTGCATGTATTTGAAATGTAACCATGCCTTTTCTCTCAGCTGCGCAGTCTGGACCCCTTAGCACAAGCAGAGCGCTATAGTGCTGTCACCCAATCTCTAAAATAGTGTCCTTCTAAAGTAATTGTGAATTCAATAACACATGAGGATAATAATAAGAAAAATAATCCGGAATACTCAACAAAGTGTATATTAGGGGGGCAAAAAGTTCTGTGTGTATATTTTTAATATCTTAAAAATCAGTTTTCAAATTTGTGTGGAAACAACACACATGCAGAGTTCAGTCATTGAATTTTAGATTAATTTCACATATTAAGTGGTTCTTGTAATACTTAAATTTTTTCATACAATCATTTGATTAATGGCTGAGTGAGTTTACCATGTCACTGAGGTATTTGTTCTGTGGGAAAACCAGTTCTGTGCTAATACCGAGTTCAGTGTGTGGCAGCTGTGATACATTCCATGCAGAGGACATCATGACGTTTCTCATGAGTTGTTGTTATCCTTGATGTAGGCAGCATCACATGGAAGTGAGTGTTTTATTGTCCATTATGATCAAGTAGTGAAGACACAAACATAATTTTTAGGTCTTTTATAAGTTCAGAACTGGATATCGAAACCCATTTGTGTAGTAAAGCATATAGCATACATAGTAAAGTGGTTTGGGGATTTTTTTTGTTCTTTAGCATGTTCACAGTTATACCTCGGCTTTTAAAAGTAAATCTTTAACAGAACTGTTAAGCAGCTTTCCAGACAGAAACACATATGTCAGTAAAAGAGAATGACAATGTTTTCAACAATGTAGGAGTTCTAATTTTTACTATTCTCCAACTTGGCCAACTATATATTCCAAGAATGTGCCTTTTTTCATATTTTTCCAGCCAGCTTCAAATAATTTGTTTTGGGTTAAGGCAGCCTGTTCTATGCTGAGAAGAGATCTGCAAGCAAAAAAGCAACAGCTGAGTGCTCCTTTAAACCTAATTTTCTTTAAAACTAAATAAATACACACTTACATGCAGAAATAGATACAATAAAATATTTCATATAAATATAAGTGTACGTATGTATGCATGTATGTATTGACCAACTAGGAAGAGGGAAGAGCAGGCAGGATAATTTTTAATATGCCAACAAAATATAGTGAGTAATCTTGTGGTTGGACTCATCTGGACTATGGGAGACTTAATTTCTGTTTTTCAGTCCGAATTGGTAATGGGTTGCTTGCCAATCACACACTGCAATGTACTTCTGCAAGTGATTATTAGATACCTGGGCTGAGGGTCCACTCAGTTTCTTCTGCTGAAACTATTCATGCTATAGGACTAAATATTCCCTAGAGTTGGTATCTGCTGTATAACCATTGAGTATAGGTGATCTCTTTCTATAGCACCATTAATATTTATCATTTAGACGAAGTGGAACACCACCTGCAGAGAAAGGGACATTGAGAAGCTCACAATCTGTCTATCTGGCAATAAATTTTACGCTTGTAGAAAGTGACATGTGGCCACAAGAATTTTTTGTTTCTGCATATTTCTGTTTTCTAACCAAATGTATCAATTAAATGTTTAGTTGGTACAAATTCCAGGTTTTGAGAGCCCAGTTGTTGGCAGTCAGTGTTTGATGCTGAAAAACTTAAGGGCAAGAGATTACAATTAGCAGCTCTCTGGGCTTTTCAGTTACACATGACATTTTTTGCAGCTGAAGCTTCCCACTGCTTTTTGGTGATGAAAGCTTGAATTGCTCCAATTGTATTGCTGACCTTCCAAGACATACAGGCTCAGGAAGGCTGTATGTGCTGATTCAGCAGAAGGCTCACTGAGCTCCAGCAGGAAGCCAAAATATGCAAAGCAAAATGCACTTCTTTGCACAAGGCAATTCTGTTTGCACATTTACATTAAGACCCATAGGTTACTTTTTTCCCCTCCTTTTTTTTCTTTCTTTTTTCTTTCCTTTTTTTTAATGGGAAGAATCAAAGAGATCTTGTTACCACCAAAGAGACAAGGAGTCAGGTCTGTAACAGTAATGGCTGTCTGCTTCCTTTGTGTGGTGTTAAGCAGGTTGCCATCCCGTTCCTGAGTCCCACTGCTGTTTTCTGGCACGGAAAAGGAAGGCAGTGTTAGCTGCTGTTACCTCAGTGATCTCTTTTCTGGCTGATGGGAACGTGCCTGTCAGAGCTGGGCACAGGCACGTAAACCAAAGGAGATCTCTCTGAAAGCATTCCCAAGTCTTGTGATATCTTGTTGTCATTTTTTCCCCCAAATTAGGACTCCAAGGACGTGCTGTCAGAAATCTTTACAACAGGGAGTAATTTCTAAACTGTGAACAGTGACTAACAAGCCTGATGGCAAACTGCTCATCTGGACATGCCTTCATAAATTCCTGTCTCTCTGAGCTCTCATATGCCTCTTTCCTGGATTATGCTGCCTCTCTTCGAGCTTTGGGTACAGTCAAATCAACTGTTAAAGGTGGTGTCATGCTACCCCTGCTGGTGTAGCTGTCCATCTCATCACTAAACAGTCCTGTTAAATCGTCAGATGTGTTCTAGTGGCTAGGTTTTTATTCACGTGGAAGACAAACTGATAAAGCAAACACTGACAATAGCATTACTGAGAGACAATGACGACCCTCCATTGCTGCAGCAGCTGCAAACACCTGGAGATGTACACAGGAACGGTAATGTGTTTATTTGGATCGTCTGCTGCACAGCCTATCTAATTGTGCCCTCAAACAAATAAAAACATTTCTACAAGGTTTGCTGCCTACTTAGTAAGAGCATATGTAGACTAATGAGTTTAATGTTTATATTGGACTCTGAATATCTGAAGCAGGGTACAAGAATGATTTGCAGTTTATGCAGTGACTTCCCCATTACATTGCTGTAGTGAAATACTAGAGGTATAAAGCTTGTCACAGCAGGTTCTTAGAATTTTATCCTTTAACATTTTTGGTTGTACTTAAAAGATGTGAGGGGTTTTTTAATGTGGTGGTTTTTCTTTTTTTCTTTTTGCTAAATAGAGCCTTTTGAGAGTTGACCAAGGAGAGGAGATGTAATTAAATTCATGTAATGATCCTGGGAGTCACTGAGGCTTGCAGTACTCCCACACATTTATCAATACACTATTATGAGAGACAAATCATTTTAGCATTTGAGATGAAGTGAAGATTACTTTATGTGTATTTGATGCACACAAGCCTTCAAATGATTAAGCTGTGTAACCCTTGCCATAGGTGACCTTTCTTAATGAAGAGGTCTCTCTGAAATAAATCTTCTCAATCAAATGCTAGTTCTTGCGCTCATTCATCCACTCATAAAAATATGGTCATGTCTACGCAGAGCATTATCTGGTACCTGTGCCCGTGCTGAGGAGGGAGAAGTGCAGCACAAGCATGGTGGTTTTGTACAGCAGTGCACTTAGAATAATAAACTCCGTGTCACAGCTTTATTCATATAGTCAAACATGGCTATGCCATTCCACTGTTTAAAAGCAAGCTGCTCATCTCCTTCTGCAGCTTGTGTTCATCTCTTGTTGACATACTGAGATGGGTTTCTTCTGGTTCAAAGAGATCTGTAGTGCAATTTGGTGTGTGGTATATGTAAAATCCTACCACTGCAGAGTGGCTGTGTGCAGTTCTGCAATGTGTGTTATTCAGGAAGTCATGTACAATAAATGCAGTCCCTTCTAGCTTAAAAATCTGCAGCTATTTGGAAGTGCTGAGTCTCAGAGTGGGTGACAAATCTCCCAAGGACAGCAGGCTTCCAAAAGTGGCTTAAATCCAGTGCTGACATGTAGCACTTCAGTGCATCCATTTTGATGGTGGCTGGCACTGGGTTGCTCAGAGGCATCTAAAAGTAAATGTGGTAGAATATAAAGGTATCTGGATTGTTTGTTACCATGAGGGTTTTGCCAGAGGTTTTTAATCTCTTTAGCTAATTCATAGAGTACAAGTCCCTTCCTTGAAGGTAACAAATAGAGCATAGCAAGTAACCTGAGCACCTGAGCCTGCACTGATCTGGATCTCTGGAGACTGTCTAGCCCAACCTCCCACTCAGAGAAGTGCCTTCCAACCAGCAGTGCTGTAATTTTATGTTACGAGTGCTCAGATTTAGCACATTCAAGTGTGTACACCTTGACGGCAACTAAAAGATGTAAGCCCAGTTCAGTTTTGCTATGAACAAGCCCCACCAGTTTTGAGTGAATTAACCAGAAATGCTTCTCTCTCTATCTGGTGCTAAATTTGGCTGTTTGGGCAATCAGGCAAGGAGTAGCACAGTAATTGTCTCTTCTCTTCTGTCTCCCCATTACTGTCATCAACCATTAGTAAAAAAAACATAATGCAAGTTATTGTTGCAGATGGATTGCCTTAACAAAGACAACATAGGTTGTCATAGGTTTGGGGCCAGATTATGTTCCTTGCTACCCTGAAGAAACCTGCAGGATGTGTCAGGAGCCAGAAAAGGTGACCAAGAGGCATCTTGAGCTCTTGCAAGTTCTGTTGGCTGCATAACCACTGAGGTTCACTGTTTCAACAGAGAGCAGTGTTTACACTGTTTTATTGCTTGCATCAGTGGGGGAAAATAAGGTATTTTTGCGCAAACTGGGAAGAGTAGAGAATGCAGTTTCAGCTAGGCAAGTCTGTTTATTGACATATTCCAAGAGGCGTATGTACAACTAATTTTTTTTTTTTTTTAAATTTAGTGGGGCTACATCCATTGTCTACAGATGCAGGCAGAAAGGGACCCAGAAACCTTATGCCATCAAAATGCTGAAGAAGACAGTAAGTTGTTTTGTTTTGTTTTGCTCTGCTTTGGGATATGGTTGGGATTTTCTCTGTGGTTTTTTGGGTGCAGTTTCTTTGTGTGGGGGAAATGGGCTAGATTAAGGAGTCTGCTAAGCTTGTATTTTCTTTAGTAGAGCTGCTTCTGCTCCTCATCATTAAAACAGCTTTTAGAGGTAACAAATCTCTGTTGAGAATGCATTATCCTCACAAATCTTGCTTGTATTTTCATCTGGTGTTGTCTGTATAGACCTAGAGTTGGGCAAAATCTTTTAGACAAACATTTCTTTTTCTTTAACTATGGAAAAAAAGCAGGTTCCGAATCATTTAAATGCTCTGTGATTTCATTTTGCTTTAGTACATTGTTTGGCTCAAAAAGTATTATTACATGATTTATCTTTTTCAGAAACTGATTAAAACACCATTTCAAACTCAAGTAAAATTAAATATTTTGTAGAGGTTCTTTCCCCTTAAAAAATTGCAAGAGAACAAGTTGAGACATCACTTATTTTTAGAGCTCCATATATGTCACACTTCTACCACAGCTATTTCTGTGTGTGTTACAAAATAGATGGTGGAAAGCATGAAGAGAGACTAGAGAGGAGAGGCTAGTAATGGATTGGGAGACTGAGCAGAAAGAGAGTGTGGGTGATAGGGCAGAGCAGTTCCTAGGAGGGGAAGAGAAATTTGAGAGGAAGCAAGCAAGCTGTGAGGCATGGACATGATCTTTATTCATGAGTGGCTTTGATTCAGTTTATTCCAGTGTTAAATCATCCATTATTCCATAAAGTTCAGGAATGTTCACATGTAGCAACATAATGAGGGGTGGGTAGGCGTAAACATGTCTAAATGCTGAATTAACTGGTGGTCTTTGTGCAAGACATAATGAGTGGGTTCCACATGAGTAAAATGTTGGCATTAATTTATCATCTTTGAAAGTAAGCCAAAGTTTAAACTGGCACAGAAATTTAGTTGTGTGGTGCTTTTGAATCTGCATCTGGTGCATTGAAGGAACCAGAGCATAAGTGAAGGACTTGCATTGCTGCAGCCTACACTCTGTCTTTCCTATGGAAATGCAGAGAACTTAATTTTTATTTTTTTTATCAGTTCTTTATGCCAACGATTCCCATAATGTTTTAGGAATATCCTTTCTTATAATTCTCATTTTAAAATGCACGAGGAAGAATGATATTACATTAAATATTTCTTTGCTTTTTTTTTTTTTTTTTCCTTTGTGGAGTTTAATACATGTTGACGATGGCCACATTAATACTAGATCCATGTATTTGTCTCAGAAACTATTGAGTTTAGACTTTTGATGCACTTATTGTATTGATTTTTTTCTTTTACGTGTAGGAAGAATGGCAAACAAGAACATATGATTATGGTCATGTAAGTTGTTTGCACATTAGCAATAGCTTGGCTTAATGCAGCTTTGATTATATTAGCAGTGTGGTTAAGCAGTTCCCAGTGCAATTGATACACTTTGGGATGTTTTGTTCTGTTACGAGAACAAGTGATGCTATTACACGACTGAGCTTATTTATGTAATTGAGAACATGGGAGGCAATACTGTAAGGATGTGCCACTGCTTGTGTCTGTGTGCCATGAGCTACTGTAGCTCCATTCCAATTTGGACATGTAATTATTATCATAGAGACAGAACTAACTGTGTGTTATGGTGCTCCCGCAGCAGGAGGCGTGATCTTTGCTCACAGCATCTCAGTGTAAAAATAACCAAGTGTGGGCCAAATCATATACTAAAATGTTGATCAGCTTAAGTTTCCTGATGGCTTTTTTAAAACAGTTTGAAAAAACAGATGGCAGTTCAATAGTGGAGGAAAAGTGATGGGAGAAAACAAGAGGAAGAGCCTGTGACTGTTTGCTTTTGATGCACGGTCTCATTTCTTCAATTCCTTTTCTTAAATGCACATAAGGGAGCTCTGAAGAGCACAGGAAATTAGAAGGGGAAGACAAAGGAAGATGGCGAAAGAACAAATACTCTGATTTTTCTATCCAAACTGACTTTAAATTCTGCACCAAACAAGACTAACTCGCTGAGGAAGAGTGTCTGTAAAAACAGGGTGAGAGTCTGGGAAAGAGCGGCCCAGCTTGTTCTGGAAGTGGTAACAAGTGATGTGGATTAGGAGTCTGGTGGCTGACTGGCAGCTCCAGATCGGTGACTGCTGTTCACTACAGTACTGTAATTTGAAGTAAAGCATCAGAAATGATTACTGTTGTCCCATGAGAATAGCTCATATAAGAAACAAAAGATCCTTTTGGATTGAAATAGTGTGCTAGGAACAGACTGCAAGAAACTTAAAATACCTATCAGTGTAAAGATTAATTTTTCATTTTGCCTGACACACATTCTCATTGAAGAGCAAATAAAATCTTGAGCAGGTCATATCAACCAATTCTGAGAATACACACTTGTGGAAAGATGTGAGTTCTTAGGAATTTCTGTAATAAATATTTCTTCATCTAGCCTAATGAAGTAGTATTCTTAGATCATTTGCTCAGTTCTATTCATTTTTTTTTCTCATTGCTAGTTAAGGCAACAAACAGGAGAAAAACGTGTTTATACAAACCTTTTTTTGTCAATAAAATAATATTTGGCGAATATTTTATTTCAATTTAGAGGTTTAATTGTTCTTAACCATTAATTAAAATTTTGTACAGTTCCAAAAGGAGGAGAAAAATGTTTTTTTGCTACTTCAAAATTAGTGAAATAGAATGGTTCTGTTACCTGTTTTGTCTTGGTCTTGTCCAATTCAGCCCAGGTTTAGGAGTAGTTTTGAATCCTTTAAGTTACACTTTTGGTGAATAAAATTTAGTTCGAAGAATACTTCTAGTTCTTACTCTTGAAGTGTCTGACTGTTGTAGTTAGGGAACTGATAGGCAAATTAGGACCATAACTTCCAGAGCAGCTAAAAGACAACTGTTAGAAGGGCTAAAGAGGCCCAAAGAAAATTTGATATACGTGTTAGTGGGAAGAAAACCTCTCAGATAATGTATAAGAAATTAGATTTTGAATTGTTCTGAGCAGGTACAAAAAGAAATATGTTCATAAAACAGTATCTATGGGACAGGCAAACAGACATACTAAATTATTGCCTTTGATTTGCTCATCCAACCTTTATGCTCAGTTCCTGAACATATATGAAATGTAGGATTGTGTTATATACTCATTGTTTGATTTTTGCTATGTTTAGCAGATCTCTTAAGTTCCATGCAGGTAATACATAAAAAGAATTGAATCATGTAATTTCTTTGTGGAGAAATCCATTTCATGAAGCAAGAAAGAGGCAAAAGCAGATCATATAGCACTTCAGAAAAACTCATCAAATAAGCTAAGTACAGTAATGGAGTTATGCACTTGCAATTGCAAATATGAAGTTGCTTTGCTTTCCATTGTGCAATTCACTTCTGCTTGATCATAGAATCATAGAATCATAGAATGTCCTGAGTTGGAAGGACCCATAAGGATCATCGAGTCCAACTCCTGGCTCCACACAGGACCAACCGAATCAGAGCATATGACTGAGAGCGTTATCCAGACACTTCTTGAACTCAGTCAAGCTTGGTGCTGTGACCCCTTCCCTGGGGAGCCTGTTCCAGTGCCCGACCACCCTCTCAGTGAAGAACCTTTTCCTGATATCCAACCTAAACCTCCCCTGTCGCAGCTTCATTCTGTTCCCTCGGGTTCTATCACTGGTCACCAGAGGGAGGAGATCAGCGCCTGCCCCCTCGCTCCCCCTCGTGAGGAAGCTGTAGGCCCCGATGAGGTCTGCCCTCAGTCTCCTCTTCTCTAGGCTGAACAAACCAAAGGACTTCAGCCTCTCCTCATATGTGTTCCCCTCTAGACCCTTCACCATCTTTGTTGCCCTCCTTTGGACACTCTCCAATAGTTTTATGTCCTTTTTGTACTGTGGCGCCCAAAACTGCATGCAGTACTCGGGGTGAGGCCGCACCAGCACAGTGTAGAGTGGGACAATCACTTCCCTAGACCGGCTAGCAATGCTGTGCTTGATGCACCCCAGGCTGGCCTTCCTGGCAGCCTGGGCACCCTGTTGACTCCTGTTCAACTTGCTGTCGACCAAGACCCACAAGTCCCTTTCAGCATGGCTGGTCTCCGGCATCTCATCGCCCAGTCTGTATGTATAGCCAGGGTTGCCCCTTCCCAGGTGCAGAATCCGGCACTTGCCCTTGTTAAACCTCATGCGGTTGGTGATTGCCCAGTTCTCCAATCTGTCCAGATGTCTCTGCAAGGCCTCTCCACCCTCGACAGAATCAACAGCTCCTCCCAGTTTGGTGTCATCTGCAAACTTGCTCACGACACCTTCTAGCCCTACATCCAAGTCATTTATGAAAACATTAAAAAGAACTGGCCCTAAAATTGAGCCCTGGGGAACCCCACTAGTGACTGGCCACCAGCCTGATGTAACCCCGTATACCATAACTCTTTGAGCCTGACCCGTCAGCCAGTTGCTCACCCATTGCACTATGTTTTTGTCAAGCTGTATGCTGGACATTTTGTCCAGAAGGATACTGTGAGAGACAGTATCGAAAGCTTTACTGAAATCTAAAAAAATGACATCAACTGGCTTCCCTTGGTCAACTAGATGGGTGACCTTGTCGTAAAAGGCAACTAAGTTTGTTAAACAGGCCCTTCCTTTCACGAACCCATGTTGGCTGTGACCAATGACTGCACTGTCCTTCAGGTGTTTTTCGATAACTCCCAGCATAATTTTCTCCATAATTTTACCAGGCACTGAAGTGAGACTGACAGGCCTGTAATTACCAGGGTCTTCTTTCTCGCCCTTCTTGAAGATAGGAACAACGTTTGCCAGCTTCCAGTCAATTGGGACCTCTCCAGATTCCCAAGACCATTGAAAAATAATTGAGAGAGGTCTCACAATGACATCAGCCAGCTCTCTGAGCACTCTGGGATGAATCCCATCTGGCCCCATGGATTTGTATGCATCCAGGTGGAGCAGCAAGTCCCGCGCAATTTCGGGGTCAGCTGGGAGTTTATTGTTACTGCAGTCACAGTCCTCCAACTTGGGGCAAGTGGGGTCCCAGAGCCCATCATCAGTGTTGAAGACAGAGGTGAAGAAGGCATTAAACGTCTCTGCTTTATCTATGTCCCTGTTAGTAAGGTGACCATTCTCATTGAGTAACGAGCCAATATTCTCTCTGGTCCTCCTTTTGTTGTTAACGTACTTAAAAAAGCCCTTTTTATTGTCACCCACAGTACTGGCCAGCTTCAGCTCTAACTGAGCTTTGGCCGCACGAATATTCTCCCTACAAAGGCAAGCAGCATCCCTGTAGAACTCCCTCATTGCCTGACCTTGCTTCCAGCTTTTTTTTCTGCCCCAGCTCTAGAAGAAGATCCCTGTTCAGCCAAGCTGGTCTTCTGCCCCGCCTGCTTGACTTGCAGCATTTTGGAATTGCCTGTTCCTGAGCTCTTAGGAGGTGGCCCTTAAAAAGTGGCCAGCCCTGATGGACCCCGATGCCTTCAAGAGCAGTTTCCCAGGGGATCTGACCGACTAGTTCCCTTAGCAGCCTGATGTCTCAGTGCTTAAGAAAAATTAAGTATCTTTAGGATACATGTTACAAATATGATTGTTTCTACACTAAGCTAAGACTTAAAAATTATGTGAGATTTACAACCAGCTGTTCTGGAACAGTTGTTGCATACAACGTATAGCACATGTGTCATATTGGAAGAACACAGAATTCTTGAACGGAGCAAATATATTTATTTGCTATTTATGAAATGAACTCTGTCATCTGTAGACCTTTACCTCCTTATGGTGTGTTTTGAGAAAGCTAGCCAACATATGAACCAGAGCCAGCCTGGAGATTGTCTTATAGTCTGGGCAAGTAAATGCCTTCCAAGAAATTAGATGCACCTCTGCCTTAAATTTCCTGCCTGAATCTGGACAAGTTGTTTTAAAAATATTAATGAGTGAAGAGAACAGATGGCCTCTGTTCTGCTGTTTCTAAATTGAGACACCAAGTGCCTGCCTATGTTATAGGTCTACCAAGTGCTAACAACTGTAACTGAAGTAATTTGGGAGCTGCCATTACAATAAAGCAACATGCTCTGGGGAAGAGAGAAGGGGATTCACAGATTCACAGAATGGTATGGGTTGGAAGGGATCTCTAGAGATCATCTAGTCCAACCCTCTCTGCTAGAGCAGGATCACCTAGAGCACGTTACATAGGATCACGTCCAGGTGGGTTTCGAATATCTCCAGAGAAGGAGACTCCACAACCTCTCTGGGCAGCCTGTCCCAGTGCTCTGGCACACTCACAGTAAAGAAGTTTTTTGTCATGGTTAGATGGAACTCCCTGTGTTCCAGTTTGTGCCTGTTGCCCCTTGTCTTGTCACTGGACACCATTGAGAAGAGTCTGGGCCCTTTCTCTAGACATCCACCCTTTAGATATTTACAAGCATTGATAAGACCCCCTCTCAGTCTTCTCTTCTCCAGGCTAAACAGACCCAGCTCTCTCAGCCTTTCCTCATACGAGAGGTGCTCCAGTCCCCTAATCATCCTCATAGCCCTCCGCTGGACTCTCTCCAGTAGTTCCCTGTCTTTCTTGAACTGGGTTGCCCAGAACTGGACACAGAACTCCAGATGTGGCCTCACCAGGGCAGAGTAGAGGGGGAGGATAACCTCCCTCGACCTGCTGGCCACGTTTTTCTGAATGCACCCCAAGAAACCATTGGCCTTCTTAGCCACGAGGGCACAGTGCTGGCTCATGGAGAGCTTGCTGTCCACCAGGACTCCCAGGTCCTTCTCCGCAGAGCTGCTTCCCAGCAGGTCAACCCCTAACCTGTACTGGTGTCTGGGGTTGTTCTTCCCTACGTGCAGGGATGCTGAGCTGGGTTGCCTGGAACCTGGGTCCTGGTGCATTCCCAATTCAGCCTATGCCGTTGGCTGAGGTATTTGGTTTGGTTTCAAATTTCTCATCTATAAAATTGAGATAATACTTATTTGGTTTGCTTCTTAGCAATGCTTTGAAAAATAGCCTGGTTAGTTTTCTGAGATTTTAATTGATAGGTACAGTCCTCTAAAACCATGTAAGTATTATGAAATATTAGGCCTTCTGTGTCTCAGGCAATGAGGCATGCAAGTACAGGGACTATTTTGGAGAATTCTCATTTTGATTTAATGTTTTTTCATGTGTGGGCATCCTCCTTCACAGAGTTTGTGATGCTTAACTAATATTTACCCAGTACTTTAATTAAAATCAGTATTTATGAAGCAGCATTCTTCCTGAAGACTGGTTGGTGTTCAAAATCAGACAAGCATTCTAGGCACATGAACTTTTTCTCAGATCAGAAACAGAGCAACAGTTTTCAGGCAACACATATGCTGAAAATATTTATATTTTAATATATATATCCTGTGGTGCAGTAATTGTCAGTACTCTTACTGGAGTAACATTTGAAAGTGATGAAGTTTAGCAGACACACCTGATCCACAGAAAAACCGAGAGACTGACAAAATACCGCAATTGGTCTGAAGTGCTATGACAGTATTCTTTTTTTCTCCAATTTGCAAATGTTTGGAATATATTTACACATATATGTACATGTAAGGTCAAAGTTTTCATCACAAAGCTGGTATTAATTAACACATTGTATTACTGTGTAATGTTCTAATTCTTTTGAAATTTTTCAAAAAGGAAAAAGAACAGTGTCATGTTCTTTATGAAAACAATCAACTGCATATCAGTACTCACCGTTAAAAAAAATGTTTTTTTTTTTTTCAACTAGCTTACACATTCTCTTCTGTTGTTCATTCACACACACACGCACATACCACACATGATAATCCTTCGTAATTATTGGGAAATGGTAATTTCTTAATTACCACTCCATCTGCAGTACTAGCTATTATATATGTAGATTACTTTTCCTGGTTTGCTCATTTTTAGTCATCCATGTCATCATCTCATTCATGTGCAGTTCACACTGTTATGTTTCTTCTGAAAGATGAATAAGATATTTCAGTCAAAATTATTTTGAATAAAGAAATAAAGCAGTAAGGCTTTGAGTTTCCACTGCTTATATCCAGTTTTCTCTCATACATATGGGGAATCTGGCTTCCGCAGTCTGACTCACTACTTTCTTTTAGAAAGTAAGTAAAAGTTAAATCCATCAAATGCATAGGATCTAAAGAAGAACAAGAAAGTTCATTTTACATGAACTTCCATGTAAAATGAAAAAAATGAATTTAGGGAGATCTAATTGTGGCTTACCAGTATCTGAAGAGGCCTACAGAAAAGCGGGAGAGATACTGTTTATAAGGGCATGTAGTGACAGGACAAGGGGTAATGGGTTTAAGCTGAAGGAGGGGAGATTTAGATGAGATGTTAGGAAGAAATTCTTTACTGTGAGGGTGGTGAGGTACTGGAACAGGTTGCCCAGAGAGGTTGTGGATGCCCCATCCCTGGAAGTGTTCAAGACCAGGTTGGATGAGGCTTTGGGCAACCTGATCTAGTGGAAGGTGTCCCTGCCCATGGCAGGGGGGTTGGAACTAGATGATCTTTGAGGCCCCTTCCAACCCAAACCATTCTATGATTCTATGATTCTACATAAATGCCCCACAAAAGAAGAGGAAACTGAAAGATTTTTTTTTTTTCTGCAGTAAGATACCAATAGGTTTTTGGTTTATAAGCTATGAAATCAGACACCAGTTAGTGAAAGTGAAAATTTTACTGAAAAATAGCTTTGTAATACGGTGTTGTAGTCCTCAAAAAGCAAAAAGTGCTTTTTGTCTGTATTGGCAGGACACCCTTCAGAAAAGGAAAAAATCCCATTCTGCAATTGAAAAAAGCTTGTCCTACATACTTAAAGTTATTTAACATGTCATCTGCATTACATTTGATTGTATTATACCACATTGTAGTGCAGATAATGTGTAAAAATCACTTAACGTAGAACAGTATTTTTTACCTATTGCCATTTAGGTTGAATTGCTGTACTGTTCCTGAGTAAGTCATCCCTTGGGTTAAGATCTGAAGAACAGAGAATATGTATTATATCTCTTTTTTTGCCTTCCTGCATTTAATTTACAGGTAATTAGCTAACATTAATTTCTGGTGTTCACAGCTTATTTTTCAGAAATACAAAGATCAGTTAATAAAAAGAGGAATATAGAAAGCTCAGTTCATTGTTATGCAGTTCAAGGAAGCTCAACCTACTGTATACATTGTGTTGTTGAATAAGTAGTTCTGAGAAACTAAATAATATCCCTTAGATGATTAATCCATTTAAAAAAAGAAACGAATTACAGACATTTAGCTTTGAATAACTTAACAGGTACTTTTGTGAAACAATCTGAGCTGCACGTCTTCTTCCACCAAGCTGTCCATGCACACTTTGCTCCCTTCCTGCCTGCGGTGATTTGTCTTCTCCATGGCTTTAAGCAAGTCTAGAGGAGCTTTGTGTGTCCAGTGTGCACATAAATGTAGAGAGGTAGGACAGGGAATAGGAATGAAGTGTGTTGCTGTGTGAGGATATATTTAATGCCTAAAGCAAAGACGCAACCTTGCAAAAGGGCTGAATGGAGGTACAGAGGTAAATATTAGTCTATCCCAAAATTATAGTCCTTCTCTTTAGAAACCCTTCATTGTTTACAGCCTGTTAAAGAAATCTGGAGATTTGCCTTTGATGGAGCTGTACTGCAGGAATGACAGGACTTCTGCATAGATGGAGGGTTTGTGAGCCTTGTGCTGGGGATCTCTGAAAGTCTTCTCCCTCTGCATTTTAGGAAGCTGTTGTTTTCAGGAGGCGTATGATGTGATCCTATCGTCACAATTGTGGCAGTTACTCATTTTGAGGGAGAGAGATTGAGCTTGTTCTATGCTGTTTAGCAAAGAATTAAGGGAAAACTGGCTGCATGCACAAAAAAAAAATGAAGAAAAGAGGGAAAAGATAAGAAATCACAGTGTTTTCTCCAATACGGGCAGATCAGCTATTAGAATAAAACAGGAACAGAGTACGACTTAAAATGGAGTATCCTGGATTTATTCCTCTGGCCTGAAGCTCAGTTCTTTGTAGCCCTTCAGAGAGGCAAATCTAACTGAGGTAAGAGAGAGGCCTTATTTTACCAAGAACTCCATAATCAGCATGCACTCACTTGGCAAACTGGTTACATTGGTGTATTTCAAGATAAAATATATCCTTTTTAGCTGAGGTGGTCTCCTTTTGTGTTATGTGCTTTTAGAGAAAGACTGACCACATGTAGGGAGGAATGGAAAAGCAAAGGTGGAAATTAACACAGCAACTGTGTAAGCAGCACAACCTGTGGGTTCCTGTTACAGATGCTGCTTTGAGAAATCATGAAGCCAGCATCACTGGCTGATCTCCATGAGATATGTCATCTGGTCAGAGCATCTCTTTAAGTCTGGAACTGAAGTTCAGTACAACTTTGTAAGCTGAATATTGTGATGGTTCATGGCTGCAGGACTAGTGTTTATGGTTGAGGATCATCCAAAATTTTTGCCAAACTAAATTGGTCTCTGCTTCAATCATTTAGGAAGGACTTCCTTAAGGGAAAAAAAAAAAAAAAAAAAAAAAGCTGATTAAATAAAAAATAACTAATAGCATGTTTTCCCACAAATTTTTAAAAACACCCTGCTTCCTTTGTTATTCCTTCCCCTTCATTTTAAGCAGCCTTCAAATACCACTGTTTCCAACAAGCTATTTCATTATACTTTGCATATACTGAATGAGTAGATGTTTGAAACTCCAGCTAGCCGTGTTTTCAGTAGATAGAGTTGAAACCAGCTGGATGCATTTCCATAAGTAATAAGAAATAGCATAAATAAGATGGTTTGCTTTTTATTTCAGTCCTACGGTATTCAGGTCACTTTCATTTACAATTTTTTTGAGAGAATTCTGATTTGAAATTTATTTTATTGTTGCAAAGATTACATGATATGCAAACTTTTGAGGACCCCTAAGCAGTAGTCTCAGGAAAATCAGCCTGCACAAATTTAGTTTTTGTCTGCAAGATACATAACACTCATTTAGGTTTTAGCTTTTTACACACTGATAATAGTGCTACAAGAAGAAATAGCATGATAATTGTAGGTTTTTAGATTAAATGGCAAACATAGTAGGTATAGGATTTGAATGTGAAAATACGAGAAAATACAAGGCGAAAGAACTCTGTGATATAGCTTTCAAGAATTTGTGAGAAAAATCCTAATTCCTGCAGATGAGAGTCCTAATTTCTATGAATGAGAAGCCAAAAATCCATTAATCAGAAGCCCAGGAAAATTATTCATTTCACCATTATAACTAATTTCGGATATCCTTTTTGGGCCATTACTGTGTTACAGCTGCAACACCACAGTGAGAAAACACAATAGCATTTACATGTTTTATGGATGAGGAGAACATGAGGTACTGAGGCTAGGAGCTAGATCTGTAAAGCATTTATATCCAGGCAATTAGTACCACAGTTCATAACACATCAATTACTACCTCCTACATGCTTTCCTTCACAAATAAATATCTGCCTTCTCCTCTCCAAGCCAAACAGTCCCATCTCTCTCAGCCCTTCCTCATAGGAGGGACACTCCAGTCCCTTAGTCATCTTCATGTCCCTTCACTGGACTCTCCCCAGTATGTCTATGTCTCTCTTCTAAAGAGGAGCCCAGAACCGCATGCAGTAGACCAGGTGTGGCCTCACCAGAGCTGAGTAGAGGGGAAGGATCACCTCCCCTGAACTGCTTGCAACACTCCTAACGCAGTCCAGGATACCATTGGCTTTCTTTTCCATAAGGGCATACTGCTGGCTCATGTTCAACTTGGTATCCACCAGGACCCCCAGGTCCCTTTCTGCCAAGCTGCTTTCCAGCTGGGTGGCCCCCAGCCTGTGCTGGTGCCTGGGGCTGTTCCTCCCCAGGGGCAGGACTTTGCACTTCCCTTGTTGAACTGCTGGAGGTTCCTGTCAGCCCATGTCTCCAGCCTGCCCAGGTCCTTCTGGATGGCAGCACCACCCTCTGGTGTATTAGCCCCTCCTGCCAGTTTGGTGTCATCAGTGAAATTGCTGAGGGTGCACTCTGCCCCATCATCCAGCTCATTAATGAAGATTTAAATAGGGTTGGACCCAGTATGGTGCTTAGCTGCCAGCTGGGGCTAAACCATGACAACCCGTGGGGTACACCACTAGTTGCTGGCCTCCAGCTAGAATTCATGCCAGTGATCACCACCCTCTGGGCCCAGCTGTTCAGCCAGTTGTCAGCCCTCCCCACTGTCTGCTTATCCAGCCCATACTTCAACAGTTGTCTATGAGGATCTTATGGGAGACAATGTCAAAGGCCTTACTGAAGTGTAGGTAGACAATATTCACTGCTTTCCCCTCATCTATGAAGCCAGTCATTTCATCTTAGAAGTTTCTCAAGTTGGTCAAGCGTGTCAAGGTGCCCTTGATGAATACTCCTGATGACTTTCTTGTCCTTTGTGTGCCTGGAAATGGTTTCCGAGATTAGCTGCTCCCTCACCTTCCTAGGGATTGAGGTGTGGCTGGCTGGCCTGTAGTTCCCTGAGTCCTCCTGCTTGCCCTGCTTGAAGATGAGTGACATTTGCTTTTCTCCAGTCTTCAGGCACTTCTCCTAGTCACAATGATCCATGACAGATTATTGAGAGTGGCCTCACAATGACACCTGTCAGCAGCTTCCTCAGCACTCATGGTTGCATCCCATCAGGGTCCATGAACGTAATGTAAATTCAAATTGCTTAAGTATTCCCTGACCTGATCCTCTTCCGCCAAGGGTGTGTCTTCCTTGCTCCAGCCTTTTCCCCTGGTCTCTGGGGCCTGGGATTCCTGCAGAAGGCCAGTCTTGCTAGTAAATGCTGAGGTAAAGAAGGCCATTCAGTACCTCAGCCTTTTTCATGTCCTGTGTCACCAGGTCTCCTGTCTCTCTTAGAGCAAAGGGCCCACATTTTCCATAGTCTTCTTTTTGTCACCTATGTACTTACAGAAGCCCTTCTAGTTGTCTTTGACATACCTTGCAGATTCAATTCCATTGGGCTTTAGCTTTCCTAAATTCATCCCTGAATGCTTAGACAATGTTTCTGTATTCCTTTCAGGTTAACCCATCCTTGCTTCCACCCTCTTTATGCTTCCTTTTTGTCTTTGAGTTTGGCCTCAGTCTCCTTGCTTATCTACACAGGCCACCTGGCATTTTTGCCTGACTTCCAACTCACTGGGATGGACTTCTCTAGAGCTTGGAGGAGGCAATCCTTGAAAATTAACCAGCTTTCTTGGACCTCACTTCCTTGTAGGACCTTATCCCATGGGACTTTTCCAAGGAGACCTTTGAAGAGGCCAGTCTGCTTTCCTGAAGTCTAGGGGTGTGATCTTGCTTTTCACTCTCCTCCCTGCCCTCAGGATCCTGAACTCCACCATCTCACAGTCACTGCAACCAAGGCTGCCTTTGATTTTGACATCCCACGTGAGCCCTTCCTTGTTGGCGAGTATGAAGTCCAGCAGAGCATTTCTCCTTGTTTGCTCCTCTGTCACTTGGAGGAGGAAGTTATCAATGCACTCCAGGAACCTCCTGGATTGCATGTGTCCTGCTGTGTTGTCCTTGCGGCAGATACCAGAGTTGTTGAAGTTCCCCATGAAGACTATGGCCTGCAAATGTGAGGCTACTCTATCTGTCTGTAGAGGGCCTCATCCACTGATTCTTCCTGATCAGGTTGTCTATAGTAGACACACACTATAATGTCGGCTTTTAACTTGTGTGTTATGTCACCTAAGAACTTGTGTATTATTAGGTATTCTCCCATTTAGTGGATATGTGAAATGTATTCAGAGAGACACAGCTTTATTACCACTGAGCTTCGTACAGAGCTTGTTCATCCCAAAGTTTGTGAGAGTATTGTCGGAGTATTGCAGTTGTAATAAGGACCTCAAAAAACTTGGACTGAAGGTCCCAGATGGTTTCTTATCCCTGAGTAGCTGAATTAGCTACAGATTTTACATGCAGTAACATAGGAAGCTATGGGGTCTTCAGGGGTTGTGTTTTGTTTGGGGTTTTTTCGGTTTGTTTGGTTTTTGTTTGTTGTTTTTTTTCTTAAGTACCAAAATTGCACCCCAAATCAAACTTTATGCATCAGAGGTGTTTTTTAGGTCTGACTCTGTGTGACTTGCCAAATCTGCATGTGAATTCAGTGGCCATAAAGGGAGATGTAGGTGAGTCTCCTGAAATTCAACTATTCACCTGTTCTGATTCAAGCTCATGTAGCTTACAATTACCTCCTTTCAGCATCTCCTCCATTTACTCCTAAATTGTATAAAGCCTCAAGGAACAGAGCATCAAAAATGGAAAGCACCCTGTGGCTCTTTTGCAGAGAACTCACAGGTTGGGGTGATCTGTTGGTGAGGGAAGTCACTGTATGTTCCTCCTGCTCTCAGCCTGCTCAGTCACTTGTCCTTTTTTTCCAGCACACCTCATAGATCCTGACAGAGAAGGCAAGTTAACATGCTGTCATTAATGTAGTTGAGATCCTCCATAGGGATTGGAGAGATGGAGGGACAAAAGCAGTCTTGTAAACTCTAATGTTATTGATGCATAGCACTAACAAGAAACTCAGCTCAGTTTCTAATTTGTGAAACGAGGTCACTAAATCAGTGATAGGCCTTGCTTTCACGTCTGCCTACCTCTCTTAACCATCTCAATGTCTCTGCATGCTTCTCTGTGTCTTCTTCCAACTGCATCAAATAATTTTCATTTTCAATCCCCAAAACGCTTCTGAAAGGCATTCCTTCCCTGCTCTCCTTTGAGGATCTACTGGTTTTCTCTCTTATTTGGATTATAAAGTATATAACCTGTAAATTTTAAGCAGTTTTGGGTCATTTATATGGTTCCTGTAAATGTAGAATTACAGGTTCTATATACTGTCAAGCAACAATGAAGTGACTTCAAGACCCCTCATTGTCAGTGTCTGGGGCTGACCTACCAAAAGAATTGTCTAGCATCAGGAGATTACAAGTCTCCTAGTACGGGTGTCATTTAAGCAGCAGCTCCAGAGGTTCAGGGTGATTCATCAGAGGAAACATGCAAGACTTAACCTGCACCTGAAGTTGTCAAGATTTCATCCCACCTGAAATATGTTGAACAAAATAGTCTCATTTGATCATCAGACTCAAAACTAGGCCTTCCTCAGTCATCCTATATGTTATTGCTTACAAAATGGAGTGGTACAGCATATAGTTGGTTGTCATGGTTTAACTCCAGCCAGCAGTTCTGCCCTATGCAGCCGCTCACTCACTGCCCCCAGTGGGATGGGGGAGAGAATCAGAAGGGTAGCAATGAGAAAACTCGTGGGCTGAAATAAGACATTTTAATAGGTAAATGCACAAGCAAAGCAAAACCAGGAATTCATTCACTGCTTCCCATGGGCAGGCAGGTGTTCAGCCATCTCCAGGAAAGCAGGGCTCCATCACGCCTAACGGTGACTTGGGAAGACAAACACCGTCACTCTGAACGTCCCCCTCTTCCTTCATTTTCCCCCAGCTGTATATGCTGAGCATGACGTCATATGGTATGGAGTATCCCTGTGGGCAGTTGGGGTCAGCTGTCCTGGCTGTGTCCCCTCCCAACTCCTTGTGTTCCCCCAGCCTGGGGCAGCCTGAGAAGCAGAAAAGGCCTTGATGCTGCATAAGCACTGCTCAGCAATAGCTAAAACATCCCTTTTTTATCAACAATATTTTCATCATTAATCCAAAACACAGCCCCATGCTAGCTACTATGAAGAAAATTAACTTTATCCTTGCCCAAACAGGTACATTGATCACATGGAATAATTTGATATCTGTGATGGAGATTACAATTTTAATGGTAGCCCATCAAACCTTCATTGGGTAACAGTGAAGGTTCACATGGATCGGCAAGTGTAATTCAGAGAGGGATGGGTCACTAGCTTACTATTTCTGTGCAATTTCTTAAATTGCAGCAGGCATTGCACTTGGCTAATAATAGTATAAATAGACATAACGTATTCCAGATCTTTATCGTGCAGCTGAGGACTGCTAAGAAATTCAAGTAGCTTTAAGAGAAAATGTTTAGGATGATAGGAAATGCCCTATCACCTTATAACTCTCAATTTCTAAGGAACTACTGTTGTGTGGCAATTTATTTATTCAGAGGGATGGTGTGAATGTGAAGCCCTTCACAGAATGCCAGATGTCTAAAACTGGTTATATCACTTAGGATAAAAGCTGGATTAATAGATTTACAATGAGAAAAGAGGAAAATTTTGGATTTGTAACTGTATAAGTGAAAAGCAAGAATGGGCAAGAAAATGGCAAGTACCATTTTCTAAATAATCCTATAAATGCAACTATTTTGAACTAAAAAAAAAGTACTTACCTTTTGACTTGCACGTTGTTCTTGGTGTTTTAAAAGTGTCCTCCCCCACCCAGCTTTGGGAACAGTAGCAATGACAGTAACACACTATAAATAGAGAATAGATGAAGTGAGCAGTTCATGAATACCTAATAGCCTGAAATTTGTTTGCATAAACCATTCGGCAACTATAAAACATATTTGCAGAAATCTGTGTATAAATGAGTCAGGAACAGAAATAACCAAATTAGTCAGATAGTTAGACCACAGTATATAATAAGGCCTGTTCTAATGAACATATAACTTGTTTTGAACTCAGACATAAAATGTATTATTGCAAATCACCAGTGTTGTGCAAGCTATAAGTGCCTCTGGACCCATCCTTCACCCCTTGGTGATGCCACCAAGTTAGCGTGGGTGAGCAACAGAACCCATTCACAAAGACTTTTGTGTCTTTGGGGAATATTACCTGCATCAGGTCAGCTTTACTATTAAAATTGTGTATTGCAAGATGCAGGGCCCATTAATCAGATATGTCAGCATGTGATCTACTGTGTTGAAATCTGTACAATCCCACAAATCATCTCTATCTGTCTGATGGTTTGCCTGCAAATGTACTGTGCTTTTTGACAAACAGAAAGGTTGCTGCTTTGATGGAAAGATACACATTTAACAGATTAATAGTACTATCATATGCAGATAGTGCAATTCTCTTTCCTTTTTTAAAAGCGTATGCTTGTACAAGCCTAGCTAATCTGTATTTGCAGAGAGCACATTTTCATGTGTCTTTTAGGCACCTAGCAGGACAAATGCAAGCACACTGATGTAACATGCCATAGTTCCATGCAGGTGTGTTAAGTCTGAAAAACACGCATCAGTTAAAGGACTATAGTTGCAAATTGAAAGTGTGCACATGTGCCTAAAGATAGAAAATAGTTGCTGTAATAATGAATAGTCTCTTTTCTTTGCATTAATAATACAAGTTTACTTATGGACGCTCAAAAAAAAAAAAAATTGTCAGTAACCTACAGAGTGAAAACTCCCTACTGAGTTTATGGAAGATACTGGAGGGCTGTGCAATTACTACTGTGCTTTATTGTATTATTTGATGTGTTCTTCAGGGACCTCATGTTCAGCTTGAATAAAGATAGAGCCAGAATAGTCTGCCAAGCTTAAAATACAAAAGAAGATGATATTTTACCATTTTTTTTTTAAAGATATTAGTCCATTAGGAGTACAACAGTTGCTCCCATACAAAAAAAGAGCTGCTAGCCTTGCTGAGAAGGTCAAGCAATGTCCCAGCAAGAACAGCCCTTAAAACATAGGAGGAATTCTTTACTTGAGAAGTTCTTATTTTCATTCAGAGAAAAGGTCAGGCAAAGAATCAAGTCACCTGAAGCAGGTGTTAAATAAATGCCCTATTTCGAACAAAGAAGTATCCTTTTGTTCAGAAGGGTCAGCTTTTTTTAATTCTGCTTTTACATACTCTCCACTGCCATGATCGTTACTGAATTACACGAGAGTAACTCAGAGAGATAGACTGGATCACATGTAAAGCATCTATTTTCATTTGTTCTGGGATTTTTCTGTTATGGCATTTTTTTGTATCCCCCAAGATTGTTACTTATGGTGAAGACAGACATCCATATCTTGCATTGATACATAAACCAGCTCACATGCATGTTTTCTGTGGTACTTCGCAGCTTTATGCAGATTAAAAAGCATATTCAGAAGTCTTCTTCAGAGTGTTTTAATCTTGAATTCTTGACTGAAAGACTTTCTGCAAAGATACTCTGTCTATGAGCTGGGCAAAACCTGGGATTCCTGTTACCCAGAACATTCTGAAATTAAAAACAATACCTAAAACTGTACAGAAAATATGTACTTTGAATCTTTGTCGTGTGAAGATTTATTTAAATTTAAGCTTTAAACTCAAGCTCATTTCTTTTTTTTCTTGAAACCTTTCAAAAGAAGCTGGGTAACCCAGCGGCCCTGCGTGCAGTTGAGACAATTGGGAACAGACCTTTTGGACTACCAGGGGATCGGCAGCTCTGCTGTGGGTAGTCTATGTGCACAGAGGTTTTAGCATTTCATCTTAACTGTGAGAAGACAAAATAATGGCCAAGTTATAAATGGTAATTAGCAATTGACTCCATAAAATACTGACAGGGTTAGGCTGCAGAGCAGTTACTTTAGCTGAGATGAACATAAAAATTGTTTCTTGGAAGCATTTTAAAGAGTGTGGTGGCAAGCCAATAATGATTTGCAGCATGCTCCCTGTAAGTGCAGAGAAACACATGCGCAGAGCCTGACCTACTGGTTTGATAAAGCATTCATTTGCTCAAATTAGAAGTGTTCGTGTGAGTCAATAAGTGGGATATTAAATGACGAGCTGTGCAGAGCTGGGATGAACCGCCTCCATGAGGTGGGCAGTGCTGTGAAGGTCCTGGAGAGCCGTTTGCATTGGCTGCTTCACACCACTTGCCTGGGCAGAGCATTGCCACCCAACCTACATGGTGGTCTCACCTGGCCCGGTGTGCCCCTCCATGCCCGCAGGGCCCTGGAGAAGGAGGGCAGCAGTGACCAGGCTTGGATGCTGAGGAATGTGCTTTGCTTCTTGCTCTCTACTAAGTTTGAGGCGTCTGTACGTCTGTTGGCCACCTATTTTCAGGATGGTATACCATATTGCAAGGCAGCAGCTGGATTAATCTGTTTACAGTGACAGTTCATTTTATCTTGTTTCATTTAATTCAGACAGAAGCAACGCTTTTACATCTCAGAGGTTTGTAGCATCACTCCACCTCACCATCTCAGGGCATGGAAACATGGAAGAATCGTAGCTTTCATTAAGCACTTTTCCACCTCTTTCCCATATCAAAATAGCCTGAAATTTATAAATCAGAAATAGACTGATTATAGACATAGCATTATTTCACTGCATGGCCAATACCAAATTTCAAAGACACAGTGTTTGTAGACACATATCTATAAAATAAATAAATGCCTAATTCTAGAGAAGTGAAATAACTGGAGACAAAATACTAGGAATAACTCAGGAATAATTGCTTTTTTTGTGTAAATGCTTTAATACAAATTAAGAGGGTGGATAATTTCATTCACCCACACTTACAAATGCTGTCCTAACTTCCTGGGCCTTGGTTATGCGAAATACTCTGTTGATGCTGTTAATCTTATGTCTGTCTGTTGGTAAACAGGACATATTATTGCAGTTTTGAGTGCACAGAGCATGCTGCCATTTGTCTTCTGATCTCTGGTCAAGCTGCAAAGCCACGTGGCTGGCTGCAGTGTAGTTAGGTGTTTCAGTTCAGCACACAGGGTTCACAGCACACCTGCCAAATTCAGGTGGCTGGATCTTTGCTTTTGTAGGTACTTTATCTAGTTAGATTAAATCCAGCATGCAGATGCTTACCTGTGCTACAATCGCAGCTGCTGGTTTACGGACTGAAGCATACGAGGGAGCACTGCAAGGCACAGCACAAGGCAGGACTGTATCGCACCTACAAGCAGTTCTTGCAGATTTGGGGTGTTTTAGTGCTTCATGTGAATGTCTTCACAGGTAAGCCATGGAAGCATATAGATGTGGGTTTTAATAATTACAGGCCATCTAGCAACTTTGCTATTTTTTGTCTATGGGCAGTGAAATCTTCATGCTTAGGGTCAGTGGTGAAGAACTGATAAATAACCATTTCAAGATTACCTGGAAAATGACTTTTCAAATTGACACAGAGGTGCGACGTCAGAATGCTGCTTCATAGGCCTATCACGACAAATGCCTCTTGATTGCTTGCAATTTAAAGTTTACAAACAACGAATACAGCTCAGTAAAATCACACCAGGGTTAAAATCACCCAACGGGGCATTCTCACGACCTCATACAGAATTAGTGTAAGTTTTTCACAAAGAAAAAAGAAATGTTTTAAGTAGAAATCAAATTATACTAATGAAATGTTTGACCAAAAGCATACCGTAGCATAGATTAAAAACAAAGAATAAAGGAAGCTTTTAGGAGGATAATCACTAAACTAGAGGAATGGGGAAACATCTGAAGGTTAACTTTTGATTGCTTTTTTTCTTTTCACAAACAGACTGTTTCTGCTGACATTATTCTTGGCTGTGATATACTCACAAAGGTCTCAGTGACGCTCCTGTGAGTAATGTTAATTTAAGGAAAGCCCGGATAAATTATTATATATTGTATTGCATATTTAAATTGCATCCAAAGAGGAGGGGACAGAAATAAACAGTTTTGCAGCCTCATTTTGGTCAGTTATTACATCTGCACAAATCAGACCTCTGTATTTGTTCTAGCCAAAAATACTTAATTTACCTAAACATTTGTGGTAATAGGATATTTCGGTTAAATTATCTGAGTTTTAAAATTTGTTACTCTAGCAACATACACTACAGAGTGAAATGCCTGACTTGTCATCCTATCAAATAATTTCTGTCAGGAAAATAAGTAGTTGAATTGCTGATACTCCTGCCTAAACTAGAAACAGGCCAAGTTTGGCGCTGATTGTAAGTAGGTACATTTTGTTGGGAGGAACTGAAACAAGCTAAATGTTGATATAGCTCTGTACTTAGTGTAGGAGAAGGTAAGAACATAATAGTGATAAAACAGGCTGTCTGTAATAAAATGCCATGACTACATATGCTGCTGCTTTTACTCTGGAACGATTCATATCACTTATACATGCATGCTTCTGTTGTAAAGTCTATCCTAATAGCCATTTTCCAGGATGCTTATAAATATTTAACACTCCTAAGTGTTTCTGTGTGGCGTATTTGCCATTGTGTCTTAGCATCTTCAATTTTTCGGTATGTTTTCCTCATACCACCACCTGAGGAGGGATTATGAAAGTCTACTTTTTTTGTGTCAGATCAGGAACTGGATCACAGAGGGACCTGCCTACAGTCACAGAATAAATGTCTGGGAAAGCAAGGACCTGAAACTGAGTCTCAGTTCACTTTTTCACTTAATTTCTTGCCACCAGTGAGATGAGAGGAGGCCTTTATAGTTTCTCAGTTGTAACTACTTGGTGTCAAAAGGAATCATCTTTAGCATTTGGACATCCTGTTATGTGCTTCTTGCCAGGCATGCTTGATGTGAGAACATTTTCCAAACTGAAGAAAACAAACTGTAGGTTGTTCAGTTTGTAGTGGTGCTTTTAGATAAGGAAAATTGCTCAGTCTAAACAGCTCTGCTGGGGGAATAACTGTCCATGCAATGCTGTACGTTAATTTTTCTGAGCCTGTCTGAAGTGTAAAGCATATGAAAGCAGTCCAGACATATATTACGTCTCAATCATCAAGAGCCCCTTGCTACCCTGCAGTGAGCTTCAGAGCCCCTGGCTGTGCATTTGCATTCACAAAAGTAACCCAGAGTTCAATAACGGCACTGATGCCAAGGGGATGTTGAAACTGAGTAAGACCACAGGCTGGTGCTCACAGCGTTTTAGGAAAACTGCATGGGAAACCATACCTCAAACCTGCTGCTCAGTATTTGTGTGGCAAGCAAGAGCAAAGAAACACGTTCGGAGTAGAAAGGAATAAAGTTTGTAAAGCTTGTGATGGTCGCAAAGCTTAAAGGGTCCTGTGTTTGATCCCAGAGCAGGTGTTTACCTGTGAAGATTTAGTTAGACCATGTTCTTTACCTCCAATTAGGTGTTCAGGTAATGGAATATTTCATTCCTCTTTGATTTTTGTTTTCTTCCGCTTCTCACATGCACCAAATCTGTGCATAGTTTTTTCTTTCATTTTGCTTTCTGGCAGAGCCACTGAAAGAGGTTAAATGTCAATGAGTTTCAAGAAATCGCTAAGGGCTCTAGTTCTACACTCATTTATACCACTGTCAGAGCACTGTGGCATCACTAACCTGGAATCGTTCTGGATTGACACAAGGGGAGAATCAAATTCTGCCTGTCCTGTAGTTCTGAATGTGACTGATACTTGGATGATGTTGTTGCTGGAAAAAATAAAGTACTGAGAAGCACTTCTCTTCTTTCAGGTGATTAAAAAAAAAGGGATTGTTTTTAAGCATGTGTCTTCCTCACTAAGAATTTGAAGGTAGCTTTATGTCCCTTTCAAAGGTTTATGCATTATGACGATTCATTTCCAATGATGTAAAAAAACAAAATATGTGTTTGATGAGATGTCTCCACTAAAAAAAATCAAACACAGAAACCTTCCAAAAATGTTCTGCTTGACTTTATCTGTGTTATCAGTTTGGAAAGAGGTAGTGACTTAACTTGCTGACTCTCATTCATTTTGTAACCCTTGAGATGAAGAGTGCTGTAGAGAAATATGTTTATAATTGCCATCAGTGTAGGACTTCTCTAGGGTTTCTGAAAATATTTGCAAACAAGATAGTTTCTTCATAAATTTATTAGTTACCTTAGCAACATGAAAACATGCATAATTTGCTTACGAGCATTTTCCTTTCTTGCTTTCAAGTTCAGGGAGAGCTGCAGTTGTCTTTCCTGAATGAAATACTGCCTAGGTGTGCATTTCTTGTGAGAAATGACCAACGTCCCACAACAGGTGTGGTGGGTTGACCCTGGCTGGAGGCCAGGTGCCCACCAGAGCTGCTCTACCACTCCCCCTCCTTAACTAGACAGAGGAGAAAAAGTATAACAAAAGGCTTGTGGGTCGAGATAAGGACAGGGAGAGATCGCTCACTAATTATCATCACGAGCAAAACAGACTGAACTTAGAGAGGAGATTCATCTAATTTATTACTAAGCAAAACAGAGTAGAGGAATGAGAAATAAAATCAAATCTTAAAACACTTCCCCCCACCCCTCCCATCTTCCCGGGCTCAACTTTGCTCCTGGCTTCAACCTCCTCCCCACTCAGCAGCACAGGGGAATGGGGAATGGGGGTTGCGGTCAGTTCATCACACGGTGTTTCTGCTGCTTCTTCATCCTCAGGGGGAGTACTCCTCTCATCGTTCCCCTGCTCCAACATGGAGTCCCTCTCATGGGAGACAGTCCTTCATGAACTTCTCCAATGTGAGTCTCTCCCATGGGGTGCAGACCTTCAGGAACAGACTGCTCCAGCGTGGGTCCCCCACGAGGTCACAAGTGCTGCCAGCAAACCTGCTCTGGCGTGGGGTCCTCTTTCCATGGGGCCACAGGTCCTGCCAGGAGCTTGCTCCAGTGCGGTCTTCCCACAGGGCCACAGCCTCCTTCAGGTGCCTCCACCTGCTCCGGCGTGGGGTCCTCCACGGGCTGCAGGTGGAATCTCTACACCCCCTCATCCTTCCTCCGTGGGCTGCAGGGGGACAGCCTGCTTCACCATGGTCTTCACCACGGGCTGCAGGGGGATCTCTGCTCTGGTGCCTGGAGCACCTCCTCCCCCTCCTTCTGCACTGACCTTGGTGTCTGCAGAGTTTCTTACATCTTCTCACTCTTCTCTCCGGCTGCAAAAGCTCTCTCTAACTGTTTTTTTCCTTCTTAAATATGTTATCACAGAGGCGCTGATTGGCTCAGCCTTGGCCAGGGGCGGGTCCGTCTTGGAGCCAGTTGGCATTGGCTCTGTCAGACATAGGGGAAGCTTCTAGCAGCTTCTTACAGAAGCCACCCCTGTAGCTCCCCTGCTACCAAAACCTTGCCACGCAAACCCAATACAACAGGACGTAGGTTGTGCGTGTATTGTTAAAGGCTGTGATTTGAGAAGAGAAGGAAAGGGAAGGGCTAATTCTCTCTGAGGTTTAACAGAAGGGACAGTCTTTTGCATTAATAGACCATTCTGTTAGATATACCTGAAAGAAGTTGAAGTTAAACTTTATACACTGTCTGTGGTGGGAGATGTTTGACATTTCATCACTTGTTTTAAGCAGTATGTTACACTGCTTTGATATGCACATCCTAGGTGTAGAAGCCTTTCTCCAGTATAGTTGCTGAAGAGTGTGTCAAAAGGAAGCTATCCCGGCATAAACTGAACCAACATAAGTAGCAATAGACAAGGGCAGAACTTGAGTAAAAGCAGGGATAGGAGCACCTTTTTCAGACATCTTTCCTATATTCTACTTCTTGCGTGACCTATATGTGCATTTGTAATAATTTTGCTAGATGAAGATGTTTTTCTGTTATAGTATCTCATGTTAAAGGAAAATTACTCCTTACAGTATATTTGACTTGTGTGTCTCACATCAACTTGTTCTCCTAGGAGATCTAGAAATACTGTTCATACATATTTTCCTGTGATGCAGCTAGAAGTTTCTGTGGTGAACATAGAAATAATTTTTTTCACTTTTTCCCTCCCCACTTTTAACCAGGTAGACAAGAAAATTGTCCGCACAGAAATTGGAGTTCTTCTTCGCCTTTCGCATCCAAACATTGTAAGTTTAGCCTTGTTCTTCCACTCCATGTTTGTTTGTTGTTTTGGTTTTTTTTTTTAATTCTTTCTGTTCCTAAGAGATGATTGTTGTGGTTCACTTACACAGACTTGGGAGAGTCCTGGATTAAAGCTTTGGCTTCTCCTTATAAGCGTGGTAGCTTATGGAAGACTGTTGAATTATACTTACACTTTACAATGAGTTATTTGTGTTCTGACAGAGTTGAGTGAGAAACTATGCAAAAGAAGTTCTGTAAATGAAAGGGGAAGTTGGTGTTGTCAGTCCTTGGAAGGTGGGGAAGGTCTTGCATTCAGTTATTCCGAAAGACTGACAGACAGGTGTCAACAAGCACTAACGAAAGCAGCTCCTTAAACTCCTGTGTTACACAGAGGTTGCTAAGGTTGAGGAGTACAAAAATTTTAAAAAAAAAAAAAAGGAAATACAAAGGAGATAAAGCTAGCAAAAATAAGGGGGATGGAAGAGAAAATGCACAATAACTTGGTCAACTGCAAGGTAAATGATGCACCAACTTCAGCTGGTACCATCTTCTGCTTTATTGACTGTGGTCTGTTTTCTGCTGTTGGCTCTGTGATATGCTCAGCAAGAAGACAAATGGAAAAAAATGAATCCTTTTTGTTATCTTTACCAGATAAAACTGAAGGAGATATTTGAGACCCCTACAGAAATCAGTCTTGTTCTGGAATTGGTCACAGGTGGAGAACTATTTGACAGGTAAGTAATCAATACACACCTTGCTCTGTACCTTCCCCAAGGATGTTACAGTCCAGATTTCTTCTTTGCCTATAATCCCTGTGTTAGCAATTACTGGAATTATTTCATCAACATATGGTTTATTCACATGAGTAAATATGTGCAGGAATTGGCTTTAAAAATGTGTTTGGAAATGTGAATATCAGAAGATTATTTTTGGAAAGGATACATGAGCTGAAAATGGAGGAAATTGTTAGTGAATTCTGAAGAGCACACACCACTGAAGGAAGGTGCTCAACAAGTGCATAACATCAGAGTATGTGGGAGCAGGCAAAAGGCAGGAAAAACTGGCAAAATCGCATGGACAGGATATCATAAAATATGGTAGGTGGCAATCAGTCTGCCAGGAGGATAGTGTTATGTCAGATAAAAAGTTGGTAAGCAGAGTAACAAGAAAGAAACACAATTAGGTATTCATTTTATTTGCAAGACCTCTGTTTTTGTTGCAAGGTTCTGCAAGACAACTATTGAGTTCTGAAGGTATTGCTCATAAGATTGCACATGCTTGAGGTGTAGGCGCATATGCATAAAGCGAAATAAATCTGTAATAGTGTTTGGGGCGATATTTTACTGGTAGGTATTTTTTTTTTAGATCAAGAGAAGATATGAAAAGCATTTGCTACTACCTTGAGTAGATCAATTAATTCACTGGCGTTGGTGATTTCCAACTCCTGTAAGGACAGGTTATTTCATTTTTCTTCTTCTGTAATGAAAGTATAGTATTTTAGAGGACTGTTATACAAATAAGCTTCAAGGACTCAGTCTAAAACTATGTTTGACTTGAGAAAACAAAAGCATACTTTTTTTGGTACCATGGTCATAGCTACCACATTGAGATGAACTGTTTCTGAACAATAACAACAAAAGCAACTCCTCCTGTAACATCTTTAGTTCAACAGAAGGAAGATGCATGCTCTCTTGATAGTCATCCAAAGAAATCAGGAGAAATGTGCTGCAAGTTAAACAACCAGCGAGTGCCCAGTCCTGAGCTAGAGGGGACCCTGCGCAAGATGCCTTACCTTTAACATAGCCCTTTATACATCCGCATGGGTTCAGGTCGGGTGGCTTTCGGGAAGGCTGGATACTATACAGGAGTCTTTGATGAGCAGAGTTTGCAAAGGGAAGACACAAATATGCCAGTGAAATAGTTGGTTCCTGAGCAGCAACCATCTTTGTGGCAGAAGAGCCGAAGATGAAAGGGTGCCTAGGATCCGGGATGGGGAAGTGCATTATTTTGTGGAAACAGGATTTAATTTTACGATATTTTCAACATTCTGTAATCTGTTCTCAGCAGCGATTAAGGGATTTGAGCTCTCAGATTGATCATTCCCCAAAACTGTATGCTTAATCCAGTAGTTTGGCAAGGACGAGTGGTCTGGCATTGCGTGACAAGAAGCAAAGCCCCTTAGTGACTTACTAGAATTGCGGTGCCCCCTTGTGATGCTGTGGGTGACTACTAATACAACGGAGGGCTTCTGAATTCAGCATCCTCCTTTTCTCCATATGCAGTAGAACTAGAAACTTTGGCAATACAATCTTCTCTGATCTGTGATTTGAAAAGAAAAAAAAACCAAACATACAACGAAATAAAAACCATAGAAGGGCTTTTTTCAGCTGTTAAGCTAGCAATAGGAATATTACTTCACTCTTCAACCTTAGTGCAAAAATAAATTAATAGAAATATGCAGCCAAGACATAGTAATTTGAATTAAGCAGTAGCGGTCCCTTTCCTCTCTTTCAGCGGGGCTGAAGGATTCACAGTTGTATTGTTGCTACACGATGGCAACAAAGCAACTTTTGTACTCCAAAGGAGTTACTCTTACGCCTCTTCTAAATTACTGTCAGCAGATGATAAGACTAGATCTGTTACACAAATACATCTGCTCTTCTTACTGTAAACATCTTCATTGCTGTTACTTTTACTGCTAATTCTGATAATATGCTAGTATTTTCTATATCAACTGTTTTATTGATCTAGTTTTCTGCCATCCCAGGTGTTCATTCTTCTTTTCATAGTATTTGAGCTGCAGATGAGTAAGTTCTCTCACGCACACTTTCCCCTTATCATGAATATGATTTTATAAATACTCAAGATCTGCTTAGTTTTCTAGAATCCTATTAGCATTGTTGATGTGCTACTGGTTTCATGCTGTTCTAACATAAAAATTCTGGGTAGCAAAATTATTCACTTCCTTCACCATACTTAATGTTTCTGTCAAATCATCCATGTTGTTGCTAAAATGAGCTTTCATTATGATAATCTTTCAGTTGTGTTACCCAAAAGGAGAAAAATTCAAACAAAAGTATCAGTTACACATCTGAGTTAATATAGCTGAAATCGTGTTGGTTTTAGTTGTATTTTGAAAAAGAACTCTGTTTCCCAGATTTAATAAATCACGTTGCAGTCATATACTGACATAAAATATTCCGCCATCCCAAACACAATAAATATAACTGTACACTAAATTGGAGAAGTTTGTGTAAATTAGACTATTTATTGCCATTTTGCATGATGATTTTTGCCAAACTAGTCAGTGACAAAGAGCTTTTGAAGTAAGGAAGGCAAATCAATGGACGAACTGACCAAGACAGAGAGAAAACTGCAGTAGGTCTGAATTAACTGATATTCTAGTTTTTCCCAGATGCCACATCTCCAGCCCAGTGCTGACACATATGACTTTGATGTTTCCTTGGCCCTCCTCTTTCATTCCTGCACGTTTAAAACAGATGTGCATGCTTGAAGTGCATTTAAAGAAGCAGTGTTTTGACAAGACTCCGGAAGGACGACCCTCTGGTATTGCTGTGGGTGTCCCTGCAGCGGTGTGCCCAGCAGCACATGGCTGTGCTTCTTACACTGCCACAATAGTGAGGGCAGGCAGCCGTCACGCTGGTCTGCACCGAGGCAGGAGATAGCTGAAAGAAAAAACCCCCAAATCAGCACAGCCATTCAAATGTGCAGCAGAGCGATCACTCTAACATTTGAACAGTCTTCAAGGGACTGTGTTTCCACTACACTTGTGAATAGGAAATTTCAGGACTGGGAGCAAAGTGGCAGGCAAAGGTCAATTTTCATCCCTCTCTCACATCTTCCTTCTCACCTCGTCTTCTTATGAAGAGCGTTGTGGAGCCATAGTGCAGACCATAGACATGTCTTTTACATGAGAAGTTTGAGTGATGGAAAGACATAATGAAGTTTGGGTTTATTAGGTTTTTGGATGGCATCATACTGTGCATACAGAATGAAGATATAAACCTTATGTGGATGCTTTTTAAAAGTCAGATTTATAATCAGAAGGCTTCTCTCCATTTCAGCTCTTCTCCATTTAAGAGGAGAAAGCCAGAGGCAGAGTTGATGGAATTAACCCTCTATGTGCTTTCAGATAAATGGGACCAAATTTGAGCTCAGATAAATGGAATCAAAGATTTTAATATGAATTGATCACAGTGGAAAAAGGAGTTTAAATGCAGTGACCATAAGGAAATGTAGAATGAATTAACACCACAAAAATTCATGTAGTTTTCCTGGAAAATCATAGACTTATCTCATTTATATAGGCAAATTGTTTGTCAAACTAATTGCTTTTTTAACACACTTTTATTCATAATTAGTAAGCCTTAGAGTAATCAGAGATTTGATTGGATAAGTAGCCAGTGGCCTCTTCTCACTTTTTTGTGTTAATTCTTTTGATTATTACCTCTTCAATTTGCTTTATAGTTCTTCCCTTTTATAATGATGGTGATTCTTCTTAAGCTTGGTTCAGTTATATTTTTCTCTTGCCTCTTGCTTTTGCCCTCTGTCCCTTCATCATTCTTTAACATAATTTCTTTCTACTCTTAACTTTGACTTTCTTTTCTGTCGCATGCTGCATCAGATTCTTGGTCACTTTGTTGATCTGGCTTTGCTTTTACCAATTAACCTCTTTATTGTGACAGGCACAATGCAGCACAATGAAGTCAGATATCTGTCTTTTGTGGGCTAACTTGTTTTGAAGCTGGTCTTTTCCATTCAGATTTTATTGGTATTTATTGCCTCTCAGCTGAATCACCAATATATCACTTTTCAAAAAATTAATTTCAGCAAAAAATGTCAACTCTATTTTAGCTTCATGTTACTCATAATACCTGCAGATTGATAAGAATAGTTTTTGTTAGACTCTTTTTTCAGCTTCAGATGATGATGGCAATCCATATGTTCTTGTCTGTGGCATCCTGACCACAAACTGTTCTGTTTCTTCCTTCAGCTTTTATTAAGTGCACTAAACACTGTCTAAAAATACCACTTACAGATGACCATCTCTTGACTCACTTCTGTTTCAGATTTCATATAATTTTTTCGGAAATATACATTCAAGCTACCTTCTTTTATGGAGCATGCATTAACAAAAATATGAATTACTTGTTCTAAAAAACTTGCCCTTTTAAGAGATGCTGGAATGATCGCCTCCTGCAGGCAAAGTTTCCTGAAACCTTTACAGGCTTCAGGCACAACTTCTTGTTTCTGCTTATGGAAATTAGAATTGCTAAGGGACATCAAAAAGAGTCAAGGAATTAATCAGTTACTAGAGTGGGGTTTTTTTATAAACCAGTGGCAGAGTAGCACCTTTTATTTGTTTCTGAGCTCTGGCCTTATTATGTGGTAATAGTTTGTCTTCTGAGCAGGGGTCAGAGCAGTCCTTTGGACTCTATATTCACATGAGCAAGTTGCAGTCCTCTCACTCAGGTCTGCCAAAAAAAGAAAAAAAAAGAGGTCTGACTTGACTACTAGAGCAGCTATGCCCTCTTGTCTGAAATCAGAAGACAATACACAAATTAGTTCCTTGATGTCATAACAGATCATTTAGTGTCTCTTGATTTCAGCTGCAGTAATGATAATACCCAGTAATTTAGAAATAAAGAAGTGTGCATTAATGTTCATTTGTAGCCTGTCCAAAGTAAATTGGTATTTCTTTCCTGTACAGAGTTGTAATAATGCCTTTACTCTTACTTATGGTCAGTGCCTTATTTTCCGTCACTGGACAGAATTACTCTAAGTCAGTATCTACCTGACTACGATATTCTCTTCAAGACAAGAGATACAAATTATTTTTTGTAAATGTGTGTGCATAGGAAGCTACTTACAGTGTGGTCAATGTATGCACTTAGCATTAGGTGAAACACTAGGCACCAGAGGGAACACACTTGCAGCTTTATAAATGACTAAATGACTCAAGCAATGATGATGGTGCAATTATAATACTGGCTGGCTTCCTGCCCCTCTCTAAATGTGAACTCTTGTGACATTAAAGCTTGTCTGGTTCTTACCTCCACTGTGGAAGGCTTTTCACTTAAAAAGTTTTCATTTAAAATGTCCTCTTGCCTTTTGCTGTTGTTTCTTGAGATAACTTGGCAGGAATTGTAAGTGTGGGTATATCCTACCTGGGACCAAGCTATATGTTGCTAGCCCACCCTGGGAACTGGGCAAGCCTTTTGGGGGTAGGACATGTCAGTGCCTGGGAAGCTCTTCAGTTTGTTAGGTATTGTTAATACTGAGACTTCTTGTGATTAGAGCATGTCTGACATACATGTTCTCGGTTTTCTGGCACAGCGTCACCACTGTAATATAGGCATGGTCTGGATGCCGGACAAACCAGGAGAGATAGAACTGTTAGATTAAATAGGAGGAGGATCAAGCCTTAGCTGATTTCCTCATGTATTAACAAATTAGCTTTCGTATTTGTTTGAAATGCAGAGAGGTTTTAACAGCTCTGTGGAGGTGACAAATTGAGGTATATACATACAGCCTATATATAGCCTGTATACATATATGTATACAGGACGTCTCTGACTGACCCAAGAGCTAATGATGGTTTTTCTATGTCTTGATTTAACACCTTTCCTGAAATTGTTATAACAGTTAGGATGTAAGTGCTTTGTACATTTTGTTGCTCATTGCTTTTTCTACGTACATTATGACAAGAGTATAAAGGGAAGCCAAAATGTTTTAGGAAGAAGTACAATTATCCTAAATATTCAGAGCACCAAAATGCTTGTCCTGAATGATAATTGATTTTTTTGGCGAAAGCCTGAAAATCAAATCCTTTTCAAATAATGTACTTCTTAGTTCAATGTTGAACTTTAGCCACTGAAGTAAGGACTGTATCACACATCCATACACTGTAAGAGGTGCCAAGGCCACCAAAGGAGGACTGGAACAGGTGACCCTGAAATAATCCTGAATCAAATAATGTGAATACTCTTGCCCATCATGACATAGAGAGATATAAGCACAATGTATGTTATGCAAGCAGTGCCCAGTTTCAGAATTTGATGGCTGTTTGTTTCACTCTTGTTGAGGAGTAAACAATGTGCTGGGTTGAGCTCCAGAGCAATGTGTTTAAATGTCTGTGCTGGTTTGTCACGGAGGGCTGGAGCAAGTGGGTTGTTCACCGGAGCTCAGGTGGTATCCTTCAGCTGTCCTTCGGTGTCCGGGGTTTGGGTTTTGTTTCTTAAACACCTCTGTAATTTTCCTACGTAGGCTATTCCAGTGGCTGTCCAGCCTGGTAATTAAATTCAACTTCAACATTAGGAAAAACTTTCTTTCCACAAATTTGGCCAAAGGCTGTTTGCCTTGTTCCCAGCAGACACAGAGGTGGTGATTACTTCCTTCTTTTGTAGCAAACTCTCACACAGTGGAGGACTGCGCAAGACCACATATTCACAGTCCCTTCAATCTTTCTTCCTCAGTCATGTTTTCTATGTTTTCTATGTGTCAGTTACTGTCCGTTTGTAGTTTTGTGGGTACTATAGAAACACTGAGTAGGAATTAGAAAGAAAGTTAAAGAGGAGAAAACAAACCCCTTGTGTAAGATACAACAAATACGGACTCTTTCCCTAAATTCTCCTGTATACTACCTTTATCAGAAACTGCCTCTTACTTAATAATGATGGAGGGAGAATATTTTTTCTGAACAACTGCAATGGTGCATTTCATTTCTAAACAAGGTATCGAGGAAAAACATCTAGTTTGTTTGGCTTGGAGTAATGTTCGAACCCAGCTCTGTATTTCCCATTATCTTTCTTCAGATCATGGGCAGGCAGCTTGAGTCATTAGCAACAGTGACGACTGGTCTGCACTGAATTATGAAAATGGTTGTAAAATAAGGGAGAATCGGCAAACTGAATCAGAGCTACATTGTTTATATTTATTACTCTTAAGTGCTGTAGTATGGAAAATATATAAATATTTAGAGAAAAACCTTACTTTTTAACTAAATAAATGTATCAAAACAACAAGGAATTGGAACCACCTTGGCGCAGGTATGAGGCAATAGATCCATGAATCACTCATTGAGAAAGTGCTCCCTGTGGAAACCTTTTTGCTGTTGAATAGAATGATGTCATTTTCTTTTCATGTTTCTGACTTACTTTCAGTCTTACTGTACCCTGTAGAAATCTTTTAATTTCATTTCAATGAAATACAAGAATTTACATAAGAGTTTAAGTGAATGTACAGAAAAAATCTCCATGACAACCAAATAATTTTAGCCAAATTAACATTTATTATATGCAACCAAATATTTTTAAAAATTGTTATCACATACTGGCATTGGACCACCTCTTGTATTTATATAGGCCATTGTCTGGCCTGAGACTACACATGACATAACAGGATGTAGCCTACTGGTAAGATGTGGTACAAGAGTTTTGAATAAAAGTCAGGTAGAGACAGAATAAAAATCACCCTAAAAACAGTGATGGCTTTTTCTGATATTGTGACATTTATAAAGAATGATCTAAAAAGCAAACAGAGACATAGCATGAAGAAAGAAAGAAAGAGAAATAATGTTGGGAACTGATAAAGTAATAAAAAAAGTTAATGTTATGGATGGCTAAGCATGTTTAGCAGGCCTTTTGCAAGCTACATTACATGTTTCTAGATTCACTTAATACTGAAATGCAACCAGCTCCAGAGTGTGGAGAGAGTATTTATAGTATCAAGATTAAATGATGACTAAATACCTCAAATTTTAGAGTAACTGTTTAGATTGGTTAGCATAAAAACTAAGTGCACTTACTAATCTGAGGTGAGGGAAGCAAGAAGCAGACTTCACATGCTTGGATCTCAGGCAAGGCTGGAGGATGGCTAGGGTGGCCAGTGTAGGAGGGAAGCAGTGAAGTAAAGCTAAGAATAGGAGAACTAGTCAATTTAGAGGGTGGGGGAGGAAAAAGTAAGTTTGTTACAGTGGGTAAGATTTCAAATTTTCTTGGTCACAAGAAGCCACAAGAACAGCTAGTGTTTAAAATTGCAGGAATAGTCCTTGCACTGGAATCCCAAACCCAAGAAAAACAGAAAAGAAAGAGACTTTGGTTTTGGGGTCACCTATTTCTTGTACTGTTTCCTTCATCTTCCGCATTGCTTCTTCCACCCCCTGGCACTCTCAGTCACAAGTGTTGGGAGCTGGTATGGTGCAAGGTGTGGAGTGGCTCTGTGGGCTGCGCTGCCCGGGACGGACACACAGCCCTTCCTCACTCTCAGCCAAGGGGTCTCATTGCCGGGGCAGCAGCCAGCGCTGACCGACAGTTTAAGGTATTGGCATGCAGAGGTGTGTGCCATTGATGACTGTCCCAGTCTTGCATCTTCTGGCATTGGATAAGCGCTCTGCTTATTCAAAGCCGGTTGCTGGCTATTTTTGATCCCCTTTTTACCACTGCTGCTGTGCAAGCAGCTGTTTCTCTTGCCGGATTTGGAAAGATCTGGCCCTCTGTTTTGTTACTCTTTGAAAAAGTCAAACCCGAAGCCAGGTCCTTTCCTTCTGTGATGAAATGTTCACGTGTTTGTTTTCGTAGCAGACTGATTGTTTCCACTTGTTGCCTAACATGCTTGTCAATAATTCCCAGATACATGTATTCCAATCAACCACAAAATTGTATATCAATATAATTTTAATACTGCTCTGAAAATTGATTCTAAAATGACATATCAGGATTCCCCATCTCTTTCCTCATTGATTTTCAGATCAAGTGTGTTTAGTTTAGCAGGACTGTGCTCTTCCTTTTATTTTTTTCCTACCAGTAATAAAGTTTCTGCAGAGCAAGTGTGGCCACTACCTCCCTCCCTTTACTGTGATAACCCATTGCTTTCAGTGGCTTCTTATGGATGTGATGAATTGAAGCATAGTCCCAAGTCCTAAGAAGAATGTTCCAAAATGAGTAAAATCCAGTGCATGGTCTTCCCAAATTATAGTGCAGGCTGCAGAAGTGTGGTGAATGTTGGTAAGCATTTATGCTTCTGCTCATGTAGACTCTGATGAAGGTGTGCATAATGGCAATATGATAAGCAATATAGGAAGCATTATACTTCTGTAGTAGAGTGGCACAGTGGATGTCCAGAGATTACCCTGAAAATGGTCTGCAAAACTAAAGGATTTATATTGCCAGAAACCTTGCAGTACTTAGAAGGAAAAGAAATGCTGGAAAGGCTGGATGGAAGCTGGCAAGCATTACTGCAAATTACTGAACACTTGAATGCAGGCATATGCTTGATGATCATGTGGAAGCTGCCAAATTTCAACTGCCTGCTGTGTATAAGAGAGCATGGATCACAAGAAATATGTTATACCCTTTCCACAGGTTTGCTGGGCAGCATGACGCTAAGGGTGGTTTTTCCCAGTGCTAAATTTTTGATACGTCCCCTCATTACCTGACAACACAAAGCTTTTCCACCTCTGACCTTTGGCAGCAGCTGAGAGGGGTGTTGTCATTGCCTTGGTGGGGTGGCCGTGGCCATGGGCTCTGGGTCGGGGGGACATAGTGTGTGTGGGTCTCTCCCGGGAGACCAGACCGCAGCAGGCAGGCAGGGGTGCAGCTCAGCACCGCAGGGTGTTGGGGTGATCTTCCCAAGTGGCATCTCCATCCTCAGTGGTAATGGGAAGGAGGAGTGAAGAGGCGCCCTTGGGAAATACTTCCCCCCTTACTTCTCTTTATAGAAGGAGGAGGATTTGTCTCAAGTATGTTTGCACGTGCTTGGAAAGGAAAGATTAAATCAGGTGGCATTTCAGGAGACCTGGAGCTTGGTGTCTATTGGTACATGCTTTGTTAGATGTGTGGTTGGCCATGTACAAGTGTAAACAACTGAACCAACATATTTCAATAAATATGTACATGCAAGCATGACATAGTAATTCTGCACAAATGTGATTACAATATGAATCATTTATTTCATCAACATCACATTTTTGCTTGCCCTAGAATGTCATCTTCTGTTTGAAGCACTATCTTGAATTTCCTGGATTTTTGTGACACTAAATTTAGTGCTTTCCCAAGCTTTTTTTTTTTGCCTTTTTTTTTTTTTTTCTTTGACTTCAGCATTTCTATATCCCTTCTTCTGGATTCCCTGCTGTCTTCCTCCCACTTTTTCTCTCCAGCACTCTTTTGGTCTACCTGGCTATTTCATTTATATATCAAAGAGACTATTTAATTAGTTCCTTATTGTTAATGTTCCTGTCTTTCTGTCCTCTGGAGAAAGGTTTAATCTTTCTTCATCCATGCTTTTCTTAAAGATCATTCTTCACACTGGGTATAAATAATTGTTTTTGCTTCCATAATAACAAAATAAGTCATTCCTGCAGGTTTCTTTCTCGTTATGGAAAAAAGGGCAATGAGTCATTGTTAATCTGCAGGCTGAAATTGAAAAATCCTTGTAAAGAAGCTTCATTGGTCTCAGGTAGGAGTGTTGTTATAATAAATCAAACTGTCACACCTACCATTTGTCTTATGTAAACTATTCCAGTGAGGATGCAAAAAATAGATATGTAAATGATTCCCAAGCATTATTACAGGACCTAAACTACAAGATAATCTTCTTTCAGTACTCTTCCTTACTGCCTAATAGCCAGGTTTTAGTTTTAAAGCAGAGTGCCCTTAGAAATAAATCTTCATCTTTAGCCAGAAGTATGTCTTCTTTCATTTATTGCTGTTACAGAAGATTAGATTTTTGTACTTGCTGGATTATTATTAATTAAGAATGAGGTTTGTATTCGCAGTAAGTCTGTATTCTAGACTTCTGAAAAACTAGAAAGTTAACTGCATGTGACATAAGCTGTAATTGGCTTGCCAGTGCACGTTTTTCACATGTAACATCAGCAGATAAGCCATGTGCATTGCACAATAATTCTGCAGTTGATTTTTATTGCTCTTCTGAAATATGGGCCCACACTTAATACATTTATTTACTGTAAAGTGTAAATTCACAATGGCTTCATCTTCAGTGTCTATGTGCTTCTTCTGTTGTGCATTTAAACGTAAATGATGAGAGCAGTATCCTATCCATACCAACATACAGTTGTCTAAGTCAGGGTGGGCTGGTCTTCTACATGCTGTGGTCAGGTGGGCAGTCTTCAGCATCTCTTCGATCTCTCCTGTTTCCAGGGTTCAGGTAATTGGTAGTTTCCATTCCTCCATTGGTCAGGCATTGATAGGAACTATAAACTTTCTCCTTCCTTTGATTTTGTTGAGTGGAGGAAAATATGAAGGAGTTGACTGCATTTAAGAGATGTCTTTTTTTCCCCCCAAGTTTATCTGTTTGAAAAAGAAATGACAGAAAGAATACTGCATTACCATAATGTAAAATTAAACATTTGTTGGATAGAGTAATGTAAATTTAATTGTAACTCTATTGCTACATATTTCTCTGATCATAGTCATGTACAGTGGAAAATGAGAGAATTTCAAATCCTGTGAAACTTTAAAACCTTCTGCCTCCTGCCTCACACAATTCTGAGGTCAGGTGCACAAGGTGATCCTGCAAGTGTTGGAGTGTCCTGGCTCAAGGCATGGGCAGGAGGATACCTTCCCAGGGGACGTATGCCTGAGTGATGGTGGAATTACACCCAGCGTGCTCCAGGCAGCTCAGCCTGTGTGCAGCACGTCCACAGCAGCAACCCCACACTGACTGTTTTGTTTCTGCAGTGCATTGTGGAATATATTTGAAAATCTATGGCAGTTTGAAAGCAGAGTCAAACTAGCACAGCAGACTTTTTGGCTATACTACCTTGTTACCAAATTTGAAATTTTATTACAGTCTCCTGTGCCCTATTAAAGATTGTAAGTTTAAGAGAATTATGGTGTGAATGTCTGTAATACATGAAATTCTGTAAAACAAAGACAAAGAACATGCTTCTTGTGCCATGGTGGGAGGAGCAGGTTAGCACCCAAAATGCCAGCAGGGAAGGGGGAAGGTGGGTGTTGTGATTTAACCCCAGCCAACAACTAAACCCCGCACAACTGCTCGCTCACCCCCCCGGCAGGATGAGGGAGAGAATTGGAAGAACAAAAATGAGAAAACTCATGTGTTGAGATAAAGACAGTTTAATAGGTATAGAAGAAGCCGTTCACTCAAGCAAAACAAAACCGGAAATTCATTCCCCACTTCCCATGGGCAGGCAGGTGTTCAGCCATCTCCAGGAAAGCAGGGCTCCCGCACACGTAACCATTACTTGGGAAGACAAACACCATCATTCTGAATGTCCCTCCCCCCCTTCCTTCTTCTTCCCCCAGCTTTATATGCTGAGCATGACATCAAATGGTATGGAATATCCCTTTGGTCCGTTGGGGTCAGCTCTCCTGGCTGTGTCCTGTCCCAACTCTTTGTGCACCCCCAGCCTCCTCGCTGGTGGGGTGGTGTGAGGAGCAGAAAAGGCCTTGGCTCTGTGTAAGCACTGCTCAGCAATAACAAAAACATCTCTGTGTTACCAACACCGTTTTCAGAACACAGCCCCATAACTAGCTACTGTGAAGAAAATTAACTCTATCTCAGCTGAAATCCAGCACAGTGGGATGGGGGTGAGGTCTGTATTCTGGGAAATGCTTACGGACGCTAAAACAGGAACCTGCTGACTGACACTAAATACTTTATTTGAATTAAAAAGGAGGAGGAGGCCAAACCAGTATATTTGGGGCGATAAAGACCCAAACAAGAGGGTCACTGGGGCTTGGGTCTTGCTGTATAATCTACCAGAGGAGTATAATTTGGACAGCCTGAAATAGCTAAGGAGGAATGTTACTTTCAAGCATATTGTAGCATTTTATTGTGTATTTTATGATTTTTCATAACCTCCTTTCCAAATTTGAGACTAAAAGCCTAATATAATGTCTCATTGAGTAACATTTGCTTTATTTTCCCCTTGTGGTGCTAAGTTCAAGTAAAGCTCTCCATGATGGTTTAAACAGATAAGCAAAGCAGAGGAATGGCTGGAGGCAGAAAAATACAAAGGAGATGCAGGCCAATTAGAGGTGAAGCAGTGCATACGAGATGGTAGCTGAAAGGCTACCAGGAAAAAACCCCTTTTAGAAATAAGGCCTGCAACCTTATTTAGAAATAATTCTGCAGCCAAGAAATCATGGTGAAATAAAAGAACTCCTTCATGAAAGGGATTGCTTGCTGATACTGATGCCACATGAATAGACTTAGTTATCTGTGAACACAATGAGTGTTAAGGTAATTGCAGTTGGTTAGGAATATCTCTGTATACTCTATTTTCCACAGTGCCATGCTTGTTACATCTGTCTCTGGTGGATTATTATCTTTGCATTGTTCATATTGCACTTAATCTTCTAATGAGTATGTAGTAGTAATGCTTTTCATGTGTACGTTAGCCAAGACCTTTCCTGTCAGCTTTTTTAAAGCTGTAAGGAGTTGCATTGAAGGTAGCTCAGTACGAGTCTGGGATTTTGAAGAAGAGAAATCACGAAAAGAAAAAAAAAAATCCCTGTAAACTGTAAATTCCCCCTGTAAAAAAGGGGAAGAGACGAGGAAGGAGGATACCTTTCTCGCCACAAGCAGAATCTGTTTCTGGACCCTGAGGCAGACGGTCTTTCCAGTGACTTTTGACTTCAGACATTATAGGCTTCTTGTTCTCCTGCCTCATGGGGCTTTTATGGCATTGTTTTGTAAAACTGGGTTGTGTGCTTGCAGGAGATCATTTTATAAAGTGTATAATAGACACCACAGGTTCTGTTTCTAGACAACATCTGTTGTTTTCATCATGTTTTCTTGGGCTTTGAAAAATGAATATGGTAAAAAATCAAAACTTCAGGTCAAAGACCTAACCTTTAAGTAATAACCTGAGGGAGAATTACTGTAGTTCACAAATACTGTATTTAGTTAGATATAATGGTAAAAAGACTGTTGGGTTTCTTAATTGGAGCATTAGAAAGTGCTAGTGATAGATCCTTCTTTTATTAACTTCCTATATGTCATTGTGCAAATCTGCATCTTCAACTGACTTTGTTTAACTGAACTGTGCATTTATATAATGTTTCATTCTGTAATGGCAGTTCTTGGAGAACAGGATTTCTTGGAAATCCTGAATCAGCCCCCAGACCCTGTGCCACTGCCAGTGTTCTTGTAAAAGAGTTGCAATAGCGCAAATGGGCTTTGGGATGCCAATCCAGAAAACTGCATTAACCCTTGCCGCCCTTTCTGTGCAGCATAGCATACAACATGTTGAAATGCAACACTTCAGAACATTACCTTAACACAGAAAAGTCTTATCTTTCTTAATGTTCTTATTATGGTAAGGTTCCAGGGAGAAAACATTATTAAAGAAGAAAGTGGGAATTTGTTTATTTTTATAAGACTGAACTGATATAAAAGCAAAGGGAGAAAGAAAACCAGGTTTTCAGGATCTTCAGAGCTCATAAATATTGCTGAACTTACTGTAAGCTACAGATGCATTTACAAAATCGAGCCAAGATATCATGTGTCATCTATACAAAATAAATGTAGTGTACTGGCTATTTACATCAAGAACTACAAAAAAAGTACTTTTAGTTTTAATAACACTGTGGCTCTTTGACTACAAAGCCCTCAATTTCCTACTTATGGCGGGGGGGAACTACAATTGTTCAGCTTATCATACTTGAGGGATAATTTGAAGCTAGTAAGTTTTGACACCAACCCTTTCTCTTGAATAACTCAGTTCTGTTTGTGCGTCGCACAATGCATTTGTTAAAAAAACCAACCAACCAACCAACCAAAGTGTGCGTGCATGCTTAAGTTAAATATAAAAGTGAAAAAGCAGTACCTAAAAGGTACCTAGTTTTGTGTGAGAGTAAATCAGATTCCCTGAGTTTTAGAAAATTCCAAAACCTTTCAACCGAATGTGTATGCACTAAGAGCTTCTTACGGAGTTAATGTTTTATCTCCAGTTTCTCATTTATCTGGGAATCAAAGGTAACCTAAATTGCAAAAGGGTTGTTTTCTGTTCTTTAGGGGGCACTCCAGTGTCCCGGGCATATTTAAATTTGATTGTTTTCTTGCTCATTTTTGAAAAGAAGCTTTTGTCTGCATGGTTTATTTACCTTAACGCATAATCCTGACCACAATTTATCTTGTTTCTTTTTCTGTAGGATTGTGGAAAAGGGTTACTACAGTGAAAGAGATGCTGCTGATGCTGTTAAACAAATCCTGGAGGCAGTAGCTGTGAGTATTATCTAGCATTATATGCTCAGCACCTAATCTTTCACCTATAATGGCTTTATAAATACTTATGTGTAAAAGAAGCAGTGTTCACTGGACACACTCCACACAAGTTCCCTCCTATAATTAATTTTCTATTGATTTTTTTTAATGTAGTGGCACTTTGAAGGGCAAGAATTGACTTTGGATGGCAGTCAGCAATACATTTAATGCTCTAAGTCATCTGTTAGAATGGAGTGCGTGCTCTGTCCAACCTCAAAAACCTGTGGAGTTCAGCGCTGATCATTTTAGGCCTAAAAGTAATTTGAAATCACCAGCGCTTGTGTAGTCTGTCATTCATTTCTTGCAGAGCATGTCTCAGTAGTTTATTTAGAACCTTAAACAAAAGAGAGCACATTACTTTTCCCCTCAACTTAAAAGGATAATAGATTAACTAACTTGTTAGCTGGTGTAAAGAGTTACAAGAATTTGAGTCAGAGATTTCTGCAGAGTATCACCATGAAAATAGTTACGCTTCTTTGCCAGTTGTTGCCTGAAGGGGATCCATCACAGTTTCTGAGACTATGCAGGAGGATTTATACAAACAAGGCCCACCACCAGAAAGTGTGTACTATTGGGAAAGTGGATAGGGCAGGTTACAACATGTCCAACCAAAAATCAGTTCTCACTGCTCTTCAAATTGTACATTCACAGGATGACAGTAATATTGAGAGAGATCAGAATCTAGTTTGGTCTCAGTAGATTATGCAGTTTCTAATATACCTTCTTCCTCTATATTTTGTGTGTTTTTTCAAACATTTGCATTTTTGTACAGCTATTTCACATTCTGTTGCTTAGAGAAATGTTTAGAGATTTTTGAAACAAGAAGATGAAGGTTTCTGGTGGTTACATACAGTATTTCTGTACATGATCCATATTTCTCAGTCACTTGTAGTTCTCCCATCTGATTTCACACCAGATGTTCACCAGACCAGCAATCAAATACTGTGAAAGTACTCTAAGAAAGTAATTTGTTCAAATGTCTAGTCTATACGTTAGCACTGATCATTTCCAGTGCAGATTGATGGGACGTGTTGGACAAGAAAAACCAGTCCAGTTGGGACACTCAGAGGATTTCAAACAAATAGTAGTTGTCGTGGTTTTACCCCAGCCTGCAGCTGAGCACCACGCAGCCACTCACTCACTCCCCCCCCCATCGGGATGGGGGAGAGAATTGGAAAAGTTAGAGTGAGAAAACTCATGGGTTGAGATAAAGACATTTTAATAGGTAAAGCATAAGCCGCGCGCACAAGCAAAGCAAGACAAGGAATTCATTCCCCACTTCCCATGGGCAGGCAGGTGTTCAGCCATCTCCAGGAAAGCAGGGCTCTGTCACGCGTAACGGTTACTTGGGAAGACAAACGCCATCGCTCCGAATGCCACTGCCCCCCCGGCCTCTTCCCCCAAGCTCCTTATAAACTGAGCGTGACATCATATGGTATGGAATATCCCTTTGGGCAGTTTGGGTCACCTGTCCTGTCTGTGTCTCCTCCCAACTTCTTGTGCACCCCCAGCCATCCCGCTGGCAGAGCAGTGCAAGAAGCAGAAAAGGCCTTGGCCCCACGTAAACACTGCTCAACAATAAGTCCATAGAACAAAAACATCTCTATATTATCAACACTGTCTCCAGCACAAATCCAAAACATATCCCCACACTAGCTACTATGAAGAAGATCAACCCTCTCAGCTAAAACCAGGACAGTAGTATAGAGGCTATTTTACTGTGTGAAAGGAAGATGATAGTGAGGCCTAAGGAGAGATGGTTGCTAAAGATTTTGCCTTCTGCTGTGCCTGCTAATCTGACTTCAGACTCAGCAGGAGATATTCTGGATTTTATCCATTGTCACTGTGTGGTTGTCTGCAGCAGATGTTTGAGGTGAAACAGTCAGGTAGCAGAAAGTCTGCAAAGATCTTGGAACAGACATAAGTGCGCAGAGGTGTGAAATAGTGCAGATGGGACGTGACTGACTTTGGGTGTATTTCTGGATTGTCAGACTTTTCAAACAAAACACAACTGTTGATCACATGCGAAAGAGAGGTCAGCCTGAAGGACTCTTTTGAAGGATGGTAGTGGTGAGGCAGGATCTGCACAGATCATCCACGGAGATGCAGTATTGAAAGAGCTGTCCTCAGGACAGGACTCATGGTGATGAGTGACCTCTGTGGAAGGTACCTAGAGGTGAGGAAAAGTTAATGTGGTTACAGCAGCAATGCAATTATTCAGAAGGAACAGCCTGACTTGGGCACATATAAGTGGGATGGTAATAAAATACCTCATTGTGAAAAACTCCTGTAAATCATGGTTTGGTATTATTTGTAAGCCTGTTCACAATAAATAAGATGTGAGAACTGGTGTTTACTGCAGTAACCAGACGCATCGTAAGACCATCATGTCCACTTCATGCTACTTTCTGAATAATCTGATGGTTACTGAGTCACTCTCATACAAAGTAATCTTAATTATATCTTTAAGTTTAGTGCACAGCGTAATGCATTTGTATAAACTTATTAAAATTGGGTCAGATTATTATTTTGGAAGTGCCCCAGTTAAGATGGTTCTACATTATTTATCATTCTTTTGCAAAAATGCTGATTACTTTTTGCTGAAAGATGTTGCACAAGTTTCAGCACTTTATTTTAAAAGGCAGGAAGATCTTCAGCTTCTATGAATTGTAATATCTTGGGTGAAATTAATGGAATGGAGATGTACAAAAGCTAAAAAGCTGACTTCTATATGAGCATGCAATAGTTTGGATTTTTATAGATCCTCATCCTAGATCCCTAGCTATGATGGGTTGGATTGCCTTTCACTCATACAGCTGACACTGAACATCCATGCCAGAGTTGGGAAAGCTGTGGAAGTTGCAATACCCAAGTTGGGATCTTTGCAGCCCAACTGAAATGGTGTGGTAGGTTGGGGCTGTAAGCTTGACAGAATAGCATTTGTGAGCAGAACAGGGGTTACTGTTAGAAACTGGAAAATACTGCTGCAGAAGAGTAATCTTTCCAGAATAAAAGGAAATACATCCATAGATCATTCGTAAAACCAAATAATTGTACAATCCCCACAACAGACCATGCCAACTAATACCCTCCTGGCACCAGGTAGTTATTGTGACCTCTGCAATTTTTTAGAAATTGCTCTTCTCAAGAGAATCACTCAGCCTTCCCTTTGATGAACTCTCTTCAACTAGTCTATCTACTTGTTTTATAAATCCGTTGTTAAGGCTTATTACAACACTGCAGTAATGGATCTGTCCTCTCAGTGGATCATTGCACGAGGAGGTATTATATCTTCATTTAACAAAGGTTTTTTGAGACACTTCAGAAAGATTCAATCAAATTGTAAAGTGGGATTTTAAAAGTGCCTAAGCATTTTTGTTCAATTCCTTTGGAAATTGATAAACAAAATGGACTAATACTCTTAAAAAAAAATTTCCTATAAATCTTTTAGGTATATCTGTTTCTTGTAATATCTGAGTACCTGAAAGCCTAGCTTTAACTGGCTTACCGACTGTTAAGCAAGCAGTCAGAGCAGCACACAGAACATGAATCTTAATCTTCCAGATCACAAACCAGCATAAACATATCAGAAGTCTGTCCTCCTAAGAACAGAGAAAATAACAAAACCAGTATTGTTTTGAAGACCACTGCATCCATTGTTTGAAGATCACTGCATCCATTTTGCCTGTTTCCATGATTTTTCCTTCTCCTGGTTACCTCTGACCTGGTGTTCCCTGTCCATGACTGTATTTGCTCTTAGTGGGAACAAATTACCTTTTTTTTTTCTCTTCTGCACCTTTGCCTTTTCCGTTATTCTTCCATTGTTCTCCAACTTGGGAGATGGCTTCATTCATAAGATAAAAGGCTTGTATGAAACTAGGGCAAACCAGCGTTCATCTTTTTAGCTCTTTTGCTGCGCTGTTTTGAACAGATAGGGAGGTTTTGTTGCTACCCAACATCTCAGAGAAGAGTGAATTTCATTCCTGCGAGAGGATTCGTTTGAGAGCAGTCTCTCTTGGCACATTATTGTAATTTCTCTCCTTCTCAGAAGATCAGTTGTATACACTGTGGCTTTCTTGAACACTTATTCTGGTTGCAGTTTTTCTATTTTGTGTAATAATTTCTGCACACAGATGTCTTATGGCCAGATCTTCACTACCTGACTTGCAGAATGTGTTACTGATGTTATGGAGTTCAAATCATCCTTGAAAAAGAAAAAAAAAAAAAAAAAGACACTTTCACATTTTTTCTGTAAAAGAAGTCTACTTTTTAGCTGGTCAAACTTAAGAAAATGGCACTGATTTTTTTTTAATCTGTACTTTCAAAATCTTGTATTTGTCTCTAAAAATAAACTGTGTTCCTTCTTGCCTACTCCGCATTAGTGTCAAAGTAATAGGCTTCTGCTTGAGTGTTAAATTACTCTTTTCATTATATTTAAGTTTGAAATTATTTTTAACAATTTACTTTTTGTAATTAGGGTAGTTACTAGCATACCTTCCAGATGTAGTTTTGAACTCATCCAGCAGTCTCTAAGTTAATTTCCCATCACATTTTATAATAGGTTGTTTTCTTCTGACTGGCCATTATCTTGTCTAGATACGAACATTTTCCTGAAGCTGTATGTAGGACCCCCTTCATTGTCATTTCTATTTTTTATTTCAATTTTCTGCCACTTCAAGCTTCATTGTATGCCTGCACTTCTATTCAGTTCCTTGTCAGCTTAAATTCACAGGGAGCATGCTGAATTATCAGCTGTGATTACAAAGATGAAGGGCACTTAGCCACTTACAGGTTTGAGAGGGAAAATCTAGATTAAAGGGTTCTATTCATTTCAGTGAACTTTGATCTGTCAGATAATGAGCTGTATTATAGTGGGTAAGAACCCACCGTAAATGTGCAGCTTGCAAGTATATTTTGCAGAACCTGAGGCACCGGTGTGTGTAACAAATAGGGCTTAGACCAAATGAGCTAATCAGACTTTTAAAGGCTGGCTGAGACTCAAGAGAATTGATTAAAATATTTTGGAGTTTTAGAATGCAAAGAAAAGTGGATGTTATTAGGTAAAGATTAAGAAAAAATTCTTTTTTTTTCTATACAATCATTCACTGAGTGCTTGCTGGAGATACAGGCCACCAATGGATTTGAGTTTTATTCACCAGCTACAAGGTGAGCTTAACCAAGTTATAAACGTCACAGAATTCTGAAATTCTGAACAAGGCAAATGTGTTATAATATGAAGATATACTTCGCCAGGCCTCAAAAGACACACTGTTAAGAAGAGTAAGTGCATTGAGGAATACAGAGAAACCGTCCGAGCAGCCAGGGAGCAGGTTAGGAAAGCCAAAACCCTGATAGAAATTAGTCTGGCCTGGGATGTCAAGGACAACAAGAAAAGCTTCTATAGGTATGTCAGTGATAAAAGGAGGACGAGGGAAAATGGGGGGCCCCTCCGGAATGAAATGGGTGACCTGGTTACCCAGGATATGGAGAAGGCTGAGGCACTCAATGACTTCTTTGCCTCAGTCTTCACTGGCAAATGCTTGAGCCGCACTGCCCAGGTCACAGAAGGCAAAGGCAGGGACTGGGAGAATGAAGAACCTCCCACCGCAGGAGAAGATCAGGTTCGAAAATATCCAAGAAACCTGAAGGTGCACAGGTCTCTGGGACCTGATGAGATGAATCCATGGGTCTTGAGGGAACTGGCAGATGAAGTGGCCAGGCCAGTCTCCATCATATTTGAGAAGTCCTGGCAGTCCAGCAAAGTTCCCACCGACTGGAAGAGGGGGAACATAACCCCCATTTTTAAGAAGGGAAAAAAGGAAGACCCAGGGAACTACAGGCCGGTCAGTCTCACCTCCGTGCCTGGCAGGATTATGGAGCAGACCCTCCTGGAGACTATGCTCAGGCACATGGAAAATAAGGAGGTGATTGGTGACAGCCAACATGCCTTCACTAAGGGCAAATCGTGCCTGACAAATTTGGTGGCCTTCTATGATGGGGTTACAGCATCGGTGGACAAGGGAAGGGCAACTGACATCATCTGCCTGGACTTGTGCAAGGCATTTGACGCTGTCCTGCACGACATCCTTGTCTCTAAATTGGAGAGACATGGATTCGATGGATGGACCACTCGGTGGATGAGGAATTGGCTGGATGGTCACACTCAGAGAGTTGTGGTCAATGGGTTGATGTCCGAGTGGAGATCAGTGATGAGTGGCGTTCCTCAGGGGTCGGTACTGGGACCGGCACTGTTCAACATCTTTGTCAGTGACATGGACAGTGGGATCGAGTGCACCCTCAGCAAGTTTGCCGATGACACCAAGCTGTGTGGTGTGGTCAACACGCTGGAGGGAAGGGATGCCGTCCAGAGGGACCTTGACCAGCTTTAGAGGTGGGCCCCTGTGAACCTCATGAAGTTCAACAAGGCCAAGTGCAAGGTCCTGCACGTGGGTCAGTGCAATCCCAAGTAGACTATAGGCTGGGCGAGGAATGGATTGAGAGCAGCCCTGAGGGGAAGGACTTGGGGGTGTTGATTGATGAAAAGCTCAACATGAGCAATGTGCACTTGCAGCCCAGAAAGCCAACCGTGTCCTGGGCTGCATCAAAAGAAGTATGACCAGCAGTCAGTGTGACCTGGAGTACTGCATCCAGCTCTGGGGGCCCCATTACAAGAGGGACATGGAGCTGCTGGAGAGAGTCCAGAGGAGGGCCACGAAGCTGATCAAGACAGGCTGAGAGAGTTGGGATTGTTCAGCCTGGAGAAGAGAAGGTTCTGGGGATTCCTAATTGCAACCTTCCAGAACCTGAAGGGTCCTACAGGAAAGCTGGAGAGGGACTGTTTATCAGGGAGTGTAGTGACAGGACAAGGGGTAATGGGTTTAAACTAAAACAGGAGAGATTTAGATTAGGTGTTAGGAAGAAATTCTTTACTGTGAGGGTGGTGAGGCACTGGAACAGGTTGCCCAGAGAGGTTGTGGATGCCCCATGCCTGGAAGTGTTCAAGACCAGGTTGGATGGGGCTTTGGGCAATGTGGTCTAGTGGAGGGTGTCCCTGCCCATGGCAGGGGGGTTGGAACTAGGTGGTCTTTGAGTCCCTTCCAACTCAAACCATTCTATGATTCTATGATTCTATAAGTGGGGAAGAAACCTGGGGCTCAATTACGTAGAAAATTAAGTTGAATTCCACAAAAGGGAATGGCAGGGATGCCTAGGTATTACAACATAGTATAAAGACCTGTGTAAAATAGTAACAAAATTTGGGAATACTTTATTTAAGAGGAGGAATCTTATGTGTGATTGTAGATATTGAAGCACATTGACTTCCTCTCTTTAGAAGATACTGCAAAATATTTCCATTTTAATAGAGGAGACATCAACACCTTCAGATCTCCCCCCATTCCCTGAAGAATCCTGAGTGTTTTCTGTTTTCCCTCCGGCAACAGAGAGTGTTTTTCTGAGTCTGTTCCTGCCATAAGTGTTTTTCAGGGTATGGTTAGGCAACAGCAGTTGTTCTGATATAAAGATACCAAACATAGCAATCTCTGCTTTTCCAGTGGGGGAGGAAAAATGCTTAGCCACATCCACAAAGGGGAAATGTAAATTTCTGTCAAATTTTCAGAACGTTTGCTCAAATGTGGTATTTCAGTAATTTGCACATTTAGGCTAGATTCAGGGGTTTCATTGCATATGCAGTTGTTAGTAAAAGGACTAATGCTTGACACTGTAAGACAAGAAGGAATTTGCCGTTATGACTGCAGTTCTGTGTGAAGGATTATGATGTTGTATTGTATTCCCTGACAGCAGGGTTCTTTTTCCATTCTCCTTCTAACCTGCCAACAGGAACAGGAAGAAAAGCACAGAAACTTTTGGTTTTCAGATTTAACACTTGCACTTTTGCATTCTTAATTTGGGGAAATTTGCATGGCAACATTTTGGAAGAAGAGGCATATGAACACTGAGTTCAGGAGAGGCACAGCAGCTATCTGCAGTTAAAAGCACTGTTTGCAAAGTGATTGGGAAAATAGGTAATGAGAATGCGTGTATTTTGTTTTCTTTTATAGAAAAAGAGTGGTTATCAATATGCAGGAGAAATTCTGTATTACTTTTGTGGTAATTCATGCAGGGAAAAACACAACATAGAAAATCTAGATGCTGAATCAATTTTCTTTCTTTGTCCCAATTCTTCAGTTTTCTCCTGTCACTGAGGTGGTGTGTAGCACTCTTAGCCTTAAGCTTGCCTGGGAGGTAAGGATTGCTCACAGAAACTGAACTTGAACCTTCAGGGAGATGTGGTGTCAATACCCATTTCCCTGAGCTGAGAGTAGTTCAGAGCAGTTAGTGCCGTGGCCCAAGGTGCTCAAGAGCTATCTTGTTCATTCTGATTTTTGTAGCATAGCAGATCTTGGGGTGTTTGGTGCCCTTTTTCAATGGATGAAACACAAACAGAAATTCCTTAATACACCTTTTCCTTATAAGATTATCAGCTGTAATATCCTGGAAAGTTGACAGTGTGGATATATTATTTTGCCTGCCAGATTTCTCCCTATATATTTGTTGTTGGGTTTTGTTTGTTTTACACTTTGTCAAATAATGTGTTGGATGGTTCTGCACTTCAGTAATGTCAAATGAGCTGCAGGTGGAGGACACAGAAGGTGTGATTATGGAGTGCCTTATTGTCAGGTGAGATCTCGACTGGGGCCGTAACAGACACCCTGTCTCCTGACCAGTTTTTTGTAATGTCATCTTTACCAGCTACTTTGCTCTAGATTAACCAACTCTGAAGGGAAAACTCCTACTAACATAACTTTATCCAGCAGCAGTCTTTGCTCTCCAATGTCCTTCTGTCACCAAACTTTGTTCAGTGTGCTCCCTAGCTGTCTATCTAGTCTCCTAAAACTGGTCCATAAAGGAAGAGCAGAAGAATAGGTACAAAACTGCTCATGTTTCTGGGCTTCTTCATAGCAGCTTTTAGTGTTAGCTATTGGTATTTCAGATAATCTTTAAGTCCCTTCCAACTCAAACCATTCTATGATTCTATGATTCTATAAGTGGGGAAGAAACCTGGGGCTCAATTACGTAGAAAATTAAGTTGAATTCCACAAAAGGGAATGGCAGGGATGCCTAGGTATTACAACATAGTATAAAGACCTGTGTAAAATAGTAACAAAATGTTTCTGGGCTTCTTCATAGCAGCTTTTAGTGTTAGCTATTGGTATTTCAGATAATCCTCTTGCTCTCAGGAAGAGGACTGGGAGAGAAATGTTTGAACTTCACTGGACCACATGAAAAGGAGAAGAATCTTTTCTAAGTGGAGCTGTCCTCCTTTGGTGTCCTGTCACCTCAAAGAGTAAGAAAAAAACAAAACAAATCCAAACAAACCCAACAAGCCAAACAACCCTTGGCTTGTTGAGAAGAATAAAGAGGAAAATGTACTCTTCTGTGTGACCAGCCACGGATCCAGCCTGGCTTGCAGGGATGGCTTGCAACAGGTGGAGTGTTGACACTGCTGTATGCATTTCCTCAAAGAAGCACTAGTAATTTCATAACACTGTTGGCTCCTGTTGTGTCCTGTTCAAAATAAACACCAGGGAAAAGGCTTTTTTTAAATGGCATTGAAAGGTTAGGACTTATGCTTGCTTTACAGTATTCAGTAGTGATGTGGTGAAGAACGTGGTGGCTTTTAACCTTGGGAATTCACAAGTGCTGTGTTAACATCCACGTGCATTTGAACTTGAGCTGTTTTCCATTTTCTGGTGGGCATGTAACTTGTGTAGAAAGTGGAGCAGTTGGATCCAGCAATCTGTAATAGGTCCTGTCATGTTTATTCAGAAATGTCTTCTGAGGGTAGTCCATTGGCCTTCTGCAGTCTTATTTTGGGAATCTGCATGGGGAAGGAGTTTTCTGTGTAACTTTCTATATTTTTATTAGTATTAGGTCCTTCTCATGAGCTTGTCATAAGGCTAATGCAACTACATAGGACCCAGCGGGTCAGTGAGTTTAATGGAACCTTAAATTTAAAAATTTCTATAGATAGAGGGCGTCTTTTGGCACTTGTTCTATTTCAGGATTTTTAAGGTCAAGTGAATTTATGTTAAAGATAACTGTAGCAAACTAACAAAATTTAAATTACTGTATATTCAAGTTCTGCTGTGTTTCCCAAAACCCTTTTTTAAAAAGCTAACTTGTTAAAGTTAAGAAATCTCCGTTTGTAGAAAATATTAATGAATACTAAGACATTGACACGACTGAACATATGTAGAGTTTGTTGCTGTTAGCTAGATGCCCTTCATTTTACTCAATAGTGAAAGTGACATTGACCAGAGAATTAAAAAAAAAACCTCTGGAGTATTCCCACACTATTGAACTGGCCAATATGAACTGAGGAAGTAGAACCATCCCTGTAAAGAAATTTAGCAAGATCTTTAGTACCAGTTAAACATTCTGGTCATTTCAGAAATGTGGCCTGAAGTAACAAGTCATCCAACATTTTCCAAGTCCCCTTCTTTTCTTGAAATCTTTTACTGGTACTTTGTGCTTTATTTACAGGAAAAAAAAAAGTCCCCTTCTTAATATTCAGTCATTGACACAGAAATACAGGAAAGTGCCGAATATTTAATTGTAAGAGTTAGGTTAGATATCAAATAATTTGAAGCTATTTAGCTTAAGACTTTAAGATCTACCGCTCGAACATTAACTGCAGTAGTGTTTGTGCATGCATTCATCATGTTCCATTACTCCCTGTAGCTAATATCTTCAGCTATGATCACTCCCAGCAGCATACTTAAAGAACTGGGTTTTTGTAAAGTACCGTCTTTGATAACAAATTGCTAATGTAAAAAATTCCATGTTAAGGATATCTGCATGGCTTGTGGCAGTAGGCCTTGCACAAACTGTGCATATGAAGCTTTGCAGCATTGTGCAGAAATCAGACATTTGCTTTTACCCATTTCCAGTTAAATGCCTGAAATTATGTTTAAGTGGATAAGAGATTTGCATATGTACATGATATGCAAGCATGCCATACATAAATCTAAGAGCAATTTGAAAATTACACTGAGAACATCAGCTTTTTATTCAAATAAATTTACTAAAATAGATGTAAAGCTCTAATTATAAATTGGACTCTGTCATCTATTAAAGCATTGAAATTGTTACTATTCTTCAATAATTTTTTTTCCTAATTGAAAGATATTTTGTTTTCTGAAAATAAAAATTAATACAGAGCTTAAAACGTTGGACATCGCCCTGACCTAGGAAATTATAATAACCTTCTCTTCACTCAAGTGGTTTCCCTATACTCAGGGACACAACTGCATAGTTGCATAGTTATATTCTGTAGGCAAAGTACATGAAAACGGCTATCATGCATGTTATTTTGTGAAGTCCTGATTGTTCTAAAAGCTGTTGGAGGCAGAGGGGAAGGAGAGCAGGCAGGCTCCACATCAGCCCCACTGGCCAGTTTTGCAGCCCATGTGTCTGCCTGTGCTTCCCATCGAGGCAGTACCCAAAAGCGGTTTCTCACACAGGCTGCCTGCCTCTTTCTGTGTCACATACAACGTGCCAAATTTCATCTGCCCCCTGCATCCACACATATCAACATAAGGCACGTTTCTAACTATCTCAGTTAAAAAAGTAACATAACAGAATTTCTTTATTTTGTATTGCATCTTTCTCAGCTTCAAAGCACCTTACCTAGTACACAAGTCATCTTTAGCTTGTATATGATTAATCAAATACATATCCTGAAAAATACATTCTGATATGTAAGCCTCCTTAACGACAGTTTTATCTACTGCTATTAAGCTAGTTTTGTGGATGTGACAAAATTATATATACTTAGATGTATGCTCAACGTGACAGTAGCTGTAGTGATTACTAACTATGTATACAACAGTTGTATGTCATGAGTTGTAAAGAAATGTCTAGCCTGAAGATGCATATGTAAGTGAAGTGACTTTCAAAAAGTCTCAGAGCAACATTTCTTTGTTATGCAAATCAATACCAGGAATGTCACAGCAGATATACTGGTTGCACTATCTGATTTAACAGTTTGGGTAATTGACAGGTATTCTGAATTCCCTGTGAGATCTTGTCCTGAAGGAAGGTACAATGCAGTGACTAAATGGGGTCCTGTTGTAGAGGTAGCTCACTGCGAATGGTTTTACAGTGCACTTGAAGTTACAGTAAGGGAAGAGAACTTATACTACTTATAATTATATTTGTGTAGGCAAATCACAGCACAAGAAAAAATATGGAGATAGTCTGCCATAATAAGAAGCATATACTGTCTGATATAATCTTGTTTGTCATCTGCTGAAAAAGCATAAACACCCACTTTAATAGTGATTGTAGTAGACTGCAGAATAAAGAGGTTCTAACAATATTTCTAAAAGACCTCCATAAAAGAAGTGTCTCAAACATAATAAACCCTATATATCAAGTCAGTGTGTCAGACAGAGGCATCTTATAATTGCAGTCAGTGAAGGCAGGCAGGACCAATTGCTGGATTGAGATCAAGCTGTGTTTTGCAGGAGAATTATATACATTCTTCCCTTGAATCTGAACTGTGAGTATTGCTGTGGATATGGCATACAACTTAACGACTTGTAGGGAGAAGTAACAGTATTCATCCCGAGGCATTGCTGGTTGGGTGGGTTTTTTAAATTAAAAAAATAATTGCCATTTGATGTATTCCAGGCACAAAGTGTTTATTCAAAATTTTTTTGTGAGGCTTGAAGGTGAATCCTCTTGAAGAGGGGTGACTTAAAACATCATGTACAAAGACGACTCCCTGGAAGCCAGGAAATTGTCTCGGCCTTTTCTTCCATCTGGTGACAACATTTTAACAAGGGTTTGATGAGTGTCCCAGGGAGATCTTTCTAGCACATTGCTGTCAAGAACAAATAAGCAAGTAGGTAAACTGTCAAGTTATATAAGAAACCTATTGAAGTGCTGCCACTGCCTGGGAGAGGAATGCATTTGTGTCCTAAATGTGCTATTTCTGAAGCAATGGTAAGTAACAAATGGTTTCGTACATGGGATAATCTGTTTAGAGGTTGAAGGCATTTAAAATGAGTAGCTTCATCACTTTGCTAGCTTACCTTCGTTTTTCTTGTTTGTGTAAACAGATTTTAAACTAATTTTTCTTGTTAAAGATACATTCAAATTGTTGGAAGGGAAATAGAGTGGGGTTTATTATCACACTGATAAATCAAGCCTGATTTATCAGTACCTTGATTCAGAATTATTTTATCAAAAGTATTTTTGGAAACTTGTTTTAAGATGAGTGCAAAGCTTTTCTTGCAGCACACAGAGAAAAGAGGATTTGCAGTCAAAAGAGTCTGGCAATGCTGCCATCAGCAATAAGGAAATGAGGGTATTGTATTTGCTATTATCTCTAATAGAGGAAATGGAACAAGCACTAATGATCATGCTGCAGATCTACTGTATTACAGTTAATGTCCAGTGCAGCAAAAAGTCAGGGTCATATTTGCTAAGCTGTTATCATCTTAAATTATGCTTTCATCTAAGTAAGGTGTCCTTCTCTCATTTTGGAAACAAGTAGCTACAGTATTAATTTTGAAAAATATTTGGAAATAGCAATGAAAGTGATTAATTAGCACTTGTTTTAACTTACAGCACAGCACAAACAAAGTGCCAAATGCTACTAGTTTTGAGCCAGTGCCTGCAGTTGATTCTTATTTCAAGAGACTGACATTTACAAGGAAGTTGTTGTCTTCTTTGATTAAGAACTCAGGAATTCAGCCTGTTCCCAATTCATCGCAGGCAGATGGGCGATTTGCCTGTACCTTCATTTATAACACTGGTTGTTGAAAGTACTGTGTGAGGAACGTGCTGACCCAGTCCAAAGGCTGGGTCCCTCTGCCAGATTAACCGATTTTTGGGGCATTGTTTGGCAATAGCCTGGCCATTGCCTTCAGTGGGTTTCCATCGGGAATGGAGGTTCTCCGAGACAAGGATTGACCTGTCATAGAAAACAGGCTCTGTGCCTACGCAGGGCATTGGGTATGAATCTGAGTCTTGGCTTCAGAGAGCCACCCATTTCTCTTCTGTACATTACTAGGCACACTGTTAGCAATTAATAAAGCACAAGCAAAGGAAAATGACTGCCTTTATCTCAGACTTTAGCCTACTAATATTGGTTTTTTAATTATTATTTTTCTTGCATGTATTGTGCAAACCATCATACAGGTATATGGCATCCAAATATCTGTCCCTATGGAACATAAATAGTGTACAGTCTGTATCCTCAAAATGTACATGTCACTACAGGAGTCTGACAGGGGTCTGAAGGCTTCTGAGCTGGAGAAGCTCCTAAAGCATCCTGAGAGTCTCACCTACTTGTGTAGACACAGTAAAAAAATAGCAATCAAATGCTACAGAAAGTGGCAAGGAGGTTTCATGGCAGATCCACTGGACTAAGGAGGCCTTGCCTCAGAAATTACCCTAGGGGAAATACCAAAGTAGAAAACCACTCAACTATGCATGGATAGAGGAGAAACTCTAACTAGCACTGCAGCAGTGTCACCAGTAACTACTGCTCTTCATGCAAACCATGCAACCTTGATAAAGTGATAGCTGTGCGGACAGATATTACATCACTTACTTTTCTAAGTGCTGAAAGGTGTCTAATTAAATGTTACATTTATGCCCTACAACTTTTCTAAGGTTTAAGAAGACATATAGAGGCTTAATGACTTTTAGAGAACTCAAGTGTAGTGAGAAGGACCTGAATACATCTGTGCACAAGAAGCACCCCCCCGGCCCCAGCACAGGCACCAGCCAGAGGACAGGAGCAGCCCTGATCCCCACAGTGTGCTCGCAGGCAGCAAATTGCTTCCCCAAGGAATTGGTGCAGAGCAGCAGCACCTTTGCAGAAGTCACTGCTTTATCCCTGAACAGATTTGCTGAAGCCTAAGGAGTCCCCTTTCTTCAGCTGGACCTATCCACAGGGCTGTGTTATGTTGTGTTATGCTGTCTCCCAAACCTGCTGTGCCTGCAGACCTAAGTGAGGGCGGGCTTGTTTCCCTGTGCCTTCCTGTTCTTGCCTCAGTAATCACAGCAAGGAGAAAAATACATTGAAGTAAATTGCAAGTGAAGCTGTGAGATGAAAGGCATTTGCAAAAAGATTGCTCAATAGTAGTACTATGGCCTTGTGCACTTTTTAGTCTCCAATTTCATAGTACACCAGACTAGATAGCAGGCTCTCAGCAAAATGGCTATTTACAAAATTATATGTTTTCATTAGGTAACATGGAAACTTGCCTGAATCTCCGTACTTGTGGTTTCAAGAAATGCTAAGACAGTTTCTGCCATCTTCAGGGGAGATTCCTGACCTGACAAGTCGGTGGCATGAGCTAAGATGGACTGACATTGATCACTCTTAAACAAACTGTGTAATAATTTATCAGTTGTTGTTTCAGATAAGTGGGTCCATGTTTGTGGCCCTGACAGCATGAGTGAAACAAGATTCCTTACTTATCCCCTGATGTGCCAGCAACTGTGGGTATTTTAGAACTTGTAATGAGTCTAGTTTTCTCCTTTTTCATTTATTCTTTCCTGATTCTTTTTATGTCTTCATGTGACTGGTTTTACATGATGTTCTCATACTAGTTTGCTGGCACATGCAAGTTGCTTTCCAAACTCTTCTACCTCCATTTTTAATGTTTCTCAGTGACTATCAACAAAGCCAGGGAGTGTCTTGGCTTTAAATTGCACACACCCCTTCTTATCAATTGAGGTTTTCCTAGATTCCTGTGTCTGAGGATCCAAACTCTAGCACAGGTGAATAATGAAGCTGATGTTCTCAGGAGCCAGTACCACTTCACACTTATCACTCCAGTAGATTTGAGTGTGTGATGATGCATGTTACTTCATGAACTAGAAATAACGAGAAAGGATATATGTAAGAACCAGAGTGTCTCCTTGATTCAGGTAATGGGTGGGCAGGGGATTTTTCAGGAGTGTAGGCTTTCCAGAATTATTACATGGTGCCTGAATGTACTGCACAGCCAATGGTAGTTCAATTTCTGGATATTGAGAAATTTGACTGTTCGCTGAACAGTGCTAGATGTGGGGATTTTGGTGGATTTCTTGACACATGTTCTTGTACAGTGGTAATGATGGGCAGCAGCTGGAATATAAACAAGGATATTTCATTATTGGAGTGTGCTTTTCCAAATACCCTGCTCAGCTAAGCCCACCTGATAAGTAGCAATAGCAGAAATTCAGTATGCTGTCAGTTAGGAAGTAGACGTACACATCTCTTATTGCTTGGGTTTTAAAATTACGATGTTGTGCCATTGTGGTTTCCCATCTATAGAGTATTACCATACTTCATGATAATAAAATATGTTAATTCTGGATTTTATTTTAGTGTACAAGACTTAGCAACTGTGGAGGTAGATACCATAAACTATCAGGGCCGCAAGTTGGTCCTTTTCCATGCATCTGACTGTGCCTACTTCACTGATGTTCTTGTATCTTTCTATATGACACATTGATACCTGTTTTTATGTTGCTATAAAGACCTTTGAAAGACATACAATAAAAAATTCTCACAGTTTTAAAGTCTTAAAATTAGGTCTTTCATTTAAAAATCAAGATTTAATCTAAAACTTCATTATGATGTGCTAAGATGTATTAAGGAAGATTGTTGGTAACAAAAAATTCAGCATGGTTTTCTGCATAGATACAACACTGTAGAGTGAGGTTCCACATGTGACTGCCTGGAAGGATGCATAATTGAACAAACTCACAAACTAGAAACTTAGCAGCTCCACATTTCTCATAAATAAGAGTTCTCTCTTCCTGCAAGCATGCTTCATTGAAATGTCTTCAGTTTGAGCACCAGATGATCATTCAGACGTAGATTGAAGGTGCATCTTGTGTTGTAGTCTTTCCCTTGGTCACAGGACTGAAAAGATCTCTTTTTCTTACTGGGTTGGTTTTTGTTTTGTTTTGTTTTTTGTTGTCTTTTTCCAATTTAGGCGGAGAGATGGTTGGTGAAGTCTGAAAGGCGTTAGTTTCTTGTAAAATTAAGTTGAAATTAGTCAACAGGCTGAAAAACTATTAGTGGGAGGGAACAGACAGATTCCTTACATCTCTTTCCTCAAAAAATAAATGCTAGAAGATGTAAGTATGATGCTGCTAATGTCCTGAAGAGTAGATCTGTGGAAATAGGATTTCCCTCCCCACTGTCTTCATCTCAATCCTTGTTTTCGCTTCTGAAATCCTTCCTCTGACTTCATTTCACATTGGAAATCCAAAGTCAGGAGGATCAATCACCAAACAAATGCTGGTTCATAGCCACAAGCAGCCAAAACACCACAGCTCCCCACCTGATGTGAACTGACAGTGGCTTGGTGGTGAGCCACCAGCATCTCCTTGGAGAAGTGTTTCCGTCACTTGGCCACTGCTTCTGCCTTGGGTGTGCAGGGGTCCTGCCCCCACCATGCAGCAGCAGAGGGAGGTTCCTGTCCTCTCCCTGCTGGTGTGGATGCCGGTGCAGATGTGCACAGCTGGGGTCTGCCAGCATCTTTGCCTTCTCTGCAGGGATTGCTGGAGGGGTGATTCCCCTCCACACTGGGTGCTTTCCCCAGATCCTGCTCTCCATACGATACAGTACAGTGATGCCATGTATTCTATACCCAGCTTTGGGTTTTTGCGGAGAGCAGAGGAACAGCAGAATGGGCTGCTGTAGCTCACAAGGGTTAGCTCATACTCCAGCAGTTAAAATGATCTCTGTCATGATGAACCAACTTGGGTGTTGCAGCACAGCAGGCTGCTTTCAGTGCTTCTGTAATGAATGCCCTGTGTATGCTGTCCAAATGCAGTAAAGCACCGCAGCTGCATTCACATAAGAGAAAGAAAAAGGGCTGCAGTTCTCTGTAACAACACAGCATAAACTCTTCATGCTGCTTGTAACCCCTCTGGGACATGACATGTCAGTCATGAGGGATCAGTGGCAAAACTGATGAGGGAGAAATGTAAAAGGGAGGCCTGTCTTCCCCAAAGGGTTGAAACATGTTTGGAAGGGTGGGCAATGATTCAGTGTCCATTCAGAAACTGAAGTCTTGCAGGTATTTATTTCCGAAAGTATGGAATTGGCTGTTCACTTATCAGTTGGTAGATCAAATGGGTGAACATAAGTCCAGTTTTGTTGGTAGGAACAGCATAGTTTTAGACAAAAGACAAATAAGATACAGTCTCACTGATCTCACTATTTTGAAGGATTTATCTGTTTTTCTGTGTAAGCACAAGTCCCTGCAATAATTTTGTATGTGTGGTTGTCTAGAAGGACAAAGTACTCAAAAGAAATTAGTAAATTCTCAAACAAAATTAAAAGCTTCAGTCCCTAGTAAGCTCTGAATTCTGTAATCAGATAATGCGAAGAAAAATCTGTTGTGAACAAAAAATGCAGAAAAGCCAACTCAAAGACAAAATCTTAGATATTTTACCTTTAAATACCTGTGCAATCACTGAAACTTGAAGAAAGGATCAGCTCCAGTATGTAACTTTTGAATATAAAATAACCATTCCCAGCCCTACATGTTTTTGGACTAGTTTCTGTGTGAGACCCCTGCTCTCCTGTGCTGGGTTGTCACAAGTGCTGTCAGTGGAGATGTTCAAGCTGCCACTTTCCTAAGCTAAATTTGAAAGTAGGAGTCCCCTGTTTAGCCAGAATACAGGCCTGCTTCTTTTTCAAACTTGCTGCTAATCCTGCCTTTTCTCCATCTCTGCTAATGCTCTGGAGGAAGCAGCAGGCTGAAGCAGGTATGTAACTGAGCAGATCCTTCAGTGTCTGTTTCAGGAACGCACAGGAGATATTTGTAATTGTGTTTTAGTGATATGAAGAAATGTTTAAATCACATAATAAAGGTACTTTCCAAACTATCAGGTACGGTAAGCAGATATAGTTGGGCAAACATTGCTGCAACAGCATTTGCTGAGAAATAGGTATTGAAATAGACAGTAAAATGCATCTCTTTTGGGGGGCTTTTTAAAATCTGCTGCAGGTAACCCAGTAATCTAAGATAAGGACCAGCTGTTGGGGCTGTTTTTCGGTGCCCCTGTCAAGCAAGTACGGTGCTCCAGGCATGGCTCTGTGGCTCACATCACACATCAGGCTTTGGAGGTGCCAGGCAGCAGCATGGCTTTGGCAGGCTGGCCTCTGTTCCTGGTGCCTGCACCTCCACGCAGATATGTGAGACATACCCCTGGGCTGCGCGGCTCCCCGCGCTTCAGCCTGCTGCCAGCTTCCCCACCAAACAAATGCCAGAGCCAGCTGGATTTAGATCTGTAACTCCGATAACACTATCTTCCCCAGAAAGCCTTTAATCTATAAAGCAAAGATTCATGAAATGCTACCACCCCTCAGGTTTGATGTCTTTGATATGACGTAGTTAAACTGTTACACAGAATGGGCATGTGGCTTTTTAAAAGTAAATTATTCCTCTCTAATGATGTTACCTTTTACTTACTGTTCTTTCTGGTCTTTTTATTCTGTTGTGACCCTTTCTTTTTATTGTTTCTTAAAATTGTTTTTTCAGCATGAAATACAGACCAATGTATCTAAACAGTGAAAAATTATGGATTGGTTTATAGCATTCTGTCAGTTTTCAATTTGATTGATGTGTTTAAAATCATAGAGTTGATGTGTTTGATCTAGGCAAGGAAAATTCAAATCTTTAATGTGGTAGGGCACAGCTAAGCAAAAGAAAAAAAATAATTCACCAGACTGTTGTTTTCAAACACAAACAATCTTCCTCAGAGACTTGTGGTTTGTTTCAGAGATCTGTCCAATATGTTGCGTGCTTGGCAAGGGTCTTTGGCTGAAATCCTTTCATGCAGCTTTGGAAATGTAAAAAGAAATGACACTGGCCAAATAAGCTAGCTCTTTATGCTTCCCTGCTGTCCTCCCACCGGCAATTATAGGAACAAAAGCCTTCTTCATAGCCCTTCCCCAAAGACCAGCTAAAATCATCCCTGACACAACCCCTTCTAAAAGTCTCATCTGCAGCCAGAGGTGATGAAAAGAGCCTGGCAGCCCTTCAAACATAGACCCTTAAGACCCCAGTGTGGTGAAGAATACTACTCATGAAAAATGGTAAGAAAAACACTGCATACACAGAAGTGTGCCCTTGCCAGCAGAGACTGCAGACGTGTTCATCACTGGTCTTCTTGACTGTGTTTCTCATTCTCCTGCTGTGGCTTGATGCTGTTCTGTTAACATTGCAGCACTTGGGACTGGGGGTGTGTGTGCATTCTTTTTCTGATTAGAAAAAGTAATTTGTATTTTATCAATATTCTGACCTCTGAAATACACATAGGGAAGGAGGTTATCTGCTGGGACAGGGAGATGTAATCCTTCACCAGCATACTTGGGGATATTGGAGACCACGTGGGCCTTCTCTGTCATCCTTCCTGTAATCCTGAGGCAGGGACAGCTGCATTCGTGCTTTTGGGTTGGTCAATGAATGCAAATGCAGGATGGGAGGCCACAAATGCTCTCCAGTGCCTAAAATCTACCCTTCCTCACACTGTCCAGTGCACCAGCAGAGAACTGCAAACAAGCATATGTCTAAAATGTTGGGAGATCAAAGACCCAGCTCTGAGCCCCTCTGTGGATTCAGTGTTTTCTACTGAAACAAAATCGATTCCAGTTTTATGCCTGTTGTCCTTGCCTTCCACTGTAGGTATAGACCCTTAAAGCTATTTAGATTTGCAGTGGGAGTAACTGCATGAGATTTGAGAATAATCTGTAGAACCTTACATGCTGTAGTTTTCTTCAGCTGCTAATCATTTCCATTTCTTCTTAATTTTACACCTAAATGTATAAACTATATTTGAAAGTAACAAAGAAGTAGGCAAGAAGTATGTTCAAGCAAGACTTGTGCTTTAGAGAAGCTGTTAAGTTACTCTTCTTTCTGTGATGTTTGGCAATGCAAGCAATTGTAATTAACATTTCATGATAGTTACATTCAGGGACTGATTTTTCCGTAATGACACAGACACATGGAACCTTATAGTCAGAATGACTGACTGGCTGATTTTCATTGTGTGGTTTCACTAAAGAATGATTTACTAATACACAGTGACCAGAGGATAATGTGTGATGAGATAGCTCTGAAATCCTCTATGCTTTTCTTCTTATCTGTCCCAAGAAAGTACCACTCACATCATTTGCAACTTAGGGAGAAGGTAATGTTGTTCAAAGTGAAAGATGTTATGACTTTCTTTACTGATTTGCATGGGTTTTGTCCAGGGTCAGGAGGTTCAATCCCTGGTTGCCTTCTAGCCCTAGTAATGTTTCCTTTGAATTGAGAGCTGGTATCCCTGTGCAGTGGGTAGGAAAGAAGCTCCAGTAGGACAAGTGTTAACACACACTGAAACTCCCATCTCTGCCCTTGGCTATTATTCAGCCACAAGAAAAGGATCTGATTTTCCCATCCTCACTACCAAGGATCATTTAGGTGCCAAGTTAAAATCACAGAAGCTTTAAAGAGCCTGTTTCTTTAAACAAGGTGGTAAGTATGATAGACATCATATTGTAAATATGATAGACATTGTATTTAGGCAAGAAGGAGTTTCTAAGCACCACTGCACTTCTATGCAGGAAGTGTCACTGACCTTACAACTGTGGCCTGAGCAAGGTGAAGATGTTTTCAGGGCACCCTAAAGGGGTTTTCTGCCACTAGGACCTTTCATCGGGGCAGACAGCTCTGATAATCACTTTATGGGCAGAGTTTGTCTTACATGTAATGTAGTCATGGTACTTAAAGATAACTGTTCCAGTACATTTGTGAATGAATGTACTTTAACCACATGGAAAGGTAGTTTGAACTTGGCTTGGCCACTCTTCCTTGTGATCTCTCATAGGTCTTTTGTTGCATTTCCCCTGTTAATTTTCTTTTTTCTAATCAGGGGAACATCACTAACAAACAATACCCCAGTGTTCCTTCTAAGAGGTACTGTGTTTATTTTAATAGCTAGGTGAATTTAGCTGCAGATTTTGCTGATAATGCTAGTGGGCTTGTTCTGTTCCTTAGGCATCAACACTGACTTTGTACAGAACTTACATTTTAATTAACTTAGTGAATTATGCATGTAGCTCTTTCAAATGTCTTTCAAATGAGTCTGCTCAGGCCAAAGCATTCTGCATGTTAAATAAATGCAGCCTACTGAAATACAATGTCAGAAATAATATTTTTTAGAACATTGTTTGTATTGCATTTGTTTAAGCTTCCTTACCCTATTTCAACATGGAGAGGAAAAGATTGTATCAGAAAATGGGTGTGCTGTGAGATGTGATCTGGACAACTAGAATAAACTCAGCATCAAATTTGGGTAAAAAAAGTGAGGCCATGCTGGGTTACCAGAGCACTTTCTGAGGCTGAAAAGCACACCCCTCCACAAGAAGGACATGCATGCCAGGCCCCTTGTTGCAAAAATGAGGTGTCACCAAGCAGCTGTTCTGCAGCAGCCTGCTGCCTGCGTCTGCATCTGTCTGGGGTGGATTTGCCACCTCCAAAAAAAAGGTACAAGTGCTAGGAGTGGCAACTATGCACACTGCCATGCTTGGGGCAGTGAGGATTGCTTGGGGCCTCAATTGTGACCTCTTGGTTGATAGAACAGAAGAGAAACCTTCAAACTTTCATCTTCCCAGATTTAAAATAAAAGAAAAAACCTGCAAGACTGATAATGCCCTTCATGTTGTTAGTGGATATAACTCTTGTTTTGGCCTTGACTGGTAGAATTAAAGGCATTTGTTGACCACAGGCTGTGTGACCTTCTGTCTCCTCGCCATGTAGTGAAGGTCAGAAGAGAGAATATTTTAAAAGGTCATGCAATAGAAAGCAGCACAGTAAGAGTCAATGTTAGTTTGAATTCTTTTTATGGATTTCTGCCTTCAACCACTACTGCAACAGCAATTTTTTACCCAAGATCTGCCTTGAGAAGACCGTGTTGTTAAAGCAAAGAAATGGTGCCTTCAGACATGGTTGGAAAAAATAAATACAAATGGCCTGCAGCCATTTTAAAAAAAAATAGTTCTTGGCTGCTAGAATTAAAGCCTCTTTTTAGTATTTGTTCTTTTAGTATTTTACTTTTGGCATTTCTTCTGAAAAGAAGTAGCTTGTCTTCAGGAAAGGATTGCGATGTTACAGATTTGTATATTTTAATGTGCAGTACACAGAGAAGTATATTCAGATGTAATATGTATAGCCTCAAGTGTCATATACTGATAGGCTTTGGCCGAAACAAGCACAGCTGTCTCAAAGATTGAAGCCCTTTAGACTACAGATTTCAGACCCTGTCCTGAATTTTAGAATACTTTAATTTTAGCAAGCATTTCCTAAAACTACACTTTTTTCCTAGAGATTTTATTAACTCACTGTGGCGTACTTAGTTCACAGTGGGTAATCACACCTCCAGAATCAATCCCTCTTCATTCCATGAAGCATTGTGCAAAGGGAAGGAAGATGCTCTGAATAAAGAAATACAAAACTATATGCCCTCTCACCATTCATTGAAAGCAAATAAAGCCTCAACTGAAACCTTTATACATCTCCTTTTCAGAGTGTTTTAAAAGAGGCATGCCAGCAGAGAGCAGCTAAAACATAATACTTTCCTGGCAGCTGCAGTATCCATTGTTGCATGACCTCTCCCTTTGCTAGTCCCTAGACAAGCCATGTGGTAGTCAGCCAGCTAGTGTCCCCTTCCAAGATGGTCAGCTTATCAAACAGGGGCCTTAAAACACTGATGGAGGATGTTGTCCCTCAGCTGTAGTAGGGACCGATGTGCAGTGCCAGCTACAAAGGCACAGATCCACATGGAAGCAATGTCAGTGTGCTGCATGTTCTTAATTTTGCACTGTGTAACTGGTTAAATGCATGTGGTTTCTTCTAAGAAAAATGCATCTGGTTTAACTCAGTTTGTGTACTGTGTGCTGGTATATATTTATATGCATACAATCATCCATGTAACGTGACAGTCTGTAACTTAACATTGGTTGCTCTCAGTAGACTCTGTAGTATTTTTTTGTGTGGAAAATAATCAGCTTTTGCCCATTGTTTATATGCTTACTGTGACAATTCTATGATAAAAGCTTCCAAAACCTGGGTTAAGATAGCTTAAACACAGTGGCACTTAAGATAATTAAGTTCCTCCAAGAAGTAACTGCAGTAAATGTCATTTTAATGGTGGGAAATGTTGGCATTTTCATCTGTGTTATATTTTTGAGCTTCCTGCTAAATCTTGCATTTGACGGTGTGCCTGATAGTGTCTATTTCCTTGTTTGGAAACAGCATTGGTTTATCTGAAACTGTTCTGTCTTTGTTTAATCATATTTGTCTAAACACAGTTACTCTCATCTCTGCAAGCTCACAGAAGCTGAATGCTGACTGCATGTAACTACCAGCTGAAGCTCCAAACTTTCTGTTCACTGATTTAGCAGTTGAAAAAAAAATACATGCCCATACTGAAATGTAGATGTATGTTACATAAGAGTAGAGATTTTACTATGATTGGATCCCCCATCCACTTGGGCCATTGATGCTGGACTGAAGTCAGTGGAGCCAACACAGCCATTATGTTTGTTCTTGTTGACTTCACAGCTTGGAAAAAAGCATCCCTTACTTCACAGGGGTGCTCCCTTTTGAAGCCTGGGGAGGATGCTCCAGTCTGAAATTCAACCTTTTGTTTCCATATTCTCCATGGTTCTAGTTTAGACAATTTTCTTTTCTGGTGTTGCTATCATAGGTCTATGTTCTCACAGAATGATGAGCCACGATCATAAGATCAGTCAGCTTTTTGCTCCTGAATCCCTTTTGGAAACCTATTCTCATCCCAGTGATTAGGGCACAGCTGTGGGGTTTCATTCCTTCTTCCATTTCCCACATTCTAGATGCTTACCTGCTGTCTTGAGAAACAGCAGTTGTTTCCCCTCCAAGCCTAAAATTTTTGTTAAGGTAAATAAGCCGTTATGTTTAATCTCTGTTCATAAGGAAAAGGGCTTCAGGGTTAATAGATTTCTTACTGGGAGATCTGAACCTGATCTGATCTGGATCTGATTTCAACTATTGTGGGAGAACTCCATTACCAGTACCATTGCAGGCACCCATGTTCAAGATAAAATAATTCAAAACGGAACCAATTCTCCTGATCGCTCAGCTAGACCTTATCTTTACACACATCCCATTATAAATTTAAAATATTGCATCCCACTTAATTTTTGTCCCTGACAAAATGAGAATTTTCATGTTATCAAAAAATCCTTGTTTGTTCTTCAGTCCAGAAAAGTCTTAATATATAACTTTGGTGTTACAGCATATGGTAGCTCAGTCATCAGCCTGCTGTGGCATCTGGTGTAACAGCCTTGTGCAGCAGCATCTCTGTCCATGGGAATACCTCCCCTGCTGCATCCAAGGACTGCATTTGTCTGTTGCAAAAATGGCAAGACTAGGAGTTAATCTTGTGCATCTGGGATGTACTAGTAGTACATCCTGTGATGTATAGATACACCTAAATCTCTCTCCTCCTCTTGCATTTCCATGACTCCCCATCTGTGTGCTCGGCAACATTATAGAGATGTCCAGTAACAGGAATGATTACTACCCTTGAGAGAAGTTGGTGTTTTACAGACCTCTGTGGACCTGCCAATGCTGAATGCTGTTCATCTCTAGCAGTCACATGAAACCATTTATCTTTGCTGTGTGAGGAAAATGGCAGAGCTATGTGTATTACAGGATGTGCTGTCAGTGTGCTGAAAGACGCACAAAGGTAGTTTTGAGGTGGTGCTTGACACAGACCTCGGTGAGAGTATGTGAGTAATAGAAGCAGTGCAAGGGGGTATGAGAGACCTGAGCAGGAGGAGGCAGACAGGCTTAACAGAGTCAGTGTGGTAGTACAGAAGAGAAACAGGCCCCTAAATGACCAAGAAAATACAAATGGCTTGACTATTTAGCCCTAGAGAGAGAAGAAAAAAAACCCCACAACAGCCATACTAGGAAAGACAGATTATAGGTAATCTGTTAGCAGAATTATAAGGACGAAATTGAAGAATGTTGATTACCTGAATTTAAAAATGTAAGCAAAAGAATGTACATAAACTAGAGACCTTGTCATAGATGAGACCATACAGCTCAGCCTCATAGTCTGCAGTGCTATCTTTGGTGTTTGCCAAAAGTCTGAGCAAAACATATGTTTGCCAGTTTCCTCTGAGCCTCCAGATTGAAAGAAGTAATTTTCAGCAGTAACTTTCCTTTTTATCATTTCCTCACAGCTCCAAGGTCTCTCTGCTCCACATCCCCCCTTGAACTGGAGCTAGCAACCCCTTAAATCATTCCCCTTTGGCATGTTAACAGCCTTGCAGCCCGAGCTGTGCTTGCCTGACAAAAGACATCCCTCATCTGAAATTCTTCCAGTGCAGCACTGAGCAGGCAGGAAAGTCATTTCCCCTTACTTGCTTGCAGCATTTTGTGCACTGCTGCCTTGGCTGAGCAGAGGCCCTCTCTCAGCAGGATGCTCACCCTGGCAAGCACTGAACCGAGATCAGTGCTTAGATAAGGATGCAGTCGTTTCCAGTTCATTGGTGGAACAAAGCCCTCCTAGGTCATCATTTCTGTTTTGGCTCTCCTACTTCCCACCTAAGTGTCCTCCTTCAGTCCCACTGCACAAGTTCTTGCTGCCTGCTCTTACCTGAGAAATAGGATTTGATGCATGGGGTGAGATTGCCCAAAAGTGTTTCCTAAGCAGTACAACCCAAGAAAGCCACTAGAAACTGCAACTAAAAGCCATCAGGTGGTCACTGCCTCCTGAGTCCCCTAAGAAGGGGTCTGGACACCTGGCTGTCAGCATCACTGCAATGCTGGCAGGGAGCAGAGGTACCTGCCCAGCACTGACACCCCTGACACTGAATGGGAAAGTTGGGCGGTTTTCCCTGGTGATCGCTTTGGGAAAGATGATCTGGCTGGGCTTGACAATTCACACAAATTCTCCTGAAGGAAGATGAAGGTGTTTCTTTCTGCAGGGCCACAAACCCAGACAACATGTATCCCCTTAGCTCCCTGCTGCTGTCGCTGCCCTTACAGGAGCCATATCATGTGGTTTTCTTTATAAGTGTACTGAGCATCCTATTAGAAGCAGTTCTCACTTTGACCTCCCCACACTTCTTGGAAGGTTGCCCTGACTACTTGTGGCTTTCACAGTCAAGAGCCTTTTTCTCATTTCCAGCCTAAAGATATTCATAGTTAGTTTTTGGTTGGTTTTTGTGCCAAGAAGCTCTTAGCTTAAACCCCTTCCTTCCACCCTGACTGGTGTTTATCGTGATGTAGCTATAAGCAGCAGTCAAATCCTCCTTCAAGCCTTTCCTTTGCATTGCTGAAAAAGGCAAGTTTGGCATCGTCTCATCACACAGCAGCCTCTCCACTCCCCTGTTGGTCTCTGGTTCTCCAGAAAAGGATTCCCCACACCTAATACTTTCCTCTGCCTCCTGGATGTACTTTACGTGCTTTGCCCTTGGATTAAATTTCCTGCCCATTTTACATTTGTCCTACTAATGTCCATTTTCTTCGGTGCAACCATCAGCTAAAACGGATCTGAAGTAATATCAGATACCTTACTGAACTGCAGACATATTCACATCTGTGATTGTTGCATGAAGTTTTGGTGATCAAAACCTCTGAAGACAAGGACTTTTTTGCTCTATAAATAGTCGAGCATTGTTTTTTCCTTCAGCATCGGTGTTTGCATTCACATCTGCTGTTGTGCCCAGTGCAGTTGTGATTTGATGATCAAAGGCTCATCTGAGGTACAAATGGCACCCTATGTTCTGAAATATATTAAAATTAACATTGATTTATCTTCCATTAGCACTTTTTAGTCTAGCAAATCTTTTCAACCATAACCTGCAAAGGCTAAAGTAGGTATGGGCTCCTTTTGCTTATTTAGACCACACAAACCAGTGAAAAGCATTTAATTTTCAATTGTATGTTTCTTCATCATATTCACATTCATAATCCAGGTCGTAGCAAACCAGAAGCCTCTGTGATTAGAAACAACCATAAAAGATGGCATTGTAAAGAGTGAGGTGGTAAAAGCTGAGTGTTAAGAGGGGACATAATTTTTGATCGGACTCTTCGTAGTTCTTCAGTCAGATCATTTTCTCACTCTGATCAATAGGAATTTAACTGTTTACTCAAATGAAGCCAAAATAGCTTGTTCCTGTTAAGACTGATTTAATTTTTGGTTCAGAGATGTGAGATAAGAAGTTTTTCATCCTGGTTGACATTCTTGTTCATCATTACATCCTTTTATTTACTGAGATTTTGAGTAAAACAATTTTTATAGACAACATTTTGATAACACCACCCCCTCAATTTGGAACAATAAATAAATTTATATCTCATAATGATTGCCAGACTAATAAATACAGATCAGGCTGTGGATCAGACAGATTCCTAATTATCATGTGACTATTTTTCTGTATGGCAATAAATTTAACCCTGCCCCTAATCTTTAAGTCTCTTGTACATGGTATAAAAAGCACAGTTCTAAATTAAAATACAAAAAGAAAAATGTATTTCCACCCTATTTTCATCCCTCAGAGCACAGTGATAACATGCGGCTAAGTGATGTTTATTGCATTTAATTCCACAGTTTTAAAACAGAAGGCCTCAGCTCTCCTTAAGAGTTGCAGCATTAACTGTAGGCTGATGAACACCAGAGAGATAATTGAATTATGATAGTAGTGTGCTACAAAAACCAAAACTAGCACATACACTTTCATTTCTTTGAAGATAACAGAAATATTTCCACTTTTTTCATAGGATTCATTGCATTTTGTCATATGTGGCTGTTGATTTTTCTAGCTGTAAGTCCTAAAATTACTGTTTACCAGTAGTCCATAAGACATACGCCTGAGCTGGTTTAGCACCCCAGGCTCCTCTGCTGTGAGCAGCTTTTCTGACTGCAGAAACTGAGGCAGAAGCCAGAGATGGCAGCACACTCATAGCTGTATTTTACCACTACTCACTGTGGAAAGTGCTCATATTATACCAGTTTGTCGTAAATTCTTGTCATTCTCATACATAAAATAGCCCTGAGGGCTGCAGATTGGAAAAGGCTGGATTATTTGCATTGGGAATGCAGCCTGTCCACAAAGTAAAGTCAAAATAACAAGGTTTTCTTCTCGGTTCCATAGCTGTGAGTATTGGAAGAACATGTTATCTAGCCCAACAGTTTTGTTCTGGTCAAATATTTTTACATGGTTTTTCTGAACCCTGGAAAGAGTCTGGCACAATAACTGAGAAACAGAAATTTAATTTTTGTAACTTATTTTTGAGATCTTCATTATAATAGCAAAATTTGAAATTAAGTTAAGATAGATCTATGTAGAAACTAAGAAAAATAGATGTGGAAATAGGATTCTGAAAATTTGTCACTGACAAAAATAAAGTTCTAGATGAAGTCTCTTTCAGTGTCTTAGAGTATTAGTGGATCTCATCAAGGATAATAGTTGTAGCCTTCTGTACATTAGACATCAACAATATGGTGAATTTTAAAAATAGGCAGTGGTGCTTAAATTTCTGGACCAGAGCACCAAACCCACAGGAAGATTTCTTTGTTAGACAGAAATTAAACATCCCATTTTGATCTGTTGCTGATCTTTCTGAAAACAGAGGAGCTGATGGCAAATCCAGCTTTACAGTTCAGCATTTCTCCAGGTGGCACGTGGTATTTCAGAATTTCAGGTGTTCAAATAACAAACGTTGGGTGCCTTGATAATGCTGTTGTATTTCCCAGCAGAATGTGAATTGTTCTTTTGCATTCAGGAGCCTACACAAACCATGTAATATTCCTTTCCAGAAAACTCATAATTATATTAGAATGCAATCTGAGATAGCTTTTCAAAGGAAGGAGTCATCTACATAATAGATAGATCCACAGCCTAATCATCCTAACCTCCTCCTCTTTCTAGTAGATGAGAATCTCTTACTCCTTCCAGTTATGTTCTTGCAGGTGTAGCTTATTTTTATGGTTTCAATTTTTTAAAATACATGATTTCTTCACAAATACTGCTGGTACCTTGTCATGTACAACAATGTTTGTTCTTAAAGTCATCACCAGGAGACAAATTAAGGCTTGGAAACCTAGAACGGAAGTGAATCTTATGAATTGTAGCTGCTTTGGGGATCCTAAATAAATGTCCAGGATTTTTTTTTTTTTAAGATGAATGGGGCACTTAGTGACCATGGGAAAGCTATAGTAGACTTCTTTTCTGGTTTTGAGTGTAAATTTTGTTTTGCAAAAGCATGGAAGGGCAGGATAGATGGTAGATCTAGCCTGCAAGGTCTGCCTTGAGTGAGGAGGTTCCTGAGGTATGGTAGAACTGCCAGAAATTATGTGTTTTCCTTCCTTGCTTCAGAATAGGAGAGTGCATGTGTCAAGGTGCTGTGAGGCTGGTGGGATCACTCTGAGTTTGCTACACCACCACTACAGTTTAATGGTACCTGGAAGACTGAGGTGGACCCATGTATCACATGGGGTTAGAGCTCACCTCTAGCAGATGAATAAATGTAAACACTTCTGTGCATTTAGACCTTGAGGGCTGTACTGTTTAGAACTATGTTTTGTAAAAAGTCTGTAACAAAAGTAAAAAAAAGAAATCCTTACTTTTTCATATATGATCAGGTATTCCTTTCTTAAATGTAAGCTCATAATTAGACTTGGCAAGTGATGCTATTACATGTAGGCCAAGCTTCACTATTCAAGGAAAGCAGTGTTATTAATGCATAAATGGGAATTTAAATAGAGAAGTACAAGTATTCGTTAGATACCACTATGTGTTAAAATGATACTTTTTGATGTGCATAGTTTGGGAAGAGAGTTTCACAGATGGACAAGAGAAATGTCATCCTCCTTTACACTGGTTTACTACCCTGAAATCTCACCTTTGAAACAACTGTAAGTCTGACTCTACCAACACAGGCATGTGAGGCTTTCCACACACTGCTGTGGTCACGTGTATCCTTGATGCAAAATTCTAGCAGTCTGGTCTTACGAGCACCCCACCACTTTAATTATGAGGTCTCCGTGGATGCTAGTTAATTAGCTGGGGTCACTCTTTCTCAGCGATACCACCCAGCTTGCAACAGCCAATGTCCATATGGTTAAATTGTGTCAGCCTTCAAAACAAAGAGGCCAGTTTCAAATTGCCTGTTGGGAATAATCTTTGGCTTGACTAAAAGGGACTAGTTTTGGTCAGTGCTCATTTACCCAGGACTGTTCTAGAAACTTGAAGTTTTAGCACCCAGGAGCACTCCTTAGCATGGGTTAATTTACTAGTGTGTCTGTACTGTACAGGTGGAACAAAATCACCTTATTCTTCATAAGCAAGTAATACAGACTCTAACCTACCCCCCTAAGAGTTAACATTATATAATGAAAAATCCCTCTTTAAAAGTGAGAGAAATTAATAAAAAGCCATAAAATGTAGTGGTTTGATTAGAATACAAAAAATTAAGACATATTTTTACCACAAGAAAACTACAATCAGTTGGTGTAGAATGAACAGATGTGCACCCTTGGCTAATTAGGGCATTATATTATGGCCCTATTACAAGTATACTACAGTTAGCAAATCTCTGTGGTCAGTAAAATGTAACAATGCCAGGAATAGTTTTCCATCAGCTATATGCTGTCTGATACTGGAATTTTACTGGGGCCTGAGCTAGCAACAGGTATCATTGACAGCAGCTTTTATCTTTTTAATTCCCTAATGGCAAAACCAAAGACAGTACTGGCTTGCAAAAACATGTCTTGCTCTTCAGTAACCTGCTTGGAATGTGGAATCTACTTCTTTTTTAGGTTTGCTAGAATTACAGTGATGTTGCTGAAATTTATATTCTATACATGGATGGCAGATTGATAAAATACCTTCTGCAGATTTATGCCATTGGCTTAAAGGAAGACACCTGATTTTGCACAATTCCTCCTGCTTCCCTTTAAATTTGCTGTAGTGGCATTAGTTTACAAGGGCACATATACTAGATTTAAGAAGCTTCTGAGTTTTCTTTTAGCTTGGTCTTAAAATGATTGCATCTCTAATACTTTTTAAATATTTTTCATATTTTGAAGTTAATTAAAAACTTGCTTATTATGGATTTTTTCCTACTTGTTTATAAAGTGAGTGTGGTTAATAACGTAAAAATGCTGAAGAAAGGGAGTGAGTATAACAAAGTGATAGCAGTATAATGTGCACATAATGCTTTTTGTCTTCAGACCATTGTACAAACAATAAAACTTCAACTCACTTTGGAAGGTTGTAAGAGCTACTCTAAGTGAAGTAAGTCAAGCAGAGAGGTTCAGTGAGTTGTGCAAAACTACAGAGAAAATGAGCACCAGTACCAAGAGCATGACTGCTAGTTTTTGGCTTTTGTTTTGAAGAGGGAGTTGTTGATGGGTTAGGTTTTTTTTAGCTCTCCTGGGTTTTTTTGTGGGTTTGGGGTTTTTTTGGGCAACTTGCCCTTGTGGAAGGAAAAACTGGTGCATTGCACCTCGGCAGCTTTGACACGTCTAGTCACACATGTTAAGTTCTGCCCACTGCCATTTCGTGGTGTTACCCGGCATCAGATGTCATGGTTCTTTTGAATATCATCACAAATGACTGAGTTTTCCCTAAAGAACGTATATCGTTCACCTTTTTGTTATGCAACCAGATAGCGAGCAGGCAGCCTGGTCTGTGTGGACACTGGAGGGGGAAGTTTCCCCTGCGCCAGGGGTCTGGGCAATTGCAAGAAGAGAAACAGCATCTCTGCCTTCTGCACTGCAGACATGCAGAAGAAGAAAGTTTAAGCAGAGTGGCTATATGAGGAACATTGTTAATGTATGTTAATTCTTCACTGAATTCAGATAGTCTGCAAGTGGGTGGCTCTTCTGGATGGATTTAAGAAGAAGCCACTATAGCAAAGCTCTTCTACCTACTCTGGTGCAGTGGCCTACTTACAGTTTGAGAGGCGAATTTCATGCCACTGAAAACAGCTCTCTGCACAAAGCCCGCTCGTTTGGGATTTGTGTGGGAAGATGTGTATGCATTATCATCTCCTACATATGTCAGACTGTACAGAAATGACTGTACATGATTTGCTGTGATCACACCCGGTATAGTGCCATCATCCTTAAGGCTGCTTCACTCTTCTAAAAGCAGCAACATTAAAAAAATAAAACTGTTTCCAAAGGTAAAAGAAAATAATTGTGCTTACAGTTAAAACTTCATATAACCTAATTGTTTAGTTTAGAGCATCCCTTCTGAGCTACCTCATAACTTTGAATATAGCAGACCAGCAAAGAAAATAAACACATGCATCTATGCTGATCTATTATTTGACATCATAAATCAAATGAGCTGTGTTAATGCATACTTAAACAAAGTACAAAGGCAAATATTCTTTGTTCCACTAAAGTAATATTCTGTTAGATGAGTTTAAGTAAACTAATTGAAGTTTTATGAAAATGTTTGTAAGTCAGTATATCAAGTAGCAGACCTAATAGCATACTCTAATTTCCCAAAGCAACCAGTAGAAGAAAGATGAGTGCAAAGAATAGGATTTCTGCAAAGTATTTGGGGAAGCTTTCATTATTTGGTGCCTTTCTAAGAATTCTTTTCATTGTTATCCAGATACAGAAATCCCAAACTTGCTGAAATACATCCAGAAAATAAATCACTGTTGGTTTTGTTTTCTGCAATGATCAAATGGGCTTCTGTTCATTTGGTCCCAAAGCTAATGTGACTGCAGTAAGGGAATAGTGGCAGAGGAAAGAATTATGCTGTGTATATAACTCATACTTTCATTACTGCAACCTTGTTGATTCCTGTGGAGCAGGGTTCTGACACTGTCACTGATACTGTCTTTTTTTAAAGCTCTTTAAGCAAGAATTCTCAGATACACTTCTGAGAAGCAACACTTCTCAAAACAATCACTGCATTTCCAGAATAATTTCAATTATTGTTTTCTGTTTTGAAGAAAAAAAAATAGCCCTAAAGAAATTGTTCATACTGTAAGCAACCACCTCAGACAAATGCACTTTTCCATAATTAGCAGAAATCAAACTATCCAACTCCCAAAGGTGAAGCATACAGGATTTCAAGTCGTATTCTGCATTCCAAGTTATGTGTGTCTGAGAGATAAATGGAAGCACTGAAAGGGGCTGCTTATAGTAGCCATATTACTATGCTTCTAAATAGAGCCTGAATCAGTGGATGTAGTGGAATTTTACATGGACTTCAGTGCAGACAGCTCAGCTTCAATGACAGGTTGTTATGCATCCCCTTTCCCCATTTCCACTTGTCACTCAGACATCTAAAACACAGCTTACATGTCAGAACAGTTTTAAAGATGTGGAACCTGAGGTGCAGAGGAACTGCATCGTTTGCTCTAGGGTAAGACCACAGTAGCTCCAGGTCACATATCATATCGTCTTATCAATCTGTAATTTTTTGCAATTATTGGGTGTGTGAATTATAAATCAGCTGATACATGCAAAATATTATAACAGGGCATAGGTGCTCATTAACTATGAAATTTTAGATTTCTCTTGATTCTCCCAAGCCACATGTGTCTTATTTTCCAAAGTCTACACCAATGTGAAGTGTATGACTAAGTGTGCATTTTGAATGATGCATATTTATCCGTACTCTGTAAGATGTGCACTCAATGATTGTTTTAGACACAAATTATATGGAGACTGGCTTTACCATTCTGTGTATATAAAGTGATTAACAGAGAGCTCACTCACCTTCCTAGGAAAAGAAAATAGGAATATATGGTTTTTTCTTTGTCCTGTTAGATTGTTAAAAGTTTATTTAAACTTTCTCTTAACTGCTTCAGAAACTTTACCACTTAACTGCATCCGTATCAAACATTATATAGCTGTAATCAAACTAAATCACTGTGCAGTAGCTTTCATTATGCAATGGCACACTTTAGGAAAGGCTACAGAAAGAGCTTAATTACTAGTCTAGACGTTCCTGAAGTAGAAGAAAAAAACCATGCTTTTTTCAGTTTTTTAAGGATGTAGTGACTGCATTTTTAGCTGAAGATGTCCAGTACTGAATTCGTACATATGGCTTTGGTTCTCCCTTCAGGACGCTGCAGACTTGATTTTGTAATAAATTAAATATGCAAGGCCTAAATATGTTCTGTGTATTTATAAAAGTGGTAAATTTTCCTTTTGAAAACATGAGTGAATCTGGTATTAATGAATCTGGCAGTCATATTACAGGCATTCTTGACAGAAATTTGTGTGATGATACCACTGCCCTAGACACATCTGACCACAGGTTTCTACCCACTACTAAACCAATGAACACAGAAAACCATCATCTTGACTGAAGAGAAAAAGGAGCACTAGGTCCTTGATCCAAAGCATTTCCATGACAGTGGCTGCTCAGCACTAACCTGAGAAGGGGTGTGTGCTGCCCTACAGAGCAGCACTGCCAGGAAGGCAGGTGTGAGCTGTGTGTGAAATAGCAGGAGTTTGAAGGATAAAGTCACAAAGGCCAGTGCAGAAAATGAGATGCATGAGATAAGAAGGGTAGCAAATCAGTTATCCTCATAAGGTGTGAAACCCAGGTGAAGGAGACCTATTGACAGATGTCTAGGAGAAGGCAGCAGTGGTTTTGTCTTCTTTTTTCCCCACTAGTTTTCAGCAAAAGTTCGGCTATAACTAGATGCCTAGCACAATTAACAGCAGTGACAGAACAGTGAAATGTACACCTGGAATAAGAAAAGACTAAATCAGAGATTATTCAAATAATGTAGATCTTTTTTAATTGGTAGCACCCAGTGGCCTCCACAGTGCAATTGTTAAAGAGAAAGCTTTTTAAGTCTGAAACAGATTTAACAGGTAACACTTACTTCTGATGGAGGCTGGGCCGAGAAGCAGAGGTATGTAGTACTCACTTCAAGTGAAAGAAGGGAGGAATTATAGACTATCTGCCTTGACTCCACTCCTCCCAAAAAATCTGCAGTAAATATTGAAACAAAAGAATATGAGGCACCTGGGAGAACATAAAGCAGGGAGGTCACCTGCAAGGTTAATTTTCATCATGACCAAATCATGCCAAATCAGTTTGATTTTTTTCTTAAGCACAGTTAGAGTCATTGTCAGTATGGGAGGAACAGGAGGTATCAAACATACTTGACATGAGTAAAGCTTTTGGTACTTGTCTCATCTGACTGTCTCACAGTAAATTAGGGAAATGTGGTCATGATGATGTGATTTTAAGCTGTATGAGTAGGGACTGGTTGCCTGTACTGAGATAATGTCTATCAGTGTATCTAAAGGTGTCAAGAGTGGCGGTTCAGAAAAAAATTTCTCTGGTCTGCTTTTTTCAGTGTTTTTCTTGACAACCTTGGATGATGGAATAGAGGGTGGACTTAATGAAAATTTTGGACAACGTAAAATTGGGAAAGACTGCATGTATGTTGGAAAGTAGGATTAGAAATAAAATAATTTTGCTAAAATTCAATATCCTTTCTGTACCATCAAGGATAAAATTGTACATGAGCCTGAATAGTCAACAGTAAAAACATGGGAACAAAACAGAAAAGGCCTGAAGGTTGCATTGGATCAAAAGGCAAACAGGAGTGGGATATGTTGCAAAAAAAGGCAAATAGATTTATGAATACATCCTGTAAAATTTGTAAGGCCACAGCTGGGATACGTTTTTGCATTTTCAACATGTCGATGCAAGTTAATACAGTCTGGAGGAGAGCAACAAGAACGATCACGAGTCTAGAAAAGACGTTCTGTAAGAAAAGACTGAGCAAGCTGGAGTCCTCTACTCTTAGAGAGGATGATTGTGTACATGGTAACACGTACTCAAAAGGCTGTTGCAAAAAAGCGAATAATCTGTCTTCTGCCTTTACAGTATGTAAGGAACAAAGTAATGGGCTTCATCTGCCCGTCAAGATCCAGGTAAGTCACAGGGAAGTACTCTCTAATAGCTGAGATAGCACAGCCCTGTAATTGCCTGGGGAGGTTGTTGAGTTTCTAGTATCAGAGGTCTTTAAGCATAAATTGAACAACTGTTGTAGATGTAATTGATGCTGCCTAGGAGCATAGAGAGGAATAGATGATCCAGGGTCATTTCAGCCCTGCTACTTTTCAACAGTTCTGTGTAATAGGTACCATAAATAAAATTAAGGAAAAAGGCGAGAGTTTTAAGCAGTCTTCATTTGTCCTTTTGTCGTAAAATCTCTCAAGTTAGATAGGAACCTGAATTATTAAAGGATGAAACAAAGAGCTGAAGAAACCCTCACACAGCAATTAGAAAGAAGCTTAAATAAAGGAGAAAGAAAAAAATCTTTCTTCAGTAATCACAATTAGAGTCATAGCAATCGTTCAGTCATGAGTTGCTGTTGTGTACCATGGGAGTAAAGGCCAATATGAAGGCTGCCTGTATTTTAACCAGTAAGTTTTTTGGAAAAGGGCCTATATATTATTCCCACCTAGTGTCATGCTGAGTCTGTCCTCAATGTTTATCAAAGAGTAATAAGACTATCATACTCAATTTTGCTAGAATACATTTCTCTGAGATTATCTGAAATGCTCTGCACTAATAACGCCGTACCCTGCTGTGTGCCTGTAGCACAGCCCAGGCACACGTCTGGCCTACTTACATCTCATTGGCCAAAGCAATTGAAAAAGAAGTGTGATCATATATTATTTTACTATTTATTTTCTTTCCTTTGCATTTATATTCACTAATTTAATACAGACTGCCCAAGGTCGCTAGTGGTTTTAGTTTCCATTTTACCTTTTCTTGTTCATTGTCTTTCACTAAGTGGAATAGCCATATGTTCCTTAAAATCAATACTGTCCCTATTTTTAGCACCTGCCTTGATATGGTGTTAAAAAAAAAAAAAATCATAGGAGAAGGTACATGAGAATTTGTCTTCCCTGTGCCACTGGCCAGCTGCTCGAATAAAACTGCTGTGGATGGAGACCATAAGGTCTTCTTCCATGGGTCTTGCTGTGAGATCCTGTGGAGGCCTCTCTTCCATCTACATCTTATGAGGCCAGACCAAGCACTGTTACTCTACAAGTAAATCTTACATTTTAGTACATAGATTTTATAGGACATAACTAAAGCTAAATATATCCCTGTAATGTTGCCATAGAAATACAATACTTTGATGTAAATACGAATTTTTTATATCCACCTTATTTCACTAACACAAATTAGCAAAGCTGCAATCAGAGGACTGCCATGCCTTTATTTTCTTTTAGTGGTTGGTATTGTCTACTGAAAATCAGAAAAACGTGAAAACAGGACATCAGATGCTTTCAATTCTCATCCATATGCTATATCTGTGGAAGCTGATGTAATTCAGCAATGCCTAGACCATAAATTGAGTCAGTATGCTGCTCTGACTTGATACCTGGTCCCTGATCTTCTCATTTAACCAAATTGTTTAGCCATTAAGAGACATAATGTATAAATAGTAGAGCACAGGTTATCTGTTTCACTATGAGAGTACACCATGCCCAAAGCTGTATTCCAAATTGGGAGAGAGAAACAATTATCTTTGAACTTATGTTGCAGAGGCACTGCCTGCAAAGTAACATGCCGCTTATTAAAATAAAAATATGAGAAATAAAGTGAAGAGCAATCAAAATACAGCGTATATAAATTGACATAAGTGTTATACAAAGTGGAATATGATAATTTAACTAATTACGTTTCTAAATCAAGATAGTTTAACTCTCAATACTGTTCACATGTATACAAGGCAATGTAATTACCAGGTAGTCTTCAGTACCAGGAGTATTATTCCGATGGGGAGCAGAGCTGTTGGGACTGATGAAGACTTCAAACAAGTCCCAGAGTACTTACCAAGTAAGGGAGCATTGCTGAAAATGGACCCAGTCTTGAAAGGTCCTGCTCATAGAGGGTTGTGGAGCAGGAGATGCGCTCAATGAATGACAGGTGGCTGAGGCTGGAGGACAGGAGGTCGCTGCACATGCTGGAGACCTAACAAGGCTGTTTGGAGGCAGGTACCTTTTACAGAAGTCCAGCCAGCAGCCTCTTCCTTTAGAGGGCTGGGGATCCATGAAGTGAGCTGGTACTTTCGTGGTTGAAGAATGGGATTTCTGCATCAGTGAAAATGCTGGGGAGGTTTTTTGACCATTTTGTCCTTTTTTCTGTTAGTTCACAACAAAACTATTTACTCTATTGGCCAACCTCAACAAAATTTGACAGGAGGCTAGGTTTTGAAGATGCAAGATGCCAACAGTAGGTCTGTTAAACCTAGCAGCTTGAGGCAGTCCCAGCTGCATGCATGGCTGGTCTGAGCACTACAGGTATCATCTCATGTCCAAATATGAAATAAAGCAAAAGAAGCTGTGGGAGAGAGAAGACAGAGCAGCAGGGACTGAAGTTTGGAGTTGTGACTACCATGACGGGATCTATGTGGACCACAGGGAGAGGTCAGAGGATGTACTATGAGTGGGCAGGAATTCTCGGCTAGGATGCTGGGGAGACAAGGGGCGGTGTGGTGGAGAAGGTAGGAGGAGCTGCAGATGTTGTGAGGAGGGATCACTAGAGAGAGAGCTCAGACTATTGCAGTGGCAGGCTTTGAAAGACCTAGACTAGGTTATTGAGGGAATTCACATTTGTTGGGCACTCCCGTCCTGCAAGTTTTGTGCAAATGGCGGGCTGGGTAGAGGGGGGGGAAATTTTCTTATATGGGGTTTTATGAGTTTATAACAAAAAAAGAGTTCACACTGCAAGTTCAGTACAAGTCTGTAAAAAGTCAGTCAGTCATAAGGTGCAAGCATGGTTAGCAGATGTCATTGGTTGCAGTTTTTGGTATGTCTGAGAAGGAGCCCTGTGAGCCAGGCTCACTTTAAAAAAGGAGGAAAAGTTAAACAGCTTTTTCCAAAGTTTTTCCCAAATTTCTCTCCCACAAAAATGTGATTCTGGGAAGAGAAGAAAATTTCGATGTTTTCACCCTCACACCATAAAATATTTTTAAGATTATGGGCGTGTGTAAAAAAAGACCTGCTAAAAAACTTTCTGCAGACTTGGCTGGAACATTTCTCTGCACAAATATTGTCAAAGCTCTTTTGTGCAAATGAATTGGAAGTGTGTTTTCCACCGAGTGATTGTGAAATATCTGATCCTTCTCACTCCTACAGAGTCAGCTAAACCGTTTTTCAGCACATAAACACAGATCAATTCAGACATCTCTTTCTGCCCACTCCAACTTGATTGCTTTTGGTGTACTCCCTGTGTGCCACTATTAACTCTGCATGTCATACACATCAGTGCTATGTTGTGGGACCATCTTCGCTATAGTTATGTCTTCAATGGTGGATAAAGATATATTTTTATCCAGGGTAGACATGATTGTGTGCAGCCATTGAGATGTGTCGGCAAGCCATCAGCTGCCATATATTGTTGTCTGTTTTTACCTTGGGTAACTAATTAGCTACCTCATGGTAGAAAACACAGCTGAGACAAGCACTTAGATTTCACTGTGAAGTAAAGGAGATGAGAGTCTTTGGCTGATCTCCACAAACCACATCATGAAAAATACTGCTGCTTTATGATTTTAGAGAAAGTCAACAAAAAGGTTTTATTGCACTATAAGAAACACACACTTAAAAAGCACTCAGTGTCAGTAAAACAATACCCAAAAAAAGAGCTATGTATTCTTATTCAATGTTATTTAATTGCCGGCAACTTATACAAACTAAGATTCCAATGAAAGATACACAGTCAAGAATTCATCTCAGGTGCTAACTGAAGTGAACACTGTAGCTGTGCTTTCCACATGAATATTCAACAATTTGTCATTTGCTGCATAACACTGCACACACACTGTTTTTCTAACAGTGAAAACATAACTGAGAGAGTTGCAACTAAAATGTAGACCAGGAGACTTGCAAATAAGGTAATGTGATTTTACCCTTAAGCATTTTTTTCCCAAGGCTTCAGAGGTTTCTGCTAAATGTTTTACCAGTTTGTATCACTAGTTTATCCTTTCTTGTCCTCAGTATATTATATATTTTTTCCGTGTCTGTCTGTTGCAATGTAAGAGGCAGCGATATATTCCAGAAATTCTTCTTTCCATTAGTGCAAGGCAGGAACAGCACCTTTAAAGCAATTCAGTGGTGAGTGAATTCACACGTACTGCATGGGCTTTAGTAAGACAAATGGATTTTTGAGACTCTGCAACTGAGTGGTTTTAAAACCCTTGAGAAATATGCTCCAGGAGTATCAAAGATTTTATAGTTGGCCCAGGACATATACTGCATCGTTCCTAATCAAAGGTGTCTGTTTAATAGTTTAATAGTTGTATGACCATTTTCTTATCAATTGGAATGTTCTAATGTGCAGAAGCTACCTTGCTCTGAGCCAGAATTTGGTATCTCAACATCTATTACTTCCTAGAAGCTACCACTGTATTGAAAAAGTTAACGATACTTTCTGCGATATTTTTCATCTCAAATGGGCCTGATGATATCTTTGGTTTCCTAATTTCTTGTTTCCTATTCAAATCACAATATGCATCCAAGGATCCTGTGCTGAGCAGGTTTGCAGAAAAAAAGCTACTGAAAATTAGTTCAATGACTCTGTGTCACATAGGTAGCAGATTAATAATCTGCTGCTATAGATTATTGGGAAGATGTTAACTCATGCTTGACCAGAACATCTTATTCTCACTTAAATGTTTTCACTTTCTCTCTTTCTAGTACCTGCATGCAAATGGGATTGTGCATCGTGACTTGAAGCCAGAAAATCTGCTCTATGCAACGCCAGCACCAGATGCACCATTAAAAATCGGTAAGCAGCATTAAATATATGCTTCCCTAATTCCTTTATACCACTAGTATGTGCTGACTGATGTTTACAATATATACTTCTCACCACCACTTTATTTTAAGCTAATGCTTATACTCAACTGAACAGCACGTTACTTCTTCAGCAGCACAGCTGTGCATGGTGTTTTAAAAACAAATACAAAACTAGATGCTTGCTTAAGGATTTTATAGCCAAAATTGTGCAGAACATGGCAAACAATAGAGCGCTGAGGAGGAACAAGAAGGATCATCAGATAGGCATATAGCTGTGTGCACCACTTTTGTGCCCCTTTTTTGTTAAACTAGTATTTTAGGAGAAAAGATTCATTGGCCTGAAAGTACAAACATGTAGATAAGTGGTAGAAAGCAAACTAAGCAAGGCTGACCTGTTTTGAAGGCAGATTTGAGAGATAAGAAGAAATGATCTTCGCAAAGATCTTAGGGAAGCTATCTGAAGCACCATGGGGGGGTTGAGGAGGGATGAGGTGAGACCAGGCTCTCCTGAACGGGGATGTATTATGCCAGTTCTGTTGGGGATAGCGGCTGCTTGCAAAGGTCATGACCTCCAAAAATGCTGAGTATGCTCAGTTTTTGCTTGAGCAAAGAGGAACTCTGTGCAGTATATAACCAGTTTGGAGATAAACACCTCTTGGTCCATTACTGGGGAGCATGGGAGTACATGAGCATGCGAGGAGTGAGTGTTGCCACGTTCATCAGGCCAATGTTCATCATGGGTTTCAGATTTCCACGAGCTAGTCTCAAGCAATTTCATATAAATTTGTAGGAAAGTCTGGCATTTCAGTATGATTTACATTTCATCCTAGTTCTTATCTTTCCTGGCAAGTCTCTAAACACCTATAACGTGACAGCTTAATGCAGCACCCAGTAGCCTTGGGTTTGATGGCCAGAGTGGTGTAAGGGCTTCTGAAGCATTTTCGTAAATTTAGGAAAATGTGATTCTTTATCTTCTGGTTAAGATTATTGCCTTGTTTAAATTGAGATCTGATTTACAATGAGCGGCAGTGTTTATAAAAGAGAAGTGTATTTCTATTTAGACAAATGATAATATATAAATGATAAACATTTAGGGACAAGTGAACCCTAACTATGTATTTCTAGAATAAAATATGATCTATTTTTATCTCGATCTTGAGTCAAACATTCACTTTTATATTCACTGAAACAAACCAAAAATACTTTTATTTTGCATTTTTAAGGCCAGGTTGTCATCACCTAAATTGAAATTGGAAGAACCTCAATTTATTCTCAGTGAACACTAAAAGAGTGGTGAAGACATCAGTTTTTATGTCTCTTAAAAATGAGTCATGCAACTATGAGGTGTAATGTCACAAAGACTTGCTGTCTGAGTAGTAATTCAGGGTGGGAGCACTGCAAAAAGGATGATCGGTACTTCTCCTGGCACAGCCTCCATGCCCCTGGAAGCCCAATACCAAAATACTGCTGGGATTTTTTCTTGCACAGACAGCGTACTCTGAACCTTACCCAAGAAATCACTGATGCACATTTTTTTAACCCAAAAGTTGTTCTGTTAATTTTATTGGATTACTCACAGAGTGGAAGCTGAATACATGCGTAAAATGCATTTCTGGATCACTGCTGGTATGTTTTCAGGCATCCCATTGCATTGGCTTTGTGCAGTCTTCAGGGTAAAATACAAGTTACGTTTGTGTCAAGCCAGAGCCAGGAATATTTATTTGTACAGACAAATTTTGCTTCCAGATTGCAGTCTAGGTAGATTCTTTAAATTGATCCTTATCTCTGGATATGAAAGTACTGTTCTTTTAATGCATATATGTTCATTTTATGTTAAAAAAAATATTTTACAAGGAAGTAAGAACATTAATATTCCTAAACAATCTTAACAGCTGACTTTGGACTTTCCAAGATTGTGGAAGATCAGGTGACCATGAAGACAGTTTGTGGAACACCAGGGTACTGTGGTATGTTGTTTTATTATCTACAGTATGCTGCACTTAAGGTAAAGAAGTTACTTTTTTCTTTCCAAGGTGAAATGCTTCTTTCTAAAGTCAAAATTCAAAAAGCCCCTAAAAGGCAGAAATAAAAACCTAAAATTCAGAACTGGGAGTGGGTTCAATTTTTCTAAATTCATATTCTCTAGCACTGAAGCTTAATAATCAAAACATATGTTAGGGTACAAGTTCATTACTTGCATGGAGATAAGTCTGACCATCATAAAAATGCTGAAATTACTAAAATAATACTAGAGAGGCATCAGCAGAAATTTGGACTATATAAGTCATAATGGAAAACATAAAAAATGCATAGAGATAATAATTATGATTATTTAAATATTAATTACAGTGAAATTTCCTTAAGGTAATTTTTTTTTAACATAGAGGAGATCAAATTATTCCATACAGTGGGGTTATAAATTAATCCCCTATCCCCAAAACATTTCAGCAAATACATGGTTTTAAATGCAGGCTTGACTCAGACCATGCTGTTCCATGCTGGAGTGGAACCTGTATAACAGAATTATGAGTGCAATATCAAAGACTTTGCGGCAGATCTTGTCAACTCGAGCGACTTGTGTAACTCTAGTCATCTCTTTCAGCAGCAAAAACACTTTGGCACTTTAAACTTGTTCCTCCTAAATAAAATAATGAAATCAGAGGTTTGCTTCAGTTTTACCGTGAGAGTTAAGAGTCAGCATAAACTGCTACTTACCAAAATTACTAATTTGCCTGTGGATTCACAATACTTCAACAAGCATGAGTTTATTGATAACTTAAAAGTAAACATCTAACTCATGAGCTTAGCACTGTATTACACAAGGACAGTAATTATAATTCCTGAAGTAATTTAGAAATTAGGAAATTATATTCTTAATGATGTTGGATTTATATTTTTCAGTTGGTAGCCTTTAAGGACACTTTCTCCTTGTTTAATCATGGAAGATGTGCACAGTCTCAGTTATCCTGTTCTTACATGTTTCTGTTCTTTCCAAAATCACAACTAATTCATGCTTCTCAGTCCTGCAGCATTTAATAATGTAAGGCATCTAATTCAAATGCAAAAGAAACACCATTGGTACTTTAAATTAAAACAAATTTCCAGAGAATCACATTTAGGAAGAAATGTATTTCCTTACTGTCATATGGGAGACTGAGGTCTTGATAAGCAAGTGAAAGAACATAGTATTGGTAACAGTCCATGAATAGGAATGTGGGGTTTTTCTCCATTTCTTTGGGGAGAAAACAAGTGAGGCAGAGAGTGATCACTACAATTACCATATGTGTAACATCTGGCAAACAGTACCATAGCTGTGTTATATGTCAGATATCAGTAATCCAAAGAGGGTATTACTAAAACTGACCCCCCAAAACCCAAAATCTAAAAACAGAGTTCAAGCACATAACCTGCCACAGTAGGGAGAAAGCAAGCATACAATTCATCTTGAAAAAAACAATTTAAAAGATGTTGCCAAGCCCCAGCAGCCATTCCCTCGTGGGGCCAGAGTGTTCCGCTCTGCCTTGCACGGCTGCGGCAGGAGCTTGTCCTGCTGCAGGTAGGGATGTGCCCAGCCTGGCTGTGCCCTGTGTACAGCAGACTTCCCTTCAGCAGCAGCTGAAGTCCTCGGGTTGGAGGGGACAGCATGAGCCCCGTAGGATGCTCTGTCCAGCCTCCACCCTGCCTGCAGACGGGTGGTCTGTGGAGCAGGGCAAGCCCCCGGTGGGTTCTGGCTCAGTTTCCTGCAGCGGCACCGTGCTGTGCAAGGCTGAGCAGCCAGCAGCTGGACGGAGCCTTGCAAGACTGCCAGGCAGATTTCAGCATGGCATCCCGTGCATGCTGTCGAGCTCCTGGTGCAGCACCCTTGTGCACAGCTTTGCTGTCAGAACAGGGACAGCCAGCTCCTGGGCACATGCACTTGCTGGCACTCCTGGAACCAGAAAATGAGTCAGAAATGGATCCTCCAGTGCCAGTACATCCAAAAGAAGGAGACCCCAGGCAAAAGAGGATTGCAGGTGCCTCTGTAGTCTACTTGCCCTTCATTGCAAGACACTTCCATGGCAGCAAACCAGCTAATGGCCACGGATGCTGGTGATATTGTTTACTCCGGGGCAAGCCTGCTGGGCTTCCCATGGTGGATGAAGTTCAACAAAGCCAAGTGCAAGGTCCTACATGTGGGTCAGTGCAACCCCAAGCACGACTAGAGGCTGGGCAGAGAATGGATTGAAAGCAGCCCTGAGGAGAAGGACTTGGGGGTGTTGATTGATGAGATGCTCAACATGAGCCGGCAATGTGTGCTTGCAGCCCAGACAGCCAACCATGTCCTGGGCTGCATCAAAATAGGCGTGACCAGCAGGTCGAGGGAGGTGATCCTGCCCCTCTACTCTGCTCTTGTGAGGCCCCACCTGGAGTACTGCATCCAGCTCTGGGGGCCCCAGTACAGGAGAGACATCGAGCTGTTGGAGAGAGTCCAGAGGAGGGCCACAAAGCTGATCAAAGGGCTGAAGCACCTCTCCTACGAGGACAGGCTGAGAGAGTTGGGGTTGTTCAGCCTGGAGAAAAGAAGGCTCCGGGGAGATCTAATTGCGGCCTTCCAGTACCTGAAGGGGACCTACAGGAAAGCTGGAGAGGGACTGTTTATCAGGGAGTGTAGTGACAGGACAAGGGGTAATGGGTTTAAACTAAAACAGGAGAGATTTAGATTAGGTGTTAGGAAGAAATTCTTTACTGTGAGGGTGGTGAGGCACTGGCACAGGTTGCCCAGAGAGGTTGTGGATGCCCCATGCCTGGAAGTGTTCAAGGCCAGGTTGGATGGGGCTTTGGGCAACCTGGTCTGGTGGACGGTGTCCCTGCCCATGGCAGGGGGTTGGAACTGGATGATCTTTGAGGTCCCTTCCAACCCAAACCATTCTATGATTCTATGATTATTTTCCAGAAGTGTAGGAAACCAAGAGGAATACTGTTGAAATGCCAAATTAAACTATGAATAATTGATAGTCATAGACTGCCAACTCCCATATCCTGCCCACCCAGCTATCAGCAGCTTCCCCAGAAAGGACACAGCAATGAAAACATATAGTGGAGTCTGGATACTTTGGCATCAAGACTTGCCAATCTACATGCAAAGTGTTGCAGAGGACTGAAAGCAAGAAGATGGTTGCAAAGAACTGGCTGAGACATTGTGCTTTCAGTGAACTTAATGAGAAGGGCATAGGTGTTTGCTTACAGTAACAACTAAAAACAGGCCAATGCAGAGCAGTTATTCATGATCAGTCTGTTACAGCCAACTTCTAAACTGACAACAACATATCAGTCAAATCTGTTTACCAAAAGCAAACTTCTGAAATATAACCCCCCCACATAATTACAAGATATATAAGTGTGCAGTCACAGTCCAGATAGCAAGGCAGATCAGTATATACTAATTTTTGGTCTCCTTTGTGGCCATTTTACAATACTGAGGTGGCAGGAGGAGAAAAGCGAAAGAAGGGCGGGAAGTGTCTTCTGCCAGTATCCTGAGCAAGAAGACATCCTAAGAAATACTGTGTCCTCCATAAGAAAAAGCACCTTGGCCATTAAACAGAAAAACTGTTCTATTTACTTCCCACTTCTATTTACTCCCCACATGGCTCTAACAAACGGCAGAGAGAACAGTGGTTAACATTTCTTTTCTTGGTCTCTCTGCATCTCTTTCTCTAAGGCTATCAGCTTCTTTGCCTGTAGGCTGTCCTGTTAGCTACAGGTTGACCTGAGTTAAAATCAGTTGGGATCTAATGTCCCTCCTTAAAACTAGCCCCTCTCTGTTGATCAGTTTACCTAGCAGAAGAATAAGGAGGCAGAGGAAGTCTGTTCTTAGACTGGCAAATGTTTGCCCAGCTGCCAGCTTTACAAGTGGTATGTAGCAAACTTCGTGCTGAACGTCATTTGCCTTCTCTATTAATACTTTGTAAAAATGTTTGATGTGTTCCCTGCATGGTAAATCCTTCAGGTAAGTTGAAGAAGTCTGAGCGAGCTGCCTGAAGGCCATTAGGGAGTTATGTATACTCCAATTAAAATCACTGGGGACCCTTGCTCCCTGGGGATGTTGCAGCACGTTTGTCAGGAGAGCTAGCTGCCCCAGCAGAGACCTCCTGCAGGCTGGGAGCAGGAGGTCCAGACGGACAACCAAAGCTTCAGGCTGAGCAGGGAGCTGGCATACATTTCAGGAAGCCCCAGCCCTTATTGGCCCTGCTGCTCACAGCTGTGCAAGTGTGATGCGGGAAGGTGAAGAGATGAGTACGTGTTGCAGCATTGATGCACATGGGTGCAGCAAGTCTGTTGTGCCCTAGAAATGTGACAGCCATCCCACATGCATCGTAGAGCCGGCAGCCTCGGGCTGTGCTGCCATCCCATACATCTGATGGATATTCATACAGATAGCACGGTTGCTGAGAAGAAGGGCTACTGATATGTGAAAGTGTGGCTCAGCAGTGTCTTTTTAATTATTTTCTCCAAATTAGTTTGGTATTTTTGTCTGTGGCCAAGAGGTGAGGGAGGGAAGTGTCTTGCCTTCCCCAGTATCAAGCACTCCCATTGCCTCCTCTGGAGATGTGGCATTTTCATCCTGCCTCCTTGGGAGCTTTGCCTGGGGAGGTTTGCCCAAGTCAGAGGCAAATCTCAAGGGTGTGAGGAGCCCTGGGAGAGCAGGGGCTGGGGGGAACTTGAAGTAGGCAGTCATAGTATGAATGTGCAACTGTGCACAGTTTTAGTCACACACAGCAGCAAGAGATGCAGTCTGAGGGATACAGCTCAGCTTTCCTCAAGGTGTGTCTGTTAAGCTGCTTGGGCAGAGGTTAACTCCTCTGTACCATTGCACAGCTGGAGTCCCCCTAGACTCCCTTGCCTTTCTTCCTGCTCCCTGCTGCAGCAAGAGCAACTACCTTGGTCTTATCTTTCCTTACAATTAGAAGAGAATATCAAAAATAAAGCCCAAATAAAATACCAAGTGAATAAATAAAATACTGAAGTAAGAGTACCACCTCCTTTGTCACATTGCAGCTCCAGTGCTGCTGTAGCTTTCCATGGCTCCTTCCACAAATCTAAAACTAAGAAGCAATTTGAAACCAAAGTCTGCTTTTCATTTTATTCTGGCTTTGCTTGGACATGACCTCTGTTGCTTTATGCTCAGTGAAGGGAACCATTTGCCTAATTAAGGGCTTAAAGGAGCACGCCCTAAAAGACACTCACAAGTGTGCATGGAGTTTAAATTGACATTATGACTGTTATTTCTGCATTTAGCTTTCATCTTATTGACAAGTGTTTTATCATCTGCAGCACCAGAGATACTACGAGGATGTGCCTACGGCCCTGAGGTGGACATGTGGTCTCTGGGGATTATCACCTACATCCTGTAAGTGCAGACAGTGCCATGGGGTGGTTTGTTTGTAAGCACCTGCAGGTTTTTATGACATTATGAGCTGTGCCATTGTAAAACACAAGATCCTGAATTTTAATTATAGTATTCCTAATCTTAAGTAAATCAAATCCTAGAGGACCATGGCAAAATGCTCAGGTATTATATTTGATAAATATAACACTTCTTCCTGAATAGCAGCAAGGTCTGCACAGAATCGTGCTATTAATGTGAATGAATAGCAGCAATGCTGCTGAAAGCAAAAATACAAGCATACAAGTGCCAGAAAGCATCTTTTCATTATTTTTTTTTTCTCTCATTCCTGCAAACTGTGAGTTATATCATGATCCTAAGTAGCTTCTCAACTACAGATGGGGCAAGGAGAAGTAAAGGTGCTTGCAGCAGTTTCACAGTGCCTGTGAATGTTCCCAAACAGAGCTGCCCTGTCTGTGTCAGCCACAGACAGTGCTACAGCTTTGGCTGCAGCATCAGTGTTGCTGTCTCACAGCAGCTCAGCCAGGAGGCAGGGAGAACCCTGGCCTCTGTCTTCAAATCAGTCCGGTGGGTTAAATGATTAATATTGAAGGGTTCCACTTCTTAAAATAACCAGAGACCCTGTTGGCAAAGGGCTGTGAGCAATGCTGGCCACACATATTTTAAACAGTTGAAGTTGGAACTGTAGACCAAAATTTTCAAACAGTTGTGTCTAAAGGTAGGCACTTGTGCCTGCATCTTAATATGGCAAGTCCTAATTTAATTGATAAGTGTTGTAATTATTTTATTGTATAGATGGACTCTTTTAAAGGAAGATTATTGAGAAAGGGAAAATGTATCTGATATACTGACATTTCTCTTTGTGGGAGAATAACTAACTTCATTTATTCCCTTGGCAATAGCAACACTAAGCTGGCTTGTGTAGTTGTATATGATACTTGCAGGATGCCTTTTATGGGAAGAAAACAGGATTTTACACATATATATTAAAAATAAGGAAGATTTTACATATTCAGGCCTATTGCCTATTTTGTTTCCCCTTCTACGACTCATTGACTGTGTCCAGCAAGTACAGTGTGTACTAATAATACAATTATTTTCATGTCCTTTGCAAAGAAAGAATTATATTTTCTAGCATTTATACCAAAAGTACTTGAAAGGATATATAAACATTCTGCTAGAAATATCAGAAAACATCTTTTATTCTGTACATAAGCTTCAAATAAGTCACAGCTCTTGTTTTGGGTGTCTGTAAATAACAGGTTACAATATTCCTATTCGCCATTTTGTTATCTGCTCCTTTTAAAATGTGAATCTTTGTCTCAAGACCTGGTTCAGGTCTGTAGAAGATCACATCTCAGATATTGCCTGCCAGGTGATCATTTCTCATGAGTTCCAGTGGACCACACATGATGGAGAGATGTGAAATTTGCCAGCAGGGCAGTCACTGAGATTGGAGAGGTGCCTTTTGTTGTCCTTTTACAAAGATGTCTAGATTAAGCCATGGGCTTGCCAAGTTATTAAATGATTGAGGAGTAGCTGTAGTACTTGGAACTGAGAGCCTTCCTTAAGCAGAACTTGCTTTCAAGTGTAGGCAAGCTCCAGGTGAGAACGTACAGCAAATTCCTGTTTGGATATATGGAGTGGCATTTGCTATATGCAGCCTTTCAAAACCTTCCAGCTGTTCAGGAGATGCTCCCAAGCCAAGTTAAACCTCTGTACTGGTGTAAACCCAAATGTGTAAGCTCCTGCTCTGGGTGGGACACTACCCATACAGATAGTCCTCTACTTCTTCCTCCTGTTCCTCTCCTCCTTCTCTCTCAAAATCCAATTGGACTTACAGGAACAAGCTAGGCAAAAAGGGTGCTAGCCCAATCCACTTGGCCATCTCTTCCATTTAGCTTTAATAATACTCCACATGTAAAACTCTTCTATTGAGTGTAAAGCCTTGTAGGTCAACATTTCTGATGGATTAGAAGCTGAGACCAGAAAGGTACCTGTACAGTAACTACTTCATTAATCCTGCAGCCCAAAGGTCAGTGTTGCATGTCTCAGTCTCATCGTTTAGTAGTCCCAAAATATGTGCCTCCAAAATAGAGTGTGTAAGAGTTAAATATCATGCTACAGAAGACATGTGCATAAAACTGTATCTTCTTACCAATACAAAGTGAACTTACCATGTGATTAAGAAAAGCTTTGACGCGTATTTTGACAGAACAGTTATTCCTGCTATAAATTATATTAAGACCTATTGATGATAACTGTCATAATTCCAGGTTAGCGACATTTATAGTTTTAATGGCAAAGAGGACCAGTCCATTTGTATTCCTGCAACAGATTAGAAGTGCTACTGCACATTTCAGATGCAGATAGTGGTCAACAAATACACAGGCTTTGCCTGCAGTCAAAATTGCATGGATTTAATTAAAGGTGGTTTTTTTACTAACTTACTTAAAAGAGCACAAAACACTGTCTGGTCATTTCTAATTGATTTTGAACCTGTTTACATTGATTTTTCTTTATTTGGTAGGTAATTGATTTAAAATGAATCAGCATAATCCTGGTTTAAATGAAATCAAGAGCAGCCATGCTGGGTTTTACGCTGGTTTAATTTATCTCATTTGAAGTCACACCTCTAGTTTTATTGAACTAATTTGGCATGTAGCGAAAAATCTGCTGAAATGGAAAAGTTGTTTTGGTAGAAGCGTATCCATAGAAATTGTTAATGTTACAACAATAGGTGATAGTAGTGAGTTGCAATGAAAATATTTTTAGGAGTAAATAGAGAATCACTCAGGCGGCTTCCAGGATGGTCACAGCAAGCCTCCATCATGGTCCCACTGTATGTCATCAATTCCCTGGTAACCAGAAGCTAGTTTTGGCTGAAGCAGTTAGTAGCCCAACAACCCTGCCTAGCAAAGGAGCTCCATGGGGATAGGAGCCGACCTGAAGCAAGCTCAGAAATGGTGGTGAGAGGAGCAGGCAAATGAGAGCAGAGCAGCAAGGGGACTGTGAATGGCTCCCACCTACTGAAGCCCAGTATTTGGAGGTCAGATCCTTTTTTTTAACCCATCTCTGCCAGTCTTGGAAATCAATAACACAACCAGAATATGCTTACAGTGGAGGTTTTCTCCTCAGCAGTGCAGAGTGATGCAGCTGTTCCACCCACAGCTACTCACCACTCTCAAAAACACATTTCTTCCTTGAACATCTGTCTCCTTTTTCAGGAAAGTAAGCACACCAATTGGATTTAAAAATACAAAAGTCAAAATGTGAGGTAAAATTTTCTATATTTGTTGCTGTCTTGTTCTTTATGGTCAGCTGTTGTTTTCCTGTTATTTCATTGCTTGTTGCATTTTCTGGAGGCAGAGTAGCAGATAGACTTTCTGTTTAGCTCAGAACACTTACTGGTTGAATAGGAAATTCACTTGAAAACATAAGGTTATGTGTGTAGGCATGATTAAAGTGCAATGAAGTAACAAAAAGGACTCTGTATAAATGGAAAACACTTCTATGAGTTTGCTTTTCCCAGGGCCAGCAGTGTGGATCTGTGTCAGGATCTGAATTATTCAATATATTCATAAATGCAGTCAGTACTTAGATTACACAACTTCTCGATAATATGAAGGTATCTAAGTAAAGATGAGGGCTGATTATTAAAAACTGCCAAGGGTTTTTATATTTAGCAGATGATAGGGTGAAAGAACATACAGCAATGAACATAATCAAAAAGCAGTCCTAACTGGACAAATAAAAACTTCTAACTTCACAGGTAAAATGTGGTTTCCCAGCTAATTCCTATCCCTCAGAAAAGAGTTACAGGGATTCCGATAATTCCTCTATGAACATGTTCACACTGTGTTTGTAAACAATCCACAAAAACAGATTCAAGGCCAGGAATTGTTAGCAAAGAAATGGACATTAAAATAGAAAACATCATTACGCTAATTTACAACTCCATGGTGTGCCCATGCAGAATGATGTTTGCACCCACTTCAAAAAGACACAGAACTGGAGAAGACTCTTGGAAGAGAGCAGGGATGAGCAAAGGTTTCGGGCTGAGGAATCACTAGTCCAAGGGCCTTCAGCCTGAGACCTGCAGATTGAAGACCTACTAGGAAATATTTATTGGCATGTAGAAGGTAAACAGAGATCGGCTTTTGCATGGCTACTCTCATGTTAAGTCCCTATATTAACAGTTCCAATTACAGACATGTGAAAATGAAAAATTTACAGTTTGATCAGCCTTTCCCAGTGCTTATGAATGCTTATAACCACAGTTTGCTCTGCTCTGTAGAATTAGGAGTTCATAAGTACATCCAGGCCTGGCTTCCAAAAATGATGTACAGGACATGAAGTATGAAAAGATAATACCAGGACCTAACAGCCCAAGACTAATTAATCTTTGATAAATTTCTCTCTTCTTTATCCTCGCAGTCTTTGCGGCTTTGAACCATTTTATGATGAAAGGGGAGATCAGTACATGTTTAAGAGAATCCTGAACTGTGAATATGACTTTGTGTCCCCCTGGTGGGATGACGTGTCTCTGAATGCCAAGGATTTAGTAAGTAAAGCAAAATGAGACTCGACTATCTTTGCTGATATGTATTTGGCTAGTATCACTTCCACTGAGAAAGAGAGTCCATTTTGGGATGGGGTCAGAATAATTGGTTAATTAATTGTTTATGTGGGTCCTTGCTTTTCTTCTTGTCTGTGGTATATTATGGAGCTGTTAAATATCCCGTTAGTCCAATGCTGTAGTTTTGCACTCAAAACCATGGATGTCCAGGTCCCTCTGTGAACTAAGGCACAGATTGTTGGCAGCTGTCACAGTATTCATGTATGCCTTGCTTTTGATGATAGCTCTGAGATGTTTTATTGTACCTCTGTGCAGGGCAACCACCTTCAGGGGAAGGTGGAAACAAGCCCTATATTTTGTGCAGTTTTCAAGTCTGAACTTTGGAAGAAGAATATAAACAGGAGTGAAGCCCCTCGCCTACAACCACTCCCTGCCCCTATTTTTACTGACAGCATTTTTTTGTCCATTTAAGCTCTTTCTCAGTAGATGAGGAAAGACTCATTACTTTTAAATACAGTCCATTAGCAAAATGCAAGGGTTGGCATGCTATATGCACTGTATTCTTTTATTACTGGATAAGGTAAATTGGAACCAGGAGATACTGATCTGAAAAGATAGGTATGATTGGGTTTGATTTTTAGTCAACAAAAACTTGCCACAATTCAGTAATTTCACAAGCATTGAAGACACAATGCACAGTTCCATTTTTTCACACTGTCCTGTATCACATCCCTGTCTTTAAATTGGAGAGACATGGATTTGATGTCTGGACAGTGGATAAGGAATTGGCTGGATGGTCGCACTCAAAAAGTTGTGGTCAACGGCTCAATGTCCAAGTGGAAACCAGTGACAAGGGGTGTTCCTCAGGGGTCGGTACTGGGTCCAGCACTGTGTAACATCTTTGCCAGCGACATGGACAGTGGGATCGAGTGCACTCTCAGCAAGGTTGCTGATGACACCAAGCTGTGTGGTGGGGTTGACAGGCTGGAGGGAAGGGATGCCATCCAGAGGGACCTTGACAGGCTTGACAGGTGGGCCTGTGCAAACTGCATGAAGTTCAACAAGGCCAAGTGCAAGGTCCTACATGTGGGTCAGTGCAACCCCAAGCACGACTAGAGGCTGGGCAGAGAATGGATTGAAAGCAGCCCTGAGGAGAAGGACTTGGGGGTGTTGATTGATGAGAAGCTCAACATGAGCCAGCAGTGTGTGCTTGCAGCCCAGAAAGCCAACCATGTCCTGGGCTGCATCAAAATAGGTGTGACCAGCAGGTCGAGGGAGGTGATCCTGCCCCTCTACTCCACTCTTGTGAGACCCCACCTGGAATACTGCATCCAGCTCTGGGGGCCCCAGTACAGGAGAGACATGGAGCTGTTGGAGCGAGTCCAGAGGAGGGCCACAAAGCTGATCAGAGGGCTGAAGCACCTCTCCTATGAGGACAGGCTGAGAGAGTTGGGGTTGTTCAGCCTGGAGAAGAGAAGGCTCCGGGGAGATCTAATTGCAGCTTACCAGTATCTGAAGGGGGCCTACAGGAAAGCTGGAGAGGGACTGTTTATCAGGGAGTGTAGTGACAGGACAAGGGGTAATGGGTTTAAACTAAAACAGGAGAGATTTAGATGAGGTGTTAGAAAGAAATTCTTTACTGTGAGGGTGGTGAGGCACTGGCACAGGTTGCCCAGAGAGGCTGTGGATGCTCCATCCCTGGAAGTGTTTAAGACCAGGTTGGATGGGGCTTTGGGCAATGTGGTCTAGTGGAGGATGTCCCTGCCCATGACAGGGGGATAGAACTAGATAATCTTTAAGGTCCCTTCCAACCCAAACCATTCTGTGATTCTATGATATTACTTATACATACTTTGTCATGAAATGCTATAATTAATTAGTGTTTGTAAAGTACTTCAGGGTGCTTCAAATGTAAGGGATTGTAGAAGGGATTTTTTTGTTGTTGCATTAGATTTGAGGTTTTTCCAAGGTCAAGAAAATATCATTTACTGCCTGTGTCATCAAAATCCAGATAAACAGCAGCCTGCAGCAAAGCTGCACATCTATTGTATACAGAGCTTTGGTCCAAACTGGTCCCTACCGTTTTACTGCAGTAAAGCTCAGAGTTTAAGTTTTGAACACTGTATACAAGTTACGCTGTAGATAAGGATGAAGCCCATGGCTATCAAAACCCATGCTGTGGGTGGTTCTGGGGTGTTCAGTTGAAGTGGTTTGCTTAATTTGACGTCTTCCGTGTATTCACAACAGGTATGCATCTCTATGCCTGTTCTCCTGCACGCACTTCAAGGCACCAGCTTTATTTAATACTCTTTATGGGGAAATTTCAAGGAGCCCTAAAGCAAGTCCTCCCCTCACACTTGGGCATATAGCAGTGGTGGAGCCCTCTGTGCCGTCACTTACGCTCTGCTCCAAGAGGGTGTGCAGTCAGGAGAGTGGTGTAAGTGTGGCTCTGCTGAGTACCGTCCATGTACTTCTTTACTCCAGCCTCACCCTTCTTGTTTTTTAAAGCACCACTGGACTAGACATAACAGCAAAACCCATGAAATGCAGCTTGACTGGACAGACTTTGTACCCAGCATTTTGTACCACCTCCACTCCCAGGGGTATGGCTGCAGTGCCCTGTTCCCAAAAGTGTCCTACTGTTGTGTTTGGAGAGGAGGAGCTTCCCTGGTCACAGTAACAGAAAGAATGACATAAATAGTATTAGCTTAAGAGTAGGATGAGAGAGAAATACTAGTACAGTATTTTTAAGTTCATATGTACATGAGGTTTTTTGGTGACTGAAACATTTCATTTGTGATGCATCTGGCAAGGACTGCATGGTACATGTCTGCATGAGTTGCTTACACTGGAATTCAAACTTTCTAATATAGTTTAAACCTGGCCCAAATCCAAAAGTGGGAATACTGCTAAGAGAACTGCCTGGCTGTAGGTATTTTGAGAATCTCTTAGCGTTCATGTGACACTACTGTGTTCAGACATACAACAGCCCATGCAGATACAGGCCAGCTGCACTAGTAAATATTCTTACAAATGTTGATAACCAGTTGATTCTTTTTCTTCCCTCTTCCCTCATAGTGGCTATCTTATTCAGATGCTATTTATGGAGGACCAAGAAATGCCAGAAACAAAATATGTGCAAAAACCTGAATGCAAATTTTTGTTGGTTTCTTAGAATGTGTTTCACTGAGATGCTTCCCAAACCAAGACCAAAGCCCAAAATGCAAAACCCGGTAAATGGAAATGAAGAATAAGGTTAACAGTCTTCTGCATTTCTTACTTGTGATGCAGGTTAAAAAGTTGATTGTTTTAGACCCCAAGAAACGCCTCACCACTCTACAGGCTTTGCAGCACCCATGGGTGACAGGGAAGGCAGCAAACTTTGCACATATGGACAATGCACAAAAGAAACTCCAAGAATTCAATGCTCGGCGTAAACTTAAGGCAAGTCACTGTTTTGGCTATAAAGCATGCAATAAAATTAGTAGCCTTAGAGAAACCTTGCACACTTTCCAGGACAACATTCCATAGTGGTACAAAATCTTTTTGTTTAAGATGATCGATGAAGGTGAAAGTTGAAGGTGAAAAAATTGAAGCAGCCAAACAAATACAAATGTCTGAGCTTAATTAAAAACTCTACACAGACAGGACTGCTGAAAATGTGTAAAGCTTTCACAAAATCCTTGCCTTCCTTCCTTTCCTCCCTTCTTTCCTCCTTGCTTCTGTCCATCTGTACTGCTACCTGCATTTTTAGAGTGCTGACCAGAAAGAATAAAATTCTGAATAGTTTCTTCATAAACATCCATAAATCTGGAAGACATTTAATCTACTATTGTATATTTTGATCAGTAAACCACCCTCGGTTTCTATATCTACCAATACAAAGCAGAAGCTCAAGCCATTCTTCTGTATGATCTAGAGTCGGCATTTCAGACATGCGGGTCCATAAAATGTGTGGGTCCAACAGGCCCAAATCATGCATTTGCAAGTACCTCTGAGAGCAAAAGTGTAATAGCATTCTTTATCTGGAAATTGAGTGTTGCAAGGCAGGTGCGCAGGTGGGACTTGTGCTGAAAATACCATTAGGTTTTGAGTCACCAGTCTGCTCCTTTACCATCTAGTCTACATATCTACCATGGGAAGAAGCTGGGGAGTATTTTTGGGTGCAAACAGCAGGCAGCTGGGCACCTAACTGATGGAACACCAGGAAACTTTCTTCTCCCTTAATCCCTTCTGCAGTTGTTAAAGATTTGTGTCTGCGTAGGAGAGACTTCTGGGAATACTTTAGCACAGAAATTATTACCAACAGCTACAGCGAAGCTGCCTTTGTAACTCTGGAGAATAAGAGTGAAAAGTGTCTTGTCTTTACAACCCCCATGCAAAATTAAATTCACAAAAAAATGACGCTTAACTTTATTTTTCCTCATTTGTTTTTCAGTATTATTAGGGCAGTGTGACAGAGAATATCTACAGGGCAAATTCTGTCATTTACAAAGGTCTCAGGCACTGTAGATATAATTCACAGTGCCGCTTTGCTCATGCGGAACTGACTAAATGTGTCTATTAACACTGTTCTCTTCAGAAAGATTTCTGTAGCCCTGCAGCAGGATTGCTGTGTATTCACTGAAGATGCCACACAATGTTGTTATATCAAAATGATTTCAGACCATGACCAGAGTCATAAATTTCATTATTTCTGAGTGAGCTATTACATTCCTTGCCCAGGAGGTCACAAAGAAACGTGTGGCCTTTTTGCATGTTTTGATTTTGATTCTCTTTATATCTTTACACCTTTGATCACCAATGAGATTTTTTTCAAAGCCTAGTTTATTTAGAGCCATGTAGTCAACCAATTTATACTTCTGTATGTAAAAGCTATTGCTTTTTATAAGTTAATTTCTTCATTACTTTTCTATTAGAGATTAAATTACCAAATCTCTGATTATTAAAGGAATTAACTGGAGTTAGCAGTTACCATAGAGTTAATAGTTTTACACATATATGTGTATAAAATTAACCATAAATTTTTAGGTAATTAATTCCTGTCCAAAAAATAAGAACAAAGCAGAAAACCAGGTAATGAATATGTGCTTTAGTTGTTGTTTTACTAGTAAGAATAACGTAAAATTATCCTGTCTTTCCCAACATGCAAGTCAAGCAGCAGGCCTTCTTTGCATAAAGACATATTTTTACAGAATAACTCTTATGCTTATAGTCATGATTTGTTTTTTCATAGATTGTGTTGAATTTGTTTCATAAACATCCACATGGCTAGTGAGAGTAAATTACATTAAAAGTATCTTTATACATTATAATATCATTGAGTGGCCTGTTTATAATCTGTCGTCTGAAGTCCTCTCACCACTAATGTGGATGTCTGTGATTTTCCTTTAAGAGATCTAGACTCTAACCTTCAAAATTATTGCTACTTTTATTAACTCATGTCTTGTACCTTGACTTCATGTTCTCTATTATCTGATTTTTCTTTCTTGCCAGTGTTTACATAGTCTGCCTTTTCAGTCATAAGCATCTTTTTCTTTCTTTTTTTTTTTTGCATGCTTACCTCTTCAAAGCATCCACGAAACTTGCTATACTCATCCCTTCTTGCAGACATGCTTTTTCTGTGATGCCTAAGCAAAAAGCTAGCCAAGTCAAAAAGAGCTAGAGTCATCATACACAGAGATTAGTATTTCTTCTCCTCACCTTTGTATGTTTGTTTTTTCAGGCAATAAAACTCTTCAAGGCAAGGGCTCAGATAACTATCTTAATATGTGTCTTCATTTTGTGACATTTTATGTGATGTAAGAGCCTATCTCCAATGTGTATTTAGATATATATACATAGGCAGTTGCTGGTATGCTCTGCACCATTGTGCTTGGTATACGCAATAGTGCAATAGTGATAAATATTGTTTCCCTTTGTGAACTATTCATGGAATAATCAGTGATAATAATATTGTTATTATTATGAAGGAAGATAACTTTATTTTTGCCATCTAACTTCAACATGGGAGATCCAAAGTAATATTTAAAAAAATGCAGCATGGGCAGCTGGAAAAAAAAAATTGTATTCATATTGGCCTACTTGTAACCTTGTGAAAGCAGCAATTTTAAGCCTCCATCTGTATTTCAGGTGGCCTTCTAAATCTGTCCAGGCCCAGGCAAGTGTCCAAATCTGACACTACCATGAAGACTAAACATGGTTACATTCCCTAGCGGGACAATGCTAAGACTGTACTGCTGACAAACCATGTCCTTTAAGGAATGTTTGCTTGACTCTGTCTTCCTCAGGCTGCAGTAAAAGCTGTGGTGGCATCAACCCGCCTTGGCAGTGCCAGCAGTCACAGCGCGCACGACAGCAATAAGCCCAGCCGTAACCCGTCTCCCATCCATGACAGCAAACGTGAAGAGAAGCCCACTCAGGAAGCAGAAGCAGCTCTAGAAGAAATGTCTTAGGTCAATGTGCTTCAGCTGATATCTATCATTTCATACACCAGCTAACTTGTCATTCAGCAAGAGAGATTCGTAAGCTTGGCCTCTCTGGTTCTGCTTTGGGGTGCCAAATGCACTGGCTGGTGATTCTACCTTCAATGCATGTGACTGCTTATGAAAATAGTAAACTGTTCCATAAGGCATGTCATGGAAACAGTCTTATTTGCATTAATACCGGCAGGTAAAAAAAAAATGGGGATAAATAACTACCTACCATAATGCGTATACTTCATATACATCTATCCAGTGTTTCTAGATAGCATTTGAAACAAAATACTATTTAATTTGTTTTATGGAAGTAGGTGTCTTCTGTATGTTGTGAGTTTGTTTGAACTGTTTCCTTCCAGATTCATAGTCCTGCAGTAGACTAAATGGAAGGAAATAACAAGCCAATGCTTTTAAAACTGATGTATGAAGTAATGCTTTTTATCTGTAAAATTCAAAAAGTATTTGGGGATTTATATGCAAAAAACATTCCACTACTTCTGGGAAGAAATTGAAATGTTAGTTCCACTGGGCATGAAAATGTATGTTCCTCAAGCTTATGTTGAGAATGCCTTACTCTGACTTTTCCTGTTTATATACAGTATTTTAATGACAACCAAAATTACTCAGACTTCTGCCATTTCATTCTCTAGTAAAAAGTTAGCAAAACAAAAGGATAGACTAAAAGAGGATTAGAGTAGATGGAATTTTTTTAAATAAATATAATGGTATTCATTAATTTCTAAACTGTGCAGCTAGAAAAAGTTTTTATAGGGTCTAAGGGACTAATCTGCAGTTACACAAGTTGTAAATGGTTGAAGGAAGCTATTCCACAACTTAATGATTTTGCTCTGGTGAGCACTCTTACACAAGGTCTGGGAGCAAGGAGTATGATCTAGTCGCTTCCCAGATAGTTCAGCCTCACGAGTAACCAGTTTCCACTTGTCAGCATAACTAGTCCAGGTTTTCCTGACAAAGAATCCCTCCAGTGAAGTGATCCACCAGCACAGATCTTGCATCCACCCAGAGCTCCTGTGTCTTAAGTTAAAAGCTGTATGCATGGATCAGCTTGCAAAATTAGGGTTAGGCTCTTCAGATATCTTGATTTTTTTTGTTGAACGTAATTAACAGGAATTGACAAAACATGCATCAGTATGTATGACCATTTACATTTGTTTGTTATCACTTCAATAGCATGTGAATTTCATAATGTTATTGATATATTACAGAAATGGCAAAAAGAACCTGATGTACGGCGATGTCATTTGTGTTTGTTTAATTTTTTAATACTTAGAGTTACCTAACACCCTAATACACTCAACATTCCTCTTTTGCTTTAATTGTTTTTAAGTTAGGCCTTGCACAACTTGCCTTGAAAAAAACCCAACAACCCAGCTGCTGAAAAAGAATTTATTAATAAAACATTCAGTAGCGCTACATTTCCTGATGAAATTAAAGAGTAATACAATTTTATTCATATAGTAGGTTTGATAAATAAAATATAATCTAGATTAATACAAAAAGGAAGATTAAAGATACTGTCTTTACTAGGTGAGAATGCATGCTACTGAATGTATTGTACTTGAGATTTTTTTACCCATTTCTTATAACTCTTTCAACTTGTACAAAAAGGTTTGCTAGTTAAGCGTGGCTGAAATTTAAAGTACACACGTCCATCCTTTTCCCAGGTGACACACTTCGAGATGATGTAGGACCGTCAGCTGAAACAGCTGATGGGACCATGGCAGCTGTGAACAGGCCAACAAGACGCTTTTGCAGATTTTCCCTTGAAAACAAGTACGATAGGAGTAATCACTTTGGAGAAGGTGATAGGTACATCCACCTCTCTCACTCTGTACTGTCTGTCTTACCTCCTGTGAGGTAACTGCAGGACAAATGCATTTCTCAGCCACAGGTCTCTTCCCCCAGTTAGCAGTGGTGAAGCCACCTGAGTTCAGTCGGTGGGGAGGCTTGATGGGAGAGGTTGGATTTCTGTAAAGTTTCCCCCTTCATTTGGGATAGTTGCTTCTGATCTGCAAAGTGGAGCTGGCTGCACAGTTATTGCACATCTATGAGTGCTCGAGCAGGAATATCTTCATCTGAGACATGGTTTCTTGGGCTAAAAAGTAGTCCCAGCTGATCCTTAAAGCTATTCTTTGCTAAATTATGCCGTAGCGTATCATAACTATGAACTGATGCCATGCAACTGGAGACGTCTCTGTGACAGCATGATATCAGAGGCAGCTCAGTCTTGTGCATAAAGGCTCTGGGGCTTCAATTGGTTTTGCTTAGTTTTCTTTTATTATGCTCAGTATGAAACAATCAGGATATCTGTACTGAATGAATTGCCAATACGTGACTCAGTAAAATAGCATGCCTGGCTTATGCACAACAGTATTATACAGAAGGAACAGCAGCACTAGGGTGTATGCATGTACCTGAAGAAAGAAGCGCTACGTCCATTGTTTTTGTCTGAAAAATCACATCCCGGTGGCATCTGCCATAATTCAGACTCAGGAGTGCAACACTGCTGAGTGTGGCTGAAAAATATGAACACACCCAAAAGGTACTGGTGGTGGGCCAATTCCACATCTGTGGTTATAAACTAGGTGGGCAGTTGCTAATGTTTTTTTCTGTTGAAATCCTAAGCTTTAATTTCTTAAAATGTTCGACATATTAGCAAATTCCTTCAAGTACAAAAGAAGGAACCTTGACATCTTTGTGAAGTATTTGAACTTAGCAAAACTTTTCCTTTAAAGGCAGATTGTAGTATTAGCCAATTAAAGTCTAATGTTTGATAGCTAGGCTGAGGATCTGATGGCTGTTAAATGGATAATGATGTCCTGCCTTTGCACAACAACAGGGTTTTTTACAAGTTCAGAAAGATTCACTCCAAAACAGTAGCAGATTTCCTCTCATTTTAAACACTTCTGCTTGCAATTTTGTAGATGACACAGTAAATTGTACTGTATGAGCCCAGCACTAGTTTGTTAGCTGAAGTTTGTATTGCTTGTGTGAGCATGTTGTAAAGATGCAGGCACACCATAATCAAACTTTTGAATGCAAAAGAGCATCAAAGCAAAAGTTTGTGATACAGCTTGTGCTCCAGAAGAAGGGTCTCTGCCCCTGTGAGTGAGCAGGCTGTCAGGTATGTGGGGAGGAGTGACAAAAGCTGCTCAGCATCCCCATTGCAAAGACCCCATGCCTCAGTGAATAAAGCAAAGTGCTGTGAAAAGCTGTGTGGTACTAGGGCAGGATGAATGTGGCAAACAAAAAGTTTTTGGAAGGGGCTCAGATCAGCAGGGAGTCCCAGGCTAGAGGAGGCTGTGGCTCACTGGCAGCTGGCCCTCGGCACTTAACCAAATAACCATCTTTCTCCTACAACTTTCACTGTGAGTGAAACACAGATGCAGCTGGCAGCTGTGGGGGAAGTGAGGACAACACTGCATTTTCTGCAGCCCAGTAGCAGGGAAAGGAAGGAAGATGCTAACAGTTGCCAGTGTCCAGCTCAGCAGATGGAGAGCGGTATCTACTAAGCTGCAAATGCAGGACTAGAGAATAAACACCCATTTCCAAATAATGACTGGCAACTGCCCTGCAGCTCCTACACACATCCCAGGGCATACTGTAACAGAGAGTGCTGCAGTGCAGGTCTCTGGGGTCTTTTTAAGAGTGGGAGATGAAAGGGTAGGGGGGGTGGCTCCCAGCAGATCCTCGCACAGTGTCCTGCATATTGCCTGCTTACCGAAGAGGTGGACACTCCTGAGTCCCAGTATAGTGCCTTGACCCCTGGCTTGTGCAGAGGCTGTGTATTTCTTTTGGGGAATAACTCAGTTACGTGTGGCTGAGTCTGCCTTGTTGCTCAGGTTACCAGTGTATAGCTTATGTAGGCATGGCATTCAAGTAACAAAAAATACCTTCTTATACAGGAGAAAAACGGGAATGAGGCTGACCAAGCAAGACGCACAGTTGGACCTAGAGCACAATGGCAGGGATACAGGCAGGTCCTGGAGATACCAAAGGTAAACAAAGAGACAGCTCAGAACATCCTTAAAGTTAGTTTATAAAACAGTAATAGCTCAAAGAATGTCCTTGCCTTTCTTTCAGGGTAATTGCAGTTAGAACTTACAACTACAATAGTGAGAGTTAATTCTGCTTTTGTATAAAGAAATTTAGCTTCCCTGATAAGACCCTGCACAATATCATGTTGCATTGAACAAAAACCATCAAATCCATTGCAAAATAATAAGAAAATGAAATTATAAGGAACTGAGAAAAATAGGAATAAATTAATTACCTAATCTAGTTATACCTGGAATTAGCATTCTGGGAATTTGTATAAACTTCTACTGACAAGATTCTAGATTCTCCAAATAAGCAAAAATTTGCTTTATGCCTGGGAGGTAAAACTTCTGGCCAGAGTAATTCAGTGAAGATTGGAGAGTCAGTGCAAACATGGACAGCATCCCCTGGAGTGTGAATCCTCCAACTTATATAAGGATGGAACGATGTACATGCATAAAATTAAAAATCCAGCAAAAGCAAAATAAACCCTGCATTGCATACTTTTCTACCCCTCTGAAGTGGAACAGGGAACATGAACACAGCCATGACTTAGTCATTATTGGAAGGCATTCAGATATTGTGGGGAGAGGTGTACTACAGAAGCAGGAACAGAGCGGAATAGTCAAAGTGGCCTAATTCTGAACTTATCAATAAAATTATATATAAAAATATATGTATGTACACACACACACAAATCTGTAAGTTTATCAAAAGAAGCAGAGACTGCTGAACAGTCTGCAAGTGCCATGTTTGCATTAACAGTCGCAGTAACCTTTTAAGCTGTGTTTTGCCCTCTGCTAGCATTACTCAGCTGGAACAGAAACCACAGTGTTTTGCATTCTTGCATACGTGAATCATTGCTGGATGAAATTCAGTGTAATGGATATCAAAGTATGAAAGATTAATAAATAGAGTGGTACAGAGTTTTCCCCAGCTCTGGCTCCTTCATACCACGACACAGCTGGGAAAAGAGTGCTTCAGTGCCCTCGTCCCTTCGTACGCTCAGGACATGGGCTGAAGTGAGGTGTCAACACAAGCACAGCATTTTGTGATGGGTTAGAGCTGACCTAAACTGTACCAGAGGCCCCAGCCCCGCAATGCTCTGTCCATAGCACTTGTGACTGAGAACTGAGAATCTAACCCTTGCATACCAGGAAGATATTTATTGGCCAAGGTATATTAAACAGCATGTGTTTGCTCCTATTAAGTAGCATAGAGCTCTTCCCATAGTATGAGCTACTTTTTTTCTGTCTGCCTGAAATATTGCAGCATTCCAGAGCATTGTGTGATGATACATAATGAGCAAAGCTGAAAAGAAAAGGATCTTTTGAGTTTTTCCATTTGACACTCTAGTTTCAAGAACAAGTATTAACATGCATTCATTGAGAAATGGCTCGTTGTTTTTCTTCCCCTTTTTGCCTCATCTTTTTTCCTGGCCCTAGACCCCACTGAGCACGCAGGAGGAGCTGTCAGCTGCCAGTCAGTGGGAGAAGAGCCACCTGCTTGGCAGGTTTCAGCTGCCCTACCCTGACAAATCTGCTGTTGCCCTTGGGTCTGTCAGATGGTTTTGCTCCTACTCATTCAGTTGCTCCAAAAAACAGCCTAGGTTTTACTGGTCAAGTATAAATATATTCCTCTGTGAGCCACCCTTGGTGTGATTTGTCATTGCCAGTTAGTGCCCAGGGAGAGGTGTTTCTCCTTCCCCTCCCCATTTCCTAGATTCATGCTGTTTTCTGGCACCCCCATTTCCTTTCTGAAGAGCCTATACCTGACTGACAGAAATAGCCCAGTGCTGTGCAACAAAGAACCAGAGAAGAATTCAGCACCAGTTTCCAAATAGCAAATGAAGGCACCTGGGCTGCTGTAGATGGTTTGGCTGTACAAGCTGTGAATGCCCAGGGGGTGAGGGGTTCAGAGCAGAGTGCCACAAGAACAGCACCAAGCTAGGTTCTGCTCCTCAGTGCCGGGAAGCTCCTTCATCAACAACATCTTTTTCCTTCTGTGGAGAAGATATGGTTTAGGTGAATCCAAAGAAGCATGCGAGGCTTAGGAACTCTGAAAAATATTGTGTGCTATGACCAATGATGATCTTAATATCATTTATTTAATACCAGTTGATCTACTTAGTATCACATTTTATGCAGCATTGCCACTTACAGTGTTGGCAGAAGAAACGGCGAGGTCAGTTCATAACAGCGGTTCCCATTTGTTGACTGGAACTGTAAATAATGATCTACTTTATAATACGAAACTGTTTGGAGCCGATCATTGCATCTGCATATGGACAGACAGGGAAAACCTATCAAAGAGAAAAAAGACTGCAATTCTTATCCCTATGTTGGGTGGATCTAGGATGGCTCTCCTAATTGAAATTACCGGGTTGCAGATTTTAGGCAGTTACTCTGGTAGCTCAAAAGCTGAAGCAAGGCCTTGGGTATGATTTACAGCTGCAAACGGCATGTGATACATCCCAGAGACAGCATGCTCCATTAGCCACTGAGTCACATTTATTCATCCAGAGAACTGTGCATAGGGTTCTGCTTTATCATATCAGCCCTCAGTATCATCTGCCATGTCCTTTTCAGCTACTCCTTCCTAAAGAAAGCTTTTTCATTAATCTAGGAAATCTAAATTAATTGTGCATGAAGTCAACAGTTGTTCATCCATGTCTCCTTGACACTGCAGCCCCGACGGAGGCTCTCTTCCAACCCCTGTCAAAGCAATACTGCTGGGCACCAGATTAGTTGTGATGAGGTAATGTTATGGTAATCCTGCCCAAGGAATTCTCTTGCCCCACACCCCAACAAGCCAGAGGAGCCCTAGATTTTGAAAATGTCCAGTGATCAAATTATCTGATAAAATTACCATACTTAACTAACCAAACAGGGTGTATGAAGAGTAAAGTGCAAAGACTCATGGCTGTTCAAGAGCCGAATATGAGAGACATTGCTGTTAGGCTCCATCTTACACTTCTGCTTCAAGTTAACCAAAACAACTAGGCCCATTTAAATCAATTGGCCACAGCAATAAAGGCACCCTTGTGAGAATATATTTGCAGATTAAGGATAGTGTTTACAGGTATTAACCACAAACCCCTCCAAATATTAGCTCCAAGTAGCTGCATTGCACTGTGAGAAATTATAGCTACCATACCTGCAAGAACCAGGAAAAAAACAGATCCCAAGGCATAATTGTGTCACTTACAAATGCTGACTTTACATGAATGAGTACAACCACCACCACAAATCCTGAAGTACAGCCACACAGTAACCTCCCACAACACAAACACCAGAGGGTTTTGCTATAGAGCACTCCAAAGACAGCTCCTTCTTAGCTTTGTTCAAACAAGGAATAAGGAGAAAAATGTCTGTCATTTCTCCAAGGTCTCAGGTTCCCTGATTTCTGTTATTTTCCAGACATCACCGTCAGCCATGTTTATGAAAGTAGCACAAATGTATCCAGCACCAGCCTCCTCTAGGTGAAAAAACCTCACCACCCACTTTCAATTTGCAAGACATCAAAACTTGTGGTTTTGTACTATTAATATGGCTCCCAGTCTCTTCCTCACCTTGCTGTGGGGCCTGGAGTAGTCTTTAATGGTGAATGGGAGTTTGTCAAGAAACATTTCATGAAACAAAGCAAATGGACTGTATACATATTTAGAAAAAAAAAAAAATCTTTGGAGGATTTTCTAAATCCTGCCGCAGCGGTGTCCTCCCTGAGAATTACCTTCCTTGGGAATTACAGTGGTCCATGGGTCCCTGCAGAAGGTCCCAGCCAGGTGCCTCCACCAACCTACTGCACTCATTGTAGTGGTGGGTGCCTTGTTTGGTCTTCTCAAGCTTTAGCATCTTGGCTGCAGGGAAACAGTAATTACAAACTAAGGGAGTTTTTACTAAGACTAATTAGAAACAACAGTTAAAACTAGTAGCTGCTGAGAGCTAACCCCAGCTGTGTCTTCATGCTATTATGCACAACCGGAACCTCTTCCTTGTTCATATCACGTGTCATGCCAATGCTTCTGATTAAATAGCAGAAAATTCATTTAATGTTCCATAGAGAACATTATTTTGGGGGTTGCTTGGTGGGTTTTTTCAGAATAAACAGTGTTGAGAGGCCTACGCTTGTGAGAATATTAACTCTGAAGTGATTAAGTGCTCAGGGAGAAGGAAAGGTGGAGGGGTGGAGGGTGAACCCTAGTCCCAAAGATAAATAAGATGGTCTTTCAGAACAGCAAGCGTGGTTGATCCAGCTTGAGAGGAAGCAGGAAAAGAGAAGAGTCACTGAGTCTGTCTCACCTGGGGGAAGCAGTTTGAAGTAGCTATGCCACCATGCCCTTGCAAGCCTGGGAGGCTCCAAGCAGAGTCTGGTTGGTTGCTCCAGACCCACAGTGAAAAGCTCCTAGTCATGTTATTCATCAGCTTAAGCTGGTTTTAACCTGAAGAGATGCAATATATGGAGGGCTTGTGTCTGGCTTGGCCTTGGTTTGGAGGCTGCTGATGGGTTTTGGCGTTGAGGCTAGATGAGGACCAGACTAAGCAGGGAGCTTTGTGCTTCTGTTAATTCAAGAGGAGTATATGCTGCATGGTTAGGGTATGTGCTGATGCTTCCAAGACAAACAGACAAATGGTGCTAATGACTTGTATCACGAAGTATTTTATAAGCCTGTAACAGAAGTTTGTTGATCTCAGAGCAATGGTGGCTGGACTCTTAATAATGAAAAACGTCATATATGTATTAGACTTTCTCAAATTAGCTCCGTGTCCTGTGTATCTGACTTCTTTTACTGCTTCATGTGTAAGAAATCCTGTGCTATCAACACTATTTGCTTGTACTAGCAAAGATGTTAGCGATTAAATAGAAGTTCATGGACTGCTTGTTTAACTGTACACTTTTGCTTCAGTTTAAGCCTGTTTGTGTAGTAACTTTTCTGATACTGTGCAAATGAACCAGAGAGAAATTTGAAACAGAAAAAAATGACAATTTTGTTGTTTCAGTGTGATGTATTTGGGACCAATATACCTGCTTCTGTGCTTGCATGGAAATACTGATAAGCCATGAGAATATGCTTTGATGGTGGGAAGTCTATTTTTAATAAGTGGCTTGCATGACTGATCTGATGCTAAATAAACTAGTAAATCTAGAAATGCTTACATGTATTATTTGCTGATAGCTAATGCTCAGCATAGAATAAGGAACAATAGTCATCATTATAGGGAGATGTAATGATGGATGTTATCTGTTTATAGCACAGTCCTGAATGAATTCCAACTTGGCATAGCATTTCCTCTTCCCTCAAAACCTTAGCAGCTGGATAACAAACTAAATCTATTATTAGTGGTGGAATACAGAACAAGGTGCTGGAAAGACCTTTGTAAGGTTGCCCAGGCTATCCCTGGGACCCAGGGGGAGTTATGTGAGATAAATGAGTGTCTCACTTGTTCTTAAAGACCTAGACTAATGAAGACAATACCACTTCCTTGTGCAATCTACCAAATTGTTTTGTTACTGTTATGACTGGGAAGTATTTTATAAAGCTCTGAGTCCTTTTGTTGCAGTTAAAGAGTTTGCCTACAATGGAAATCTGTTTTCTGCAACCATTTCTTATGAATCCAGAGGTTATTAAAAAGCTCCTCTGTTCGGCATTCTCCTCTCTTGGCAGCACAAACCAAGCCCTTCCCCACAGGTCACGTCCCCTAGGTTCACTGTTCTTACTTGCATACAAATTTTTTTGCCTGTAATTCACCACTCTCTGTCTTGAACTATGTAGCCAAAAGCTACACAGCCCAAAACTGCAGGTGGTACCAGAGTGGAGGCCTTTGGCAAGACTGAGGTGTTGGAAGGATTATTTTTTGTTTCTCCTCTCTGTTTCCATGTTTGTCATTTATTAACCTCAGCACTGTTCCCTCCTGCTCAGTTTGCCTTGGGTCGCAACTGCCATGGGTCTGAAGAACGGCTGCTTGGCCAGTTGGCCTGTCTTGTATTGGTGCAGCTTGTCATTCATGCCACCTACAACTCCTTAGGCTTGCAAACTGCTTGAATGCAGAGTCCCTTCACACCCCTTTGTGGGTAATGATTTTTCAAAGCCCCTGAGGGCTGTAAGAAATAGATCATGATAAACTCTGCAAGACTTTCTGCATGGTAACAGTGCTCCAGAAAAACTGTCTAATTTGGCACTGCTGTGGATGCTGCTGAATCTTTTCCAAAGCTGAGGCAGGGCATAGGTTCTTACTACAGTTTCATGAAATTATCTTCTTCCCATCTCCATAACTGAGAGGAAAGGACGGTGAAATGTGTGTCAACAGGAGAGAAGAGGGGATGTGCAGGAGCTGGGTCTTATGGACTTTGACTCCCCCCTCCGGAACTCAAAATCCTGTTAGGTGTACAGATGAGAAGGGGTTGTATGGTACCTGAATAACAAAGTACTCATGTTTGCAACTGCTTAGATGCACCCCCTTGAGCACTGCCCTGTATCCCCAGTGAGTCTTGGAGCCTGAATTAGTAATAGCATCATGCTGTGTGACTGGAACCCAAATTAAAGGCAGCACTCAGATTGACACCCTGGGAAAGTCAGGGAATCTTACTCAGGATAGTTAGTAATTTGCTCCCTAGTGTCATAACCTGCCTCAGAGCTGGGTCAGTGCTGGCAGGCAGGGCAGCTGTCCCAGGGCAGAGCTCAGGAAATACTTCCTATCAGGCAGCCCAGGGCACTGCCAAACCAGTCCACTGAAGCCCTGAGCATGGTCTGTTTCTGATTACACTTTGGGCAGTAACTTATCTTCTAATAGCTCCATCTATGTCGCCTGCATCAAAGAAATATTCTCAAGGATCATTAGGAAGTCATACTAGCTTGACTCACTGAATGAGAAATTTTAAACAAAATCACTTTGGAAGAGACAGTTCTAGATAATGTGTTGGGATTTGGGGCACCTTAACCCAGATGCCCGAGTAAGGGCGTGTGACAACTCCCTGTTGCGTGGGTCAGCTGTGAAATGTGCACAGACATCTCCTGTCATGTGCTGTCATCACCTGTGCTGTTTTTTCCCCTGCCAGTGGCACAATCTCAAGGAAGGTTAACCCCACAATAAGCAGTCCCTACCTGTACTGTAAAACTGAGTCACCAGCAGAGCTCAGCGGGGACTGGGAAAGGCAGAATGTATTGCAAAGTTTAAATTATAGCATAGGGCTTCAGGATATATTCTTTCCTAGAGAACATTTAATCTTTAGCCTAGATTTTATTATTAATCTCTCCCATATTCATCTTCTCTCTCACCAGGAAATGGGTTTAAACATCACAGTTTTTCTTAATAACTCTAATTAGTGTCCTTAATCATTTCCTGAAGCTCTCAAGTGGCCTCTGTACCTATGTCTACCCCACTTTGCAGAGCGTGACATGATACATGCCCTATGAGAGTGTGCCGTATCTCAGAGGTCACAGTTCCTTAGAAAAGCATCAGCTGCAGCTCCATGCTCTGAAGTCAAATGCTACAGAACTCTCCTGCCTTTATGCAGGCTTAGTAAGAGAAACAAGGAAAGGTTCTACATAAGATATAGCCATTTACTTCCTTGGTTTCTGCAGATGCTAATTAAATCCATGTCAAAATACCTGTTGCAGCATGCTTTTAGCCCTAATGTACATCTACATGCCTTTTGCAAGGTGCCACATGCTCATGTATTTTGGATTAACTTAATTTTGATGGCTAATAAACCATTTCTTAAACATGCTAAAAGGTAAGTAATACTAAGATAAAGCTAATAAAGTTCCTCCACAGCAATCATGGATTAAAAAAAAAATACAAATATACAAATAATTACAAAATATATTTTTAGAATTTAAACTTTGAGAAAATCCTGTTTGTACTGTTTTCAAGATATTTCAATTTAGCAGAAATCTGAGTTGTGCATCTTCTTAGGCCTAAATCAAGTTTCATAGTAAAGACAGGCTTTTAGGCTTTTAAATTTAAGACGACAAATTCATAGCATTAGAAATCACCATGCAGCTGAAGATTAACTACGTCATCAGATGTAACTCCCCAAAAAATAACTGAACACTACAACTGCCTGCACAAGTATTGAAAAAGCTACATCATGAGTCTGTTGGAATCCATGTTTTAGTTTATTCCATAATTGCATACAAAATATAAATACAATTCTCTTAAGTGCTGAACACAGTCAATTAAAACCACTGTTAAGACAGACTGACTTTCTGAACATAGGCACAACTTGACTGGTTTCAATAGAACTATGGCTACTTTTACAGCAATGAACCTCCTAGGTTCAGTCATCAGCTCACATGATCAAAATAGTTCTGGTTATTTATGACTACTGGAAGAATTATACACTCTTTTCACGTCTTAAAAATTATCACTTTTCATGTTTATTAATTCATCAAATTTGAGATCAGGGCTTGTGCTGTTCCCAGACTACCTATCTGAAGTACTGGTCCACCCCCCAGCAGGCTGTGGTAGAGTACCTTGGACTGCCCCTGAATTTAACTTAGCCCCATCTCTATCTTCTGCATATGTAAAATAAGGAGCACAGCTACAGGCAAGATCAATGCTGGAGATTTTAAATGAAGAACAGAAGCCAAACATGAAAATTTTCTTATCTTTAGCCACCTTTCCCATCCACAGAGAACATGTAGTTAAAGTGCCAAAGACTTGACTTTCATATTGCCTAAACCCCTGAAAAATTAAGTTTTTTAAAAAAATACTAGTAATTTAAAAATAATTTTGTTGTTTCTATTTATATGTCATTTCCCTAGAAAAAACTGGTCTCTGCTATCCTTGGGTACCTTATTCAGAAGTTGCTTTCAGATAACTATATTCCAGCTTAACTAAAACACTCTTAAAGTACTGGTAAACCTCAAAAATTGGCAGAAATTCTGGTGCTGTGAGGATGACAGAAGTCTGTACTAGGTAATTTACTTTGTCTCTCACTACCTTCTAACAAGCAAAACATGGGCTCCTGCACTTTGTCCTTTCAGCCGCTTTACTGTTAGTACTGTCCTGGCTTCACCTAGATTGTCCACTAACTTATGAGGAAAACAATGCCCTAGTGGGAAAGGTTCTGATCAGATGAGTACTTGATTTTGTGGCTTTCTTGGTTCTGAATGTAGTCTGGTTAAAGAACAGCTCTGCCTCGTGATCTAACACTCCTCTCAATCCTTAGTTATATAAAAAGAAAGTAAGTTTTGGGTTCAAATAAATACAACACACCAGGAAACTGGACATCTTTCTTCTAGTTCTGTATTACTCTATAGCTGAGCTGCTTGCAATAATGACTGTAGGGGTATCAGCGATGTATTGCTTCAGCAGCATAATCAGCATATATTGTCCTAAATCAGACACATTTTTAGAAGTCTGAGATTCCCCAAAATAAATCTTTAAAATTTGTTAGCACCTTCTGTGATTTCTCCTCATCTGAAAACTGGAGAATTGTACTATGCTTTTTTATTGGAAAAAAAAAAAAAAAAAAAGAATCTGCCTCCATTCTCTGTCTCCAGTAGTCTCTACTCTGTTATTCACATGAATGTTCACTCACTGGCAGAAGCAATAGACTACATCTGTTGAAACACACAAAGCCAGTTTAATCAGTGTTTAAGGAATAAATTACTATAATGCAAAATCGAAGACCTACTTTGCTTTCAGAAACTTTACTCTCATTCACAAAATCTTACTATCTCTAGGCCTGCTACTGAAAACAACTCACTCTGTTGATAAAAAGGAAACCTGCATGGAGAAATTTTTATAAAAAAATCATCATACTTAAAATACAGTAGGAATTTTCTTCCATTTAAACACAAGTCTTTATTCAACTGCTCAGTGCTTCATCAGCCTAATTTCACTTGAAAGCACGAAAAGCCATTTCACTCAACACTAAATAGGGATAGACATTCTAGGGGCGTTAAAGCCCTTGTAACGTGTGTTTGGAACAGGGACCTCTTAATCTTTTTGCAGTGCCTAGTGTTGTACAAACATCATCCTGTAAGTGCCTTGTGCTCCTTTTGACCTGTTTCTCCAGCACTGAAGTGCCTCTGTGTAGATATTAAGTGTGCTTTTTAGAGAGCAATGGAATATTTTTCTCTATGTACATCTGTATCACAACCCACAATTAGTCAGTCCCAGCAGTTTTAAAAAAAGAAGACATGAATATGCAGATTCACGATACACGTAGTCCTTATAACTGGGAATAAAGAGGGTACACTTCACACAGCTTCCTCTATAATCATGTCAGCATTCATCCCACAGAGCAGTACTCAGTACTGCTAGGGCTTTTGTACTTGCCTACAGGACCCTAGCGTTTAGGAAAAAGTCTGTCTGCTGACACGGATTCCTTAGTGTCCTTGGCAAGATCACCCTGTAAACTTCCAGCACGGTGGGGGAAACAAGGAAGATAGAAAAGACGGGAAGAGTAGCCAAGGAGTTTAAAGGGAACTGCAGACTACAGAAAACTGAACAGGGAGTTGACATTTTCCGCCTATGAGGACACCAAAGGCCATTTCATGCCATTGCTTTTAAGTGTCTTAAACAGTATTAAATGCCTTAATACATGAAGCACATTGCGAGAGCCCTCTCTATATTTGGTGTTATGTTTTTTCTACCACTCCACTTGAGTAATGAAAAAGAAAAGTCCTCACTGTTCAGAGTTCAGCTACAGTGGCCAGGGTCCAAAAAGCAAATATTGCAGGGGAACAATCTTCATCTGAATTTTTTTTCCTAAGGATCCGCTATCACTCCCTGGATTGTATGCACAGAACTGGCCCCAAAATACTAGGGCTCCAAGGTACTTCCTCTAATTGCTATGCAGCTAAACTTGACTCTACTAGCACTGGTAAAGCATAGGGATAATTACAATCGCACCTGAGCAAATAATGCATGCCAACATTAAAAGCTTAATGTCAGGTTTTAAATAGAATTCAGGTTCCTAATAGCACAGACAGTAATCTTTTGATTACATCTCCTGCTATGTACCTGTCAGCATCACTGGGTGGCTCAATATCCTTAAAAATCTGACCCTCCACCCTCCAGCAGATCTAAGCAACTCTGCAGTTTGAGCTCTGCCCTTCAGTTGCTCATGTTTTAAGATGCTCATTTCATTTATTACAAAGATCAGTCTAGGAGTATTACCACAGAACACTCCAGTGCACTGTACCACCAGCCTGTGCTGTGGTGGCTACACCACTGCCTATACCTGAAGCAAGTTAGTGGTCCTTTCTGTTGCTTTAGTAATTCCAGGTTTTTCAGTTAAGGAAAACACACAAAAAACCCACACACAATTACATGCAAATTTAAGTACAAAAATCTTTAGAAGTGCAGAGTATCACTGAAGATATTTTGACAACCGTGTGATTAAAACCCCACTAAAAACTATGGAAAGACACTTGATGACTTAAATGAGCTTTGGATCAGCTGTAAGGGCATTTCTTTATCAATGCACTGAGACTGTTATATATAACAGTTAATTAAATTACAGTTACAACATCGAAGAAATGCCAGTAATGACTACTTATTTTTGCTAATAAGAGCGAACAGCTTTCTTACGAATAGTATCATTTAACAACATAGCTATCCCTATAATAAATCAAATTTTTAAAACAAATCACAGATGCACCTGTACAAACTACATAAATCAAAGATTTTAAGTAAATATAAAAATATATATATTATAAAATTACATCTTCAATGAGATTGTGCCTGTACAGCAACCTGCACCTGCAAAATCCTGAGCACTCCACTCTCAATACTATTGGTGAGAGCTGAGTTCATGCTGCGTTTTTCAAGCCCACACAGACCCCTTATGTTTTCTACCTAGGAAGCCAGAGGTTTGTAGATTCAGACTATTCCTCACACAGCTGCAGAGTGTTGAGCAGGAAACAGAATATTGCGCAGTGAATTAGGAATGTATGCTAAATATCACATCAAAAAGTACTTGGTAAAGTTGTTTGGATCCCTCTACATAAAGGTTCAGGTATCACTCAGGAACAATGTTACTCACCTCTTAACTCAGTAGCTAACCTATGCTAAGCTAAACAATATAATTTGATTGCAAGAGACGCATGGGCTTTGAAGTCACTGTCTATGTTTTCAGTGCCTTTTTGAGGTCAGAGTAGAAATTGGCCAGGGTACTAGACATGGCAGTGTCTACTGCAGATTGTGGTAGCATCCCTCGCAGTTCAGTCTGAATATAGCCTGTCAAAAGACTGTGGCTAGGATAGTCCTTGAGAGGGACACAGAACCAACCACAGGGATGATTGAATCCACGGACGAAGTTAGGTCTCACCTCTCCATAGTCTAGGCTTATACCTATCAAGGAAAACAAACAAAAAAAGGGAAATTAATTTGAGACAGATGAAAAATAAATAAATAAATACTAAATTTAAAAAGTATGTGTTTCTGCTTGGGGAATTTAGTAGAAGTGACAGATGCACTTCAAGTTTCTGGATACTTTCATGCATGAAAGTTGTCTGCTTTTCATTCAAGCTCCACAACAGACAAGCAGAACTTGATAAGCAGAAATTCTAACATTAAAAATACACTCCTTCTATTTACTACCAAGTTGTTACTCCACCCAGTTTGCTGTAAGGGCCAAGTTAGCACACTCAACTTGGCTCCACCACTCCTGTCCCACAGGTGGCATAAATGAAATTTGGCACACAGGGGTGGCTCATGGGTAAATTAGTAACTTGTATACACCTTTAAATCTGTAAAAAGTTTAAATACCTTTGAAATACTTGTTAGTGACCATCTTACACCATCTTTGAATGCTTACTGTAGAACTAAACTTAATTTGAATCAAATCTTAAGCCAAGTAGCTGTGGCAAAATAAGAATTAAGCAGCGGTGCCTTACCACATGTCAGAAGCCCATCTTCATAGCTAGTAGTGTAAGAGAAATCAACAAACTCCCTTGGTGCTATGATGTTCCAGAGCTGGCCAGCAGTCGTGTAACGCATCACACAGCAGTTCTTGTTGAGTGACAGAATGAGGGTAAAAACCAGAAATATCTTAGTATAATGAATACAGGAAAATTTACGCTTGTCGGCCGCTAGCCTTTCCACAAAGGTCGCAGCCTCTGTCAACTACACTGTGCAAGTAACATCAGTGAGGTCTGAATGGCTGTGGAATAATTAGGAAAAATACCTTGCTATATAAATCTTCCTTAACAACCAGAGCAAAAGACAATCCATGTTTAAGCCAGACGTCCACGGGATTTTGAAGTCATACTGACTGCTCCCAGTAACCAAAGGAAGGCTACCAGCTCTTCTGTAATCAACTTCAAACCTACCTTTCTTTAACAAATCCTGCCCCACAATATGAAATATTTTGGCTCCCAGCACAAAGCCCTGCCATACAGTGAAGTTGGCCTTTTAGGAGGAGGGCGAGGTTGCAGCTTCTCTATGTGTGGATTATTAATACCCACGATTTTGTTTGTTGCAGAACAGAAGAAAACAAGTTGTACAAAAAGGCTTTGGCATATAATATATTACACTGTAACTCTCTGTATGTGAATTTTATCAAAGGCTAGAGAGCTCCCAGGTCCGACAGAATCATGACCAACCCAGTTTTACTGCTTTACTTTTAGCATTGATTGAAAGCTGAACTTCAAGCTTCAGCATAGGCCTGTGCAGCCAGAAAGCCTCATCTGAGGTCACCCACAGCATGTATGCACAGTATCCCATGTGCATGCAGAGAACAGGCAGAAAAATGTGTTTGTTGGAACAACTGCTCTGCTGTACTGTTAAATTCAGATATACATCTATACACATTTCCCTTAAGGCTCTAAACAAGTCTTTACCTCTTCAAATGTTTCCATGATGTCCATTGTAGTCATTAAGCTGTCCCAGTCTAGTCTATAAGGTCCAGGCCGAATATGATCCACTACTCTGTTAGTAACGTCTTCCACCACTCCTTGAGCTTTGTAGCTAGAGAAACATATGTTTAAATTTAAAAGTGAGAAATTCTTTATAAATATTCCTTTAATTTGCAACAACAACACTTACTGTAATACATTGATACCTGGAGTTATGGTCAGTGGACAATTGTATCAAAAAGACAGTACAGAAAAAGACCTATGGGTGCATCTATCCTCCTCTGCAATAAATATTATTCTGACAAGCTTTGTCTTTATGCCACAATCGCTATTTTATAAACAGCAAACTCTTTCCTCAGATAAAAATCATCATGTTTATTTCTCTAACGACTTGGTATTTTGCTGCTCTTGCTGGGGGAAAAAAGGAGTCCACCAGGGACAAAGAAAGGAGAGCATTGGGAAAATTTTTTTTCAGTAGAAGTTACAGTAGTAGGACCAAGCTAATGAGAAACTATGTTATGCTTTGATGGCGTATTGGAGTACCAAATAAAATAATGTGGAATAAGACATTACAGAACATTCATTTGTTATCAGATATTTTTAGAGACACCAGAGATTTTCTTTACTTGAGTTACCATTTGCCCCTTCTCCTGAAGGGGAAGAATCCATCAGAACCATTATTTTCAAAATACTTCTTATTCATTAAGCTGTTCTTATTAACAGTAGGTAACTAGTCAAGCAACACATTCATCTGCTCACTTGTGCAGTTCACCCATATTCACTCACAGTTACCTGGGTGGAGCCAATCTCAGCTGTATACTCAGAACTGGAGGACACCATGAACATGCCAATGGCTTCTAGGTAGGCATCTGGAAAATTCTTCCAAGTGTCCTTTACGACACCAGGTGTATACACAACCCTGCAGCCTTCATCTGCACACAGCAGCCGCTGCCCTCTTGCCAGTGGTTCAAGTTACATCTGTGCTTGATGCCAGTGTGCCCTGTACAGTCAGCAGACTCTTGGTGTCTGGCGTCATCAGCTCTTGCAGATTTAACAAGATTTAAATTCTGCAGTCTTTGAGATGCTTTCAAACACTGCCTTTTTACATGACTTTTCCTTTCTTTAGAGCGCTTTTTTTTAGTAACTATTTCTCTACCTAAACCTACAGATGCCGAGAGAACCCAGTGACAGAAACTCACACAGGAAGGGCCTTTATGTCACACATCTTTCCCACAACTACATGCTTGATATTTTACTTTGTTGTAGTTGAATAGTCATTGTGACAGCCCAAGCACTGACACTTCAGACCTACTGAACCTGGGCTTGATTCTCTGGCTTGCAGACCATCTTTCTATAAAGTCTGGGCATATGTTGTGGCTCACTTCTGGCAATGGGAGTTTTGTGGTGTGTCACGCAGTTTTAATTCTTCTTTGTTCTAGACACCATGCAACACTAAAGCATGAAAGTATAATACTAAAAAGAAATGGTACAGGCACCCTAGATGATCCACCTAGCTTCTTCTGTGGAGAATCTGTGTAGTTGAAGGCTATAGAATGCACAGCCTTCATTACTAAATTCTACAAAACACACCTGTGGAACCTTAAAAATATATCTGGTCTGCAAGCAAACTTACAGGTATCCACTGAATTCCTCTGATGGTTTACGCCACACAGTTGCATCTTTCTGAAAGAAAACAGAAGATATGATATTAACTGCACTTACACAGAATTCTAAGATGTCCAGAAAATGCCTCAATTTTTCTGAAGGAAAGCAAAAGACTTTACCATTAACTATGGTTCACCCCGAAGAGTTCAGTGACCTGGGAACTTTTGTATGCTTTTCTTAAGAGGACAAACAGATGTTTCAGACATCTTCGGCTTGTAATGTTCCATTCTTTCAAAAAATCAGTCAGTTGCCTCTCTGTGTCAAATGCTACAAGCCTGCACAGAAATAGGGCTTGGCAGGCCAAGCCAGTTTACTAGGAAGACACATAGAATAATGGAACCACATTACTAGGTAAAGTCTTTCCATTAAAAGGCAACTGGAAACCACTATCTGGACACTATTTAGACAGGAAGACCACACAACTTCTGCTTGCACTCCTGTAACACATGACCAAGCGGATGTGTGCAGGAGGTGCTGACACTGGCAGACAAGAAAGCTTAAGTTATCTTTCTCTCCTAGATGCCTGACTAGAAGTGTCTTGCAAGCAGTAGCCTATTTATTTTAAAGTTAGCCAGGGAAAATAAAGAAAACAGTAACTTCTGACTTTTATCTAACTATAAAATGGAAACTCTGCACAAAATCTCTGAATTTCAGTGTTAAAGAGAGTACCATATAGCACCTTTTTATTTGGAATCATGATTATGTAAGGACAAAGGACCAAGTGTCCTAAAAAACAGTAGCATAAGTACTGCATCCAGAACTGCTGAGGATATTTAGGGGCAAAATACATCTCCCTGGCAGGTGACTAAAGCTCTGAATTTCTTTTTCATGGTACAGTACCAAAACATAAGGAAGGAAGGAAGTCCAAATTGAAATTTTACTGGGATAAAATCTGTGGAGTAACATGATCTGAAACAGTGAGATTCATGTAACTTCCTAAAGGAAAACAATGGTGTAGGTATAAGACTTAGCATTTAGCAGAGTAGAGGTGGTGTAGGTGTTTTGCAGGAGTGAAAGGCTTGGATGCTGTGTTCCTCCCTTTCAAGACAGCAAATTTGTTAATTCTGCAAATACCAAGTTACATTTGGAACACTTGACCCTCTCATCAATGTCTGCTCACACATTAGAGAACTGCATTCTCTGTCATGGAAGGAAACTTCTTATAATGTGGGGGCTCTGAAGGCAATGGAAATATGAAGCAATATGAGAGAAAGAATTGAGAATGATCTCACTTTTTAAGAGGAAGACATTTGGAAGGTGAAGCATGATGGGTTCAAGCATTATAGACAAAACAGATTCTAGAGGCCAGCAGAGCCTACCTGCCCTGCAGGCTGTGGTTGGTTTGATAGAAAATACAAGTGAGCATCTTGCAACACTGCTAGTGCTAACAGCATTTCAAATTTTGCTTTAAGAAAAGCCTGCAGTCCTACACAGGTAGGATTCTTCTGTGAGATACTTCCCTGAAAATGGGTAGAAGGAATGACAGAGTACGTCTGCAGACAGGAAAACCACATTCAGTCCCCTAAAGCCATGCTACCCTAGAAGGCTGGTTTCACAGCGCCTCTCATCTGAAAGTCCTGCAAGAATTTGCCAGCTGTTTCACACTCGTTACGCAGGGCATAATAAGCTCTTCACCCCGCGCCCCCCACGCCGAGTGACCCGCAGCTGCCTCGAGAGAGCAAATCGGGCCGCACGCATGAGGCCGCGCAGACCACTCACAGTTTTCTTCGCGACCCGCCATTCGCTGTCTCCGATGCTGTGGTACTGAATCAGAGTGTTCCGCAGCTTTGTAGCCAGGGGTACTGAATTTGGCAGGAGATCCATTTGCTTTCCTCCTGCGTTAAGACATCTGTTACATAGGCATACGCATCAGAACAAGACGCCGCATTAGGGACGTCGACCACAGCCCGACTCACTTAAATCCACGCGCTCTGAACACAGAAAGCAGAACTACCACCCCCCGCCCCCTCCCTACACCCCCCGCTTGGTGCGGGTGACAGCGGGCGGCTGTCAGGACCCCTCGGCGCGGCGGCGCAGGCCACGCCCGGAGCTCCACCGCCGTTAGGAGCGCGTGACGGACGCGAGCTCTCCGCTGCCGCTGTCGGCCCCGGTCCCTGCCCCGACCCCGCGCTCACCTGCGGCCGCGACCCTCCGCCACCTCCGCACCCCCCGCTGGTGGCACTGCCGGCCGGCCCGGCAGCACAACGGCAGATGCCGACAGCCAATGAGAGCGCAGCCGGCTTCCCGGTTCAGCCAATGGTGGCCCGATCCGCCGAGTGCGAGGGATGGGGCTCGCCGCCTTCTCGTATCACGCGAACTCTCGACATGTCACCGGCGTGTCGTCATGAGCTGGGGAAAGGAGGGCGCCCTCCCGTTCGCTGCTGCGGCGGAAGGAGGGCGCCCTGATTGGGCGGGGGGAGTGGAGTGATGGAGGGGGCGGGGTTAAGCCCGGCGGGGCAGCCGCCCCGAGCTCGAGGGTTGATCGAGGCGGGCCCGATGGGGCGCGGTGGCTGCTGCGCGGCCCCGCCTCACCCCGACCCGCTCGGCCCGGCCTGGCCTGGCCTCGGCGGGGCGGCGGGACGCGCCTGGTGGGCCCGGCTGCTGTCCTGGTAACACCGGGCTGGCCCCGACCGACTGCGGTGACAGCACGTCACCACAGCGTCACTGTGGCTCCTTGGGAGCAGGATGGGTCTGGTGCAGGGCTCGTCCTCTCACGTGTGGCCTGTTAACTGTCACTTTGTGAAGGCTTTTTTACTGTGACTTTATAAAGGTTTACACAGGGTGGCAGGTTTCCGGTTGAAGTGTCCTGTGTATGCGCAGTTCAGCTCAGGCCTGTCCTGCAAGCGCAGATAGAGTGGGCAGGAGCAGTGAAGAGCGTCTTCTCTGGGTCAGTGCTCCCGGGTTGCTGTTAGCTGTGACTTTTATCACAGCATCTGAAACTGAAATCAGAATGTTCGTCCAGCCATGAAGGGCTTAAGACGGTGCAGAGCACAGCAAGTGGCATGTTGCAGTGAGAATGCCTGACATACCCTGCTTTCGGTCAGCAGTGCTTGCAGCATGATTCAGCAGGCTTCTGAGGAAGTATTGAAGTTTTGCTTTACTCTGTAAAGCAGCAAGCTGACCAGATTCTTCTCAGGAGTAAGGCAGCACCTGCGGTCAGGCCACAGCTGAAGCAAACTTCAAAGTATGTGTAACTGCTTGTTTCCTGCACTTAACTCAGTCCAAAAGTATCACAGTGGACAATATCCATGCAAAAAGACCAGAATCTTGGGAGGGCAGAAAAAGAAATCAGGCAAGAAATAGGTGATTAGCAAGAGTGGGGACAACAGATCTTCTTTGTGTGGTAACATGTTCATTTGGGCTAATGCTGGCTCTGAAAATGAATGGCTTGACCATGGTTGTGTTCTCAATACATGGCTTTACACCAGGCTTTCTGAACTGCCCTTAGCTCCCCTTGCAATTTACAGCTCTTGGTCATTTTTCCTTAAATGAAAATGGGTTTCTGAACAAAGATCGTGCTTTTAAGGACATGCTAAACAAAAAGTGAAGATGTCCTACATGAAATCCTTGAAATTTTACAATACACAATCAAAAGAACAGTTTTGAGCTGAAAGTGTAGCAACATTATAGGAATGTATTTCACTGGTCTTCCTTCAGACTCCTGTCCTGTGAGTGAAAAAGTGTACATCTGACAAGCCCCCAGATACTTTCTCCATTCTTCCCTGGCCGGTTGCACTTCTCGAAGTCCAATGTTTTCCTGACTTTGAGTATGACTTTCCTTCCCCATGGGCTGTTACTTAGATTGAACCACCAATGTAAGCTCATTCAATTTTTTTAGAGGGAGACTTCTTTTCCCCCATAAAGGAGGGAGTGACAAGTTTTTACTGGAAAATGATGATTTTCAAATAAAACCGTATTTGTAGAAATGAGTCACATTTCCATGGGCTGGATGAATTTTAATGGAAGGTTGCCTGGTCTCTTGAAAGCTGCTCTGGCAGCTCATGCAGCAAGTTTCTTAAGCCTGGGAGGTCTGCAAGTCTTCTGTAAAGCCCCTGGATACTCTATATTCTGATATTCAATATTAATTCTATAATTTGGGCCATCTGGGTGCTTTCAGGGCTTATAAATTAGTTCTTCACCACAATGAGATGGGTACTTCCGTATCTTCTCAACTTCCCAGCTGTGCAATGCAAAGTGTCAGTGAAGCACCTGAGATAATGATGTGCGAGTGCTGCTACATACATTTCCTGGGTATATTCCTTCACTTACCTATAGTGCTACCAGCTCAAACTTGTGCCTATGTGAGGAAACTGTGATGGGGAGACAAATGTTAAATGTTGTTAACCATGCCATAGCTGAACCTTTGCTGGTCCTTGCTCCTGACTCTGTGGCACATCTTTGCAGCAGTAACTCCTGAACTGCTCCCAAATTACACCAGACCCATGTCACCCCTGAGGTGTGCAATATTGCTGTAGAAGAACATCTGTTCCTCTTGTCATACAACACTTTGCACAGGGCAATTTTGATTATCAGGACGAGTGGGATCCATGAACACTGTTAAAAGCCCAAAATACCTCTGTCCCCCAACTTGAGAGTAACTTGATAAAATTTATCCTGAAAACTGCTGCATTCACCTCCATGAAGACGTACTGTTGTCTTGGAATGCCTGATATTTCATCCTGGAAATACCATTGTATGGAGGAGTGTAAGACTAACTACTGGCATATAATTTTAGTTAACCCATGCCTAAAACTGGATTTGATCTCTGAAGGTACTCCCCTGTGGAATAACAAATAGTAAGGAGGACACTTTGGGTGATTTTCAAATACAAGGAACTGTACACATCTAAACCTAGCGCCTTGCAAGTGTGTAAGAGGTAATAAAATGAGTGCAGTTTACCAAATTGTGCTTTTGTAGCAAAGGGTATAGAATATTTTACTATATCAAACCTGAACTCCAGCTGTTGCAAGAACAAGAACAAGTGGTACATGGTTGCCTCTTTAAAGTTATTCTGACCAATGTATTTCTCTTAGATTTGAATGTCTCCAAACTCATTAGTACCCTTTCCAGATAGAAAGCAAACAGGCCACCCTTACTAATGTATTTAATAATCTTAAACTTAAATATAATTTTAACTTGTGTCAGACAGAGAACTCTGAAAAAGTTATTGAGAAAGCCTGTTCTGTCTAATAGCACTTTACACTACATTTTGTCCTGCCAAGGCTTCTCCTTGCCTTTTGAGCTGGCTTGATTGTATGGAGACACAATATCTCCCTTTAAATTAATACCTCTTCAAAAACAAATCTGAGTTTTGGAAAGAAGAAAGACCAGTCCAAAATCAGTGTTACCAGGCTTCCTGTTTTCTGACTGCTTTTTAACAGCCGATCAATAGCTACAGACAAGATGAAAAGCTGGGGTCTTTTTTCCTAGTTTTCTGCTTCATTAGGATCTTTCTGCTTCATACAAGTGTTGACTAAGACTTGTGCAATTAGAGGCATCAGAGAATTCCCATGCAGAACTCTGGATATAATGGGGCCTGGCATCCTTTATTCTTTTGGGCATCTGCATTCCCTTTGACTGATGTGTTGGCAAGACCCATTATACAACTTTTTGAGAAGGAAAATATAACTAAATAACAGTATTGCTTAACACATTCAAGGAAAAAGCAGCATTTTCTTGCTGTTTTTTTTAACTATTTTCTCGTGAATAGACTACAGTGTATCAGTGCAGAGTAATTATCAAGATAGTCCAACATACTTATTCTGAGCCTTTTTAGTACCTGTGCAATTACAAAAAAGTGGCTGCAATGTCTGTGCCAGTATGTGTCCTGTAGCACAATTCTGAGGTATCTGAGATGTAATGAATTTTGGGGTTTTTTTCAGATTACTCATTTATGTAGGATATTGAAGAGTGCTGATGATTGGTTGATTAATCAAGTGATCTGTTCCTAGACCAGTGCTCAATTTGGTCATGAACTTTGTGTTTTCCACTACTGTCTCCTGACTGCTCAGTTCTCCTGAGCTGGTTATTGTGCTCAGCGTTACCAGGACATAGAGCGAACCTACTTGAACCTGCCTACTGATGCAAGACAACTCATTAATTTCAAGCAGTGGAAGGTACTTAAAACTGTGAATACAGTTCAAGAGGTTGTTGGGATTTTTTTTTTTTTTTAAGATACACTGCTTTTAACTGTGAGTGGTAGAAAAAACTCCACATATGTCAGAGTTCTGCAGGTTTGTTGCCTTTGCACAGGCACCAAGTTTCATGGTAAGATTCAGACTTTCTAGACCCAAGCATTATGTCTTGCATAAAGCACATGGGCTTTATAACCCTTTAAAACTATTCTTCACTACAGGCACATAGAATCACAGAATGACTGAATGGTTGAGGTTGGCAGGGACCTCTGATGTCATCCAGCCCCCTGCTCAAGCAGGGTCACCTGAAGCCAGATGTCCAGGACCATGTCCAGATGGCTTTTGCATATCTCCGAGGATGGAGCCCCCACTACCTCTCTGAGCAACCTGTGCCAGTGCTCCGTCACCCTCACAGGGAAAAATTGTTTCCTGACGCTGAGAGGGAACCTCCTGTGTTTCAGTCTGTGCCTGTTGCCTCTGGTCCTGTCTCTGGGCACCACTGAACAGAGCCTGGCTACGTCCTCTTTGCACCCTCCCTGCAGGGATTTGTATACATTGATGGGATCCCCCTCAGATCCTTCTCTTGTTCGGGCTGAACAGTCCCAGCTCTCTCTGCCTTTCCTCATGTGGGACATGCTCCAGTCCCTTCATCATCTTGGTGGCCTTTGCTGGACTCTCTCCAGTATATCCATGTCTTTCTTGTACTGGGAAGCCCAGCACTGGATGCAGTACTCCAGGAGGAGTGTCATCAGTGCTGAGTAGGGGGAAAGGATCACCTCCCCTGACCTGTTGGCAGTACTTTGTTTAATGCAGCCCGGGATACCATTGGCCTTTGTTGCTGCAAGTACCTGTTGCTGCTGCATGTTTAGCCCTTGGTGTCCACCAGGACCCCCAGGTCCCTTTCTGCCACGCTGCTTTGCAGCTGGGCGGCCCCCAGCCTGTGCTGGTGCCTGGGGCTGTTCCTCCCCAGGGGCAGGACTTTGCACTTCCCCTTGTTGAACTGCCTGAGGTTCCTGTCAGCCCGTGTCTCCAGCCTGTCCAGGTCCCTCTGGATGGCAGCACCACCCTCTGGTGTATCAGCCCCTCCTGCCAGTTTGGTGTCATCAGGAAAGTTGCTGCGGGTGCACTCTGCCTCATCATCCAGATCATTAATGAAGATGTTAAACAGGGTTGGACCCAGTGTTGACCCCTAGGGCACACTGCTCCAACCAGACTTTGTGCCACTGATCAACACCCTCAGCCATTTTTCAATCCACTTCACTGCCTGCTCATCCAGCTGGTACTTCAACAGCTTCTTTATGAGGATCTTGTAAGAAATCCTGCTCTTACTTTTCAACTGCAGTTGACTCCTAAGATTTTTGTTTCACCTTTCTAACTGCCCTATTCATGTTCCTTGTCAGGGGAATAAAATACAAGTATCTGGGTTTGTAACTCAGCTGTAACTAGAACAGTTGAAAGTCAAACTTTGGAAATCCGTGGTCTTGAAATGTCCTGGACAGAGCATTCTGAAAGTGGCACAGCAGGCCTGATATTTAACTAAAACATCTTTTTTCTTGAAACTTTCTACCAACTCATCTGAAATGATGTGGCCCAGAAAATTTCTCACTATATAATAGACCAGCAGAAGTGTTTTGCCCTTCACCACTCCTGGTGGTTCCAGTCAGACTAGCATAACATTTCAACTGTCAGGGAAACTGCTGGAGAAGTCTGACTCTCTTGGAACATCAGCCAGTGAAGTCTTGAATCTTAAGAGTTTATTTCATGCTAAAAATATACACAAGTATTTTTCACCCACTGACTGTCACATGAACCACTAAATCCGACTGACTATGCACCTGTGGTAGGAGGCTCTTTCTAATTCAGCATAGGCAAGATGTTTTTTTCATAGAAATATGTCACAGGTATGAAAAAACACGGAACTTTTTTTTGCTGTTGGGAAGTTCAGTTAGTGGAGTCATTCTAAATAGTCAGCTAGCTAGTGATTCTTGCAATATTGTTAAAAATACCCCTGTAGAAAACCTCTAATATTGTTCAATCAGTTCTTTAACTTCTTTGCTGGGTTTGGATAAGTGTACAATGTGCTGCTTTTCCATCAGAGGGTGATGGAAAGCAAGTCTTTATTTATTTTGTGCTGGTTGGCCCACATATAACTGCAGTAATGACATTGGGATTTCATGTTTGTTTGCCTAAGTATGAGCAGTATTAAATCAGCTGTATTAAATCAGCTGCCTTGACCATGCCCTGTAAATGCAAAATAAACCTGAGAGGCTAAGACTGGATTCTTAGCATTCATACATATTCCCAGATGCAACTTTCCAGATGGTGAGAAGTGTAGCTAGAAATCTTGCATGTTTCACTGGTACAGCAATTTGTCTCTGCTAATGAGTGAGCCAGACTAGAATTCAGTTCACTTCTCACATAATCACTTTCAAACTAGTATATTTAAATAAGAACTGTGAATGCAGTAAGACAGTCACTGCCTTAGCCAGACCTGGATCAAGGGAACAGTCTCTGGAAGACAAAATGGCCCATCGCCTCTGTGGTGAGACCTGGGCTAGTTGAAACAATTTATTTCTGTGGAATCAAGTTGTCAGAGAAACTCGTTGGACTGAAGATCGGTGCTGTTTAGGGAGAAGGGGTGGTGGTCTGGAGCACAGCTTAGGCCAAATACTATTTAAAAAGCACTTTCTTCACAAACCAGCAACTGTACCGCTTTTTTTAAGTGCATTTTGCGGTTAAGCCACAAGATGGCAGGAAAGCAAAATAAATATTTTTTGCTACAGGAGCTGGACTTGAAAGTGTTGTCTAAAACCAAATATGATAGAGAAGGGGGCTCACTTTCCTTATTAAAGTGTCGCTAAAGCCTCATAAAGTTTTGAAATCTGCTAGATATTCCTTTAATTAACGTGATGTAACTGTATCTTGTGCTAAACGGTAGAACTCTATCTTTCTCTTATCTGCTGTGTGTGGGTCAGGACAAATACTGTCTATTCGTTTGCTAAAGACAGAAGGTAAAAAAGCTAGCCCTGATTATTTCCTCTCTGGATCCTGCTGGAATATGATGTATAGGCAGATGAAACGCAGAATAAAGTCTCTTTGTATCTGGGAGAAGAACCATGATTTTCCTGAATGATGATGAATACTCGGTGTATGTATTTTATTAGTATACCCTCTAACTCTGCCCTTGCAAAAAAATCTACCTTTCACGTTAGTCTCAAAGTTGACTGCAAAACCAGTTAGGAGATTCGAACACTGACTTGGTTCAGAAGGCATCTTGATTTGAAGAATAAAAGGTAAAAGTGTTCTTTATCTGCCTGTGTCATCTGATATTAAGAAACTGCTATAAGATTTTCTGCAAGAGAATTTCAAATGAATTAATTTTGCTCCTCTCTTGGCTAGTCCCTTCAATATAATCTTAGTAGACTGGTTTTTAAAACATCCCATCCATCTCCTCTTTCAAAAGCAATGGTCATAATTGCATCATTAGCATGGTGTAAGGAGCAATAGGGTAACAGTAACAGTTCATTGCAATAGTATCAGTAATAGTGGTGTAATGGCGTCTTACTGTCAGTTCCCAATTGCTTGGATAGTCTTGTCCCACAAACCCTCTTAAATGCCCCACAGTGATGACTGTAACCCAGAGAAGACATTGTGTGGCACAGTGGCTAATAATGTTCAGGGGGTCTCAAGCATTCTCCCAGGTTTAGCAAGCTGAGTAAAAGACCCATATCCAATAACACACATGGTTTTAACCTCTCTCGCTTTATCTGGTTTCTTTGATATAGTCATCTGTGTTGTCCCCCCATCTTACTGTGGTAGTGGGTCTTCAAATTTGTGCATGTTCTAAAGTGCCAGAGAGCTTTCTTCATCTGATAAAAATATTTCCCCAGCCCTACTCACTGCCCCCCCTCAGTCATCTTGTCTTTGTGAACCAGAAAGACTCTCACCAAAAAAGTCTTTATAAGTAGTGTTTCTTTTCTCCAAAAAGTTGTTGAACATATTTTGGCTAGGCTTCAATGACACACTCAAGAGCTTTGTTTATTTTTATCTGCTTGGGAACTTAATTGCCTCTTCTTTCTGTCCCTAATCTCATTTACTGCTGCTTTCCCAACTGGTTGTGTTCTAACAGGGACACCTTTTATTTCTAGGACAGGCAGCCTCGGTGATGTGCCAATGGCAAAGAGACTTCTTTACTGAGCCAGTCAAGAAGTGCACCATTCTGCAGGTGCAATAGCAATGTCTTGGCCAAGGATCAAAAGCACAGATCATGGATGGTGAGGCAGCATACAGAAGAACTTTATCGCACACAGGAAATGAATGGTATTTTGTGGCTTTGCAGCCCAGTTAAATAATCATGGTCACTCTGTGCATACTTAGTTGCCCTGGTAATAAAAGGAGAAAAGTATGGCTGGGAAAAAAAAAAATCTTCACTATATTGTTAACTCATGGTTTTTTACATACAACACACTTGTTTATGAGAACTATTGATCCCACATTTTCTCCTACTGAAGCGTTGTTTCATGGTACGTCAACAGTTGTACCTAAAGCCATTTTGATTTCTTCCAGACTCAGGCAGCTACTCTAAATCAGCCTCTTCATCTAAAGCAGTCACTTCATTGTCTTTTATGTGAATTGTCCATGCTTGTAGTGATGTGTGGGAGTCATATCATCAAAGCATAATTGCTGGATATCTGCCTGTTCTAACTCATTATCTTGGACATGCTAAGGAATTCCTAATTTGGTGTAGATAGAAGCCTGTTAAAGAATAACAGAAGAATCTTCTTTGTGTTAATTGTAAAATCCATCAGGACTAATGCAAGTGTTCCTTGAAAAGAAAGACATTGCTCAGGTCACAGCCAGAAAAGATACAGATTTAGAAAAGCAAATCTTTTACCACAACAATAAGGAAACAAAAATAGAAAGCTGAGATTACAGTTGTTTGAAAGGCAGATGTTGGACCAAAGCAAAGACTCTGTACTACATATTAAGATGCCATGATGTTAGACTTTGTCTGGGAGAACTTAGAGCAATAATGAGCATTCTTTGTTTAGGAGTCTAATGTTTTCTTCTAGAAATGTGCTGCACTGAAAGCTTCTTGCCAACTATCCATAGATTTCCAGCTTTTGGATTATTGTGGGAACATGACGTGTTGTGATTTCTGCAGTTATACTCTTAAAATCTTAGTCTCTACCCTGTTTCCTTTTTTCTCCCTCCACTCAAAGACAGAGACCAGGTTTAAGGGAGCCAGTTGCTGCAGCCACATGGTGCCAGAGCTGAAGATGCATTTACTCCTAGCAGTCCTCTCAGTGGTGTTATACCAGTAGCAGAGTTCTGCCATGCTCACTCTCTGCCCTCTCAAGCTGCCTACCACTTCAGCTGCTGCAGGTCTAAGGAAACTGTGGGTCAGGCAAAAAAGAGAACCAGTACTGAGTAAATATCAGATTCGCTTTCAGTAAGGAGTAAATATCAGATCCACTTTCTCTTTGGGTTTGTCTTTTAATTATTTAATTTGGCATACCCCTTGACAGCACTGTAAGTTTTTGTGTTATTTTCCCATAAATATGTCCTGAAAAACCCTGTGGCCACACTCTGTTCTGCTTTGGTAAAGTCCTGGCATTAGCAGAACTAGAAGCCCTGTTCCTGCTACATTTGCTTCTACAATGCTTGTATTCTTTTGCAAGCCAATTTGAATACGCTGAATTTGCAGACACTTTTACCATTTTTACTGTGTTTATGTACAGGACTGCCTTTGTAATCAAAAATATTTTTTGCACCACAGTCACAGTTACTGTCAAGAAAAACAGGAGTTCTTTTGACCCTTACGATTTCCAGGCTAGACCAAAATGCTTGGTTTTAGTAATTTCTTTCTGTATATGGTTTTAGTAATTTCTTTCGGTATATGCTTTCTACAGTATACGCTCTGAAATACTTAGCTCTTAGATTTGCTTCCCAGAAATGGAATTGTACCTGGATTCTTTTTCCCTGGAGTTTTTTAGTCATGATTTGTCTGTGTGACGGTAGAACAGTATGGCACACAGTCCTTTATTTCTGTCTGCCAATTTTTTTCTTTAAGCAAGATCACTCCCTACATATTATTTTTTCTTAGAAAAATAGCCACCTTATCTTTGTTAGGCAATGGAAACTACTTAGAGTACTTCCAGGGTAAGAACTTACAGGTTTGAGATCTTGAAGCATGCTTGGCAACTTTTCAGTTAAGTAAGATACATTTATCTTGGATGTCTGAGCTATTTCCTTTGAGAAAATGGCATTAGCAGTTGAAAATAAGTAAACCTTTTTGCCTAATGAATTGAACATGATGTAATTGTTTTAACACACATTCTGTCTTAATCAGCTAATGATATGGACATAATAAATGCCTCAATTTTCTCAGCCAATCCAAAACAGACTTGACATCATAGATTTTATCTTCATCCTGGTTATAAATTACGTAAGTAATATTGGGAGTATTAGGTAAGTAAACGAACAGAGCAACATAGTTCTGCTTCAGGCTTCCAGGCAGAGGCAAGAAACCTAAACTATTTTTCAGATGTGCTAATGGCAGGAGGTTGAACCTGATTATCTTAAAAACCTCCTTCAGCCCTATGACCTGTTGTTTTCCTAGCTTTGGTGCAATCTTGTGATATATGCTAAATAAACAGTTCTTCTTCTCCACCACAGAGGCATGTCTTGTTTTCTAGATGATTATTATTAAAACATACCTCAGGGTTTGATACATGAGGAAAAACAGCAAGGGCAAGGAAATTCAGAACATAGCCTGAAACTTATTAGAGCCAATTATTTTTGTTTTTTAAACATGAGGAGACTCCTTGAGGCAGCCTCAGATGAGAAAAAGATTATTAGGAGAATACTTTTAGGAAAGGATTAATTTCCAGGAGGAAGAGCACCTTTGCCCTAGGATGGGATCCTGAAAGATCACTTCAATGGGGCAGAAAAAAAATCCCCAACGCTCACTCATTGGCTAGGCATTCTGCTACGTTGTGGGAGAAAATTTGTGAGGAAAGTCTGTGCAAATTACCAGGTTCCCACAGAGGCAAAACAAGGTTAGAGCTCAAGGAAACGACATGTGTAATCAACTAGAAGTAGGAGGTCATTTGATGATTTGGGGAGTATAGTTCAGCTGATAAAAGGATGTAATTCTGTCAGGCAGTAACAAAGGTTGCATGGTACAGGTCAGAGAGAGTCTGTGTACTGTACAATAATGACATAACCTCAAGTGGCTTCAGTCACATCAATTGCCTGTGTGTACAGCAAGGAAGAGCTCCAATAAGGCTCTACTCAGAGTTCAAGGAGTTTTAACACATTTGAAGAATGCTGTGACACAAGCTGTTATGCAGTGCTCTGGAAATAAGATGCTGAAACTTTTTCAAGAGAGCAGTATTCTTCACAGCACAATTTTTTAAAATGAAAGATGCTTTGGAATGCCAACATGGTGTCTTCTTTTCCTAAGAGGTCAGGGAAATGAACTGTGTATTAATGCAAGTTTCCCATAGTTAATCCATCTGCTATATTTCTGTGGCAGAAAAATATTGCATAGATAGTCTAAGGAGAAGCAGTTTGCTTTAGTTTCCTTCTCATTTAATTCTTCTTGCAGGAAGAAGTAGATGGATCCACCGACTCTGAGTATACTATAAATGTGACATGAATATATATACATATATTCTATTTTAAAAGTCAATCTTGCTTTTGGTCCAGTGGCCCAATAACACATACTTTAGTAGCTTCATCTTTATATAGCAGAGAATTTAAAAACTTGTCTACACAACTTCCTGTACGTGCATCTTAAAAGTATTGATGTGCTCCATACTTACGTATATTTTCTTTCCTCAGATATTCTGTCTTTTATATTTGGGATAATACTGGGCATTTTATGTGCTCAATAGTATGTGGCACTGCTTTTAGATGGTGTTAAATAGTTTAAAGTAATAACTGTGTTTTAAATTGTCAGTGATAATAGCTATGAAGTGACTGCTAAGTAGATGGAATAGTCATAGTTTTTGTGTTTTTAGTTCATGTGAATAGCAGCAAAGTTCAGTAATCTAAAACAAACAATGAAAGAAAACATTTTTCCTAGGAATCAAGACCAAAAATATTTCTTGTTAAAACGTATAATTTGTCACTGCATCTTAGAAAACCTTTACAATGCGTATGTATGTATCTGTACCTGGGCAATTTTGACTTTTGTAAACTTGTAAGTTAAAATTAATCATGAACATGCCAAAACTCTGTGCTGAAGTGTGACTGAATTAATGTTCTGTTTTCTAAAAATACGGTTTTGAATTCTGGAATCTCTCACTAGCATACTGTTGTCAGATTTTACATCCTTTTTTCTTTATTTTATCAAAGTATGGTATTAACTTTGAACTCTCTTTTTCTTTTTTGACTTCCACACATCTTCACTCTGCATCTCCTAGATTTGAGATAGCTTCCAGTTCCTTCTCCCTCCCTTTCTCCTCTTCCCTTCTCCCCATACTTTCACCGCATGACAGATCTTTTTTTGCTCCTGCTACGTGTTTTGGCAGCTGAATAAAACAGACGTGTCAGGGATGGGAAAAGGGCAGGTAGCTCTCATGGTAGCTCTGACTTAGCTTCGTACTGCTTCTCCAGATATACAGGACAGCTTTGGTTGCATTACCTCAGTTCGGAGAGGCAGGGTCTGGGTACTCCTAGGGGAAAGATGGGTGGTCTGTCTGTGCAAGGAAGAGACCACAGGGTGGAGGGGGGGGTTGACTAAGGGAGTCCCAGACAGCTCGGTGCATGTGTATGTGTGTCTGAGATGGTCTGTACCAGCAGCTGGAGTAGAGCTGTGACCTTGGAGATTTCTACATCCAGCAACTGGGGAGACTGGGATCCAGGGGCAGCTGCTGGGCAGAGTGAGCGTCTGAGTCCAGCTGCTGGAGGGGTCCATGTTCTCACTGCTCAGCCAGAGAGGGGAGCAGAATGAGGCTGTTCGTGCTGTGTGGATGTGAGTACTTTGTGTGTCTGCCAGTGTCATGCCACCTGTGTGGCATGTGGTGCGTGTGTGTGTTCTCTGTGCGTGTGCTTGCTGGGAATGTATGCTTATCCTTGCTGTGGGCTGGACCTGAGGACATGCAGCTGTGGCAGCCTTGCCAGTCTCAGGCTGTCAAATCTGGCATGGTTTTCCCCTGACAAAGCCTGCTCTGCTTTGTTAATTGCCATGACTAGCAGATACAATGCTTCTGTGCACTGCACAGATATACACCATACTCTCTCTCATAGAAGGGGAAAATGCCCTCAGGTGTAACATGAAATGGAGACGTAGGATTCATTAGTGCACAGGGACACTTCATCCTGAAGTGAGTCTGGAAATACATTGCCAAGAAACCCTGAGACAACCTCCATGCAACCCTTTCAGTCTTTCCCCAGGGTGGTCCAGTTGCTGTGACAGTGTCAGTGGTCGATTAATTAGACCTCATAGGAACAGCCAGAAATATCATTTAATACTAGTCTCCTGCTTTTGTAAGTAATCACATCCAATAGCTCCCCCTAATATTGATCAAACCTGCAAATCACATCTAATTAAAAGTTTTGCTTATGAATAAACCTATAACTCATGCTCACAGATCCATCAAGTAGACTGAAAGTGGCATGGCCACTGCTAGCAGTTGAATGGTTGAAGAAACAAACAAATTGCAAAGTGCAAGATGAAACTACATCCTAAACACATCACCAGTAAGAGCCATTCCAACCAAAGCTGCATTTTTGTAGGTGTTCATAGATTTTTGTGTTTGTTTCTGTGGGGTTTTTATTAGGTTGCTAGCATATAGCAATTTATACTAGTGGTGAGGTATTGTGTGAAGAGAAAAATTCAAGTAAACTGTACAGGGTTGATTTGGGGATCAAGAGGTGTTTTGGTTTTTAATGGGGCTGGAATACTTAACACAGGTACTGGCCTCAACTACCTGGAAAAAGTCTAGAAGCATTATGACATTTCTATTACTCTCTGAAATAAAAGTAAGTTCTCAAAGGATTCTCCTGTCCATTTTCTAATGTCCTAACATCCATTTCTATGAAAGTAGTTTTTTGAACAGTGAAAAATCCTGATGGCTTGCTTTCATTCTTTTTGACTACAGTTTAATCTTTCACTGAGTTTTACAGCTGCATATATGAAGAGTAGACTGTAACTGGTGCAAGCCTTGTTAATACATGCTTGATAAAAGATATGTGAAATACTGACCTAATTTGAGAGTGTATTTGTTGCTGTGGACCTACATACTCTTCAAAAATAATGTCGTACTGTAAGTATACCAGTATAATTTATTCTTGCCATAGCAATGCGTAGATTTCCTTGCTGAAAAATAACCTGCTCAAATAGTGTAACTGGCACCTTCATCCATGCACACAGTTACCATGTTCACACGATGGACTGGTTATCATCATGGGGCGCAGCTAGCCTCTATGCAGTACCCAAAAGTGAAGGGCATTTATAAACACTTCCACTGTAGTAATCTCTATCCTACAAACTCTCCTTCATGAGTGATATGCTTAATTCTACTGTATTGCAATTGCATATACGGGTCAAGCTTGCTATGGCTCTTAAATGATTTTCTAAGGTATGGAATGGAAGCTCTTGGATTTATTAATTCCTGCCATCATAGCAGGTCTTGTGACCTGTGGTACTTTTCTTTGAGTCTTAGCTGTTGAGTTTTTAATCAGCTTTGAAGTTTTGTGTCGGTTAAACACAACTCAAGCCATCTCCAAGTAGAGAAGTTTTGAAACACTTGATTCCCACAGAAAGTGGCTGGCAACATGACAGATGGCAGTTTAATTCCAGAGAAATGGAAAGACATTTAGAATTTAAAGGCACCCAGCTAATTGAGCTCACTATAGCACATTATGTAGCCAGTTAATATGGAAAGTCACACTTCACACAGGCCCATAGATGAGATTTTATCCATTTATATTAAGGGGAAATAGGAGGTTTTGTGGATTTTTAATACTTTTTTTTTCTCTACTGCCATTACCCGTTTTTTCAATTATTTCTTTCATCCTTGTTTTCTTTCTGCCACTTGTGCTGTTTTTTTTCCTTTGTTTTTGGGTTCGTTGTGGGTTTGGGTTTTGTTGTTGGGGGTTTTTTGTTTGGTTGGTTGGTTTTTTTCTGCTGCTACTTAATGGAAGAGACATTGCATTACTAAGTAACTGATCTACAATACTTCCAAATTTCTGTGGTTCGGTGTTTTTTTCCAGGAAGTAGGAGTTACTGAGGAACAAGATCCAGAATATTTGAGGGACCAATTTCAGCTCAAGATTGGAAGTCATGAAAAAAATATGCAATATCTGTATAGATCTTTTGCTTGAATCTAGTCACAAGCATAGGAACACAAGCTTATGAACAATATTTGCACCCTTTTTTAGATGGCCTAAGAGATGAGAGCAAGAGACAGCAAATATAGAATGTTATTTCACCTCCTCTGCTCAAATTCCTATTATGTTTAGGAAAGAGAAAAAATTAGATAATTCATACCTCAAGGAAAATGTGCCATTTATGGCACAGTGTACCTTAATGAGCTGAAACAGTATACTCTACTTTTATAAAACATTTATAATAAGATTAAAGCCACTCATAATGATTTTCAGAATTTCATGATATGCTGCAAAGAATATAAGAATGTCTCTTGCAGGGATCAAAAGCAGCTGTCTGTAGAAACGTATAAGAAGATAATCATGTATGAATTTTCTCACATACACTCCCCCACCCTTTGTTTGTTTGAAGATAGATAGGACTTCGATTAAATTAATGACTAGTCATGTATTTTTCTTCTATTAACTTGCCTACTCACTTTTCAAACCCATGTAAAACATTACTATCCAAAACTTTGCCATATGCTGTGTGGAAAACCACCTCCTTTTGTTTGTTTTGCATCTGCCTTCTGTTAGTCTTATCTGGTGCCCTCCCTAGCTCTTGTGCTGGAGCACACAGTGAACAGTCAGTCCCCATTCACTCGGTCTGTGCACTCAGCTTTTATTGACCTCTGTCATATACCTCATTCCTTTGTCTCTTTTTTCCAGGCTGAAGAGTCCTTACTTAGGAATCTTCACTGAAGAACCTTCATGTAATTATTACTTTTGCAGAAGTAATTGTACACTTTTTGACTGCATTTTTTGCTTCTGTCTTAACCTTTTGCAGTTCTCCTGTGTTCTTTCAGTCTGACCAATGTAAAATATGCCAGTACTTCTGCATGGACTAATGCTTGTATCTTTTGGAAAACGTATCCAGGTTTTATTTGAAGATTGTATCTGCTAGATAAATACATCACATGCCTTGCCACTTGTTCCAATTGTCGTAACATTTGAACCTTAGGTGAAACCAGGCCAATGTGAACGTCAATTTGTGAGTACTAGATCTTGGTAGGCTTTTGATTGCTGATTTAGAGAGACTAGGATTTCCTTGTTGACCAAATCTATTCAGCCAGGAGCTGCTCAGAGACCATCTCCAGGAACAGAGATATTTGCTCTGTGACATTGGTTGCTTGAGAGGCTTTGTTCCTTAAATTATTCTCTGTGCTGCTTAATTTTTTTTTTTTTTTTTTTTTTTACTCTCAGACATCTTCTCATTACATCATTACTCATAGGCAATGGTAAAGTTCCTGTTGAAATTGTGCCTTGAAATGTTTTAGTCAGTTCTTTATCCTATAACTTGAAGAGAAAAGATGACAGATGGTGTTTTCTTTGCCTAACATGGAGGAGTTGTTTGTGCTGGCATAGAGTAAATGGTATTTCATTGCTTCTCAATGATTCTATGTGGTTTTGAATAAAAACAGAAAGAAAAAGACCGTTGGTGAGTTTCACTGCTCCATTAAAATCTTCTTGCTCAGTCATACTGCAGCCATTTCAGTAAATTCCTGGGGAACGTTCGGTCAAGCTTTTCTAATCCCCTTCCCCAAGACACTGAAGACAGGATACACAGTAATGACATCCTCAGTTATCTATAAACAGAGCATGATGTTACATGGTAGGGAGCATCCCTTTGGCCAGCCTGGGTCAGCTGTCCTGGCTGTGCTCTCCCAGTTTCTTGTGCACCTGGCAGGACATGGGAAGTTGAAAAGTCCTGACTTAGTCTAGGTACAACTACCTAGCAACAACTGAAAACATCAGAGTGTTGTCAACATTATTCTCACACTAAATCCAAAGCACAGCACTATACTAGCTACTAGGAAAAATATTAACTCTATCTCAGCTGAAACCAGGACAGTACCCTTATTCAATACCACCTACACCATGACCAGGTCCTATACTTCCTAATACATTCCAATTAATCACCATCACTTTTCCTGTCTTTTGATATGTACACACAGATAGCATTCCTTTAGTCTATGAGCCATCCCTCAGAAATGTTCATTGAGTTCATTTAGTCCATGACTTTCGGGCTCCATCTGTCATGAGAGTCTCTCAGGGCAGGAGAGAGCCTGCATGTGTGATGTTGGATTGTTGCATGCTACATCAGTTTGTACCTGATGTACCTGGCATGGTCCATGCTCATGGTCTGCAGGTTGAAGATGTCAATCTCAAGGAAGTTGCTGGGTGTTCGTTGCTGAAGCCAGTTCTGGTTTCATCACCTCTGCATCTTGCTTGCTTTCATCAAAGTTCTTTCTCCATTAGTCTGGGTGACACTTACTGTAACTGTTGTTATGGCATATAGCAATCATAGTAGTAATGATATGCAATATTATGTAGCAATCAACATTGTACAATTTAATTCATTGGCTATTTTTACCCAGAATCAAATGCCCTTGAGGTACACATTGGACTTCCCCGTCTTTCCACGTTACCCACCAAGTGCACCCAGGTCCTTGAGCAAAAGCAGTCCCACAGATGGGTTTGCCTCTGCCCAAAGCAGGAGTAACCCAGACTGTCTTCTCTAACATATTGTTTATGTGCGCTACAGGAATTTTATCTCCTTCTACAGTATGTAAAAGTTTTGACTGGGCAGGGCCAGCTCAATTGGTAAACCCTCTAGTGTTAACTAACCAGGTGGCCTTTGCTAAATGTGTATCCCAATATTTGAGGGTCCAACCACCCATTGCTCTCAGCGTAGTCTTTAACAGTCCATTGTATAATTTGATTTTCCCAGAGGCTGGTGCACGACAGGGGATGTGATACACTCATTCAGTGTGGCTCTTTGGCCCAGGTGTCTGTGAGGTTGTTTCGGAAATGAGTCCTGTTGTCTGACTCAGTTCTCTCTGGGGTGCCATGTCACCACAGAACTTGCTTTCAAGGCCCAGGATAGTGTTCTGGGCAGTGGCATGGGGCACAGGATACGTTTCCAGCTATCCGGTGGTTGCTTCCACCATTGTAAGTACATGTGACTTGCCCTGGTGGGTGTGTGGGAGTGTGATGTAGTCAATATACCAGGCCTCTCCATACTTATATTGCAGCCATCATCCTCCATACCAGAGAGGCTTTAACCACCTGACTTGCTTGATTGCAGTGCATTTTTCACATTCATGGATAATCTGTGAAATGACATCCATGGTCAAGTCCACCCCTCAATCACAAGCCCATCTATATGTTGCATTTCTTCCTTGATGGCTTGAGGTGTCATGGGCCCGTCAAGCTATAAATAATTCACCCTCATGTTGCCAATCCAAGTCCACATGAGCCACTTCAATCTGAGCAGCCTGATCCACCTGCTGCTTGTTTTGATGTTCCTCAGTGGCCCAGCTCTTGGGTACATGGGCATCTACGTGACATACTTTCACGACCAGTTTCTTTAGCCAGGCAACAATATCTGAGCAATATAGGAGTTTCCTATTCGAGCCTGCTGTGTGATCAGTGCGACCCACTTACTCCATGTAGCATCAGTTGCATGCTGTGTAGAGGGGACCCTCCTCGTGATCATCCATCCCAGCATGGGCAGTCGGGGTGCCAAGAGGAGCTGTGCTTCAGTGCCAATCACCTTTGAAGCAGCTTGAACCCCTTCATAGGCTGCCAGTATCTCCTTTTCTGTTGGAGATCCTCTGTATCCCCGACTCCAAAACCCCAGGGGTCAGCCTCCAGTGTCCCCTGGTGCTTTCTGCCAGACACTCCAGGTAGGGCCATTCTCCCCAGCTGTGGCGTGGAGCACATTTTTTGCATCTGGTCTTGCGTGGAGTGGCCCAAGGGCTACTGCATGAACTATTTCCTGTTTAATTTGTTGAAAGGCTTGTCATTGCTCTGGGCCCCATTTGAAATCATTCTTCTTCCAGGTTCTGTGATAGAGAAGGCTAACAATTAGACTGTAATTTGGAATATGCATCCTCCAAAATCCCACACCACCTAAGAAAGCTTTTGTTTCCTTTTGCGTGTTGGTGGAGACATAGCTGCTATTTTGTTAATCACATCTACTGGGATCTGATGGTGTCCATCCTGGCATTTTATTCCTAAAAACTGGATCTCCTGTCTGGGTCCCTTGACCTTGCTTTGTTTTATGGCAAAACCAGCTTTCAGAAGGATTTGGATTATTTTCTTCCCTTTCTCAGAAACTTCTTCTGCTGACTTGCCCCATATGATGATGTCATCGATGTATTACAGGTGCTCTGGAACTTCACCCCGTTCCAGTGCAGTCTGGATCAGCCCATGACAAATGGCAGGGCTGTGTTTCCACCTCTGGGTCAGTCGGTTCCAGGTGTACTGGACGCCCCTCCAAGTGAAAGCAAACTGTGGCCTGCACTCTGCTGCCAAAGGGATTGAGAAAAACATGCTAGTGATATCAGTTGTGGCGTACCACTTGGCTGCCTTCGACTCCGACTCCAGTTCATATTGAAGTTCCAGCATGTCTGGCACGGCACTCATAGGTGGCATGACTTCATTCAGGCCACAGTAGTTTACTGCCAGTCTCCACTCTCCATTGGACTTCCACACTGGCCATATGGAACTGTTGAAGGGTGAGTGAGTTCTGTTGATCACTCCTTGGCAATCCAGCTGATGAATCATCTTATGGATGGGAATTGGGGAGTCTCAGTTGGTGTGGTATTGCCATTGGTGCACCATTGTGGTAGTGATTGGCACCTGTTGTTCTTTGACCCTCAGCAACCCCACAACAGAAGGGTCCTCCGAGAGACCAGGCAAGGTAGACAGCTGTTTAATTTCCTCTGACTCCAAGGAGCTATACCAAAAGCCCACTGGTACCTTTTGGGCCCTTGAAATACCCTCTCCAGAGGTAGTCTATGCCCAGGATGCATGGAGCCTCTGGATCAGTCACAATGGGGTGCTTTTCCCAGTCATTCCCAGTTAGACTCACTTCAGCTTCCAATACAGTTAACTGTTGGGAACCCCTTGTCACTCCAGAAATACAGATGGGTTCTGCCCCTTCATGGATTGATGGCATTAGGGTACACTGTCCACTGGTGTCTACTAGAGCCTTGTACTCCTGGGGGTCTGATGTGCCAGGCCACTGAATCCACACAGTCCAGTAAACCCGGTTGTCCCTTTCCTCCACCTGGCTGGAGGCAGGGCCCCTCTAGTCCCGGTCATAGTATTCGTTATTGATGAGTGGATTTGTGTGGCACACATGGGTTTGAATCTCATCCTTGTTACTCACTTCTTGTAAACACAAATCAGAAGTTCCTTCCATAAGATCATAAGGTCAGCCCTCCTACTCTGGGGAGCTGCCTACTGGAAACTGGAGCAGCAATTTTCCTGGAAGAACTCCAATTTAATTTTTTTTTTCCTGCAGTTCATGTACTCGTGTCTCTAGGATTGAGGTAGGTTTTCCATCCCACTTCCTCATGTCCTCTCCATGGTTACACAGGTAAAACCACAGAGTGCCTCATGGTGTGTACACTCTATATCCTCTGTCTTGAATAGAGGAACACTTACTCCTAACGGCTGAGATACTGGTCTGTACAAGTGGGGAATTGGATATATCCTCTTTGAGTTGCTGGACCTCTCAGGACAGTTTCTCAGCCAAGTTTTCAGATTTTTCGGACAGTCTTTCCTCATACCTCACATGAATCACCTCCAGAGGCTAAGGGCTTGTGTCCCTTTCCCAATCGCCTTATCAATGACCCCTTCCCATGACAGGGATCCCAGCTGCTTGGCCTCCCTGGCCTCTAATTCCAGGCTACTGGCTCCATTATCCCAGCATCAGAACAACCAGGTGACAAGTTGCTCGCCTAATCAACAACTGAAATCTTTTTGCATATCTCGCAGGTCACTCAGGGACAGGGATTGGGTTGTTATCTCTGATTCTGTCTCTTCCTCCTACTCTTGTGATGACCCTGTTTCATCATCCTTTACTAAATGAATTGACTTTCATGTCCATTTCTTCTAATGTATAGGGCAATTGATACCAGTATGGGTTGGTTCTCTGGTTCAGCTGCAGTGCTTATCACCAGGGTTTGAGTAGCCACAGTTCATGTCGTGGGGGTTGGAGTAACCACAGTGCCTGTCGCAGAGGTTTGAGTAACCATAGTGCCTGTCACAGGGGTTGGAGTAGCCACAGTACCTGTTGCATGGGTTGATCTCTAGGTGGTATTCTTAAATATGACTTTACAAGATGTCAGAGTAATTAGTTATAAGGTAGTTAAAGCTCATGTTCTCAACTCTTGAGCTGTCTCATCATGAAACATAAATTCTTTGGGGAAGAATTTGTATATGTATACATGTTTGTAAATATTTAGTACACCAGCACTAGATCTACAGAAATTCTGCTATGTTATTCAGAACCTGATTTTTAAAGCATTTTTAATAGTCTGGATCACAAATTAAGCGGATGGCATGGGAAACACATAACCTGATACATTTAGGGATGGTAAACACTTGCTTTTCAAACAGTTGTCTACTTCTCATCTCTTCTCCCCACTTCATCTCTTTTTTTTGTCCAGAGCCTTTCCCAGATAATAAGCAGTTCACTTGCCTATCCAGTTAGCCTTTGTTTCACATGCTAAAAATGAGAACTCTTTTATGTACTCTGTTTTCCCAGAAATGTGGTAAGGGCCACTAGAAAACTTACTCTTCCTGCATTTATTTGTGTTTAAATTGTTTTGAAGGGGTTTTTTTTTCCATTTTATTGTGAATCTGACAAACAGCAATATTTAAGTTGCTGTATACTTAACATTGTTTCTCCCTAGCCTAAGCATTTGCTGTTTCATAGACTGAGCTCCTTGATTGCAAAGAGGCCTTCACTGTAGCTTTAGAAAGCACTTAGTTCATCTCGATGCTACCTAGTGTGTTTAAAAAGCGTTAACACTCATTGAGTAGCTTTCTCATCTCTTCAGTTTTGAGCATTTATGGTCCGAGTCCATTTATACACTGAGTCTGCATAACTGGTTTAACTGGAAATAACATGACTGTTTTGGTTTTCCTGTATGAGATACTATCAGTGAAGGTTGGTCTGGGACTATTAAAAGGGACTATTAAAACACTGCCCAAGGAAGAGGAAGTAAAAAAATTCTAGTTCCTTTTTTTTTAAGGCAGTTTTGTAAGAAGGATAGTGAGTTTTGGTATTTTGTATGGGTTTGTTAAGGGCTCTGTACGTGTTTGTGTTTATGTGTGTGTGTCTTCATATCCTCTGAAGAGGATACTACTTTTGCCTCTTTCAAACATGTCAAATATGGCTCCCTTTTTACTAAATGCTTAAGTTTGTCTCCCACCCTCACATTTAAATGTAGCACAAATGAGACTTTGGATTCCTTTGTAAAGTAGTTTGACTTGAACATATACAGGCTTGAACTTTGCATAGTGAGTTGTGTAGCCCTTAGTAAAGATTTTTGAACTTCCTTGGGTTGCTATAGCTGCTCCAAAGAAGAGTTGCAAAACCCACAAATGTGTTATTCCTAATCCAAAAACACCAACCAAACAACAACAACAACAAAAAACCAACGAACTTGCTACACTGAAAAAATAAATAAGTAGCTAGTCACTAGTTGTGTAGTTTTCTTTCTTGATGGGAAGGTCTGCAGGGAAGTTTAGGGAGAGAGGCAAGGATGTGGCACTTCTAATATACTCTTTAGCTATTGAATTCTTATTCTTCAACAGCCAAATTAACTACTGCTTTCAAATATTGTTATCATTACAACATTTTGTCTAATTACTTACATTAGGTCATACTTCTCCACTATAATGGAAGGATTCATCTGCCATCATTAGGAGGATATGACAAGTTACTGGAAAGCAGCAGATGGAGCTCATGTGTTGTGGCAACAGCATGCAAACCTGGTGTTCAAAGGCTCTTTGGTGCCTACAGTATGTCTGCAAGGCAGTCACGTGTGACTGCAGCATATATAGCTGTACCAAAGGTGGCAGTGATCTAAATTTGTTGATACCAATAAGAGAGAAGAATTAGCAGTCATAGGTTTGGGTGTGTGGGGCTTGCATGAAGCATAGGTAGCTAGCCTGTGCTGAAGCCCTCAGTACTGACACTGCTGCTGCTACCAGCTTTAAACAGATTAAAGCTAGCAAGGTTTTTCCTACTCTCTGTGCTATCACACTTCTGATCAGACTGCAGGCATATGCAATGCACTGTGTGTGTGCACAAACATATGCATGACCTGTGTCACTTCCAAGAGCTCCACTGCCTAGTTGACTTTCAGACTTGCTACCATGGTAATGTTATGATAATTACAGAGTTGAAAACGCTGGCAAGCATTCTGGGCATTTTGATTTCTGCTCCTTTATAATACGTCTTTAGACAGTTATTCATCTAGCCTTACTACTTTCAGAATTTCTTGCAGATCATTTTGTGAGATAATGGTGGATCTCTTAAATAGTTTTAAAGGTTCCCAGGTGGGTGTCTTAAATAAATTTTAAAAGGATCATTAAATCATTTACTTATTAACTGGTGTGAGGGAGAAAATACTGAAAGTAGACAGAATGTTCTGGATTGCACTGATGGATAAAGGGACCATCAAAAGACTAAAACCATTAATGGATTACAGATAAAGTCCATGAAAGACCAGTAGATGCTGCTGTATGCAATGGAATAAAAAAGACAGGGAATAGATGGAGTAAAGGAGATATGGACTAAAATTCCTGACAGGAACAAAATGAGGTCACTGTTGCAGCAGCAGCAGTAGAGCCCTGGGGGAGGAAGGCAGGTGTGCAGACAGCAAGGCTTCTGCTGGAGCACCAATCTCCAAGGGAATTGTGCCCTGGGCAACTTGGGGATAAGCAACACCAGGTGCATTGGAGCCCTGCAATACAGTGACAGTGAGTATCTAATCCACCTAATGTAGGACCTTCTTTCTACACTGATTTTTTTTCAGCGAACTAGGGCTTTAACACAAAGTGATTCCACCCTCTTCAGTGTGTCCCTGTCACTGAGGGCACAGAGATCCAGAAAGGAGTACCCCCATCTGCTCAGAATCCAGGTTAACTGAGGTGGCGATGGCAGCACCTCCTTTTGCCTTGTGCTCTGCATGAATGGGACTGGCATCCTATCACCAGAAGATTGATCAAACTTCCAGACCATGGGCATCTTTGGTGAGAGCATTTCCTCTGAAACCAAAAATGCAAAAGGCAGAAAAAAAAATGAGACTGAATGGAAATTTGATCTGTCCTTGTGATTGGGACATTTCACTGAGTATGAAGATGGGAAGGAATGAATCTTTTTTTTTTTTTTTCTCCAAAGACTACTGTCTTTTGCTAGGCAAAAGAAGGCTGTGTTCACTTCGCACAGAGGTGAGTCTGGAAGCCCAATTCTGCCTGTACCAGCTGATGAGGGATGGCGATTGCTCTTGAAAAGAAAACAGCGCAATTTGTCGGTTAGAGCACGCTATGCAATAACTGAGATCAAGGTTCCTCAGTCCTCTTCAGAGAAGAATTTTTTTTCTGGGTTGGGCTCTAGATGTCATTCTCTGCTTTGGCTTTCTGCAGGTCTTAGGCAGAATTATGACACGTTCTCATCCAAACTGTGCTTGCAGGGGAACTACAGGTGGGATGTGGCCAGTCCTCCAAGGCAGGGGATATCTCACCTTGTCACTCTGCTCAGGCCAGGTTAGTAATGCAGTAGATTAGTAGATATGGCAGCTATTTGTTTTGAAACATTTTATTGTGCCATATAAAAAGAAAGGATAGCACATAGAGAAACTTATCCCTGAGCACCAGCTCAGGATGTTGTAACTGAATTATCTTTAGCCTTTTCAACCTAGTTGTTATTGAGGGCTTGTCTTTAATGCAGCATGATGAACATAACAGGAATTTGAGGCACAACAAAATGCAGACATTAAATGAACCACCATCCATAGTGGTTCACACATCTTACTCTCAGGAATCACATTCAGAAATGGCATCGAAGCAGATGAAAACTTCAGCACCAACTAAATGCTTTCTCCTCTGACACTCTAGGTCTTCTAAGTGAGACTATTATATAGATAATGAATGAAAGAGCTTTTCTGGGACATTGCATGTGAACAACACTTTGAGCTGGCTCACTGTAACTTGGCTTCCTTTCTTGGCTTCTCCTGCATTAGCTATTTTTCCTAATTTCCCTCAGTAGAGTCAGTGGAACGGGTGTGCCACACATAGTTAAGTACTTCTGCCAATGCTAGCAAGAATGCAAGTACACCACTAAAAATCAAAGTTGTGGGTAATACCATCACCATAAAGATACCATAACCATCTTCACTGATACTGCATGTCTGCAGGTGGTGTAATGGTAATGTGTTCAAATGGTTTCACATATCTAACAAACGTAGGAGCCACCTCCGAGGGACAAAACTCGGCTTTGACTTTTTCTCTGAGTCACCTCCAAAGACTTGCATTTGACTGAAGAAAATTCTAAATCAAGATTTATTTAACAGGAAAGTCAAGGTGGTAAAAAAAGAAGGTCATGTGTAACAGCAGCACAAATGTTAGCTGAAAAGTTATTAGTTTATAAGCACTGAAGAGATAATGGACATGTCAGTCTTCTCTCTTGCCTACTCACTATGGAAAAGAATTATCCAGTGCCCTTTCTGAATCACAGAAAGAAGTTAACTAGAACAGGCACTCTGGGAACCTGTTCTGGTGTGTAACTACTCACACGGTGAAAAAATTATTTCCTCGTATTGAGTCAAATAGTCTGTCCTTCCTTCATAGTAATATAACATGATGTAGTCTTCCTTTTTGTCACAGAGACAGAAATTATATAATACACTTAGTTTGTGCAACTCTGCCACATTTTTCCCTTGTCTCCACCCTCAACTTTAATGTTCTAATTAGCAGAACACTTTGGTAGGTATGGAGAAGCACAAACCTAAGTGATGGCTTTGACTTTGATCAGATTAGGAGCTTCAAGAACACACGCAGGACCTTCACAAGTCTAATTACACAGTTCAACATGCGATAGGAAAAGTTTGTTCCCAATGTAAGCCTCACAGTCATTAATTCTGACATGAACTGTGAATCTATTCTGTATTAATTCTAATTCTGGTTAGTGTAACAGCAAATAACATCTCATTTATGAAAAATGTGTCAGATTTTTTTAATTAATTTTTATCCAACTAAGCTCTTTGTTTCCTTTGTACCTTTGTACCTTTAAGAAGGTAGGCAGACTGCTTATGATTTGATTCAGAATGTAGTTTCCTCTCCTGAGTTTAAATTGCTTACTACCATATCTTCAGTGGAAGCTGCTTTGTTTCTTGTCTTATGAAAGTTTGATGGGTGACACCTAGCTGACCTCCTGACACTGACTGTTGTAGGCATGTTTCTGTCTGCTCTGCCATTTTTGAGCTAGGACATGTCTAGTGGCCAGAGCACAGAGCATTGCAAAAAGCCCTCAGCTGCTGCCAAGTAATTCTGTCCCAGAAAGGACATAACCCTGTCATCCTTGCTCTGATCCTGAGCTAAGGAGCCTTGCTGCAAGGGCTAATGAGATTAGGTATGGCAGCCTACTGACACGGGCTTCCAGATTCAACCTAATATTTTATTTGCAGTTCTGAGGCACCTTACCTGGATGTACCAGACCAGCTTTTGGGCTTCACCATTGCAGTGCCTCACCTGGCACATAAAGGAGAATTATGCACTTTCACGTGTAGAAGTAATTAAAAATCTATTCCTTGAAATTCCACTTCTGAGTCCTTGCTGCTGAAGTTAATTTTTCTCTTTTGCTTGCTGTTGGGCATAGCTAGTATTTTTTGCTTGGCTCAGAAGATGAGGGCTATGCAGCTATCTGTTCCTGGGTGCCAGTCCAGGGAAGACATCCTATCCAAATGCACAGTAAAGGTCTCAAAGCTGCATGCAGATGGGGCCAGCCGTATCCATAGTGTGTACAGGGAGTGTCCTCAGACAGCACAGCTAATCCCACAAGGCTCTCCCAGCACTTGCCCTGCTCCTGACTTCTGTGACCTCACTAGGCAGCCTTTAGAAGGGAGCCCTCACACATCCTTGCTGCTGATCCCCATGTTCCTCTAAGTGCAATCACTGGGAGCTGATTACTCCCAAATCCCCATTGCAAAGCTTCCATTTTGGGACTAAGTTGAAATACGAAGGTGTGCAGCCTTGCCCCCTCCCTGTCCTCTCTGTTCTACTGCAGCTCTGTGCAATAGGAGCCACAGATAATTGCTCTGGTTGCAAAAAAGCTGTTTATCTGAGAACTTGGTGCTGTACTGAAGAAGGTGCTCAGTACCTTCTCCATACCAGACAGTGCCACAGTGCTGTGACTGCACTGCACAGACTGTGCTGCACTTGGAGCTGGCTCACTTATTCAGGTCAAGCTGCCTTTATGCTGCTCTTTGGGCTGCTTTTGTCCAATTCCTGTCCAATACAAAATGTGTAAATAGCCCTGGGAGAACCCAGGATCTCAACCCTGCTGAAGTGTTTCCACCACTAGGCCACTCTCTTTTTCTTTTTCATTCTCTTTTTCTCTATTCATTTCCATGGGAATATTAGCCTGTGGTGGAGGAAGGAAGGAAAGTTTAACAAGATACTAGAGAATAACTTTACCCAACGTGTCTCTTAGTGTAAATGTGAGAAGGTTTTTGACTGGGAATTGGGACCTCAGGGCCTACAAGTCATATCTTACCATCTGGGGCAATGTCATACCCCTTAATTGACTCAGCACCCAAATACTTTCCATGTCTATCTACAGGTTAGAGGATGCCGAAGTAAAGTGCAAAAGACTAAGTTTAGGGATTCAAGGAACTGAAACAAACAGATTTTCAGGTGCCTTCAGGAGTGACAGTTGTTTTCTGAAGTTTAAGCATGTACAGTACCAGTTTAGGCCGTCTAAACTCTGGTGTTTCTGGTTGGGCAGCTCTTGGTATGACCCTGACAGAAAAATTAGCTTTGTGGGTTGCCCTTCGTGCTCTCACCACTCACTTGTAGGGAGCATGACCCCTGTCCCTTAAATTGCCCTGTTTGGACCAAGGCTTTACAATGCCCGTTTTGGAGGTGCCTTACAGAAAGCTGTTGCAAGGCATGCTTATGAATACCTGGAGGCCTCATTGTTTTCAGGGAAAGGCATATATGTAACTACAAATACTGAACAAACAAACAAACAAAAAACCCTAACCAGACTGTAAAACACTAATTTATAGAAAACACAGAAAGAGGGCAAATATTTTGCTCAGACTTAAGCAATACTTCATGGTTAAAACTGGGGATATTTCTTAGTGCTAGCAGCAGATAAGGAATAAATCAGCCTACATTTGACCCAGGCTTATCAGCAGTTGTTACTGGATAATCAATTCAAACATTACCTTGTTAGTAAACAGAAATATTCTCGTCACCCTCTAGTGCATTCTAAGCCAGATATTACTCAGATAACATTTACCATTTTGCAATATTGTATTGACATGAGAAACAGATTTTTTTTTTTTTTTTGCATAACTGCAAACTGGTGCTGCATTCTGCTTTTTCCGATAACTTCAGAGTAATGATAATAAATTCTTTTTCAGCATAACTTAACTGATGCAGAACTGACCTTGGAACATTTCTTTATTTATTGTAGTTGATTTTCTTTGTTTTTTACCAGCAGAGTATTTATCTTAAAAAGGTCTTCAGGCAGATTATGAGACTTTTTCAACAGTGTCTCTCAGAAGCCCTGTTTTCCTGCAGAGGGTGGTTCTTTCAGACTTCTTCACCCTGTATTTCACATGTAAGAACAGGGCCCTCAGCTATGAAATCAACCTGATGTATATTCAAAATTGTCAAGCTGCAGCAGTTTCTTGCTGTAATAATATTGTGCGCTTGCCTTCATAAACTTTATAAAATTGTGACACGACCAACAGAAATTATCTGTTTAAATAAATACATTTAAAAAAGGGAATAGGTGACTAACCCTATACATAGTTTTCACCACTTTCTCATCTACATTGCTATATAAACATCTGATTTTCTGCAATCATATAAACAATTATATTTTAATAATACTAGATGATGCTGACTTGTTAAAATTTCAAGTTAATTAACAAGTTAGCTCAACATATGGCCAGTAAATGTCATAATTCCTCTAGCTTAAGATTTCTGATTTTTGTCTAGCTTAAACCAGAACATGCAGGACAGTATGAAAAGTTTCTACAGCAGCCCTTTGAACCAGTAAAACATTCAAGTGGAGTCAGCAGGATGGGGGAAACTCAAGCCTGTTCTTATTTTGTGGCTTGTTTACCAGGCTGCCTGTACTGACTGGAAAATTCATTGTACATTAACTTTAGATTCTGCTTTTCCTGCTGAAGAGTGAGTGTGGACTGTGTGGCCGAGATGTTACTTTTTATATGCTCTGTCCTATACACATTAAATACAGTGACTGTTTTTAATGATGGTGTTTCTGATGTTTCTTTCCTTACTGTCTGTTTATTACAATTTAGGGGGGAGGGTGTTTTGTTTTGTTAACATTGTGCTGTTGGAGCAGCAGCAGATAAAACAAGTTGCAGCAATAAGCACTCTTCAGAAAACCACTTTATCTTTGAAATTGTTTTTCTATGGTTACTTTGTAGTTCTAGTGTTTTTCCCTCATTTACTACTTTATCATTACACTTTGTGTGCTAGAAGTACAGAATACTCAGTTCTGCATCTGTGAATAGAAATTACCTAATTAAAAACCAGGCAGCAGCATATCCCGTCTACAAACTCATGGCTGCTCTAGCTCCCTGATTTCCCAGCAGAAGTCTGTGTGCATTTGCTATTCAGAAACTCCAGTCGTGGCAGGTTTGCTGTGACACAGCTTCTCTGTGTGGCCCTTCAGGCAGTGGCCATTCAGTACAAGTGCAGTAGTTTCTCATGTGCTGTTTTGATCGGTTTGTGCACGCAAGACATTTGCCCAGGTTTTCTAGGCACCTGCAGCTTACACTCCAACCAGACAGCCTGGTTGTTCTCCCATCCAGAAGACCAAAACCCACTATTTCTCCTAGACATAGCTTCCAAGCAAGAAAAATCACACATGCAAAGAAATTCAAAATGTGGTAGACCTAGATACACTCTTCTGTTCGCTGCTTACTTAGGTGGGTAAAAAACTTCAAGCAGCAGCATTACTTTTCTCGCTTTTAAAATATTTTCCCTTTGACCTAAGATCTGTTTACAGGAAAATCTACCTCAAGCAACTTTTTCCATAGATAGGACCTTTCCCTTGCCAACACGGCACAGCTGTACTACCTGACTTTGTGCATGTGAGCAGCCTGAAGTGGAACCGGTTATTTTAAATGGAGGATGTGAGTAAGTGCTTTGCTGGACTGCAGCCAGGACACTTGGAGCATTTCAGAACTTAGCCCTTCTTCTCTTTGGTTTGATACTTTGTCAAATTAAAAATGTGCCAGTTGTGCATCCAGTTTGTAGTACAATTGAATTGCTCCATAAGAAGCATCCAATAGTTTTCTCACATATTCAAGGGAGTTTTTCAAGGGCTGATTAAGAACTCGTTGTGAAAGCAGGTCTAATTTTCAAATGAGAGTTTTAAACAAGTAAGTTTCATGTGCTTTAGACCACTCGTAGTCATCTTAAACATACTGTGATCAGTTTGTTTTTAGAGGTGGGGAAAAAATATCTTTCTTCCTGCTAGCAAAACTTGCTCTCCTATTTTTAGACAAAGTATATATAATTACATAACCATCTGTGGTATTTTGGCATTGGCAAAATATTATCAACCAGGATTCCCTGAAGCATTGGGGTCCTCTGCTTGCAGAGTGCTTGGAATGCGGCCGCCTCTAAGTCAGATTGCATGACTCTGTAGGTAGAAAGACCTGAAAACAAATAAAACTTGGAATTAGTCATGCATACTTGCTTTGGAGGATCAAGAGAGCAAATAAGGTTGATAGCCCTCAAAATACTTATTTTTGTAGTCATCTACTTTTCATTTCCCAGCAGGTTTGAAAAAGAAATATAGGGCAAAACCTTTCTCTTCCTCACTGTGGCTAGAAAAATTTGTTAGATGCCTGACAAAAGCTGGAGCAATTCTTCCAGTGCCATTACTCAAAACCTCTGACTTTTGTTTAGCTTTCATTTCAGGTTATGTTAATGGGCACTGGTAGAGGAATTTTCACCATTTGAAACAGAGTTGCAAGTCAGAACAAAATATCTGTGCTTAAGTAAGATGTTCATATGGTTTGACATTAAAACCAAAATAAATATGATGAACTAGAGAGACCAACATGTATTTATGTAGAAGCTTTGTTCTTATGATGTAAAAAGTGGCTAATGCTTATCTCTGATTTACTGAATGGAAACTTGCAAGTAGATATTATATACTGTTAAGGCTGGCAAATAGGGTTGGACTTTTTGGCATCTCTTTCTCATATACTTGCCAAGCTGGACAACTTCCGCCATAACTGTTGCCTTTTTGGAAAATACTTAAACTATTTCTTGGAAAGTGGCTGAAGGTCAGGCAGAGTTTGTTCTGGGGTTTACAGCATTTATTATTGCATAAGAAGGTTGCGTCCTGCTTCTCATGAAGGTCTGGCTAAAGACTACTAATGTGATGGAGGCACGCTTCCTGACAAAAAAGAAGCCCTACTGGAGATGGTGAAAGGCAGTACTGTATACAGGTCTCTGTACCTGCTATGCTTCCATATTTACATTTGGGAAATATGTACTCTAGAATGGTCTTTAAAATCCTTCCAGTATATCCAAACTGCAGCAATTTTGCAAGGGGTCAAGATGAGGTTTCTGATAATGTAGCTTTGAGATCATCCTACTCAGTAGCAGGAATCCTCAAGAGTACAACCAAAAGGTGACAGAAGACAGTAATAGAAGCACTAAGGATACAAGCACAAGGGAGTGGGTAACGGGAGGCTAGGAGTGGAAGCACAAATCACAAATGGTCAGTTACTGGTCACTAAAGGAGGGTAACCTGGACAGCTGGGGAAACTGGTTGTAGGGCGTGAAAAGAACAAGGAATATGTATTCCACGTATAAAAATCTCATATATGGTAAAAATGCAGGCGATAACAGGGAGGTGTCAAAGATAGTCACAACTTCTAGAAGAATGGGAGCAAAGGAAGAAAAGAAAGAGAATTGCTACTACTGCTATGTAGCCACAGCAGGTTCCCCTCACCTTGGGTAGATAAAGAGGGCTGCATTTTGGCTTACTATTTAGCACATTTTGCATGTGTAAAGTGTCTTTACTATGTCACTGGGTAAAGTAAATTTGGACCCTACAGAGCAGTGTGAGAGTGTGCACATGTGTGTGTGCATTTTCCGCTCCAACCTGCCCACACAACGAAGTGATTGATACTGCAGCACTGAGCCGAATAAACTCAGATGCAACAACTCAAACGAATATGAGAATTTCAAACCTCCACTTCTTCCCCCAGTTTCTTTGGTCTACTCTTAAAAATCTCAGCCCATCAAAACATGAATAGTCCCAGCAAAGTTAAGGGAAAGGAGTGCTGCTTGCTGTCCCACTAGCACATTTGATGGAAGACAAATATCTCCCTTCCTCCGCACTTTTATTCTTGCTTTATGTGACCTTTGGATTTGTTCCTTGCTTGCTGTATTTGTACATTGCACAGAAGAGTGCAGTTTCAGTCCACTAAATTATAATTAATTTAATTGCTAGAGAAGTATCTGATTCAGAGAGTAATGGTGTTACTGTAGAGTAAATGAACTAATTAAGGAAGAAAATTATGAGGGTATGAACAGTATTTCTGTTTTATTTTTGTCTTTTAAGGTTAGGGTTTGTCTAATGCTGTATTTTTGTTTGGCATAGAATTAGAACATTTGTGGGTGGAAGAGAAACATTCCATACAATGATGTGTGGATGCTGTGGTATTCTTGGGCTTTGGCAAAATGTCTCAAAATTAATTGAAATTTTAGCTTAAGAAGTGCTGTGATTTGGATTGAAAACTGAAAGATAATAATTAGAAATGTACTGACTTGTACTTTCGAGTATTCTGGCAAAAATTAACTTTTTTGACATGGTTCTTTTCTGGCTTTTAAAAGCACACTAACTGCTCTCCTACAACATCACAGTGCAACTGATTAAAGTGCTGCAGTTCTGAAGTTGTCCCAATAATTCCACATTACGTTTACCCATGGTAGAAGTCCAAAGTAGCTTTTTACCTTTCTCTGAACTCAATCTGGAGAGGCAGTCAATAAACTGCCTAAAGTTCGTGGACAAAAGCCCAGGTTGCTACATTAACTCCAAATTATGTCATTAGCAGACTATAAACCTGTATCTCCAATCTATTAGAAAAGTATCACTGTGTATACGGCACTCAGCTGGAGGTCTCTCCCATGTCCTCTTAAAATTGTCATTGCTAACAGTAATGCAGAGAAAATGTGAATAAGCACAAATATGAAGGCAATGTGTAGCACAGATACTCAATTAAAAACAAAAAAATTACTTTGGTGCAGACCAGCTTCTGGGAAAATGACTGTTTTGTGAAGTATGCAAGCCAGGCCCTGTGAATGACAAAATCTGATATATTGTCACACATGCCATATGTTATGGCCTTGGTTCAGAACGTCCCCAGAGGCAAGTTTTGAGAAACAGATCATTGCAGTACTGGACAAATTTCCCTCTTTCCTGTTTCTCCTCAGCTCTCAGCAGACCCAAAATGACTTGCAGAAGGTGGTCAGATTTGGCAGTGGCTTTAGATTAAAAACAAAACCAAAACAAAAAAACCTCAACCAACAAAAAACGTTGCTGGGAAACATAAATGCTGGGGGGTTCATTTACATATATCTCAGAATTAATGGCTTTGTTACCAGAAGTTTCACTTTATGTTTTTAAACAGCATTAACATTTTAGTTAGAAATTATACATTTGCTTATAAATTCACAAATGTTAACTGCAAAGGTTCTAAAAACGGTCAACTGGCTAAAAATGGAGAGAAGGACTCTTTGAGTGAAACACAAATGGTTTCCTGGGTGAACACCTAAGAGAAAAAGCCCTCTGAGCGAGCTTATGTCACCAGTTTTAAGATTTTTATTTTATTCAAAATGTCCCAGCTTTGCTCTCAGTATCTTTATGCCAGACCAATATTGAAAATAAGCTCTGTCAAAACCTAAGGGGCCATGGATGGTCCCTGTGCAATGGTGACCTTTAGGATTTTCTGGGATTTTCTTTGCATGAGATAAACAAAAAACACAGCAGTGAAGCTAGATCAACAGTATTATCCCTTTCAAAAATTGAGCTTAGCCTCCACTTTCACAGTGCTGAATCATATTTATTAGTTACTTTTAGCAGTATAAGTATTCCATATGAAAAACATCTTTAAGGAATAATTTCATGTAATATCCCAGAGTGGAAGTTACTTCTCTTTCATCTCCTGTTTTTCCTTACCAGCTGACACCAATGTAGCCCTGAAACCAGTATGATTTCATAAAGGATTTCCAGAGAAACAATGACTTCTTCTATTCCCACAAATGTAACTAGGGAGCAAGAACCAATCTGCAATAAATAACATTTGTTATAGTTGAACTTAGCCTTTGACATCTAGCTGCATAAATGCATATTTCATCTGAAATATCTAAAAACATCAGGCTAATTATATTCCTATGAAAAGCAGCATGCCAAAATTAAAGAAAAGCCTGCTAGAAATTCAGGGCAGGTCTGCTTCCTCCACACCTTGCTCATTTTCTCCCTTGAATTTGTCTGTTGCAGACTCTTTCAATCTTTACACTATTCTCTGTAACAAGACCAGCATTAAACAAAGGGAGCGTACATAACTTCTTGATTGTAGAAGTGGAAATAAAACCTGTTTTTTCCTTTACTGTAATTTGGGTATAATTGCTGGGAAAATGTGGAGTTCAGGGATTCTAAACAGCCAGTAGCATTTGCCATTGGCTACATTATTGTATGAAGTGATCAATGCTGCAGGTGAAGGAAACTGGTCAGACATTCATTTGGGTCTTGTCAGTTCAGATTTAACTCAAAGAACTGTGCTAAAAAACAATAAGTGATTACTATATATCGCAAAGGAAATACCGGATGGAAGATTTCTGTTATAACCTTATTTTATATTCCAGACTGTTCTGATAAAATACCTTAAAGCTATTGGAGCATTCATAAAGATGAACTGCATGAGAATCTGGAGAATTTCCATCATAATTATAAATTACTTTTTAGCAATTCACCCGCATTGCCGTAGAAGCTGTTAAGTTTAATTTGATGTTAATACTTAGGAAGTGTTGCACTAAATCAGATCTGAGGCCTAATTAGTTGAGTGCACTGTCTCTTAGAGTGACTAGATTCAGATGCATTTGATAATTGTGCAAAAAGCAGGCTGCTAGGAAGAAATTTTTTCTACCACATTAAGTCTTCCCTTTTATCTCCAATAGCAAAAGTAACTGAACTCATGAAGTGAAGTTAAAATTTAAAGAGACACTGTTTGATGGTGGTCCTCTTATCTGCATGAAAGTCAGCTCTGTAAACCTGCCTAAATTCTTGGCTTCATCTCTGAACAAGAATGCTTACAAAGCTTTCTTCAATGAAGTTTAGTAATAGCTGGGTTGGCTCTAAAATGAGGAAAACCACACAAAGTACTCTAAGCCCTTTAAAATTCACAAAAGAAGGAAAATCTAAGTAATTGGCATAAACTGCTCTCACACAATATAGAAAACACAAATAATTCTTCATGCTAAATTTTCCTAGTGGAAAATCTGGGAAAAAAAACTCCACAACATCTTTTCTTTTTCCTTTGTTCATTAGAATAAAGAACATTTTTTATTTCATTTCAGGACTGAATGTACAATTTCATACCTATCCATCATTTAGTACTGACTGACCCCTTAAACATACTAGGAGACCAATCTTCAGGACTAAGTAAGAATGATTCCCAGAAACAGATTTACACATCTATATTCAGTGAAATGCATAATGAATTATTGTCTTTTAAATGTATGTGAATTAATATAATCATCCTCATGATCAGATGGTATTACGTAGCTGATGGGCACATCAGAGTCAATGGGTAGACTGCAGATGTTACAAACATACTTCTGAGGAGTGATCTGAATGCTACCACAAAAATAAAATTTACTTTTGGACAGACAATTACCCTGGTGGTTACATGTGCCTCGACAAAGCATGAGGCAGCTTGAATGCTACCAGCTGATCCCAGAGAAACTGTCCTTAGCCTGTTCAGTGTCACATTGTGTGAGTTAGGAGCAAGCATCCAGATACAGGTTTGTTCCCACGTCTCTTCTTCAAAGGGAATGCAGCTATCGCCAGCATTACAAGTGGTTTATGTCCATACAGTAGCCTTTACTAGCTGGTAGAATTTGGAAAGGTGAAGGTTATTTGTACAAGTCAAGTAGATAAGAGCTCCAGCTCCAAATGGAGCACGTGAAGCCAAAATGTGGCATTTGCTGGGCACCTCTGTAAGTCCCTGGGAGCAGCGGTGGCTGGCGGGGCAGAACAGGGGGGAGCTGGAGCAGGTAACCCTTTGGGCAGCTGGGGCCATGCTCAGGCCGGCCCTGTGAGCTGCGGTGCAGTCCATGCTCATCTCTCTTGCACATGCAGGAAACAGAAGCTGGTCCTGGCTGAAGGACGAACATGGGGAGATGCCTTGGCTTCTTGGTGACATATCAGTCGGATGCTTTGAGAGGGAAAAATGGCTTATTATCTGAGTAGGTGTCTTAAAAGAAACTCCTTATTTTTAATTAATTGTTTTCTTCAGTGAGCTAAAGTGAAAAATTAAAATCATTGTTGAAACAACAGAAATACTGTAGGTTGTTGAAATAATAGAAACTTGATGTAGCAAGTTCGATCATGTCAGTTGTGTTTCACTCACTATTTATCCTCCTCCTCACATTTGCTAGTTAGCCCATCTTACCTTCAGTTAAACCATAGGGCCAGCGGGCCACAGTCTGCAGGCTCTGACTCCTTCTTCTAATGCTGTAATTAGGTTACATGCAGCCATGAAACTACTAGCTTTAGCACAGCCCCAGCACAGTGTAATAAGCAAACAGTCATGGTTCAGAGCTTTATATACTAGTCTGCTTATATTCATGGAAACCAGTGTACTTAAAAATACATTAAATGTTTTAAGTAAGGTACAGAAAAAGAAAGAAAAGGATAAAAATATTTGATGTATAAAGCATTGAAGCCTTTGGTTCATTAACATGGTATAGCATTCCCATTATTTCTTTTCCATTTAGTTGGAGAGAGATTGCTATAAGGGAAAAAAAAATAACCATATGAAATCTTGTTCTTTTAGATATTATTAAAAATAACTAAAATTTCCCATTTGAAGTGAAAACTCAGTTAAGATGTGTTGGGCAGCTATTCTTAGAGATCTTGTGTTTATGCCTGGTCAGCATCAGTAAAGTACACATACATAAGAGTGGACAGCAAGACCCACAGCTTCTTCACCCATTGCCAACGCACTAGTAAGGCTGATGGTAGAGAAACTCAACTCGGCACACGATCTCACAAGTCCCACTAATTCCCACCAGGCTCTGTGCATGGCCCATGGCACTGCTTGTAGCTGCTGCTGTGGTCACCAGCCAGTCTGCAAAAGACCTGTTTTTAGCTGAGAAAGAGTGAGAGGCAAGGGTGAGTGGGTCTTGGAAGGGGCACCTTTGTGAGGAGCGGGTGTTGCTGCCTCGGTCCGGACAAACATCACCACCACCTCCAGAGCAGCCTTAAAGATCTCCTTGTTACCCATATTCATGTTGTGGCCAGCATGTGCACTCCCTGCCAAGCACCTCGAGTGGGTGTTTACCAGCTTGCATCAGGCATGGAGCTGTTGCACCAGGGCAGGCATTTGCTCTTGTTCTGCTGAGCCTGAGCTGTGATGTTTCTTCTGCCCAAAGCGAGCATGGAATATGTGGCTTGCTGACTGGGGCTAGCTGGTTCCTAATATCCTGACCCTGTCAGGGCTGTGCTGCCCAAGCAAAGGATGCAAAAATGCATGCGGAAGAAAGCTATGCAGCCCATGCTCCCATTTCTGGATGATGTCCTGAAATTAACTGAGCTGACCAATGTCTTCCTTTTCTGGCCACTGAGACCAGGAAGGTGCAGTGGTGTTGGGGTAGACGTGAATATCCTAGGAGACAGAGCAGCTGGAACCAGGGTATATTAAAATCAAAAGCTTCGGATCATTAGTTCTTCATCCATTCTATGTTTCTTACTAAGTATTTTCTAAATTACTGGAAGTGGATTGGAGGCCTGAACAACTTCATCCCTCCCTTTATTTATTGACCAGTGGGCTCTAAAATCTTGCACTTGTCTTTTGTCTGTTCTTCCCTTTTCTTTTGTTTAATATATTTGAAATAAATGTGGTTGTTGGTAACTACTAGACTGGAAAGGTTTCCCAAGAGGTTTGGCTTTCTGCAGCAGGATAAACTGCCTGCATAGCTGTGACACTCATGAGAGAAATTTGTGCCATTTTTCTTGAGTGTATCTGAGATTTTCCAAGATGTCCTGCAGCAATGGCTGAGCTGTTAGGAAACACTTCCTAACATTAAACCTGGAGCCCCCACCAGGATTTAGGGTCTCTGTTTCCTGCCCTGACTTCCATGGACCAGGAAACAAGATCTTCCCCTGCCCCTTTGCAGCTGCCTTTTGTATACTTCAGGAGTGTTGTCATGTTCCCCTCATGTTAAATTAAGCAGTCCTGCTTCTTGCAGTCTTTCTTTTCTAAGAGCATTTTCTAGACCTCTGGCTATTCTCATTGCTCTCTTCTGGACTCCCTCCAGCTTCTCCCCATCTTGCAGGAAGTGCCTTGCCCAAAACTGGATACAGCAGTTCAGCTGAGGTTTTGCAAACGCTGGCTGGAGTGGAACGAGTACTGTACGAACCCTGTAGGTTATGTCTCTGTTTATGTATTCCAGTACAGTGTTTGCTTTTCTAGCAACAGCAGCAGAATAACTCCTGCTAACTTCAGATCCACTATGACCCCCAGATCCTTTTGTATGGAAGTACTACTCAAAATTTGTGTGTCTGTCTAAGCATTAGGTGACATTGTCTGCATGTGGCACCTTCTTATTGAACAACACCTGCTTACAAAGAAAAAAAATTGATTTGTCAAGGCAATTTTAAGTGTTCATGGTGTTTACCAGTGCCACCACCGGTATCTCTAGCTCAGTGCCTAAAATTCAACAATGTTACTTTCTAGTTCAATATTCTAGTTACTGAAAATGTTGATTTGCACAAAGCCCAAGGCAGGACTTAATCTATGACTGTGTTTTTGTAGTAAACAGCTGAGAACTTTTCTGGTATGGTTCCACAATTTTGGTCCCACCCAACAGTATTTTATCCTGACCTGGTTTGCCTAGTTTGATTATAAAAAAGATCACATCAGCCAATGTCAAAAACCATAATGAAAGGCAAGATTTATGGCTTCTGTTTTTTATTCACAAGCCTTTTCCTTATTGTAGAGGAAATGAGATTGGTTAGATGCGATTTTGTCCTCGGTGAATCCTTGTTGACTGTTAAAAAATTGCTTGTATAATATCAGTAGATCCCTTAGTTTCAAACTTTCAAACTTTTAGTATTTCTTCTTAAAACTTTCGTGGATCAGTTAATTTAATTGGCTAAGGCAAACTTCTCTTAGCTTGCACAGGTTAAGGTACGGGCCTCTGCTCAATACCCTGCAGTGCAGAGCAGGATTTGAAAACTTCTGTTGCAAGGCGTTGCTGACTCTAGAGGAGGATCAGCCTATCCAACTGATTTTAAGGAACAGATTTCTGAATTTAGGATAAAAAAAAAAATAATCCCAAAGCCAAATCCCATACCTCAGGGCCAGCAAGCAACTCACCCAGAGAGAATAACAAAGGCATAGAAAGACTTCTTTAATTAGTCAGTGTAATTACTCTCAGTTTTGACTACCAGTAGTGATTATTATTACTAAAAGATATGATTGGATTTTTTTGCAATGATGTCTTCAAAATCTGTGAATATCTTAAACTTTTTGGGCAGTCAGGGAATAGCATACATTAAGAGTAGTAAGCAACAAAAATGGATACAACAACGTGTAGATGTTCCTCATAAATAAGTCAGGGCTGAACATACAGGGAGGAGGAAGAACTAATGATGATCCTAGAAAATGTTACTGCTAGAATAAAGGAACGTAATTCATTGAAAACCTGTGGGCTGAGGCAAGTACTGTTAGCTACAGCAAATATTTCATAATTGTAGAGGTCAGAAGTATCAGCAATCAGTTTTTTGAATCACTGCAGTAACAGTGTGTAGAAAGGAATAATGACAACCTGCTGTATGCATCTTTCATACTTGCATGGATCAGATCACCATGTGTTTAGTGTTTCACAGTCACTAAAGTGTCCCTGCAGCACTGCTGTGAAGGCTGAAGGTAGTGTTTTATAGAGGAGTTGTAGCAAAAATGGGCCATGAAGTGGGGTGAAGCAGGGAGAGGTGGGGGTTACATTTTTGGAGTGCCAAAAAGTACGTTCCAACATGGAACCTGTAGGTGATTGCTTTTCTTCTTTTTTGTTATTTTCTTTTTCTTTTAGATCTGACACAGAGTGACTTGCCTTAGTTTGCATAAAAATCAGTAAATTTGACCAGTTTCCCACATTTTTTTAGTGTCATGCTCTGGTCCTTGGGCTATTTTTAATGCAAATTTTTAACTTGTCCCCAAAGAACTCTGCAGCCTCTCACATTAGAGTGCCTAATAATCAGTATTATCTCCACTTACATCTGTAAGGTGCAGAAAAGTTAAAGCTGAATTTTCAAAAGCAACTTTTTCTGCTGATGTATCAGGAATCATAGAATCATAGAATCGTAGAATCATAGGATCTTAGAATGGTTTGGGTTGGAACAACATGAACCAGAGCTCATCTTCTACAAGCTCCTACTTGTAGAATCTTAGAATCATAGAATGGTTTGGGTTGGAAGGGACCTCAAAGATCATCTAGTTCCAACCCCCCTGCCATGGGCAGGGACACCCTCCACTAGACCACGTTGCCCAAAGCCCCATCCAGCCTGGCCTTGAACACTTCCAGGGACGGGGCCTCCACAACCTCTCTGGGCAACCTGTTCCAGTGCCTCACCACCCTCACAGTAAAGAATTTCTTCCTAACATCTAATCTAAATCTCCCCTCTTTTAGTTTAAACCCATTACCCCTTGTTCCATCACTACACTCCCTGATAAACAGTCCCTCTCCAGCTTTCCTGTAGGCCCCTTTAGGTACTGGAAAGCCGCAATTAGGTCTCCCCGGAGCCTTCTTTTCTCCAGGCTGCACAACCCCAACTCTCTCAGCCTGTCTTCATTATGCCCTAGTAAAAGAAGTCTAAACCACAGTTAATCAGTTGTCAGGCAATTTTTGGACAGGGAATAATTTTGGACTGATTTAGGGATTATGGCCCAGGGAAGGAGTTGTAACACAGGTTCCTTGAAAACTCATCTTTCCCCAACTGCTTTACTGAGCTTTGCACTGCTCTAAAGTGTTTGAGAAGCAAAGACAACCTGGGATTGGCATCAGGAATGGATCTTTGTTCTGCTGGGCCACAAGAAAGGCATAAGGAGGGTCACAACTCTCTTCTCTTGTAGTAATTCCTGCCTGGGTCCTGCTGCAAAGTCAATACCCCTTTGTCTTACACTCCCACCTATTGTATTTGTAAACACCAATCTCAGAAACAGCAAATGAAGTGATGTATTATGATGAAAACAGACAACATCTTGTTTGCCAATAGTGCAGTAATGTTATATCCAACGGCAGGTAAAGTTTGTTCCTACTTCTGAAAATCATGCAACATTTTTATTTCAGACTGGTATATGTGAACCCATTTCAGAAAGCTGGGCTTCCTCCTGTCTTTCGGAATCATGCACGAAGCACTGAACCTGCTCCTGCACACCCCATGACCAGACCATCCTGACAACCATAAACTCTCTCGATGCCTTTAAGTCACTGGATTTTCAATGATGGTAGAATATTTACCTGTTTTCTTGTTGTTTGGGGTTTTTTTTTTTTTCCTTTCAGTGAATAACGTACCATTTTCTGGTTGACCTTAAGGCCTTAAACCCCAGAAAACACTAAAAATTTAATTAGATTAGGAATATAATGCAAAACCAACATAAACATTTCCCCAGAGGCTTCACAGCAATAAAAAACTATTTGGGGTAGGCACAGACATTCATTTCAGAACAAATAGTTTCAATACTCTAACTCAAATAATAATAGCATTCAATTATTTTTGACACTACAATGAACATAGCTGTCTGTACTCAGGATGGTAGGTACACCTGAGGCAAAATATGCATTTAAAATAGACCATGTCACTACCTTTTAAGTAGAAAATTTTTAGCACTGATATTCTTAAAGCAAACTACCAGAAATAGGATGTGAATATCACACTCTCCTGCACTTTGGGAAACCCCCTCTGGGGCGACGCAGACAGCAGGCCAGAGTTTTTGCTGGATTATAAATAACCAGATTTGGCCTGGCTCTCTCATGGATTATGCAAGTTCAGTGTGGAAGAGGAAAGCGGATTAAGGGTCTCATGTTGCCTATTTCTGAGCCAGCAGCTTGCTTTCACAATACAGGTAGGGGGCAAAGGGGCAGGACAGGAATGACAGCTGTTCCTCTGGAAGTGGCCTGAAAAGTGAATGGCACTAGACAGCTCCCGATTCCCTCTGCACCACAAGCAATTCTTGTGCTATGGAACAGATCCTTTTTGATAATTTGGGATCTTAGAGGGCACAAACTAGCATGCTGTACCCTCGGTATGTCAGTGTCAAAGCAACTCAAGGCCACAACAGGTGCCTTTTGTTTGCTCCTGAGAGAGGGGTGATTGGTGAAGTGGTTCTGGGAAGCAATCGGCTTCTTACCGACAATGGTTTGGAGGTGTGTATTGGGACTGCACTACTCATTTTTCATCTGGCAGGTTTCAGCTTGAACTACCCCAAAGTACACCATTTCCACACCAAGCCTGTGTCACAAACGGATTTTCTGACTTCATTCGTGTTTCCAGAATTATATGTGGATGCAACTGAAAAGAAAGCAAAGAAAAAAGGAAGGAATCAGAGTAACTACTTTATCCAATGCACTCAAAACTCCCTTATCTTCTACCAGTTGCTAAAACTATCGTTGGGTTTTGGGTTTTTTGGGGGGGTTTTTTTGTATGAAACAAAATTACATGTGTCACTATCTTGGACCATGGCATTTGCAGGAATATGCACCTCATGTTGCCAATCTGAACAGTCATGTATGTCTAGTGGCACGTTGTTTTCTTGATTTACTGTAGTATTTCCCAGCACTCATACGAAGAAGTAGAGAGAAATTCTAATGGTGAATAAGCTACACATCACAGCTTGATATCTGACCAGCACTCTCTGAGCATTCACAAAAATTATTGACTCTAATAAAAGCAAGCAGTTGTAAAACCAGTGTTAAAATCCCTGAGGGAGAAAGTTTATGGCCGCACCAGAAGAGCCTATTCCCCAGCACCTGCACACCTGTGCTGCTTGCGGCAGGACAGCCAGGAGGATGCATGGTGACTGCTGCTGTACCAAGCCCAGGGACAGCAGGAGGTATGTCTAATAATAGTTACAGATGCTGTAAGAGGTGGGCCTGCTCAAGTCCTTCAAAGTCATAATTCATGGAGAGGAAAAGCTGGAGAGACACTGTTTACAAGGGCATGTAGTGATAGGACAAGGGGTAATGGGTTTAAGCTGAAGGAGGGTCGATTTAGATGAGATGTTAGGAAGAAATTCTTTACTGTGAGGGTGGTGAGGCACTGGCACAGGTTGCCCAGAGAGGCTGTGGAGGCCCCCTCCCTGGAAGTGTTTAAGGCCAGGTTGGATGAGGCTTTGGGCAACCTGGTCTAGTGGAGGGTGTCCCTGCCCATGGCAGGGGGGTTGGAACTAGATGATCTTCGAGGTCCCTTCCAACCCAAACCATTCTATGATTCTAAGATTCTACAAGTAGGAACGAGTCTCAAAGTGCCCCAGCAGAAGATGAGCTCTGGTTCACATTGTTCCTCCACAGCAGAGTGATGCAGTCTCTGACGAGGCAATGCCACAGCACACTCACCTCGATAATAAAGGAAATCCATTAACAATTAGAGTGGTGGCCTCATTTAAAATTCATGACAAGCTTCAATGTCTGGTCAGTAGCAGCCAAGCACCCCAGAAAGGAGGGAAAACTTGAGATTTTCCATTCAGCAGCCCAAGGGAGGGAGAAGGGCAGGAGTCGTGTGAGCAGGGAGAGCCCACTCAAGGGAAGCTCACCTGCTCCTCTGCTGTGTGGAACACAGTCAGTGACAGTGTTTGGGCTATGAGAGATGAACTACATGGTTTCAATCACTTAACCAAAATGTCTGCTTCACAAGTGCATCAAAAGATTTGGGTCAGCCCTGTGAACCTGATTTTGATCTTGTTTATCCAGCATGGTAACTCCAGTGGAATAGCTCAGGGTTTACAGTTGTGTGAGATCAGAGGGATGGCTTACCGTTTTAACATCCACAGTGTTTTGGCATGTTTAGGCACAGAGTGTTCTTGGATTCTCCTTCCACCTAATTTCTTGGAAATTAGGATAGATAACATTAATCATAGAAAAGGAACCCATTCTGTGTGATTTGTTAAGGTGCCTTTTTTCTACCATAGGGAGTCATTCCCTACCTTCAGATCTTTGCCCATCTTGCTTTCAGAGTGACCCCGCTTCTCTCATTTCCCTTCAGAAAGCTTCTGCCCAGCCTCAGGACATTGTGTGCTATATTATCTGGATTATCAAATACACTTGGGGGGTGTGAGTGGGTTATTTGACTCACACAGCTGATAGACATAGGCTCCTGTTTCTAAAACATGCTTCTCTGTAACCCTTTGGGCAGAGGAAATTGGAGAAATGGAGAGCTGTAGCATTGGGCTTTGGCAAGGTGCGAGATGAGGGCACAGCTGTGCACCCCTCTGCCAGTGCCCAGCTCCTCCCTTCTAACTTTAGATGTTCAGATCCTTTACTAAAATGACAAACAGCACATGAAACTCAGGGAAGAGTGCCCTGTTTCTCCTCTGCTCTCGTGTGTCATCTGGCAATGCTGTGAGCTTTGCCGGTTATAGCAAAATTCAAGTCTGCAAGCTTGGGGCTCCCTTCTGAGAAGAACTTTCTTAAATTGCTCAAATTGCTCTATTTCAGAGTGAAAAGCATGAAGTACATCTTTTCTCACTTTGTTGATCAAAAAGCACTTTTAAATAGTAGCAATTTTGCACTTTACATAACCATTTCCTGCCATGGATAGCTTTCCAGAATCTGACATAAATGTCTTCTGCTGCTACAGTTAACTTACTGATAACTTACTGCTGCTCATTTACAAACACAATATTCAGGCATGCTTTTAATACCCTCACATTCCCCTTCCTTTTTTTTTGGAGGGTGTTTTTGCTCCATACAGCCCTGTCCTCACATAACCTTCCTGTGAACAGCACTGCCCACTTGGGTGGGCTACTGAGAATTTGCTGGGTTTGGAAAGAAAGCAAATGGATTGCCAATTTCTGAGAGGCTACAGGTGGTTTTGAATGGCTGACTGAAGTCTGTGCCGGAAACATTATGGCTCCTGAGCCTCCCCGGGGGACTTCACCAGACGTGGCTCTACAATCACACTAGTGACTCATGGGCAGAAACTTACCTCTGAACAAACTGTAGTGAGGAAAAAGTGACCAAGCCAAAATGACTCACAGGGAAATGAATCCTCCAGAGACAAGGCTGCTTTGGCAGCCTGCTAACGCACTTAACTCCAGCAACAGTCATGCAGCTGTCAGTGCAGTCAGCGATGCAACTGGTTGCATAACTGGTGGGAAAGTAAATCTAATAAATAGCCATAAACCTGTGGCAGCCCAGTCCTGAACTGAGCAGCCTCTAAGACTTGCTGTCCAGTAGTTTTGCTGTGGAAAGTTAGATAGTCAATGGAAAGTCTTGAGTGACTGGGTACAGAGAATTTTAACAGGAGCTTAAAACATACTGAAACTTCTAGCTAAGAAATGCGGCTTTTGGGAGGACGAGATGCTGAAAGGAGAAATCATGACACAAAGAGCTTTATGGATTTTTTTATTCTTTAATGGGAATCTGTTGACATTAACCGAAGACTTGAGACTGCAAAAACCACCTGAGAATACACAAAAAATGCATGAGAAACCTGCTCAGCACTTTCATCTTGGGCTTCTTGAAACTTTCAGGGTCTGTTCTAAGTTACATAAAGTGAATTTCCCAATAATATAATTATCTGCCTGGACAGATTCATGGGTTTAACTTTGGACACGTGCAATACAAGTTTGAAACAGTGCTGTGCAAACAGGATACTCTTTCTTTGTATAAAACATCAGCTGTTGGGTCACATCTCTTCCTCTGGAATCAGCAGCTGGAAAGTATTAGATGAGTCACAAGAAATTGAGAGCTTTGAAAACCAGCACGCACCAAGTGACATACAAGGTGAAGTCTTTAAACCCACAACTTTAAACACCAAATCGGAGCCTTCAGAGCAGGAATAGAGTTAAGCTTCCCTGAAAGGTAGTTTATGTTACAAACTGACAAATGGGATCAAGCTAGTGATGCCGACACACCCAAGAAATATCAGAAAGGGCAAGGTAGGAAGGAATGCACAAAGACCATGAGCATACTTCTGATATTTTGGTTTTTTAAGTAGCACTGATTTTGCACATACACTGCTTCCTGGGATAATTTGCACCAGCCTACACAGCACTTTGAGCTCTGGCCGTACCCTGACAGACGGATGGTAGCTCAGAGCTCTGTATGCACTTGCAAAACAGTTCAGATGAACAGGTGTAGGCAGTTGGGATCGTCAGTATGCTAGTAGGTTACCTGAGGATTTTAGGTTATGTTTACATAGCAGTTAAACTACAAACGCAGGATCTATTTTCTTCTTTATTCTGCAGTATGGGTAGGCAGTATTTGAGTATCCAAATATTGGACTCTTTCTTCAGGAGGATACAAACTACAGTGTGTGTGCTCTGTTTTACCATGTCCCCCCCCCTTAGCCTGGGACTAAAGACAGGGTCCGACGGTGGTGGTTGTTGTGTGAATGTTGCCGGGCATGTTCATGGGCTGTCAAAACCAGGGTCGTGAGGCCCAAGCTGGGCTAAGTGGGCACAGCTGCAGCATGAAGGAGTGCCCCTGCTCCCTGTGCAGCTGGCCAAGAGTCTCATCTACTGCTACATCCTTGCCTCGTGGGGCTGCCAGCCTACATCCTCTCCTGCAGCTTCCCACTCACAAAATGTGGGGGAAAAATCATCAATGACTGTCCTCTGAATTCAAGTTTGCTTCCTGCGTGTTTTCAACAAGGTATTTCAGAGCTCTGCATCTGAGAAGGAAAACATCTATTGCAAATTGGAGCGTAGCACTTAGGTTTTGTCTTTGCAAACCTTGCATCTCTTGAGCTCTAGCTCAGACAGGCAACTTATTCTGACTTTCCTATTTCCCCTTAATTGCCTGCTATATTCTCTCTGCATTTCTTTCTTTTTTTTCTCCTGGTCTTTCGTTTCTCTCAACTAGAGGATGTTACCCATGTTTTCATGGCTGTAGCAGCAAAGCCCATGTAAGTTCCTGTATTTCTTTCTTTAACTTCACCAGATATCGAATGAATTTCAGAAAACAGGGATGTGAGGGACCACAAGAAGGAGTCTCGTGCTTTAGCACGCAGCTCATAGCCCCCTTGGACTTAGTCTGCGTGATGAGTAAAAGGAGAGTGGAGAATGCATGTCTTGTGTTGATGGTCTTAGAAATCTATGAGGCCACTCTGTGTTTGCCAGGAAAGTTATTAGGAAGCCATAAAAAGGCAGAAATTCCTGATTCTAGTCTATCATTATTTCATGATAGGATAATCTAGCTTTGAGTAACCAGTAGTACAAACAATAACAGAAAATTGCCAACCTATTCTGAAAGATCTCATAAAATGAACATTCCACAGCCTTTCCCTTGGCGCCCAACTCAAGCACATTCCTGTCCTTCCACCTTTGAAAGTCTTTCCCAAATGTCTAGGTATTACCTTGACCTCTTTTATGACACTGAAGATCACTGTACCCCCATGAAGAGCAGCTCATTAGCTTCACTTGGGACCAAACCAACCTGTTCCTTTCAGTCATTCCCCATCAGACTCCTTCTCCGCTGTCCTTCACACCATGCTTGCTGCATGCCCCTGGACTCTCACCACTGGGCACCCATCTTCTCTGAGTTGGGGTGCCCAGGTAGGATGTCTTATTCCATCAGTAGTCTTGCCAATGCTGAGTAGTGCTAAATTATTACCTCACTTGGCTTCCTGGCTATACTCCAGGTTATTCCAGTATCATGCTTGCTTTTTTTCACAGGAACATGATGCTCTTGAGACAGATCTGGGCTCATTTTCATTGTATTTAAATTTCCTTTTTTGAGTTTGAACTTCTTATCTGGAATATTGATTTTTTAATTTTTTCTTGTAATATGGTAGCACAGCTACACAGTGGAAATTCAATTGGAGTCTATTTAACTGGAGTCTGGTATTAAAGTAATATTGATTTTAAACTGTCACTGTTCTTTTGCATAGATTTTATATGTATGCAGACAGAATTTAGCTAACTTCCACTGAATAAACTTATGAATATAAATCACTTTTTTTAACCCACCTCCTCAGGATGTTGTTAGCGGCATAAACTCCAAGGTGTAAAGGTTAAAGTTTTCTTCATTTGGTAATTAACAATGCAGGGTTTTTTCATACTGAAATTTAATGAATAATACATGCCATTCTGCCCTACTTTTCATTTAAAATGTGATGCTCAGTGGTAACAATAGCTAGCTCCTAATTAATGATTTTCTCTGCATAGCTTAAAATGCTTTGTGAAAAAGACATATACATTATTATTCCTAATTTGCAGAATAATTTTTGGGTTTTTCTTGTTTGATTTGCTGAGGGACAAAGATTAATTCTCCAGATCCTCCATGGTATGTTATTACAAAATTTGCAATTTAAAGCCAGCATTGCCTGAATTGACCCACCTGACCATAGCAATTCAAAATTGCTCTCACTAGCCTTTCTATTGCACAAATAATTATTGAACAAAGGGGTTAAAAAGGAGGTTTATCATGATGTACTGCATCAACTGGCTGTGAGATACATTCAGTGGGTGTCTTTTTTGATTGTTTTGATCCATTTTCCAGCTACAGGAAGCCTCCTTGACAACCTGAGAAGCGCTGACCTGCTCCATTCCCCACCCTTGCCCTACCACCACTTCTCTGGATCAGCTTTGACACTGCTGATTCTCGGATCCCGCTCAACGTCTCTTTGTGCCGTAGGCAAAATTTGATATTGCTATCCCAAGGATGAGAACAGTGTAACTCCTTTCACCCTCACTCTTGGTGTGGCAAAGTTCAGTTGTGCCGTGGCTGCATCGAGGATACAGCTGGGAGGTTGCCGGCCTCCTCCTCCAGCTCCCCAGGCCCAAGCCCTGATATAGGGGTGCAAAGCATGCTTGTCCTGGTTTCAGCTGAGATAGAGTTAATTTTCTTCACAGTAGCTAGTTATGGGGCTGTGTTTTGGATTTGTGCTGGAAATAATGTTGGTAATACAGAGATGTTTTTGTTATATAGAGATGTTGCTGTTACTGAGCAGTGCTTACACAGAGCCAAGGCCTTTTCTTCTTCTCACACCACCCCACCAGCGAGGAGGCTGGGGGTGCACAAGGAGTTGGGAGGGCACAGCTGACCCCAACTGACCAAAGGGATATTCCATGCCATATGATGTCATGCTCAGCTTATAAGGGGCTGGGGGAAGAGGAAGGGGGGGGGGGCAGTGTTTGGAGTGATGGTGTTTGACTTCCCAAGTCACCATTATGTGTGCTGGAGCCCTGCTTTGCTGGAGATGGCTGAACACCTGCCTGCCCATGGGAAGTGGGGAATGAATTCCTTGTTTTGCTTTCCTTGCACACGCAGCTTTTGCCTTACCCATTTAGCTGTCTTTATGTCAACCCATGAGTTTTCTTGCTTTCACTCTTCCGATTCTCTCCCCCATCCCACCAGGGTGGAGTGAGCAGGTGGCTGCGTGGTACTTAGCTGCTGGTTGGGGTTAAACCACAACAGTTCTTTTTGGGTCCAACATGGGGCACGAAGGGTTTGAGATGACGACAGATTTGACTGGAATGTTCTAGATTGAGCTTATAGCTGTTATTGCTGTTTAGCTATTAATTGGCAGGCTCCTGTGCTTGCTGTGGGGCTTGCTTGCCTTAATGTATATTACAGTCTAGTGCTTGTTAGTGGCTGCTTTTTGCTTTTGCTGCTTGCTGCGCCGCTAATCATCTCACTCTGCTGTGCCTGGGAACATTTTGATAACAGCAATGGCGATGCGCCTGGGCTGGCAGATGGCCAGGGCATCGCTGCTGTACTGGACAGGCTGGAACTCCTGTGTGCAGTCAAGCTGAAGGGACTGTGACCTGGGGATGAGCCCACGTGGGGCAGGACATCCCAAAGCATCTGTGGCCATGGTTATGTCTGTGCCGCAGCATGTATACCTCTGGAGGTGTTGTGAGCCAAGGATAAGTCCGTGCTGGAGAAGGTACACCTCGAAGCATCCGTGGCTGTAGATAAGTCCATGCTGCAGCAGGTACACCATGAAGCATCAGTGGCTGTGCATGAGGTCATGCTGGAGCACCTCAAAGTGCGTGGCCATGGATGAGCCCACGACAGGGCAGATTTATTTCTGAAGGGACTGAAGAACTGTGGGCTAGGCTATGCTGGAGCAGGTATATCTCTGAAGGCATTGTGGCCTATGGGAAAGGCCACACTGGAACAGGTGCACCTCAAAGTGACTGTGGCTGTGGATAAGTCTATGCCGCAGCAGGTACGCCCCTGGAGAGACTGTGGCTCACAGATAATGCTCCACTTGGAGCAGGTACTCCCCTAAGGGACTGCAGTCTGTGGATAAATCCGAGATGGAGCAGGGGCAATGGGAGGAGTTTGTTACAATGTTAAACTTGATGGTCTGGCCCAAAGGGACTGGGGTGGAGACTGTAATGGAAATACCTTTAAATTGTTGTAACCCAGGACTGGAGTTGCGTATTATGGGTGTTACTGTAGCAGGAACCACCTGAACCAATGGAGAACAAGCTTTAGAGAAGCAGTGCGAGTGCAGCAGTGGACCCGACCTGAGCTGGCTTTGGTGCTCAATAACTCCACACATCAAACCACCTCTCCTAGCCTGAGTGACCACCATGGTGGATGTAGCCCACACTCATGGGCTCAGTGAACTCAATGGACATTTGTGGACATTTTATGGACATTTTACAAGGGTGGTCCATAGCCTAAGGGAATGATATCAGCATATTATATCAAAGGATGAGAAGGGTGGTGGTGGTTAATGAGAATGTATTGGATTGTACCTGAGCATGACGTAAGTGGTATGGAATGAGTGCTTACACAGAGCCAAGGTCTTTTCTCACTCTCACGCCACCCCACCACCGAGGAGGCAGGGGGTGCACAAGGAGTTGGGAGGGGACACAGCCAGGACAGCTGACCCCAACTGACCAAAGGGATATTCCATGCCATATGATGTCATGCTCATCTTATAAGGGGCTGGGGGAAGAGGAAGGATGGGGGGAGGCATTTGAAGTGATGGCGTTTGTCTTCCCAAGTAACTGTTACACATGCTGGAGCCCTGCTTTCCTGGAGATGGCTGAACTTCCCATGGGAAGTGGGGAATGAATTCCTTGTCTTGCTTTGCTTGCATGCACAGCTTTCGTTTTAAACTGTCTTTACCTCAACCCACAAGTTTTCCCACTTTTACTCTTCTGATTCTCTCCCCTATCCTGCCGGAGCAGGAGGGGAGTGAGCAGCTGCATGGGGCTGAGCCACTGGCTCGGGCAAAACCATGACAGCACTGCTCACCCCAGCCCCTGGTATGCACAAAGAGGTATTGTATGTACACCAGACAGGAGCAACCCTGTGGTGCCTGTAGCTAATGTCTCAGACAGTCAAACTGTATAGTTTCTTCACAACGTGTCCAGTAATTATGATCCATGGAGCATTACAGGAAGACATGTATGAAATCCTAGGGACATTCCTTAGAATGACTGTACCATTGGTTTTTTGGGTATGGTTACTCTGCAACTTTTTTCTGCTTTTTTAATCTTAGGAAGCTGACGATACACAGTGCTACACCCACTCTTGTGGATGCAAAAGTGTAGGTCCCCTTTGCCTACTTAGGAAGCCTCTATTAATCATAAAATATATGAAGTAATGTTTGGCAAATTTCAGTCTCTAGAATGTTAACATGTTAAAAGTTGTTTTATACAGTAAGGACTCCATGTTTATTGTTAAAAAAAAGACCTGTTATTTGTGGTATTCAAGGATTACTTTTCAGTTGTTATAGTTCGATCAAAGATCCTAATCCACAGACCTTTATGTCTTTATTAAAATGTGGCATGTTGCTGCGAAGATTAAAAAAAAGTGCCAAGCTCAAGCAATTATGTCAGCAGGTGGAAGTTCCAAACGAATGTGGAAGCCTTTTAAAGTTTTCAGCTTTAAAAGCTTTTCTTGTGTAGCTAATTTAAATATTACTAACAACAGGATTAGGATTTAAAGGCCTTATAATCACCTTTCATATCTCTTTTAGAAATGGTTCACTGACTTCCCAAAGCCAGTGGACCACACATTAAAAAACCAAAACCAATTAATCATTGCTCGAATTCTATTAACTGTTCCTCATAATTTACATACGTGTACAGATGTTTATATTTATAATGTCTATACATATATACATATACTACAGGTAGATAAAACTGCTTCCTAACCAGAGCTAGCTCTAGCCCAAATACACTGCTGTGTGTCGGGATTCCTATGGTAAGATCGATGGCCGTGTAGATCAGGTGCCATGTGTGCATGGCCAGTTTTCTGTGAACCAGAAGCTGAAGTCATCAAACTCAACTCAGTCCCTGTGTAAGTTCACTCAGTGGGATACAGTCAGGGTATATGGCATTACTCTTGTTTGGTCTCATGACTGGAAAACTTCACAGGCAGACCTACATCTGGTATTAATTGATAGATCACTGCTTGTGTTTTTAAAAATATGCCGCTCTGTTTTCTATGCTAAAATGAAACCAAAATATGTTCTAAGTCCTACAAATGCGGATATTACTTTTTCCCCCAATAAAACTGGTTTTAAAGAGAGGACTGTGTCAACTCTTTTAAACTGACTTACACATTAGGAAAACGGCCTTTTCATTCAGTTTATCAGAGGTGGAAAATGAAATATACTGTGCTCGCCATGCACAGCCCCACAGTCTTCTCCTGAGATTACTAAAAATGGCATCAAGTGTCACATCTGTCCCAACCACTCAAGCAGTCTTGAAAGCAAAGTACATGACTGCCATTGTCTGGCAGCTATTACTTCCCAAGTACAGGTCTGGTATTTAGGTTACCCTAATAGCTATTGTTTAGCAGACAACAAAAGGAATCACCTTTTACTTCAGCAGCTATTCCTGAAAAAAAACCCCAAACCCTCAGAAGTCACGTAAAGAACAGGTGCAAACAAACAGAAAAGGAGCCCACCCCTTACCGTAATAAGGAAACAGAGACATCATGGCTACCCTTAGAGCTTGCATATTTATTGAACAAATCCTACTAAAATAGCTAAAATACATTGGGTACTTGTAGTGCATTATTAAAGATCACATTGTTACAAAAGCTTGCGTTTTCAGCAGTACACAACTGCAACTATACATAAATGCCACAACTGCTGAATATTACTTCTTGCTCTATATACAGCACAGTAGACATATCTAATCTATTGGAAAATAATACGTACAAGAAAAGGGATACAGAAGGTGGGGAAAGGAAAGAAATCTAGGAAGTGCAGTGCATGCATTGGTATTTAACAGTCAGAAGCTAAAACAGTTCAGAACAAGGCCTGCCCTGTAAAAGGAAGAGCTAAAAGACAGAGTTATATAAAAAATTAAGGTGGGCTTTCAGACTGTGTCTAACACAACAACACTCCATGAGTAGATGACACTGTTTAGTTTTGTGTTTTCTGTTGTTTTGTATTGATAGTAGTCTGGGAGCAAGAACAAAAATGTAAAGTCCACATGTTGACGGTACCGTGGAAATGTACTCTTTCCCCTTTAGGACTTCTCCTCCCAGAAATTTGCTGTGTTTTTCTTACTGTATCCCCTATTTTATGGATTCAAAGAGATATTAAAACTCATCCTTTCTTTAAAAATAAAACACAAAAATCAAAAGAGATTTTGAGAGGTTGGTGGGAAATTATTGCTCGTCTTTCTTTGTTAGGTGGACAGGAGTCAGAAAGGAGATTTTACGTAAATTACAGTTTTGTGATTGCTCCCACTATAACTGCATGTTTGTGAGTGGACCCTGATAGGGAATCAGTTCCTCACTTGTACACTCTAAGTAGTTACTCACCTACGGCACTGAATAAGAAAGCCACACTGAAGACACAAGTAAACAAGTCAGTCCAGTCTAAAGAACAACATTCAGAAAAACAAAGTACCAACACCTTCTCAGAACATGGAAATAAAAAATAACTCCATCAGAGCTACCTTGCCAAGGAGCATATTTAAAGTCCAAAATAGCACCATTCATCAGTGTCTCAAATCCCGTGGCAGCATCACGATCACTTACCACAAGGAAACCATGAGTTTCATACTACTTCTATACATCAAAAGAGTACATGGATAAAATATAGAGATATACAGACAATCGATGAAAATAAACTACTAGGCTTGTTACATCTAAATGAAAAAAAGGGGGACTCTCAGCCTCTGCAAGAAGCAGTTTTGGATGGTGGAAATGGAGAGAGCAGTTTACCAGTTGCGTGTGAGCAGTGGAGTTTGAGTAGTGGAAGACATTGCTGTGATAGAATCAGGCCTGAGGGCCCACCTGTAATGTTTGTAAACATGGATTCACAGTGTGAAATTCTGAGAGCTTTCGCTTGAGTCAGAATGTTAAAAACTATTTTTTATGGTACACGTTTGTCCACTGTTATTCTCTAAAGCAAGGCTCAGAGTCCCATAGTTTCTTCTTATACTTGATGATTTACACAGAAACAATTCCCGATATATGACACCATGACCTCATCAAACCCATACACCATATGTAATACAAATGGAGAAATCATGATTAAAAAGAGTAGAGGTAATTGATTTTGGCGAAATGGTGTCCATAGCCATTCACTGGAACAGGCCATGCCCCCTCCTCCTCACTTTTCTTCTTGCAATTTACTTCCTTCGAGATGGGGAGACTTCCCTGCAGGGAGGAAAAATTACTATTAGCTGTGCTTCGGTGAAGTCTGCTCAGGGGTGTCCTCCCATCTCCTCTTTATAGTTCCCTACCTTCAGCTCAGAAGTAAACTTCTACTAAACATGGCTTCATCAACTGTAAATACTAATGCCACAGAGAGCAAAGGATCACTTCAACACCAGGCAAGCCTTGCAGCATCTGAGGAAAACTCTTCACTTGGGGATGAACGAGTGTGCCCCAGCAGCCAAAATGCAAAAAGAGTTGAGCGAAGGACCATCTTCCACTGCTGCACTGGGGAATTCTGGTGTTTGTTGCAGCTGGGGAGACCCCAACCATCCCAGCAAAGTTACAGGGGGAGAAGCTATGGAGTGACAACCCTTTCTGCAGCTCACTGCCAGCTGTACATCTTTACACATCTCCTCAAAATTATTTTTCTCACTCTTGCCAAACCAAGCAATTTCTGTACCGTTCATAATAGCTGGGACAGCTCTGGCCTAAAACTGCACCTGCAGGTGTTGTGTGCACAGTAGTTCTGGCACACAAATATGGCTGAAAACAAGCAATTACCTATTTTGCACACACGAAGCACAGGAGACACAGCATCTTAGCATCATGAATGCAAAACTCACAGCCACAAACTGACAGATGGCACTGAGCCCCTTTGAAAATATAACTGAGTACCAACTTGGGTAACCAAGAAATTAATGTTAATGGTATTATCTACCAATAAATTAATTGTTTGCTTGCTTTTTTTAAAACCCCAAGCTCCATTTTATGCTTCCACTTGGCCTCCAACATAAAAGAGCATCTTAGTTATGAAAGATCATCTTATTGTTGAGAACCTTTTACAGCTTAGACCTCTCATCTTATAAACACCTTACAGCTTAAGCAGCTAGCGTATGCTATTTCCTACAGTACTTCACTGAAAAGAGCACTCTAAATGCACTGTAGGGTATAATTCATTACTTGTCTCTGGACAAGTACAGAGATGGTGTGCCATGTCAGCCAGCTGCCTCAGAGAGGTTTTTGTTAACCACACTTAATCATTCACTGGCTGAAGTCGGTACTTATTCAACAAAGCATTTTAAATATATGTTTCAGTTTAAGCCTCAGTAGGAAGCCTAAAGGCTAAGCATGTGGTTAAAGTAGTTTGCTGATGCTATGTCACTATGGGATCTTAAACAAAAAGAATTTTAGCTAGTAATATTGTCAGTTATGGAAAAAATCTGTGGGTTTTTTTGGTTAAGAGATCAGAATTGTAAAGGTGTTTTGTTGCTTTTATTTCTTAGGATATGTTTGTCATATAAGCAGATTGCTTTTAGTTTGTTTAAGAAATTGAAATTATCTTCTCTAAGTTCAATTTTTCTGATGTGAGAGTTGTGAATATCTCAATTAGGAACTAAACACATAGCAGCCTCACAACTACCAAGAAAGTGCAATTTACAGCAATTTTCCTTTCCTGGCTCTTCGGAGCCATAATTTTCACTGCAATGTCCATATTTGCTATGTTTACCTGTGCTGGGAATAAAGCCACCCCATGGCCTTCCCACTATCTTTATCACAGGATAAATTCTGCTTTTGGGTAGATGAACTCCCCCGGGGGCTCTGCACTGCACACAGCCAGAAGCAGTTCTCAAGCTGAACAGACAATAAAATCCTTTCCTAAGGGCAAATGGTGCCTTCTTACTTTGGGGCATCAGAAATATAGAAACCGAGCAGACTTCGACCAGCACATACACAGAAGGGTTCTGCAAACCAGGGGAAAAAGTAGGAGTAGAAACATACCTTGCCTTTGCTAGAGCTAAGCTGGGGATTTTGCAAGAGGCAATTTCAGAATGAAAAAATAACATTTAAATTTTAGCGATTGCACAAACACGTTTCCTCACAGGACTCCAGAAAACTCCATCCTCGTGATAATATTTTTGGGTTACTTGTTGACTAAATTTGCTACTTGTGTATCATTACAGGATATGAGAAGAAAACTAGAAACTTACATATGCAAACAGGCACACCACACAGACCAAAGGTCTGGGCAAATTTCCAAAAGCATTGTGTTGGGCAGTTCCTTTTCAGCTGTGAAAACAATCTCAGTCCTGAAATTCTGCCATACAATCATCAGATAAAAAGTCCCATATGACCCTTCTAGGTCTAGAAATAAATTGTCTTTAAGAAGTGTATCCTTTTATATTTGTTGGTTGTATGAAAACAAAAAAGCACTTTTATATGAAGTAAGAGTTTCAAAAAATGTATTTATTTTACTTTATTCTTTCAGTAGTTCAAACTGTTTAGCATTGAGTACATAGAACTACACAGAATGAAGGACTGAGCACTTTCTGCAGTCTTCTTCACCACTTTACCCTTGGTAATTTTATAAGATGGATGAAAAAAATTAGATTCCAAAGAGACCCAGTTTCTATTAAGCCTGATACTCTTCTGGAAGCTGGATTGTGTGCAGCTAATATTCAAGTTGCTTTTGAAGATCAATTGTGAAATAAAATTTGGAACCAGTTCTAAAAACTGGTCCTTGTAAGCATATGCCAAATATCTTTTGAAGAGTTACATAAAGGCTAAAAGAAATGCATCATATTTAAAAAGCAGGAATCCAATCACTTTACAGGAAAAAAAGTATATTTTTTGATTTGTTGAGAAACAATTATTCCTTTTGATAAACTTTTTTAAAGCTGTGTACAGCATAAAAACATGGCTATTCATAAATCCAATATAATGCAGCATTGTTACGAAGTATGCTGCACATAGTTCACAGCTTCATTCCTGTGTTTCAGGAGCAACTTTGTTTAATGATGAATGACAACTTGCTAAAGGCTGCTAACTTAAAATTTTGGATAAAAAACATCTAGTTAACACACAGCTGATTCATAAAATTAGCAAATTAATTTATTGTAAGCATAACCATATATAGCACATTCATCGTAATCTGGCACGACCATCAGCCTACTCAGCTGAACTTTTGAAATAATTTGAATGTTACAAATGGCAGTAGTGCCATATATATTAAGACTGGCATGCTGGCACACGAGTCGGCAAATAGTGGACTGCAAATAGCCCAGCTATAAATTTTAGAAGTTCCTTTACAAAGAAAAAGTGTAGAAATTATAATGTTATCCAGATGGAATAGCAGAGTTTTGTTAACAGGGAGCTGAAGTCTAGACAATAATTGAAACTCATTCAAAACAATTTTCCATGTACTCTCTCCTTTACTTACCTGCCATTTTTTTGCCAAATTTTTAGACAGTAATGAAATGGAATATGAAAATAAGACATGTACATTCTGTGGTTCTGAGTAACTGTTTTATTTTCCTACTCAAATTTCATATCCAGTTTCACATTTAGGAAACCAGCAACGGTAACACAACAAAATCTTACGAATATTTTCTGACAAGCCACATCTTATGCATTGATGTTGGGGTACTTGTCAAACTCAAATGAAAGCTGCCATGCTTTGTATACTTGCTGCTCAAGCCAGGTAAAGCACAAACAGAAAACAAAATAAAACCAACAACACTTCCTTCCTCCTCCTGCATTATCATTGACTTTTTCATCTGTATTTCTAAGAGAGAATTGCCAAAATCAAGCATTCAAAACTCGTATGTCAAGCTTGTAAAATCATGAGACAGGCTTAAGAAATATGAGCTCTTGAAAATTGTATGTTTTCTTTCTGGTATGTAGCCAGCAAGAACCCATGTCTTCTGCAAGCCTGAAGGCTAAAAACATAATTTTAAAATGAAAGCTGAAATCCTCACTTAACTGCCCGGCTCAAGGAGCCAAGGCATTAAGAAAAACAGAATACCATGAGACCATGATGAAATCATGAGAGCTGGCTACTCTCTTGAAGCAGTCATAAAATAAAATCCATTGAACTTTTAATTTTGTTGCGTTTGGGTTTTTTTTTTCAGGAAACTTTCATGTTAGTAAACTGTTTATTAGAAGAAAGAAATTACATAAATAACTTTACCTTTGGAAATCCCCCATCCTCAGGGCTGGTTGGAAAGATTTTCTGGCTTACCCAAATCGTTAACCTTGGTTGATAAACCTGTAGTGGCATAAATATATAAAATTTCTTACTAACAAAGAGGGACTCATTAAATGCAATCAAATGCTGTTCATGTGACAGACCGCATTACTAAAACCAAGAGCCTAATGTCGGTTGAGCTTGGCCCAGAGACAGCTGCGTTTTATGCTCAGTACATATTTTTGAGTACCCATGACAACAAGAGTTGTCCCTAGAGTATTTCAACTATATTGTTTATGGCAATCTGCATTCAACAGGCTTTTTAAAAAGAGCATAGGATGGATTTTTTTAAAATCTCTTTAAGAAATTCTGTATAACAGGATGTCCGTACTAATAAACTTACTAAGGATATTGTGAGACCACATGCCCATTCTCTTTTGCCAGAAGTCACTGGCAAGAGACTATTTAATGAAGATTATTACCTTTGCTGATGACTGCAGGAGACAAGGGCAACACAACTTTGATTATCCTTTTACACTGAACTGTGAACTAGAACTTACTACTTTCTAAGATCATTGACACAGCTATAATTCTGTGTTAGCGCCCTATATTTTAGACATTAAAGGAATTCAAACACATTATAAAAGACTTACAATAAAATATCTGGCAGCAGGATTTAATGGTGAAGGTGCTGGCCTATGACTATTATAGGAAAAATTTCCTATGGAAATTTTCCATATGTGCAATCCACAAAACAAAATTCCTGTGTACAAGCCAAAGCCATCCACCAACTACAGCAGGAAGCTAGAGGGAATAATTACCAGGCTAATACAACTCAGTTACGGTGAATCTGAGCTGGAAACGTCCTGTGCTTCATTCAGTTCCTCAGCTTCAGGATGAAGATCAGAGCATTTCTTCTTCTCACTCTCATTAAACACAGAAGTGGTCAGGTACAAACTGCATATGATGCTGAAGATCTTAAATTTATTTTCCTGCTGGGTCTGCCTCCCAGGCCTTTGGAGTTTTGTGAATTGCACTCTTTCTGCACAATGCTTGAATGTCAAATGTCAAATGAGCTGAACATTATAAATTACACCATTCAAACTTGTTTGCACTTTGGGAACCAAAACTTGCCTTGTCACTTAAATTCCTGGTGGACCAGCTTTACTCACCTGCATACTATTGCATTTATATTGAAACCTGAGGAATGTTTTCATTTCTTGGAATTGCATGTTGACTATTTGTTGTCACAACTGGACTAGATGTAGCTTGGAGAAATTATCAGAAAATTACTTGAATCATCCTTCCACAAGAAAATCCTGAACTCTACTATAAAGTAGGAAACAGAAGGAAATTTAAAATACAGAGCCTAAAGCAGTTCCTGTGCTGATAATACTCTTCTATGACTTTCCACAGTACAAACCACCATACTTTCTACTGATTAAAGCATCAGATTTTATTTCGTATTTTAGATTACCTTATGATCTCAGACAAGCCAGTTAAGCTCTCTGGCTATGGCTGACATAGAATAACTAATAGCACAGGGCACTCTGTGAATTCACCAGTTAATGTTCACATTGAATATTTGAGACACTTGAACAAAAGCTACCAAGTAAGCCCTGAGCTCTCCTGCTGCTATTTATAATCACCGATTACCCATTCTGCAACTATGTCTTGATTTTATTGTCTAGTCACATTCTTTGTATGAAAACTCATGGTGGGAAACAGCGATAGCAGTTCAGCTCTACCACAGGACATGTGTGCTCAAACCTGCAAATTATACAAAAATGTGTATTTTCCTATAAAGGGATAAGCATCAGAATACAGTATTACTCATCATGATGAATGTGAGCTTCTATATTTTCCATGGAGTCTGAGATGTATTCAGGTTGGCGTATAGGCCTTATCATCGCTATTCATATTTTAATAGAAATAAAATAAACACCTGCAGTTTAGATGGACTGCAGCTTGAGGGTGGATTTTGGGAATGGGGCAGGAGGAAAAAGGTGTAAATTGTAAGATATACTCACAACTATGCTTCAGAATTAAAACCCAACCTAACAAACAAACAAAAAAACCCCACCACCACAAAAATACCTACACAACCCCCTAGCTCTTTCACAGTAATTTTCAATGGAGAAAAAAAATTCAGTAATGTCCTATTTTCTTAATATCTCTTCAAAAACAACTACTGTGGCCAATAATGGTAGATAATAATCACATGGACCTACTCCACATGCAGTAACTGTTCTGCTATAACTGTACCAAAGACTTGAATGGGCAGCCCAAAGACTTTAAGTATCTGCCTTGTGAGCAATGCTGAAAGGCTGGGGAATCATGGCTCGGATCCTGGCTAAGTGAAGGAAGATTCTGAAATGGAAAAAAAGATACCAGTGTAGAAAAGCCTAGCTGGGCCTTACTACAATCCACCAGGAAAAAAAAAAAAAGGGAAAAAAAAAGAAAAAAGAAAAGAAAAAAGAAAAAAAAAGAAAAAAGACATCTTGCTATGCTATGTGCTTTATAAAATGCAGAAACTAATTAGATGTTCAAATATACTGTTAACTAGAGTGTTAAAAAACACAGCAAGAACTTGTAGTCAATTACATCAGCTCAGACCAACTGATATTAATGTTGCAAGATGAGCTATATAAAAAGTGCAAAGCAATGCTCCATTACAGAGCAGGACGTAAGGCTTACAGCATTCCAGCTGTTAACATGAAGCAAACACTTCTAAATAAATGCTTCCATTGATACACACCATATTTTCATTTCTCAGTACTTCCTGTGTGACTATTATGCAAGTACAGGCTTGGCTTAGACAACCAAAGTATCAGGATTCAGAACAGAATTACTCAACTTGAGGATGGACTGAAAACTAAAGTCACTGCAAGTCTACAAAATGCATAAGAGCCATACACTGACTCAAATTGATAGCCTCAGTAATTGATAATCACCACAAAAAAAATTAAACTAGTATACTTCATCCATAAATTATCAGAGTGGATCACCCCTAAACATCTGACTAACAGCATTATTACCTTTGGAAGCCTGCCTTCCTGGCAGAACATGTGATATGCAAAACCATTCACTTCCACTTTGAGAAGTCAGGGGGGAAAGAAACCCACTGATCTGGGAAGTGCTGTCTGAGACAGCGTTCTGCAACACCAAGCAATTCTGCCTCGAACATTGAGGCCAACTTCAGATAGGCAGTTATGAGCTATGAGGAATATGTTTTCAATTCCTTAGCCTCCATTCTCTTGAAAATATACAAATAATAAAAAATTAAGATTAAAAATCAGAAAAAGCAAAGGTGGAGGAAAAAAATGCTCAGTCTATTTACTAGCTTTTACAGCCTCCAAACTCCAGAACTACTTACTTTTTTTGTGTTTTTCTTTTTTCAAAAATAGAAGGATTTCTAGAGCAGACTTTTCTTTTCTCCTCTGCTCAACAAACCAAGAAACTTCTCGCCATTGCAAAGGCTCTGTTTAACCACCATTTCAAAACTCTAGTGCCTATTCTTCCATTTTAAGCCATGTCCTCTTTAAGAGTGATAGTAGAGGAGCACAAAGTTTTACCCTGATTTAAAACAGATACATAAAATAATTTTAGCAGAGCTGGACTAAATCTACTGTCCACACAGCACATCAAAATGCTAAACTTAATTTATTGCTACCCACTCTTCATTCCTACACACTAAGAGCATCTTTGGAATATTCAGGTACAGCCATCGAAAGGAAAAAAAAAACCCCGATTTAAGACATGCTGAACTTAGTAAAATGAGTGCACTCCTGTCAAGCATTCTCAAGGTTTTTATAGTTAAGAAACAAACAAGAAAGCCACCATAGCTACTTTTTCTTTCTTTTTTTTTCTTTCCATGTAGACCACTACTGAATTCCTGTTCATCAAGTCTCATTCAAAAGTTACAGGAGTTGAATTCAACTGGATTTCCAAACTACTATCTTAATGAAGACGACCAACTGCTCTGAGTACACCAGCAACCACCTTTTGAGAAGTTTCAGTTAACTTCTTTAAGATAGAAACCAATTCTGGGGGAGGGGGGAAGAAAATAAAAAGGACATGATGACAAGTACCCTAGAAATTCCTAATTCCAAATAAAAGGTGACCATCTCTAGTCTCTGCACCATCTCTGCATAATCGCTAGGCTCTGCATCAGCCTACCTGGGGGGACGGTGGGGAGGGGTGCCCAGGAAATGTAAAGTTTTACTATATGGATTAGCAGTCTAATAGCAGACACAGATGGCCACGTGCTGAGGAACAGGGGAGTAAAATGGGAGAGGTATGTGTTGAAGAGAAGGAAAGAAAGGGGTATGCTCTTCCCCTCTGCAGCGCTAAAACCACACTTGTGCAGTTGTGAGGGCTGAGGGCCGCGGGTGCCTGTCCTAATCCAGAATGTAGAGTGGCCATCCTTCTACCATGCTCTCCTGGGGATGGGGCATGTAGCCGGAAAAGAACACTGCTCCTCATGTATCCATACTGTACCTGTATTTCTTTAGTCTGGGGATTTTTCATCACCATTGCTCTGTGTTGCAATGACACAAATCAATGGCATTAAGGCTCCTAGAGGAAAAGGTGTAGATTATTTCCTTTCTGGCTGGTTTCTGCATCACCTGAAGCGTTTAGCAGATTTTCTTTCCAAATTGAGTTCTGATGCATTTTCTTTCGGAAAAAAAAAAATTAAAAAAAAATTATAACATAGTTGCCTGCTAAGTTGAAACAGTTATAACTTTGCAGTTTCTTAAGTTTCTCAGTTACCAGCTGGTTTGAGCTGTAATGACTTTCCCCAGCACATGCCACCCTGTGCTTCTCAATCCCCCAAGTGCCTCCCACTGTGATAAAAAGTTCTCTTTATAGCCAACAGCCCACCACCACAATCCAGATGCATAAACAGCCCCTTCACTGAAAATCTTACTGCACCACTGCTTGAACACCAAAAAACCAGTTTTGTTAAAAAAACCTAATTCATTTTAAACAAAACAGGAAGGAAAGTTTGTGCTAGGATCAACGCATTTACTTCAGTGCAAGTGGTAAACTAATGCTCCCATCTGCAGTAATTTATTTTTAACACTGTGAGGGGAATTTCATGAAAGCATATGATATTAATGTCCACCATGTTCCAAACCTAGTGCGCAGGATTTAATACGTACAGCAACTGTCAGCTGAATGGTTGCTGCTTCTCAAAAGTTTAGTTGGGTGGCAGTTTGCTATCAGCTTTGTTTTCTGATTCTTCTGGAGAAGGGAATGAGAGGGCAACATCAAGAGTGCTCATCATTACTCCTTATTTCAAAGAGTCAGTGAAGTTTTGATGAACCTTCGTTATATTTAAGAAGCTGTACTCACAATCAAATGGGAGGCTGAGGTTGCAATAGGCTGACTCTGAAACAGCTCAGTGAGGAAGCTTTTCCTATTGAAACATCAGACACTACAACTCGCCCAAGTTAAAATGCAACTTAATTACCTTAATTATTTAAAAATACTGTGAACATGTGGTTCAGCAGCTGCGAGGCCAGCCAATTTTGTGAACTTGATCGCTTCTTTTGCATGGCTCTGCATCACAAGTCTGAGCCTCTGGTTGAGGAACAGTGACAGTTATCCCCAATAACCTGCCTTCGCATTTTCAGTATACTGTCAGGGCAGCAGGTTTTTCAATCAGTCCCGCTTTCCACCATCAGTGACACGAACATTCAAAAATCAAGGGGGGGGAAAAATCATTTACAGTCATTTCACTTGGTTAACTCCACACAAAGGTAGATAAATGAATTGACAGAACTGATTAAGAATTATACAATCATTCGCCTCCTGGCTGGTATTGCTCCAAGTGGCCCACCTTTTGGTGAGACTTTACTTGCCATTACATTAAGATTTAATATACAGCAAGTATATATATCAGCAGAACATGGCAGGACAACTCCACACCTGAACTTGCCTTTGGCTTTTGTGCATCAGCATCCTTTGTTGGCTCTGCCTTTTCATGGGGAAGATGTTACTGCTGCTTTTTATTCCTCCCCATCTGATGACTCAAGCTCACAACCACACACAGATGAAAAAGCCTAAATGAGACAAGTACGCTTTTCCTTGCATCCCCCTCTCCATGCTGCACATGAATTAGCAAGTTTATTCATTAGGGGTTTTTAACAGTCCTTGTTCATCACTTCTTAAATTTCTGTCAGTTTCACAGAATAGGATATCATCTGCTCCTTCCACGCACAACATAAGGAAGTGACCTTGGAAGTAGTTTTTCTAAATTTTAACTACAAAATTTCTCATATAAACTCATCTTCATCTATTGTTTCTTTCATCATTCTTAAAGCTTCTATTCTACAGGTTACACTGACGTGGCTGCTTCTATGCAGTCTCCTACCTTGACTCATCTATATTCCTCTAAGAATTCACTCCTGTCCTCATCCATACTACATAGGTTGCATCTTTTATATATGTACTTACAGCATCCCATGACAAGTATAAGAAAATGATCTGAGTGACTGTGCAAAATTTAGTAAAACATGCTTTTAAGACTAATGGGCTCTACCTCTGCAGAGCCCCTTGCTGCAGGAAAGGATGTAAGTAGATACCAAGTATTCGGAGCAGGCATATTTTTTTTCAAGAGGTCTCTAGGTGACTATTGGCCTCCAAAACAGTGCGAGTATGGTGGTGAGTAGGGGGAAAACACAAGCTGACCTAGCTGGAGTATATAGTCAGCACAATCCTGCCAAATTCTTCAGCTGGTAAGAACCCTCAACAGAAACTTTAGCTATCTTCTGGCATACATGATTGAATGAGCTAGTTAGAGAAAACACTTTCTTTGTCCCTGGAGAGGAATCCTCCCCACACCACCTGAATGTAATGCAATTTTTAGGCAGAGAGATAGTTTTGCACTTTTCTGTACAAGTCAGGGTGAATCTAGCTTTTGTGCTACAAGTGCTCTCATGCTGCTTTTCTTCTTTATTAATACACAAAACCCACTGCAAAGCATTGCTAATATTTACCATGCATACGAAGAGTAAGAGAAAAAGAAATCAAGAGGTACATTGGGAACACTGTCATAAATGCTTATCCAACTTCTGACTGAATTCATGAATTGAACAAAGATACTCATTACCAGAGTATCACACTCCTTGAAAGGAAATGTAATCATTTCAGGACAATAACAAGAAACAAACGTGTATTATATGGAAAGTTCCATTAACCAATAAAATGGCTGCAAACTACTTTATTCCACCAGTAAATCTCTGTGCATGGACTCTGAAAATGTAAAACATTACAGAAATCAAAACAATCGAGTGAGCCCTCCAGAAGGCCCAACTCAAACCCCAGTGCAACCCAGCACCTTTTCCACTTAATTTTGTTTGCCTCTGCACTGCAGTGGTAGATTCTGTTATTTTGCTTAACATGCACAAACAGAAAACCAACGGTAACAAGCCTGAGAATTAAAAAAGTATTTGAGCTTTCAGTCAATTACATATGAGTTTGTAATTTGCTCTTCAAGACTAATAAGGTAATGAAAAGTTTAATTAGTATCTACCCTAATACAACTGCAGAACAAGAGGCAGAAACAAGTCTCTTGTTACAGAGGTGAACACACAGCATGGCAGCAAAATTCAGGACCAAGGGCTGCACAGTTGAGATCGGCAGCAGTTTCATACCCAAGTCTCACAAATTACTGGAGCAACGGTTGAGGAGTTTTGATCTTAAGGGAAAGACCAGCAAGAGCAGTGGCCAGCAGGGGAATCCTGAAGAAAGAATAAGAACAGAGACAGCCCAGAATAATGCTTCTCCTGTGTGTTCTCCCATTTCCTTCCTTCCAATTTTGGGGTATACAAAATGTACACACCAAATATGTTTTTTTAATTGCCTATACATTTTCTAAATCAATGGCCTGAATACTGTAACTTAATACACTGTTTTGGACTGTTTTGTTTGTTGGCTTAATTTTGTTTAAATTTTTCACACATACCAGAAAGATGACCAGAATTCCACCAAGTGCCGTTGTTCTCCAAGAGGCAGCAAGCTTGCTGCCTCTGCCAACTGCTTTCCTGCAGAGCCCAGCCACAAAAGCGTTTCCCCTCATGAGACACCAACCTCTTGCCCAACCAGCCTATTTCGGGCAAGCATTAAAAGCCCCAGTGGTACTCTTGGGAGACAGAACCACACTGCACAGCCAGTACTTACCTCGCTAAGAGATGAAATGACCACAGCTGATGATATTGTCACAGGTGCTTCAAAGCATTATGGTACATTTACCTGCAGTCACCATATTACCAGCATCCACTGTCATTTAATGTAGCTTAACTGCTACTCCAAATACAAAACCACAAACTGTATCGTGTATGTCTTATGGGTTGAAAGTAATAAAATATCCGTGGGTTCTGGCACTCATCTAATGAGGATACACACAGGAAAAGAACTTCTCCTGCCAAGTATTGTTTCTGGGGTTTGCTCATGTTGCCTTATATAATTACTGGAGTGAGAAATAAAGGGTAAGGACATTTACCAATATTTCCACAGGATTTTCTTCTGCTATGAGGAATAGAGTTATTTAGACTCATACTCTTTCATGATGGAGATTTATCACAGATATAGTCACGCTGAAACAAAGAAGGAAGTTCTGTTCCTCTTTAACTTAGTCTTCTTGAGTAGCTCTATGATGCCAATGCATGCCCTCTAAACATCGGTACTATAAGAATTCAAGAGTTCTTTCTGATCATGCACATAGTAAGCCAAGGCTTATCCCACCTTTGGTGAGGACACACACATTTAACTTTTTTTCAACTTACCCCTACACCGGTATGCTACACTAGTAGACAGACAATAAGGTTAGTGTTAACAAAATTAATCCAGAAACATTTCTTCCTGCCAGATGAAAAATGCTACCTGTTCCAAGGCTGGGTTTTTCTACATGCAGTATTTACAGAAGCAAACACCAGGAACCCTCCCAGAAACATCTACACAGGGAGTCATTCAGTAGTGCTACCGTGAATTTGCCAGACCAGCAGTCTAAATTGAATTTCATGTAACACACACAATGATTCATAGTATCATTCTACATTAAATATTTGAAAAGAACATTTTTGCACCTTTCCAGATTGTACCATCAATATGGTTTAATGAGGTGAATAAATATTTGAAATAAAAACAAAATACAAATATTTAGAAATGGTTTTATTAAAATACCCTGTCCCAGTCAATGATACTAATTGAATTATTCTTATGAAGTTGTTCTAGGGCTATTAAGTGTAGTCCCTCTCCCCTCTCTTTAGCCAGACACACAAAGATAAGAGCTCAGGTGAGGGGCAGCAGTATTCCGATGCAAAAAGAAAAGATTATTTGTGAAGGCTTTAGATCCCAAGACTGAAAAGTCAATGTCATGACTGCAGTATTACAAGGTGTATACTTATTTCTGATTTCCCAAGATTTCGGCCTTTGTGAAAAGAGTTCAGTAAAGATTTGTCCTGGACAATGTATTACATAAACCTCCAATTCCATGTGCCAACACAGTTCTGTTCAGATAAAGTATGCCAGTGCACGGTTACAAAATTTTAGCACCCAGAGCACGTATGTTTGTGACTGGGCAGAAACACATGTATATGGAGCTTTTGTCTTTTTAATGTGCATATGAACTGTACCACAGAAATGTCCACAGTATCTATAGCTTTGGACAAAAATTACTTTTCTTTAAACCCCACTTCAAATTTTTCCAGCCATAATCAAATAAAGGTGTTTTTTTCTGCACAGTTGAACAGCTGACTTGGCAAAAGTATTGCAAAAAGTGAGCTTGTATTTCTGCTTATTTATTTTGTAAGCTGGAAAGGCTTTAATTCTCCCTAGGTTTTCAGTAATCAAGCAGCGTTGAGCAAACTGCACCCAGTGTATTCTTCATGCACAATACATAAGCACAATAAAAAAAGCATAATATACACATTCAGATGGCCAAAAGTGCTTAGCTTTCATCCCTCTCCATTACTTCTCTTGACCAAATTCTGCCCATGGCTACACATGAACAGAAGACGATCTGATATAGTCCTACAGCTCCTATGCAATTCTGAACTACCACAAAAGAGATTCTGGTTCCAGTTCCAGACCCGGTAACAATCGACAAAGAAGTATGAGTTTTCTGATGCCAGACCAGGAACTGCACTTATCCAGTATGAATCTAGTATTGGGCTAGACATAGTATCTCATACTGGTACCTTCTTCTTATTCCTCAGAGCATATAAAACGTACAAAATAATGCCTGCACCCCAGCCAGACTAATCCCAGGCTGCGTTCTTCAGAGATAATCCTAAAGTTATGAACAGTTGCTCCAACTAAGGTGAAGTCATTTTACAGACACAGAAAATTACAGAACATGTAAAGATATCTGCATATAACTCCCTGGAAAAAGGTTTGTAATGGCTAAACAGGGATGGAATCTTAAATATAAGCTTTGCCTCATAAATTTCTTCACCTAACAAATGATGTTATACATTTCCCTATGAACTGCAAAAAAAAAGAAATGGGATGGCGACTTTTTTCTCTTCAACCAAATGCAGGTTGTCATTTCTTTCTGACTTAATGAAGAAAAGCTAATTCCCCTGCTGTTTTTCTCTCCAAAAGGCCATCATCCCATTTTTCTCTTTTTTTTTCCCCAAGTAAGACTATAAAATGCAGAGAATGCAAATGATTAGAATAACCTCAGAACTGATCCAGTTCAGGCAAGAATACACTACAGGAAGTGTTCAGCCCAAAAGCCCTTGCTCCAGGGCCTTTTTTGCTTTGAGATGACACAGCTATACTGTACACCACCTGGCCCGGAGATGCCACACCACTAGTGCTTCAGAAGAAAGCCGTCTAATCGTGGTAAGTCAGAAGTAAATTAATAAGCTGCTCTAGAATATACTAGGTCAAAATTAAATTACTGAGGTATCTGTTTACTGATACACACTTTCACTAGTGTTATTAAATTCCTTAGTGCCTTTACTGCAAACTCTCAGAACTGCAACACGAGCAAGGTAAAAAGACACACCTGAGTGCTTTAGAAGCAAGCAAACAGACCACTTTCTCGCCTGATTTCTTTGTAAACAAACATTTACCATTAAAAAAAGCCTTTCCTGTTTTTGCTAAAAGTCTTCTTTGAGGTCACAGAAAACTGGACTTAAGACTTCCTCACTTTTATGCTTCTGACAAGATCCTTTATTTCAATGACAGGATCACATAGGCCAAATAATTTTTTAAAACAATTCTTCTTTTTTTTTCTTAGAATTTTTTTTTTCAATCAATTAGCACTAAAATCTAGATTTGTATGTTATGACATACAGTACTTTCCATGAAGGTGGTATACAGAAATTCTGGCATTTCCAATAAAAATAGCAATTAAAATTACTTCAGGACTCTATACATTGCAAATAAATAAAAAAGGTTCTTTCTTCCTTTAGAGGGTTACTTAAGCAAATATATTATACACAGGTGAGGACAGATCCTTAAAAGGCAGGTCTTCTTGTGTAAGATGGCTCAAAATGTCCATGAGTTAAAATTATAAGGAGGATAGAAAGTACACTCTTCTGCCTATTTCTCTTTAAATTATTGATCATGGTATTATTATACAGCTCCAAGAAAGATTAATTAACCAGGTAAAAGGAAATCATAATTCTACGTCTAGGAAAAGGAGAAGTAGCATTGAAAACTAATGTGCTAAGTTGTTTACTTTTACTTGTAAGCAGTTTAAGAAACATTTTATGGAATAAGAACATTAAGAAGGTCTGACAGTGAACTTAAACCAAGAACTCATTTGTTCTCACTCAACAAGTTTATTCTAGTTGCTCTTAATTTTGCTGTAAGCTTAACTAAATAATTAATGAACTTTCAGTTTATCAAAGGAATAAGCAGGCCATTTTCCCCCATTTTTTAAGGTTTAGTTCAGACTGGTGAAATGTAACAGCTAAATTTCCACTGACCAGTGAAAGCAGAATAGAGCCTTTGCATATGCTGTTATATTAGAAACAAAATAAGCACTTTTACAATCATGTATGTCAGTGCAGAAAGAGTTGACATGTAAAGAATTTTTCCTGCAAATTAGAATGGCTAAGGAGACACTTGGAATAAATAACAAGAAATATGCCACAGACAAGTGCATCCACTACTGCAAGGAAGGTATGTCAGTGGTCTGACTTCAAATTACATTCAGTGTTACTGTACCAAAAAGGAAAGAAAGGGAAAAAAATAGTGGTAGGGGAAGGGATTCTGCCATGTATCACATCTTCAGCAACCTTGCAAGTTGGGGCAAAACCTACTCTTTCTCACACTTAAATTCTGATCAACAGTCACAAAAAAAATGGAATTAGGCCTTTTTGTAACAATTAAAAAACTTTTCAAAACCAGCCAATTTAGATTTTTATTTATGTTACACTGCAAAACAAACAATAGAACTAGAAAGGTGGGTAACTACATTTTATTTTCTGCATTTGGGCAGTTCTAAGTTGTATTTTATGTTCTGGCCTGGAGACTGACTTCACAAAACTGATTTCATTGACTACTACAGGAACCTTGCTAGATTCATAGAACCATCTGCTGGTAAAAATCAGTGGCTATTTTATGCCTAGCAAAACTTAAAATAATCTTTTGTTCCATAGATAGGCATATATTACACATAACAGCCTGCATACCATCTCAAAATGTGGGCTGATTGTCACCTTGGTGTTGGTAGGAAAACAGTTGGCTTATCCAATATTCCACAGTTATGTGAACAAAATGTATTTTAACATAATTTCTATTCACAGTTTAAGTGAATCATTTTCCCTTTTAATTCCCCACCCCCAACTATTCATTTATACACAGATGAGCAAAGCACTTTGATGAAAGTAGGTTCCAGAATAGACTAAAACTCCAGAATTTGCAAGTTTATTTTTGCAGATAGGGATGATATAAAACAAGGAGCCAAAAAGAAATAAAAGCCTTTATAACAGATTACATATTTCCTTACTTTAAATATCCTTTGATCATCCCTCCCCCTCCCAAAGAACCAGACAAGGATAATACAGTTGATGCAATTAGTTTAACCCAATCTTAATAAGAATATGTCCTTGAGAACAGGACACTTTGGAAAATATTCTGTGCTAATGTACACCCTAGGCAATAGTACTTCAGACAAGCTATTGTCCCATACAAATTAACAGATTTTTGACCATGATAATATCATGTAGCACCCAAAATATATCACATTTATGTCAATACATATATTCAGACATGCTTCTGTGATAGCTGCATCTTCAATCAAGAACGCTACCCGGCCTCTAAACTAATTCTGCCTACTTTATCTACTTTTTCTATAAAAAAAAATTTTCTTTGTCCTGCTGATTCTGAGACACTCAGTCCTTCTCAGAGAGTATCATATTTAGAGAATATTTAGGTATATAAAGTTTCATCCTTAAAATTAGGTATTTGTCAGCAGTAGTATCTCAGAGTATAACAAATGGGCTTTCATCAGTAAAAATATAAACATGACTAGCACTGAAGGAAATGGCTTGCTGTCGAATATTGTTCAATACATTCCAACTAAGTGCCTATACGTTCAGCTGGGCTGCGGCCTAGCCATTTTTTCTGGAAGAGACTTGTATCACAAAGAAAGGCTAAGCTTCTGAAAAAATTGCCAAATAATAAGAAAATTTAGGTTGCCTCTTATGTATTTCCCTGACAGAATAACGTTAAATCTCCTTCACCTACTAAGTGCAATAACTTATTTCTTCTTTTTGGGAAGAAGGTGGCAGGACTGAAATAATTGGATATTGTTTTGTCTGCATATATTTCTACATGTGTTATGATGTGTATTTTTCATAGTAACCTAAACACTGCTTGTTTCAATTAAATAAGCCTTACTGCACAAAGAGGGATTTCAGATTTTTATTCAAAAAATGCAAGAAAATCAAAGATCCAACATACTGAGGTTTTCAGAGTACATCAATCATCACATGGCAAATCCCCACAGCCTCAAAAAGTATGTCTTATAAAGGTTGTATTTATAAATGAGTATTAGGGATGGGGAAAACTGGCTTCTATTTATAAAAAAAAAATTACTGATTCTGTGCTAAAGCAACTAATTCTTACCATTTTTAGATTCTGTTAAGTCTTGGGATTGCAGCTTCTCTCAAGTAGCACAAGGAGAACAATCTGAAAACAATTTAAAAAAAATTAAAAATGAAAAAAAAAAAAAGTCATTCAAACTGTCGCAATATTTAAGGGATTTTTATTGCCAGCATTAACAGTAGGTGAGCTGAGTATATGCTTCAGTGGTTAAGCTTAAAGTCATGCAAATTATTCTCACCACATGTACGCTTATATATCACGCTTCTCTGCACTTCAGTGGTCTGTAGGCTTAAATATAGGACAAAGGAATCCCTGGTACCTGGATTTGCAGAACCCTATGCTATTCTTAGCACTTGGCATATCTCTGAAGAGCACTATACTTAATAACCATACCTTAACATACATAACTTAATAACACACCTAAAAATCAGTCAAGAGGACAAAAAAAGTCACCCTATGCTTACTGTAAAGGTGGTCTGTTGCTCCCACACTACAAAGTATGTTTTTTTGCAATCAAGAAACAAGTATAAGTGTCAGGCATCCACAATGTAATGGCCCAGAGAGTAGGTATTTTTGGAAATGGCACTGCATTACATAACCTCCAGTTTTCTCTCTCTATTCCACACCCCCCCCTATTTTAAATAGGGAGAGGAAAAAAAAAGAGAAAAAAAAAAAAAAGGTCCTACCTCATTTAAATGGTACCTTAAATTACCACTGTCTTAAGTGACTGGATTTGCAGCATACCTCCTTTATCACTTTTCATATAGTGAAAAAAAGTAAAGTTCTCTTTTTCTGATTATGTATTTCTTACCTACAGTGAGTATATATGAAATGTAATTAAGTATGAGTCATGTTTATACACAAACACACACACACACACAGAGGATTTAAAACTGCAAACTCATATACCTATAAATGTACTCATAAACATTTGAAAGAAAGCGCATCACTAAATGTCCACCAAAATACGTTTGGGTTTCGTTTCGTTTTGTTTTCCCTCAAAAGAACCACCCAAAATTTAACTGCTGCACATGCAAAAATGCAGAAAGCTGTTGCAAGAATGACTGCTTTCTAAAAATAAACCCCAGCAGCCTGAAGAGGAATCCAGTGTCAGGGCGGAGAAGAGGGAGATTCATTTCACAAAGAAGAAAAGACAAAAAACAATCCTAGAGCCTTGCATGCATGCTAAAAAAGCTAAGTGCATTAGGTTCAAAAATGCATTTTGGTGTCTGTGGAGTGCAAAAGCGAAAAAAAGGAAACAGTTTTAGAAAACCACTTCTCATCTCCCCTTGCATGTGTGCAGAAAAATCCCCAGCCTAGAAAGCCAGCCTTAAAACATAAAGACAAAGAATTAAATACATATACTGCATGTTTTCTCATCTTCTTTAAGAAAGGCTGTTTGTAAATGTGCACCGAGAGGGGGAAAGGCAAGCTGCAGCAAAGTCCAACTAAGGACAGAAGGAAATTAAAAGAAACAAAGAGAGAAAGAGAGAGGATTAATTAAAAAAAAATAAAATTCTGTGGATTGGAATTGCATATACTTACAGACAAAAGCCCCCGCTCCCTGCTCACTTTCTGTCCTTTCTACATGATCTGAAATACAAATGTGGATTTAAAAAGGGCAGCATGCTACAGAAGGGAATTTATAGTTGGGGGAGTGGAGAGCGGGTAGGGGGTGTGGGGAAGAATGACTGCACCTCTTCCAAAGTGCAGCCTTGGAGAAAAAAGAAAAAGGGGTGGGGGTGGCTGGGGGAGTCTCTCTCCCTCTCTCTCAGGCTGGCTTCTCGTTGCCAGTACTGGTTATATTGAACAATGAGCTAATTCTGATGGTAGCTGGCTGGCTGCCAGCTTCCCCCCCCCCCCTCCCCTCCCGTCCCCTCCTTACACATACATACTCCCCCTGCCTGCCTGCCCGCTACCGCCCGCCTCCCCCCGCCCGCTGCTGCAGCGCCAGACTGCTTAGTCTGCAATAATCCGCAGCCCCACGTTCCCCTGCTGTCTGGGAGCCAGGGCAGCGACCGCCCCGCCGCCGGCCGCGCTCCGCCGGGCAGCTCCAGGGGCGGGGGGGGCGGCGGCGACCGTCCCCCAAGGCGTGGGGCCGCCGCCGCCCGCAGCGCTGAGGGGAGCGGCGGGTCGGGCGGAAAGCCGTTAGCCGTTGGCGCGCGGCCGTTGGTGTCCCCGCGCCGCCCTGCGCGCGCGGGTCCCGGCGCCCCCCTCGCAGGAGCGGGGCGCGGGGCCTGGGCGGCGGCCAGCCGCGGAGCGGGGCCAAGGCGCTGCACAGCGGCGGCGCCCGGCCAGCGGCGCGGAGCCGGGGGGAAGGGGGTGCGGTGGCGGGGGGGGGGAGCGGGGGGAAGGAGCAGCCACATACTGTAATAATAACCCTGCAGCGGCAGCAAAGGGCATCTGAGGAGAAGGGGAGGGAGACGGAGGCAGCCGCCCGCCGCTTCGCCTCGCCCGCGCCTGTCTGGGAGGGAAGAAAATGGTGGGCGGGCAGGAGGGGGCGCCGCGCTGTGGCACAGGCCGGCGGGGGCCACGGCGGGCCTCTCGCCGGGCCGGTGTGCGGGGTGGTGAAGCGCGCTCCTCTGAGCGCGGAGGAGAGCAGCGATACCCGGGAGAGAGCGCGGCCGGCCCGCAGCCAGCCGGATGTGCGGGCCCCCGCAGGAAGGCGTGAGGGGAGAGCGACCGGTCAGCGCGGCCCCACAGGTGCAGCCGGGCGTCGTTGCAGGGCTGGCTCAGGCACCGCTTACGGGGACATGAGGCAGTGACACTGCGCGGACGGAGGACGGGCTCGTCCCGGAGTGCAGGCACATACAAGCACTGACAGGGTCGTTTCCCTGGTCCGCCTGTGCCTGCAGGACGCGCAGACAAGGCGGCGGCATTCCGCAGAGCGTTTGTGGCCGGTGAAGCAGGGTCTGTCAGGGAGGGGTCCCACGGGCTTTGCGGGCGCAATGTAAGTTCATACGTTATCATCAGTGGCCCCAGTTCTCAGCAGTGGGGCATAGGACAGGTGACGGAAGCAACCAAGTGAAATGCAATGTCGCGACACGAAAGTCTATGCAAAGGATCCAGCTACAAAGGCACCAAGGGAAGTGGAGCAGTGTAGACATATCTCACTGATGAAGACAGACACTATGCTGCTGCACGGTGTCTGTCCCTAAAATGCTATACAGGGATAAATGGCCAAAAAACAGAGACAGAAGTGGTAAGAACTGATTCTTTGTTACCCTGCAGCATGTGTAGTCACCTTCCTCAAGGTTAAAATCTCCAAGGCGAGTGTGGTTAAAATGGTATGAAATCATGCCTGCTGCAGGCTGAAAGAAGATGAAGCCTTCTCTATTAGGCCTAGGTTTTGAGCAACTAACGTTTTCAAATCCACTTTTACTTAACTTGCCATGAAGCTGCATTTTTCTGTGGTCCACATAGGATTTCCATTTATTGAGTGGAATCGGCTTGCTAGCATGTCTCTGCACCTTCCTGATCAGCTACCACATCCCTGGGAATCCTTTGCAAGCCTGTCAGCTTAAGAAAAATTCAGCAGCTGGAAGGGAGAAAAGCGGAACATAAGCAGCGCTGTTACTTAAACCCCTGGTAAGCTGTGATAGTAATTCTAACTTCAGTGCATTAGGATCAGATCATTAGCCTCAGAAATACATAGTTCCTACTGCATATCTATTCTGCCTGCCTTCTCCACAGGTTGTCATCAATCAGCTGTTAGGACTGAAGCACATTAGAGGTTGTACATTTAAATTTTATCTTGAGATAGTGAAGGAGCACCGTTCTAACCTTTTGCTGGATAAATACCAGGCCCAGTGGAGGTAGCAGCCCTTCACGGCACATACACAGCCAAGAGCAATGGGTTCCATTTGGCTTAGGTGCATCTTCTGATCTGGGGAGCATGTTCCTAGCTGGTGAAGTGTAGAGATTTGACATTGGGGAATGAAACTAGATACCAAAGACATATAACTCTGCGGAGGTGGGAAGCTTGTGTTAATGAAGCCCTTAAGAAGCTGAAGTGGACAATGCTGTCACCTGACACTGAAGGGACAGACAGTTTCTTTTAGGGATCCTTGGCAGAATGATGATGGTGTTAAATGCAGCTACAATTAAAATTTATATTCTTAACAGGATATTATGATTAGTATAGCACAGAATTTGTGATTAGAATGGCACAGGATTTCTACAAGACGAATCAATGTAGTACAATTTATAAGTAGCATAGTACAGAATTTATAAAACAACTTATAATTTCTACTCACCTATATCCTGACTTAACTTATGAGTCTAATCACCTGGACCCTGTGCAGATCGGGTCAGATTGGGTACATGATTTGCTGTATCAGTATAACACTCATCATCTAGACTTGAAAAACCTATAAAAGAGTACAAGTCACTCAGTCCTGGGAGGAAGCAGAGGACGGTGGAGGTGTCCCTGGCCACTGGGAGGTCACAGGTCTCACTGTCCAGCAGCAGCTCTGGTCCAGGTTCCCCACTTAGGACTGGTAATGGGTTGATTTTATGGACAGTGGTGTGGGTGCTGTTAACACTTCCCCACTCTGTGATGGGCTCATCACCACCACCAGGTTGGCCGGGTGCTGGGACCTTCAAGGCCGGCAAGGAAGGGAGTAATCGCCTGGTGCCCAGGAACGTTGAGGCTGGAAGGGAGGGGAAGAAGTCTGTTTGGTTTGCCTGCTTGGTGCACAGGACCTTCAGGGAAAGGGGGGAAAGGGCATGAATACGTGACCCGCTCAGTCACAGGGAATGGCTGCTTGCCTTGCAAAATGGCCTCAGTTATGCCAACAGCATTACCAGGGGTTGGGAGCAGGGGTCACAAATGCTGAAGTGGACTCAGCATGCCAAAGCTAGCATAGAGCATGTTGGGTATTATGTAGGTTTAGCTGAAAAGTTGTGGGGAGGAGAGATAGGAGCTCCCAGCTAGAGCTCTGGTGTCTTTCTTCCTCTTCTGCTGCCTCAAAACCCTATGTCCCCAGCTTCTGTAGTCCTTTTTTCATATATACCACTTCCCCCCACACCCCCCATTTGAGAACCTACCCACATCCTCAAGTCCCTTACTGGAACCACCAAGAATGGTTGTGGACAGGTGTAAACCTCCATCTGAGCCCTTAAAGCCTTCACTTTCTTCCCAGTGACTCGGTTTCTTACCCCAGGTAAGCAACCAGGTTTGCTGTGCTGTTTGTACCTGACTGTATTGGGAAAGTCTTACCTGTTTGTTGTCTGTGACAAGCTAAGTTGCTAGGATCTGCTCAAAGTCTGCACTGTTTAGTTTGGCTGCAGTGTCTTGAATTTCCTTTCCCTTAGCGAGCTTCGATTAGCAGCTCTGATGGAAACTCAGAAACAAAGGCTCAGCTGGTAACGGGAATAAGAGAGCAAAAGCCTGTGAGCATGGGAGAAGAGAAGGAGTCAGTCTGGCCCCACTGTGGGACAGGAGAGGTTCTGTCACTCCTAGTTCTGGAAATGTAATTACAGGTCCAAGGTTTGTGAGACAAAAGCATAATATGGAGGATGTTGATACCAGACAGCGAGGTGGAAACGAAAGGTTAAGAACAAATTCCAACAAAATGTTAATATTGCACTGAAAATACCTTTGAAAAACACTGAAATTATTAGTGAAGAAATACATCAAAAGAAATACATTCTTTCATCATTTCTTTGTTAAAGAAGAACATTAGCATGCTGAGAAAGACAAATAGGTGACCAGCCTATTAGGAATAAATATTGCCCTTTCTAAAATGCTACCTTGTGAGGAAGTGGAAATTTTTTCACCTGCAGCTGAGACTTGCAGCCTGACTGTGAGTCCAGCACCAGCCTTCCCTCTTTTAGTCTCTAATCACTCATATAAAACGTCATTATTACAAATGTGACATTCAGGTAAATTGTCCTGCTGTTTTCAGGAAAATAGGTTTAGGTCCAAGCCTTATTTTTCTACCTTGTGGCTACCTAAACCAGTCTGATTTTGTTGTGCAGTCAGATTTAGGTAGGGAGGATAAGTTTGTTCCTTTTGTCACCGAAATTCGGGAATAAAAGAAAACTCCTTAACACCAATTTAGCATTAAGAAGCAGGCATTTCCTTTTATTGCAGCGCTGGGTGTCAGGAGGATAGTTCTTCTAATCAGGCACACCTAGAACTGGTTCTCTTGTCATATTTATACATGAATATTACAAAGTGGTACACTCCCAGTTACAATAATTGGTTCATATTTCTTCACCTAGTATGCAAACCAGAACGCATGCTCAGTTCCTTTCTCTGCCTCTATCTTTTGAGTGGGTGGTATAATTTGGGTAGGGGGCTTATGGGTCAGTGGTCGTGGGGACCCTAGCCCAAGTTACTTTTTCCCTAGTTTCTCAATACTTCAGTCCCAGTAATTGTTCTCTATATGCCTCAGGAAGATAAGGATGCTCCTGGAGGCAATTAGTGTCCTCCCTTTCTGAAAAGTACATACGTAAGGATCTTGAAGTGTCTTGTAGTTCCGCCTTTTTATCATGATGTGTAACAGGTGCTCATTCTAAGAATTGTTAGCCTTCTACCTAAAGTAACAATGAATAGTTTTTTAGCACATACAATACAATTAGGCCTTCGTTACAGGCCTGTCTTTTTGGCTATGCTTTTGCTGCCTCTCATCCATCACCATTTCCTTTGATTCCCATTCTTTCTTTCTCACTTTGGGCTGACTTATAAACCCTAAAATTGATAAAGCCCTGACCTACAAAGCATTATGATTATACAAATAGCCTAAAATGGGCTTGCAAAGCAGATGGAGCAGAACAGGCCCTTATGGCTGAGAGGAAGGTAAAAGCAGCAGAACAAAGTTTACTGTTAATAAATCAGCAGTTGGGAAAGTCCGTAGCTGGCAAGGAATAGGCAAAAAACAGTCACCAGAGAATCACTCAGAAGTTGTCCTTCCCAGTTCTGAAAGGGAGCAGAGAAGCTGTATCCTGCACTACGGGCCACAATTCCCACTCATCTTCTCACCTCCACCCTTCAGCCATCCAATTCCACCATTGTGCACAAGGGAAACTAATAAGACTCTGGTCTGGAAAGGGGACGTATTCAAGCCTGACACAGAGGTAGTGTAGACAGCTGCCAGCTCATGCGATGAATTGGCCATGGATTGCCTGGAGCACCTGAAATAAGAAGGTGGAAGGAAGGCACATGAGATGCTGGGTCAAGTGGGTGGTTTGGCAACTGGAGCCTGATTATGCATGCAACTCATTGTAAAACCATCCAAAACCCCAAATTCAGTTGTACTTGTTTGCAGCTTTTGTGAATATGCAGCTTCCATTAATGATATCTGCACCACTGTAGCACTGTCATGGATATGTCCTAAGAGCACCACATAGTACCACAAAGAAACTCACCACATAGGCCTGAGGGTACAGCATATAATGGCAACTTTCCTTTCTTGCAGATTCCTGTGCCTCTTACACTGTTCCTACTCTTAAGTTCTATTCATCAATAAATTTATTCGAGGAAGAAAATGGGTAATTGCATTGCTGAAAAAACAAAAAAACCTCCAACCCCCAAACTTCAACAGATTTTCATAGCCATAAAGGGGGCAATGTAGATTATAAACTAGCTATCAGAAATTATGTGCGATGTTTTTATGGCAAATGGATTGAAGCTAGAGTGGAAGACTATCCATTAACTGACTTTTTTAAGAAGACATAAACTGTGAGCTCTATTTCCAGTTTAGTTTTCTGGGGGCTGGATTCAGAGTGGGGTTTTTTCCTGCTTATCTCCAACTCTATGAGAATTTTGTTTTCGTTTATTACCAAACAAAATTAGCTGTGCATAAATAACTGATGGAAGTTATTCCAGGTTGCCTGGAAGATATCCAATTAAGATTAGTTTGTCATTAAGTAAACCAAATATTAAGGATTTTTTACTGGCACTCCAACAGAGCTTGGATGGAAGAACATCAGCTGCTACATGAACATATTTACTTTTAGCAAACTAAAGTTCCTCACACTTCCAGAATGGATTATTGGTTCAGTTATTGTAGTTCCTCTGCAATATTGACTGTCACTGAACACTTGACAGAAAGATGTAAAATATGCAGAATACTTCAAAAATATACCAAAGGAAGGAAAGTCATGGCAAGGCCTTTACTGTTAGCTTAGTCCCCTTGATTTTGTGAAGCTACCTACATGTATACAGTTAAGTACACTGTTGAAGTTAAGCATACCAAACTGAAAGTAAAATTCTGAATCCACTAAAATTCTTGGAAATTTTGCTATGGACTGGGATAAAATGTTTTTTCCCTTAGACCAGACAGCAAAATAATTTGAGAATGTCATAGAAGAAAAATCAATATGATTGGATCATGATTTGTGACTACAGACAGAAAAATATAAAAAAATGGAGCGAATTTCAGCCCTGAGACATGGTGAGGCAGGTGGAGCTCCAAAAGCAACAGTAAATGGTAAAGACAATTGCTATAGAAGGAAAGAAAAAGATACTGGTACTGTGTTCATTTCATTTAATTTCATTTCATTTCAGTCAATAGCAATTCACGATTTCCAGATTTGCAGGCATGCATTTGGAAAACAGTAGCCACAGTACCAATACAGGGGCCCGAGAGTTCAGGTGAAGTCCTGCTCTTGCACTTGCAACACAGTAGGCAGAAAAAAGTGGCTGCAGTGGCTTGCTTGCCTGGTACTCTTCCTGGATCCTAATTCAGGGGTGCTCCCTTGAAACATACTGCCTCTGTGACCTGGTTAACTCCAGCAGGCTCCAGTCATGTTTAAATTATTGCAGTTGTCCTACTGAATCTTAAAAATTGTGGCTGTTTGTGCTGTATGCAGAAAAATGCCATCTCTTATTTTAAGTTTCCTACTTGACAAGTCCATCAATTATCTTCTAATTCTTATGTTTGAGTAAAACTGACTAATGATTCCCTAATCAGGGTTCACAATTCCCATAGATTTTAGAGAAAGTTAAGGTTTCTTTTGTAGAGTCAGACCCAAAATGCAGAAATGGACAATCATGTGCATTAGTGAATGATGTAACAAAACCTAGAACCTGTTGCTCTAATTTATGTTTTCAGAGCTTATGCATTTTACTTCTAGGACACTTTCATTTGTTATCAGCTCCATTCAACCAAATATTTGTACTAGAATACTAAACACTGATAGATCAGAAGACATATTCATGGCCAATGGATTATATTTTGAAGAAACTTTGCATATTATTCAAGAACTGCCTGACTAAATGTTTGTAACTTGGCTTGACCTTCATCTTGTATTTTCCTATAAAATCAAAAAGTCCTCCAGTTGTACAGCTGGATTGCCAAAATATTCAAATAAATATGTGGATGCAGGGAACACAGAATCTCCTGAGTTCAAAAGATGACCCTTATGTGTGGTCACTCTCAAGCACATGGCTTGCTTTGTCCTATGACAGAGGGAGCATTGCCATGTTAGTGTCTGAATGTTTCAGAGATACCATTAACCAAAATTCTGTGGAGCATGGTATGATATGTACTTCATTGCCTAGTTTTCTTGCACGGAAATTATGATAAATGACTTGAATGAGACAGAAAGTTTCAGAAACTTGGGAAAGAGTTTACAGCTGGGGTTTGACTAATTGCAAAGTCAGGTGCTTTAATGTGAAAAACAGTGGTAGAACATGTAATTCTGACTAAGAGTGACTGGGAAGTGCTAGTTCTGCCAACTAGGATAAAGAATGAGCATGTCTTCCCTGGAGAGGGAGATCGAGAGCAGAAAGGGGAGACAGCAGACAAAGTCGTAGGCATTATCAAAGTTCAGAAGAAAAGTTAAAATGTAGATCACAGGATTTGTTGTTAAGTAGCCAACCAAATCACACACAAAGCAGGTAGCAGTTTCAACAGTATGTGGGTTGCTCAAACCAACTCGAGACCTTTCCTAACTTACATTGATGGTCTGTGAATGTCATTCTGATATATATATATATGTGCAATGTTGTTGTACTTGCATTGTTTAAGAGACACGAGCTGAAGCCCAACTCTGTAACTCACTTCTGAAGTAGCATTTATTCACACTAGTGGTTGCATAGAAGACAATGTGTTAAATGCTGTTCCAAGTAATGGTTCAAGACATGAGACTTTCTATTCAAGTCAATTAAATAAACACAGTCTGTTTCATTTAAATTAATGAGAATTCATTTAATTAAAAATGCAAACTACAGTTTTTCTATTATGGGCCATGTATTCAATTATTCTCAGCAATTTAGTGAGAATCTGCAAGATTACCTTAGTCAACACTTGATGAGTTTAAGCCCAGCCTAAGTTTAGCTATAAAGCTGACTTTAAGATTAAATTTAATTTGATTGGAATGCAAGAACAGAGGGTTAATTGTTGCTAGTTCACCAATTCTTGAAAAGCAGGTTTAGACTGTAGGAGTTTGATTTGAATCAGTTCAGTTGGTTTATTTGCAAATTTCTGGATTTTTATTTTTTTTGTCACTATAATGGAAGTAAATAGATTCAATCAAGAAAATTTCTCTCTAGATTAAGTATGAAAACACTCAGGTTCACCACTGCCAGTCATGCTGACAGTTTCGATGATCTGGACAGACTGTATTACAACAGCACTGTGATTATATTAGAAATCAATTAAATACCCCTGAAATTTCTGCACCTAGACCTGGAAAGTAGGGTCTATAAAAGTAATTATAAAAGGGAACACAGTTTGGGTCAGACACAAACATAAATATTTTTGTCTGGCAAATGGGAAAATATCAGCCATTGTACCCAGCTGTACCTAGGGAGTAAGTGAAATTGCTATAGCTCAAGGGCCCCTTAATCCTGTATTATAGGACATAACATTTCCTTTGGAGTGTTTTAGGACTTGTATCAAGAAAATTACTTTTGTTTTTGTCTAGTTTCATAGACTTAAAACCAAAAATTAAATTTTCCCTTTAACCATAATGAGTTATAACTTCTTCACTACAGAAAGAGATGGTCAGAATTTAATTGCCTCACAATGCTCTTTTTTTCATTTTTTCTAAAGCATTGCACTATGCTTTCTATCACAAACTGTATCATAGTTTACTTTTTTCCTCCTTCGGATGCCTGCAGGGTATATCTGGAACTTCACTTAAAGCCATATTGTTTTACTCTGCAGGAAAGAGTACCACCTCTGTTCAGCAGCAACAGGTCTCCTGTTCATTTTGAAGAGAGTAAGCTTCAGTCCATTATCCTTCATCTAATAATTTTCTCTTTTTCCTGGTACTTCTCATAACAGTGACCAAAGAACCAGGCAGTAAAAGGTTAAAGTTAGAAGAAAAAGTTAAAAGATCCCTTCTAAATTGGTGAACAGAGCTGCTTCCTTGAAGACACTTCGTGTGTGTTTTTGTGTGTGTGTGTTTGCAAAACTCGGTCTATTTTGCCACTTTGATGCAGCCTGGGATTCAGCAATTTCAGCATGTCATAAAAAGAAGTTATACATTTTTAACAAAACAACAACAACAAAAATTCCTGATGACAAAATCCCTCCTAGATTTTACCAGATGGTAAATCAGTTATGCCGTATTTTACACCAGTGAATGAAAATCCAATCCTGGCCCTGGAGAGGTAGTCACCCCACCTGGCATCTGCCAGATATCCTATGTAAAATATCATACGTGCTTTGTACATGTGTTGTCTTCCCTACACACCTGCTTTGCCACTGTCATAGACAGTGCTGGATTAAATGGACTTTTGATCTGACACCAAAAGACTGTGATCACTTTTTTCATTCTTACATTATAACATAGCCATAAAAATATAGTAGGCTGCCTCCTTCAATCTACTGGCTTATTTTTTTAACTGCATAATATTTTTATCAAGGACAATCATGGTTATTTCTCAAAGCTAGCACTTCCTCCTCTTGAGCAGCTACAAAAGAAGTACTCAAATGGCGTGCAGGAGATGGAGAGCTGGAGGCAGAAGGTATGCCTATGCAGCTGCATGTTACAGTCCAGAGTGTAGTCACCTCAGCAGATGGCAGTGGTTCCTAGACAGTTAATAATACATTTCAAGTGGAAGCTTGCTTTCTTGGTATCTGGCAGTACTTAAAAAGAGCTTTGTTCATGATCATCCTTTTGGTGTTGGCTTTTTTTAACTCAGCAGGTATACTCTGCCACACTAAACTCTGATGAGTGCTCAAAGCTTATTATTTACCACTACCAAAAAAAATTACACAGCTGAGGGGAATTTCTACCTTCAGAAAAACCCAACCACCTTTATAAGGAAGTTTAGGATGGAAATGCAAAAAAACAGCCTCAGAACTGTTCAATAATATTTGACAGGCAGTAGGAAAGATTCAAGTTAAATGATGGATGTTAATGATGTTAAATTTCCTCCTTTGGCCCCACTCAGTCATTCATAAAGAGCATGTCTAACAAGTGTTCTGTCTTTGTGAACACTGTATGATCATATCACACAGTTTGCGTCATTTGCAAAAATGTATACTCTCAGAGCAGAACCCTCTCCAGCAGCAATAGTGAAGGGTTCCAGAATTTTAATTCTGAGTATTATTTTTATGACAAACTAAAAAGAAACACATTTAAAACCAAGTCCTTTAAAAAAACAACTTCAAAAATGTTAGTCTTTCTCCGAAATGAAAAACATACTTCTTTTCAAAGACCTAAATCTCAAAAACATCTTGTCAAATTAATTTCCAACCTTTCTTGGGGAAATGTATCTTGGGTCAGAGATTTCACATAAGAAACAAGAATAAGGGGGTGTTTTAAAAGGTGATGTAGTCAACATCAGGCTTGTAATGAAAAATAATTACTTATCTCCACTAAGAGGCTGACTGCAACATTTTCACTCCAGCTGTGGACTCCATGAAGCTGTGCTTCCCTTCAGTTCTATTGTTTCATGAATGGCTAGTTTTAATCATAATTTGTATTTTAAAAAACAAAGGTAGAGCAATAGAGATGCAAACTGGCAATTGAAAGTGGAATTTTGTTGTAGTGGATTTTCCTGTGGCATCCAAAGGCCCTTCCTTGATTCCTGCGCTGCCACTGAAGGGGACACAGGCACAGCAGCCACCAGCCTCTCCTTGAAGGACTGTGCAGAGCAGGACAAGCTCCTCAGCTAAGAGGCCAACATGGGAACAGCTGATTAGACTGAAAAGCAATGTTCTCAAGCGAAGTAACCAGTGGAGGCAACATTTCCCAGTGGGAGGGTCTGAAGTTACATACGTACAAAGTGACTTGATTTGTAAAGGCAATGAACACGTATTGTCCTTCTTCACTTCATTAAAAACTAAGGTTTTTTTCTGTCTCTGAAAATTGGTTCATGTCTTGACACAATTTTGCCTGATAAAGGATTTAGATCCTGATTCTAATTTACAGTTGGGCACTTTATGCATTTCTAAAGCAGACATGACTGACACCCACTTCAAGGTCTATTTACACTGCCAGAGAGGTAAATTGTTATCTTGCATATGGTAACTTGATATAGTTGTTTGACTGAGACCACAAGTTTGGCTGATAAAGCAAATAAAGTTGATGCAACAACTTCTGTTTGACATTTGACTTGGCATTTACAATGTTTTGATTAAAAAGTGAGAGAAAGTCAAAATCCCCATGGCCTGGATGAAACCCCAGCTTACTGCTAGCAATCAAATAAATGAGCTTATACTGAAAGGCAGTGTGGCTCTTGGCTTTTCACTGTTTAACACAGATCAGAAATTTTGTATCTAGAACTAGAAGAGCTACTATTAAATTTTGCAGGGAGTGATGCATAATGCAAGGGATGCATCAGCCAAGCAGAGTGATCAGTGCTGCACCTCATCATTCCCCAGCGTTATATTTCTAGCTGAGGTTTAAGCCACTTTGGGACAGTCACTGCTCTGTCCAAACCTTAGTCAGGAGAGTCTCAATGAAGATGCTGGCATCCAAGCACCTGGAGAGTATTCTTTTTAAATATCAGTGTGGGTTGATGTAAAAGACTTCGCCTCAGAGGGCTCAGCTACCGACAGACTTGGGTTGCACAGACAAGCTCACCATCTACTCTTACAACACCTGTTGGAGGCAGAAAACTTGCAGTACAGCTGACCAAGGTGGTCGTGGTGGGATTAGCAGAGCAGCTAAGCAGACCCAGCCCCAGAATTTGGTGTGCAAGTTTTTATAGTCCAGGAGTCTAGTTATATATGTAAATGTGGCACTAACTCAGTCAAGTCCTATAGGCTGTGTAATGTAAGAGGTTCAGATGGTTGAGCGTAATAGTTCTTCCTGCTGCTATTATATTTCCCTCCTTTAAACCAATCTTTGTATCATTTTCATTTTGTCCCTAGGGCACCAACTGTTTCCATGCCCAACCTTTTACTGATTTTAGGACCTTGGAATGCTATATATAATCTTAGAGGGTCCACTTTATAACTGAACTAGCGACTCAGTAAGGACCCTGTCATGTCTTTTTGTTATTTGCTGGTTTTTGTTTGTTGCCCTTCTGTCTTAAATTCTGACCTCCAGCCATCAAAAAAAAAAAGGATTTCTATCATCTGATGTGCTCTTCACTGACACCACAATGTAGAAGTATAAGAAACAATTTGAAGACTAAGATTTTCATATCATATTGAAAAAATGTTTGTATGTTTATTTTTACAAAAAATAATGCCCTTCATTTTTCTCTGTAATTATATCAGTAATGCAATTTATTATAAGGGTGCAGTTCTGGCACTGTGCTCATGCTCCACTTTAGTAATGTCAGTGACATAACTGTGAAATGACCCTGTCCCTTAGAGAAGCATGTTTTGCTTTGTGGTATCTGACTTAGTCCACTTTCATTATTTTCTTCAAAATGTGGTAACTGGACTCACTACTGAAATACTTTGAAAAGTATTTCAAATTGATCAAGTTGATCTTATGATAAAATACTGACACAATAGAATTGAATCTGAAGAATTTTGGCTCAGTGCCTTTACTGGGGTAAAGAATGGCTAGTGACTGGTGAAGTGAATAGGCAAAGCTGAGGTTTGAAGGGGTGCATTCAGTCACACTTATTTATAGTATCACGTGATACTATATTGTTCTGTAATATTAAACTGTTTAACATCTTCATTAATGATCTGGATGATGAGGCAGAGTGCACCCGCAGCAACTTTCCTGATGACACCAAACTGGGAAGAGGGGCTGATACACCAGAGGGTGGTGCTGCCGCCATCCAGAGGGACCTGGACAGGCTGGAGACACGGGCTGACAGGAACCTCAGGCAGTTCAACAAGGGGAAGTGCAAAGTCCTGCCCCTGGGGAGGAACAGCCCCAGGCACCAGCACAGGCTGGGGGCCGCCCAGCTGCAAAGCAGCGTGGCAGAAAGGGACCTGGGGGTCCTGGTGGACACCAAGGGCTAAACATGCAGCAGCAACAGGTACTTGCAGCAACAAAGGCCAATGGTATCCCGGGCTGCATTAGAAGGAGGGTTGCCAGCAGGGCAGGGGAGGTGATCCTTCTGCTGTGCTCAGCGCTGGTGAGGCCACACCTGGAGTGCTGGGTCCTGTTCTGGGCTCCCCAGTACATGACAGACGTGGGTATACTGGAGAGAGTCCAGCAAAGGCCACCAAGATGATGAAGGGACTGGAGCATGTCCCACATGAGGAAAGGCAGAGAGAGCTGGGACTGTTCAGCCCGAACAAGAGAAGGATCTGAGGGGGATCCCATCAATGTATACAAATCCCTGCAGGGAGGGTGCAAAGAGGACGTAGCCAGGCTCTGTTCAGTGGTGCCCAGAGACAGGACCAGAGGCAGCAGGCACAGACTGAAACACAGGAGGTTCCCTCTCAGCGTCAGGAAACAATTTTTCCCTGTGAGGGTGACGGAGCACTGGCACAGGTTGCCCAGAGAGGTTGTGGGGTCTCCATCCTTGGACATATCCATTCTGTGATTCTGCGATATATTGCACTAAGACAGGATGCAAAGGTGATATTGAAGAGTTGCTACTGAATATTGTGAGCTGTTTCAATACCTTGTATATGATTAGCATGCTCTAAGTTAATTTAATTGGATACTTTTCTATATCTTGATAGGAAACTGGTGTAGGTACTGACTCCATTTATCCACCTGATGTCTGACACTAGTTTAATGACTGCGTGTGAAAGTCTTGGTGGATCAGCTTAGTTCATAATTGATATTATATCACTTAATCCTTGCAATCTTGTTAGGAGTAATGGGCATTCTCATTTCCTGACACAGCAGAAGGGTGGTGGACTAAAAAGCAATACAGACCAGTTGAGAAAGTCCCTTCAGAATAGTGCTGTGACACTCTGTCAGCTGTAGGAGGGACACGTAACCTTCTGCCTTTTGCTTTTGTTTTGTCTTTCATAACGGATCCTGACTGTCTCATTGTCCTCTTCTGTTACTCCACTATGTACCATTAAATATTGTAGTATCCAAATAAAGCTATTGTTTCCAAACTTTAAATTAAACAGAGAATACATGCTATTGTATGTTTTTCTTTCACTTTTACTGCTAATATTTGTTATTTAATAAGTGCTTTCCATCACTGTTCTGATTCTGCTGCTTGATCCTATGGCAAAGCCATAATCCTTAATTTACATCATCACAGTGTGTTGCCCTGGAGATGGCTAATGGCAAAGTTCAGACTTTGTACTCACACATAACAGCAAATTAAAATGATGAAAATGATAGATTGCATAGATTTCTTGTATGACCAAGAAAAATACTGTGTTTCAGTCGTAGATTGATAAGGAACATTCGGACTTCAAACCTATCACAATATAAAAACGATCATTTAATTACTTTAGATCCCAAGTCAAAAGTGAGTTGCAATCTGTGTGTTTTCTAAGGTCAGCTTGAAAGTAGTAACAGTATAGTTACATTATGTTGAGAGTCAGGATCTTTCCAGGATTGCTCAGAGGATCTGGGTAATATTTTTCAAAGTTGCTTGGCAAAACTGTGTTTGGAAAAAAACCATGAATTTTGATTTGAAACATTCTGCATCTAAGAAAATAAAGTGTGAAAAAAATAGTAAAGAATATCGTAGCTTTTCTATCTGATTTTACCCCTTACAGGTTCTAACCATATAAGGTAACACCTCCCAAGAGCATGTTTTTTTTTCAAAAATGCATCACAGTTCATACTGATTAAGTACAGACTGATTTGTCGCAGATGCACCTCTCACATTCCTCCTCTAATCTGGATTTAAATGTACGGCTGAGGGAAAAGTACCGTGTGGTTTGGCCTACAGTACTTTCATTACTACTCTTGTCTGGCAGCTTGATTCAGCATCAGCTGAAGTCAGTGGGGCTTTCAATCAAGCCTTTAGTCTCATCTTCAGCAGAACAAGTTGAGGTCTCTGCTTTCTAACTACCTGAGAATGACAGGTACTCAGCTGCAAGCTGCTTAGCTCAAATTCACCCCATATAAAATGGAAGCCCTGCAACCTGATAGGTAGAGTGATGTATATCTGCCCAACTAATGAAGGGCTTATTATTCTTGTCTCACAGCACTTTGCAGACCCTGAATTTTAGTGGAATAATAACTATAGCTTGAATTTGAAGGTAACCATGGTGACTTTAAATGGTTTTTATGAGCCAAGAGATTGCCTTATCCAGAAATGGTCACCTTAGTGCATTCCTGCAGCTCTGTGTCATTGGACTACAATGGGTTTTGCCATTAATTAGTTTTTTGAAAAGAAATGAAGGCTTCAGATAGTGTTTACCACAGCAGCTCACCTCTTGCCTGGAGTGGACTTCTAGGTTTCACTGCTGCTTAGATTCAGTGGCCTGTATGTCCTCCTTCATGTTGTAATTCACAAGTCTGAATTTCTGCAAGATCTGAACTTCTGCTAGCTTTGATTCCTTCAGAACCTCTTCCATGCCTATGTATTTCTTGTCTGTAAGATGATGACTGAGTTGTTTGCTCTTTTCTCCTAGAAGACTGTGTGTATGCTCATAATAGAATGATCTGCCATGCAAACTGCTTTGCTTCATATCTGGATGGCACCTTTATAATGTGTCCATCAGGGCATGGTGTGGGGGCACATCTAATTAAACATCTTACCAGCCTGGCAGGGAGAGTGGATCTGTATGCTGTTAGCAGAAGATTATTTCATAGCCGTGAAATTGTGGCAACCTCTCTGGTTATTTTTATTTCAGATCACATAATTGCAAAATAATTCAGGCTGGAAGGGACCTCAGGAGGTCTCTAGTCCATCTTCCTGCTCAAGGCAGGGTCAGCATCTGAGATCAGACAGGGTCACTTGGGGCCTTAGCCAGTTGAGGCTTGAAACTCTCCAAGGACAGACACTGCACAACCTTTCTGGGTGAGCTCGGCCACTGCTCTACTGTCCTCATGGGGAAAAAGTTTTTTCTTAAATCCAGTCAGAACCACTGATTTCAACTCATGCCCATTGTCTCTCATCCTCTTCCCATGCACCACTGGGAAAAAAACTGGCTCTGTCTTCTTATTTGGTTGTTTACTGAGCCCTAAGACATGATACACATTTTACAATGGGCAAAATAAACCTACAGGGGCAGAACCATAATTCCAGTGAGGCAGCAGCAGAACTCACACTTCTATCAGCTGATAAATAAAAAATATTTTGTCAAGCAATATTACAGCACACCATAAATTTTACTACTGAGCTCATACTAACTCATGTTACCTGAAGGTTATGTGATCTGTAAACTTCTGAAGCACTTTTAGTCAACTTGAGTACTTTCAGTTGTTTGTGTTGTTCCAAGACTGTGGAGTTCAACAACAAACCCATCACACTGCAGAAGAGACAGAGACTAGTTTTAAGGTCAGAAGAGAGAAGTAATCTTTTGGAGCTTCTCTGGATAAAAAATAAAAAATTGAATCATGCTAGAACCATTCTTAACCACAACAGATAGCATTAGCCATCTCTAAGCAGGTGGAAGAGAAAGACGATTTTCAGAGTTGCTTCTACAGACTAAATATATTTTTTGAAAAGCTCAGTGTTGGCACTCCAAAGAGTAAATAGCTTCTAATGGGACAGCTCACCCTCAGAGTGAGCCAAGACTGGAGATCAAGGCTGCAGAGACAGAGAGAGCAGGAGACAGGAGGCCATTTGCATCAAAGGATGGCATTTTCACTCCAGCAGAGGAGCGCTGCTCGCAGTTGGTCTGCTTGGGACACTCTGAGGGATGGCAAATGGCAAGCCAGAGAAGATGCAGCCAGAGACGTACTAGGAATAAACATGACTTTCTGGAACAACCTCTTCCACAGAAGTGATGGGTGTAAAGGGCATAACCAACATTTAATACAGAATTTGATACATTTTTGAAAGATTATATGTAGTGATATCTGTCACAGCAAAAGACTAGACTCAATAACCCTGGAAGTTCATTTCTCTGACATTTTACCTTGGTCCTTTGACGTGGTTTAGCCCCAGGCGGCAGCTGAGCGCCACGCGGCTGCTCGCTCACCCCTCCCCTGGCGGGATGGGGAGGAGAACAGAAGAACAACGGCAAAGCCTCGAGGGTTGGGGTAAGGGCAGTTTACTGGGACAGCAAGGGAGAGGGAAACAATCAACAACAGTACTGATAACAGATATTCACAATGGGTGATAACAGAGAGCAATTTACCGATCCAATGACCGACTGACTGACCGACTGACGGACTGGATGCTCAGCCCGTCCCAGAACCGCTCCCGGAACCACGCCACCCCCCCACTGCCCGACTAGCCCCCCTTTTATGGTGAGCATGACGTCACATGGTATGGAATAGCCCCCAGCCAGCTTGGCTCACCTGTCCTGGCTCTTTGTGAAATTAACTCTATCCTTGCCAGAACCAGGACATTATCCACCCCTTATTCTATACCATCTACGTCATGCCCAGATTATTTCACAGACACCATTCTCTTACTTAATGGGCCACCGCTCTAAAGTGTCCATCGAGTTCATTTAGTCCATGGCTTTGGGTTCCATCTGCCATTACAGTCTCTCAGAGCAGGAACAATGGTGCATGCTGCTGGATTGTTGCACGCTGCATCTGGAGTTTTTTTTCACGGCTGGTGTATCTGGTATGGTCCATGCTCGCAGTCTGGATGTCAAAGATGTGATTTTCGATGAAGTTCCTGGGCACCAGTTGAAGTCAGTTCTAGTTCCAAAGGACATCTGGTCCTGCCCGGACTGGCCCAAGAGCTATGGCATGAACTATTTCTTGTTTAATTTGTTCCAAAGCTTGTCGTTGCTCAGGGCCCATGAAATCATTCTTCTTCTGGGTTACGTGGTAGAGAGGGCTTACTATCAGACTGTAATTCGGAATGTGCATTCTCTAGAAACCCACAACGCCTAAGAAGACCTGTGTCTCCTTTTTGTTGGTTGGTGGAGACACAGCTGCTATTTTGTTGATAGTATTGATTGGGATCTGACACTGCCCATCATGCCACCTTATTCCTAAAAGTTGGATTTCCTGCGCAGGCCCCTTCACCTTACTTCATTTTATGGCAAAGCCAGCCTGCAGCAGGAGTTGGATTATTTTCTTCCCTTTCTCAGAAACTTCCTCTGCTGAGTTGCCCCATACAATGATGTCATCAATGTATTGCAGGTGCTCTGGGGCTTCACCCTTTTCCAGTGCAGTCTGGATCAGTCCATGGCAAATGGTGGGGTTGTGTTTCCACCCCTGGGGCAGTCGATTCCAGGTTGGGGAAAATAATGATTCCTTTATCAATAATATTTTCGAAGAAAGACCTTGTAGGAACTTTGTAGAAATTATGTAAAACTTTTGTAATTGTATTATGAAAGGCTAATCAAAATGTATTGCTTCTATTTCCACTTCTGCTGAGAAAAGATTCAAATCAATTTATAAAGTTTAGACTGTAATAAATTAGAATCTTAGAAGCCAAAGAAGGACCATTTAAAAGGCTGTAAATTCTAGTGAGGGTAAGTCAAACACACTGACAAACCAGAAGCACTTTGGTAAATGCACTTGCACTGAGAAAAATACATATAAATATATTGAGCAACCAAGTGTACCTAAAATACTTCTCTGTAAAAAATTTTTCAAACTTAGTAACATGCTGAAATCAGGGGCATGAATAAGGACCTAGATTTGGAAAATTCTTAGCATAGGTCAAAACCATGGCCTTTGCATGGACATCATTTCTCATTTTGCACAAAGTGAGCTTGTGAACAGCTTCGGAAATCGCAGTCTCTGGGGCCTGGAAAATAATGTTTTGAATGATTCTGTGATTCTATGATATATACTATAAATACACAATCCAGGAATTTGGCCCTCCGTCTTCACTATTCATAATGATGGAGCTGATCCTTGAACAGGGCCATTTATTGGAAATAACAGTGGTAGATACATTGCAGTGTTTAAGAAGTCATTCTTGCAGAGTAGATGGATACATCCTCAGTAAGAGCAAAATGCCTGCATACGTTATGAAGTTACTAACCTGGGTATTTACAGTTCAATAGGAACACTGACAATAATTTATTTAACGTACCCCTGAGGAAAATGTCCTTAACTTCCAAGTTTGCCTAACCCCGTAGCAGTGTATCCCAGCAGGAGTGCCAAGTCTCAGTTCTCTCTGCACATATCCAGTTTTGAGATGTGGGCCACACTGGCAAGTTTTAGCCAGGTAACTACATTGGCAAGGAGCCAGGAAAGCACACAGACCTCATCAACAGCACTGCAGCAGCAGATGGATTTTACAGATTCAGTTACCCTATCACAGAAGTTTTTTCGGTGATACAAGTTGTACTCCTTAGGGACCTGGTTTAGGGTATACTGGCAAAAATGCTGCCTTTGCTACGGTTGGCTATAGTACTTTCTACACATCTCACTCTACCTGCAAGCTTATGTGCACCAAAAATAGCAGACTTTTGAACCAGGTCAAAAGTTAATGTGAGAAATGGGTGGAAACAGTAATCTCTAATAGTATGCATTTCATCCCAATCAGCAACCAAACATTAAAAAAACTAGATTTGTGGTTAGGAAAACATTGGTATTTTATCTGTATGTACTAGTAAGCATTTTCAGCACTTTTGCTAATTTTTAATCTTTTAGGTTTGTAAATATAATTAAGACTGAATCGTCTAGCCCAATCTATTTAATTGTCAGTCAGTTCCCTGGAATTTTCAGGTGATTCAGAACCCTTATGATTCCCCTTTTGAAGTGAAACATCTAGAAATGGTCAGGTTATTCACTTCCCTTTGAAGTAAACAAGCAGTATTGTGGTCAAGCATACACCTTAGTAAGAGCAGTTTAATACCTCTGGGCTTCAATGTGTATTTTTGGTCCTGGAATCTGTGAGCCCACGTCTGCTTGTCTCTGAAAAGGAGAAAAGTTCCACTCCAAAGATGAAAAATTTGGGACTAAGACTAGATGTGGTAATTTAATATTTGTTTCAACTTGTTCTATTAGGAAAATATTTTGTCCATGTCGTACAGCTCACAGGCTTGAGTACATTAACATATACATTAAAATATATGGCTTAGCTATGTCTAACAGTCTCATATAAAAATTATGCAAAAGGGGTAAAGAGAAAAGGAACTCATAAGCATGCTGTAACACCATCTGAAATGCTACTTCCTTGCTTTATTGCCTCCGAGCACAATTATGTTGTAATATTTTTCTCTTCAATGAAGGATATTTCAGGAATTTCAGATGAAAATAAAAACAATTTGTATAGGAATCATGCCATGCAAACATCATGCTTGGTTTCCTTTACAGCCAAAAAGGGTTTATAATGGGCCCTATGCCACCATGTGTGGGGCAAGAGGGGTTGCGAGCCATGGAGGGGCTGCAGTGGCGGCGGCTGGGGAGCGAGATCTGGCATGGTGTGTGGCTGCTTTGAGGCCACTTTCCCTCCCCCTTGGCAGCCTGCAAACAGATTGCTGTAGCTTAGCTTCTTCCATCAGAAATGAGAGGTGGTTTTGTCTTTGTATTATGTAATACAGTGAAAAGGAGAAAGATTTTTCACGAATGTTTGTTGGAGTGAGAAAAATCTTGTGGTTTCTCTCGGAGCCTGCCCCAGTGATTCCCCGGTACTGCTGTTTCAGTCAGAGTTGGTGTGAAAACTGGAAAGGGCTTTCTGGGCCCCTCTCACAGTGGAAGAACTACCACCTGTTAATCTAAAACTTCAGCATAAACTTCAAATGTTAAAGTAAAAGCAGCATATAATATAAGATCATGCTTTTTACCAAACAGAAATACTGCAAACTTAAGTCATCTTCTTTGCATTCAGGAGCAGTTTTGAGGCTATTATTTCAAAACTCAGTTTTTTCACCTTCATTGTGAAATAGAAAGGTCTACTCCTTAACTAACTATATGACTTTCTATTTATAGCTCTTCTGGTAATAGTTAACACAGAGTTGCCATTTCTCATACTGCAAATTCACTCTGACATCGCCACTACATTGTGAAGAAAGTACGAATCTCCCACTATCTCGTTTTCAGCTATTTGTTCATCACTATGGCAACTGCTGCCCCAGCCCAGCTTAATAGGGTGCTTGTCTAGACAGCATTAAACATATCTGCACTTACGTGTGTCTGGTTTTAACAGCCAGGTGCGCAGAAGGTGCGGCGGAGGGAAGAGAGGCAACAGAAAAGGCATTTCAGAAGTCACCACACTTTACATGAGACTTTTTAAATCTGGAGCCCTTTCCTGGGATGCACTGTTAAAATGTGTTCCTCACCCAGGACACGCAAATCTATAGATGTACATGAAAGAAGGCCAGACTGATTTCTAACTGACCTGAGTGAGGGTCACCACTGTCTATGGGCCTCTCCAGGAGCGGGGGTATCTGTCAGGGGCAGAAGTCCATTTCACAGATCCTGTGGGGAAGCCTGATGTGTCTGGGACTGATCAAGGTCAGCAGGTCCTGCTGGCTGGGTCTTGGGGAAAACAGAATAAAGCGCCCCATCACTCTCCACCTCCCTGTCACAGGAGGGGACAGTTCCCTTGCAGGCAGTGGAGCAACTGAGCCTGCGTAAACCAAGAGAGATGCAAGACTTCAGTTGGGTGCAGGCCGTGTAAGCAGGGTTTATTTACCAAAATATGGCACTTCAGTCACCCTGAAACTTTGACGAATAGGTGCCCATCTCAGCAAGTACTTTCTGTGCCATAAAAGAAACCCATATTTTCAGCATTGACTTCACAGTGAAAGAGGCACAGCCTGATGTTGAGATAGGATATGGGAGACACAGACTTGATTTTCTGGTCTTCCCCCTCCCAGAAAGTGTCTCAAACAGCATGGTATGGCATGTTTGGGTATGCTGAACGGTCAGTGTGTATTTTTTGGAACTGTCCTTACTTCAGTAAATAAACACAGACTAGGGCAGGTCCAGCTGACTTCCAGACATTGACCAATCTAAGCCTACCCCAACAAACATCTAAGCAGGCATCCTTCCACCTCTCCTGTTCCCACTGTGTGTAATACCAATACTCACTGAGCCATAATAAATGAATATTGAGATGTTCTCCTGGTAGACAGAGGGTAAAATACCCCTGACAGAGGCAAGAGTTGAAGTAGCTTTCCCACTGCTGGAAGTGGGAAGTAACAGCATGACTCTAACCCTTCATTTCTATTTAGTATTTTCTGTAAGAGGCTGAAAAATGTAACACTTACTTCCAATCTAAACTAAGCAATTAAGGGGCGAGAACAGTGAGAAGGTAGGAGAGAAGAGCAATAAAAATGAAGTGAGAGGAGTCAATCTTAATTTTTGCTTTTTGCATCTAATTATTCTTACTACTTAGCCAATGACCCTCGTACTCCTAGATGGGCAAGATTAAAATTTTCTTGTTGACATATGATAGATAAATAGCACGCATGCATTCCTACAATGAATACTCGAAATATGAAAAGTCTATGGCACTAGGCACCACCATCACTTAGGAGCTGCATATAGCACTTAGCATCCATCATCCTTGGACATACTCTGTGAAGCACAGCTTCCAGGCAGAGGTGTCTGTGGGATATAACACCTGGATTTTTAATCATTATCTATTAACTAGCGATTTTATTTTTTTTTAATGTTTAACCCCTAATTGTGCCTTTATTGTAAGTTAAAGATAGCAGAAAAGTACATACAAACCAGTCCAACATATAAACTCTGCATTGCAGCCACAATTAATGAGTATATCAGCAGATAAAAAACTCTATCTCTGATACTTATGTTTTCTTTTTTTTTTTTTACTAAGAGAAAAATCATTGTCATGTACGTTGGCAGCCATCAACCTTCCAGCTGGCACTATGTGACACAGAAATACAGAAGTGTCCAGAATCGATTAAGGGCTGATGCCTGCTGGCAAACAGGCTCATCACAGGAAGAGCCAGAGATGGGTGTTGCAGCTACCTGCAATGCCAGCACACCACTTGTGTGATGTGGGGCTGACTCGTGAGCATCTCTGTTTGAAGAGAAGACTGTTAAGGGGGTTGGCAGAGATGCATATTCAGCACATTCCCAATGCCACCTTGTCTAGCAGACTGTTACTGAATCCATGGGAAAATACTCTCCCAATGGAAACACTAGCCACTAGCTCCTACCACTGAGTCCTTATTTGACACACTGTCTGTGCAGGACAAGGAGATGCAGTTTCCACTTTCTGAAACACATTGAGTAGGTTGACAACAAAGACTGAAAGGGCCGTTTTTTAACAAAAAAAGCATTAGGTGATCATGTGTCCAGTTATCTGGCTATGTCCACTGCAACTTAGACATTTGTCCCTTTTACAGCTATCCCAAACTCATGCTCACAAGATCATATCATGCGCTCATATGTTGCATGCCACTATCCCACCCTATCATCTGCAGAGTCATGCTATACCCTTCCCTTGGCTCAGCATCATTCACATGGAAGTATTTGATTATTCCAAAAAGGGATATACTTGTAACACGTTCATTCATCCCATAAATATGAGGAAATGGTAAGTAAAACACCTACACATCATATTTTATAGTTCAAAAGTATCACTGCAGTCTCTCTTGCTAAATATACTGTCTTGAAAAACAAGTACTTTTCACTTGAATTGGCTACGCTATAGTATGCAACATGGCATGATTTTTACTGATGTGTATAATTACATGATAGTGACCTTTCCTACCCGAAAGATCCTCATTGTTTTCACACTGCAACAGCACTATGCCAGCCTAGGTGTCATGGCGGGGTGGGCATTGACCATCTGTTTATCATTCATTACTAATAAATCTAATAATGGTTTGGTGCTAGGAAAATCTCTTATCTACTTAATGCTCTATCAAAGCCTTAAAATAAGAGCATGTGCCTGGTACAAGTCTAATGCAGCCAAATTAATTACCTGTAGCTGTTTGAAAATGCTTGAATTCTCTGAACCTTAATGTTATTTTGCTTTGGGGTTGCAATTAAGCCCATGACAAGCTTAATGAGAGCAGTAGCATATATAGGGGTACTGTTGCTAGGCATCTGTGTGCAGGGTCCTATCAACATAGTCCCAGCAGCTACCACAGAGAATTGGCACAATACCTTCTGCTTAAACTTCTTGAATTTCCTTTGTTTAAACACTCTTGGGAGAACAAAATAGCTCCCCAAGACGCCAAGTGCCTAAGCTGAAGCATTAGTTGTAAGAGCTTAATATTCTCCATCAGGAAGCCAGACTGCCGATGAATGCCAATAATTGATATAATATAGAAGGGATTGTATATGAGTAAGGATTTAATCTCGGTGTTAGTATTGCCCCTAGGAGAAGTACCATCTGTGTTTAATAAAGGGTGTAACTCACTGATGGAATATGATTTTTGTGTGAATGAAGCCTCATGTTTAATGCTCAGCATCACCTCCATTCTATCAGGATACTTCCCAGTCTTTGACAAAAAGTGCAGAAGAATAGGCACAGTTCAAATACAGGAGGAATGACTGTGTTATATGCACAAATGCTCCGGAAAGTTTATTTTTTTTCTAGCCAGAAATGTTGTCCACATGTCCAGCTGTGACTTTTGGCCTACTGTCAGCTATTTCTCTCATGGGGTTGTCAGAAATGCAAAAGAACAACCTGTGAGTGATGGTTCATTTCTACGTATAATAGACATCATTCTTCAGCTGCTCTGACACCAATGCCTTTATGCACTGGAAGTGATATCAGAAGTACGTAATGCTGAACTGGACTGACAAAGGAGTGTTAGATAGTGTTTGTATTTAATAGCAATTAACAAATATATTTTTGTTTCATATAATATAAAATGTGAATTTAAATAGCTGCTGTTCTTCATCAGCCATAAGACAGCCAACACTGTACTACACATTTTATTGCATAGAAGGTAAATGCAATTGCATTCACTGCACTCTTTTGAAAAGGACATTAAATGTACTGAAAAGATACAAGCAAGCAGTAAAGTAATGTACAGATCATAACAGGAAAAACAAACTCCTATTAAAAATTTCATATTAGAAATCATGGAAATCAAACACACTGCAAAGTTCTACAGCAAAGTAGATTTTTTTTACTTGATTAACTTTTTACTTGATTCACTGTTCTAATTGCCAAAGGAGTCAGTGTCCTCAAAACTATACCATTTACCAGGCAACATTAAAAAAAACAACAAAAGAAAACAAACCACAAACCACCATGCTTTAACTCTTCTGTCTCTATAAAGGTAATAATTTCTATTTCTATAGTATCATTTTCATCTCATGGTCCTCACTTGAGAGGACAGAGTTTTGTAATATTTGCAGAGAATTTTAAAGTTAGCATCTTATTTGGCTTTGCAGCTTTTCTAGTATAGTGTTTTGCATTTGCTATTTTTGTTCTTGGTGCACTTACTACTGCCTTCATCTTGCCAAACCCTATCTAGGAAGAATCACTAAAATGGCAGCTATGCTAAGTGGCCTAATGGAAGGAAGAAGGGAGTTCTGGATGCCTTGAAAACTTCTCTGTTGTACAGTTTTATCAAGTAAACATTGATAAAGTGGTCCTGATAGAAGTCACAAGCAACACCACATTTTACTAGCATAATGAGAGTTTTCTTAGTGGGACAAGGATTTGGTTCATCTGTATGTTTTTACTAACAATCTTGAGCATATGCGCAAAGCATTTAAAGTAGTTTTCAGACGCTGACATTTTATTTCTGGAAACTTTTTACAGTTGCTCATCTATGCCTGTATTGTGCTTATCTTGAAGAAACAATTCTCAATTGGAAACTTGGTAATGCAAACTGTAAAAACATCAAATGTCATGCATTTGCCAGCTGAAGTAGTAAAACAGTACTTGGTATAGATGCTACTTGATTGTAACTAAGAACTAACAGAAATATTTTCTATTTCTGCTCTAAAGTACAGAGCTGCAAATCTCCCACAGTGCAGATCTCAGGGTCAGATTCCTGTTCCAGCTGTAGCCTGACAAATCCTGGGCAAGAGAGGAAGTCCTGTGCAAAGGTAATTGAAAGCAGAATCCGGTTTTTGCTCATTATTTAGCTATAGCTGTCACTGTAATCTGTTACGGATTTGCACAGTGAACTTTATCTTACACATATGATACAACACAACACAGTCTGTAGCTGCCTGTACTTAGTCTGGGGACTGTGACACACTTCCAGGATGTGCTACACCACCATAGACATTGCACTCCAAAACTGGAATGCATGGCATTCTTACTTGTAAGTCAAATTCTAATTCAGCCTTAATTATATTAAATAAAACACATGAAACACATACAGAAGAAAATCTGCTCCATGTAGGCCAATGGCCACATAAGCCATGTGCAGTTTTGAACCTCCAGGGACCCCATGGTCTGTGGGAAAGCCAAACTAGGCCTTCCCATCCTGCTATCTTCTCATGCTTCTACTGCAGTCTCCTCTGGAGAAGAAGGTTCTGAAGTTTAAATATTCCTCCAGCAGCAGAACCCATAGGCTAAACGATCCCTCTGGTGTGTTGCTTGCAAAGGTAGACTGAGCACGCAGGGTAGAATCTGGCTTTTATACTTCTATTTTAGTTTCAGCAGCAACACTAATAAAGCATGGCAGCTTGCCCTCATTCCAGTTCAGTGGCAGCCTTATTATACAATGTACTTTGATGTACAGTAGTCTTTATGTGCTATCAGATTGGGAGACAAAATCATGTTGCAACACAGAATCTGGTACTCAATCTCACTCTGACTTAGGAGCATGAAGCTTACAGCTGAAATGTGAAATTTTGTTGTTGCATGATGTTGCATGACATTTTACAGGAAAATATTTTTCTTTTTTTCTTCTTTTTCTTTTGTTTTGTTTTTGTAATTGGTATTTGCAATCTGGTGTAATAGGTCTCTCTGTAATTGCGCAGGTTTGTCTCTGCAGCATCAGTAGTGGTCTGGCCTTTCAACATAGTATTTATGGAAAGAAGGGGGAAATGCCAAAGGGAAGAAGCACTCAACCCTGAGTATAGATGGACTAAAACACTGAGTAATGGCTGCTGGATCTGACTGGCTTTTAGAAATGGAAACATAAGCGTTTTTTCTCCTGGGTAACTTCTCTAATGGGGTAGCATTTTATTTTCAGTGTTCACTGAAAAATTGACATTCCCTGAGAAAGATGAAGATTGAGGCCCTGGTTCACTGAGCTTATTTTCCTTGGAGGAAAATTAAACATTCTTAAAAAAAATTAGGAAAATATGTTCCTGAGCAGTAAGATCTAATCAGTAGAGTTATTGCAGAGCATCAACTAATGAACCTAAAACTGGCTTTACTTTTAATACAGAAATATCTTATTCTTTAGCCTTTCTGTCTAGGATGGGATTTGAATATCTTTGACAAATTAGATCTGAACCTCCTTAACAAGTGACCACAGAACACTGTATATCAAAATTCAGACAGACTTATCATTTCAAGAACATCTAAAAGCATTGTAATGGGAAGAAATTAAGATAATAGAGACTTTCTTTCTCTACTGTATTAGCAAAACCAGCCAGAGAGGCAACTAACAGGTTCTCAGTGTTCCCAAAGAATGAAACCACCTTCAGATTTCCATGAAAAAGAAATAGTGCAAAGTGAGTGCCTTGCCCAAGTACAATGCAGAGAGAGTTCTAAGAATTAAAATGCACTTTTCCTTATTAAGCTGCCCTGAGGGTGCAGAGAATGTGGTTTATCCATTAGCTTCACTCATGCTTTTTTCATAGATTCACAGAATGGTTTGGGTTGAAAGGGACATTTAAAGCTCATCTAGTTCCAACCCCCCTGCCACGGGCAGGGACACCCTCACCAGACCAGGTTGCCCAAAGCCCCATCCAACCTGGCCTTGAACTCTTCCAGGGATGGGGCATCCACAACCTCTCTGGGCAACCTGTTCCGGTGCCTCACTACCCTCATCATAAAAAATTTCTTCCTTATATCTACTTTAAGTCTACCTTCTTTCAGTTTAAAACTGTTACCCCTTGTCCTGTCACTACAAGCCCTGATAAAAAGCCTCTCTCCATCTTTCTTATAAGCCTTAAGTACTGAAAGGCTGCATAAGGTCTCTTCTCCAGGCTAAACAACCCCGACTCTCTCAGCCTAGCAGAGGTGTTCCAATGTTCTCAACATTTTCGTGGCCCTCCTCTGGACCTGCTCCAACAGCTCCATGTCTGTCTTGTACTGGGGACCCCAGACCAGGTAGGGTCTCATGAGAGCAGAGGGGCAGAAATGCCACTAAGAGAAATGCTGCTCCATAGCACATCACCAGCCTGCACCTCTAATAACACCAGTTCATCAGCATTCAGGCCTGATTGCATTTTTTTATATATTAATGAAAGCCACTGGTATGAAAGTTGCAATTAAGCACACAGGGAGTCTTGAATATGTGAGTATAGTGAGTGGGGGAGAACAGAGCAGCTGGGAAAGGAGGGTCTCCATGCAAGGCTGGGCAGGCAGCATCCCACTCTCCCAGCCCATTCTCCCTCAGCTGCAAAAGGCTTCTGTGCTCAGATACTGAACATCTACTTTCCAGAAAAGGCATATGCCAAATTTCACTGAATTTTTGGTAAGGAGGAAACAATGGATAAAATGAATGCAACACAACAGTGCATGCTGATGACTATTTGCACCTTAATTGCTCATGCAAAAGAAACAACAGGATTCATAACTCAGATGATACAAAGGATCAAAAAGCTAGGCTACTGTAAGGAAGCAGCCATAATGGCAGCTGGGATGGAGACCTCTGTCTCCGCCCTGGAAACAGCACTGTCTTTCACCTCCCCATCAAGAAATGCTAGCCCTGAAACTCCACAGACAGATTTGCACAGCCTGAGGGGACTGTGCCTAGAGATGAGGTCCTTCATGCCTTTTTCACAAGAGCAATTGCAGGGCTTTATGCAGCCCAAATTGCTGTTGGAACAGTTTTGCTCACCTGAAACCTTAGCTGTGTATTAATTCACTCACTGGAAGTCTGCCCTCCAAAGTCTAGCAGACAAGGGATCAGATTGTCTGTGGTGTCTAGCTCCTGCTGTCTTTTGGCAGAGTGAGGTGGCTGACAGGGAGTTAATAACAGCACCTTAATCTCCTTCTAGTCAGGGGCCCAAATGTGGATTAGAGTACAGGAGACACCTGCCAGCTGCTGCATTGGGAAATAAATCTCACTTTGTCTGTTTCCCTCCCTGCAGTTTTGCTTCAGGAGGGAAAAATCGTACTGGATCTGTGACCTCTGGACCAGCTGGGATTCTTTCCCACACAGAAATGTATCCAGATAGAGAGTCCCCATCTTTACTGAAATACTTGGGTGTCTAAGTGTCCTGGTTTCAGCTGAGATAGAGTTATTTTCTTTCTAGTAGCCAGCACAGTGTTGTGGTTTGGATTTAGTATGAGAATAATGTTGGTAACACACTGATGTTTTCAGTTGTTGCTAGCTAGTTGTTGTGTCTACACTAAGTCAGGGACTTTTCAGCTTCTCACGCCCTGCCAGGTGTACAAGAAGCTGGGAGAGCACAGCCAGGACAGCTGACCCAGGCTGGCCAAAGGGATATTCCCTGCCATGTAACGTCTTGCTCCCTATATAACCAGGGAAGCAAGCCGGCAGGTGGGATCGCTGCTCGGAAACAGACTGGGCAGCACAATTAGAGGAGAAAGAGTCAGAACCAGACATAACCACCTGATCCCTGTTCCTAAGTGAGCTGCGAGATATGCAAAAAGATTTCAGTCATCGATTAGGTGAGCAACTTGTCACCTGGCTGCTCCGCTGCTGGGATAACAGGGCCAGTAGCCTGGAATTAGAGGCCAGGGAGGCCAAGCAGCTGGGATCCCTGTCCTGGGAAGGGGGCATTGACAAGGCGATTGGGAAAGGGACACAAGCCCTCAGCTGCTGGAGGTGACTCTTGTCAGTCATGAGGGAAAGGTATCCCTTCAAAGAAGATGTTATATGTCACCCAGGCAAATGGACCACAATGGAGAGAGCTACCCAGTACCTGAGGGAATTAGCCATGCGGGAGATGGTTTATTATGACCTGGGCAATGTGCAGTTAACCACAGACACTGATGAAGTCCAATGTACCCAACCCATGTGGCAGAGGTTTGTACAGACCGCACCACCAGCATACGCCAAATCACTGGCAGTACGAAGAGGCACCAACAGTGAATGAAGTGGCTGGCCAACTCTGGCAATACAAAGAAAATAGCTCTCTCTCCCTACTGGCCTGTGTCTCAGCTGTGGAAAGACTGTCGGAGAAATCCGAAAACTTTTTTGAGAAACTGTCCTGGGAGATGTGGCAAGTCAAAGAGAGTAAGTCCAATTCCCCACTTGTACAGACCAGTATCTCAGCTGTTAGGAGTAAGTGTTCCTCTACTCAAGACAGAGGATATGGAGGGTACACACCACGAGGCACTCTGTGGTTTCACCTGCGTGACCATGGAGAGGATGTGAGGAAGTGGGATGGAAAACCTACGTTGATCCTAGAGACATGGGTACATGAATCGCAAGGAAAAATAATGGGAGGTTCTTCCAGGAAAATGAATAACAAGGATGACACTCAAACCCACGTGCATCACACAAATCCATTCATCAATAACAAATACTGTGACCAGGACTAGAGGGGCCCTGCCTCCAGCCAGGTAGAGGAAAGGGACAATTGGGTTTACTGGACTGTTAATTATTTATTATTCTCTTCCTTTGTTATCCTATTAAACTGTCTTTATCTCAACCCACAAGTTTGGGTTTTTTCCCATTCTTGTCCCCATCCCCTTACTAGGGGGGGAGTAGGCGGTGTGTGTGAGCAAGCAGCTGCATGGTGCACAGCTGCTGGCTGGGGCAAAACCATGACACTAAGAAATATACAAATACAACTTTCACCCAATCAGAAGACTTCTAGGTGTCTTCAGGGACACTTTGCTGACATCCAATGCTGTGAAACTACCTGCAAATTTCCTGCAGTGGGTTTTAACTGGAAAATTATATTCTGGTAATAGATGACACTGAAAAGTCCTAAAAATGAACACTATGACACAGAGAAAAATGTTTTTTATCTTTTTAGGCTTAGGCCCTTACACAACACCTGAGTGTGAGGCTCATACATAGCATAATCAAGACCTAAGTTACACCAGTCTGTTCAAATCTTCTCTGTGGAGAAGTATTCATTGAATGAGGGTCAAATAAACACACTTTTGCCATTGAATTTGCCTTACAGCAGATACAAATAGATCATTTACTATTCTGTATGCAGCAGCTGGAGATTCATCTCATTGCGCTTTCCTAACACTAGCTGCAACTAAGAGGTTGGCAGAGTTGTTCCCTGCCACCAGGCTCCTTGCTCCTCACCTTATTTCATTATTATACATGACTCCCCTGAAACAGCAGGAGATCACAGGAGGTCATCTAAGACCATTGTCACAGAGCTGTTGTCAAATACCTACTTATACAGCTTACTGTACGTGACAACATACAGTAAGCTGTATAAGTAGGCAGTCCAAGGAGTGCAACACCAATTATTTGCTTGAACTATTCTAGTGAGGTTGGTGGATTTTTTTCATCACAGTTCATAAAAAGTATCTGAGGAGAAAGGGAGCAGTGGTCTGTAAAATGTATTGCCAGTTTGTGCTCTTATCTGCAATACTAACATAGTAGTGCCAGATCCAGTATTCAGTGGAAAGCAATTTCTCTGCAAAGAGTTTTAGATTGCAGTGGGATAGCTGCCAGAACAGAATGTTAGCTTAGGCAACAGAGCCTTGAATCCAATGCTGCTATCATGAATCCTTGCTGGAAGATGCCCCATTAGGCTTTAAATTTTGAAGCACTGCAGAACTGCCAACTCTTACTCACCTTCACTGAGATTCTATCATTCATTACTTTGTATGTTGCACTTCTTTGATAATGCATCTTAGTAAAAAATTTATGAGCAACTCCACACACCCATGGGTAAGTCCCTCACATTCTCCTCTTGAAGCTAATTTTATAACCCTGCATAAAAGAAGCTGACAAAGAGATCTTTCGTAAAGAAGTTGTGGATTGTTCATTATTACTGGAAATATAGTCAAGGGAAGAAAAGCCCATCTGGAGTATATTTTTGCCAACCTTCCATCATATGGTGACACACAATTGCCGACATCTGCATTCTTGTTTAAAATTCTGATATTTCTGTCCTTGTTTCTCTCCATTAAAATAGATCACAGGGAAGAATTGATGTCTGAACTTTTGTGGAACAGTTGTATTTAACATCACCTTGTGATTCCATAGGAACTGGAGTTTTTTCCCCTTTGGATCTTAAGCAACAATGTAGCTTTCAGGAGCACAAGACTAGTGAGAAGTGGTGAAGGTAGGAATGCTAAATCACTGGTTTCACTAAACAAAAAACAGTCTTCACTCTCTCAGACCAGGTCAGAAAGCTAGACTTACCAGAAGCCATGCATTTTGAATGAAGCTTTTTATCAAAAGCTTGACCTAATAAAGTTATTTGTGGAGGGGACTTTGTGTCTTGGGTAGTTGGCAAACAGAGGTCAGAACCTGTCAGTTTAGCCAGTGGTTCAGATACACCCTAGGTAATCAAAATGTGCATGTTGGTCAAGAAAAAGAAGTGACCAGAGAGTGATGGTCTCAGCTTGGTTTAAATTTAACAGAACAGAGGCCTAATTAGCCTAAATATTTTTAAGACAGGTAAATGTAGTGATTATGAAATGTGCTGTCTTCTAGCTATCCCCTCAGAAGGGGCAGTGTGCCTCTCATTCCCCAGGCAGAAACACAAGTCAGCAGCTTCCACATCAATACACTTCAGCTCTGATTTAGCAAAACCATTCCCAGGTGTTCATTTTTCATTATATTACTACTGATATCGTCAACAAGACTCTCAGTTGCTGCCAAATCTTTGTTTAGTATCAACTAGACTTGTATCATCCAAGGGGAGTCCATGGTTCCTAGGGAAATCCTAGGTGTGACAGGACAGAGCCTTAGGGAACAATTTTCATTCAGATTTACAGGGAGAATAATTGCATTCAGGGAATTCAGATGCTGTTAGTAAGTCTAGTGCTGAGTCCTGCCCAAACACAGATGTCCAAGAACACAACAGCTGCAAATAATGAATCACAGTAATTTCCAGTGATACCCATATGATTTTTTTTCCTTTCATATTTGTTATGTGAAACTCAGGATCAAAGTTGGGAAACTTACAAAGAAAGTGGATTTGAGGAGAATGTGAAGAAAAAGCACTTTCTGAAAGTCCAGCAACTTAAAGGCAATTATACAAGATTGCACTATCATGTGAATCATTGCAGCTGTTTACTGCCAGTAAGGCAGATGTACAGAATGTAAGTTCAGGCATAACATTTCTATGCTTTCATCTCTAAGACAATCTTCATGTTCCCAAATTAACACCTAGTGCAATCACTGTGCTTTATCACACTGATTCCCCAGACATGCTTAAGAGAGGGGAAAGTGTCAGATAAAGTTATCTTAGTAAAAGATTCAAAGTTCAAATAGGATCAAAGATAGAAATTTCTCAAGGACCCTTCAAATGGAAAACATGACCTCTAAGTGTATAGCTGTAGAAAGGACTCCTTTAGTAAAGTGGTCACACAGTCCAGGCAAAGGTCCCTTCAGTTTCTCCCAGGAAATCCAGTTAAGAGAATGAAAAAAAAAGAGAGTATATGTAAAAGCAGCAAAGTGGGCTAACAGAGCAGTCCTTAGTTCTAGGAATTTTTGTTAATTTTCACCCTAACAGTAATGCTCTGTGATACCAAGGAGTAGAAGTAAAGCAGTCCTATACATGTTTTGCTCCTCTCAGTTCCCCATGGAATTATTATCAGTGGAACAAGCACTGATAATGTTTAGTCTTGCTCCACTCCTTTTCACCAGAGAAGACAGTGCAGGGAGAACCTTGAAAGTGTCTTGCTGCAAGGAAAACTAATGGTATCTCTGGAAATCATGATTTCTGTCTTGCATAGGGATTTTCTTTTTCCTAGGAGGCAGTGCCAAGAGATGAGGGGATCCTTAACATAATGAACCAGTGTCTAGGGTTCCCTGTCTTCTTGTGGACTTCATTAATGCCCACAGCTGAAGTATACAATTGAAACAACTCTTGGTTATCTTCTGTTCTTCTTTGCTTTTTAAAATTTATATAAGCTTCTGCATTGATTGAAACAAAAATGCAGTTGCAGAGTGTAAAGCTTTTGTTTTTATGAAGCCTCATGCTTTTGCCCATAAAATAAAGAACTAATCAAGACAAGTTTACATGCAATCTTAACTCTTCTATTGTGTATATCTATTGTAAAAATGCTAAGCTTTTCAGGAGAGATAGCATCTTTTATTAGCTAGCTGATACAGTTAAAAAAAGTCTGGTAAGCTCACACAATCCTTTCATCAAGCCAGACAGAAGCAGCAAGCTCCATGACAAAGAGATGCTGGAAATGATTCATGCCTACACCACTCTTCTTATTGCTACATGGGCAGCAATATGTCTTGCACTGGACTGTAACTTGCTCCAAATAAAAAGTGACATTTTATCCCACAATAACTTTTTGGAATAAAGCAGTACAGAAGTGAAGTGTGTTAAGCATTCCCTTCTATATTGTTGGTATCTGCTTCCAAATGTGAAATATCTGAATTGCAGACTACATATCAGTCCATGGTTCAGTCTGTCAATACACACACTAAAGAAAAGGACCTCTTTAACTGAGAAAACAATGACCCCTTCATACTAGCAAGACATGCTCTATCCCAGTAGCTACAGAGAGGGGAAGATACTCAGCACTTCACAGGTTGGGTATTAAAAACATTACACCGTGATTTTTCTGGGAAAGAAAGAAAGAGTCTTTCTCAAATTGGAATTAAAACTGTACAAAATTGTTTACTAGATTAAAATATCCTTAAAACCTGTATTAATTAAAAAAAAATATGAAAGTGTGGAGCTATATTCTAGGAATGAAACTGTCTTCTGCCCTTCATAGTAGGCAGTACAAAACTACGCAAGAGAAAATCTCCTACTCAGTCTATCATTTCTAAAACAGTTTTTCAGCATGGATCACACATTCATGCATCTCAGACCCACCAAGATTTAACAGATGAAGTGTCTATGCCCCTCTCCCATCCTTACTGAGGAGGCAGGCAGGTAATATTGAGAGACACATGAAAGAAAAGGGGCAATGTTCTACCTAGCATAACCATGCCCTCAACGTGCAGAATCTCCTCTAGCTGGGGAGAGGCTTTGGGAGTGGTTCTTCACCACAAACCATCTGTGAGCAGCTGTTCTGCGCCTCAAGCAGGCAGTTGTTCCTCCAGCTCCTGTTGCAACTTGTGTGAGCTCTCCTGGAGAACTCATTAAGGCACCTGGTTGAGGTGGTAATTTGAAAGAAATTTCCATCATTTATTGGAAGCCATAATTGTAAACCTGAAATTTAGGGCTTGGAGGGATTACAGAAAATCTTCCAGCTGCTTGAAAAAATCTATTAGTCCATTAGGAAGGGCTACAAAGATTGCTATTGCAGCTAGTTTTCCTGTATAACTCATAAACATTGCCTGTCAAATCCCAAACTCTTCACCCAGACAAACTCCTGCTGAGCAAATGGAATTTTGTCCGAACAAGGACTGAATCAGGTCTTCTGCAGTTAACCCTGCAAGCCTGGCATGGAAAGACTCATTGTCATGATAATGCTACCTGTTCTCATTGAATCTGACAAGGTGGGAGGAGCCACAGAGGTTATACATTTTTACAGGTTGGCCCATGATGGTTTGCTTAGCATGGGAATTCACTGGTCACCAAATATTTACAGTATATCCAGTATACTGGTCAAATTTGTGTTTGCCCTCTGGACACATATAATTTGTGCATAGTTATTTTCCACCATTTGTGTGGTAGATAAGGATACAAATACAAATGCTTTTTTTTTTTTTTTTTGGTAACTGTCAATCTTTTTTCAATTTGTGTTTCTACTAAAACCAGAATGCTTCTGACAATAACTTTGCTTTCCTTAACTGCCTTTTATGGATCCCTTAGAGGCATCCCTTAAGAGCTTCTGGATCGAAAGCTGAAAACCATTGCTAACTTAAATTATTACCCTTCTAAGTGCTGAAGCTGTTGACATATGTAGTCCACAGGCTAAGTAATTTTTTAAAATCTGACAACCAAAGGCAGGATTCTGATGTTCTTACTTGCCCACTGACAGGAAGATTTTCTGTGGGTCTACTCCTGCAATGAAATACTACGAGATAAATAAGAATATTTTATACAACTGTATAATATATTATACAACTTCAAATTACTGGTCATTCTTACCAGCACTGTGTGCACAAGACAGGTATCAGCTGTATTGTCTTGGAGCAGTGCAAGACCTTGAAAGTGTCCTGACCCGGATTTTACTGGTACTGGGTGAATTCCCATTATTATTCCTCACAAATGAATTACACAGATTGTGTTTACCCTCTGTTGGAGGCACAGCTCTGTGTGTTATTGTTATGTCTAATACCACCATTTGCTCAGGGCAGAATCAGACAAAAATAGATTGGCTGAGATCAACCTAACACACTTCAACTTCACAGGCCCAAGTGAGTGCCAGAAGTAGTAAATGATGAAAGAAAGTGTGTTGAATGTAGAAAATTCAGCTTAAATGGTCTGAGAGAACTCGGTTCCCATTTCACCCATATAAGAGATGTCTTGGTCAGATTCCAAATCGGTTAACTGCATGAAGTCCAATTCTTCCTTAAGACATGAATGAGCAGATACTACTTGGATGATCTAATATCATTGCATAATGCAAAATCCTGAACAGAGTGACCTCTCTGATACCTGAAACCACACATCTGAATCATGACCGTGAGATCTACTTAACTGTTCTGTGCATTTTGAAGGAGTCAGGCTAATTTCTGCACTGACATAGTGCCATTGAGGACAGCAGTAATGCTGCTATGTGTCAGTTAAAACATAGTCACACCATTCTCTTTCAGTAGCACTTAAAAAGAAGTGTGAATATTTCAAAATAGAAGGCCCAAAATTATACTTAGCAATCCAAATGAGTGGCTTGATTTTCAAATGAATTGGATGTTTGAAAGTTCTCATTCAGCTGTTGCTATTAAGTATCCTAGAAAATAAAGCTGTCAATTTGTATACAACTACACATACATGAACATGTCTATATGCATATACCCATCATTCTCTGTTCTTCCTGTCTTCACTCAGCAAAAATGATATGTCAGAGAAAATGCAAGAGAAAGCATGTACTCCATAAATGGCAGAATGGGAAGGATCAGAATTTATAGCTCCACATAACACAGATGACGGTCTGGATCCCTGAATACCCCATACTTTATTAGGCTCGTGGACAGGAAAGAACTATGTGTATTCTAGTACAAGCAAATTCCCGTTTGTTCATTACTACACATCATGCATATATTGCCTATTCTTTCTGCAGTGTACATGACAATGAGTTTGAAAAATTCCTCTAGAAGTTTATTTTGTAATAGGACCTTCTTACATACACAGCACATACAGAAGAGAGATGCACACAACATGGATATCTAAAATGAAACAAGTTATGCATCACCTCTGAAGTTTCCTTACTTGAGCTTACTTCCATCTTCATTCAGTTGTCAGAAATCTTTGTGGAAAGTCAGCCATGTTCTTCTTCAAGTCTTGTTTTCTCCTGACTTTTGTGGCTCTCTCCTGCTTCTCTTCATGTGTCTCTGATATTCTTGCAGTCTGATCCTCTTGCCTGACCATCCACATTTCTCACAGGGCACTGTTGCAGGTGCCATTCTGTTCTCCTTTACTACTGCATTTCTCAGTTGTCATGCTTGCAAATGCAAATCTAAGAATCATCCAGGCTGTAAACGAATCATAATTTTACCCTTTTAGCCTAGAACTGTCTCATTGTAACCAAACAAAAAGTTCAGCAAGTTTTTCCCAGAGAACATCATCTTCAGTTCAAGCTGTCTCTGGGCCCCTTCATTCAAGTCCTGATAAATGTCAGGGATATTCTTTTCAACAGCATATAGTATAACTGGGCCCTCACCCACAACATGTATACCTATATAAATAACAGCACTTTTTGCTACATAAAGCAGCAAGCAGTGAGAACTGAGCCCTGATCTCCCTTTTTTTAATCTTACGGATAGGCCCATAAAAATAACAGAAGGCCAAATTTTCTTGTCATGTCTTCACCAAGAATGAACTTTGTAGGGAGAAATGTTTCAAAATTATTACTGGCTACCCTGCAGAAAAATTATGCAGCCTGCAGAAAGATGCAGAGCATGTAAAAAGACTGCTGCATATACCAGTGTGTTTTTTCTAAAGCAACATTTTTTGGATATAGATGACAGAATTCACCCTCATTTTAATGTGGTATGCCTCTGGTTTTCCTGTCTCAACAAGCACTCAGAAGATATAATTTTTCACAGTCTTTCTTGGGGGCTTTAGAAAAAATGAATGCATCCCCCACCAGATCTGAATACATTCTTCTCACTCAGAGCACACCCTCTTTAGACTAGCATCTTTTGGAGGGCACTTTAACAACAAAGCTAGATTGTTTTACATCTATGGCTGAGAGGAAAAAAAGGTGTTAAAATACTTCATTTGGAGTGTCCTCTGTCCCTAGCCACTAATTCTGCTTTCTCTTTAATATTCTCCTTCTAAAGCCTGTTCTCATCAGTAATGCTGCTGTGAAATGGCTATGAGCCAAAACTGGGAAACAATACATATTTCTCCAAGTCTTTTCCATTGCATGGCTGCCATTACAGTAATGTTCTTGGTATAAATGCTCAGAGCAGTGGTGGATAGGGAGGGGAAATGATAGGGTATGTAAGCCTCCTGTTAAAAATACTTATGCTACACAGTAGCAATAAGAGCAGCTGAATCAGGTTATTATATTGGAGGACATACTGACAAAACCACATGATCTTTCTCCTGTGGTGTCATACAATTCTTTAAATGTGCACTTTCCATAAGTCTTGCTGCAAAGGTCAAGTTTCCGTGCTAGTCTTTATAAAATGCCCCTCTGAACAATATCACTCCTCATTTGAGTTTTTACTGGAAGCCTGTTGGCGTGATGATTAATGTCAGTTCTCCCAAACTGTCTTACAAATGCACCAAATTAAAACACGTGACGGGGGAACTTCACTGCGCAACCCACAGATCCTGCCAGGCCTCCCTCTACTACCAGTAGGACTCTGCATCTTTATTACCTAATGTTTCTCAGCCATTTGATTGTCCTTGATGAAAAATGGAAAGCAAAGAGTTATTGACCAAGGAGTTTTCTGATGAAGGTAGTTGGAAGAAGGTATTATTCTATTATCTCTCTGCTAAAGATATCCCGCGTTTTCCATACACCTTGATCACTCATTTGATATATACACTGCCCTAATCATTGCCTTAGTGATTTACTTCATATCTGTATTACAAGTAAAGTAAATTATTTCTGTAGGAATATTGCAAACATACTTATTTTCACTTCTACCTATTTTTACTTCAGCAATGTAAAATGACAAGACTGAGTAGTCAGTGTGTCTATTTTAAGTATCAGAGAAGGTTAAAATATGTAAATAAATTTCTTCACTGGGGACAATGCTTTCCTACAAAAATAACAGTGAATATAAAAAAGGTGCAAAATTAATGTCTGAGGAGAGCAACTTAAAACTCAGAACATTGAATTTCACTTAAAGCAGTGAAATTCAATGGACACAGAAGTGCAAGGCCTTGGTGGTTAACCAATACCATGGATCAAACTGTGTCCTTGCTCTGGTCTTGACCACCAGGAAAGGACAAATGCTGGCAATAGCACCTAGCAATACAGTCTGGCCATCTGCTTGCCCATGTCAGGTGCAAGAAACTGCTGCAAGGCATCTCATTTGCTAGGCAGTGAGGTAACATATGGTGCCCTCACATCAACACCTGTCCAAGACAGACCTGCAGCCACACCTCCTGTGCCACTGGGCACATTTCCTACCCTTTGTTCGGAAAGTGCCGGTGTAGGCTCATGTTTGGGATATGCTAAAGCAGGGATCACTCTTTGCCAGGCCAAGCATCACTCCTCCAGTTAGCACACAGCTGGGCATCCTCTCCCAGTCCTTAACCAGAGGTGTTAGGAAATACTACAGGTGTAGTGGGATCAGTTGCATGCTAGGTTGGGATTATCCAGTAGTCTCTGCTCTTGGTCATTTAGAAATATCATAAACTGAGCTGCAAAGAAAATGGCTAACAGCAGTGGGTGGGACAGCACTTTTTCAGCCTCTCCAGATCACCTGCTTCAGCCACTGGTCCCTTTGTACCTGGGGAAACACAGGAGTGGCGTGAGAGTACAAGGACAGACAGGTGGCACAGAGATTAACCTGCAGAAAAATCTGTAAGTGAGGAGGGTGGAAGATCAACCGAAGGTAAATATTGACTTAGTGCCTATATAAACATACAGGTCTCCCTTCTTTTCAAAGCCCAGCTCTCAGGGAGAGACAAGCAAGTTTGAAACAAATCTCCCCAGCAGTGTGGCTGAGACTGCTGCTGCCCTGGTGCCATTCAAACCCCATCATTGTTAATCATTAGCAGAGATGAAAAGGTTAGCAGGGGAGAGACAAGAGGAGCAGAGCTCAACCCATAAATAGCACCTGCTTCCAAGAACCACCTAATGACTACATCACAGAAATCAGGGAGAGGCTGACCAAATCCATTAAGGCACTTAGCATACATATGTATAACAGACCTGTCATTTTGGGTTAGGGAGGAAAGAAAACAAGGCTCCAAACACACTGGGAAAATTTATAAAATTACAGACAGTTTCAGTTATACTGTGAAGTTCATGATCTGTCAGCTTCTCCATTTAACTCCCATTTTCAAGATGTTATTATTATTCAACTAATAAAAGTGCCCTGGGTTAAGTCTTATCACAGAAGATTTTGGAAAAAGCTAGCAAGCAATCTTTCTTTCATTATTCCTTTCTTCACAAGTGTTTGAAAACAATTTTGAAGCCATTTTAAATTTCAATAGCACAAGGGTTAAGAATTCAAGGGGCTACCTATTTTACAGTAATAGGGTGAGATTGAACAAAATTAGGATGTGGGCAGCAATATAAAGGCCTAAAGAAACAAAGCAGTATGAAATGCAAATATACATTTAGACTGGAGATTACAGTTTAAGAGCCAAAATAGATTTCTGTATATTGACAAGGGTAATGGCAAAGACAATAAAAAGATAAGCATAGATCAAAAATATCACCCATAAACAGGGAAGGTGGGTTTGATTTTTTTTCCTGCTTTTTAACACACAAAATAAATTTACTTTTGGTATAGTTCTTCAGAAAATGCTTGGGCTTCTTCAGGAATTAATTTGGCCATTATGCTGCTAAGCTTGCTCAGATAAGCTGTTGCACCTCTAGGTCTATCCTGAGTATTTGGGAAGTAATGGAAACTTGAAAAGAGGTCAGTGATTTTTCCTGCACAACACTGAAACAGCTTACAAGTACTTTTTTCAGATTGGTGTGCTAGGAATAGGGAACGTCACTTCCTGAATGTGATCTAAAATGGGTAGAATGTGATCTAAAATGGGTAGTAACCCATTTTTAGTAGCTACTGAAAATATGCTCCTTAACTAATGAAATTACTATGGGTTAATTTACCATACTACAGGTTTCACTCTTACCTAGGTCGGTAGTGACCAAATGTGAAATGAAATTGCTGTGAAAATGAATTTTCCTTGAAGAACTTCTGATGCATATCTGTGCTTTTTGAGTGATATACCTGCAGCACCCCTGACTCCTCCGGGCAGAAACTAGGAATATTGGATCCTGAATGCATTCCCTTGTGGATCCAGACTTTACATCCAAGATTCTCACCTCACTTGGTTCCACAGACCCATTTTAAGGGATCGTTTAGGTCGATGGGTATTATATTTGGTCATGCACACAGACTTGGGTTCTGCATGGCCCTCCCCCAGGGGCTGCAGGTGAATGCTGCCCCTCATGCTGTTTCCAAGAGCAACATAAGATCACAGGTACCTCACAAAAGCATCTGTCAAAGAACAGTCACAGATAAATACTGCTTCTATTCCTATCACCTGTCTTTGAAAAACAGAGGTGAAACATACTATGTGACAGCTTTGCTGGCGCTGCTCAACTGCTTGAACTGGACTTTTACCTAAGGACCCAGGAAGCTCTTAGTTTAAGGAATGTATGGTATAAAGCAGGGTTCAGGAACATGTTGTCTGCATAATGCTTGGTAGGAAAGACTCAGATTTGGCATGATGGAAAGCTAATGTTGTGCTTGAATGTAAATTGTTACAGCTGTAAGTAGAAAACCACTACTGCTAACCATTCCCTATGGTATACTTGCAGTTTCCTTTTTAGGGTTTGTTGAGGTTCCTCTGCTTTCTGTGTGGCTACTCACTTTTCAAAAGCTACTTATTCTCTCCACCGTCATTTTCTTTAGTCTTCCTCTACATTTCTTCAACAAAGTACCTAGCCAACCTAGGGTTTGGGTCCTTTCTCTCGTCTACGGAGTCTCTCCGTCCCCCTGTATTGTTTCTCTTCTTCTCACTTTTGCACCCCTTTTCCTTCCAGCTAACACAATAACACTAGTCCACAAACAATCCGTAGTCCCTATCCAATGGATATCTTCTCCCTTCCCTCTGTTGTTCCTTAGTCAGGAAAGAGTCTCTCGTTAAATTGACTTTCTTAGCGTTCCATCAAAATCACTGCAATTTTTGCCTTCACATGGAGCTAGGACTGGGCTATCCCTAATGTACCCTGACAGTAGCTGCCCACTGCGTCTCTGAATAGGATGGTAAGCTGTTCAGAGCATTTTTCATTCCTGAATTATTTTCTTTGCATTGATTGGGCACCATTGGTGATCCACAAAAGAAGACCAACGAGGTGAGGGTGACTGCGGTTCCTCAGGGACAGCCATCACTCATACAATAGATTAAGTACTGTAATTCAGCTGCAGCATGATGGAGAGGGTCAAAGGTGTTGGCAGATAGCTCTGGAGATTGACTTCCTGTGTTGTCAAAAGCTTCATTAGAGACTCTGTATCAAATAATTCCACAAATATGAAATGGCTAGTACTTATATTTGTTTATTTTTGTGCTCTGTGAGCTCTGTGAAAATTGAGAGCTCTTTCCTGCAGAGAAAAATTATCATTTTCCACCACAGTGTCCTGGTACTGAGAAGTGTCAACAAATGAAACAGCAGTGAGATGGTCCAGAAACTATTCCACAAGTGGTCTGCATTGACTCCGCTGTTGTATGTTGCCAAAAGAAAAGAGGTTTACTCAACACTTCTTTCCCATCTCCATCCAACAGCTCTCAAACCTCACTTCTCTGTGTGTTCGTCTGTGATATCAGAGTGATAAAATGCAATGTCACCCAAATCTTCTTCCTTAATTTTTTTTCTTGTGATATACCATCCAGGCATCACACTGTGAGAAAATTAAATGGAAACAAGTGCATCAAATCAGAGGGTGGCTGTAGTATTAACTATCTCTTTTCCTCACAGAGTTCTTGACTGGCTTGAGTTTGCTAGAAGTGGCTCTTGAAATGCAGCAGCAACCAAAGATTATGATAGTGGATCATACTAATACTGTTGTTTTTCCCAAGGATAAGAATAAGTCTTATTTCTGCATAACATCAGCAGTGTTTCTAAACTATTGAGAATGTTTGTACTAAAATATTTACAGCAGGTAACAATTACAAGACAAAAGCCCCACATGCTATGACATATTATAACAGATTGTGATTTCACGTACACAGAATCAAATTCTTTAAATCTATAAAATCACAACAAGCACTCTTTTAACTGCCATCCTGGGTAAAATTACAGCACATAACTTTTCTTGCCAACCATTAAGTTTATTTCCCAGAACTCTCCATATCTGACAGTCTCTTTGGGTGACCTCAGTATATAATTTAGCAATTCCACATATGCTGTGAAGAGAAGAGTGAGATCTCTCTTGTGCTGAAAAAAACATAAATTATTCATGATACATGTTTACTTGGACTGAAGGACTTACTTCACTCCCATAAGTTCCATCAAATCATCATCCACTGGGCGCTTCATAATGTGGTGCACTCTACCAGGAATTTGGCATTAGACTGGAATAACATCAGTAATAATAACTTCTTCACAGCAGACCGAGTCAGAATCATCACCCCAGTATTAGACTGATTGCATGTACCTATTCAGCAGCTGCCTCAAGCTTGACTCAGACAGTCCAGAACCGGTGCTGGCATGAAGAGAAGCAAAGTCAGGGAGCTATCCAAGAAATTGAACTTGTCTTTTATCTAGTTTGTGTGCCAGTAGGGAGCATGCATATGTTAGGCTAGCTACCGCACATGAACACATCAATAGCAACAGTTGTAAGAAATGCCTCCTTCCATCTTTAAGCCAAAAAACCTGTGTCATTTCCTCTTGGCCCAGAGCCTTGCTACCATGATTCACGCTCAGCTCTGCTTGGTTACTAGAACCCTCTGCACCTTGTGCTACACAGATGCAGAATAAAAAGCTGAAGAACCAGACACATTCAGAAGAATTCTGACTGAGGAATGCCTTTGTCTACGAGGCCAGAGTGAGACTCATCCTCGTACACTGAAAGCATAATTTCAAACAAAGTCTTGGCAACAGCCCAGCCAATTTTTCTTGAGCACATTGTAATAGAACCATGGAAAAAGTCAGGGGAAGGAATGAGTGACCAGCTCAATCACAGAGCAGGTGAACATTTTTAATATTACTCTCATATTTACATCCATTGTCTAGATATCCCAGTGAGAATAGTGCAGATGAAAGACAGTAATCTGTTCATCTCATACAAGGAAGTTTGCATTGCTTACATAGTCTCTAGAACTTAAGGTGCACTTTCTTCCATAAGCAACAAATTCAGTTAAGAAATAGCATTTTGGATTCTGCTCCCTTTGACTCATCTAATGGATCTGAGTCCAGTTGAGACTCTTTCTAGACTGGGGAAATCTGAATTTTATCAGCTCCATGAATCACTACCAGCTTTCCTCACTTGACTCCACAGTCACCCAATTTCAATTCTTTGGACATGAACCAATTCAGCAACAGTGTGAAATAAAGGGTGGAGGGTTTTTCTGATGCAGTGCCTGGCTGTGGAGCAGGGTTAGTCATCTATAGACTGACAAAAGACTGAACAAGAAAGCTGAAGTAATGTCCAATTACTCAGAGGAGAATGCTGAGTACAGCCTGTTCCAAAACAAGCAATGTCTTCCAAGCCAACTGATCACACGTCCTGTCATTTTCATGTAATATTAATGACGTCCGTATTTTTGAAGAGATCAAATTTTGAGTCTAGTTACAAAAAGCATTCTTTATAGCATGAGTTTCTAGGATGACTGTTACCAGGCCTCATTTGGCATAGATGTGTTTTACCTCTAACTTTTTTTTTTTTTTTTTTTACTCTGGAGCACACTCATCTCTAGCTTTTGAGATCAGACACTGGTACAATGGAGAAATGTAAGCAAATCTCTCTGCAGAAGTGCATATGGTTTTTCACTGAGTATGCAGAAGGTCTGGGTAGACAGGTCTTCTGATTTAGGCACAGTATAAAGGCAGGTAATTGTCATAGGTATGTGGGATTGCTCTAGCTCAAATTTCTCAACTTGTTAATAAACATTTGAAAGTTTATTTAATTTTGTTTAGTGCCATATCCTCTATAAGAACAGATTTCCTAACAAGCTCCATTTATAATACGTGATGAAAATCTTGTTTGTATTTTCTGACAGAGCTTCTGTCAGAGATATGGTACCCTGAGGAGAACCTCTGCATATTAGGCAGAGCCATCCAGTCAAGAACACATCTGAGGCACAGCCACGATCCTTAATGGAAGTTTTCTGTAATTTCCAGGGAAGCCTGGAAAAATGTCCCACCACATTGCCTCGCAAAACTTATTATGGCTTGAAGCTGCACCAACCAGGTATAAATGAACAAATTACCAGGGCACCTGAAGCAGTAGCTGATGATGTAAAATGGATGTATTTAGTATGTACATAAGAGATTCAATATTGCATCTTTTAAAGACATATTTGCATTCTAATAGGATCTTGCCTAATGTTCTCATGCTAATATCATGCCATGTAGAACCATGCTGTTTGAATGATGCTCATCAGTGTCAACCAAACCAATCATACTTAGAATTTAGAACTGCCTTAAAAATATATTTTGCTCTTACTAAGGTCATGCCTACTCAAATAAAATGAAATAGTAATCCTCACCCAGTACCAGTTCAGATTTATGTGAGGCTTAACAAAGGATAGCCATTATAATGAAGCAATTGGCTTTAATTGTTTCCAGTCATTCAATATGGAAAATCTTATCAAAACATCTGACAGTCACAACCTTGACTGTATTTATTTCCTGAAATTAAATATGATTCACAGTACTGAAAAATCTGGTGATTTACAACCAAGGTTGATTTTGTACTACATCAACTGTTCTACACAGTTCTTAAAAAAAAAAAAAAAAAGCGCACCAGTCAGAGTATCTGTATTTAATGTAGCTAAGTAGGTTCACATCACATTAACAAGTTGCAACCTGGCAGACCTAGGGTAAAATCTTCAGAAGTGTTGAGTCTAGATGTAGGTTTCCAAACATCTAGACATTTAAAAAAATGGGATGTAGGCTCTCAGCTCACTGCACTGATTGTCTAACATCTAATTTGTATGTACTTTCCTTCCTACTCCACCCCCTGGCCCCAGGGTAAACACCTTGAAATAAATTTACAAAAGGATCAAGCACCTAATCTCAAGCCTCTAATAACCACTTTCTAATTTTAAGCAAAACAGTGTGTATCTTCCAAAGTGCTGCCTCACTACTACTTCTGCAGAAAGATATCTAAATATCAACAGATCTGTGTTGTAAAGTGCCTTTGGTGAGTTTTAAGGAAGAAGCAGCTTCAGCTGTACTAGTGCAGCTTAGGGCCAAGACTTAACACAAGTTTCTTCATTCCTCTGACTTCACCATACCCATTTTCTTCCCCTGTTCCTGTATCTGCAGCACTCTCACTCAATGTCCCATTTTCAAATGGCTAAGCCTGAAACAAACTTCAAGTCACAAGCTCGAGAGCTGCTCTCTGTCAGTCCACATGCTGTACTTGTGTATCGCTGTTGTAATAACCTTTATGAAGAAAATAAATCTTAATTAAACAGCCAAGCACCATGCCTCCTATACCTTCAGCTCTTGTGTTATTTCTTGTCTGTCTCTTGGCTAACTTGAATCCTGGGCTTCATCGTATTGTCTCCCCTCCTCATATTGGCAATCAAGCAGGGGGAACATCAAGCATAAAGAACGGAAGTAGTCAGGAGACCCTATGGTCATGGAAAATCCTGGTGGAACCTCTCTGTTGCTGTGGTGAATCATTTTTTGAAGATGAGTGTGCTGTTGTGGCTATGAGCAAGCCATGTGGAGCGGGTGTGAGATGACCAAGAAGCACCTTTAACTTGTGTACATTGAGCAATGGTTACTATAGAGGTTAGTTTATCAGCTATTAGTGTCCTGATACTGAGGCATCCTACAGACTGAGTAGTTTTCATGCTGTAATTGTTGCTGGCCAAAAAAAAAAAAGCTCATTTTGGCACTTTCTTGCCTCTCCAAGGAACTGTCCAGGCAGCAATACTAAAGCCAGGTATCCACTAGGACATCGTTAAAGAGGTTTTTACAGCAATTGCTACTCCATTCTTCACTTTGGCAAATAAGCCTTTCCTGGGTACTCAGTTATCATTTGTCTGAACCATATTCCAGGCTCAACAGTGCCTTCATTGGTGTGTAACACCGTGACTGAAACATAGGATGTCTGTCCTCCGTTGCTTCACCACCAGTCAGCAGCTGCACAGAAAAGCATTGCTTTTTCTGCCTGATGGAGGCACCATCTGGACAAAGCCTAGATCTCTCCCCTCTGTAGCAGATTGGGAAGCAGAGAGCTCTGCACATTGGGATTTACGTTACTGATGGTGGAAAAAGATCCTATCAATCTAAATATAAAATTAATATTTAGAGACACTCAGGTTAGGTAAGAAGAGGTAATTAGCTCTTGGCAGATTGTACAGCTGTATGCATGGTAGATTTTTCCCACAGAGTGATCTCTAAAAGAGGAGGCATGCCGGCAAAGTTCCTGAAAACCTTAAGTATTAGAGCTTCTTTACCATTACTATTATTCTCACTCCAAACCCCAACATTTAGACAACTTTCAAATTTTTACATTTTGTGGAGAAGACTTGTATCTCCCACAGACAGGCTTTAGTGTCCTACTGAAAGCAAGTGTGTGCCCTAGGAATACCTTTGTTCTGAGTCCCTGGTGCCTAAGGCTTATTTTGCTTTATCTCTGCAGCTGGAGAAAATAGGAGCTAAATTTTTACATAAAATGAATATAAAAGAATATTTACAAATTACAGTATATAACTACTATATATCTGGAAGGAATGCTTATATTTCTTACTTTTTTTTTCTTTTTCCCTCCTCTTTGCTCAAAAATCTCCTCAAAAGCAGAGCTAGTCAATAGCATCCAACAAATGATGGGAGCAGGGGGTGTTGAGAAAATAGATTGTGCAAATGTTCTAATTTAGTAACCATTTCCTGGAGTTTTTTTATTGCAAATAAACCGAAGAAAATGAAAAATTTTGCTCAGATTATGTGTGTTGAAAACTGGATTTGGTGGGGGTTTTTTTGGCTTTTTGTATTTGAGTTTTAAAACAGAAAAATATCAGCAGAAAATATCTTGCCAACAGTAAAATCTTTCAGTCAAATCTTTTAGTCATTGGCTTTTTCAGAAAGTCAGTTTCTGAGAAGGAATGATGATTTTTTGACTGGCCATTCTTAGCATTTATCTTCTCCTGCCAGTGTGGAACATGTTGTCAGTGAATTATCACACAGAAGAAAATTACTTTCTTTCCTCACTGTTAGTAGTCACTAGGCCAGCTTGTCTCAAACAACATTAGGGACAGCATTTATTTTAGACCCAAATTGATTTAGTCCATAGCAAGGTTGATGACTGTACTGTTGACAATAGAAACACTGAAACTGACATAAAAAAAGTAATCTTACACATACTGAAGAAATTCAAGTGTACTTCTGCTTGAAATATGTCCCTTACTTTGAGGTTATGCCATGTGCAACACTGGAAATGTTGGACGTTCAAGCCTGAGCAGGTTGAATGAACTGAGTTTGGTCATCCATTTAAAATCTGTTTTATGGTTGAAAGTGGAAAGGAATTACTGTAACACCGTTCATTTAGTTTCCATAAGTAAAACTGATGTTTTACCATTTCATGGCTCTGTCAGGTCATGTCACAGCCCTCTCACTTCAGGTCTTCCCAGTCAAATTATTATTTTACTGCAGCCCAGCCATTAGCAGTTATTGCCCCACCAATCTTATGCACCTAAGCACTAGCCAGCCAATATGTATAATTAAGTAATTAGATACAACTGGACTATTTGCCAACAAAAACAGGAACCACATTTAAATCCCTGAATTACTACAATCTGAGTTAAGGGATCGGAAGAGAAATGCACAGTGTATGCTTATCACTTGTTTACCCCACAAAATCAGTTGTGTAAGGTTAGGGTAAAACCTTGGCTCTGCCTCCTCAACACAATGAGTAGTGCAGCTGAAGAGGCACAGTTGGTGTTTTTCTGCTGATATGTTGCAAAATTGGATCCTGCCGGATAGCAGCATGAAGGCATTTGTCTCAGCTTCATAAAGCTCCTGAGGTGGAACTCTGGGGTGATGGGGGTAATATGACTGTTTATCTCAAACATACAAGATAGGTAAAAGAAAAACATGTATACCATAATATCACATGTGTGGTCTTATTCTAAAGCATGCCACAAGTATGCAAATAGATTGGGGCAGCGGGGGGAGGGAAAGTGGCCATGCATTATTTAGGTAAGAAATTGTAAAGACCTAACCTTCACCAGCAACTGCCTATGATGGGTGATGGGCTCAGAACCAGATGTGCACACATCTGCCTTTACTGCCAGTAAAATATACCTGATTAGAAGTTAGCTGCTACCTGGGCCAGAGTATTTAGAGGGACACTCTAGGGCTGGAAGAGAAGCTGTGGAAGATATTAACAAATTAGAAGCTCATTACAATAGGGAGATTAATGTATACATTTTAGGATAAGCTGAAATTTCTACTGCCTGAACAGAACTTCTAAGTTCTTCTGGGCCTCCTAAAACCTCTTTTAATGCTGGAAAAGGACAACAGAAATCACCTGTATGGACAGCCAGCATGCTGGTGTGAACACTTCATCCCAGCAATATTCACACAGTAACACAGGAGGAGTTAGCCAAGAGAGGAGCCGCTAAACTACTTTTATCCAATTGCAGTGTTTCAAATATCATCGACAACTCCTGCAGAGAGGCTACATTCCTCCTATAGACTGAAATACCAGCCACGAAACAATCTTGTGCTTTAACATAGAGGGCTGGAAATGTCACCTCATCAGTTCTTCCATATTCTGCTCACCCACAGCCCCAACGCTCAGGCCTGGTGTGGGTGAAACTGATTTCCCCTTTACAAGGTAAGGTACCTTCAGTCCTTAGGCACAGATTGAATGGGACAAAAGAGACTCTGCATGATCCTTCCCTCTTGGTGTTATTGAACCATCTTGGGCTTTGTGTGCTATTTTGACAAAAAAGCCTCACCCAGAGATACGTCTAACATGAGCAAATATGCCTAAGCTTGAAATAAGGTAAAGCAGCTGCTTTGTGATAATAGTTTGTTATTCTAAGCTTTGGTTTTGCTGACTCGGTGTGGCAGACAAAATAGTAAAAATGCATGTTTGACTTGTTTGTCCTCTAATAATCTGCAGCTTAATTATACTGTTTGGTTGTTAGCACCCTCTAATAAGACTTAAACTCAAGAGAAGAGGATATGATAGGGCTGGATGAAGAAGATACAACTGTGAAAGTTCATAGTACAGGAAGCCATGGAAAGTAAAATGATGTGTTTCTGAAGTAGCCTAAACCTTTTCCAGGAAAACATAGTAATTCAGGCTTAACGTATAACATTTATATTCAAAAGAAAAAACGTTAAGAGATTAAATAAAAATAGGCAATGTGGTTGACAAGAAGTAATTTGAATTTTAAAGCATGGCCCTGAGATAAACAAAGCGATAGGAGCTAATGGACAGAAAGGTACTCAATGACTGCCCAGCCCCATCCCAGAAAACAACCAAGGCTTGCTTTTTTTTCTGGACACACTGCAGCAATTTGAAATCTTGACCCACTTGGATGGAATGATTTACCAAGAAGACTCTGTCGCACAAGCCATCATCTGTATCCTGTGATTTAGCAACAAACCTTCTGTTTTGCCAAAAGCAAGACTCATCCAAGCTGTAGCAGGGAACTTAGCACATGCGGTCTGGGGCAGTGTTCTGATTCATCTGCAATGTAGACTAGGACAGGGGGACTCTTCATCACTTTACTGCCTGCTTCAAGCAGGACAAGGAGCAAGCTTACTTTCCTGGCCTCCATCCTAGGAGGCAAGGTGCTGCAGAGCCATAAAAGTCATACAAATGCAGAAAAATAGGACTATGAGGCACCTCAGGAGATTATCTAATTCGCATCCAAGCCCTAGCGCTGCGCCACTTGCTGCCACCGGAGATGTGGCTGTGAGGAAGCATTCACAGAAGGGAAAAATGTGAACTCAAGTGCATACATAACCACTCACAGCAATGGTGAGGGAATGGGAGACTGAATCTCATTTGCTACATATTTATTTTTGCCTTAGACTGCATAGCTTTTCTAAGTCCAGACTAAAAGTAAAATGTTGGCTAATATTACAAAGAACTTGATGAAAGGACTACAGAGCACTGTTGAAGAAAGTGATAAAATGATCCTTTTTTTCCCACTGAGATTTTTACTCTATTCTTAACTCTGGTTATTTCCCCCCTCTGAAATGTTTTAATTAATTGAGAAGCAGTGCACACTTTTGCAGGAGAAGCTGAAAAATTCCATGTGTTTCCAAAAATTTCAGATTGTACTTCTGGTTTCTGGGCAGTCTGCTTTATATCTGGGTATGGAAACAGCATAGCCTCAGGACAAAGATCCCTCAGAAAATTAATACCTAGGTTTGGTCTTGTTTCTTTCTTTCTTTTTTTTCCTGTTTTCTCAAAAGTACTCGTTCCAAATGCAATGGTGTAAAGTCTTAATAGTATTTATATTCAATATTGCAGTATTTTCACAAATATGTTCGGTTTGAAAAACAAAAAGAACTGTGAGGAAGGAAAGACACAGTGTGTCAGAGTATCAAAGTGTGCAGATCTCTAAAAAAACCCAAAGAAACCCAAAGAAACTAGAAACTAATCATTGTTTTCCTGAGAGCTCTAAAGCTCTAAATGAAGTTTTGTGCATTTACATCATTTTTCTGGTGTTCAGTTCAAAGCTATCACTGCATTTGTATTTTTTAAAGATATTTCTTAATGTCTGCATCTGTAATAATGTGCTAAAGTAGCTGGGGAAGCTTTTCAAACTTTTTTTTTTAATTTGTGAATTAGACACCTGCTGTTTACTTTTGTTTTCTCTGAAAGCCACTGTAAGTATGGATAAGACAGTGGCTCATGTCATGCATCTTCTAGATTATATCTTTTTTCTTGGCTGTGCAGAACTGAGCTACTTGATACGAAAACTTTTTAATTTATGAAGAGTTTGCTGCTAGATCTCTTTCAGTTTTTCTCTAAAAATAGATGTTCCAGAGCTGAGTCATGGGTCATGCTCTGATTTAAACAAGGACCAAAACCACAGACCAGCACACAGTTTTGCAACAGAAGAAAATGTTTCAGCAAGACAGATTGGAAGAGATGCTCACACTACAGCTTCCATGAGTAGCAAAACTTTCAGGATTACTCCTTTCTGTGCTTTCCAGCACAACAATCATAATACTGGCACATTCAGTGACTCCTTGCAAGAGCTGTAGACTGACACCTTTATCAGCTCAGAGCTGTTTTGCACTAACAAGTCATGGGTTTTCCTGCAGCCTGAGCAAAGGGACATTGTTTTGTGGGAAACTATTAGTCTCTTCAACAATGACCACAAGATGCCTCCAATGATCAATGGCAGTAAAGAAAATTTTGCAGGAAATTGTTTTTTAAATCTTAAGCCCTGACATAAGAAACATGGATGACTTACTGTTTTATAGCTGCCGCCCAACTCATTTCAGTTTGGAATCCAAAGCCAGTTGCATTAGTCATTGATTACATCAGTCAACCTTTTCTTTAAAAGGGCACCCTATCATCTTTGTCTGAACGTATGATTATAGTGCAGAGGTGACCTGTTCTGGACTCCCACGTACGACCTGGCCACCCACTGCCTACTCAGACACAGTGGCTGCTGACATGACAAGGCAGCTGCATGCTGTTCTTTGGTTTGTAAGGCTGGTCCCCACTTGTACAGCACAATCACACCCTCATTTCAGAATGACATAGATTAATATAACCAATAAAACTAGTTATTCGGAGGCAGGGTGGGTAGAAAATCATACTCTTTAAAGATCAAAATCTATGAACAATAGCTAAAAGACTTATGTATGAAAAGCTCGCCCTGGTCCTTCAGTGCCAAGACAAGCAAATGAGAGGAGTAACAATCCTCCAGACACAGTTTGTTACTGCTTTTCAAAGCTGGGCAAGCCAAGTAAGTACATGCTCTCAGCCTATCACGGTACAGTTAGAAACTCAACAGCTAGTGCTAGCAGTGGCGCAGGTTTACCATGTGGTCAGTTGTGAGGTTTACTCAACAGTAGTAAGCATTAGTAACATGGTTGAGATGAAAATTGGCTCAAAAGAGTGGACTCTCTCAGCTGCTGTGGACCACGAGGTCACCCTAAGAAGGCCAACAGCATCCTGGCTTGTATCAGAAATGGTGTGGCCAGCAGGAGCAGGGACATGATTGTCCCCCTGTACTCAGCACTGGTGAGGCTGCACCTTGAGTACTGTCCTCAGTTTTGGGCCTCTGTGGTGGGCTGACCCTGGTTGGAGGCCAGGTGCCCACCATAGCCACTCTATCACTCCCCTCGTTCACCAGACAGGGGAGAAAAGATATAACGAAAAGCTTGTGGGTCGAGATAAGGACAGGGAGAGATCACTCACTAATTATCATCACGAGCAAAACAGACCGAACTTAGAGAGGGAATTCATCTAATTTATTACTAAGCAAAACAGAGTAGAGGAATGAGAAATAAAGTCAACTCTTAAAACACCTCCCACCACCCCTCCCATCTTCCCGGGCCCAACTTCATTCCCAGCTTCAACCTCCTCCCTCCTCAGCGGCACAGGGGGACAGGGAATGGGGGTTGTGGTCAGTTCATCACATGTTTTTTATGCCACTTCTTCATTCTTAGGGGGAGGACTCCTCTTATCGGGAGACAGCCCTTCACAAACTTCTCCAACGTGAGTCCTTCCCATGGGCTACAGTTCTTCACAAACTGCTCCAGCGTGGGTCCCTCCCACAGGGTGCAGACCTTCAGGAACAGACTGCTCCAGCGTGGGTCCCCCATGGGGTCACAAGTCCTGCCAGCAAACCTGCTCTGGCCTGGGCTCCTCTCTCCATGGGGCCACAGGTCCTGCCAGGAGCTTGCTCCAGCGTGGGCTTCCCACGGGCCACAGCCTCCTTCAGGTGCCTCCACCTGCTCCGGCGTGGGGTCCTCCACGGGCTGCAGGTGGAATCTCTACACCCGCTCATCCTTCCTCCATGGGCTGCAGGGGCACAGCCTGCTTCACCATGGTCTTCACCACGGGCTGCAGGGGGATCTCTGCTCTGGCACCTGGAGCACCTCCTCCCCCTCCTTCTGCACTGACCTTGGTGTCTGCAGAGTTTCTTACATCTTCTCACTCCTCTCTCCGACTGCAAAAACTCTCTCTAACTTGTTTTTTTCCTTCTTAAATATGTTATCACAGAGGCGCTGATTGGCTTGGCCTTGGCCAGCAGCAGGTCCGTCTTGGAGCGAGCTGGCATTGGCTCTGTCAGACACAGGGGAAGCTTCTAGCAGCTTCTCACAGAAGCCACACCTGTAGCACCACCACCCCCCCACCCCACCCCCCGCTACCAAAACCTTGCCATGCAAACCTAACACAGCCTCTCACTACAAGAAAGACAAGACATTGAGGTGCTGGAACATGTCCAGAGAAGGGCAATGAAGCTGGTGAAGGGTCTAGAGCACAAGTCTTAGGAGGAGTGGCTGAGGGAACTGGGGTTGTTTAGCCTGGAGAAAAGGAGGCTGAGTGACCGTATCACTCTCTACAAGGACCTGAAAGGAGGTTGTAACCAGATGGGGGTCGGTCTCTTCTCCCAAGTAACAAGTGATAGGACAAGAGGAAATGGCCTCAAGTTGTGCCAGGGGAGGTTTAAATTGGATATTAGGAAAAATTTCTTCACCGAAAGGGTGAAGAGCAAATGTGTGTCAAGCTTTGCCATGGTCCAAAGGGCAAGTTGAAGAACCAGCTATAGCTGTGCAAATGTGCATGACAGCAGGAAGTTTTGACAAGCCTATATTCTTTCAAAATAACTTTTGTCCCAGATCTACATCACATTAATTACTGGCATTCTCATCAGACACTTCACTCAGTCCATCAAGGTACTTCATGACATTAAGCCCCTTTTATTCAACACTGTCACCAAGGAAATGTAAATGCACTGGCTAAGTGGTACAGGTGTTAGCCATCCTAAATGTAATCTTGTCAAGTGATGGATGAACTGAAATGATTAAACTTCTGGGTGAGAGTAGTTAACTGGTTAATTTACATTCTGAACAGTTGTTTTCAAAATTATATTCTAAATTTTTGAAGGAACAAAGAAAATATGGCTCAATATACAAGGTATACTTTCTTTCCCCACCATGATTTTTTTTTTTTTTTTTTTTCTGAATTTACGTCACAGCATCTGTCCGGTGGTGTCTGATGAATCTTGAAAGCCAGCAACTGCAAATATACTATCAGAATATAGAAAATGGATTCACAGAGAGATTTGCATGAGGTTGACTTGAAGTTATAAGAAAAATACCATACCAAACTTAACTTCTGCTGATTTGTGGTTATGAGTGCCTAGTCATGTATGCATGTATAGTTCTAACAACATGTGGCTATGAGTGCATAAAATAGCATTTGCATTGATATCACCAGTTAAGAAAATCAAGTCCACAATTAGGACAAAAATAGATTTTAATTACATATGAAGGGTATATAAGTGTAAGTGCAGAGGGACTAATTAGAACCTTTTTAGTGAAATCCTGAATACTTACTCATGAAGCCATAGAGAGTTATAACATTGGTTCAATAATAGAATAGAATATTCTTTTCATTTATTAAGTACCTGCTAATGTGAAAAGGAAACATGGCTCTAAACTTAATCACGTGAAGTGTACTCACTGCAGTGTTCATTTCTGAAAATCATACTAGCATATTGCTTACTGATGCATGAATGCTTTAAAGTAAGGCACTGATAAACAATGCATAAAGTAGCAAATGAATTAATTTAATCTCTTAAACTGTCTCATGTTGTCCAGGCAGTACTTTGACAAAAAAGTGACATCTTGCTGAAAAACAGCAGGTACCACCCCTGTACAAACACTGCACTAAAGAGTGTCCTTTAGAAGAACTGTTCACCTTTTTTTGCTGTCTTTGATATCATTGTAACAAGACATACTGTAATTCCTTTCTAGCCTTCACTTACGACCACAGCAATCTGCCAGCATTTTTTTTAATAAACAAGGGCACATCACTTCAGCTCACAGTTACTGTGATTTGATTACAAGGCAAAACCCTAATGTTACACAGTCCATAATAAATTATGATGTGATTTTTGCTGTTAAAGGAAGACATGCCCCTAATCAGAAAAATAATAACACTTAGACTTTCATTGTACTGACCTCAGTTAGGAATACCCCCAGAAAGTTTGCACCCCAGAAGTATGTGCTAAATAGCTCTTAGAAGGAACAAGGAAATATAAACTGAAATAAAATTGCTCTCTCTGTATTTTTCAATGGTAAATGAAATAGGCACGGGATGTCTAGGAAAATAAGCTGTCTTTGAAGTTTAGTTTGGTCAAGAGAACTCAAAGAGTTTTCCATTAGTCTTTCTAGTTGGTGCTTTCTAAATGACTCCCTAAACACAGGTAGCAAAGTTTCATTTTGAAACAGTAAAGAAGAAATGCTATATCTCTGTTTTGACTTGTAAACTGAAGAGTTGGATTCCCTGAGAAAAAATTCTATTCCACAGAGTGATCTTTTTCAAGCTGTCAATTACATTAACAGGCAACTTCATCCATGCACCCTCCGTATCTACTTCCTTTAAAGATTCCTTATGTAAAATATGTTCCATTGAACCCAGCAACTGGAACTATAAGGAAAATACAAAGTATTGTGAGACTAATGTTTATAATCACAAGAGTTAGTAAGAAAAAACACTCTCTTTCTGGAATACTACTATTCCAAGCAGTGTTTTTTGTAATCGTTTAACCTTCTTCCCTTTCCTTTTTCAGTCTCACTTTTTTTTTTTACTTACAATGTTACTTGAGACCTATTATTTAATATCTAAATATACTTCTTGCTGCTTTTTTTCTGTAGCTGAGAGACCCCAAGGGTTTCTGCAGGTGAAAGTGATGCCACCTAAATGCAGCTAAAGACACTTAGTTTCACACTACTTCATTCTAACTCACCTTAGCTAAGGAGAGCAGATAGATCCTCCTAAATCTCCTGTGCTCCTGTACACAAATTCTGGGTTAAGTTGAGGCAAAGCCATCACAAAACTTCTCAGCAATGTAGATAAAACCTAATTTTGCCAACTGACTGCAGGGCAGAGCAGGGCTCCGTCCAGGACACAGGTTTGGAGTCGGAGAGCCAGGCACAAGAAAACTATTATTTTCTTCCCTTGCCAAGCACAACACCTTGGCTTGCCAGAGCAGGGTGGGTGGTCATCACAGGGGCCACAGCATCGCTCCTGCACATCAGCAGTGGGCGGCCGACCCTTCCAGAGCCCTGACACAGATAATGCATCAGGGCCCTGGGCATTCAGCTTCCCCATGCAAATTATCTCCTTTTTTTGTATATGCCTATGGCTGGCTCTGAAACAGCACTTCCTATGTAAACCCATAGGCACAGCAGCTTGTTGGATTGATCCAGATAGATTTAAATCCAGAACCAGTTCTAAGTAACAGACAAAATTCATTCCAGATAACATGGTCCCAGTGCCACTGTAAAAAGATAAAGAGGAAGTTGTGAATGGGAGAGATTTTGGGATACGCTTGTCAGACAGAAGAAGAGTTTTGTTTATTTTACTGTTCTGGGACATTGGGTATCATTTCCTTCTGAGCAGCAGGTTACCTGCATTTGGGGGCTCATTTGGAAAGATCAAGCTAGAGAAAAGGATCCACATTTTCTTCACACTGGAGCTCTATTGACTAAAAATGTTTCATGAGTTGCATGCTTCGATTGAAGAGATCGATCATAGTAAAGGCATAAAAGCAGCATAGCAGCAAGAAAGAGCAAACTGAGGTATGATGGAATTCGTCTGATGTTTGGTAACCTTGTTCCAGTGAAGAAGAGGAACCCCAAATTTGAATCTGGGATTCTTTGTTCCCTTTATGGGCAGCAATTATTACCTTTTATACAGATGTGGGTTGACTGCATGCACACACGTACCCTCCCCACACACACGCCCCCAACAAAAAACAAAAACCAAAAACAAAAACCAAAACAAAAAAGCAACAGAAGGAAGCTTTAAAAGTTCTTGCAGAAATTACACGGAAATTCTCCAAACTTCTGCCTAATTGAGTCTAACACAAGTATCTGCATTCTCTGGCATACTTGTTCTGAATGGGTTTAGTTCACTTTAATGACTAAGAATGTATTAATTTTTTTCTTGGCATTACATAAGAACTTATTGACAGTGAAAAGTCTCCTATTACCAATTTCAAGAGCAGAATAGCTCTTTTAAGTGTATCCATTTTTTCTACCTTCTGCCAAATAACATAGCTCTTTTTATCATTCAGACAATATAATGTATTTCATTAGATACCTGGTTTTATGACCATAAGAGTCTCTTTCACAGTCTCTCCTGTTTATCTCAGAATGAGTAAGGACTAGCTTGATTACTTTACCCTATGTTTACCATATTGTCTGTGTTTGTCTGAGTTGAGGTTTTGAATCTGAAAATTCATTTTAGGTGAAAGTTTAAAAAAATACTTTTTCATTTATTGTTATGAGAAAATCTGAGCCATTTTTGTTTCAGAAATGAGTAATCTAGTACATATTGAGCTGCTATGGAAGTTCTGCCTTCATTACTTTTAAGCCTACCCCTATTTTATTGATCAAGCATACTGCAGTTGTTGCAAAACATTTCTGTCAAAGGCTATTTCTGATTACTAATCCCATGAAACAACTGAAAACACTACCCTACACAACCATGATTTTCAAAAGGAAGTGAATAGAAAATAGCAAACAGAAAATACAACACCAGCATGAATTAATCACAGTGATTTTTGCTGCAAAGAAAACAAGCTGTTGCATTTCATACTTGCTGAAGCTTTATCAAAGTCCATAACTTTATTACTGAATATAAGGGTCAACTGTCTTCTCTCTTCCACCAGTTTTGCATTTGTTACACTACGTTCACCGGAATATACTTCCAATATATCATGGTCTGGGATGGCAGCCAGGGTCAATGAGGAGCTATAACCAGTTCCCTAAAGATAGTAAATATATCTTGTGATAACAGAAGCCAGGTCTGCCACCGAATGAATAGAAGTTGGGCATTGTTTTAATTTTGTATTATTTTTGTTAAGTCATCAGAAGGTAGATATGACTAATAATGTGAGAAATTATTGATGCCAGAAATTCAAAAGCACTTTTGATGTTCCTGACACCACTACCTTTGTTTGGACTGGATGGGGAGAATGTTTTATCCTTTCTAGAGCTACATATTATTTGTCTTATTATTTTCTTACCTTGCCATAGTAGCTGTCCCAACATATCTGTAGTGGCCACAATAGAGAAGACTGCATGACTGAAGACTCAGCATTCAGAGTTGAAAGGAAATAGCACAGTTTTGCATGTCTATTTGTTCTTGCCCTCACTTGAGTGCAAAGACCTATGCTATTCTAACACTTTGACTATATCCCACAGTCTGCTGGAAATGGAGAAGGACTGAGGAACAGGTTTGCCATATATAAGGGAGACCCAACATGCAAGAATGAATGCACTTTCTTTTTTCTATAGAAAGACAAAAATAATCTAAAAGAGCTGTTTCTGTGTCTCTGTCTCATTTGAACTCTGGCTGCCAGGGATCCCAGATGTAAGCAGGTATGTAGTAGTGGCAGACGGCTTTTCTTAACTTCTTGTTAGCTTGCTTACAAAACTCAAAATGTTGTTGCATCACTTTTATCCATAGTGTTCTTTTAAGCGAAAAGGTGGATTCCCTTCATGACAATGGATTTCTAGTTCCTACAGGGATATTAGATACCGAATGCTTTTTATAATAATCTGGAAAGAAAAGTATTTGGGAGTGAGAATATTTCCCCAGTTGCTCTCAGGGCTTTGGTTGTGTCTAGGCCTGCTTCTTGGAAGATAGTTGTTTTACTTCTGGACTCACAGTTAGCTGATTTTACCAGAGGTACACATTTTCCAGTTTTAAGCAGTCCCTCACAGATTCTTAAGGTGGGTTTAGGTTTACAGAAAAAAACAAAAAAATGTTTAGAATAGTTGAAAAGGAAGGTGGAACATTACTGAGGTTATAACCACAGCTCACTTCAAACAGCCTGTCTGAGCACGATGCTAAAATAGAGATTAGACTTGTTTATTGATAAGCCTCTTGTCTGTTGCTCAAAGACTTTTATAACAAACTAAATGGTAAGTAATATTTTAATTTATTGTGATCACTTATAGGGTCTCCAATCTTGATAACACTGAGAATGAACACACTATATGTTCCAATGTTTGATAAAGTTTTGACACCATTGAGCCATTCTTCTCTGGAAAGATGATCACATTTTTATTCAAAACACAAGGCTGCCAATTTGAGTTGATATGAGTTTAATTTTATGGATGCTATAAAAATCTAAAAATACCTCATGTTACTGATACTAAGCAGAACTCCTTCTGGAGCTGTAGCAAGGCAGTTTTCTGATGACGCACTTAATTGATGGTAAATTCTCAGGAAAAAGGAAAGTGTCATTTGTGCCTGAGGTTTCAAAAGGCTTCTGAAGTCCTCAAACTGGATTGAACCTTCCACAGTTCACATGGCAGGGATGATGCAGAGATCTATGTGCTGTATTTCATCCCAAAGAAGCAGCATGGCAGTTCTGAGCGTTGGCTTCACAAACCAGCACTGCAATATCCTTTCTTCCAGAACCATTAAAGGCTTTTCCATGATCATAGATAAGTGGAACAGAAAGGAAAAAAATGAAATAGCAACACAGTTAGAATGAATTGCTCTGGCTTCCTGTCACATGCCAAGCCTTGCTTTTTGCTTTGATGTTACCATAGCATCCCTTTTATCCTCCTCTGACAGTAGTAGAATGATGAAACTTCTTGAAACTTTGTGGAAAATCCTTTTTCTGTGTGTGAAGTAACTGCTTGTTTCACCTATGGCTGGTTAAAGAGAGGGCTCTTATAAGAAAGCAACAGAGAGAAAATTGATCTTGTCTTTCACAGAGCAACCTTAGATATGTTTGCCTTCACTATCTTGTTTAAAAGTTTTAGTTCTTCCAGCAAAAGCAGTTTCAGCATCCAGATCTTCTAAGCCATGCTTTCTCTTATCTTGCTTTTCCCTTTGTGCTTAAGCCACAGCTACAGCTTTCTGGCTCAGAGCTATCAGATTTTCAGCACTAAGTGTTACATTCCCCTCTAGCTGACACCAAACTATAAGTTTATCTATACTCAACACCTGTAAACTCTCATCGTCCTGCCAGCACTGGTGCCCTAGATGGTGGCAGTTATATAAATATAACTACTTCTAAACTCTAATAGCACAGTTTATGCCAGAAGTCCTCAGAAATATTATGTGAATGCATATGAAAGAGGGTAGTCCTCAATGCAAGTGTTGCCCACACTGATGGTGAAGCTCTTATCATGACATAAAACCAGTGTCTTCTGAAATTCTGATGTTGCCTCCAAGACATGCCCAGGAACTCACCTAAGGCTGAGTATTCCAGCTAAGCACTTGTAATACAAAAAACAAGCTAATTCATACTTCTTGTCAGGTGAGTAAGTGAACTTTGGCACTTTTTCAAGCCACTTAGCTGGATTTCCCTGGAAACAAAAAACATTCTTACACCAAAGATTTTTTTGTCTTTTTTTTTGCCTTTTTTTTTTTTGTGCTTTGAATTAAAAATGTAGCCACAGAAGCAAAGAAACAAACAAAAAAAATGCAGTTTAGAATATTTTTAATAACCCTCATAGCCAAAAATTATGATGCCTTTCCTCCACTGAATAAGCAGGAAACCCATGAGAATTTGTCTGAAGATGGTGAAGAAAAGAAGCTGAAAACAGAACTGGGAGCTTAAATGTATCATTGCTGTAATATCACTGGCACTGCTTCAGCACTATAGTCAAGGAAAAGCCTGAATTCAACAGAAGGAAAATTAATGCACTCCAGTACAAGCTTTACAAGTTCTGTAACTTACAAGCTGAAAAAAACCAGTAACAGCCCAACTAAGGAAGCACCAATGCAGCTTGCTCTGAAGACATTAGAAGATACAAATATAAGCAGCAATGCATTGAATTGAGTTTTGCTTAAGGAATTAATGGGTAGATAGAGCAGGTACAAAAGGGAGGTTTCATTGATCAGAAAGAATGCAACTCTGTGCAGCAAGAACTGAGAAATTAAATACGAGTTCTAAAGGGACAAGTTGATGGTCTTGAGCAAAGTTTTCAGGCCAGACCTCCTCATTCAAGGAAGCTGGTTGGCAAAATCAAAAGAATGCTGGATACATTTGTAATACAACTAATCCTTGGAGAAATGAGGCTTGATAAACAGAAACTAAAATAGACGATTTAATGAAAATGCCACTATAGCAAAATAACTCTTCCGGCAGCTATGAGACAGATACTCATGAAAGCTGTAATGAGTTTGATGAGTAACTTGCTTTTAATCAGCCAGCTTTTGCATGATGACTTTTAAAATATGCAATTTGGTAATAACACAAGCAAAATTTTTTAAGTAGCAGCTGGAGAATATGGCAGGAAACCTGAGGTAACAGAGACTTCAGAAATACTACTTGTTTGCATATTAGTCAGTTACTAGGTGGTTTGGTTTATCCATATCTTGATTACATGTTAACTGATGTGTTAAATGCCACATTTTTCAGATCACCAAAAGGAGCTGATTAGCATTGTGCCAATAATTTAGCACTTTTAACAGAAAGCCTGAGTCTGCTAGGATGCAGTTCCTCCTGGGTCCAGAGGCATAGTACTTACGACACCAAATGCCTTCACAATCTGTTCTTCCTTTGCTGTTAGAGATATCAGGCTCAAAATGAATGTTCTTATGCAGTCACTCAAATTTTAGGCAATTCCAAACAATTTCTCATCAGTGAGTGCAATATCCCAGTCAAGAAGTGTCCATTTTTGTCTCTTCAGATTAAATTTCTGGATCGCTGTGGTTAGAAACTACAGCTGGGCAGCTTTCCTGTATGTTGCTGTCTCCATCTAAGGTAATCATGTTTTGGCACTGGTCTGTGCAGGAGAAGTATGTTCTCAGGCATCCTTGGGAGCAGGATCTCAGGAGGCTTAGGCAGATGGGTTCATTCAAAAATCCAAACCAGTTGTAGATACAAGCTGGGCACCAAGTTTCTCTGCCCTGACAAATCTGAGGTTCCTGTGGACCTGTAGAGATGCAAACTGTTAGAAGCAGAGAACTCGAAGGGGGCAGACTACAGTAGCTACAGCAGTAGGATACCCACAGAGGAGGGCTTATAGAAGTGCAGTTTTGGACTTGAGTGCCTACATTTTTCCCTAGCTGCCCTACAGTCACTTTATCTTTTGCAGGACTTTTGGACTGAAGAATCATTATTAAAGATTCATTATAAGTTCTGGAAAAAACAAAATAAATTAACTGAATAGTCTTGTTACTGTTCCATCTGGACTTCCCAACAAGAACATCTATCGAGTAGCTTTTCTGTCCCAAGTCTTGGGACCCTAGTAGCTTTCAAGCTTCCTGAATCTAAGCAGATCCTGCCTGACTTCTCTTGCCTCTCCTGTGAATGTCTCTTTATGATCTTCCAGGATCTTCTGTTTCCTTTTCTCCAGTCTTGGCTTCTAGACTTTCTTATCACCTCTAACAAGTGATATCTAAAGAAGTCCTCTTCTCTTAGACTGCATTCTGGAAATCCAGATATGGAAACTTCTTCCTTTGCATTGCAGCCATCTCAAGGTTCTGCTGCCCTTCCATGGGACTGAGACATCACCAGGGCTGAAAAGGCATGATGCTATCCCCTGCTTCATCCTTAGATGAAATGAGTAATTTTCCTGATGGTTTCTCCTTCCTGTTCAAAAAGAAAGGTGTGGTGACAAAAAGAGTTTATTCTGGACAGTCTTAATGTTTTAGAGGCAAGGGAATACTCACAAAATATAAAGGTATATACAAATCATCAGAGAAGTATGCATTTGTATATTAATACCTCGTCAGTTTGTTAGCCAAATCATATTTTCCAACACAGCAGGTTATAATTTGACTGCTCTCGGACCTCATACCCTGCAATCTAATGCAGTCATGTTGGCAGCAGCATATTCTTTTGCTAGACTTACATGGAAACTCCTTCCTTTATAAATAACATTCTCTCTTTAGTTTACCAGTAGCCTCCCAGTGCTGAGCTGCACCTCAAATCAAGACTGGACCATATTGCACTAGACAATGAAATAATGCAGAGCAGCAGGCAGTCTTTATCCAAAGGTGTTTGTCATGTACTTCAAGCAAGTCACAGGCAGGGAGAACTGGGAGGGAAGACACGAAAGCCGTGGGTAGGACTGTGCGGTTGCAGTGACTCAGCCTGTGTAATTAGGATTAGATGGTGGCTTTCATGTCATTACTTTATGTAAGGGAGAGTGCACAGGAGGAGCACCAGGGAAAGTTTTCTTCAAGAAGCTGTAGTCTTTCATGGGAATCTTTGTGCCCACAGGAATGAGTAATTCACTCATGCACTCTGCCCAGTTTATTCCTCAGGACAGAGCATTCAGCACCCTTCCCACAGTACTGACTCAAAGCAAGAAGGGCTGGCACTCCTAGAGGTTGCTGGGCTACATGAGGAGGAAGGAATTACCTAGCTCCAAGTAGAAGTCTCTCTTTTCATTTATACATACGCTCAAATATTGGATTGCTTCAGTAAATGAAAGAGTACAATGTGTGTTGGTGTGCATGTGATAGAGATGACAATTAACTGCAATATTTCAATGCAGTCAAGGGTAAATACAAGTGAAAAGAATTTATCTGCTTCTAATTTCAGCAAGAACAAGTTTATTTAGTTCTCATATATGCCATGCAATTAATTAATCCCTTTATTTATTTACTTCTTCAACACTTATATAATGGTAGCAAAATAATCCATTGCAATAGCAAAAGAAACTCACAAAGATAGCTGAGAGCATAGTAAGGTTTTTGACAAATGTGCTTTTGAGAATTTAATGTAAAAGATCTACTGCTTTCAAACAGACACAGAAAAGAAACTATCATTTCTGTGATAGTAGTTTTCTTAATATTTTTTTACTAATGAATACATCTTGAACAGAATGATCTCTGCTACTTGAAAGGATTCAAGTTATTCCTTAACATCAGATCACTATGCACAGGTTTTTTTAAATGCGAACTTTGTATTTGATACAATCCCAACTAGCTTAGTGATAGGTCATAATAAATCCTGGCACATTAAATCCTGAAACACAGCTGGTTAAATACAATACTTCCTGCAAAGGAGAGGTCTTCTATTCATTCACTAAAAAGATTCCAAATCCAGGATTATGTTCAGAAAGCAAAGATAAGTCATACTCAGGGAAATATAATGTCTTGGATTTGGGAATTGGGTAACCAGTAGCAACTGTTTTTTCTTTTCTTTCAGTGGCAATGTAGCAATATTTGTTCCTTGAAATGACTGCTTGCAAAAGAATCAAAGAATACAAGTATTGCAAAAGAAATCAAACACAGTAGAATGAAATCATACACTATGATGATAAACCATTAAGAAATCCAAAAACATCAAGTGCATTTCCCTACAAGCCATTCCTACTGCAGTAGCATAAACATCCCCAGTTCAACAGTAAAAGATTTCTTTATGACACAACAGCTGAATTTACAGTGATCTCAGTTCTCAAGTCATGATCTTAAAAAGCTGCTTTAAAACTGACAGCAAGGAGACTAATAAATACAACTTTATATTGGTTTATGACTGGCATTGTAAAGTTCCAGGCAGTGAAAGATACTCCAGTATTGTAATTCAGAACTTTAGCCTTGATATCTGGCAGCCTTCTATCCTCTACTGAAGGAAAAACCCCAGAGACAAAACACCAGCTTGCTTACCTTCTTTACAAACAGGGCACTACCAAAGCAAATTGTATTTTCCTTTAAAGCATAATAGCAATGTTCATTTTTGCTTCATCTCACCTACGTCAAGAGAAATATTTTTTTATATATTTTTATAAAATATTGATTTTATCAAAACCAGAAGTACTATTAAATGTCAAACTGAAATAGCCATTGAAATAGGAAGTGTTAGACAATATTTTTTGTTGAGACTCTTCATGCTATGTTGATAGTTACTGAAATAATAGTAGTCATGATTCCTATCACAAATCAGTCATTCTGGAACTTTCACAGTACCTGATAAAAGAATAGAGCCCTAAATTTGTTGACATACACAATTTGTTGCTGTGGAAAGGAAGAGGAATACAAGCTGAGGTGGAAGTAACATAAACATATAGGTTACAGAGACAGACAGGGAACTAGAAGGGGGAAATGGGGAGCTGCCTTTGGGTAGAAAGATGTTTGGGAGAACATGGGACAGGAGGTGAGAGATGGGAACAGAGCTACTCAGGGGACAGGCAAATAAAGTCTGAAACTGAAAACTAGGTCTGCAAAACTAGGACTGCAAAATACAGGTGCCCGTCTCCATAGGATACAGAAGAATGTGACTTTCTAATGGTTATCATATGCCAGGTTCTGGAGGGGACCATAAACTTTTATCTCCTCTCCAGCTCACACCTCTCTTTCTCCTTCTTTTTACTCTTCTGGTCTATTATTCTTTCTGTCAATGTATTCCTTCTCTCTGCTTTTGATCACCTTCCCCTGGAGCAGCCATGCTCCACATGCCGCACAGCTGCCCTGGCGGGACAGAGCATCTTCCACCATGGAAAACCATCAGCCAAACTCTGACAAGTCCCCAGTGCGCTCCTGAGAACTGACTTCTATTTTGCATTTATCATTTCTCTAAAATACATTTTGCAGTGATGGCAAAAGGCACATTTTGGTTGTAAGCACCCACCTTCCCTGTCAAATTTCACAGCCTAGCTTCAAAGCATGGGCGTGCAGAGCTTCCACTGAATGACTGTATTGCTTATATTAACATGGAGGGGAACATGAGTATTTTTGCCTCATATAGTCCTCAGATATGGCTGAACTTTCCTAAAATGTTTAAGTCTGAATATATATATGTATAAAAATAATTAAATGATACACTAATGAACACAGGGTTTTATAAGGCAACATGCCAGGCAAAACCAAAGACAGGCTTCAACAACTTGCCCTGTTTAAAATACCATGATCTGATAGGAGAAAAGATACAGCTGAAGAGCTTAAATACAAAAGCTGAGAGGAAGTGTTTAGAAGAGATAAGCAAGTGTAATGAAATAAAATTAAGAAATGGAAAATCTATAGCAGGAAAAAAAATCTTCCCGGCATTGAAATTTGATTAGCTGTAGAATATTGTTCCTTTGGGGATGGTATAAGCCCCATGACTCATCATATAGCCTATAAAAATAGGTTAGACAAAATATTAGAAACATATGTCCTGCTGAATAACCCTGTGCTTTAAGAAGGGTGCACCAAATGACCAAATATGACTTTTCCATCTGTAACACCCATGAATCCAACAGAATTTCTGTATTACTCTGCTATGGAGTTGAAGAGTCTGTGGTTGAACAAACCAGAAACCTCAGTGGAAGACCTGGTTCTGTCATCAGTGCTTGTGCTGATTAGCACCTTGGTCCGTAGCAGCCCTCTCTCCTCTGAATTCCCCTCAAAACTGTATTTGAAGGGGAGAAACTCGTGGAAGAGAAGAAAATAAATGTAAAACTCCTTGTGTAGCAATCCAGAAAATGTCTGAATTTCTTCCCTGGTCAAATGGGATGGAAATTATAGAAAAGGGAAGGAAGGAGCAAGCATATGATCTGCTAGAAACCTGGTCTGAAAATTATGGCTAGTTATCCAGGTCAGCACCTCATCCTGCAACACCGTGTCTCCTTCCCATGAGCAGTGCTGCTGGCCTTATCATGGTGCTTACTCACTAGCAAATGTACACTTCCTGTCCCATCAGTGGAGGAATCTTTGTAAGATGCTTTAATGATGGTTCAAAAAGCAGAATTAATTTACAATTTAAATGGCCACACAAAGTGCTATCCTCAGAAGCAGTCCTAATTGGCATGAGTAACCTGCACTATGAGAAAGGTCAAACACAAAGCTGCCACAGAGAGAGCTCCCTGCAGCAGCAAAAGCAGATTGCTCAGTAAGAAAAAAGGCAAAAGTAAGGCAAAACAGAGGGTGATAAGAATTTTCATATTCAATCATAAAAGTGCAAGTTCTATACTTCCTGCGAAGAGGGCCGCATGTCTCACTGCAATAGAATTGAAATGAGAGAATTTTCAAAGAAATAAACTGCACAAGGTTCAATAAAAGGAGTGCAAAAATTTGTGTTGGTTGGTGGGCAGAATGAGGTTTAACAAATGTATCTGTTGCCAATGCTGCTTTTATTAAGCACTCGTAGAACTGGTTATTTGAAACAAATCATCCAGGTGAATTCCAGTACTTAAGAGGAAAAAATAGATACTTCAGTTACCTTCTAAGAGTGATCATTTTGGATAATCTGGTTTAAAATTCAGAACTACCATTATGAGGACTGACTCTTGAAATTACCATTTGGAGGTTACTTTCAAATCTAGACCTAGACTGTGAAAATCTAGACCTTTGGTTTTCACCAAATCAGACATAGATACATAAGCTTGTGGTGAAAGTATGGTTTCTGGAACACCAATTTCTGTCTGATATGCAACCTCTGTCATTCAGACTCAGCAGGGACTCAGAAGGGTCTTGTGACTGGGAGCTATGACTGGCTGTCAGATGCTAAGCATGGATGTGCCTCCTCAAAATTTAAACTTTATTTGGTGCTTAAATGGCAGAAGCTGGAACTTCTTGAAAATTGTAGACTATTGAGTTCATACACTTCTAAGTCTCATTGATTTAATGGATACAGGTGTTTGCATTTGACAACATTCAGATATTGGTGATGAGCAAAACTGCTATTTCTCCAAATATCTGTCCAATTCTATTGGCAACGTCCTGACTAGAGAAAAATTTACCTAGCAATGGAGTTGTATTGATCAGTACTAGCTAGCTGAGGATCCTCCTGAATCCATCCTTCTCCTTTTATTCCCCTACAATATAATACTGAATCCGATGCTAGTAACTAACATTTGCATACAATCCCATACATTTGCTTTTGATTTTGCAAAAATCACTAACTAATTATACAGCTTGAGTTTCCACAGTTAATATAGAGTTGAATTTTTCATTTAAAGCAGGAATTCAGCCATTTTTGTTATGCATGAGGAAAGAAGCATAACTTTCTAAATTATGACATTCATTCTCCATTTTATGAAATGTAACGAATAAGGCAAAGAGTGTAAAAGAAAGGTTGGGACAGTTTGTCCTTTCTTTTTAAGACCAATGAAAAGGAAGAAGTTGGCAGTGGCAAAACACAGACAGAGAGAAGTGGAGATGACTTGAGGATTGGCATGACAAAATGAGAGGGTGCAGAGGCAGAGGGATATCCACTGTCTCTGCAGGGATGAGCAGTTTGGCCTGACTAACCTAATAAATGGTGAGACCCAAGACTTAACTGCAGCTGGAGAGAATAAGAGAGTTCAACAGAGATTTTTCATCATGATGGAGCAGAAAATGGGTAGGTAACCCAAGACTGAGAAGTACCTGATAGAGAAGAGGAGCAGAAGAATCCCTGGCTTAGATGGATTATCTCTGGGAGACTGTAAGGACAGAAGAAAGAGAGGAAGCAAGCTACCAGAGGAAAGACATCACTAAGGAGGAGATTGCCTGCACTAGGGAGAAACAGAAAATGAGAACGATGAAGCAGCTCTTCCTAAAAGAGAGTGGAGAAAAAGAAATTATGGAAATAGGCAAGAGATGAAACAGAAGGTGGCATAAGGATGATAGACAGAAAATCACAAGAAAGAGGGCCAAATACAGAATGATATGCAAACAGAAGGAAGAACATGCAGGGGAGGAATTTCATATGAACAGCAGAAGAAGCAAGTTTACATGACTTCTTAAGAGAAATTGATGGGCGGTCCCCAGAGCAGATTCAGAGAATGGGAAAGTGGGCTGTCTGCCAGGATCAAAAATGTGGGCGTGTTTCTGAAAGGGATCATCACAAGAGTGGAAGAGAAGGCAATGGGATGCATGACACTGCCAGACTCCTACTGGAATGACTCAGACACTTATACCCAACTGGAGAGGACTGGGAAAAAGACAGGGGGACTTAGTCTCCACTGCAATTCTTCCAGTCCCAGAGGAGACAAAAAGGTGGACAAAATGTTGGGGGGGGAAAAAAAAGGTATAAAAAGGTATTCAGAGAGAGGGGAAAAAAAAAACCAAAACCCACAAACCCCTAAGAATGAATGCCACTTCATGGAAGAAATTTTCTGACTTCCGTTTCTTCTGTATTCAGCGACACAGAACTTGAATACCTTGTTCTAATAAAAAAAAAAGTCTACAAGTGTGTAACTTACTGAAGGCATCTCTCTCACTTCCAGCAAACCTCAGGATTCCACCCACCAACTAAACACCTTGAAAAGGGAACAGCAAGCTAAAACCAGCTATGAGGACTCCTCAAAAATAGCTTACTCCACTTAGGCAGTTCTTGCTGATGAATGCTGCCATGAGTGCTAGTAAGAGAAAGGTCTGTCAGTCTACATCTGTTTTTCAGGCCTCTGTCTGAAGTTAACTCTCCTAAGCCTCAGTTTTAAGACAATCATTCTTCTCAAGTATGATAAGTTTTGGTATCATTTAAAGTAAACAATAAAACTGCCATATTTAAAATATTTATTTTGCCAAAAAAAAAGGAATCCATGTATGCTTCTGTGTTATGTTTTCCAGGTTCTTTCTCCATCTTTAGAAAACACAAGATCTGTTCTCAAGTTCCGGAATAGATTGAGAAAATTAAGAACATGGGTCTGATTAATGTTTCTGATTAATTTCTAAATTGGAAAATGAGAAACTTCATCTTGTGATAAGTTTAATCACTTGCCATTTTTAATCACTACTAAATGCCAGTGCCAGGCACTGGCATTAAAATATCCACTTTAAACATACCTTACCTGAGGGAACTAGAAACTCATTTTGGAAACTCAGAGTATTTTTATCTGATCCTACACAAAATATGTTAGATTTCGCAGAGGGAGAAAGGGATTGTTTTCAGTGCTGATGATAAATGAAGAAAGACAACTCATTTATAAAAGAAATGTATTGTGTGTTGTTGAAATATAAGTAATAACATCAAATAATCTAACAATCAATACCTTTTGAACTTTTGAAAGTTCTTTGGGAAAAGACCTTTCTCTGCAATAGACCTGAAGTTGAAATCCTAATTTTTTTTAATGTATATATCTTCCAGCATTCACTTCTCCTGCACCTGTTAGCATGGCCCACATTCTGGGTAACGTAGGTTTTCATGCAGAAATGAAAAGCTGTTGTCCAAAGGTTAATTCATGATCCTCTATAGCCCTCAATTTTAAAAAGTAATGAGTATGGATAGGAAAACAAAAATATAAAGAATTATTCTTTTGACTATCTGACATATTCATAAGCCCTTGGTGTTTACTCCACTCAGGCACAAGAAGATTATTAACACTGTTAATACAAACAACCTTCCTCTAAATAAGCCAGCAATTCACTATAGGTGAAAACATTTCTCAGAATGACAAAAATATGTTTGTGTGTTGTTAAGATTTTATATGCAGAGAGAGAAACACAGACAGAGAGGTTTCCATTCCGAAGTGTTTAGCCTCAGAGACGGACATCTGCTACCATGATGGTTTAGTTCTTACTAATTTAAAACATAAGAGTGACTTACATCTACGTGTAAAAATCACTTCAGATGTTCCCTCTTCAGCTGTTTCAGCCCATCTGCAGTTGCTGGTTACCAATAACCAAGGAGATATCTTGCCAAAGCACAGAACTGCTGGGAAATAATTATAATATTCTACTAATCCAAGTATGTACTTCTCCTTGGAGACTGCATTTTGAAATCGTATTATTTGCTGTTTGTAAATGTCAATCATGCTCTTAGACAATTTGAGTTTCCTGGGGAAAAGAATTAAGGCTTTGTAGAAGAATTCACAGAGTGTAAACCAAGTCCAAATGTTAATTTCAACTTTCAAACATATCAGAATCATAAATGTAATTTAATTGGGAGATTAAATATTTATGTGTTTCACCCTTCAATCCTTTGTGATCTCCATGTACAGCAATACATATCAATAAATGAAAATGCCTTCTTTTCTGAGCTGCATTTCATGATTTTACATTTTTTAAAAAATTATTATTTACAAAATAGAAGATATTTACATGATAGTTTTTGTTATTACATTCATACTCCACAGCAATTTCTTTCTCATGAAAAAGTACTGAAAACTCCTAGAATATTAGAAAAGGCTGCGATGTTGGGATATAGTCTCCTAACCCCAATAAAAGCAACAGGTACTGGAGATCACTGAAGTCTGCTAGGAGTACCATTAGGAACTACAATGTGCAAAAGAATGGAGTGTGTCACGTATGGTCAAAATTTCTTCTCAGCATCACTATTTACCTATCGCTACTGAAGGTTTCTGTGGGATGGTTACATTGCTAACAAATCCCATGCCATTAAACAAGATGAATTGATGCCATCCTTTGCTTTGCTCTCAATAGAATTTAGTGGAAAGGCAGCAGTGTTGCCAATGGATGGTAATTTCACTTGGTAGGAGCACTCACTTCCTTTTTCTCCCTCCTGTTCCTCCCCTCCCTTTCCATCTTTCTCCCAGTGAGAAAACTAAACCTTTAAAATGACCTTTACAATAACATAAGGCTGTGTCATAACCTCCTATAGTAAATAGTCGATAAAGGACATAATAGCCCCAGGACATGACAAACAGCCTCCTCTTTCTGATGCTTTTCTTTTGAAGAGTGAATACGGAGCTATGTGAGGAAACCAGACTCCCAAATTCCTTGCATTCTAGAAGTCTGACACAAGACATTCTGCAGCCTGGTGAATTTCTCCTTTCCAGCCATACATTTTCCATAGGAAAACCACACAACATAATATCTAATAAGAAGCCTTGCATACTGTATTGGCTTCCACTAGGTTTTGCAAGGAAAATGCTGAACAAAGCAGCTAGTTCTCAGACCTGCCCCACTGCTGTCCAGACACACATGTGAGATCTTACTGAGACCCATCAGCATGGAGAATGGAACTGGAAAGAGGACAAAGGCACATAATAAATGGATGCTGAACTAGTAACTTCTCTACAGTGCAGAATCAGCTTAAAATAAGAATTAGTCACTTCAAATAGGTGACCTCACCACTGGAACAATGAAAGTGCATTTATCTTATAGAAATATTCATGACATGTCATTAGACTGACTTAAGATCAGGCTGTATGAGCTGGGGACAGCATAAGCTAAGTTACATTCTGTTGGGCTTTGATTTTGCCATCCATTCAATTGCAAAAGCTGTAGGAAAACTACAGCCACAGTGGGCAAATGTGCCATTGGAGCTGCATAACTGATAACCTGCATCCTGGGAACAACTAGACTGAACCAGTGTAGTCATGTACGGAGAATTTTCATCCTTAAAATAGGGGGGTTTATAGAAAATATGAAGACAGGCTCATCTCAGATGCACAGTGAGGAGATGAGAGGCAACTGTCACAGCTTGCAGCAAAAGGAATTCTAACTGGATATAAAGAGAAAGTGTTCACCATGGGAGTGGTTAAGCACCAGCGTAGATGCTCTGAGAAGATATAGAATCTCCATCCTTGGAAGTGTCTTGTCCTCAGCTGGGCCAGGCCCCAAGCCGCCTGATTCAACCTGAGTACGAGGTTGGACTAGATGATCTCCAGAGGACCTGCCTAAACTGATTTTTTTTTATGAAGTTAGTATTTCTACACAAAGGCTCTCTAACCAGGTTTAAATTCACTTGTCTATGTCACATTGATTTTAACATCTGTCCTTGCTGTTATTTTACCAATCAGGAAGCAAAGCACGTGAAATTGTAGATAAACTTCATCAAGTGCAAAGCACACTACGCTATCTACCACTCCTAGCTTCTCTTCTGATCAGTGCCAGTTCACATTTCTTCAGCCAATTAGACAAAACAAATTTTGTTGCCTTGAGGATTAGAACAACTTTTCAGAGCTTGTAGTTCAGGTCAGGAGAACCAGGAGCAGGGAGCTGATTTTGCCACCCCTGCCCCTGCCTTTCCCCAAAAATGGCTCAGCCAGGCACCAGTCACATTTACTCAGCAAGCCGACTGGCTTATGCTGCCAGCACATATATCCGAGATGTCATTCACTGAACAAAAAGTGCTAGGTCAAAGTGCCACTTAGGCCAGGCCCACTCTACCCAATTCTGCTAGCAGAGCCATGCTGATGATATGCCATGAGTCTGCAAGTGAGGAAGAGCAATGAATGCAAACAGCTTTCTCAGGCGAAGCATTGTCTGATTTCCTCAGGAGAGATGAAGCATTACCAGTAATCAGAGTCCTTTAGGCAATACAAGGTCTTTGCTCCTACCTTCCCTAGACAAACCTAGTACTGACTACATCTATACCACAAATAAATTGTTGCAGAGCTCTTCCTCTTCCTTTGTCCTCCTCCTCCCCTTTGAAAAGGCCAGTCCCAGTACTGTACACTTGGAACAACTCCTGGACTGCTCCCAGAAGTTGTCAAGGAAAGCTAATATTTACCAAAGCAAAAGTTGCATCAAGGAGTCTCCTAACAGTTAGGCAGCACAGGCAACTGCAGTCTAGCACTCAGGTCTGTGCCTTGGGCCTGTTTCCTAGTACAAAAAGAGCTAGTTTGCCTTGGCTATATCATTTACCAGAGCCTTGGGTATGACGTATTCTGCAGAAACCTCCACCTCTCACTTCTTCCATACCTCAGAGGTTTGCCAAAGAGCTTTGTTTCAGCTCCCAGCCTGGATTTCTCCTTCCCTGTACCATGCCATGGTGCAGAACTCAGCACACAGGTAAAATTTCAAGTGATGAGATAGACTACTGGAAACAGCCAGGGGTTCATTCTAGCAGGCAATCGTATAGCAACCAATGCAATAGGAAACAAATGATGAATCATATTATATTAATGAAATATTGTAGGCAGCTCCCCTTCACAATATGATCTAATCTGTGGCAGGAAACTTCTAGAAAATCTAGAATTATCTAGATGAAGGCACTAAGAATATGAATCAGCTTGAACAGAGCACTTCAGAAGGCAGTTTGAGCCAAAAGGTCATACCCGAGGATCAAAACTTTTGTTTGCTAGGAAAGAAGGAGGAGGGAGGTATAACACGAGCAAATGACCACCAAGTGCATATATTGCAAGTAAAAATCCAATACTCATCTAGGTTTACACTACAAGGAATTTGCTTGAAGGTATGAAGAGTATGAAGCCCTACCCAACACAGCTATACTGACAAAAGACCTTACAGGAAAAACAACATCTTTTCTAAAGAATAACTTATTCCCCCTGGGGGCAGATGAGTGGGAGGCCACAGTGGCTTTGCTATATATATAAATTGCAAATCTTTCCCTTTATAGCCCTAGTGCTAACATATACTACCTATGTATTTTCATTCTAGTAAAGCACTTCTTATGCAAACATAGGTTAAAGGTTAACATCCTCTTGTAAAATTTTATATTTTAAAAAGCACATTTCAGATAAAATTGGATAATCTGTGCACATTTCTGAAGTTGTCATCCAAGCAAAATTCTTTTGACATGGCCAAGGCATGACTTCTTGAAGGAGATATTATAGAATAAGCGTATCTGTTTCATTCTCCTTCAAATGCAAGTAAGTAAAAATTAGTAAATCAAAGATAAAGAAACCAGTTGACCATGTTTTCTGATAGTTAACAAGACTGAGTAGCATCTCTTGGAAGAGTTTGATAGTTGCCATATATCTGCATACAAAAATAGCCCCACTGATGGCAGTGTCTGTAACTCCTGCTTCAGCATTTTCCTCCTCTGGTAAGTATGCTAGCCTACCTGCACAAGCCTGCCATTTGAGCTAAAACAAATTACTCTTTGCGTTCTTGGTCAGGGTACTTTCAGCATGTTATTTAAAATGCAAAAATATTTTTTTCTCCTTACTTATTGAAAATGTTCCATATAAAAGATTAGGCTTAACTGGAAAAAGATTTATGCTGGACAAGTTTTTGGCTTGGCATCATGCAGAAGGCTGGGTAGCTATTGTCTTATAGGGCCCCTGAATGGTGACCAAGTTTATCTAGCAATTGCCTTCAATCATCTGCCAAACACGAAGCCAGGCAGAAGTGTCTTCAAAGTCTTGAAAGAAAACTGGAGGGGAAAGGGTTGAAAGAGGACTGCAATGAGGAAGCAATTAGGCAGAACTGCAAGGGTTGTACATTTCAGCCAGGCATGTGTTCTTTTATTTATCTGGGTTTATAAGTGAAGATTACAAGAGAAGCCAAATTTTAAAGAACAAATTGTACATCTTTAGTACTTAAGTTCCACAAATATGTAATTCTGGATGTACTAGAAACACTGATCCTGGGCCAAGATAGAGTCAGTTAAGAACACTCTAATAAAAAAAACCCAAGAAAAACAAAAAGGAAGTATAAATAATATACTTCCATACCACAAAAGAGCTGTAGATCATCTTAAGCAATTGTGATCACATGGGCTTTTCATATTAGATTGCGATTTCTTCTACTACATTACTTATGGGATAGAAAAAACCTCTACAGGATTTTAACTGTCCTTTATGAAGAATATGTTCGTTTCAAATGAAATCCTGCCTATATTTATACATTTATATAAAATACAGCTGTGCAAAAAGCAGACCTCTGCAACTCTGTGGCAAAGGTCCTTCCATCTACAGGCACAAAGGATACATCTGTCTTGCACTTGTAAAGGATGCCCCAAGGCAAGGTTCAAGACCAAATGCACAGTTCATACAGATAGAAAGTACTACCCCAGGTGCAGCTAAGGGCCACTTTATGAAGCATACCACATGCCCAGGCATGTTCACCACCTTAGTGAGCTACTGGCACCTTAATATGCACCTTAGAGGAGACAAGCTCTCCGTTGACTGCCTGTAGGCAGCCAGTGCAGCAGTTGTGTGGATTAGGAAGAGAAGTTAATCCTAGTGGTGGTGTTTACAGTTTTTTCTGACACCACTTGCAAAGCATGGCATAGGTAAAGCCATAGGATTCAAGATCCATGTGACTGCAATTCTACTGAGCAAGGAAGAACAAGATGTAGAAAGTTTCACCTGTTTCCTTCTGCTCTGGCTCCTTCCACCCAAAGCACAAACTAGTTCAGACCAATGGTCTACACAAAGAGTGGGTCTGGCAAATGAATTCACAAGTGAGGCACTAGCTAGTACTCACAGGCATGACACACTACACTGCCATGGGCATACAAGATAGTGAATATACGCGTCTCTTTCTCTCTGACCAGCCCAGAAAGGCCTTGTGAACATCCTGTCTTGTACAGAGTGTGGAAGATTTGTATATAAGAGGTTTTTTCTGGTTTTCCTGGGTCATTCCATCACATGTTTTTTTCTAAAATAAGACACATGCTATAGCCTCATCTGCAGCCCACTGGCTAGGTCTTCGGTGTTGCACAGCAATTCTAAAATAGTAATGCTCTATGATCTGTGTTTCTCCACGTATCTCTTTTACTATATTTGCTTAATTAAGTTCTGCATTATCATATTCCCGATTAATACTTGTTCAAAGACAAGTTGAACCATCTCCTTGGCTAGGCTGTTTTCTTACCTGAAAATAGGTGTCAAGAAGCATTAGATTTTCATTCCTAATACTACATTAAGATCAATGACTCATGAATGCCATGTTTCCATTTGTGTAAACTTGTGAGTAAATGTCACCTCCTAAACAACAATAAAAAAACAGCAGAATATGGAGTGGATCAGAAATCTCTGACTAATTTGTCCTTATTCTTTGTTTTAAATGTATAAAATTCTTGCCTTTTTTATTATTATTTATTTGATTTGTACTCATGATATTTGATTCATCCTCAGATTCACTAGAAGTAGCCTTCTTTCCTTGTTTAATGAGTAATGCCACTGCTCAGTATCTCAGTCCCTGTGAGTTCCCACTCCCTGTGGGTGAAATTCATCTTCATGGCTGGGGAGGAGGATCTGCCCCAGACCTATGCATCATTTTAGTCCACAGAACAGAGGCTATCAGGAGCTAGCATGAAGCTGATATTTAACCCTTCCCATCAGAGACTGACAAGTCATCTACTAGTTTAAAGCCACGAATCTGGCAATGGCTGTCATCCCAGACCCTTGTCCCCATAAAGATGCAGCAGTCTGCTCACAGCCTTCATGTTACAGATCCAAGCCTATGACTCAGACCCATAAAAGGTTTTTGATCTCTGAAGTAAGGCATACCCAGAGCTTCAGGCAAAACATGCAAGCCTCTAAACAATCTGCTAAGTAAATCTTAGAGACACCTAAGATTTGAGGCAGGCAATTTAAGGGGTGCTTCTGGCTCAGCTCAGCATGTGTGCAGATGTGACTTCAGAAACATCACTGCTGAATTCAGTGCCTGGCCCCCTCCAGTGAGGTCCATCAAGGCCCATGGATGATCCCTACCTCAGTCCCAAGGTGCTGAGTTTAGCAGGCATGCTCAAATCATGCCCAACACACCCCAAGAGCAACAGGCTCCACACTAAGCACAAAAGCAATTATGACTATATTCAAAACTATGGCCAGCCAAGAGAAAGCTAGTGACGGCATGTGTATGTATATCTGACAACAGCATACTCACTAGGTGTCTACTGGCGTATTTTGAAGCCACTTGCCAAGAGTAGGATACACAGCTCCTAAAATGAGTTTTACAATACACTGAATTATTTTAGTTAGTGCCAGAAGGGGTAAAAAGTGCACTGGTGCCTTGAGGACTGGCCAGAAGTTTTGTCTTTCAAAATTAAATTCTGAAAGACATCACAGATCTGGTTCTCCAAAAGTTAGACTAGTTTTTCTCACCTATACACTGCCTATTACAACTTCTCACCAGCTGAATCTTTCTTCCTGTGTCTCAAATTTCTGTCAGCCATCACAGCTTTTCATGGAAAAGTGGTGCCTTCCCCCCGACCCCATGTACAAATTACACATATAAATTAGTGAATTAACAGTGAGATGAGGACTATTCACTGATAATCAAGGACAGATTTACAGATCTCAAATATCTCAAAGACATTGACATAAAAAATCCTATGTATGTAGTGATAAACTCAACACCTTCTTCAAGGCTAGTAGAGACTGAAATGTTATTATGTAGAGGATTTTTGAAAATAATTTTATAGGTATTTTGCTGCCATTACTTACAATTTTCTTCTACCTAGAAAGATCTCTTGCACATGGCAATAATGCTGACTGATGCAAAAAATAAATTAAAATATTATTTTGAGAAATCTTCAACAAATTTTAAATTGTCTCTCAGTTAAGTATGTGGCATATACAAAATAAATAATGATGGTGTGTATATTACTGGCTGGAGTGACATACTTTTAGTGTGATCTTATTAACTTAGTCTTGAAGCCATCCTAGACATGTTTGCAAGCTAATACAGGTTTATATCATACAGCATGCAATGCTGTCATACACATGCACATGAAGTTATCCACATTTCATGGCAACAACGAATAAAGCAATCAGCATTTCAAATATCACAGGAATCATCAATGTAATTAGTCACTAATGACTAGTACATATAACAGTATGTACTGAATATTAATATTCTACAGTGCTGATGAAAAGCACATCTATAACTTATCTCATTATTAATATAACAATTAATTCAGACCCCAAGCCTTCGCTCATACTAAAAACAGGACTGTTAAATCAGAAATGAAGGTCAGTTCTATTCTCCGTCACATCAGCTAATCTGAGGAATTGTATAATTATAACCAGAAACTGCATAATTATAACCCATAGTATAATTTGATCCAATGAATCAAAATATTTTTTGTATTAAATTAATTTGTATTCTCCCAAGAAAAGCAGAAAATATGAGATCATTTACCTGTTACTATTAGTCCTTTCCATGAACTCTTGTATCTTTATGTAGCAACCTGAGGTCCCCTACTTAGACACTGACTTCTTATACTACAAGATATGTCTATTTGCAACAGGATTTTCTTTCTTAACTTCAGAAGCATCCTGTATCACATTTACATTTTAATGGCTATGTATCCTGTGGATTGTAAATTTTATATAGGTAAATTAGCAGTATAATTTAGAATTACTTTTCACTTTAATGAAATTTGTCCATATTATTTTGATGCTTTGTCATGTCATGAGCATGTTGTGCACTGCTCGACTAAGTGAAGTAGTACAGATTTTCAAATTTGATTACAATTTTAGTGCATCAAGTTTAGATGCGTTAAGAAGACCTCAATCTCTAAAAAAAAAAATCTCTTTAACAGTATCCAAGTTTGGACACCCAAAGTTTGAATCCACAACTCAGACTCACCAGCTTTTGAGAATAAAATTCTCTCTTTTTAAAAAAAAAAAAAAAATCATGTCTGCTATTTTATTTGATGTTGAATATAATTCAAAATCAATTTCTCTTTCACCAGTTTCCACTGGATGAAAACTAGATGATCTGCTAGGGTTATCTATCCAGTTCTGTATTTCCAATAACCAGCGATACCCACCACAAGTTTTTGCTTTCCTGCCAGCCATTAAAGTTGGAGCTTTCAGCTTCTAAGCCCTGTTCCAGTGAAGGTTCCACCAGAATGTTGAAGCTGATCAGCCCCCAAAAAAGAAGTCAGATCACCTTTTTCAACAGAATATTACTGCTCTTCCTTGCAACAAAGAAATGTATACTTTTAATGAAAAAAGTCTATTAAACTCAGTTTAAACTAGCATACAGGAGTAGGCACGTCCACAGCTATGAATTGTTTATATGGGTATTTCTGATGTAGCAGTGCAAAACAGATGTATAAAAGCCTGACTGAGGTTGATTTAAACCAAGCATTTGGGTGCAAAGCACCATAGCAGGCAGAGAACAAGGCAGTACATCTCATAACTCTTCCAGTGCTCAAAAGTAGAAGTCATCCCACATCTGAACTGTGCCATGTGACTTATTAGGAAACCTTTCCAAAGCTTACAGTTCCAGCTGAAGGTTTTTCCATGTGCATGAGGCGTGATTGGGAGGACAGGGCAAGAGTTCTTCAATTTTGCATTGTGTTGTTAATGATATCTGTAACCCGCTTATAATTTCATGTTCAATTATGAGCCAAGTTTAAGAATTAAAATATGGGACAGATTTTGAAAACGTCTTCACTCCCATAACTGAGGCCAGATTTTCAGAAAAGCCATGTATATCAAGCACAGAGTCCTTGGGAGTCCATTCATTGGTGTCACAACGGGAAGTGCTAAGCAATGAGCATTTTAAAACAAAACAAAACAAAAAAACCCCAGATGGTCCTAAACTGGTTATTACAATAGGTCTTGAATGCACTCAGCATTACATACTTTTCACTTTCTTCAAAAGATCGGGCACACGATACTCAGGAGTCAACATCTTCTCTTGCTTTAGCAGGGCTCATGATCCTTTGACTCACGATCCTTCAGGTTATAAACCAGGAATGGGGTGGAAATGAATTTGTATCAAATTTCAAGATGCAAGATGATGTCTGAATCACTTCCCTAAATCTGTAGTGCTTAGAAGATGGATAGTGTGGAGGAAGAGTATATTTCTGATCAATCCTTTTAAATATTTGCTTGATATCAATATTCCATTTATTCCAGATTTATTCTACTTAAACAAATCCACAGATGCAGCTACATTCTAAATTATTAGTTGGCTGAAAAATTGTACTTAAAAATGTTATTTTAAAACTGTTTTTCCTCTACAGCTTCCCAGTAGTCTCTGGGAACTGCTATATACGGTTCTGGCAAGCGTTGGCTTCGCAGCTGCTATGAGTTCTTTATTTATTTATTAATTTATGCACCATCCTACTTGGCACAATGGGTTTGATTTTGTTAAAGGCACAGTAAATGGGCTCAAATCAGGATTTTTAAATTAATTTGTTACTATCAACTGTTAATGTTAGTATCTGAAAGCCATTGCTCAGACCCAGAAGGGTAAAAGCCACAGAGGTTGCTCAGCCTTCTTCTCTCAAATGTAACTTGGCCCTTTAGCTGGAAGGACCATCATTAGCATCTGGGGCTCTGGCCCAATACGTGCCTGACCAGAAAAACCTCACAGAAATTACCTCAGTGGGAATATTTGGATGAGGAAGCATTTTCAGAACCAGAGCCTTCACTTTTGATCTTACATCTATCATTTCCAACAGGCAGCTGACAAAGTGCTAAGGGTGGATCTTACAGCACAAAACACTTCTCACTGGGAAGGGGCTGAAACTCAGCTTTCTTCAGATTACCCAGTAGCTGGCAGATTCTGTGGGCCTTTCTGTCACTGGTGACTTCAACTGTATTTGAAGCTGTAATTTCAACCCAGTGAAGTCATCCCACAGCACGCATTGGGGCAGATGTTGTCTTGTTCAGCGGTCAGCGACGGGGAACTGCGTAAAGCCTCTTGTTGATACCACATGAGTGGGGCACCCCAACAGTGCCTGATGGAGGACATTACGATACCAGCCTGTACTTCACACCAGTCAGCTGTTTGGAACTTAGGGTCTGTATCAGAAAAAAAAATTACCCAGTGAATAACATAACTTTGCAGCCCATCCTGATGGCAAATACTGACTCTGCTTCTGAGGACTCTTGGGAGAAGAGCCTGGAAGGTGAAGCAGGATGTTTTCTGCTGGAACTAGCATTTGCTGTGAAAAGCAGGATGAAGTATTCATCTCTGCATGCTGTAATCAAGCTAGCATGTTGTCCAACACTGATCATCACTACAGTTACAGGACCTGATCTATTTTGGGTCTGAAATTATAAAGAAATGTAGAATTTCATCAGTTTGTAGGGTGGCCAGATACTACAGTCATACAAGAATTAAAAATGTGTATGGTAAATCAAGTAACTAAACAGAGGCAGGCAGACAGATACATGGATTTTTAAATGCAAAACATAACACCTATCTGTTTTGGTTCAATGACACATCCTTCAGCACAGGATCTGGCACGCTTATCTGTAAAGCGCCATGTGCATTTATGGTACCGTGTAAGTAATACACTTCAGGCAATAACCACTAACTGCTGAAACAAAGAAAAATCACACAAAAATTATGACACAAGTACTGTTTCTTAAAAGAAAAGCCCCAAATACTACAAAATAGAACATTCTGTATAAATTGTGGAATAACACCTCTGTATATTACTTTTTTTGTTGTTGTTAGCAGTACACACTGTACTATAGTGTACTGATTGGAATTCTTAACAAATGCAATCAGTCTGATCAGATTAAATAGGAAGGTTCCCGTAAAAACTGTGTTGCCTATGAAATGGAAGGCTATGTTGTTAATAATTTAACTATCATCTACCAATACTGCAGTGTCCCACTAAATTATTCAGAAGGATATTAGGTTCATGTTATGAGATTTCAAAATTAATATTTGCATTTTTCAGCCACCCTTTCTGATCAAGTATCCATAAACATCTTGATGAAGGTAAATGAATCCCTAATTCAATGTTTTGTGCTGATAAATAAGTGCAACTAGTTTGCAGGCTAATTTAACGTTGGGGTTATGTCTAAATAACCACTGCTTCAGTCAAATCTTCTTTTGAATCAGTTGCTCACATCTCACTGCTACTGAAAGCTAAACCATTTTTGAGACTAGAAATGTGAGATCTCTACACAAGCAAAATACTAAGAAAGCTGCCCTAAGCAAGGAGATAAAGACTGTCATTCCTTAGAGAATCAAACAGGTACCTTTTTTTGGCTCTTCATTTCCAACAGAGGGACCTGGCAAAGGGGAACAAGAGAGCACAGCTGAATACTGCTGTATAGTATAGCAGTGTAGTATAGGATACCAGAATAGTCCTCAAGCAGACTCTGCTACCAGCCTACCCACCGTGCACACCAGGCGCTTCCAGCAGTAGGGACTCAGAAACAGTTGAAAAGACAGTTCTCCCTTCTTCCTCCTTGATTTTCCCCACAGACAGGCCAGGATTCTGGTCCATACATTGCTCATTCCTAACATCAAAATCAGATCAGGATAGCCCACATCTTCAAAAGTATTTGCACACAGCCACACTCTGTCTTGTTCATAGAAGCACTGCTGAGAGGCTTGCCGATACCCCACTTTTTGGCTGACAGCTGTCACTCACAGGGACAACCACAGACAAGGCAGCCTGGGTGTCCTTCTGCTCTACCTTGCTCATGAACCTGATTCTCTGCACCTCGGTGGCTCACTCAGGAGCTACGTTCCCAGGCTTCCTACTGGCAGATTGTTTTTTTCAGTGATTACTCCCCTGTGCTATTGATTCTTCCCCCAGTGCTTCAGTGCTTGTTTGGTGTCACTTCTCCACTGTCTCACCATACTTGTGCCACTTTGCCTTCTGCTTCCTCCCTATAATGGCTTGCCCTTTTGCCTTCTACCTTCTCCCTTCCTCCTTCTTACCTCATGCCTGTTCTAATCCCTTGTTCTCTTTCTCACAGCATTGTGTTTCCACCATCAGTCCTGCTCTCCCTATCTATCCAAAGCAAGCTTTTATTGCTTCCTCCTTGCCTTTTGTCTTGCTCAACCTTGCCACTGTTTCCTACCTCATCATCATCTGAAGCCTCACTTCTATATTCCTGCTTGTCTCCCTCCTGCTCCATGTAACATTTCACCCATTTTCAGAAGTCACCTTCAACGACCTACAGTGTCTAGATGTCTCCCTTGGCCCTAGATCCCTGCAATTAATACAACCACATTTTTATGACGGCCTTTCCTCTTCCCCTTCACTCTGCTCACTGACATTCCTAACAAAAAATAGCTGCAGCATCAGGTTTCTCTTTTCCTGTGACATGATTTCTAGCTGTCCCTATGTGCTGTTACATGTCATATGCAAGTCATGACCTCCTCAAATCTGGCTCTTCTGTGTCAAAAACCTTGTGCTGTGCATCTCTCAGTTATTAAAACATTCTTTCTATTAAAAACTTTCCCCCACTCCCTCCTCTGCTCTTTTTACTTTCAGTTGGATATATTCTGTGTGAGATGTAATTTCATTGTAAAGTCCTGAGGGATGTTCTTGACATACTCTGGTTTTATTTACTGTCTTGTATACTTAGTTTTCAGTACTGCTTGGGACTTAGATGTACTTCTAAATGACAAAGAATAAATACAAGTAAAAAGATTCAGTTCCACTGCAGTCTGCAAGTATATAGCTAGTTTATCTAATGCTGATTAGAAATTAAAAGACAAGCTTAACTGTGAATAGCCCTCTTCTACTCTTTCTCTTGCTACAACTATCTTTTCCAGTAGCAAGTTTGAGATATGAGAAAAGCAGAATGACTGGGAGAATACAAAGACAGAGCTGGGGAATCCCAAACAGCAAGAAATCAGTAAATTTAAAAAAAAGCAAATGCAGGAGGGAAATCATCTGGTACACTTATCAGTTGGTAGCCATATCCAAGATCTTCTATGATCAAAGACACATGCTTATTGCATTCATTGAAAAAGTGTCTTGCATATTCCTGAAGCTCAAAGCAAAGCCCTGGGCCCATTACAGTGACTTAAGCTGAGGTGTTGAAACATTAACTGATTTCTGAAAATTTGTCCTCACTGTTGAAAAGATAATATTTGACTCAATGAGACTGATGGAAGTCTCTTTTCTAGCTAAACAACATAAAAACTCACAAAAGTTTAAGTCCCCCTGATGGCAATATACTTCCTGTCCATCTCCTGAGGATTTGAGACAAATGAAACAAAATTTAAGGACCATTTCTGCCTAGCTCTTCATGAATTATAGAAAAAATATCTTATTTTTCCCCATTACGTGATAACTGATATAGGAGAAACAGTATCTTCTCTCCAAAGACATTTTATTTGGTATGAAGGGAAGTAACATATTTGAAAAAAATGCTCTAGAAAATTAATTAAGTATCTGGAACTTTTCTTTGGCAGGATTTCCTAAAAGTTGTGATTTCCTTACCCCTTTACTGGGCCATAGCAAATGACAATACATCTCCTCCTGGTCCACCTTTTTCTGATTTGCAATTCACCATTGTACTAGGACCAGAGCATGAGATGCTGTTACGACGTACAGTGGCTGTCCTTGAACCTTACTGCATGTAGTAAATTCTTAGCTATGCAAGATGACCTTGCTCGGGGATCATCATTTAGATAATCAGAACAGCAGAGGACAAAATTTAATCTAGGATGGAAATTAATGTTGTGGAGAGAATACAGGAAGATTTCTGCTATTACTTACCACCGCAGCCAATATAAAGTCAGTAATTTCCACCCTGCCATTTGTGGTCTTGCTGATGCAGCCTAGATTGTCACAGGTTATTGCTTCAAGAAAGTCTCTAATCTACACCTGCATTATTCATTTGTTCTCACTGCCTGTACAGAAATTTATTTCATACACTCTTAAAGATGTGGCAAAATGTGCTCCTGCATTACCACTGTAATATTGATCAGAAGGCATTTTGAGCACCACTCAGCATGTACTCCACTAAGTTGGCAGCAGCAATCTGTGCACAAAGTGCATCTCACAGCCTACTTCCAACAATCCTACTCTTGCCAACAGCTTTCCAAGTGGAGAGAAAACATCTGCAGGCATATTTGTGTACCTATACAACTGTAACCACAGGCACGGATAGGATCTGTCTCTGCCCCTCTTACAAATGTAGCCAGTGGTGATTACTGCTTAGCTCAAATTGGTGAGGCTTGGAAATATTGCTGCTCTTAAGATTTATTTCTTTTCTAATGTGCACCGGTTGGCTTGAGACCCTCTACAATCTTTGCTGCATTCCCAGTGTGGGAACAGGAGTGAGACCATGTTCATGTTCGTGGGCCACTGCAGTATCAGAACAGCCCACACCCTGGCCTCAGGATGATTGCACCTGCAGCTTTCTATAACACGTAAAGAATTTTCCTAAAGAATAATGAGTGAATTAGTTTTGCATTTTTCTCCCTCTTCATTGCATCTCAGTTGTTCTTTCAGTCTGCATTTTATCTGCAGTACCTGCAACACCATTTTGAAAGAGAAAAGGTATTTACCATCAGGGAAGGAAATAATTACAGGTTTGGGGCATAGAAATACGTGGTTAGCTGCAAGGGAGATATGCATGCTTCATTGCTTCTTGAGATGGAAGCAGGTAGAATTACAGAAACTACCAGTCAAAAAGGCTAGCGTGACCTTTTGAGAGCCATGTGTAATCTTATGCTATCAGGCAGGAATACGTTTATAAACAGACAGAAGAAGAGTCCTACCATGGCCTGTTGCTGAGACAGTTGCCAAACAGGCTGAGTAAAGTCTGCCCACAGGAAAGCATGAGGTAATGCAGCCATAGGTTAGCCTGAATGACTGTATCACAATTAAATCATCATTATATGAGGGGCATTACAGCAAAAGCAATATGCTCAGAACTGCCTCAGTGTAGCATGAGTCTGTTGCTAATACAGCTCACATTCCAAATCCACTTCAGCATGTGGCACACAGCCAAGTGGAAGAGTATCTGCTGTGAGCTCATCATCCGGGGGGAAAGGGAGTGGGCTGCAGAAGCAAGCTGTATTCAACAGCCAGTGCTGACCAGGTGAGCCGCCTTCGCACTCAGCCAGTGGCTCCCCGTGGTTGAAGATCTGCCACCACCTCCAGTGATTTCTACGTAAAGGTGTTCATGAAAGTATTTGCAACCATATTCTGCCTCTAGCTTGCTTTCACTTGTCTCTGTTTTTCTTTCTGGAATTAACTCAGTGCTTTAATTGTCCTTCAGGACAATTAACTACTCAGTGCTTTAATTGTCCTTCACACTACTGTCTTGCAGTGGCCATGATCGTGGGTTTTTTATTAATCTCAGAATATCTAGAAGTGCATCTGGGGGACCTAATTCTTAATTGCCCAAGGCTTTTCTCTTCCCATCCTTCTCAGTGCCTTCTAAACTCAAGAAATGTACGCTTCAGCACTTCCACGGAGACAAATGAGAGATCTGTACCAGTCAGCTGCAAAGGCATCTGTGTCAGGGAGCTGCAACTGAGGAAGTCTTTCCATTTGTACAGTTGTCTCCTCTTTTCTTGGTCAAATCTTCTGTCACCGTCTATGTAGGTAGGTAATATAAAACATAACTAATTTCTTTCAAGTTAAAGTGCAATCCACTTCAAAGTCTTTTTTTTTTTTTATTTTGTGATGTGCTGCAGAATATTGCACCACTGCTTACTGCAGTATTAATCATTCTTGTCCCAAGCAGCATACCCTGAAAGATCTGTCTCACGCCACATGGTTGCTGAGGCAAATGCAGTTATTTCAATGTGCTAAGTTTGGCATCTAGGTCCCGGAGCCTATCCAAAGGATTAGCTCCCACTGAATCCCCCAGGAGTCCTCAGTAAAACTTTTAAAAGTTGAGACTATGGTATAAATGAGGTGATACCTTGTGCTTGAGCTGAAAGTACTTGTGCAATCTGAAACATAAGCATACTCTCACACTGTTCCTGTGGGTTGCATTTTGTGGCTTTCACTAAAACTTTGGCTTTAGGCAAGATATTACTTTGCCTGCTTTTATGAAACTAACCATGCCTTTAGCTACTGTCTGAACTTATGTGAATAACACCTTGTTTTATCAATGAGTAAAATTCCTCCTTTGCTTTATCTGCCATTTTTGCTGTTGGGCCCTTACGCGAGATACGTGCATGTGTCATCCTGCTTCTCCCACAGATGCACAGACCTATGATAAGAAGAGGAGCTAATAACACCATGGCCTTAAATTTCTTGGCTAGGGCATAAAAGTTGGGCTGATCACTACGTACTGGAAATACGTATCTACATTCTCAAGCGGCTACTGTTACCTCTGGATCATTGGCTTTACTCATGCTCTGTATGTCACAGGACTTGAGTTAGAGGGAGACCACCTAACCCTTGGAGCCATACTAGTTCTCTGCCCAAGACATATCAGCGTTACTGCTGACCTTAAATTATACCTAGCTTCAATGGCACTGCACAGCTTTCCAAGCAGCAGGGAACAGCCATAATGCTGCAGCCCTGCGCGTTTCCCACAGTGTGCCTTCCATCCTGAAGCAGTCAGGAGACAGGACCCGGGGGAAACTATGTGCTACCAGCCAAGCAGAAAACTGAGTAGTCATGGACAGAACAGGTATCTAAAATTTAACTTGCACTGGACCACTTACAAAAAATTTCTGATCTATTAAGCTATATCATTCCCTGTGCTTTGCTACCATTACCCACAAATGACCTCACTGACCATTTAGAAAGAGTTTCACATCAGCTGCAGTTCTGTGCTGTTATTATACTTTATGCATCATTACTTTCTCTGGTTTTTGAAATATATTTTGTTTTTCAACATGAATCCCCATGAGAAGCAGTAAAGGGAAAGACAATACCAAACTGTGCTATGTTAGATCCTGTCAACCTCGGTAATCCATCCTTGAGAAGTGCAACACCTGCCTGCAGTACAGCACAGAAATACTTTGTTTTCATTATAGCTGACTGTGTTTGTTCAATTAAATTAAGGCACACAATAGTTATGTCTAAATCAGAGCTTTCAGCTTTGTTTGCACAGGCAAAGGGAAACCTCAACCCTATGAACACAACCGAGAACTACCTACCTATTCAAGTAGAATGTCCTGAAAGCAAACATTCCCAAAAGGGAAACCAGAATTTAAAACCTGTTAAACCCTTCAAGTTTCAATGCAATCTGTTTTGTGGTCCCATTGTTTCTGCAGAAATTTCTTCAATACACAGTCTAGACGGTAGCCTTGACAGGCTTATATTTTATTCATGGAAGACGAGGGGCGAGCAAGAAAGAGAGATGATCCGGCTGTTGCAGATCTCATTGTACACCCACTCACTTCTTCTTGTTTCTATTTTGCTGACACCAGTGTGTTTTGTCCTTTTGCATCTATATCCATCACCATATGTCCTCTGTTCACACATATGATCCTCAGGGAATCTAATAGCAAAGTATTCCAAATATCAGATATTCAGATTTCCAAACGGTCTGTCCCTTGCGTCATACACTCACTCATTAGGTGCATGTCCCCACAACAGAATGGATGCGGGTTTTCACTCAATGTTTAGACCTCTTTTCCACAAACCGTGGTGACACAGGGCTTTTGGGTCAGTCTGTGTTTAATGTGAGCTTATGCTGTCAGTCCCACACAGTGCTGACACAGGCAGTGCCCAGTCTGAGCAATTCAGAAGCTAAAAACCTTCCACTGCCCTGGTCCCTGCAAACAACCTTCCTTTTTCTGCCACAGGACCAAGTCAAGGCCAAGCCATCTCCCCAAATCCTCCTGTCCTCCCCCTTACTCCTCCACTGACCAAGGACTAACTCCTCCACAGAGCAAATCTGAGGAGCAGCAAGCACAGGGCTCTAAGCTGAGCGGGAGGAACATGCCTTGGCAATGCACCTGCAGCCTGCAATTGTCCGCGTGCCGTGTCCTCCAGTCTACCCCAAGCCACCCTTGCACCAAGAAGAAGGAAATGGAGGGAATTCTTCTGTGACTGTGGGCACACTTCCGACCTTAATGGGGTCTCAAGCTCCCCTTTGGGAACTATTTCAGGTCTCCATTGCTTTAACAAAGCACAAGCTGGATGCATCATGCACCCAGAATCTCCTTATTGGTCTGGTTCCTAGGCTTAAAAAAACCCCAGCTCTGCTGGTAGCCATGACTTCTAGCAGAGAAGTGATATTTTTGAAATAGAAGGCAAGGAGATTCCAAGGGAAAAACAGGATGCCTGATTGCGCGCCTCAGGGAGAGACTGAGTAATGCCCGGTGACAGTAAACCTCCGCTCACTGCTGAGAGGGACAACTGTGGACATGGGTAGAAGGTGGGGAAATGACTGGAAATACCAGAGAGAGGGGAATATAAATAGTTTTGTATTCTTCCACTGTATGCCACGCTAGAAATTATTTTCCAGTTGCCACAGTCTCAGGCATCAGAGAATCGGGAAATTCAACCTTCTCTCCCTTTTCACATGTTACACTTTGGCAGCTCACAGCAGTTCACTTGGCAGGCGTGTGCACCAAATGTTCTTTTCAGTCTTGTAACAGATGGAGTACATTACACACAGGACTGCATGCCTCACGTACAATATCTAATACTTGAACTAGGGAAGGACATCCAGCAGATCCCACTGACCACAAAACTGCTTCCATATCGCTGGGAGGGAAGAAGTCTATAAATGAGTTAGAAGTGTTTTCTCTGCATGGTAAATAAATGTATGTGCCTGACTCCGCAGCATTTGTTTTCAGAGAAGCAAGCAATTTATTCTTGCATTCATATTTTACTTTGGATATGTCCCACCTGACATCTAAACCTAAATAATTAAATATCCTCTGATCTACTTACATTTATGGTATAATTCTTGCAGGAAGAATTAGTACCAGATCATTTTACTAGCTGTTTGATTTTAGTGGCTTTCTTGTTATACCGTTATGTATCCCAAAATAAAATATTAGGCACACAAAATTGTCAGAGACCATTGGCTTTTGATTAAATTACAGATTAAAAAGTTTTACTCAATTCATAGATCAAATCTAAAGTTACTGGCAGTTTTGAGTACAGCTCAGAGAAGATTTTCAGAAATGCTTCCAGTAGACTGCTGGTTTTTGAGCACCCACAATGGATTAGTTGACAGAGCTAAAGAAAGCACCTCTCAAAACATGGCAGCTACCAGGTGCATGTCTACTGCCAATGAGGAAGGAACAGCAAAAGGGTAGCATGAGAAAAAATAACAGGACAAAATATTAAAATGTAAACACTGATGTGTTTATTATTTATATATTCAGAAACCGAAGGAGGGATTCACATGACTGTGAATCACACACCAAGTTAGAAACGACCCATGAGTGTTGAATATATATTATGTAATACTCTGTATAATTTAACATATGCATTTAACATATACCTTAAACACTTATGCATAGTTTCTAACTTGCTGTGTGATTTGAGGTGAGCTATTCACTCCCTCCTTCAGTTTCAGAATCTGTCAGATAAGGATAAAAATATTTGTTGATATATCACTGGCCCAGTCTGAGGATGCCCTGATACTTGAACAGCAGCCATTCATGTGTATAGTGTTACAGTTTTTATCACTGAATTATAGATAGTGCTCCGAGTACCTCAGCTACTCAAACACCTATATAAGCCATGGACAGAAAATCCTATTTTATTCACTGTGGACCGGTACTCAAGAAACAGACTATGGGTCCATTTTCTGTTCTGGGATCAACATTGCCTCATCTAGAGCAGGATGGACTGCAGTCACAAAGAAGTTCACTGTAATGTGTATCATAGAATCATAGAATCACAGAATCATAGAATGGTTTGGGCTGGAAGGGACCTCAAAGATCATCTAGTTCCAACCCCCCTGCCATGGGCAGGGACACCCTCCACTAGACCACGTTGCCCAAAGCCCCATCCAACCTGGCCTTGAACACTTCCAGGCATGGGGCACCCACAACCTCTCTGGGCAACCTGTTCCAGTGCCTCACCACCCTCACAGTAAAGAATTTCTTCCTAACATCTCATCTAAATCGACCCTCCTTCAGCTTAAACCCATTACCCCTTGTCCTGTCACTACACTCCCTGATAAACAGTCCCTCTCCAGCTTTCCTGTAGGCCCCTTCAGGTACTGGTAAGCCACAATTAGGTCTCCCCAGAGCCTTCTCTTCCCCAGGCTGCACAATCCCAACTCTCTCAGCCTGTCCTCATAGCAGAGGTGCTCCAGCCCTCTGATCAGCTTCATGGCCCTCCTCTGGACTCGCTCCCACAGCTCCATGTCTCTATGTACTGGGGCCCCCAAAGCTGGACGCAGTACTCCAGGTGGGGTCTCACAAGAGTGGAGTAGAGGGGCAGGATCACCTCCCTCGACCTGCTGGCCACGCTGTTTTTGATGCAGCCCAGGACACAGTTGGCAATGAACAGGCTTACAGTACTGAAAGGTTCAACGAAGTAGTTTACTCTATTTGTTTTCCTCTTATTGAAGATAACAATATTAGTTCTACAAGAAAACCTCCAGAGGCAAATACTTTTCTTCAAAAATTCATTTCCTGCTGCCATAGAAACAGTCTTAAACTGAGCAAAGCAGAAGTATAAAGTTAGTGTTCACTGAATTCTTACATTCCAACAACTTATCCAGGCCATAGAGACAGGATAATAGGCAAATAGCAACTCTTAATTCCTGGAAAGAGAATAAGAATTTACAAAGAGTAATATTTCTGTGTTCAGCCAAGACTTATCTCTTTGCTCCAAGTACAGATGGATTTTATTGTAGGGAAAATGAGTGCCAATAAAGTAAGTAAGTTCACACATTTCTGTAAGATACAAAAAATGCTGTTTACAACATCAGTTTGTAGATGCATTATTTCAGTATGAATGTATAACAAATCATTTCAGGCATGAAACTTCAATCCTACTTCAGAACTTAGCTGCACCTATAAAACAAGTTAAAACAGAGCAGGCAAAAAAAAGAGGATCAAAAAGCATAGCAGACTGGCTGTGACCAGCCCAAGTCTTCTCCTCTCACGCACAGACACATGTGAATCTCTTTGGTTCTGCTGTGCTGTTGAAGCTAGACAAGGGAAGGATTGTACCCCACAGCCTGGACCACTCTTCAGGACAGCACTCTTGACCGTAGAGTGCCATTGTTAGAGTGCTGAGAACTGCAAAGCTTATAATGTTAATAGTAATGATGATGTGGACAAAGGTGTTGATGACAACACACCTCTAGCAGACAGACACAGAGCTGTGCTACTAACAAAACCGCTGCAATAGATAAATTATCAAGCCTGGGTTGCCTGAACTCTTTGTGTTTCCTGGGGCATTTTCACACATACAATCATGTATTTGGCCTTCTTTGTTCACTGTTTATATGCAAGACATCAGTCGCTCTAAGCAATGCCATGCTGTTGTGCTTGCTCTGAGGTGAGCTAAGCATACTGATTTCCTTATGCATTAGATCTAACTCCAGAAATAAAATTATAAACATCTGCAATATATATAGAAGGTGTAGGACTTATGTGCACTGTTCAGTGACGGTATTACAGCACTTTCTCTGCCCACAACCATGACTTGGCAAGCCGTAATGCAGGTCTTCTGTAGAAGCCATAGGAACACACTGACACTGTGCTGTGCCTGTGCCCTGCTGAATACTCTGACTCATGGTTATTGTCAAAGTTAGATGACATATGTCACAGATTAAAGAGTGATCACTCCCAGTTTATCTGCTACCTACGAAGCAGCAGTGGTAAGAAAGGCAGTGTGTTCCCTTTCAGCAGCAGCAATTCACAGCCAGACTATTGACTTGACCTGCCGTGAATAAGAGGGAGTCAGCAGCTGGGGTACAGAACAGTCTCTTACAAGACTTCTGGTGGAAGACATTGCATCTAGCCCAGCTAAGACTGAAAGAGAACCTGAATAAGAGCTCACATAGACATATTCCTGTTGTTTGCCCCATCTTAGAGCATTGCAGCATCTGGTTTGCAGGCAAACATGCAAGTATGCCCTTAAAATATCTGGAAGAAATGTACACATAATTAATCACATCTTTCCAATGTGTATGCTCCTGTCTTCTGTTTCCAGTACACTGAACACAAACCTACAGTGTGGATTTGCTATGGGATCATTACTGTACATAGACTGAAATCTGACCATTGAAACAGAAAGCATCTTAAAAACAACAAACCAAACCAAACAAAAACACGATGTCAATAAAACAGCAGTGGTTTTAGCCAATTTTCACTCACAGTTACCAAAGCTGTGCAAAAATAGTAATTGGATACCTGTATTTACACCCACAGGCATGAACACAGTGTAAAAGTTTTTGTTTATATATGCTGAGGGTCTCAACCGTCACTTAGAAAGCTTATGAAGACAATAAAAATATGTCAGCCTTTGGGTTGGTATTAGTCCTGAAGGCCTTTGCTAAAACTGTGAACAGAGGTGAAGCAACTACAAGTTTGAACTAGATCATATCAGAAGCCATCTGCTTTCTTTACAGTCTGTATTTCACTCTTTTTGCTCTCCCTTCCATTTGATGTAAAATACATTTTTAATCCTGGTCCCATCAGTGCAACATTCTCAAAAAACAGTTCTCATGATATAGGTGGTTTCCTATGGGTGAAGGTAATGAAAAAGTCATTTATTTTCAGCTTTGGGGCAATTCACAGAAACCTGCCTAATGACTATGCAGGTTTGTAAAAACAAATCATTTGAGTTCTCCAGACCTTAGGCTTCTTGACAGGTTATGTCTTGGCAGGCATCTATTTCATCGTTCCAAATATTTGATAGAATTTGCATGGCTTTTTGACAGCTAAAGTCAGTGTTGCTGGGAGCTATTATTCCACTGCAGCTTTGCTTCATCTGCTGCTATCTGCTCAGCCATCCTCTGTCTGATGTGGGTAAGGATTTTAAGACCAAATGCAGCTGCTTCAACAGGAATTCTGCACTGTCTCCAAATCTGATACCATTCCTTTCAGCCCACAGAATGAGCAGTTTTGGCACAACAACTTTATGGTGTTGACTCTTGAAAGAGTAGATGATGCTGTTAGGTGGCTACAGCAGTTTTGGTTTGCAGTTTACTCTCCTGGAGGTCATCAGCATGGAACAGTGACATTTGAACTCTAGGTGAAACAGCTCCTAGATCACTTCAGTTCACCAATTGGAATACTAGTTGAACCTGGACCAAGTTTTATATTGCCGCTGTCATGGGCTGGAAACAGCAGTGACCTCAGTGGCTTCACTGGTCATCATCCAGATGTTCTTTGCCATAAAGGCAGTGATCTCCAGGAGGGGGCTGAAAAACAGCTCGGGGCAGTACACCTTCAGCACTGGGACTTAAACCCACTGCTTCAGCCCCCTATGAAAAACTAAGATTGTCCAAAAAAGTCAACTGTTCATTTTTCCTCTACTCCCACTTAGTAATAATAAACATCTTATCACACATTAATAAATTATTTTTATGTTTCTTTAGCTTGTTTTCAAGGCCTTTGCTAGATTCCACTTTGGTTAAGATAATCTTTTTACTTCAGTGGCCAAAGCAGCTTCTTCCCATCGATGTCTGATCCGGGGCCTAGAACAAAGATTTTGAGTTTAGACCTCTCCAATGTTATCCACACCTTACTCTTACTTATCTTGTTGTGCTGCAGTGTGGCCTTAATGATGTTTCCTCTTCCAAACTTGAAAAAGTGACAATGGATTTGCTTTTTAATCACTACCACTTCCTGAGAGTGCATGGGACTGGCATTCTTTGATTTTAATTAGTCATTTGTTGGATTCTAGATGACACTTAACAGCATAATCTCTGACCTGAACAGTGTGAGAGCTGCCTATTTGGAAAACTTACTCTTTTCTCATGGGATATTGTTACTGCTTCTGCCAAAGGTGCTCCTGCACCTGGCGCCCTGAAAAATAAAAGAATGGGAATGATGACAGATGTTTTCTTCTAGGGTCTAATCTCCAGGACATCATCTTTCGACTAAAACTGCAATGGGTATTGTTTGACACCAAATTAAATTTTGTTGAACCTGGGAAGTTCAGCCATTACCCTTCACTGAAGATAGATGTATTGAATGTTAAGTATATTTTCCCGCTGAAAACAAAGGCAAAGGTATGCTGTTGCTATAGGTAAAAGCTATTTGGTATGTTTTTATTCAAAGCATGAAGTGATGCTGGGAAGTTCATGTAGAAAATCAGTGAGATGCTAACAGAAGACAAAAAAAAATTAGATTTGCTTGGGGCCCTGAAAGAGGTACAAAGACAAGCTTGGTCCCAAACTAAAAGACTGTGAGGATGAAATGATTGGATTCCTTCTCTACTCAAAAAATCCAAATTTTCTGCGTCATTGCAAATAAACAAAACAGCACAAACTAACCCGGCTCTACACACACTCTCTCCTCCTCACTGGAATATCCTAAAAAGCCCCAAATGTTTTCTAGGTACTTGGACCAAAAGGCAGGCAATTATCTGTGTTATGTTTTTCAGAAAGAAGGAGAATTTGTGTGGGTAGATCTATTCCCTGCTGTTCTACATTTGTTCGTGTTTCTGATGGGTGTATGCTGGTTAATTAAGCTTTATATAATTTGTTATTTAAATAATTTCTAAATTATTTAATTGTTAAGTAATTATAGGGTCTAGATCTGGAAACAGGCGGAAAAAAGAAATAGCATAGTTGCCCACGGAACATTTTCAGTCAGGTATTTTATTTTTTCCCATTCTCTCCCTCTTTTTTCCCAATCTCTCAGGAGGATGGGAGGTATTCCATAACTTGACCCCAATTATACCTTTGGTCTCGTTATCTGACTTTTCCCTCTCTCTTACTATAACCAACATGTGACCATTACTTGGAGACAGCTGGAAGCGTTTCCTAAAAGAAAAGCAGGCAAAAAATGAGCAAGAGAGGCTGCTTTATAGCCCACCCAGAAGACCAAAAGCTTTCCCTTTTCATTACAACTTCCCATGAGCCGGTTTTGTAAATAAAGCCAGGGTCCATATTTGAAGAAAAAATAAATCAAGCATAATTAAGAGAGCTTTACAGAAAAAAACCTTGAAAGTTATCTTAGCTTTCTAAAGCTTGAAAGTTATCTTAGCTTTCTACATTACTGACTTGTATATGACCTGTGTCAAACTAAACATCTTTGTTTAAAACTAAATATAATTCTCATTATCAAAATGATCCTTTGATTCCTCTCTATCCATCATTCTTTTCTCCACCCACAGTGGGCTGGCTGCCTGTTTAGAACTCACGGAAGTGGGATGCTTACAGAAGAGAAGGGAGCTTTTCTACCAAGTAAGTGTCAGCAAAATCACATGTTAAAGAGCCTCTTCCTTTCTTACAGAAGGGGAGAGCCAAGGATATAATTGCTATGGATGGTGCATGGAGCATACTACTCTTACCCTTCACAGTTTCTATTTTTCGTGATAGACTTCCTTTATCTTATTCTTCTGGATAATTTCATTGTTTGTGCATTTAAAGGGGGAAACAGAACTTGAGATTCATCACAGGTGTTGTTGACTGATAAAGAATAAAGTCTATTTTTAGAGCTAACTAGCTAATAAGAAGTTTAATTGTTTATCATTAATGTTCCAAGACTCGGCTGTTGTGCTCATTGCATGGATGGTCCAAAGTGCAATAAAAAGATGCGATAAATGACAAGACGTGAAAATGTTACACCAATTTACTTAAGGTTCTACTTCAATATATCCTAACATCTAGTCTTAAAAAAAAAAAAAAAAAAAAGGAAGAAAAAAGACTTAAGAATCTCAAAATGTAAAGCTTTTCTTCAGAGAGATATATTACAGCTGGAATTAAGCTTCATTCAAATTACCACTTAAATTGCTTGATTTTTACCGCTTAATAAATGCAAGAAAATATTTTGAAAATACAAAACCAATAGAAAGTGAGTAGTGGTAGGGGAAATTTCACTGGAAATTTTTACATTTGTCTGTCTCCTCATCTTGTTCACATTTACTTTTTATGCAAGTCAAATCACTTTTAGTTGTCCCTGAATGTTATCTGGTCCTAACTTTATGCAAAGCAGGGCTAGCCTCCAAGCTGGATTAGGTTGCTCAGGGCCTGGCCCAGGACACAGAATTTCTAGGGATGAACATTGCACATCTTCTCGGGGCACCTGTGCCAGTGTTTAATTGCTCCCACAGTGGACAGCTTTTTTCCCTTAAAAATCCAGTTAGAATCACTTTTGCTGCAAGTTGGAACTGGTGTCTTTTGTCCTTCAAGCATACACCCCTGAGAAGAATATGGTTTCATCTTCTCAATAGCCCTCAGTTTGCAGCTGAAGACTGCAATAAGATCCCCCCTTAGTCTTCTGAAAACTAAGCCAAACAAACCCACCTCCATCAGTCACGGAATACCTTGTGTGCTACAGGCATCTTCGTGACCTTCTGCTGACCTCTCTCGAGCTTGGCAGTATCTTTCCTGTACTGGGGTCCAAAAACTGGATACAATACTCCAGATGTGGCCTCACAAGTGCATAAACAGAAAGGCATAATCACTGGTGGCTGTATTCTTTCTAATGCAGCCCATCTTTCATGTACAGTGTCCATCTTACTCACAGTGCTGCTAATATTTAATATTTGTCTCTATAGGCACTCAGGATCCAAACAGGCCAAAAAATTATATTTGTGTAAAGCTTAGTTGAAATAAAATCTATGATATCACTTCTTTAAGGAATTATTAAACAAGTGTTTAATGTAATATCTCTTCAGGGAGTATCTGCTGAGGGGAATAAATCTAGATGTCTGAATCTAAGATCATAAACCCTTAAACCACATAACATGTAAGTCCTGTTATTTCAAAAGCTCTTCTAACCTCAAGTCTCCAGCCACTAACACAGTATGCAGAAAGCGATGTTTAGTACAGTTCCAAAATAGTCAAATGTTAGAAAATAAATGAAGCGTTGGACTCAACTGGTATGATGATAAAGTTGTCACTACTGTTATTCAAAAATGTTCATTTATTCTGAACAACTGCTAGTAGTTGGAAACTGATTTTTGCTAGCAATTTGAAAGCTGTAATGCATCATGAAACATTTCTCTGTTCTGCTCAGGTAATTGTACACATTGGTCAGTATGGTAATTTCTTTTCTTTATAGTAAGCGCTGGTGACATGTTGAGTACTCCTGTGTACACAGACTTGAAGCATTTATTCCAAGATATTTCCTTAAGTTATTCACTTGTTTGCACAAATAAGTTCTACAAGTAACTGAGAAGCAGTGAAGAAATGTCTTCATTTCCTCTTATATGTGCACTGCATCCTTCTTACTAAACAGAGCTTCCCAGAATGTTTCACGTGCACTGTATTTAAACACATAGATACTATGTAGTTATGTAATTACTAGTCTTCTAAATAAGTGATGGCCTTAGGTAACATAATTTTTTTTATCTTGCTTTACTCTGTCTCTTCCTAAGCATAAACTACTTGTCTGCTAAGCAAGGTCTGTAAAACATAAGGTGTAAAAAAGGAAGCTGATTTATTTTGCTTGCTGTAACAGTTTTCAGAAAGGATCTGAAATGCTGTCTGAATGAGATCTTTTTCATGCATCGTTTTTTCAAAGCCTATCTAGGCACAAGCAGTGATTTTGATAAAGCTTACAATAATGTAGGGATTGAACTAATAGTTTTTCAGGTCACTTGCCAAAAGATTAGAGAGAATCAATAAGCAGTTGCCTTATATGAAGCCAAAACTGATCTTGCTGTTGTGAGAAAGCACAATCACAAAATGAAGGATAGACAAGATTTTTACACAAAAAGGCAAATTTTATTCATGTTGATATAACTGAAACTACAGAATTGTCTCAACCTTGGGGTAGAAAAAAGTGAACAAACAGCTGTTCACCTATGCAGATAAAACTTGTATCACTGAAAGGTACATCAGGGAGAACAGTCTCCACTGTTTACTACTTTTGTTTATTAATCAGCATCTCCATTTCCATCTCTGCAAGTTTAACTCTTCAAGTCCTGCGCTGCTAGCACACTGCAGGCATACATATAGAAATGTTGGTCAGTGCCATAGTTCAAAATAAGTTAAAGACATATTTCATCGGGGGGGGGGGGAAGGCTTTTGTTGGTATACATTACTAAATTTGCATATCAATTGCAGCTCTGTTAGGAAAATCTGTTGGTTCAGCTAAACTCATGAACACAGTTTAGATTAAAACTGTGAATTCACAGAGGAATTTAGCTTCCATGACTGTCAGTCCAGTGTATTTAATGCTCACTAACCATTAGAAAAAAAACCTAAAATTTTTAAATAGAATATTAAGCAAAAGATTATGGTCATCATGAGGAAGATGGATATTTAAGAGAAACTAGAATGCAAAGCCAAGCACCCTGAATTATCCACATTTGATTAATTCACAGAAAAATACCTAGCTGTATTTCAGTTTCAGCCTCTATAAAAACAGATACTAATTCATCTACCAGAACAACTTTTGCACCAACCTGACAAGAAAATGATAAATAAAATATGCAGTAAAAATTGCTTATGATTCCTAAATAGAGTATGGAAAAACAAATCCTAACTTAATGAGTCTTCCCAAATTTTCAGTATTCCACTCATGACAGAAATGCATTTCACTGAATAGATCCTCTTTGAAATACTAAGGTCATATATTGTCAAATAAATTGCTTCCTAATTAACCAGCTTGGGAAAAAAAATCCTCTGAGAAATCCTATTATAGTATGCTCAAATGACAAATTTAATTCCTTTTGTCTTCATATATTAAAAAAATATTATAATAAATGAGTGTACAGATGAGAATGTCCCCCAGAATAGGGCCTGTTAAGTGAATATAAAAATTTAAAAGTTTTCACATGAAAAACATGAACCTAAGAAAGAAGGAAATTTCTTAAGGGAAGAGAAACATACCTGATGTACAGGGATAAGCAACACACCATATCATGTGACTGTTCTTTTTAATCAAAGCTAACAAGCCTTTTCAATGTCATATATTAAATATATGCAAAGAAGTACTCAGATATTGTATTAATAGAAATTACTTAGCAACTTAGTTCAAATAACAGACAAATACAAGGAGGCCACAAATCCTTCACAATTAATTAACAGAAAGAACATATTCATTGAATAAATTATTTGAATCAAATTATTGTCTTGCATCTCCCAGTTCACGTTTCCATGACAACTTTTTTTTTGCTCATGAATAGCAGGTAGTACCAAAGTGTGAATCAGATGTACTCTACATTTTATTTGACTTTATAAATTAAGAGCCTTAGTTAAGAGAATAGAAAAGACATGATTATGACGTTCATTTTACAAAGTACATCAGCATGCATTACAAAAGACACCATGATGTGATGTGATAGTAATTATTTCAATGTAAACTCCTGACTGCTGGCAATAGTGGCAAATACTGAAAAAGCAAAATTTTAGATTAGTTGAGGTTCATCAGTCCAAATCAAGCCTATGTTTACCAAATGTTTAATTGCTATAAATAAAGCTAGTCAAATTTATTTCAAATTTGAACAAGTTTTGCTTGCGACTGAAATATTTCCATATGTAGTAGGTCTAATCTTGAAAATTGTGAAGAAAGTAAAACTCCTGTTACCTTCAAAGTATCAGTATAGGAATGATCAGCCATAGAAAGTAAAAGGCTATTCCATTTTCACTATTTGAGCTGAATGTTAAATGAAAAGCAAAATTTTTATGGTAAAAGTAGCTTTTTTGTCCTTCCACAGACTGTGTTGTCATCAAATGGAAAATATTTTTAATAAATCTATGATTTGGGGGCCTTTAGTACCTTTGTACCCCAAAATATCGAAGCTTTTGTGGATGATAGGATTAAAAGAGATGAAGTTGATACAGCATGAACCAAGGAGCTTTGCAATACAAATAAACAAGCTGAACTTCTTTTTCAGGATAAATTCTTCTTACACAAGCTCAATTGTCTACCCGAGTTCATCAATTTGAAAACCTCTCAGAATTAATAGGGTAGATTTAAAAGAAAGCATTTGCAATTATCTCAAAGGAAGTGTTCAGTTTTCCCCAAAGGACACATCTTTTTTTCTGTCTCCTTAACGTAGCTCTGGAGACAGGTGCAGAGACACATGAGCTTGCTCAGCACAGGTTATTAACTCAGGCTCAGAGCCATGGTAATGAAGCTATATCATCTGCAGGCCAGAGCTGGCCCACTTCCAGGCAACTTTAAGTGCAGTCAGAGCAAACACTTTTTGTATCTGTCCATAAAAATGTACTCACAGCCAACATTTCAGCTTCAGGTATTCATTCTGGTTGTCTCCGTGTTTAGAAGCTCAGCGTGAGACATACCGGGAGTTTTAGAGATCTTAAGCACTGTGCACATTTAGGCACCAGCTATGTTCCCCAGGAACAGAGCTGTTCACCTGAGTTTACTGGCCACATCTGAAAAGACTGGCCATGATCAGTGGTTTTCAACCTGAAGACTCATGCAGTATTTCTAACTATGAAAACCAAACCTATTCTCAACAGCATCTACCAGAGTGCTTTTTAGAGAATCTGCAAGGTGAGAAACACCGGCAGCTCTACCCAGGAAGGTACTCTGTTCCCTGCCGTGGAGCATCATTCCCCATCTCCCACTGACTGTACTGAGGCTTCTTATCCCACGGAGTCACCAAAAACACAGATCATGTGCAAAAAGTTTTCTGCCTTCTATTTGTCAGTAACATTTTCCTCTGTGATTAAAGTCTGTGCATGGCATTGTTACTTAGCTTTGTGTATCTGCACAGGGCATCTGTTTTCTATTGCCTTGTGCTAATGAATATTTACTTATAAAAGATTGTCACCAAGCATTACTTCAAACTGTTGCAGAGAAATGCTGATTTCAAGCGTTTCAGTGTTTGCCTGAGGCATTCATTTGACCAATGCCTTTCACTTACTTGTGAAAGAACACATTTTTAGGCACTCCTAACCAGCTTCTGTTGTTATCATTTGTCCTTCTCCCAGAGATGTTAAGAATCAAATTCTGTAAATAAAAAAGTAGGTTTATCACATCACATTACTGCATAAGCTCTTTCCCCAATAGTCTGTACACAGGCTTTCTCAGGTGGTGTTTAGCAGGGTTGATTTACTAACATGAGTCAAGGTCACAAGTAAGAGGTAGATAATATCCCAATTCAGAACTGCGTTGATTGTATCTCAACACGTGAAAACAATAGGAAGAAAACATGGAGCACAGTTGAGTCCCAAATAGGCAGTCCTAGTATTTTAAAGGTAAACTCAGCTGTTCTTCTATTACATGAATAGAGATTATTTTGGAGAAAAAAACCTAAATAACTATATATTTTGAAAAAGAGAAGGAAGCATTTCTTTGTGATGCTCTTTCCCCGCCCCCCCCCCCCCAATCATCTGTTGTTTAGAGGTTTCAAAAGTTGGAATAAATCCCATAGATGATAAATTAATGGGAACTGCATTACCGTGATCAAAGTCACCAGATAAACTGTAGGGGGTTGGCCTATTTATCAGATGAATAATCCCACATTCGTATAAATTTATAGGTAGGCCAGATGGAGTGCAGCATGGGTAAGTCTCTCTACTGAGGTTTTACCTGGAAACTACCTCAGTATTGCAGCACCATACAAAACATCACAGGGCCAAGATAAAGAATGATATTGTCTTTGGACAATGTAATGGCCAATTTATATTTTGTGACATTACTGTCTTTATTAAAAAAAAAATGTGCTTACAAATATTTCAAATCCAGAGAATATTCCAACAACCTGTATGTGCCATCCTTCTGAGCTAAACCTACTTCCTACTACTGACCTTTTGTATTAAGACCATAACAAGATAAACACATGGTGACTATCTTTCTTTAAAAAAAGACTTGATTTCAGAGTATTAGGTTATCTGTACAGCAAAGCACACAAACAACTAAACTTCAGTAGAAATTCATAAGTGCTCCATTAGCTCCATTTTGTGCAAAGAGTTTGGTGAACCATACTGAATTATAGTAATGAAGCAGCAAATGTTTTCAGCGCAACACATAATGAGTGCCTTGATTTGGAAGTTAGTTTACAGAATGCATCAAAAAATATTTCCTATATTCACTCCATGATGAATTTCTCTGTGTGTATATGTCTGGAAAAGGGGGTTAGCAAAACTTTATGGAAACAAAGTTTATGTTTTCTTGGCAGCCATATGAAATACAATGCAGACTGCTGAACAGATCAAGGGCCTTGCATAATCATGTTGAACTATCATTCTCTACAAGACCACACGTACTAAAAGTCTTACTTCTGCCAGGAGGAAAAATCTGCTCACTGTTCTCTCCATCTGCTTCCAGACTGCCAGGGCCACAGTGAAGACATAGAGGGACCCCCTTCACACAGCCCCTATTCACACTGCACGCCCCTCTATGTGCAGCAGCTGTCGCAGAGCTTTGTGCTACACACGTGTACAGCTTTATGTGCTGAGCTGAGTAAGCTGCACAAGCTGGTCCTGATCTTTGGAAGGTAACTATGTTAGCTATCTAGGGATGAGGAGGACTCCGTCTGTGCAGAGCATGCTCTCTCAGGCTGAGGTACTACCTCTCTCTCTGACTCAGAGGGAAGTAACTCTGAAGGTGTTCAGCAACTCCCAGCATCAAGTCCAAAATTTAGAAAAATAAAGATTGCTTCTGCAGTGGTCAAACCAGTGAGAGCTTTCTCATACCCTCAAAAGAAGATATGGCATTTAAACTGGTCAGAAATGGATGACTTAATATGGCTCCAGATTATAGCCAACAAGCCTTGGCATCATGACTGCTTGGAAATTCCACCCAAATATTGGCTATCTTCAGCATGAGAGTGAAAAGATCCGGCTCTGCACATCTCTAATTTTATTTTCTTCCACTCTAGACACAGTAAGACTTATATTAGAAAACAAAGCAAGACAAGACAAAACAGAACAGAACAAAAAATTTCACAAGCTACTTTAAAAATAATTCAAAGCTCTTGGTATTTTGCATACACATAAAACCAAAAAAGGAGTAGAATCGTAATTACTAAGGATTCTACCACTTATGGAAGAAACTCCATTACTCGTCCACATTCTTAACCTGCCCGAAGTTGTATCAAGCCCTCCATATGATCTTCAGCATCTCCATCATCTGTTAAGTGTATATGACCAAGAAGGCCTTTGTCCTGTAAAATCAAGGTCATGGAGTTGTGTCTCCTTCTTTAGAACAAGTTTCCATTTATAAAGTTGTGTAGTGCTTCACTTAAATCACAATATGCTATGATGGAATGGCTTTGCATAAAAAAGCACATGCAAGGACACATGTTTTTGTCATGCAAAAATACAATTTTGTTTATGATGCAACACAGCTAAACTTCTCCCACATCATTTCAAAGCAAGCGTAAAGGTATGGCCAAATTTTCAATTCACTTGAACCTATGCATCTAAGTCCTCTTCATCTTCTTGATAGTATATGTGAGCTTCTGTTTAGTAATACAGCATTGGAATCAAGATGATTTTCCTTTCTAGTGTAGTATGTTGCTGCCAAGAATGAGTCATCTTAATCACATGGGTTTTAAGTGGCTAGTACTTGCTTTTTGAGTTGAATAAATTAAGCTTTCTGCAATCCTGACCTGCTGTGGCCTCTTTTCAATGTAACTGTTTATCTTTCTAAGATCGGATAATGAAAATAGACAGATGCCTCATTTCTGAGATCACTTACATTTGTGTAAATCTGCATCTTTGCATTTGATTTCAGTGGAGTTATTCCACAGGCAAAGTGACAAGTTTGTGAGTATCCCTTGACTAGAAACACTGCTTTCTCTCACATGTTTTTAACCTAGGCCTAAAATATAGCTATCCCTCTAAAATCCTCCAAGTTATGGCTTCCATGCTAGCTCAGATACACGGCATGTATAGTGCCTTAAAAAAAAAAAAAAAGAGAGAAGATGCTCAAACACTAACAAGACTATGTTTTGGTTCAATCTGCTTTCAAGTGCATTTTTCTAGAGATGGTGAGAAAGCAGCTTGGTTATGTGGTGCATTATGCAATCACTGTAGCAGGCAAATGCATTAAATTGCTTCTTTAGAAGCTGATGTACTCTTTACTTAAAATTAAAAAATCCACATATCAGTAATTTAATTTTCCCTCAATAACTAAACTTGTATTTTAACTAAATGCATTTCATATTTAAGCTAACTGGTATCTGCTTTTACTTTCAATTTTTTTAAAAAACTATACAAAAGCAAAGTGAAGAATGTAAAAGTAGGTGGACATGTTTTCACATTACCTTTAACATTCAGATTTAATTGTATCCCTCTTCTCTTTATTTTCAAATCACTTACCTTCTTAGGCCCAGATCTTATATTTATGCACATTTAACCTTAAGCACACAACTAATAGCACTTGTACCCTGCAGGCATGCAGGTAGCCTAATGAAACTGTTTTCACTAGCTCTTCACTACAGATCAGGCCTTCAGATAACAAGTTCTTGAGGCTGGAAATGGTATTTTCAAGGATTTTATTCACATCTAGGACAGCAGGGTCCATTCTTAGAATCCTCTGAACACTATTGAAAATGGAGCGGTATCTGAGGCAGAGATATCTGAAAAATCAGCCTAGATTTAACAAGTGATTTCAATTTGAACCCTGCAAGTTTCTTGGTTTATCTGTAAAGAATGAAAAAGGAGAGTAGCTCCAAAAATAGAAAAGTACGTCCATGAGCAACTTAGGATTTGGAGAAGCATCCAGAATGAGCATCAGGCAGTGCTAGAGTACACGCCTGGCTAGGTTTCTGCATCAATGCTTATCAATTACTGGGGCTACTGCACACACCCTCCAATTCCCTCATTTCAGGGGCAAGTGCATGATCTGATACTCAACTTCAGGGCTGTGTGCAGTGGGCAATGACATATCTACCCTGCAGTCAGAGGTTTTCCTGGAGATGATCCAGCAGGCTTTATACAGGTAACTGCAATTGCAGCAGTGTGGGGTTTTGAACAATCTATCCTAACAAACACTTGGGCATCTAGCTTCTGTAATGCTGCACACTGCTAAGCCTACATTATTGTTAATGCCTGAATGGCCCAATTTAACCTTGCAGGTGTCTGCGTAAGTGAAGGTCATACATCCTTCTACATGTGCAGGACAGGAAGTCAAGACTTAGACCCAGCCTCCTGTCCCCCTACAATACTAAAGGATGTTCTGGTTTGTTCTGACTGAATATTATTAATTGTTCTGGTTTAATATTCTTTAATGTTCCCCATGTAGATCTGGCCAGCCCAACACATCAGCAGTCTTGAAGAAAGATATTACTTTACACATTTCGCATTGGATCAATTTCTGGCTCAAAAATATTGATTTTCTCATCATCTAAAAGTGTATTACAGGGTGTTCTGTGAGTAGCAGAACTAACAAGAGGGCTTCTTATAGGGGTCTGTCCTTTATTCTCTGCACCCTTAGAAAACATTCTCACAAGGCAAGAAATAGAACGTGCAGCTGCTAACATGCAACTGTGTGTGTGACTGTTGGTTTCCTAATGGGCTGCCAAACAGAACTGTCTTTTTTTCTCAGTTAGGGCTTCTGCTTCTACAAAGCCCCTAGTTGTCATTAGATTTGTAGGAGTACACTTCATTCTAAGATTTTTTTTTTCTCCCTCTTGAAATCAGTTGATGTGCAAAAGGGTTTAATAACTATGAGAAGGCCTGGCAGCCATAAAGTCTGATCACAAAGATATAGTTTCCTTGGGAAAACAGGCTAACAAAAAAAATAGTTGTAATAATAGTAAAAAATGAACATATAATGTGTTCTTCCTTCCGAAAAACTCTTCTGGACAAAAACTGAAGAAATGATTAGATCTTTCGCTTAAGCAAAGGTATAGACTATGGGTTTTTTATGCTCTACTTCCATTGAAAGCTGTTAGGCTTAAAGAATTTCTGACAAGGGAAGAGTTCTAAAAAAATTATTTGATGTGCAAAATGTCTAATACTTACCATGTTTAAAGAAAACGTATTATTATATACATTTGTGATAGCCAGTCTCTGTGTTAACTGTGCCTCTGTTCCAGCTGCTTGGTTGCTCCAGCACCAGTTATCTATTGCCTGCTTCTGGGTTGTAAACACTCTATGGGGTATGAGACTATCAGCTATCATTTTCCACATATTAGCACACTGCATAGAGCTTTTAAGACTTGTTCCTTAGAGGTACTACTAGCTTTAAATATCAAACAAAAAAGAAAAAGCAGTGCTTATAGAATAAATCTATCATTCTTTTAAGTTACTCAGCTGCAATTCAGGCATGGCACACTAGCCATCTTTAGCTTTTCATGTTAGTCTTTCCTTCACATAAACACACGAACTCAAAAGATTTTTTGATAACTCCAGACATTCTGCCTCCTATTCATTAGAGTGAAAACCCCAGTAACTTTACTGCACACTACTTTTGATAGCTTGTTTTTTGGAAGTAATTGAGTGATAATATACTATCTCACTTATAGCCATATGCCAAGGAAGTTCCCTATGAAGAACTACAGTGACAGATCTTTCTGGGAATCAGACCATCACACATTTGAGATGTACACAGATCTATTCTCTTGGCTACTTATGCTCCTGCCCATCTGCTGGAGTGGCAAGGTGCCTGCTTGCAGACTGACGTGTCAGTTTCAATAAAGCAAAAATAACAATTAAAGGGGAAAAAAAAAAAAAAAAAAGCTTCCAGATGATGTAATATTTCCAGCACTCATACTTCCACAAGGAATCCCTCCTCAGTCACAGCAATACCATATGCTTCTTTTACACAACACCTAGTTACACTTGTGCCAAACTTCAGTGGTAGGAGAAAAGAAGACCATGAGCTCATAACTACTAGGATGACTGACTGTATATAGCAGTGGAAACCTGAGAAGTACAGTAAGGCAAAATGTGGTGTCCAAACATGTCACAAAGAAGCACAACTGGTATCTGTGGCTGGTAAAAGCATTCATCTCTGAAGTGTATCAGTTGTAACTGAGATATTCCAATTTGTCTCCTCTAACTCCATACTAAAAAAATAATGTAATTTTTTTTTTTTTAACTTGTCTCTTTTAGGCGGGTGTTTAGGACATTCTGTATTCATTATTCTCCTGGAACCTTCATATCAGTATGTCCACATTAAAATGAAGTAATTTCTGACAAGCCCAAATTTAGCATGGGATTTGAAAGGCAAGCTCAGTTAATTCCTGTTTACATATGATCACGATAACAAACATTCACAGGAGAGATTTTGCCTTTGTGCAGGAACAGGGAAACCCATTGTTTTCAAAGGACTTACACAAGTGGCATTCAGTAAGCAACTCCATGAAGAATGTACAAAAAGAGAGTTCAATACATTCCTTTTAGACAAGCTGACTTTAAAGTTAACAGGAGGTAAAGTTGGTTAATGCTTGTTTATCCTATCCTGCCTGAATCCAGTGAGCAGATCTGCTGAGAAACAAAAGCCTTTCCTGTAGTCACTTCCTGGGACAAAGCAGAGTTTTAAAGTTTGAACTAAATGTAATTTGGGCAAAGTACTATCTCAAAATGCCATATCTGGTTGCCAGCTTAGAGGCAAACTTGCAGAGTAGCTGCATAGATTCTAGATTTTAACCAGTTGAGATGATTAATACAATACTAGGGAATCACATATCAAGTCTGGAAACCTGCATTTATTCCAAACATTTAAATGACAAATTTCAATCTGACCAGATAACAGCAGAGTCCTCCATTGAGAAGTCCGAGTGAAACAGCAAGTACACATTGGTAAGCAAAGCCAGCACTAAATAGTGATAAACAGGCCAATGAACACAGTGAAATAGTGACATCTATGTTTGGAAACTGTTTTCATACGGCTATCAGGGTGCTCTGAAAGGCTTCCAACTTCACACCCATATCACCCTGCTGACATGAGCAGGTCTCAGTCCATCCCAGTGCAGAATCAGGACTTGGCTGACCAGGGGTCAGATCCACAGGGAATATGTGCTCCACAATGCCGAGTGTACTACAGCGATACCATGTAGCCCTTGGCTTTGAAGCCTATCTCTCTCTACCCTGCGAAGGAAGAGTTAAATATTTCAGACTGACACCAGAAAAACCCTAGTATTTTGAGTAAGTACTACCTATAATGGTCAACAGAAAGGCTATGACAAAAGTCTTATGTTTCCCTTTCCAGCATTTTGGCATTGTATTTAACCCAGCGAGAAGGCATATCTGCAAGGAGGCGTGGGTACTTGAGGGATCTAGTCCTTCTGTTGGCTCAGCCTGGTATGTCATCAATGTGCATGCAGGCAGTGCAGCTGGGTATGTCAATGGTCCCTGAACACAAACATCTTCTATAGAATGGATACCTGTGAACACTGGCTGCCCTAGACTAAGTTAAAGTTAATAGCTCTCGAGGACAAGTGAAAACTTGTATCCCATTTTCCTGGTGAATAAAGATATGGAGGTTTTCATACACAGGACAAGAACTGAAAACTTATTTGTGTTGCAGTACAGATGAATACCACAGTGTATAATTTATCATTTATAATTCATAACTCATAATTGCTCTTAGTGAATGGGACAAATATTGTAGATTAATACTGACATTTTTTCTTATTGCAGACTGAAAGGATCTTCTAGTCTGCAATTTCCTAATTAGACAGGATGTGCAATCACAGAATGAAAGAAAAGCTCTGATTATCTTAGCCTATGACAGGCCAACACATTTTTCCAGTGAAACTGCAATGGTGAGGGTTAATGAGCAGCGTTGGTGTAAATTAATGTTAATGCTGCATTTTACCACCAGCAGACAACATTATTTTTGAACTATTGCATGGTCTCACAACTGAATATTTCATTTTCTGAATCACACAGTGCTGCCATTGAAAAAGAAAAATGTCCTGGGATTTTACATCCTACTCAGAAAGATCTATTAAAATAGATTGAAACATCCAAAAATCGATGGTCATCAAAGAATATTATAGAGGTGCATGGCAGAAGATGGGGAGGGAGAAAGAAAGAAGAAAAATGCATGGATTAAACTGATATCCAGTCCTGTGGGCTATCTGCAGCAACCCAAGGCAATTTCTCTGACCTGTAGTTTCCTTCCAGCTGCCCCCTTTCCTGAGGGCTCAGTGGAAACAGGTCACAAGATGCACAAATTGTTATGGCAGCTGCAGCCTGCACCTAGCTGCCTCCTTCTGAAGGATCCCTCAGGACTTGTCACTGATTTATTCCAGATTTCTAGGAAGCATCAGATCTACCATATAAGCAGAAGAGAATTGTACTACATGGTTAACTGCTTTTTCTGGTCAGGGGCTGAAAAGCAGAGCTCACTGCTACCATTAGGAAAAACAACACCACTCACTGACTAGAAAAATTGGCCATTAGGCAAACATAGGCATGTGTCAAAATTTTCTGAATTTAAAAGGGCACCATTTCTTTGTCCAAATTAGGCAATTCCTATGCACATCTGCAACATCTAGCAGGAACACATGAGGACCACAAATGGCAATGTCAGAACTCTACAGAAAAGGCAAGATGCAACTTAAAAGTGTCATTTGTTAACTTTTTGAAGTGGCCATTTTTAAATACTCCTCTCACCAGAAACTTTGTGTGTCTCTTCCACACATCTCAATGCTTCTGTTTCCCCTGATTACCATTGACGCAGAGACACAGTGACTTACAAGATAAGTCACTTGTATATAGACAGCAGCTCTTATAGTAGTGATATGCCAGCACCCTTTTCAGGGTGAGAAATGCTGGCAGTACAATGAGTGCAAAGGGAATTGTGACAACCTCTTAAACCTATACAGAACCAAAAGGCAGAACACTGATGCATCGCTCTACAACACAACTGTGGGCTCCATTCTGATAAAGCCAGAGGAGCCATGATTATGGAACACATTTGCCAAGAAAACCTACTGGTAATCTGAGTACCCAGATGCCCTCTCCTGATTATCCAGACAAGAATAAACAAGCCCTTTTCTGTACAACAAACCTCAGATCTCTTCCACCCCTTTTCACTAGAAAGTGAAGAACAGGGAATAACAAGTAGGTAGCCTTGGACCTGTTCAAGGGACTCTGCAAACAGAACACACCCTGAGAGAAAAGTCAAGATATTGTAATCTTTCTCACTGATGTCATGCCTATTTCCACCAGGCAAGAAGAAGAACCTTATTCCAACGAAAGAGAAAGAGTCAAGCAAAATCTAGAAGCCATACTTCAAATGTGTCCAGTGCCAAATGAACTGAATACTCCTGGCTAGCATGCAAAGTATCATGATAGGCTGAACTTCTGTGGGAAGAAGAAAAGTACTTTCACAAACCACCCTGAAAAGCTACCAGCACTACCACTACTGCACAGTGGTAATTTAGAGAAACAAATAGTTATTATGTTTACTCAGTGCCCACCTTGACTGAGATTCTCAACAACAAATAAACAGTTCAAAGCCGTAACAATGCTGGCAAGGATGAGTGGGCGTATGTGTTTACCTTAACTAATGTTTTGAAAACAAAAGCTATTTCTAGAATGCGTGAATGTATCAAGAATTAGACTTAACTTTTCCAAAACAAGTGTAGTGTATATACCATATACAGAGCAAGAGAGTGCCAATATACACAAAAAATATCTTGCTCGGAAACAAATCAGTTCTCCTACACAAAAATTAACAATCCTTTGGCTTCACAAAGGCCCCATTCTCACAAGCGGAAGCTGGGGCATGGTCATCTACCAGGTCCACAGAGCAGCTGAGCAGATCACACCAGCCTGCTAAGCAGAACTGTGGACACTCCACACCAGGAATTAACATGTCATTTTCCTGCACCAGTTTCAAGTTTTCTTCTGAACTCAAGAGTAAATAGATATATGCTGCTGTGGAGATCACTGCATCAAGCAATTCCCATACTGACTTTCTATGTCTTTTTCAATAAGTTTAAGAATTATTTCTATCTACCTGTGGAAACATGTTAGCCTAAAAGTATATTTAAGGGAGCAGTCTGTGATTTGGCACTGGCACCCAGATTCATACATTAGTAAATAAGTCCTCCTCCGGGGATGCTCAAGAGTGTCTGAAAATCTGGTTTACTAACTGATTTGCCTGAGTCTGGGTTAGGTAGTTCTTGTACTTGTTTCTACCAAACTTCCAGTCCTAGAGGTATCACAAAAGACACTTGCTCAAAATCTTTTTTTCCTCCAGGAAAACCTCATCTGTTGCCTTGTTCATAGTGAAAGAAATCATAGAACAGGAAGGAAGAACCCTTCACCCCGAGGAAACAAGCTCCAAATGCAATCCACCAGATGAAGACTTGCAATACAGAGTGGCTACAGAAATTTATGAAAGAAAAAGTATCACACATTTAACAGAATTCTTAAAGCACCAGTATTTTACTGGGTTTTATAATTAAACTTAGTTAGTTATTCAGGCTACCAATAGAAGCTGAGAGGAACTTCAGAAGGGCCTGCACAAGTCAGCTGAACAGGCAAATACAATGGCAAACAAATTCAGTGACAACAAATAAAAAGTAAAGTACAATGGAGAAAAAACTTTAGGGCTAGGAGTCCTAAAATGTTTCCAATTAATATTATCGGTTCTGAAGGAAACTGACACATCACTGTAGCCCAGGGAAGACCTTTATTCAATGAACAGGTGCTGAACAGGTGCTGTTAGGAAAAGAAAGGGAAACATTGAAGTCCATTAATGAATGGGAGATGGGACAATAATAAAAATAATACTGTGCTTCTGCAGAAACCAGTAGTGCAGACTCAGCCAGAATTTTGTATGCCATTACCAGGCATTCTACCTCAAACAGGTGGGATTATTTCCTAATGAACTCAGGAAAACATAATAAGAATAATGAAAAAGAGAGCCTGAAAGGCAGGAGTGCCTCTCTTCTGTAGAAAAATGGTAAAACTGGTAATAATATGTAAAATAATGAAGGCACAAATCCTGAGAACTCGTTCATCCTGCTTCATAATACAAGAACATAGAACTGAATAAAAGGTGAGAAACTGAATATCAAACTGTTTTCTCATTCAGACTGCAAATACAGTGACCTGTGCTAGCACAAGGAAGCACTGAGACAAGCGCTTAACAAGACTTGGCCATTTCTTTGGCTCTCCAGATTATCTGGAATATTGCTAATTGATGTCAACAACCTTTGAAAAATACAGCAAGCTTCATGCTTCTGGAGTTTAGACAACTTCTAATAGTCTCACCATCTACCAGTGACTTTGCACTGACCTATTGCCAGCTTCGCACCCTTCCTCTAATTCATCTGGTCCTGAAAAAAGACAAGGTATGCTGCTAGACAAATCACTGCTGCACTCCAGTAATTCCTATGATCCTAGCAACTAGCAGAAACTTGGCATTATTGTCCCGTCCCTGTTCCTCGGCAATTCTTGGCATTACACTGACCTCTGGTGGGTTGCAGGAAAAAAATTGTAGAGAAATGAAGCAAACAAAAAGCCAAGGAAATTACATCCTGCAACTTTGGTGGGAATTCAGCGAGAGCACACAGAAAGTCTGGCGTTGAAAGAAAGTGTTCCATACCATTCAAGACAACAGGGCAGGAGCAATATCACACTAATGACTCACTGCTCACAAAGCACTTTAGATATATTTCAGCTTCTATTCACTATGCTCCCTTGAGATACTCTATCAGCTTGTGTTAGGATTTCCTGTAACATTGCTAGAATATTGTGTACACAGCAGTCCCTTATTCTACAGAAGGAACAGAAAGAAAAGAATAGTTGGATCTGCAAGTTTTCTATGCAACACATATCCCAAACTAAAGTGTGTATGTTAAACTCTAACCTTTCTTGGCTCTACTAAGGTTATATTTAACTATTTTTGTTTTATTTTGTTCTACTGCACATTTTAATTGTGCCCAAAGCCAAATCACTTGGGTTTAGGAGTCCTGATAGTTTCAGTGACCTGCTTTGTGGCATGCTGCCACAAATACTGGCACTGATAAAACTCATGGAGCAGTTAATTGATGCTGAGAACAGGAACAAGAGGCCACAAGCCAGGAAGGGCAGGAACTAGTTTTCTTGCTGAAGAAAGCACAATGGGGAAATATACCCTTACAGGGTACTGTTGGAATTCACTCAGGAAAACTAAGGACACGTCCAGAGTGGAACAAAAAAAGGCATTTATTACAGATTCAGATTTTGACTGCTTATTAGTGTTCCAGGAAATCAGTGACTACTGAAAGGGATAAGGAGACAGAACTGCTTCTTACTGCACTGTGTTTGCAGAGTGAGACTGAATATTGAATTGGGACAGATTATTAACTTCACTCTCCCTTGCATGTAGTGGTAAATTTATAAGAAACTAATGTAATTTGACATGATATTTTGGGGGAGGGGGGGAGGGAGCCCTCATCTGAGGATGTCAGTTGCCAGCTGTTGAATTATGCTCTGAAAATAGGAAATAAGAATGAAGAGATCATTGCTACTGAGAAGTACTTTCTAGAGCTAAAGTGAGTGCCATCAAAAGTCTAAATAGACTTTTTCAGTGCTAATTTGTCAGAAACATTCTCAGGTCTGATAAGATATTTCAGTGATAAGAAGAGGCATTTAGTGCATGCTCAGGAAGTGCTCAACAATTTTTAAACAGACAGGGAAAACCTCATTTTAGGTAGCTGGTAAGACTCACTTCAGTGTTGGGTTGTAAGCAGCTCAGTGGACCTGGGAAACACAACTGTCCACATCTACTTAGAGACACAGGTACCTCGCCACTGGAAGACTGCAGTGCCACTCACAAGCTGGCTTCATGGATTTAAAAGAAAATTGTGAAGTATACATCAGTGAGTGTAGACATTGCCACCACTCTCTCCCATGCTTTCTCCATTTGGTGGGATTATAAGTAGTGCATGCAACATTTAGTGGGTCTTTAGGCTAGCCAGATGATGGTTTTTCACAAAGCCTTCAAGAACTTAGTATTTCTCTAGCCCTTTGACAAATTTGGCTGAAAGAAACCAGCTTAAAAAATATCACCAAATGACACAAAGCAAAATAATTTCAGTGATTAAATCATTAATCACATCTTTAGGAAACCAAACAGAAAATAATATCTCACTATTAACCTCAAAGTCAAAAAATGCTGAGTGTCTCAAGCCTCAAATCTTTCACTAGGAAGGTAAGCTTTTCTATCTTAATCACTGCAGGGTCAAGTTCTCCCCTTGTGTCCTGTGGCCAAACTTACAGACTAGAATACCTCAGCCACTGCATGCCACCAGTCAGTGGCTTAGCTCAGATTCCCCATAAGAGATCATGAAAGCTACAACAGGGCTTTGTATCAGAGCAGCTAACTCATTTCTGCTAACCATGCAACATGTACAGTAATCTGTGGCAAAACAAGGCAGACTGCTGGGACAGCAATGTCTTAACCTGTCAAAGCACAATTCACGAGCACCTTCTGTTAAAGCTCATAGATACTTAATGTGGCAGCAAGATACCGATTTCCACCTCAAGAGGATATTTGATCCACTAGATAACTAAGAATTAATGTTGTTAATTACACCCTCAATTTAGCATGTCCTGGTTTCATGAGGACAGTTATAACAAATAAAACATTCACGGATTCAGCGGTAAGGAATTCAGATTCACTGTGATCATCTAGAATAGAGGCCACAGAAATGCCTGACATGATGTCATTCCTTTTTTAATTATATTGCCACTTTCAGAAAAACCCTATCCCTGATTGGACTAAGTCAGATTTAAAAAAAAAAAATCCACCAATACAGATTCACTTCCTGTCCTTTGTAAATTGTTCCACTGATTATTTTTACTGTCTTGCAAGTTGTTCAGTAAGGAGAGGAACGACAGGATTTGTGACCAATGTCCCTAACCCATGTCTATTATATGAAAATCACTATGGTCAGTGTTTTCTTATGGTATCTCACTGTTTCAGCAAGTTGGTGGATGACACCAAACTAATAGGCTTGAGGGACGGGCCCATGTGAACCTCCTGAAATTCAACAAGGTCATGTGCAAAGTCCTGCGCCTGGGTCAGAACAATCCCCAGTATCAACAGAGACTAGAAGATGAAGGCATTGAGAGCAGCCCTGCAGAGGACTTGACTATTGTCCTGGTTTTGGCTAGGATAGAGGTAGTTTTCTTCCTAGCAACTGGTTAGTGCTGTGTTGTGGATTTAAGATGAGAATAATGTTGTGATAACACACTGATGTTTTAGTTCTTGCCAAGCAGTTAAAGACTCTTCAGCTTCTCATACTGCCCTGCTAATGCAAAGGCGGTGGGCACCCAAGAAGCTGGGAGGGGACACAGCCAGGACAGCTGACCCATACTGGCCAAAGGGATATTCCATACCATATGACATCATGCTCCGTATAAAACAGGGGCGGTTGGCCGGGAGGCAGGGCAGCTTAGGAACTAGTTGGCCATTGGCTTTCGGTGGTAGGAAATTGTGCTGTTCATCACTTCTTTTGTATATTATTATTGTTGTTATTATATTATTATTATTATTTTTATATTAGTAGTAGTAGTAGTAGTAGTAGGATTTCAATCTGCCTTTTCTGTCCTATTAAAGTCTTTATCTCAATCCACAAGTCTTACTTTTTCTTCTTTCTGGTTGTCTCCCCAATCCCACTGAGGAAGGGGGAGTGAGCGAACAGCTGTGTGGTTGTTTTAGCTGCCAGCCAGGTTAAACTACGATAGAGGTCCTGGTGGCTGAAAAATTGGACATGAGCCAGCAACGTGCGCTTGCAGCCCAGAAAGCCAATCGTATCCCAGGCTACGTAAAAAGAAGTGTGGCCAGCAGGCCAAGGGAGGTGATTCTCTCAGTCTACTTCACTCTTGGGAAACCCCACCTGGAGTACTGCGTCCAGCTCTGGGGTCCCCAGTTCCAGAAAGACCTGGACATGTTGGAATGGGTCCACAGGGCCATGAAGATGATCAGAGGGCTGGAGCACCTCTCCAATGAAGAGAGGCTGAGACTTGGGGTTGTTCAGCCTGGAGAAGAGAAGGCTCTGGGAAGATCTTGTTGTGGCCTTTGAGTACTTAAAGGGAGCTTATAAGAAATATGTAGAGAGGCTTTTCTCCAGGGCCTGTAGTGACAGGACAAGTGCTGATGGTTTTAAAGAGGGGAGATTTAGATTGGACATAAAGAGGAAATTCTTCACTATGAGGGTGGTGAGACCCTGCAACAGGTTGCCCAGAGAGGTTGTGGATGCCCCATCCCTGGAAGTGTTCAAGGCCAGGCTGGATGGGGCTTTGGGCAACCTGGTCTAGTGGGGGGTGTCCCTCCCATGACAGGAGGGTGAGACTAGAAGGTCCCTTCCAATCCAAACCATTCTGTGATTTTGTGATTCAGTAGTAACTCCTGGGGACACCTGAAATGACTGTTTTTTTCATATAATCAGTTAGTGTTTTATAGATCGAATGTTTTCTCATGTAGCTATTCCAGCTCTCCTGTATTCCCAGGCACAAATAATAAATGTCACAAACATTAAATGTTTTTTCTTCACTATACTACTCACTTATGTAATCAAAATCTGGACTAGTTCCATTTGACTTAAACTTGTGTCCAGGCAGCTGTCCCTGAGCTGCAAATCTTTACTTTGCACATGTTCCTCCCGCTGGGGAGCAAACAGCAGGGTGCTACCGCTGTGATCACAAATCAGTAATACACAACATGAGGATGTTTATGTGTGCAGTTGCCTCACGAGGAACCTCATCACCTTTCATGAGAGCTACCACAAAAACGCAGCCCCAGCGCACTCAGAAAGGAAACCTAACGTGGCCTGTGAGCATGAGGATCATCCCCCACCACACGAGTTCTCCAGGCAGTGCTGCCCTGCAGGAATCCGTGCTGCAGCAGAGAAGTTTAACGGAGTGAGAGCTTCAGGCACGACAGACGTGTTCTGTAGCAGTATAATTGTACCGTTAGGGACCCAACCTGGGCAAGCCATACGGATGAAGGCCCCGCAGCACGTCCAGTTCGCTGGTGTAAATACGCCACACACACAGCAACCCCCTCGCCACCGGAGAACAATCACACCAGTAAATTTCCCACCGCGGCCACCTCAGCAGCAAAGCCCCCAGCAGCGGCGCGGCGGGGGGGGCGGGGTGGGAGCAGCCGCCCGCCCCCGGGCAGTGAGCATCCACTGCCGCGGCACTGCCCTCAGGCTTCGGTCGGCGGTGCCGAAGGGAGACCAGCCCTCTCCCACCCCGCCGGCGCTCAACGGGCGGGCGGCGGCACTGCGCATGCGCAGGTGGCGGCGTGGATGTTTCCATCGCCGTATTCGCGCAGGTGGCCAGGGGCGATGTTGCTCCAGACGTCGCCGTCTTGTTCCCAGCATACTCGCCTGATCGGGACTCCGGCTGCTGAAGACACGAGCAATCTGTAGCCTTGCGTCTGTGGAAGATCCGATGCGCAGCCTCTGCGCTGCGAGAGGAGCTGGCGTACGGCGTGTCCCCCCATCCCTTGCGGGAATATTGGTTCACCCCTCCTGAGGCACGCTGGGAGCAGCAGGGGGCGTAGGTCTTTTCCTCGGCGCGCGTGGAGGCTGTTGGGCGGTGGTTGGAGTTTGAGTTGTGATGGGGCTGGAGGGGACGGGGGGATCCTGCTGGCCAGCTAGCCAACCCGCCCGCCCGCCCGGCGGGCCGTGGGGAAAGAACTGAGGCGCCTTAACGGTCCTGAGCCTGACGGGTCTCTGCTGGCGGTGGCCCACTGGGTCAGGGTGCTGGCTGAAGAGGTAGGCCAGGCTGCAGCGGGCGGGGCGGGGCGGGGCTCGGCTCCGAGGCAGGCTGAGCCGGTAACGGGAGGTGGTGGCGGGCCTTGAGACGCTCTCCCCGAAAGCCTGGCGTTGCCCTCTCTGCTGTGGGAGGTGCGGCGGGCACGGGAGCTGGGAGGGCATGGCCGGGTCTGGAGTGCCGGTTTATGAGGGGAACAGGTTTAGCACACGAACGACTTCTCCCCTTCCTCCCTCCCTCGTTATCATGCCTCCATGGAACAAGGCATTGAATGAATCGGTGGGCCTTCATCCTCTGGGGTTTCTGGTTTTGAAGGTTTCTATGTAGGCTTCTCACTGCTGCTTTGGAGAACTCGCCAAAAGCTTACGTTTTGGAAGAGTGAGTTTTATAGTTTCTTCATATCGTTGGTTTATGTTGAACTCTTTTTGGCAGGCTTTTGCCATGTGGCCAGCACCGCGTAGTCTTAAATGCATCATAACCCTCGATAGAAGGACCACCCATTTTAAAGGAATCTTTTTTCAGTAATGTGGAAAAGATGAGTGGGGCTGTCATACAGCCACCTGTGCCTGGTTTTCTGAAGTGTTGATGGGTTTCTGCATAATTCCTGGTTGCTGTAGCAGGCTATTGGAACTTGTGTAACAAGAATAGCCCTTAGTCTTAAAGCACACTGATAGGGATGATATGAACTTTTGAGGGGGGGCCTGGGGGGTATAGAATGTGCTGTCTGTTCTTTGAAATTGGGCAATTATATCAAGTATTTCTTGTTAGGCTCTTTGTATTGTTCGTGTATCTCAGTTACTCTTCCAAGTGAAAGTGTGTTCTCCCTTTTCTTTCAGATGAAAGCAATGGAAGTCTGTTGATGGCCTAAGCAAGCACTAACATGACAAGAAGATGTCCCAAGAGCATGGTGTGCTTGGCTTTCCTAGTAAAATGCTTAGTCTGTATAAAACATTTTCTTATGAATTATTAGTATTTGCCTATTGATCCTTTTCATATGCTGTTAATTTAATTTTGCAGAGATGATCAGTTCTAACATTTAAACTTTTGCCTTTGTGTTGCCCATTCATTCCTGTCCAGAATGAATGTGGTGTCAAAAAAGGCAAACAGGAATTCTTGCTCAAACTGTTTAAGGAGCTGGTTATTTACCTTTCTCCTCCCTGTTTCTGCAAGGACAAAAAGAATCTGTAGAAATTGTATGGTTGAGCAGTTACACAGTAGATTTTATGCTTCAGTAGTTTTAAATGAAGACCCTGACAATTATTAAAAGAGGAAAAAATAAAATAATAATGGCCACTTTTAGCATTGTTTAGCTGTCCTGTCTATCATGGTAACTTCTTATATTTGTCCTGCAAGTAACTAGTACATAACATTTCAGACTCCTGCAGTGGCCTCTAGTTTTTCTAATGCAAAAAGATATCTACAGCTTCAGAATAGTTACCTACAAAAATATGAAAATCTTTTTTAACGGGGGGGGGGGGGGGGGGGGGTGGGGTGGGGACGGGACACGGACGTGTTTTGCCTTTGTGCATTTGCCTTTATTTATGGCTGGTGTCAGAAGGGTATAAAGAGAATCCTTCTGTAGGACTACGTGGTATTGGATAATAATGTATTCTACTCTTGCTATACATAGAACGGTCTTTCCTTGATGCACTTTTTTAAAGTGTAAAGTGTATTTCAGTATTGCTAGCAGCGGTGGCTCTAACCTTGGGGATTGCAGGGTCTGTTCCTACCAGAATGCTTAACGGTATGAATGCTTCTTACAGAATTCTAGTGTGTTTTGCTGGAAGTTCAGACACTCACAGAAATAGCTGTATGTGGTGAAAGCCTCTGAGCACGAGAAGGGTGTGTAGGAAAAACTTAGAAAGTACCAATTGCCCAGCAGTCCTGCAACTTCCTTCATAAGGTGAGTGACAATAATTTCTCATGCAGCTGCGTACTTCAGCCTTTTCTTATGATGAAGCGACTTTCTGTTGAAAAAGCAGTTTGACAGAATGACTTTACAGCAGAAATTAGAATTGAAACATTGAGAGTGAGTTCAGCCTGATGACTCTGTTCTCATTAACAAAAGCAAACTGAAAACCCTAAAGTAAAAGTTTGGTGTGAGTGGCTTATTAAAAGCAGTGTATGGCTGCCAGTGTGTCCAAGAGGAGGCTGTGCTTTTCCATGTTTGGTTTTTGGGAGTGACGCTGTGGAGCAGTTCAGAATAGAAGGACTGAAAATGTTCAAAGACTGGTAAATATAAAAGATCAGAATCTTGTATGCAAAATGGTGTTTCCCTGTAAAGTCTTGGAAAAGCCAACACTATTGAAAAGTTAAGTAGTGCAAGCCAGCATGAAATTAAGTGGTACAAACAAGGCATTAATAAAAATTGCATGTATTATCAAAGATTTCTTGAGACTGTGGGTTAAGTAACCTACATACGCAAGGACATGACAAGTAGTCCAGGTCTTTGAAGTCAGGAACTTCTTGGTCAATATTGGAAACATGATGCAAGAATGATCAAGTACCAAGAAATCATTATGCTAACTTACCTGCATTTCAGAGGACGTAAATTATACAGAATAAACTATTAGCCTACTCTAAATTTATAGAGACTAAATCAAAGGTGAAATTCATAGTGCAAAGTTAAGTTTCAAGTCAAACTGAAGAAATACGCGATTGTCTTCTAAGTTAGAAAGAGTCACAATATTGCACCACATGCTAGGGAGTGCTGTTTAATACTTTGCGCAGTACTCAGTGAAAGAAAAAAAATACTGGAGGTTTTTTTAGCAGCAGCAGCTGACTTTTATGACTGTGAACAGACTGGTTGCTCAAACTGTTGTAGTTTGACCTAACAGGCAGATTAAACCACCACACATCTCTTCACTCACTTCCCCTGCTCCCCCCATCCCCAGTGGGATGAGGGAGAGAATTGAAAAGAAAAAAAAATAAATGTAAAACTCATGGGTTGAGATAAAGACAGTTTAATAGGACGGAAAAGGAAGAGAATAATGACAAAACGTGATGAACAGCACAGTTGCTGACCACCCGAAGCTGATGCTCAGCTAGTTCTCAAGCTGAACCACCTCCTGGCCCACCCCACTGAGTTATATACTGAGCATGACATCTGTGGTGGGTTGACCCTGGCTGTAGGGCAGGTGCCCACCAAAGCTGCTCTATCACTGCTCTCGCTCCCCCTGCCTGCAACTGGATGGGGAGAGAAAATACAATGAAAGGCTTGTGGGTTGAGATCAGGACAGGGAGAGATCACTCATCAGTTACCATCACAGGCAAAACAGACTCAACTTAGAAAAAATTACTCTGTTTTGCTTGGCAATAAATTAGAGTAATGAGAAATAAAAACAAATCTTAAAAAACACCTCCCCTCATCCCTCCCTTCTTCTTGGGCTCAACTCACTCCCTATTTCGCTCCCTCTTTCCTCCCTCCCCGTCAGCACAGGGGGACAGGGAATAGGAGTTGTGGTCAGTTTATCACACGTTGTCTCTGCTGCTCCTTCCTTCTCAGGGGGAGGACTCCTCACAGCCTTCGCCTGCTCCAGTGTGGGGTCCCTCCCACAGGCTGCAGTTTTTCACCAACTGCTCCAGCTTGGGTCCTCCACAGGGTCACAAGTCCTGCCAGAAAACTTGTTCCAGCGTGGGCTTCTCTCTCCATAGGGCCACAAGTTCTGCCAGGAGCCTGCCCCAGCATGGGCTGCCTCCCTCAGGTGCTTCCGCCTGCTCTGGTGTGGGGTCCTCCATGGGCTGCAGGTGGATATCTGCTCCACCATGGACCTCCATGGGCTGCAGGGGGACAGCCTGTCTCACCATGGTCTTCTCCAGGGGCTGTAGGGAAATGTCTGCTCCGGTGCCTGGAGCATCTCCTCCCCCTCCTTCTTCACTGACCTTGGTGTCTGCAGAGTTGTTCCTCTCACATCTTCTCACTCTTCTCTTTGCTGCTGTTTTCACAGCAGTTTTTTCCCCTTTCTTAACTCTGTTATCCCAGAGGCACTACCACAGTTGCTGATGGGCTCAGCCTTGGCCAGTGGCAGGCCCTTCTTGGAGCCGGCTGGCATTAGCTCTGTTGGACATGGGGAAAGCTTCTAGCGGCTTCTCACAGAAGCCACCCCTGTAGCCCCCCTGCTACCAAAACCTTGCCACGCAAACCCAATACAACATCATATGGTATGGAAATACTGCTGTGGCCAGTTGGGGTCAGCTGTTCTGGCTGTGTCCCCTCCCAGCTTCTTGGGTGCCCACCACCTCGTTGGCAGGGCAGTATGAGAAGCTGAAGAGTCCTTGACTGCTTGGCAACAACTAAACATCAGTGTGTTATCAACATTATTCTCATCCTAAATCCACAACACAGCACTAACCAGCTGCTAGGAAGAAAAGTAACTATCCCAGCTGTAACTGGGACACAAACATAGGAAAGTACAACAGTGATGAAGGGTATATTGAATGGAGTAGAAAACCATTAAAAGATGTCCTGCTCACACATCTTGTGCAATTATGCCTCATTAAAACCTCTTTATGCTGGAGCTATGTTCTAGGACACAAAAAGAACCAAAAGTATCTTTGCATATTTGTTTGTGTTCTTGTTTGTATTGTTTCATTGATGCATCCAGCCCTCCTGGAGACGTAGTGAATACAAGGGTGCTGATACACAGTCCTGCTCAGTGATATTTCCAGGGAAGAACTATAAATACTGGTCAAGAAAACTTGGAAGGGATAAAAGTTATGGAGAAGTTTTGGGAAGAATCAGGGTGGCATTGGGCACCCATTAATGAGTCTTTTGGATTATTCAGGCTTTTGAGTGATAAACAATTTTCGTGCCTTTTTTTTATTCATTTTTCACTGAGGTAGAAATCAATAGTACTGTACAAACTACTACAGAAGAGAAATATAGATTGTATAATTGTGTTTGCAGTAGCAGCTTTCAAAATGTGAATGGAATTCTGGGAAAGCAGACTGATTATTTGGCAGCTGCTCACAAAGACAACATGACAAGCTCTTAAGCCCGGCTGTGTGAACTGAGCTGAGTGAACTTCTAAAGGAAGTTTGTTTTCCAATAGTTGTCCATGCTGAAGGCAGATATTCAGAAAGTGATTTCCCAGCAGCTACCAGTCTGGTTGATCTGATGAGAAATTACTCAAGTAACTTTTGGGGAAAAATTAAACTGAAGATGGGTCAGTATTTTGCATGAGCGTGCACATGTTCATACAAAAGTGAACTTGAGTGATATAAGATCCACTACATCACTGTTGGTTTCCTTGTGGGAAAGAAGGCTTCAGTGAAGTGATAAAATTCCTTCAAGTTTGTCACAATGCCCTTGAAAATACTAGAATCAGAAAGTTTCATGCATTGAAATGTGACAATCTACTTGAACAACATGAAAAACACAGACACGCTTAATGCTTTACCAGTGCTATTGATAGAAAATGAACTAGTGAAATCCATCCCAGACCTTTAGTACCATAGGCACTGGGGTTTTTTGCAAGGCTGAAGGATAAGATGGGCACTGTTTTTGTATGAACCTGTCAGACACTGGGAACAGAAATGCATATGTAATCCACTGAATAATTTATCTAATAACAGGGCTACTTGTTTTTCAACATACAATTACTAAACTTTGTCTTTCTATTATTGGGTAATTACTTTCTTAAACTGTCGTGTAATGCAGAGACGTGTGTGCATGAGTGACTACTACAAAACTTTCTATTGATTCCCAACAGCTAGAAGGTGTTAGTACTGCCACCAACTTGTAGGATCTGAAATCTTGCTTAGATGGGCGAAGAGCCTCTTTTGCATGTAGGCTCTTTAAAAATTACATTTGCAGATTTTAGCTTTTGTCTTTTTTCCAAAGGGATGAGGGGGGAGCTGATCTTTTTAACTTTGTACCAGTCTCAGGTATCTTGAGCATGTTATTGAAAACACCTGTGTGCTACGTGTGTCCAATCTCACATTGTGTTTACTTTTTTCCATAGGAGCTATTAGAACCAGCCTGAGACCAGTTGCAGTCTATGCAAGACTACTCCATAAGAAACAAAAAACTTAAAAAGGTGGAATATTAAGCCTGCATGTAGTAACACAAGGTGCTTGTAACTATTGGGGCAGTGTCTGGTAATGTTTATGTAGACAATAAAATAAAGATAGATGTTTCTGTTGTCAGAGTGTCTATCTTTCTCAAGCTGTAATAGCAGTTGCTTCTGTTTGACAGTTCTGACTTCCTCTACGTGTTTTTTAGCATACCAATTCATTCCTTTGGACTAAGTGAAACCTAGGAGCATTAAGTGGATGGGAGGTGATCACTGAAACAATGGTCTTCCATAGTACTCAGAGATTGAGTTAGCTGAGATTTGTTATTGTGGTGAGGAAAAGTAGAAATTAAAATTCAGCAAACCTGGGTTTAAAAATAGCAGCAAGGGTATTTCTCCAACATGGAAAATGGCAAGCTTGGTTTATTACCTTGATCAGCTGCACAATACAGTATTTCAACTAAATTTGGAGTGAAATACTGTAGGGATAACAACTGGAATTCCTGCTTGTTTTTTCAGGAAGACTTATCATAAATTCATTTTATCAGAAGAACAAATGCTGAAATTATGTATTTTGCAATGTCTGATTTTTCAGTACTGCGTGTAAGCAAATTATTAATGCAAAGTCTAAGCATAAGTTAGTTTTTGGTTTGTCAAGAGGGAAGGAGGTTTAGACAAGAGTAATTAATTTTTAGTGATCCAACATGTAATTATTGGATGCACTTGAAAGCTTAGGGCTTCTGTTAGGGATTATATTCCCTGAAGATACCATCTGTTTACGAGTTTTGCTCGTGCGTCTTTGTTCCTGAAGTGCAAGGCTGGCAGTAGCAGCTTTTAAGACTTTTTTCTTCTTCAACTCTTGAGAGCAACAGCTAATGCCAAGTTTTAATGATGGCCATCTAAAATGTTAATTCCCTTTCAACAAGAAAAACTATAGAATCTTAAGCTTCAGTGTGTAGTACCTGTTTCATGGTGTGGTGGAACAAAGAAAAAGTGAGGTAGAGGGAGGAATAGGTGGGTATAAGGGGCACTGATTACTAAAATAATGTAAACATTTAGTGCTAAACATTAGGACTGCCTTTTAATTTTTGAATGGCTAACTGGACTGTACCCTTGAAAAAAACTTCGACTCCTTCATGCTTTTTTTTTTTTTCCCTTCCTCTGCTTTACATGAACACAATGTCTGACTGTTGAAGTTGATAGTATGAAAAATTGGAAAGGAGGACAGATTCTGAGGTGGTCTAGGGGAGCAAGAGAACAAAGGTCTGTGCACTAGGTCGGTGTTCCACAAGCCCTCCTTTCTATTACTTGCCTCCAGCGCTCTGTGGAAGAGGGCTTTTGGTATTAAAGGCTGCAAAGCAGAACTCAAGAGGTGCACAAAGAAAGAAAACTGGCTTGTTCCAAACTGCTCTTTAACCTTTTAGCACACTGCATCTGAGTTGACTAATGCTAGCTCTTTGAAATGAAACAGTCTGTATCAGTGGGTGACCTGTGGGGGCATTCTTTAGTGTAAAACTGTTACTGCTTTTGCCTAGCAAAGGGGCTTATTTGTAGTAAATGTAATGGTAGTATTTTATGAAGAATGACAAGTACATTCTGATATCCTTATTGAAGAAATAACAGCATAGTCCTAGCTATTTTTTAGATCTTAACTTTACGTGGTGAGTAAGGTGTATCAGTTAACTTGTGACCAGCTGGGAGGGCAGTGGTTTTCTTCACTCTTGTACTGGGTCTGGCCGAGATGGAGGTAATTTTCCCCATAGCAGCCCTCATAGTGCTGTGCTGTTATTACAATGATTGTCTTCTGGAGTAACTGCTACATGTACTGAAGCCCTGCTTCCCAGGAAGTGGCTGGACATCATCTGCTGATGGGAAGTAGAGAATAAATCTCTTGTTTTCCTTTGCTTCTGCATACAGCCATTGCTTTATTAAACTGCCTTTATCTTGACCCACGAGGTTTTTTTTTCCATCTTATTTTCTCCCCTCTGTGATAGAGCGGCTTGGTGGGCACCTGGCAGCCATCCAGGGTCAACCCACCACAACTCTTATCAAACAATTCTTATCAAGGAAGCAAATACAGGAGAGAAATTAGAGAGAGACACACTGGCTCTGCATCTGTATGTTTGGTTTGACAGCTTATGTAGTTTGCTGTTGCTTTTGGTGATTTTTTTACATAAGAAAGGAAACTAGTACAGGTATGTACTGGAAGTATAAAACTTTATGCTGACAACTTTCTGCTACCAGGAAAAATACTTAATCTAGAGAAGCTGTATCCTCAAGTGGATTTTAATTGGTACTACACCTGTTTTTACCAGATGGTGTTGTCAAATGAATCTGTGTTTCTGAAGGCTTTGCTGCTTTGTGTCACATAAATAAGACACACAGGCAACCATGGAATGCCCTAAAAATTCAAGTTTTACTTGACTTTTAAATATCCTGGAGACAAGTATTGACACAGCCATCTATCAAACTCATTTGAAAATAAAGCACACAGTTGCGTCATGATTACTTAATGTACATAGAACATACACATCACACTGATATATTTATGTATGTTGTTTTCAACCATCTTCCTAGGGAGCTTTGAATTAAACAGGCTTTCCCAAAAGAAAATGTGCTGTCTATTCAGTTCAATATTCACCTGTATAAAGATGATTATTTGGCAACTTAAATGGTAGTGATTCCCCCCCCCCCCCAACATCTTCAATATAATGAGCTCAATTAGAATACAAGTTGCAAGGTTATGGGATATTGGTAAGAAGTGCAGTGTAAAAAACAGCAGGTCAGGGTTAACTCCTAATGAAAGAAAACAGCAAGCAAGGGGACCAATATGGGATATACAAAAATGTTTTTGTGGTTAGCAAGCCCTCTATTGTATAAAATACATGTTTTGTGAAGAGGTGTATCTATGTTGTAGGTGTTGTTAATTAATAAGCGAGAGAGTTCCAGGACTTAGATATTCTTAGCCCTTATAGAAGTCTGAGGCACAAAGTTAGAATTGTTGCTCTGAGATCTGTTCAGCAGACTAGAGGCAGAATAAGGATGAGAATGTCTCAAATATCAGTCCTTTGTCCATGTGAGGTCAGTTCTGTATGTCATGCCACCCCAGGGTAAACTTTGCCTGACACTGTTAAACATCTCCTGTCTTCTGCCTGACTCATCAGGCATTTTGGACTCACATCCAAACTCCAGGTCTGAAAACATAACTGCCTCTAGGCAGTAAAAGCCCCAAGAAAGCTGAGGAAGAGTACCAACAGTGGAAAGCACAAGGTGTACCTCAGAGCTGTAAGAGGCCAGCCACAAGTGACGTAGGGTTGGTTTAGGGCTACAGAGCATAGCTGTGACACACTTAAGTGCTTTCAGTGATTGATCACTTGTAGGTACCTCTCGCAGAAGAACGAAGATCACAAGAAAAGGTGCCTTTCCTCAAATGACTGAGGAAAGAAGCTTGAGGGAAAGGAGGCTCACATATCTGGAAGAAGTTTCTTTTTCTGTACTACTAGCTGACAGTCATGTCCCAAGTTTTGCCTTGCTCTGGCATGACAGTTAACATGTAATACAGGTGTTAAGCTTAGTCTGTCTGTTGTGGATACAAAACTGTATTGTAGTGCCCCAGACTGAGCATTAGACTTGCTAAAACCTGCTTCCCACATAGTCTCATTGGAGAGAAGAGCACTAACTCAAATCTGGGACTATGTAAATTTCTCATTTAAATGCAAAAAAGTTGGCTTGATTATGAAACAACTCTCCTGTGACTTGAGAATTGAAACCTGTCACTACTAGACTAGATAGAAGCCTATTTTCTGATGTGGTGCAATAAGTAAAATACCACATACTTGGCTGATGGTATCCAGCAATAATACACAAAAGCCCCCAGGCAGATGACAACATACAGGGAAACATGAGGTTGGATATAAACCTTACAAGTAATTTTCTTCTTGATCAATATTTGAGGATTGGCAAGATATGGACACTACGTACAGATAATTCTCAAATAATAACACCACAAATCCTCCTAAAGTAGTACATATGTTCTACTTGCCTGTGCCTGAGTAAGGAATGCAGGATAATAGTAAGGATTTAGAAGCAACAAACTACAAGCAAGTGTATAATGCTCCAGGTTGGAACATCATCTTGAAGAAATAAGTGGCTTTCCTTAAGATACTGTAAGCAGTTCTTGTGTGGTTTGCTGTATTTCAGTAGTCTTCCAAAAGATTGTGATGCTCTAGATTAATCTGTATCCCCACAATCTTTGCCATAGTGTTGAGTTTTTTATTGTTTTGGTTTTAGTGGTTTTTTGTTGGTTTTGTGGTGTTTTTTTCTTTTTGTTTTATTTGGTTTGATTTTTTAACTGGTGCTTCTGAGAATACTACACAAGGCCATAAACATATCCTAAAGAACACTTTAAATTGGAGCAATTACCATGCAACCATTTAACATACTTAGAAAATAGTTTGAGCAAATACTTTAAGCCAAGCTCAACAATGTCCTAGGATGAAATCTATAGTAAATTCAGAAAATGCTGAAGAACCTCCATGAACAAGAATTTTTACCACAGAGGTGTTCTAAGCTCTTTCCTTCCCTTAGATTTGTTCTCTGAGATTGAAGAAGCAGAACTGTCCAACTTAAGTGATCAAAGACAAATATTGATGAAGTGAATCTGCCTTCCCTGGCACGATGCAGCATCCAACTCCCAATCTGCAGACCAATCCATACTGTGATGGGAACATACAAACTGTATGGCTACTACCCTGTCTAGTAGAATCCACCTGACCACCTCAGATCATGAAACAAAGAATCAAAAAGTGAAGTGGAAAGTAAAACACATCATACAAGGTTTCAATTCTCCATGTATTAGTAGTCCCATGCCTCTTGTAAAGCATAACTTAGATGCCTTATGCTCACTCCACTTCTCAAACAATACAGTTTTCCTGACAGGGCTGCAGTCCCCTGGTATGGCATTGCTAGGGGTAGAATACACAGGATCACTGCAAATCACTGAAGGCAGTGGGGGGGTCAGGTTTAAGGAGGACAGATGTAAAAAGGCACATGAGCTACTACAGCTATTTCCAAGGCAGTTTGACAAATTCAATATTTAATTTGGGGATTACACTTAGCAAGAGTTACTTTCACAACACAAAGATTTTGCTAAGCTTCTTAGTACTAAGTTATCAACACCAGAAGGCTCATGTGTGTGCCGACTGTGGACAAATGGGAGGCAGAGGAACGACTTTCAGCTATTTATACAAAGTGATAGGACAGGAGAAGAGCTAGGCATCACTTCAGATACGTACTAGAAGATAACCCACTCAATGTGCAGCATCATTAAAACTTACTACTTCTACTGTGAAAATAGAAAAAAAATTGCAATTATCATACCTGAAATACTGCCTTTGTCATTTTATCATCATAGAAATGGCTCAGAGAAAAGTATCAGAAGGTACTAGCATTGATTATTTCATATGAAAAGAGATTAAGGCAGACTTCGCTAATCTAGTGAAAAAGAAAAAGGCTATTTGCTTAAATCCTACTCTACAAGTTTCATTTAACCAGTACTTAAGTGCCTTGCTAAGCAGTCTTAATACGGTGGGTCAGTACATACTTTTTTTTTTTTTCCAGTGTGGTTTACTATAAGGTGATAGATGTATTTCTATGGCATGGAATGTTCAATTAAATAGTCCCTCTAGATAAAAGGGCATTCAAAATTGAGAACACTTAAAACTGCCAAGGGAAGTTAAGTCTGTATCACCTCTGGAACTCTATGCTACAGGGTGTTACCAAGTCTATTATTTTTGAGCTAAAACGGGTTGAGTCAACATTTGTATTAACAACACAAACATCTGTTCTTCTGCTAGGCTAAAATAAACCTTGTAAGAGCTATCAGTCCTTATGTCTCAGGACATAAGTTGATCCCCATATAAAATTGTGAAGATAATTTTCCCCATATCACACTGTATTGCACAATTGGCCAAAAATATGACTATTTTGCTTCTCTTGAAGCATCTGGTCCTGATCATGTCAGTTAACAGTCATTTTTTGGAAAAAGGCTATTCAGTTACAGAGCAGACCATAAAGCCTGTTTTGTTGCAGCAATTTTTTTGTGTTCATTTTTTGGAAATGTAACTGCTGATCATTCAGTTTTACTAAGACTTCTTTTTGGTTGTCTAATCAGGCAGCTTCTCAATCAGTCACACCACTAGGATGGTGTAGGTGATAAAAGCATTGCTTGGCCTTCCCAGCAAGCAGGCTGCGCTTCTGAGTGTCCTGAAGAAATTGCTACCACGTCGACTTCAGTTCCTTCCCTTTTACCTACACTCAAATTCTCAGTTTCCAAAGAATAAAATCCATTCACCATCTTCAGTTACAGCAGTCAAGTCTCCACCTTGAAGCGTGACGCCTGTACAGTTTTTATGATCTTAGTGGTGGGTTTTCCATCGACATTAGTGGATAGCTGCGATGTTTCTTCTATTAGACTGTCTTTAGATCCATTCTGTCTCTGAAGGGAACAAATTAAAACATATTGTTGAAAAGATATAGCAGAATGTAAATACTGTATTTTGATAACTGCTGCTATGACAGCCTTAGGCAAAGGATATAGCAAATTATATGTGTGTATATATATATATACACACACAAACATACACCAGGAATATTAAAGTCTGTACATTTATTTGATCAAACAGAACTTTTCCCCCCCTTCTCGCCTCCTCTCTCCCCTGCCAGCTGCTGCCTCTCTGTGCTATTTGGATTTATATTCCCTATTCAGAAAATGCCACGACTAATTATTTGATATTTAGCAAAACACTGCAAGCAAGCTCTCACAAGGAATTCATGGCCACTGTTGTAAGGGGGCAGAGGGAACTTCTGAAAGGTGTTTGTGTACACTGACCACTGTAGCATTAATTCCTTCCAGGGCATGAATCTAAGCCATGTTGTATTGGATACGAATGGAAATAAGACAATGTGAATTTTGAACAGGACTCAATCACACAAGTTAGCTATTTCTACAAAGCATGTACATGTGCTTAGCTTCAAGTATACCAACTTCCCCTTCACTGGTGGAGCAAGTCCTTACAGAAACATCAAGGACAGCTCATCTTTTTCAGTTTCCATCACATGCAGGAAAACAAATATCCTTGAATTTAATTCCTATCAAAGAACAGGTAGTGTGTCAGCTAGCCTTAAAGTGAAAAGTATCTCTTTATTGTTTTAGAACTGTTCAAGCTTAAGTTGCTCTAGCTGCTTATAAGATAAAATATGACATATTTTGCTGGTTGTATTCTGTGCAGTTTCCACACTACATACAGGATCAGCATGCAGTTTTGGTATATCCACATGCCAGATTAACAGACATGATGACTGGTGTGGGAAGTTAGGTATCTAGAATTCTCCCTTACATGTTTTGGCTTTCCTTTTGTGTGCTTGTACAACAGACCTGCAAGTGCTTTTTGAATATAATTTACTTCTCACATTTTGACCTTAATAAACGTATCAAAGCTGAAAGATACGGTACCATAATGTATGATGAAAGCCAGTGAATACATTTAAAAAGACAAGTTCTATCCTTTTTAGCTTTCAATAATGTAAAAAAAAAAAAAATCAGCATTCGGGGGAAAAAAAAAAAAAGCAATGCTTCAAGCCCAAGCAACAAAACTCTTAAGACAACCTCTAAGAAGAGGCAAATACATGATAGCAGGTTGTGATTACAACTGTGTCCCAAGCACACCTGCATATTTTAAGAAATTGTGAAAGTTGGTTCTCCTTCTGTGGAAAACAGGGTATCATCTTAAGGAAGCATCAAACTGGGAAATCTGAGTCCTCCAGTAGCAGAAGCAGATGTTCACAAGGGCATATGCTACAGAACTACATATATTTGGAAATACAAACAAAGTGTAAATATAAGAAAAATGTAAAATTTCAAGTCACATGGCTTCTGAAACAAATCTCAGCCAGCTCTAATTTTCACTGAAAAACAAAGGTCTAATTTAATTAAAGCACTAGACCCCACCTTTCTCCCTCCAAAAAAGGAAAATTGTAAAGGATGCACAATTACTAACCTGTTGAGTCAACTGGATGGTGGGACCTTTCACATCTGAAGATCGTGTAACAGGCAGTGGAGGCACCAGATCAGTTTTTGCACTGAAATTACAGTATTATAAAGTGGATATTGCTATAATGAAGTAAACTATAGCTGTGCAGAGGAAGAATAATGAAACTGACCCAGACAGCTACATCTGAAAGGCAAAATCCAAAAGGCTTATCACCTGACTTTAGACATCCAAAAGCTGTCAGTGGGCACCTGTACATAGGTCATCCCATCCCTTCTTAAGGGGCCTGTCTCCTCCTGATCTACAGAGGCAGCCCAACTTCATGCAAGATGAATCTCACCTGAAATCATGGTTGCACCACACCTCCTTCAGGGTGCCATCCAGCTAAAACTGGCCTCCCAAGTGGGTGATATCATCAGGGGACTGCTTTTGATAATTAAGGCCTTAATAAAACTGAGAACAGGGCTGTCACTTTTCCATTCATAAGTACACCCATTACTGAAAAAGGTTGTACTAGAGTTCCTGCGAAACCAGTTACAGAGTTAATACAGATGACATCTTAACTCTATTAAGAATGAAGGTATCTGGATAGCAACTCATGAGTTCTCAGCCCTTAGACAACTTCATGACCTACCACTGAAGAGCAATACAGGTTTATTTTGGCTTTTTCAGTTTTTCCCCCTTCTGAGTGGATCAAGCAAGCCTCTGTGGCCCAGAATAGAGCAGAAATGTTTTTGTACTTGTTTGAGTCATTTAGCTCTGAAGACCTACTATTTAGAGGGCTGCCTGAATCCTAGGCCAGCAACCAACCACATTTATGCCACAACGAATCTAACCATAATCTCTGCATAACTTTTGGGCCACACTAAACCAGCCCATTGCTAATAACCATATTCACGTACTTCACTTCAGACAGGACAGATCTTTCACCATCAGAGCACTGGGACCGCCTATACTGACGGTAGCTTCGAGGGGAATGTGAATGCCTAATGCGGATTGGGTCGCCTTGAGTCCTAAGAGAGACACAGAATTCATAACAGTAGGTTAGTAAGCCAGATCTTTGGCAAAAACATAAATTCAACTGCAGACTGAGAAATCCTCCCATTTCTTATTAAAGTATAACAGACGGCTTCTTGCATTGGCTGAATTTAAAAGGCTGATGCTTTTCTTATGAGTCTGTACTTGGAATTCAGTGCTTTAAAAGTGCAAAGGTCACAAACTGGCATGCCCATATTTGAGAATTAAACTATTTACTAAACAATGCATTAATAAATACAGCTTTAACATCAGCCTTTTCTGTTTAGTGGTGTTGTGGAAGTACATTATAATGCAAACCGAGATCCCATTTCTGCCACATGCAGCTGCTAACACTGACACATGGCATCCCACCTGGGCAATTATCACAGTGAAATAAATGTTGGATCTTAAGGAAATAGTTATGCCCTGGCAGCTGCCTGTGACAAGCAAGGAAAGGGGTTGAAAAGGTCAAACAGTGCCTTAGATGATCAGAATAAAAATTCAGAAGGAAGCATATGTTTAGGAAATAAATGGATTTGCTTGTTTGCATTCAGTTCTCTCTGATTCTGTAGTATACACCATAAAACAGATTGATGAATGGCACAGGGAGACATGCAGGACATACAGACATTTAGCAGGTTTATGAGTGTGTAGGAGAGAGATATGATTTTTTTCATGTTTTGGAAAAATACTGGGTTTTAAAATTATTAAGTAGCCTCACCCAACCCATCCTAGATGGGCATTTGGAGTAGATAAAAGCCTAGAGATTATGTGTAAACCCACTCCTATTTCAGTATGACAGAGTTCACAATAAAACAAGAAAAGTGGGCCTTTATATTTGCAAAGAAAAATTCTGACATAAACTCACTCTATTTTAGTGTATGGAATTTCTTTCAATTGCTCCTCAGACAGGCCAGATGGATCCACAAGCTCCTTCCTAGAAAGGATTAGGCAAAGTAAAAAATGTAACAGTAGCTACCAACTGCAAAACCATTCTTATTTTTATTATATTAGGCTGAAAAGATTTACTGAAACAAGCTGTTGTCAGCCCTGAAGCTATCTTGACATCAAAATAGGAAACCTATTAAGAAATGTGTCTAACTTCACCATGATTACTTCAACTGCATGTCGCATCCTGTTCCACCTTCCTCTCACCTCCCTGCTAATCTGGTCTTTTGCTTCACAATATATATGAATGTTGTGTATACTGAACATGCTTCGGAATAGCTAACTATCTTCCTAACTGGTAGTTGTATAGCATATTGGGCCTTATCCTAAAAATGTCAGTATTACAAACAAGGACATTTTGGAAGCCACAGAGGAATAAATCTCTAAGATGCTGTATTCTTCTTTAATAATTCATCTACATACAATGGTCATCGGTATTTAATGCATTCAGTGATCTGCACTATCTTCTACAAATAGTAGGTCATTAACACCCGCATAGTTTACTGTGGCACATAACTAAATCAGAATGTAATGCTTTATAGCCACAGTGCAGAGCTATAACTACAGTGAGTAACTACATTACAGGCAAACCAAGCAGTCACTTGGACCTTACAAGGACCATACTTACTGAATATGTTTCCACAGTTCTTCTTTAGCTTGTACATCTGGGCTTCTCCTATAATTACCAATAAAGACAACAAAGGCAGAACTGTGAAAACCATCATCTTACATGTTGCTGTTCAAATAAATCTTAACAGTACAGACCCTGCAAAGAAATCACGGTAAATATAATCCACCAATGACTTCAATGTTAAGGTTTGTGGTATCAGGAAATGCATTAACTTAATTGCTTTATTTCAACTGAAAAGTCATTTCTTGAATGACAGGCTCTCAATCACAATTCATGTTCCACTAGCCTTCAGCAAGAGTATGCATAAAATATAAATGCCAGCAGAACTTTTCGAAACAGTTTAGTTCCCAGCTACTGCCACCCCGTATCCAGCTGAGGACAACGTGTTTTGGAACACTTTTGTAAAAGGCCCTCAGCAATGTCCCATGTCTCCTCTGGCCCTTTGTGGGCAGGAAGGGGGACAGTCCACACCAGGCTGACACACCAGTAACCCCGGCCATTCCCGGTGCGCAGCAGTGAAGAGGACCCATTGCTCAGCTGCGATCACAGTACAATCTCTCACTTTCTGGTCACTTCCAGGAAGGCTTTCTGCTCACTTCATTTACCTTTGTGATGTCCAGGACAAAAAAAAAAAAAAAAAGCAACAATGAACAAACCAAACCAGCAACCATTCATACTCACATGTACAAATATTTCATTCACAGGGAAAGTACTTGGCCAAAATTGTAACTTCCCCATTGCAGATATAGAGAGGTAGTAAAGCAAGCCTCAATGGCATGCCTCACATTTTCCACTGAATTACAGAAGATACTGTTTCCAAACTAGATCTCCTTTATTTTTACTTTTCTTATCCTATTTTATTGCAGGGTTAGTGCAAAACCACTGCTGTTGCTGAAGTTGCACCTATAATTCACCAAAACCCACGCAGAGTAATAGATTAAATAAGCATTTTACACAGTGGCAGGGACTACGTTTGCATGGAGAGATCAGATAATTCTTTATAATTCTTTTCACTGGGATTATATAAACTCAGATCCAACAGCTAGACTGTTCCACACCATCTGAGATGTGAGGGGATGCAACTTTTAGACAGATTCAGCATGTATAAATGCTCCCACTGAAGTCACAGTTTCTCAAAGATCAAGTCTTACATCATCAGATCATACAGCTTGCTTTTTTTTCCTTAAACAAAAGTGCCTATAATGTTCAAATATGCTTTTGGAGCGATATAATCCAAATTTAAATGAAGAAGAGGACAGCAGACTTCTGTGTTTTAGCATCTGTTAAATCGTCTCTCCCCTGCCCAGCAACAGAGCTGTATCAGAAATAATTCCAAACTGTTCTCTAGCACTAACAGTTTCACTCTTTTCTTAATTCACCATTACTGTATTTGGCTCATTTCCAGACTTCAGCCTAGGTACAACGTTCAGAGACATCTATATTGCAGTAAATGTTTGGGTTTTTTTTTTTTTTTAGATTTTACAGATGCAGAAGTACTGGGAAATATTAGTTTACTGCTTTATAAATACCACAGAGAGACAAAAGGGTGATAAACCACCTTACATTTGTTATTCCTTAGTGGGACTAATGTGAACTAATGCATAACCTTCTCAGGCTTTAAGGTGGCAATGGCTTTCCAGGCAGCATGACAGAGCTGCCGTAGATGATTCCCGTCTTTGATGGACTGCTCTGCGGTCCATTCCAAGTGCTCAGGTCCACGTGACAGCAACAGCTATAGCCACGAGTAGCTTGCACTCCCATTCTTCTCAGCATTCAGAGCTTTTTGTGGCTTTGTGTGTTTGTGTTTATTACAATGCATTTAATTTTCTCTGACTTTCACTTCTCCTATCTCTCCTTCTCCCTTCTTGTATTTACTGCTTCTCTCCTTGCATCTGTCCATGCTGGTTTTAACTCCCTGATGCAATAGCTTGGTATGCAGTGGCATTTAATAGCCCTTTTCACCCATCAGTTTTTAATTGATTTCTCCTTCCATGCAACTCCTGCTCACAAAATAGCAGCTGCAAACCTTGCATTCACCCTGGGGCTGGGAAGATAGGCATCCTCTTCTGAGGCTGCATAATCAGGCAGTGGGGAATGTGAAAGCTCCCTGAAAAACGGCAGCTTCTCCAGGGAGGCTTTGTAATGCTTACAAGCCTTAGTTTGCCTGAGGAAGCAAAGCCTCAGGGTCGCTCTCAAACCCAGGATCACCACAAAGCAGGGTATTGTGCACACGACTGATCCATCTCATCAGCTTATGGCTTTTACTTATTCATGGAAATACAACAGTTCAGGATGTGGCCTTAAGTCTTGCATATCACCAGACATAATGTGAAGCCAAACCTACATTAAGAAATATTAATTTGTGGGGCAGTGTAGAAAGAGAGTGGCTGAATAAAAAGTCATCTTTGTTTCTCCATTTTCTAGAACCTGCGCCTCCTGCTTTCTGCAGCCAACACCAGGCATTTAATTCTGCAATCTCTCCCATTCTCCCTCCTTCCACCCCTGCAAGTACACTAAAAGGAAGCCACTGCTGTGAACTATCAGGTTAACAGTATGGCATCCCATGAAAAAAAAAAAAAAGGTTAAACACAATGAATCCTCAGAGCAAGCTGCTTTTATGAATTCCTATCTTGACACTATTTATTTTCCATCTGTTTAAGAAGTTCTACCATACTGGAGTAACCTCACACAATTTATTCAAATTAACTCCCCACAAAAGAATATCCAGAAATATGATAAAGGATCTTAATAAAAGCATTTTCCTTCCAGAGGCCCAGTTCCTGCTTCCTTTGAAGGCAAAATGAAGAAAAGCTTACAAAAAGAAAGGTCTTGTTAAGGTGAAATGTAGGTATTGCATATACTGCATAGGACATTCATGTTTGTATAGCTCTTAACAGCCCATAACAAAGCAATACTTCTAATAAATCTTTAAAGCCAGATCACAATCCCTCTTTCACTTTGTTTTCATCTTTTTACTATGAATTGTTTTGGAATGCACAGTCTTGACATATAATGTATACTCAGATTGTCCTATTGCAGTATCTGAATCGATAGCTTCTGGACAATTTGTATGCTAATCAGATTCTCTAATGCACAAGAAACCTCATGGGAATTCTCAGTAAGTGATGAGTCCCCAGGGGGTTTTTTGTTTATTTTTATTTCATTTTCACAAGCTCGAACAACTCTACAGATTAATAAGGTCTACATTATTTTTTGTGTCTGCATCTGCACCCTTATTAATATTTCAGTTTGAGTCAGAAATGGTAAATTTAAATAGCCATGGAATTTTAATGGCCATTCTTCTTAATTAAAAAAAGCCCTTTGGCTACACAGATGTTTTACATGAACTCTTGAAAATAAACCCTGTAGAACTAGAATTGGGAGCTCTCTCTATTTGCTGATTCCTTTAGGAGACAGAAAGGTCAAATTCTTGTCAAATATTTTTATTCCTGAGACCAAGGAGACACCACCTCACCACCACCAATGATAAATATTACTCATTATCAAACAAATGAAATGCACTCTGCCAGGCACAGTAACAACTATTGCTGCCATTACTTTGTGCTACCAAAGTGAACCTCTCATTAAGCTGACTGCAATAAGGAACTTAATGTGAAAGACTTATCTGTACTACTAAAATGAAGGGTTTGTATCAATTGTTAAATGAGCAAATTGAAATGACCATATGACCAGATTTAAAACCAAAACCAACCATACCCTACACCCTAAGGAATCGTGTTTCCCTTCCCTCCGACCTGCATGCAATCATGTAATCAAACACCTGGGCCAAACTAAATTAAATAAATGCTCTTTTAACCTACTACAGGTGAGTGGTTAAATGCCTTTTACTAAACTCTTTTTAAAGCACTTTGAAAGGAATTCCTGTTTTACTTTTTTTAGTTCCTACTTGCATATATTAAGGATCTCTGCCATACTTGGGAGGTTTGGGGTTATTTCATTGTTTTGGTTTTGTGTTTTTTTAAACTGAAAAACTGAAGAGTGAGACAAAAAGGAGGAATATATTCATCGCTAACACAATAGGGAAAAGAAATGAGAACCCATCCAAAATCTTCAGAATTTCTTCATTTCTTTGCTTCCTCTAGGACTTTTCCTTGTTAAGGAAGATGCTACACATTTGCATTTTTTGCTAATAGTAGTTTAAATAAAATATAACTCAGAATGTCACTGTGCTGGAAAATAAGTCATTTCACAAGTTAAGTTAGCCACAAGAGGGAGCCCGTGCTGTCCAAGCAATGAAATTTACTTGGCCTATGGGAAAAAGAAAAGTAGGCTATAAATTTAATCTAACCATTATTCACTGAGTACATTTCCTAGTTTACAGCACTTTCTGTATATAGTAAAAAAATGTAAATCAAACTTAATCAGCTATGTTTTGTGGATTCCATACAAGTGAGCTTTAATATTCCTGATTTTTAGTAATATATCATTGTATAATTACACCTAATAACATTTGACTTTTGTGCAGCTGAAAGTGAACAAGTCTGTACAAAGCCAGTTAAAGTAGAAATTCCAACATTTGGAATTTTAATAGCAAATTCTATTTCTCATACAAGAATGAAAACTGTACAGTACAAAACTGGAGACAGAAATGAGTTCTAGCAATGCAGACAACTGAAAACAGAGCTCAAGAGGACTTTAATACTGGAAACTTCAATGAGGTTTATAGTTTCAATCAGTATGAATGAAATAATCATTTAAGGCATTACACAGTTTCTCTCGGTAAGTCTTAACATGAAAGGTAAATTTAAGAAAAGACATTAACGGGAATTACCTATGTAACCGTGTTACAGAGGTCACACATTACACCATCACCATGAGGGCTAGCAACTCATCCATGTTAGCCAGGCAATGAGGGTGGGGATACAGTTTCAAAGACAGCGCTCTCTTGCCTTCCCTCCCAGTGCCTCATAGTGCCTCCTGGCACTCTTCAACACCCCGTGCCCTGCCCTGCCCTGCCCTGCCCTGCCCTGCCTGCCCTGCCTGCCCTGCCTACCCCACACGCTGATGCTGGCGCTGCTTTGGCTGGTTGCTTGGATGGCAGATTAGGCTGGACACAAACATGATACAAAACAGTGTGTCTATACCCCAAAAACATGCCATTAGAAGAAAAATACAAATTAAAAGAAACCAGCTTTTTCATTTTAGTTTTTTCATTTTCATTTAAGTTTGAGAAAATTAATTTTAGAAGCTGACGACTTCACCATGTCAAAACCGGCTGTCAACAGGACTGGCACCACCTGGCAGCACAGCTCCATCATGGAAATCCTGACATCAGGATGCAATAAATCACTGGCTGCTGCTTGCCAATGGTAATTTGACACAGACGCATCAGTAGCTGGACTCATCTGGAACAACACTGCAGCCATTATATGATTAAACAAATGTGCACACATTTTATAAAAATGCCCGCACCTATCACACAAAATCTGAATGTTTTCACAGACTTGCTGCCCAGAAGAGGGGAACTGCTGTCATCATTACAGAACTAATGTTCAATGTGCCACAAAACCATCCAGGACTCCATCCAAGGTGTTGGAGAGAGTTCCTGACTAGCTCTTACTGCAGCCTTAATTTTCACATCAAAGAGGGCAAGGGTTACATACGATCGAGATCTGTGCCTGGATCGCCGGTAGTTTGGATCCGCCTGGTTTTTCTCCTTTTGTCGCCGAAGCACAGCTTCCCACTGAGGAGCCGAGTCAACCATGTCATTCTCTTGCCGTAATCTGCAAAAGTTATACCAGGAGTTTAGTTTGAGGTCTCTGATGCAGGATGCTCAGAGAAGCAATGTGGTATTTTTTTCCACACAAAAATCCACTTCTGCAATCATAGAAACATAGAATCACAGAAAGGTTTAGGTTGGAAGATACCTTAAAGACCATCTAGTTCCAACCCCCCTGCCACAGGCAGGGACACCCTCCACTAGACCACATTGCCCAAAGCCCCATCCAACCTGGCCTTGAACACTTCCAGGGATGGGGCCTCCACAGCTTCTCTGGGCAACCTGTTCCAGTGCCTCACCACCCTCACAGTAAAGAATTTCTTTCTAACATCTCATCTAAATCTACCCACCTTCAGCTTAAACCCATTACCCCTTGTCCTGTCACTACACTCCCTGATAAACAGTCCCTCTCCAGCTTTCCTGTAGGCCCATTTAGGTACTGGAAGGCTGCACACAATACTTGAACTTTTAATGTTACTAAATATTAATTAATGTTCCCAAACTACATTAAAATGTAAGAACCTGTATCAAAGAAAACTCACCGATTTATTATTTAGAAACAGCATAAACCAAAATGAAATGACCTGGGCCTTTAAACACAGGCTCACAAGTTGAATTCTTCTTCCCAGGCCAAACCAAATATTTAGAATTTTTTTCCTATTTACATATTCAAACCTACCTCATCTACAGCAAGTGTAAGCCCCACATCATGATACGGGGCTCTACTACTACAACTTTACTTTGTTGCAGCATGCACCTTCTTAGGAGCCAGGGAATATCCCCCAGGGATGCCCTTCATGAGTTTCTGCTTAGACAAAGCGATCCCTTCACCCTGACCTGCAACAAAGCCCAGGATGCAGGCCAGCTCTCCCTGGCTGCCCCAGACACATATAATCCCACCACTGCACCCCTTCTGCACTGTTCCGTGTGGCTTCAGCCCCTGTCTCTGCTTGTGTGCTTCTAAATGACATGATATGCCACCGTTTGGTTTTTTTTAAATCCATGAATCCATTATTGGAATGTAGTACAGATTAAACCAAATGTCAAAATCCTATAAATTCAGCACATGTGTTAGCAGGCTGAAGAAACTCTACGATGACAGGCCAACCGACATGCCAGCACTTGGCCCTTCAAAGTTCTACAGATGCTTCACAGTTTTGGGGTCGCAAATATGAGTGGTGTGATGAAATGCTAAGATGGAACAAATGCATGTGCTTTGTCACAGCAGTGAATTTAAAATTCAGTAGGGATTTAGAAACAACCCTGGGAAATACCACTCCAAGAGTGGGTTCTCTGATAGGACAGTATGACTGGCATACTGAGGAAACCAGAGGAGCTTAACAAAAAACAGGAAGACTGACAGGTAAAACAAACAAACAAACAAACCAACAGAGATAAAGGGATTATGCTGGAGACGTGACTGCCTAGGAAATGCAAAACATGCTATTGTTATTGCTCTTTACTACATATGTACCTTTCTCCTTGAGTTTTAAATTGTATCAGGCTAAACTGGCTATGCAGGCTGCTGCTTTTCCTTTAATCAAATCTTCTCTCACATGCACAATTAATTTTGAGCTGGATTCCCAGCTACTGTAAACGGCCACAACTCTACCAAATGGCACTGAGCATCTGGAGAAGACAGCAAGATCAGGTTTTGATTTCTAAGCAAGTCATTTTAAACCTGTAATCTGGTGACAGCGATTTACACAGACTTCTATCTAAGGATTTAGAAGAACTCACACAGCAGTAAGTAATAAAGTGTGATTTTCATCCCGAATAATCCAATTTGTGGAGACAGCAATCATCCCACATGGTATAAACACTACCAACTGCCTCGCACACATGGCAGTTGCACAAAAAGATGACACACGGCTGCCAGACCAGCGCGGGTGCTGTGGGTGGTGGGTCTGCCCGCTTGTCAGTGCCTCGTTCCACCTCTCCCAAACAACTCCTAACAGGTCAAGTAGACAGCTGTGCTCTGAGGGAGGCATTGAAATGCCTGCCATAAAATAACCAAGAGCTACTCATTCTGCTCAGGAAATCCACACAACGCAGCAGAGCACAAGGTCCATACACCAGCACAGAACACGTGAGATCCTGCACCTTGTTTGAAACCACACTTCCACAATGACTACAAATGACCTCTCATTAAGGGTATAAACACATCATTTCTGCTCCAGTCCATTCTACTAATGGAAACCCTTGGGCCTAACAGGGAATAAAACTGCAGTGGCAACAGAAAAGTCTTCTTCTACACAAATAAAAGCCTCTCTGCTTTAAAGGTAAAGAAGGACAAAATAAAAGAAGGAAAGATTTCAAGACTTTGGAGAACATAATAGCTTTCAACAATATATGGTTTCAAAGAAAACTTCAAACACTGTTCAGCATCACTTAAAGATGATTTTTTAAACAAAACATAGCAATAAAATAAGAAAGAAAAAATCCAAACTAAGCAGTAGCATTACGCTGCTCCTCAGTAGCATTAATATGAGATGGTCACAACAAAGAAATACTAGTGTGTTGGTGCTGGAACAAGTGCATTAGCAGACATGCCTCTGGTTATGGCACACTATTCCCATCATGCAGAGGTTTTAAGTCTTCCTTAGGTTCCTTCTTAAAATGTGCTTTACTGACTCTTTTGCCAAACAGCATAAATACATGAGTCCCTGTTTTTCTATGGTGTGGCCACAATCTTAGATGATGTTTATACTTTGACACCAAAGTGCAGGACTCTACTGCATTTTGGATGCTTGGGTTCAGTCATCTCCAAGAGTGACTTCAGCACACAGATGTCATACAGGGGTACCTGTAGGTATTTCCTCCTGCAGATACAGAAGATTGATGATGAAGAACAATGCTACAGCACAGCACTGCTCTTTGATAGGAACAGAGAAGAAAGCAACTCTTCTGCAAAATCTGGGACCATTGTAGGATGAGATTTATTTCCCTGAAGTTTTCTCCATTCTGTTATACTGCAATATATTTCCCTTGCACTACCTTTTACACAACCTGAAGAAAAAACATGAAACTAAAGCTTAGTGTCTGAAACTTGGAATACTACAGCTTTTGCTCCTTGTAAAAGGCCACTGGAAAGTTTCGATATTATTTATTAAAAGAGCATAATGTCCTAACTGTAGTCCAAAGAAAGCAGAAGTCTGAGTCAGGAATTGTGTATCATCTCACTCTTTTGAAATCGGCCTTGCTGGTATTGATTCTGTTCCTCCATCAGTCCTCTACACATGCTTCGGTTTTCATCACATGCCCACACTGTAATCCCATTCTACTTCAGCATTTCTTTTTCCTCCTAAATAAATTCAGTCTTATACATAAGTTCATTTTTTTTAATTTGAAAGAACTGATGTGGAAAAAATCATTTAGTTTCCAGATTTTTTTCTTTCAGTCTTCTCTGTCCCCTAGAACAACTTGTGCCACTTATCTCACTGAAAGATGTCTGTCTTACCTTCTTACATACTTATCCAATTTATTTATTTTCCATCTTTACTTTTTTTTTCCCCACATTCCTACTCTCATTTGGTCACATGCTCAGCCATCCTCTATCACTTATGCTTTCTTCTTTATATGCCCTTCTGCTAAACTCAATTATTATTTGCTTGTCATTGTTAATAACAATATTGACTTTTTTATATATCTACTGCTGCATGGCAAGCCCAGTCCTTAGCAATGCATTCATTGCCAGGTGCGTCATATTTCTATTCTGCCTCCTTTCTTCTACTTGTTGTAAAACACAGGTGTTCATCACTGTTATTTATTTCTTTAATTAGAGCAAACTACTGAAAATCTAAATATATAAAGTAGCATGGCAGCTATTAAAAAGCAGTGTCAGCACACTCAAAGTACTGTTATACTACAGCAGAACTCTACTAGATGGAGATATGAAGCAATAAAGCATTCATTTTGCAGCTGCAAAGAAAGGTACTATGCTCACATTTAACAATGTAAAGGATGACCAACGTAACACGATCTCTCCATAAAATACATTATTTAGATGCAATGATCAAACCATAACACTTTGGGGGCAAAATCTTTAGCTCTGCGACAACAGAGATGGCAACAACAACAACAAAACCAAAAAAGTAGAAAGAAATTTAACTCAAAATCTAAGTTTCTATTTTAAGATACTTTTGACAAAAAAGTGTTGCCCTTGTACTCCATTACAACTTTCCTTTCATTCTTTTCACTTTTTGCTCCCACAAGGGAACAAGTTGATTTATGTCTTATAGAAAAAAAAAATCCTCGTTACTGGCATGTGAAATAAATCCAGTTGAGATTAATAGCTATCACGATGACAAATTGGACATTGTTTGCAGGAAGACTTCATGGTAAAATGGAAAGTTGTAAGACTATCATCACTCATCTGTTGATCTAGAGATGTTTCTTCCCCATTGCGGGTGATATGATAGCAAGCTATGTTTATGCAATGATAAATTCTCTTAAAACAAGCAACTCTGAAGACTTGATTCTGAAATCTCATTCAAAATATGTGAGCAGATAGTTATCATTTAGGTACAATGTACAACAATGAGGGGCTTGTTGGGGATGTGAAGGCTGAAGGCAGCCTTGGCTGCAGTGGAATGAGACAGTGGAATTCAGGACCCTGAGAGGAGAGACAAGGGAGAAAAACAAGATCACAACCCTGGACTTCAGGAGAGAAGATTCTGGCCTCTGCAAAGACCTCTCTGAAAAAGTCCCATGGGATAAGGTCCCAGAGAGAAAGAGGCCCAAGAAAGCTGGTTAATATTCAAGGATCATCTCTTCCAAGCTTAAGAGCAGTCCATCCCAGTGAGTAGGAAGTCAGGCAAAGCCGCCAGGAGGTCTGCATGGATGAACAAGAAGCTCCTGGCAAAACTCAAACATGAAAGGTAGAAAAGAAAGCATGCAGAAGGTGGAAGCAGGGACATGTAACGAGAGAAATACAGAGATGTTACCTAAGCATGCAGGGATGAGGTTAAGAAAGCCAAAGCTCAAATGAAATTGAATCTGGCCAGGGATGTCAAAGGCAACCAGAAGGGCTTCTATAAGTAGACAGGTGACAAAGGAAGGATAGTGCCCACTGCTGAATGAGGCAGGGGGCCTGGTGACATACAACATGGAAATACTGAGGTATTGAATGCCTTCTTAATGCAGTCTTGAGTAGCAAGACTAGCCTTCAGGAAAGTCAGGCCTCAGAGAACAGCGAGAAAGTCTGGTGCAAGAAAGACATACACTTGGTGAAAGAGGATCTGGTCAGGGAATACTTAAGTAAACCGGGCATACAGAAGTCCATGGGCCCTGATGTGATACACCCATGAGTGCTGAAAGAGCTGGTTGATGCCGTTGCAAGGCCTCTCTCAATGATCTTTGAATGATCGTGGCAATTGACAGAAGTGCCCAAAGACTGGAGGAAAGCAAACGTCATCTCTTCAAAAGGGGCAAGAAGGAACACCTGGGGAACTCCTGGTTCAGCTTCACCTTGATCTCCAGAAAGGTGATAATGCTGCTAACCCTGGAAACCATTTCCAGGCATCTGAAGGACAAGAAAGTAACCAGGAGCAGTCAGCACGGATTCACCAAAGGGAAGTCATACTTTACCAACTTGAGAAAGTTCTACACTGACTGACTTCTGTGCTGGTAGATGAGGGGAGATCTGTGGATATTGTCTACCTGGACTTCAGGAAGGCTTTCGATGCTGTCTCCCACAAGATCGTTACAGAAAAACTGTTAAGTATGGCTTGGATGAGCAGACAGTCAGGTGCATTGAAAACTGGCTGAACAGCCTGATCCAGAGGATGGTGATGAGTGGCACAAAGTCTAGTTGGAGGCCAGTAACTAGTGGTTACCCCAGGGGTCAATACTGGCTCAAGTCCTGTTTGACATCTTCACTAATAATCTGGATGATGGGGCAGAGTGCACCCGCAGCAACTTTCCTGATGACACCAAACTGGGAAGAGGGGCTGATACACCAGAGGGTGGTGCTGCCATCCAGAGGCACCTGGACAGGCTGGAGACACGGGCTGACAGGAACCTCAGGCAGTTCAACAAGGGGAAGTGCAAAGTCCTGCCCCTGGGGAGGAACAGCCCCAGGCACCAGCACAGGCTGGGGGCCGCCCAGCTGCAAAGCAGCTTGGCAGAAAGAGACCTGGGGGACCTGGTAGACACCAAGCTGAACATGAGCCGACAATGTGCCATTGCAGCAAAGGTGGCCAACAGTATCCTGGGCTGCATTAAACAAAGTACTGCCAACAGGTCAGGGGAGGTGATCCTTTCCCTCTACTCAGCACTGATGACACTGCTCCTGGAGTACTGCATCCAGTGCTGGGCTTCCCAGTACAAGAAAGACGTGGATATACTGGAGAGAGTCCAGCAAAGGCCACCAAGATGATGAAGGGACTGGAGCATGTCTCACATGAGGAAAGGCAGAGAGAGCTGGGACTGTTCAGCCCGAACAAAAGAACGATCTGAGGTGGATCCCATCAATGTATACAAATCCCTGCAGGGAGGGTGCAAAGAGGACGTAGCCAGGCTCTGTTCAGTGGTGACCGGAGACAGGACCGGAGGCAATGGGCACACACTGAAACACAGGAGGTTCCCTCTGAACATCAAGAAATGCTTTTTTCCCTGTGAGGTTGACTGAGCACTGGCACAGGTTGCCCAGGGAGGTGGTAGAGTCTCCATCCTTGGAGACAATTCAACAGCCATCTGGGAATGGCCCTGGGCAACTGGCTCTTGAGCAGGGGGTTGGACCAGATGACCTCTAGAGGTCCCTACCAACTTCAACCATTCAGTCATTCTGTGATTCTAATCTGATAGATCTTCTAAGTATAGTCAAGTAGAAGACTATGCTCCAGTACACGTTGTCAACTAGTTTAATATATTTTTATCCACACAATACATTCTGACCACAGCATTTAAAAAAGCAAATACATTTCTTCTGTGACTGAAATATGCTCATCATAGGTTCTTCCTCAATTTATATGAGCATTCACATGATGGAGTGAAACCTCAAAGACTGACTGAGGTCAGGTAAAGTTTCTCCCTAACCTTTTTCCAGTGTTTTACCTTCACAAGTTCTCACTTGCATTTCTGTTTTTCTCTGATGATTTGTTTTCATCTGATAAATCGTTCACAGTGATACCTTCTAATGTGAACAATATATTCTACTCTTCTATGACCAGAAGCAGACTCTTTTGGGCAATGGGAGTATTCAGTCATTTTATTCCAATGAAACAATACAACTTTGTGTTTGCTTGTGCCAGGGGTCTGATTATTGTACTGGGAAATAAATTAGTATTAATCTATGCAACAGGTAAAACTTGAGTAACTGCAGTTGCAACCCTCATTATATTGTTCCATTTAACCCTTTTAGGGCTGGCTCACCACTGCTAATGGGAAAGCTATTCAGTGCCTATGCCCTTTCAGCTTATTATATTCCTGCTGTGGCTGCTAACAAAATGCAGAAATTCATCATGACTGGTTGTTTTCCTGCACCTGATAACAAGGAACAAGTCTCAGACCTCCAGCTCATTTAGTGCTGCGACATTAACATTTTTGATTTGTCTTACATTTCTGAAAATGTGAAAAACAATCCACACAAATTGATTTTTTCTTTTTAATTTTAAGCAGTTTTCCACGAGGTGAGAAAGGGTAGGTAAAGGCCCTTTTATTCTTCAGAAAATGATAAGCAGTACTTAATCCCTCTTACAATCCAATCTCTATATTGCAAGAAGCTCTTAAAAACATTCTTGTGGTCAGTCTCTAATTTCCTTCACTTGCTTGTGGAGCTCCCTGAACAAGAAGTTTCACTGGAGAAAAAACCTGGCAAGAGTCTTCTAATAGAAAGGGATACAAAATACCATTTACCTACTGATCTCTGAAACTACACTCAGCGTTTCATTCAAACTTCAGAGCTCACCTGGAAAACAAATCTTCCATGCACACTAGGTTATTGTTAGCCGAGTATCTCACAAGACTGTGCTCTGATTTTAGTAAACTCCAAAGAAATCTCATGGCTAGACTATGCTTTATACCAGCCCATTTGAATGTCACAATGATTTTTTTAGTATCTCTCTAACTGTTGCAAATCATGCTTTAAGTATTATTATACAGCATACTTCTGCAGCACTATCTAGCATATAACTACTTCCAAGAGCTTCAAAGTATCCGAAAATCATTTATCACTCATAGTACTGCATGTGAGACAACAGGATACTATGGCAGCTTGTGCAGACAGCTTATTAGAAAATTTGCTTAAACAACTCTTATTTTGTCCAGTGACAGTACTCTCATGCTCTGTTTACGCAACATGAAGAAATTCTATGTACTTTTTAAAAATACATTTTCATAAATAACTCTCAAATGCTGTTATCTCAAGTGCAACATAAAAGTTGCAGTTTTAAAGGAATTTTTTGCTACAATAAATCAGTTGTTATGCCAACTTTTTCTTATCAGTGACAAGAAAAATAAAAAATAAAACCCCAAAACTTGCTAGCATCACTTGATATAAATGGCTGTTGTCCTATTAAAAGCTGACACTGTACACATTTTGGGTTTAGGCTCACACTTTACATCTTATAAAATAAAAATATTCATACAATTAAATGCATGCATTTAAAAAAAACACTGACTTTCAGATCCATTAAAATATTTTTACTATTCTCCTCAAAAGCTTATTTTCTATCAAAATTCTGCACTTGAAATTTTTGAGGTATTGAAGTATATGCTGTGTATATCTTGTCAGCACCGTTACGCACTTTATTTGCACTAATATTGCAAGTCTTTCATAAATGTGCCCCGTATTTGATTTTGCAGTTCATTAATGAGTTCTTCCCAAGCAACAGGAGGGTATGCATTCATGGCATACACCTATAATGTATATTTGTTTTGGCAGTTATCTCTCTTCTTATTAAAAAAAGGACCTTAAGCGTCCTCAGGAGGACTGTATACATATAAAACATGTTAGATTCTTTCTTATTAGGTTTATCTGAGAAAAGTCCATTCTCTACTTGTTTGTGTTTCATGTCTCTATGTTTAAAATACATAATGGTCACCTGTTTCTCTTCTTCCGATGCTCTCTGTTGGAATTTTCTGATTCACTGCCACTGCTGGTGTTACAGCGAGACCGCGATCTGGAGAGGAGAAAAACATCATCTCAAGATGAATTTATCTACTAACATCTTGTAAGAAGTACTGAAGTTCTAAACAAGGAATCAAAAACACTGCAAAGACATAACTAGAAAAATGAGAATCAAAATACTCTAGAGGGCTTGTCTACACCTGAAAGTTGTATTGTCTTAACTGATTGAGAATAACTGCTTCGAAGATAGTGCACCCAGAATGCTGTCTCAGGTGAGTGCTATTTTTCTTTTGAATCACTGCATTGCATTTTTGTTTGGTTTTTTTGTTTTATTTTATCTCTCAGTGTTCTTTGTGCATACCCAACAGTGAAATGTTCTTTGAGGTGTGAAATGTTTTGTCTTTAAGCTGTATGCATTCTGGCTCTTTCACTGCATACTGTGAGACACCCAACAGAAATGACACAGTAATTCTGGTTTTGCAGGCAAAACAGAATGCTCGCCAGATCTGGCTTTTTCTCTTCACCTCCACTTCCACATGGCTTCTAGCAAGTTCATATCATTTTTCAGGTGTCAGGCAGTAAGGAAAAAACACCACTACAACTGTGATTCTGCTGATCTTTGTAAGTACAGAATGGCTGGAGGGCACAGATTGGCAGGTGTGTCTATCAGCAGAGATTTGGGATGACCTGATGCACAGCTACAAAGATGGTGCATCACATGAGGAAAAAGAAATAAAGCAGTTACTTCAGTATCACCTCTGACTGCAAAGCTTTGAATGGTAAAATTACATTTATGGCTCTGATTATTTATTCCTGAAAAAGACTGGTGGAATATGGTGATGCTGAACTTCAAGAAGAAAATGGGCATACACCTACCTACAGGCAAACTCCTCTCAATAGAGGAAAGTACTTGGCCGCTACTATCTAAGATCCTTAAATCCTTGATTGCCACCAATCAACATTTTGGAGCAGATAGACCAGCTGTCAGGGCTCCAGTCCTAGAAACCAGGACTCTGTTACTGTACCGCTGGGCTAGGTCCTAAAAAACAGCACTCATCAAAATTCGGTTTGGACCATTCTTTAGTGTAATGATGATCTGTGAATGCCTTGAAAGACACGTTTCTCTGTGGCCTGACAGCTTGATTGATTAATGGGGAAAGTTTACCAATATTAACATGAGCTGGCCTAGAAGGACTTAGGATATCCAGAGTTGGAACCAGTGACGGTTTTGCTGCAAAGGAAAATAGAACTACTGATGCTGCTGGCAGAGACACATACTTTCTTGTGCCTCCTGGCTTTTTGTTTGCTCTTTGATGAGCCATTTTCCTAAGGGATCCGATTTGTTAAACTATACCTCAAACAAGCTGAGGAGTGAAGGCAGTTCATTAGGTGTAGGTAACAAGTTAAGGGGAAGCATTTCATAACAAGGTTGGATGCTGTTGACAAGCACCTGCTCACAGTATGTTCTAACAGTTTAGGGAGAAGAGCCCAAACAGGGTAACAGAAGATGAGAGACTTCCTAGGGAACAGAACAGCTGCAGCATGGACCTCCCCTGCATGTCAGTCTTATCCGGCCAGGGACACACCGCTCTACCCTGTCTCAGAAACTAGGACACTGTTATAGATGTCGTTCTGACACAGGTGACAGTCTCATGAATGTGTCCATAATGACAGTGAATTACAGCTCATTTTCTCAAATTGCTGTATCATTAAATGCCTCAGAGTCTATGGAGTCTGGTGTCCCCCCTCTCCCATACTAGGAAATTACTAACTTAAATAGCTCCCATTCAAACAGAAATGTTTTAGAATAACAGGACAACTAAAGCCTAGGAAAACCAGTTCAACCCAGCTTGTCTGCAGGGAATAGACTTGGCAAAGTGAAATTTCCCCAGAGGAGAAGCAGAAACCTCTCCCCATCCCCAAAATTAAAGCTCATAATTTAAAGCCATTGAGATGCTCAGGATAGCCAGTTTCCCAGGTAAAAATACACATTTCTAGATGAAGCTGAAAATGAGGATAAGAAAGATGGATGTTACTACAGAAAAATGAAACCCCAAAGGAAGAAGGAAGATTAAAAGACAATGTCCAAAAGATAATGGCTCAAGCACATTTAGAGAGTTCAGAGCAATAAAAGCCCCAGAACTGCAGCAGACCTTACATGCCCAAAAGTATACCTTTTTTCCCCAAAAATCTTATCAGACGTTTAATAAATATTCCAGTAATCTTGAATCTTAACATTACTAGGTCATCCAAGCAACACTTTCAGACTTCCAGGTCATCAGAATGACTCTGTTCTTTTGCATTTCTCAGCACTTCAAGTATTTTCTTACTCTGATTTAAGCATAAGGTACCAAAAATCACACCATGGCAGGAGAGTGCAAGATAAAACATCCTATTTGCTCAAATTCAAGATAAGCCTTTCACTAGCTTTTGAGGAATGGAAATCTGATCCACCTTTTGGATACTGCACATCAAATTGCCTTGTGTTCCCTGTCAGGAAAGCACTTGCGAGGAGACAGAAGGGGTGCTGAGCAGTCAGCTGAGTGGCAGCTACTCATGCTGGCTGTCAGAATATTATCTTTCACTGAATATTAAACATCAGCTTTTACTGAACTGATTAAAATACCAAAAATGGAAACAAAGGTGGTTTCCTAAACCAGGTACAAGAACACATGCGATCATCCTGATCTCTGACGACTACAAAGCACCTTTCATCCTTTTTTCTCATGTTTTCTTCGTCATGCAATATATTTGATATTTTGCAGGTGGTGTATCTGTAAGGTCTGACACAAGGAGCAAGAAAGAAGGCATAGTCAGTTTGTCAAGAGACATGAAACAAATACAGTCCAGGAGGGGCCTTGGGGGTGGAGTGGGTTGCAGGATTTTGTATTTCAGAGAAACAGTTGACAGAGAAGGCTCATATTCTGGTGCAGTCCTTTTCTGATTAAAATGAGAGTAGCCAAATTGTGAGGAAGTGGAGGTGGTCTATTCCAATATACAATAACAAGCCTGTACATTTGTAAGGTAATACAGCAGAGACAGCCTTTGGGAAGCGGTCCCTTCCGATCACTGGGGTTTTCCACCTGAGGCACCTAGCTGAATCCTCTCAGTTTTGTATGCTGGACATGTACCACAGGACTATCACTGGCAGCTTGTAACAGTAACATCCTTAAAAAAAAAAAAAAATCTGTTATCTCATAATAGGTGCAAAGTATGCGAGCACTTTGCCTGACTTCCCGTGATTGTCCATCCCTGAGATGTTTGTATCTCTGCCAGAGCTCCCTTCCAGTGCTGCAGCAGTGAATCAGATCCTGGGATTGCTTCCTCTCCTTCGCAAGCTTCAAGAGACTCTAAATGCACCGCACTGTCTCCTTTTTCCAGCAGCCAGGAGCACAGGAGTGAGGAGAAGCACAGCACAGAGTAATGGCAGGCAGATGTGGCACTAGAGAACTCCAGATGCAAAAATCTGTCAAAAGCTGAAGTTGTTGAAGGGCACACCTGAATTCACACCAGTAGTTTATTTGGAAATGTGACAGCTAGTCAAGACTGCACAGGAAAAAAAAAAAAAGAAGCTTAAATTCAGCAAAAAATGTGCAAGACAGTGAGAAGTCACATATGCCTCTGCACCTACGTTTTGCAGGACAATTCATCTCAAATGATAGCACACTTGCTTTCAAAACAGATTAATTAAAGTGCACTGGAAGGCTGGAGAACTCAAAACAAAATCAGCAGATGCAAAATCCAAAAGCTAAATCTTCTGGAATTGACTTTCAAGTTGCAGACAAGCCTTCAGTAAATTTCCACAAACTGCTTCTAGCATGGTGTGGTAACAATGTGCAAGGCAGCTTGTAGGAATCTATACTGGGATGAGGTTATACTCAAGAGCATTTTAGCAAAAGTAAGATAGGAAAGAAAAAATTAAATGGGTGCAACACAATGTGCATTTTAAACATTCAAGAAGATGGGGGAAAAGGAAGGAAGGAAAGGAGGGGATGCAGGGAACTAAAATATGATCAGTACCTTCGCCATCATTTCATGGCTGCTATAGATTATATATTTACCTTCTCCTTTGCTTTAAATCTGAATCTTCTCCACTGTTTTGATTTTTCCTGTGACATTAAGGAAGTTTTAATGAAATACCATAGGGTTACTTAATACAAATACACAAAAACTCCCATCTTTAAAAAAAAACCAAACAAACTTCACAAAGGTGGGGTTTTTTCGGTATGATTTAAGGCAGAGAAAAAAGGGTATGTGCTTGTTTTAAACTTTTCAGGACACCTCTACATTAAGTTGCGAAGGCATGATCCCATTCAAGTTCTCATTGCAAACCCTTGACTTGCAAGGTTAAGTATGGTATGCTGGCCTTTAGAGTTTCCCACTGTTTCCAGCATGGCAAAGCCTGATGTTTTCCTCTTAATTCCAGTAAAGAGTACATAAACAAGACGGCTATTGTTATTAAACAGTTGAAAAAGGAAAGTGCATGAATAAAACCAAGATTCAGGAAGACATAATTAGGTTAGAATCTACCCACTATTGTCAGTCTTCACAGTCTCACATACGAGATAAGACTTTTAAAAACATTTTGTGCTGGCCCAAGAGAAAACTTGCTATTGGCATGACCACCTGTCCACCAAGCAGATCAACCAAATGCAAATCCTAGATGATAATCACTTTGCACCTCAAAAAATTTCCTACTGCATAGCACACAAACACTCTTATTTTCTTGGTACAAGACAGTTTTGCAGTGCACATCTCCATTCCGTTGTTTTTACAGAGCCCAACAAGTCCTTTTGACAAATAAGCTAGCAATGGATCAGAAAACCCATTCAGGAAACACATTGCTATTAACACTTACAAGGGCTCTATCCAACAGGGGAAATCAACATAACTCTACTGACTTAGCGCTACACTGATTTACTTTATCTCAGGCACAAGGTCATTAAGCGTACACCATGGGCGAGTTTCTTCACTCCTGTTCTAGACAGCTAATGGCAGATAAAAGGTCTGGAGCAGCTCAGAAACCTGACAAATATTAAATCTCCACATCTAACGACATTTCCTCGTAGATATAACTGCATCTTCAGAGATTCCTTTGCAAACCCTGGCCAAACAGGTAATCCCTTCAGAGATGTCAGAAGGAGATGTGCTCATAAGGCAGTCCTAGAAGACTGCAGTGAATATGGCACAGTAGCTATGCTTGTCTATACTTCACAGCAGATCACAGCACCAGGGTTCTTTAGCAATGGAAGCAGGTTCTCAGCAAGACAAATCATCCCAGGTAACATGTAGTCTCTCAAAATCGTATCACTTCAGAACTGTCCCTGTAATTCACATTTTAGACATACTCCAGGACGCACAGCACAGAATCTCCATCCATTGAATTTTACTTCTCTCAGTTACTCAATTCAGCAGGTAACCATTAAAAACACATTTAGTATCTCATAATTGTATTTTTGCTGGCATCCTCTCTAATGTAAAGTAATTCACACATGGGACTGTTGAAGACAGCTTTATGGCTCATTTGTTTAATCTTTATTGCACTTAAAGCAAAGCAATATCCTTAAAATACTACTCTGTAGTAGAAGCTCATTGTCAAGCAAGCAACATCCATCAATCCTTTCCTTCACAAGGGAAAAATGACTGCAGCATCTGAAAGGATCTTGCATGTGCCAATAATGCAATTTCTGTTATTTTAACATAATTTTCCTAGTAACCAGAACAGTGCACAAGTAAAAAGCCTGACCGAAGCTTCCTTTCCAAAAGCAGATCTGGTATTCTTGCTCAGGTGTTTTTTGACTAACAACTGACCCCTAGAGTACCCCTTTTCCCAGGACCAAGCTGTGTCTCCAAGAGCCTTTAGTGAACACAGAGCATGCAGGACTTCAAGCTTTCTACTGTAAGAAGCTAACAGTAATTAACGCCAGGGCTCTTACCTCCTCCGGACTGGCTGTCCAGACTCATTCTCACTGCCACCTGATGGGTTCCGTCGCCGAGAGTAAGGAAACTTTGGTGATTTATTGCGGTCGCTGGGAGAATTATACAGCCCACTAGGGTTAAAAAGGAAGAGCAAACAGTCAGCTTTAAAACTTCCAGGAGAGTTAGGCCAGTGAATTGAGATTCAGCCTACAAAAATGAGAAGGCTCACACACACACATATATACATATTCAGCTATACATGTATGTGTGTGCGTGCTATGTAAATGCAGACGGTACTGCTTTCCAGCAATAAATACTTTACACTGAACCTTGAAAATGTGAGAGAGACCTCTTAGCACTGCCAAGCCAAAAGCTCAAGGCTTACAAAATGTAGAACCAAGTATATACATATTCTTTTAGCATAGTAAAATTTCTGTGCTTTAATATGAGTTATCCAACCCACAGCTAGGCATTCAAATGCACCTCTATTCTTTATGTTTTCCATGGATATAAGTATGAAAGCAATGTTCCTGTCATGACATATGCCTTCATCACAGATCTAATGCTTGGGACCATAAAACAATTTTAGGTCCAGCTCTCTGCTGTTCATCCACGCAACCCTCTGCCAATGATGCGGAGGTGTTTCAAGCTTCACGTTATGTCTTAAGCCTGAGTGGGACCCAATGGGTTGGGTTGTTACAGAATTAGATGTAGACTGTCAAATGCCTGTAGCGATTGTCCTGTGATACCTTCCTACAGAAGTGTAAGGATCTCTTCCACAGTGTAACAGACCCTGAGATGCAGTACATATCACTGAGTTGGTCTATTGATGTTCCACAACTTCTTGGAGGAAGGATGCTAAACTTAACCTCACGTCTTTATCTAACATTACTTAGCCCTTTTCACAACAGCTATGTGGTAAATATGACATTCCAGTTCAGGTATTTCTTTCTGCTTTCCTAAAACCCTCTGGCCTTCAAATTGGATACATTCTTCTTCACCTGCTTCTGCAGACTGCTGATTACAGCACTGGTCTGCATCATTGAAAAGCTGCCACAGTTCATCTCAGTAAGAATTATTATTAGAAGCTGTGAAAAATTCTGTGCAGCACACCCTCTGCTTATGTGTAGTCCTTTAGAATAGATGGACTTGCAAAAACTCAATCCTACCATTCTTTGGCTCCTGGGGGATCAAACTTCCTGCTATCCAGAAAGGAATTTTAACATCGGAGCCATAATGTGACAAGCTGACACCATTTCTTTTTTAAAAATCATAAATAAACATCTATCCTAGCCAGAGAGTATTTGCACACTGCCTTGTCCTTACTCTGAAAACTCTTGATGTTTACAGAAGGAGCACACAGGGTAAAACATCATGGTGTCCCAAAAGACACACCATGTATAGATCTGAATCATCACATAAAAGCAGGACCGTACTGGATTACACTTAATATGCCATCTGGTTCAATGGCCTGTTTCCAACAGTGGCTGTAAGCAACCACCTACAGGAGGCAAGATGTTGAGCATGTGTGACAGTGCTCCCCAGTGCTCTCTCAGTCCCCCACTATTCCCAGTCCAGGGGACTTACTGAGCCATCTGCTATACCTTTGTCTTCAGAAGCCCTTGGGAATTTTTCTTCCATGACTCACCCAGCTTCTCCCAGCAATCCACCAACTTCCAGCATCCCTTGTAAAGGAGGACCAGAGGTCTCCTACTCACAACGAGTCACTACTCATTGCCTTTCTCAGCACTTTTAAACCATCTTCAATAGCTTCATCTGAAGATCCCAAGTTCTTCCAGTGGCAAAATACAATCCTGATCTCTTTCTCCTTTCTCTGTACTACTCATGATATTCTAGAACACATCTCCTGAAATGATCTCTTTCCCAGACTGAAGAAAGTCTTGCATGGCCTATTCCGCTGCTCCTTCTACAGATTTCCTGCAGAGCCATTTACACCTTTGATTACCCTTGCTGCCCCTCTCAAAGCCTTTTCCTTTTCCTGAGATAAGGACATCAGAACTGCACTCACAATTCATGGACCAAATATGTGATCCACAAATTTATGTAATGGCATAATGCTGTTCTCTTGCTTTCCTAATAATTGCTAATTGTTTTTCTGTCTGCTACACAGCTGACGCTTTCATGAAGTTACCCATCATAACTCCCCAGCGCCTCATTTTACTCAGAACTCTAAGGTTATTTTTTTGCCCCATGTGTCTCTCTATATACTTACTGACTCAACGTCATCCACCATCTAACAACTCATCACTCATACTTAGGGGTCTTTCTGCCACTCTTCACAGACAACTTTCACTATCCTAAACAATTCTGTCCCATCACCAAACCTTACCACCCCTTTTCCAGGTCTTTGACAAATACACTCAATAGCGGAGGTCTATGAACAGATCTCTGTGGAAAGCCACTGGTGACTCTCATCCACTGACCACTTTCTCCTACACCTACGTTCCTAATATTTAACTGATTATTTATCCATTACAGAGCCTATCTTCTTATATGCAACATAGATTTATTGTGACCCTGTTAATACATTAATATATTATATCAATATCCTTCAACCTATTACCATTGCATGATATTTACCATTGCACAATACCTAAGACATCATGCCTCGCCTTACCTCTGTGGGCCATTTTCCTCCCACGGTGCGCTTGTTTTACTTCTTTGGGTTTCTGGACTGTTTTCACTTTTCATCTTTTTAAAGCTAAATAAAAGTACAGATATTTTTTTTTTAAACCCATAGTGTACAGATCAAGTATTCTCTCCCCTGTCTTAAAAATTAATCTTAAAGGCATACAGTCATTACAGAGTCCCATCCTGGCATATAGCCGTTTGCCTGCTATGTGAAAGAGGCAAACAGCTGCTATGTTGAAGAATCTCTGCTAGAAAGACAGATTAGGAAAAAAAAAAAGACCTGAAAATCAGCTCTACAAGCTCATAATTATGGCTGCACTGAGTCAGAAAAAAAGGTCAATCTTGTCTCAGAATAAACAAGAACAGATGCTTAGGCAAAAAGGCTAACAATAGGGCAAATATACACTATGGTCTCACAGTCTTCCACAATATGCATTTAACAGATTAGCAAACCAGAGGCTTTATCTGCTTTTTATTCTACATAGCTCTTGATGGAACTTTCTTCCATGGATTTACTTAAACAAGTCAAACATATATGAGTTTTTAGCATAAATAGTGCCTGGTGGCAGCATGCTCCAGTATTTAACTATGGCATAAACAAATACTTCATTTTGTTTCAAAACTTCCACCTGGTTCAAAACTTCTATCCTGTGTTCCTCGCTAGTTCTGTGCTTATAGAAAGAAAAAAAGCCCTATGAATGATGGTTCCCTAATCACAAACTCCACCTTGTAATTTTTTTTTTAATACATTTTTAACAACTGTCTCATCTCTTTTCCAAGTGAAAGAATTACAGACTATTTAATCTCTCCCAGTATAGGAATCACCATGTAGCTCTGATTATCCTTATCATATTTCTCTACCATTTTTCCAGGTCTACAGTACCTTCTTCAAGATGGGAGCAACAAAGGCAGAACTGACAACTATTCAAAACATGACAGACCACAGATTCATAGAGTAGCATATTCTTCTCATTCCTTCCCCAGTAACTCCTTATGTTTTCTTTTTGCTAGACACTGAGCATAGATCTGACAATATGAAAGAGCTGTCTTCACCGACTGCTGCAAGGTAAAGTAACAAAATAGTCAAGACAGTCCCCAGGCTCAAGAGATGTATCAGTGTTTGTATCCAGTCTCCCATCCTACCTACAGGAGACGGCGGGCGGGGGGGGGGGGTTGGGAAATACAGCAGGATGCTCCAATTCTTCCGTTATTCCTACCATTCTCAGTGTCAGGTTTTACAGCTTCTGACCCATTAATGCACCCAGGTAGCCTGATCACTGTCACTCCAAGTGCTGGACGGTGGCTTCGAGATGAAGCATGCTTTTGCACCCATATTCTTGCCAATGGCTAGTCATTGTTTTTCCTGCATCATCATGTCTAGAGCTCACTTTCTACATGAACAAGCAGTTCACCTGATACAGAACTAAATAGCCACATTGATTTTCACTAAGCTCTTCAAGAAGTATTACTGACAGCAACCCACTACAAGCATTAATACAACATATCTTTTCAAAGTGCAATTTAAGCAGGGGGCGGGGGGGGGGGGGGGAAGCTTTGCAGATGCTTACAGAGAAGAGGATATAAGCCAGAGCTCTTTGCCCAGAGTAGGAGGGGACAGACACAGCTTTATGAAGGAATTGTGGCTACTTAACTCACTAATCCACTTTTAACCTCAGCCTTTGGTTACTACAGGTCACTGAGTTAATCATTTAATTCTCACATAGTGAACAAAATGCAAAGCTACAGTAAGTCAGCAAGAAAAGAAATCAAATTACATTTTTATCAGGTAAACAATTTTCTTAATACTGCACCCATTAATTATTGACTCATATGTGCATACAATCTATTCCCAGGCTTAAAAATATGTGCTTACTAAGACTAAGCAAGTAACTCAGGTAAATATGTTTCAGTCCTGTACTGCAAAAAGCAATTGGTTTTGCACAGCATAAACTACTGAACAATACCTGGATTGAAGTTGGGCTTAAAGAAATTTGAATAGTGTTCTCAAATCTTGAAAAAGAGAGAGAGAGAAATTATCCTGGGAGGTGAATTCACTGCATTAGATTCCTAAGTCATTATTCATTCAGAGCAGACACACACTTTACAGCTAGAGAGCTAGAGCATGGCAGCTCTTCAGATACTAGTATTATCTCCAGGAATGCAGTTGTAAAAGGGACTGAATTCATTCAAAGTATTTGAAAAGGTTAGGACCTGAATTTCACAGGACATTGCTATTATTGAGGTTTTTTACAGTTTACCTTCAATTAATAACACTTATGCAGAAGTGACCAACTATGTATCTCAACAGTGAATGAGATGTTAAACTATGGAAACTCAGCTTGTAAGAGCTGCTGGAAGATGTTTTGTAAGCATAACTAACAGTTAATGTGAGAATTACACAGGATGGAGTAAACTACCAAACTGTAAATGCTTCACAAATTATGTGTGCTGTCTGTCATGCATACGAAGCCTGGCAGACCTGAAAGGTGTTTTACATGTGCAGACAGAGAGACAGAGAAAAACAAATCAATTTCTATATACGTCTGGATTTTCTGCTCAATGGCCTACCTTCAGCATGACTAAGTGGAAAAGTCATAAACTGTCTTTTAACCCATTATTTTTTAAGGGCTAGAATACTGGATTTAATTTCCCTCAAATTGAGGAAGCAATTACACTCAGCTCTCTTTTTTGGGGGCAACTGTTCTAAATATTAGGCAATAGAAAACACTATCCACCAAGTATTTGCAGTAAATCTTTTAGACCCTTCTTCAGAGATCAGTCCAGATACCCAGTATATGAAGCCAACAGCTTCAATGGAGAGATAAAGTCAGAGTTGCTCAGCTCAAAAAAACTTGTCAGTGTTACTGGGCATGCAGAGACAGACATTCAGGCAACTAAGCAAAAAAGTTAGGTGCTGAGTTTTTGACTCATTGTTTTGTCAGTTCACTCTTTTTTGATTCAGGCACCCAAATTCCACCTAAAATTAAGGGTGGAGATATAAATCCCTTTCTGAAACTGAGCCTCACCTCTTTCTCTCAAATATGCCTAATAATCAGAGATGCACACTTCAGAACTGATAATTAAATGCAGCAGACCATGCAAGTCCAGAGAAGCCCTGGCACTTCACTACTCTTAAGGATCAGGCACAAACACTCATGAATTTTCATCTGGATTTACCAGTGTAACGGGTAATGGACTGCAAGATTAACAGCCCTGCTGGAACAGAGGACATGTGCAGTTCTTCCCTGCCCACATATGCCAAGCAGAGCTTGCCCTGTGCAAAGGCAAAAGACCCATGCCCTCAGGGCCCTTCCAGCCAGCCCACAGCTCCCAGGGGAGAGACGTATAAGACTTCACAGGGCTATCCTGACCAGTGCCCCTTGGGTCATTCCCTGTTCTTTTCATATTTAAAAATATGGGTTTGCCTTCCCATTAACTTGTTCTGATTCGTGGGTTTCCAAACACTTTGTCACCTGGAACCCCTGTTCCAGGTTCATCAGAAGATCAGGGTTTGTTAAAATGAATTACTGGGCAACACTCTGTGACTTTTGTCAGCAAAATACCAGACAGCTGTAAACTTAAGGGCAGGATAAACTGATACTAATGATTACAAAATGTGTTCCTCTATCCAATGCAATACACAATATCTTAAAAGCTGGAAGGGACCTGCTGGTCTACGTACCTTTTCACAGGGGAAGGTGCAATAATTTTGGTAGTTCCTTCATTTTCCCCATTTGTTGTAATCTGGCTCATGTTCTTAGAACCTAAAAAAAAAACCAAAAAAAACCAAACCACAAACAGAACAATCCTGTAGCATATACACTTGCACACCTATTCAGCATAATCATCTACTGAACACAGTGCAGCATGAGAGATAAAATGATACACAAGACATCTGGTGCATGCTCTGCTTGCTAAGGGTATATAAGGATGACACGTTTTGTGTCTTATCCTTATTTCTAGTTATACGACATCACAAGAAAGTTTAATGTGGCGGGGGCATTCATTACTCTTCCACGAGACAGAGGAGTTTGAAGCTGTTCTTCTCAAAGGGATACTTTGCCAATGCCACAAGAAGGGAGTTTCCTGCTCAATCACCAATGAGAAGAAAGGTGTGAGGAGAATGCAAACTATGAAAAAGCTTGGGAATCTCCAATGTAATAACTATGGTTTCTAAAACAATAGTTAGATTAGATGGTAAAGGAAGATGAATATGTTTGGGCTAAGAAACTGTTTCAAATTGATGTAGCAACACAGTGCAAAACAACAGTAATATACCATAAGTTATGATCAGGAAAATAACTGTAAATCAATGGATTAGAAAACTCATAATGTAACTAGAGAGAGATAATAGAATAATACTCCGACAGTGACCGTTAAGGATCAGTGTCCTAGGTTCGGCTGGGGCTAAACCATGACAATCAGTTTCAATGAGTCAGAAACTTTTGGCTGATATCTGAAAGTTACCTGCCTAGTTTCCAATTTTATGCCAAATACTCTTTCCATTTTGATCCTGCACTTTTTGCACTGTTGGCACGTAAGTCCCCACCTGAGCCATGGAAGGGAACCTGAAGAAGCAGGAGGAACATGCACTTTCCGCTTTGAGTCCCTATATAACATGCTTCAAAGAAACAGATTTGTACATTCATGATTTAGGAGCACTGAGGGCCAAGTGAATCTGCGTATTTCATACTAGGATAGTGTCAAAGTGGCATAAGACTATGCTCTACAGATGTATACAGCTCAATATCATGAACAAGAACTGTTCTGTTCAGCTTGGTATGTAGTACTATATTAATCATCATTACAGGTTTGTTCCTACTGGTGCTATAATTCTAGTTTCCATGCTGTGTTATTAATATTAATCTGTAATTCTTCTTCAGTTCACACATTCTCTTTCCATCTAACTGGCAATTTCAGACATTTCTGAAAAAACTATTACCACCTCCAGAAACAGATATTAAGTAAAATAACAAAGCAACATCACTGATGATGTACATCAACTCTGGACAGGATTCTGAGCCTGTTCACTGAAGATAATGAAACAGATTGACTGAAGCCTATAAGACTCCTAACAAGGAAATACTATGTCTTGTGGGCACAAGCAACAGCATCACAGCATTGCTAAAATAGTCGTACAAACTCAAAGCCTTTTTGTTTGGCTAAAACTAAAATGTAATGTCTTAAATTAAGCTGTGGCGAGATTTGCATTACATACTTTCTCCACAATCTCAGGGAAAGAATTTCTCCACAATCTTCCTCGACTTTCCATGCCAACTCTTTGACATATAAAGTCTCTGGAATCTCCTCACCTTCAACACAAATACTTGAGATAGAATCATAGAATCACAGAATGGCTTGGGTTAGAAGGGACCTCAAAGATCATCTAGTTCCAACCCCCCTGCCATAGGATAACAAGATACCCTAAGGCACCTTGTCTGGCCATCAATTGACGTTCCTACAGGTTAAATCTGCTAGTCTTCTGCAGATGTGTCATATGCTGCAGAGGGTCTCAAGTGGCCTTAGTCGCCTTTGCTTAAGCAATTCAGCCAAGCCCTTTACATGTTTGACTTTACCACTTTTAATGATGTAGTTTACTCCTTTCCCTAATTAGTTTTTCAGACTAATGCCTGACAGGGGAAGGGAGCAGCCTGGGCACTGTCTTGTACAATATTTGCTCCTTCAAGGCACTTATTGTTTATGCAGGCATAAGCACTAGGAAGAATTTGGAATATTCTGAAGAAAGAAATGCAGAATGGGCACAGATTCACAGACAGAAAGGAAAGTTTTGGCATTCTGAATGAATCCTCTATTTTATACAATAAGAGACAACCAACTCTCCAGACACTCTGAAGAACTGCGTGTCTGTCCATACAGTTAGTTTCTGTTTTCAAGAATGAAGCAATAGCTCCACTGCCACTATGACCTGCTTAGTAAAAAGACATAATTACTGAATGAAAGACTTTCTTGAATTAATGTGGATGAGAAAACAATCAGAAAAAGAATCACCAATCTTCACTGAGGCCATAAAAGATGCTACATAAATTGTTCCTTTGACCTTTAAACCGAGAAGGATGCCTACAGTCAAAAATCACTAATAAATAAAAATGACAGTACGTAAGAACAGGAAGCAGAAATTTCCCACCTTTAAGGAAGGTACTGGTAGTGAAATGAAAATGGAGTAAGTCAAAGTATTAAACTACAAGGATATCTCAGGGTTTCTGACCATATTTTTTTGCATGCAGATACATTTAGCTTGCCTTTCCTAGGCCATCAAATACCTAAGATAAAATAACCCACTATAATAGTTTGGCACACAGAAGTATTGAAATCAGAAAAGATAAGACTTTTTCAAACAATGGAAATAATTTCAGCACTTTGCATATTACTGTGTAAGCGAGGTAGCTTCCCATTTAGCCCCTCAGTGCTCACAACTTGATGGAGCAACAAGAACTCATGCTCTAAAACATATCATAGCTATGAAACAACTGCCAGAAAAAAAGCCAAGGGTCAAGTGCTACAAAGGTAATAGCCACCTCCAGAACCGATCTTTCGCTATGTTTGGCAATAGCCATACCATTCTGCTGACACTCAGTCATCTCTGGGTGTCAGGCAATAGGGGGTTATGTGATGCAGAGTAAGTCCACCCGAATGCAGAAAGTTTGTGATGCCTTTACAACTCCTTCAGCACCCTGCATGAAGGCTGCTGCTGCAGAGCCTACATGGGGCACCTCAGATTTTGGAGCAGCCAGTAGTAGTAAATCCTTAAAAAAGCAGCAGCTCCTTCCCACTGTTCAGTACCTTGGTTGCCACTCTGCTATTTTAACAAGCACTTCATTGAGGGAAAACAAAAGAAAAGACAACAAACCAGTGACTATCACACAGAGGCAGAATCCACCCAGAAATATAAAATAGGTTTCTACTGAGACAAGACTTCATATTAGCCACATTTGACTCCACCACTACCTACAACAAAGACTTTTGCTTTGCTTTTTTAAAAAAACACACTCTTGCTGTACATTTTTTTTTGTACAAATAACTAGCTTAATTAGGAGCTTTCTGTCCACACTAACAAAAACTGTAATAATTGTCTTTAAGTATATTCCACCTCCTGTTTGTTTTACTAACTACAGTTCTGTTCTACCAGCATACACCTCTGTATGATACAGTATTCCTAATATAAAAGAATTGGCTCCAGAAAAACTGCCCAAACACTAACCCCATTGGAGTAACTTATCTATACCACTGTTTCTTACATGGCAAGGTAATAGCCCTCTCAAAAATGCCTTAGATAACCAGAAATCTCGAATATCTCACTTGTAGCAGGTTTTCCTGGTTGTTTGCCTTTTGTCAGATAAATTACTGTCAGCATTCACTGCACTGAACATTTCCAATAAGGTGAATGCACAGACTTGCACTCCCTTTTACAACCATCTTGATGCTGATTTGTACATTCAATTTAAATAGACTATTACATTTTTAAAAACTCAAGATGTCCAAATCCTCAGGAGCCTGGCAAGCTAATTAGTTTGTCGTGCCTGTTTCTTATCAACTAAAGGCATTTCACTGACGTTATCTGAAAGCAGTGTTTATATTTAAATCTATTAATGAGAGCAGAAAATAGTGTGATCAAAAGGAAAACATGCAGTAAGAGCTCATGCTTTGCACTAAGAACCTATAAAAATGAATGGACTTGCATATGTCCACACTAGTGTAGCCTACTCTGTGATAATGATTATTTTCCAAACTAGTTACCAAACCTGTAGCCTCAAGGATTTGTGCATCTCACACCACATGCATGAAATGAAGTAGTCACATCCATCCTTTTACAAAACCAAAGAAACTTTAAAGTGCAAAGCCTAAAGTAAATAAATGAGTAAATAGATAAAATTACCCCAAGATTCATTTTCTAAAATTTAACTTTCAAACCCAATCTCACAACTTTCTGGGAAAAGATTTGTGACTTTGTGCCAAACAGTTCCAGCTACCATAATACCCACTCCTGATTCTTCAACTGGCTTTTAAATTAGAATGGCAAGATTTACTTTACACTAGTTTATACAACTACCCAGTGCGCAAGGCAGGGACAAATCAAGTCCTCAGCTACCAAACAACAACAAACCCTACTCAATGTGTTTTCCAGCGCTGAATAAACTCAGACTCACAGCAACAGGTCTGGTCACATCGATGTTTGTCCAGAGAGGACGTTCCCAAGGAGCTTCTCGCATGTACCATTCAGCCAAAGGAACAATAAACACTTTCACCCTATGCACTGTTGCAAAAGCTGAACATTATCAGTCTTGCCTTAAGAGAGTAAGACAGAATAATGAGAGATCCTGTTCCATGTTTGAGGTTATGATTTGCAACCAGAACAAAATGCAACTGTAACTATCTCTCAGCTGAAATGAAATGGGGACAATAAGCAAACAAAACAAGCTACACAAATAAGAGCATCAGAGAGGCTGAGATAGACTGGTGCAGCCAAGCTCTGCCCTCCCTGAGACAGAAACAGGGACAACTAACAGACCAAAACCAAGGTGAAGGGGACCCTGTATCCTCCCCTTGCCAGGCAGAAGGCAGCAGCCTCAAACACAGGAGTGAATGGAAACAAGTCCACGCCCAGCGTGGTAGGCAAACCTTCTCCTCCTCGCCAACCTTGCCTTCCCACGTACCCCTGTGTCACAGGTACGAGGCTCTGGCTGTGGAAGGCCACTTGAGCTAGGATATGGATGACAGTCAAGCTACTCCAGAGGTAGCACCTAGGCCCAAAAGCCCCATGCCTCATGTTGTGACCAGCCCCACAAAGAAAAAAAGGCGGGTTCTAGTTGTAGGGAACTCCCTTCTGAAGGGTACAGAGGGCCCGATATGCAGGGCAGACCCTCCTCTCAGAGGCTCTGCTGCCTCCCCGGGGCCCGTGTCAAGGACATCACTAGGAAACTCCCCAGCCTGGTACAGCCCTCTGACTATTACCCACTGCTGCTCCTCCATGTGGGTGGGGATGAAGCAGAGACACATACCATGAAAGCGATCAAAAGGGACTTCAGGCTCTTAGGGCAGTCACTGAAGGATTTGGGAGCACAGGTAATATTCTCCTCCCTCCTTCCAGCTGAGGGCAGCAACGTTGGGAGGAATAGGCGGACACAGTCCATAAATGCATGGCTCCGTGGCTGGTGTCAACACCACAACTTTGGGTTCTCTGACAATGGGACGGCCTACACGGCACCAGGCCTGATGAACCCTGATGGGATTCATCTCTCTCAAAGGGGGAAGAGGATCTTTGCCCAGGAACTAGTGGGGTTCATCGACAGAGCTTTAAACTAGGTTCGAAGGGGGAGGGGGATAACATCAGGCTTGCCAGCGACATGTGGGACGATGTGCCCAGGTTGGATGGACCAGGTGCTGGGGAGGGCCCTCAGGCTATTACTGAGACACGTGCTGGACACACTGCAGCATGCTAGAAGCCTAGAGGAGATAAGCCAGGGGCTGCAGACACAATGGGAACCAACGGGGAAACTCTGGGAGAATACATCAAAAGAATTCCATCCACCCCAACCAGTAAGTCAGCTTCATCGGGCGCACAACTGAAATGCCTCTACGTGAACGCATGGAGCATGGGGAATAAACAAGAGGAGCTGGAGACGTGTGTACACCTGCAAGGCTATGACCTTACTGGCGTTACAGAGACATGGTGGGATAGCTCCTATGACTGGAGTGTTGGGATGGAAGGATACAGGCTCTTCAGGAAGGACAGGCAGGGCAGATGAGGAGAGGGCGTTGCCCTCTACATCAATGATCAGCTGGAGTGCATGGAGCTCCACCTGGGAATGGACAAGGAGCCAACTGAGAGCCTATGGGTCAGGATTAAAGGGAGCACTGGAGCAGGGGACATCATAGCGGGGGTCTGCTACAGGCCACCTGACCAGGGGGACCAAGCAGATGAAGCCCTCTGTAGGCAGATAGGAGCAGCCTCACATTCACAAGCCCTGGTCCATATGGGGGACTTCAATGACCCCGACATCTGTTGGAGGGACAATGCAGCACAACACAAGCAATCCAGGAAGTTCCTGGAATGTGTTGATGATAAATTCCTTCTCCAAGTGATACAGGAGCCAACAAGGAGAGGTGCCATGCTGGACCTTCTTCTCACCAACAAGGAGGGGCTGGTAGGGGATGTGAAGCTCAAGGGCAGCCTTGGCTGTAGTGACCACAACATGGTGGAGTTCAAGATCCTCAGGCCAGCGAGGAGGCCACACAGCAAGCTCACTACCCTGGACTTCAGCAGAGCAGACTTTGGCCTCTTCAGGGATCTGCTTGGTAGAATACCATGGGACAAAGCCCTGGAAGGAAGAGGGGCCCAAGACAGCTGGCTAATATGCAAGGGTCACCTCCTCCAAGGTTGGGAGTGACGCATCCCAACAAAGAGGAAGTCAGGCAAAAATGCCAGGAGGCCTGCGTGGATGAACAAGGAGCTCCTGGGCAAAGTCAAACAAAAAAAGGAAGCCTACAGAGGGTGGAAGCAAGGGCAGGTAGCCTGGGAGGAATACAGAGAAATTGTCCAAGCAGCCATGGATCAGGTTAGGAAAGCTAAATCCCTGATAGAATTAAATCTGGCCAGGGATGTTAAGGACAACAAGAAAAGCTTCTATAGGTATGTCAGTGATAAAAGGAAGACGAGGGAAAATGTTGGCCCTCTCTGTAAGGAAACAGGTGACCTGGTTACCCAGGATATGGAGAAGGCTGAGTTACTCAACAACTGTTTTGCCTCAGTCTTCACTGGCAAGTGCTCAAGCCACACTGCCCAGGTCACAGAAGGCAAAGGCAGGGACTGGCAGAATGCCCACCATAGGAGAAGATCAGATTTTAGAATATCTAAGGAACCTGAAGGTGCGCAAGTCCATGGGACCTGATGAGTTGTATCCACGGGTCTTGAGGGAACCGGCAGATGAAGTGGCCAGGCCACTTGCCATCATATTTGAGAAGTCCTGGCAGTCCAGTGAAGTTCCCACTGATTGGAAAAGGGGAAACATAACCCCCATTTTTAAGAAGGGAAAAAAGGAAGACCCAGGGAACCACAGGCCGGTCAGTCTCACCTCCAGGCCTGGCAAGATTATGGAGCAGACTCTCCTGGAGACTACGCTCAGGCACATGGAAAATAAGGAGGTAACTGGTGACAGCCAACATGGCTTCACTAATGGCAAATTGTGCCTGACAAATTTGGTGGCCTTCTATGATGGCGTTACAGCATTGATAGACAAGGGAAGAGCAACTGACATCATCTGCCTGGACTTGTGCAAGGCATTTGACACTGTCCTGCATGATATCCTTGTGTCTAAATTGGAGAGACATGGATTTGATGGATGGACCACTCAGTGGATAAGGAATTGACTGGACTGTCGCAATCAAAGAGTTGTGATCAACGGCTCAATGTCCAAGCAGAGATCAGTGATGAGCAGTGTTCCTCAGGGGTCGGTACTGGGACTGGCACTGTTTAACATCTTTGTCAGCGACGTGAACAGTGGGATTGAGTGCACCCTCAGCAAGGCTGCCGACAACACCAAGCTGTGTGGTGGGGTCAACGTGCTGGAGGGAAGGGATGCCATCCAGAGGGACCTTGACAGGCTGGAGAGGTGGGCCCGTGCAAACCGCATGAAGTTCAACAAGGCCAAGTGCGAGGTCCTGCACGTGGGTTGGCACAATCCCAGGCAAAACTACAGGCTGGGCAGAGAATGGATTGAGAGCAGCCCCGAGGAGGAGGACTTGGGGGTGTTGATTGATGAGAAGCTCAACATGAGCCTGCAGTGTGCGCTTGCAGCCCAGAAAGCCAACCGTGTCCTGGGCTGCAACAAAAACAGCGTGACCAGCAGGTCAAGGGAGGTGATCCTGCCCCTCTACTCCGCTCTTGTGAGACCCCACCTGGAGTACTGCGTCCAGCTCTGGGGGCCCCAGTACAGGAGGGACATGGAGCTGCTGGAGCGAGTCCAGAGGAGGGCCACGAAGCTGATCAGAGGGCTGGAGCACCTCTGCTGTGAGGACAGGCTGAGAGAGTTGGGATTGTTCAGCCTGGAGAAGAGAAGGCTCTGGGGAGATCTAATTGCGGCCTTCCAGTACCTGAAGGGGCCTACAGGAAAGCTGGAGAGGGACTGTTTATCAGGGAGTGTAGTGACAGGACAAGGGGTAATGGGTTTAAGCTGAAGGAGGGTCAATTTAGATGAGATGTTAGAAAGAAATTCTTTACTGTTTGAGCAGTGAGGCACTAGAACAGGTTGCCCAGAGAGGTTGTGGATGCCCCATGCCTGGCAGTGTTCAAGGCCAGGTTGGATGAGGCTTTGGGCAATGTGGTCTAGTGGAGGGTGTCCCTGCCTGTGGCAGGGGGGGTTAGAACTAGATGATTTTTGAGGTACCTTCCAACCCAAACCATTCTATGATTCAATGATTCTAAATCTCACATATAAGACTTTATGGAACAAAACAAAAAAAACCCCTTCTCCAACCAATACCAACTTGAATGCCATCCTAAACATACACACGCACAAAAAAAGCCCTAATATAAAAACATTGATTGCATAGCCATTGAAGTTTCCTGGTCTGATTTTTCCACTCAGCCTAGAACAACTGAGATATGAAATGTATTAAATGATAAAACGGAGGTTACTGCCTTTTAAACCACTGTAACCTGGATTCTAGGAAATAATCAGTCATGCTAAAGCCAAACTGTCTACACTGTCTATCCTATCAGGGGAATCAGTCAATGGCAGTGGCTTTTATACAGGAAAGCTAGTTTGTTCACAGTATTGTCTCCTCCAATCTCTCTCTTAAAGCACAAATATTTTTATTGAAAACATGAAAGTAAATATTTCCTATCATTGTCTTGGCACCTAATCCAGCTCTTAACCCAAAGTTCACAAAGCGGCTGCAGTCCTACTGACTTTAGCATACTTCAGTGGACCACAAGAAACATTATTAGTGGCTCGGCTCTGCAAAAGATAGCTAACCTTTACCTTCAGGTCACAGAAAAAAATATAAAAAACACATACTATGTAACCGCTTATAACACCACAACATGTATACAAAAAGAAGAAACAAGGGAAAACATCTTAATGAGATGCCAGAGGTTAGAGGCTTTAGCACTTCACACGCACCTCTATGATGAAGGCAATGCAGACTGCACATGCTACAGCCATGCATTTGTAACTACTGGTTCCTCTAATTGCCCTCAGAACCACAGCTGGGGCTGGTCCCATTACTGGGACAAAAAACAAACCAGAATGGCTAATTGAACTGGCTGCAGAAAAGAAGCTTTTTGTGCACTTAACTTTGCAATCTTAAGAAAAGAAAAAAAAGTAAAGAAGCGAGTGAGGAAAGATGCTGAACTCTGAGAAGGCAGAAGGAAGTTACTGCACAAGAACTATTTGTAAGTTGTTATCAGGTTTTGGGGAATAAATGGAACTCTGATTTTCACTCCAAAAAGCTAAATTATAAGCCATGTCCAGCTGGATCCTAATTTAAGTGGCATTTGGCAGAAAACACTTTAAGAAATATGTAATACAGGCAAACTAAAATCACCCTGTTTAAAATGTTGAACAAGGCATATTTAATCTTATTACATCATACTAGAAACACAAAGAACAAAGGACTAGCCATCAATGATAATCATTGGCATAATCTCATTATGCAAAAGCAACATTTATTTTAAGAAGAAATGTCATACTAGTCTCTCAAACATTTCAGTCAAGGCAAGTTTTAAGTAACTCATAAAACTGTTTACACCATCAGGCTCATTTCCGAGATAAAAATTATTCTGTAAAACTAAAATCTACATTGGGTTAGTATTTTTAAACAAGTGATGCTTAAAATATATCAGACAGACTTGATTTATTGTGTGAAATGGACTTTGCTATATCCAAGAACCAGTTTAGGTGAAAAGGGGTGGACTTATCCTAGTGACATGCAACGGACTGTCACATGGTGTCTGACACATGGAGAAGTAGCATTAGTCTGCTTTCAGCACCTGAAAGCCCATTTAAGTGGAGAAAGAATACTAGATGTTTATCATTGTGAATACCCAAATACAAATGAAAAAATAAAGTGTAAAAAATATGCTCATTTCTAGGGAAAGATGGAATTTGAATGATACAGCTCTCTTCCTCTAGCCCATATTTTAAGTGGGAAACAAAACAAATTCCTTTAATTTAAAAATCCTTTGAGGTAATACACCTGTGCCAATGGAAAATGACTGCACACTTAGAACACATGGGTAAGCAATTAAGTTGAATTAAAAGCAAAACAACCTACATGGGTGATACAGATTACACAAATACATATGAGTAAGATGGTGAAAAGCAGCCTTTTTATTTTAAAGCAAAACAAAGTATTTAAATCTACCAAAACAACAAACGTCTTGCCCAGAGAATTCTGCATCACATTACACCAGCAGAATAGGCCATAGGAAGGTTTCAGTTTTCCTCACAATTCCAGCCAAAGAAACCTAAAAAAATCAACAAGCAGAACACGCACATCCTTACAGCAATATAGACTGACTTTCACTGCCTGCACTAAAGCAAACATTCTTTTCAGCTAAGGGCCAAGTTTCAGCTGGCAAGTTTACCTCTAAATAGCCAAACAATTTTCTGCACAACTGAACTGGGGACTAATCAGGTGGGAAATGCTGTTCAACTTGACCTACCACCCTAAGAATGGGACAGTCCAGCTGAACATAAGTCTAAGTCACTAGGTTCACGGGTGAACAGCTTCCTGTCCTCTTAGGCACCCATTGACAACTGCAGACACAACAAAAAGATATCACAATCAAAAAGCAAAGCGATCTTCTCTTACACGTAACTAAATAAAATAAAATTTTAAGAAAATCTTTTGTAAACTGCTTGTGTTTTCCAAGGGCAGTACTTTTAATTACAGTCCACTTCAAGACCCACTGCAGCTAAAAGGCAGAACACACCACCTGTTTCTGGGTCAACAGATGGCATCCAGAATAAACATGGGACGCTTCCAGATGTATATACCTGCTCTCTTTTCAAAAATGGGGACTCTCAAAAGTTTATAATGCCATACTAACCCATGATAAAGAGAAATCTTACTTACATTGTAAAGTCCAGACACGTTTTTTCTCAAACTGCTAACACACATACATATATACTTCATGCACAAATTCAACTGAAACCTGCGTCACTGCTGTCATAGATGAAGCTAAGCATACACGTGTAATCACATGTAGAACCGGAGCTTGACATTAGGAAAGCTTTTTGCCTCTATTACTAAATTTCAGGAAACATCCATTATTCTGGGCATGACTCTTGTGATCCATGTTTAATCTTACACGTTTCCTCTAACACCTGTAAAAACTTACAGCTTCCCCTGACATCTTCAGCATGCGGGACAGATTTCCAGCTCACACATCTGAAGCATGTTAAAACTGCAGAGGGTGTGGCACTAACTTCTGTTCCACTTAATATCAAAATAAAGGGGTACTGCCCTCGAACTGGGAAGAGGATGTACAAGAGAAACACCTTGGGTCAAACAGCTGGAACAATGGATACCAATCAAGACACATGGGTATAAAATTCTTTAGCGAGAGACAGGACTCCTGAAAAAAAACCCACATTCTCACTGCCTGTTTTCAAACTTCGCTTTCATACTTTACATTAGATCTACTAACATGGGTTTTTATCATATTTGATCCACACCATCTCTTTTACTTTTATCCACAAAGCTGGAGTTGTTAGATCCAGTTAAGGTTATGTATAAATACTGACCTAAGGCAAAAGAGAGAATCCATTCTGAGAGATCCTTGAGGACACTGCAGCAGTTCTGAGTCACCTCTTGAAAATGAAATGAACCACAGACCGAGGAGGACATCTCTCCACAGGCCCATCAGAGAAGGACTTACCGGTCTGTTGTGTTCTTTTAGGGTAAGTCTTGCTGCGACTTCTTTCAATACGCTGGTCAGGCCGTGGGAGCTGCACAGAAGGGTCTCTGGTCATTTGCAAAGATGTTCTGCCACTTGAAAACACAACAAAATCATGAGAAAACACTTGGAAATATGATCAAAGAAACAGAGGATCTTTAGATTGAAAAAATGCATGGGGTTTGGACAGCATGTTTCGTTAGCTATTCACTTCTCAGCCCAGCTCTGGTTCTCCAGTAGCGTAGCACTACCCTGACTTTTGTTTTGAATCAGTTATTCAGAGAATCATCAACCGATTGTGCCAACCTCTTCTATATTAGGTATTTTCAGGAGGAGCCAAGCAACTAAAACAAAATGCTGGCATATTAGGAAGATGCTAAGACAGTGTGAGCTTTTGTAACCTCAAATATTCTAACATAAGACTTTCTTTAAAAATTAGATTACTTCCTCAATTCTTTTTGTAAGTTTTTATCTCAGGAAAACACATATTTAACATTGTTCAGTTCTAGTCAGTAAGGGGCTACTTCTCTGCCATGTGGAATGACAACCTAAAAGGCACGGAAAACCCTGTGCAACGCAAACTGTAATAAAGTACTTTCACTAGCACAGACCCAAGTGATAACAAATTGAGTAGAAGCCCTGATTCCCATTTGGAGTAAGGCTCTTCTTCATTGCACAATATAAATAATTTATTAAGTTTAAATAAATTCTTTTATGCTCATTTTAATATTCCTTTCCATGTGACTAAGCAGAATAAAGTGTTCATAACAAAAATGTAAAGCAGGCGTCATATTCCTCCCCAAAACTCCCATGTCTGTTTCTGGAAACTTACTACACAAGAGAAGTAACAAGTTGCTTAAACACTCGTAGTTTGATGACTTAGAAGTAAGCAAGTATCATACTAGCAAGTGCCAAACAACTATAGCAAGAGGCATTATATATGTAGATTTTCTGAGTTATGTGAATAGACTCCACTAGGATGATTGTATTTTCACCAATAGCCTCACAGGGGTAGTCAGCACTGTGGAATTTTTATCTTCTCAAAATCTGTAAAAGAATTAAAGGACCACAAAAAAGCCAAATTCTAACATCACATCACAGTAATGATGGGGTTTGATATCCCATTTAATGGGGTTTTTTTCTCCCAAGTTAGTCAGAAAACACTTCTACTCAACTTTTAAGTTTCGCAACCACGCCAGTCTTGCAAATTCCAGAAGTGGTTTTAACACAACATCTGGGGATAAGACCTACTCACACTAACATCTCCACATATTAAACAAAGCATCTGATTTTAAGATGAGTAAATTGCTTTCCTGAAAACCGTCTGCCACCTAATGAGCAGTATCTAGAAGATTTATAAAAAAAAAAAGCACCAAAAGATAATATTTTGGTGCCCTTACATACACAGTCAAAGGGTGGGATTACGGTTTCTGCTTTGAGCTAATGATGTATATAGATAGAAAACACTGTCACTGCTTTTGGTGCTACAACAGGGACCAAAGGCGAAGAGGGAAGACAATCAAAGCTGATGGATAAGCAAAGAAGATTCTCAAAGCACAGGAAAATGCTGTTACTGCTTAAGAGGCAGTGACAAAGAACTGCCTAACTAATGAATGTAAGCTTTACCCATTATGTTCCATGTATTTCTTGAGTGATGATGGAAATACAGACAGGAAGGACAGACAGACAGACAAGCCAAAAATAAACCTAAACAAACCTGGTATATTTGCAGGCCATGGAAAAAAAACTCTAGAATTTGCCATTATAGTAAATAGGGCCTTTTCACCCAGCAGCTTCAAGATAACTACAAAAGATGACAAACTATCTTTATCCTCACTTGACTAACAGGGAAAATGAAAATGGAAAAAGAAAGGGGTTTGGCTTTCAGATGTGGTTTGATTTGCTGCTTCCCACTCTCCCTTTCAGGTTCACTGAATATGCAATGACAAAGTAATTCTAAAAATCAGACCATAAATTATTTGGCTCAAAAATGCTCAGCTGATGCGACAGAACTGGATTTAAAACAGTAGTTGCCAACTGCCAAATCAAGTGCCTTACTCACTAGACAAAGACCCTGTCATTTCAAAAAAGCATAAAGTTTCAATAAAACTCAGTAAAAACTATTGGGTTTCTGATATCTTACAATTTTAACTACATCTTATATTCTGCTAGTCATTTGTGGCACAGCAGCTAGAGGATCTTAAACCCAGTCTCTCTACCACATCTTCCTCTGTATCACAGTATTAACTGTCCTTTATGTCACACTGTCTGCCTGGTTAATTCAGGCTAAAATTGAGACTACGTGCTCTGTATACATCCTTAGTCTGAAGTTTACTGCACCTTTCAAGGCTTCCAGCCTTGAATGCTTATCCAATTTTGCCAGGTATTCCTGTTAGAAAAGATACACCCATCTCCCTTCAGATCTGCCTTAATTTTTATTCTTAACAGCACTGCACCAGTAGTACTGCTACAGTATTAGACATAAGTATATCAGATGTAATACTGCTACAGTATTAGACATCTGGATTGAGAGCCCTTGCCATAGCCAAGCCTGCAGCTGTAAAGAAGGGCATCACAGTTACAGACTTTATACACTTCTTTGCACCAACCCTTTGCTGATTCCTAGAAGAAAGGCAGCAGCCAACTTGCCTCCTTGCTTTGGTATTCCCCAGTTGTCAGGTAAAAACCTTCAGGACATGAACATAATTTCAGGACTTATAAGGAGATTTTGACTTAAAGCATAGTCAAGGTTGCTCTTATTTTCGCTACAGGCTACGGCAGGCCTTAGACAGCTCTGGGTATCTGGAGAATGAGAAGTAACTCACGTTTATCCCAAAACTGCCACGCTCCCAAAAGGAGTCTGTAAAAATGGCCCTGATTCATGCCTTGTCAGCAGAACTGCTCTGAATCATAGTCTGGGTGGGGTTTTTCTTTCATTGGAAGAAAAGAGGAGAAACGAAGGAATGAAGAAGGAATTAATTGAAGTTTAAACAATGAAATAAATTCACCTGTACCGATGTTTATAACCTATGGATCCAAACTTGCTGAATTTTCTGGACAGGGAGTTTGATTCATTCTCTGGCACTCTATATAGTTTGAAAAATAAAACAAGAGTAAGTTACATAAATAGGTCTCAATTACAGTCCCCTTCCCAAGAAAAGAGAAATACAAACTTTAGGTTCCAAAAAAATAATTTTCTGCTAGTTCCTCTTCATCTGTCTCCAGGCAGACTCTTACAGGGTTGAGACCTCCACAAAGCTACATGTTTATGCCCTCCTCTTTTGATTACACACCTCTTTATTTCAGGGTCTACTGTAAACTGCTGGCAATAGCAGCCTTTCACTTATTATTTCAGAGGAGCAGGCAAAATCAGCATGCCACAGTAATGAGACTGCAGGAGGGATTATGAGCTTACACATTTACACCACTGCTAAAGCCAACCCTAAGCATCCCATTGACCAGTTCCTAGCTAGACACCCTTGCACATTTCTGTTAGTGTTTTTGCAACAGTAAAATAAAGTGTTTTGAGATGTGTAATCTTGGAAGCATTTTATACACTTTGATAAGTAAGCAAAAGGCAGGCTTTAAACTGAAGGACTGGGGGGGCAGGTGGGGTCCCAAGCAGCAATGCTCATGCCATCACATCCAACTGAGGAATAAGCCAGGCCAATCAGAGCAGCGACAAATGTTCCTCAGCTGCCTCCCAACACGAGAACCAGAAGGCCAACCACCTCAAGTGTATGTATACCAATGCATGCAGCCCGGGGAACAAACAGGAGGATTTGGAGCTCTGCACCCAATCAGAAAATTATGATAACATAGGAATAACTGAAACATGGTGGGACAACTCACATGACTGGAGGATCATGATGGATGGCTATAGGCTATTTCGTAAAGACAGGCAGGGAAGAAGAGGTGGAGGAGTTGTGCTCTATGCTAAGGAAAACCTTAAATGTATAGGAGTCAACTACAGTGATTGTGGAAGCCCTATGGAATGCCTCTGGGTCAAGATCAGAGGTGTTGTCTCCAAGGAGGATCCTACAGTAAGCATGTGCAGCCAACCTCCAAACCAAGACAGTAAGGCCGATGAAGCAATATCTGGGTCACTTAAGCAAGCTTCGGGTCAACAGAACCTGGTTCTTACGGGTGACTTCAACTACCCAGACATTTGTTGGAGGAACGATACAGCAGCTCACATGTCATCCATCAAGTTTCTGGAATGCATAGAGACTGCTTCCTCATACAAATGTTAGATGTGCCCGCAAGGAATGAGGCACTGCTGGACTTGCTACTCACAAACTAAGAAAACCTGCTTTGTAATATCTTGGTTAGTAACAGCCTTGGCTGCAGTGATCACAATATTGTGAAGTTTGGGATCCTGCTGAGCATGTTCAATGTTAGTACTAACACAAAGGGTTTAGATTTTAGAAAAGCAAACTTCAGGTCTCTCTGAGCTCAGTGGAGAGGGATTCCATGGGAAGCTTCCTTGGAGGATAAATGAGCTAGCAAGTGCTGGGAGTTTTTCAGGAACACTCTCCTGGAAGCACAAAAACTGTTCATCCCCTTTAAAGGTAAGGGAAGTAGGTGGAGCAAGAGAAACCCTTGGCTTAACTAAGAGCTTCTGAGTCTGCTCAAAACCAAGAGAAATGTACCAGAGATGGTACCCGTTGAGAACTATAAGGGCATTGCCAGGGCATGCAGAGATGCAGTTAGAAAAGCAAAAATTCAGCTCAAATTGAAATTGGCCAAAGATGTCAAAAACTACAAGAAAGGGTTCTTCAGGTACATAAAGACCAAGCAGAAGCAGAAGGATAATACTGGCCCACTCTTAAACAGCAGAGGTGAATTAGTCACCAACAATGCTGAAAAGGCAGAGGTTCTCAATACTTTATCACCAGCACTGCTGGGCCCCAGGCCTTAGGAACAAAAATCCAGGTCAATGCAGACACAGACCTGCCATCTGTGAAGGAAGAGTTGGTATGCGAACTATTACAGGAGCTTGACCCTTACAAATAGATGGGCCCTGACAATATCCACCTGAGGGTGTTAAGAGAGCTGGCTGACGTTGCTGTGAGGCCTCTCTCCATCATCTTTGAGAAGTCGTGGAGACTGAGGGACATCCCAGAAGACTGGAGGAAGGCTAATGTCTCCCCCATCTACAAGAAAGGCTTAAAGGACCATCCAGGAAATTACAGGCCCATCAGTCTTCAATTCCTGGGAAAGTCATGGAATGAATCCTCCTGGAGGCTATCACAAGTCAAATGAAGCATGTGATTGGGAAAAGCCAGCATGGATTCACCAAGGGCAAATCGTGCTTGACAAACTTGATCACCTTCTACAACAAAGTAACCTGCTAGGTTGATGTGGGGTGAGCAGTGGACATTGTCTACCTGGATTTCTCCAAGGCTTTCAATATGGTTACCCACAGCCTCCTCCTAGAGAAACTCATGCATTACAGCCTAGACAAGTGGTCCGTGTGGTGGGTGGGGAACTGGCTAACAGGCCACACCCAGAGGGTGGTGCTAAATAGCTCTTACTCAATCTGGCAATCTGTCAAAAGTGGGGTCCCCCAGGGATCGATACTGGGCACAATGCTGTTTAATTTCTGCATAAGCGATATGGATGGTGGGATCAAGTGCACCCTGATGAAGTTTGCAGAGGGGAACTAGACACTTTGGAAAGCAAAGACACCTTGCAGGAAGACCTAAATAGGCTGGAAGAGTGGACTAACAAGAACCTTACAAAGTTCAACAAGGACAAGCATAAGGCCTTGCACCCAGGAAAACATAATCCAGGAATGCAGCAAAGACTGCGGTCCATGTGGCTGGACAGCACCTCTGTGGAAAGGGACCTAGGGGTCCTGGTGGACAATAAGCTCAATATGAGTGAACAGTGAACCACAGCAGCAAAGGAAGCCAACAGGATGCTGGGTTGTATTAACAAGGGTATCACCAGCAGAGATAAAGTCAATATCACACTCTATTCAATGTTTGTCAAGCCACACCTGGAATACTGCGTTCAGTTTTAGTCCTCACTATACAAAAAAGATGTGAACAGGCTGGAGAGGGTCCAGAGGAGGGCAACCAGGATGATCAAAGGACTGTGAAGCTTGCCATATGAGGAAAGGCTGACAGAATTGGGTTTGTTCAGCGTTGAGAAAAGAAGGCTTACCTTCTTTTCTTACTCTGGTGACATCGTCACCATGTTCCAGTACTTAAAAGGTGGCTACAAAGAAGATCTAGACTCCCTGTTTACAAGGAGTCACATGGAAAAGATGAGGGCTAATGGGTGCAAGTTATTCCTGGGGAGACTCCAACTGGACACAGGTGGAAAATTTTTCACAATGAGAACAATCAGCTATTGGAATAATCTCCCCAGGAAAGTGGTGGATTCCCCAACACTGGACACTTTTAAGATTTAGCTGGACGGGGTGATGGGCCATCTTGTCTAGATGGTGCTTTTGTCTAGATGGAGCTTTTGCCAAGAAAGGTTGGACCAGATGATCATTGAGGTCTCTTCCAACCTGGTATTCTATGATTCTATGAAAACATTATGGAAATTCAATGAGTCTATCAAAAACAAAATTTCTGTACATTATAGGAAACAGTAATGTCAGAAATCCAAAGCCAATGCTGCTACAGAAAATTTGATGGTTAAATACATAAAAATGTATAGAGCAGCTCAAATCCTTACACTTCTGTGTAAGCCTACTTTATGCAATCCGAGATACTGTTTTGAAAAGAATTCTAAAACAAAAGAAACCACCAAACTACCCAATTTTAAAATTATTATTTAACATCATTGTAAGAAAAGAGAAGGCAGCCTTTAAGACCATTCTATAATCAAGAGGAAAAATGTGTTTCCAAGCCTGTGTTCCACCACTCTGTAGGTATAACAAGGTTCTTATTACAGTCTCCCTACTTTTGGTAATGAAACCACAACTTCTGCATCACTCACCTGAAAAACGTGTGATGTTCTACACAGCATTTCCAGAGATATTTGCATGTGATCTTGTTACGTGCTTCAAAAAAGAAGGAAGTTTCATTGCACTGAAAACAAAAGAAAACAAATCCATATTGTTATGAGGGATTCTGCCAGTAAGTCAATCTTCATTCACTGAACACAAGAACCGTCCATCTCTTATCAATGCACATAAGAGAAGACATAAATATGAAGAAAAGCAGGTTCTATAATTCTGTAGAATTCTTCATTTAAAAGTGGGTGGGTTTTTTGGTTTCTCACTGCCTGAAAATACTTATTTAAAGAATCAATTCCTTAGATACAGAAAAACAGAAGAGAAAGGAGATTATTGAAACACTTTTGTTCCTTCATTCTTGTTCATAGCTGTCAGCTTTTTTCCTAGTTAAAAAGTGCAAAGTTTTTTTTCAAACAGTATGTTGCTGTATGTTTTTGATGTTTTCTGAAAGTGCACCTCAGATGTCAGGGAAAAATACATTCTCAAGGCTCCCTTTAACAGTATACAAAAAGGCAAGTGTAAGTGAAGGAAAGAAACAAAGATTTGTGATAAAATAATATGAAGCAACAACACAGACAGAACATGAACAAAACATACGTGTAGAGAAGAATCAAGGTAAAACTGGAAATAAAAAAGATGAGGGGAAGGTAAGATTTAATATTTTTTTTAAAAAAAAGCTAACTTCTGAATAATTCAAAATTCTAGGAAAAAGGTCAAAACTAAAAGCCATAAAATCCACCTTAAAATCTCTTAAGGAACACAACAAAAAAAAAATATTCCAAGCTTAAAACTTATTCACTGGAAATTGGCAGCCAGTACAGTAGACATGAGAAAAGGCAGGGAGAGATGAAAGAGAAGTCAGCCATACACAAACTATAAAATAGTTCCAACAGACAAGAAGAAGCAACAGACACATCACACTGCTTGTTTCCAACAAGCTAAAGATACAAATATGTTTACATAAAATACACTTCCATATATCTGTCACTCAGTAAACTTAAGTGTTCAGTTTTGTATCTGTGATTTGCACAAAGAATGAGTAGTCCTACTGACTTCAGAGTTGATCTTCAGCGTGGTACAACACCGTCTGTAACAAAACTGAGTCCTAAAACCATTTCCCCAAGATGTGAATTACAAAGGCTGTATGAGTCACACTACTGTTGGCAGCTGATTTGAGAATATGGATGCCCTTGTATTAGTTTTACTTCTGCAGTGCCATGCATACATAGGTAAAGAGTTCTGGCAAGTTTCTCCCTCTCTTCATTTAATGACCTGCAAGCACCTTGCAAACTGTGAATTAATTCAGTATGTTCTCTAGAATTCAAAATTTCACCTCTAACAAAGCCAATTATATGTCTATTAATGGCTGTCAGACAGCCTCATAAAATCACAAAATACCTGCTAAAGCAGCCTTTCCTCTACTTTGAAACAAATAACTAAAAATTACAGAACTTTGCACCTGTGGTTAGAATAATTGAGATTTCATTCCCTGACAAAACACCCCCCCCCAAAAAAAAAAAACAAACAAAAAACGCCACAAGAAACCAAAACCAAAACAAATTGGAGACATAGACATGAGCTTATTTTCTCCCATGGATTATTTTAGTTTAATGTCTGGCTGGAACAGTCCCATGGAATATCCAAGGAATGAAAATCATCCTTTAGTCTTCTCTCAAAAGCACATTTTCCTCTCTAGAGCATCATGGCAAGAAAGAGTAGTACAGTAAGACATACAGCCACTGAGAATGCTGAAAACTAGGATTTATCTGAGATTACTATGCATAGCATAAAATGATTATATAGCAGATAAGTCGCATAAATACATTCCCACAGTTCTTTAAAATACAATTTCAGGCTTGATAGGGATCTTCATCTCACTGCAGGATTCACAAGGGGTTTAACTTGGAGGAAAAAAAAGTTTAATTTATAAAAAGTGAAAACAGAAACTTAAAAACTGAAGCTCTTCTAAAACTGAAAAGTCTAAGTAACTGGGGAAAAAGAGGAAAAAAAAGCTACCTGGAGAGTCTTGAAGATTGTCAAGGAGAAAAATCTATTTATACTAGAATTTTCAAGAGTAACTATATTGCTCCTCTGGCAAACAGAAACAAGAGTCTACCAACTGGAAGATCATATTGCATTTTTACATTTTTAAAGTTTTAAAGAAGACATGTCAATGGGTTCTTTTCATTTGCTTATTTTACACATAATAGAAACATAGCTTCATATTTTATGATTTAATATACATTACGATTTCTAGATCAGACTGTCATCTGATGTGATTTCATACAAACCCACACAACTATGGTCACCAGCACTCTTTTAAAGAATGATATCAGATCAGGCCTGTGGTATTGCAAACTTTATGCAACATGATGAGTCAATTTAACTTCTGTTAGGAAAGAACTCAGTGACTCACTTTTAAATATGCAGGATCTTGCTCCTTCTTTGTCCACTCCTAAATTGTACTTTTTGGCAAAGAATCGTCTGTGGCACTTAAATTTATTTAATTACATAACCTCAGAGGGTCGGGGGAAGGGAGAGGCAGAGAGAAACCAGGGGTGTTTTGGATTTTTTTAGAGAGACTTTTTAAAATAAGGTATTTCTGCCATATCTTACTGTTAGCCCTGTTCAAATGCCACTGGAATTCAGGGAAAGATTCCCATCAGGGAAAAGGTTCTACTTGTCCATTTTTTCTTCTAAGTTAAAGTTTTTGAACTTTCCCATATGTAGAACAAAAGGTACATAACACATGAAAATCAGTACATGACTAAAAAGAGGGACGGTATAGCTATATTGCCATATGATTTAAAGATTCGACCAGCAAACATTACTGATTCCAGCATTTGAAGGCATTATTTTCTAAGGTGGAAGAAAGCTCATCTCAGCTGGTAAGGAAAAAATTTTGATTGTTAACTATGTGCTGAGACATCTATACTTCGTATGCAGCAATCAAAGGCACTCAGGAGAAAAACAGCATAGCCCTATAGATCTAACTTATCAACAAGTTACGGAATTCAGATCTGGAAAATGAAACAACTGCCTGAAAATCAGGGGACAGACCAACAAACTTTCTAATGACACACTGAGGTTTATTTATTTGAATGTGAAGGAAAAGCGCATGTCTGAAAACTATTGCCTCAGAATGGGTGCTTGTAATAAGTCAAATAGCACAGTTAAATTTTCTAGAGAGAAAGAAAGCCTAAAATGTTCATCTCCAAGGTTTTTCACCAACACAGAGGAGACAAGTCATAATTCTTTCACCATTTTTCATTTTTTCTGCAAAGGATTCAGTAACATTGCAACTAAGTCCAATATGACACTGCATACAGCTTATCTAGATTTAGGGCTTCCTCCATATACTTTTTAAGATTTTTTAAGGTTTGCAAGAGTACTGTGATTACCCTCACAATTTATAAATGCATATGTAAAATTAAGTAGTACTGAAGGCAGTAATATCTTCCAGGTTTAATCCTCCCCTAACAGAATAAATTGATTTGTACAGGTAAAGCAAGGATGACCTTACCTGTTAACATCATGAACTTTTTGTTACCAATAAAAGGCAACATTTTTAGCATCTTGAACAACTGCAATTTCCTACAGGTCGTGAGAATTAGCTGGGTTTTTCTTATTTTTCTTGTCTATCTGAACCAAAAGAAACAAAGACCTATTGTGTTTTTATTAATGGCTTATAGGAAATGACAATTCCAAACTCACTCAGTGTGCCTCAGAAGTTACTCCCTACTCATCCTGTTGCTTTTGGAGTGCCCAGTGTACTAAAGGTGAGGTATCATAAACCATGATGGCTCACTGCTTCCAGAGTGGTCCTGGTTGTCTGCATACTCTGAACATCTCCTCTCTCCTTTGAACCAGCTTTCGTGCTTGTCTATTCTTTCAGGAAGCCATTTCTGCTCACCAAACAAGCAGAAAACCACTTATTTTTGTACGGTGACTTTTGATCACATCTGTGACTTGCACTGGCAAGGGAGGAGGCAAGGCTGCATGGCCAGAGGCTGCAAAAGGACAGGCATACCCCTGGCAGCAGTATCTACTTGTTGAGCTCTTTGACTACCTCTTGACTACACTATGAGCTTATAAACAAACAGGCACTGAAACATGTAGCCAAAGCCCTTATCTGTTTTATGCTGCCTCTCAAATCAGCCAGGAGACTGGTCTGGCAGGGCCTTTGAGATTTCCAGTAAACAGCTGGTAATCAGTACAGCCCTCCACCATACCCACAGACACACTTAACTGAAAGACTGAAAGGATGTTACTAATGCCTTCAGTGCAGACAAGTCAGAGGGGTCATTACTCTTCTTAACCACAAAATGCCTCTGGAACTGCTAGAATTGACATGCTAGTTCAGGAGTGCCCACACTGCCCTTTGCAAGCAGCTCCTGGCTTGCTCTGCCACACTGGCGTGATTACACAGCTTTCAAGCTCAGAGCTGCTTTGCGGCCAGCTAGCTCAGTGCCCAGGCAGGGCAAGCTCAAGTCCGCCTGGAAGAGAAGACACACACTTAAAATGACAGTTCTTCCCTCTGGGGTCCAGAAGATCCCTCATTTGTGAAGTTCATGGATTACTCCAAAGATAAGAGGGCCACTGTCAGTAGACTTACACCCATTCCATGGAGCACTGCACCCATCCACAGATCAAAAACATTTTGAAAACCCATTGACTCAGATCAGGCTTTAGCTGCTACAATTTATGACAAGACACATTGGTTCCCACCAATCCAGGCTCCAACAATGAAGGAAAACCCAAACCAAAGTAAGGAACCCTGCCAGCACACACACCACTCTGCTTAGCTGCACTGAATATGAATACAGCATAAGGAGGGATCTTGCCCCATTACAGAGCATGCTGCATGTACATGTAATACACCTGTATATACATGTAACAGAAATATTAACACTACCTCTGAAGCTACTGCTCCCCAACATTATTCTTTGCCAGGTTAGGCACATACCTGGATACAATCGTTAACTCCAGTAGGAAATATTCTGGTTTTATATATTTACATAATGCATACCAATCATAGCTTATGTAACAGACAATGTATTATTACTGGTTACACAAGGTCAATCTTTAAGAACATTATACAAGTCAGGAACTAATAATGCTGTGCCAATTTGTATAAAGCATGTCGAGATTGAAACAAACGTATCTCAGCCTCGTCTTATACCAATTAAAAAAAAAGACCAAAGAAGAACTTACCAAAAAAAAAAAAACCGCTGACAGTAGCACCTTAGTGGCAATTAATTTGAGTTTATTCGGGAATTTTAATCCTAGTTCTCCTTCAAAAATGTTCATTACTGAAGATTTTGCTATCAAGCCTTTGCAATGGCTCAGAAAGTGGTTAAGAAAAGGCAAAAAGACCCCATATATGACATATAACACTGCTGTGCTTGCTCACCTCCACCCTCCACTACCACTCTGGCTTAAGTGGGGCAAATGCAAATGATACAAGTCATTTGTAATTCGTAAACCACAATAAAGATCAAAATGCTACTTTTGTCTGTAATTGAAATCTAAGCTAAAGTGGACTTTACAATAGGAGGAACATCTCTCCAAACCCTGATCAATCTTCCCACGAAACTGCAAAAGGAATAAATCAAATTAAAAGTTCCTGCCTAGAACTTGTAACTCAAGAAAGAATATAGCGTGTGACAGGGCAAGAAAGGGTATAGCTGGACTACCTTATTAATGTAACTGTTTTTCAGACTTCTGACATTTATAAAAAGTAGATTAAAAAAATAAAGCATATTTCCAGGGTTTTCTGAGACTATTTAAAAGAACACAAAAATCTTGTATTTAGACAAGTTTCAGCCACCAGAATGAGGAGCATTATGTGCTTCAGAACTGCCCTGAAGTTCCTCTAGCTTGTGTCAGTGGTTGGTATTGCTCCTGAAAAAAGTCTTTACCAACTTCATCTTATGAATTCAGCTAAGCTGGGTCTCTTCATTTGACTAAGCAAGACTGCAGAGGAAGGCATGTCTTGAAAATGTGTAAATCATTTTTAATTGCACAGTTTGGGGGTTTGTTCTGACTTGAAACAACCCAAATTTCAAAATCCCTTGAAACAAAAATTTCAGACTTCCAAAAGACCCTTCTCTTACAAAAAAAATAATGAAAACAAGAGTTTTGCACATTCGACAGTTTCTGGTTTGGTGAAAGAGAAACATGAAAAGTAAGAACTACAGAAGCTTTGCATAAACTCTGAGAAGGAGTGAAATCACTCACTTGCATGTTCAGACACAGTGCAACCAAAGTAAAAGGCGCTGTTGCAGAAAACAGTATGGGGTTGTGGGGAACAGCACTAAAGTAGTTGGTACCTACAGGCAAAAAAGCTCCACATCTCTCACTCCTGTATATTATTACATTTACATTCCCAGCCTACACAATCTACAAAGCATGTTTTTCTCTGTTTTGTTTCATGTCTTTAGTTGAGAGAGAAATCGAGGAAGCAAGCTGTGTTCCTCACACGGGGAAAGCACAGGAGGTGTGCTGTGTACCCCTTTGATTATTCACTTCCACACAGTGCATCCAATGTGATTAGGCTCCATTTTGCTCCATCAGGGGGGCCTTTGGCAGCCACCTGTATTGCTGGATCATTTCCAGAAAGCTTGCTCAACAGATATCTATGCTACCACGAATTGTGCACAGGCATCAGACGGATCTCTCAGTTTTCTTAAAAGAAACTGTGCAAAAATAAACTTTTCTCATCTTCAAAAATTCTTTGTGATTGTTTGTTGTGTTCAGGGAATCCTTCTATGCAGTCCTCTCAGGGGAAGGGTTCCTAATTTCATGCTGATACTTAGAGGTTTCACAGAAAGCCCAACATGTTTCTAGCTCAGAATTGACAGCATGGGTCCGCTCGGAGGTACAATGAGATACTGATTCAATGAATAACACCACTGAAAAAGAGTTTCTGTTAGCTGGTCCAGGTCATTAGTCTCACATGTCAGGATAAGTCACAGATGGCCAAATATTAAGGGTAGTATTTTGTTCATAAAGAGACAATACCCTTAGGGAGAAAATATATAATACAAGCAAAGTACTGAAAGATAAACCCAAAATACTGACGGTCATGCTTGCATACAATAGCAATAGGTATGCAGAAAAAATATACAGAAATTAAATATACAGAAAATGGTCTCATGGAAGAGATATGAAGAAGTACAAGAGATTATACTACAAAAAAGGAAAGACGAGGCACTTTATTATAAGAAAGTAAGCATAAATATCTTCTGCTCAGTAAATCATCAAGTTTATGAAAAGTGAAACAATGTAAACAACAAACTCAGCGGCCATAAATAGGTCTGACACAGGCACCCCACAGCGTAGGTTTTAGGTAGCCTAAGAACATGGACCTGTACATTTAGACTGCCATGTCTGCCATCTGTCAAGGAGATCAGATGTCCACTTCCACCCCTTTAGTGGGAAATACATATTCAAATTCTTTAGGTAGGTTTAAAAAAAGCTCAGACAAATTTATTGAAAAGGAGAACAAAGAAGTTACCACAAGTAACACTGTGCAGTATTCATCAATACTAAAAGCACTAACAGCTTCCTCTGGATGAGCAGGTGTACCCATGAAAGGTCCCCATCAGTGTGAATAAAGGTAGCTAGCTAATGTGTGGAAACATGAACCAAAATCCAGTCTGCACAGAGTCTTCACTACAATATGGAAAATGTGATTCACACGAAGCACCAATCTACTCAGAAATAATCTGCTCTTCTTAATATGTGATGTTAAACTCCTTCACTATATGCCAGAAAGCTCTAATACTTGGGAAAGTCTCCATTATTTCTTCTCTTCTTGAATCTTTTCTGGCATTCAACTAACTGGAAACACGTAACAGATTCCAGGCATGTTATACTACATCTGAAACAAGGCAGGTATTAATTCCCTGGGCCACAAAGTGATAACCCGGGAGGCAGAATAAAGTAAAAATGGATTTACTCTCCTATCACATACTGCAAACTCATGTCCCATGGAAGGATAAAGTGATAGCGTTTATTCCAAAAACCAGAGGAATAAAAGAAATTGGTGAATTTTTTGATGAATATTGGAACAGTTGTATAAATACACTGACGAGCTTTTCCACCTCTGGGTACAGAACAGCATAAATTGTTGTGGCAGCTTTAATCCAGAGAGTAAGGATACTGTTTACTTATTCCAACACATAATTTTCTTCAAAGTAACACCACCAGAATGTTTAAAAAGAAGGGAGAAGAAGATTTTTCTGGGGCATTTTGGCCTTTCCTGATCTTGTTAGGATATGAGGCGCTGCAGAAACACTTCAAATGAGTATTAGTTGCAAAGGAGATTTTAATGATGGTACACACCCTTATACTTACTGTTCTCTTGAACAATTTCCTAAAAGTACCTGTTGAGACTTGAAATTACCAAGTGCTGTCAAAGTGTTTGCCTTATGATCACAGCAGTAAGTACTCACCAGCCATCAACATTCACAGTCTCAACTTAAGCATGTTTTCCAAAGCTTCCAGGTTTTCTGCTCAGCATTTTAAACCTCTGCAATTCCACATGGATCAGACAAAAACTATACATATGTGGCATCCAACAGAAACTACAGCATCACTTCAATGCAATTCACGCTAACTCAAACTCGGACTTGTTTATACATGAACAGGCATTCACCCTTCACATGAAACATTGAGGAAAGTTTTTCCAACCCTTCCCCAGCCTTCAAACAGCTCTCTGATTTCAACAAACACACCATCCGAAATAAACTTCCCATAGATCACCACACAAAACAGAAACAAACTACTGGGGAGTAACAAAAGCAGAACTTGCCAATACATCTGCAGAGGCAAAAGAAATGCTGTCCATGACAGAACCAAGACAACCATTCCCTGGTACATTTACATTTCCCAGAATGTACCAAACATACCAAATGGCCTCATGGAAAAATCATGGATGAGTCTAACGACTACATAGATGAATGAAGATATTCAGTAAAGGAGAATACTGCCAGGAGGTTAATACATCTTCAAAACTATAAGCCTTCAGTCCTGGTATTCCAAAGAGACATACAAAGTATTTTCAAAAAATAACTCAGCAAACTAAATGTATAACTCAACCAGATACCAAAAATCACAGACTCAGTGCAACTATTCATTTTATTACACTTCATAATTTTCTCTACATCCTCAACACTGTCCTCTTCCTCCCCCTGCCCCACATGCTTCATAGGTGATAAATATTGTTTTTTCCCACTGACTCTATCTGAAAACCTCTTGTCTTGCTATCAACCTGCTATCATCGCTCCACTGGAACCAACTATCTCTCAAATGGTCTAACAGCATAATGAAGTTAAAGAAATGGGTTTCGAGCTATATTATGCGGCTGCTTGTTTCCAAGCTAAAAAATTACTTGTGCCTAACACCTTTGTGAGTTTTTCTCCATCCACATTTCGGTTAGTATTAGCTTTCCCTGAATACTTAGCCTAGTTTAAAAGCACTGTGTAAGCTCATAAACAAGGCACTGCAGAAGTAGTCTACTCTAATTTACAGAACACAATGTAAAATTATAAAGGTTTGTTATAAAATTCATACTTCGGTACTGGTTTGCTGAAGTTCTCTCCCCTTGTCTGCAAAACGTGGACAGATAATCTTTCTCCCTCCTCTTTCTTTAATAAAACTACAAGCACCATCAGGAACATACTACACTTGAGGATAAGGTAATTTTCTTGCAGTAACTATCAATAAAATTAATTTTACTTTGATGGCTTCTTGCAGTAAATTTCAATAAATTAAATTAGACTTTGATAGTCACACAAAATTTCCCATTTCATTAGACCTGAGATTACCTTTTTTTTTTTCTTTCAGGCTTAAATAAAAACTTACGTCTTTTCCCAGGACTCTAAGTTCAAACTGTGTTTCCTTGAAGTGAACTTTTGTAATCCTAGGCCTGTAATATTGGAAAAAAGGATAGACAGAATCTCGTAAGATTTTAATTTCACACATAATAAAATATAAAGTTGTATATATTTACATACAAAGAGAAAAAGGAATTCACAGGCAGAATATTTTTTCAGGTACGTACCATATATCAACAGAAAATTAACAGTATTGAAACATTTCAGCATGAGTATGGTAAAGGTGAACTAATTCTTTCAATACCTGGATTATCCAAGAATTTAAAATCTGTATAATTCAGACAAAGATTAGGAATTCCAAGTATACTTTTTTTTTATTGATACAATTAACCTTTCAAATATATATCACAAACCATACATTTCCATGCAACATTGTTATTGTTTTAGCACAGACTGCACATTTAAATTATACATACCAGAAATATTTTCCTACTTGTTTTTTATTCTTGTAGACAACAACTCCTATAGGTGTTAATCCTAAAAAATATTCAGATTTGTTTTCACCCTAGAAAATAAAAATGTACGTCATTCATTCAGTTGCAAGTTGTATCACTGTAGCAGTAAGATCTAGTGAGGAAATCAGCCTGATGACTGACTTGAGCATACTGTTTCACTCTCCCTGCAAATGGAAAAATAGTACTTGATCTATTAACAAAAACTCCTATATGAAAAGTTTTAAGCATAGAAGCAAAGAGGTGAGAAAGAATGGCAGTGAGGGAAAGAATGGGATATTCCACATGCCATGGTGAAAAGCAAAAATAACTTTTTTCCCTAAGGAATTACTTTCAGCTATCTGGCAAATGGCCAAAACTCAGAAACTAAACTCTTTATTCAAACATGAATGCAACAGACAAGTAACTTTCAGCTGTAGGTAAATAGTGATTTTCTGACCCATTCTACTATAATATAACCTCACAGCTGCCTTCTGCCTCCTGAAGTACTATCATCACCTGCGTACTGCTACCAAGTGAAGTAGCCCCTTTGAGAGATTCAGAGTATTTTTTTGTTCAGAAGGGGTAGCGACACGCAAGGAACAGTCGCATGCATCATCTCCTCCAAAGGAAACCGTTCCTGAGGTCAGTATCCAAATCGCAAACTGCATTGAGAGAGAACAGGGTGAAAACCTTGGTGCAAGTGGCAGAAGGCCACTGACTCCCCAATTTATGGTCAGTAACCAAAATCAGATGTGCCCTACACTTGGAAGAGCGCAAACCTTAGTGCGTGAGGTTAAAAGAAAGATGCAAAAGCTTGTTCATTGGCCTACTTGAGGCAACGAGGAAGAGCCCTGCAAGCTCTAAACCAGCACAGCATGAACCGCAAAAAATAGCAACTGTGAAACGGACTGACCACAGAAAGTATCCTTCTGTGTGACTACTGATGTGAGAAAGCCCAAGCACACCTCTGCAAGCTCTGCCTGTGCTCCCCAGTGAACAAACTGCTAAAGACAGCTCTACTTTTAATATGACCAAGTGAGGAAAAGAACTACATCTCTTAATACGTGCATCTTCAGTCTCAAATGAGGGCTTCTGTTGCTGTTGTAATATAAATAGAAATTATGATATCCATGGGTTAAACTTGGGCATATTACAACTCACCCCTCATTACCCAGGCAGGGATCTCATTGCACAGCAAAAGCAAGCTAAGAGAAAAAAAAAAATTCCAGGCTCTGCTAATTTAACATGATTTTGTTGGATCATGTTGAATCTTGTTCTAGTAACTCCCCCAGCTTTCCATGGGTGGGAGGGGCACGGAGCATGGGATATGAATACAATTAAGCCACAGGGTGCATTAAAAAATACTTTGTATTGCAGGCTACACAATTTTCAGCAGGAAATACATACTTAATCTTCTGGTAATATCTTGATTTCTTTATTTTCTTTCAAGTAATTTTACAAAGTACTGACATCTAACTCAGTGAACTATCTACATTACAACTCCCCATTTGAACTGCTGATTTTCTTTTATTCAGAAAAACCTGCCACAAGCGCAATTATTAAACAAGATAGAATGATGTTTCCACCAGGAGCACATAGCCTCCAGGTGATGACTTGGATCCAATCCCAACATACATGCTGTTTTACAAAAGAAGTGGAGGCTTTTGCTGAGGCAATACAACTTGCAATGCTGCATAATATAGCAGAGGAAAAGCTGGAAAAGCACTCCGGATCTTTAGCAAAACCTTCACAACGAATATTAAAAAAAGCCAGACATGCTGCTACCCCATCCTTGTTTTTGCAATGGTATTGAAAAGGTTTTAGGACACACTTGCTGTTATTTACACAAGAATAATGTGCAAATTCTTGTGTCAAAGAAAAAGGTTATAACCCTCTCTCATCTCTCCTGATACTTGCACTAACTACTACTTATTTATCCGAATTGTTTTTTCCAGAGTATAATTGATTGTCTTTTATAGGTGTAATACAATCACAGCCTTTCATCTAAAAACCATTAGGCTTCTGTATATATGAATGACTAAATCCCCTCAGCCTGTAAATATGTCTTCCTTTGCATTTCTTAAGTACAGTGTTTCCTTTCAAGTTATTCTGTGGCAACTAAACTATATAAATACTCTCTCCCACAGCAGTACATGAACATTTTTCTTTATTGTTATCAAGGTCAAAATATTTAAACAATACTTACATAAACAGGATGGAGGTCCACTCCATACATTTCCAGGGATTTGGCTACCCCTAAGTAGTTCACTTCTGCCTCAGCAGGAAGTTGACCCCTGTAAACAAATTTCTGTGTAACAATTTTGCACTTCCAGTCAACATATTAAAATAGATCATATTAATAAATACAGTTTGCTGGACAGGTATACAACCCTTCCTACCCTTTGTTTAGACCACCATTACCCTTTCAGCACTGTACTACTGCTTGCTCCAAGTCAGATTGGACAGTAGCACAAACTTCTACTGACCTCTCTGCTCTCAGATCCTGCCACAGATAGATGCTATCATATATACAATCTATGCCTACTACAGTGGCTAGTCTTTTCCCTGCTGTCACAAACACACTTCAGACATTCCATTTTTAGGCTTGAATATGCAAAATAACTTTTTTTCCAACAACTACCTGATTATTAATAAAGCAGGAATGGAATGACTGACTGGGGTACTATTTCCCCATAGCAGAAGTTACAAGGGATGTCTAAAAATAGGGTTCATGACTTCAGATAAAATACTTCTGTCTTCATGAAAACTCGCCTACAGGAAGTCACACCAACTGGTAATACCCAAGTCTGCTACTGTGAAAACAAAGTCTGGAGTCTGTCTCAAGAGATTACCAGTTCAAAAGATCCAGCTTCCCTTACTATCTGCAAATACCAGTTCATCAGTTAAAAACTACCATAGGCTGCACGTTGGTAGGAAAAAATAGGGGAAAACTGGGGGAGGGGGGAAAACTGGCTACTAGGCACATATTTGATATCACTGATGAAGGATTTTTTTTTTTTAAAGAACAAAATGACTAAATAAATTCAAAGCCTTCAGCAGACTTATCCTCAGAATCTAATTTGTTCTTCCCTTAATAACTGCTGTTGATACAAGAGCAAGACACCCTTTTTCAAGCCTGAGTAACAAGCTGCATTTTCATCTTCACTCTTTTTTAATACTTCTGTGAAACCTACTGGATTGTTATTAGGAAAGTACAGCACATCTTGTGAAAACATCAACTCAAAAAGATGCATCTCCTGCTTCACCCTGTGATTGTTCTCTTGGGGAAATACATTGCGTTTGCTACCTTTCAAATTCAAGGTGTGAAGCAGAGCTCAACATTTTGACTCAAGACCTGGAAAAGTCCTGCAATATGCACATTCTCGCTTCTTGTCTCCCCATTCTCTCCAGCCTAGCAGCTACTTTCCAGCTTTTCCCAACTTTGTGTTACGCCTGACGAGGTAAAAACCACATCAAACACGAAAGACATGAAACAGCAGTGCCAAGATGAACGCAATAGCACAGGTACTTAAAATGCCACCTTTGTATCTGGGAGATGGGCTGAAGCAGCCCATCTTATCCACATAGCAGCACAGATACTGTTTCAGGTGTTAGCCCTTCTTACCAAGGACTCCTAGAAAAGCAGCAGACCTGAAGCTTGCAAGACAAATCCCTTTCTTCAAGAGCATGACTTCCCAGTAGATCTGAGATTCATCTCTGTATTCAGAATATGCAGAACACTGGGTATTCAGCACATCAGCATTGTCACATCTGACATGTCTTTTATCCACTTCTGCTATAAAAATTTACTCCACAGCTTGATTTTTTTCTTTTTAAATCTTGTTGGCAGCTCTCAGAAATGTAAGCAAAATGCTCACTGAAGCAGTATTGTCTTCCTGAGTTCGCAGGCAGGCTAAATATCTGTCCTGAGCAAAGTGGATTACCTCATTACTGAATTAGTGCTAAAATCCAATACCAATTTAAATACTGCTGTTAGTGTTTCCTTACTGATCATACTTAGAAAAATGCTGATGTGCTTACCCTACTATTCTCACCTGTCTCTGAAAGTACCAAAAGGCTCAAGTGTCAAGTAAGTGTGTGTGCATGTACAAATATTTTCACAATAACATATAATTTATAAGAAAATGCATTTGCAAAAATATTAAAGGAAGTAAAGATGTGAGCTGGAGCTTCTGAAGGAAACAGATGGAAGCAGGAGGAGGAAGTCCTCCCAAATGCAGATGGAAAAGAGAACGTGAAGGGGAGACAGGAATATCAGGACTGAAATAATTCCCCCCATTACAAAGGGTAACTGTTCCAGTTTTATCATGTATGAAAACACAAACTCTCACCAGCATCATACAACCTGACAATAAACCCCCAAACTAAAACAGTGTTTGCAGTTGGCAATGACAGAGCAGGCAACGTAAGAGCCGTGCAGCTGACATGCACTACTTGTTTAGATGGACAAAGAACACTTGAGTGCCCTAAGCAATATTGAAAGCTACTCTCAAAGCTAACTATGAGGGCATTCTATCTTTCCTTATGCACCACTGACAGCATCTGATGTCGATTCAAAATACACCAAGAGCTGACTTGCCGAGTATCAGTTAGTCCCAGATCTGCTGCAGTGTTGGACAGGCAATGTCGGAGGGCCAATACAAGGTCTCCCATTTGCACTGAGGGATCTTATCCCTCCTCCAGCAGCATGAGTGTCTGCTTCCTCACATCCAAGCCCTGAAGCCACTGCTTGCTCCTCCAGATGTGCATGACAACATAAGGTCACCTCACCCGGCTATCTGACCTTGGGATTGTCATGCTGGTTTATCGATGGGACAACAATCACAGTAGACAGGCTGCAGAGACTTGATGCAGACAGAAACACACACACACGCACCCCCAGCTGACTTCCCTCCCCTTACTTGATTTTGAAACTTGCTCAAAAAACTGCAGCCTGAATGAATCCCTGAATAGCTATCGTGCCATGTAAAAACCTGAGAGATAACCTGCAACCAAAAATCATTTATCTGGACATAACTAGCAGAAGCAAGGTAAATGCAGTGCCACAGCTGTCTTGCAAAAAACCCCTGTGCTTCCATGCTGAGCTTCAGAAAGGATAAACATCTTCTAAACCATATTACAAACCTGTCCCTAAAACGTAACTGGTAGGTGAAACAATTTGAGATATGCCCTCAGCCATTCTAGCTTCCAACATCTTAACTAAAGAGAACACTGTCACCTGTGCAGAAGTCAATGCTGGCAGTGGTGATAATGACAGTCAGGCTGCACTAGCAATGAGCACATCTTAGTTTCACTCTCTTTTCTGATGCTGCTAAATCCCTGACACCTAACTGCAGCCAAGCAGTAAAAGAGTATCAGAGGTCTGTATCAGTAAGCATATAAAAACACTAGAAAGAGTGTTAGGACAGTTATGACTCCTCTTTGCAACCTCTGTTCCCCAGGCTTCTGAATTTCATCTTCAAGGTTATAAACTTTTTGAGGCAAATGGATCTTAATCTGATTTACTACACTAATGACTACAGAAGCTTGTGAGAGGAATGAAGGTTGCTTAGTATCAGTGGCCTGGTACATAGCAATTCATCTCAAGTTTCATTTCTCAAACACAACCTCTGTGATGTTGAACCAAACAAACTCTCTGTGCCTCAGCTTCCAATCTCTGGAACAGGAAAAACAGTACTTTTTTTACTTCACAAAAGGACCTCTAGTAAGGTTCTCTGTAATGCATCAATTACTACAGAGCAGTCAGGCAACCACATAGAAATAATTATTGAACAAGAGACTCTCTTCCCTGAAAGAGAACACTCAGGTCAGTGTGGCAACTGGCAGAGACTCCAATTACAGAAATTTTCAAAGAGAACAGCTGTGTCTCTGAGTCAATACCTATTCTCATTCAACAAGGCACAAATAACACTAACATGCAAAACTACAGGCAAGAAATTACTTAGCCTTTATCCAGACTGTGGCTTCATTATAGCAAGAGAATCAAGAAATCTAGACCTACATACAAGATGGCTAGCTCTGATTATCTTTACATTACTTTGACAAGGGGTATGATGAACATACTCATAAAATATTTCTTACTGCTCTGATCTTAATAAATTGTTATATCACAATTGAACCTAATTTGGATTTGTTAGAACAAGCTTCTTTATACTTACCAGGAAAATGAACTTGGAGACAAGCAAGTAAATGTTTATTTTGGCTTTATGTAGGTTGAACTTCTGGCATATGCTTTATTTTCAAAACCAATTTCACGTTGTGCATTTTTGAAGGCCCTGTGGTCTAATATTTGGAACAGCAGGTTGGGAAGCTAAATCTTTCTGACTCCCAGTGCTTTCACAAAGTGACTGGTGGTTCCACTTGTGTTAATCATGCACCAGGAGTACTTCAGTCTAAAACTAATCTCACTGAAAGTACTTCATACATAGAAGGCCATTTCTAAAAATGAGTAAATGGGACAAAAAATGGCTGTGAATTGCAGGGGATTTTTTTACATTTTTTGTATGCCTAGAGACAGTTAAATCTCCTCTTTAATAAGACTACGCACCTGCTGCAAATGCATCTAGTATTTAAGACATATTCACACAAGATCACTTTCTAGCTTTACTGTCTTTACTGGAAACTATGTTCTTTGCTCCAACTTCCCTATCAGATTGCTATGTTTTTCTCTCTATGTTGGTGCTGGTTTTCCTCTCTCAAGCACTGACAGAACCAACGGGGCCAGAGGTTATTAGTTCTTATCTTGCTTTGCTTATCTGTTGGGCACTCCAACTCCTGGTTGTCCTTATTGCAGTTTTGCTTCCCAGTCTGTTGACAAGTAATCAAGGGAAGGCATTGTATGTACAAACTGCAGTCTGACAGAAAATGAGCTGACTCCGAAAGCAGTATCTTGAGATCCACCATCAGGCAGAGATTATCCAGAATGTCAACGATAGTACAACTCACATGTTTTATTCCAGTAACTGGAAGATGGAGAATTAAAGTTTGGCAGTCTCTATTATAAAAATGAATCTGACTCTTCCAAATTTGTGAAGGTTGAGATTGCATGAATCTCCCACGTCTGTTGACATACATGTTTCAGATCTCTGCAGTTCTCCTTTGTCCTGTCTGCAGTGTGTCTAATATTCTCCTCCTGCAATCTCTTCAACAGTTGCCCCTTCCAAGTACCATAACTCTAGCTTCCTTCTGCCTTCTCGTACATAAGAAATGTTACCAGGTAGAGTTTCAATGCCTTTGAACTTCTGTAGTGCCTTGTTCAGTTTAAACCAAAATTATTTTGAGGCCCACCAGATACCCTGTGTTCCCACTGCTTAAAGGTCTCATGCAAAGTTTTGGAATTTGTTTGATTTTTGTCCAGAAACTAGGACTTTGAATGCCCTGTGTTATTCAGTGCTGCCTGATGAGACTGTTTCTAGGTGCTTGCTTTTTTACTTACAAATCATAAATTCTTCCTTAGAGTGGAATCCATTATATAGATCACTGCCAATATGTTTTATGCAAGATATGTTGGTTAATAAAATTAAAGGACTTTATGCTTATAAAACCAAACTGTCTCTTTAATTCATGGAGATGTTGCAACTGAGATTATCGCTTAAACCATGGGCATACTAACTGCTTTCCTGGTACCTCCTGCAATATGAGCTGCTCCCACAAAGATTCATGCAGGTTGCTACAAGCACTCCTTCATTACCCCAGCTAAGGATCTGGCAAGAAAATAGAGGCTTCGTTGTATCAAGTGCTGTACATTATTAGATTAAAAGTGGTTTTGTCCTAACAGTTCCCTTGAATGCACAGGGCAGTACAAAGAAAAGAAATATTATCCCCATTTTACAGACAGTAGACTGAGGCATGGCCATAATAATCAATTTGTCCAAAATTATGCAGGAAGTCTGTCCTGGAACAGGCAACTGACCTCACAGATTTTTATTTCATTCTTTTCCACTACAAAACTAAGAGGAAACAAGAGCTCTATTAAAACTGCTGATTCTGAAACACCCATACCTAGGCCTGACAGACATCGTATTTCCAGTTATTGTCCTACTCAGCTCCCAAAAGAACAGCTCCAAATACGTAAAAAGTTTTCTGCTCTGAGGGACATAACTGGATGCCCTGTGCTCTTTCCTCAGGCCTAGAGACCTCCACTCTGCACCACAAACTGTTCCCTTCCCCATCTACCAAGCATCTCTGAATCTGATGTGGCCTGCCAAGTTCCCAACTGAATTCTTACATCAGAGTTTTGTGTATCCGCTCTATGGCATCCTCCAGCTCTTCCTTCTGGTCTGGAACAAAGCGGTACTCCGAGACATAGCCTGCAGTGTGCTTATACGGGTCATAGTCCCCCAGCTCAGCTAGAGAACACAAGAAGAAAAGAATGGTCACCTATTTTCAATGCTTTATGTTAACCAAAAAATATGTTATATAATCCACGTATTTTTTGCCAATGCACCTCTTTCCAGCTGTCAATTTACCATGCAGTCAGTGAAAAAACTCAAAGACATAGTGCACATAAATCCAAGAAAAAGTGTCTTCAATCTTTTTAAAAGAGTAACAGAACATTCAAAGAGCTAGAGGTTTTGATAGGTAATCTACCACTTCTACAGGACTAGGTATCATTTTGTCTGAGCCAGCAAAGTTGAAATTTGATGACACATATCATTTAGCAGCAGATGTAAAACAAGTGTAGAAACAAAGTCTAGTTTTTGGAATACCCTCATGATAAGCTGTAATATGACAGACAGAACTGATCCATATTCTTGCTGGAACTCCTGACATAAATGTCAGTGTAGGAATGGGAATGGAGACAAATATCCTGAGACACCTAGAGGTATGCGCTTCTAAGGGTGTAATTTCTTGTGAGGAAATACAAGACTTCATTTTCCAATAAAAAATCAATATATTTCCTGAACATTAAATTCACTTGCAAAATCAAAATAATTTTTAAAAGAATTTTCTTAAAGAAAATAACCTAAAGAATAGCTGATACAATTTTCTTTGAAACAACTTTGAATTTCAATACGTAAGTCACATCAGTTTACATGTTACCATGCAATTACAACATAAGTATGCACCTTGGTCAGAATTCATTCCTACAGATCTTAATTCTAATTGCATCTATCTGAGAAACTCTGTGAAAGTTAGTATTTCCATTTTTTAATAACCATGAGTAAAATCTGTCTAGACTGGGCTTCTCTGAGAAAAGTTTAATGGAAAGTTTCTATCCAATGCCCACTAAGCCAAAAACATAGCCAAAAGGAGGCATCAAGAGCCGAGAAGAAAAAGACTTATCTAATAACTCATCTTTCTTTCCAGAATTTAATGATGCTTCTAGAACAAGATAGCAATCTGCTCAGTAGAGATGTTGAGAAGTTTCTCTAGAAAACCTCTGTAAAACTGATGTGGTCCTTGACCATAGCAGGAACAAGAACAGAAATGACTATAACAGCAACAACTCCAGCATTCCCAATAGGAAAATTGGTATATTCTGCAAACTGTGCCATGGGTACTGATTTTTTTCCACCACCACTATAATAGTGTGCAGTCTTTGGCCATGAAAGGATGAAACAATTCATGTGCTGAGGACAGGACCTGCCCAGAGACCAAAGATGGCACACAGGCACAACCTGCATGGTGAAAGCAGGGCCCGTGGCTGGAGCAGGACATGGGTAGAGGACTCTGGGAGACTACATGGCCTTGGACCCTCCTCCAGATCTCTGCAGCTGCTAGCTCCACTGGGAAAGATACCACCACCATCACTGCAGAAGCAGAGCTTCTCAGCTATTACTGAATTCCCACAAATGCACTTCATCTCAGTTTGGAAAAGAATAAAGCATGGTCTGGCACATCACCTTGCAAAGGCTGTTGACCCTGGTGCTGATGCTTTGGGTTCATATTTTGGGTATCTGACACAGACATTTCTCAAGTGTCTTTATATACTTTGAACAACTGCAAGCCCTAAATAAAATGACAAAGCTTTTTATAGAGTTAATGGGAATGTATGCTTACTGGTGCCAGGACTAACTTTAACCTACTGTATGTAATCTTTGCCATGTCTTAATTCTCCTCTCTCACGTGAGCTTCCTCATTGTTTTCCAACAGAATATCTGAGATTAGAATCACAGGAACAGCATTTTACACCAAAACAACAGCTCCTCGTACTCTAACCACCTTACAAAATTACTAAAGGACAAGAATTTATTCTTTTTACTCATTTCTCATAATATGATTAAGATGTTACCATCATTACATATTTTCCTGTTTCATACTTGCAGTATTTTTTCAGGGAAGGCACCTATGCCAGTAAAGTGAAATGTGCATTGCAAACAGTTTTTCAGAGTATGACAAGTCACATTTCTTAGATGGCAAAATGAACTTAGAAATAACTGTACAAAAATAAAAAACTGCCTGAAATTTTAGCTTTTTGGAAACACATATAACATACCATGAAATTCTGTATAATGCCCGTTCCCATTTCATACACAAGTTATTCTGCCTTGTAATTCTAAAATGGAAATGAAATGAGGACTATTTTTTATGTTGTATTAAGTGTTGTTGAGTCACACTTGGAATACCAATAATGCAACTAATCTTTGCTTAATAAATATAACTCATGAGAAAGCTAAATTTAACATAAAATAAATCACAGATATAGGTCCCAGCATGGCTCATCATACGATTTTTGGTTTCAAATTGTGCTTAACTACAGAACTTGAGCTGTAATGTGAAAGGAATAACTAACTGGTAGACAGCTCTTTTCTAATTGATTGCTAGTTCTATCAAGTATGCAGGATATAACATCTACTTCTGAAAAGCTAACTTCTGATGGGTGAATGCAGATAAATGACAGATAGAATTAAAATTCTTTGCTTCAGGTCAAAGCACATCCTCCCTTCAAGCATAGGCACATTCATACTAACATAATGTAATTTTTGAAAGAATCTTTTATTTGACAGACTTTGTTGGCTGGAGACTGCCAATAGTTCATCAAATCTGTAAACTTCCTTATGAAGGTTCTGTCATACTCTAAACATAATCCAGAGTAAGTCACAAAGTCATAAATACATGATAAGGTATTCCTCAGCAAGTTGAAGAGTGTTTGGCAGGGTCTTCAGACTGACTTTTCAGTTTCTTCTTTACATTAACTTCTATATTGCTTCTATATTATTTGTTAAGAATGGTTATCTATTTACAGTTCTTTAGATGAAATAATTCATATTAGTTTTGTTCTGTTTCGAAATGAATGCATGAAGTGTTAGGGAAGTCTTCAGTCACCACTTAAAATTAATCACAATACAGAATTAAAAGAAATACGCTCTCAGTTGACCAGAACTTACACTGAATTATATATGCTCCAAGCTGTGCTGCAGTGTTCATTGGACAAGGCAAACGGCCCTGTAAAACATCTTGCTTGACCTGCAAGAAAAACTGATACCTAAAACACAGAGAGAAAACAAAGTGATTATTTCAAGAGTCTGATGCACCAACTAATGTTTCATCATCTTCCAGTTTACTGAAGACATACGAGGTACCATAACTATGTGACAGTCAAAACCTGTATTCTTCTCTGAACAACCTTTCCCCTATTGACCTTGAAGTAACAACTAAGATTAATCTAGTGAAAGAACATAAGTGGTGGAGCACTCTGCAGGTTTCCCACCTGCTTAAATTGTGCAGATGATATAATTAATTTCCCTCCTAAAAATGTAATTTCTCTCTTTTGAGCAGTCAGGAAGTGGGGAAGAGGGCTAGGAATCAGAAAAATTGAACAAGAAACCTATCAAAGGGCCAAAGTTTTACCTAATCAGTAAGGGAGAACTGGGTATTGAGTACTTCTTGACTGAACGTTTTCCTCTCCACACACTCTAGAGCAGTCAAGCAGATTTGATGGAGTCCATGCTCCCATGAGAAAAAATGGATGGGCATACCATCAGCAGCTAATTGTATCTGTCACGGCATAGGGAACACTCCTTCTTGGTACACAGATAGCAGGGGTAAAACTGATTTTCAAAGTCATAACCTGCTTTTACACTTGAAGCACATACTGAGACCATTTACAGTGAAACATGCACAAAACGGAAAAGTCAAGTCAAGAAAACAATCCATCAAACAAAGGATCTGCTTGGTTTTGCAACTCCCCATATTCATTTATAGGAAATCTTTTAAAATCTATATGGGTTTTGTCTAGTTTTATTGCAACAGATTTAAGCAATGTTTCACACCATCCTAAGCGAATGTCTTGCACCAAGTTCATACAAAAGGTAACAATACTGAGAAGGTAACTTTTTTAAAAAAAAAATGGTCATCTATACAAGTATACAGCTTCTTCATTATTCACTAATTCAACTTTATTTACATAGAGCCATTCAGCTGCACTGCAATTTCAGTGCAATTTCAGGGAAGGTCACCAAAAAAAAAAAAAAAAAGTGTAACTCCAGCTTATCTACAAATCATTTAAGATCCAATTAAACTTACTAGACTTTACCAGCACAGATGAGCCTCTGAATAAGGATACCAGTGTCTTCTGGTTAATGATCCACCAGAACGTGTGCTGTGAAAAATATTGTAGTAGGAATGTTTGTCCTTAAAAAAATGGCTAATATTCTCCACCTTAAAGGACCAGGGCACTGCATAAGAATTTTCTGGAAATGTCACTAGAATCATAGAATCATGGAATGGTTTGGATTGGAAGGGACCTCAAAGATCATCTAGTTCCAACCCCCCTGCCACAGGCAGGGACACCCTCCACTAGACCACATTGCCCAAAGCCCCATCCAACCTGGCCTTGAACACTTCCAGGCAGGGGGCATCCACAACCTCTCTGGGCAACCTGTTCCAGTGCCTCACCACCCTCACAGTAAAGAATTTCTTTCTAACATCTCATCTAAATCGACCCTCCTTCAGCTTAAACCCATTACCCCTTGTCCTGTCACTACACTCCCTGATAAACAGTCCCTCTCCAGCTTTCCTGTAGGCCCCTTCAGGTACTGGAAGGCCGCAATCAGATCTCCCCGGAGCCTTCTCTTCTCCAGGCTGAACAATCCCAACTCTCTCAGCCTGTCCTCATAGGAGAGGTGCTCCAGCCCTCTGAACAGCTTCGTGGCCCTCCTCTGGACTCGCTCCAGCAGCTCCATGTCCCTCCTGCACTGGGGCCCCCAGAGCTGGACGCAGTACTCCAGGTGGGGTCTCACAAGAGCGGAGTAGAGGGGCAGGATCACCTCCCTTGACCTGCTGGTCACGCTGTTTTTGTTGCAGCCCAGGACACGGTTGGCTTTCTGGGCTGCAAGCACACACTGCCGGCTCATGTTGAGCTTCTCATCAATCAATACCCCCAAGTCCTTCTCAGGGCTGCTCTCAATCCATTCTCTGCCCAGCCTGCAGTTTTGCTTGGGATTGTGCCGACCCACGTGTAGGACCTTGCACTTGGCCTTGTTGAACTTCATGCGGTTCGCACTGGCCCACCTCTCAAGCCTGTCAAGGTCCCTCTGGATGGCATCCCTTCCCTCCAGCGTGTCAACCACACCACAACATAAAGGCAACATACACTCAGTGTTTCTTCCCTCTAAGCAATATCTCAGTACTGCTTCTGGCTTAGACTTGCCAGACCTACCTAGACAAATCTTCTCTGTATGAATGATGATAATTACGAAGATGATTTTACATCTACTCTGGAGTACAGAGCATCTTCTTTTTAACATGAAATGCATTTCTGATATGCACCTATCTTTCTGTTAGCACTTCTGCAGCTCTACAGTGCAGAGCTTCGTACCAGATGATGCTACAAATGTCTTTTCTATGTACCAGGTAATCTATTTTCACATTCTCATAGTGTAGTCTCAAAATAAAGCAGGATAGGAAACTGCAATAACCACCACCTACTTGCAAAAACCAGTCAGAGCCAACTGTAAAGTGCATAAGTGACTCCTACAAAGTGAATGATCTCAATTCCCATGAGCCACTAAGCTCCTAACAAAACCAGGCCTTTTGTCCAAACTTGTAGCTAAAGCACTCTCATCTTGTGCACTGTCAAGTTTGTCATGCATATATAATGGTGCTAGTTTGCTCTAGCAAACACATCCAGAAAATGTTAATAGGATTCACCTTAGTGTTACCTTTTGCCTACAAGCCAGATAGATTTTACTGTGAAGCAATTACAAATTTGACAGGTTTTCATTATTTGCAAATAGTAATCATGTACTGCCACAGATCATCAACACCTAATAACAACTGACTCTGCTCTCATACCGTTAAAATAACAAGCACAGGCTCCAAAGAAACACATCGGTTAGCACAAAACAGTTAACACATCACTGGAATTACACACTTAGGCAAAAAATTATTATTTTAAAGAAAATTTGGCCTTTAATCCCTGCTAAGCAGAAGGGGGTTTTATTATTATTATTATTATATTTTTTTTCTGAAAAGGTATACCATTGTTCCAAGGTTTAAGAGCTTACAGGACTAAATGCTCAGAAATGTTGAGGGCATTTGACTATTCAATGTGTTTTGTTGAAGAGTGTCAATACAAGCATATCGCTTTCTTATGCCCTCCCTCTTACCTTCTAAGGTGCAAATTCTGCATGACCAAACACTGCGTAGACATGAACGCAGGCTTGCTAATTATTCTAAAATGCTTCTCGACTAGATTTGCGCACCTAATTAGCAGTGCAAATCACTGATTGACCTTATCACAAGACAAACAAAAATTTTGAAAATTTAGCCCCTGTCATTTCCCAGACAGAAATCCGCCCTGCCTCCCAGGTAGCAATCACAACAGGTTCAGTGGCCAAAGCTCCCTTCCCAGGGCCATCTGTCTTCCCCAGTGAGCAGGGCTGGAAGTGCTTCTGGAAAAGCGCAGGAAAGCTGCATCAAACTTTCACAGCACAGGGGCATCACATTGTGGCCAGCTTACTCTCTTTGACCAGCAAAGTCACAGTGTTTATTATTTTTACCACACCACCCTCAATCTTGTTATACTGGAGACTTCTGTTCCTGCTGTGCCAGTATGGAAACAAAAGAATTTTCTTCTCTAGTACAAGAAAAATATCCTGGCTGTGCTGCAACAACTGCCACCTTTGATTAAGGAAAATTAAAAACCCTACATGCATTCTAATGAATTCTCATGTGTCATATTCCTAGGACATCAAAAGAAATATTTTGGCATTTATTAATGCAAGTCAGCGCACTAATTTTGTTCACCTACCTATCCAAACTCTCAAATGTCCTTTTGAACCTAAAACTAATTGTATGAGACCTTTCATTAATAAAGTAACCAGAAAACCCTGTGTGTGAAAGTTCAGGCAAGCATGTGTATGTGCCTGTGTGCATGTGTGTGCATGTGTTAGTGTGTGCATCCTCATATTTTGTAGAGGCTAAGCTTAGTTAAAAGATTCAAAAGCATGCAACTTTTCAATTTCCTTTGCATATTTTTAGAAAGACCAAAATGAATCCTTTTGAAAAACAGTTCTGGAATTTAAGCTATGGCAAATAAAGAAGATAATTCCCTGTATTTATATTTGACATCCAAGTAAACTCTAAACTTGATTATAACACAATATAAATGCAGATGTGACAACACATTCCTTAAAAAAAAAACCAAAAAACCACAAATGCACATCAAGTCTCTTTGGCTTTTGATGTACCAGACAGCACCTTGGGCTTCCAAACAGTTGTCCATACCAACCAGTGTGAAGCTAGTCACAATTCTCTTCCTACACATACATATTCAAGCAAAAACACTCAGATTTTTAAGCAAAAGAAACCCCAACCCAGCCACATCACAACAATATGCACCTGGCTGGAAGAGATTACTACCCTGGAATCAACAAACTACAGTCTTATTAAATACTGTACCTTGTTATTTCTTCTTTAAGTTTACATGGATCCTCTGCATAGAATTTAATGCCAAAATAGAGAGTGTATGGTGGTCCAGCTGAAGGAAAAAAAATATTTGGTGCCAAAGTTAGTTGTTATGAACAATTAATTGTTATGAATTGTTACTAGTTGATTACACAACGGCTACTAAGAAGCCTATCTTATTATTTTATGAAACTTGAAAGTTTCAGAAAAAAATCTTACACCCACATAGTAAATCCATACATCTACACTGACTATGCATGAGGAGAAAAAAAAAAAGAAAAGGATTTTAATTATTATTTTTCTTGTCTTGTGTTAATGTATTCACAGCTTGTCTGTCTACTTGGCATTTTTGCTTATTTTGAGGATTTAACTTTAGATTTCATTGCTAACTTACTATTTGTCCAAGTTTGGGGTTTTTTTTACTGCTTGATTTTGACCTTTAGATACTTTTTCCACTGAAACTAATACCTCCCACACTTTCAAGTATCTTATGGAGCAATTTCAATTATGTACCACTTTAATTAAGAAATATTTGGAAGAATTTTTCTAATTCACCTTTAAAAAATGTTATTCTCCTGAAAGCTTCAGTTAACAAAGTACCAAAATTCTTACAGCTACATTTATTCCACACATGCTCCACTTCTACATCTTTTTATAGAAGGTCTTCAAATTCTTACATAAAATAATTGCATCATGTTCTTTAATCATAATAAAAATAACAGATCTTGCATCTCTGATATGTGAAGAGTGACAGTAACAGTAGACACTCTATTATCAGTAAGAAGCAGTACTTTTACTTTTAGAAGCAAACAGGAATCTAAGTTGGCTATGGTATGGTACAGTACAACAGAGGTATCACAGCTACTATAAAAATAAATATATTATACAAGTTAAGAACAGCACAATTTATTATTCTAAAATAAAATTTAAGCACAGAGAAATCTTTGGACAATAATCACACAAATTATTGGAAAATGATGGTATGTTCAATCTATGTGTGAAATTTTGATACAGCTATGAACTGTAGTAATAACAGTTCAAGAACTATCAATCTGTTGTGACTAGAAAATAAATGTTGTACAGGCTGTATGTATGGAACTTTGCCTCTGTTACTTAATCTTCAGATATGTTAAGTTCAAATTAAATACATACTGTTTATCAATTCTTTATGTTCAGCAAGGGTCTTTGCAGGATCCAGCCAGTACTGTGAGACAGATAATTAGGAAATTAGTCAGTTAACATGGAGAATTAATACCAAACAATTGCAAATCTGTGTTTATTCATATATTGATATTTATTAGCAGACTGACACACTTCAGTCTGCTAATGACAATCTTGTGCCAGCTTCTGATCAGAGAAACACTGTCTGTACAAGTCTAACATTGTGTATCTTCTCTGGGTGTAGGGGTCTTCCTAAAAAGAAATCTGTTTAGTAAGAGCCACCACATCTCAGGCTCATAAGAATCTGGCTGTACAGAAGTATTATACTAAGTACCTGTTGCTGTCTACCTGATCTGCTATAGCTAGTATATGGATGTGCAACCTTGCTCTTTTCTTCCTGGGAGATTAACCTAAGCAGGATAAGTCTAAATAACAGCAACAACAAAGCATGTAAGACAGGACCTACAAGGAAAGAATGAAGAGGTTTCACTTGTTTTCTGAAAAACAAAGACTGTAGGGGGAAACAGAATAACTACTCTTCCAACACCTGAGAAATTGCTGTAAGAATATAGCGATCAATTTTTTTTCATGTCCATTAAGTATGAAGAAATTGGCTTAACCAGAAGCAAAGAAAAATTAGTTTTCATTTTCAGAAACAGTTTCTAGCAGTAGGGGAAGTGGATGACTAGAAATTGGCACCAAGGTAAGGAGTGCACAGACTCTTTCACCAGATGTTTTACAGGACTAGTTGGACAAATGTGTCAGACCACAGAAGGATGAACTGTTCCCATAACATTTGATCAAGAGACAATCTGCAGTGTAATTTCTCACTGATTAGTCTGCCCTGCCTTTATCGAACTTCTAATAAAAGTTATTCTGATATTACTGACCACAGACCAGCTGTGTACTTCTTGTTATGGCTATTCAGGTCACCAGCATCCTGTTCTTTTAATCCCTCCAGCAACTTATTTCTTCCTTAGCTTGACATATCTATGATTCAGTTTTGGAAGAAAGTGCAGAGGCACCTGCCAAGATCATTCTTGTCTTCCTTTTTTTCAGTCCTTTTGCCTCATATATAAACTTTCTGGACCAACTGAGACTGGCACCCCTTCTTAAAACACTGAAAATAAAAACGCTGTGGAACACAGCTGCTATAAAGAGCAAATTGAGGTGGATTGAATCTACTCCCTTAGTATCCATACCTTTTTTAACTGAGGAACTACATAGATCAATGAATGAAGAACCTCCTTACCTATACCCCTGAACTAACTCTACAGAGAATAAGAATAAAATGATTAATCAAAAAATCTCCCTCCTCTATCAAGAGAACTTCTCTGGACTAGAAAATTTCATTATTGCAAGGAGTAGCATAAAGATGGGAGGGATAAAAACTACAAAGCTTTTTAGTAGAAAATTTCAAGAAATTAATTTCATAAGTGGTTGCAACAACTGTCTTTATTTTGACAAAACTTGAAAACAAACTACTTCCACTAGCTGCTGGTCCACCTGTAATAGAAACAGCTGTATGGCTTGTTCTTGGCCATTGCTATTTCAAATCCAGGAATATCTGTTAAGAAAATTTCCTAAATTTTGAAGGAAAAAAAATATTTGGTACATGCTTGTATTGAATACATCCAATAACTATTCAAGTATAAACCCTCTTAACCTCAACAGAAGGTTCGAAAGAAAAAACTTGTCACATTTGTTTAAATACTCCACTAGAACTCCATATCAACAATAATCTGAGCAAATACAATAGGCTGATAAATAGATTTTACAGTCCACAGGCAGAAAAAAGGCTAAGTGACTCTGCAGTGCGCATTCTGGCTATGCAACGCGATCAGAATGTGGCCTGACCTCTTCCCAAAACTGGCATCACAGTATGAACAGCACATCATCAAGCTAGCTTGCTTTTCATTGGCAGCTCTGTGTTACACTGCAAGAGATTCAAAATCAGATCTAAATCTATCACAGAATAACTCCTTCATTAAGTTCTGAAATGAAATCGGCTTCAAGATATATTGCCTTATAGCCCTCTTTGCAGTTTAGCTTCATATGCATAGGTAGATAGGCTATTTGTAAAAAAAAAAAAAAAAAAAAGTATATTAATGGATCATCATTCAAGTTTTCAAGTCAAGCATACAACAGTTACAGATTTCTGGTTGTCTCTGCAAGCTGAATTCCACTGCCTCTTGTATCCATGTGATTCACTGGCTGCCATGAGACAAACCAGAATTGGGCTAGGTCATTAAAGGCTGTATGGGCACTTGTAGACACTACAATCAAAACAGAGCTGCATTAGAAGTCTTAATTGTCACTAGGCTGTACTTGACTTGCAAGTCAAATCAGTGCTTTGTACGATCTTCTGAAGGCAATTTCCAAGCTTGGGGCAGGGCGGCAAAATTCAGTGGGAAAACTGCAAGTTCAGATTCAGAGGGAATCTGAAGAGAGGAGAGGGAACAAACCTGATTATTTGTAGGTTATTATCCTTTCCTTCGAGGCAGCAGGAGGAACTGCACTCTGAGCCCTCATCGGAGGGCTGCTACTCCTATTAGTGAAAAGCAGCATCATCTGGCATGAAATAATATGCTCGTCTGAGGGTACTGTGGGCATCTAGATTGGTGTGCTGCGTAGGTGAAGTTCAACAGTTCGGCTTAGGACAATTTACTGCTGCAACAGAGAGTACTGGGGAAGAGGCAAGTCTGGTCTGCCTTCTCATTTCTCCAATAAGTATTCAGCATTTTGGCAATGCCACAAACCCACACTTAGAATCACTGTGTAGCTACTATTTCAAAGGCTGCCAAAATTTTCCTGAAGAATGCAAGGGGTTGGGGGAGGACATGGAAATTTCTAACATTTTATTTATGTGTCAAAGATGAATGGAATTTCATGGATAATGAAAAGGCATTTTTCAAGACAACATTAGATAATAAAGATGAGAACATTTATAAAACAAAGAACCCCTCCAACAGAGCCCTCTAAGATACATACGCATGTATAATGATGTTTATTAGATGCATGTTAAATGCTTGCATATACATATAAATATTGTTGGGTATAGTTACAGTTTTGAGGTCGCATGTTAAAGTGCCAAGAGAATAAAAAAGCAGAGTGCCTTATTAATCCAATACACTTGCACAGCAGGTGCTGACAACAAACTCTGCATTCGTGAATGCCAAAGTAGCTCCAACACTCAGCCTCATTTTTTTTACCTGTTTGGCAGCCAGCTTGACATTTCTCAGTGATTTCCCACCTGTATCTCTCCTGTACAGACAGCCAGGGTTATCTGACTTATGAACAGCTCACCGCTGCTGCAAAGAGGTGGAGGGCCCAGCACATACCCATGCAACTGCAGGTGATAAATTTTGTGAATCTGAAAGTGGAATTTAATATTTACGGAAGAAATGGGGGGGGAAATCATGATTTTTAAGTAGTCCTAATCAATGGAACGATCCAATTACTAAAGTAATGGTCACTGGTTTACTAGTTGTTATTTACAAAGATTACATAGTATAAGCTTAATTTAGTATTTATTTTATTTACTAAAACTGATTATAAATGCACAATGTTACTAAAGAAAATAATTACTTTTTAATTTTTAGATAGAAATTATAAAAAGATTATGTTTTCAAGTATAGCATATCTAAGAATAAACGGACTCTATTGTCCTTTGTACTTTTATAAATCTGGCTCCCATACAAGCTAGATGTGTAAGCAGTATGCATCAAAGTGCCATGCAGCATTTCATATTTAGCCATTTTAAATGACTGCAAACATTTTTCCACAAATCTGGAATCTTCCATTGCTTGAATCTGGATAGGGTTAAACCTGGGTCAAATTCCACGAACCTGTCTGAAAGAAAATATTAACTAGGTTGAAATGTTTGCTGTGGTATCAATCAATGAAGTGTCTGGTGGAGAAAAATCTGTCAACCTCAAACTAAATTCTGGGCTGTCTTTATCAGATTCTTACGAAGCTGTACCCATCATGCCACACGTGCCAGGTTTTTTTCACATTTACAGCAGAAAAAACCACAGCTTTCAAGAGAAAATCCAGTATTTTTCAATTATAATCTGAAACTATCAAGATTTTTCCACAATCTAAGACAACACTAACAATTAGAATTATTTTGTCATTTTTCTCTGCAAATGTTCAGTGCAAAGAATCTAAAATCTGCTAAGCTCAAGACATCCTTATTATATAAGAAATATATAAATCATCAGGCAATTCCTACATACAAAATACAAATATATGTTTAATACTTCTGTCTTTTCTTCATTAGAATCTGAAGATATATTTATTATATTTAGTATTAGATTGCCAGTGTGAGTTTCCTGTTCATCCTTCTATATTCTAAAAGCTTACTCTTACTGCCTTTAACTCACCTGACCATCAGCTTTGTCTAAGTTGTTTCAATCCATTAACAATCTTCTAAAATTTCTAACTTCGAATAACTATTATCAGTCTCCTTTTTCTTTTCACTGGATATGTCATCTATTTTAACAAATATAACAAGTCTTATTCTTTCTAGACAATTTAGTATACCATGCTTATGGGCAAATGTCAAATCCATAGAAAAATAAAAATCCATACAGAAACAAAATACAAACTAAGTACAGCTCATCCATTTTTCTAAGATCTTGAGATCAAAACATACACCACATTATGTGCCAGTAATTCCCTACAGAACAGACATTTTTGACTGTAAACAAACCTTTTGTTAAAATCATGCCCTTCTTTCTACAGTTAAGTTATATACAGTCTGTTCAGTCTGTTACCCTATCCAATTTGGTTAGTAACCTGGCAATCTGAGCACATTGCAGTTACTTTAGTAATCATGCTGGATGGATCAAGCAACATCTTTCAGATACAGGAGTTTGTACAGCAGGGATATGCAACTTCATGGCTCAGCTTTGCCACAGCTGACCTGATCTACCATTGCAGCCCAGCGACTCACAGTAGAAAGTTCAGCTTCACATGAAACTGCGTGCTGGGTTATGCAGCTGTGAAATACATTGCCATGGGCTACCTCCTGCCTGCTGTGCTCCTAGGTCTGTATGCTCAAAACAAAGCTTCCCCATAGCAGGGGACAAAAAACTTATCTACACTTCACAGTGGATGCATGGTACAGAGCGAGCATGCTCCCCACCTCACGTTAGCTCCAGATCTTGGAGCAGTACACACGTGTTCACACAGCGCTGCACAAGAACTAACCGGGGCTGGGGACATTAGCTTGGCTGCAATGCTGGTTATACAGCTTTCTGTATTTGCATTTCTCCCCTCAGAGCCCTAAGAGAATATCAATACGCTGTACATTGTGAATATAACAGGTCAGATTAGCATTATATAGGTTAAGAAAAGCATATTTGCATCACTGCCTGTGATGCAGCTTTAGGTTAAGCAGGTTTAATGCGAGAATCCAGTTAGGGATGGTGAGGAGGCAACCTGGCCAGTGTGAGATTGAGAAGTGCAACCAGGTTTCTGGAAGTAAAAAAAAGTTTTTGTTATCAACAGACCTTTAAAATGCTTTTGGTTGTCTAGCTTTCTGCAATAAGAGAGTTTCAAAATCTTTTTTGTAAGAGAAGCTCTAATAGCATGACTCTTTTCAGCACGCTTTTGTGATTTGACAAGGGAAAGCCTTTGGGCTTCAAAAGTACCCTTTCCCTCATCAAATTGTGCTCACCTTCTCCTGATATATTATGCGTTAAAATTGCCACTTCCATTCTCTCTTTTGTGAGCCTCAAGAAAATACTGGCCTCCTGCCAGAACAGTAATTAGCACGACTATCCTAAGGCACACTGGAGATGCCACAAAGGCAGTAGCAAAGGAACTATGTGGGGAGCATCTGGGAGCTGCAGGATGGTGGGAACCAGAAGTGAGAGGGGGAGGGGACCTAACACGGCCCTCCTAACACCAACCTACCCAGCATTTGGCCCCTCCTTCACTAAAGAAGAGGTACATCACTGGGCCAGTTTTCCCCAAATACTAAAACAGTGAGAGAGAGTAAAAGGCAGGACAGTTTCCTAAGCCACTTTCAGCTTCTGCAACAAAGATTCTGGTGATCATGTCTCACCTGAAAATACCAGATGGGGCACAATGTCCCGTATTTCTGGCAGACGAGACAAAAGACAAAAATGCCCTGTCAATCAGGACCCAGCTGGCTATCCACATAAAGAAGCATAAAGATTGTATCTGTTCTCAGCTTAGCCGAACTTGAGTGTCAGCAGTTTCCACAGCAATGCAAAAGGCTCAGGTGAAGGGCTAATGATGAGGCACACTGAGAGATTGAGTGGCACTCAAAACTGGTCTTCCTTTTAAAGTATTTGCACAAAAAAAGGTACTCATGTATTACATTAAAAAGCACCATGCAGTCTGTCAACCCAAGCACTCAGAGGTTAGGAAACACTACTGACAACCTATAGCTTTAGTTCAACCCATCTGTTTATTCTGGCATAGGTTTATATCACAGATTTTTCTTTAAATATTCTATGTTGGATTTTAAATAATTATTTGTATTGGGTTTCCATGGCAAGGTTTTGCTAGCGGGGGGGAGCTACAGGGGTGGCTTCTTGCCCCCATGTCTGGTAGAGCCAATGCCAGCCGTGAAGAACTGCAGCCCGTGGGAAGGACTCACATTGGAGAAGTTGGTGGAGGACTGTCTCCCGTGAGAGGGACCCCAGGCTGGAGCAGGGGCAGAGTGTGAGGAGTCCTCCCCCTGAGGAGGAAGGAGCGGCAGAGACAACGTGTGATGAACTGACCACAACCCCCATTCCCTGTCCCCCTGTGCTGCTGCGGGGAGGAGGGAGAGAAATGGGGAGTGAAGTTGGGCCTGGGCAGAAGGGAGGGGTGGGGGGAAGGGGGGTTTAAGATTTATTTATTTTTTAATTTTCTCATTACCCTACTCTGATTTTTATTGGAAATAAACTGATTTTCCCAACCTGAGTCTATTTTGCCCGTGACAGTAACTGGTGAGTGATCTCTCCCTGTCCTTATCTCAACCCAGGAGCCTTTCACTATATTTTCTCTCCCCTGTCCTGCTGAGGATGGGAGTGACAAGTAGCTTTGGGGGGCACCTGGCCTCCAGCCAGGGTCAACCCACCACATTACTACAAGATGCTTTTTGTTTTTCCTTATAAGTTCTATGTTGTTCAGAGCACAAGATAGATAAAGCTTACCCACTGCAAGAAGAAAGTGTTCTGGCAACCCCTAACCTTTCAAGAACTTGAGTTTGAAAATTAAATACTGTCCTTTTAACATTAGAATTCTGGGGAGTGTCATTAAAATGAAATTTGTGTAATATGACCAAATTACTACCCTTGACACAGTGTCATCCAATTTATACTTTATCTTACTGTTGATGGTCTTCCCAGTGCCATCCAGTTCTGTTTGCTGCATCCAGCTATTCTCTCTCACTTGCTAATTAGTTTGTTAGCTGTCCAGGAAGAGACCATTTTAATGTTATGCATTCATACGCTACATAGCACAGTGAAATCCTGTTCACTGACTAGAGCCCTACTGGTACTACTAAAATAATTATGATACCACCCACATAAGAGGTACCACACCAATACAGCATTTGAAAGACCACCTGGAAGTGCTGAGGTATGCAAAAGTAATGGGGAAAATAACTAAACAAGTTCTTTCAAACCCTTAATAAAAAAAGTGTTTCTTTAGTGACTGGGTTGCAGTCTTTAAAATACATAGTTTTGTCCACCCTGCTTTATTCATCATTCAGTTAAATATATAGTATGACAAAAAAAACCTGACAGAGCAAATAGTAAAATATTCCCCACCACAAGCAATGTATTAATAGGTAGCCAAACCTCCAAACACATTTTTCCATCTGAGACTAACTCAGGAGCATGGTTTTAAAACTAATTAGCAAGGTAACCTTTTTCCCCTTCCCTTAGGGAATCTATTGTGGCCAATACAAAACATATCCAATCCAAAATCCAAATCTAGGTTTCTTGCCAGCCATTACAGGATTAATTCCCACAACAACCCAGACAGTTTTAGCCAAATTCAGTGCACAACTGAATGCATGTTTACAGCTAAAGCACAAGGTGGTGTTTGTTGCATGGAAGCTCTCCCTTATTCTGGCCATTCTTAAGAGCTTACAAGATTTCACTAAAAACAGCAAGCTAGCAACAATTGTCATAAAACACTTAAAACTAAACACAGTAGCACAGGTTTACTCATTTATGAACTTTCTAGATACAACAATCAACTTTTAATTACAGGCATTTTCATAATATATTGCTACAACACAGCCCAGGTGCAAAGCCTGCAGCAGAAACTCAGTTGGTCACTGTGGCAGTATCTACATGATAGGGGAGGTGCACCCCGTAACATGGCCCACCATTGTGGTCTCTGGTTATACCTCCTGGCTGCTTCCCAGCAGCGTGTCATGACACAGCTGATGTGTGCACCGCTCTCCCACACACCTGGTATTTCCCTGCAAAAAAACCCACAGGTGGGGGGAGACACACAGCACTCCTGTCAGGGGACCAGGAATACAAGCACGCGGCAGAGATGCCTGCCCACTGGTGCAGAAGCCAGGCAAAACACGGGGTGGTAGACCTCCACACAGAGAGAGGATGGAGCTCCATAGCTGTGCTAGTACAACTTGTATCCCCATGACATGACCGGTGTTGGTGCAAGAGCAAGCAAACAAGGGAAGTGGGATGAACGCCTTCTAATCCATGGGAAAATCAAGAAGCACTGTGGCTTCCCAACCTTGGGCTAGCCAGAGAAAAAAGACAAAGGCTAACATTAAATTTACACCACTACAGCATCATGTGAGACAAAAAGGCAAAAAGGCTGTATTTGTGTTTGGAGACAAGAAGTTAATGGGGTTATAGCCTACAGCTCATGCACACTACCATAATACAAAATGCACTGGTATCATACAATCAAATCATCTAGATGCATCCTAAAATGTACCTTTATGCGTTAAGCCTTCCACAGAAGAGACGTAATCTTCTCTGATGTTCATAATGCCATATACACCATTAAATATACAGTGTGTATGTCTCTGGAAATGTTCCAAATAATAGCCATTTCTATTTTATTTGCCTCTACAGGAACAAGGGAAACACTTTTAAGAGCAAAAAATACCTACCTGCTCTTCATTCACACCTCAATATCATTCCGGAAATCAAAAATACTGGTTTTAACACTCTACCTTTAGCTCACACCTACATCTGAATTCTCCACAGAATGAAACTTGGTTAGAAGCTTATCAAGGAACTGAATTCATAAATGTCTAGACTATGGCACAGAAACAAAGATATGCTGAGTAGGGTAGGCTGTAGCTCTCAGCAGCAACCAATAATCTTCTGCTAATATTGTTCTGACTTCAGTCTCTGAATGTTCAACTTCAGCTAAACAGAAGAAATTGGCAAATATTTAGCCAATTCAATAACTTACTATTATTTTTAGATGAAACATGACATCTCTTGAGGTCAGGGTCTTGTGCAGTACCCTCAGCACAGAACAGTGACTTTAAAAGTGTAACTGTTTGACTTAATTTAACCACAGGCATTATTCCCTTTATACAATTATGGTAATATGAAGACCACCCTGTGAATACGGCACTGGTCCAACCTGCTGAGCATCCCCCACTCCTCACCTCTGACTGCAGTAAGCCTGCACAGGCCATGTTGGGGGGAAAGGCAGCACTCCAGACAGCGCTGCCCCAAGCCACTGCCTGCTTTGGCTGAAACATCTTAGCCTGGTTTTGATTTTCTTGCCTATATTTAGGACTGTAATCTCCTGATGGAAAAAGCTCTCAGATGTCTGGTGAGTCCCTGTCAAGAAGGCTCAAGAGAACACAGGCTCAAGGACCCAGAGATGGTTCTGGCAGAATGAAAATGTCATTGCCAACACCCTGACTCCTGGGTCTCTGTCAGTGAACAGGTAGCCACCACACCAACCACACGAGACACTCTGAAACAGGGGTTCAGCCAGTGGTCCAAGTGAAACAGCCCGTGACGTGCTCAAGGCTGTTGCCTCCCAGACATCGCAGGGCCAAGCAAAGCTGGATAGCATAGTGCACCAAGCACTGGCTTCAGGGCATGGTATTAAAAGGGAAAAATATTAATCTTACTTTCATATCATAATTTTGTACTATTTATACTTTTTCATTTAGTTTTCAACAAAATTTAGCATTTGATTCTGTTCCTATCTGAGATATTAATGGCTATTCCGAGACTTTAATGCAGACAAACACACAGAAATTATTACTGAAAACCCAAAGCAGGAAAATAGTGAACGTTAGTGAAAGTATGGCAATCTAATGCTCTACAGGCAAACAGCATAAACAGGGTAAATTTTACACATGGAAAATCCAATCTGCTGTGCCTTTTACTCACCGTTTGATGACTTCGGTCACAGTAGCGCAGTCCAAAGTAATCTATCTCCGCTAGGTTTAAGTGACGAAATACGTAGCCCAGGACAACCGACCCTTTCGTTGACTTCTGTGGGAAAGAATTTACAGAGCCGTTTTACAAAGATGCTCTGCCTTTGTCAGCTATGTGCAGTGGCATTCATGCATTCAGTTAGCTTTGTCTGAAAAAAAAAAAAGGAGGCAGCTCCCAGTGCGTTTAACAAAAAATTCAGCTGTACAGAAGAAAATATTTTGTCCTCATACAGGTTTAATGAATCATTCTGTAAATACTGTTAGGTATCTGGCAGGTCAGTAGTTACAAAATACAAAACAAAACAAAAAACCAAAACCCAAAAACATTCAAGTGTACTTGCATAAGCACGATGCTGGTGAACCTTGCATTCTTCTATGAAATTTCTGTTCTCTAGTCAAAACTCTAATCCCCATGACACATTTAATTCTAAAATCATACTCTTCCTTCCAGTATGGGGCTGTTACTCAAACTCTGACAACAAAGATCAGGAGGCCAAACTTTGCTCTTAAGATCGCAATTATACATTGTTAGGTGCTCTGTTACTACACTTTGTAAAGAAGGTTAAGTTTTATTTGTTTTCTTTTAAAATATTTTTGATAGTAGAAGAGGGAGCAATCCAACACCCTGAATTGAAACAATCCTGTTATTTTCTTGTATAGTACTTCATCAAGGGTCTACGCCAGTATTTGCAAACAATGCTGGGGACGATGTTGCAAACAACACTGTACTGTTGAGAATGCCTTACAAAAAGCTCACTTCCACCTGAATGCCTCTTATTTGTCGGTTCGCCTGGCAGCCTACAACAAACAGACTAGGAAGACTGAGAATAATTACACAGAATGATCCTCCCTCAGAATCAGTTAGAGCCTTTGACTATTACAGTCCTAAATTCCACAAGAAAATATGGACGTAACTCAAAATTAGGTTTTGGTTAACTGCTTCATATTGTATAAACTGCTAGATTGTAGTAAAGTCACCAGAGAGAAAAGAAACAGGAAGAGGAAGCTGTGGGATATTTTCTGTGCTATTTCATTTTTTAGCCTATGAACAAATAATATCAAAATTAAAATGGCAAGTAATATTTATTTTAAAATCATTTAATTTAGCTTCACATAACGACAGGAAAGATGCATCCGGTTTTTTTCAGCAGGTGCATTTGGTCAGGATTTGTACCTAGTCAAATGGGCAGGGCCAATACAACCATTTCAGATGGCCACTCACACTCTCAGCAAGCCGTTACAAGGTAAATATTTCTGGTAGGCTGGGGAAGTGTGTATCCATGATATTCACCAGATTTACTATATATTTGCTTAAACCAGGAGAAGGTTCTCAGTGTGTAACAGTCTAAAGCCATCATACAGGTTGTTTAAGCAACTGTAATTACATATTCCCTCAGCATGTACAGTGAGACTTAATGATCAACCACAAAACAGAAAACAATCTGAGGGAAAACATGATTAAGGTAAGCAGAAGTTCACTAAATTTCATCTTAGCATTTTGGATAACGCAGAGCAATACAAGGAATTTATCATCAGATTCCTCAACAAGAAACTGAGCTTGGGTTTTAAAAACAATGCAAGACAAAAATCAGCCCTTCTTAGCTATAGAGTGACTACCAGGAGCACTACAGCAAAAAGACAGAAACAGAACAAAACACACCTTAATTTTTTTTTTTTAAATACAGGTTAAATTATTAGACAGCAAGGATTTAAGACTGAAGCCTGTCCTGTCTCATTTTATCTTTAAATCAGTTGTTATTCAAAGAAGCAAGAGAGATGTCCCACTAAAAAGCACATAGTTATCATTCTTATGTCATGTATGGCAAATTACCTTCACCATTGGAACTGTTTCCATTATCATTTAAACAGTACCACAATGCCTTGGGAACTTAGGATGGGACAGGCATCTCTAGAAACAGACACAGGAAAACAAGAAGCCCTGACTCCAAGCAACACACTACTGGGAGTAATCAAAGATACTAACATAACAAAGAAGCTTAAGTGTTAGAGGGGTTTATTTTACATAAGTGCACCAGTTTAGGATTCAGCTAGCCTTCTTGGCTGGAAATCTTCAGTCAGCTGAGGACTGCAGTGGGCTCTACATAAAAAGTCCTTGGGACAGCTTTTCTCCCATGGAGGCTAAAGTTAGTGCTTTATCCCCAAGAAACACGCACATTTCACACCTGGTTTGGCTGAAATGAAAGACTCACTTATTTCCTTTCAGAGATAAAGGGTAGCAATGCATAAAAAGCTTTTTAACTGCTTTTTACTTACATTGTTAGGCTGAGAGAAAACATAAATGCCTGTTAATTTATTCTCTTGACACAGCTCAGTTAACACTTCCATCATTGCAGGTCCTGCAGGAGCAGGTGGTCCAGCTGTGAGGAAATGCTGAGCAAAACCATCCAACTTACAGTGGGCTGGGGGTTCTCCCCCCTCTACAGCAGCAAGATGCTCAACACTTTGGTTATCCTCTGCCAAAACAGACTGTATGCAGGAGTCTCTGTAGCCCTCCTCGCCAATCTCTTCCACATCCTTCAGCAATGCCTGCATGTACACAAGGCAGTGCTTCACAAGGGAACTGCCAAGATGAGAGCCAGCAGGCATCCCCGTACTACTCTAACCTCACCTTCCTTAACCTCCTATTTTCCCAGCACTGAGGAGCACTCTTCAGGTAAAACACTGACCCTTGCTGAAATCACTGCAACCTCATTTTCAATTAAAGTTCTCATTTCAAGCCACATGATTTCAGGGTTTCATGCAAGTAAATTGCCTCTTCAAGTGGAGTTAAGAAAGCAGTTTTGCTGACAACCTAAGTGGCTACTTCTCAGTCCTGAAATACATTTTTACTGCATTTGAAGAAAGTTCTGCAAACTAAGAAAAGCCATCTTATTTCCCCTAATAAAATTACAGCAAAATTCAGCAAAACTGCAAACTAAAAAAACTATCAAAGATGTTAACAGGATTATGTTCACATCATATGGCATTGCAAAAAATTACATAATTTGCCTTGCATTAAGCTCAGACTTGCTAGAGGCTTGCATTCTTAGGGGTAAACTCAAGTATATTTGAAAATATCATCAGCGATCCTTTCAAGAGAGAACAAAGAATTGTTCGAATGAGTCATAACATCTTGCTTTACATGTTAGCACTGTGGCTTCATAAACCAGAAAGGCAGGTTTTTACTGGCTGAAGAAAATGACAGAACATTCAGGAGAAATCTGTTTTAATTGTACTTTTTAAATCAAAAAGAAATCATTCTTTTAAAAATGGTACATACAATACTATATTTTAACATATTCACATTACTGTATATTTAGTCATCAGGAATTCTTATCTTCCACACAGCTCATTGCTTTTTAGGTCCAGTGAAGTTTCTCTAGTTGGATTTTTTTTTTATATTTTCTCTTTTGTATTGTATACAGCAGTGCAGGCCAAATCAGATCCCTGATCGATGTCAACTGAATTTAAAGACAAAGCAAGACATGCAGCAATGTCTGCCTCAGTAGGGTGCTATTCCCTCTCTTGAAAGAAAAGTGGTGTAGGTAGTGAAGCCTCTTTTTTATTAAAAACAAAATAAAAAACATACCATCTCTTTTAGTTCAAGCACCCATCATGCCTTTCTCCTGCAAGTAATTCAATCCACAGACTCTACCTCTTACAACCTCATAAATGCTAAGGAATATGCAGATGAAATCATGAGGCTTCACTCAAAAAAGGGCTTAAAACTTTACTGTGTCTTTTGAGATGCCTCCCCCCACCATGACCATTCGTAGAGTCAGTTGGAAAGTCACACCTGATGCTGAGTTAGTTATTCTGCCCGTACACTGGCAAGAGATGACAATACAGAACAAGAGCAGAAGGTTTCTAATGCTGAACAAGGGAGTATTAGAGTCTGGAAAAACAAGGAGGATACTACGGGGGACAACACACAATCATGCTGAGACATTCAGAAACACCTGTGTAATAACATCCCCACATTTCCCTGTCAAGTACAGGGCTGGGTGGGTTATGCTGCTAACAAGCCCTCCAAGTGGGAAGCGCATTTGATCTGCTACCTGCGCTAGATAGCAGCTCGTGCCCATGCAGTACACGAGGTGCTCTGTACGTGCTGGTGATGGAGTGTGGGCACCAGCACTTTCCCTGCCAGCATGCAGGGAAGGGCAGAGAGCAAGCACAGCTCTTGATGTGTGTGTCAGCACCACCCCACGTGCATTGACCAACCAGACAGCATCAGTGTACTGCGGCAGACGTACTCCAGACAGTAAACTTCATGCATCATTTTCAGAGACCAAACTGCAGTATTTTGCCCTAAGTAAAGGGTACTAAGGAGAGATGAAAAGTATGTACAAAAGCAGCATACAGTCATGCAAATAAGGTTGAACAAACCCACCAGTTCATCCCATTCCTGGTAGATATGTAACAGGAACAGGTGTCTCTGAACACTTTCTCACTGTTCTTTGTCCATTTTTCCCCCATACCTCAAGCTCAGAAAAGACCAGACACCACTGCAGTTTTATTTCCATAACCTTCCATCTATAAAAGCAGCAAGGCACAAGGCTCTAAAATCAAATTTCTTGGTGGTCTTTACTAAAAAAGAGTAGGCACCCCTTTTCCCCAAGGCAGTCAACCAGCCAGACCTCAATTTGCACACTGCATGTTCAAGCAGAGAAAAATCTTTAAATTAACAATGCTAAATATTTACAAATATTCATCTAGGTAAAACAGCTTGACCTTAATTTGCAGAATGCATGTCCAAACAGAGAAGAATTTACATTAGCATTACTTTATATGTGCAGACATTCCCCAACACAATCACGTAACAGAAGTAAATACTTTCATAAACTGGGGATTTAACACATGCAAATGTAATACCACAGTCTGCCCTAAGTATACATCATACACATACACCATCCAAACTGTACTAATCCATCCTTCCCTCTTTCCTCAGCTTTCACTGACAGCATGCATGCCAGCGTCTTTCCAGAGTTTTTTTTCTGAGAAGTCCTCACAAATGTACAGACACATGCATGGACCTCCCCACCTCTGTTCCCAGGAACTCGACACAGCACCGGATCTGTCTGCTGGATGTATCCTACGGCATTGACTTTTAAGTGCTGTATGTTAAGATGCCTGTAGACTCGTTTCGTTTTTACTAATGGTCAATCTAATGTCTTCCAGTTAGAAAATGCTATTCTAGAAAAATATCCAAAGGTGCATCTTATTTGTCTGATTTTGCAACTAGTGTATCTGTCCTGAATTTATAAATACCTTTAAAAATCCACTTAGCGGCCAACTCCTTAAGAGAAGGGCAGATTCCTGGGAGCAGGGTCTCCAGCTAGTTAAAACTCTCCCCTTGTAACTATTGGCTAGAGTGCACTTTGAGAAAAGATACATAGAAGAAAAAGGTTAACAAGAAATATTTAACAAAATACTGGGCTTACGGGAAACTGCTTCAGCTCAGTGGGCTCCTTCTTTGGGGTAGATACAAGCAACTGCATTTACTTGGTAAGTAATGCAATTTGTACATGCACAAACATTACAAGAAATGCTCCAAGCAGGAATCGAAGTCCAGGTAAGACAGCAAAGGACACTTAGAGAAAGCAAATAAATAATGGAAAGACAACCAGATTTTGAAAACCTAATTAAATACTTACTAATGCTTTAAAATTATTCTCTCATGAGATATGAACGATATTTCACAAAATGGCAGCAACCGGTTCTGTGTAGAGGGATTCTGGCCGTATCAATTTTATTTAAAAATCTCTTCACTATCTATTCCCTATTATTAACATTATCCAGTTCATTAACATCTACATTTACTGTATGACAGATGAGTTAAGGTACCAATAATAATGCATGTCAACTTTTCACTGAAAAGAGCTCTTCTGCAGAACTGAATACCAATGATCATTTCCATCATTCCCATGCACACTGAATAATTTTGCCATGAAAGAAAGAAACCATTATAACAATAATGAAATTCAAAAATGCAGCACACAACCTCTCGTTTAGAATGGTTAAGATGTTGGTTACAACGATTTTTCTACTTTTTAGAAAACACTCTTCACGCATAGCTTTGTGACCCGGTGTATCTTCATGGCAGGCAGGGGCTCTGCGTGTCCTGATTAGGGATGCTCCAGAAATAGGCCACAAGCACCTGGCAAGGCAGAAGACAAGTACATGTGAATTCATAATGCATGCACTTGTCGTGCACTCTCATGGATTTATTTTAAATAATTCTCCATGAATATGGAAGACGCATCCCCTTGGACCCACCAAAGGCTGCGAAGCTGAGAGACGGGACAAGGCCCTTTTCTCTCCAAAGCGGTGAGCAGCTCCACAGTCGAGCAGGGCTCTCATGGGTGCATGGCGGAAGACGAGAGCTCACACCCCAGCCCTGGGCTGCTTGGCCGCAGGCAGCGGCGCCCGGCAGGGTGGAAGGGGGAGCCCAACACGCCAGATGCTCTGCAGGAGCCCCTTTGCGGGCAGGCTGCCTGCAGAAGCACGCTGCCCCGGACTAGGGGGAGCAGGGGTCATGCTGCCCACCTGGGAACAGCACCCACCCGGGGAACCCGCGGAGGCTGCTTCACCCAAACCTCACCCTCCTGCACTGTGCCACAGCCCCCTGTGGGCAAATCCCACCAGCAGTAAGAGCAGCGTGGCTCTGCGACGCTTCCCCAAAAGACGGTGCATAAAACCACTCTTGCTCCAAACCCAGGGAGCACGTGAATCCCTGCAAGCGTAGAGGCGGCGGGCTTTCGCTGTTTCCGCAGAGCAAGGCTCAGTGCATCCCGAGCCTCTGTATTCTGGCTTGCACCACCTCCAGAGGACTGCTCTGGTTCACACCCAGCCTGAGCCGCCTTCACAAGTGCCTCAGCAGAGCTCACTCCATAGAAAGGTCAGCTCTGCATCACTGGAGCATGCATCTCGCAGAGGGAAAGAAGCAAAACAGCCAAAGATAGCTGTGCTTTGAAAGGCTCATTTAATGGAGTGGGCTACTCTTTTTTCTTATATTTTCCCCTTTCTTCTTTCCCTGTGTCACCCATGTCAGAGCCAGAAAAAAAGGAGCCTCTGTCCTTTCAATTAATGAATTCTCTCTTTGTGATCTTCCATTAATTTTGCATCTGAGAAGGACTCCACTGTTTTTTCTGGTAACTTTTTCTCTTGACTGAATGATACTGAGACAGTTCAGTTAACTGAATCAAATGATGAACAAAACCAAGTCTGACACTACCACCTTTGCTTTTGAAGAAGGAAGATATGTGAAAATTTTCAAAAATGTTTTTTGAACTTAGTTTCATAGAGGGGTCCAAGATGTGAATTGACTTGAAGACATAGATTTAAACCTCTGTGTTATTCCATCATAGCCCAAAGGGAGTTGAAAAAAAGTTAAAGAACAAATTGATAATTTATTTGGAAATTACCATCATAAGTTCCTAATGCCATAATCAGAGCTTTGTAAAAACTTAGAGAAACAAAGTAGAAGCTAGAGGGAAATAAAAAAAAAAAAAAGTGGGATGACACAGGTAGAAGTCAGGGAATAGCAGAAATAAGTATCCTAAGAAACAGAAGATGAGGCTGTTTACACTTAGGAGTCGTATTGAAGGAAAATGTCATCAAGAGGGTAACAGTGTCAACGGGGCTGATAGCAAGTGCTAATCAGGACACCAAGTTCAGGTTTTGCTTGGAGAGAGGGAGTGTGAGAAGGTGGTTTGCTCTTTGGTCAGAGTCTTGTGGTGCTCTGTACAAACAAGCTTTTGCAGGTATGCTCAACTCCAACAGTACAGCTATTCATTCTGAATGAAAGAAATGGCAAAATAAAGGATTAACAAGATGTATATTTATCTTTTCTCCTTCCCATTCTTCTTGCTCCTAAAAAATCCCCAAACAATTCAACATAACCCCCCTCACAATTCTACTAATACTTTGAGCCAACTTCTTATAACAAGACTGTAACCCTAATACTCTATTACTGCTCTGCTTAACAGCTGAAGTAGTAGTAAAATCCTGAAACACTATGACAGAATGAGTGTCTCCTCTTTAATTTTTAAAATTTTCTCTTTCTGAAAGCCTTTTAGTATTTAGCTCTTTACTGACATTCTCCCCTGACAGTGTTGCAGTTAATCAAATCACATGACATATTTAAATTGTAGGTTCTTGTGCTCCCAAACTGCCATGCTTAATATGCTCTATAAAAATGCATACAACACCTAATTTAAAAGAAGTTTTTGGACCACTTGACCATGACCAGAGGAAAACTTGACCATGACCAGAGTGTTAGAAGTGAAGCTTTGGTACTTAAAGTGCCTCCATTTGCACATAGGCAGAAATCACAAAGTCTACCAAAGAGGTGGAATGGAACCAAACATACCAGAACTAGATGATTAAAATGAAAAGACTGTGCCTTTGTATTTATTCTGCAGTTTGTATTTTGAATGTACATTGATAGAACCAACCTAGAGATATATTGCTCCAGTAAAACATAAGAAATAAAGGAAATAGGGCAAAAGAAGTAAGAAATGAGGCACAACAACTGAAAAGATGACAAAATCAAAACTGAAAAGGCTTCAGAACAGATTTATTTCAATAGAAGACAACATAAGCAACATAAAAACCAGATTTTTAAAATTGCAGCAAATTTATATGAGAAAGATTTCAAGGGAGGCTTCAATGACTGGAAAAAGGTTTTGCAGAAACGATGTAGAGAAAATTAACTAGAAAACATAGGATGCTTCATTTACATGGAATGAATGTGCCAAAAACTAGGTACATCATCTCTTTTCTGCCAGGAGAAAACTCTGCTGAGGCACTTGTGAAGGCGGCTCAGGCTGGGTGTGAACCAGAGCAGTCCTCTGGAGGTGGTGCAAGCCAGAATACAGAGGCTCGGGATGCACTGAGCTTTGCTCTGCGGAAACAGCGAAAGCCCGCCGCCTCTACGCTTGCAGGGATTCACGTGCTCCCTGGGTTTGGAGCAAGAGTGGTTTTATGCACCGTCTTTTGGGGAAGCGTCGCAGAGCCACGCTGCTCTTACTGCTGGTGGGATTTGCCCACAGGGGGCTGTGGCACAGTGCAGGAGGGTGAGGTTTGGGTGAAGCAGCCTCCGCGGGTTCCCCGGGTGGGTGCTGTTCCCAGGTGGGCAGCATGACCCCTGCTCCCCCTAGTCCGGGGCAGCGTGCTTCTGCAGGCAGCCTGCCCGCAAAGGGGCTCCTGCAGAGCATCTGGCGTGTTGGGCTCCCCCTTCCACCCTGCCGGGCGCCGCTGCCTGCGGCCAAGCAGCCCAGGGCTGGGGTGTGAGCTCTCGTCTTCCGCCATGCACCCATGAGAGCCCTGCTCGACTGTGGAGCTGCTCACCGCTTTGGAGAGAAAAGGGCCTTGTCCCGTCTCTCAGCTTCGCTGCCTTTGGTGGGTCCAAGGGGATGCGTCTTCCATATTCATGGAGAATTATTTAAAATAAATCCATGAGAGTGCACGACAAGTGCATGCATTATGAATAAACATGTACTTGTCTTCTGCCTTGCCAGGTGCTTGTGGCCTATTTCTGGAGCATCCCTAATCAGGACACGCAGAGCCCCTGTCTTGCCAAGAAAACATCAAGGTATTTTCATTTGCTGGTCTCCTACAGGCTAGTCAAATTACTTCTTTCCACCTGTCAATTGCAAACTGGATATTTTGGTGATGAATTCAATAGAATCTACACTGCAAACAACCAACACCATCTTTTTTATATATAAACTTGTAGTTCATATATTAGAGTGCTTATTTTCAGTTTGAGTCACCTGTGTTTGAACATATTTTCATTGAAACACATACTGTCCTTTTACAGTCTATGTAATCATGGTTTACCACCTTCCCAAAAAGCTTTTCCAAAACTTTATAGCATTTCAATTATTATAAAGTTTTATTTCCAGTTTGATGGAGTTTAACTTCTCATTTTGATTGACACTAGAAAATTACTTTCTCCTGCAATGCTGATAGAAGGCAAAAGGATACATTTGTTATCCTAAAAAATGTACTTATTTTTTCTGTACAGCTTTGATAACTTGATTGCTACAGTGCTTCCCATAAAACTGATTTGATTCTACTGGAAACTTAATTCTCATTAAAATTTCTCATAGTAATCTTCTGGCATTTTGTACCAAAAAAGATTGAAATTTTTAAAAATGCCCTTTTTTTTTTTAATAGACGTTCCTCATGACAGCAATGCAAGATACACTGCAAGTATTTTTGTTCTAGAAGTAGTTTTCTAGATATTCTCTTTAGCAAACCCCACACACAAAAAAAACAGTCAACATGTTTGCCCCAGGACAGGAATACGTTATCAATTAGCAGCCTGTAATGGCTGCTAATGGGGAATTCTATACACCTGCATTCTCTCCTGCCCCTTCTAGAGTTTCTGGCTGTCCCCAAGAGCTGCTATCCAGTGCCACACACTGCACGGGATCAAATTACCATTTTACTGGTACTGGGCTGCATTCAACTTTAACAACCTTGACTGAAAAAGAACAAAAAAGCCCCTGCATGGGAATGGAAGGACTCTAACAGACGTGGCAGCAGAGGAGGATGAAAAGGACTTATCCATCACAGCTCCTCGCTGCTCTTCATACTGTGACTAGTGCTGCCTGTCCCCTCACCCCCATGCTCGCAGCAAGGGTGCCTCATTCAGCTGTCAATCCACTCCTGAATCATTCAGCTGTCAATCAATTCCTGAATCACTGCAGATTTCAGCACTGCATATTCAGATAAACTGGAATCCGAGCCAGGTTTTTTTTTGAAGAATGATACCCCTGCACATAAACAAACACACAAGGCAAGTGTTAAGTTCAAATAACAACACACAAATAAAATTTTAAAGCATTAAAGCAACCGCAAACTGCTAATTCAGCCTCTTGCACGTATGTAACTGTGTCACACAGGACTATCATCGTCTTCTCCTTGGCATCATTCCTAATACCTGGTTGCCAGTCCTGAGCTCCTTAATTAGATCTACCTACCATGTCAGGTTTTTTCCCTGTGTTTTCCCTAACCACTTCCCAGTTCCTTGTCCTTTCCTACCACCTGTCTTTGCAGAAAGCACCCCCCATGCTCATACTCCCTTGTCACATACATTGCTGCTTCCCTCAGCCTGTCATCCCCACTGGTTCTTGCATATTCCTTGAACCCCCTGTGCACTGAATCACAGGCCTTTCCTCCCTCCTCTACTTTGACTCTTCTCCAATCTACTTCTTCACTCCCTCCCACCAGTTTGGCCCTTGTCCCTACATAAATCAGGCCAGGAAATTTCTCCACAGTGTTGTATTGTGGGACAGGTAATGCAGAAACACATCTGACAGCTCCAGACACAGGAAAATTCTTTTCAGTTCTGCTGCCCAAACTCAAGCACCAGAAACACCAGTTACACAAATGATGCGGTGGCCACCAGGACCTGACAGGGAAGGTAAGAGATAGCATCCTGACAGGACTGAACTGATAAAGTTTGAGGAAATCTCTCCTGAGATATTTCAGCATCACAAACAGGCTTATTGTGCATGTATCCTTAAAAGAACACCTCTCTGGCATCGTGACCATACTGACAGCAGTTATCAAGTCTTTGCTTCAAGAGTTTCTCAGATAAAAGTTGTCTGGGTTTCCTTTTCTTTGGCAGCCATTTTTTTTTCCTTGCTTCACTCTTGGAAATAACTGGAAATAAACTGTTTTGAATGAAACTTTGTGAAATAATGTAATTCATGACTGAGTTCAAAACTTGATGACTTGGCAAACCTACAAACAGACTAAGTAACTTCAGTAATGGTAACAACCCTCTCCCTAGCATATTCTATTCAGGAAGACCCCACCAGCTTTTCAGACTGAATTTACAGCTACTTCCTCAGAGATTTTATTAAAAAGTCAGTATTATTCTGAACTAGTTCTTGGGCATGGAGCTGTAGTGATAACCCAGCTTTCCTCTTCTGAAAAAGTAATGCACAAAATATTCTGTGGGGTTTTAAGGGAAACCCTGGCATATTTTAGCCAGTTCATTTTTTCCTTGTGACCTCCATTCCTTTCCCCTTTTAGTAATTAAACCTTTCAAGTGGTAACTTGATGTTAATCCCAGTGATTCAGACAAGAACACTACTTTCTCACTGCTTAGTCTTCATTTGTTCCCTGAAATGGTTAGTATATTTTGAAGTGCCTTTATATGCTATGGGAAAACTGCATATACCTTAGAACACAATTTTGCATGTTCACATATAAGGAACAGTAGGTCACTGTCCAACCAGCCAACATTCAGTAGCTCCTTGACCATCAATACTAAATCTATGTTGAAACTTTATAGCATATAACATTGTAGACAGCCTTCTGAAAAATCTTTTTATGGACCTGTAAAAATTTCAGATATACCACAGTTTTGATTATGTATAGAAAATAAGATTTCATGTGCACTGTATAACTTTAAAGATCATCCAGAATGATTTTTCTAAAACCGTATGTACAACCTGTCATGATTAATTTGTAAACTCATTGATAAAAATAAAATTACAATAATCTCTTTATTTTTAATAAATATTTAACATATCGAGATTGTTGGGGAAAGGTAAGGCCAACAATTTTTAACATGAGGATACAAACCAAAGAACTGCTGTACCTTGGCTTTGAAATCTATTCCTACAGAACATTATTGTTCTTTGATATGGAACCTACAAGAAATTGAGTATCTTATACATGGTATAATATCATATGTATGATATATATATATGAAATATATTGATATATATGGTGGCTGCCTACCTGTGCTAACAAAAATATTCCACATATTGAAGCAACAAAAAAGAAAACAAAAAAACTGACTTAATCAGCACTTCTGTAGTACATCTCCGTGAAGGAGAATATAAAGACATTACATACATGTGCAACATTGGATTAATTTCTTCACTCCCAGCTGATAGGCAAATTAGTGATAAGCATAGCATAAAGCTCTATACACAAATATGGCACACAGAATTTTGCAGAACTAGACCCTTCCTTCTCTACATTTAGTAGAAAACTAACAAATATGTCTGCTTATTAACAAAAGTGTTAACAGAGATGTGAGCAGCTAACCCCTGAATGCTCATAGGCTACATATTGTGACTCTAGTGAAAAATGCATCCTTGCAGCATCTTCAGTATCAGACTCAAGAGGTTAATTAATAAAATGCCTCAGGCGTGCTATCCTTTGGTAATGGGGGTGGCTATCTGCTGTACGCCATGAGCCTGCTCACACATCTCATGCAAGAAGGAAAACAGATTTTAAAACAGCTTTCTGAATACAGACATGAAATCACAAACACATTTCACATTAGAAAAAAAAATGTCGATTAATACCAGAAGACAAAAAAAGTCTGTTTATAACCCACTAGTGATGTGAAAATACCTCATTCAGCTTTTTCACTCAGAGGGAATTTTGATAGTTAGAGTGAAAATCTGATCCTGTTTAAATCAGTATGAATTTTATTACTGACTTTTGAGGCAGAGGATTTTAGATTAATGTTAGAAATAGGATTTCAAGCCTTCAGCCTAAACTCTGTGTAAGGCCAACAATTGCTCACAGTGGAGCCAATGGAGTCATGAGCTTAATCAATCACCTTTGTTTGGACCCAGGCAGTAAACAGCTCCCAGCTCCCTCCCAGTAATCTAACAGAGTGAAAAACTGGTGATTGTAATCAAAGCAAAATAAACTATGAAACTGAAAACTGATTGTAAAAACTTTTCTGTTTAAATCACATGCTTGCAGGTAAGCCACTAGTGTATTGTCTGCATCAGAGACAGCTGTACGCTGCCACAAAGCACTAGATAAATCTCAAATGATCATGCTTTAAAGTGAATTAATTTAAAATACTGGATATGCTCAGTGCACTTCTTTCACTGCAGGCAAATCATAACCTGTTCTGTGGACTAGACCATTAAATTTCTAGTAGAAAATCACTACTTTCATTTTTAGCTTGCTTGAAATGTACTTGGTTATATCTATTTTTGAAGCCAAAATTATTCATCTCTGATCTGTGTTGAATACAAGACTTTTGGCAGCATTACTTTTGTTTACATTAAATATAGCTTAGTGTGCAATTTGGACATGATCCTATTCACACTGAAATCCAAAGGCAAAAAACCCCTTTTGTTTGAGGACAGGAGGCTCACATCCTTCAGTTTTGATCTGATTGGTTGAGGGTAAAATAATATGGTTTACTTAGAGTAAAACTAGCAGCATATTCAGCAGGACTGAATAAAGTAATAGCCCCTAGGTTCCCCCTTGCATTTAAGTTAAGAGGCACCATTTCTGAAAGTTTTTAAGGCATGCCACTTCATGTGGACCTCAACTATGCCTATACTCATCCCTTTGGCCATAGGCTAGTAAATGAGATATGCCCAGGTAGTGCTTCTTGAATTGCTATTACAAAGTCAGGAACACTCATATTCCAGAGTGAAATATTACTAAGCACTCTTCCTTGTAAAATAAAGATTTTTAAAAATTTTTGCATTTTTTTTTCTGGTGATATAGACTCTTATGCAACTTCTCTGCTGACAATAACTACATCAGGACTATTACATGAGACAATACCCAAAGTCAGAACTTTAGAAAATATATATACATGTATCAATGTACGCAGTTACAAGTATACCTAGAATTATTTTTAAATAACTGTATTTGTTTAAAAGTTGAGGAGGCTGTTTTATTATTTAAAGCAGCCCCCAAAATACTGATGCTTTCCAATCAGGGTGAGATCTGAAACTTCATCCCATGTAGCTAATAAAAGGAGGACAGATGGTAAGACCGCAAGCAGACTGTCTTCCCACTGAAAGGTGCAGTTCTACATGAGTCAAAAACCTCCCAGGTAGGTTTCAGTAACATTTTTCCACCATAAAGCTCTAAACCAAACATTTTATTTCCTAAGAGGTGTTAGCCCAGTATTCACCTACACCACAGTAAAGATTCATCCCAGCACTATTTCTCCCAGGCTCTGCTCCCAAGCCACCATCATGTACCACAATGCCTCAGCCACAAAAAAGGACGAAGGCACTCATTTATCTGCCCTGTAAACCCTACCTTACAATTTCACGTAATACAAATACCCACAAAACAAATCTCCTCGAGGACAGTCTCACCCAACTTGCCAGTTGTAACAAATCTAGCTGCTGCTCACCCAGACGTCAAAAGTGCCACACATCCCCTTCCCTGTGCTGAAGAGATGATGGATGCCAGTCTACGCAGCTGCCCCCACTCTGCTGAGCTACTCTTGGGGGCATAACTCCCCTGGTTTCACTGAAAATAAACCAGGCTAGCACAGATCTCTCAGTTAAACTGTACAAATCTAACAGATTTTGACTTACCACAGCCTGCTGATGTCTCTGTCAGAAACCTGCTAGGAATTTTAGGATATAAGTAGCTAATCAGTACTAAGATGAAAAAGTTCCCCAAACCGTACTGGTTACACTGGGGTAGTGATCAGTTATCCCAGCCACAGCACAGGCCTCCAAGACGCTTGGCACCTCCAGTTATGTAAAATGCATGAGATTTTAACAGAAATAGTTACACTGTTAAAAAACAAGACTTAATTCTAGCTTGGGCCTGGGAGGAATACAATGCTATGCCAGTGATGCACATGTCATTCATCCAGCTATTCACGAGTTCATTACCTCATGTCAGTGGCTTTGACACTTCAAGCCTGGACCTGCTGCCATGCAACACCCCACAAAAGGCAGTGGTTGTTCTCTGTCATGGATGAGTGGACAACACAATCCCAGTATTTTCCCATATTCTAATCTAATATTAAAACCAAAACAAAACAAAAAACCCCAATAACAACAAAACCCAACCAAAACAAAGCCCTCATTGACAGAAGGATGATCTAAGATCATCCGGGCTAACTAACAAAATACGGAAAATAGACAAGTTGGACACTGAAGGTTTGCCTTGTCCTAGGCAGACTCAGACATTCTCCCAGAATGAAGAAGTTCTCACATTTTTACATGCAAACTGTTCACATCTATGCACTTTAGAGTTGTCTGAAGGCTTTTATGAACTCAGCTATTACCTGGCTGTCACTCCCTGCCATGAGAGCAGAAACTTCTCTTGGGAACACTGAAGAAAGGCAGCACTGACACCATGCTTTGAAGACATTATCAAAGCCTGAAATAAGCTGGTGATATTTCCTCAAGAAAAGGAATTGATGGGTTTGGGGATGTCACATTTTGGCATAGAAGCAGCACAGTATGGTAATCAGGTGCAGACAATGGAAAGCAAGTAAAATAAGAGGAAGCATCACCTCCACTTGCACAGCTGCATTGAGAACGGTCCATCCAGGCTGCTCAGAAACCAAGACATGCATTTTGCTCAATTCAGAGTTGCTGGTGTTGACAACATTTTTGAAGCAAAAATAACATTTGTCTTGCTAAACAAAGGGAATTCATCTGTTGCCCTGTTCAGAGTTGCAATAACCCAAAAAACACTACAGCTTTCAGCTTAGGTAGGACAATAACTACACTTAGGCAAAATTATTTGATTAACAACACTGTTTGGAGGTGAGAGGGGCGGTTTCTCATCACTATATACCTGAGGTAATACTTTAGCATATGCTTTTTAGATCACTCTGCTTTAGTCTGTCATTACAGGACTAAATCTTGGTTTAAAAAACCCTAACAATTAGCAAGAACAAAAACATTGCACGTTCTTACTGAAACTAGAATACACCTAACACTAAAGGTAAGAAGGCAAGAGTATGTTAATATTCAAAGACTGGGATGTTTGCATGTTTGTATTGACTTCCTTTTGTCCATTTTATTTTTAGTACAATTATTAAAGCTCTTCCTGATGGGACAGGAAAGCCTTCTCTGGACTTCTTCCCTTGGTACCTCAGTAAGAATCAACATTTTTCCATTTTTCATCTCCACATTTACAAGCATGATCATTCATCCTTTCTATAATAAGAAACAAAATACTGACCACTAAAATGCTTATTTGTGTATTCACTGGCCCCTTCTTATTTTTGGCATAAATCCACTTATATCAATAGAGCTGAGCTATGTCAGAGGAGAATTCAGCCTTTTCTTCCTAGACATAATACCATCACACAATACCAAGATCCAAGTAGCTAAAACAGATTAATTGTCCAAACTATACTAAGGAAGTCTACACTTCAAATATACACCAGTGAACCTTACGTTCATTATGCAACTGCTTCTTTCAGGTTAGAAGAAAAAAAAAATTACACTCCTGGTTATGAAACCCAATTTCAAGTTAATTCCTTAAGAATCATAAATGCATTGGCACAGATTAACTGAACAATGGCAAAAGAAAAATTCCCATCTGTTTAATTTTATTAGTGCAACAAGTCCTTAGAGAGTCAAGACTTTCCAGTGTCTTCAGCTAATACAGATTAGAATAGCTTCAGTTAAGTCCACAGGGCAATTCACAACACACAAAAACACCCTATGTTCAAACAACTATTACAAAGCAGTTGGCTGTATTGTTCCAGGTGACAAATCTAAAGGAAATGTTTGAATAGTTCAAATGCACAGCTGTTGAAAAGTCAAAAACATTGTTGATATAGCAAACAGCAGAATATTGTAAGCCTTACTGTTTTGTTCTATAAAATGTTTGCTCTCAGATCTGCCACGAAGAAGAAAAGGTAGTATTACTCCACTGTCACGGATTCACAGATTGTAGGGGTTGGAAGGGACCTCTGGAGATCATCTAGTCCAATCCCCCTCCTAGAGCATGATCACCTAGAGCAGGTTGCCCAGGACTGCATCTAGGTGGGTTTTGAATATCTCCAGAGAAGGAGACTCCACAGCCTCTCTGGGCAGCCTGTTCCAGTGCTCTGGCACACTCACAGTAAAGAAGTTTTTCCTCATGTTCAGATGGAACCTCCTGTGTTCCAGTTTGTACCCGTTGCCCCCGTCCTGTCACTGGGAACCATTGAGAAGAGTCTGGCCCCCTCCTCTAGACATCCACCCTTTAGGTATTCGTAAGTGTTGATGAGGTCCCCTCTCAGTCTTTTCTTCTCTAGGCTAAACAGACCCAGCTCTCTCAGCCTTTCCTCATACGAGAGATGCTCCAGTCCCCTAGTCATCCTCACAGCCCTCTGCTGGATTCTCTCCAGTAGTTCCCTGTCTTTCTTGAACTGGGGAGCCCAGAACTGGACACAGCACCCCAGATGTGGCCTCACCAGGGGAAGGATAACCTCCCTCGACCTGCTGGCCATGCTTTTCTTAACGCACCCCAGGATACCATTGGCCTTCCTGGCCACGAGGGCACACTGCTGGCTTATGGAGAGCTGCTTGTCCACCAGGACTCCCAGGTCCTTCTCCGCAGAGCTGCTTCCCAGCAGGTCAACCCCTAACCTGTACTGGTGCTTGGGGTCATTTTTCCCTAGGTGCAGGACCCTACACTTGCCCTTATTGAATTCCACATGGTTCTTCTTCACCCAGTTCTCCACATCTCGCTGAATGGCAGTGCAGCCTTCTGGTCTGTCAGCCACTCCTCCCAGTTTTGTATCATCAGCAGATTTGCTGAGGGTACACTCCGTCCCCTCATACCAGTCATTGATGAATATGCTGAACAAGACCAGACCAAGCACTGACCCTTGGGGCACACCACTAGCTACAGGCCTCCAAATGGACTCTGTGCGGCTTATCACAACCCTCTGAGCTTTGCCATTCAGCCAGTTCCCTACCCACCTCACTGTCCTCTCATCCAACCCACGCTTCCTTAAGAGGATGTTATGAGAGACAGTGTCAAAAGCCTTGTGGAAGTCACTGCCAAAACCAAGTGGCATAACTAGCTTCAAAATGTTTCACTGTTTGACAAGCCAACTGGTGATATAGCCGTTTTGACAGCAGACACTCAACTCATTGTGTCCTAATGCTGCATTCACTGCACAAACAAGATACTACTCAAAAAAACCTGTCTTTCACAGAAGCACTTAAACAGATAACATTTACCAAATTAAGCACTAATTTAAGACCTAAATAACTTAGTCTAGAAAGTCTAAGATTTCTGTTTTATGGAAAAGGATATTTTGCTGCCAAATTCTTCAGGTAATTTACTTGAGAAACAGATGCCTCATTAAAAATAACCAGCAGAGTAGATTGCCATAGAAGTATGAAGAGCACAAACACTTCCCTCCAAGTCATTTTATAATATTATAATACCTATTTTTGCCTGCCTTCATCAGCCAGACCTGAAATAGCTAAAATTGGTTGCAGTCAATTTGGCATATTTACATGTCTACTATTCTGGGAGAGTTCTAGGCTCATTAGGATCAGTCTTGATAATTTATTATCATCATAAGCCAGACAGAGATAAAAGATACCTTTTTTGCATATTATGTATGGGCAGGCATGAGAAAATTCATGTCTATTCCTCGCTCTGTACTGTCTGCCTGAGTTATATCACACTGATTAAGCCTCCTCTTCTGTAAAAATGGGTTGCAAGTCTGGCCTCTCTACCATACAAAACTTAGAATAATTTTGAAGAAAACAATTATGAAACCCACATAGGCAAACAGGATGCAACAAAACACGTTTTCACTGGTTGTAGGCTGTTCTGATATGCTAAGGAACCACCCTTCATTGCTGACAAGTGATTCTCAAGAACAGAAAACACAGTACGTCTCACCAGTCTGAGCTCAGTAAAATATCTGGTTTAGTATCACATGAGACGTTATTAATTAAATTGGATAAAGTACAGTTTAGTAGAAGAACTGTAAAACACACAGGGTGGCTAAAGAAAAATGACACGAGATTTTTCATTTTTTAAAGGAACATTACCAAAACAAGTTCCTCTAAGGCTGAAGGTAGAACATAGATTACTTACCATTTTTTGCATTTCTGCAGTTAATATAAATGCCAGTCTAAAATTAAGAGGTACAAAGGAAGACGATAGACGCACCTTACAGAAAGAAAACTACCTGGAGAACAGGATCAATAGAAATGAGATTAAATTCAACCAGACAAAATTGCAAGGATATGCTCTTACAGACCAAAACAGTACCTTTCTGTTACAGCTGGAACATCACTAAGCAGAAATAAATGGGGTACAGAGGACAAAGACGTATTAATTAAACACAGCACCACTAGCACTTGTCATGAACACCCCAAGTTGCGGTTTACCAGATGGTCCAACGCAGCTTCAGCAAAGGTACAACTCACCACCTTTTTGATATTCAGCTGAAGTGTTCTGGTACTCCCGCCACACAGATTACCACACCAATGGGAACCCAGCACGCCTTTTGAGTTTTCCACTCAACTTGAAGCTTCTCTCATACTACACTAGTGTTAATGTAAAAGAAAGAAATGTTTGCAGTCTTACAGTTATAAATTAAACAAAGATCCCTGGTAGGTTAGAAACAAAAGGAAATGGCAGCAAGTCACCCAAGTCCTGTACAAAGATAAAATGGAATGAAGTTCTGCAGAGGGCCACAAAGGTGGCTAGGGAGCTGCAGCACGTGAACATACAACAAGTGTCTAGGAGAACGTGTTTGTCTACATTGCAGAGAAGAAGTCAAGGGAGGATGTAGTTGCAGTAAGAAACAACAGAGCCAGACTCTCATCAAAGATGCACAGTAAGAAGAGGAAATGATCACAAGATGCAGTAAGGGAAATTCCTTACTGGAGAGTGAGCAACTGCAGGAACAGGCTGCCCACAAGTTATGGAGCCTCTGCCATTAGAGATAGTCAAAGCTTATCTGGGAAAGGTCCTGAGCAATCTGGTCTAACGTGGAAGGCAGCTAGACTACATGACCTGCAGAGGTTCGTTCCCATTTAAATGAGCCTATCGCATAACTTAACAGCCATACATGACACAATCTACAGAAGAGAGTAATGCTGCATCACTTTACTTGCATTTGGCTGAAATTAGACTTGAACATGAATTAATGGAAATAGTAGTTTGGGGTAAGGATGCCCCTATCCCTGACTTTAAGGGATGTTGTAAGAAACCTCTTCTTCAGCCACAAAATATTACAAGAAATGTATATAATGGATGTCACTGTAAACACTGAAAAAAAAAAAACCACCACTGGAAAGTGGTCTGGTCAACTGGCATTATCAGTACTTTTTTACTGAAAAGTTTAAAACCAGTACACTTACTGTTTCAAGACAATAAAATATTGTTTAGCCAAATGCTAGTCACTTTAACTTTGAAAACATATTTTGAGGGTATAAATACACAAACTGAAAAATATTTTTATTAAACTGTGATAGCATATGATTAATTCACAGTGCACACACTCATAAAGACTACCACCTCAAAAATATTTTATGTTCATTTTTATATTGCTTATATTTATATAAAAAGAAAGCAGGAGTTCAAAAAAGTTATCCAAAGCTCTAGACATTAACTACAACTCTTAACTACAGTGAAATATTCTAGTGTTAACCAGCAAGTCTGCTTAACTTTAAAAGCAAACAAACCAAAGATAGGTTATACATAAAGTCAATCATACCATTAATCTCTATTTACCTTTAGCACAATTTCCAGAAATGTTACCTCTGAGGAGTTTCTAAAGAGAATAGTTAGAAAACTCTAGGCCAGCAATAATTGTCATGAGTTCCTTTAAATAATTATTAACAGAAGTCTCTTAGTTCAAGCAGCCTGCTTTCAATAAATTACTGTACTGCCAGCAAGTCCACTTTGAAACAATGGCACAAGCATCTCAGTGACCCACACAGAAGCCATTTCAAGCACAGTATGATCTGATAGCTTAGCATTAATTATAACATAGATGACTAACTTTGCAATTCTTACATTTACTTTTGTCTTTCATGTTTTTTATGCAACCGACTTAGCTTTACATACTACTGTGAACTATTACTGTTGAAAAGAGAAAACTGTTTGGACAGCTTAAACAGGGCTAGCTATAATCACCTCTATTGTAACAGAACAATGCTTTGACTTTCCTCTGGGAAAGGCAATGCAACACTGAATTTGCTTACACTGACTAAATGAGGAAAGCAAACCAGTCCCAACAGAAACTGGAAATCAATCTTTCACTCTTCAGTAATTACTGCTCATGAACTGGCAAAAATTAAAAAAGATCCATGCCACTGTAGACACTAGATATGTCAGAACTTAGCACTGAACTGTAGCTGTTAATGCTGTAATTTCTGCCATCTACGTCATAGATCCAAATTTGCTATGTTTTGGAAACATTCTATTGATAAAGAAAAACATCTCTCTTACATGTACCTTTTATTAAAAGACATAGACAGTTTTCTTACTTTATAGCTAAAGCATTTCACAGCTAGATCTGTGGATACATCAATTTTTCTTCTTAAGGCTAAGATTATACTTCATTCCTCATTTATACATAGAAATGAGAAAGACAATACGTGAAAAATACTAAGTGGAATACCAAATTCCAATTATCTTCATCTGAATTTTTCCTTTTCCTCTTTTTTTTTTTTTCCATAAGGGAGAAACATGTGCTATCTGCCTGCAAAACTCAGGCAGACCGTAGAGAATCCTCACACTTCAGAAGTAATCTTCAAAACAAGACTTGTGTGTCATTTAATTATTTTAAAATTTTTTGAGCTCAAATTTGTTAAATGATGATTGTTCTAAAGGCAGGATATGTTTCTTAGTTGTAACAAGCAAGGTAATTTTAAAGTCCTGCCTCAGCTAATAATGTGCTAGGTACCATCACAACTGTGTAAGTTTAACATTTAAAAGAAAAGTTTCTTTCAAGCCAGTGTTCTCCTTAAAACTTTATACTTATACGTCTTTCAGGCAACATTTCTAATATTTCTTCATTTACTATTTTATACAGAAAAATGTAAGAAAACATTCTAAGCTTGTGTAATTTCATGATCCAAATTAAATGCTATTTCATAATCTCTGCTATATAGGCAGCTATCTAACTGATGCCTTCATCAGGTTACACCTGTACATGGGTTTAAATAGGTGCAATCAACTAGCGTGTAAGACATTTATGTTAATAATGCAGAAGAGAAGATATTTATCTTACTGGTCCTTCATTTTCTTATCTTTATAAAGCTGTTAGAAGGAAAATAAATTAAGTCAAAATTTCAGCCCAAATCTGTGGTACTGCAGCCCCAGGCACTGTTTTGTAAAGGAATATTGAGATAATTGGACCCCACACAGATATGCCAGCAAATCTTGATTTAAAGCTGTTGCATTAGGCATCAGTCCAATTCCTCTATAAAACAGGAGAGCTGAATCAGGTCTCAATCCACAAATTAAGCTGTGGAGCAGAAGGTTGTCTGTTAGCTCAAATCACACCATTTTCCATGGGCAGGTTCCACAAAAGGAATACTTTTTAAACATGAGAACTTAGTTCCAAATGTTTTAAATGATCCAGTTTAAGAATACAGAAAACTGGCGTTAACAAGGACTATTAACATTGTTGGCTCATTCACCTGTATGATAACACACCTAACTATTCAGACGCTATTGTCTCATTCAGAGCTCCTGAATTCTTTGAAATTCAGCCCACAACGTCTATGAGACAGACACATCTCGGTGGCATGTCAGGATGCACAGTCCTCCATCCAAATCAGCTACTGGCAGGCCACAGAGCCACCTTGAAGCTGAGGAATATGCAGCAAACCTGTTGCAAGCTTGAGAAGGCCGCGGCCAGGCACCAGTGTGTCTGCCAGTTCCCTCTGGCATGGGAAGTCATAGAGCTGCTAACATGTGGGATGCCAGCATCCCAGTAGAGGAGTTTGTTACAAGCACAGAAAGAGCAATTCTCATGATTAGCATGTAAAATTTGGCAAGTTAGACTTCAGCCAGTGTTCACATCATCCATCCAGAAGGACAACTGAATCAATCTTAGGCCATTTTATGTCTCTGAAATGAAAAAGACACAACAGCAGGTTCCAGGATCCAGTTAACATGTATTTCAATTAGATTTTCAGTTTCTTTGAGAAAAAGATAAGCATTCTGTAAACACCAATCGAATTTCATTCCTAATTTGCTGGCTTTAGGACAATACTTTAAACAGAAACAAAATCTTGACTCTGTATGAAACCAAAGCCACAATACCAGGTCTCATTCTGCTAACTCGGTCTCTAGAAGTGCATTTGAAAATAGAATCTCTGCTCTGAGACATGATACACACGGCATTAGTTAAAGACAACACAAAAAGAAAACATATTGCTCTGTGGAGCACAAAACAAATGAGTTTCACAAGTGCGTGTGTCACAAACCTGGTGGAAAGATGCTTTATGCTTACTATTCTCTATCCATACAGTAATAATAAAAGTAGTCTTTTTCACTGTAGGTTATTAGTAACACTTTGGTGACAGAACAGATCTCAACATACACACTTTACTCTTAAGCCCACTGAAAAATTTGATTGTACTAGGAAAAGCTTCAATAGAAGACAAGGGTACACCGCTGAATGGGCGACTTGCATGTTCCCACAACTACTATGACATTTAATAACTGGAAAAAAATCCTACATGCTTCTATGGACAGACTAATGAAGCAGACAGGGGATGTACTCTTTACAGCCCACCATGACTCATCTGTGCCTGTTAATTTAAATACTATAAATAGTTATAGTGAAGAAGTAAGCCTATGTGGGGCACAGAATTAAAGAAGAAAGCAAAAACTCAAAAAGAAAGTCCCCCTTAATAAAGCAGGTATGTCAATGTTCAAGATGTTAGTAGATAAATACAAAATATACCTTACAAGGCACTGAATCCATATATTAATTCACCATGCTCTCTCTTCAGAGCTTTAAAAATTTTATGTTGGTCACATTCTAAAATAAACTATCAGTAATTCATTATCAGCGTTAATTTCTCACATGCTGTTCCAAAACCCACTGACTGGAGCTTGCAGTAAGAAACGATTACAAAGACCTTCCATGAATAATAAACGTTGGCATGTTTTCCTCCTTTCTTCAATTATCTTTTTAATTTCCATTAAGGGAAGAATAATATTATAATGCACCAATACTAAAAAACATAAAAAAGTAGTTATTTTACACCAACTATATAATGCCATATAAAACCCTAAAAAATTAAATTATCAAAAGCGTCAAAAAAGCTATTCCTTCTGCACCCAGACTAAGGTCATTTGTATTTGAAAATGCATTAAAAGCAACAAAATAAAATTAAAGATTATTAAAATAGGCATAAATAGTTCTTATAATTTGTTCATTTTTGAAAGACAATAAAGGATTTTTGAACTACATACAGTGGTAAAATAAAACAAAATGCATCAACTTAGTGCCAGAACTGGGGAGGAAGAGCAGTCGTCCACCATGACTATTGCCAAGGACATGTCTGACTTAATTTTTTTTATATATTTCCATTTATCCAATAATGTTATTCATGGATATGACCAGCATTATCATAACCCTTTATAATATATTATTGTTCTAATTCAAGGAAACAAGACTTCTAACATTTTTTGTTAAAAATCTTCATTATTATGGTGGGTTGGCTTGGCTGGCTGCTAAATGCCCACCCAGCTGCTCTCTCACTCCCCCTCCTCAGCTGGACTGAGGCAGAATACAAGATCACAAGCTCATGCGTCAAGGTATGAACAGAGATCATCAGGTACTGTCATGGGCAAAACAGACTCAACTTGGGGAACAGTGATTTAATTTATTGCTAATTAAAAATAAGAGTAGGATGATGAGAAATAAAGACAAAACTTAAAACACCTTCCTCCTCTTCTTCTCAGGCTCAAATTCACTTCATTTCTATTTCCTCCTCTACCTCCTCCCCTCCCCAAGCAGTGCAGAGGGATGGGGAATAGGGGTTTTGATCAGTCCACAATAGCTCCTCTCTCCTGCTCCTTCCTTTCCAGTTTTCCCCTCCTCCCCTCACAGAGGCCACCCCTGCAGACCCCTGCTACAAAAACCTTGCCCTGTAAACCCAATACAATTGTGTAAGTAGATGACAGAATAAGACCTTGGGAGTCTGATAATACGGATCAATAATGATGTGATTCTGGAGGATGACAGGCGGGGAAGAGCTTTGTTTAGAGGTTTCATAACATTTCAGCTCTAGCACCAGAAATTTCATATAGAACATTTCCTTCCCCAATATAATTAACCACAGTCAGGGAGAAAAAATAATAAAAATCGGCAATTTCCTTTGCATAAAATAAATGGGCATTATGATAGGGATCTGTTTTTTTCCCACATGCACTCAAAATTAGGAGCCTGTTATAACTGCAAGACTGTAGTGGAGACCTCTAGCAATTTTAAGAAGCAAATCTACCCTAGTCACTGTTAAAAAGTAGTATGATAAAATAAAAAATAAAAAAAAACCAACACAAACTAGTAATTAAATTGAATAAAAATGGCTCTAATTATAAATCCCAAAATACAGTTCTTAGTAGAGAATTGTCTGCCAGTTTCAGGCACAGTTTTGCAACAGTTTATCTACAACCTGTAAGATAATACAAAACTACCCTAGTAAAATTTGTAGACATTCCAAAAACTACTAAAGTGATGAATAATGAGACAAGCCAGTTATTTAAAAAAAAAAAACAAAAAAAAAACCAAACTTGATCAGACAGGCTCTTCTGAAAGCATGCATTCTAAACAACTGCAGAGGGCAAGATCATCTATAACAATTATGCCAATTTTATGAAGTAAGGTTTGTGTTCTGAAAAGCTGCCGCTCTGAATGGGACTTGGGCATCACCACGAATAAGCAAGTGAATGCGAGATCACAGTGATGCAGTTATTAAGTGGGGGCAGAGGAGAATACAACAGCCCTATGAACAGAAAAGCATCTGGGTATAAAGGTGGCAACACTTTCATATAACTGAAGAAATATAGCTAATTCTTTGCATCCATACTTCAAGAAACTAACAATGGCTCAGACCAGGGTTTGAAAAAAGAGAGAAGCTCTGAAAAGCTTGTCATTTAGAAAGGGGTGAAAGAAACTTTAAATATTCGGTCTATCAGAAAGAGATTAAAGGGGTGACTTGGTCAGGGCCTCCCAGTATCAGTGCAAGGAAGACAGCTGACAGATGGCTTTTTAACAAGAAACAGAGTAAGGTGAAATGGGTAAAAGATATCTACACAAATTTACCTTAAGTATTAAAAAAAAAAAAAATTAACAGTGATGATGATAAACATGTTGAACAACCGAACAGGTGATATGGTAATTCTTAATTTGAAACCTTAAATTCTCATCACTGCCTTTTTAAAAATTGAGCACAAATTACTCGAGAGGCAGTACTGCATATATTTAAATTATCACTAACTAATGAAGACAGAACCGTTTCTGGGTCAGGACTGCTAACAGGATGTCACCCTAAAATGAAGAATGTACTTACTGTAGTTACTAATCACAGCTCCGGTGAAGGACATGTGGCTGTCTACAATTACATCAGAAGCATGCGTATTCCAAAGCCCGGATACTCGACTCACACGTTCATCTTTCCAATTTCCTTAGAGCACTGCCAGCTGCATTCATCCGCCTAACCAGTTGCCAGCACCAGTAACAATAAACCTCCTGACTTCTTGTTCTGCTAATGGACAACAACTACACCGAGCTGCAAAACATTCTTTGTTTGAGGGTATTTCCCAGGGTACGTTTTCTATCAGCAGGTATCACACTCCACACATACCAAGATAAGTGGCTTTCACCATGCACTCGGTATTAATTCCCTTCACCTCTTTCTTACCACTCCCCTTGCACACATTTACCCTTGCCCACATCCCTGCATCTTCTCCCACCTCTCCACTGACAGCAGAACCCAGCAGACACTCCTGAACCCTCCGCTCCTACCCAGTGCCATGCTGCAACCCACGCCGGCTTCTCCCCTGCTACACTCAGCTTACACATGTTTACGTGAAGCTTTATTTGCTCATAGTAGGGGAAGACATGGGTATCAAATGAGTTTATGTGGGTGAAGGTGCATTGAAGAACAAGAGTAGAACTGGAAAAGGACAGAGGGAAGGGGAGAAATAATGGATATACACATGCTCTGTCAAACACATCATTAAGCAAAGCAAACCTCAACAGTTCTCTTTCTTCTAGATTAAGCCCTATTTCACTCGCTATGGACATCTTACATCACTACTCATTCCTAATGCCCCTTTCCTGGGGGGGAGCAGAAGGGCTCATTGCCAGTCAAACCCTCCATAATCCTCCTCAATAGCAATGCTAAGGATGCAGAGGCACATTACCATGAAAGTGAATCAACAAATTATGTACCATGAAGGGGGGAGGGGTGCAATCCTCAAGCTAAAGACTTCTGTGGTGGACAAGTTCATTTCTTTTTCCTGTCCAGAAGGGGTGAAAAGGCACTACTGGCTGGGAAAACTCTACTTCCCCTAGATCAAAGCATTGGCTTTGCTGAGGCTCAGATTTTCACACTGCATCAGGTAGCAGCAGAGCCTACAAAAACTTCTTTGAGTCTCCTCCTGAGAGAGGCTGTCATGGTTTAACTCGGCGGCAGCTAAAACAACCACACAGCTGTTAGCTCACTCCCCTCCCCCAATGGGATTGGGGAGAACATCAAAAAGAAAAAGGTAAAACTCGTGGGTTGAGATAAAGACAGTTTAATAGGACAGAAAATTAATATCAATAATAATAGTAACAACATACAAAACAAGTGATGCACAACACAATTGCTCACCACCTGGAGCTGATGCCCACTTAGTTCCTGAGCCATGTCACCTCCTAGCTCACACCCAGTTATATACTAAGCATGACGCCATATGGTATGGAATATCCCTGTGGCCAGTTGGGGTCAGCTGTCCTGGCTGTGTCTCCTGCCAGCTTCTTGGTTCTTCCCCACATTTTCGTTGGCAGGGCAGTATGAGAAGCTGAAGAGTCCTTCACTGCTTGGCAACAACTAAAACATCAGTGTGTTATCAACATTATTCTCATCCTAAATCCAAATCACAGCACTAACCAGCTGCTAGGAAGAAAAGTAACTCTATCCCAGCTGAAACCAGGACAAAGGTTAAGCTAAACTTTACATGAAACATAGACTACTCATTGTGCTTTATGTCATAGCTGTATTACATAATATCATACAAAGAATATGGATGATTACTCAATAAATACACTAGGTCACTTCATCCCTCTCTCCCACCTCAATACCAGATATCATTCTCTACTTCCAGCAGACTACATCCCTTCACTAGTCTTTAGGATTTCTTCACATTTTGTTTATAGCTAGAAAGCAATACTGCATTCAAATGCTGATGGATAAAATGTGCTCCCAAACAAGCAGGAACAATGTGAAAGGGCTGGGAAAATTACTTCTATATTCCATTGCAATTGCTATGTCAGTAGATATCCTGAGGGTCTAGGTTTCATTATATGAAAGGTAAAATAATCGAACAAATGTGACAGCAGCTCAGGAAAACAATCAATTCATTTCAGGTATAAAGGTAAATTCTAATGCATTTTGTCTGAAAAAAGATGAGTGCCAATCTTTAGGCACTTAGCTTTCTTGGGGTTCTTTCAGCAGACAGGCTGTTCTGTCAGATCTGGCTCTGCTGGTTTGGATCTACATAAGCCAGCAACAATGAGCTAAAGTATGGATAGTTTTATATAATGATTGCTCCAGATTTGAAGCTGCATTGAAATTAGCACTTAAAGCAGAAACAGAATCCTTTTCCTCCAGTAATGGAGGTTTTTCACTTCAATTTAACACAATCTGCCATAAAACCCCCACATTATATTTTCTTCTTATGGATGATGCTTTTTTAAGAACATAAAGAATTACTAAATTCTTTAGATGAAATAAACAGAAGCTATTTCTGAGCAGGTCTCTTCGGACTTCACCCTCTTTTGTCAGGTTTCTGTATTTCACTCACATTTATCCAACTATGTAATACTAGACCCCACAAATCCCATATTCACAGTTATCTTTGTAAGTTGGACACAAAGTACTCTGAGCATTTAAAGTGTCACACTGACTTACATATGCAAGACACATATGCAACTTAACTTTCCGTAACTGATTTGATCTACACCAAAAATAGATAATTGATACTTAAAAAACACCCTTCAGTTCCCCTCCTCAAAAAGAAGTGAACTAGGAGGAAAATGGGTTTTGTTTTTAAAAATGGTGGAAACTGATTGTACAAATGCTAATTGGATATAATAAAAGGGATGGCTTTGTTAATTGCAACCAACTTTAAGCTCCTTCCAAACAATTCTGAAGACAGCTAAGCAACAAAACAACCCTCCCTCCTTCACCCTGCAGATACAGGCATGGCTACACAACTCACATGCACACGCCTGGCAGGGAAGCCACGCTCAGCTGGGAAGCCCTAGCAATGGCAGCAATGCACCCAGTATGAGCCTGTTTTCAACCAACCCTGTCTTACTGATGACTCTTTTTATGTGAAGTTTAATAACAGACATGGATGCATTTTGAAAAGATTAAAATGAAGGGTTCCCTTTTGTGGGATCTCTCTGGCTGAGTGAATGAGAAAAAGACCTTACAAAATTTGCCTCTTGCTTGAAAGCCACGTGCCTGAGACCAAAAGGTCTCAAGCTGTACCAAACGCAGTCATGCATTAGGCCTCATATACTGATAAGCAACACCACACATAGCAGCTGAGGTCTACTTTCAACGCAGTTGGGCAACAAAGTAAAGATTTCAACCCCGCAGTCTGATTTCTTAAAGCAAGTCTTTTTTATTCCTGCTACAAACCTGAAAGAACTGGAAGGATGGGTGTCCCTGGAGCTGCAATCAGGAAGGAGAAACCCACAGATGCATTGAACAGAGGCAGAGCAGAAGAGCAGAAAGAGGCAGAGGGAGAAGTAGCACGGCTCCTTCTTTCTTCCCACTGCAAACACCGTGCCGTATGTGAAATACCAAGCACCTTGTTCGGCTCTGCCTTACCCTGCCTAACAGAGGCAGCAGTGCAAACGTGTGCCTTCAGGAAGCAGCAGCACATGAGCTTTGCACGACCCCGGTGCCCCGTGCTCTTTCTCTCACACTGTTGTGAGATTCCAGTTGTGGAATTGTGGGCTCTGCAGAACCATCACATAACATACACAACACGGTGAGAAGGACCATACGTAATGAGCGTATGCAAGCAACCAAGGAAACAGAAAGAAAAACGCATACACTCACAACACTTAATAAAAACAGAATGAAGGAAGAAAGGTGAGAAGAGAGCGGGGATGAAATAGAAACCAAGCAGCAACCAAGGTGCACTGCACAAGGAAAAGCACAGAAAAAAGCCTGTCAGGCATCTCATTATTGTGCAGTTTATCCATAACAGGTTTTAAAAGCATAATTTTTACTTCCCCTTGGGTACTGCATCTAAGTCTAATTACAGAACACTCCCATTCAGATGAAATATAAAGCACACTGCCTGCATTGCATTTATATTCCCATCATACTATTTACCACCTACGAGGCAAAAATCCCATGACTTCTCCAGTCTCCACCTTCTCCATGGCTTGCTGCTATTACACAGGTGAAAGGATAAGCTGGTTTAGTGTTTCACAAATAGAATACAGGACAGGATAATTTGTGAGAAGTGATCTAGAAACAGAGGCTTTTTGGCAGCCCCTGCTTACCCATGTAAGGATGAAGAAAAAAATGTAATTGCTCTGCCAGAAAGTTACTAAACGTGTTGGTAACCACATGCATAACCTACAAAATTCTCTGAAACAGACCCAGATGTGCTGTTCAGATTTGTTGTTTACTCACTTTTAAAACTGGCCAAGGCTGTATTTGTTTGTGACACCATCAGAAGCATACCTGACTTTATCAAGCCAAGACTGGCACCCTGCAGTCATGTCAAGACAGATTACTTCCACAGTGATGCTCCACAAAACCTGTCATGAACGAGGAACTGTAATACTGCTATTTTCTTCACAAACCTCCAAACTATTTAAAATCCAGACAACAGCTATAAACCCACTTCTAAACATTATACTAACAGAAACTTTGGGAAGATTCAGATCATATCCAAAGGCTTCCCAGTCTGGCCCCACTTCTACTCAGAACACACCGCTGCACACAAAGCAAGTACAAAAACATACCTGGCCTGCTCAGGCAAAGCATTGTAAACATCGTTCAGAAAACCAAAAACAAATGAGCTCTTTGCTTCCAGGGAGATTTCATGCTCCCTGCTATTGTGAAGGTTTTGCCACTGGCGCAAGCAATTCTGTCTCCACTGACCTGATTTCCCTGATACCTTGTTTTTCCATGTCATAGGCAGAAATACCCAGAAATGCATCTCAATGTTAATACTATACAACTAGAATAATCTCTAGTATCCAATGCAAGCAATCGGAAGAGTCTGATTAACAATACTTTAAAACAGTCAGTAGCTGAACTGGAAAAGAAAAGCTGCAAAGAAAAAAAATTGGAGAAGAAACTGATAAAAAAAATCCTAGATAAAACATATACAAATAACATAAACCATACAAAAAAACTATTCTGGAACATTTACAAATTCCATAGCTTACAAGTTTAATGCACAGTCAGGGAAAATCTACAAAGCTATATAAGATACCAAATATGCCACTAACATTTGAAAACTGTACCTGAAAATCCTGGCCTTATGTTTTTTTGAAGAAGATACTGGAAAATGTGAAGAAACACTACTTTTAGGATTTAAATGGCTCAAAATTTGAGATCATGCAGTCACATAATATTATATTAAATCATGCTTTTTTATGTAAATATTGGTTTTACATGTTAAATTTGTCTCTTGACAAAGATGATTAACACATGAAGCAATCTTTATGCAACGCATATGTGCACAACTGCATCTAAAATCAAAAGATCCCAGTGAATACTGATGCTCTGAAGCTTTTTCCACCAATTCTAGTTCTGTTAGAACAACATTTATGTAATACAGAGTTCTTCGGATTTCTTTTGAGAAAATTACACATAAACACACACACACACACACGCACACATTTTTTCCTGACCCCCATCAAGGTTATCAAAGGTCTTTTTCAACAAAGGAGAAAGTGACAACAGTCTGACTTTTAAGCCTTTTGAAATCAGTGGGAAAATTTCCATTGACAAAACAATTGTGCATCTAACCTAGATCGCTAAATATACGAGGAAAAAAAAAATGCAAAGCGATATTCACAAACATGCTCTCATGCACACAATACAGTGGTGGGGAATAAAGCCAGAAGTTGCGGGGGGTGGGGTTTTTTTGGTAACTCACTTGGTTGTCACAGTGCTGAGTGCCACATTTAACTAAGCTACGTATATAAAGATACAATTCCAATTCTTCAAATTTACAACAGCCTAGTCAGTGAAGATGACTAATATCACATTTTACACGGACAACAGATCTGTAACTTTCATCCCACCACCAACTAACTCACATGAAAATACTGAGCACCTTTCTTACTTCACAAAGGGTTCAAAAACCATTCCCAGACTTTTAGGAATGGCACATGAGCTACAGCAGATCAGGAGTTTTTCAGCACACTGCTCTCTTCAGCCACTAGTCTCCTGGAAAAGAGCTCTGGCCTTTCAATTACTTTTTAGATAGATAGATAGATAGATAGATAGATAGATAGAGTATAAAGTACATTTATACTTTTATGTATGTTATATACTCTTTTATATATGTTTTTTATATATATACACACATATATGTATAATACACACACACACACATATATATATTAGTCCTCCACTTGTTCATCTACCAAGAATTGGTACCACTAACACATTTGACTTGGGAATAACACTACCAAAGCTAGAGCTGGACTTGCAGGATACTAATTCCTCAAAATGTAAAATAAGAAAAAAATTATCTAACATAACTGAACTTCCAACATGAATCCTAAACTTAATTACAAACTGCCAACACTTTATGGTAACTCCACTCTAAACTGCCCAACAAGCAAAGTACTGAACATGCCAGATCAAAGGAAGCAATATTAAAGAAACAGGGACACACAATTCAATAATTTTATGCATGATGGTAAAATGTTTGAGTCTGTTTTGTATGAAAGCTCAATGCTTTCATAAACTCAGAAAATGTGTATATTATACCTTTTTTTGCCAAATACTGCAGAGTCAAGCACGGAACTTTGATATATTACCAATTAAAACAATTATTTCACTTTACCAAAAGAACATCAGCATAATTTCTCCATTTTGACACTATACTATTAATCCATGGCAAATTTACTGATGAAAAGTAAAGTTCTGGGTAAATAATGAAAAATAACTTTATGAAAAAACTGACACTATAGTATAAAATAAAGATACAGTCAAAACTGTTATGTAATGGATTTGTTTGATGACCATAATTATTAAACTTTTTGAGATTATGGATCTTTTCCCCCCATGTTTTCATCACATCTCCTATCACACAAAAGGCAAGAAATGGTTTTGAAAGGCATTTTTATACTGTGTATTTTTTTATTCAATTTCAGGGTAATATTTTCAATAGCTACTCAGTAAGACCAAATCAGTTAAAAAACTCTACAGGTAAGCTGCACAGAACACACCCAGATGCTCAAAAATCCAGAAAATTCAATTTCACAATCAATATTTACTCAAAGTTTCATATTTCCAGTTACACAGCTTAAAATATTGTAGTTCACTATAATCTTAAACCAGCCCATGTTCTGTAAACCAGAAAGATCATGAATTTTTTTCACCATTAATTAATCTGCTGAATGGTAAACTGAAACTTTCTCTTGCTGACAGCAGGCTACTGCAACATGAAGTTGGAATAAAAGGAAAAGGTTAAGATGCGCAAAAGAAGAAACCATCCTTTGTTCTGCTTTTGTGATAACATTATAGCAAAACACATTTTAAGATTTATCTTCTAGAATGATGAGCCTATTAAGTAAGCTGCAGAGAACATTTCCCCATGTATCAAAAAACATTTTTCTTAGAACTGGTACAATGCACTGGCACGGCACTTTATTTTTGTAAACTCTTGTAATGGCATCCCAATTCCTAATATATTATAAGTGTGGTTGCATTAATTCTGCTATCAACAAAGACATAAGTCAATACTGGGCCTAGATATGAATTATGAAGTTTAATAAATACATAAAGCAGGAAGGTAACACTGGAAGCAGTACTGGTGATAGCATATCATCAGTGGAGGTGCCTTTTTTTTCTTTAAAGAAACAGTAGCTCTAAAAAACCATAGACAAGAAATCAATTCCTACACTTCAGCATAAACATTTTTAATAATGACTCCCAAAACATGGCCTTATATAAGGTGGTGAAGGCAGAAGAATAGATTTAACAGCATTTACTAAAGTATTTCTGATTGAGAGAAGTGGGGAAAAAACCCAGTTCACAGGTTGAATGAAGTATGATTTGACTTTATTGTGTAATACTGTATTCTGTAATTATTTATTGCATTTACTATTCATATGCACTCAGTTAAGTGAAACAGCATGATAAAACTCTTTTCAGCAAGATGAACAATAAACTCATATTTTGTAAATTAACTAAGGTAACTAACTTCTCTCTGGAATATTCCTATTTTGCTTGTGCAGGTAACATTTTTGCAAAGGCTTCAGAGACAAAATATTAGCACCTTTGACTTAAACACCACAGTGTTGTTCAAAGAAGTTTTAAGCAGAGAAAGTCCCTGACAAGACACACTGACTCCAGTGCAGAGGTCGTCATGCTGATCTTTAAAATTACAGTGCTTTGGATAGTAGCATTCAAACTTTTCATCATGGGGACATGGGAGTATCTGAAGGAGGTCAGCCAGCATTTGGTCCTCTGCACCTCAAACATCTCCAAGTGGAAACTCTTGGCAAGTTCCCCAGTGGGGGCTCCCTGCTTCGGGGCGACCTGGCGGGCTGTGATCCAGGAGATCCAGCACCCACACACTCCTGCCCACAGCGCCTTTGCAGGGTGGGGAAAGGGAGTGGCTGGGATAAGCCCTGTTCTAGCCGTAGCCAGGTGGCATGCAACTCCTCGGGAATCACAGCCAACTGGAGTAAATTAAAGTAGACCTCAGGCTACCTTAGATAGGGCTGGGCCAAGCCAGGAGAGGAGAAACACGCAGCTGTAATTAGGATAGAGTTCAAGGAACACTTAGTCTCTTAATCAAAAACATTTTTCCTCTCAATTTGGTCGAGCATTAATAGTTTTACAAAGGTCTTTGTAGCATACCTCCTGTCCTTCCCACCTCTGCTGCCGCAGATACAAATACTAGCAAGTCTAGGTGGGAAGAAGCATGAATGGAAGGGAATATTACCTTTGCCATGTCATTTCTATTTTCGCTGCACTCAGGATTTTTGGATCATAAAAGAAGGGGCCAGATGATAAAAATTCAACTGCAATGCGAGTGCTGAGAATGAAGGTAGGTACTCCTCATCCCCAGAAGATCCATCAAGTAGGTAACTCAAAACAGGCTGTCCCTGAAGACAAGCATCTCAGCAAGCCAAGAATCAAGTAAGAGACAAACACAAACTGTTATTCTTAAGTTCTACAGAACTTCAGTAAAACTGAACCCAAACTGAAACAACACTAGAAAATATTGGTTCAATGCCCTTTTTCTGCTTCTGTAATTTTCTCGCCTGGAGAGAGAGAAATGCAGTTGGCAAGAAAGATGGTTAATACTATTTACAGATTCAGCCTAATGTTACACTGTCAGAAGAACAACATGACCACAAAGACACTGGAGAACTTTTCAAATACAAAAGATGAGACCTGCCTAATAAGAAGCCATGACACATTCAGGTCCTTCAAAGCCTGAGAATTCGGAATTGCAAAAGCCTGCTATTCAGAATTTCAAGTAGCTCTGCCTGTGGAAGCCATGAGTTCACTTTGAGGAACTTCCTGAAAGCAGAGCGCTCTTCTAGAAATCATGAGTTTTCCAAAATCTTTCTAAAATCACGAGTTTTACCTTTGGAAAGTGAATTCATGCAACCTTTTAGAAACAGGAAGGGGCACTGGATGCAACAGTATGATGGAGATGTCAAAAATCAGATGCATGAAACCAAGCCAACAAACTTAAAAATTAAGTCTGCAGAGAGAAATAAATCTGTCTATGGCTGCAGGCATTTTTTTAAGGGGAGAGGGGTCAGGAAGTTGGCAGAGCTGGTGCTGAGGTTTGTTTGCATATTTTTTTGCTCTGCTTCTGTTTTGTGGGTTTGTTTTAAGTCAACCCCTGTTCTTTGAGGTTAAGTAAAACCCCAGATTTTTGCCTGAACACATTTCCAGTCTTCAAGGTCCTCTCAGATCTTCTAAGAATGAACTGTATGAGAATTTGTATCTGGTAGAAGGACTTACATCTGATAAGATCAATTTTAATTAAAATAAAAAGGAGCTGTTTTGCACCACAGTGCTTATTTCCCCTCACATCACTTGCCCCTTCTGCTCTATTACTAGCATCATCATTTACAGAGATAAGACACAAAGAGACAGCCAAATATGGTAGATCCCTGTGGTAGGGATTGTAAAAAATACATCTACTAGTCCTTACTCCCAAAACTTAAAGTCAAAATAATGAAACAAGATGGGGGGAGGGGAGGGAGAGGAAATATAATTTCCCCCTTTCTTAAGTGCAAAGACTTGAAGTCCAGATCCTCCTAAGGGCGTTAGACTGGCAGAAGCATTTACATAGCATCTCAAGGCTTTGGCCAGCAGACCAATCTTAGCAGCTTTCAATCTCCTCATCATCTTCTTCAGAAGATTGTTTCATATCACATCTTCTGGATTTCTGCTGGAGCCCAGCCTAGCTCAGTTTAAAGCTGCCTTGGAACGGGCAACATTCTGCCAAGCTAATAGCTCCAGGGACAGCACACGTGAAAGCACAGAGATAACGATGCGCAATCATAAAGTGTGTTGTGGTTTGGAGCAAGGGAGGGAGAAGCTGCGAAAGCTTTTGCAGAGTCACAAGGTTAAGTCCTCTCTGCATGGAGACTCTCAGAAAAACACAGAAGAACAGTAACCCTTAGAGGCAGCAGCCTAAGGACCACTGCTGCTCAACCTCTCAAATAAGAGTATCCATACAGAAGCATAGCAGTACATGCTGCTTAAAACATGCTAACAACATTAGTTGATTTGCTGCACACAGTGAGAAAGGGAATCCATGCACAACCTTCTACCCATGGATGAAATTACTGCTTAAAGTTTTTTGCTTTTGTATCATTGACAGTGCAAGATACATGCTGTCATCTACTTGCTGGGAGGCCTCTGTCTCCCTCTCACCAGACTAGGAAAAAAACAAATGAAAGAAGGTGTGGGGAGACTAAGAAGTTTGTTTAGACTAATTAGTTCTCTCTGCTTATCATCCAGGAAGGAAATAATAGAACAAGAAGGACCATTCAAGAAAAACTGAAATCAAAAGCGAACTTCAAAGCAGGATTTCAGTGAGGACCCACTGCAGAAACAATGATGAAGTTTCATAGGGGTACACAAAAACATTGGGCAGGAGAGAAGCAGCTAAAGCAAACCAGTCCGGATGTTTTCCCTAAGTACATGAATAAGAGATGATAGTGGAAGACATTTGTGTACAACCTAATGCCCCATATATTCATAACCTCCCTCATCTTGGGTGCCAGGCAATTGCCTGAGTGCCTGTCCCTGCCCAAAGTCAAAGCTTCCAGCATTTCCTAGCATCGAGCCTCCTAAAATACTATAAAAAAGCATGTTAAAAAAGGTTAAGGATCAAATGTAGTCTATGCACAGACCCACTAAAGTTAGGAAAAATGAAAGTAGCTTAACTGAAAACAAAAGTGTCCCTGGGTAGATGTCAGGGAAAGCTTTCTAACTAGAAGAGTAACAAAGGACTGCAGCTGAGCTCCTGGGAGGCCCCTTTAGTTGAGGTTTTCAAAAACAGATCAGGCGAAAAGAACCCGTAAAGAATGAACCACGTATTTGTGACCATGCCCTCATATAATGCAATTCACTATAAATTGACTATATATCCTATTCATCTAATTCCCTTCTACTCCTATTGCTCTACAGAAGCAATCCTAGCCATTGAGAAATGATGACTTTACCTTCATGGAAAAAAAAAAAAAAAAAAGAGGATTCCTAACACTTGCTTTAATTCTGCGCTTCCTCACAGAAATATGCAGGCTTACTGGTTTTAGGACTCAGCAGGGTTCATGCTTTTGAGTTCCTCTCTGCAACCATGACAACAGAAAGTTTAAATTATTTTAAATGAGAGCAAGAAAGAAATTCCAACACATTGCACTGATGAAAACACCTAAGTGAAATCCACCATAAGAATCAGACTATCACTGCAGATTTGAAGCCTTCCAGAGAAATCAGAGACCCTTGACGATATCTATGTAAGCTGAACTACCACTACCACAATCTGTGCAGGCTTTTAGCCAACAGCAAATGAAAGGTAATGCAACTAAATCCTCTTATTGCAATCTAAACTAAACCAAATTACTAAATATTTGCTACTCATGCATGTGGATAGCTACCAGAGCTGAACACTTACCACCCTGATCATGTACCGAAACTTTTGAACAGAAACTGGTAAGAATCAGCAGACTCCACAAATACTGCATGCAAGTAAAAGATTTCGATACTGTAGTCCCACTGGAGAACTTAATTTTAGATAGGGTAACACACTTACCTGAATCACAGAACTTTCAGCTCTATGTCACCACATAAATGACTCCGTGACAGTCAAATCTTCCTTTTGAAATACAGTTTTAATATGTCCCTATGTGAAGAATTACAGTAGTGCTTAGAGGCAAACATTTCTTTGTGTCAGCAGCAGCTGTTCCTTAAAACTGTTAAATCCACATTTAATTATCTGGGATTGTTTGTTTATTAAAAATACAGACACAGCAGCATAAAATCCTCTATCTTCCTTTTCTCTTGTTAAGTAAAAAAATGTCAACTCCTAACACTAAGATGCTGCTTCCCAGTTTCAGCTCAGGGGTCCAGCTCTCATACACCAAGCATCATAAAGGCACCTCGATTTAAGTGATACTGTTGTACTGATATTTACTCTGTAACGGGTAATTCAGGCCTTGAGACAGTTTTTCAGAATTACCTGAGTGCCAAGCACAATCTTTAGAAAAGACTTTTGAAAGACTCTTATGCAAGCACCTGAATGTTTTTGAAAATAAGTATCACGCCCGTGTTCTCTGTACAATTCCAATCCTGCCTATGATTATGTGATACAGGGTAGTCCCCATTGACACCAACAGGATCTTCCTCACTAAGATCAGATCCTTCCAATTTCTTCTTTTTCGTATGCATAATTTTTTCTGGTTTGATTTGAATTTTGTTTGCTTTGATACATTATAGCTGACACATTTGAGATAATCCAAACAGAGGGTAGTATAATTTTTTTCTCCTGTAGCAGAATGTGTGTGAGCTGACTAAAGCCTAACCACTGGCTTGACTTACATTGGCTTAATCGAGTGTCGCTGGAGGATATAATCCCCAGTTGAAGGAAGAGCCCAAAACCAGAACAAACCTTTGTTCAAAATACAAAAAAAATTCTTTTAAGCAGATCCAGTCTTCTATCTAAATGAAATAGATTAAGAAAAACAATCACAAAAATGATCTGTTCCACCAGGGTTCAAACAAGCCTGTTATTTCACCAAAATATTTCTTCTGCTCTAATCCTTAGCATAGAAGGAGATATATATATATATATGTTTCAAGGTGTTTTAACCTTCTCCAACATATCCCGTTTCCCACAACTGAGTAGCCTATATAACGTGAGCACTATCGTGATGTGTAGCCAAAAAGACTATGGGATTTTTTTTCCCCTTGAAAGCACATCTAGTTAATCAGAAAAGCAAATTTTGCATGCAGAGAAAATCTTAATATTTGGGGGTTTGATGGCTGGCAGGGCAGATGGGTTGATCAAATGGGTTTGATAGATTGCAGGTTCTGTGCTTTGAAAAGGTCAGCACTTACTGTGGAATTACCTGCTAGACCTTTGGCAGATGAGCTACCTTTGCAGCTTTGCGTTAGAGATGCTTAAAACCTTCAGGCTTGCCTAGAAACTTTCTTCCATTCACGCTGCTCCTGGAACCACAGTGTACCTCCGTCCCAGCGTGCCCCAGGCAAGGGTGTTGAGCTGCTAATGCTAACCTATTATCTTTCTCACTTAAGGAAAGTTTAAGCTAGGGAACTAGAACAACTATTTGTATTGGTATAAACTGTTTCTGTGCTGGTTTACCTTTAGAATTTTTTTTTTGTGATGAAAACAGAACACCCTTAACTAAAATCGTGACAGCTATGCAAAAACTGGATACGCATCAGTCCAGAGCTACCCACAGTATGCAGTTACAATCTGGGGCAGACGCCTGGTGCAATTTACTCACAGCAGAATGCTGCAAATTTATACTACCAGAGCAACAACCCCAGACTAAACAGCTATTCTACCGCCTAGAGACAATATTCCCTGAACTGACAGCTTGGCCTCTTTCCTTCTCCACCCTAACCAGCTCCCCTCCCACACTGTCTATTTGCTCATTCGTGTGCTGCTGCAGCCCTAGACGGAGATCTCTCTGGGGCAGGGCCTGCCTCTGCCTGGGCTGTTTGCAGAGTACTTTCATGTTTTATCGGTGTGCTCAAGTGCTAGCACGGCTAAAACAATGGACCCCTCTACAAAAATTCCAGCCCCAACTTTGTGCAGGAGGAAACAGCTGCACACTTGAAAAATAACCCAAATCTACATGTATCATGAATGCTGGAGCATAAACTAATAGAGTCAAAGGCATCGTTTAATTAAATGTTCGGTCCCTTCTTCCACATTGAAAATGGCTAGTGCTCCTGACAGAGCGCAAGGCTTCCTTTGTGTATACTTAAAACAATCACTACTGCAATTTCCTTTAAATCGTTCTTCTGGTCTCCCCCTCCTGCTTCAGACTTAAAAGAGCTAAGAAGAATCATGCTTTTCCCTGCATTATGATTTTTTTTCCTTTTCACAAGCCTGTACTGAATAGAAAAAGGCTGTATCAGGCCAGTCAGGTTTCCTGTTCCCCTGTAACTGTTCCTAACTGACTCAAAATGCAAGCACATTTGTATGCAGGGTGAACTTCGTAGCAAACACCTGCTTTTTAAAGGCACTATACGCTTTGCTGGCTCCCATAATTTACTGCTTGAGTACATTCTTTCGCTTCATTTTTTGTACACTCAGAAACCCATGCTCGAAATTCAATTACACTACTTTTCTACAGTTCAAGTGATTTTTCTTATCCCATATTCCTTCTGTATGCAAGAAAAGGAATATGAATCAGAGCAAGATTGAGAAACTAGATAATAAGGAGCAGCCTGTTAGATGTCCTTCATCCTACAGATAATAATACTAAGTCCATCTGCTCTATGTGGTGAGATTTATGTAGGAAAAAAATGCATACTAAGATGAAGAACCTTAATCCACTGTAGGCAAAGGCAGAAGGAACTCCACCAATTTCAATAGAACTACATCAATCCACCGGTGGATTAGATACAAACACACACAGTAAAATCACCTCAAGTTGAGCATGGAGATGGGCATAGCTTTATATAACTTTGAAAGACAGGTGAATGCAGTAATGAATAGTGACTTGTACTTTTGTAACTTTTCAAGTGCATGCTTAAATTTCAGTCGAGCAGGAGTATAAAAATCTAGTTGTTTTGAATCATCATCAAGAGAAGACACATGGTAGGATTAAATAATACTGAAGAAAATTTCACTCACCCTTTTAATTTTGAAGTTTCTGTGGGTGCGTTATTTGCTTATCAAAAGTTCTGGATTAATATTCTTGAAGGGAGGGTTCCATAAGCACACTACGTGTATGTCACACACAGCAAGAAAAGCATTTCTGTATGCTGCCCTATTGCAAAGCTTTGACCCTGACCTACATAATACTCATGGACAAAAAAAAAATTTAAATTTAAAAAAAAAAATCAAGAAAATAGCAAACGTCATGGGCTCAGATACAGACTATGTAACAGGAAAAAAAAATCACATCTATAACAAAAAGCTGAGTTTCATTCATTTGCAGTGAACTCAACACAGGTGGTTTAATTCCCTCCCAATCCAACCTTCTCTCAACAAAGTATGCTAGTCAGAAGCATGCTTTCCCGCAGGACTTCTGCCTTCTGGAGTTTCTCCATGCCACAGTAAAAATTTTGAGCTCTTACAAAAACACAAATGGGACAAATCACTACAAAGAAAGATTTACAACAAAAGAAAGGAAGTAGTGAGGAATTTCTTTCCTTTTGACATTTTATAGATTCTTCTCCCCAAACTTAACTTCATCATGACAAGATCCCTCCAATTTCTGTACAGAAACGCATGCAATATCAAAAATAAACCTATTATTTTTCTGAACATCCATGCTGAGTTTTGTTCATCTGTTCACAAGGCAGCAGACATCGTAAACAACCATGGCAGTTTGTCTTTGAACAAAGGCTTCAGGACACAGTTTGTGAAACATGCTTCTACAGCAGATTTCTTTCAGGAAAGTGGGAGAAGAGAAAAAAACAGATCTAAGATCATGGAATAAAGATTCAGTCATGAAAGCAACAAACACAGCTTTCATGCTCTAAACAGACTCAAGATTTCAATGCTGGTGAAAGGCCAAGGATGACTAAGAAAAAGTTTAACTTTTATTTAAAAGGTAGAAAGATGTGAAAAACATCTAACATCTTCATACAAGATCCAACATATTTCATTTTCAGCGTCATCATTAACTAATTGAGCCTGCTCACAAAAAACAAACAAAAAAAAAAGGGTCCAATTTGGCTCCTCTTGAAGTTGGTGTGAAAGTACACCAAAACAGCTACTGTCTTCATTGGAATTGAAACCAGGTCCACAATTTCAAGTATTACCAAATCAGGGAAAGGCTTTGGTAACTCACTGTTGCTTTCACAAGAAAAAGAAATATTATTACCAAATCACTGCCTGAGGAAGAGAACTGGCTTTTGTGGGAACAGCCCAGGGACACTGGAGAAACAGCTGAAGGAATCACAAGGCCAAGAGCATTTTCTTAATAGTAAATCTCATCCATACCTATTTGGAGCATTGGGAGAGCAGAGAATACACTCCATTTTTTGGAGTAAGTTTGGTTTTAGTTTTAAAAATGCCTTTTGATTTTAAAGGCACTATAGTTTGTCAAGCCTTAACACAGAAGAACAAAAGACTACTCAAAATAATCCAGAACAAATGTGAATGTGATACCTTTGAAGGACACCAAAAGCTTTTGTTTCCAAGTATGATCCCACAGCTTTAGAGCTTGCTATGTTTCAGGTGAAGAATGTACACACTGAAAAGAAAACTGTTCAGACAACTTAAATATTATATATAGGAAAAAAAGGCATATGGTCACGTGTTTTGGAACATCTAGGTCCTGCTTAGGGACATTTAGAGAGAAAAAAAAAATAAGGGGAAGAATATGGCTGAAGAATCTGACCACTTCAAAACAGAGGCAAAACATTTGATCTTTTGAACTTAAGAGCTTTATTCCCTCCTGAAAATATTAAAACACCTTCAAGCCCACTCTCTTTTCCCCTACCCAAAGCAGCCAATGAAATTTAAACCTAAAAAGCTGAGGGCAAGTCAGGACATTCACACACCTCTTCAAAAGGTTCCACTACAAGGTCTTGTGGCTTTCTTCCTTTCTTTCGCAGAGGAAACAGCGATACGAGCAAAGTTTTTTGCAAGCGTAACCATGCTGTCAATTTGCATCTCTCCTTCATTTGCCCAGGGCCTTTTTCTCCTGATCACCACTACTGAATTCAGGCTACCGTTCTCCCATGACCCCTTATAAAGTGTCCTAATTTCCTGTGAATGGAGATCCAGACATAGTTGTCAGGATAATTTGCTGCATGGTCCCCAATATAAACAGTTTGGCTTCAGTCATTCAAGCCAGCCTTCAACATTACCCAGCAATGCATGTGCCTTCAAAGCACCCCAATATATATCACTCACCCCTTACAGTCATGCTATGACAATCAGAATTATGATAGTCTGAGACTCACCTTCCTTTATTCTGGCATATTGAATAAACAAGCCAACCATACAGACAAAAGATTGTCTGTCAGCATCAAACAGACTTCAAAGGACTCCCAAAGGGGGAGGTCTAGGCTGTGCGCAACACAGCGCAGATGTGGCCAGCTGCACCACACAGCCCAGGATGCAGTGGGCTCCTTGAACTCCCTTATATTGTCTTCCCAGGTAGTACAGACATGGCCACAGAAAACCACAAGAAACGAGAATCTGACGGTTCCTCAGCATGAACAAAAACTGAAAAAGTAGTAGCAGTCATGGCTTTCCAGTCCCATTTGGTTCTGACACGTGACTTCCTTTCCCTTCAACAGCCTTGATGAGAAGATTACACTACTTTATAAACAACAGCCATCTTTTATACCTTAGGCAAATAGATAACACCATTTAAACAGAATTAGAGCAGAGGCAAGGCCTAACACGGTGTTCTTCTGTCTCTGGTATAGGCCAACACCAGCTACTTTTGAGGACAGTTTAAGATGCCCTTGGTAGGAAGATGTGGAGAGTCTGCTTTCATATTACGAGTCATACCAATATTCAGAGGTTACTTCTTTTCAGAAGGAATATCTAACCATTATCTAACCATTTGCTTTAAGTCAGTGCTGAACTCACTCCTCATTACTCACCTAAGTGTTCTTCCTCATTTTTTTTTAATTCTGAGTAGCTAGTTTCATGAGTTTCCTGTGGTACTCATGCATGGCATTAAAAAAAAAAGTGTATTTTCCCTTATGGTTGTGAATGTAGCCCCTTATAAAGGCAACTCTTGTTCTCGTATTCTGAGGGGAAAAAGAACTAAACCCCATTACATTCCTTCTAGCCACCATTCATCCACCAAATACAAAAGAAGTTTGTTGCAATTTTTTACACTGTGACACTGTGAATCTGAATAAAACTGATGAACCAAAACCAGAACTGTAATTTTTCCATATTTAATTTATTTAAAAGATTAATAATAAACTAGATCTTTGATATTTAACAAATAAGAAGTGGATATTACTGTAGATAGAAAATATTTTTGGTGACACTACAAATAGCCTATTCTAAGACAAATGAGAACTTACAGTGCATTATAGTATGTGGAAAACAAGAACTAGGTCCCATGTTTTTTATCTGGATGATCTTTCTTCTGGCTCAGTCCTGCAAGATGCTCAACTGCCCTTGGTTCTGCAAAGTGTTAAAGCATGTGCTTACATACATTAGTAGCCATGCCAAATTTTACCACTAATTACATAGGGAAACTGCCATTTTCTGCCTTCCAAATACTTTTCATGCAATTGAGATATAAAAGATCCTCCTTTTCCATTGCTAAAAGGCATTCTGTCTCACACAGCCAAAGAATTTATCCCTCAGTGCATTCAGTTCTCATTTTCCTGAGAACACAGGAAAGACAGTAAAGTGCTGAGCCACTTATTATCAAACTGGCTCACTCAACCACATACAGATTTTACCCACATACCCAAAACTTCAAGAACTACGGGAAGACAGAGTGTCTTCTTGTCTGGCTTATAGAAAGCCATCTGTAACCCTGCAAAGTTTAAAAGGTAAAAACTGACAAATAAATAAGTACATGAACCATACAAAATATAGTCCACTTTTTCCTCCACATTAGTAACTTATCCATGACTATAATGACTTCATTATATATTTTAAGTGTAGGTGGAAGCAGCAGTTGGATTTCACAGATTGTAAAGGATTCCCCTTACTAAACATAACTGGTACAAATACCTGTAGGAGGGAGGGTTTGCCACTTGTATGCTCTTCCCTCACATAACACCAAGACAGAATAAAAACATTCAGTGAGAAAGAAGGGTTTGTTTAAAATGAATCCATACAAGCCTCTGAGACTTCTAACAACCAAGCTTTAATATAACACTCCTGGTACTATAGGTTAATGATGCATTCAACTTACTAAAGATTAGCATGAAGAATGATAAAAAAATCCCTTTGTGAGTATTTTAAATTCTAGTTGTTATTTTCAATAATGATGATTTGTACTGTCAATTCAAAGCAACTACTGAGGTGTCTTTTTTCCAGCTCTGGAAAGTTCACCACTGCATTTATTTTCCTCTCTCACTCATATTCCCAAATGTTTTTCTCTCTCTCTCAATTTCTAACCTCCCCAGTACTACTGTTTTTCTTTTCCTTTCCTCAAATAAAGAGTGCAAATCCACTGGCTGTGTGATTACTGCTGCCTGTGTTCCCTTATATACCTCACACCGAACCCATTTTCTTATAGGTAAGCACCTGCCTCCCAGAGTCACTAAGCACAGTCTACTTCTGACCAGTGGGGTAACAAGCAAAACAAGGTATGGTATGTTTAAGGTGATATTGAAATTTTAGCTTTAAAAAACCCCAGTATTTATGGTCACAAACCAAGCAATACAGCCTTCTATCAGAGATTAAAAAAGCACATTTCCCACTTGGCAAAACAGGCAGGTTCCCCTCTTAATGCTGCAGCAAAACAAAAGCAGCAGAGTTCTCATTTTGCAATGTTTCTGTTGGCTTTCCACTTCTAAATAATACCATGGCTTGACCCCAAGCACGTCCCTTTGACATTAGTGCCTACAGTGTTCAACCACCCCCAACAGAGGATGCAAAGAAAGAAGTGGGAACAAAAGCACCATCAATACTGAAATTACAGTCTTCATTTTAAACTATGAAATTAAACTGGTATGTAGCAAGCACAAGATCTGGTCAAAAAGAGAGTATCTAAAATGTGTACCTAAAAATGCAGACTGCAAAATTCTACCCAGATACTGAAACATGAATATTCACTTGCAAAGATCTCACTTCTGAGTAAAATGCAGCTAATAAAACTGCTCTATCATTACAAAAATGAAATCCTCTTGAGGAAAATAAGAATTTAGATAAAATAAAAAAAAAAATTGACAAGAATGAAGAAAGGAGAATGCATCCGTAATCTCTCGTCTTTCTACCACAAATATGGATATTAGTAATGATGCAACATGACCATTCTCCTTTTCTCATACATGTTCAACACCATCTTGGCAACAGATATTTTGTAGTGTGAAGTGACATAAAATTATAGCTTCTTAATGAAATTCTCTTTCTGAAGCACCATTCAAATTATTCAGTCTCTTCAAGAGTTCCCCTCACATTACATGGAAATTTTTGTCAGTTTTCTTTCCTAAGGGGAAGGGTTGCGATTCTGCAGTTAAATTTTAATAAACTAAGAACTTTAATAAACTAAAATGAATAAAGTATCACCAGATGGTATTTAACTATACTAAATACTCTAATGTAAGAAATGCTCAGTCCAAGTTACAGAAATCCAAAAGCGCTTAATAAAAAGGCCACCTCACACAGCTTACGTTTGCCCTGGTTATATTAAGAAATTATTGCTCATTGAAACCAGCAAAACAGACCCCTCTGACAATATTATTGCTCAAACCTCAGGTCGACTAAGAGGTAAGTTCATTTAAAAGTTAATGGATTTCCTTCTTGCTGTCATGCTGGTTTCATTAATTTAGTTAAGTGTACCTAGGGAAAATAAAGTGTCTCAATGTTCATTTATTTTATGGTTATCCCCTGGGGTATTCAAAATTGCTGGTCTCATCTGTAAAGGTACTGGTGAAATTAGTAATCTATTTCAAATATGTGACAGTAATTTTGAGAAGTAGCTAACAGCAAGGTTCATGAGCCCTTTTGTTACTTTCATTCTTTTTTAACTAGAATTGTGCACTATTTCAGTCCATTTCTAGAGGACCGAAAGAGTGAACAATTCCACATGCACCATCTTGTACTCAGTGTGCCATCAGATGACTATTTTATACCCATAATAGAAATTTAAGAAAGAACAGCATCTTTCTAATATGGAAATGCTATGGAGTATCATTAATTCACATTTTTGTTAAATTTTTTTTGTTCCTTTTGTTACAAACAATCCTTAGATGTCTTGCATCTACAACATTAAAGAAAACATACTTATTTACACTTGGAGCTTGACAATATTATCTACTTAGTTTCCCTGCTGCTGTGCAAAATATGTACGCATAACAGAAAACTGTAGCTTTGTAAAGAAAATAAATTATGAGGTTGCCAACAAGACTTAGAATGGTATCTTTTTTTCTAAATACTGTTTTCAGTGTTTAAAAAAAAAAAAAGCTGTATTTCAAGATTCTGTCCTTTTAGCCAATTCACTTTTTATCAACTATTCTTTTCAAAACAATATTCTGAATATCTAGAAGAATCGGCCTTGAAAGTATCTATTAATCAATACCAAACAGGGAAAAGTAAAGAACATGCTTTAATATGCTTGAATTTTGATATTACATATTAGTAATTACTGTAGGTGGTAAGCAAATCACCGTAGGTAGAAAGCAACTGCAATCTACCATTAAAAAGATTTTTAGGATTTCTGAAATAGTATACCTGCATAATTGAGAAAATTTCCCACAGTAAGATGCTTTCCTTTTTTAAAAATGTAGAAGTATAAAACAACGGAAGTCACTATTAAAAAAACACATTCCATATTCACTCAGCAAATTACTACCAATTTGACTTTTAATGTCAACTCTCAATTAGAATAATTAACAAAATGTAAGATCTTTCTATTCATAGAGCTGTATTTCCTGCTGACATGTGCATTCATTAAGCATTTTCACCAGGGAAAAAAACAGGAGCATACCATTCCCATATTGACTCCTTGGAGTCCCTAGAGCTAAATTAGGTTAATCTGAAAGTGCACCCCACATTTTCTGTATATAGTAAATTTTGAAGGCATGAAGCCTGGCACATTTTGAACTGCTCAGATTAAAAAAAAAACAAAAACCCACAAAAAACCCAAACACCATCACCCCCCCCAAAAAAAACCAAAACCACCCACCACCTTTACTGGGGAGTGAAAAAAGAATAATGTCAGAATAACCCCCAGAAAACTTTCTAAGAAATTGTGTATTTAGCTATTTCTATTTCTATGTATCACACTAAACCATATTGTCAATTATTCTGTAAGTTTCTTAACAACATATGTCATATTCTGATGAACCCACTCATATTTTTTATGTATCAAGTCATTTAACACAGTTCCTAACCTCAGTCACTCACTACTTCAGATATTTTTGTGTGTGTGGCTTTTTGTTTATTTTTTAAATCATGTTGAGATACACAAGCCTGCATTTAGATTGTTGGATCTCATTTTGTTAAATTCTCAGTAAATCATCACGAAGAAAGATCTGTCTGCTTATTTGCCAGATAAAAAACACACAGTTTCTTTGGAGACAGAGATTTGACCTGTAAGGGTAGCTTACCAACCATGAAATGCATCTCTGTATGGAGGGCCAGACAGCTTTCTGTGTCACAGAAGTACCAACACCTTAACATAGCAGGTAACTGGTATGGTGGCTAGAGTATCACTATTAGATGGTACTACCTAATAAAATAATGCTACAGAACACACACTGTAAACGGAGTCTTCCAGGAAGAATTAGCATATCTATCCTATGCATCACTTCTATTATAATGAAACTTTGCTGTTGGCCCATCACGCATGTCAAAATAAATAGGACTTAGCACAAAAATAGCACTCAGAGAGGAATTTCAAGGAATACTTCAAAAGTGCAATGACCAGATGCCTTAAGACTAATTAGCAAGCTTGTTCACTGGAGCAGTAGCTGATTTTTTTTGAAGAACTTTATTCCAATCAAAGAGATACAAACATAAACCAGAGATGTTTCATAATATTTTTAAGTTCTTCAGGAAAAAGGAAACAAACATTTACCTCAAATTATATTTTCAAGAAAGGTAAGTAAAAAGGTTGTTAAATTCCTGTTACATACACATTACAGGATGACTGTTCTTTCTGAAACAGCTAATCACAAATAGACTTCATAGCAGTCATTTCTAAGAGCACACAGAGGTGATCTCCAATAACAAGTCTGTGCAACAAGGCACACCAATCTCTTTCCGCGAGGACAATTACTCCAGTTCTTAACAGAGTCAAAATATGTAATGCCCATAACCCATCAGTCAGGTATCATGTCAAAACACTATTGGCATGTCTTGTGACATCAGCAAATAAGCTATACCTAATTAGAAGGTAGTACCGTACCACGACAATGCCTAAGTTATTGTTTAATCTATGTGAAGATGAGTCAAAGTAACAATCCTGGAAAAGCGATTGTTTTACAGTTAACAGCTGATTCTTATCACATTTGTGGCAAAAGTCTGCTAAAAGCCTATTTCTTAATTGGCATCTTGAACATCCTTTTTAGAGGAAAAGCTGCCCCAATCTGAGACCATATACCTTGATTAGGCAAACTGTACCAGACCCAGTGAATAGTCTTTTTTAATCCAAAATTGTTTGGACTAACAACTGCCATTGCTTTATTATCTCAAAACATGTACTCTCCAAAATATTTCTCACAGTTAATAATGAAACATAAAAATTGAGATTATGATGCATTTGATGGCCTTTCCTGATTACCTACCTTTAACCAGCCTGCTGTAAACCTGAAGGCTGGAGAGCCAGCTTCCACATTTTCACACAACAGTGTTCTGACCTTAAACCATGAAGATAGAAAGGAAGAACAGCACTGGTAACAGTGGGAAAACAGAAACAAACTATGAGAAGCAAAAGTCAGTTTGAGCAACTACAAGGAAGAGATCATCATAAACCCCTCCAGACAGCATGGCCCACGGCGGACTGGTCAGCTGCTACCAGCCTAGAGCACTGGGAACTTTATTCCTGGCTCTGATGTTGACCTGTTGCACAAGCTTGGAAAAGTCACTTGACATCTTTGCACCTCAGCTTCCCCACTAGGAGCCAGAAAAAAACAATCCTTTCCTTTCTCTAACAAGCTCTCTGAAATCCAGAGAGACACATATCTCTAAATTGCACTCAAAGTCTTAGTCTTCTGCCACCTCTGCTCACTGTTTTAATCTGAAGTACAACTTAAAGCCCACTGTAGTACCAAGAATGTGTTAATAAAAACAGTAATTCAAAAATTACATATTTTGCTGCATATAGCATAGCAAGCCAGAAATAACTACCATGCAAACTAAGCAATGCATCTTCAAAACTCTGCATCAGTTCAGAAACAAGTATTTACTTCATGGCTTTATTCCAGATTCACTGAAGAAACAAATTTGCCTAGAACTCCTACAGTCACAGAGCTCAGTCTTCCACCTTCCAAAGCAAATAAGACTAAATCCACTAATATCAAGTAGATAGACAGTAAATAGCTATTAAGTTGTGGGTTTTATTTCTAGCAGATATGCATCTACTTGTGGAAAAAGAAGGGAACAAAGTTGCTTGTATAACCACCTAAAATCTCTGCTTTTGTAATACCTTGTTCAAGATTTGTGAAAGAGTACCTAAAAACATGTTTCGTGTGTAGCTGTGAACCCAATAAAAGTGTGAAGACAAAAGATCACATACAGAATCCGAAGTTCTAAGGAAATCTTTGTTTTAAAATAAAATAGATAAGAACATTTATAATCTATACCTCAGTGCCAAAGATGAAATTCTATAAAAACAAATATGAGACTCTGCATTTTTAGATGTGTACATGCTAACAAAAGAATTAAAGCAAAACATTCATATTCCAAGGTTAAAGTGCTGAATGACAGAACATGACATATTTTAAGTTCTGTTTCACTAAGAAATAATGATATAACTTCAGTTGAAACCTGGAGAATAAAAACAACACAAATGCCCTCTGAGCAGTTTAAAATGACATAAGCCAGCACTCAGCTGAAAGACCCAGCTCTGCCCTCCTCCAGCTGCGAAGCATATCAGGGCACTGACCCATTTGAAGACTAACCTAGCAAAAGGAAAACCAGTAGTTGGACATGCGCTGCTCTTCAGATGCAGCTGCACAAACACTTGTGCAAGTACAAAGGCAAGGGAAAAAACAATGGTGGAAACCATTGACTAGGGCAGAGCTATTGCAGTTCCTCTCTGTAGGTTTTCAAAGGTTCATGGAGCTACAGTGCTGGGGTGTGGTTTCACATTATACAAATTTAATCTTAAAAAAAACCCAAAACAAACAGACTGCTGCAAAAAGAGAGAGAGATTCTCCTCTCCCTAAAGTTCCCTGCTGTGAAGTGTCAGTGCCTACCCCAAAATGTTAACAAACCACTACTTTTCTCTCAGATCCACACACTGTTCCAACTGACCCTGTGACTGCTCCATGGCTAGATTCAAGATAGAGAAGGAGCAGGTGGAAGGGGTGAAATCTTTAGCGTCATGCCACATTCAGATCACGCTAAGAATGGCAGGAAACCACACCCTCATCCTAAATTAGATGGTTCCCAACACTGTAAGTCACACATTCTTATAAAGAAGTTACATCTTCAGACCCTTTCTTTCCCATGGGACATTAATTTTTATTAGATGCTGCACAAACCTGTCACCTTTCAGGGTCTGGATTCATGAAGCTAACCATGAAGTAGGACTATCTCTGTGGATTATTCTTTTAATATAGTTCTTCTGCGACTGCACATTTACAAGGCAATATGCATGCATAGCATACGTACCCACATGTGCACAGATAAAGGTAAGTTTTTCAGAAGTGTCTAAAGTTAGACTTCAAAGACCCTACATAGGTACTGAATTCCAGCGTCACACTGATTTGCTTACTCCTCTGTGCTAAGCATGGATTTATGAGCCTATTTGCAGGCAGTTGATTCAGCAAAGCTTGATAGTTCTCAATACATGTAGAGCTGGTAGTGCCACAGATTATAGTTAAAATTATATTGTTAAATTCAGACTCCCTCTCCCTTGCTTTGGGTTTTCCTTTTCCCAGTTGCTTCACCAAACTTTAATTATTCAAGCTGAAACATACAGGCATGCAGACTTTTAGGTAAAATAGATTAGCCCTTTCCAAGAATAAGTTTTAGAAGAACTGATTTCTTTCTTTTTCTTTTTTTCTGATCCAACACTGAAACCATGTTCTTATGTTGCTAATAAATTCAAGTCCCCGGCTTTCTGAACGGCAGCTTCAAGCGTCTGAAACATGCCACTTGCTGTCATCAGGCTTAACCAAACAGGACCAAGTTAAGGGCCTTCAGAAAAAAATCTCAGTTTTCATATACTCTGTCAGGGCTCATTAACGTTTGGCAGATGACTACTTTGAAGACCTCATCCGCGCCGAGCGTGCTGCAGCAGGGCAAGCGCTTTTCCCACCGACCAGGCTACTGGCCACAGGGCTGGAGCGGAGGCTAGACCTTCACCCCTCCGCGGGGGAGCTGCTGGTCTGCCGCCCCCGGTGGCCGGGGGGCGGCGCCCGGCTCTGCCCCGATGCCAGCGGCCTTTTCCCCGGAGAGGCGAGCAGCTCCAGGGAAGGGCACGGCAGGGAGCAGCGGCCAAAGGCAGAAGCAGAGGGGAGTGACTCAACACTGGTGCTCAACAGCCCGTGTACACAGCAGCCTTTTCCTTTTTTTTTTTCTGGTAGCATGTACAAAAAAATACTTGTGCCGACTGTCCCGAGTGATCGGCACCTGCTCATTTAAACGAGTATCTCAAAGTCAAGTCCCCAAAGCCACGTCTACCCCACCGGCACGCGTCTTCCTCATTCATCTGTCCCTTGCGCGACCGCAACGAAAGTTACGAAATTATTTTCTTCTCCTCCCGCGGGACCCCAAAAACCCTTTTTCCTACCGCCGCTCCGTTCCCGGCTACCGACACGCGGTGAGGAGACGGACGCCGCCGGGCAGCCGCACCGCACGGCGCGGAGCCCGGCCCGGGGGTTCTCCTCCAGCGCATCCCGCAACCCCGCCGGCCGCCCTTACCTTGATGCCTTGCTGCTGGGTGGTCAGGGTCAGCTTGGACTCGTCCAGGAGCAGAACTTCGCAGTAAAATTCCTCTGGGACCGCGCAGAAACAGCCCATGCCTGCTGCGATGGCCGGGGACGGGCCGGGGAGGCGGGCAGAGCCCCGAGCGGCGGCGGAGAGGGGCTAAGGCGCAGCCGGGGCTGGGCCGCGCCCGGGTCCGCGCCCGGGTCCGCGCCCCGCCGCAGCGGCTGGAGGCCGGCAGCTGCTAGGGCGCAGCGCCCAGCCCCACGGGACGGCCCTCCGCCGCCGCCGCCATCCCGCGGAAGAGCCTCTACCGGGGGCGTCGTGCGCTCCCTGTGGGAAAGGGAGAGGAAAGAGACCGGCGGCTTTTTAGGAAGGAGCCCAGGGCGCAGCCCTCGCCCGCGGCTGGCTGTCACGACGGCTCCCCCGCTGCTGCCGCCCCGGGGAGGTACCGAGCCGCCCACCCCACCCGCCCTGTCCCCCGCCCCGTCCGCGCACGTTTCCGCGCCTCCTCTTTGTGTGGAGGACCGGGCGGCGGGGGAGCCCTCTCCGCCGCCGCGGTCGGGTGGGGGGTCTCCGCCCGACGAGCACGTTACCTCCAGCCGCGGACCCTGTTAGTGGAGCGGGGCGGCTGCGGTGCCCGGCGGGCGCGGGGCTGGCGTCCTTCGGCTGCCCGCGGCCATGTAGGGAGGGCGCCGGCAGCCGCTCACCTCCTCCCCCGGCGGGGGCGGAGGGATCGGGGGGAGCGGCGCCGGGAGCGACCCAGCCGCCGGGCAGCCGCCGGCCGCCTCCTGCTGTCAGCTGCGCAGGGCTTCCGCGGGGCGGGCGGGCGGCGGACCGGGGCGGCTTTGAGACGGAGGCCGGCAAACGGCACCTGCCCGGCCGAGGAGCCGCCGCCGCCCATGGGCTGGCTCCTCCGCTCCCGCCCGCCCCGCCCGCCGGCACCAGTACCAGCGCAGCACGCGAACCGGCCCGCGGCACCGCTCCCCATGTCACAGTACACCACCGGCATCCCAGGTCCGGAAGCCGGACCCTCGCTGCCCCCTCCGGCGGCTCAGCTGTGCCGGTTGCGGTTGCCGGCGGTGGGGCGGGGGCGATGGTCCCGGTCCAGGTCCAGGTCCCGGTCTTGGTCCCCGGTCTGCCCCCTCGGGCTCTCCGGCTCCTGCCACCGCTGCTCCCCGCCCCCCCCCCGGCGGCCACGGCCCCGCACGCCGCGGCAGCACTGACCCCTGCTGGGCTGCCGGCCGTAGGGGGCGCCGGGGCCGCGCTGCCCCGTGGACCGGCGGCGGGCTGGGTCGGCGGTGCTCCCCGAAGGGTGTCAGGTCGGGGACCGAGTTTTGTCTCCGTACTTCGCGGGGAAGGGCTTCAGGAGACACCGCTGAGGGTCCAGGAGAGGGTGACTTTAAAAGTAGCCTTGGCATGAAATGTCTCTTCCAGCATGCTGTTAAATACTGAGCTTGCTACAGATATATTTAGTTTAAAAACCAACAACCCTGTAGTACCAAAAAAAAAAAAAAAAAGAAAGAACATAAAAGAACTTGCAACTGCCTTTCCAGTTGCTGTCGTTTCTGGAGCACACACCAGTCCACCTTTGTATTTTAATTGCTGCACATATCTATATTCTATGAGTTTTCCCCCTCAGGCAGAAAGTTAAGCCCTGATCCCACAAGTGCCTGTGCATTTGCTTGATTTTGCATGCATGAGTCGTTCTATTGAAGATCATACAAAGTTTGCATGTGCAAATTTAAGAATATGCATAAATGTTTTTCTTATGATAGCTAACTTGCTCATATTGCATAAGAGAGGGGCACAAGGAGATTTCTCACTTGACAAACTCTACTAGGTGCGTAGGCATGGAGATTGATACCTCTGCTTTTAACCGCCTGCCCTAAATAAAACCCTGCTACTCCCAGGAAATGTCACTTCCATTTTCTTGTTTGGTCCAGGTAGTGTGTAAGCTTGGGCAGTGGGGTGTTAGGATTTCTGTATCCATCCAGTAGCTGGAAAAACAGTGTTCCATGATCACTGTGAAAATCAGGACAAAAGATGTTATATATTTTCATAAAAAATACAGGCTTTGAACAACTTACGGAATATGAAGTCTTGTAAAAGCTTAAAAATTCAAGTTCCTAACCTTTGTTGTTGGGCAACATATACCTGATGAGAATGTCATCCAGACAGTACAAAAAATTTAGATAAATTTATTCCTGGTTTTCTAAACACATTTTTCAAACACGGTTCTTGAATCCTTCTGACAGCGGACGGTTTTCTAGACAACAGATGGTTCTTTTTTCCCTCTCTTTAGTCTGTTTAAATCCATATATCATGCACATCATGACATAAATTACCCCCTAAGTCAGTTAAAGTCATTATATATGTATAAATCACTGATTAATCAAGTGAGAGGGAGGGCTCAGTGAACTCAAAACCTGTTTTAAAACCTTTAATTATCATTTTAAAATGGCTTATATAGCTACATCACAATCCCACAGCTGAGCAGTTTAAATCAAGACTAGTCTGGGTTATAAGCAGTCCAAGTGAATTATTTCATATCTTCTGTTTCTGAAGATCCATTTCATGCTACTGCACATTAGCTGATTGGTCCACGGGGAATATATAAAATATGCACTCATGTTCAGCTGATCCCAGTGTTTGAAGCACAGGGCCATTAACATATGAACTTATTTCCTAACCAGCTACTGCCAACAGCTAGCTGCTGATTCAGCAGCAGTACCAGAACCTACTATTGAGGTAAAAACCTGGGAGGGGGTCCTGGACTGAAAAAATGAGAAATTAGCCAGGAAGGCAGGGGAAGAGGGGATGGCATCTATGCTATGAACCAGTATGAGCCCCGAGGAGCTCAGGAAAGCAAAACAACTATTATTTATAGGTGCAAAAATGTAGGGCCCAAGCTTTGCTTGGAGGTCCATACTACATAAGATCAGCCCTGCCTCAGTATTTCAAGTATCTCGCCAGCTCACAACTTGTGAGAAACATAAGATAGTCATCTGTTTTCCTAATCCATTAGGAAACTGAGCTCCTTTTTACTTCTCCCTACAAGAAAAAACACAGGTCAAGCACCGCAAAGGAAAATTTGCTGACATAAGCTCTCATCACACAAACACTTATGGACATGTTTAATTCAAGCATGTAAGTACAGGAATGGGGCATAAAGGCATTTTTGTCCATTGCCTGTGTGATGAGGTACCCAGTGCAATTCACTGCAGCCACGACGATTCAGTACACCTTCATTAAAATGTTCCATTTTAGCTGTAATCAAGTATATTTAATGTGGTCGTATAAACAAGACACTAAGCACAAGGATTTCTATATATGAAGTGACCTACATCTATATACTAACATATCAGCAATGAGACTAACTGCCCAAAGGGAAGAGGTTAGCATATCTGGTTTCTCACTAATTTTTACACAGTTTTGCCGGCAAATGTTTGCTGATGGTAGTTGAACATGTAGTAAGAGGTGTGATGACCTGCTTTAGCCATTATGACTATCACTTACCTATCACTGTTACTTACTGATCTGTAGAGATGCAATTTCTATATCTTATCCAGTGCTTCCAGAGGACAAGTGAAAAGTTAAAGCAAGCCGCAGAGCAACCTCTTCATCTTCCTCCTTATATAAAGACAAATCTCCTGGACTCAGCTCCCCACTCACACAGTGAGCAGAGAACAGCGCTGAGACCTAATGCAAGAGGTTTAAAATGAAAACAGAAAGCAACAACACATACCCTCTGGACTGTATGTACAACCCTGAATGCATCTTACGTTAAAGAAAAAAAATCCTACCAAAAATACTGTTCAACAGGTTTAATCTGGTAGAGTCTGGGGTGTTTACAGGAAAAATGAAGTACAACTCCTGCAGCAGCACGGCACTGCCCATGTTCCCACCTGCCCATACATCACTGCCCTCGGATGTCTGCAGTGAGGTTCTCCAGATGTTCAACATGCTATTGAGACCTATACTTAGTTGTGCCTTTTCCACCCAAAAAGAGGACCAAAGCAGGCAATGGAACAAGAATCATTTCCACGTAGCATTTTACAGCATTCGGAGGCTGAAGTTTGAGTGAGTTACAAATGTGCATGAATTCACATTTCTTACTTCACTAATAAAGGTTTTACTTAAAACACACTCATGGATGCTATCATCTAATGATTTCTCCAGACCCTGTGTTACTATTACACATCGCACACATATGCATCCACTGCACAGTAACAATCAGTTTTGTATTTCCTCCAAAAAATGTAGTGACTTGACATTATACTCTCTGCAATACACTTAGAGAGCCCTTAAAGTAAGACATGCCAGTCAAGACCATTTAAATATGAGAAATGTTAAATTAAGACCAATATTCAGATCTATAACTCAGTGATAATCAGGGGAGAAAAAAAACTTAAAAGCCCCCAAAGTACACTTGAACAGCTAATTAAATTTATTGGTACTTCTACAGCAATAAACACCTTGAAGACCTCTGGATTGACATGTCAATGAGTAAAAATCCGTTGTTCTTTTTGTTTGCTTGTTTAACAAGACCCTAGAAGATTGCAGCACTGCAAACACATACTTAATAATTAAAGAAATCATAAGCATCTCTCACTTTCAGACTTTTTAATAAAGAAAACATGAAATTAAATATACTTCCTCCACCCAAAAATATAAAATAAAGCTTTCAGAATATTTATTGTAAACTATAGAGCTAAAACAAGAAACTGTAAAATCTATATAATTCCATGAAAGCAAGAAAAAAATCTGTCTTTAGCTACTGTTTATTGAACCTAATTTTGTGTGTGATGTGGTTTTAGAGTCTCTGTCAAGATTTTGACAAGTTACCCCTATGCAAAGAAGAACCAGATGATCCTGTTTTATTTTGCTTATGCTCAGCTCCCTTGGCAAACTTAAATATGTTTTAATAGTAAAGATAATTGGGTGGCAAGATGTAACAACTAAACTTACCAAGAGCAAAAAAAATACATTCTCATCAGGACTTTAAGTCATGTTCTGACAATTTGTATTGGTGTCTTGTGGCCCCAACTGGCAGAAAAATAGAGAGTATGATGATCTGTGGACATTTAGGAGGTGAGCTTCCTGTGGAGAAAAGCATATCTTTTTCAAAGAATACTACCTAATGGATAAACTCACCTTTCTTAGTAAAACAGGGCTGAGTAGATCCTTACTCAAGCACAGAAATGAGAAGATTATTGTCTTGAAACTACTGCACTCTTTCCTACCACATTAGAGGAGCTTCAGAAGTCTATCTTTGGGGTAAGACAATGAGCAATGATGTACCAAAGCCTTCATGCCCAGGGAGCTGGTGCTATGCCTGTTCCAAGGCACTAGATATAATCTCATATTCTTGTAAAAGGCAGTTGTTCTGAATAGAATTGGTGAAGTATCTTTTATCCCAAAGACAGGCTGGCCATGCTGACTGGCAAATTACAAGGAACTCAGGTAAGCAGTCCATCTGCTGTTGTTTGAGCCCCACGCTGTCCAAACACAACAGAAACCATGCTTGTCTGTAACTATCATCTCTTCTTTTCCTCTCCCCCACTTTATGAATGCAAGTTTTGGGGGGCATCATTGCCAAGAGATCCCCAGTTCTGTTTCCCAGAGGGTCATTAGACCTCCACACACCATGGAAATAAACCCAGAGACACACTAAACCTAAGCAATGGCTTAGGCAAGCCAAACAGACTGAGAGGATTCCCCCAGCCAGAACTCCAAGCTAGTTCAGGGAGGCAACCAGTCAAGACCTAGTTAAAGTGACACAGATGCCAATTAAGATGAACATTTTAACAGGGAGTGTCTCCCCCCATAAAATGTGTTTATGTAGACAAGATGTGTAGTAAGCTCTGATAGAGAAAGCTAGTGACTACTGTTACAAAGTTTATTAAACTCATCACTGTGAACCTTAATTTTAAAAAAGTCAGGTCCTAATTTTTTTACAGGTATTAGATCTTTATTTGGTTTGTCTTCTGATGTCTGGATATTACAGCCACATTCACGACTGAGATATTCAATGCTAACCTTAAATACAGTTTCCAAATTAAAGCTGCCATTCTCATATAGCTAACCTGATTTCCAATATTGTGAGATCTATACTAAAATAATATCAGCTGTAGTATGCAGTGAGATTTCAAGTTTTGGATCATCTGAAAACCTATATATTTTCTAACACAGTTTGTACAAAGGATTGTCCTTCTTGGAAAAGCAGTCCTTTTTAGCTGTAGCTTGAATGCAGAAAATGCAGTCATTCTCTGGAGAACATAATCTATCATCAGCTATGATGAGATGGGATGGTGATGGGATGCTGTAGGTAATTGCAAGAAATAAGTCTTTTCTTCAGTGACTATGCTTATCTATGTTGATTTCATAAGGAAAAGGATTTCAGCAGCTCCCTGCAACTGATCAAGGAAATAACCAGCTGGTCATGTATCTTGTAGACTCAGATACTTGCTAAGTGAAAATACAGACTGAAGCATGTCACGTGTAGCCTGCTGTGAGTTCCTTTTAAGTTTCCTTCCTGCAGTCAGAGGATGGGAAGGGTTACCTCGACCTTCTACACCAGTCACTGAATCTGAGTGATGCTGAGCCTGCGGAGGGATTGCTCCAGTTCAAAGTCAGACTGGACCACTAAACTGCCTAGCTGATTTCCTGTTTATCACATCCCCTTGAACATGGGGAACATTTCTTGCTGCAGAGCTCAGAAACACACTCTGATAAAGTGTATTTTCTGGAATTATCAAGTCAGGCTGAACAACAGGAAGATCTGGAAAGTTTGTCCTTCTTCTGGCAGTTTGTTTGTAAGTGTAGTTATGCCTGACTGACATGTCCGTGTGTGCATCATTTGATAGCCTTTGGTTTTTTCCTTAAAACATAAAAAAAGTAAATGAGAACTGCATGGGACAGGAAGTCCCTTAATAAACAAGAAATTAAAGAACTCAGCTTGCCTTCAGAAACAAATTTCTCAGCCTCTAAAGTTATTTAAGAAACTGGATGAGGTAAATAAGATATTCACAGCATTTTTAAAGTCCTGGTACTGCTGCATTTCATATTATCATAGTGTAAGTCTGACATGGCTTTTAAGAGTACAGTAATACTTACTCTTCTTCATCACACTGTATAGCTAACAGTCTAACTTCTTGCCACCCCACTTTTGAGTTGGAATTACTTGGCCATGCTAACATTCAGCTGGCTGAAAAAGAAGCTTGATTTCCAGTATAGGGGAGGAGAGAGGAAAATACAAGGAAAGTGCAAGAGAAAGGGGAGGACGACAATCAAACTAATCTGTTCATTTTTGGGATGACAGGCACTGCAAAGTAAGTATACAATACAGAGGTGAAAGCTAGGAAAATAAAAGAAACAATGAGAAGGATCTCAGAGAAGAGAGAAACAAAAGGAAGAAGAGTGGAGGAAAAAAGCATATAAACAGAGAAACAGAAAGGGGATGAAAGTGTAGTAAAAATGCTCTAAGTGGGAGATGCTTCTGTAGGAGCTGGGCCAGCCAAACAAGGACAGAAAAACAAGATCAGGCTAGGACATGAAAATGTAAACAACTTTGATGGAATTGAAGTGCAAATGCTGCTTGCACAGGTCTTATTCTCCAATGCAACATTTTGCCTTGAAGGCAACTGGAGTGCGGTCTATGCATGATGGGTGTTCCTCTCCATTATCTGCTTCCACAGCCCTCCTGTGCTCCTCACAGTCTGCTCTCTTCGCCTGGCTCCTTACTTTGCTACATGACATAACACAATTTTTAAACATGTGCTTTTTGTGTTTCAAGCAGGGAGCTAGTGATGTGTCTCACTGTAACTCCTTCTAACCGCATGGGTTAAACAGCACAGTGTATACTAATTGATCACATAAAGCCTTTTTGGCATTTGCAAGGCTTTTTCTTCCACAGCTGAATGTACAAAATGAAGCAATTGCTGATAAAGCAAAATATGTTTCTATACCTTGAAAATAAAAATGGATTTTGTCAGTCTTGGAGAACAATGCATCCTACATTACATGTTGGTAGATGACCTTGAATATCTCAACGTTAAAGTGTACACCTCTATGCACAGAACACTATATATATTATATACAAATTGACTGCAGCATAGACATTCATATATTTTCTAGGACACAAAAGTAGGAATGTTTGTTGGGTAACGCAACATGTAAAATGTATTACTATTCTAATATATGCATGTTTTCAAACCCACCACATTACAGAATAGCACAGATTGCCAGGGATTGATAGAGTAGTGCTCCAAGGTTGTAAGAGCTCTGTACACAACATCTGTGAAGAGAAGATTAATGAGATTAAACCATTCCTTCCCTACTAATACTTCTACAAAAAAGCTTACTCTTTACTACCTGATAGTCTTCCATATTCAATAATACCAAGTTCACCAATAACATTTCCCTTGCTGAATGATCACAATGAATTCTTAATTTGCTTGTGTGTTGTGGTGGGTTGACCCTGGCTGGAGGCCAGGTGCCCACCAGAGCCACTCTATCACTCCTCTCATTCACTAAACAGGGGAGAAAAGGTATAACGAAACGCTTGTAGGTCGAGATAAGGACAGGGAGAGATCACTCACTAATTGTTGTCACGAGCGAAACAGACCGAACTTAGAGAGGGAATTCATCTGATTTATTACTAGGCAAAACAGAGTAGAGGAATGAGAAATAAAATCAAGTCTTAAACACCTCCCCCCACCCCTCCCATCTTCCCGGGCTCAACTTCGCTCCTGACTTCAACCTTCCCCCCCTCAGCGGCACGGGGGGACAAGGAGTGGGGGTTACGGTCAGTTCATCACATGTTGTTTCTGCCGCTTCTTCATCCTCAGGGGGAGGACTCCTCTCATCGTTCCCCTGCTCCAGCATGGAGTCCCTCTCACGGGGTGCAGACCTTCAGGAGCAAACTGCTCCAGCATGGGGTCCCCCACAGGGTCACAAGTCCTGCCAGCAAACCTGCTCTGGCCTGGGCTCCCCTCTCCATGGGGCCACAAGTCCTGCCAGGAGCTTGCTCCAGTGTGGGCTTCCCATGGGCCGCAGCCTCCTTCAGGTGCCTCCACCTGCTCCAGCGTGGGGTCCTCCACGGGCTGCAGGTGGAATCTCTACACCCCCTCATCCTTCCTCCATGGGCTGCAGGGGAACAGCCTGCTTCACCATGGTCTTCACCACGGGCTGCAGGGGGATCTCTGCTCCGGCGCCTGGAGCACCTCCTCCCCCTCCATCTGCACTGACCTTGGTGTCTGCAGAGTTTCTTACATCTTCTCACTCCTCTCTCCGGCTGCAAAAGCTCTCTCTAACTGGTTTTTTTTTTTTCCTTCTTAAATATGTTATCACAGAGGCGCTGATTGGCTTGGCCTTGGCCATCAGCGGGTCTGTCTTAGAGCCGGCTGGCATTGGCTCTGTCAGACACAGGGGAAGCTTCTAGCAGCTTCTCACAGAAGCCACCCCTGTAGCCCCCCCGCTACCAAAACCTTGCCACACAAACCCAACACAGCATCCATTGTATGTCATTTTCATGCTGTTTCGATAGGGTCTGGAATCCTAGCATCTTACTTCATTGCCAGAAAAGCATACCGGAAATACCATTTTGAATGGTTGCTTATTTAAATCTTAAAGTCTGTTAGCCCAACTGATGCTTATAGCCCAGTTCCACATCATTCCTTGCATGTTTATAGACATGTGTTTGCACAGACTGTAAAGTTACTAAGTTTACCAACTAAAACTCAAGCCTAAGTATGTTGTACTTCTGTTTCCTTCTGCCTATACCATCAAAATTGATTAACAGATCATTAACAACTAAGTAAAAGTCTTTTATTTATACTGCTGTCTTTATAGATGTATGTGCTGGATTTGGCTGGGATAGAGTTAATTTTCTTCATAGCAGCTGGTATGGGGCTGTGTTTTGGATTTGTGCTGAAAACGGTGTTGGTAACACAGAGATGTTTTTGTTACTGCTGAGCAGTGCTCACACAGAGCCAAGGCCTTTTCTGCTCCTCACACCACCCCACCAGTGAGGAGGCTGGGGCTGCACAAGGAGTTGGGACGGGACACAGCCAGGACAGCTGACCCCAGCTGACCAAAGGAATATTCTATACCATATGACGTCATGCTTAGCATATAAGGAGCTGAGGGAAGAGGAAGGAGGGGGAGCAGCGGCGTTCGGAGTGATGGCATTTGTCTTCCTAAGTCACCGTTATGCGTGCTGGAGCCCTGCTTTCCTGGAGATGGCTGAACACCTGCCTGCCGGTGGGAAGTGGGGAATGAATTCCTTGCTTTGTTTTGCTTGTGCACATGGCTTTTGCTTTACCTATTAAACTGTCTTTATCTCAAGCCATGCATTTTCTCACTTCTACCATTCCAATTCTCTCCTCCATCCCATTGGGGGATGGGAGGGAGGGGGGGAGTGAGCAAGTGGCTGTGTGGGGCTTAGTTGCTGGCTGGGGTTAAACCACAACAAGGTGTACAGAAAACCAAGACGACAATATTGACTGCATACCAATAATTACCAGTTCTTCATGTTTTTTTGTAAAGGTGTAAGGAGTGGCAGAGATCTGGTTGAAACAATTTTGACCTTTTCAGAATAATAATTAGGTCTTCTAAAGTGATTTTTTCGTCTACTGCGTCAAAGATTTGAAAGAAAGTATGACACAATTCAGCTTGGTATCAGCATGAAGTTTCAGGAACAGAATCCCATTTTAGGAACAAATTTAAGAAACTCGCCTGCCTCTTCTTCCTTCCTCTGTAATCCTTCTGGCCTTGGAGAACCCAAGTTTAGAATACTGTGGAGCAGAACTTTTACTGGGTGCAGGTGACCAGGTGCTGGCGGGAGGGGACTGCGGGGGTGGCCTGTGTGGGAAGAAGATGGGTCTGACCCACACACAGGCAGTTCCAGCCAGCTCCAACAGACCCACTGCAGGGCACAGCTGAGCCCCTCAGCCAGGATGGTGGTGACTCCATAATAAAATTTTTAAGAAAGGGAAAAAATGCTGCACAGCAGCTGTGAGGGAGGACTAGGAAAAATCTGAGAAACAGCCCTGCAGACACCAAAGTCAGTGAAGAAGGAGGAGGAGGAGGTGCTCCAAACACAGGAGCAGAGATTCCCCTGCAGCCCATGGAGGACCACAGCAGGACAGACATCAACACTGTAGTAGCCCATGGAGGACCTTAAGCTGCAGGAGGTGGAGATGCCCTGAAGGAAGCTGCAGCCTATTGAGGAGGTGTGGCCCATGGAGAGGAGCCAACGCAGGAGCAGGTTTGCTGGCAGAACTTGTGACCCCGTGGGGGACCCACGCTGGAGCAGTCTGTTCCAGAGGGACTGTACCCCGTGGGAGGAACCCCGCACTGGAGCAAGGGAAGAGTGTGAGGAGGAAGGAGCAGCAGAGAGGAACTGTTATGGGCTCACCCCAGCCCCCATTCCTTATCCCCCTGCACTGCTGGGGGCTGTGGGGAGAAGGAGGTAGAAGAGCTGGTAGTGCAGGAGAGGAGTTGAGCCTGGGAAGAAGGTGGAGGAGGTCTTTTAGGTTTTGTCTTTGTTTCTCACCATCCTACTCTATTTTAAATTGACAATGAATTAAATCAATTTTCCCCAAGGCAAGTCTGTTTTGCCCATGACAGTAATTGGGTCCTTATCTTGACCTACGAGCTTTTCATCTTATTTTCTGCACCTGTCCAGTTGGGGGGGGGGGGGGAAGTGAAAGAGCAGCTGGGTGGGCATCTGGCACTCAGTCAAGGTTGACCCACCACAGAACTGATGATAATTCAGCTGATGTCAAAGTGAAACCTTAGGATCATGATATTAAAGGATAAGCTTGGAAGGCGTCTCAGGAGGTTTCTAGGTCAAACTCATGCTCAAAGAACAATCAGCTATGAGGCTAGACATGGTTGCCTCAGGGCATTATTCAGCCTGTTTTTTAAATCCTCAAAGGATGGAGACTACCTAGCTTTATACTCCCACACAAGTAAATGACAGCCATCAAGGCAGAATATTGTTTGCATCATGCACAAGACAGCCACCAAATCAGGCACCATGTTAGTTTGCATGAGTGTTTGAACATACCAGGGTTCTCCAACCACAGAGCATTCACTTCAAGAGCTTCTTCAACACAGGTATGCCTGATGCCTTTTCGACAAGCCTCCTACAACATTAATAATTTTTCTGTATTCACGAAGAAACCTCACTAAAAGTGTGAGCTTTCATTTTACCTTCTATGACAGCGTGAGCTTTAAGTTCTTAGAGGAAAGCTGAGCAACTGAACAGTTGCAGGGTTTTGAGATTATTCAAACACCTACAGAGTTAGCCACAGCATTTGTGGGATTATCCTATATATTCCTTCATAGGCAGAGGCATGCATACTCGGTAAAAGAATACTGAGAAGTTATTCAGTTGTAATTGAATTATTAACCTTGTCAAGAGTTTGATTACTGGTTAGTCAGGATCTCCAGCTTATTGGGAACAATGCTTAGAAAAGTTCCTCCATGCAAGTTGTTTTCCAGGATGTTCCTCCATGGTATCAGCTTGCTCATAACAGCTCACTTGAATGAAGAATCATTTTGGTTTTCCCTTCATCAAGGGCTGGATGCATTGGCAGGACCACTACAATCAAGATGAGAGCCAGCCAGAAGACACGATCCTTGAAGACAGCCTAATGCCACAATCCATCCTGTGAAGGTTGGTTTTAAATAAGCTGATGACTGCTTATCAGGTCCCAGCATAATGAGTTCAGGGTTTAAACTCATGGCCAGAGAAGCTGATGGCTCTTTATCTGTGGAACTGGTTTGTAACATATAAAGCCATTTCTAATGCCCACGGCTGATCTTGCATGAACTCCTGCTCTTGGTATTTCATTACTCAGTCTTCTGAAAGGCAGTATGGGCTCCATACCTTACAACAGTTAGGACAGTAGTTATTCACTTTGCAGAGGGTTATGTTATGATACAGTGTCAGTAGCAGAACAGTGAGTTAGGAACAATGGCCATTTCTATTCCTATGCTTCTTCCTCCTCTTAAGGCAGATTCAGTGAAAGTGTGTTTTGCTATGTCACCTTGGGGCGGGACTTATTGTTCCAGGTCACTCTCCCACACATTGCTTTATCTGAACTGGGCACATTAAAATTACTTGCAAACAAATATAATTTCTAAACAAAGGATGTCCTTTTTCAGCAGTCTCCTGGGACTGTTCTTTCATCAGCAGCCTAGAAAAAGAATCACTAGGTTTGGTTTTTCATATGCCATTTGAAAAAGAGGCTCTCCTTTTTCCTGTGTTGTTAATCAGCTGATAGAAAAGATCCTAGGAGCAGCAAGGTAACTATTGTTCTTCTTCCCTCTCCAGCAACTTGTGTAAATTAAGAGCTGAAAGAGTGATTAACTGATTAATTTACATGGCAAAGTCCTTGAGCCATGGCCCATAAAAACAGTTGTCTTCTTCAGAGGATGAGTTTCCCACTGGACCATTTGTTTCCCACATCCAGCATCGGTTACCACTACCTCCAAAACCAGCATCTGCTGTGTACTAATTTGCCTTCAAGTTTTTTTCCTTAAATATCCATTATTTCCCATTATAATAGCAAATCGAAGGAGAGCAATTTCTGATCCTCTGTGATAAGAATCTTTAACATCTACTTATAACAATAACAAACATTGTTAAAACAATCATTAAAGGAATATAAAACATTAAAATTTAGTATTTCAGTATTTCAAAGCACTGTGAAAACATAAAAATGACTGATCCTCACAAAGAGGAGCAAGTGAGATGGACAAAGGTCACTATGCTTTTTCTATAGCTGAGAAAACTGAGGTATAGACAGTAATTTCACCAGGGAGCTATGCTGAGTCAGTGGAAGAGTAGGAATTGCATCTCAAATGCCAGTCTCTTATGTGTAAACAAGTTGGTTATTGCCTTTTGACATGCCATTCCTCCTCATCTCCTCCATAAAAACTGCCTGTGATTAAAATACTAGTGAACATATTTGGCCCAGAACTTTAGAAGGATACATATATTAAACCATGTTTTTTAAAAGGCAGATTTCAAATCTGAAATTATCAAACCCAGAAATAGTTAAAACTCAGTGTGCTGAAATTCATTCCTGATATTTGTTGTTCCATTATTTTTAGTTTTACTGTTGTTTTCATGTAGCAAAAAAATCCTATGCATGTCCGATGATAATATTTAGATTCCTAGGCCCACAGGCCCACAGGGATAACATCAGTGGGATTTTTACCTGAGGAGAGCATGTTTATAGATCTGGAATTCAGCCTTGAATTTTGTTTCCTTCAACATGGAAGAAGTGGTAGGGAGATTGTGTGTGAACCAATCTCTGTCTGTACAATAAAAATGAGAAACCAAACATCTTAATTTATCATCTTACTCAAAGACAGAATAATACGTTCCTGTTTTGTTGTGTATAATCTAGGGTCTTGGGGAAGAGCACAAGATGTATGTAATTCATATACATTATATAACTTGTGCCCTAACTGTCTAGAAATTATCTTCTAGGAGATTAATTAGACTACAGAGCGAGGGTCGGACATGTGAATTGAGTCAGCCTAGCCAACGACAAAGCAGCGTATTTAAGAGCTTTGCCAATGCTGTTGAGAGAAACCACTTGGGAGTAAGGACATGACTGTTCTTCTCAGGGACCTCAGCCTTCAGCAAATACAACTCATACCCATCTATTTTGCTGTGTCATAGGACCCACATTGTCAATTATATCTCTTTGCTTAAGAACTGGGCATTTTTTTTCATTTGCTCCTGGCAATGACATTGGTTTGATGAGAACATGAGAAGAGTAAAGCTTCCTGATGACAGAAGAACAGTCAGACAGCTGTGGCTCTGGTCTAATCACTTCCAAGTGAATCATTTAAAGACAGCTGTCAGATAACTACTTTGTACTAGAGTATCAGGAGTGTGACCCACAGTCCTAATTTATTATACTGCTACTTCTCTTTGCAGAAGAACAGTCCATTTTTATATTCCATAATGGTTAAGCTGTACATCTACAATGAAAACCAAAGTCTCAGTTTTGGGTATGATGATGCCAATGTTTTCCTATGCTTTTGTTTCTAGATACACCAAAATATGGGTGCATAAAATTAACAAAACCAGAAAGGATGCAAACACTACTGGATTATCAGGTACTTTGTGCCACCAAAAACTTATCATACAAATATTCATGGCGATTCATGGTAATAAAATTTCTTGCAAAAAGCTTTTAAGCATCTTGAAAGATATCCAAAGACATCACCAAAGTCAGAAGTGCAGAAGAAGACGACTGAATGGTAAATGTCAGTAAAATATGTTAGTAATTCTGGAAGCAGATTTCATGACAATAGCTTTCTGATGGCATTTATAGCATGTCTAATGAAACGTTCTGACACTCCACATCTTGTTCTCAGTTCTTATATAGCACCCAACTATACCACTATAATAAAAATGAGGAGTATGCCACCACACTTCATGCCATTAGAAAACAACAAGGAATTATGTATTTTTCTCCTTTTCCACAAAAGCTGGAATATGTCTCCAAATAAATACACGAGCTAATATTTAATGCCTAGAGTTATCAGACAGCTTGGGCACGGGGGGGGGTGGAGTTGGGGGGGTTGGTGTCACCTGTTAAATTATGAGACCAAGTCTATTCAGTTTTCCATGTACTGCCAGCTCAATGAATTTTATTCAGTGCTTGCTGACAATCCTTACAAGCAAAACTAGTCAGACGAGTGTTAGCTCCAACTACTGGTGCTATTTGTTTTGTGGTAGACAAAGAGGCATTAATTGGAAGTTGATTAATATTGGTCATTGCAGCCAAACATCAGGTTGAAGTCAAGATGATCTGTCACAGCTGAGTTACTTGCCAAACTGACAAGGAGCCAATGTTTTCCCCCACCGTTGTGTCCAACTAAAGGGACATTACCAAGACAAAAATCTGATTTAAAGAGATTTTTTCCTTTGCTTGTCATGTTAACCCCACAGTGTGTCACTGAAAATATGATTTTTTCTAGATTAAGTTTCCATTAAATTTGTTCTGGTTTTGTATGTGCTCCTGATTAAGCTCAATCACTAAAGAAAGTTGGTGAGTTTCATATCATTTCACTCATTCTGTTCTGTTACCACAAACAAGTCTGCTGTCTTCAGCTTTCAATACTGAAGAAAAATAACTATTTGGGGAAAAGACCATTTTTTCAAAATATCACACAATTACAGAGAGCCAGAAGAGTTGAGGTCGGCAGGATCCTCCCTGCTCCAGCAGAGCAACATAGAGACAGCTGCCCAGGACCATTTCTACATGACATTTGCCTGTCTCCAAGGATGGAGACCCACCAGCTCCCTGGGCAACCTGTGCCAGTGCTCCATCACCCTCACAGAGAAAAAGCATTTCCTGATTTTGAGAGGGAACCTCTTGTGTTTCAGTCTGTGCCCATTGCTCATTGGAGAGACATGGATTTGACGGATGGACCGCTCAGTGGATAAGGAATTGGCTGGATGGTCGCACTCAAAGAGTTGTGGTCAACAACGCAATGTCCAAGTGGAGGTCAGTGACATGTGACACTCCTTAGGGGTCAGTACTGGGACCAGCGCTGTTTAACATCTTTGTTGGCGACATGGACAGCAGGATCAAGTGCACCCTCAGCAAGTTTGCCAATGATACCAAGCTGTGTGGTGCAGTCGACATGCTGGAGGGAAGGGATGCCATCCAGAGGGACCTTGAACAGCTTGAAAGGTCCTGCACATGGGTTGGCACAATCCTAAGCACAACTATAGGTTGGGCAGAGAATGGATTGAAAGCAGCCCTGAGGAGAAGGACTTGGGGGTGTTGATTGATGAGAAGCTCAGCATGAGCCGGCAATGTGCGCTTGCAGCCCAGAAAGCCAACCGTGTCCTGGGCTGCATCAAAAGAGGCATGACCAGCAGGTCGAGGGAGGTGATCCTGCCCCTCTACTCCGCTCTTGTGAGACCCCACCTGGAGTACCGCGTCCAGCTCTGGGGGCCCCAGTACAGGAGAGACATGGAGCTGTTGGAGCGAGTCCAGAGGAGGGCCACGGAGCTGATCAGAGGGCTGGAGCACCTCTCCTATGAGGACAGGCTGAGAGAGTTGGGTTGTTCAGCCTGGAGAAAAGAAGGCTCCGGGGAGACCTAATTGCGGCCTTCCAGTACCTGAAGGGGCCTACAGGAAAGCTGGAGAGGGACTGTTTATCAGGGAGTGTAGTGACAGGACAAGGGGTAATGGGTTTAAGCTGAAGGAGGGTCGATTTAGATGAGATGTTAGGAAGAAATTCTTTACTGTGAGGGTGGTGAGGTACTGGAAGAGGTTGCCCAGAGAGGTTGTGGATGCCCCATGCCTGGCAGTGTTCAAGGCCAGGTTGGATGAGGCTTTGGGCAACGTGGTCTAGTGGAGGGTGTCCCTGCCTGTGGCAGGGGGTTGGAACTAGATGATCTTTGAGTACCTTCCAACCCAAACTGTTCTATGATTCTAAGAGTGCCTCTGGTCCTGTCTCTGGGCGCCAGTGAAAAGAGCCTGGCTCTGTCCTCTTTGCATCCTCCCTTATATACATTAGTAAGATCCTGTCACAATAACCTGAAGGGTTGCACAGCCTGCGGCTATGTAGAAATCACAACCATGGATTCATAGGATTCCATGATACACAAGGACGCAGAGGCTTTTAGCATCTAAATTTCTCTGCTTTACTACAGGTTACCACAAATTAAAAAAAATCACCACTATGATTAACAAGGGAAAAAAATGTATCAAGCTATTACAAATTACTACCAGCAATCAATAATATAGTATCCATTAATAGTATGGCAGCAGTTAACAATAGCAGCAAACCAATTGTATACAACAACCAATAACAGCAACAGCCAAGTAGGTATATACTATTACAGGTTACTACAAAATTATCATTAGTGAAGGAACTTATCAAAAGTATAGCAGCAGATACAATTATGACAAATGACTTACATGTAACGATATCAAGTGAATATGACAGATTTTGGAAGGGTCTAAGCCATCCCAAATGAAAGGAAAAACTGATCCCAGAGGGGGAACCAGTCATCCCAGAGATGGAAGGACAAATCAAATCAAGCCCAAAACTAGGCCAAAAGGAGGATGAATAAGATAAACAGGCAGAGTCCCACTTCAAAGATGATTTGTATCACAGAATCTGGAGTCAGCCAGGCGCCCCAGTGAGAGTCCAAGATCTCATAGAAAGTTCATGAGGAATTCAACTTTTTTAGCAAAGGAAAAGTACATGCAGCACAAGAAGTTCTCTGAAGAAGAGGCTCCATTCTAAATAAAAATTAAATCCTTTTTATATCATAGATACGTAAAAGGGTGTAGGACACCACCAATTCAAGTAGGCGATAGATGCTGTTAATTTCAATTTTTCACCTTAAACAACCAATAGAGTATGCTGTTTTCTGTTCTTTCAGACCAATTTTATTTTTCTAGACTGTTTCTACTTTTCAGATCATAAGTTGCTGTTACATTTTCTTTGGCTTGTTGCACTTATTGATGGTATCTCAGGATGTCTCTGGTTTCTGTTCTCTGGAAGCTGTACTTCAAAGAGGCCAGCTGCACTTTTCAAGGGTATTTTTGGTTCCAAGGCCTCATTCTCAGGATCACAGATCACAGGCTGGCAGGCATTTTCTTTTGTTCAATAATTTTCCCCTTCTCACTACTCTGCCCTTACAGTTGCTCATATCAGATCCCCCTGAGCCTTCTGTTCTCCAGGCTGAACAGTCCCAGCTCTCTCAGCCTGTCCTCATGTGAGACATGCTCCAGTCCCTTCACCATCTTGGTGGCACTTCACAGGACTGTCTCCAGTAGCTCCATAAATGTAGATGAGCAACCTTGAAATATTTAGAATAGATCTAATTTGTCCAGTCGATTTATGTGTTACACATGAGTTTATGTGGTACATATGGATTTGTATGGTATACTTGAAATAAGGTAGTGTTTTTGAATAAGGATATAAGGTTTGGATCAATTAGAATCTGCAATATTGTCCATCCTTACTGCAATGTCTTATTTTGGTCTGATAAGATTTTAGTGGATAAATCACAGACAGAAAACGATGTTTCATTTTGGGAAAAAAGAAGTACTGACAAAGCAATTCACAGAATAATTTTTGGGAAGGTGCTTTTGACTCTCTGAAGGGACAAGAGGCCTTGCAGAGGGATCTAGATAGATTGGAGCATTGGGCAGTGATTAATGGAATGAAATTTAACGAGTCCAAATGCCAGACTCTGCACCTAGGACAGAGTAACACCGGGCACAAGTATAAATGGGGAGAGGAGTGGCTGGAGAGCAGCCCTGCAGAAAGGGATCTGGGGGTGCAGGTCGACAGCAGCTGACTATGAGCCAGCAGTGTGCCCTGCCAGCCAAGAGGGCAAACCCCATCCTGGGGGGCAGGAAACATGGCCTAGCCAGCCGGTCAAAGGAGGGGATTGTCCCGCTATATTTAGTGATGGTGAGGCCTGACCTTGAGTGTTGTGTGCAGTTCTGGGTCCCACCATTTAAGAAGGATGTGAAGGTCCTTCAGTGCATCCAGACAGCAACACAGATGGTGGAAGGGCTGGAGGGCATGTCCTGTGAGGAGCAGCTGAGGACTTTGGGTTTGTCTAGTTTGGAAGAGAGGAGGCTGAGGGGTGACCTCATTGCTCTCTACAGCTTCCTGAGGAGGGAAGTGGAGAGGGAGGTGCTGAGCTCTTCTCCCTGGGATCCAGTGATAGGACATGTGGCAATGGTTCAAAGCTGTGCTGGAGGAGGTTCAAACTGGACATTAGGAAGTGTTTCTTTAACTGAGGGGGTGGTCAAATGCTGGAACAGGCTTCCTAGAGAGGTGGTCGATGCCACAAGTCTGACAGTGTTTAGGTGGCATTTGGACAATGCCCTTAACAACATGCTTTAACTTTGGGTCAGCCCTGAAGTGGTCAGGCAATTGGACTAGATGGTCATTATAGATCTCTTCCAACCGAAATAGTCTATTCTATTCTGTTCTATTCTATTTGAATACGTCATCGAAAGACTTCTCTCATGAAGACAAAGCCTAAATATCCGTGGACTATAAACTCATCGTTTATATTTGATCTAGTCAAACTAAACCTGGTTGAGATGTTCAAAGTAAAATCATGCCTTTCACATTGAAGTTTAGGTGCATACTAGTCTTTGTTGTAATTCTCTTTCAGAAGCTCAAGAACATAATACAGAATTCCCAATCTATTTTAAGATCTTGTAAATTGCTTCATAGAAATACATAGTAAATGGTGGTAGAGAAGGCAATCCCCATCCTTTGTTAAATATAGCAGATAGGAGGAGAGGATAATTCAGTATTAAAGGACAAAAGCTCAGAGAAGCACTAGGGTAAAAGTGATGACCTGTTTCACAGTAGCTGCGTAATGATGCCATCATTTGTCACCATCTGCACTTCCTTCCTCACATCACTACATCAGTGAACAAGCCAACAGATGTAGAAAAGAAACATCATGTTCAGGGCAGACTGACGCCAGAAACAGTCAAAAGCATGCCAGCCCAGGATCCAGTGTAGCACATTTTGGTACCTGGGCCAAGATCTGAGCAAGGTTAAGCAGCCTAGTCGGTAGCCTAATCATATATGGGACAACAGGGACAAGACACAAGAGCAGGAACAAGAGCTTAGAGCTGAGGTAAGGATCAGGGTGGGAAGACAGGTCAGAGCAGAGCTCCAAGAGAGGCCAGAACTCTCTGTCCTGCTTGCTAGTTAGAATGCTCTGCATGGCATGGAGTCTGTGCCACACAGGTTTGGTAGCCTTTGATGAACAGTCAGGCAATCACTCTTTACAGGTGGGCAACTGTTCTCAGCCAGTGCAGACTGGAACGGCTGAAGAGGGGTTAGGGCTGCACTCGCTTTCTGCAGATTGAGTTTCACTCATTTATAGGAGAGAAGGATCAAGGCAGCAAAAACTAGCAATCCCAAAGATGTCATACTCTGCTTTGTCCTGATACCAAATCTTGATAGCCAGTGCAAAGATTAAGGGGAGAATAATCTGTCTTTTGCAGCTGTGCAAATCAAATGTATAGGTTTGCCCATCGTAAATAAAACCACACAGATGATGGTGATTCATTCCAATTTCTGTGAACTATTACATTTTGCAGATTAGTAAGAAAGATGGATATTGTATGTGCACTGTAAAGTACAGGGAGAAGAGAAAATAGGCTGTGTAATGATTTCTGCAAACCATTGTGGCAAATTTAATAACCATTAATATTTCTGCAAGAGACACTTGAATACTTGTAAGAACTGAATAAACAACCGTCAGGACAAGTTTCATTCCTAGTGGTCCCAGGGCCATTTAATCTTCTTCCTCTAATACTAACAACCCATCACACTGTATTTGTTTCAGTTCATCACAGGTATTCCTGCCTTGCGGCTATGGATCACAAGGACAGATTGTAGCGTGAGAAATCGCTCACTTCTCCTTTAGCACTGCTGGAGCTGCATAAATCGTAACACCACTAGATGGCATTCAAAGCATGCGCCATGAAGTTCACGGCAGTCTTGTCAAGATTTCCTTGACCTCGTTAGTAATAAATTGAGAGGACATTATGTGCCCAGAAGGCCATGATATTTTATTCAATGAATTCTTAAATAATGACATTGATGCCTCAAAGGAATCTTGAAACAGAGAAGCACCAAAGTTACCTAGCTAAAGGGCATTTCTCTCTCTGCAGTACTGTGGAAAGCAGGAATTTTGAAGGAGAGGACAGTATGACTTCTGAAATGAAATATCCCAGAATTGTTCCAATGAGATAAATCATAAAAATGGCAAGAAAAGAGGAAGTCTGTGGAGATGAAAGCAAACCACTATGTCCATACATATGCAAAACATATATACATATCTTATCCCTACACTTACACCTCTTGAAATGGCCAAGAACCGATAGCCTAGCCTCCAAAGAAAACCAATCCAGGCCAGACATCCTCAGCTCAATCTTCTTCATCTATCTGAGACTACTTTATCAATTCATACAGAAAGGAAAGTTTATTTTAAAATACAGGTACCACAGTTTAAAAGTAGAAAGAATAAGGTCTTAATTACAGTGCAATACAGAAGAATGCCTGAAAGTTTCCGTTTTCTCTCTCTTGTCACATCTTCCTTCTGTTTCTCTTCTTCAGGCTCCCACAAACATAAATACACACCCACTACTAGTTTCAAAGTTTAAGAGAATATGCATGCAAGAGGTGGTCAGAGGTAGGTGTTCAGAGGTAGTTTTATGCTACCTTTGTGCATTTTTAAAAAGACCTAGCAGCATCCTGGCAAAAACATGGGGGGACATCTCTCCATATTCCCATTCCCAAGGGTATCCTCAATTCAGCTTGTGCCAAGAGAACATGGAAAACAGACAGGGTCTTTGTGCCAACTCTTATAGTGCCTGGGGAAGATCAGATAGCAGATCTGATATGTGATCAATTACAGAAACTCTACAGCTCTTATGTTGTAATAGTGTTAATGTAAAGGAACCACAGACCAATAATATATTGGAATCACCTGTAATCAAAATAGAAACTAGTCTGTTATCCAGGACCATTGTGGATCTTCAGTTGATAATGGTTTTTGACAATTAACAAATACAAGGATTTCCTTTTACAGGAAAAAATATTGATACATTGAAGACTAAGACTGTGATGTATGTTTTTCTCCGTTTTTCAGGGAGCAAGTAACAAATAGCTTGTACTATGAACTCCTGAGGACAGAGACTTTCTCTTTGGTTTGTGCAAATTGTCACATTTGTGCTACTCCAAAAAAAAATCATAGAATCATACAATCATAGAATGCTTTGGGTTGGAAGGGACCTCAAAGATCATCTAGTTCCAACCCCCCTGCCACAGGCAGGGACACCCTCCACTAGACCACATTGCCCAAAGCCCCATCCAACCTGGCCTTGAACACTTCCAGGCATGGGGCATCCACAACGTCTCTGGGCAACCTGTTCCAGTGTCTCACCACCCTCACAGTAAAGAATTTCTTCCTAACATCTCATCTAAATCTCCCCTCCTTCAGCTTAAACCCATTACCCCTTGTCCTGTCACTACACTCCCTGATAAACAGTCCCTCTCCAGCTTTCCTGTAGGCCCCTTCAGGTACTGGAAGGCCCCAACAAGGTCTCCCCGGAGCCTTCTTTTCTCCAGGCTGAACAACCCAACTCTCTCAGCCTGTCCTCATAGGAGAGGTGCTCCAGCCCTCTGATCAGCTTCGTGGCCCTCCTCTGGACTCGCTCCAACAGCTCCATGTCTCTCCTGTACTGGGGCCCCCAGAGCCGGACACAGTACTCCAGGTGGGGTCTCACAAGAGCGGAGTAGAGGGGCAGGATCACCTCCCTCGACCTGCTGGCCACGCTGTTTTTGTTGCAGCCCAGGACACGGTTGGCTTTCTGGGCTGCAAGCGCACACTGCAGGCTCATGTTGAGCTTCTCATCAATCAACACCCCCAAGTCCTTCTCCTTGGGGCTGCTTTCAATCCATTCCTCGCCCAGCCTGTAGTTGTGCTTGGGATTGCGCCGACCCACATACAGAACCTTGCACTTGGCCTTGTTGAACTTCATGTGGTTCACACGGGCCCACCTCTCAAGCCTGTCAAGGTCCCTCTGGATGGCATCCCTTCCCTCCAGCATGTTGACCCCACCACACAGCTTGGTGTCGTCAGCAGCCTTGCTGAGGGTGCACTCGATCCCACTGTCCATGGCGCTGACAAAGATGTTAAACAGTGCCAGTCCCAGTACCGACCCCTGGGGAATGCCACTCATCACTGATCTCTGCTTGGACATTGAGCTGTTGACCACAACTCTTTGCGACCATCCAGCCAATTCCTTATCCACCAAGTGGTCCACCCATCAAATCCATGTCTCTCCAATTGAGAGACAAGGATGTCATGTGGGACAGTGTCAAATGCCTTGCACAAGTCCAGGTAGATGACATCAGTTGCCCTTCCCTTATCCACCGACGCTGTAACCTCATCATAGAAGGCCACCAAGTTTGTCAGGCACGATTTGCCCTTAGTGAAGCTATGTTGGCTGTCACCAATCACCTCCTTATCTTCCATGTGCCTGAGCATAGTCTCCAGGAGGGTCTGCTCCATGATCTTGCCAGGCACAGAGGTGAGACTGACCAGCCTGTGGTTTCCTGGGTCTTCCTTTTTTCCCTTCTTAAAAATGGGGGTTATGTTCCCCCTCTTCCAGTCAGCGGGAACTTCGCCAGACTGCCAGGACTTCTCAAATATGATGGCGAGTGGCCTGGCCACTTCATCTGCCAGTTCCCTCAAGACCCATGGATGCAACTCCTCAGGTCCCATGGACTTGTGCACCTTCAGGTTCCTTAGATATTCTTGAACCTGATCTTCTCCTACAGTGGGTGGTTCTTCATTCTCCCAGTCCCTGCCTTCTGCAACCTGGGCAGTGCGGCTCAAGCATTTGCCAGTGAAGACTGAGGCAAAGAAGCCATTGAGTACCTCAGCCTTCTCCATATCCTGGGTAACCAGGTCACCTGTTTCATTCCGGAGGGGCCCCCCATTTTCCCTCATCCTCCTTTTCTCACTAACATACCTACAGAAGCTTTTCTTGTTGTCCTTATCCCTGGCCAGACTAATTTCTACCAGGGCTTTGGCTTTCCTAACCTGCTCCCTGGCTGCTTGGACAGTTTCTCTGTATTCCTCCCAGGCTACCTACCCTTGCTTGCACCCTCTGTAGGCTTCCTTTTTTTGTTTGACTTTGCCCAGGAGCTCCTTGGCTCATCCACAGGGCAATCATTATGAAAATAAAAATTGGCAATCACAGAGAATGATCAAAGACATCCAGAGACTCAGCAGATAAAAGATGGCAGGATGACAACGACAATGTTATATGGGAAGGGTTGTCATATACTTAAAGCTGTGCCCAATGGAGTAATCAGAGAACATGTATAAAATAATGCCAATATCCCAGAAGCCCAAACAATATAGGACACAAATAAGGGCACTGCATTTGCTTGTTTCTGAAGCAGAATGCAGACATGGCGGTGGTCTTTAAGGCCAGTTTTTAGTTTATTCAGAGCAGTCTTGGCTCATCATGGAGTAAAAGGCAGATTCTTAGGAGCTGAAAAGGATGGACTTCTAGGTTGGTAGGAATATATCACCATATCACCCTTTGGAGTTTGTAGAAAAATCAGACAGGGACCAATGTAAGTAAGGAACACATCAGTAAGGAAGCCTTAATCTCTCTTTTGATTTTTCAAAGGTTTAAAGTCCTCTGCCACATGAAGGACTTCACATTAGAAGCTCAACATGAGCAAGCAAAAGCTTGCAATGACAGTGAGTTGTCTGGGTTTCCCATATAAGTCTGGCTTCACTGTGTTATATGTAACCTCTGGCACAAAAATCAACATTCATAATTTATATTTTATGACCTATACAAAAGACTGCAAAAAGTTTGTTACATTATGACACATAATGGCCAAAATATTCTGGTATTTCATGTGCTGCTAATTCTTTGAGCAAAGCATAACAGGAAATTCATTATGCTAATAATTTTACAAATGCTAGAGGCATATTTTTGTTACATGGATTCCCCTTTGAACTACCTTGACTATTCCTCAGCAAGGAAACATTCAGACACCTTTGAAAATAAGTGTTGAAAAAGCAAAGATGAAGCATTCAATACAGTAGAGTGTAACACAGTGGTCTTTGTAATACACCATTTATATCACCTTTCCTCATTAGCTGCAGGGGCACATGAAATTATATTGGACTGCTGCATTTACTTCAATAAAATGAACACAAACAGTAGGTTGTGATGTGTTTTCACTTCAAATGGATTAGCAGGAGTAGAGCTCACATAGCAAACTACAGTGTCTGTAAAGGAAAAGACATTCGGCTATTTTATATAAGAAGTACCATAGAATGCACAGAAACCTGATCCTACTTTTTTTTTCTTTTAATCTAAATCAAAAATGTTTCCTTACACGTAGATTTCAAGTGCAAGAGCAGATCTTCTACCTGGAATAGATCTGGTAGGATCTGCCTAACTTATTTCCAGCCATTCATGAGGAATCTTATTACAGATTGAAAAATGAACTGAATAAAAGAAGTTTATAGCCACTTAATCCAGGTTATTATTTTTTTAATTATTATGTCATCCCATAAAGGCATCCCAAGGCTGAGGGAACAGAAACAGCTTTCATGCCTTTTGCATGATGTAAAATAATACCTTGACACCCCACAATCCTCACCACATCTTGCTCTGTTTACGAACAGGTGTGTCAGGCGTAATCTGCAGAGCAGGTTCTGAGGCTCACTGTGCATGGCACCCAAGCTGCAGAGGTGTTATCATCCAGGCATGTATGTATGGTGTAAAGAAGCCCAGAGTTGTTCTTCTGACTGAGTTAATGAGTTAACTGATTCAGAGGAGGCTGCTGAATATGTCTGTATATGAGGTTATTTTTTACTTCATAACTCAATAGCTGTGTTTTTCTTTCTCTGTTCCCTTGCCTCCCACCAAGCTTAACCTCTCTTCCTACAGCCTTATCTCTTTTCTCTGAGAGTTTCCTTTGCTCTACCATTTGTCCTTTCTCTCTTAAGTACTCTTTCTCCACATTCCCACATAACCTGGCTCTTCTATAAGACTTTCACCAGGGTCAAACAAGCCTGAACTTGCAAATCCTCTGATTAATTGGTGGGGGTGGGGGGAACGGCAGCACAAGCAGCTGCACAGATAACCCTTGAGCTATGGTAGCAGTTGCAGGTGGTTGTACTGGTGCTTCTGCAGCTTGGGTGCAGTGAAGGCGAAGGAGTTCATTCTACTCAACCTCAACATGTTTCAAACATGGCTGTGCTCTGATACTTCCACATGACTGGGCTTTGGCTATTTGTCAGTACCAGAAAAGATTAGGAGGAGCTGGACATCAAAGCTGAAACCCAGTGCTCCTCCATTTGCCCACACTGTGGGCAAAACAGAAGATCTGGGGCAAGAGACCAGTGAGATCTTTGATGTGCCTGCTATGGGAAGCAGGAGGGAGCTGTTCGGCAGGACAGCAGGCAGCCAGGCTTGCTCCTCTCTGGCTGCCAAGGAAATGGGCTGATGGGTGCTGCGCCAGCTGGAGCAGCCAGCTGTGACCCAGGGGTAGCTATTGCCACACACTGCTGCTTCCTCAGCAGCAGCAACACAGAGACAGTTTAGCTTTCCTGGTGTGCAGCATAGGCCAAAAAGGTAAGGCAACCTTGTTTCTCCCAGCAGTCTGTTGTCCCTGATGTCTGCCTTGAGTTAGCCCTGTCTCTGTATTATTCAGGCCGGAAATTTTTTAATGTCAGAAGATGCCGGAATTAAGGTTAGTTCGTATATGCAGTCTGCGACAGCCTTTAGTTACATCTGCTTTGTTTCTGCAGAGCCCATGCCTGAGTCAACATATAGAAAGGGCAACATTCAATAAATTGCTATTTTCTCTACTCCCTGTCAGAAGATTAAGTTATAGACCTTAGGGTGGTTTTCTGCTAATTGTAAAGCCCTTCCTTCAAAGCAATTGTTACGGGCTTTTCTATGAGGTCCCTTGCAACAGTATCCAGCCACTTCACAAATACTAATAAACTCAGTGGTATCCTGCTGATAATCCACAGAGCTCAGTAGCACTTATGGAAGCTCTTAGTCCATTGCACAAACCTCTGCCTCTGGAGCTAACTATCGAGAAGGCTGAGGTATTCAATGATTTTTTTGCCTCAGTCTTCACCAGCAACGGCTCGAGCCACATGGCCCAGGTCACAGAAGGCAAAGGCAGGGACTGGGAGAATGCAGAACCTCCCACTGCAGAAGGTCACGTTCAAGACCACCTAAGGAACCTGAAGATGCACAAGTCCATGGGACATGATGAGATGCATCCATGGGTCCTGAGGGAAATGTCAGATGAAGTGTCTAAGCCACTCGCCATCACATTTGACAAGTGGTGGCAGTCCAGTGAAGTTCCCACTGGCCGGAAAAGGGGAAACATAACCCCCATTTTTAAGAAGGGAAAAAAGGAAGACCCAGGGAACTACAGGCCGATGAGTCTCACCTCCGTGCCCGGCAAGATTATGGAGCAGACCCTCCTGGAGACTATTCTCAGGCACATGGAAGATAAGGAGGTGATTGGTGACAGCCAACATAGCTTCACTAAGGGCAAATCATGCTTGACAAATTCGGTTGTTCTGCAACATGGTTACAGCATTGGTAGAGAAGGGAAGAGCAACTGATGTCATCTACCTGGAGTTGTGCAAAGCATTTGACGCTCTCCAGCATGACATCCTTTTCTCTAAATGGGAGACATATGGATTTGACAGATAGTCCACTTGGTGGATAAGCAATTGGTTGGATGGTTGCATTCAAAGAACTGCAGTCATCAGCTCGATGTCCAAGTGGAGATCAATAATGAGTGGCATTCCTCAAGGGTCAATATTGGGACTGGTGCTGCCATCCAGAGGGACCTTGACGGCTTGAGAGGTGGTCCCATGTGAACTGCATGAAATTCAACAAAGACAAGTGCAAGGTTAATCAGGCAAGGTCAGGGCAATCACAAACACAACTACAGGCTGGGCAGAGAATGGATTGAGAACAGCCCTGAGGAGAAGGACTTGGGGGTGTTGATTGATTAGAAGCTCAACATGAGCCAGCAGTGTGCACTCACAGCCCAGAAAGCCAACCATGTCAAGGGTTCAAAAGAAGTGTGACCAGCAGGTCAAAGGAGGTGATTCTCCCTCTCCACTCTGCTCTTGTGAGATCCCACCTGGAGTACTGCATCCAGCTTTGGGGCCCCCAACATAAGAGGGAGAGGGAGCGGTTGGAGCGGGTCCATAGGAGGGCCACAAAGATGATCAGAGGGCTGGAGCACCTCTCCTATGAGGACAGGCTGAGAGAGTTGGGGTTGTTCAGTCTGGAGAAGAGAAGGCTCTAGGGAGCCATGTGAAGGCAATACCACATGCAAATGAAGAACTGGAAAATTGCAAATTGACTGAACAATGAAACTGTGAACACTTTATAGACTTGTTAACTTAAAGGAGATGGTTCTGGTTGTGCCTAGATCTCTAGCGTGTGCGTTCTCTGGGTTCCCAGGGCTCCAGGCTGTGTGGCCAACAACTTTGTGATGCACACTTGAGTCTGTGTTCATAATTTCTGTGTGTGCAGGGGCAGACTGCCTCAGTGGCAAACTGCTTGACCTGCCGTATTTATCACCCATTACTATTCTCACATACACACATTTTGTTTTGCTTTCTCACAACAGCATTGCTTTTTTTCTTTTTTCTTTTTTTTTTTTAACCAAAGTTTATCTTTTAGTCCAGTTTTCTCCAATTTCCTTTTTGAAGGACTGCTGCCTTTCCTCATTTTTTAGCAGTGATAACACTTATCTACCTTGCCCTTGTTCCTTCTGAATGCCATCCTAATTATTTTATTTGTCAAAATCATTTTGATTTCTAAACCCATCCTCCAGTGTCCTTCCCACTTTCATTTCATTGTAAATTAAACAAGCTTATACCTTATTTATGCAGCTCATTTGTATTCTTTCTTCAGCGTCAGAGCGTGGAACTGGTAGACTTCAAGACAGTGTTTAGGACCAATACTATTAGTTGTTTGTTTAGGCCTTATTTTGCTTTTTCTAGCAGCTAAGGTTGAGAAAGGCACCCTTTCAGCAACAACACATAAAGTTTTGCCCCTGCCCAATTTTTATTATAAATTAAATTTTTAAACAACTTTTAATAATTCTATTTGAAATGACTAGATCTTGTTAGTCATATCAAATGGCATAGCTACTGAATATGTGCCTGTTTCTCAACCCTTTCAGGATTTGTTAGTCATTTGAGATACTATTTCAAATCTTTTTCTTTAAGAAAAAAAGTAAGATCCATATGTAAACTGTTTTTCATGCCTCCCTCTAATAATAAATCTATATTTAAGTAAGAATTTCATTAAAAATATTAAAATTAAATCTTACAAATATATTTACTAGGGTTAAATCAAAATTATTTACTTTGCAATCAGTTTTTTTCCCATACTCACATATAGTACAAAACAACAATATTGCTTCTTCTTAAACAGTTCTAGAAAACTCACTTTTCAATCCTCCCTCTCTGAATAAAATACACTATCTGCAGCCTCAATGCTGTGGATGCAGCACATACACATAATTTGTGTTGGGTCACTTGCTTCAGCATAAGCACAGGCATCAGCATTTGCCATGGTGGGATGTAACAAATTGATCTTGTAAGTTTCCCTTTTCTCTATGGATCTGAAGGTGTCCATCTGGTCTGGCAACCACCAACTATTTCTGCTATCAAAGCGACCAGCCCAACTGTTGCTAAAACATCTTTATTCTCCCCAAATTTCTCCCAAAGTACTGATTTCCACAGCTTATTTGATGTGTACAGTTTTAAAGATTCCTCTTAGTATTTGCTATAAAACGTAGTCTAAAGGTGAAATGAAGGTCCGCTTTCCAAAGCTGATGATCCTGGGAGAGCTAAGAAACCTCACTCTGCAGCTACTGTCTTTCCACTGTGTCAGTGCCATGTTCAGTGCTTTCTAGACCACATCAGAGCAGCATTGGCCACAGTGAGCAAACATTTCTGTAAAACGTGTGCAACTGGTAGTTACCATAGTAATACAGCGCTGTCAAGTGAAATAGCATGTTTGCAAAGATCTGCAGCTCAAATTGCTTCACCAACACTGGCATTAATTACTATTCTAGATGTTTTAAGCCAATACTTCAAGAAATAAAGAGCTAGCAGGGCACTCTCAAATAGATTGTCAAAGTAGTCTCCAGTTTTAAAGCCAAACCAAATTATTCAATAACCACACACAATGGGTTACAAGCACTTTCCTAATCACTAACTCCTGTTTGATACAGACCATATTCATCTACAGCCTCTCTCTAGCTTATCAAACACACAGCAAGTATACAATTTAATTTTTTGTGACATTCCTCGTGGACAATTTCTCAAGTCTTATTCTACATGGAGATTACTGTGAGCCAAAGAGAAAAAGGCATTCTCTGAAAGATCACAAGTGGAATTTTCCTAAGTATCCATGTTACATAAAACAGATGTCTCCATTTCAAGAGCGCAGTAGGTCTAGAAGTTTAAATCTAGTGAGAGTCAGCCTCCTTCGTATCTCTGTTTATACATCTATTTATAAAAGGAGTTCAGGTCCCAAATAACGCAGATACTTTTTGAAGTGTTGCTGTTTAAGAACAACTCAACTGTAAGGAATGTGAAGAGAAAGCCAGCAATAAGTTTGTTTACCTCCATTTTTGGGGGCCTATCTTGTACGTTCCTAATTAACTATGACATTGGGATACATCCTACACTGTAAAAGAAACAGTAGTATTTGAAGTGAGTGTTAAAAAAAAAAAAAAAGAAAGCATCCTACAAACTTAATACTCTTTTGGAACTTGGCAGTTCCCTTGTACAGCAATTTGTGGTGTTCAACACCTGTTACAATAAAAAATAGCTGATCTTATTACCTTACTTTACGTAGCTGCACTTCTAGAACAATAAAAACTCTCTAGCCTTCTCTAGACCAGCTGGACAACTCATCTCCATACCTTTTTAGAAAATGCCATGTATAGATACAGGTAAAAATTTCTAATAGGCACAGTATATGCGTGGTTGTCTTGCACTGACTGCGTATAAAGACAAATGTGGCAAACAGCATCTGTAATCTGCTGATTCACAGAGAGTTACAAGATCTCAGCACCTTTAATGATTAGGACATACTAAAGGGCATCTTCTTTAATAGCTCTATATTAGAGTGTGATAAAGTTCTAAACAGAAGTAGAGAAATACTTCCTATTGGTCAGACCCAAGCAACGAGAATTTTAAGTCCACAGGCAAAAGCAATTTGCATCATCTCTGTTCAATTTCCTCAGAAAAGTTTCCTCCTAAAAATATAACATTTGATTTTCTCAAACTGACATTACTTTTCATTTATCCATTCTCTTGTAAAATGCTGTTGAGTTGCATTACTGTTCACTGGATTTTGAAAATCCAAAACAATTTTCATTATAGAAGTCTCTCCCTTTACTGTTTCCATCAATAGAATCATCACATTCAGAAAGATGGGGGGTGGGGGGTGTTTTAAAAAACAAACAAACAAACAAACAAGCAAGCAAACAAACAAAAAGCCTAATTCAGCCCTGTGTTCTTACCTTTACTTGCGTAGAATGAAGCTCAATTATTGCCAGTCATCTAGAATACCTTCTTCAGCTTGGTTAAGAAATTAATTTGAAAGATTGCTGTTTCTGTCTTTGAAGTGTGAAGGATCTTACCAAGTTAACCCTGTTTTATTTTGCCTGAGGTTTCTCATTTAAAACTTTTTAAAAATCCATTCAGAAAAACAGACAGTACCTTAAACATCAGTGTTGCTATAAGTACATCGTGGTCATAATAATATACTTTTTCATTCATAACAAGAGAACATCAAAAGGACTTTTTAAAAAAGTCTATTTGGGGTGAGTTGCATGCATTTCATTTGCATCTGACTCAGGAAGTGAAGAACAAACTCCCCATACTTAGATGATTCTCTTCTATCTAACATGAAAAGATAGCTGCAAATCCATAAATAAGTCTGATATGCTGTAGTGGCATTGCTGCAATGTCATTCATTATAAAAATGCTGCAGGCATCTCCTTTGTACCTGCTCCTTCCTTCAGTATTTTTATTCCAGATAATAAGCATAAAGAAAATTTTCAAAGCTATTTTTGTTTCTACATGTATGAATTTAGTATGCTGTAAAAACACTAAGCTAGCAACTCTAGAGAGCTAGATTCCTTCTTTTAAGTAGAAAGGGAGTGGCTCAAGCAGAAATCATTCAAACAGCATAAAAACAATCTGATTGTTTTCCTGCATTTTCTATGATTATTACCTCAGTTATAAGTGTAAAAGTTTCATAATGAAAGCAAATTATGAACAGGATCCTCAGCATCGAGCACAGGTGACTAAGTTGTCAAAAAAAATCCCCGAAATTATTAGAAAAAGAGGTTAAATACAAACGCAAGGAAATTTGCTGATAATACTAAACTATTCAGGATAGTCTAATCTAAAGCTGGGTGACTAGGTAATAAATTGTTAAGTGAAATTCAGTGCCAATCTCCTGGGAAAGCCAAATATAATTACAAATACCCAGTAATGGGCTCCAAATCACAACATCTGGGTAAAGAGAATTTGGAATCATTGTTCTCTGAAAATGTCAGCACCATGTTCAGTTGTGCTTATAAAGACACGTAGGATGCTAAAGGACAAGTAACTAGGGAATGTTAAGAAAGGAGTAGAGGCTAAATTGGAAAATATCATTATATCACTGTATAAACTCTGCTGTTCACACATTTTGAGCATTACATGCAGATCTAAAGCATGTAGAGGAAGTACAAAAGATAGAGTATTTGGTAACAGGGATAATTAGAGGAGAGGAACAGCTTGATGTTTCTATATGAGGTTAATCCAAGTAGACCAAGACCCTTTAGTCTTGGAAAAGTGGAAAAGGCAGCAAGTGGAAGCTGAACAGGAGATAGTTGCTTACTGTTTGCCGTAGTTTAAGCACAGCGGGCATGTAATGAAGTTATCAGGCAGCAAGCTTAAAACAAGTAAAAGGAACATAACACACAGCTAAGACTAGGAATTAATCATCCTCAAATACCAAGCAGTCAGACTAGGAATGGGATTGGAAAAATCAACAGCAGGCAAATCAAGAGTGGGTATTAAACACAACGGATAGGATTCAACCTCTAGTTCAGCAAGTTCCTCAATCACTGATTGCCAGATACTCCTTATTTCAATACTACATACTTTCAATATTACTATACAATTTCCTAAATTACCTGCAAATGGGCACTGTCTGAGATGGGTTACTGGATGGTCTTTGTTTTGACCCAGTTCTGGATATGACCCTGTATTTTTGTGCAGTAGAATCAAGAGTATGCTGGGTGTAGGGCTGGAACTGACACAGAACCAGCCACAGTATCAATGAGATATAAGCAATTTCAGGCATGGGGAGATGTTTGGGAGCAGCAAGGAGTCTATCCCTGCATTTCTATGGCTTTATGGCCCACAACAGTGCCAGTTTTAAGAATCATTCATTAATGTAGAAAGCCAGAAGCTGAACTTCAGTGTGAATGGGAATGAGATTTCCAATTAATTTCCCACAGGCAATGTGCAGTTGACAGATGCCAAAGACATGTGGCTATTAACCAGCCAGGATCAAACTCTAAGCAAAGCTCCTGTGGTCAATGCTTTCGTATCCATTAGCAAATTCCCTGACTCAACCAATGCCTTTTCTTATTTTTACGATAATGGTAAGCCTTACTCTAATTTTGGATGCAAGGAGTGCCATTCTTAGCATTAGGAAACATATGCCACTGATCAGGTAAGAAAATAAAGGACAAAGTGTCAAAGGCAAAGATTCCAATTAAAATACTATTGGGAAAATGGGAGGAGAACTCTTAGGTGTTTAAAGTAAGATAGCACTGGAGGAGACTTATTTTTAGGAAGAAATACACGTGTCTCTTGAGATTGATCTGACGGGCTATGACAGGTTACAGAGCTCTGCAGAAAAAGGTCGCCACGCTTCTTACTAATGTATTACTTCTCATGCTGCTCACAGCAGTAATCTCTGGCGCACAGAGATCAGCAATATTAAAAGGCTACAGTTCATGAATCATGTTATACTCTGGTCTCCTGTCAACTTCAGCTCACGTTTCTCACAATATGTTTTAATTTTTAATTTTTTTTAATTAAATTTTTTAATGTTAAAAAATTAAAACATATGGTAATCAACATGAGGAACAGGAAGATAAAGAGGTGATCAGGGAAAGATGAACAAGTAATATAGAAAGAGCACATAAATAAGTGCCTTTAATAACAGTTCTTGATAATGGCAGAGGTTTTTTAAGTAGAATAACTGAGTCCCTTATGTAATCTGCTGTGATGAGGAATGATGATAAGGAATTTCATAAAGAAAAGGTGATACATTGAACATCTGCCAGTTTCTTGCCTTTTACCTCATGACCCAGTCTTTTGTACTTTGAATAAAACCGCCAGTGCAGCAGCTGATAGAAAAACGAAAGGAACTTGTCCAACTGTATTTTGCAGGTTATGCAAATATAGTGTTTATTAGACAAACAATTACTTGTAAAGTCAGTGTATTTACAATGATTCATGTTTCTCCTCAGAAAACACTAGTCTACCAACATCGCCAAATATGCAGATTGTTATAAAACAAAAAAATCAAATGCAGAATGAAATGTTGGTCTTACATCAACCCAGAACATTCTGATTATTTTTTTTTTTTAAGAATTTGTATAAAAATGAGATCTTAACTGAAAATTAAAAGCTTGGACTTTGTTCAGTTGAGACGAAACTGAATTTTCAAACCATGGAATTCCCACAGAACAAAAACTACAGTTTACAATCAGCTTTTAAATAAGGCACCTTTATTTCCATTTAAAAGTTTTCCAGCTTGTTTGTCTAGGGGTGGAGAAATGAAGTGCACTGCCATTAAACTCTAACAATAAATTAGTATTTTCCATAAGTTAAAATGTACTTAGAAGTCATTCTTCTGGTCACTTGTAGTTTTCAGATTTTTCTCAAGTACTACCCCTTGAAATTTATTCTTCACAGATTCTAGGAAATCAGGTTGACCATTAACATTTTGGACGGTCAACATTCCCCCTCAGGGTATCCTACTGACCTACTGAGCTTTCCTGCCAGTTTAATCTTAAATCAGGAAACAGCTTTTGCCGGTAGAATAATTCTTTCAACATGACCTAGTTGCTAGCTACGGTAAGATTAATCTAATACAACGTTTCATTTAAAAGCCCTTTTACTGCTATTACTATTCAATAGCTTGGGGGTTGTTTTTTCCTTCTTTCCTGTACACACTTGTGGGATAAAATTAATTCAGGTGTCTTCTCTTTGAGTGAAATGTTTGTCTCTATCCAAACTGACAAAAGATATTTGAATATACCCTCTTCCTAGTTACAGTAATTTTTCTCCTTCGTTCGATGCAAATTCTTAAAGATTAATTACTCCATTACAATCATACCCCAGACTGATGCACATCATATGATAACCTTGTTGCAGACTACCCTTTTATTGAATCTCTAATCTCAGCACAATCTTATTTGCAGCCTCAACACATAACATATATGTTACCTCGATTCATCCCCTAGTCGGATACCAGCTGCACAGGAACACATCTGAAGAGCCATCACAGCCTGCATGAGGCAGAAATAACCTTCTATTAGCAGCGCCAGAGCCTCAGACCCCTTCTAGAACTGCTCCTCGCTGTCATTGATGGTAATACGGTAACCTACTGTTTCGCAAACAGTGTCTGTTCATAGAAAAATGTTTTGTTTGAGTTGACAGCAGCTCTTCTTAGAGAATGAGATTTCTATTGCAAGAGAGGCAATAATTTGCACACAAGCAAAACTGACAGGCTTTTTTTTCCCCACAAAGCACTAGTTCGTACCAATAATATACAAAATATTAAGGAATCTACACAGCACCAAATTTCAGTGAAACTGTTTTTAGTATTTTATGCCAGTTATTTTTCTTTTCCAGGAAGAATTAATCCGGTGACACAGTAGGAACTCACTAATTTACATTACACGGCACAACAAAACATGAGCTTGCAGGGCAGGAAGATTGTCTCAATATAAGCAGGGCAGTAGTTTTATCTCTTCAGAGATACGAAAATTTATGGCTGAGCCCACAAATTGGACATTATTTCCTCTCACTCCTATAATGCACAATTATAGATATTATGAGCATGAGAAGATTCAAAGGACATTATAAATACAGATAGGATGAAATATGCCAAATTCCATACAGTTAGAAAATGCGGCATGACAGAATTTTGTTTTTATGAGGTCCGTGAGGATGGGCCTGCACATCTTCCTTAGCGGTCCTTTGACCTTAGTGAAAATCCATTCTGCACAACTTGTTAGGAAAAAGGACCCTAGCATGAAGCGTTCAATCCTGTGCCCTGGTGCGATTTCTACTGCAAAGTAAATGAAATCTATAGACGACAGCTATGCTTTCTCTCTTTGCCACTCAATTTTCCTCGTAACTTTCTTCCTTATTTTCTTTACTTCCCCTGGCTAGAAAGCCAATTGGAGAACACATTGACCCAATTTTACATATAAATTTAACATGAGGAAGAGGCAAGAAATTTAAAGCTTCAGCTTTCACAGCAATTATAATTTAAAACTGCAGGTGTTTATTCTAAGGTGTAATAGTGGAAAACTATATTTGCATGCAGGGTAAGTTATGAAAATGAGCTTTTTATTAACACTGCAAATTACATTAGTGTCAAAATTATATGAGTAAACTAGGCAAATAAAACTAATTCCATTATTAGGAGTTTCATAAAAACTCCTCCTATAAGCTGGCTCTAGCAGCAAGATAAACAGTTACCGGCATATATCATCAGAAAAATTAATTTGCCTGAAGTAACTGAAGCCTGAAGTAACTATGCTGTTACCTAGCAACTAGTGAGAGTAGCCTTTTTTTAATAAATTAACCTCTTGATGAGTGCCAAATGAATAAGTGGTCTGCGGGATTCGCAGCTTCTTCTGGTCTGAGTAAGACTGGTTTTGACTGCGCCAGAACAAAACCAATTTTTTTGCAATTTCAAATGGCTTACACTTTGTCTCTGAAGACATAAAATTATTACACATCTCCCTTCATAACCAACATATCCCATAGACATGAATCTGTCACATTACATTTTGTCATGTTGCAAAGAGCCTCAGCCCAGAAGAGACCTCTGCGTGACTGAGGTTTCTACACAGCCCAGCTTTGGTTGAGGAGCCCTGGGTTCTCATGCAAGGAAACTACTGCATATCTTTTACGCTTCTTTCTGCATTAACCAGTGCAAAATTTAAATGTGGTGTCAAAGTAATGCTGCCATAAGGGATCCTTGAAGATCCTGTGCGCATGACACACCTTTCAATTTGTTCTAAAAAATGCACAGTTTGAAGTTGTTGGTTGGCAGGTATGAGTTGAGAAAGAGCTATAATTTTCTGATAAGGCAGGATGTGAATAAATGGCAAATATTTGGGCAGCCAGCACATCCAGTGAGCCATGAACTCCAGTTAGACCCTAGAAACTAAAGGGTTTATTGTGGAAACAACAATATGTTGAAATAAACTCTCAAATTCCATCTATTTCCTAAATGCCAGGAGACTGTAACGACCTAACAGCAAGCCCAACGCATTAAATTTGTTTCCTAGAACTGTGTTTGCAATGGGTGGAATACCTAAGATCAGTCCTGATAACAGACATCAAAACTGATCATTCTCCTACAGCAACATAAATCTTGAGCAAGTCCACTATAATTAACTGAGCTGTGGTACACATGAAATCAGACTGAGATCCTAGAGATCATAAGCTTTTGACAAAAGACAGGAAAGCCTGCTCTTTTCAAGGACAGTACTTAGAAGTTTTTAGTGGGTAAATATAGAAGCACCACTGCCTAGAGTCAAACAACCTTTTTCTGTCCCGACCTCTCCACCTGAGCCGGTGAGAGCTGAGCGTGGCACATAAATTCATACAAAGCTTAATGGATGCAGCAGCAAAACTCAAAAGAAATAGAATCAGGTTCAGGGCATGAAGGGCGCTCAGGATGACATGAACGGGAAAAGCAGCTTCTCACATGGCCAAGTCTGGCAGATGTTGAAAGCTGTATAAAGATAAGTGAAACTGCAATTCTTCAGAAATTTCAAATCTATTTCAGTGTAAATACAGGCAGGTTGGACTGCAGACGATATTTTCTCTATACATCCTCTGTACACAACAAAAACTCTTCTATACAACATAGCCTCTTTTCACACCACAATCCTGACATATTATGGGGCTTTTAAAATATCTGAGGAAAGATCTTGAATATACCACCTAACTCTGATTGCTCGCCAGGACTTTATTTGCTGGTTTTGTGATCCTTGGACAAAGTCCTTCAGACAGGTGACTTTTGCTCTGCAGTATGAATACGCATCTATCTGCAATATTAGAGAGAACACCACCTTCAGCAAGAAAGGTTGGCAGTGTCCCAGAAAAAAGGAGGAACGTCTTGTATAAAGAGAAAATATGCTGGCAAAAGAAATTATATTAAATTTAAGTTAAAACTAGATAAAACTTTAGAAAACTGGTTACAGAAATCCATTAAAAGAAAAACCTATATGATAAAAATACTGAGGCTGGACATTTTACAGAAAAATATTCCGAATTGCTTGGTGACAAGAAAACAAAGAAGTCGGATAAATTATCCTTGTGTTAATTGCTCATGAAGCGATGATCTGTCTCTTTTAACTGCAGTTTAGTATTTCTCGTTCTTTACCTATTCTGATCTATTGATTTATTTTACAATGCCCTTTTTTGACAATAATTGGCTCTGTTGTCTCAACACTTTCACAGATAGCCATTTTTTTGTTTGACAGCTTGACTTTTAATGATGCCTTTTCTGATCTTATTTTGCTATTCCCTGTGTGTATTTAGTAACCTTACTTTGATTTGTTGCAAAGGTGCTGACACAGCACTAATTCTGGTTTCAGCTTACTAGCTGTAAACAGGAGTTACACCTGAGTCCTCTTAATGTCATGCAGAAAATCTAATTCACCGGTCTCTGCAGCCTGAGTCCTTAAACCTCAGGATAATGTAGCAACCTGTGAAGCACATGCATTCGTACAGGCAGCACTGAAGAAAAATGTGATAAGCAATTACGTTTCATGATTTATATATCTGTTTCTTCTATATCTTACTTGCTTCAAAAGTACTAATGTTTGATTAATGTGGTCTTCCTTTTGATATCTCAGCTGAAAATACTAAGTCCTGGGTGAACAGATGGTGAATTAAATTGAATGGTAAGAGGGAAGAAGTTAAAGCGCTTTGAACAAGAAAAAGGCAGGCACAAAATGGAACCTGCATTTTCATTCCTTAAAGGGGAAATACACAATATATCTTGCTGACCAAGGGAGGACTCTCTTAAATATTCCATTTCTTCATTTGTACTTGTCTACATATTTCATTTTTAGTATTTTTAACACAGTAACTAAACACTGAAAGCTCCAGTTCTTTCTTGGACAATCGTGTTCATATCAATGCTAAAAAGAGAGTGTGATTCCTTTGCAACACTGCCTGTTCAGTCCTGGTAAATACTGTTGTGTCCTGGGAAATACTACTTTTTTGGGGTACACAGCACTGCCAATACACCTAGCTGATGGACTCTAGATGTATATCGCCAGAGAAAAAGGGACCAACTGGAGAGGTGCAGGACAGGATATCTCTGTCCTTTTAGTGGAAGAGGAAGGATGATTCCTTCTCATCATGAAGATTTCTGTAGTAGCCTGATAGAGTTCCTGCAAAGACTCCGCATCTGTCACCACCACTGCAGGGATACAGCTGAAAAGACAGGGCAGCTCCTGAAAATGCGCTGCTTCTGCTGAGTTTCCGTTGCTTGTGTCACTAACATCTGGAGTTTCCAAGTTCATTGTAAGGCTATCATATTTCTGTTTTAAAACATCTCCCATTACTGACACATTAATAAATCCAGCAGCAGATGTTTGTGCGCATCTCATCTGTGAAGTTATGCATGGCTGTGATAGCATTTCAATATACCGTGTTTTCTAGTGCCAGTCCCCTTGAAGAGACTTTGTTCTTTTCCTTTAAGCTGCAAATCTTTCTTCTCCAACTCCCATTGCTTAAAATAAAACCTTTGAATTGGAAGTTTCGACAGATTTACACACAAAAAAAGATATGTATAACATTTTTTAATTCCTCCCTGTATCTTTCTGTGCTAGTTGTTACAAGATTAAAGAAAACTATTAAGCACACACAGATGTGTTCATTTTATGTTTTGCACATCTGCTTTTTTCAAAGTGGAACTTCTGTGGAGGAGCTGCCAAGAATACAGTTTACATCAAATAAAACTAGAGTATTGTAATACAAGTGAATTTGCAAACAATCACATGGAAAACTGCTAAACTCCAGAGGTTAACTTGGAAAAAAAAAAAAAGGTGCTTTATTATGGAGATTGGTATATCTACACCAAATGATTATAAGATCTTCTGGTTTGATCCAGATATCCACCCCTACAATATTTGAAGCAAAATATTATACAACCATGATCTTTGCATTACTAACATCATATTGTGGGTAACAATTTCACTTATGCTCCTCTGTTGTTTTCCATTGATTCTTATTGACCAGCTTGCAAGGCAGCTGGCCACTAAGAAACAGTAAGTCCCGCCACTTTGGTGGGATTGAGGTTATCTGAACATAGCCCTCTTCACAAAACAAATGAGGTGCAGATCCTCATCAAATATAGCTGCACCTATGTTAGGCTTCCACATATCCTACCCTTGTTATGGCTCTAATGATAGCCTTAGGAGAAATAGGTTGGGTGCTGCAGTTGGGAGTGCCTATAACAAAACACATTAAGATATATCAGAATGTGGTGACTGAGACCTGATTTTCAGAGGTATTGAGCTTTAGAATTAAAGCAGTTTGCTATATATTTTTCAATCCTTTCTAGTTGTATACTTCACCAGTGTTACCCCTAAAGAGCTAAAAAAGCATGTGTTCTTTGGATCAGTGGATTGCAATGTCAGTTGCAGAAAGAAGCAGAAATTCATTACTAATGCCAGCCAAAGCTAGATACCACTCCAATTTCTCTGCTGCGACAATTGGAGGCTGCGTGTCCTGCAGATAAGGGAAATACACGTGCCTCTAGAAAGTGTGCAAAGTATGTTTGCGTGTGTACCAGTTCATTGGATACTGGGATAACTGAAGATCAGATCACAATATAGGTGAAGATTAAAGGTGAATAAAAATGCTTGCAAATATACAGAATTTAAAAGATGGCTGGGCTTTCTATACCAGATGGAAAAAGACGTGAAGAGAGACAGAGGCAACAAAAGAAACCATTACAAATATTTCCTGTTCAGTTTCACTGGTGCTAGCAACATGGATGTGCAACACAAGCAGCTGCTTAAGCTATTTTCAAGTTGCTTAATACCTGCTGAAGATGAAGTTCATATTTTAAGATCATGTTACTGGACACACTGGAACATGGTGTCACTCCAAGTATTGGCAATACATGGTAATAGGGATTTAAAAGTGTTAAATATTCTCTAATTGTATCTAAATTTAATTACTATTTTATCATGCAGCATATATTTGTTTTACTATTCTTTTTCCTAAACTGTTAAATACAGTGTATGAAACAGAACAGTGCATAAATATTTCAGTGCTCTGAAGTTTTTATTCATATTTGATTGAACACAGGAATTACTGAGATAAGAAATTAGCTGAAATGCTTAATTTAGAATTTATTTATGACTAAACAGTACTGCTTAATAATCTACTTGATAAATGTACAGTGATCCATTTGATAAGAATGCATTCCTAAGACTCCTGCAATCACTGGGAGATGGCTCAGTCTCTTCAGTATCCTCCCTAAATTTAATTTTCCTGGCAAAAGATATCCCCACCCCTATATGCATTTAAAATTCTCAAATACAGCTCCACAGGTACCACTGCCTCACCCAATCATCTAGGCACCTGTTCTCTAACTGAGCCCAAGCCTTGCCCCATGGGAAGGTATCACCACAGCTGGGTGCCCTGCAGAGCCTGAGCGGGCTGGCATGCCTAGATCACAGCACCATCTGTGTACAGACAGAGAAGAGGTAGAGGACGTCTGTCACCTATTGTGCAATAGGTTAACTAGTAAAGGAGCTACGCAGAAAGCAGGAGGTCTGGCTTTGCGGCCCCCCAGAGCGCAAGGCAAATCAAAACCATCCTGGTTTTTTGCCTGTGGTTTTATAAAAGTCCAGATGCCACTTGCAGGTGAAATTTCCTCTGACACCCATCTCCCTTTCTTTTCTCTCTGCCTGCCACATGGTCTTGTCCATGCTTTTTTATCTGCTCTGGCTCTTGCCAGACCCTTCACACAAATGCCTTAGCTGAGTGACACAGCAACACCATAAAACCAAAACACACACATCCTCCTTTTCCTATAGTAATTTCTACCATGTCGATGAATTAAATCAGCTTATGGAGATCTAATTAGTGTTGGGGCAAGTGTTAAAGGAGTAGCACCCGGGAGCAGAATCTGTTCTTCTATAATATTAGCTAATATTAGCTAAACCCGTCTCATGCTGCTGTATTTTAAACTGGTGGCTGGTCACCAGGCTAAAGGCTACACTGTCCTACGTAGGTGCCTGAAGAACTTACCTTCCACTTTCCTTGCTGAAAATGTGCCACTATATCCAGGAATACAAGTCTAGGTAATCACAGGAGAATGAGCAAGTGACAAAGAGAATTGGCTTACAATTTAATGCTGTTCAAAACAGGTCGTTATTTATTTTTGCCACCTCATTGCTGCCTATATGAGGAAAAAAAAAGAGAAGTTTAAGTGTTCTTCCTTAAATTCACAAAACTTTGCAATTTTTTTCCTTCCTGACTTGTTAAATATCCATTTCATTCCTCACACAGGGTCTTAACCAGTAACAAAAGCATAATAGATTACCAATGACAAAAGTAGGTGGTTTATGGCAATGCAGTGATATTTCTGATCTTTTTTCCCCATTTCAGCTTCCAGAATAGAAATATTAATAGAATGGAATATCCATGCATCTAACTGCTGTGGCATTCTCAGAGGAATACTTTTCCAGTATATTTTACCTATAATCTGAAGATTTGGTTAAAAGATCATAATAGTCATTATCAGTTTTCACCTTCAAAACCAAAATATAAATGTGAAATGAAAGACTACTTATAAACATGCCATTTTAAATCTGATCAATCTAATATGGTTTTTAATAAATGCTTCCTGTGCTCATCACAATTTTGCAATTAAACTGAAGAAAAACATTCATTTTATACTGACATTGCACTGATGATAGGACCATCTCCACTATAGACATGTTTAACTCATCCATTATTACTTTACTTAATTAGGAAAAAGGAAATGAAGTCTCCTTCTCCCTGGGTGATCAATTAGACTTCCCTATTTTTTTTTTCCCTCCACTCCTCATTATTAAGATTAAAATGAAATTACACGGATTAGTTGCTATTTCCATCTGGAAGCAGGGAGCTCTGCTACAACAAATTATTGAGCTAAAATGCAAAATTTAGGTTAAGAAATAAAGCCATAGCACTATAATAACTATTTGGTTTAAAATGTGCATTTCAAGGGAAATACTTGTAAGCTTACTTAAGTATGGATGAGTCAACAGTCAAACAGCAGGAGGACTGAAGATTGCAGTGAAGAATCTCAGTTATAATGCTGTTCTCCTTCTCTAATTATTCAGCAGGATGGTTACCTGATCTCATATTAGTACAAAGTTTATTTCATTTGTTACACTTTAAACTCACATTCTATGAAGATTAATGAAAAAGTTGATTGGAAAGGCAGTCAATAATTAATAAGTCTGATCCCTATCTAGTGCCTATATAATTAGGAAAGGTATGATTATTCTTTTTTCATGAACAATTCAAGAAGTATCTTGTGCCGAATACGTCCATCCAGACATCAGCATCTAGCACCCATATGAAAAATTAACTTCAAGATATGGCAAGAGGTTGCCTGGCAACAGCTCTTTTCTTTTCTTTTGAATGGCATTTTTGGGGCAGAGAGTGAAACAGAGAAGAGCCAGAAAGGAAGTTTGACTCGGGAGGCGTGCTCTGATCTAGATTCCTGTGTTACTATAGGACTGCGATTCTGTTCAGTATAGATGTGCATCCCACATGGGACTGCCTTTTGTGGCTCAGTCAGCATATACGATTGCACACAGCTCCACTTTCCCTTTGCATCTAATTCAGGCTATGCGGTTTCTTCTTTGACCCATCCAAACAAGCCTCATTAAGAGGCACAAATAAACTGAGTTTATTTGATGTCAGTCACAGGAGGAAGAGCTGTGATGTCTGGCTCCAGAGAGGAGTGCTTTCTCTTTGGTCATACTGAAAAAAAAGATCCTCATGCAGGCCTGGGCTTAGTTTGATTTCCGTGTATTGCATAGCCTCCTATTCACCTTCCCCCAAGGCTGCTAAAATTTTCAGCTCTGCTCACATGGCAGGAGTGGTTCTTTGAGTCTTGAGACTACAGGTAGCAAATACACAATCAAAATGCCCTTTCTCAGAATAATTGGGACCTGTGTCCCCACAATCCTCAGCTTAGGATAGATAGAATGGTTCAGTCACCTTTTTGGTTTTCTGGAGTGCTTTGTTCCAACTCAGTTATAAGGTAGTTTATCCTTAAATAATAAAAAAAAAAAAGTCCCAAAGGAAAAGAAAAGGTGGAGAAGTTTGGAAAAAACAAAATACACCAACAAAGCAATACACTGAGAAGGCAAGATGTGAGCTTAAAGGCATGTTAATATGCCGACAGTACCACCAAGAAAGCTGAACAGAAGTTAAAAATCGAAAAAAAGAAGAAAAAAAAAAACCCAACAGAGAACTTACTACCAGATATTCTATTTTTCTGTCATGTGCGTGGACTATCTACAACTTCAATATATTTCTGTACAAAAGCAGTAGTAGCTTAGAGAACAAAATGCGTGACTGACCATAAAACTTTCTTTCGGAAAAGCAAATCAACCCTTGCAAAATCCCTAGATATTTTAACAGCAGCAAATGAAGAAAACGAGGTCCTGACTCTGCTGCTACTGATGCCACCTTGTGAAGATGGTAATTTTTCTCCCCAGTGTGCTGCCATTCTCTTCCATCTATTCCCTACAGGTAAAAATAAAAAGAAATCACATTTCTTAAGCCACTTGAATCATTATCCAACAGTTTCCTCTATATCCCATTGGGTTCATATATTAAACCAGGGTGATTTTGGAAAGGTATGGCTAACCTTTGAGCTTTTGACTGAGTTTGTCCTTGTCAAAAAATCCAATATATATTACTACTTCTGTTTTAGTTTTGTTTTTTAAAGTAAATTCAGCACACATGTAAAGTACTGAGGGGAAAAGCACCTAATGTGTTAACTTTCATATTAAAAGAGGTCCTGCTTTAGTTTGTGGGCTCTTTTGACATCTCAGAAAACAAATAATTGTGAAAAAATATCAAGCAATTTTTTCATACCTTTTTGTTCATGAATGCTGGATGCAACATTTAAATCCATTTTACAGGGCTTATTTTGAGGAAAAAAACTAAACCAAAACAAAACAACAAAAAGGTGAGATAAAAGCAAAGGGACTTGCTCCCTCGAGACAGAAGGAATGACCTTACTATGAACTACATTCTCTAGGTCTGCTTTTAAACTTACAATTTTTCCTTAGTTTTCTGCTCTTGCTTTCACTTACAATGTTATAGGTGATATCAACAATGGGAAATACTAAAAAATACCAGCTGCATGCAACTGACAGCCTTTTAATTTCATTATCATTTGGGCCTTCTCTGAAACATAGTAAAACCTCATCTGCACCCATGTCCCCAGCGTTTTATATTGTAAAAGGAAAGGATCAGCATAGATGTGTCCCGGGGTCAGAAAGCAATTTACTGTCTGTGCTTATAAAATAAGGATTCATGCAAATGATAATAACAGTTGTTAATTTATTTAAACTGCAACTTTCTGAACAGCTGCCCTACTACTGGCAGAGAGGTTTGGTGGTTTTCAGCCTAATGCTTGAACTAAATAAGAAAAAATGGCATTCAGTTTTTCTATGCAAAAAATTTTTTCAAGTCTGAATTCTGATATTGCCCCTCAGAGTGATGGCAACCTTACCTATCATGGTGTTATCTGGAAACTGCACAAATACAGTATGTATTCAGCTATGAATGGAAATACTGTTAAGCAAAGGATTTGGGACAGTAACCTGTCGACCCAGCCTGAAATTCTCTTTCTCTCTAACAGCAGCTCATTGACCACTAATTTCTGAGAGCAGCCTTTCAACCAGTGGTATATATATATAAATGCACTAGTAATTTAATCTTGAACATGTTTTACAAGTTTGCTTTACAAAATGTCAAAGGCAACAGCAGCACTGATTTTCATAAAAGGTAATAGATATAACCGCTGTTTCCCACTTTGTCTGCTATAATTATCACTCTGTCAAGAATGAAATTCAGTTGATTTGACATGATTTGTTCTTGATATATCCATGCAGGCTCTGTCTTATTGTTTTATTATCCAAATGCTTTGAAATAGTCACATATAATTCGTTCCCGTATCTTCCCAAGAATCAGTATCAAGTGGGTCTGCTCTGCAACTCTTCACGTTGTCCCTTCCACTTGCCTTTTTTATAGATAAGTATCACAGTTGCCTTTCTCCTACCCTTCCTTTTTCTTTGAAGAGATCTTGAAAATAATTGCTGAGGTTTACAGAGTGCTGACTGGAATAAAGATAACTTACATCTGTATTATTTCAAGGCTTTTCTTCAATTTTCTTGGCAGTTCTTGAGCCCTTAGTTAAAACTAGGTTTTGCTGAGGCAGTGATCATAAATAAACTCTAACTGCCTTTCTGTGAAAAGAGAAGCAAAAGAGATAGCTGAACGCTTCAGCCTTCTCTGCTTCATTATTTCCTTTCCCCTTCATTATATTGCCGAACTGTATTTTCATTTGTAGCCCCTCTCTACATGAGTTTACTTTACTTTCCAGATTTTTTCAGCCCCTGCAACACACTGAAATTCAATTTGTGCCTTAGTCTTCTTAATTTACTGTTACATGCTCATGTTAATCCGGGCTTTAGCAGCGGACGCTTGCGGGTGCTGGCATAATGGTGTCCCTATCAGCACTTGTAACACTAAGGTTGCAGTCGGACTGTTTTTCCCAGAACTTGCATACTGCCTTGCCCCCACCAATGTGTCACCTCCCTGCCTCTGCTCTGCCTGCAGGTTTGCCTAAGTGGTGGTTACTAGGAACAGGTTGGGAAACACGAGTAGTTCACCCAGCAGTTCTGACAGATGGAACTACACTGGGAGAGGCTGATGGGCAGCGATCTTCTTCACTAACATTGCTCTTTGCAGACACAATGTGTGCCTGCTCCCTATTACCGGTAGGAAAATACACTCCTAGCGAAATTTTACACCAGCATAAAATTAAGGTGTAAGCCAGACCTGTGAATTCCAGTGACAAAACTCTCAAACTACATCAGTCAAGTATAATGTTTGGTTTCATCTTCCCTTCTGCAGGAACTGCCATCAAATGTCTAACAGTCATCATGAATATCACTCAATTGTAACCACAGATAAAGTAGTGGTGTTTTCCAATCTGCTATACATTTAAGTATTGACATTAATACATTAGTTCCTTTTTCAGCTGATAAAACAGCTGAAACAATTAGCGACTTGGGCAGAAAAAACAGGTATTTACATGTGATCACTGACGATTTGAGCTATCAAAACAACAAATTGATTTGAATAGTAATTTGTTACTTGTGTGGTTGAAAAAGAAATATCCCAATGCCTGCTCTGTTATTTTCAAGACAGAAATGAAAATGCTTTGGCAAAACTAAGAATAAAAAAGAGGACTGCAATCAAGTGTTTGATTGTTGACAGTAAGTATCATTTGCAGATGATAGTACTTACATTAACTTTGTCAATTGCTCTGTTACAAAGTACGGTAAAATGAATACAAACTTTTGCTTCCATTTAGTTGCCCAGCTCACAAACTGAAAAATACGTTAAAGTATAGTACAGGTAAGTGTAACCTGATTTTGAGGGTTGTGTAACATTTTTCCTCACTTACCAAAAGAATTTGAGAATCTTGAGTATATTTAAATTTGTAAGCCTTGGCACATACATCTGGTTAAGGATATCTCACAGATCAGTTATTTGTATATATTCTAGTTAGAAAGATCTTAATATGTGCTGCAGATTTTTGAAAGTATTCAATGATTAGATCGCCCATTTGCAGTTTTTTAATTTTTGTAAGACGAATGTTAGAAAGACAAGTTATATTTCTTTTACAAATTGCTAAACCGATTTTGTGATAGTGTTAAAAATGTGATTTTATAGGTGTTAAATTTTCTGACATAGCGTGCTAACTGAAAAAATAAGCTAGAAAGCTATCGGCAAATTCCTTGGTCATGAATTTCCAAAACACATTTTAGCAAAGCATTTGCACTGGGTTTGCGTGGCAAGGATTTGCGGAGGGGGGGGGGGAGGGGGAGGATGGGGGGGTGCTACAGGGGTGGCTTCTGCGAGAAGTTTCTAGAAGTCTTCCCTATGTCCCATAGAGCCAATGCCAGCCGGCTCCAAGACGGACCCGCTGCTGGCCAAGGCTGAGCCAATCAGAGACAGTGGTAGCGCCTCTGGGGTAACATATTTAAGAAGGGGGAAAAACCCAACCCAACAGCATTTTGCAGCCAGAGAGAGGAGTGAGAAGATGTGAGAGAAACAGCCCTGCAGACACCCAGGTCAGTGCAGAAGGAGGGGGAGGAGGTGCTCCAGGCGCTGCAGCAGAGATCCCCCTGCAGCCCCTGGAGAAGACCATGGTGAAGCAGGTTGTCCCCCTGCAGCCCATGGAGGATGATGAGCGAGCAGAGATTCCTCTGCAGCCCGTAGAGGACCCCATGCCAGAGCAGGTGGATGTCCAAAGGAGGCTGTGACCCTGTGGGCAGCCCATGCTGGAGCAGTTGGTGAAGAACTGCAGCCCGTGGGAAGGACTCACGTTGGAGAAGTTGGTGGAGCACTGCACCCTGTGGGAGGGTCCCCATGCTGGAGCAGGGGCAGAGTGTGAGGAGTCCTCCCCCTAAGAAGTAAAGAGCGGCAGAGACAACGTGTGATGAACTGACCACAACCCCCATTCCCCGTCCCCCTGTGCTGCTGCAGGGGAGGAGGTAAAGAAAACTGGGAGTAAAGCTAAGCCTGGGAAGAAGGGAGGGGTGGGGGGAATATGTTTTAACATTTGGTTTTATTTCTCATTACTCTACTCTGATTTGATTGGTTATAAGTTAAATTAATTTCCCCAAGTTAAGCCGTTTTGCCTGTGACAGTAATTGGTGAGTGATCTCTCCCTGTCCTGATGTCGACCCAGGAGCCTTTCGTTATATTTTCTTTCCCCTGCCCAGCTGAGGAGGGCAGTGATAGAGCAGCTTTGGGGGGCACCTGGCCCCCAGCCTGGGTCAACCCACCACAGCATTAAAAATAGCAAGTGTTTTCATCCAGTGAAATACACCATCTCCCAAATAACTAACCTTACATTTTTGTTTCTCTCTATATTTCAATGAACAAAATTACTACAATGAGCTTTAACTCTTCTTTGTTATAAGAGGAAGTTGACCTTTTAGGAAACAGTAAGCCTTAGTGAGAAGCATTATAGCAGACACGTAGAGTTAGCATCTAAGCCTGGCAGAACTGTCCTGAGAAAAGGTCACTACATGGTAGAATACCATGTAGCTGGCCTAGTGGATTTCACTTCTCTTGTTAAATTAGTTGCAGGTAGAACATAGTCTTGATAGCAGGGAGTCTTTTTATGATTTCATTTAAAAACATTTTTACCTGTAACTGAGTTTCTAGCTTTGCAATTGAGAACTCAAGCCTTTACTTCACTAACAGAAACTTGTGTCCTTTGCTTTTATAGACAAAATGAATACAAACAAAATGGTGTAAAAAAAAAAATCACTGAGCTTCTTCCACCCAAGGTAAGTTTGGGAGTACAGGTGACACAGGATGTTTCTTGCTGTGTTGCCTGGGCCTGTGTGAAGATTGGCATGCCTTCACACTTTTTGTCTGTAGGCATATACCTAACTGATCCTACCAGATCATCTTTGAAAAGGGTATCAGTTTTTATTATGATTGTTGCTGTTATACTCAATGGCAAATTAAAAGTCCTCAAAAGTTTACACCATCTAACTAGCATTAGAGAGATGCAGATACAATGTTATGATTCCACAGCAGTCATTTTTCTGAACTATCATATTTCCTACCAAGAAAACACTTATCTAGTCTAAAACAAGACTTAATCATTTATGTCATCTTGCTCAACCCGCAAAACTTGACTGTTTCATCTTCCTCTTTATTCACACGATAAATGAAGGAAATAACTGGTTCTCCTTAGAACAGGTGAGTGGTTGCTACTGTCCTTGTGGTTCTTGTTTGGGTTTTTTTTCTGATAAATGTTAGCTTTGGGAACCAAAGTTCCTGACTTACACCAATACTGAAACAAAGGTGCCTGTGCTTGACTCTGAGCACTGACACAGGTAGTGCAAATGCAGGTGTCTCAATTCCAGGCAGCAGCCCTGCCTGCTTGTATTCCTTCATTACTGTGTCTTCCCAGCTTAAGGTCCCTTCCTACAATTCACTAATATCTTCAAGTCTACCAAAAACTTTATAAATAATATAGTATTGGAAGTATTCACTATACACACATTTTATTAACTCCTAGCTTGCATTTTAGTTTTCCCAAGAGACCATACATGGTGTACCAATAATAAAGGTGGCATGCATTTAGGGTGTTCTTTCTCTAAACTTGTCTTCCCTCCCTACAGGTTTCCATTAGTTTAGGGCTCCTGTTAGCACACCAGGTGTGACAGTTCCCATTTACAAGAAATATATAATACCGTTCAGTTAATTTATTTATGCTACTGAACAACCACTGTATAAACCTGTCACTTTGGATGCTGACTTGTAACCAGGGGTGTCCCGGGTTAAGACTGCTTACAAGGGTAGTACTGTCATCTGCCCATCCTTTACCAGTTGCACAGATCATCTTACAGCTGCATCTCCTAAACTATGGGAGTGATTATGGTTACTTTAAAATCTTGTGCTATGAACATTGCTGTTTCAGGATCTGGCTGTTGAGAAACTGAGCTGCCTACATAGCAGGGAGGAATGGAGCACCTCATTGGCCATTCCAAGTCAGACTTTCATTGCTTGTCGATCTGACCCTGCAATCTTTGTTTCAAACTTATGGTTAGAAATGCAAAGATTTTAAGAGTATTTGGAAGCATTTAGACTCCCTATATCTATGAGTTTTTATTTAATTAAACCCAAGTAATTTTCCTTTTATAAATTTTTCTCAAAATAAACTTTCTTTTACCAATAAACAAAACTCAATACATGTAAATAAAAATTACAGCTGCTAGCTGTGCCAATATAATTTCTCATTTCTAAATCTCAAAAACACCTAATGAACTCCATTTACTGATGGTATTGATCCATCATTGTTATGTAGATAATTGCTTACCTTTACGTGTCTCATTTTAAAGCTAGAATTGGGCTTATTGTGCAGGAAATGCAGATAGGCTACATTTTTGCTACAATCCAATCAAAACAAGAATATCCATGCTTCCTTTACCTAGAAATTCTTGCGCAAAAAGTCATGTGTCATCTCTGAGACTGATGAAAGAGCTAATCACACTGCAATGATCTAATTCTATAGCAATCCAGACCTGCAAAATCTGGGAATGCAGCAACATTGCAGTGAGAAGAGTCTTGCTGAGCAGCTGAACACTGCAGATTGAGTGATCAGGAGCTCTGCAGGACTGGAGCTCATGTTCGGCTCTGCTGATTTGCTGAACTCTGTGGAAGTAGAGAAGCAGAATCAGCAGCCTGTGTTGAAACTTTTAATCTCTGTATAATTCAGAAAGCTAGCCCAGCAGGCTTCGAACTCATCAAAACTCAGACTATGCACTTGGAGCAGACCTTTTAAGATGGAGCCTATTTTATCTGAACACTATACATTTTCTGATCATAAGTACAGAGATCTATTTCAGAGATGCCAAATCCTTCTATAGTTAAACAGTTCCGTTTTAAGCTTGACTTTTCATGCATGAAATATTTTTGGATCAGATAAGTTTTACAAAAGCATTAAGGGTTCATCTACATTAACAGTGAAGAAAAAAATATTTTCCCTTGAGAGAGCTGGAAAGTCCTGAAAACCATACGTTCTGTCACACCAAGTTTAATGGGAGCGGAACGATATCTTGTAACTGCCTCTTCATAATATTGATATATGCTAAGGTAAAAAATAGTACCAAGCTCCTCTGCATACAAGTAAAAATTTTCCTTGGACATGTCTTCTCTGTTAGTGATTGACTGACTGGTGTTTAGGTATTTACTGTCCCTACCTGGCATGGCATACACTTAACTGGGTGTTATTTATTCAAGGATGAATATCCCAGCTTTCAGTCTGACTCGTTAGCCCAGAGGGTTCACTGTTTTAATTGTCTCTATGTCTTGATCTCAACAGCATTTATAAAGATAACAACTAGAAATGTAAATGCAGTTAGTTATCACAGTTTGGGATTTATGCTGAGTGCTTACACTCCAGTAGAACTGTAATCCCCTTTGCCCCTCTATGTTAAGTAACTTCATTTTGGAAATAAATGTCATAATTATCATAAGGTAAATGTTAAGCTACTTACTTTGTTCTTCCTTCATATCTTCAGAACTGCTTGGAAGTCAAAGGCTGATGACAGCGTCACATGAAAATGAAGAAAGATTTTTGTCCTCTGAAGAATATTAACATGGAATTACGCCTAAAAAGTGGGTAACCTTACTGAAACCATATTACAGTACATTACATTAACTGTTAAACAGCCATTCTTTTCATAAGACTGTTACTTTTTTATATAACAGTTGGACTAGATGATCTTAAAGGTATTTTCCAATCTAAATGATTCTATGATATTGAATATAGTCTCATTTTAGCCTCATTTGGAATAATCACATGCACATCATCTTAGAACAGTTTCACCACATGGTTGTCATCCACACATAACTCAATAAATCTAAAGTACATCATTTGTATGGGATTTCCAGACAGGATCACATTGCAAAATTGTGATTGTATTTCCCTCATCTCTTTCTAGACTGAAAATTTATCTCTAAATCATTCAGCGCTGTGCAAAACCAGTATTTACTGTTTCAAATTTATCTGCCCTTGCAATTTACTGTAAATAGTTTGCTCACGGTACTGGTACCTTTCACCCCGTCTATATTATACCATAACTGACCCAGCGTTTGCTGCCCAAGGGCTGCCAGGCACTGCTGTGCCCTCCGCTCATGTGGGGCTCCTCACTTCAGCTCTATACATCCCTGTGTCCATTTCAAGCACATTATTAACAGCCAAACATAGCACAAATTTTCCTTTCCCAACTTTATATTTCCAGAGGTAAGTTAATACTTGGGGTAGACTGAGGTGGGACATGGATTACCTATCCAAACTGGAAGGACATTCACATGAGAATTTCTTGCCACACTGTTTTAGGTGCTGCCTGCAGGCTCCTCCGTTCCAGTGAGCCGGCTGCCTTCATCCTGCAGCCAGGGCGTCCGTGCAGCACAGCACAGCACAGGCCTGGGCTCACTCGGGTTCACTGTTAGGTGGATCACTAACCGCTTAATATATAATACTTTTCCAGCCAGGATCATTATCGCCAGTTACTATTTTCAAACCATTGTGACAAAGCAATGTTTGTTTCTCAACAGTTAGCTGGGTGGACTGCTGTTAGAGCAGGACATAGACATGCATGCAAATGTGTAATTCCTTCAATTTTATTTTCCTATCGGAAAAAGAGAGCTGAAGGCTGTCTTTCTTAAAATTCTCATGGCTACAAAATGATCAGTTAGACATTTGATCTGTACATTAACTAGGAATTTATTAGTCTACTTATTCAGAAAGATAATTATATGAACATTTTACTGACTATAGATGTTTTTAGAAAAAAAATTGCACACTATATCTCATGTATAAGCAGCTTCTCTGGAGGATATTTCAAGAGCATTTGTATTTGTTTTGTAAATAAGGAGTACCAGTCAGCAGACATTATCTAGATTTAGTACTAGATGGGTCTGTAGGAATATTGAAAGACCCTCAGGAAATGGGTGGTGAAATGCATATGGATTTACAAGCTGAAGGCATCCCCCATTTTTTTTCTGTAAAACTATTAACATATTCATGACAGTTTTATTGTTTCCCTAATTAAAAGAGTATCTATGATGGGCTGCAATTTTCAGAGACACATCTGGCACATGACATCTGGTGCTTCACGCACAGCTGTTCCAAATACAAATTCTGTTGCTGACAGTGTGATCTCCATGGGTCAAACTAATTCTGGAAAAGTTGAAAAACATTGGTCTCTGTCTATTCTCCTTTTGATTTTTACATCAGTGTTTTCAGAGTAGACAATATGCTTTCCCTCCTTTGCAGATCTACATTCAGGTGTAAGTGGGGACATGCAAACAAGTAGTTGTTGTGACATATGTGACCTATATTCTCTCTGTAATATTTGGTAGGTCATTTAACATCTTTTCTTTATTTCTGCCTTGGCAAAGTAAGTGCTACCATTTTAGTAAATTATGTGATATAATGATAAAAGAATTATAAAACAAGTTGTTTCCATTACTCTATCAGCAACTTTTTCCAGAGATCTATGGCAGGCAATCTGTTTAGTAAACGGTTTGTTTCAAACTGGAACACTCATAGCAGAATGAATGTATACAAGTAGAACAAAACTGCTGAAGAAAGCAAACTATAACAGCACCTCATATCAGAGAGTTTTGTGTTATTAGATAGTAGTATACCATGGTACTACCAATTCTCAGAATTCAAAACCCAAAAGCCAGTCCCCCAAAACCATAACACTGGCTTTAACATACATTATTAAAAATTTTTAAAAATTCCTGGTTTACCATTCAGACCACACTCAAAAAAGTCTTCAACAAATTCAAGGAATATGTTTTTATGAGAATGAAATCTAAAGGGGAGAAAAGGGTCCATCAAATTTGCAGTTAAAAGAGATAACATTAAAAATAATAGTGAATTAATCAACGAACCAATAAAAACAGGAAGTATACTATAAGACTAAAATGGTTATTTCAGAAGCTTGTTAATGCTCTGAAAATCAAAAAAGAGTCACACAAAACTGAAAGCAATGACACATTGCTAGGGGACAGTACAAGATAATAGCTGAAGTATGTAGGGATAAATTAGAAATTGGAAGTTTTCAAAGGCTGTTTTCACCCTTTCATTTAAAAGGGTGAATAAAAAGTATTCTGACCCAATTTTTCATACATATAAAGTTTAATAACAAGGTAGTAGGAACACATCTTTCAGAAGAAGAAATGAACAAACTAAAGGATATTTAGATGTAAATTTAAAAATGTTTTAAAAGTGTAAGTAATTGAAATCAACAAGCCTTGATGAAGATCACCCTAAAGCAATGATTCACTGGTGAAATTTCAACTCCCACATCTGACCACATTTTCTCTCACAAGACAAATATAAGTAAGTCATGTAAAAAGAAGCTTTCTATTTAATTTTCTTAAAAGAAGAAAAAGCAGAGACTGGGGAATGATTGTGAAACGTCATATATACAGGAAATACCCTTACTATAATATGATCAAAGTGGTCTTAAATCTAATATCCAAGCAGCTCACAATAGTAAAAAGTTTGGACAGTGCTCTGATGAAAGCTGTCTCCTTGACAATTCACCCCCAATAACAGCTAAGTAAGATATATGCCACATTATTTGTCCTTTAACGTTTCTGTGACAGTTTTTTTCCTACAAAATCTTACTTTAATTGTAATTTAAGGGAGTATCAAACTGTATCACCACTCAAAGCATTTAAAAAAAAACACTAGGAAGTAATTTTTCATACTACAAAGGTTAAACTGTAGAATTTGTTACTACAGAATGTTAAGGACATCAAAAACATAAATGCTTAAAGATCAGTTGGACAAATTCATGGAAGAAAAACTCTGACATGTAGTTAAAAGGCTCAGGAAATCCTGTAAGTCATAACTGTTCGAGTTTGGAACAGTACACTGGGAGAAATATCCCTATATACTTCTTTTGGTCTTAGAAATAAGTGGTTGCATTTTTGAAACAAAATTAAGTGTCAAATTTTGCATTCATTTAGTTCTCCAGTTATAAGTGCTCAAATAAGATGAAAAACATTCTTTTCTAATCTGGCACAGGCAAGCAGCAGTCAGATGTGATACATAATTCATGACTTTTGAGGCAGTCTTCAAACACTGAGTGTGTTAATAGAGAGGTAGAATATTAAATTTTTTTAAGACAGATATCTCTACAGATGCAGTAAACTCCAAAATGCACTGCCAAAAAATAATATAGATTTAATACTTAATACGATGAATTTTGCTTAAGTCACTTAGGCAAAGCAAAGAATTATCTGGTAAAGCAGTCACATATATTAGTATTATGTATATGATGTATTTACAGCACAGCATGTGACTGTACAAAGCAAAAGTGGCTGTAACACTTGAAATATTTAAAGATGAGAGAGCTGTCAATCAATCTTAGCCTGTGGGGAAAAAACATTTTTATCCAAAGCAAAAAACCCAACATGGATTAGAATGAGTAATTAATAGACTGGACCCCAAAAAGAAGACCACCTGAGACAGAAATGTAAAAAACCAAGACAAGACAAGCAGGTAAAATTTAAAATACTTGTTTTTAAATAATAGGTTTTGGTGGTTTTTTTAAGTTAATCACTCATCTATGTATCGGTAAAAAGAATGCAACTTTGCAGCACTCATAGTGCCAGGATGTTGTCTGGAACCCTGAATTCCCTCAAGGGAGCTGAGGTACTGTTTAATTCTACATTCATCATACAATTTCTAATCAACCTGCTTCAGTCACCTAGAAGTACCTTTTTTGTCTTTCACTGTTACCACTACTACCAGCTTAACCTCAGAACTGCACTAATTGCAATTATGTGACTGCTTTGTCAAACAGGTAGAAAGAGCTTGTATTTGTGCTAAATATCATGCAGATGCATTCTCCATAGCCTAGTGATTAGTATTTTTACCTTATTCTCCCAAGACTGTTTGTGTATCTTATGAGGCACACTCACTCAGCATAAAACAGAAATAATCCCAAGAGGTTCAGAACAGATAATCACAATGATTCCTTCTGCCCACTCAAGCCATTAGCTTATACATCTGCAGCAAAACATTGAACATTTTTCTAATAGAGATGCCCATATGAAGAATTAAATTTCTGACCAATGTTCTGCCAGTGCTGCAAGTTAACAACCTCGGGGTTCCTCAGTTGAGGCTCTTTCATTGCTGTGATCACTCCAGATGTCTATGAAATACAACTAGATATTGGCCAAAATCCTTTTGGCTATTAATAAATGCCATTTCTAGTTAGAATCATGTTTTAGCAAAAACATTTCAAATGCCCTCACGCTGCAAATAAGATGGTTTCATTCCTGACTTTATTTTTCCATTTGACAGTCACCTCCCTGACAGATCAACCCAGCTAAAAACTGTGAGTAAAATACTGCTGTAAGCAACTTACGCATTAATTTTTTTTAACTTTGAAAATAAACACAGATCTTTTTTTAGTGCAGCAACTCCAAAAGTAAATAAAACTTGAATGTTTTTCTCTCAAGTTTTCCTTAACTATTCTGCTCTGGTTAGAAACTACAGGAATACCTAAGGTAGAATTAAACAAGTGAACAGCAAGTATCACGACAACAGTCTATATAAAGTTTAACTTTTGCAATTCTGAAGTATATATAAAAGATAATATTTCTACCATGATTTCTAAAAATAGATCTCGACACCCCTTCAAAGGAAACAGATATATGATTTCTCAACTATGGAGAGCAGTAACATCCCCCTTTTTACCACCTTGAAGCTGCCTCTATTGAGGGCAAAGTTCCCAGATGGATATAGCTCAAAAAGCATAAATTAAAGCAATGAAGCTGTTGTCACTCTTTCCCTTCATTCACTCACTGAATAAAATTATTTCCCTCATAATGCAACTCTGTTTGTCTTCAATTTTACTTTCACTTTCTCATGTAAAATAGCTAAATTAACTTTGATATTTTTGGCAGCTGCAGAATAGCAATGACACAGAAGTGAAATACAGTGACTGTGTCAATATGCAGAGACTTGTAGAAAAATACAAGGTAATTAAATGCTCCCTTGGTGTCTTTGTTTTTAAGATACAGGTTTCCTTACTTTTATTTCTTTCTTCTTTTCCTTGTGTTGTGTTTTCCCTTTCCTCAGTTCATCCTTCCTCCTTTTCATTTACCTAAGCTCCCTCTTATTGTTTTTCCATTGAAAATAACATTCAAACTTCTCATTTTCCTCATCAACTCCAGTAACAGGATATACCAAATAATCCCTATGCTTCCTTTGGGAAATGACTAATCACAAAGGATGGTTTTTCACTAACATGAACAAACAGTGGGAAAAAGTGCCTCTCCCTCCTAGTGAGTGTGTTCAGGCTGCTCATATCACAAATGTTGCTCTGAGACTGGTTCAGCCCGTCCTGCTGCGCTACTTGTGAACATTTAGGTGCAGGAGGATGCATTCATTTGGCAGAGCTGCGGTCTTTTTCATTTGACAGTCCTCCACACCAGTCCACAGAGATGGCTGGTTGCAGAGAAAGAAGCAGACTGAAAGACCCTTGGACAAGAAGGAAGCATCAGAACTGAGATGCTGATGCTACCTATCTTGGCTGCTTATCTCTCTAGACTCCTTTAGTCAAAGTCAAGAGGCTGACTCTGAGCACCTAATGTTGCAAAGCAGGTGTGTAAAACAAGTGAGTCTGAATACATTCCTCACAATTCTTCCCCAGTGCTCCTTCTGTGGAAGGCAGAGGCTGTAGATAAAACCAGAATGGACTGGACTGACTAAACCAGACGGCTTCAGTCCACTTTCACTTCTTTTTCATTTCTATTTATTTCCTCTATAAGCCAAGATTGCTACACTGTACTTGCTTGAGACCTAAGGGCCAAATAAATTCCTTAGATTGCAGTAGCACTGCAAGTTGTTATTTATAAAGTATCCAAGATAAAGATTTTATGGCAGGCAATTTCATGTTCCATCCTCTGCTTGCTGATGCATGGCGTGACCAGCAAACATTCCTATACAATCACCCTCACTGCCTTTGTATAGTGATATTAGTTTGAATGCTTTCTCTTAACGTTAATATTTGAAAGTGATGCTGAGTTGCATTTTAGAGTAATTCAGCACATTAAGAGGTGTTTGGAAACTGGAATATGTAAGAGGCAATGCATAAGGGGATGTTTTCTTTGTAAGATATCTTCAGATGGGGACCATTACAAAAGGACTGAATGGCAACACAAAATAAGCAGGAGGTGTCTATTTGAGGAAAAGATGTCAGGCGATATGCATGTGTCCATGCTGTATGGGCACAGCAATCACCAACATCCCAGAAAGTGTAGCTATGCTGCCAGTGATTCTCTGAAAACCAAATAAGACCCCTAAGGCAATGCAATCTTGGGAAACAAGATTGATGGAACCTACATGATGATCATGGGAAATTAAAACACCAGTTCCCTTTCTTAGAAAAAAGCAACCTGCTTTTTAGAGAAAATGTCAAATACTGAGCCCTCCCTTCGTTATTTGCATATTGTGTTGCCTAAACCCACTGGTATTGAGGAGCCAAACAGTAGTTGATACTGTGACTGGAAAAAGGCAGATACACAATTCTCTATGTTGTGCAGCCTCCACAGTCCTTTTGGTTTAGCTTAGCACTATCAGCACCCTCACCTGCATGTAGAATCCATCCTTTCTTACCACCTCCAGCTTGAACTCCCTGAGACTATGGCGCATCCTGATGTGGTAAATTCAATGTAATATTTACTGGTTAGAATGTGGATGAGATGGCTTGTGAATAGCTTGATGATGATCTAATTGCAGCCTAAAAGCTTAAAAGAGACCAGAGACTATGTGACAACTGTCATCTCTATTCTGTTTCACATTCTTTAGCAGCATTGGTTACTGCACGGAAGCACCTGGAGATGACTATAGAAAAGAAATAGAGAATACATAGCAACAGAGTTGTTGGAGGCTGTCCTTTCCATTTAGCCAAAAAAAAAAAAACCAAAAAACCCAACACCCAACCCCCAAAAAACCCACAGGAAAGAAGGAAAAATAAGATACTTGTTATCCTGTACATTTTACCAATTATTATGACACAACAAAATAATTAATTCAAAATAATTCCTAGATTCCAGACAGATATGCCAAAATTTAAACTACTCATATATGGAAAGCAGCCTTATGTTTTTATATATAAGCTTTTTTACTAGCTTAACTAACATTACCATTTCCTTTCTGTACAGAAACCTTTTTTGAATTTGGGGTTTATACTTAAAAAAATGCAACCAAAAATATTCTAATATGTTTCTTGCTGAAACATTTACTAAATTAAATATGATCTCCAGAAATTAAGGTACAATGCCAGTGTGTAAGCAATGGAGAAATGCAACTGAAGGAGTGATTTCCAAAGTGTAAGTTTTTATGTTTGGAAACAGAGATACCTATTGTACTGTGATCATTAATGATTAGCTTCACCAGAAATCATGCTGGCATGACAATAAGACTGTATTTGAGGCAGAAGTCTGTATGTTAGCCTATGATGTAAACATAGCATCAATATACAGATGCTTGTTGCTAACCTGTAAAAAGTGGAGTAAATTGATATCACATGGAGAGAGAAAAAGTTAATCTTGAATAGAAAAATTAACACAAAGTAAATGAAAAAGAAATGTAATCATATATGCAAGCTTGGTGTTAGAAATCTTCACAAACGTGAGCCAAAGTCAACAGGGGCAACTGATGTCTCATTGCTATGATATCCCACTCATTTTTACAAGGAGAGAACATGAAAATAGGTTCCATTTTGCCTTTTTTTTTTTCTTCAATCTGCAAGAAAACTCAGTACCAGGTTAGATGATAGTATAATGCACGAGGTCTTGAGAGAGGATGCAGTGAAATATATTAAAAGCACAGGGAGCCAAAGAAGGGTGTGCGTATTGTACCTCATAGCAGATAGGAGAAGCATTACTTTCTTCCAAACAGTGGTTCATTTCTGAGACAGAAAACATCCGTATTAGAATACATATACATAAGCATCTGTACTATACCCTTTGAAAATTATTTTTTTTATTTACTAGATGGTTCATTTATTGATCTAAAATGACTTTTCAAAGTGTCAGATGGTAAGATTTCATTTGAAAATGTGTATTTATTTTACACATAACCTTATCAGTTTCTCCTTCTTTCCCTTAGACAATACTGTGTGGTACAACAGCCCCTCATTAGAAGGAGGCATACTTTTACAGCCTTAAAAACATAGGTTTACCACTCAAAGTAAACATGAATGAACTGCTTAGTATGAAGGGGGATTTACTTGCACTGACTCTCAAAGAAAATATGACTGTTCCTCTTAGGCAGTGTATTGATCCTGACCAGGAGAGCATTCCATGTTTAGTAGCTAGTGTTCCACACAACAGTTAACCTGAGTAGGCACAGAACTGTGCTGCACTGTGCTGCGTGTACAGCCTGGCCTTCAGAGCTGTGCTGTGCTACACAAATTCCTTGACTGCAGGATAAATTCAGCCAGCTCACTGGAACGGAGGAGCCCACAGGCAGCTCCCACTGGCTACCAGCAATTACACCACCTGCCTGGCCTTGCCTAGGTCTAAAACTGCAGCAAGAAGTTCTCATTAGAGTATCCTTTAGGAATAGAGTTGTTTTCTTGTGAGGAAAATATATAATAGCTCACAGGACCAAAATAGAGAGCTTCTCTCCACAGACACGATCTGCTCTGCACGGTTTGCCTTGGGAAAAGCCATCTGGGTTCCATCCGATGCTGCACAAACACAGGGTGCCCAGCATCTGAAGGGACATAAGATTTACTCACTAGCTATGTTACTCTTCTTATTCTGTCTAATTAAATCAGTTACATTATTAAGCCATTTGTTGTCAAGCCTTTCTTACTGATCCAGAAAAAGCCCTGTACTATCTCTTTCTCACCTCACTCATCTTCCACCCCAGTACAGAACAGGCAGGTAGATGGCATGAGGAGATAGGTATGCTTAGACAGCTTATCCTCTGCATTTGATCTTTTTAAAATTCTTGACTGTTTAGTAAAATGTGTACATATTTGCCATCTCCAGCAATAGTTTCAAGTTCAGATCTCAGAAGAATTAAATAAATGAATTGTATTGATTCTCCATGCAAGTTTTTAATCTATTATCCATAGGCTGTAATCATGGAAATGCTTACACAAACCCATAATCTTGCACAACATTATTCCTTCAATGAAATAAACTTAAGTAAATGTCCAAATGTTTCCATGACCAAGGCCTGAATTTCTTGCAGTACCATATTTTTGATGGTTGAATTAAGGCAAATCTGTTAATTTCTATTTCTTGTGTCTCTGTTGCCTTACCCATAGCACCAGCTGAGCAGAGCAGATTTCTGTAAACATAGTAAGTAATCAGAGAAAATGAGAAAGACATTAGGGAATAACTGAGACGAGAAAAGGAGATGGTGCAGACAGTGGTAATATAAATGTCTTTATATGGAGGAACTAATTTAAGCTCATATTTCTTTTAGTCAAAGAAAATGGTGAAAATATTTCTACTGTAATATGATAAAAACATAAAGGTGTGGATATTGTGCAGTTATTTATGAATCAACCTGATTTGCAAAAAGTAAGCCTGCAGCCAAATATTTTCAAGGTCTCAAAATAAGGTCTTCTCTCAGTCCTGCTTTTAATTATTTATCATTACCTGTTAATGTTACTAATTTTTTGTTCATTGCTTTAATTTAATGTTCTGTCTTGAGAACACACGGGAATTTAGGCTGCTTTTTAATGAAGTTGTACATTATGAGACATTTTGAATAATACATGATAACGGATTCATTTCAGGAACTGGTAGAATTCCTAACACAATTGTATTAATCTTGATTGAATAGTATTTCCAGAAATTATATAAATTTTAAGAATTATGAAAGTATAAAACATTAGATGTGAATGTCCACAGTATTAGACACAGATTTTCATTTATGTCAGAGTTGAGGGCATAGTTACTTGCCCACTCTTCAAACAGGTAAAATATAATCCATACACTCTGGTTATTTATTTAGGTGTTCTATAATAGCTACACAACTACAGGTATGAAGACAAGTAAAATTGACCTCCTGTACTATTCTGTCCTTATTTTCTCCATCTAATGAATTCCATAAGAAGTGAACCACAGATTTTTTTTTTTTCATAGGGTATTTATAGTTCAGCCAGTTAGGTTATTTCATGAAATTGCATCTGGGACAGAATGTGTACCAGAGGAAACTTCTCTATTAGGATGCAAACTGTTCAGTGAAAGTACTTAAGAATCATGCAGCAGCTGTGACAGTGCCAGAGGTAATTAAACTGAGGTTCTAAAAATAAAAAAAAAGTGAATGGTGATGCATCCCATATTTGATTTTTCTTCCAGTTGCTAATTATGCAAATTTATTCCCATAATTGCTACTTAGACTGGAATCTTCCTATTACATATTCATATCAATAACAAAGATTCAGACAGCCAACCTGTGTTTTGCTTCTGCCAAGGTTTTCATATGCAGTTAAGCTTCTCACAGCTTTGGCTTCAGCTTCTGTACTGGTTTTATAATGGCGTTACAAACTAGAATATGCCAAGGATGTCAATGATCCATCACTCAGGGAGGAGGAGAAGCCAATTCTCTTGCTCATGCTACCTCTGTGGATTAACAAGCTCTGGGTTTCTGTTTTTACGTATTCAAAATCTTCATTTAAAATAGGGGATGCTGTGCTTGCCCTGTAGTTTGTAGTTTGCAGACAACCTGAAAACACAGGGTACAGGCATATTTGTCAATATTTTGGAACTACTTCTCATAGGACTTCTAAGCTATAGTCACAGGGAGCTGTAAAAGTTGGTTTTACCAAAACATTTTCATGTGAAATACACTTTCTGCTTAACTTGTAACTAACAATCCTAATATTACAGTTAGATCCCAGTTCATTGCATTTTCTCTTTTTACTTTTTTTTCTTTTGTACTTGCTTAAACATTTGTATATTATCTTCAGCATCTGAAAATACACATACTTCATACTAGTCAGGAGATGGTTTTATCTAACTTTACAGAAAACTTCAGAAAAATATTCAAAATGTGATTATTCAGATTTTGTGCCTAATTAAGTAAAATTGACCAGCAATGAATATCTTAGATTAGTATTACTTAGAAAATTAGACTGTGATGTAACTATTAAGCCATGTTTAAGTAAAGTTGATTTAGCACTCTAAAAGTTTAAATATTTAAATTCAGTTTCATACAAGCACATTCAAGTTTTTCAAATGGACTTGTAGTATATGGTTATTAACTGTGTCCTATTGCACTACCAAATAAATATACAGAAGCATAACTTTTACAATATTCCTTAACAGGGACTTATTAATATGCAATTATAGTTGGTTTATCAAGTCCTGCAAGATTTGGCTCCATTGCTTCCTTATACTTCACAAATATTTAGCATTTTTTTCTCTTCTTCTGATGACAACATTCTCAGAAATAAAATAAACTTTTTTTTACATTTACAGATGGAATATTCCCTATAACATTATTTGTTTTTAACATGATGCAGTTAATATATGAAAAGCAGTGAATACTTTCAGAGAGGTAACCAATCCTTTTTTAAATTATCAGTGTTTTCATCAGCTTAACCATATCTTTGCTTCATCACAGGGATATTTCTCAATACATTACATGATTCATTTGTACCTACCTTGCTATAAACATCAACATATTGTGAATTTGTCTGTGAGAATCAAGCTTTTTGAATTACTGAAGAGAATAAGGAGGACAAGCCTTTCTTCCACAGGTAATGTGTCCAAGAACATGCCTAAATCCAAGTGTTAGAAGACCACATTAAGGAAAAAAACAAATGCAGCTGTATCAATCACCAGCACATGATGACATTCACCTAAGGCTCTAAAGAAACTGAAGGATATTGCTGAATGACTGATTGCGCAACCTCTTTTCAATGGGCCCAACCATCAGAGGACTGCAAAATGGTCAGTATGACATTGGCTTTTAAAAGGCTTCCAAAGAGATGCAGAAGAGAAACTACAGAGCAGTAAAGCTGACTTCTGCATTGGGCAAATTGGTGGAAGCCATCAAAAGAAATAAAATCAATGGGAGTGTGGATAGATGTTTTCAACTGGAGAAGAATCAGTATGGGTATGGTATGACTTCTGTTTACACATTAATCCAATGGCATTCTTGGAGGGAATCAGTAATCATGTGCATTAGAAAGGTCCTACTCATACAGTCTACTTCAGTTTCCAAACACTGTCACTGTGTACCCCTGTATTTGGAAGGTCAGACAATTGTAGTGCCTCTGTCTCAACATGTATAGAGTAAAACTCAAAGATGTACCCATATAGGTGTAAAAGACTTGGTACGCCTTCCATATTAGAACTGACTAGCTTAACTAGGACAGTTCATCCTGGGAAAAAAAATGACTGAGAGGATATTTCAACTAAGAGGGGATTAATAGAGAAGAACTCCTTACTATCTCTCTGAACAGATGACTTAAGGGGCTTCAAATAAAACTAAAAGTGTCCCCATACAGAACAAAAAGAATAATGTGTTCTTCACATAGAGCGTAACTAAGCCACACTACATTCTTACATTTCCGGTAGATGTGGTTCACTGCCTGATTCTTGATTCCCGTGGAAAAGATACCATGATTTTATGAGCAAGCATTGCTTCATAGCATACATATGCAAATGAAATTAATGAAGATTGCACAGGCAGCCTTCAGGTTTCCTAATATTTGTTTGTCTTTACAAATAATCTTTTTTAAGGTCATCTGTTCATGGTATCTAATAGCTCTACCACTCCGAAGTGGTACATGCTGACCCAGAAATGATTGCAAATGATGCATAAGAAACATACAACTCTCTCCAATACTCCTGCAGCATCCCACTGCAGTTTTCATCAGTTTCAGAAATGATTTGCATTTGTGACTTTCATTCTGTATGAAAGCTTCTGCCAGCTGTGCTGCTGCTGGAATTTACGAGTTGAACAGCACTACCTGTGACCAAACAGTGCCTCAAAAAATTTGTATTGCAGTAACACCTGTGAATGTGGAAATAGTCTCCACCTCATGGTCTAGACCTAATGGGCATGTCAGAACAGCTTTATTTTTCAAGTAACCAAGAGTAGCTACTTAGAAGTATTTACTTCTGAATCATGACTAAACTCTTGCAGTTTATCTTCCATAAAAACATTAAGCATATGTGAGCAGGACACTAGAAATCTTAGTTGAGCTGAAATATCCTGTCTCTGGAGTATAAAACTATCTATTTTGCTTCTAAAGTAAGATTTTGATCTATAGTTCTAGTAACATAGCAGGAATTTTGAAAGTGGTCACAGATGTGACTTTTGTGAGGTCTTTCCCATGATGATGACTTCAGTACTACTGATATCTATAGTCTATCTCTATCAAAAAGATATCTCTGATTTTTCCTTAGGAAATTGCTAAACTCAGCTGTCTTCTATTGCACAAGAACTGTGATTAAGGTGTGGTTTGTCACGTAGGTGCTGGCACAATTTTTTGGGGCATGTTCTAATCTAAAACTATATTTTTCCTGAATTTTTCCTAAATTCCTACCATTTCTCAATTCCTAACACCTGCCTGAGAGCATTCTTAACAGGGCCCCTGAGAGCATGCTCCCTCCTAGCCAGGGTTCTGGACCAACATAGGGTAATGCAGCTGAGGGCTGCTGCTCCTTCCAGCCAGAGACTTTAGGGTGAAGGTCCCAGGCAGGGCTAAACCCTGTCCTGTGGGAGCCGCTTTCAGCAGAAGCTCTCCTGCTCAGCCCCAGCCAAGCCCCAGCCCCTGCTGCCTTGCATTCCTGCCCATGCCTGGCCACCCGTCCCATCCATCTGGTCCTGGACCCCGAGCCCCAGCTGGCGTCTGGGCTCAGCCTGGTGCTGCGTTGTCACAGTGAACCTGTCACGGGGCTGTGTCTGATGCTGGTTCCCCTCACTGGGCCTGATCCTGACCCCCTCCCACGGAGTAATGTCCCAGCATGGCCTGGACCCATCCCTGTCCCACGGAGGTGCTTGATGCCCCAGGCTGTCATTGGCAGCCCCCTGGCCCACTCTGCTGCCTGCCTGTGGGTGGTGGGACAGGCCCTGGCCCGTGATGCCCCTGCCACACTGGTCCGGGGGTCTCTCTCAACCCCATGGGGCAGCTGCCTCCCCAAATGACCTGACTACACCAGGTGTTTCAGCCACTATGTGAACTGCAGTAGGTCAGCGCTTCTCCTTCAAAGTTTCAAACAATGCTACCACACAATGATCAAATCAATCATAATTAGATAGATTCCACTTCCTAATAGACTCCTCCATGATAAATGTCCCCTGTAAATTACTGATTATTATATGAACTTCAGTAAATGAATCATGTAAATGAAGGAAGCTTGGATACTACACAAAATCAAGCTTTCACCAAGCTTTTAAGGAAGCATCTTGACTATATAACCACTTTTTTCTCAAAATTTGCTACTTGTATCAGTGATGTAGTTATATTCATGAGCTTTTAATTTAGGCAGCGTTCAAAGATTTTCCTAGAATACTGTGTGGACAGAAAGACTATTGTTATCTTAAATAAGCATTGCCAATACTGTTGCTGTCAGTGAGCTATGATTATACACTTTTCAGAAAAAAAAAAAAGAATACCAAGTATAGAGATGGTCATAAATGTAGCCATTTGATCTCACTGATACTGACGCATTAGTTTAAATTGAGTTACATCTGACCTAGATCTGATAATTCAGGCCCCAAAGGGTTTTTTTCAGAGAAATGGTGTCAGTATCTCAGATAAAGATGACTTAAGAATAGACCAATGGTAATAACAATCAGAAAGGTTGAAATTTCAAATTGCAAAAATTTACATCTTTAACACAAATTCATCTATTTGTGTTGATTCTTGCATAGCTTGCTAAAAGTGCGTTATTTGCATTAATTTCTTAGATTGTTGTATTGTATCTTATCAGGTACTGATATAGGAGACAAGGTTCACATGTTTTCATTTAAGAATATCAATGCTAGACATTTAAGTCTAAATTGGTCCCTCTAGACTCCATTTATAATCAGCGGACAGGAACAGGTAACTCTAGCAGGTAATTTATCTTAAATGTCTAAAATAAGTTAGATTGTCGCATGTGGTATCTTCAATGCAACTTCAGATGCCTGAGATGAATCTTACAGAAGGTTTCCAAAACCATGTCCTATCCAAACAGTACACTGTATTATCTGCCATATTTACTCAAATTTCACAGAAAATAAGGCATAATATGGAAATTATTATTATTGTATGTACTGGAGCATAAGCATCCTGAAATTTTCATATAAAATGTCATATTCTGGAGAACCCTGAAATGTACTGCCCCATTCTCTTCCAACAATTTCTAACTTTTTCCTCCAAGAAAACTGCAAGTGAAGGTACAGAAGTGTTAGTTCATTTATTCTGGATAACAACCAACTGAGAAATATGTCAAGCCCACACTTTTGTGAGTTGCTTCCCTGATAAAGAACTCTGTCAGAAGTTGTATCTGATCATGAGAAAAATTTGAGGAAGACAAGAGAGATTTGCTTTATTTGGAAGAATCCATAAAAATTTATTCAGTAACAATGCTAATTCTATTGGGTTAGGGCTCATTCGAAACCTATGTTATTCTTGCTGTTTGCAGCAGTAAGTTACTCCTATACACAGAATAGAGACAGATTTTAACATGGCTATATTTTTTCCAGTTTTGGAAATGACCACATCAGCAAATTCATACACCACTACTATTTGTTCTGTGCTGAAGTGTTAGCATGCAGAGGGCTGCCTGTCTTTACTCATAACACTATTTTTGTTAATATGTTTATAGTAGTAATTCTTCTGTTGATCATGGGCAATGTTTTAGATGTAATGATCGGATTCTAATTTCCCCAAAGAGTCTATCACTTGTGTCTTGACCTTTGGTAGCTATGGCAGACTCTCCTCAAGAGCCTCCTTTGCCCATCTGTTAGGTACCAGCTTCTCTACTCTTTTCAGGTCTTTTGAGTAATCGAAGTGGAAATTTCTAACTCTGTCTCCTTGCCTATTGACTCCTCTTAATGAAAAGCAAGAACTATTTCAAAATCTTCTAGGTTTAGTAGACTTCAGTAGGTAAAGCACATGAACCGAATTTGGCCTTTAAGATCTCTCTGCCATTTCTATTTTTTAAGGGAGGCAACAGAGTTATTTAAAGATGCAGACATCTGACTTTCACCAAAAACCCCCCACCCTTCTTTTCGAAAGCTGAAGATTTAGGGTGCAAGTCCAGACCTCTTCTGATGTCTGGACTTGAGCATAACTCAAAATGACTCATTCTCTGGACTAAACTCAAAGCCATTTTTCATGAATATTCAAGATCCTCACATGGGATTTTCTTTCCTACTTCAATTCCAGCACAGGAAACTTGGACATATTCCATGTAACTATCATTTTCCTTTAGACTGACAGGATAAAACTGACTAAATGTTATGGGGCTTTAAGAGGACATCTCTATTTTTTAATCCTGTAACCCCTTTTCTGGCACTAATGTCTATTTTTTTTCCCTTTGTTTTCCTTTAAAAGTGTAAACCTAAACATGAAACAGACAACCCACCAATTAGTTGTAACACGCATTATTGCTCCAAGTTCTCTGATCTAATTAATTGATGGACTGATACTTAACTACACACACACAAAAAAAACCAAACCCAAACAAACAAACAAAAAAACCCCAAACAACCAAAAAAACCAAAACCAAAACCAAAACCAAAAGGAGTCCCATAAGCTTTACAGTTCTAACCATAGCTTCAGGATTCTGGGATTACGAAATATCCAAGTTTAGGACTATTTCTCCTGAAAAACATCTTTTTTTGCCTTTGTTATACTTTGGAACCCTAGGCATAGTGTTGTGGGTTCTTGCTGTTGTTCCTTTTCTTTCTGTTGATTGCACCTACCTCCATCTACTGTTGCCTAGCACAACTAAGTATATTAATGAGTGACATTTTAATATTAAATCATTAATTGCTCAAAGCAAACATGAAAAAGGGAAGACATTCTTGTTAAGGGTCATTTGTCTTTGTGATTGGCAATTGTTGAATGGAGGAGGGTAGTCACTCAACAGCAGACATCTGTAAAACTATAACCTAGGTAGTTCTCTCTATGTTTTAGTTACTGAAGGTCCTGTGGACTGGCCTTTGTCCTGAAAGGTAAACATTGCCAAAATGGCTCCTACAAAATGCTGTTTAAATCCACAACACTGCAAACTGCCCATTGTGAGAAACGCTTTCCTCTTCAGAGTGTGGAGAATATCATTCTACTTAGCAATATAGTTAACATCACTGATGTTTTTCATGCATTTACTTAAAACTTGGGCCAACAGGAAAGCTTTTCACAATGAGCTGTAAAGATGCCACTGCAAAAGCATTTCTGAAAATGGTCCATCTTACAACAAACATCTGAAGATATGGACCAATGCCTACAGAACTTGGTGGGCAACTCTCCCTTAGAACAGGTGATAACTTTTCAGAATGTATCTTCAGTATGATCGTCTTGTTCATTTCTCAAACTGCTCAATTAGAGCTGCTGCCATTTTATGTCGCCCCGTAGGTTTTTGGGTCTTTCTGGCATATGGTCTTATGTTCACTGATTCAGGGCGGAAACTGACTTGTGTACATGTGTCAAACAGCCAGTGCAATGGAATACTAGTCTGATCATCATCTGAATGTGTTCTTAAAAACTAAACTCTAAAATAGTGATAATCTTCAGATAAGTGATTGGCCAGAAGTCTGAAAAGACAAGAAAGATTATTTCAAAGGCTATGTTAAGAAACAGACTCTAGTCCACTACTTTTACGTTACCACTCTATTCCATTCACCCTTATTCAGTGAACTCCGCAGCAGGTGCACAGGCAAATCCTGTGTGTACTTGTGGAATGGGTTGTCACAGCAGCACAAGGTGCAATGGGAGGGAAAGGAGAGGTCATAGCTAGGGCAAATTCCTACTGATTCCTAACAGCATGTGTTTCCTTATGCCACAATTTAGAGCAGCTACAGCCAAGTCTCGTGAGAATTATAACTGGTCATTATTTTTCCACCTCTCTTGTATCTCTTTACCCTGCATGAGGCAGATTAGCACTAGAGTCTGATGCTCTTCCTTTCATGGAGGCAGATGGTGTATAACGCAAAGTTTCTTTCTTCACTAGCAGTGTGGCAGGTGTTCAGCCACAGGGGCCAGGGAGGAGCTATAGCTGCAAAAGAACCACAGCTGCTGCTTGAAATGCTCTCAGCATACCTTTGAGCTGGTCAGGCTCACACTGCTAGGGTGGATACTCTCGCTACTTTTTTCCTGTGCAATCCTCCTGACTGCAGTGCTTCAGCACAAAGTTGCAGCTTATACTCAAATCTGTATGTTCACTTTGTTACTTCAGGGGATGGCAAATGTTATGTGACTACTACTGCTGTTTCAGTATTTTCTAAAGAGATGCTTTAGAAAATACTGAAATAGGAAATTGAAATAAAGAATTACTACCTCATATTTTTCTCCTGTTTTCAATTTTCCTAAATGAGACGCACTGTAAGATTAATTTGCTTTCAAATTTAGTTGTTTTTATTGTTACAACTCTTTACCTGACTCACAAATGAATCACAGAATCACAGAATGGTTTGGGTTGGAAGGGACCTCAAAGATCATCTAGTTCCAACCCCCCTGCTGCGGGCAGGGACACCCTCCACTAGACCACGTTGCCCAAAGCCCCATCCAACCTGGTCTTGAACACTTCCAGGCATGGGGCATCCACAACCTCTCTGGGCAACCTGTTCCAGTACCTCACCACCCTCACAGTAAAGAATTTCTTTCTAACATCTCATCTAAATCGACCCGCCTTCAGCTTAAACCCATTACCCCTTGTCCTGTCACTACACTCCCTGATAAACAGTCCCTCTCCAGCTTTCCTGCGGGCCCCTTCAGGTACCGGTAAGCCGCAATTAGGTCTGCCCAGAGCCTTCTCTTCTCCAGGCTGAACAATCCCAACTCTCTCAGCCTGTCCTCATAGGAGAGGTGCTCCAGCCCTCTGATCAGCTTTGTGGCCCTCCTCTGGATGTGCTCCAACTACTCCATGTCCTTCTTACATTGGGGGCCCCAAAGCTGGATGCAGTACTCCACATGGGGACTCACCAGAGCAGAGCAGAGGGGCAGAATCACCTCCCTCAACCTGCTGGTCATGCTGTTTTTGATGCAGCCCAGGATGCAATTGGCTTTCTAGGCTGCAAGTGCACATTGCCAGGTCATGTCCAATTTTTCATCCAACAGGATCCCCAGGTCCTCTTCTCTGCTCTCAATCCATTCACCCCCATTCTGTATTGATACTGGGGATTGCCCTAACCCATGTGCAGGACTTTGTACTTGGCCTTGTTGAACTTCACAAGGTTCACATGGGATCATTCCTCAAGCTTGTCAAGGTCCCTCTGGATGGCATCCCTTCCCTCTGGAATATCAACTGCACCACTCAGCTTGGTGTCATCTGCAAACTTGCTGACAGTGCACTCAATCCTGCTATGTCATTGATTAACCTATTAAATAGTATTTAATGCTGATGACAGACAGGGTATACCTGTCTCGAAGGGGGAAAAGGATTTTTGCACAGGAGTTAGCAGGGCTCATTGAAAGACCTTTAAACTAGATTTGAAGGGGGAAGGGGATAAAACCAGGCTTGCTAGAGATAAGCCTCAGGGCAGCATGCCAATGTTTGTGGGATGATGTGCTACAGACATCCTTTGGTCTGCCATCTCAGTATAGGTAGGAGATGGAGAGCCATATTGATGGGTAAGAAACGATGGAAGTGCCTGAGAATGGTCAGGTGAGAATTAGAGCTTCTCCCCTCAAAAAGGTGATGGGATCAGTAGCCCAACTGAAGTGCATCTACACCAATGCACACAGCATGGGCAACAAACAGGAGGAGCTGGAAGCCATTGTGCAGCAGGAAAACTATCATATAGTTACCATCATGGAAACATGGTGAGATGATTCCAGTGCTGCAATGGATGGCTATAAACTCTTCAGAAGGGATAGGCAAGGAAGGAGAGGTGGTGAGATGACCCTGTATGTTAAGGAGTGTTTTGATTGCTTAGAGCTGAATGATGGTGACGATAGGGTTGAATGTTTATGGGTAAGAATCAGGGGGAAGGCCACTAAGGCAGATATCATGGTGGGAGTCTGTTATAGACCAGGCAACCAGGATGAAGAGGTAGACAAAATATTCTGTAAGCAGCTGGGACAAATCTCATGATCACTAGCCCTTGTTCTTGTGGGGGATTTCAATTTACCAGATGTCTGCTGCAATTACAATACATCAGAGAGTAAACCATCCAGGAGGTTCCTGGATTATGTGGAAGATAATTTCCTGACACAGCTTGTGAGTAAGCCAACGAGGGAAGGTGCCCTGCTGTACCTGTTGCTTGTGAACAGGGAAGGACTTGTAGGTGATGTGATGGTTGGAGGCCCTCTTGGGCACAGTGATCATGAAATGATGGAGTTTTCAATTCTTGAAGTAAGGAGAGTGGTCAGCAGAACTGTTGCCTTTGACTTCTGGAGGGCAGAATTTGTCCTGTTTAGGAGACTGGTTGACAGAGTCCCTTGGGAGGCAGTCCTGAAAGCAAAGGAGTCCAGGAATGCTGGGCATTTTTCAAGAAGGAAATCTTAAAGGTGCAGGAACAGGCCATCCCCATGTGCTGAAAGATGAGCCAGTGGGGAAGAAGACCGGCCTGGCTGAACAGAGAGCTTTGGCTGGACCTCAGGAAAAAAAGGAGAGTTTATGGCCTTTGAAAGAAGGCACAGGTAATTTGGGGGGACTACAAAGATGTCATTAGGCTATGCAGGGAGAAAATGCAGCTAGAACTTAATCTGGCTACTGCAGTTACAGAAAATAAAAAATGTTTCTATAAATACATTAGCAACAAAAGGAGAGTTGAGAATCTCCATCCTTTGTTGGATGTAAGGAGAACCATAGTGACAAAGGATGAAGAAAAGGTTGAGGTACTTAATGCCTTTGCCTCAATCTTTAATAGTAAGACAGTTGTTCTCTGGGTACCCAGCCCCCAGAGCTGGAAGACAGATACAGGGAACAGAATGAAGCCCCCATAATCCACGGGGAAATGGTTAGCAACCTGCTACACCACTTAGACACACACAGGTCTATGGGGCCAGATGGGATCTACCCAAGGGTGCTAAGGGAACTGGTGGAAGTGCTCACCAAGCCACTTTCCATCATTTATCAGCAGTCCAGGCTAACTGGGGAGGTCCCAGTTGACTGGAGGCTAGCCAATGTGAGGCACATCTACAAGAAGGGCCAGAAGGAGGATCCAGGGAACTACAGGCCTGTCAGTCTGACCTCTGTGCCAGGGAAGGCCATCTTGAGTGCCACGATAGGTTTATGAAAGGCAGGTCCTGCTTGACCAACCCGATCTCCTTCTATGATAAGGTAACCTACTTAGAGGGAAAGGCTGTAGATGTTGTCTACCTAGACTTCAGTAAAGCCTTTGACACAGTTTCCCACAGCATTCTCCCGGAGAAACTGGCTGCTCATGGCTTGGATGCGTGCAGTAAAAAACTGGCTGAGCTGCTGGGCCCAAAGTGTGGTGTTGAATGGAGTTACATCCAGTTGGCAACTGGTCACAAGTGGTGTTCCCTGGGGCTCAGTGCTGGGGCAAATTCTCTTTAATATCTTTATCAATGATCTGGGTGAGGGGATCGAGCACACCTTTAGTAAGTTTACAGATGACACAAAGTTGTGCAGAAGTGTGGATCTGCTTGAGGGTAGGAAGGCTGTACAGATGGGTCTGGACAGGCTGGATCAACGGGCCAAGACCAATTGTATGAGGTTCAACAAGGCTTAGTGCTGGGTCCTGCACTTGGGTCACAATAACCCCATGCAACGCTACAGGCTTGGGGAAGACTGGCTGGAATGCTGCCCAGTGGAAAAGGACCTGGGGGTGTTGGTCAACAACCAGCTGAATATGAGCCAGCAATGTGCCCAGGTGGCAAAGATGGCCAACAGCATCCTGGCTTGTCTCAGAAATAGTGTGGCCAGCAGGAGTATGGAAGTGATCGTCCCCCTGTACTTGGACCTCAAGTACTGTGTTCAGTTTGGGCCCCTCACTACAAGAGAGACATTGAGGTGCTGGAGGTGTCGAAAGAAGAGCAATGAAGCTGGTGAAGCGTCTAGAGCACAAGTCTTATGAGGAGTGGCTGAGGGAAATAGCCTAGAGTAAAGGAGGCTGAGGGGAGACCTTATCGCTCTCTACAACTACCTGAAAGGAAGTTGTAGCAAGATGGGTGTCTGTCTCTTCTCCCAAGTAATAAGCAACAGGACAAGAGGAAATGGCCTCAAGTTGAGCCAGGGGAAGTTTAGACTGGATATTAGGAAAATTTTCTTCACCAAAAGGGTTGTCAAGCACTGGAACAGCCTGCCCGGGGAAGTGGTTGAGTCACCATCCCTGGAGGTATTTAAAATACACATAGATGTGGTGCTTAATGACATGGTTTAGTGGTGGACTTGACAGTGCTAGGTTAATGGTTGGACTTGATGATCTTAAAGGTCTTTTCCAACCAAAACAATTCTATGATTCTATGATTCTATTAGTCACAGCACAGACCCTTGAGGGACACCACTCGTTACTGCTTTCCACTTGGACACTGAGCCATTGACTGTAACTCTTTGGACATGGCCATCCAGTCAATTCCTTCTCCATTAAACAGTCTATCCGCCAAAATCAAATCTCTCCAATTTAGAGCTGAGAATGTTGTGGGGGACCGTATCAAAGGTGTCATGGTTTTGCCCTAGTTGGCAGCTAAGCACCACACAGCCACTCACTCACTCACTCACTCACTCCCCCAACAGTGGGACAGGGGAGAGAATCAGAAGAGTAAAAGTGAGAAAACTCCTGGGTTGAGATAAAGACAGTTTAATGGGTAAAGGAAAAGCCATGCGCACAAGTGAAGCAAGACAAGGAATTCATTCCACACTTCCCATGGGCAGGCAGGTGTTCAGCCATCTCCAGGAAAGCAGGGCTCCAGCATGTGTAACAGTTACTTGGGAAGACAAACACCAACGCTCCGAATGTACCCCACTTCCTTCTTCTTCCCCCAGCTTTATACGCTGAGCATGACATCACATGGTATGGAATATCCCTTTGGTCCGTTGGGGTCAGCTGTCCCGGCTGTGTCCCCTCCCAACTCCTTGTGTACGCCCAGCCTCCTCGCTGGTGGGGTGGTGTGAGGAGCAGAAAAGGCCTTGGCTCTGTGTAAGCACTGGTCAGCAGCAACAAAACCATTTCTGTTATCAATGGTTTTCAGCACAAATCAAAAACACAGCTCCATACCAGCTGCTATAAAGAAATGTAACTCTATCCCAGTCAAAACCAGCACAAAAGGCCTTACAGAAATGCAGGTAGATGACATCCATAGCTCTTCCCTTGTCCACTGATGCAGTCACTTCACTGTAGAAGGCCACTAGGTTAGTCAGGCAGAAATTTATTTGAAGACACTCTCATAAATTGGTTTCAAGAAATTGTGAAGGTTTCTCTCTTTTTATGAAGAGGAAGGTTACTGCATGTACCACAGAGACATTTAAAATTGTTTTTATTTAGACTGTCACACAGCTGGACATTGTTTGATCTAATCCAAACAAATTATTATGATTCTCATCCTTTAGCTTTTAGGCAATATGCCAGGGAAAATAAAGGTGACTGAATTTACAAAAATATTACTAAAAACTATTGTCTTTCAAAAAGCCACAATCAGTGCGATTCGTCATATGATTATGTAAAAATATACCATTTGTAACAGTTAATATTAGTTCACCATGCCCATTTTCATTATATTGGTCAAACTTGTAACAGCTTGTATTTAGCTATTCATGATCATGGTTTGTAGGATACAATTTTATGGCCCTTGAAATGGAAAAGGGGATAATCAGGACACAGCAATGACAGAAAATGCAACTAAAAATTATATTCACATTTCAGGAAAATTTCGTTCCTAAAATAAGCAGTACAAACAATATCAAAACATAAAATGCACAGACTCAGCTATTTATCAGTATGTATTGCCTTTCCTAAGTATCTGTTTAACACTCACAAACACTTGCAGTTTGACAGCAGCTTGTGACAGATTCCAGTATGATGTCTGTCCAAGAGGAGTGAGAGAGAGGGCTTGGCAAGGCAATTCCTTTGATACTAATGATGGGGAGTAGAACTTGTCTAGGCCCAAATGAGGAGAACAGAAAGTTGTAAAACACTGCATGTCAGGTCTAAGCAGGAAATGAAGAGGACAAAAAGAATTTGAAGAGCACCTTGCAAAGGATGCTCAAACTGGTAGTAAAAAGGTCTTTATATACATCAAAAGAAAGTAAGTGGTTACAAAACTGGTGAGACTGCTTAATCATAAAAGTCTAAAAAGCTCGGGGGAGGGGGGGAACGTCAAGGATGGCAAAGGTGGCACAGAGAAGCTCACAGAGTGGTCTGCCCTAGATTGCAGTTGGGGATGCTGGAGATTTGTAACTCCACACCTTTTTCACAATGGGGACACCAGAGGAACTATCAACTTGAAGTAACTTTATAGGAAATATGAGCCCAAAGAGGAAAATGAAATACAGGGTGCATAAGCTTGTCACCTGGAAGTGGAGAAAGTCACCTGAACCACGTGACATTCAGCCAAAAGTGACGAAGGACCTTGGCTATCAAACAGCAGAACTGGTCACGTACAACCCATTCTTAAGGCTGGGAGCTGGCTACCAAAGCATCTTCACCAACTCCAGGCATGCTGGAGCCTACCTTGAGGACACACCAGAGAGACTGGAGTGTCTTGCTGCAAAGGTGAAGCATTTATGGTAAAGCTCACTGAGCATGTGGACGAACACAGGCTGACAAGGAAGAATGTATCTTCTGGGAAGGGAAACTGGTGGGTGACGGTCCCAATAAACATGTAGGGAAAGGGGATAGGTCCCACATTGTCCTTCAGCCTCCATACTTGGCTGCACATGGACACACAGGCCTTTCTGCCAGGGTGAGAGGCATTTCTAGCCTGTCTCTCCTACACCTGACAGTAAATTATGCTCCACAGTCGGGCCAGGACACCCCTCAGGAAAGACCTCAGTTTTGCTGCAACCACTCGAGTGCTACTTCAGGCTCTCACCACCGAGCGACTTTGCTCGATCAGCGCAGCGCAACGCAACACAGCCCCATCCCATGCCATCGACCTCCAGGCCTCCATGCGGGGAAAGGACCCCAGCAAGGCAGCCGAGGCTTCGGAAATAGCAGGTGGCCCCGGAAGCGGCGGGCAACCGGTAACGGTTGGCCCCAGTGAAACCGCCCGTCGCGGCAGGTGTGCTCCACAGGGAGGGGAACGCGCATGCGTGCCGCCGCCGCTGCGACCGGGATTTCCTCGACTGCGCCTGCGTGCTCTTCTCTCCCCTTGGGCAAGATGGCGGCGGGGAGATCAGTCCTGAGGAGCAAGTGAGGGAGGCGGCTGAGGAGCCGGGCTGGTGGGGAGAGGGCCCTGGCGCCTCAGCTGAGGTGCGCCTGAGGGTGGCAGCTGCCGGGCGGGGGCTGAGCCCGCGCAGAATCTGGGGAGGAGGCCAGGGCTGCCCTGGAGCCCGCCGCGGGGATGAGGAGCTGGGGAGACGGGGCAGGGACCGGCCCTCGCCGGTGAGGAGGGGCCCCCATATGCGCGCCCGCCCGCCGGCTGCCCCTGCACGCCGCTCCGCGGGACCGCGGCGGGAGGCGTCGGAGGAGTCGCGGTGGCGCTGCCGGGCGGGGAGAGCAAGGCAGACAGGTGAGTGCCCGTCGGCCGGAGCGCTGGCCCCAGTGGACCCTGCTCGCTTCGCCCCCACCTTCTCGGGCAGCACTCGCTAACGGCAGCCCCGGGGGGCGGGGGTTGAACCAGGTATCCGTCTGGTTAAGGCTTGTGTGCGCTTCTTCCTGAAAGCGCCCGCCCCTGCCCCTCGTCTTCGCGGCCCTGCCGCGGGGGTCGCTGTGCCGGGATAGGGCTGAGCCCCGTAGGTGCTGTATCCCCCGCGGAAGGAGCCTGGTCTTGTAGGTGTTACTCGAAGCCAGTAGTGGCTGCTTTTTTTTTTTTTTTTTGTGGTAGTATAATGTGATTTTACTTCATTTAGTCGTTTTGTTCTTCAAAATCTGCATTCAGATATTCGGTAGCTACCACTGGAATATGAAGGCAATAGATCAAGGCCCAGTGACTAGGTCTTAGGAAGATTTCAGCTACTGTCTTCTATGAAAAGGAGATATTTAAAGTCCTTGACATGTAAAAACCTTCCTCTAACTGTTAGATGAGTCTTCAAATACTTTAATACTTAAAAACTCAGTAGGGCTTATTTTTTCTGTTATGTGTCCTCTGACGTCTTGTAATGTGGGGTGGATCTGTACAGGTGTGTGTGACTACAGCCTCAGTTTCTGAAGCAATTCTAGCCTCAGTTGCCACTGGTAGCAGCAGAAGTGATTGAATGTAAAGTAAAAGAGTTCACGTTTCTGTAAACGTCAGCTTCATTGTGTAATTGCAGAGTAGTGGAGAAGTGAAGATGTGAGTGTACTAAACAATATAACTGACGTGTTGCCCCCCTCTCTTCCCCCGACTATAAATAATATGACGGTAGTGGCCACTAAAACTGGGAGGACAAGCCTTTTGGTAAAGCTGTCACAGAATTCTTTAACTGTCTGAAAAATAAAATAAGGTTCTGCAGAAACTGTTTTCATGTACTTGCTTCTGTCAGCTACTGATTGACAAGAGATGATTTTTGTATGTACTGGGGGAGAAGCACAGATTTGAAAGCTTTGCTTCAGGAGTACTGCTAACATTTTGGTAAGTTAAGGTTATGGCACTAGTGAAGTAAGCTTAGGTAATTGAAATGCAGAGAAACTGAACCTTTTTCCTATTCAGGTGCTGTAATCTTATAAACTGGATTTGAAAAAAAAAAATGTATGCCAGATGGGTTCATCCAATTCTAAACATTCAAGAAATATTAAAGTGAATGTCATGAGATCATTGTTATGCTTCAGCTTCAACTTCCTTGGTATGTTTTTTTTTCCTTTAGTTATGGTGAAGACTATTTATAGAATAGTTCTGCCCAGTGAGGAAGACCTTGCAAGTACTTGCTCTCCTTGGATGTTTTAGGTTTCAAAAACCAACCAACCAACCAAACAAAAACCTGGTAAAAGATATTTATACTGAGTGGTATAAAGGAATAAAAAACAAAACTGTGGAAATACAAATGGGGGTATAGTTGATAAAATAATTTTTATTTCTAAATAATGCATTGGGAAATGGTATTGAGTATAAGAACATGTCCTACTATGTGTTTTATTTCCATGCAATGAAATACATGCTCAAGTGTGTCAACTTTTGATACCTATCTGTTGCACAGAATGTTTCTACAGTTTCTTTAGAATGTCCAACGAATACCATCAACAATGTGCTGTGATGCTATATGTAGAAAGTTTCTGATAATCTGTTTAGGTCTATGCTAGTGCTAAAGTAATAGCTGTTGACCCCAATGAACACCTGCATTTTGTATTTACAGTACCGTGTTTATGCTTTCAAAAATATGTATGTATTTGTGTGTAAACATATAATTTACTTTCAATAATGTCTTCTAGATTATTTTTAGAATGTTCTTATACCTAGATAATTTCTAGAGTAAGGGAGTTATATCCCTTTATGATAGTATTACCAGATTCACAGATTGGTAGGGGTTGGAAAGGACCTCTAGAAATCATCTAGTCCAACCCCCCTGCTAGAGTAGGATCACCTAGAACATGTTGCCCAGGGTTGCGTCCAGGTGGGTTTTGAATATCTCCAGAGAAGGAGACTCCACAGCATCTCTGAGCAGCCTGTTCCAGTGCTCTGGCACACTCACAGTAAAGAAATTTTTCCTCATGTTCAGATGGAACTTCCTGTGTTCCAGTTTGTGCCCATTAACCCTTGTCCTGTCTCTGGGCACCATTGAGAAGAGTCTGGCCCCATCCTCTTGACACCCTCCTTTTAGATATTTATAAACATTGCTAAGACCCCCTCTCAGTCTTCTCTTCTCCAGGCTAAACAGACCCAGCTCTCTCAGCCTTTCCTCATACGAGAGATGCTCCAGTCCTTTAATCATCTTTGTAGCCCTCCACTGGACTCTCTCCAGTAGTTTCCTGTCTTTCTTGAACTGGGGAGCCCAGAACTGGACACAGTACTCCAGATGTGGCCTCACCAGGGCAGAGTAGAGGGGGAGGATAACCTCCCTCGACCTGCTGACCATGCTTTTCTTAATGCACCCCAAGATACCATTGGCCATTTAAAACTAAATAGCACAGTTAACAATAAAACTTCATTAATCATGTAAAGATCAAGAAAGCAAATTTTAATTTGGCTAACTTCTTGGCTAGACTCAAAATTCTTTGAGTGAAAGCAAAATAGTTTGGATTGTTTTATAGTAAACTTCTCTTGTTTGTTTCAAGCAGCTCAGTAACAATAAACAGAAATATTCACACTGGTATTTTTATATATATGCGCTATGGAAATATTTTATGGTAGCAAGTTGTTCTAAAGTATCATGAGTGGCAAGTGAAAGCATAGCACTGATTTAGGATAGTGCGCATCTTGTTTCTATCTTCAAACTACGCTGCAGAAGTTGTTTCATAGCATTATACAGTAGAAATCCATTAATTCTTTGATCTTCTCTCACCCTATATGAAACTCAGTGTAAGAATCCTTTTTTTGTTGTTGTTGTGGATGTATGTTCTCCTTTGAGTGGTCTTGATTTTATTTGGACAGTAGAAAGCAATGTGTCTTTGTCTTTTCTTTGTATCAAGTTACCATGGTTTCACAGTGTGATTTTTAGTAACTTGTAGGATAGTGATGGAATACAATGGTTTAATGGACTAAAATTATGTGGGTAACCATCTTGGTGAATAAAACATACACTGCTAACTTCTCATGTTTTAATGAGATTATCAATATTTTCAGTGTTAAAAGGAAAAAAGGTGTATCGAGATTATTTTATGAGCTTAGCTTTCAATGAAGTCTCCATTGCAAGTTTAAAAATGCAATATGGCTGTGCTAAATGAATGTATATGGACTCAGCTGGGAAGTGGAATACAGTAGTTGTAACTGATCTTTAAATAGACCGTCTAGTTGTTTCCTGTTCAAGTTCATATTATTTTCTTCATCCATTTATTACCAGTATTAGCAAAGCAAAACCAGTTTTACTGTGTAGTCTTAGCTTTGACTCCTCCAGATTTACATACCCAACTTCTAATGTTTTGATATTTAATACCTCACTCTGTTGGGATTTTGACCCTAATTGACTTGAATTATGACTACAAATAGGACTTTGTTAAAATAACCTGTGATAGTGATTTCAATGGCAAGTCATGCTCTGCTATTGTAGAACTTGGTTTGTTGGGTTATTGCCGTTCAGTTTTAGTTGAAAGTTTGCATCTTGTTGTATCAGGTGTAGCAGGACAATAAAGGTGCTAGGCAGTAAGGATTTGCTCAAAATATTGGAGATCTAAATTCAGGAATGGTATGTTTCAGTGAAGGTTGTAGGAGAGGTAAGTAGTTGGCAAAAAGGTTAAAAAGATTAATACTTGTTTAGTTTTGTTATCTCCACATGCTACTATAACAGTACCTCTGATACTGCTGGTCATGGTCACAAGGCTAGTATATGCTAATCTGAATGGAATGCCAAAGATTAATTGGGTTCCATGAATATGTTAATTTGTGTCTTTATTAGACAATGATTGCTTTAATGTTAGTCATCACTAGTGGAAATGAGACATTTTAAAAACGTAAATGCCTTTTGAGATCAGAGAGAATTCATTTTACCATTACTTCCATGTGGATTTTCAGAAGGTGAGAAATAAAATTCAGTAGACAAGAATATCTTTTGAAATAGTCAATACAGTTGTATTAGATTACAAGTAGTTTGATTTCTCTATGGCAATGGTATACTAAAACATTGAAGTTTGAGGATCAATAACATTTTGAGATGTCTTTCATAAATGTAGTTTTATTCTTTGGGGGTGCGTTTTAACCACAAATTGATAGAATATTAATCTCTAATGAAAGAAGAGACCTTACTCATGTAGACATTATAGTTCAAAATAAAAATAATTTAGGCTTGTGTGAAATGGTATAATGATGCCTTTCTTAATGCTGTGGTTTTTTGAAGATATGAACTTTTTATTCTTATCCTGTAATACAACTTTGGTGACACAGTAAGGCTTAGCTTTTCACACATAGATTAAATTCTTTGAGTGAAAAATGTGTATTTTCTCTGGAAATCGGATATCAATAAAAAGCTTTCTTATTTGTGCAGTTAATGGTATGAGTGTTGGCTGTTTTAAATGGAGTCTGAAAGGTGCTGAGTTTCACAAAACTGAATTTGGCTGTTAGTAGATTGGCCTTTTTGTAGAAACTGGCATGTGGAGGGAACTGGAAAGAAACTAGGACTTCTCATTGTTGTGTGACAAGGGTGCAAAGAAATCATGAAAGCATAAATTGTGTGAGTTGGCTCTCCCTTTATTAAAGGAAAAAGGTTCTCAGGATCACATGAGCTTTTTCCACTCTCTGAAACCCCTGCTATGGAGATCCCACATTACTGCTGCTCTTCCATTTAAAGGGGTTCAGCTAAGAATCTCTTTAGTACTAAGGAATAATTTTTCTTCTATAATAGTGTTAAAAATTCCAATTTAACACATTTTATACAGAAATTTACTTATTTTACTCAAACATGCCTACTTTGTCTCATTGTTCTTTTACTTTAATTTCATTGAGTATATTGAATTTTATGACTTGGTTGTGCTTTGCTGCTATTTCTTGGTTAAGATTTCCACTTTTTTTTTAACATACTATGAATTGAAATTCAGTTGATCGATAAGAAGCATTTCCTTCAAGCACCCTCTGGCTTGTTTTGGTACAGGCTCTACTGGAGTTTGCATTTGGATCGCAAACTCCCTGTTTAGGTAGTGGGGTGACTTCTGTCTATTATTTGAATGCCTGAGGAAGCATGTCAGGATAGAACTTACGGGGATCACTGTATATGCTGAAGTGAAGTGCTCCTTATTTTGGTTTATCTCCTGATGTGTGATTTGTTTGGTTATTGGGTGGTTTTGTTGGGGTTTTTTTTGTTATACAGGAGTATTTTTCTTAACTGATTTTTGGGAATATGGAAAGTTAGGTATTAGTATGAATAAAAATATGATGTGGGTGGAGGCTCTGGTTATATAAACAAGAAATGAGGTTCAAACATGGTGGCGAAAATCAAAAGTACTGTAATATTAAATGTATCCCTATAGCTTTAGAGGAAATACCCATCAGATTGTCTTTGCAAGGGTTTTTTTTTTTTTTTTGGACAAAAGTCCTGCGAACATCTTTGGTCACAGACTTTATATTCAAGTATATACAGCAGAACATATCTGAATCCATGTTGCTACTTAAGTTGGAGAAATAATCTTTAGAGTGATAGGAGCAAAATGTTACTACATCAGAAGTATTACAAGGAGTCTGTCCAACTTAGTAGTTTTATGTAATGTGGCTTTGTGTTGTAATTATTTCCTAGAAATTGATGGGTGTTACTAAAAACAAAGAAATACGTATGTAGTGTGCAGAGATTTTTGTTGTCACAAGGAGTGTTTCTTGTTTGGGGTTTTTATAATTAATAGTTTTTCATAAATAATTGTAATAAATTTGTGGCCTTCTCAGGATAAAGTTGGTAGAGTTCATGCTTCTCTACAATTTAGTAATTATAATGATGGCTCTCCTGTTTGTTATAGGTAGCTGTTCATGCACTGTGGGTGTAAAATTCTTGCTTACAATATCTTATCTTGCAGTGGATCTCTGTTCTCAGAAATGATTGATTTGCCAAGCTTGTGGAGTTCGATGTGAGTAATGTTGCTTTTCATGCCAGTTGTGCTTGGATTTGGAAGAGAATATAAGAAAAGGTGTTGATGGCAGGTAGTTATAAGTTGTAATGAAGAGAAACAAAGCGGTGTGCTGCAGAGCAAGTTAAAATTGAGATGAGTATATAGCTGTACCTACATTTCAGTGCTTTTGTTTGGGGGGGGAGGAGCAGGGGAAGGTTTAGTTATTCCTTGCAGCATAGACCTGAAGATCAAACTTACACACTCCATTAAGAAGCAGTAGACTGTGCTATTATAAGAGGACTACATACTGAAACGACTCTTTTCACATGTATGTGGGTTCTTTGTTAAGGAATAGGATAATCTTTTTCTATATAGATTGTATGTACTGATTTTTATGTACAAACTGCTTATATGCTAAACATACATTCTAGCAAGTCCTACTGTGTAGTTAACATTAATGTACCTTTCTTTGGGTACGTCTGAGAGTATATGAAGGATGTTTTAGGAAATACAGGTACCATGTTGTTACCTACTTACTGGCATTGGAATTTACTGGTTTGGAGATTAGATTCTTTCAGTTCCTAATTTTTTAGAAGTGTTACTTCAGACACAGTAACAGTGCTGTCCTAGAATGTAGTAACACTAGGAGTTAAGCTTTTCGTGCGGCTGTGGTATAAGAATTTGAGCAGATAAGCTCATGACAAGAAGCAGTCATGCTACTTGTTATCCTAATAGATGCTTTAATCATAGAATGGTTTGGGTTGAAAGGGACCTCAAAGATCATCTAGTTCCAACCCCACCACTAGACACCCTCCACTAGACCACGTTGCCCAAAGCCTCATCCAACCTGGCCTTAAACAATTCCAGGGATGGGGCCTCCACAACGTCTCTGGGCAACCTGTTCCAGTGCCTCAGCACCCTCACAGTAAAGAATTTCTAACACCTAATCTAAATCGACCTTCCTTTAGCTTAAATCCATTACCCCTTGTCCTGTCACTACACTCCCTGATAAACAGTCCCTCACCAGCTTTCCTGTAGACCCATTTAGGTACTGGAGGGCTGAAATTAGGCCTCCCCGGAGTCTTCTCTTCTCCAGGCTGAACAGCCCAACTCTCTCAGCCTGGTTTCACAGGAGAGGTGCTCCAGCCCTCTGATCAGCTTTGTGGCCCTCCTCTGGACTCGCTCCAACAGCTCCATGTCTCTCCTGTACTGGGGCCCCCAGAGCTGGACGCAGTACTCCAGGTGGGGTCTCACAAGAGCGGAGTAGAGGGGCAGAATCACCTCCCTCAACCTGCTGGTCACGCTTTTTTTAATGCAGCCCAGGACATGGTTGGCTTTCTGGGCTGCAGGCGCACACTGCTGGCTCATGTTGAGCTTCTCATCAATCAACACCCCCAAGTCCTTCTCCTTGGGGCTGCTTTCAATCCATTCCTCGCCCAGCCTATAGTCGTGCTTGGGATTGCACCAACCCACGTGCAGGACCTCGCACTTGGCCTTGTTGAACTTCATGTGGTTCGCACAGGCCCACCTCTCCAGCCTGTCAAGGTCCCTCTGGATGGCATCCCTTCCCTCCAGCATGTTGACCCCACCACACAGCTTGGTGTTGTCGGCAGCCTTGCTGAGGGTGCACTCGATCCCACTGTCCATGGCGCTGACAAAGATGTTAAACAGTGCCAGTCCCAGTACCGACCCCTGAGGAACACTGCTCATCACTGTTCTCCACTTGGACATTGAGCCGTTGACCACAACTCTTTGATTGCGACGGTCCAGTCAATTCCTTATCCACCGAGTGTTCCATCCATCAAATCCATGTCTCTCCAATTTAGACACAAGGATATCATGCAGGACAGTGTCAAATGCCTTGCACAAGTCCAGGCAGATGATGTCAGTTGCTCTTCCCTTGTCCATCAATGCTGTAACCCCATCACAGAAGGCCACCAAATTTGTCAGGCACAATTTGCCGTTAGTGAAGCCACGTTGGCTGTCACCAGTTACCTCCTTATTTTCCATGTGCCTGAGCATAGTCTCCAGGAGAGTCTGCTCCATAATCTTGCCAGGCCTGGAGGTGAGACTGACCGGCCTGTGGTTCCCTGGGTCTTCCTTTTTTCCCTTCTTAAAAATGGGGGTTATGTTTCCCCTTTTCCAATCAGTGGGAACTTCGCCAGACTGCCAGGACTTCTCAAATATGATGGCAAGTGGCCTGGCCACTTCATCTGCCGGTTCCCTCAAGACCCGTGGATACAACTCATCAGGTCCCATGGACTTGCGCACCTTCAGGTTCCTTAGATATTCTAAAATCTGATCTTCTCCTATGGTGGGCATTCTGCCAGTCCCTGCCTTTGCCTTCTGTGACCTGGGCAGTGTGGCTTGAGCACTTGCCAGTGAAGACTGAGGCAAAACAGTTGTTGAGTAACTCAGCCTTCTCCATATCCTGGGTAACCAGGTCACCTGTTTCCTTACAGAGAGGGCCAACATTTTCCCTCGTCTTCCTTTTATCACTGACATACCTATAGAAGCTTTTCTTGTTGTCCTTAACATCCCTGGCCAGATTTAATTCTATCAGGGATTTAGCTTTCCTAACCTGATCCGTGGCTGCTTGGACAATTTCTCTGTATTCCTCCCAGGCTACCTGCCCTTGCTTCCACCCTCTGTAGGCTTCCTTTTTTTGTTTGACTTTGCCCAGGAGCTCCTTGTTCATCCACGCAGGCCTCCTGGCATTTTTGCCTGACTTCCTCTTTGTTGGGATGCGTCACTCCCAACCTTGGAGGAGGTGACCCTTGCATATTAGCCACCTGTCTTGGGCCCCTCTTCCTTCCAGGGCTTTGTCCCATGGTATTCTACCAAGCAGATCCCTGAAGAGGCCAAAGTCTGCTCTGCTGAAGTCCAGGGTAGTGAGCTTGCTGTGTGGCCTCCTCGCTGGCCTGAGGATCTTGAACTCCACCATGTTGTGGTCACTGCAGCCAAGGCTGCCCTTGAGCTTCACATCCCCTACCAGCCCCTCCTTGTTGGTGAGAAGAAGGTCCAGCATGGCACCTCTCCTTGTTGGCTCCTGTATCACTTGGAGAAGGAATTTATCATCAACGCATTCCAGGAACCTCCTGGATTGCTTATGCCCTTCTGTGTTGCCCCTCCAACAGATGTCAGGGTGATTGAAGTCCCCCATATGGACCAGGGCTTGTGAACGTGAGGCTGCTCCTATCTGCCTATAGAGAGCCTCATCTGCTTAGTCTCCCTGGTCAGGTGGCCTGTAGCAGACCCCCGCTGTGGTGTCCCCTGCCCCTGTGCTGGCCATAGAGAGGGACACCCCCTCCTTGTCTGCCCTCCCTGTCCTTCCTAAGAGCCTGTATCCTTCCATCCCAACACTCCAGTCATAGGAGCCATCCCACCATGTCTCTGTGATGCCAGTAAGGTCATAGTCCTGCAGGTGTGTGCATGTGTCCAACTCCTCTTGTTTGTTCCCCGTGCTACGTGTGTTAGCATAGAGGCATTTCAGTTGGGCCCCCAGTGAGGCTGGCTTACTGGCTGGAGTGGCTGGAATTCCTTTGATGTATTTTCCCGTTGTTTCCCAGTTGGTTCCTGTTGCCCCAGGAGCCCCTGGCTCATCTCCTCTAGACTTCAAGCATGCTGCAGTGTGTCCAGCATGTCTCTGAGCAACAGGCTGAGGGCCATCGCCAGCACCCTGTCCCTCCAACCTTGGCATGTCATCCACAACTTGTCACAGGCAAGCCTGATATCCCCGTCCCCCTTTGAGCCTAGTTTAAAGCTGTGTCAGTGAGCCCTGCTAGTTCCTGGGCAAAGACCCTTTTTCCCCTTTGAGAGAGGTGAATCCCATCAGAGTTCATCAGGCCTGGTGCCTTGTAGGCCGTCCCATTGTCAAAAAACCCAAAGCTGTGGTGGTGACCCCAGCCATGGACCCATGCATTTATGGTAATGGTGAAGGCTTCTTCTAATAGTGTGATATAACAATAGCTTTTATTTTTATTTGAATGATAATTAAAACATTGAAACATGCCATTATCAATGATAATTTAAACATTTAAATATTTTCTATATTTTTTAAAAAATCTAGAGTAAAAAATTTCTGATTGATCTTCATTTTAATAATGCAGTCCATTCCTTTCTGGCTTGAACCATCTGAAAATAGGATCTTAGAAAGTACAAGAGGTTTTTTACTGTTACCTCCCTTGCTTTGTGTATGTATAACATAATTTGGAATAGGCAACGATTCATTAAACTGTGAAACAAGATACTGCTTTTGAAAATGGAGCAAAATAGTTCAATCAAACAAGTTCATGATTGTACTAAGTTGTATTTTGCTTGTACTGTATCTGAATAAAAATACTGAGTTCCTCAGTTGTTCCTCTTGGAGGCCGGTCATAGTAGTGCAGTCTTTTATAAATTTAAATTCAGATGTCAGTCTTGCAAAGAGCTTCCACTTTGCCTCAAGTTGCTGACATCTTAGTGTAATACTGCTATTGTCTATTGGTCTTGGTTTGTTCTACTCAGATTAAATATCTGTTTTCAAAACACCATCCTAATATGTATTTTGAAAATATAATTGAAAATATTTTTCTTGTTATAGAGTGTTTCGATAATCACATTGGTCTTGATGGTTGGTCTTTACTATTCAGTGAAAATTAAATTCAGTTTAGTTAAACTGTGGATTTCTAGAAGCTTGTTCTTAAAACTAGCAGTTTAGTGTGCCTTCATTTGTGAACCTTTTTTGTCAGTTAAATGCTGACTTATAGTTTCCAAAGCTTTGAAGCATTGTCAGAATGCTTATAAGGCTTAATGCCTTGTAAGGGCCTAAGGAAGTGGGTGATACTCACACCACTCTTGCATACTTAGATCAGCTACAGGAAAGGTATTTTTCACTAGTGCCTGGTTTGAAATTTTAGTATCGTGTTGCAACCTGCTTATTTCAGTGAACATGCTGGCCATCCTATCATTTTGGTATTCAGTAAAAGCTTCAAATAGGTAGGAAGGCACTACATTTTCATGAGAAAGAGAAGTCAGCTTCCATTCTGAAAGAGAAGTTTGTATTTTGTCAGTCCTGCTCTAGTGTCCTTCCAGCGCCCATAATGGTTACCTCAAGGAAGGATTGTCTCTTTTCCTCATGTTTAGGAGTTTTTCAAGTAGAAAATACCCATTTGTGATGTGTGGAGCATATAGGTCATAAAAGGGCTAAGTAGCAGTGCTTCTTTTACTATAGTGGAAGGGCTACAAGACCAAAGTTAATTTGAACCCAGAACTTTTTTTGTTAGGCTTTGGGTTTTTTTGGTGGGTTTCATTTTGTTGTGGGGTTTTTGTGTGTTTGGGTTTTTTTATTTCAGCTTTGTTTTTTAATGTGTGTGTGTGAAATCAGGTATTTGAATTATACCTTGAATAATGGGATTTCTGGAGTTAAATGTCTGCCTTGTGTCTCTGACATTGTTTGCAACTTCTATATTTTCTGTTCAGACAGATGAACATTCAAGGTTTCTACTCTTTCTAAGCTCTTTCCCACAGAACTTGCAATCCAAGGGCTCATGTAAAGTCTCCTCAATTACTCTGTATTAGTCATTAAAGGCTTGAATGTGAAATGAAGTTTGGGTAAAATTGTTGGCTGTCAGCAGGTGCTATACACCAGGATCTAGACCAACCAAAAAAAAATGCTGATTATGTTATAATTAACTTTTGGCATCAAAAGCCCCCTTGTCAGCAGTTTTGGAGTAAAAGCTTTGGTGCAGGTAACCTTGACGCTATAATTGGCACCTATTGCTGCCGAGAAGACAGCGTCAGCAGGTAATGCTGAGATACATTACGTGAGTGTCATGGTTCAGCCCCAGATGGCAGTTGAGCACCAGGCGGCTGCTCGCTCACCCCTCCCCGTGGCAGGATGGGGAGGAGAATGGGAAGACAAAGGCAAAACCTCCTTGGTTGGTATAAGGATAGTTTACTGGGACAGCAAAGGGAGAGGGAAATAACAACAGTGCTAGTAAAAGAATATATAAAGTGGGTGATAACAGAAAGCAATTTACCAGTCTGACAACTGACTGGACACTCAGCCCACACTCAGACCTTCCCAGAGCTGTGACAACCCACCCCTCCCCAACTAGCTCCCTTTTATGGTGAGCATGATGTCACGTGGTATGGAATAGCCTCCTGAGCTTGGCTTACCTGTCCTGGCTCCTTGTGAAACTTAACTCTATCCTAGCCAAAACCAGGACAATGAGATTCTGAGGTTAGCAGAATCTAGTGTATGACCATATTCCTTCCACATTGTTGCTTTTTAACACACAGCTAAATTGATTTTTTTTATAATACAACGTAACAAAAATTTTCTTTACAGACTGTTGACACTAAGATTAAGCACAACTCTGAATACTTCCCAATTCCCTTATATATCTGTTTTTTTAATCTTTCTTGGTACTAGTATTCCTCCTCCCCTCTATTTCAGCAGAATGACTCTATTGGGATTTTGTTCCCTGGTATTCCAGTTGTTCAACTACAAGCATTTCATTGTATAGGTCTCTAATTTTAGCCCAGTCTAGTGGAGTGGTGACTCAAACTTATGTAAAATTCCTCTTTCCACAAGAGCAGGCAAAATACAGAGTTCCTACCATTTGCTCCAGCATTTTTCTACATTTTGGATGTTGGGAAACCACAGATCTAAATTACAAAGACAAGCTGAATAAAGGCATTAGCTAATGTGATTTTTCTTCTTTGGTTCCAAATATAGCTTATTTGTTTATATGTATTGTTATATATGTTCATGACTTTTTAAAAATTCTGTATGGACTCAGGGTAGAAATGTCAACATAGAATAATGGTACTTAATTCACATGTATTAGTCTCTACATGTGGTGCAGAATGAGCTCCAGAAAGGTTTAAGATCAGGACTCAGCTTGGAATCAATGAGAGAATTTTATTTCATCAGATCTTTTTTCCTCTTCTTTTTTTTTTTTACTTGCATTTCATTATAATTGCATCCAGGCTACCAGGAAGCACAGAATATGCCTGAGTACCAGTTCATCCACAAATGTAGTTGTTATATTTTTGTCTTAAAATATCCTTGCTAATTTAACGTGTGCACACTGTAAATCTGTGTCCTTGCATTCAGTTAGTCTCACTCCACTGTTGTGTTAATGTGTGCCAGTGCAATCAAGTAGCCAGAATATTATGAGGCTTCTTGTTAGTTAATATAAGAGGAATGGGATGTTTGAATTGGCATTGAATTAGGTCTCTGACAAAAGCTTTAGATGCCAGTCCAAGTGATGGCTTGCTAATTAAATGTCTAAATGTCATTGTTAAGACCTTGAGAACTAGACTTGATTCATAAAGCTTTTTCCAAAAACTGTTTCAAGTGCTGGAAGCTGAAAAGAATGAATTGAATGGAGAAAGAGAGCTTGTCTTCCTCTAAAACCAGTGGATTTGTGTATTGCTTTATTTTCATGAAAAAGTAGTTGTCTGTACATGACTGTCTTTATACTGTTCCAAATCTCTCTCTGTTTTACTTGTGAGCAAGGTATCAAGCTTTTTTGTGTTTTGTGGTTTGTTTTTTTTTTTTAACAAGTGAAATAATGCCTTGAATGATGTAAAGGTACTGAAGAGTTCATGTGGTAGTCTAGTATGCACGCAGCAAGGAAGACTTGAAACTAGTTGTAATGACAAAGCCTCGTTGTAGTTCGCTGTTTTATATTTTAGAAGTCTCGGGTGGTTTAGAATGTTTTAATTTATTCAGAGAATAATGGGAAGACATCTACCTTCAACATACTGGGGTTACCATGGCAAAGTTTTACATTTGCTCCCTGCCAATGTATTAATTCTTGCTTTTGAAGTCAACTCCGATTATAGGTAGTGTAGGAATGTACAAATTTGTTACTTGCTCAATCAGTGTTTATTGCTTGAAAATTTTCTGACTTGTGACTTATAAGTGATGGAGTTCTTTACAAAGCCAAGTAATTGTTCCTGTGGGCAGTTTGCCACCTAGTTTGCCGTTTGAAGGAGAACTGTCTATTTTATTCAATTCATGTTCTTTTAAGTATATTGCACCATTTGTAAACGTGGATGGACAGTGCTTTTCATCATTCTTGTCTCTGTTCTGCATTTCCTGAGTTGTTATGTAATTATATTGCAGGAGTCTCTAGAAGCCCCATAAGCATCAGAATTGCTTTGTGTTGGGCAAACCTCAAATCCATAAAGTGACATGATTCCTGTACAGAAGCAATTACACTGCTCATAGCCTGCGGTGTAGAACATTACCAGACATTTGAACTGGGGAGTAGAGTTTTCACAAGGCTCACTACTAGTACTTGGCAGCATTTACTCTTTGGGAAGAGAAAGTTAATAAACAGTAAATAAAAGAACATCGGAAAAATATCAGCCATGTGTAGATGAAAAGCTCCTGCTCTTGTGACACACTTGTCTTTCAGTGAAGTCATGCTATACAGACTTTCATGGAAGTGCTTGGACTTGATGGAGTGGCCATGTGGGTGCACATCTGGACAAACAAGAACTGTTCCAGTCAACTCATCCGGATGACTTTAGCCACATACATGTTTGATCACATGATGAACAAGTGCTGTGATGTGATTGTCACACTAAACTTCCAAGTGGTAAGACATGTCTGGTCACAAGATAGGGCAAAAAATTCAGGGAAAGTGCAAAAGAAAGAAGCGAGACTGGGGAACAATTAATCCATAATCTTAAATAAGAAAATTTCAATTACTGCCAATTGTGTTTCTGTAGGACTGTGGTTTTCTGTTCATGTGACGGAATTTTGCCAATGACATGGGATCTCTTCTATTGTTTTTTCCTTGTCAGAACAAGTAATATCTACTGTGAAGATTTCTGTCTTTCTCTTGCCACCTGGGGTAATTACCTTGCAAAATTAACCCCTTAAATGTTGGGGGAAATGCTTAAAACTCTTGAGATCTCAGCCTGTCTTGATTTGCAGGTGTGGTGGGGTAGCTCCGTCTGGAGGCCAGGTGCCCCCCAAAGCTGCTCTATCACTGCCCTCCTCAGCTGGATGGGGAGAGAAAATACAATGAAAGGCTTCTGGGTCAAGATGAGGACAGGGAGAGATCACTCACCAGTTACTGTCATGGGCAAAACAGACTCAACTTAGAAAAAAATTCATCTAATTTATTACCAAGCAAAACAGAGTAATGAGAAATAAACCCAAACCTTAACACCCCTTCCCCCCACCCCTCCCTTCTTCTTGGGCTCAACTTCACTCCCCATTTCTCTCCCTCCTCCCCCGCAGCAGCACAGGGGGACGGGGGAATGGGGGTTGTGGTCAGTTCATCACATGTTGTCTCTGCTGCTCCTTCCTCCTCAGGGGGAGGACTCCTCACACTCTGCCCCTGCTCCAGCATGGGGTCCCTCCCACAGGAAACAGTCCTCCACCAACTTCTCCAATGTGAGTCCTTCCCGTGGGCTGCAGTTCTTCACCAGCTGCTCCAGTGTGGGTCCCCCACGGGGTCACAAGTCCTGCCAGCAAACCTGCTGCAGCGTGGCCTCCTCTTTCCATGGGGCCACAGATCCTGCCAGGAGCTTGCTCCAGCATGGGCTTCCCACAGGGTCACAGCCTCCTTCGAGTGCATCCACATGGTCCAGCATGGGGTCCTCCATGGGCTGCAGGTGGAATCTCCGTTCCTGCATCATCCTCCATGGACTGCAGGGGGACAACCTGCTTCATCATGGTCTTCTGCAGGGGCTGGAGAGGAATCTCTGCTGCGGCACTTGGAGCACTTCATCCCCCTCCTTTTTCACTGACCTGGATGTCTGCAGGGCTATTTCTCTCACATCTTTTTACTCCTCTCTGTGGCTGCAAAATGCTGCTGGGTTGGGTTTTTTTCCCTTTCTCAACTGTGTTGTCCCAGAGGCCCTACCACCGTGGCTGATGGGCTCGGCCTTGGCCAGCAGTGAGTCCATCTTGGAGCTGGCTGGCATTGGCTCTGTTGGACATAGGGGAAGCCTCTAGCAGCTTCTCACAGAGGCCAGCCCTGTAGCCCCCCACCCCTGCTACCAAACCTTGCCATGCAAACCCAAAACAGCAGGCGCTAAGTTTGCCTGCATGATTTGGAATTTTTGTTTGTGTAGAAACAATGTGTTAATGTCTGACAGAGTTTACTGAGGATTGCTCAGTGCCGGGCAAACTTTAAACTTGAATGATTTGAGTTTTAACATTAAAACAATACAAATTATTTCTAGTAAGGCATTCAGTACTTGATTAAAAATATAAACGGTTTTAAAGGAGTAATGGATCAATAAGATGCAAATCCTTGCTGAGGAGGCAGGAAGATCAAATATGAGTGTCAAATATGGTTTTCTCTAAGTCTCAGCTAGTTGGGGCTAGTGTTCTAGCTGACTTGCTTTGGAGATCTTTGAAAATACATCTTTTAATTTAAGATTGAACTATCGGGGTTATGTGTTAGGAGAAAAAAAAAAGGGAGTGTTCTTCTAGTACACTTTGCAATTGAGAGTTTTTCTAAATATGGTTGTGACTATTTAAAATTTTCCCTTCCCATGTGTGTAGGGATTGGAGTCTGAGATGCAAAATGAATCTGTAATCAGTAAGATGTTTTTCCTCTCAGTGATAGTATTTTAAATTCTACCTCTAGTCTGAATGTTTAAAAAGAGTTGCAATACACTTTAATCATGCAATTGTATTATACATTTGGAGATTTACTATTTGCAACTTAGGTATTTTGATTGTCTAAGTCGACTAGCTGGTGGCCCTGGATCCAAGCTGGGGGAGGGAAGCTGTCACTTAAATATGCACTTTACCTAAATCAAGGAGTTTAAAAACACTCCTGTTTTCTCTGTTTTGACAAACTTAAGTGCATTTTTCTGCTCTGTTATTCCACTGATGCTTTGTTTGGTCTGGGCATGGTTATCAGCCCTTTTCTTCTTCAATTGCTTTTCCCAAGTACTTTCCTGAAGTAACTTTGGTGGTGGTAAATTTTTAGTAACAGCTCTCTCAGATACTGGCTTTGTTACTTGTTAAATGCATGTTGATTTCCAAGATGAAGAATGGCCTGAAGAAAAGGCCAGCTTTGTGTGACTTCTAAAAGTGTGGATCATTGAGCACTGTTCCTACATGTATAGAGCTTGGTACTGGAAGCAGCTTGCTTGGAGATCAATGAATATTTCAATTTTGCATTCTTTTTCTACAGAGAAGGTGGATCAATTTCAAAAAGTATTCATGCTGCTTGAATACGGGATAAGGTAGACTGAGTCACCCACCCCTAGCTTATACTTGAATTTTTGTTCTTTACAGACTATTAGGAGAAAATATCCTAAGATATTATAGACTTGTCAGATTTTTGTAACCACCACCCCAATGGAAGCAAAAAGTCTTTTTTCAGCCTGACAAGTGTTACAGAAGTTAAGACTTGAAGACGCTGTTCACTCAAAACCCGAAAGAAAAACATAACTCCTAGCACCCACCCCATCAACACCATAAAACTTCATATTTTGAAATGAGGCTGGGGATTTTTAACTTTCAGTAAACACACTAAAATATGTGCCAAGAGAGGAGGGAAAATAAAAAATTAGTATGCCACCAATGCCTAGAGGCTTATGTAACAGCAAATTCCCTAGGGGAGTCAGACCCAAATCATCCAAGGAAGCATATTTATGATGATAAATAAGCTGAAGGGAGCAAGAACATTTACAAAACAAAAGCTAACCCAAAAATCTGACATGAGTCATTAGGCTTGATGATTAATATGGCTGTGAGCAGGAAAACTGCATGCTGGCCAGGTGTTTGTGGGGTTTCTGCTACCTGGGAGCACAAGTCTGTTCTGCAGGAGTGCTGCCTCCCACAGCAGCTCATCTCTGCATATGGAGAAATCAGTTAATGGTGAAGTTCTGCATTGGTCCTGAGAAAAGAGCTGGAGGACTTTCTTTCCTAACCTTAACAAGCAATCAACGAAATCTCAGTAGTGTGAGAGAGTTGTTGCAACACATGATGTGTATATGCATATTGCAAGGAATTAAATTCTTGCAGGATTAAACAAATTGTGAACTTTCATCTGTTTCAAGCCCAGAAGGGATCCCAGCACTGTTCAGTATGACCGTTGTATTGGAAGCTGCAGAACACTAGAAGTCAGTATTTCTTAAAGAAATATCTTGTATTACCTTGTGGGCTCAGTTTTTACTGAGCTTTTGTGATTTGATTAACCACACCAATGTTGGGAAATTCAATTCCAATTGGTCTATTTTCCAGCTGATGGATCTCTTTAAACTTGTGACAAACTTGGAAATATTTTCCATATACAGTAATAAAAATCCAGCCTACTTTTTGCTAAACCAGCTAAGTTGTACTCCTTAAACCATACAGCATAAATCTTCCTTAACAAACTGAGCTGTTTTTTGTGGTCCTTCCTTGAACTCCTTAGTAATTACTGTTATGTACTGAAATGTGGAATTTGTTGAGATTTTTAAGGAAGATACTTACATCCTCAGATTCTTTGTCAACACTTTATCCTGTAAAGAACAGTTTTTCTAGATTGATTTGATATGGTGGTTGTGTTCCAGCTAAGAGCCTCTGAGGCTCAGGCCTTAATTTAACTGTTTAAAAGGTTATAGTTTTGGTGAGAGAACTTAGAGCCATTACTTAGCAAGATCTTTGTGTTTCTAGACCTTGTCACAGCATTTCTTAATGCGGTAGGCTTTAAGAAACTTGTCTGTAGCTGGAACTTTTTTTTCTTAGCAGACTTGCAGAATGGTGATGGTTAACATACCTTTTTGTAAAAGGTCTTTGCTTACAGGATTTCACAAAAATTGACCTTCCCTCCTTTTCAATATCCTGGGCAACAAACTTGTTGATGACCTTTAGCTAAATAGATTTTTAACTGATTTATTACTGCTAAAATGTCAGAATGCTTACAAGAAATCGACTCTTGTATTAAGAACATCTGGTTCAAACCAAACAAAGGGAAGACTGAAAAGAAGATTGTGAACAACAAGGTAAATATTCCACTCAAGTGATAGAGCTTCCATTTGTCAGAGTGGTGTGGAGTTCTGGGATGCTCCTGGGTTCACTATAAAACATACATAACCATGTACCGACCATTTTTTTTAGCCATGACCTCTGTCAACCACAATGTAACAAGAAACTGAATCTGATCATCCATTTGCCTGTACAGTCATCCATTTGTCATGTACAGATATGAATAGTGCAACTTCTTATGGCTGATGCTAAGTAATAACTGAAATAGGGCTTTGTCTTGTAATTCATGCCACTGTAAGTATTCTAGGTACGTGCTGAATTTCTTCTACTGGGTCTGACCTTTAATCAGTCTCTGAGCAGCTGATGGATGCGCAGCCCTGTGTAAAAAGGTACATCAGAGCCAAGAGCTGTGCGACAGCTAAGGACAAAGTATTCTAAAACAAAATGCTTTGCTTACAAAAGATAGCTCTAGTGGAGACCAGGCAGATCCAGAGCCTGATGCTCCCCAAGAAACATTGGAAAACATAAAATTCTTGATCTTTATCTAAACACTTAATATTTTTCTACTCTGTGGTCCGGATGGGGAGAAGAGGAGACATCTGTATCAATAAACAAAGTCCTCTAGGAAGTTTTTCTTCTGAAAAAATTTCCCCCAGAGAATCCCTGAGTTATGCTAGACAGGGGCTTTTATATGGAAGATGTTCAGCACTACAGTTGTTCAGCCTTAAATACGGTTATCGGATTACTGAAATAAAATTAAAGATGGGTTAGAAGGTGCAGTTACAGGTTTCCAAAAATACTGAATAAGCCTTTAGTTTGCAGGAGGCTTGGAATGCATGGGTAGGCACATGCATGAATCTACATATTAAAGTCAACTCTTTGGTTTATCAGGTCAGCGTGAACTTTCCAGATTTCTGTAAGAGTCGACCCCTTTAGTGGATTGGATGAGCACCATCCATTTCTGTTTTCTGCCTTTTTAGCTTGTTTATCTTCCTGTTATGTTGTTTCAACAGAGCTTTTTGGATAAGATTGGTTTTCCATTTAGAATGCAGAAATTTGTGTGAAAATTAATGCACAGTGTTAATATTGGGTAAGATAAAGATATCTGCAGTTGGGGAAAGCAAGAGGTGATGTAGGTATGTATTGAATTTCTCTGTTGCCTTTCATCTGAGGCAGTGCACAACATTGCTCTAACTTGCTGCCTCCTGATGTCCTACAGTTGAGGCCCAGATTAAATAACAATTAAGTTTGTTGGTATTTGAACAGAAATATTTCTGATAAAGACTTGTACTCTAAAGTCCATTAGAAATTATGCCTAACTACTGTCATGCTTTGTCGTAGTATTAAGAGGAGGTGGAAAATAAAGGTGAATAAAAGGAAGGCTGAAAAAGTAATATGCAGCTGGTTATAAGGGAAAGAAAACACAAGGCATGGCTGAAGTAAGAAGTGGTAATTGCAGTACACAGATACAGTAAACTACCTAACAAGCCTGAAAGAGCTGCAGCAGAGGAAACAGATAAGGTACCAGGATACTGTGATGCTCTTAATTAGAGGGTAAGGAAACCATAGTTAACATGGCACGAAGTTGTGTCAGGTGGGGTTTATTATATAGCTGAGATAGAAGAATGGGTGAAGTTTACTGGGTCGATGGTTTGCTATGCAAACTCTTTTCATTATTGTACTGTTTTTGGAACATAAGTAACTGATACTATGGATTAGGCCATGGCACCATACTAGATCTAACAGATGTGAGGAAGGAAGCAGTCCTTCTCCTTGAATCTTCATTTCTTCAAGTTGCAGCAAGAAACCAGCATGCAGATGGAGAAACTTAATCAGAGGGAAGAAGGCATGAGTGGGAGATGTCCCAGAGAATACAGTACTTCTAGTCAAAACTAAGGAATTGGCAAACAGTAGAGAGCATTAGATAGTAAAGGATTTCAAGAGCAGGTGATAGCTTTCTGTACATCTGACTTATTTATGAAATAATTAAACAGCAAAGATTTTTCTGCTTTTTCCATTTAGCTTATATTACATGACTTTCTGGTAGTTAATTGACCTCTGTGAAAGACAAATCTGTTCATTGCTTGTGGAAGAATCTTCTCAAGTTTAGGAACTTGTAGCATAACCTTCTGGGAAAAAAAAAAAAGGTGAAATGTTAGTACATCAGGATAATAGAAAATCGTAAAAGAACAATTTGATTTCTAATTCTTTATTTTCAGTACAGAAATTTCCTATTTATTTTTGTAGGATTAGTGTCAGAAGTTGAATGCATGTGTTCTGGATGATGCATTAAGAACAATGACAGTTATTTTCTCCATTCTTTATGCAACAGAACAAGAAAGGTGGTCCTTTAGTTTCTTGGTCCTCAGGAAAACTCTTTTTCTGATGATCTTCCTAATGTTTGTAGGGAGGCCACCTGTATGGGGAAATAATACGCAACATTTCTGAGAGAATCCTGATGGACAAAGTAGGAATACAGCTTTTTGTGCTCAAAACACTGATATTAAATGCTGATGGGAGCGGGTTATGAGTATTCCTGATGTGTGTATATACAAACTATCATTGATCCTAGTCACATGGTAAGGACAAGGCTCAGAGGGAACAATACACAGTCTGTGTGTGGTAGTGAGAGGGGTGAAAGCAACTTCACAATTTCCAAGGAAATGAGAAGCGAAGAGCATGTTCAGCTTCATCAATTTTTAAAATAAAGTTGAAAGGCAGGAAGTGATCTTTGGTTATAGCAGCTGCTAAAATATTTTATAAAGTCTTGTGTTAAAATGAAATTTGCATCTATGTAAAACCGATGTGAAATGTTTTAAGTTTATTTTGTTAATAAAATCTGTTTGTACCACTTTTCTAAAAGATGTGGCCTGATGTAAGTCAATATGTAGAACTTACTAATATAAGTGAAGTTCTGAAGGCAGGGTCTCTTAGATTGGCAACACTGTGTTTCACATTTGTGAGTAATAACAACCCTAGTGCCTGGCAACACAGGGACAGAATTTAACTCATTATCCAACCCATTCACTGTGCCCAGAGTCTCTGAGGTAGAACTGTGCATGTACTAATAATGAGATATCAGTTGCTTTAAATATATTTAAATAGTGAAAAGCTTCTAGGGAGAAGGGTACTGTTGCAGAGAATGAGGTTGTGAAGGTACAGAGAACTGTCCCATTTATGAGCCAGTTATCTAAAACCAGAAAACCTCTTTCATTTTCTTGTAATAGTCTTGATTTTATGAAGCAAAGAAATATTCTGGGGAATGTCCTTTATGTTTTTAAAAATGTGGGTCTTCATCTGCTGAGAGCTTCTATTTAGCACTGTTTAGTAGTGGGGGAAACAGGGTTACGACAGTCTTATTTGGTCTCAAATTGGATTTCTATAAACGCAATAAGAAGTTGGGAAATACTTAGTGCATGGATTACATCAAATGCTCTATGAAAAGATTTCCAATTCCTTTTCTGGTGCAGAATTACCATTTAGCTGTGCTTGGTAGACTGCAGGGATCTTGTCCAAAATAATAGAAGTAATTGTATTTTGAATACTGAAACTGAGCTGATATTTTTAATACTAAAATTTCGTGTCGCTAGGATTTGATAGCTTAGATGCAGAGATTTCATTCTTTTAATAGATTTTAAAGGTGGTTTTTGTGTAATATGGAGCAGGTATTGCTAGGTCTGTCTGGGTAATGGTACCTTTCAAAGAATGAAAAAACCATCTGGTCCTTTCTGCTGGATAGTTTATTTCTGTTAGTTACTTTCTAAGTCTAAACAAGACTTTTGTCTGTACAGTTCCTTTCTGTGTTTTGTTTTTTTCTTGAGAGACTGACCTTTTTTATTCAAATACTGTTTCATTGGTATCGGTTCTAGTAGCAGAATCCAGTACTGCACTAAGAAAGCAGTTTTGAAAGAAAATAAGAGTATGTGTCACAATAATGTTCACCTGTTGGGCTGTATATCAATGTCTTAACACCACTGGAATATACAGTATGAGAAGGGTCATCTTATTACTAAGACACTGCTTATTAAACTGAATTTCACTTAATACTGGATTTTGCTTCAGAGGCAAGTGCATGTGACACAGACACAAAACATAAGCTGCCATTTTTATGAAATCATAACAGAATGGGCATTACTACAAGCAAGGAAGGGAAAGCTTTCTGCCTCCCACTCAGCTGTCATTTTGGCAGAATGTCACGGGAGAATTAGTGCTGCTGCTTATTCTCTGCTTGTTCTGCGAATAAATATGGGACTTCAGGCTACAGAGGAGTGAATCTAACATCACTCATCAGCACTGAATTTACTCAGACTTGCACATCTTGTGACTGCCAGGCTCAGAAAGGACTAACCATTACCAGCACTAAGAAGAATCTTTTCACAGAGCGAGAACTACAGTTATTTTTTCAGAGTTGCAGAAAATGCAATATGATATGTGTAAACAAATGGAATACATTATGTAGCCTTCGATCTTTGATATTCCCATTTTGGATTCTAGAAAACTAAGTGTACTTCTCAAGCTTAGTTTAAGTATACAGTTTAGCTTTGAAGTATATAGGATTTCAGTTTCTCTGGCATTTGGTTTGGCATCAGTTCTCTGATACTGTCTTTGCGCACTTAAAATAGTTGTTCCAGACTGTGTTGCACTTAAAACTTCTGAACATGAGTTAAAACCATTACTGGACCAACCTGATGGGTATATAAGCCACAACTCATTGCAACAACTTGCCAACTGATAACCTAAGTGTTGAGCTATGTCTATACTCGAGTATACACTTATGCTAATGTAAATAATTTTAGGATGGAGAGACCTGCACAATAACAACCGGCAGCATTTTGGTTTGCTTTTCTGAGTGGAGGAACAGTGGCATAGATCAGTAAGATACAAAGTAAGATGGCTTGAGATCTAATGCCTAGCTAGGTTCTAAACCTAAAACCTGTTAAGAGTAATGTGGTCAATTGTTACAGCTGAGGGAGTATGAACTCAGTTTCTGTAGTACATCAAGTCTAAAATGAAATTGAGTGGATCAAAAACCAGAAGGATGTTAACTGTTGCTGTAATTAATAGAAGTTTTATAGCAAAAAATCATATAGCCTGAAACACCATTGAATACTGGCCCACTTTTGTTTAAAATGGTTTACCGTAACTGCTTAAGTGACAGGACCTCCATAGTTAGGCATACTGATGAAGTCAAAGAGGATTTTGTATGATACCATGCTGAAGGTAGCAGATGACGTGGTATTACACATCTCCTCAATCGTCATGACGTTTGGTGAAAGGTTATCTGGCAAAGACCATCTTTGCTGAGAGTGGAGTACTGCCTTTTATTACTGGAAAAAGGAGCCATGAAAAACAAGCTGAAATTAAAATTGTAGTATTTAAGTATCTGTGGTGCAATTTCTCACACGCATGCACAGGCCTGTAGTGTCTTTAACTTTGGTCCCAGCCATGAGGTTATTATGAGCCTGCTTGTTTCATACAGATCAGAGAAATTGCTATAGGAAGAATGAAATTTCCTCAGGCTTGTAAGGATAGATGTACTTAATGAGCCATCTATCCTTATGTTCACTTGTATAAGTATATAACTCCACAATTTATCTGAAGTGCCACAGGGAAGGGCATTCATTTGCTCTAGTTGAGAAACCGTTGCACTTTTTCAGATGCCTTCTGTCTGGTGTTAGTCTGCACTGTTAGACTGCACTGCCCATAGATTTATTCTTGAATGCTTCTTCTAGGGGATTAAAAAGACTTCATTTTGTGCTATTTCTACAAAGCTGCCTTTTGTATTAGAGCTGGATTTTCTTAAACATCATCCCCATAGTACCTGTTACCTACCCAACCTTTTTTTAAAGTAAAAATACAGACTACAAACTCAAACAGCTGAAATATAGCTCAATTTCTGCTTTTGTATTCAGTAGTGTGCTTCTGTGGGGTTTTAAGTTTTCTTCATGAATACTTTGCTACATCCTTATCCTGGGAGAGAGATCAGTTCTGGAAGGAGATTCTAAAATAGTTTCATGAATTGATTTGTTTATTCATCTGTCTTTTGGGTTGTTTTTTTTCAACCTATCACTAAACTGGTACTTACTGTTCTAATTTGGTATAGCTTACATACTTGATCTGTTACTAAACTATCAAGTAGTAGTGACAACTTTTATGTCTGAAAAACACATGAAAACAGTATTTTACTGAACTGCAAATAAATCTGAGATACCCCTGAAGGATATGCTTACTGTTGCCTTTTTAATAAGGCAATGTATTTCTTTAAAAACCAAATGAACTGTATTAGCTTTATTTCTAGTACATGCAGAACCTCATTTCATTTTTATATAAAAGCATTTTCATTTATATAAATGCAAAAGATTGTAGTATTACATGGTATTTAGTCCTTGTGTCCCTTGAAGGGAGAACGAATGGTAATCATCACAACTGAAGTGATGCAGTAAGCTAATTACTGCAGAGCGCGAGTTAAGTCTCTTGCCCGTGGCTATGCAGAGTGAGTGCTGATGCTCGAACATTGATCGAGGGGTGCTATATGTATTGAAAATAAGCTCCTGTCTGCCTTCTCAGTGGTTTAAAACCTACCTAACGTACGCAGGCATGCGCCTGTGTGCAGTAGCAGAAATCATATTCCGTATTTTACGTCATGGATGCGCAGCAGGCAGTAACAGGTTTTGGACAGCGCAGGCCTTCAGCGGTGCGCGCCGGTGGGGACGGCCGCAGCGCTGTCCTGCGGGGAGGAGGGCGTCCTCACATTGGCATTGCGCTTGAGCTCGCCTTGTCTCCTTCCCATTGACTGCCCGGCTCCCAACCACGGGTCCCGCCGGCGCGGTTGGCTACGGGAGAGCGCTCAGCCCCTCCGGGCGCTGGTGGACCGCGGGGCAGCCCGCCGCAGTGCCGGCGCCCCGAAGCTGCTCGCAGGCCCGCCCCGGGCCGTGCCGGTCCCGGTGCTGAGAGCCGCAGCTCCCGGCCTGCCCGCCGGCGCGGCTCCGCCTCCGGCGCTGGCGCGGGGCGGCGACGCAGCCGTTGCCCGCGGAGGGGGCGGGCGCATCCTCCGGGGCGTGCCTCCCCATTGGCTGCGCCGCCGCGCCGGGCGGCACGTGACCGGCGGGGCGGTATTGGCCGCGGCGCTGGCGCAGCCGGTGGGTGCGGGCGGGGCCGGCCGGGCGCTAGCGGCGGGATGGAGGCGCAGCGGCCGCTGCCATGGGGTGAGTGCCGCGGCGGCTCCGTGGGGCCGCCGTGCCCGGGCGGCAGCGGCGGGCGAGGCGGCTCCCTCCGCCTGTGACAGGGAGGCGGCGGCGCCGCCGCCGGGAAGGGAGAAGAAAGCGGCTTTTGTGGCTAAAAAAAAACCAAAAAAAAACCCCAAAAAGCGGGCTGCGGGAAAAGGGCTGCCGGCGCGGGGAGGAGGAAAACCCGCGGCCGGGCATGGCGGGGAGCCACTGCGGGCGGGACCGAGCCCCAGCCCGCCCCGCAGGCGAGGGGCACAAAGCCGCCGCGGAGCCCTGGCGCGGCCGTGCACCCCGCAGCGCGGGCTCCGGGGCCAGGCGGGAGGCGGGCGGCCCCTGCCCGGTGTGCGGAGGTGCTCCTCGGGGCCGGGGGGGGGCGGCGAGGCGCTGCCCGAGGGTGGCACCGGCCCGGCTTTGTTAGTGACGGGGGGCGGCGGTGTCTCCGCTGCCGCAGCGCGTCCCCTTCGCCGGGAAGGGCGAGCCGCGGGGGGACGGGAGGCCGGGCGCGCGGCGGAGGGCCGCGCCGAGCGGGCCTGGCGAGGAGCGCTCTGGGGGCAGTGCTGCGCGTTCGGTGCGCCCTGGGATCCGCTGACTTCTTACAAATTTATTTACCATCACAAAGAGATGCTTGGGTCCGCGACTTAACCTGAATGCTGTGGGAAATCTTAATAAATTATGTATGAAGCAATGGGTTCTTTCTTTCCCTTTGTCAGATACGCAGCTTTTATTCTAATAATTAGGTCATTGCCAGCAGAACGCTCCTTGCTTCTGCAAAAATGTGTGGCGATTTTTGGAAGATGCATGTGCTGCCAAATTATTTCATCCTATTCGCTGTTTAGTCCAGATTTAAAATCCTTCCTGTTGACTTACACGGAGGACCCCAGCTATGAGCCGTAAAGAGCATTTTTCATTTGGTAGGATTTTCTTCAAGGGATCGGCAGAGCCCAGTTTTGGCTTCATTTGGATAGTCATACACTGAAAGATGCCTTTTAAAGGCCTAGCAAGAAAGCCTAGCAAGCTTCTTAATTAGCATAGAAGTCTTTTCAGTAAATTACTGTGCATACATGAATAATAGAATATAGATCAATTTCAGTTTTTAAATACTTCCCCCCTCTGCTGTTTGTTCTGTTGAAAGTGCTCCTTAATGTTCTTTCTACTCTGTTTTTACTATTCAGTTAATTTTTCTGTTACTTCTAATGCAATTAATACATTTATGAATATTTTGTCAGAATTACAGTTCTTTGAAAATACATGTAAACATATGTACTGAAAGGAGTTTCCTGGAACCAGACTTTTCTGTATTTTTAAGGAAACTCGGAAGTAACTGGTAAAATATTTCTTCTTCATTCTCGGTTCTGTTAAATGCAGTGATGCATGAAAAAGGTCTGATGAAGACAAGTCTCACTTACCGAGTTTAAATTTCTAAACATCCCCTCAAAACCTTTTCTGTATATATACTATTATTTTTTAGAATCATAGATTTCCTGTCTATCAGTAAGAGAGGCTTTGGATGATGTTAAATTTTAAAACATTGGTTGAGGACTTACCACTTGGAGTAATTGGTTTCAAAAGATAAATGGGTGATACTAGATGTTTCTCCTGTAACATTTTGAATGTTTGTTACAGTTGCTTAAACATTAGAACATACAGTAGATGCAGAGGTGCTTTCACTACTTTTTTTGTGAAAGAAAAAAGGGTGACAAAAGCACAGTAGTGATTATGACTGTTATTATGGTGACGCTTCTTCCTGTATCTTTTTAAGTCTTACAAAGAAATTATCTTAGTATTGTTTTGTGTAACAAGCAGATTAGTTCCTGGAAGAAACAGTAGTCACACTCTTAAAAATGGTAGCTTGAATAAAAGATCACTTTTAAATATAATACTTTAAATTATTTATGAGTGCAGACTTTCCTAAACATCTTCCCTCAAATGCTATCGTGATGCTTGCCAAAACATTTGCACAAAATATTTGGGTATGATAAATGTTCTGATGCATGTTGTCATAGTACACTGTTAGTATATCATCAGCATGGAATAATACAGTGTAAGTTGGAAATGCATATGTCTAAAATAGGTTCATCTGGTTTCTATATTCTTATGTTGGATTTCAGTATGTGTAAAATGTTTATGTTGATGAAACATGATTAATTATTGTTTCATCAATGTAATGAAATCCTATTTAAAATTGTCTCTACTACTAATGATATGCTGTGACAGTAAGTTATTGTCAGCGAAGTGCAGACCAAGTCTCCACTGGTGATTTTCCAAATTTTGTGCAGGACCTGTGTGAACAGATGCTGATATATTCCCTTCAGCACATCCTGATAGGTGATCTGATATGGGGGACTGTTTCTTTATTATAAAGTAATATTTTTTTCTTTTTTTTTAGAGCTGATTTATTTAATATTAATGGTTTGGGGTTTATTTTGTGTTTTCAGTTAAAATAGGAAAATAAAGACCTGTCTCAGACTTCTTAATAGCTTAAACTTTCTAGAATTGAATCCTTAAAAGATTATGAGAAATACAAAAGTTAACAAGAGCAAGTCGTATGCAGTGAGGACATACACAATTAGCCATGAATAGCAAAGATGATCATAATGAAGAATGAGTGGTCAGGCTTGTGAATCATCCCTGGTCCAATGTAAGTTATGATTCAAATGATGTCTGGACTACTTTGTGTTCAATGTAGTATTTAAATGCAAATCATGTTTCCTATTTTCACAGTCGTATTCTGAATGTGGCATGACTAACCAGCTAAGGAACTTCCCAACCCAGAGTTATAAAGGAAGAAGTGGGGCTTTTTTCTTGGCAGTGTAATAAAAGCTGAACTTGACTGTTCATAGCCTGAAATGTATGACTTATGGATTTCACTCTTTTTTTTTATATTAATAGGAATGGTTTTTTCATTGTTAGCATTCTTTAGTGAAATCCTAAATATGAGGTCATTTCTATTTCACAAACACATGCACTTGAACCCCATCATACTTCACCTCTAATGAGGAAGGCAAGCCAAGAGTTCAGACCATCATCTTCTCTTTCCTTCTCCTCCTGGTCTTTTAAGGAATGCAGAAGACATGGATCACTTACTATTTCAATTATTTTGATGGTTGGTGAGTACAGACCAAATATTGAACTTAAGTATCCCAAAATATAACAGTGGATTGAAAGCACTTGCCAAGTTATGAATTGATTTATGGAAGAACAAAACAAAAAAACTTTCTACCATACCCCCTAGTCAAAAGGATTTGGGAAGGTCAGGTATAGTAGCACTTCAGTGTTTTAGTCTGCTGCCCACGAAAATAACCTTCATGCAGAAGTGGGCAGAAAAGCTAAGAGGAAAATCCTCTTGATGCAGCTGAGGTTTAGAGAAAATTGTGTGGCCCCCTTTTAAAGGGACTGACCCTTTTACACGTTGTATTAGGATAACTGATAATAGTAATGGCTTTTCACCTGGCCCTTGTTTTTTCTACACAGCTGAAAGCCCCAGGAATTCAGAGGGTACCTAAGCTAGAGATTATAGTTTGGTATAATTTGCTGACAATTTTTTTCAATGTCAGCTTTTTCAAATATATTAAAAGGAGTAGTGTTACATACCTTGCAATTCACTTTCTGATATCAAAGCCCTTGTTGCTAAAACAAGCTGATGAATAGCAGTTTTCTGTGATGGCTGTTTTCTACTCCTTCCTGCATTCCTTTGATGACCTGAGCATTCTGATACAGAAGGAATGAGAGCATGAGCAGAAGGTACTAGATCTGCTGTTCCACTCATGGGCAATTCTCATTCTGTACCGAGTCTTTTCTTAATTCTCTCTAACCATACCCAAAGCTGTACAGTATTTTCAGACTCCTCATTATATGTGTGCGCCCACGTAGCTCGGATGAGGAAAAATCAAACAAAATAGCCTCCCTTCTAACTGCTGCAGACTAGAAGTTTCGGGGTTTGTTCTTAAATGCAGCTAGGGATAGGAGGATTAAATATGCCATTTTAATAAAGCATAGGCTTATCAGGTGGAAATTACATAGTTGTTCAGTGTGGTGCTGGAGGAGGCAGAAATACAATTTTTCTGCTCTATCTGGAAAGAATCAGGATAATGGGCTTTTACAATCTGAGGCCAATGGAGTATTTTTCAGTGAGTAGAAAAGGAGAGTATTAAACAATGCCTGTGAAAGATAAACATTTTCAAATAAGCAAGCCTGGAAAGCTTGCCCCAAACTGAAATGGATAAGACAGTCCCTGGCCCACTGATACTCATTTTTTGTAAGTTCTTAAACATAGCACTTAAAGTGCTGATACTTTGCCAGAGTGGAAAAAGGACAAGCAGAAGGATGTTTATATATAAACCATTTAACCTGAAGACAAGCTTCAAACAAAGTAGTGGAAAACCTGATACAGGATTTAATCAAGAGAGAAATTGAATTAATGCAAATTGGCATGGTTTGATATGTTCAAAATAAGAACAGCAAAAAAGAAAATGCTCACTTGAGTGTATTGATAAAGGTAACTACATGAAAATGGTCCATTTAAGACTGAAGTTAGTAAGCGGGGCTGGCTTACCTTAGAACAGCTGTGCCAAATTTTTGCCCCTGTCTGTCAGCCTTGCCCCTCTTTTGGAAATAGCCATGTAACAGCTGCTGAGCCATTGTGGTTAGTGTCCCAGCATAGCAAATTAAACCAACACCTATTTCAGATTACCTCGGTAGTCAGACGGTAATCTGCAGCGGTTTAGGCAGCTGCCACTTGAGCAGCTGAGCCCTTCTCTCTTCCCTGGGTGGGAACCTTGCGGAGATGGGTAGGGCAGACAGCTGGGGGCAGGCACCGGTGCAGTCCTCCCAGCTGTCCCGGCATTAGCACTAACTGCTTCCAACTCAGAACCCCTAGACCTAGTGCTTCCAAAAAAAATCTCTTTTTAAATGTATTTAAGCTAAACTAATTGGAAATATCTCATGGCAGTATGGCTGTTTTTTTCCCTGCTGTATTCAGTGTGATGTGCCCTTGAAGAAACAATTCCCCATTAGTCACATGGGAATGAATGACAAAAATTGACAGAATGGTAAAGAACAATAAGGTCAAGGTATTTGGCTCAGCACTGAATAATTGCATAAAATTTCTGGATGTAGAAAGAAATCAGAGTTGATGGTCCTTTCCAACCTGACTAAATGATAATTAGATATTCATGAATTTTAGATACAATAGTTACAAGTTGTTACACTAAAATAAATTACATTGTGAAAAATTTTCTATTAGAGAGCACAGGAGCACATCTGCTTAACTGCTGGTTGTAGCAGAATACTAAATTCTGTTTGCTTATTAGAGAGTTGAACATCTGATTTACTACTGTCAACAAAACTCATAATCCAAAATAAATTACACAAACAGGAGCCTTGGTTGACACTGGTGTTTTTTGTATTGGGACTTATTGAAGAAAGTAGTTTTTCCTTTTTCCATTGATTTTGATGTCTGAAGTGGCCATACCACTTACTTGCTAATAAAAAGCAAAAAAAGCCCAACAAACCAACTCAAAAAATCACCCTTGGGCAGTTACTGTGGGTGACAGAATAATTATTCCATTAAAGATGTCTAAAATCAAAACAAATAGGTTATCTAAAAATGTTATGTAGCTTTACAGTGCCAGGTATCTGTCTCTATTGTTGAAAAAAACATGTGGTAGGGTTTTATATCTTAGATTATTCTTAACCTCTGTTCTAAAAAAACTAAGACTAATGTGTTTTACAAAAGTTGCTTTATAAAAATAGAATGCTCCAGTAACAGTGATAGCTTTTATGGATGAAAAAATAGTAATGCGAGTCTGAAATATTTTCATAATGAAATTTAATTAATATATCACAAATTTTGGAGGTTCTTAAGTGGAACCTCTTTAGGGCATGTTGAGTATATATGCTTATTGATTTCAAAGAAAAAAGACTCAGATCAATAAAAATTTTTAAGTTTTCAGAGAATATTGGGGGTTTTGCCTATCTCTTGGGATTTGAGACTAAAAAGTACATAAAAGTTCCTGATTTCTGGGCAGCTGTTACTAGTATAGTTGTCTTAATGTAGAAAAATGCCTATCTATATCTTAACAGTACATTTGCATAAATCTAGGCTTCTCATTAGTTTTTATTTTAGTGTGCAAGAGAGTTATATCCAGCTTGAAATTCCTCTTTGAAGTGTGTATTCGTGCAAACTGCTGATTCAGTCAAGCATGAAATTTCTTCTCATAATTTTGCCTTACTTTGTTAAGAGATGGAGAAGAAACCTCTTAATGATGGGAAATACAGATCAGGGAAGTAGGAGACCTAGATTTAGGTGCTTCTTACAATAAGAGAAATGGAATAATTTCAAAGTTTCTGTATTCCAAGAGGGTTATTTCTTGGAGTAAATCCAGAGAAAGGGGTATCTCCATTCCTACCTTTGAATGATGACCACTCTGCGAAGAAGCAGCGCAGATAAAGTGCAAAAAGGAGCACAGGTGGGTGGCATTGCAGGTGTCTTGCATTTTCCCATGGGCTGGGTAAAATGTGAAATGGGTATTGGAGCCCAGAGTTTTTCCTCTTCCCTTCCTAGTCCTTACTGTAGTGGTTTCTTACTGGGAGGAAAAGTAATTTTTTCTTGATTCATCTGATTCTGGCCCCAATAATCTTGAATATGTTTGTGCATGTGTGTGCAGTGGTACAGCTTCAGGCTAGTGGGCCCTCTGTAAACTATTCCTTGCTTTCCTTTGGACTAGTTACTGATTACTTCCACTGTGAATGAGGTGCTACGTGGCTGTGAACCCTGTCTGGCTGAGGGGTCTAGGGTTTGACTCATTCCCCAAGGCATGTGTTTTGACCACTGAGAAATTACAAGAAGGAGATGCAGCAATGCAGTCAATGTCTATTGATGCCACAAGTTCTGTGTTTAAAAATAAAGTAGTTTTTTTGTATTCAAATAATTTGGAGCATAAATCCAAGGATTAGTTTTGGGACCTGAACTCTGATCTGATGTGTCTAGTTTGAGGCTATTGGTAAAAACCTATTTCCAGGAGAGAGGCAGATTTTAATTTCGAGGGTGTTAGCTCAATATACGTGAAACAGCTTGTGTGTAACAGAGCTTTGTGATTTTACTCTACAAACTTAAGTGCCTGAGAAGTGTCTCAGTGTTCAGCATCAGAAAGCCTAAGCTGCTTTGTGGTCATGCATTACCTGTGTCCGTTTCCCCCATTTTAAAATTAAATAATGATGTCTTTTGTGAAATGGCTTTGGCATTTCTTTATTTCAGGAGAAAAAGATACAAATAGCTTGGAGATACGAAAATGAATATTCTTCTGTATTTGAAGTTAAGGAATATGGGATTGGATTTCTGAACTACTAAGTCCAGTTAGTTCCTTCCTGTGCAGTGAGCTAGGCAAGGATGTTGCTGAATTTACAACTTTTAATGGATGTTGCTAGCCTACGTTCATAAATGACCGATTTATACCCCTTTGTTCTGTGTCAGTATTATGTTTTAAGATAAATATTTTCTCCCTCTTGAGCGTTTTGCCCTCCCTAATAACAAAGTGTAGCTGTGTTGTTCCAGCCTTTGTTGTGCTGAGGCAGCACAGGCTTGCTCATGAAGTCTCCTCTCATATGAGAGACCCGTTAGTCCCCTGATCACTTAGCTTCTTTCTCTGCACCCACTTAAATTCACTTTTCTTACACATGTCTTTGTAAAATGGCTTGGTAACTCCAGGGACTGTGTTTGCTTTCCTTGTGCCAGCCTTGTGTTGGCAGTGCCCTGCAGGCTGGCTGCCGAGAGGCTCCAGTTGTTTTTCCCCACTCACTGCTTCCAGGTGATGAGGTTCCTATATGGGTGACCTTACACTGTTATGCTATTTAATTCCACCCTGTTTCTACAGCTCCGTTTCTCAGTTCATCAAATTCCTTGTGTATTACATGGAGTCCTCTGACCCTGTGAAGCCTCTTGAATTTATTGGCACAAGTTTTGGTGCCACTTCTTGTGCCAAGGTCAATAATGAAACATTTAAAAATATGTGTCACAGGCTAGTTTTGGGGAACTTTGCAAACAACCTGCCTTTGGCCCAACAATTTGGCTTTCAGCACTGCCCGGTGTCATCTTAAGCCACTCCTTAACTGTGTACAGTTTTTCTGCTCATCTCTGTTATAACCATGGGTAGTTTTACATGTGGCTCTGTATCAAACACCTTGGTGCAGCCAGGCTAGTTGAGATCCATTATTTCTAAAACGTAGTTTACTGTTCTCCTCAAATACATGGTACTCCTTCCTTTATGGGCAGGAAAAAGGAGAATTACCTTGGAAGGACAGGGAGGCAGGTGTGCATCTCTGTGCGCCCAAGAAGTCCAGATGCCTCAGCCAGTGGGGTGGCAGGCAGCGCTGGAAGCAGATGCCTCGGTGGCTCACAGTGTGTTGGTGACGTGAGACTGGCTGCCTTCAGTCCAGTTTGCAGTGTGGATGTACTGACTGCAAACACACTTTGCCCAAACCTTGCCATGCTCGCAAAAGATATGGTGTATGCTTCCCCCCCCCCACCCCCAGGAGGTTCTCTTTAAAATGTATGCCGCATCCTGAGGTGCTGATGTGAATGCCTGGGTAGCGAGAGCAGCTGCCAGGCGTTGCTGCGATCCTGCTGGTGCAGGCACCTTTCGGGCCAGCAGAGCTGCAGTTGGGCAGCATTGCTCCAGCCGTGTGCCAGACTGGCAGGAGTGTCTGCTGGTGGCACTGTCCCTCGTTGCCCATTTGGGCATCTATTTAACTACAAAATGAAGATGTTTTGGGTTACACAGCTTGTGGTAATCACCTACCTCAGTTGTTTTTTATCTGAAAACCCACAGAGTAAAGTTTGACATCTGAATAAATCAGGAAGTGACTCCTACTCTGGGGCAGAATACTGTCTTAGTGGTGATGTCCTACTTCCATTTTATGAAAATAAAATACACAAGCAGAACCTTAGGAACTTAGATGAGGAGGCGAAGAAGACAAACCAAACCTCCCTCTCCTTCAGAAACTGGGTCCTTACTCATTTAACATAAGTACATTTAAGCTTATTTTGCATTTAAAATAGAACTATGCAGTTGCTGTGTTTCTGTTGTAGCTCCAACCCCTCATTTAGTTTTCTCCATTTTCTTCATTGTGTGTATGCATCTGTTCCTTCATGTGGACAGAAAGTGGAAAAATTTGGTATTTTTTATCATTGCCTGTCCTTTCATAGTAATAATGAATTAAAGTAATGGGAGAAAAAGATATTCTACCTAGAATTAAAATGAATGTCAAATACGTGGCATGCAGCAGCTTAGGTGTAAATTAATAACAGCGTGATATACTTGAGTTGAAACCAACAGATTCTACTAATTTTACAATATAATACTAATTTATGACAGGTAATGTGAAAATGTTTCCACTTCTACCTACCTTTCCTTGGGCTTGTGCAGAATTGTCCATGCAGTATATGTTCTGAAAAGAAATGTGAACTACAACTGTTGGTATTATTAATAAGAAGGGAAGCTGTCACCTATTAAATAAAAACATACATGAAATGGAACAGAACCAGTCTGCCTTTATTATTATTATTTTTTCCTTTTCCTTTTTTTTTTTGTTACAAATCTCTTTGACAGCTCTCTACCTTTTAGGTGAAACAGCAGGATGGTAAAAGCACAGAATTCACAGAATAGAGTACATGCTTCAGATGGTCTTCATTTCTCTAAAAATGAGGTCTCCCGTAAAGCATGACCAAATTTTGAAAGAGAAATGTGTTAGGGATTTTTTTTCTTCGGGTTATGGGTAGTGTCATGGAGATCACAGTTCTGTAAGGGGCAGGCTTCTTCCTTCTCCCATCTTTGATGATGACAGGTGCTTAGGGCGTGAAGACTTGCTTCTTGGAAAGGAGATAAACTAGTCATACTAAATGCACTACAGCTTTTGTGGTTATTCCTGTCTTCAATGGTATATATTCTTCTTTACAGTTCATTGAGTTTAAATTTAGAAAGATTAAACACAATTTTCAAAATTTGTGTTGGGGAACTAAATGCTTTTTGAATAATTTTACGTATTTTTAGTAGACTGGATAATTCAATTAAGATTCGTCTGGAAGAGCAAAGTTGATTACATAAAGAGTTACATGAGCAGTAAGGTCAAAGCCTTAGTGAAAGGATACACAGAAATGCTAAATAAGAGCTTTTTAATTGTTTCTTCTTCTCCAAAGTACCACCATAATGATGAAAAGGAATGTTTTCCCGTAAGCTTGTTATTTTTTTTTCCTTTGAGTTACAGGCTGCATACTTAGGAAATTCCTGCAATGACATTGGAAGGGTGACTTGTACGATTATGAAGTGCTAGGCTTCCTTTTATTCATTTGAATGGCTGATGAATAAGAAATTGATAGCTTCCACTGTAAAGAGCTTCAGACGTGGTTAGCCATGTCCATTAGTAGATGAACAACTTTGATGGTTTTTGGTTTGGAAAGTGGGAAACAATTTGAATTTTACAGTTTAAATTGGAGTATTTGTTTCTTTCTCTGTTGTAATGGCTGAATAATTGTGATGGTGTTCTGAGTGTGTTACAGTATGTCTTGATATCACGAATAGCCTTTTATCTTTTTATTCTACTGTGCAATATGACTACTTCTTGTGTTGAAATTTTGTGAGTATATTTGTTATAATCTTTATGCCTTGGAGGTATTTTTGCAACAGACTTGATTACTACTGCATTTGGTACTTTTTTCCCTGTTAAAATTCCTCAATATTTACTGTTTGACTTTCATACATCTCATTTAGTATGTGCTATTTCTTGGAATTTTTAGCATCTTTTGTTTGATAAAATAAGTAGGCAGTCAGCATCTTTTAGATATGGTTGATGGTGCTTGTTGTCTATCCCAAAATGTTTAAATATGGTCCATTATCTGCATAGTTTCTCAATGTTAGAATTGAAATGTGAATAGTAAGGATGCTTTTGTATGATGCTATGATTTTCTTTCACGTATTCTGGCTTTCCCTAATACCTAATGCAATTGTTAATGAAATTCTTTCATTTACTTAATCATGTGTATCAAATGGAAGCCCACTGAAAAAAGTCTTTGAACTGACATTCATTCTAGGCATTAATAGTTTGGTTTAATGGCTTTAAATTGAATGTTTAGAAAGTTGAGTGATAAATGGGAAAGAGAGCTAATTTTGGGTTAGATATTTTAATTTTTTTTTCCTAAAATGTTTAATATTTTCTCGTACTTTTTTTTAGGGCTGAGGGTAGCCCAGGATGGCCGCAGCTTCATATGATCAGTTGTTAAAGCAAGTTGAGGCATTAAAGATGGAGAACTCCAACCTTCGGCAAGAGCTAGAGGATAACTCAAATCACCTAACAAAACTGGAAACCGAGGCATCTAATATGAAGGTATTGCAAGCTCTGTGCCTGTGTGCATCAGCATTTCTGTTACTGCCTTTTGTGTCATGGACTGGTAGCTCAACAAGTTTTGTGTGCTTTTAGATTCCTACAGAAGTCCTTTTCCAGGCTGTGTAAGGGAAAAAACATCAAATCTACTTAGTGAAGAATTTTTACTTTTTTAATTTGAAAATTGAAATATTTCAAAGCAATTTTTTAGAAAGAGCTTCCAGTTTTCATAGCTTCTTTTCTGGTGTGTCATGATAAGCACTACCATTTTAGCACTGCTGTGCTTACCAGCAGGAAGTCCAATCTACTGACAGTTTGACAAAGCAAGTATTGTTCAGCTCTTGAAAACATGGGAGAGAATGGAGGTTTTTGGTGTTTTAAGATAAGTTTAAAAATGTTTGGGTTTCCTACAATTACAATATTTTAACATCCTGAAAGGCAAAGTTCATTTTAAATGAAGACCACAAGTTCTCCAGCCTCTCCCAAAGCCTAAATTCATACTTAATAATTTCACCCAAATCTGTCCATCTGGTGTTTATTAGCTAGGTGTGGGCCCTCAGAGCCACCTATCCAATAGGAAATGCTTGGATCAGCTGGAATTGAGATGGATTTTGATCAGTAGGAAGACAGATACACAGCTGCATCCATTGTGATCCATGACACTGAACAAGGCAGAATTTCACAAGCATTATGCTGAATTAATGTCATGCTCTTCCTAAGCTGACAAATCCTGCTGGTTTTTGCTAACAGCCAGCAAAACTAGGCTGCTTTTGGTACTTCAGTATGGCTCAGAAATTGTTGGTATCTCTGCATATGCTCCTGTACAGGGTGGGCATATTCTAAATATTAAACAACATTTGTATGTCCATCTCCTTGCTTTGTGACCTTCATATCACAGACTTACTGTTCCTTTATAAATGACCTTTAATTTTTTTTATGTGTTTTTACATATGGTAATCTGATGAATATAGCAGTTAAAAATACTTTGAACTGAACTTTCTTTTCTTCTGGCACATAGGTTGTGACCTGTATGTTCACTGTAAGAAGAAAAACTTTCTTGTGTTCTGAAGCACTGTCACTAGTAACAACACTTGAAAGAAGCACATTTTTTCAGATACATTTAATCCTTGCATTGCAGTGTAAAAGGAAGATGCCTCTGCTACCTAAATTGAAATGAAATTATAGTTCTTAATGCCAGCTATTTGAAACAGTGGTTGGCATTAGCAACTGTAGAAAAAAAAATGTTTGTTTGCTCAGTTATGTATCTGAAAGCTAGTTCTGTCATTTATACTGTTTTTCTTGAGATAATGTTCTCTCAAATTTGTCAGTAACTCCCTTCTCTCTGTGTCATTGCAGTCTAAAATAAGGGAGGGAAGAACAGGAGACATGATCTTCCTCATAGTTTGAAAAAGGAAGAGCAAAAATGTCTTTTTTCCCTTCTTTGTCCCCATACAGTTCTTTCTCTTTTTTTTGTTTGCTTTTGTGCAGATAATTAAATTTCCACTGACCTAGAGACAGACCAGCTGTATAAGCTCGTCTCTAGAGCATTAATTTGCCCAGCTTTCTGTCCTTACTTCAAACCTGGCAGACCACCAAATGGAAAGTGGCTCTATCGCACTCCACAGAGGAGTGCTTATGAACAGTAGATGTTGCATTTTTTCTCTCCTGAAGTGCCATTCTAGATCTAAGGAATTTATCCTAAAAACACTCTGACTGAAATATCAAACGCAGTATGTTTCTTTTCATTTGGGGGGATGGGTAGGGAAAAGATTATTCACATCAATTTGATTTTTTTTTTTAAAATCCATATTCTATGAAGAAATCTTAATTGACTGTGTTCCTCAGGAGTGCTTGTTCCTGCACCTGAACCAAAAAGCTGTTTCTTTGCCTTGTTTGTTTCAGATGTGTTTGGAAAGGATTGAAATGTAGCTTTGACTTGACTTGAACCTGAAGGATGGTGTGGGAGTGATCTTGGAGTCTGTTTGGAGTCTGGGGGTGAAGTGCGGAGACAGTTGCAGATTCTCTTTAGTCAGGAGATACTTTAGTTTTGCAAGCTTTTGGAGAAAGTATGCACTGGCTTTTTTCCACTGAAAGAAACTGCATCATTTGTGTGGTTCCAGTGCCATTTTTAGAGAGATTTACAAGAAAAGTAATTAGAAGAACCAGAGCAGTGGAGATTGAACGCCTTTTGGCCACCATATAAGTAGTTAAAACTTCAAATATTTTGGAAAAAACAATCCTTTGGAAGTGTGTAAATGTCACAGAGCCCTAGCAGCCCCTCCCACCAAATAAAATCCCAGATACTAGTGGGAGAAGGGGAAGCAGCAGTGGGGAAAACAAGCTGCAGTTCTGTGGCAAATATCACTGTTCTTGCACCATGAATTTTGATTTGTGAGCTAGTACAGAAATGTCTCACAGTGATTCTTTGGCCTGTTAATGTGTTTGGTTGTGACTCCTCTTTTGCCTTATTTTCTTTAATCAGTTGTGAAAGGCAATAGTAGGAAAGGCATTTTAAAGACAATATTGTTTCTTTAAAGAAATTGATTTTGGAAGTAGCAGTATTAAAGGGTTGTATAAGTGTGCCTCATCTTTATAATCGTTCCATTTCAGAAATGTAAGGTAATCATACTGGAATTAAAAGCTTAACATGAGCTCATCTTGCACAACTATTTATAATAAACTATTACTGACCTATATAAGAACGATGTCTGAATGCATCATGTTAAAAGCTAAATTTCGTATTTAAAAGCAAAAACTGTACATTTGCTGACCAGAAAACAACATGATGTCTAAACAAAGATAAATGTGATAAAGGGGGTGCCAAAATGATTAGAAAAACAGTGTCCACTTTGTTTTTTAATTTGTGTTGTCCTAGGGATTAACTGTTCAAACAAAAGAAATCCCTCAGAGTATTATGACTAACTTGGGAAATTAAGTTGGCCTACTGTCAGATGAAATACAGCAGTTTGGTATGATAGAATGTTCTTTTTAAATCAAGAAATATGCTGTTGATGGTCAATGAAATAATTATGTTGGCCTATAAATGAAGAAAAACAGTTTCAGTGTCTAGATATAGATAGTAACAGTAACTGCATAAAACACAGACCATGGACAAATTTAGAAAAAAATGAAGATATTATTTGAATTCAAAACCTGTAAAATTCATGAAGAGGCAAAAGCAGTCCAACATCAGCTATACTACTTTATGCGCATGTAAGCGTAGGACACCTTCTGTCAGAAGATGACCTCAGTTTTTGAGACATACATTGAAAATGAAGACTCTTCTGCCTGGTTCTTGTAAAAGACAAGTTTTTTTGTGTTAAGGATGGCTTTTTTTTTTTAATATATGTCATAACTAATTTATATCACCATATGTAACTTAACTTCAAGTACTCAAGAAGTAGCAAAAGAGTAATGTCATGCTTGATTTCCACACTCACTCTGAGTGCTTGGATTTTACAGTAAATGAGTAATGCGTGTTAGATTGTCTAAGAAAGCTATCTTTATTATATGTGATGCTCTGTGCGCAAAACGTTCTTTCATCTTTATATAGTACAATTGAAATTATATTCTACATAAGATTTTCCAACTTATTTAATGTCCTCTGTATTGTGTCCACATATATCAATAATAAAATAGAAAGACTGTCAGGAGAACTAATTCAGATTTCTTGAAATGTTTTGAGAAACATTCTAACCCGCTAAATATACACTGTAAAGCAAAAGGCAGTGGTTAAACTCTTGTTCTCAGAAAATCATGAGTTGCTTATTCTTGGGTGTTTTTTACAGTTTTTTGTTTTGTGAAGGATGGGGGGTTTTTGGCAGATGATTGTCCTCATATAAAGGTTTTAGTTTTAATAAAATTTCTGTGGGGTTTTTTGGTTGGTTTTTTTAAAGAATTCAGGTTCTAAAGACAAAGTTCTAGAGAGCTAGTTACTATGATGTTCAGTGCAGGTCCAAAGAGTAGTTTATTTTCAATATGGATGGTGTTCGTGGGTTTCTTCCACTAATTAGACAGCAGGGTGATAAACCTTGTAATGCTGTTATGTTGGATCGGAATGGATTTTGAGTAAATAAAAAAAGCAAATGCTAAGAAGTTTTGAGGATTTTGATTTTGAATGTGTTTGTACAATGTTAAGCTAATTTAGTGTGGTTGCAAAAGAATTTTAGGCCTATACAATATAATATTGCAGATTTATTTCAGTGTTGTGCATACTCTGTGAGATTGGTTAATTAATACTCAAATTAGCAGAATTAAACGTAAAAAGAGTGCTAAAGAAGATGCCATCGTGCCTGGTTTTCATCTTGTTTCCGTCATGATGGATTTGTGAGAATATGAGAAAGCTTATATCATATTAGAATAGAATGTGATTTTATAATTAAACATGATTAAATTGCATTTAATTTTATCTGCAAATATAACTTGCTGTGGTATCTTTTTATGACTATTCAAAGGGATGAATATACAAATCCTTAGCAGGAATAGCAGACTGACTACCAACTTAGCAACTTAACAGTTACAGTAGCGTGTTTGTTTCATTAAAAAGAAGGAATCTGAAAAATGTACTGCTTCTACTGTGGAGTTTGTTAGCATACATTTGTTTATAAAAACAGAAGATTGATGTTCAGAATGTTCCAGGAACTGTCTGGCTTGCAAGGTTTTGATGTGCTTTTACACTTTTTGGACATGAACTCTTTGTCAACCTTGTATGGAACTAACATTTTGTGATTTATAAGCCATAAGAGTTAAAAAAAAAAAAGAGAGCTGATCCTTTACATAAGGTATACCAGTGGCTGAATCACATCCTTTTTTTTTTTTTTTTTTGAAGTTTACACATGTAGTGACATAAGATTTCAGATACCATTGGTACTCTTTATCCCCCTTGCCTAAATGTTAAGGTTTGCTTTAAAATGGCTGCTGAGGGATTCTTTCTTGGAATGTGTGACTATTTTTAACAGCTGTCTCCTTGATTAGGTAAGCAGGTGATCACATCTTCTTTTAACATACCAAACCCCATTTTATGATCATACAATCTGCTTAGCCACCATTTCTTGACATTTAACCTTGAAAACCTACTGTATTCTGATCATCAGTGTTTAACAATCCTCATTGTAAGCATAGAAGGTGCTAGGAGATATTTTTATAACTGGCACAAGAATTTTTAGGTCCAGATATCGTGGTAAGCCATGTGCTTGCAAATTAGATTTTGAAGCCTAACATGTTCACAGACACGTCTGATACATACAGCTTAACAATTTTGTCGTGTGCTGTATACATACGTAGTGTGTATCTATCTGTATAAGAGGTTCCTCAAGTAGATGATAAATACATTTAATGGATACCCATGTTTGCAATCCCATCTTTAGAAATCTAACAACAGTTTTTCTTCTGATGTACCAGAAATTATACATTTCGCTGGGGATACTTACTGTATCAGATAACAGGACTTTCCCATCTCTTTCCAAGCTTCATCTTGCCTTTTTCCTTTTATTTTCAGAGAAAAGATTTTTAGTTGGCGCTACACACAGTAAAATGTTTCACCAAGGCATACAGAAAAAAAAAAAAAAAAAACTGAGAAATTATGTTAGGCTATGAAAGCAAAGCATTCAGTACACAGAAAAGAAATGCTCATGTTAAAATGGATATATTTGATCTGGAATTGCTATCCGTGAATAGGCTACACATAGTAAGCAAACTGCAATATAACTTGAGAAGTTTGCATTTGAGTCTTAAATTTAGTATGATAGGCATTTCTTTGTGCATCCTGTTACACATTAGAGTATTAGCATCATTTCCAGAACCGTCACTGGAAATCTGACTTTCAAGTGATCTCAGTTATCTGGCATGTTGTTATTTCTGCTAAGAGGTCAAGTCAGATATTACATAGTGGATTATAGTTGCTTCATGAACCAAACCAATGTTGTGGTATCTCCACAGTAATTGCTCGTATGGGCCTTAGGGATATTTGCCTACTCTGTAGAGAACATCTCAGTGGCTCTGTCAACAATAAAACTTTTAGAACAAAGGGATATAGTAAAATATCAGAAATAAATTATATTTGCCAAAGTGTTTGAAAGCAACTCGAGTATGAAATTGCTGAAGTGTCAACTGTAAGGTATAACTTGCCCCACTCCCTGCTCTTCAGTAGTTGGGAAATGGAGGTATGACCCTTTGGCTTTAAAGAAAGAGCAGACTACAGCCTAAAAAAGAGGAGAAATAATTTTCTGGAGTGATCGTGAGATCTGGATACTTAAAATTGTGCATTGTAGTCATGCAAGTTATTTGTCTCTGTCGTGGTTTAACCCCAGCTGGTAACTAAGCACCATGCAGCAGCTCACTCACTTCCTCAACCCCCCTCCCCACCCCCAACGGAATGGGGAGGAGAATGGAAAAAAAAAAACTTGTGGGTTGAAATAAAGACAGTTTAATAGGATAATAAAGGAGGGTAATAATTATAATTAGGAAAATATAAAGCAAGTGATGCACAAATGTAATGGCTCACCACATGCAGAAAAAAAAAACCCAAATCCTGATGCGCAATCTGTTTCTGAGCAGCGATCCCACCTCCCAGCTAGCTTCCCCAGGGAGCAAGATGTTAACATGGTATGGAATATCCCTTTGGCCAGCCTGGGTCAGCTGTCCTGGCTGTGCTCTCCCAGTTTCTTGTGCACCTGGCAAAACAAGAAGCTGAAAAGTCCCTGACATTGTGTAGATACAACAACTGCCTAGCAACAACTGAAAACATCAGTGTGTTATCAACATCATTCTTGTACTAAATCCAAAATACAGCACTGTACCACCTACTAGAATTAACTCTATCTCAGCCATAACCCTTCTGTCAAAAGTCTTCATCAGTTTGTCAGCCGATAATTTCTTGTTTGTTCATGGGTCCTGAAGTTCCTCTATGGTAGGTTCCCTCCTTGCAGCACTTCAGCAAGTGTGGCTTCTTAGTCAAAGCTTCTCTTCTGTATAATCCACACTATGTCAACCTTGCTGCTTAACAGAGATCTTCTGTTTGTTAGGCATCCCCTAGCCCCTGAGATTCTTTGCCAGCATGTTTCCACTTGCTTCCTTACCTATCTTGCTTTATTTGTTGTCTGTTAAACGTAATGCCGCAATGTCAAATTATAGAATTCAAACTGAAGAAAGCCCGGTAATCCAGTTGGGGGTTTTTTGCTCTTCCACCAGACAGACATTTGCATTGCTTACCAAATTTGTATGCATGTAATTTTCCTGCAGAATCCTGTACATGTTTAAGTCCTCCTGAATATAACAACCACTTGTGTTTGTCAGACAAAGATCAAGATCTGTATTTTGTGTTTAAAATGGCCCAGCATGCAAGTTATGGAAAGTGACAGGTGTGATGCCACTTTTTAGGAAGAAAGAAAAGTTCAGGAAAAACTGCTGATCTGTTGCATGCTTGAGTTTGTAACGGACATGTTGTCAGAAACCACAGTAAAGAACAGACTGCTGGTGGGCAAAGACTTAACATTTTCTTAGGGAGAAGTGTAGCTCACAAATATGACTTCATTGAAGGAATCGTTGAGTAGGAGGTAAGCAATATTGGCACTGATGAGTCTGCTTGGATTTCTAAAACGAGTTCAAACTCCTGAAGAACCTAAGTTGATTTAGGAAGGTTCTTTGATTACTATCCAACCTAAAGGTAGGAAATGAAGAGCAGAATAAATAGCCAGGATTTTGTGGGGTTTTTTTATTTTACTGGTAGTGTCCTAGTGGGATTTCTGCCATGACCTGTGTTTTTTCAACATATTCATAAGTTATCTGGAAAAAAAGAATGAGATGTAAAAGTTTGGCTGATGATTTTCAGTGTGGTAAAAATGACCACAGAGCGTGAAGAGCTGCAGAAGAATCTTGTGGTATTGAGTGACTGAATTGAATACACGGCAATTAGAATTCAGTGCTCTGAAGCATAAAACAATCATGATGGAAAACAGCCTTAACTTTATTATGTAATGAGTGGTTCTGAATTAGCACGGCAACAACATAGAAAGAGGTCTTGGAGATACTATAAATATGTGAAAATGTCAGGATTTTTTTCACAAGTTGGTAGGTTAGTGCTTCGATCGGATCCAAAAAGTCATTCTGATACTGGGAATTATGGGCTGTAGATAGGGAAACAAAAAAGCTGTAATTATGTCAGGATGGACACACGCTGCATCCAGAAGATGAGTAGTATGTCCTGTTCTGATGAACTTCCTTAGGAAGAATCTAGTAGAATTAGTATAGGTGCAAAAAAAATCAGTGATATGAAGAGTTTCCTTAAGTGGCATGATTGAATAGAATGGGACTTTTCAGGTGGGAAGAGAGAGACGGATGGGATGGAAAGGTTGTTGAGCTTTAAAAGATCGTAAGTAGCATGAGGAGATTTAATAGGGAATGATTAGTTTCCCCCAATACTAGATCAAAGGGATATCAAATAACATTATCAGATAGCAAGTGGAAAACAAACAAAACAAGGTTAGTTTGTTATTAAAAGTCTTTGCCATGGGAGCATTTGGATGCCGAAAGAATTGATCAGGAGGTAGTACTGCTGGAGAAGTGGTTTCAGGATGTCTGCAAGTCAAGGCCAGCTGGAAGCTGAGGAGAGGACATTCAAAAGAAATGAATGATGGGTTTTGTTTTGTTCAGGTTCCTGCTGTTGGAGGTGGGATGTTGGTATGGAGGGGTGTTTGGTCTGTCTCAGTGTGAAGGATAGTGTTTGCTCTGGATTCTGCTCTTTTTTTGCCCCAGCTGGGTTATGCTTCTTTAAAACGGGGGTGGGGGGATGAGGAAGAATTTCCCTCCCTTCTAGAGCTCCTGAGCATTGTGAAGGAGAGGGGCCTCCAGAGGTTGGGGTGGGGGGGCTGGAGTGGGGTGAAGGGGGGAAGGTGGCAGCAGCCTGGGAGCCCATGGCTGAAGAAGAAATCCAAAGAGCATGTGGTAGAGTAGGAAATGGAGACCTCTGCTTGGCCAGTGATGGAGAGCCCTTTCTCAGACCAGGTAGCACTCTGCAGTTCACATCTACCCTGCAAGGGTACAGTAGGCAGTGGGGCGGTTGTACTGAGACTCAAGAATAGCAAGGGAAGTGCCTCTTCAAGTAGCCTTTTTTTTTTCCCCTCTCATTTGAATGGTTAATATTTTTAATTAAAAGGTTGGCTAATTATCCTGGTTTATAGTTTGACTTTTTGTTTTGTGTAAAAACTTTTCCGTCTTCTTTGGGAGCTCAACAGAAGGTGTTAATGAGAAGGTCTAAGCAGATCTACCACAAAGCTCTGGCCACCAAGAAAGTAGCATGGTCCCCAGTGCATTAGTTTTTATGTTCCTGGAGAACACTTTAGCAAGTAATTTCAGGAAAGCATTTTTGGTGAAAATTTGTACTTATGTCAATTGGGACTAAAATATGTGGTAATTTAACTTCAAAAATTCTATATGAGGTGGCACTAGGATACCTTTTATCATGTTAAAAAGTGGTAGTGTTTGGGTGGTGGGGTTTGGGTTTGGTGGGTTTTGTTGTGGTTTTTTTTTTAAAGCAACCAGAGTTGTGAGATTATTATATAAAAGTCCAGAGACTTTGAATAATTCAAGTTGTCAGTATGATCCAGAGTTTCTTTACAATTTATGAAGCATTTGCAAAGCATCATGATCATCCTGTGATGCCAATACTGTGCTGCTATGAGGCTGCAGACACATTACCATTTTTTACAGTATCCCTTGGTTCTGGCATTTGTTTTTTTCGCATCATCCTAATTCTGCCTGTGCATGCCTGGCTTACAGTTTTTTGGAGGAGAATCCTATTTACCTGGATACAGATGGTAGTGAAAGAAACTTTGGTTTTCGCTTGTTACTAGCAGCAGTTGAACATCAATTTTCCCTCCTTAATTAGCCTGCATGTCCCCAACTGATGAGAACCTTCTAGCATGCTCTTCACTTCCTCATTGCCATGCAAGTAGCGTACCTCAGAAAGTGGTGCCTGTGTTGAATATGCCCTTGTCCTGGCATTGTTTCCATGCATCTTCCAGCCAACTCTAATGAGTCAACTTCATTTTGTCTGACTTTTTCAGCGTTCTGGATGATGTGGCCAAAGTTAAGGGTGGGTTTTTTTTATTATTATTTGTACTCCTGGCTCTTAGGAGTTATTTGTATGGTACTGTGCGCTCTACTGACTTAACAGAGCTTGTTTTTCTTGTCTAAACCTCCATTTTTTAAAGCTTGTTTTGATACATGCTCTGTCTGGCACACAGTAGAGGCTTTGTCTTGATTTCTTTGATACTTAACTGAATTTTGTTGTGGCCCAGCTTTATGGGAGCTTTAAGCAGGAACATAAATTACAGCACACAATAAAGGGAAACGTAAAGGAACTAGAAGTGCTTTGAAAAACAGGTCAAGGTGCAGTAGCAAACAAGGAGTTTGTGTAATAAGTTTGCTGTTTTTGAGAAGGAAGCTACAGAAGGAAATTAATTAAAAGCATAAAGTAAGAAATTTCTGAGAAATTTTTGTTTGTATCAGTTTTCAATGGTGAGGACATTGCAATGAATCTGACCCCCAGATGTGTTCTTCGCTCATAGCACTAACAAACCTTGTGATTGAAATAAACTACAAAAAAGTAGTAATTTACAGAATAGAATTTATTTTTCTTTTTTTTCCTCTTTAGATGAAAAAGTATACCACTGAAAAAAGACTTAAAATGCATTTTATTTGACTTTGCACATTCATAGATTAAGGAAATGCCAGCTTTAAGGTAGGCAGTGCCACCCTGATTTTGTCAGCTGGTTTGTACACCCTATGATACAATTTTACATGCTCTACCAAAAAAACCTTCCAAAGTTAGCATGCTCAGTGCTCACTATAAGGATGAAAATACACCCTTATATAAAATAGTGTTATTTTCTAATTTACCTCTGCAAATGAAGTCTTTAAATACAGATTTTCATATATAGAATGATCCATAGAGAGTCAGGTGTTTATTTCTCTTGAAAGTTACTACTAGACAGAAATGCAGTCTGAAGGAAAAAAATTATGTTTTACAGTATTAAAGCTGAAACTCCATCCTCTTCTGTCAGCTGAATTCCTTAGCCAGTCCACGTCTCCTTGTATGAGCTGTGGTCTCACTATGAGTGGGTAGCATATATCATGGAAATTACACAACTGCAGTCACTGTCAGAAACACTGTCTGCAGACAGCTGAGCTAGTAGGAGAGAATTCAGCGAGAACTGTGGAGATACAGATCTTACACAGCACTGGAGCATCCTGGACAGATTGTGCTCAAAATCTAATTACATTCAGTACAACCTGCGAAAATATTTTGACTCAATAATAATCTATTGTTGTGAGTTGACCCTGGCTGGAGGCCCCCCAAAGCTGCTCTATCACTGCCCTCCTCAGCTGGATGGGGAGAGAAAATACAATGAAAGGCTCCTGGGTCGAGATCAGGACAGGGAGAGATTACTCACCAATTACTGTCACGGGCAAACCAGACTCAGAAAAAAATTCATCTAATTTATTGCCAAGCAAAACAGAGTAGAGTAATGAGAAATAAAACCAAATCTTAACACCCCTTCCCCCCACCCCTCCCTTCTTCTTGGGCTCAACTTCACTCCCCATTTCTCTCCCTCCTCCCCCGCAGCAGCACAGGGGGACGGGGGAATGGGGGTTGTGGTCAGTTCATCACATGATGTCTCTGCCGCTCTTTGTTGCTCCTTAGGGGGAGGACTCCTCACACTCTGCCCCTGCTCCAGCATGGGGTCCCTCCCACAGGAAACAGTCCTCCACCAACTTCTCCAATGTGAGTCCTTCCCGTGGGCTGCAGTTCTTCACCAACTGCTCCAGTGTGGGTCCCTTCCACGGGGTGCAGACCTTCAGGACCAGACTGCTCCAGTGTGGGTCCCCCACAGGGTCACAAGTGCTGCCAGCAAACCTGCTCCAGCATGGCCTCCTCTTTCCATGGGGCCACAGATCCTGCCAGGAGCCTGCTCCAGCATGGACTTCCCACGGGGTCACAGCCTCCTCCAGGTGCTTCCACGTGCTCCAGCATGGGGTCCTCCATGGTCTGCAGGTGGAGATCTGTTCCACCATTAACTTCCATGGGCTGCAGGGGCACAGCCTGCTTCCCCATGGTCTTCTGTAGGGGCTGCAGGGGAATCTCTGCTCCAGTGCCTGGAGCACCTCCTCCTTCTGCACTGACCTTGGTGTCTGCAGACTTCCTCACATCTTCTCACTCACTGGCTGCAAAAGCTGCTGCTAATTTTTACTTTTTTCCCCTTTCTTAACTGTGTTATCCCAGAGGCGCTACCACCATCACTGATTGGCTCAGCCTTGGCCTGCGACAGGACCCTCTTGGAGCCGGCTGGCATTGACTCTGTCGGACATGGGGGAAGCTTCTAGCAGCTTCTTGCAGAAGCCACCCCTGTAGCCCCTCACCCCTGCTACCAAAACCTTGCCATGCAAACTCAATACATCTATATTTTGCTTTCAGTGTATCTGAATTATGTTTCGTATTCTGAAATACAGATTTTTAAAAATTGCTACAAGCTAATTGTTCACAGTAATGAATCAACTAGCTGTAGAAATTTTGCATTATACCTGTTTAATAAAGGAGAACTCGAAAATACAGTAGCAGCATAGGATCTGACACTTTGAAAGTCAGGTCCTCTTCCAAATAGTTGACCGTACAGGCATTTGCACAGCAGATAATGTATACCCCTGTTCTCGGTGAAAGCCTATTTTAGCTTTGTATTCATCCCATTCTGTGCAACAGGTGTGATAAAAATGGACAGAACATGGTGACACCATGCCACTAATTCAGCAGCAACATTCCTTGCCTGTATAAATATTTGTGAAATAGGTGCTAAATTCTGAGCTTGTGTAACTTGTGCTGTGTGAATCCATCCAGTATTTTCTTTCCAGTACATGCTTGGTTTCCATTAAATTTCAATACTTCCTTTCCCAGTGCGTAAGTGCTTGAACTTTTTAAGTCTTTCAAGGGAAAATTGTAATCATGGTTAGCATAGGGAACATCTTATGATTTTTTCCCTTTTTTTTTTTTCTTCTTCTTCTCCTAATGTAAGCTTTCATCTTCCTTCTCAAATTAATTCCCTTACTCTCAGTTGAATTTTTCACATGCAGAATGTTTTTGTGGTGCCCCATGCACCCATGCTTTTCAGGAGGGAAGAGGTGATGTTAGTCTTAAGGCACATAAGGGAGACTGTCACGTCAGGATTGTGACACAGGGCAGAATAATACTGGTATTACAGTAAATATTCAAGGGATAGTGCAATGGATCAATCCTCTAAAAATACTAATAAAAATAAAATAATTTTGAAGGTATTGATGTGTATTGGTCATTTGACAAATTCTGATGTGCAAGTGGAAGAAACTCCCATAAGCTGAACTGATTTTTACAAATTGAATCAAATGGTAAATTCTGGGAAATACCTCTCTTCAGTGATTGCACAAGCAATGCATCTAGACATTTGCAAAAACTCTTAAGTTCATGTGAACTAAAAATGTGTTTATAAAAGTCGTTTAACATCTTACAAAACACAGACATTTAAAATATCAGTGAATTTATTTGAACAGTAGAGAAGCAGCAGTGGCATTATATTGTGTTTGGTTTGTGTCTTTTTAAGTTTGCTGATATGGTTTCACAATAAGTAATATTTTAGCATTATCTTTGCAATTCTAAAGATTCTACCAGAATCCAAATGGGTTGGCAAATTGAATAAATTATTATTTTAATTTTATTTTTTTTTTTTTTAGGATTTAGGTGCAGTTGAGCTGGTGAAATGTATAGTTACTGACATTACTTCAGACAGCATTCTTTCTGAGCATAAAATCTGATTACGTTAGTTGATCTGACAGTGGGTTTGCACTAAAAACTTAGTAGACTTCAGTCTGTGGTTACAGCAAGCGACAGCTCTTGAGCATGGTGGCACCAAGTGAATATTTATCTCTTAGTAAATGACATTGTTTGAAATTAAAATGGACAACATCATTTCACATAACAAATGCCTTCCTTCTGTAAGGGTAAAAGTTGAGTTGCTCCAGTGTTTCACCTCAGTCAGCAGTGCTGTCGTCATTGCTCTTACCATTTGAACCTGGTTATAAGGGTGAGCAACCAGAGTGGTTGCTTGGCACTTCAGGCAATTAGAAGGGCTCCATGGCACTTGATTAAGTAGCGGTGTAATTCACCAAAATGTATAGGAGTAAAATCCTCTTCCATAGGTCTCACTTGGCCCCTGTGAGCGTTGTACCATGTGTGATGGTAGTATTGAGACACTGTCAAGTTCATATAGTTATGAGGGGTCGTGTAAGAACTTGAATTTAAGTTTATGCTTTTTATAAGTGCATAGAAAATGCATTTCCCCCCACGCTGTTTTGACATCTCATGTTTTTGTTGAATTTGAGTGATGGATGTGCTTTTATTATATGTTACCTCTTTTCTTGCCCTTTTAAACCATTAATAATTGAAACAATGTGCAACACTTGATTGAGCTTCAAAAATCACTTTCAGTTTAGAGTGCAATTATATGTTAAGTTTTCAGTGTATTGGGTTAAAAACATGAATACAAATGCTGTTAGGAATATTCTAATCTAAAAATACTGCTGATTTCCTTAAAAATAATAGCTCTGAGTCATTCAGTGTGCATTATTCCCATCCTATATGGTGCTAAGATAGATGTTCAATTACTTTCTGAAATTTTAAACTCTTTCTATACTTGTGCAGTTAAACCTGTTTTTACACTAAATGTTGCAAATACAGTGGTAACCAAGGTCAGCAAAAACTAAACTGAAGGATAACTCAATTTGGGTTTTGTTTGCAAACGTTGAAAGAAACACACAGTGAAGTCTGTGTGTGTGTGTATATATGTAGATGACAAGAAGGTCTCTTCACACAGGCCCAAATATAGTTACTAGCTGAAAAGGAGGATCAGGTATGAAGATGTCTTGCTAAAAATTCATTGCTGTAATAGCTTTTCTTGGAAGCCTTTTTAAATGTAGACTCATGCTTACTTTTAAAAGATCCTGTAAATTTCAAAACATCTTGGCTTACTATTCCAGCTGATACTGGCCTGTGAGTGTACCTGGTGTACTGCTGCTAGCATTTCGTATATTTGATTTTTGTTACAATTTTCATACATTAGGGCATTCACTGAATACACAAAGCTTTTAGAAAAGTGAGTATGAGTAATAAATCTCATTGTATTAAAGGAGGGAGAGGGAAGTAAGTAGTGTTTACAGAAGACTAAAAGTATCTGATTTGTTTGAATTGCCCTCAGTGCTCCTTTTCCTGCCAAAGGAGAGGTATATGTCTAAACCAAAATGTCTTTTTACAGATACCATCTTTTGAAATATTTCTGAGTATGAATATTAATAATTATACTTGCAGTCCTCAAAAATTGAATATACTTTTAAATCTTAATTCATTGGGATTTGAAATCTGACATTGTTAGTGTTGTTGCTCTGTGGTTCCATTCTTTATTAGCAGCTTGAGTAAATTCACAACCCCGAAGCAATTTTATTTACAACCCTTACCACTTAGCTGAGTGCATGTACTGTGTTAGTTAAGGTGCTTTTCTTCTCAGTAGTTTTCCAGTTACTTGCTGATGGGTCTGATCTTTTTTATTTAATAACCCATAAAGTAGTTGTAAGGTCAGGACTGTATTCATAGAGTCTAAACAAAAAAAATTTGACATTGTTTCTGTACTTCACAGTCCAGAGACTGTGAAGACAGAAACCTTTCTAAATGATGATGAGTCACAGGGACAGCTCCATTTCCAAGAGCATTCTGCTGTAATTCTCCAGTAGGACAAGATAAACTAGGTTATGTTTAAGTGACCATTAAAGTAATTTGACTTAGATTCTTTAAAAGAACAGAAAAAACTTTTGCAGCCTTCCTTATAGATACACTTATGTTTGTGAGTTTTATCAGTAAGTCACTATTAAGTTAGTAAAGAATTTGCTTAGAATAATGCTATAAACCACTACTAATAATGTTTATTCAAACTTGCATAACTGTATAGAATATTAATTTAACTTCAGTTAAATTGATTCAGTTTTATTTGTGGAAAAGATTTTACACTGTTTAGCAGACGTATCAAAAGTAATGTAAAATTATTGTGGAAAAGTACTATTTCAAAGCACTGTATTAATCTTGGAGGAAAAAGGGGAGAACTGCACATAAACAGCATTGGCGTTGAATCCTGGAGTTACAATACGTGAACAAATAAAAATTCATATTATCACACTAATAGATAAATTGCCGTGTTTCCTCTAAATGGGTTATTGCAGAAGACTTTTCTGTTCCTTTATTCAAGTAAAACTGCAAATTCCCCAATTTGTCATTTTAATTCACTGCCTCATATTCCGCAGTACCTGGCCCAGGGGCTGCATCTCCCTCTCTGGCCTTTGTCTGCTTCATCAGCTTAGATTTCAAAGTGTGCCATGATTGAGTTTGAAATTGATATCATAGCCTCATAATGCATTGTTACTGTAGAAAAGAAATGTAGAAAAATATAGAAAAGAACACTTTGTCTACTATACTAAAAAATGCATGTGCTGTTGAAGAGAAGGGGATAATTTAAAATCTGAAAGTTACAACCTAAATTAATGAATTGTAGCAGAGAAAATGAAGAGAGGTGATCCAGTATGCTACTGTTTAACTGCTGCCAATAATCAGAAAGAGCTGCCTGGACACCTCAATCATGTAATTTGGTAGCACAGGAAAAGGTGATAGTATTTCCACTTAGCTGTTCATATTGACTCTTGAAACAGGAAAGCTCATTGTGTAGGAAAGTATCCTGAATGTACGATTTCCAAAATAGTAGAACTGCCACACAGAGAGGTGAGGAGGAGGCTTCTAAAAAGGGAATGGGAGGAGGTGTTGGAAGTTTGGGTTGTTTTTTTTCCCCTGCACCAAGGTGCTGTTCTCAGAGGAAAGAGATTCATTAGTTATTTCTAAATTTAATCTGAGTTGACAGGTCTTTCAGAAGCCTGCAAAACTCCAAGACCACTCAACATACCCACATTGCCCTTTTAGGCTTTTAAGCTAAGACTGTTGTCTGCAAATGTTATCTGCCCTTATGTCAGATAACGTAGGAATCCTTCTTTGAGAAAAAACAGATTACTTGTTTGTCTGACTTTGCTGACAAGGCAGATGTTATGTATAGAGATGGCTGGGCCATATGGCTAATGAGGATGCCCTTGAATGTGCTTAAAAGCACAAGCACAGTGGAGATGTCTTTCCAAGAGTAGTGATTTTATCACCCCAGACTTGATCCTAAGGGCTATGCTGGCATTAACAGGTAGTGCAGTAAAAGCAGATCTGTAGATGAATTATGTTGAGGACCCAGCGTGCATGCTGTATATGTTTCAAGAGGTTTTGGTTTTGGTCTAGCTCCATGCTGGTCCCATGGAGTGAATGCCTGTTAGCAGTCTTGAGTGTCACTGCTGGCTTGGTTTGATCGGAATGGAACTCAGTTCATGCTCTGAGATCACCCTACAATGTGAACTGAAGTACAGCTGGTGGGGCAGATGGGAGTCTGGCGTCAGACTGATCCAAACTAAAATGCAGATGCAGACACACACTCGACTCCAGTCAGGCAACATGGAAATTGGGAAATTTGGCCTCAACTCCACCTGCAGAATTATTTCCACAAAACAGTGTAAACACAATTAGTGTGTCCATACTCCAAAATTCCTCTTCCTAGAGACAGGCATCTAATTACATTGTGGGTGGGTGTAGTGACTGTGCTGCTACTGTTTGCTCTGAGTCTACTGCTTGGAGATTATTTCCCCAGAAACCTGTGCGGTTCTTTACTCAAAATCTTTTTAATTTTTTACTTTTTTTTTGGTACAAGGAACACTTTGAATACAGAAAAGCTCAGTAGTGTGTCTCTTTAAAGAATATCTTGACTTCTTGTACCTGCCGTTTTGTTTCCTTTGAAAAGAGCAAAATGCATTTAGAAGGTATCCTCTGTACAAGTAAGTTGCAAGAACTATTAATGTTGACAGTAAGGTATGCTAGGCTCTTAAAAGACCAAAACAGTAATGTGGAGATTTCTTTAAATTGTCTAAAATTCATTAGTTTTCAGGTCAGAACAGAAGTACAGTTCTGGGTGTAGACTCTTATGTATGAAAAGTATGGAGTACTTTTCATTATTCAGAATTTTTTTTATTTCCTGACTATTGCTGCTGCTTAAAATATTATATATGCCATAGTATGAAAAATGAATTTCAGTAAGAGTGTTTTGCCTTGTGGCCAGTCTTTTCAATTTATTTTTGCTATTGATGTATCCACCATTATGATAGAGAACAGGCATTCACTAACTTGCATTTAATTTTCTACCTGAATTTAGGCCACTGAGCGTTAGGGACCTGGAGGCTTACAGGCCCCTTTTAGTGTTGTAGTCAGTGTTTGCTATAAATCTTACTGTGCATTAGAAGAATGTTCGTTCAGCTGTATAATTTTATAAGTCTCACAGTTGTGGTGGTGGTAGCAATAATAGTAGTAGTAAGAATAATGACTCTCCTTGCTGGTTTACAGTGGTGCTGAGGCCCTGCAGAAAATAAATCCTGGGGGTTACTTCTGCTCCATTATCTTTGAGGTTTAAAAAATGTGGTATTCCAGATATTTTTGTAACTTTTAGATATGGATCCAAATTTTATTTTTACAAAACTAACTGTAGGTACACAGATGGAGAGATTTAACTAATTTCTTTGTACTTCCATTTCATCATCTGTAAATTCATGACAACTAGTATTCACTTTGAGAAGAACTTTTAAATAGGCTAATAGATTGGACTACCAGTGAGGGTGAGTTATTCAGAATATACTTTACATCATGACAGTGCTTGGGGAAATACTGTAGAATATATTTGATGGCAATTAAAATTATGATACTTGATCACTACTCACATGAAATGCAGTTTACATCATCAGTGTCTCAGTAGCTGTTGCATAAATGTGCACTTGAGGGCAGGATAAGATGTATTTACCTTGTGGTTTATTATTATAAGGATTTCTTAATTAAGGTTAATTTCTTACAGGAGGTGCTGAAACAGCTACAAGGAAGTATTGAAGATGAGGCAATGGCGTCTTCTGGACAAATTGACTTACTGGAACGACTTAAAGGTAAATCTAGAATTACGATTTAAGTAGGTTCATTTGTTTCTCAGTTGTTTTTAATTTGGGATAAAATTTTCTAACTCAGCTGCATCTTTCCAGTGCAGACTTTGATGCTTAGGCGTAGTCTCAATGCCTGTTATTTTTGCTAAGCATTTTAAGACACATTCTCAAAAAAATATATTCCTATGCTGCTTTTGTGCTTTTGCTACTGTTACCCTAGGGCTTTATATTAATTGCTTTTGATACAACTTGCATTTCATTCAGTTCTTCAGAAAAAATATGTTTGTTTAAATTAATGATGGATTAGTTCCACCAGTTTTCTAAACTTGTTTGCATGCCCTGCCCTCTCCATGTCATATTACTGGAATTTTATCTGTCATGCTGCAAATTGATGCCCCCCTTCCCTAGAGCATCCACTGGAATATGCACCGTCCCTTATATAGGATGTGCAAAGCAAGCTCAGACCACTGACTCCCTCTATACATCCATTATCCCTACCACTGAACCAGAAATGTCATAGGGGATGTCTACATTTAAGGGCCCTGTGGTGAACAGACTTGTCATCATTAACGTGACAGTGAAGCATCTGCAGGATCTCTGAGAAAGAAGCTATTAGGAAGTAGGCCACAAGAACAATTTATATGATGTTTATGCAAAACTCTGCCCATTTCTTAAGTCCTCTGGGAAAGAGACAGGCAGGCTTGTGTGGGGATACTGTTCTGATGTCAGGATTGCAGTTTGGCGATCTGCTCAGATGACTAGTATTCTCCAAATGTACCATTAAGACTGGTTTTGCTCACGTTATGTTCTTCTGTGGATTCCAATGCAAAATGTTTCCATCAAAAATCATGGATTTGTTCAAGAAATAAGAAATTAAGATAGACACAATCTTTTAAATTTGTGCTGCTGAACCTCAACTCTGAAAGTGTTTGTTCTTTATTATCCAGAACTGAACTTGGAAAGTACCAACTTCCCTGGAGTGAAGTTGAGGCCAAAGGTGTCTGTGCGTTCATATGGGAGCCGGGAAGGGTCTGTGTCCAGCCGTTCAGGAGAGGGGAGTCCTGTTCCCATGGGATCATTTCCAAGAAGAGGATTTATGAATGGAAGCAGAGAAAGCACTGGTTATTTAGAAGAGCTAGAAAAAGAGAGGTAAATTTCTTTGTTTATTCATTCAGTATGTATTGACTTCTAATTCCAACATGAAAGTTTACTGACACGCTGAGTATTTAACTATCATGTGTATGGTTTTGATCATTGTTATATTTATCTTGACAGGTGAGGAAACCAGGAATCTACATTATATTTAGATGCACACACACAAAAAACAAAACAAAACAAAAAAACAAACAAAAAAAAAAACTTAATACACATGTCGTGGTTTAGGCCCAGCCGGCAGCTGAGCGCCACGTGGCTGCTCACTCACCACTCCCTCAGTGGGATGGGGAGAAGTATAACGAAAAGCTTGGGTCGAGATAAGGACAGGGAGAGATCACTCACTAATTATCGTCACAAGCAAAACAGACCGAACTTAGAGAGGAGATTCATCTAACTTATTACTAAGCAAAACAGAGTAGAGGAATGAGAAATAAAATCAAGTCTTAAAACACCTCCCCCCACCCCTCCCATCTTCCCGGGCTCAACTTCACACCCAGCTTCAACCTCATCCCCCCTCAGCGGCACAGGGGGACGGGGACTGGGGGTTGCGGTCAGTTCAGCACACATTGTTTCTGCCACTTCTTCATCCTCAGGGGGAGGACTCCTCTCATCATTCCCCTGCTCCAGCATGGAGTCTCTCCCATGGGTTACAGTCCACAAACTGCTCCAGCGTGGGCCTCTCCCATGGGGTGCAGACCTTCAGGAGCAAAGTGCTCCAGCGTGGGTCCCCCACGGGGTCACAAGTCCTGCCAGCAAACCTGCCCTGGCATGGGCTCCCCTCTCCACGGGTCCACTGGTCCAGCCAGGAGCTTGCTCCAGCGTGGGCTTCCCACGGGCCGCAGCCTCCTTCAGGTGCCTCCATGTGCTCCGGCGTGGGGTCCTCCACGGGCTGCAGGTGGAATCTCTACACCCCCTCATCCTTCCTCCATGGGCTGCAGGGGGACAGCCTGCTTCACCATGGTCTTCACCACGGGCTGCAGGGGGATCTCTGCTCCGGCGCCTGGAGCTCCTCCTCCCCCTCCTTCTGCGCTGACCTTGGTGTCTGCAGAGTTTCTTACATCTTCTCACTCCTCTCTCCGGCTGCAAAAGCTCTCTCTCTAACTGTTTTGTTTTCCTTCTTAAATATGTTATCACAGAGGCGCTGATTGGCTTGGCCTTGGCCAGGGGCGGGTCCATCTTGGAGCCAGCTGGCATTGGCTCTGTCAGACACAGGGGGAGCTTCTAGCAGCTTCTCACAGAAGCCACCCCTGTAGCCCCCCCGCTACCAAAACCTTGCCACGCAAACCCAACACAATGCATCATACAGTTTCTACTGCTTCTTCATATATGCATTTCATTGTTACTGTTTGTTGGCTGAGGGTTATTTTATGTTGATCAGCAGATACAAGCATCTGAAATATGCATCCCAAATACCTCCATATCTCTTCACCACTATTGATAAGTGGTGATACTGTTACAGTGTGGTGGTGCAGTCTGTCTTTTTTGCAAATTGTTATAACTGCTGTAGCTGCCTGATCAGTTATTTACTACTAGCAGACATTTACCTAGTGATTTTACTCTCTCAGCAAAAACATCAGCTAAACAAAAATATCTGTCTTCAAGATGATGTTCCCATCTGATGTTTTGTGTTGACAAAAATCAAGAAATTTCTTTTCTTGTAAGGTAGTGATACCCATTTAATAGGAATAACATACTGTCAGAGCGTAATACAGATTTGTAGCACTTTAAAATCACTTAGAGAGGAAATGCAAAGTTAGAGACATGCAGCTGTTTCCACTGAAGACATCCTTGTATCTTAAAATGAACCTGACTGAAATCCCAGATGATTTCAGAGGCCTTTCTGTAAGACAGGGTTCCTAATGATTTGGTCATTGACAGGTACTTAATGGATAGCATGTCAAGCTGGGGGCTGCAAAACCAAATAAACAGCAGCACAGTATTTTTATGCCTAGGAACCAATACAAAAGTTCGGTGGGTAATAAGTTGTTTGTGGGCAGCCCTTCAGAAACACCGCTTCTAACTTTCCTGGTGTTCGGTGAAATTTTTGCCATCAAGAGCTGAAAGGAGTACGCTTTTCCTCCAAGGTACTGCATCTAGGTCCTTTTCTTTTGGTCTTGTTAGTAGTATAAAAGTAACTTCCCATGGGTCCATATTGAGCTGCTTCTAGCAACTACTCTGTTTTTTCATTTTCCTAGTCAGGATCACTAATCGTATTTGTTCCATTGCATAAAACCTAGATTTTCGAGAAGCTGTATAAGAAGAGTATTTAGGAATTTGGGAATCTCATCCCAGTCTTCAAGAATCTAATGTGTCTACCATTTTCCATCTTGACAAAACAGTGTGCTTGTTTGTTTTCTTTCCATGGTGTTTTTTATCGCATGTGGTATTAAAATCTTTTAAGTGTAGTTAGGACTTTCAGTTACAATTCAAGTGAACTCCAGGTCACTTGGAAGAAGGAGTATTAATTTATAGCAGATGGAGTTCTTCAAGGTGGTTAGCACATCTGATTTATGATCTGTGATCCTTTCCCCCTCTCATGGATTCTAAGGTGATAGTTCTTTGGACTTTTTTCTCAGCGATAAAGACTGCTTAGGCAGTGAACTAGTCTTTCTTCCAAATAATGCTAAAAAAAAGGGATAAGGATATTTTAATTCCAGATGAGCTCAAGCAGTGTTACTGTCACAGCTGATAGGATAAAGATTTGTGCTGTGGAGAAGTCGATCTCTAGAGGCATGGCCAGATCACATCTGCCTTCATTATTAGTGAAATGATGGATAACCCAAACTGCCCTATGCTTTATGCTGTTTTGGGGGACATGTAGGAACATGTAGGGCATTGATGTGGATGCTGGGTAGTGAAATGGATCAGAACCTGGGGTGGGGGAGTGTAGGACCATGCATCTGAAATCACTACAATTTCTGAAAGAAAATGAATTGCATATTTTCCTGTGCTTTGTGTCTGAACTCGTTTGGCATACTTACTAAGTTTTTGTGTTTCTAAACATGTATATAAACATACATTATTTGCTAACAGAATTTTTTTTGGCACTTAAACAGACTTTCAAAGAACTCGTGGAACTTGCCAAGCCTCAAAATATTAAAATGACTCAGAAGAAAATAACATTTTTTTGGAAACCTGCAGCAAGGGAACATTTCCACTCCGTATCTTAACACGCTGGCACAATATATGCTGCTTATGGGCAACAGTGTTTAGGCAAGGACCAAATCATGTATTAACTGCCTGTGAACTTGGCAAATTCCTGAAATGTTTATAAATTGGCATATCCACGAGATGTTTATTAATGTAAACAAGTAAGAAACAAGAAAAAATTCTTAAAATTTGTTTTGTTTTGAAAAAAATTATTTAGCTTGGCTCAAAGTGATCTTCTGAGGGGAAGAAAGTTAATCAATTGATTCACTTACCAGCATGAAGATGAAATTGTGTGCCTGCTTCTCATTTGCTTAGCTCTCCTCTAATTTCAAAGTAAAAAAAAAAAAGATAAAAAAGTGTGGGGTGTATGTTTTTAGGTTAACAATTTAGAATACACTATTCATTAAATATCTCCTGCTTTCTCTCTGACTATTTCCAGGTGTCTTTGGTAAGACACTATATCAAGAGCAAAACTTTTCAGAGTACACTGCAGATTACTTTTTTTTGTTGGTTTGCCTTTTGCAGTTTAGTAAATTTAATAATCTCACCTTTCTAAATTCTGTAATTTACCACTAAAGATGACAACCTTATGATGAAGTTTTTATGAAAGTGTTTGTATGCCTTGTTTATTCCTTCTGGTTTATGCAACTCCTTTTTTTATTAATGTTGATTTTGAGCATTTTCTCTGTCTCATGACTTCTTTCTCCCCCTATTCTTATCTCCCTTTGGCTGACTGCAGGATTTACTTAAGTCTTTACAGCATCCATCAACAGTGTTTCATTTTCAAGATTTTATTTTATCACCTACCAAGGAAGTGAAAGTATTGGTTATCATTGTAATTTACATAATGGTAGTAAAGTAGCACATAGTTTGTTTCCCTTCTGCCTTTTAACTGGGAATAACATTGACATCATTATCCAGAAAACATTTCCAAAAGAAGAAACCCATTTTCTGCATTGATTCAGCTTCATCTATTGTTGGGAGCTTCAAAAATACCACATTAGAGAACTCTTTTGAAATATCCACCCTTCAGAAGAGCAGTTCAAATGGAAAACTTTTTGTTAACTCATAAAAATAGCGTAAGGTTCCAGAAGCTTCCTTCGTCTTGCTGCATTCTCACTGAACTTGACAGTGCATGACACAGAACAGAATTTTCTCTGATACTATGAAAGTCCTGATATAAACAATTTTGGGGTATAAAAAGATGGAATAATTTTCTTCTATGATCAGTAACAGCTCTTCCACCTTAAATGGTCTCCTAGCCTCAGGAGGTTCCAGGAGACTGAGAAGGAGCTATACTCCTGGTTGGTATGGTATCTGATAGTAACATTAATTGCGGGGAGCAGCTTATCAGACACATCTACAGAGATGTGCTGCTTATTTCCAAGGAAATTGAAGTGCAACCTGCTATGGTTGTACCAACCCTTCAAGCTTTGTGCTGAGAGACCATAAAGACATCGTTAAAACCTGAATTGTAATGGAGCAGTGCTACCAAGCTAGTAATCCCAAATAAAGCATTACTCAGAAGCAAAAATCATACTGTTAAATAAGAGGAGTCACCCTCGGGTCATCCATTATGTTGTTTATGGAGCACTGATGGTTTGTAAGTTCTTTTCTTGCTTCTAGCATCCATTTTGCATGTCAGAACAAATTGAATGACACAGTGTCTCACAAACTGAATACCCTACATTTACAAGAGGAACTTAATCACATGTTCACTTAGCTGAAAGTAATCCTTCCGGTTTCTACTACCAGTTCTTTGACATCCAGAGGCAGAATTAGTCGGTCCTTTCACATTTGCAAACCCTTTATGGTAAAAATACTTTTTATAAGGATTGCATTAATTACGTTTTTGCAAATTTGATTTCATAAACTGGACACAACCAGTGTGTTGGCACCCAATGTGGAAAAAAGGGGAGCCATGCAGAATGCCAGTGTGTGCAGAGGTCGGGCACCCAGAGTATGTGTTAGATGATGGGTAAGGGCAGGAGAAAATTACCATCCTCACAGGCTTTCCCCAAGCACCATCTATTAGCTTTTCCTTCAGTCTGTCTAAAGGACTTGGGGAATTCCTGCCAGCCCCATCCTTGTGGCTGAAGAATTACTGTTTTTCTGTAATACTGCTACAGTTACCTGCAATATATATAGTAATTGTTGTCTTTTGCTGATTTTGATTGTAAACCTGTCTGATGTAAAAGCTACCCAGTAAATGACTTAATGTGTAGCCTTGACATTCTTAAAACAGTTCTGTTTCAACATAACTGTTGAATCAAATCTGGAAATTTATGTCATTCTGTTCATGTTTAAAAACATTCAGCACTCTTAGATGTGTGTAGTTTTTCAGTCTCTTGTGGTTGAAGTGAGGGTTCCTGCCAATTTTAATTTTCCATTTGAACACTGGTCAGGTTACTTGCATTGAATATGGAGTATAAATATTAAGTCACCAAAACTAGTTTGAAACATTTTTAAAGCAAGAACTAAGTTGAACAGATCTTTTAAAATACATATTTTTAACTTCTTTCTTCTACATGAAGTTCTGTTACAGTGGAGTTTGATTATCTTCATCCTAAATCATGACTGGGATGCTTTATCAAAATAGGGGAAATTTGTATTTTTGTTGTATGCAGTGTTTTTGTTCCTTAACGACTTACAGTAGTTATCCATAATGTGTTTGTGTACTTTACAAAGGTTCATATGGCTCTTGCTCAGAAAGACTGCAACCTGAGTTTAGAGAGAGGGATGCAGAAGTCAAGGGATGGGAAACAATACTGGACAAACTTGTATGCAGCTTTCTGTCCTCAGGCTAAGTATTGATTTTAGCATTTCTGTTAATGAGCAATATTAAAATGTCAGAAGGAAGAAGTATGCTCGCAGAAAGCATTTATAAGAAACTAACAAATTTGTATTTAAAAAACAACAAAACCCCCCAAAAAACAAGAGTGGCTTTTCTATATACTCCTACCCGGATTTTGCCTGAAAATTTTAATACATACTTTGAAAAGTGTTGTAACAATGAACGCTATATAATGGTATGTGGTGGCTTGGCCCTGGCTGGATGCCAGGTGCCCCCCAAAGCTGCTCTATCACTGCCCTCCTCAGCTGGGCAGGGGACAGAGAATATAATGAAAAGCTCCTGGGTCAAGATGAGGACAGGGAGAGATCACTCACCAGTTACTGTCATGGGCAAAACAGACTCAACTTAGAAAAAAATTCATCTAATTTATTACCAAGCAAAACAGAGTAGAGCAATGAGAAATAAACCCAAACCTTAAAAACACCTCCCCCCACTCCTCCCTTCTTCTTGGGCTCAACTTCACTCCCCATTTCTCTCCCTCCTCCCCTGCAGCAGCACAGGGGGACGGGGGAATGGGGGTTGTGGTCAGTTCATCACACGTTGTCTCTGCCGCTCTTTGTTGCTCCTTAGGGGGAGGACTCCTCACACTCTGCCCCTGCTCCAGCATGGGGTCCCTCCCACAGGAAACAGTCCTCCACCAACTTCTCCAATGTGAGTCCTTCCCGTGGGCTGCAGTTCTTCACCAACTGTGCCAGCGTGGGTCCCCCACGGGGTCACAAGTCCTGCCAGCAAACCTGCTGCAGCGTGGCCTCCTCTTTCCATGGGGCCACAGATCCTGCCAGGAGCTTGCTCCAGCATGGGCTTCCCACAGGGTCACAGCCTCCTTCAGGTGCTTCCACGTGCTCCAGCATGGGGTCCTCCATGGGCTGCAGGTGGATATCTGCCGCACCATGGACCTCTGTGAGCTGCAGGGGTACAGCCTGCTTCACGGTGGTCTTCTCCAGGGGCTGCAGGGGAATCTCTGCTCTGGCACCTGGAGCACCTCCTGCTTCTTCTTCACTGACCTGGGTGTCTGCAGGGCTGTTTGTCTCACATCTTCTCATTCCTCTCTTCAGCTGCAATTACTCTTGACTTTTTTTTCCCCCCTTCTTAACTGTGTTGTCCCAGAGGTCCTACCACCGTGGCTGATGGGCTCGGCCTTGGCCAGCAGTGGGTCCATCTTGGAGCCAGCTGGCATTGGCTCTGTCGGACATAGGGGAAGCTTCTAGCAGCTTCTCACAGAGGCCAGCCCTGTAGCCCCCCACCCCTGCTACCAAAACCTTGCCACACAAACCCAATACATGATACTGATAAAATTTACAACTATATAAGTGTAGTTTCTGAAGGACTGATAAAATAGATTTTTTGTGGTAGTCTGCATATATGTGGTGGGTTGACCCTGGCTGGAGGCCAGGTGCCCACCAGAGCCGCTCTCTCACTCCTCTCATTCACTAGACAGGGGAGAAAAGGTATAACGAAACGCTTGTGGGTCGAGATAAGGACAGGGAGAGATCACTCACTAATTGTTGTCACGACCAAAACAGATTGAACTTAGGGAATTCATCTAATTTATTACTAGGCAAAGCAGAGTAGAGGAATGAGAAATAAAATCAAGTCTTAAAACACCTCCCCCCACCCCTTCCATCTTCCCGGGCTCAACTTCACTCCCAGCTTCAACCTTCCCCCCCTCAGCGGCACAGGGGGATGGGGAATGGGGGTTATGGTCAGTTCATCACGTTTTTTCTGCCGCTTCTTCATCCTCAGGGGGAGGACTCCTCTCATCGTTCCCTTGCTCCAGCATGGAGCCCCTCTCACGGGGTGCAGACCTTCAGGAGCAAACTGCTCCAGCGTGGGTCCCCCACGGGGTCACAAGTCCTGCCAGCAAACCTGCCCTGGCGTGGGCTCCCCCCTTCACGGGTCCACTGGTCCGGCCAGGAACTTGCTCCAGCGTGGGCCTCCCACAGGCCACAGCCTCCTTCAGGTGCCTCCACCTGCTCCGGCGTGGGGTCCTCCACGGGCTGCAGGTGGAATCTCTACACCCCCTCATCCTTCCTCCATGGGCTGCAGGGGGACAGCCTGCTTCACCATGGTCTTCACCACGGGCTGCAGGGGGATCTCTGCTCCGGCGCCTGGAGCTCCTCCTCCCCCTCCATCTGCACTGACCTTGGTGTCTGCAGAGTTTCTTACATCTTCTCACTCCTCTCTCCGGCTGCAAAAGCTCTCTCCCTAACTGTTTTGTTTTCCTTCTTAAATATGTTATCACAGAGGCGCTGATTGGCTTGGCCTTGGCCAGCGGCGGGCCCGTCTTAGAGCCAGCTGGCATTGGCTCTGTCAGACACAGGGGGAGCTTCTAGCAGCTTCTCACAGAAGCCACCCCTGTAGCCCCCCCGCTACCAAAACCTTGCCATGCAAACCCAACACAATATATTAATCTTCTTATCTTTCTCATATACTACTCAGGTATGCAGTGTGATAACCATTCAAAATGTTTTAAACAGCTGCAAGTGTATTCTGTCCATAACATTTGATGGAAAATACTCTTTTAAAGTATTTTTAATACTCAGAAATATCTTGATTTTGTGTGCTTTAGTCATTGTTTTGTTATGGGTGACAAAGTTAGTAAGGAGACACTGCAAAGGCTGATGAGGTAATTTAATTCAGTAATGTGATTCAGGGATGTCTGTGCTCCTGTAACATCCAGGCCTTTTCATAAATGTAGTTTGGTGCATTGTAAAAAGCATATAATCTAAAAGAAGGATACAAGTTAGCCCACAACGTAACTGCTTTTTGCTTTAACAAAATGCCTCTTAGCTTTAGATTTCAAAGTGGTTTTGCAGAGAAATGTAGGTATTTTCCTCTTTTGTAGATGTGGACCTGGTATACAAGAAGCTAGTGACTTGCTTAGCGCAGAGGAGTGGATAGGTTGTTTAGCCAGGGCCAGGGAACTGCACCCCCCTTCTCAGATGTCTTCTTCCTACCCTCTTCACGCCTTGTTTCTCATTTAACCTTTTTTTATGGGTATCAGTGCCTGTTTCTGTACCTACACATGGTAATGAGGTCTTAATAGTGAAACTTCCCACTTCTGTTTTTAATAGATCTCTTTTGCTTGCGGAACTTGAGAAGGAAGAAAAAGAAAAGGACTGGTATTATGCCCAGCTTCAGAACCTGACTAAAAGGATTGATAGTCTCCCCCTTACTGAAAATGTAAGTACCTTAAGTATGCTTGGTCATGTATCTGGTGCTATGATCTCTGCTTAGATGCTGTATATATTTTATGAATTTGGTGACATTGTCTACCATCATTTTAATTTATAACATTTTTTATTCACTATGTAAATCTAACAGCCTAAATAATGCATTTTTCATGTATAATTTTACTCATTAAAATTAATACCTATCAATATGAATAAAATTTATAATAATTCTTACCAGTATGAATAAAATTCACGCCTATCAGTGATAGAGAGGAGCACTGAAAAGTTGTTACAACGAATTATTTTGTCAATATGCTGCTTCTTTAACTGTATCCCCCCAAAGTTTTTTCTGTATCTGTTCTTTTATTTAATGGATTTTTTTTTTTTTTTTTTTTAGTTTTGAGAGCAATATTAGCCTAAGAGATAATTTATACAGGAGCTCTTAATTTGTAACAGCAAGTAAAGTGTTGCTATAGCCTATGCAAGTATTGTTGCTCAAAGCTTTTACCTTGGCATCTCCAAACTATTTATAGTCAAGTCACCATTATCTGGGATAATGCAGATGTCTGCTATCCCAGGTAAAACAGGTTTTCCTGTGCTCAGACTTCAACAGCTCGGATATATTTGCAGTGCATTCCTTCACACATACAGTGCTGGGAATACCTGCCTGTCCATCTTTAGAGTCATACCTAAAATTGTCTCCCCAGTTTCATGAGTAATTAATTAACTTGGCTCTTCTTATGATTAGAATGACTTAACATCTACTCTAAATCTCTTTTGTGGTAATTTGTATCCATTACTACTTACTCCAGCCACAACAGAATGACAGATCACTTTATTTTTAGTAGCATTTTACATAGTTGTAGATGATTGTTTCTTTCTGACTCTCTGAATTGACCTTGGTAAAGTCTTCTGGGAGGACTGCTCTTGGAAACTCATTTATTTGCAAACTGAGTAATTGCCCAAAACCAGCAAAGTGCTTTGCTCCTGCTTTGAAAAAAATCTATCAGTTGAAATGTCTTCCCTTAAGCCATTGTGTTGTTCATGAATTGAACACTTGTGCCTTTTTCACACGACAGTTAAAAATAGGTTAGATAGCTGTAGTATGAATACCATTGCTATGTGCAGTAGCTTGATACCTCTAAATGTTTTTGAAAATACTGATTCAGATGGCACGCATAACGATTTTGTTGGTATGCTGACATACATTCATAGCCAGATGTTCCAGGCTTGTAATGAATGATCCTATCTCAATGTTTATCTATTATATTTAGTCATTTGACAAAACTTGCAGGTAGTTGGTTAAACATTATGTGTTCTTGGTTTTAATAATGCAGTCATATTTTAAGGATCTATTATTATGTTTTCTTTGTTTATGAAGTATGGTGTGGGAAAACAGTTGTTCTGCTTTTGTTCAGAGAAATACATAGTTTACATAAACATTATTACTAAAATACCTTCTCTGTACTTCAATTTCAGTTCTCCTTGCAAACAGATATGACCAGAAGGCAGCTGGAGTATGAGGCAAGGCAAATCAGAGCTGCAATGGAAGAACAACTAGGTACTTGTCAGGACATGGAGAAGCGAGCCCAGGTACAGTTTATCTTTCATTATTAGAAGGAATAGAAAATGTTTTCCTGCGTTTTTATTAAATTATTGGTAGTTGTGTCTTTAAACTGTGTGTAAGCACAGTGATACCTTACAGCATTTAGTTAGCCTTTCAAATACAAAAATAGGAGTCCGGACACAGGAAATAACTACTCAGCAAAAACAACCCTCCTCTGCCTCTTTAAAAGAAGACTTGCGAGTAGGCAGAAGTAGACAATTTCTTGAAAAGAAAATATTTTTATTATTTGCTTATAATTTATTACTATTTTAGCTTCAAACAAACATGTATTTGCAATTGCTTTGTTTTACATCTGTTGTGCTGGGTTTTTTCATGCTTTTAAGTTCAGAATAAAATCCAGCTACTCTTGTTAAGTTTCCTTAACCAGAAACCATGTATCAAGGAATAATTCATGCACGTATCTGGAAGTTGTTTGTTCTCACCAAGAGTTGTTTTGCATTCACGATGAGGATGTGTACAATTCTATATGCAAATCATGTTACAGACATTTGCAAGTGTAACTCAGAATGTAATTTTGTAGAACCTGTAAATGGAATAATCAGTTGCTTGCTGGTTATAAAAATTATTACCCCACAGTAGTAGAGCAACAAGGTGAATTATTTATTACCCCTTATTTCCAGAGATGTTAGATAACCAGCTTGGTAAGATAATCTGGGTTTTTTTATGGTGAATGTTACAAAAATAAGTCATTTCAATAAAAGTAGTCTCTTTAGGCTCTGTTTTTCTTGCTAAGTTTACTCAACACAAAATTTTGCTACATAAGAAACATTTCTAATTAATTTTGTTTGTAATTAGATGAGCTGCTTTAAATTTTAAAGTGAGTAATTTAGTAGGACTTTTTAGAAAATTCATATGGTTTTAAGTATTTTGCAAAACGGATATCCTGCAATTGTCAGGTATGTACATAAAGGCTGTGTAGGGATTTGTCTGTATAAATGTACTCAGACGGACTCAAGTTTAATCTCCCTGGGTAATAACTGTCTCTGATCTAGAAGCTGTATGGCTGTGTTATCAACATTTATCAGCAGTAGTGATGCCCTGCACAAATTTGGCTGGACAACTTGTGCCAGCCTTTTTAAAACAAAATAATATTCCTTATTTTTGCTTTGTAGAAAGTGACTGTTTTTCTATCACTGTGAAAGATGGAGGAGTTTTAATTTTGTTAGAAGTCTTACTGGAGCAGTGAAATCCAAATAATTTGTAACTTTAAATGTTAAGTTACTTTATCCAACAATTTTATGTTAATAAAAGTGATGAGTAAATACAACAGAATGAATGGGAATATACTATGAACAAATAGGAATAAAAAGGCATGTTTCTTGTATAGGTTCTAAAGTTAAAACAGTGCTTGCTTGACTGTGTACCTCTGGTTTTCTGTGTTTGTTGTTATGCTGTACGCCTTTGTGGCAAGAAATGCATTCTTTTTTCTGCTTGTACAGTGTTTGGTACAAAATATTCTCCTGGTTAATGGAACTCCTCAAATTTTCCTGTAATACAAATAGTGAATTAGGAGAAAGAAGAATGGTCTAGTGTTTAAATCTCTGGACTAAAATTGGGAAGGGTGGATTGAATTCCTGTCCCTTTTGAGGACTCTGTCAGTGACACTGGGCAAATCGTGCAATATTTAATTTTTTTCATCTGCTCAAAAATATTTCCCCATGTTTTGGTGTGTATATACACACATTCAGATGCTTTTGATGCCCTTTATGGAATAAATTGCTGGTTACACAGGAAGAAACTGAATTTAAGGGAAATTCAAGTCACCCTTAAAGGCAGTAAGAGACATATTCTGTCAGTCATACATCACTTCATCAATGCACAGTTATTTCCAGGAATTTATTTTTATTGTCTTTCTAATACTTAAGAATTTCTTGATCCAGGATCAAAGGGGGGATGAATTATCTGTTTGCCTAATGTTGTGCTGAAGTTTCTGTGTGTGCAGCTTTAAAATTTTTATTGGCATTTTTTCTGATACTTTTCTTTACAATTTCAAATAAAATTTATAGTTTAATGTTCATAGCTTTGCATCTCTACTAAATGTTGACATTTATGATGCTTTTCCTATAGCTGGTTATGATGCATGTTTCAGGAATTTATTCTGTTTTGTGATTAGGTCTTCGACATTTCTAAAATTTGTAGTTAACATTGTGTTTCTATTCCATGTGTATCTTTTGGCATTAGCACCTTTAAAAGTTCATCTTATTTCCATTTTCAGATTATAAAGGTCTTAAATAAGATTGGTTCTAATGGTGATCCTTGCAGTGTCCACTAGATGCACTAAAGCCTTTTCTTTTTTAGTATAGCGTTGTAAATGTTAATCAGGTGAAAGAATCAGGATTTTTCTTTCAACTATGTGTCCATTTTATTAAGCTATCCATCACACACACACACAATATTATTTAATCAGTTTGATGTTCTGTTTATATCCTGATACTATTGGGCTAATTATTTTCTGCCCACTTTTAAAGTCAAATAATGTCAGTTTATTAAATTATCAAGCTCATACTGGGATATATAACTTTACTGTTTCACAGAACCATAATGCATTCTGTGCTTCACAGTACAACTTGTATGGAGTATATGTATCCTGTAACGCTTTTTAACATTCCCTTTACTAACCACAGAATGTTGCCGTGGGAAATGAGTAGCAATGTGAGTAGCAGTAAAAGACTCTGATTCAGAGATGTCTATAAAATTGTAGACAAACTAAAGAAGCAGTATGTACTTTTCTTCATACTTAGCCTGTTAAATTCTTTGAGATTTGTAGGAGCAGAAAATATTCAGAGGCAGTGCATAAACAAAACTCCCCAGTCATTGTAGTAACTGAAAATAATAGAAGTCATTCAGGATTCCATACCTTCAAGACACTCTGCAAATATAAATCTCTCTCAAATCTCTGTAAGGCAAGTAGAATGCTAACATTTGAGAAGAAAGTCAAACAATTTGTTAAAGATCTGCACAAAATGTCAGTTTCAGAAATGGGAAAATAGTGCAAGTCAACTGGAGCATTTTTCTACACCTGAATGTGTACCGCGTGATGACCGATTATATCCAAATGAGTATCAATTTTATTAAAAACCCAACTACTAACTATATTTTGAATGATTGCAATCATACCTGTGTTTTATTATGAAGAACACTTGAATTACCACATGAATTAAGTAGTTTTGTTTTGTAGTCAGCTGTATTTGCAAAGAACTCTTCATATGGTCATTCTGTACAGTAAGTCAAAGGAGTTTTTGAACAAAACCAAACATGAAAATGCATTCATTTCAGGCAAGGGTGGCGAGAATTCAACAAATAGAGAAGGACATTCTTCGTATACGACAGCTCCTGCAATCACAAGCAGCTGATGGAGAGGTTAGTGAGCAATTACTTGCCTTCTTTTGATTATGGTATGTATCTTTTTCTAAAAAAAAAAAAAAAACAAAAAACCCAAACCCAAATTATTTTAATAAAGTGGTAGACAGGATTATTTCCATCAGCTAGTGATGTCACAGTTAATCAACTGGTCAATGTATATAGACAGTTGCTTGCTCTCTTACCAGTGAACTGAGGGTGGAATACTTAATTAGTCTTCATGCTACTATTGAACTTTAACCGCTAATGGTGTATCGGTTAAAAGTTTAACTTGAAATTTCAGTAAAAGTGCCAAAGTACAATGTATTATAAAGGCTGAGTCTTGGCTTTAGCAAATAATTATAACAATCAGTTGTAAATGCCTCTCTAAATATGAATCTCTGATAGGCACCTTCATGGTTTGCTTATCCTTTGAGAGAGATAAGATTAAAGAAAGGTTGAATACAGCTTCCATCAGACTTCATTGTAAAAGCCTGGCATACTTTTAGTGTTTAAGCATTGGGTTCTATATTAAGAAATACAAGATAACATTTCCTGTAAATTACAAAGTCCATAGTAGTAATTGCCATTAGCAAAAACTACTCTCATAGGGGAAATTTGCTTACAAAGTCAACTCCATTTCTTGTACTGGTAAATTAAATATAAATTTTATGTTGGACCTGAATATTTTATGGTTTGTCTTCACCCAAAATACCTACTGTGAAAGCTTAGACCACCATTTGGACTACTAAGGGATGTTTATTTTTCCATTTTGAAAAAGAATGGTTTCATAATTTCAGGATTTTGGGGAAACTCTGGCTTTATAAGTGAAGCAGACAGTAGTGTGTATAATTAAAGATGCCCGGTCTTTTGACATATTAGCCAATCCGGGTGTTTGTACACATTGATGAGATCCCCCCAAGCCTTCTCTTCTCCAGGCTGAACAGTCCCAGCTCTCTGAGCCTTTCTGAATATGAGAGATGCTCCAGTCCATTAACCACTGTTGCGGCCCTGCACAGGACTTGCTCCAGTAAGTCTGTATCTTTATTGTACTGAGGAGGCCAGAATGGGATGCAGTACTCCAGATGCAGCCTCACTGGCTGAGTAGAGAGGAAGGATCACCTCCCTCAGCCTGCTGGCAGCACACTTCTTAATGCAGCTCAGGATACTGTTGGACTTTTTGCCTCACAGGTCCATTGCTAGCATGTTCAACTTGTCCATCAGGACTTCCAGGTCCTGTTCTGCCAAGCTGTTTTGCAGCTGGGTGGCCCCCAGCCTGTACTGGTGCCTAGGGTTGTTCCTCCACAGGAGCAGGACTTTGCACTTCCCCTCGCTGAACTGCCTGGTTCCTGTCAGCCCATTTCCCCAGCCTGTCCAGGTCCTTCTGAAAGGTGGCTGAACCATCTGGTGTATTAGCTTCTCCTCCCAGTTTTTTGTCACCTGCAAACTTGGTGAGGATGCACTGTGTCCCAGCATCCAGGTCATTAATGAAGATGTTGAAGAGTACTGGTCCCAGTATTGACCCCTGGGGTACATCACTAGTGACTTGCCTCCAACTGTACTGTGTGCTACTGATCACAACTCTCTGGTGCCCAGCTGCTCCACCAGTTTTCAGTCCACATCACTGCCAACTTACCTAACCCATACATTGTCAGCTTGTCTGTGATGATGTTATGGGAGACAGTGTCTAAAGGCTTACTAAAGTTGATGTAAATAACATCAGCTGCTCTACCCTCACCCACCAAGCTGGTCACCTCATTGTAGGACAGTCAAGCCTGACTTCCCCTTTGTAAAACCCTGCTGACTGCTCCCATTCACCTTCTTGTCTTTCATGTGTTTGGAAATGCTTTCCACAAGGATTTCCTCTATCACGTTCAATCGCCAGGGACTCAGGTGAGGTTGACTAGCCTGTAGTTCCCTTGATTTTCCTTCTTGATATTCTTGAAGATAGTGACATTTGCTTTCCTCCATTCTTAAAGAATATCTCCCTGCTGCCATGACCATTTAAGAGTGGGCTTGCAATGACATCATCCCTTTCCCTCAGCGCTCATGGGTGCAACCTGTGAGGCCGTTAGGACTTACATATGTCCAGTTCGTTTGAGCTCTCCCTAACCTGGTCCTCCCCACCAAGGTAAGTCTTTTGTGCTCCAGACTTTCTTTCTGGTCTCAGGGACCTGGATTCCTGAAGGGTGTGAGGCAATGAAGGCATTGAGTACCTTGGCTTTTTTTGTGTCCTGTGTCACCAGGTCACCTTCCCAATTCACCATAAGGCTCCCACTTTCCCTAGTTTCTTTTTCCTGATCAGGAATTCTTTAGCAGATGTCCACTACAACAGCACTCATGTTGGTCTGCAGGCTAATCTACACCCATAAGCTCTTGACTGACTCCTGACCCATCCCCAGGCAGAGCTCCATACACTCTAGCTGCTCTCTCACATAAAGGACAACTCCCCCTCCTCACCTTAGAATCACAGAATCATTCAGGTTGGAAAATACCTTTCCTTTAAGATAATCGAGTCCAACTGTAAACCTGGCACTTCCAAGTCCCACTAAACCATGTCCCTAAGTGCCATGTCTGCACATCTTTTAAATACCTTCAGGAATGGTGACTCAGCCACTTCCCTGGGCAGCCTGTTCCAGTGATTGATAACCCTTTTGGTGAAGAAATTTTTCCTAATATCCAATCTAAACCTCCTCTGGTGCAACTTGAGGCCATTTCCTCTTGTCCTATCACTTGTTACTTGGGAAAAGAGATGGACACCCACCTCACTATAGCCTCCTTTCAGGTAGTTGTAGAGAGCGATAAGGTCTCCCCTGAGCCTTCCCAGCCTGTCCTTCCTAAAATGTCTGTATTTGTCAATTGCAGCCTTCCAGTCACAAGAGCTATCCCGCCACATCTCCATGATCCCAGGGAGGTCATAGCCCCATGACTGCACACGCTTTAACTCCTCCTGTTTGTTCCCCATGCAGTGTGCATTAGTGTAGAGACATACCAGAGAGGCACCCAAGCATGCTGATTCCCCAGCACAAGCTTGAGAGCTTTCCCCACGAGGCTGCACATCCTTCCTTGCATGCCTATGCCCAAGGGCATTCCACTTCATCTCGGTGGATTGCCCTTGTGTTCCCATCAGCAGGACCTTTGCCTTGCTGCCCTACCCCAACTTCCTTACTTTGTTGAGAAATCACTCTGTCCAGTGTTATTTCTAGTTTAAAGCTCTCCCCACCTGGTTGTGTTGTCCCAAAGCGGGGTTCTTTAGCCGGTGTGCAAAGAGCTGATAACACACAGAGACGAGGTACTTGTTTATTTCATGTCTGTGTAGAGATGGGTGCTAGGTGGTCAGTCCACAAAGCTAGCACACCAGCTACAGTTACTTTGTTTGTTTGTTTATACAGGTCAAGATGTTAGTTACACTTCTTAGTCACATCAAATCTTCTCAGCTACCATTGGTTAACTCTTTTCTCATTTCAGTTTAAATATACAGTATATATACCTCTTAAATGTACTCCCCATGTTTGGTGAGTAGGGGTCTTTATCTTGGGGGAGGGTTGTATTCAGCACTGGAGGTGGGGTTTTCATATTTAGTGAGACAGTTCACTCTAAGGACACCAATTAGAGGAATTTTGCAGACTTTTGATTCTCAGGGATGTACATCTCCCTTGTTTTGATAATTTGTTCCTCTGTTCAAGGTTCCTTTGCTACATCTTATCTAAGAATTCTTCATTCTACAATAAATTGGGTATGTGGTATGTTAGTTACGTTAGTTATGTCCTTAAGCAGCTAAGCAGTTAATCATCAGTTGCCCAGTCTCTCAACAGATACTTTTGCCCCATTTAGTCAGATCCTGTCCTCAGAGTTTTTATCTCTTGCTCTTGTAAAAAAAAAAACCACTGTATTTTGGACTGATGTAAGCTCAAGGACTCAAATGGCATTGAGATGCAACTACAGAATTAAAGAAGTTTTCATTTTAGTTCTTCACTCCTTTCACCAAATTATTTGGCTGCTGAATGCATGGAAATTCTAATATATTGAAATGTTGTTTTGGTGTCTTATCTGTAAAGTGTCTGGATGGCTGGTTGTATAGTTACATGTTTTAGGACAGAGTTACCAGGGTGCTGGTGGTAAAAGAGGCAGTCACTACACACTTATTAATAGCTTATGGTGTGTTTTGATAATTTCCAAAAGGTGGCCATTTCCTGTGGAAGACAGCTGGATCTAGTTCTGAAATTGCCTGGTGGCAAGGAGGAAGATAGTAGCAGTCAAACTGCAGAGACTGTATAACTGAGAAATAAAAACATGAGGCATTTATTATCTTTTTATACTGTGCCTGATATAGTGATATCCAAATTGAATGTGCCTCTTATGTTTATAAAGATTCAGTAACAACAATAATAAATACCATAGCTTGTCTGTTGATATAGTTGGCCCCTGTGGTGCTGCCAATCACTGTGGAATACAAGTGCAACATTTCTTGTAGAATAAGAAAAAATAATACTGCGCCATAAAAACAGATCTTGGAAATCAGGGAGCAGAGATGATTTTGGCTCACATTTTTAAGGTTTGGCAAATTACTAAGTCTTGTTAATGCTACTGGAAGAAGTTGAAGTAATTTACCTGCAAGTGATAGTACCTTCAAATTTCATGAGACTTCTGTTAGATATTTTGCAAGATTTTCATAATAAGATTTGAAATCCACTGTAGAGTTAGACCCCTCCAAAGAGAATTTTTGGCTGTCAGGTACAAATCTGAAATTATTTAAACAAAAAAAGCAATTTTTTGGCAAATGTTTAATATGGGGTTTTCAATTTGTTACAGTGGTACAAGCCTTTCTTTCATAATATCTGTCATTTGAAATATGTGAAGTATTTCCATTGGGCAGCGTGGCTGTAGATAAAATGTAAAGGATTTATTCCATACAGAGATTATGCTCAGCAAGCTTTAAACTGTGATGAACAGGAGTTCTCTCAAAGATTTGCCTCACTAGACTTTTTTTTCTTCTTTGACTCAACTGTAGCAAAATTGTTTCAATCTTATGGTTTCTTATTTTTGTTTCTTGCATTGTTGTTTGTCTTACCTTCTTATACTTGTACATGTGTTGCATTTAATATGAAGCAATGGTAAAATTAACATTTTCTGGTATCTAGAAAATAATAGTATATCTATAATTTTCAATATGCAGAAAATAATAAGGTAGTTGATTATTGGGGAAAAAGCAGTGGTTTATGCATGGAAAAGATTTCTGTCCTAATAAATACACAAGGGGCTGCTTTGGCAACTCATGTTCACAGAGTATTAGGTAAAATTATTTGTAATTGGTTGTCTTAGCAAAAATGATCAAGGCCTGCTATGCTTTGAAATGTCATAAAATAGCTAGAGAAGTATAATTTTTCTACTAGTAAATATAGAGCAATTAGTAATTGACAAGTGGTAGTTATTGATGACTTCAGAAGTACATAAAAAATAGTGGCAAGCGGGATGGAGGGAGCGGGTCTACCTTCCTGTAATAGGCATGAGTGCTCTTCTGCCATTTTGCTGCGAGAGCAAACAAGCTTACCCCCTTAAGGTGACTTTTGTAGTCCGATGCCAGAATTCAGAAATGGCAGAGGGCTATAAACCCAGCTTACATCTCCTCAAAAATCGTGCTTCAGAATAGGTGGTGGTGCTTAACCCGGGGACCTGCGTGCCGGTCTCTAGCTGCAGTACCTCATGTAGAGGTGACAGTCTGCTGCTCTTTACGTGCTCTGGTTCTTTGCTGATGTGGTGGGTAGTTTATACATTTTCATCCACAGGTCCTACGTTCAGCTCTAAAAGGTAATGCGAAGAGGGGGCATATTTTGCAGTGGTTATGCTGTCTTTATAACCACTAATCCAGTCTGTCAGATGAATATTAATGTATTTACAGTAATGCTATCTCTATACAAAAAATATATTTTAATCATCCATATGTGTGTGTAGATACCTATTATTTTTATATTTTATATGCATATATAATATATGATGATACATTAAATATATATTAATACATTTCTAATATCTACTTATATGAAGAATGAGTTTTCAGTAAATACCTGCTATCTGGTGCCTATGTTATTGTTAACTCTTTTGGGCCAGTCTGTGTGAAGAGAATGCCTTCTCACTTCAAATTACTTCAGTAGCTGTAGTGGTAAAAACTCATCGCTGTGAACTTGCAGTTTTGACATTCAAGCCCAGCTGGTGAATTATGCAACAGTAATGCGTGTGCATGTTTGTGCATGTCGTGAGTGCATACTGCATTTGAAGTTAGATAAGCCCTGCTAGTAACTGTTAAAAATTGCCTTATAATTGTATATTAATTTGGGTGTTGACTGTTTTTTTTAGTGGCATATTTTTGAGAGCACTTGAGAGGAATAGGAAGCCGCATCTTTCATAAATAGCATGTAGCAAATGAAGTGTATGTGAATGGGAGAACAGAGAGTGCTGATGAGCAGAAGCTTTTCTTGTCAGACAGTATCTCCATGTTTGTGCTCTAGATGTATCAAAACTATTTAATATATACACAATAATCACCACCCCCAAAAAATTGCCCCAACTCAGAGAGTGTTCTTGGAAGAATAGTGTTATTCCCCCTCAGGTGACCCAGTGGGTCAGAGCCTGGCTAATGAACAGTTCAGCCTTTCACCTCTAGGTACACTGAATACTACTTTCTTCATGGGATTGAAAATTACTCTCGCCTAATGACTGGAAAATTCTGTCCTGAGTTATACTGGAGGCTTAGATCTAGATTTTGTCAAACTCATCATTACAGGTTATTCAAGATCGAAAGTACTGTGAGACAGGGATTCAGCATATAATACATTATACTGTATTCAGCACGTCATACAGCAAGGCCTGATCTTGACTGGGTCCCCAGTCTTGTATTGGGAGCTAAAATTTCTTTAGTCATTCTGAGCATCAGTAACAATGTCATTTCATACACAATGACAGAGATGGTAACTTCTAAAATTATGGGTCAGATTTAAAAGAATAGTAACACTGTGTCTCCTAAAATATTTTGTGAATTTTGTTTTGTGGGTTAAGCATTTTCCATAACTGAACATTTAATGTTAAGAAAAATGTTACCCATCATTGTGTTCCGTTTTCTGATGTTATTACTTTGTCTAATAGTACTGTGTTCTTTGGCATACCATACTCCTTTCATTAAACAGTTTAGATTTCATTTTCTAAGTTTATCCCTAAATTATCACTTCATGTTTGTTTAGTTACTGGTTTCTGAAATTCTGTTCAACATTAAATATTTTCTGAGTTTGAAACTCTAATGTCCTTCTAAGAACAAAACAGAGCTAGCATGCCAGTGATATGTATGATTTTGATCACCAGGTAACTAAAGAAGTTTCAGTGTATGTACATTGAAGAGAAGTATGTTTCTGCTAAAAGTTAAAGAGAAATTTCCATAAAGCAAGATGAGGCAGACTGTGTTATCATAGGTTCTACTGCTCAAGAACATTGCAGAGCTGCATAGAAACGGAATTTAATATACCAAGTGTAGTTAAACAAATTAATTGAGAGGGACAAAAGAGTGTTGTCTGTTAAGGTAGTAGCCTCTGAGTCTGAAAAAGGAGATTTGGCATCAAAACTAACACTATGATAATAATCGTGCTTCAGAGATAAGACGATACCTTTTCAACTCCAGATTTGAAGCCACTTCCAAGGACAGGATTATTTATGTCTTTCTGCAAATCTGAAAGATTTTATAAACATTCATAGATAATGGTGGATACGTCACACGCTTCATAACTACTCATTCATTCAATTTGCTTTATTAAGAAACTGTATTTAAAGGCCTGATTTTCATGTTGATCTCATGATCCCTGTCAGTGGGAGGGACACCAATTTAATTTTCATGTAGTTGTATAGAAAATTTGGTCTCCTGGAAGAACTGAAAGATGTCTGTATCAGCTTGCTAGATCAGTTGAATTTATTTTCATAAAATATGGTTAGGTGCATCAGGATATATAAATTTTGTTTGCATCAAAGTCGTTATTCCTACACTGTTTGTCCTTAAAATTTAGAAGGATTCTTACAGTACAGATGCCCTTCTGTTCACACAGAAATTCCTCATCTTTGAATGCAAGGTTTAATTGAACTATGTGAAGCGTAATTGAACTATGCTAGCCGTAGTCTCCAGTAAATGCACGGATCATGTGACAGTGCAGAGAAGACAGTTTTTTGCTCCATTTCTGTTACATTTCTGATAGCAATGTGAGCACAGCTGGTGGAAAATGGTGTTTGTGTGTCTCAGCAAATCCTTTGTCTTGCAGGGCTATAATCCTCAGAGGACGTGCTTCACTTTCATCTTGCAGTTTTTCGAAGACGCTCAGTCTCAGCTGCTAATTATTGAGGCTAAGGGTTATGAAATACAAAGTACTATTCAACGGCTTTGTGAGGATGCAGCATTGATGCATTCTCAGTCTAGAGAGCATTGAGTGGTATAGTGTACTTGATTTCTGTATGTAATTTCATAAACTCTTATATTAACAGAGAGCACCTCAAAACAAGCATGATACAGCTTCCCATGATACAGAGAGGCAGAATGAAGGTCAGGGAGCAGCAGAAATCAGCATGGCAACTAGCAGTACTGGTCAGGTAAATTGGTTATTTTGTTTGTTGATAGTATAATTAAATACCCGAAATGTACAGTGCTTATATATTGGTGTATGCCTTATATGGTGTTTGTGTGCCTGCTCGTTTTAAAAAGATACATGTTTTTCTTCTTTCCATCTATTTGTGAGAAATTTATTGTATTTATTGGAAGGAAATGTTTTAATAAGATGAAGTATAAATATTCGATAATGCAGGGAGCATTTTTGTATCAATGATTAATGAGCATAATGCTATGAAGGACATAACAAGAATGACTACAGAAAATTTATTGTAGCTGAACTGTAATATTAGATGGATGATTTAATTATGGGAAATTGTTCAAATTTTCACTTCAGAAATTATCACTGAAATACCAGTGATTTTTAAAAAAGAGGAGAACCAAATGGAGGTTTATCATTAATGTTTCTTTAATACTGTTATAGATAAAGCTTTGAAACAGTAGTATCAATGAGGTAATCTGGAAGTGGGCTGAAGGGTTATTTAAATGCTTCTAAATAATCTTTCATTGCTGTTCCTTTTATTAGTGAAATACATTAGTGGAATATTTTGAGGAGTACATTAAATTATTTACTTGTCTTTTAAAACAAATATTTATCAAATTCTATGACTTGTCTCTTTGGCTAAAAATACTTTGGTTTATTTACCACATGCTAACAATAATTCCCTTCATGATTTCCAACTCTGAGACATTCCCACTAGTAATTTGGGCTCTTAAAACTTCACATTACAAATGTAATAGTTCAATTCATGTGCAAAATATTTTTGCTACTCCAGGGAAGTAAAATTATTTAAATCCCTCTGAAAGTGTCTTGTATAGGAAGATTTATCAGAAAGAACTATGGTTTGGCTAGAATATTTCACTTGATTAAACATTAAGCACAGCCCATAATTCTGCTTTTGAAATATGTTTGATCACCATTTGGAATGAAGTTCTATCAGCCATATCTGAGCAATTGCTTGAGGCTCTGACTCTAATTCTTATGACAGCTTTATTGTTTGGGAAGAGAATAGTTCAGTGCTGCTTTGGGGCTGAAAGCATAATGTATTTAAATAATTGATGCATTGTGCCTACATCATCCATCTTCAGTGTATGGATCAGGAGTTACTCTGGACAACAGATATTTACAGGGCAGGAAGGAAGGAAGAAGGGATTGTCATGTCTTGGCAGACTTATGGAAGTTTGAGATTCATTCATACTTTGAGGTCTTATGTTGAAAATTTGTGCAATTTTGAACTTTGCCTCATAAAAATGTATAAAACATGCATATTCCTTCCTGCTGGGGGTGGATAGATCCAGGGCGCTGAATCTGTGTTGAGAGAGACATCTGGGGATTATTTACTTTCACTGCAAGTCCAGACAGAGGAGGTTTAATGGGTTGGGCATAACATTTACTTCTGATAAACCAGTTCAATATACTTTGAGCAATCACTGTTCAACTGAGTGCAAAAAAGATTTTAACCAAATCACTTGGTTCTAATTGGTTTTGTAGTCATATAATCAATATTAATTGAAACACTGTGAACTGAATCCAGGATTTTTCAGGATTCAGTTATGTACTTTTGTGCACCATCTTTCACCTGTCTTCTCTTTTCCATTACACTCACTATCCTGCTGCTGAAGTAAAAATTTTTTCATGCCTTTGTTTTGCAAGTTTTATAAAGGTATTCAATGAGATGATTGTCTTTTTTGTGAAGAAAATGTGCCACAAAATAGGGAAAATTACCTAATTGGCAGAGTAAATAACAAGCGTAGTAAAACAATGGGTGAAAGACAGTAAAATATAAAAGAGAAAACAAGACGAAGTAGATAGAAGATTTTGAAAGAAATGGTTCTACACAAGAAGGGTAACGTCTCCTTGTCATTTCCCATTTTCTCAGCTGAATGGGAACTAGTTATTTCACGTTGGTCTTTAGGAGCCAGTAGGAAACGTAGTTACACTTCATTTGGACATCCTCAAAGGAGCAAGGCCATGTGATGGCTCTGAAGGAAATAGTTATCTGAATCAAAGTTGAATTAGTTTTGTGAAAACGATAGGAAAATTATGCTATTTCCATATACACTGTGGTGAATTTTAATAGGTAGTGCTCCAAACTTATGTCTTGTTTATCTTCTTGGATAAAATGATCGTACTGAACTTAATAATGGAGAGTTCTGGCATGTATGCATCCATTCTGACATGCATCTGTGTTCTGGATTCAAATTGGAGAGTGAAATGAGTATTTAAATAATACAATATAACTAGAATTTTTTTTCTGTCTAGACAAACACTACATGAAGTTAGTTATTCCTACCTTCTACTAATAGTCACTTTCAACTTCAAATTTAAGATGTTGAACTGTATGAACAGCAGATGCTCGGAGAGCATTCTTCTTTCTTTATGGTGCACCTAGAGAAAACATAGAAATTATTTCAAAGTGTCTTTCATACAGTTTTCTTCAGTGTGTTATATATTTTTATTGAAAAAAATTGATACTCTTTGATCCAGATAGCTTGAAAATGTTGTTTTGCAAATTAATAATTTCATGAACAGATTTTACCTTTTGTAGAGGATCAACAAAAGACTGGTGACTACCTCAGTAAAACTGTTCTGCTACTAAAAGCGTTCGCTCTTCAAATGTATTTTTAAGTTCCCCAAAGTGAACAGGAAGGGAGGGACATAGTAAGGGTAACTTCACAGATAGGAAGCAGAGAAAAAGAAAGCAACAACAAAGGTAAAAAAAAAGAGCAGAGTGAGTGGATAAAATGTGGTAGAAAAAGGAAAAAATGTAAATACACAAAATTAATTAAAAGAGGACAAAGATGCTAATAACTGGGTCTTGCTACTACAGGTAGGAGCATGCTATTTACAATAATTTCTAGGAAAATTAGAGCAAATACTGTCAAGCATTACTTCATTAGCTTTTCATTAAAAAAATAAGTAGATTCATCCACTCATAATCTGCTTTTGATATAGACAAATTCAAGTAGGGTTACTCCTTATCCAGGTGAATCTCTTTTTACTTGTCAGTTCTTTTACATACCTGGTTGTGTTCTGAAGAAGTACAGACTTATTCCTCTGCACTACATAACAATAATTCCATTGAAAATACAACTCCTGACTTAATTTCAGGAGAAGTGCTTAGTAAAACTGAGTATAACAGTGACCTCTAAGCTGTGTCAGGGCAGAGAGGACCTAACTTAACAAAAGTGAGTTTGCAGTTCATTACTATCAGTACAATTTCACGATCTAGAGCTGAAACTGATTAGGCAATAGTTCGTTTTTTCACTCAGACTTTGTTTTATACTGAATTGTTGTTTAAATTTGTAGGGTTCTACTGCTCGAATGGACCACGAGACAGCCAGTGTTATGAGCTCTAGTAATAACTATTCTGTTCCTCGCAGACTGACAAGTCATCTGGGTACCAAGGTAACCGAAGATTACAAACCACAGGTCGCTAATGCTACATTTTTACTAATACAATAACCTCATTGTTTCTACCAATAGTACTAATATTAGCTGAACGATCTGTCCACACATAGTAATTTTATGCAGTTAAAATTTTAGAATATTTTTTCAACTTTTAAAATAAATGCACATAAGTCCTTTTTGTTACTTGTTGATGATCAGTTAAGAGTTGTTACAGTAAGGGAAAATGATTGCTAGAAATTACTTGAATGTCTAAAAAGCTTGTGATGTTGATTTATAATTCATGATGAAAACTAACCCTTTTAAGAGCAGGTCTTCAAATACTTTTCCAGAGCCCAAATCCACAAAACAGATGTAATTGCTAAGAAATTAAATGGAAAAAAAAAAAAAAAAACAGGAAAAAATTATGTAAGCCCTTCACAGTGATAAATCCCTGTTCACAAATTACTGTGCTCAAACTATATGTGGAGCATGAAAAGAGAGGGGAAGAAAAGGGCAAATCTGGAATACAAAACTGAGTTAATGAACCACTAGAGTTTATTATGCTGCCTCTGGAATCAGCAGCAGTACAGATAGTACTGGTGGTGTGCTGAGCGCGGTCTTCTGGGAAGGAAGGTCTATTAGCTTGACGTACTATTAATTACTTTGGGCCTTAAAACAACATTATAATGTTGTAATTTCGGTCCTGCACTGTATGCATGTACCAAATGGGGGTGGCATCAGCTAGTCTGTCTGTGAGCTTTCATTCCAAATTGTACTATCCCCAAAAGCTGCAGACAACGGGAGAGCCCTCAAGGCAGGGAAGGGGACTGGTGTGGAAGGATACAGGCAAAGAAATAGGTTGAGCTGAGTGTGCTGTGGGTTAGGAAAAGCTTAACATTAATGCATGAGAAGAAGAGAAAGTGGTAGAGACTGTAAACAGAGCAATGCATTTACAGATGCAGAAAGACATGTGTCTGTGGGCAGTATGTGCATACAGAGACAGACACAATTTTTTTTATTAGTTAGTTTTTCCTGTACTATATTAGTCACAAACTGAAGGCCAGGTTTTGGCGAATTTCTTAGGCTTTATTCTCTGACAAAAACTTCACTTTCCAAATCTAAATAACACTGGATTAAAGCTTCCACTTGAAATATCTGTCAAGAGGCATGCATAAAACAGATTACATTCACTCTCCTTTAAGAACCCAAGTGGTTTGTTTTAATACTGTATTTGATTTTTCCCAGACCAAGAAGACAGGATCTCCAAACTGGGTTGCTAGGCTTTCATAAAAATGGCTCCAAGACTATTTCAGTGGATTTTGCATGTGATCATACAGTTTCACAGATTCTAAGATTCCCATTGCTTCAGCAATCTATAGTATTTAGAGAAGTACATGTTAACGAACTTTCTGCTTAGTCTACCCAGTGCTATCCAAATTTTTTGTAACTTGGTATTTGTACTTCTCTTCAGGCACATTAGAATTGTCTCTGAAGAAACCAAGTAAAATTATTCATTGGTCCAGTAACCACTGCAAATATCTGGTTATTAGTAGAAAGCTTTGTATAACATTACAAAGTCACATTTCTTCCTTAAATAGTATATTCTAAAGAAACACACATGCTGCTACTTCACAGTTCCCTTTGATAGATTCTTTATGCTTTGAATGTTCCTGTTTATCTTGGCTTTAGGTGTTTGGAGTTTGGCATTTCTAGGTAGTATCTGAAATTGTCCTCTACATCCTGATATTCTACTAAAAGTTTACCAGAAGAACAAAATGCATTTCTTGATATAAAGCTATTATTGAAGAAAACAGAATGGAAAAGACAAACCAAATAGTGTGTTGACCACTACATTACACGACAGCCAAGGAATTCCCTCAAAAATTACTATTTTTTTAATGAGAAATTTGGTTACTCCCAAGTTAAATGTGTAATGCTGGGTTTTCATGGCTTGATTTAATTTGACAAATGCTCGGTATATTATATATATTAAATGAGCATTTGTTTGCTTTACTGGTTTTATACCTGTAAACTTGAAAAAGTGTTAATTTAACTCTTGAGTTTTGCATTTGCTGTGAATAATCTTGACCATATGCAAATCAGTCATAATAACAAAAAGATTAATTTGAAATAGTTTTAAAGGAAAATTATAATATATATGCATGTCAGATTTTTTTAGCACAATGTAAGTTAAAAATTCATATAATCATTCTTATCCTTTGTCTAGAATAATTGTATTTAATGCCATATAACTTCAGTTTTTCACTGAAGAGCATCTTTACATGAAAGTGTGATTCATACAGAGCATATTTTTGGACATAGAATTAATTTTAAATGTATTTTAGATTTCTCAAACTGAAACATGTTCATTAGTATGCTTATTTAACCTTTTTGTACAATGGAAATTTAGAAGTCTTTGCCATTGGTCTTGTAGATTAATACAGTTACATACAGCTACCACCCACCTCTTCTAGCTGTTTAACCACTAAGTGAAATTTATTAAGATTATGAATACTGAAGTGGTAATAGTACTTACTTATTTCTAAATAGCATGATTTTTTGCACCATTAAACACGTTTTTTTGCTCATGTGTACCATTCAAATTTAATTTTAAATGAATGTGTATTTTTTAAATGTAATTGTATTTTTAAAATCATTTGACCTGCAGGTGGAAATGGTGTATTCATTATTATCAATGCTTGGTACTCATGATAAAGATGACATGTCAAGAACATTGCTAGCTATGTCTAGCTCCCAAGACAGCTGCATAGCCATGCGTCAATCTGGATGTCTTCCTCTCCTCATCCAGCTTTTACATGGCAACGATAAAGACTCTGTCTTGTTAGGAAACTCTCGTGGTAGTAAAGAGGCCCGTGCCAGAGCCAGCGCAGCACTGCATAACATCATTCACTCCCAGCCTGATGATAAGCGAGGCAGACGGGAAATCCGCGTGCTCCATCTCTTGGAGCAGATCCGTGCTTACTGTGAAACATGTTGGGAATGGCAGGAAGCGCATGAACAAGGCATGGACCAAGACAAAAACCCAAGTAGGTTCTGCAAGCCATATAAAAATGTTTCAAGGATATATTGAAAACAGTGAATTTACAGAAAGTACTACTTTAATCTGACTTCTGGTGGAACATATCTGAGTTTTCTTTTGTGTGTGTGTGTGTGTGTGTGTATTTTATTTTTTTTTTAAAGTTGAGGTAATATTAGGAAAAAACAGATATGATACCCTATTTGTAAACTTGTTATTTAAATCATAGACCTTGGTTTGCCTTCAAGATAATAATTCTAGTATTAGTACCAATTTTGTAAATTAATATTGACTGTGTACTAATTCTAGTTTATGTTTTAATGGATAATGAAGCATATCTAAATAAATAAAACCAAATTGCTTTTCATGCGGATGTATTCAGGAAATAGTATATTTCATTTAGGAGAGGGACAGACAGCACACATTAAATAATCTCAGTCTATTCAATATAATATGAACTGTTATTTATACTATTATATTTAAGAAGTAGTTCAGTATTAAAATACAAGAGAAGTGACAATGTAAGTGAATAGGAGTTTCCTCAGGAAACAGTTAGAAAAAAGATTTAACCTTCTGGATTGGTTAGCTGCTTTTTGGAATTGAGGGTATTTTGTAAATACAGACTTGTAGGTGTCTGTACAGAAGTACTGCTGAAATCAGTGGGCTGCGTCATGGGTGTTGGGCTTTACCGCAAGAGCCATTTAGCAGGAGTGGGGCTCTGAAGATGATGTACCAATACTATTTGTGCATTAGCCAGAATCTAGCTCACAAAATTATGAGCTTAAAAACATCTTGGTTATGAAGTAAAGGGTTTAATTAACCATTCATAAGGACATAACACCCAAAGAAACAGCTTCACATTGGGTGGCGTGTTATTTAATGCCACCAGAACATTTAACCTTTTCACTAAGATTATTAATTTTTAAAAGTAGTAAGATAATTTTTTTGTACTGGAAGTAATATTTCTTTCTTAATACATACATTCATCATTCTCCCTGATTTCTTTTTTAGCATCAAATATGTTTCTAGTACGCACATTCGTTAGTAATATTCTTAACTAATTGTCTGTTCTTGGATTACTGGGAAGAGACAAACCCTGAACGAAACTGCAATAGATTTATCTTAAGATTAGATTTGCTTTGGAAATTCTAGACAAAATCACCTAGGAATTACTAATTGTTACCTATTTCTGCATCAGTGCCTGCTCCAGTGGATCACCAAATCTGCCCTGCAGTGTGTGTTTTGATGAAACTTTCATTTGATGAAGAACACAGGCATGCAATGAATGAGCTTGGTAAGACCCAACGTATTTTTCTGACTTCCTTTGAGAAGTTTGCTGGAAACGCTGATACTCCTTGTGTACCTCACTGCATATATGGCTTTTTTCATTACTAGTTTAAACTGATCATCACTTCATTTGTGTCAGGTGTTACCCTCTAAGTGATGAATGCAGTTTAAATTAACCAGACCATGTCCGAGTGCATAAATTACTATGTCAGTTACTCTTTTTTTTTTTTCTGGCATTAATTGTGAATTTTTGAAAAGTTATTATTATGGAAATATTTGCAATTTTAGAAGTATTGGACTTAAAATGGAAGCTACTTTCTGGCATGGACATTTTTTTGTTAGTTTGTTTTTTGGTTGTTTGGTGTTTGGTGGTTTGTTGTTTGGTTGGGGTTTTTTTTGTCATGAGTTGGTTTTGTCATGAGTGTTTTAACAGCCTGATTTTTTTAGTCCATACACAGTAAATTCTATGCATGCAGTTTTCCTTAATTTGCCACTTTTCATTATCAATGAAAATATTCTATGTATTTTTCTCAGAAAATAATATTCAGTGATAATAATTAAACCAGTAATTTTCAGATCTGCTAAATGGCTTTCTATGTAACTATTGTGAGTTCATTGGTCAAACATGATTTTGACTGGGTGGAATTACAAGATGAGTGTGCTTCTTACTTTCTCATTTCCTGTTCCCATTTTCTCCTGAAATCTCAGTGTCATGCTATTGTACCTTTCAGCTTCTACTCAGCGCAGGATTCAAGATCCAGAGTCAGTATTTAACAATTTATTTACCTTTCTGAGCTTTCTGATTTTCGGATGTTTGACATTTGTCCTGTACATATAAATGCAATTTGTTCCTTGCTATATATGTACCGTACTTGTGGTATTAGACTACAGATATTATTTATTTTTCTTATTTGTTTTTAAAGGAGGTTTGCAGGCCATTGCTGAACTGTTGCAAGTGGATTGTGAAATGTATGGACTTACAAATGATCACTATAGCGTTACCTTAAGGAGGTACGCTGGAATGGCTCTGACAAACTTGACTTTTGGAGATGTGGCAAACAAGGTGAGAGCAGAATTTAAAATATACAGTAATTTCAATTCATAGCTATGTTTGTAGTTTTCAAGACAGGTGTTAAAAGTCTCCAGGATAGAATATTGAGTTTGAGCTCAAGAGAGAAGTTCAAAATACCTCAGTCATTCCATCCTGTTCCTGACAGAGAGCACCACAAACTGATGTTTCTGAGAATGTAGAACAAAAACTGCTAATTGAGTCAAATTTTGTAAAGTTTTTAGTTATTTAACAGTAGTATTACTGTCTGATGAGATTTTGCAAACCTCTTCAGGCTGGAGCTTGCTTTTAAATACTTGGAGCATATTAGCTCATAGTGTCACTCCATCAAAATTATAAGAGAAAATAGGTTCCCTGATTTCTGACAAGAATCTTGCTTTCAAAAGATAGAAAGCTTTGATAATTTCTTGCCCCAAAGTTTGCCAAGCTGTGGATCTTAAAATAACTTCATACTGAGAAGACTTCTATCTTTCTACTCTAGAGGAAGACATTTCAGGAGTGAATGGAAATAACAGGCTTCATATAACTTGCTTTTTGTTCCAATTTTTAGACAAGACTAAGGCATAAATCCGTGCTGCAAATGAATTGCTTCACAAAATATTGGCTCTTTACATCATGAAATCAGTAACCACTACAGGGCTGCAGATACTGGGTTTATAGCATGAACTAAACTACTCAGCGATGTAAATGTACATGCTGTCCAGCTGATGAGTAGTACAGTTTTAATACATACTTTGATTTTGAATAATTTTTGATTGCACTTTGTCACAAACAATTTCCAATATAAGCCTTACAGTTTTTCAATTGCTATTGTATTCTTAAAAAGTTGTTTTTCAAATGGCAGAAATGTTGATATATTTGTGTCAGTTTTGAATATTCATATTATTTTTCATACTATGTTTATTTCAAAGAAAAAAATATGATTGTGAGACCTAATAGACAGCAGGTAACAACACATTGCCAGCTCACAGGTGATATTTATCTGGGGCATAGTAAAGAAGGCTTCTAAGGTAGCAATGTTGCAAATCAAGTCCTGGACCTGTTGTAAAAAATACAAAATTTAGCACAATTTTACCACTTACGTATTGTCCAGAATAGAAACTGATAGCTATGTTTAACTTTTCAGTAGTTGTAAACCAGCTATTTATTGTCGATAACTTATTTTACTAACCTTTTAGTGAACTTCAGATATGATTAGCTTAAAATATCACAACATTGTGCAGAACCAAGCCACCTAACCTGTCATTTAAAACCATTCATTTTCTTTTTTCTTCTGATTCTTAACAGGCTACATTATGTTCTATGAAGGGCTGCATGAGAGCTCTTGTGGCCCAACTGAAATCTGAAAGCGAAGACTTACAGCAGGTAATGTCTTTTTGAGATTAAATATTTCTTTAGCTTGAACATTTCTATGACTTTGCATCCCATGAATTTTATTGCATTGTATTAAAATATTGTATTTCTGCTAACCTTTCCTAATATTTACCTTCCTTCTACTCATTTAGCCTCGCCACCGGTTACTTTTATACGTGAATTCTGTCATCTTCATGAAGTTTCTAGTGTGCTGTCCACAGACAGACATGTCTTTTTTTTAATTATGCTCTGACTTTGAAATATGTTTCATTCATCCCAGTCAGGTTAGTCAGGTTTTGGGGTTTTTTTGTAAATGTTCTTATTTTGTCTTGTCTGCTTTAATTTTGATGCAAAGTTTGTACCTGTACTCATTCCACAAATTATGAAATACAGCTTTCTTCTTGTAAAAATACTTACCTGTGGATCATATTCTGTTTTTTCACTAAAGGACATGTAACACACAGGCTGTAGAACTCACTTTTATGACCCTTATCTCTTAGTGGAAGTCCAGTTTTAAGGATAAGCTTGATCAACCTTAGATACTCTAGTTTAGTTTACTAGTGATGATGCCAGTGGAGTGGGATTACCCAGAGGGTTGATACAGTTTTGTGGTTCCTTCTTCAGTTGCAGCAGTTAAATAATAGGGGAATAGTAGCAGAGGAAGCTGTATTTTGAAAGAGAATCTGCATTTGACTTGACAACGTTGTTCTCTTAGTACATACATAACTACTTTTAACACTAGCAGCTCCCAAAGAAGCTTTCTAAGTATGAACAAAGCGTTTGGTGTGACACCTGCGTGTCTCTTCCAAGGGCTCCTGCTGTATAAAGAAAATGACCTGAAAATAAAGTCTTTAGGAAGTGCTTAGAGTGATCCTGAGAGTTGAGAGCACAGAAATGTTCTTCATTGATATGGAACTTGTTTACAGTTATTAAATACTAAATTATAATCCATTCTAATGAATATCTACTGTAAACAAACTGGAACAGCTTTTGGAAAGGAAAAACCTGCTTTCCTTGCACTTTGAGTGAATCATCAGATAAGACAACAATTTTACATAAAATTTACTGTATCTCTTAAAACACTCTTCACAAATAATTTTCTCCCCTAGAGGAGAAGCTAGCTAGTTAGAATTGAGAAAATAATTAGAATTACAATAGAGGTTATTGGGCAAGCTCTCTCATTTGGTATTAGGGCAGATATTAAGTATATTTAGTGTTGTTGACAAGGAAGTCACGGACACACGGGCCCTCTGAGCCATGGTGGCTCTCCAGCCACTTGGCATGTAAACCCCCATACACATGCGCACGCACAGAGCAGGAAGTCCCTCAGTCAGGAAAAGTTAGAAATGGGATTTAATAAGAATATGGGACAGACTGTGCTCATCGGGCAAAGGGCATGGCCAGACGAGCTTATCTGCCATGCAGCTGTGCTCTTCTGTCCCCTATCCCTCTATCTTCCCATGCTTGTACCTCCCTGAACCACCTAGATCCATCCTTACTCCTGCCTTTGGACCCTTTGGGTCCTCCTATCCCATAACATGTCTTTTACAACCCCAGAATGCTGTTCCCCTGGATCCCACAAAGTATCCCACGTACCTAGCCCAGGACTTCTGGACTGACCCGCCTCAGCCCAAAAGGTGCAGAGAGCTGCTCCCACTGACTTCCCTGAATGGGTGTCAGCCTGGCCGAGGGGCTGCGGGTCTCCTGGGAGAGCCTGGACAGGGTGTCCCCTCCTCTGAGCCCCCACCTGCCTTTGGGCCCCTCTGGGCACCTTGAGCTGGGTCTCTGACAGGCTGCTGGCTCCTGTGGTGGGCCTGAGAGCAGCCAGGGCAGGGTATTGCTGGCTCCTCCGTCTGCCGCTGCCTCCCTGGGCTCCCTTGTGGGTGTGAGCAGGGGAGCATTCCTTGCATAATCTAACAAGCTTAGGCACTTCTGTGACAATGAGAACATCCATAGGTAAAAGTTTTCTATCAAATCTATTTCATGAGGGATATACATGGTTACTGCAGTCTGTAAATGGATGGAGTTTAATATGGATGGAGTTTAATATGTAGCGACTGTCCACTGTACTGACAGTCTCATCTCCGTCTACCTGCTGCCGAGGACATAGGCTGAATGGCTGCTCATCTTCTATACATAGCTATTCTGATTGTAAATGGGATGGTGTATTTTGAAAAGACTTTAAAGAGCTTTATAAGCATAAATCAAAGTAATCATGCCATCTGAGAGACAGACAAGTGTTATTGTTCTATTTTACAGGAAGAAAAGGGTGATCTAAATCTCTCCTGAGGTGATGTAAGTTTAGTGCAGACATCAGAGTAAAGCACAAATCTGAATTTTTGGACCAGTTTTTTAACCAGTGTGTAAAGTAGGGAACCCAATTTCAAATCTTTGATTTAGATACCCACACACAGAAGCCAGTACCTTTGATCAAACTTCATACTTAAATCTTAGAACAGTCTAGCAGACAACACAACAAAAAGCAGATTTTAACACAGGGTCAGTGCAGTAGCTGAACGTGACCACTGTTAATTAATCCATCGTATTCTAGAAATCCAGGAGGAAAGTCTGATAGCCTCCTAAAGAACTAGCTGTATTGAGATACATTGTTTTTCTTTCACATTTTGCAGGTCATTGCAAGTGTGTTGAGGAACTTGTCCTGGCGGGCAGATGTAAACAGTAAAAAGACTCTAAGAGAAGTTGGAAGTGTGAAAGCATTGATGGAATGTGCTTTAGAAGTTAAGAAGGTATCCTGCATATATGATTGAGATAAGTGTTTGAGAGATTGCATTTACTTTACACAAACCACTAATATTGTTTTCCTTTTTGATAAAAGCAGTTGGTCAAATATTTGGGGTGTTCTGGGTAACTTGCTTTGAAGAAGGGAGCTGCTTAGCGTTAACATGGCAGCAGACCACAATGTAGCAATGACATCTCAAAATTACTAGTACTTCTGTAATATTATTTATGAGGGTTGACAGCTTTTGCTTTTCAGTTTTATGAGCTGTGCTGTTGCAATAGCCTTTTTTATAATTTTGCAATTTAGTAAAACCTCTTTTGAATTCATGAATAGATAACTACCACTTCCGTAATTTTCTAGATATATTTTTGGTATCCAGGTCCCAGATTCCCCTCCCAGTTAGTCTTCAAGCCATTTTTACCATTATGGCAGCTAACAAGTATTGCAGCACATATTTCTGAAAACTTTGGAGCAAGCAATACCAAATCCATAGCTGAAGGAAGGCAAGATGCAAACAAAACTATTTACGTGTGCACTGCTGCCTGCATCTAGCTTACTAGCCCAGAAAGCAGAAATTGGAATATATATACATATATATATATAAAACTCCTTGAAGCTAATGTATGTATTTCTGAGAGCTTGTGATCAGCAGTTGAAAACCTCTAATCCTGTCATTTTGTTACTTTCCTAGGAATCCACGCTAAAAAGTGTTCTGAGTGCCTTATGGAATTTGTCAGCACACTGTACTGAGAACAAAGCTGATATATGTGCTGTTGATGGTGCTCTTGCATTTCTAGTTGGCACACTGACTTACCGGAGCCAAACAAACACTTTAGCCATCATAGAAAGTGGAGGAGGAATATTAAGAAATGTTTCTAGCTTAATTGCTACAAATGAGGACCATAGGTGGGTATATTTTTTCAGAAAAAATCTTTAGCAGTTCCACATATATATTTAGTAGACGGTTCCTATGACTGAGTCTTACTATGAATGCATGTATTAAGTGTAGTAATTAAGTACAGTTAATTTTTAATGGATTTGATAAGGCAGGTATTTCATTTACATAATAGGAATATGCAGACAGATTAACACCTGCTGGCTGTTAATGATTAATTGTACTAAAAGCTAACTATCCATATTTGTAATGGGATTTGATTAGCGTTCAGATGAAAGCTAGATGAAACATGAGATAAATTTGCACTGGATAATTCACGATTATACTTTCTAAGGGCAAAACTTGCTTCTAGCATAGTAGGTTTTTGTTTTGCATTGTCCCTTATCCTTTTGAAATGCCACTTACTGATGTTTATTTTCGATTACTCAACACCAGGCAAATCTTGCGAGAGAACAGCTGCTTGCAAACCTTGTTACAACACTTGAAGTCACACAGTTTGACAATAGTCAGTAATGCATGTGGGACCCTGTGGAATCTTTCCGCACGAAATGCGAAGGATCAGGAGGCGCTGTGGGACATGGGAGCAGTCAGCATGCTGAAAAATCTCATTCACTCAAAACACAAAATGATAGCCATGGGTAGTGCTGCAGCTCTAAGAAACCTCATGGCAAACAGGCCTGCAAAATATAAGGATGCCAACATTATGTCTCCAGGATCAAGCTTACCATCTCTTCATGTCAGAAAACAAAAGGCACTGGAAGCAGAATTAGATGCTCAGCATTTATCAGAGACTTTTGACAACATTGATAATTTAAGTCCAAAAGCATCTCACCGTAATAAGCAGAGACATAAGCAAAATATGTACAGTGAGTATGTCTTGGACTCCAGTCGGCATGATGATGGTGTATGCAGATCAGAGAGTTTTAATGCTGGTAATATGACTGTACTTTCACCGTATGTAAATACTACAGTATTGCCTGGCTCCTCCTCTTCCAGTAGAGGAAACCTAGAAAATTCTCGATCTGAGAAAGACAGAAGTCTTGACAGGGATCGAACAGTAGGTTTAAATACCTATCATCCAGCTGCAGAGAATACTGGCAACTCCTCTAAGAGAATTGGAATGCAGATTTCTACTGCTGCAGCTCAGATCGCCAAAGTTATGGATGAAGTAACAAGCATGCATATTCCACAAGAAGACAGAAGTTCTGGTTCCTCTTCTGAAATGCACTGTTTGACAGAAGACAGAAACGCCCCAAGGAGATCAGCCACTGCCCATACTCACTCAAATACCTACTTTCCTAAATCTGAGAATTCAAACAGGACATGTCCTGTACCTTATACAAAAATGGAATACAAGAGATCTTCAAATGATAGCTTAAATAGCGTCAGCAGCAGTGATGGCTATGGTAAAAGAGGCCAAATGAAGCCTTCCATTGAGTCTTACTCTGAAGATGATGAAAGTAAATTTTGTAGTTATGGTCAATATCCAGCTGACTTGGCACATAAGATTCATAGTGCAAATCATATGGATGACAATGATGGAGAGCTAGACACTCCTATTAATTATAGTCTTAAATACTCAGATGAACAGTTAAATTCTGGAAGGCAAAGTCCCTCTCAGAATGAAAGATGGGCAAGGCCTAAGCATATAGTAGATGATGAAATGAAACAAAATGAACAGAGGCAGTCAAGGAGTCAAAATGCAACCTACCCTGTGTACACTGAAAGTGGAGACGATAAACACATGAAATATCAGTCACCTTTTGGACAGCAAGAGTGTGTTTCCTCTTTTAGATCAAGAGGATCCAGTGGTTCAGATCAGAACAGAGTAGGTTCAACTCTTGGAATTAATCAAAAAGTAAACCAGTCCTTGTGCCAGGTTGATGATTATGATGATGATAAGCCAACCAACTATAGTGAACGTTACTCTGAGGAGGAACAACATGAAGAGGAAGACAGACCAACTAATTACAGCATAAAGTACAATGAAGAGGAACATCATGTGGATCAGCCTATTGATTATAGTTTAAAATACTCAACAGAAGTTCCTCCTCCTTCTCAGAAGCCATCTTTTACTTTTTCAAAGACTTCTTCAGTGCAAAGCACTAAAACTGACCATATTTCCTCAAGCAGTGGGAACACATCAGCGCCCTCAGCTGGTTCAAAGAGACAGAATCAGCTTCACCCAAATTCTGCACAGAGCAGAGGTGGTCATGCGCAAAAGACTGCCTCCTGTAAAACTCCCTCTATTAATCAGGAAACTATACAAACTTACTGTGTGGAAGATACCCCAATATGTTTTTCAAGGTGTAGTTCTTTGTCATCTTTGTCATCAGCTGAAGATGAAATAGGGCGTGATCAATCCACACGTGTGACAGATGCAAGTAACACACTACAGATAGCAGAACTAAAGGAAAACAGTGGGGCTTTATCTACCGAAGGTACAGTAAGTGAAATCACATCAACATCGCAACACATCAGAACAAAATCCAGTAGACTTCAAACTTCTAGTTTGTCTCCTTCTGATTCCTCTAGACATAAAGCTGTTGAATTTTCTTCAGGTGCCAAATCTCCCTCAAAGAGTGGTGCACAGACTCCTAAAAGCCCACCAGAACATTATGTGCAGGAAACACCACTCATGTTCAGCAGATGTACTTCTGTAAGTTCCCTGGATAGTTTTGAAAGCCGTTCAATTGCTAGTTCAGTTCAAAGTGAGCCTTGCAGTGGCATGGTAAGTGGTATTATAAGTCCCAGTGACCTACCAGACAGCCCGGGACAAACAATGCCTCCAAGCAGAAGTAAAACACCACCCCCTGCTCAAGGAGTTCAAGTAAAAAGAGATGTAGCTAAAAGTAAAGTACCTAGTGCAGAAAAGAGAGAGGCTGGTCCTAGACAGGCAGCTGTAAATGCAGCTGTTCAAAGAGTTCAGGTGCTGCCAGATGCTGATACACTATTACACTTTGCCACAGAAAGCACACCGGATGGGTTTTCTTGTTCTTCTAGTCTGAGTGCTCTGAGTCTTGATGAGCCGTTTATACAGAAAGATGTAGAGTTAAGAATAATGCCTCCAGTTCATGAAAATGAACAAGGAAATGAAGCAGAACCTGAACAGTCAGATGATACAAAGGATAACCAAGAGAAGAAAGCGGAGAAGCCTACTGAAGCAGAAAAAGACATTCTGGATGATTCTGATGATGATGATGATATTGAAATACTGGAAGCATGTATTATTTCTGCAATGCCAACGAAGTCTTCACGTAAAGCCAAAAAGCCTTCTCAAGCATCTGCTCCAAAAATACCTCCTCCTGTAGCCAGAAAGCCCAGCCAGTTGCCTGTTTACAAACTTTTGCCTTCACAAAGCAGACTGCAATCCCAAAAGCATGTGAGTTTTACACCAGGAGATGATATGCCACGGGTATATTGTGTTGAGGGTACACCAATAAATTTTTCAACAGCTACATCTCTGAGTGATCTCACAATAGAATCGCCCCCAAGTGAGTTGGCCAATGTTGGCAGCGTGGGTACGGGAGCAGAGTCAGGGGAATTTGCAAAGCGAGACACCATTCCTACAGAAGGTAGAAGTACCGATGACTCTCAGAGAGCAAAAAGTGCAACTGTGACTCCCTCAAGCCTGGATGATGACAAAACAGAAGAGGGTGATATTCTGGCAGAGTGCATTAACTCAGCTATGCCAAAAGGAAAAAGTCATAAGCCTTTCAGAGTGAAGAAGATAATGGATCAAATTCAACAAGCATCTTCATCTCTAAGCAATAAAAACCAGCCAGAAGGTGAGAAGAAGAAACCAACATCACCAGTAAAGCCTGTTCCCCAAAATAATGAGTACAGAGCACGTATGAGAAAAAACACAGAGCCTAAAAGCAATATTAATAATGAAAGAAGCTATCCAGAGAACAGGGATGCAAAGAAACAGAATCTTAAAAATAATTCAAGAGATTTTAATGACAAATTGCCAAATAATGAAGAGCGTGTAAGAGGAAGCTTTGCATTTGATTCCCCTCATCATTACACACCTATTGAGGGAACTCCTTATTGTTTTTCACGGAATGATTCCCTAAGCTCTTTAGATTTTGATGATGATGATGTTGACCTTTCAAGGGAGAAGGCAGAATTAAGAAAAGGAAAAGAAGCAAAGGAAACAGAAACTAAAGACTGCACTAACCCAGAACAATCTTCAAATCAGCAACCAAGTAACAGGACACAAGTTTGTCAAAAACACCCAACAGGCAGAAGCCAGCCTAAAACTTTCTCTCAGTCAGCTAAAGAAGTTCCAGACAGAGGAGCAGCTACAGATGAGAAAATGCAGAATTTTGCTATTGAAAACACACCTGTTTGTTTTTCTCGCAATTCATCTCTCAGTTCCCTCAGTGATATTGATCAGGAAAACAATAACAACAAAGAAGGGGAACCTGCAAAACATACTGAGGCTCCTGAGTCACAGATGGAATCAAACAGACCACAGACTTCTGGTTATGCACCTAAATCATTTCATGTTGAAGATACTCCTGTATGTTTCTCTAGAAACAGCTCTCTGAGTTCTCTTAGTATTGACTCAGAAGATGATCTTTTGCAGGAATGCATTAGTTCTGCTATGCCTAAAAAGAAAAGACCCTCAAGAATAAAGAGTGAAAGTGAAAAAAATAATTCCAGAAATACAGGTGGTATATTGGCAGAAGATTTAACACTGGATTTGAGAGACATACAGAGGCCGGATTCAGAACATGGTTTCTCACCTGATTCAGAGAACTTTGATTGGAAAGCTATACAAGAAGGTGCAAATTCTATAGTTAGTAGCTTGCATCAAGCTGCAGCTGCTGCATCGCTGTCTAGACAAGCTTCATCAGACTCTGATTCTATCCTTTCATTAAAATCTGGTATTTCTCTAGGGTCACCATTTCATCTTACCCCAGACCAAGAAGAAAAACCTTTCACTAGTAGTAAAGGTCCAAGAATTCTTAAGCCAGGAGAGAAGAGTACCCTGGAGTCTAAAAAAGTAGAATCTGAAAGTAGGGGAATCAAAGGAGGGAAGAAAGTGTATAAAAGTATAATTACAGGAAAAGCTCGCTCCAATTCAGAAGTTTCAAGCCAGTTGAAGCAACCACAACAGACAAGTGTGCCTTCGATTTCACGTGGTAGGACAATGATCCATATTCCAGGAGTTCGAAATAGTTCTTCAAGTACTAGTCCTGTTTCCAAAAAAGGTCCCCCGCTCAAAAACACGAACTCCAAGAGTCCCAGTGAAGGCCAAAGTTTGACTAGTTCTCCAAGAGGAGTCAAGTCATCAGTGAAACCTGAGCCAGCTCCTGTAACTAGGCAACCATCAGGGCTGAACCAGAGTGGATCAAGTAAAGGACCTTCTAGATCAGGATCTAGAGACTCCACTCCTTCTAGACCTCAACAGCAGCCATTAAGTAGGCCTCTGCAATCTCCCGGCCGAAACTCTATTTCCCCAGGAAGAAATGGTATAAGTCCTCCCAACAAACTATCTCAGTTGCCAAGGACATCATCTCCTAGCACAGCCTCAACAAAATCTTCAAGTTCAGGTAGAATGTCATATACATCACCAGGCAGGCAGATGAGCCAGCAAAACCTTACGAAGCAAACTGCCTTACCTAAGAGTACCAGTAGCATTCCACGAAGTGAGTCTGCTTCAAAAGGGTTAAACCAAGCTTTCAGCAGTGGCGGATCAAACAAAAAGACTGACCTATCCAGAATGTCATCCACAAAATCTAGTGGAAGTGAATCTGACAGATCCGAGAGACCTGTTCTCGTTCGTCAGTCAACTTTTATTAAAGAAACTCCGAGCCCAACTCTGAGACGGAAATTAGAAGAGTCGGCTTCATTTGAATCTTTGTCTCCTTCCAGGCCAGATTCTCCCACAAGGTCCCAACTACAGACCCCAGTTTTAAGTCCATCTCTTCCTGATATGTCTTTGTCCACACATTCAACTGCCCAGACTAGTGGTTGGCGAAAATTACCCCCTAATCTGAGCCCTTCTGTAGAATATGATGGGAGACCAGCAAAACGTCATGATATAGCTCGTTCGCATTCTGAGAGTCCATCTAGATTGCCAGTCAATAGATCAGGAACATGGAAGCGTGAGAATAGTAAGCATTCCTCGTCACTTCCTCGTGTAAGCACTTGGCGAAGAACTGGAAGTTCCTCCTCAATTCTGTCAGCTTCTTCAGAATCCAGTGAAAAGGCAAAAAGTGAAGATGAAAAGCAACATGGAAGTTCTCTTTCTGGACACAAGCAAAGTAAAGAAAGCCAAGCACCAGCAAAAGGTACTTGGAGAAAAATAAAAGAAAATGAAATTCCTCAGATAATGAATGATCCTCAGCATTCTTCCTCAGGTGCCACTAATGGCTCCGATACCAAAACCCTCATCTATCAGATGGCACCAGCTGTCTCTAAGACAGAGGACGTGTGGGTGAGGATAGAGGACTGCCCAATTAACAATCCTCGATCTGGAAGGTCCCCAACTGGAAATACTCCTCCTGTTATTGACACTGTTTCAGAGAAAGGGGGTGTGAATGGTAAAGATTCTAAAGAGATGCAAGAAAAACAAACCCCAGGGAATGGAGGTGTTCCTGTTCGTACCGTTGGTTTAGAAAACCGTCTGAACTCTTTCTTTCAGATGGACAGTCCAGACAAGAAAGGCACTGAAACAAAGCCTCTGCAGAATAATCCTGTTCCTGCACCAGAAAATAATGAAAGTACTGTAAGTGAGCGTACACCATTCAGTTCCAGTAGCTCAAGCAAACATAGCTCCCCCATTGGTGCTGTTGCAGCAAGGGTGACTCCTTTCAACTACAATCCAAGCCGCAGGAAGAGTAGTGTGGACAATAGTTCTGCTCGGCCATCGCAAATACCAACACCAGTAAATAACAGCACGAAGAAACGTGACTCCAAGTCTGAAAATCCAGACTCCAGTGGAAGTCAGAGTCCTAAACGTCACTCTGGCTCTTACCTGGTAACTTCTGTTTAAGTGCAACAAAAATTAAATAAAACTGATGTATTATATACAGCAGCTATTTAGAAATTTTGTTTCAAATGAAACTAAAAAAATGGGGATTGATTTTTTTGTTGTTGTTGTTGGTTTTATTTGTTGTAAATAGGTTTGATTCTTGTTAGAGGGTCCTTGTTCTGGAAGCCATATTTGATAGTATACTTTGTCTTCACTGGTAGTATTTTGGAGGAATACCTGATTGACAGTTTGGAATAAAATTGCTAATGCAAGTATATTTGTACAGTATGTTTGACATGTATTTAATTAGCATCCCATCCCATAATCCGTTAAATACTGCTTGTCATAAGAGTCATGGAACATTGCAGATAGAGGTGATACAGTCAAATTGTTTTATCAATCATTTCTAGGTTACAGACTAACTAAACTACATCAGGGAAGAATTGGTATTATTTATGCAAAAAAGTATACTCAGTTTTAGTATTTGTGAGTCCATCTAACCCAATAATTAATCATGTGGCTGTGAAATTCACAGTAATATGGTTTCTGCTGAACAAGCTTTCCCAGCCTGCTTTTCTGCATGAATGGAACTGATGGTTCATTTTCTGAAGTAATGATTAACATTTCTGTGGTCACATAATGTGCATAGATAGTTAACGGTGTAATAATTTACACTTTCTTTGTGCTCTGAAAAAAAAAAAAAGAAAACTGTGTAACTGTAAAACCTTGAACAAAATTATTTTACCAGAATTAGATTTTATCTTAAAGTAGGTAGAATTTTTTTGCTATGCTGTAACTTGTTGTATATTCTGGTATTTGAGGTGAGATGGCTGCTCTTTATTAATGAGACATGGCTGATGTCTCAACAGAGACTAAAATGAACATTTCAGAATAAATTATTACTATATGTAAATTGTGTGTGTTACTTCTGCATTACATAAAAATACAGTATTTTATTTTGAGATGTCACCATATAATGTGTTGTATAATGCACTTACACTTAAGGCCTGATCCAGCAGAATCTTGCACCTCCAATATTTGTTCTTCCTTATCACTGACAAATGGCTGTTGTAGGATGCCTATAACATTGCAGGATCAGGCCCTAGGTCTTCTGTAATATATTTGTAATTGAGGCAGTTTCACACATCTCAGGTGCATAACAAGGCTAAAGGCAGGGTATTTCCAGTAGCCAAGCAGTATAATTGTTTCCATGACTGCAAGCCTGAAACAATATTGTATGTATAAAAATAATATTTGTAAAACAAAAGATTTTTTTTTTAATTGGGGGAAATAATGTAGAATGTGAAATAGTGACTATAAGATGAAATCTGAATTCTATTTGTAGTCTTTGTGCATTTTTTTAAATTTATTTTTTAAAAATTATGAAGGGGAAAATATCACAATAATCACATGGCAGCAAGAAATCTGTTATCCTAGTAGAAAAACAATTTTATACACAAACCAGGACGTTTGCTGCCTCAAGCCTTTTTGATGCAAATATGGTTTATGCTAGAAGAATGCTGAAAAGACAGATTTGTGCTTCAAAAATATAAATACAGTCTGAATTTAGATGAGAATTGGTTTAAAGTAGAAACATGAGAGAATAGAACATGAACCATTCTGTGCATGATTGAACAAACCATGAAACAGTATGTCAATTTTGTTGTATCTCAACTGGACTGTTCTCAAATTAGCATTCTAAATAATTGATATTCAGGATTCAAAATGCCCTGATTTCAGGAAGTCCTGAAATAGAGCAATTTACCTTTATGGTAGCTTTAACAAAGTTGCAGAGTGTATCACATCTGTGGCTTTTGTACTTCATCTGATACTGAAATGAATCCATTTTTATGGTGAATTCACCATAAGACATGCACTGTTTATGAACAGAATTGAGATACTATCAGCAGACAGAAGTGAATTTAGATAAAGTTAAAAGCCAATACCAAAAATACCTGTTTGGCAGAAATGGTATCTTATTTGCTCTTTTGTTCTTTGCTTCCTGTCAAATTTGCTTAGAAATATGCCATGTTTCTGTGTCATCTGGTGAATCTGTTAACAAGCAGCACTCCTTGTGTTAGCATTTGAAATATTTTACGTATAGTATCTTCAGAAAACTTTTAATATGAATATTAGTGTCATTTCAAAGATTAAATAGAGACAGATTATGAAATAGAGACAGATTATGTGAAGTGTTCGAAGTCAGGACTTTCTATTGGACTTGAATACAGAACTCCGTCCTTGAGTTTAAAATGCAAGACCACTTTTCTTATAAATGGTGTGATACTTTTTTTGTGCTGGGCTTTTAACTACTAATACGAAGATATACCGCATAATCCAAGATAGTTGTTTAACACCAACTTTACATCTGTGTCCTGTCAATTTAAGAATTTAAAGGTAAACTCAATCTCAGTAAATTCTGATTTCAGTTTTATAACCGAGGGAATCAGAAGATGATGATGTGAAACAATAATTGTATGTGTATCAAAACACCAGAATGTCTTTGAAAATTGTAGTGGCTTCCCTAGATAGTCTTGGAGGTACTTCATGATCATTATAATTGGGAAGTTTCTCTTAATATCCTGATAAGTAACCTATATTTGTAGCAAAGACAAGTGAGAGAAACTTTCCAACTATAAGAGTAGTGATACGCTAAAATATGCTTCCCATGGGAGTTGTTACATTTCCATTATAGAAGTTTTAAGAAGAGGTTTATGAAGCATCTCATAGGGATGGACTACACTGTATTTCATATTGCCTGTGTGCAGAGGTGGGCTTAGGTGATCTTTTGAAATCCCCCAGGTCTACATTTCTCTGTTTCTTTATCTAAAATACTTAGTATCCACTGAGAGCCTTTTAGAATATTTAAAGACATCCATGATGGTTGATTTATGTTGGTGATGAGGATACAAAGTTATATTCTAGGCTTAACTATAAAAACAGATCCCAGAAATATAAGCTCAAAAAAAAAAAAAAAAAAAAAGAAAAATGGCTGCAATAAGTATATTTGGTCTTGGATTTTGTTAATGATGTTGTCTAGATTCATGATAGTCAGATTTTATTTATGCTGCTAAAGATCTGCTCTTGTTCCTTGGTTTTATTTTTATGAAGTTGCCATAGCAGGTGAGAGGACATTATGTCAAGGCAAAACAAAGAAAAAGCAAGGAGCTAAGGAAACAAAGACTCATTTTACTGTTCTTCTGGCATGCACTGCTTTTCTTCCTACAGATTTTGGTAGAACTTTTGTGACATGTGCTCAGACCTTTAGTTGTCCTTGAATTAGCTTACCATATCCAGAACATATCAAACTTGTACTTAAAAATCAGTTTATACTGAAAATACACTCAGAAAGCTCATTTCAGACTGACTTACAGCTTTGTCCTCTTGATGTGAAAAACAGAAGTGTGACCTCCCCACAAATTCTAATTAGTTCACTTTTTAGAATGTACATTCATTTTAGTTTCTTGCAGTGTGCCACAGTTAAGGTTATTGCTCAATTTCTGTGAAAGCTTTTCTGACTAAATATTGCAAACTTTAAAGGGGAACTAATCTGTTTCTATTTTTCATGTGCAGTTCTCTATCAGAATATTTTCCCCTGAAAGCTTAAAGATAATTCTCAAAACTGTGTCAGAGGACAACTTAAAAATTGAAAACCTTGCCAGGATTTCCTGATGAGATTGGAATATTGTTTCAAGCAGGATTTGGCTGCAGAATACAGATATAGTTCATGCTATAAACTTTGGTAAGCCATAGTATTCTTCAGCATGGACTTTGTCCAGTATCTTCAATGGCTTTGGAATTGAGTTGCTCTGTCTTGGGTGAAGGGGGAGGGAAAGAAAAGGGACAATTTTGGGAGACTCTCAGCCATATTGTCCTAGGGATGTTCTTTCTTATCTTCGCCAGTAAACTGCATGAACTGCACAGGAGATAACATTTTGTCCACGAGTTAATGAGGTTTTATTTTGAAAGTATACCAGTAGACCATGAAACTGCAAAACTTTTGTCTGATAATCTGACAGCTGAATTCTTTGGTGGTCTCTTTGGAGTACTTCTAACTGTCCATCCCCCTTAAGAGAAACTGAGATTACCAAGTATTAGCTTCTTCATTCTTAAGAATAAAGATCTGTATTATTTCTAGAATCAATAGCATGCACTGTTGAAAGAAGTTTTCTTGTCCCATCCATGCTCCTGGCTGTGAATCCTGGCACTCATCTGACTCTTCAGTGGACCAGCTCACCTCTTACCTAGCAGAGCTGATGGCAGGCATAGGATTAGTGCTGCATCTAGTACACGGAATTTGCTCAGTGCAGAGTTGGACAAGTGCCACCTGAGCCAGCAGAAAGGAAAATAAACAGCTTCGGCTGGTAGAAAGCGGTTGGGATAGTTTCATTTATAGGTGGTCAGTGGGTTGGATCAAGCCATTACAGGCAATTTTAAGCTGATGTGCCAAGTTTCAGACCTGTTGACCTGTTTCAGACTCTTCTGAGAGAGCAAAAGCAAATGGAAGTTGGGTTTTTTTTTACTCTTGACTATTGTTCACTCTGAACTTCTGCCTAATGACCCCTAGTGATTTGCATTTAAATACATCATGTTTGGGTAAGTCCTTCACCCTGGAAATTCTGATAACTAACTTCAGAAGTATTACATCAGTCTGTAGTTTGTGCTTGGTGAAAATAAATATTTCTTCTTCAAAAATACCCAAAGACCAAATTTTTTTACCATGGGTAAACTTCTAGGTGACAATTTTTAAAATTTGCAATATTAAATTAAATGCAGTAAATCCTTCCAGTAAAAAGATTTATTGCAACTAGTAGTTTTCTGGAAGAGGCTCAAAGAGGGAGAGAACGCACCCCCTTGCTAATGAAGTAGGGAAGTACTAGTAGAGATGATCTGGAAAATGTTTAGGTGGACATTTACAAGCTCTTCTACTGTCTTGTTACTAGATGCCTTCCAAACTGTTTTTTCTCATCTAGCTTTCATTAAATAATACTAACAGCCATAGGAGTGTTGCTAACAGTCACATGTAGACTTCCACCTTAATGTAACTTCATATATGTACTGTAATGCCTTGCAAAGTCTCATCCACCTGACAGCTTTGTTCTTGATGCGATGTGTGATTTGGATGAAGCTGCAAATCAAAAGTGAAGTGTCAGTTAATATGAAGCATGGTTTCCTCCACATGCTTAAACCTTCTTAATACCAAATTACCCAAATGTATTCACTCTCTGGTTCCACAGCCATCTCCTTTGCACTTTTAAGTATAACCAGAAGGGATGCCCACACTTTATTTTCGTTTCAAATCACATACAGAAATATTCCTGCTTCATGGTCTCCTATATGCAGAATAATAGATCGTATCTGTAAATGTGTTGAAAGAGAGTGTTAATGTAGTTGAGGTTGAGTTTTTAGTCAGAATGGTAAGTTAATTGGTTACGTGTTGTGTGCAAGGGAATTTGGTGTGGTGCTGAAGAGCTTAAGAGTTCACAACAATAGTTAAAGTAGGTTTCAATGAATTTGTGATGCCAGGATGCATATAAACTACATAGTTAATACATAGGATTTCTGCTGTCAACTTTCAGTTTACCAGATGTGCTGTTTACTTGCTCTAAGACTGGATAATGCCTCCCTAGGATAGTTTTGCAAATAACCTTTCTTAGGAAATTTCCACATAGTTACAGGCTTACATATTTATGAATTTCTGCCACTTCAAGATTTAAGGAAATTATTTTAATTTTGCTGTTTGTGAAAGCATCCTTTGCTTGAGTGGCTGTGGAATCGCAATTAGGGTATCAGGAAGATGTAGAGGGAGCTTGTTCACTCAGTAAAACGCACTTCTGTCCAGACCTAAAGCTGTACATACTAACAGTATCTCTAATGCCCTACTTTCTGGTGGGATTTAACATGCATAATGCTTGTGCTGGTTCTCTGCAAGTAATTAAATTGTCATTCTCTGAGATCGGATGCATTTTCCCACCTGTAAATGTTGTTTCTCTTGAACAAACTCAGCCCACAATTATCTTCCTTCAGTTTTGTTGTTTGCTTCTGCCTGAGATGCATTACTGTTTATATTCTAACTCTGTAATTAATTCTTTCTTCAACTATTCTAATGTATTTTGTTTCACAGTATACTAATTCTGAATTTAGTCTTGCTATGCATAATTTATTTATTACTTGCAGTGTTATATAAAATTTCCTCCTGATTGCACCTTGTTGGAGTGGAATTGTTTTCTTGGCTACTACTGAAAGTTAGGTGTCTGGCTGCTGTATTAGAACTATGATTTAATTTTAAAAGGAAGTTGCTGTTAAGACACTTCAGCAATGATTCAGTGTATCAGAACAAATGCTCTAAAAACCCATGCAGTTTCATTTTGGTGGCAGTCACATTTCAGATAAACAAGCAGTGGAAAAAAGTTCAGAGACGTGGTTCACCGGCAGAACTCTCTATTCTCTTCCATGTTTCTTTTTAGAACAAACTGCACAAAACAAAACGTAGTTCCAATACAGTGCAATTCCATAATCTCTCTGTTACTTACAAGAAGTTCACAGGAAGGTTTATTTCATTGTGAGTCATAAGCACAGCAAACACTCAGTTAATTCCAAAGTCTTTCTTTTCCATAATGAATGCATTCTTTAGGCCCTGATTAGAGACTATTAAGGGAGTGTCATGGTTTAACCCGGCCGGCAGCTCAAACAACCACAGGGCCCTTTGCTCAGTGCCCTCACACCCCACCCCATGGGATGAGGGAGCAAATTGAAAAGGATGGGGGGGGGCGGGGAAGTAAAACTCATAGGTTGAGATAAAGACATTTCAATAGGGCAGAAAAGAAAGAGAATAATAATAATAATAGAAATATACAAAACAAGTGATGCACAGCACAATGGCTGACTACCCAAAGCTGATGCTGAGCTAGTTCCTGAGCCATGCTGTCTCCTGGCCCACCCCCCAGTTATATGCTGAATATGATGTTGCATGGTATGGAGTATCCCTGTGGCCACCTGGGGTCAGCTGTCCTGGCTGTGTCCCCTCCCAGCTTCTTGGGTGCCCCCCACCTTCTCGTTGGCAGGGCAGTATGAGAAGCTGAAAAGTCCGTGACTGCTTGGCAACAACTGAAAACATCAGTGTATTATCAACATTATTCTCATCCTAAATCCAAGACACAGCACTACACCAGCTGCTAGGAAGAGAAGTAACTCTGTCCCAGCCAAAACCAGACTGATTAATTCCCAACTCACACATACAAACATGTATTTATATATGCATGGTATTTTGCACTCTTACATTCACTGTAGGCTTTGACATAGTTAGAAGCACTTAAACGAAAAAAAAAGTCACTGTTGCTGAGTTACTAATATCCTTTGCTTTCTAATATTTGTAGTGCTCTGTTCATAGTTGAGAAGATGAGTTCTAATTTCAGGACTGATTAGCTGGTACCTTATTTTTGAAGTGTTCTAGAGAAGGATGCACTGAAGTCTTGATTTATAAGCAGAAAATTAAATTCCCTTGCTAATTATGTAAACATTTTTATTCAGAATAAAGAAAAAGCATTAGTATTATCACCTGCAGTTTAAAGTCAATAGAGATGGTGAAAACAAGATTTTGAGTGATTATACTTAATAAAATGCAGGTAGATTATGTCTAATTCTGTCCTTTCTTCTAACAATCCTCTGCACAAAAAACGTATAGTTTGGTGCAGGCAGGGAAAAGGCAGTCTGGATACACGGTAACACAGAGTTCAGAATTGCTTGTGCATCTTACCTAGATTATTGGTAAGGTCTGTGATGGCACACATTTAGAGTGGAAGTAGCTAAGGAAGAGCAAGAAGGTAGATGTAAAAATTAAGCCATAATATGAATGGTAGAAAATTCCCATTTTTTAATATTATTATTCCATTGCGTGATGAAAAGGAGTTGGCATCTTCTTTTTTTCTTACTACAATCGAGCAGTTCAACAACTGTGATGGATTATTCGATGCTTTTAAGAGTTTTAGGTCATTTGGAATTCTTACAAACAGAAATCCCCTAGCTTAAGTGAAAGCTATGAATTCAGTGCAAATATTGTATTTTGTGTCACACACAGGGGATGGATGGTTCCTTTTGATCTTATAAACTGACTGTACACAGCTGTGACTTTACACAGCTGTCAGTTGTTCTACAAGGGTAAAACAGAAGAGCAAAGAATGGATGCAAAACTGAGGTCTATGCTTAAGAGACATAGTCTTTGCAAATATGAAGGAATGAGAGATGGGTAGAAATGCCCATTTTTCTATTTGCACTTTGCCAGTTCTCCTGTTGCCAGCTAAATAGGGATTTGGATAGTCTTGGCAATGTGCTGCCTGACAGGCTCCCCTGTATCTTAGTGAAATACTGTATATATATGTCTGCTGTACTTTCTAAATCAATTCATGTAAGTCAGGGCTTGGGTCTAGGTGACATAATCCAAAAGACTTAGTTTTGAACAGCATACAAGTCAGGACGACTTTCAAGGCTGCTTTGTGATTGTCAGCTGGTCTTGTGGTACAGCACTTACACGGACTGAAACAAGCAAGCCTAAGGTGGCTTTAGAACATCCCATGTGCCCTAAAAAGTCATGAACATCCCCAAGATGGTTCTGCTGGTTAATAAAGTTGTGTAGCTGTTGTCTCTGTAGGATTGGCATGAGTTAGTGCCTCTTCAGAAAACACTTAGGTAAAAGACAGGATTTTGGATTATTAAGTCTGAAAGAACTGGGGTAGTCTATGGATTTAAAATAACCATTTCTTTTGGGAAAATGCTGTATACAGTCTTTTAAAAGTGGCGTATACCAAGAATGGTATGGTTAATTCTGCACATTGAGGTTTCATGGTAAGTAAATACCAGTTTTATGAAACTAAATGGACAGCATTAATTTCTCTCTTCTCTATGCTGTTTAAAGTTCTCTGTTGGAGAGACCTAGTTCACACCTTTCTATTACTTCCACCTTAAGAACTGTATTTCATGAAGTATGTTTCCATTTTGAACAATTTCTCTTTTTTACCCAGCCCCTTTATTATATTTAAAAAGCTATTTTGGGAGTCCTTGCTTATAAAGATTGTTGAGAAAATGCTTCTCAGCTTGACCCTTCAATATCTATTGAACCAACCAAGATTTCACTTTACAGCCCCTTTCTTTGTGCTGCATTTTATCTGCAGTACACTATGGAGCTGGTCCACCAGTCTAGCTGAAAATACACCTCCTCCAGAATTTCTGGCATGATTAGACTATGCAGAGTAACATCAGGTTAGAGAAAACTGAACATGTAAACTAGGTCTGAATAAGCTGGCATCTATACACAACACTTCCAGTAAAACACAGAAAAACTGTGTCACCTCAAACCATGTACATTCTCTTGGGCTCCCACTTCTATTTAGGGCATCTGCATTTATCCCAGGTGAAATGTACCAGCCCGTATCATAACCGCTTTGAATTTCTGTTTCACAATTGTACAGGGCTCTTGCTGCTGGGTTGTTTTGTTTGTTGGGGTTTTTTTGTTTGTGGTTTGGTGTTGGGTGGGGTTTTTTCCCCCTATTTTTCTTTCCCAGACATGCTTAACAGTAAAAATAGTCTGACTAAGGACACCTGACTTGCTGCTGACAGTGTATGCAGTATATGCTTGAAATGCTTGTAGTGCAGTGCTCATTCCCTGCCACTTCCCCTTCCACTGCAGTTACAGCAAATGGAATAACCTCACCAAGTTATACATAGCTTTCAGAGAGCAGTATCCCTGCTACTAACCAAAGGCATTATTTGCCATCTTGAAATTTTGCTGCAGACGTACATGAGTCCTATCCTCACCAGAAATTCTACCTTCTCTTCATACTGTTTTAAAGTATTTAAAAGCTGTCAGGCTTTGATTGCTTCATCATTCAATTTCTAGGTTAAGGACAGCAGATATTTGAGAAGCACATGCAGCTACAACGTGCCTGAGCTAGTGTGTTTTGTGACCTACTTCTGTCTCCAAATTCCTCAGGCTAGAAATACGCAGAATTCAAGTTTGAAATGTATTTCTTATGGCACTAGAACAAATGCAGTGACTGGATGCCATATACTCAATGAAGTTATTCTACAGTGATGATGGGGATTAAATTGACATGTTTGTACCCAGTACTTCATTTTAGACATGCTAATTTCAAGATATTGTGAATTCTAGCACCAATAAAGGTGATTGGTATGTAATAATACCATCTGTAGAAAAGAAGACGTGCCTCCCTTCTTGTGGTCAGTCATGTATGCCACATGATCTGATTTGAAACTCCATTTCCAACAATTTTTAAATTATTTTTCCATCTGAAAAAGATGTGAAGAATAATTTTTGTCATCTCCACAAATACTGTTACAGGCTATGTAGCTTTTGTTCTGTTACAGTAGGTTTAAATGTTGTTTTAAAAGAGAAAGCATTAATCTAATATGTTGGTATTAAAAAGCAGTATGAATTCAAGGGGAAAAACATAACATGCAATAACATGCAATTGTCAAATACAACAACATTAAACAAACACACAAAATCTTAATTCAGTGTCCTGAACTAAGTGGACTGACTGAGATCAGTCTTAATATGTAACGATGGAACTGTGCCATTCATAAACTGCAGCTGTGTTCAGTGCCTTCTTTAACGTAATGTCAGAGCAGTGTTTCTTAAAGTGATGTCCAATGATAGCCTATTATGCACCAGAAATTGCTTTACAAAGTAACTAAGAAACTAAAAACATTGCGGAAATCCAAGGGAAAAAAAAAGTGAAAAAGTAAATTTTAGTATTTGTTCACTACATTTTAGCCTATTTTTTTATTTAATTGTATATGAAGCTGTGGTAATACTAAATAAATATTTCTTAGCATTTTTTCCTAAAAGCATTAGATTGTTCTTTGATTTAAACTCTGCTAGAGCTCTGTCCTTCAGAGGAAGATGTATGTTTATACCCTTTTGATGAGTTCAAATCTACGTGTCCCAAAAGGAAAGGGCTATGCATATTATTTGACACAACCAAACGGGAATAAGCTTGATTTGTAACATGGTTTAGTGATGACCATGTTTCATGCAATGGTCAGATCATAAGTATGCCGTGTATGCTGCATGCCTGCATGAAGACACAATGAATATAATGAAATCTAATCTGTCCACAGTTCACATTGTATGTACAGTCCTGGAGGATTAAGTGGCGTAAACCGTTGTTGAAGCCTTTTTTAGCTTTAGGACCTTCTTCTCCCCAGTCTCAGGGACAGGGATGACAGTCCAGTGTTTGGGAAGCACAACCCCACCAGCATGGGATCCACTTACCATGCAGGGGGCATGCAGGTGAAATGCTTGTAGGCCAAGGCTACAAAGGCTGCTGACCTGCCTGCCTCCCTCCTTCCCTCCCCTACAGCCTACCTCTGCCTTGCTGAATGCAGGGGACAACGGCTGACAGAACAAGCTTCTGCCACTGTGCCTGATGCACAGATTAAGCATTGAAAACATGGACAACAGGACAACAACTCCTGAGGTAACGGCAGCTCTAACACTTTTTAGGTAGTGAGGATCTCAACAGAAAATCATTCAATAGACTCTTTTAATGAGTGTGTGTATGCAATGGAGATTGAAAAGAAAAACACTATGCAAAAAAAGAACAACATAGGAAATCCATTAACAAGATGAGAACATTTTGTCATTAAGCAATAAAAAATGTCAAAGTAATCATTTGTAATAGATTACCTCTTAGAGAGGTACACTTAACTCTGTATCTGCTAGCTTGATGGTAATCAGGAGATCACCCTCCAAAAATCTGTCTTTAGCGCTGGACAACTATTGCATCAAAAGCTTCCTTTGTAACTTGACACACCTCGTTTACATAACTTTTTCTTTTCTTTTTTTTTTTTTTTAGCTGAGGAGCTTGTTGAGTCATGTTTGTGAGGCACTGCCAAATCGCTGCCTTGCTACCGGACAGCTGCAGTTGCATTTTCAAAAGCTGCTACTGCTGAGGCCACACAGTCGTACTGTTCATGTTTCTTTTCTGTAGTACTTTGTACAGTGTATTCACTCCTGACATAATGAGAGCAAAGACAAAAGACAACAAAACTGCCCATCATTCAAAAGACTGAATAGTCCAAATAACTCATTAGTGGGTGCCAAATGCCACACTGATTCTTTTTGAAGCTTCTCCATAACTCAACTCTTCCTAGTTTTCATGAACTGCACTTGCAGTCCTTCCCTTCCCTGGGAACACCACTCTGCTGCACTGGGTCTCAGCACCCTCCTCACTAGTTCATTGTGGGGAGCTGGATGCTTTGTTGGAGAAAAAAATATAAGAACATGGATAAATACTGAACAAATACCTTCAGTTCTTTGCCCTGGTATGTAGCTGCTTCATGAAGTTTAACTGGTGAGCGTAACAGTGCACAAAATGTGCCCTGTGGAATTCAGAGTGACCAAATTGTTGATGTAGCAGGGACCTCTGGAGATCATCTGGTTCAACCCCCCTGCTCAAGCAGGGCCACCTAAAGTCAGTTCCAAGGATATGCAACATCCCTGGGCAACCTGTGCCAGTGCTCCATAACCCTCACAGGGAAAAATTGTTTCCTGATGTTGAGAGGGAACCTCCTGTGTTTCAGTCTGTGCCTGCTGCCTCTGGTCCTGTCTCTGGGCACCACTGAACAGAGCCTGGCTACGTCCTCTTTGCACCCTCCCTGCAGGGATTTGTATACATTGATGGGATCCCCCTCAGATCCTTCTCTTGTTCGGGCTGAACAGTCCCAGCTCTCTCTGCCTTTCCTCATGTGGGACATGCTCCAGTCCCTTCATCATCTTGGTGGCCTTTGCTGGACTCTCTCCAGTATACCCACGTCTGTCATGTACTGGGGAGCCCAGAACAGGACCCAGCACTCCAGGTGTGGCCTCACCAGCGCTGAGCACAGCAGAAGGATCACCTCCCCTGCCCTGCTGGCAACCCTCCTTCTAATGCAGCCCGGGATACCATTGGCCTTTGTTGCTGCAAGTACCTGTTGCTGCTGCATGTTTAGCCCTTGGTGTCCACCAGGACCCCCAGGTCCCTTTCTGCCACGCTGCTTTGCAGCTGGGCGGCCCCCAGCCTGTGCTGGTGCCTGGGGCTGTTCCTCCCCAGGGGCAGGACTTTGCACTTCCCCTTGTTGAACTGCCTGAGGTTCCTGTCAGCCCGTGTCTCCAGCCTGTCCAGGTCCCTCTGGATGGCGGCAGCACCACCCTCTGGTGTACCGGTCTCCGCCCGCCTCCCGGTCCCGCCGCAAAGGCGCATGCGCAGCGGAGCCCCCGCGCTGCCCAGCGACGCTTACGTAGCGGCTTCTTACAGGGTGGTGCGCTTTAGAGACAGCATCACTGACCAATGGAATTCCCGAGCCTGGAGGGCAGGGGCGGGATTTCCTGGCGAAGGGGAAGAGGGCTAAGGCTGCTTGTGGGTCGGAGGCGTCAGAGGTGTCGGTGCTGCCGTTATTATGGCCGCTGCCGCCACGTCTCCTGCTGATAAGGAGAGGTAACGTGAGCTGTGCTCTCCGAGGCAGCGGCACGCCCAGGTGCTGCCCTCATGTCGGGGGCTGCCGGCATCCTTCGTTGGAGCGGGGCGCGGGCGGGGGCGCGGGCGCGTTAAGGCCGCAGCCGGCGGCAGGGGGGCGGCCTGCTCATGTGGCGAAAAGACACCGGTTCGAGACGGCGGGAGGTGGGTCAGGCCTGCAGCTGTAATATTTCCAAGTATGTGCGATAATATTACAATAAAACGTCATATAACGTGGCGGCACGCTGAATTTGATGCAGCTGGCATGGCGAGCTTCTCCCGAGCAGTCCTTGTAGCGGTGGCTTGGGGCCGGTTCCCCGAGGCAGCAGTCAGGTTGGCAGTCTGCATGTAGGGCAGCAAGGCGCCAGCCGCCGTGATTCACGGCAGTGGGGGTGCGTGTTGTACCAGGCAAAGGTGATTACGATGCATATGTTGAAGTGGGAGGCTAAGATTTGGCAGCTTCTGATGACAGAGTGCTTGGTGCTGCGCTATCCTGTTGTTCCTTTAACGTATCGTGTTATTTAAAGCCCAGAAAAGGTAAACAGCAAGAGGTGGTGGTGGTGGTCAGTGTAGTATGTTGATGGTTGTGAATGTCAGTAACAAGACTGAAAATTTCCTGTGCAGAACTGTGCCACTTACACAGAAGTACTAGTTGGCTCATAAAGAGGGCTGTAGGGGAAAATGTCAGTGAAAAAGTGTTTAAGAGGGCAAGAGTAATGACTTGAGATCATAGAATCATAGAATGGTTTGGGTTGGAAGGGACCTCAAAGATCATCTAGTTCCAACCCCCCTGCTGCGGGCAGGGACACCCTCCACTAGACCACGTTGCCCAAAGCCCCATCCAACCTGGCCTTGAACACTTCCAGGGAGGGGGCATCCACAACCTCTCTGGGCAACCTGTTCCAGTGCCTCACCACCCTCAAAGTGAAGAATTTCTTTCTAACTTCTAATCTAAATCAACCCTCCTTCAGCTTAAACCCATTACCCCTTGTCCTGTCACTACACTCCCTGATAAACAGTCCCTCACCAGCTTTCCTGTAGGCCCGTTTAGGTACTGGAAGGTCGCAATTAGATCTCCCTGGAGCCTTCTCTTCTCTAGGCTGCACAACCCCAACTCTGAGCCTGTCCTTACAGGAGAGGTGCTCCAGCCCTCTGATCATCTTTGTGGCCCTCCTCTGGACTCGCTCCAACAGCTCCATGTCTCTCCTGTACTGGGGCCCCCAGAGCTGGACGCAGTACTCCAGGTGGGGTCTCACCAGAGCAGAGCAGAGGGGCAGGATCACCTCCCTTGACCTGCTGATCACACCTCTTTTGATGCAGCCCAGGACACTGTTGGCTTTCTGGGCTGCAAGCACACACTGCCGGCTCATGTTGAGCTTCTCATCAATCAACACCCCCAAGATGACTGAGGCTAGTTTTAGAGGCAGCAAGAGATGCCTCCTAGGAGGCAGTAAGGATCAGTGAGCCTTGTCAGTCTCCAAATAACTGAGCGCTAGTGTGCTCCAGATTATTTGCTCACTTTCTGCTTCCCTGTTTTCTTACACTGTCATAGCTTCTCATTCAGATGTAGGCATTCTTCAGGCTGTCCTTGTGGGCCTCATGTAGTTGGGTTTTTTTATTGTCCGTTAAGAAGTATAATTGAGGTTCTGTCACTCTTGTCCCCTGTATGTGTTTGACAGGTTTAAATCTACTGAAAAATCGTAAGCAACTTTCTAAGCATAGTTTTTCAGAGGCATTATGACTTAACCAAATCTGGGTTGTTCTGTGTGTGAGTGTGAATAGGCAAACAAAAAAAAAAAGCAAATCCATAGCAAAAAAAAAAATCCCCAGTTCTTGCTTCTATCAAGATCTTAGTCAGCAATTAGTGTACTACAGCCTTTTCAGGAAACCTTTAATTCTTTTCAGGGAAATGTGTATGTTTTCTTCTAGATTTCAGGGGTTTAAGAAGTGGGTCAAAACATTTTCTTTCAACCTTCTTTTCTTCTCAAGATAAATAGTGCTGTCCTTTGTACACACAGTGCCCCAAAAAGTGGTGTTGTGCAAGGAACATTTCAGCCGGATCATCATGCAGTGACCTGGATAACTCAAAATGGGGTTTTGCAATAACTTATTAATTGGTCTAGGGAAAATAAATGGTTGTTCACAGCTGCTGTGGGAACATCTGTGTTATAGCCATGAGACTGATTTTTTGTTTTACTAGGAAAATATTGCATAAACAATTAAGGAGTTAATATTACTTAAACTCACTGTTTTCTCTTTTTAGATTCATCTGCATTTATCCAGCATATTTGAATAACAAGAAGACAATAGCAGAAGGAAGAAGGATACCTATAGACAAAGTAATTTTGTGGGTGGCAGGGAAATAATGATGTTTTGTTTTGCTATGCAATATTGTGTAGAGTTGGAAAATAAATCTCAAAGCTGTTGATCCCCCATGGCAAGTAGCTCAATAACTGGAAATTACAGTGTATTTGAAGATAACGTAGTGTCAGCATATGAATTTGGTAGAAGAGCACTGGGTTTAAGTGTCTACTTTCATGTGAGCAGCACCTTTGGCAAGCAAGTGAAGTGATGCAGAAAAGAATAGCTAGCTAATGATTGTTTTGTGACTGACTATATATGCCTGTATTCTTGCCCTGTCCCCTTTGCTGCTGTCAAGGATAGAATTTACAATGCATGTGGCACATACACTTGGTAGTAGTTGTTGCTTTTAATCTGTCCAGAAATAGTTTTTCATCGTCTCACTCCTTTATAATATTTTTAACAATCAGTGATGGGAATATAAAGGGGTTTTCTCACTGCTTAGGGTTGGGGTTTTTTTTCTGATAATAGTTAAAAATCAAATCTTTCTTGAGCATGTAAGTTGCCAATCGAAGATCTATCTGTGGGAGGAGACTGCTGCCCTGTGCCTAGAAAGTTTCTATTCTTTTCTCCTTGAGTCCTTGCTGTACGTTTGCTGTTGCTCATTCATGGTGTTTTGGGGGGGGGGTTGTAAATATAATAAATGCTATTTAATTTCAGTTATTTTTCCTAAGCAGTTCTTTTATTTACTTCCATCCTAATTAATTTTCTCATCTGTTTCCTGTTTTGCTGATGTCTTATCTCTTTTTTTTTTTTTACTTTGATGTTTTCTAGATGATAGGAGTGCTCACAGATGACTTCTACAGTATTTTTGTCATTATTTGAAGTACCTTCTCTTTCCTCATCTGCTTTTTCTAGTTATAGAGTATAGGGTGGGAAAGAGCTAACTATTACTGTATAGGTAGGTCATCACTGAAAAATAATTAACACATTGTTTCAACAGGCTGTTGAAAACCCTACGTCTACAGAAATCCAAGATGTATGTGCAGCTGTGGGATTCAACGTGCTATTAGAGGTGAATTAGAAAAACAAAACCACAAAAAGCCCCAAAAACTTGATATGTGTCTCTGTTCTTCTTTCATCATATCTTTTGTTACAGACAAGATAAATTGCAATTTAGAAGTTTTTGTTATCAGGCAAGATATTTGCTTGCTTTGAGTAACAGCTGACTAAAATGATGAATGTTGGAAAACTGTATGCAATGCAGGAATAACCTGGATTGCTGAGACTATGCCATTTTTTAAGCTTATAAAAAGATTGCTTTTATTTAACTATCCTTCTGAGAAGACTATCTTAGATGCTTAAAAGTGTGTCAGAATAAAAGATAAATTTGCAAGATGCAACTCTGCAAATTAAGCTTTTTAAAAAAGCATTTTTTTAATGAAAGGTGATTACCTTTTGGAATGACTGTCCTGTAGGAATAGAATTCTGATGCTTGAAATCTTCAGCGTCCTCTGGAGTTATGTTTTAGCCAGAGAATGTTAATATTTTTGTTGCAATACCTGCTTGGTCTTTAAAAAGTTTGTTACTTTTTTGTTAGGGAATGAGTCTGGGTTTCTGGAGAGGTAACTTTTTGCAATTCATTTTCTGAAGTAATTATCAATTTAAAATACTGTTGCATTTTTTGTCGCTTCTTTACTAAAGAACTTAGGTCCTCATCTAAGAGTGTGACTGGTATCCAAAGACCAGTACAATATCACTTTGCTTTTCAGAAGTCGTTGAATATATTCTGCATACCAGCCCATGAAATAGCCATTGCCTGTAAGAAACCTGTAACATTTTAATAAAAATGACGGTTATGAACATTCAGAAGCAGTGGGCCTCAGACTGTGACTGACTGACACACTGTCTCTAGGTGTCCAGAAGGGTTTGAAGCTGTGGAGATGAAACAAAAACCTGTGTCACTGTGGTCCAGACTGGTGGAGAAGTAGAACAGTCCCTGTAGCAGGTTACTCACTAAATTGTTCAGTACCAGTAGCTGGTTGCAGCAGTGCTTCTGAAAAAGTTACGTTATAGCTTTGGGTGCTGCTGCAGTGGCTAAGTGGTGGGTGACACTGTGGAGAGCTACGGTTATGGCTTGCATCTGTTCAGAAGACTTTCAGGCTGCTATGACTTAGATTGCCTAATGAATTTTGCAGAAAATTATTCCAGTACTTACCATAACAAGTTTCTCCTTTTGTATGACAGAAAAATAAGATGTATCCTAGAGAGTGGAACAGAGATGTGCAGTACAGAGGTAGAGTACGAATACAGCTCAAACAAGATGATGGCAACCCATGTTTACCTCAGTTTCCAACACGTGAGTAGAGTACCTGGCTCTGCCACTTTATCTGTTACTGAAACAGAAAGACTTTGTTTGTTTTGTTATGTTACCAGCTTGTTTAATTAGTTTTACTATTATAATTTTTACAACTTTAAGTTAAATTTGTTTGTGTGAGCATTGAGTGGAGTTTGTAAAATGCTGTTGTGAAGAATGTTGCGTGATTGGTGTTCAGTTCAGCAGCCATTCAGTTCTGTTTTGTTGACAGTCAAAACAGAGGTTTCATTATTAAAATGGCTAAATTCCACCTTTTTCTTAGGTTACATCCATCAGCTAGGCATCCTTATGGATGCCAAATTGATAAAATACAATACCGACTTCAGTTTTCTGCTGGCCATTTTCATAAATTAACAATGGAGCAGTTCTCTTTAACTAATTAACAGGAATAGTTCATCTTGAATGACAAGTAATTTAGTCTTTTGAATTTTTCCTGATGAGTAATCAGTGTGTAAAAGGGAAGCAAATGTGTATCTGAAGAAGCATGTATCTTAAGGAAAGAGCAAGAAGAATACTGAATCTAGAGTAGCCTAAGAATGCTGTTGGTGAGGGGATGATTTAAAACCATATTCCCGCTAGAAGACAGCAGTGTCTTTTAAAAAATGCTTGTAGCTTTTGGCTGTCCCAGGTATTTTAGGACATTAAAAGGTGAAGGGGAAGAGTAACAGGAAGTATGTAGATACTTAGGACATTGTCAGGTTATGTGTGAGAACCAGTATGCTGTCACATTTATCAGTCCTGCACTTTTTTTAAAATTAAAAGGAAGAAGTTGATAAGAGTTTTTTACAGACTTCTAGCTACACAGTGTAAGGAAGCAGAACTCCTAGGCTTTGTATCTAGCTTAACAGAAATCTAAAGTGGGGCTGAAGTTTCTAACTTTGAGAATTATGCAAATGTTCTTAACATAGTAGGCATGCATTGATCTCTCCCTTTATTTTTAGGTAAATCAGTGATGCTCTATGCTGCAGAAACCATTCCCAAACTGAAAACAAGAACCCAAAAGATGGGAGGTAGTGATCAAAGTCTTCAGCAAGGAGAGGGAGGCAAGAAAGGTAAAGGGAAGAAAAAGAAATGAGCTCACATCTGGAATAATTGTTACATCACATAGTTGTACGTATGACAAATATGGATGGACACATTACTGCTGCAACTTTGGAGTGAAAGATAACGAGCAAGAAATAAACAGGTGAAACTGAATAGAACTGCCTCATTTTCTCAGAACTGGAATGCATGTTGCTGCCTCGCATCTGTGTAACAATAAATATGTCTTCATACACAACCTGCAAGTCTGAAGCTAGCATCCACTTTTAAAAGCAGAAGAACATAGGCAAATGGGGTGGGCAGGAGAATTATTCTTTCTGGAAGAAATATGCAGCTTTTGATAGATAAATAAATGTTCTTATGCAGACTAGATATCTGAAAACTGGTTGCCTTAGTAAACCATTTATCTATGCTAGTAAAGTGATTGTCTTAATTCTGGAGAGTCTTTATCACTAATAGAAAAATGTAAATCAATGAGGTTGTGGCTCTGTAAACTTCCCTTGCTAATAATCTTTCACAACTGTCAAATGTACTAATAAAGGTGACGTGTTAATTCTATAAAATTACATTTTTTAAAATACTTTTTTCCAAAAGTGTTACTCTTTCCTCCACAGCCTATTGTAAAGAAGGCAGTGACATATATTGTAAGGATAATATTGTAAACTTTTAAGATACTTTGAAAAAAAATAGTTCCCTTTTGTATCTTGTATAATACAGTATACTCTATTTTATTTTGGGTTGTTGTTTGAGAGCTTAGGAAATGTAGCTTTATTTTCTACCTGTCAAATACTATTCCAGATGTCTGAGGCTTGCAATATCTGGTAACTTAAAATATTTTACTTTTTTTAATGTAGCCCACAGATAGGGACAGAAAGTTACTTGAAAGGATGAGTTGGTCAGAACAGCTCCAGTAGTAAGGCTCCTTCAGATAATTAAGAAATGTCCTGTGCAACTTCAACGAGATGTGGTTTAGTATAAGGAGACTAGAAAAGAAGTAGCAGTACTTGTTTTGAGTGAAAACAAACATCCTGCATGAGTTTTCTAATCCTTACTATATGAAAACAAAGTCACTTGAATGCCTTCACAGATGACTACTGGAAGCAAGTTATCAGATTATTTTTGATAAATGTTTCATGTGGCAATGTTCTCTTTTAGGGTTTGTTGATCAGGTATGCTATTATATGGAATCACATTTTTCCATTTTAAAGATAAACAGCATTCAAAATGTCTCTAGACATTTAATGACTATTCTAAAGTAGTGAAACTTGGTAAAGTTTCTCATGATCCCTGCTCAAATTACTCATGCTTGTGGTTCGAGTTTTCTTATGTTCTTACATTGTTCCACTCAACTACCATCTTTTTCAATAGATGATGAGTTACTAGTTGCCCCTTGAAGTCAATGCTGATAGGTAGTAATAGTGCAACTGCTTAGAGCCCCCGACTCGTGAATAGTTCAAAGTCATTTGCATTTCCTGTATGTAATACTTTGTAAGCAAGGTTCTTGTAGTGGGTTGACCCAGGCTGGGGGCCAGGTGCCCCCCAAAGCTGCTCTATCACTCCCCTCCTCAGCTGGGCAGGGGAGAGAAAATATAACAAAAGGCTCCTGGGTCGACATCAGGACAGGGAGAGATCACTCACCAGTTACCATCAGAGGCAAAACAGACTCGACCTGGGGAAATTAATTTCATTTATTACCAATCAAATCAGAGTAGAGGAATGAGGAATAAAACCAAATGTTAAAACACCTCCCCCCACTCCTCCCTTCTTCCCAGGCCCAGCTTCACTCCCCATTTCTCTCCCTCCTTCCCCCCAGCAGCACAGGGGGATGGGGAATGGGGGTTGTGGTCAGTTCATCACACGTTGTCTCTGCCACTCCTTCCTCCTCAGGGGGAGGACTCCTCACACTCTGCCCCTGCTCCAGCATGGGGTCCTTTCCACAGGAGACAGTCCTCCACCAACTGCTCCAGTGTGAGTCCTTCCCACGGGCTGCAGTTCTTCACCAACTGCTCCAGCGTGGGTCCCCCATGGGGTCACAAGTCCTGCCTCTGATGCCTGGAGCACCTCCTCCTCCTCCATCTTCACTGACCTGGGTGTCTGCAGGGCTGTTTCTCTCACATCTTACTCCTCTCCCTGGCTGCAAAATGTTGCTGGGTTTTTCTGCTCCCCCCCCCCCCCCCCTTCTCAACTGTGCTATCCCAGAGGTGCTACCACCGTGGCTGATGGACTCAGCCTTGGCCAGCGGCGGGTCCCTCTTGGAGCCGGCTGGCATTGGCTCTGTCGGACATGGGGGAAGCTTCTAGCAGCTTCTCACAGAGGCCAGTCCTGTAGCCCCCCACCCCTGCTACCAAAATGTGGCCATGCAAACCCAAAACAGTTGTTTAATGGAGGAGGAGAAGGATGCATTTTCATTCTCACTGCAGTTGTAACAAATCCAAAAGCTGCCATGGCAAATTCCTCAGGCCAAGCCCTGTACCAGTGTGGGAGTAGCAGTATGTAGACTCTAAAATAGAATAGCTTAGGAGAAGAAATACTGTGTTCTAAAGATTGACCATATACAAATGTTTTCAGGTTTTTTTCTGCTGATGTAACAGCTTACACAAGCTACTTTTGGAGTGTCTGGTCTTGAAAGCACACCTAAATTTTGAGGTGTTAGTTAAATAGTATCTCTGTGAGTTGATGGAATGCCATGGCACAGGAACAGCAGGAACAGGTGCTATCTGAAAGTTGTTTTTGTTACAGAAAACAACTGGGCATGGTCAGAGGTTGTTATTTACATCCATTCTATAGAGTTAGGGAAGTGCTACAAGTTAGTTGTAATATGGGGAAAAATACCAAGTGAGGTACGCAAGCAAGAATGGAAGATACACTTGTGATATAAAAGACAGATTGTGGGGCTCAGGTTATCCCTGCCTTCTCCTGAGTGCTAAGTAACTTTTCTGAAACTTTATTTAAAGGGAGAGCTCTGTGAAAATTAATTGGTACAAGATAACTTGGCTTCAAGATGTTAAGTGATTCCAGCCAAGTCATGATCATGTTATGCCTAAATATTTTAAGTCAGAGCTTTAGAGCATGGACAGCTGAAAAAGGTGGAGGTAAGTCTCATGGAATATCTGTTCACAGTGGTCGGAAATCAAATACCTTAAGAACTTGTCTCTGCTATGGTGAGTTGAGAAAGAATCTTAGTGGCATTGCTTACCAAATTTCCCAATCAAAGAACCCAAAATAGTAAAGCTATTTTAAAGTGTAAGGATCTTACAAAAAAGACTGAGAAAGATTTCTGAAAAGAGTAATATTGAGCTGAAATATATAAAACTGTGATTTTATCAAATAAACAAAAAGACAGTTCTACAGGTAAAGCTGACTTTTTTAAGCAAATTGTGCAGTGCTGGGAAATGAGATGATTACTACCAATAGGGAGTTGAAGTCTGATTCCCTAAACCCCTGCCTGCTTATCCTCCATCTCTAACAGTGTTCAGCATTTTGCCTTTTTTTTTTTTAATTTCTATCTGGCTTTAGAGTAAGTATACTATGTGAGTAATATTTGTTCCCAAATGAGGCATCTGAAAGTTAAACACAATTCCCCCTTTCCTGCCAGGGTTAGGCTTACAAACCAGACTTCCAATTGTATATTTCCTGGTTTTTAATAAACTGGGTTCCTTAGAGAATGAAAAACAAGCTGGTTGAGATAGTAAGTCGGGTTCTTCTGCAGGTCTTTCCCCCTTCTTCAACACCCTTCCCCTCTCACCTTCTCACCTTCACACACACACCCCCCCACACACACACACCAGTTTCTGGGAACAGGGAAGATGGTTGGAGGCTGTTGTGGGACTTGGGAGTGGAGACGAGGCTGCTGTAAAAATACACAAGTACTACAACTGTTGGTCTCAATGCTATCAATAAATGTTGTTTTTTTTTTTTGAGGGAAAAACTGGGTGATAATGGACGTCTTTTTATTTCATCTGTCTCGCTTTTACAGTTTTCTGTGAGAATTTGCTTAAGCAGTGTAGTTTCTAAAACAACACTGTGCATCTGTGGTTTCCTGTAGGTGGCAATATTAACAAAGGCAGACATGCATCACCCAGTGGGAATTTACTCTGCACCCAAGGTGTGAGGAATAGTGATGTTGAGATAGTGCTCCTCCGGAAGATACTTGTCTAGCTAATTAAATGTATATACGTGTTATTTTCCTATACTGTTTTTTTTTGTACCCAAAGATCAAATGTTTGAAATGGGTATGTGAACTCAGAATCCCTATAACAATCCTAACAGTGATGTCTGTGTCAGCAATGGATGGGGACATTGACACTGAGCATTAGGCAGATCTGAAGACACAGGCAAACAGCAAAAGCATAGATAACAATGAAAATTCAGCACTGTGGTGAGATAGATGCTGTATTCTTTCAGATGTGTGGAAGAGAGTATGTAGCTGCTGTAACAGCATCATTATTCAGTTCTTAATGTTTCAGAAGATTATTTTGAAATGTGGTTTAACTTGGGAAGTGACGATAATGTATGACCATACGTAGCTCTCCACCTTAAGCCATGAAGTAAATTTCTCAAAGATGACATTTGCAGAAAACAGCTGCTCTTTAAAAACTTGCCTGTGTGTATATCCTGTTCCTTGTGTGCACTTAACAGTTAGAGCTTTTTAGCCAGAACTGCTTTTTGGGGCAGCGTATTGTGACAGTTGCACATAAGAGGTTAAAAGCACAGGTGTCTGCTTTTCTCTTATACAAACATTGAGGATGGAGAGCTGCAAGGCTGGTATGAGAAGTGGCTGAAGGAGGGAGTTTTATGGTGGCAAGACAGCCTTGTTTTGTCTAGAGAATGCAGAATAAACAGACAGTTTCTACACAGAATCTCAAAGGCCACAGTGCCTGGAGTGAGACCTTTTGCTTAATTATCCATGAAATGAATATTAAAGTATGATAAGGAGCTAAAAGATGTACATGCTAAACATATATGACTATAGTACTCAACTCTCCACCCAAATTATGTTAATTGTAACCCCAGGGAGGGGAACAGCTAAGGCTGGGGTATAAAGGACACTGAGGAAGTTACCCCTGGGGGTGGGGAGAGAAGAGATTGAAGACCCAGAAGAGGCAGTTGACAGGCTGTGCTCCTTCTCCTCCACCCAAGATAGGGACCCCTTCTTGGTAAGCATTGTGCCTTCATCTTTTGGTGAAGAACACCCAGGATAGCATTTGGCTGGCACTATCATCATATGTTAGCGCTACTGCAGTAAGTGCATTTATCAGTCGCAATTCTGAACTCTTTATATCTGTTGCTTTAACAAACTATCTTTTTCAACTTTGCAAAACTGTCTCAGTGAAAGTCCTTCGGGGGCTCCAGCAGGCAAACATTGATTCTCATAAGTGGCTATACATAATTCTTTCGACATGAACTGTTGACGAAGCCTGGGACTAAGACTGGACCTAGCTGCACCTAGGCTCCTCTCTGAGAAGGAGTTTAGAAAGCAAGGAGGTTCTTTCTGAACCTTGTGACTCAATGGGAGGGCCTCCCTCAGCCACGCATCAGACTCACACCCTTTATGCGACGTATCACATAAAGAGCAACAGATGTCATCTACCTGGACTTGTGCAAAGCATTCGACACTAACCTGCATGACATCCTTGTCTCTAAATTGGAGAGACATGGATTTGATGGATGGACCACTCGGTGAATAAGGAATTGACTGGACTGTCACACTTAAAGAATTGTGGTCAATGGCTCAATGTCCAAGCAGAGATCAGTGACGAGTGGCGTCCCTCAGGGGTCGGTACCGGGACCAGCACTGTTCAACATCTTTGTCAGCGACATGGACAGTGGGATCGAGTGCACCCTCAGCAAGTTTGTCGATGACACCAACCTGTGTGGCGGGGTCAACACGCTGGAGGGAAGGGATGCCATCCAGAGGGACCTTGACAGGCTGGAGAGGTGGGCCTGTGCGAACCGCATGAAGTTCAACAAGGCCAAGTGCAAGGTCCTGCACGTGGGTCGGCGCAATTCCAAGCATAATTACAGGCTGGGTGAGGAATGGATTGAAAGCAGCCTGGAGGAGAAGGACTTGGAGGTATTGATTGATGAGAAGCTCAACATGAGCCGGCAGTGTGTGCTTGCAGCCCAGAAAGCCAACCATGTCCTGGGCTGCATCAAAAGAGGCATGACCAGCAGGTCAAGGGAGGTGATCCTGCCCCTCTATTCTGCTCTTGTGAGACCCCCACCTGGAATACTGCGTCCAGCTCTGGGGTGCCCAGTACGAGGACGACACAGAGCTGTTGGAGTGAGTCCAGAGGAGGGCCACAAAGCTGATCAGAGGGCTGGAGCACCTCTCCTGTGAGGACAGGCTGAGACAGTTGGGATTGTGCAGCCTGAAGCGAAGGCTCTGGGGAGACCTTGTTGGGGCCTTCCAGTACCTGAAGGAGCCTACAGGAAAGCTGGAGAGGGACTGTTTATCAGGGACTGTAGCGACAGGACAAGGGGTAATGGGTTTAAGCTGAAGGAGGGTCGATTTAGATGAGATGTTAGGAAGAAATTCTTTACTGTGAGGGTGGTGAGGCACTGGAACAGGTTGCCCAGAGAGGTTGTGGATGCCCCCTCCCTGGAAGTGTTCAAGGCCAGGTTGGATGGGGCTTTGGGCAACGTGGTCTAGTGGAGGGTGTCCCTGCCTGTGGCGGGGAGGGGGGGGGGTTGGAACTAGATGATCTTTGAGGTCCCTTCCAACCCAAACCACTCTATGATTCTATGCTTCACATCTGGGATGTTCACATGTGCTGTACTGAGAGCATGAAAGAAGGCATGGCTCCCTGGTTTCCTTCTCTGTCCATAGCTGTAGATGTAGCTAGAGTAGACTATTTCAGTTGGAAAGGAACTACAACCATCATGTAATCCAACTGCCTGACCACTTCAGGGCTGACCAAAAGTTAAATCAAATTTTTAAGGGCATTGACCAAATGCCTCTTAAACAGTGCCAGACTTGGGGCATCGACCACCTCTCTAGGAAGCCTGTTCTAGCGTTTGACCACCCTTTCATTAAAGAAACGCTTCCTAATGCCCAGTCTGAACCTCCCCTGGCACAGCTTTCAACCATTCCCATGCATCCTTTCACTGGGTCCCAGTTATTTAGCTTCTTCCTGCTACAGACTGGCCATTATGGGGTTATTTCATCTCTTAGGATAAAATAACTTCACTTTTCAAAGAAGTTTTTTTCCCCTAAAGCAAAAAGACTTAATACAAATACTTTCTTCATCTATTGCTTTATAACTCCTGAGCCTGTCGAGTTGACATGATAAAAGAGTTGTCTTCTCAAAGATAGTAACTTCCTCTAAGTCTTGAAGCTAAGTGGTCAGATTAGGAGATAGGACTATGGTAATGCATCATCCAGTGAAGAACCTTTCTATGTCCCGGATCGGACAAGGAAAGGCAAGGAGAATGAATGTTTATCCTTTTTGGTTGGCAGTTTGCTCTGACCAAACTGCATTTAATACGTTGAGTGTTCAGTCAGCGCACCTGCAGCTGCAGATTTAGGTACAGATTAGATCTGGTAAAACAGCTACCAAATGAGCTGCCTTTTGCTAAAGTTCCTGAAAAGGTGGGAGAATTGCATATACTGTGAGGGAGATGGGAGGAAACTGACATCATTGATAGTATGGGATCTGGGAGAGAGCATGGGACGCTCCAGGTAGGAACTGAGTAGCCTGCACCATAGTGCTATTCTTGTGAAACAGTATGTGTGTCTTTTTTGTTTTCCTCTAGCAAAATTTTGGGTGGGGGGTGGGTGGGTGTGTTTGTGGGTTCCCCCCCCCGATAGGAGAACTTAAGACATGTTTAATTGAAGGCTTTAAGAATTCTCCTCCTGCAAGAATGCAATAATACAAAATGGTAGGTATGTAAAGTGTTACTTGTTTTGTGCAATTCCACAGCCTCAGCAAAGGAATCAACTATATGTCCTTCCAAAAGATGCAAAATTTAGAGAAGTTCATCTTCAATTCTTTTACGTGACCAGTTGATATGGTCATCTGAGGATGTTTTGCTCCAGAATATCTTAGTATGTTATATGTACCAGTAGGAAATGCGTTCTTCGGAAAGTTATGTCAACATGGGTGTACAACTGAGGACTCCCTTAGTGGTCCTAGGTTGTTATTCCTCACGTACTGTTTCATTCCATCACACTGGATGTGGCAGTTCTCTGGGAAAACCAGACTGATGTTCATTGTATCTGCATGGCTGCCAAACATGCAGTTCACAGGAAACACTGACAGTCTCTCATGACCTACAAGAATTTGTGATTTTGTTTTTTAGAACTCTGTACTTCTTCCTTTACATAAGGAAGTGTGGTGGGTTGACCCTGGCTGGGGGCCAGGTGCCCACCAGAGACGCTCTATCACTCCCCTCATTCACTAAACAGGGGAGAAAAGGCATAACGAAATGCTTGTAGGTCGAGATAAGGACAGGGAGAGATCACTCACTAATTGTTGTCACGAGCAAAACAGACCGAACTTAGAGAGGGAATTCATCTAATTTATTACTAAGCAAAAGAGAGTAGAGGAATGAGAAATAAAATCAAGTCTTAAAACACTTCCCCCCACCCCTCCCATCTTCCCGGGCTCAGCTTCACTCCCGGCTTCAACCTTCCCCCCCTCAGCGGCACAGGGGGATGGGGAATGGGGGTTACGGTCAGTTCATCTCACGGTGTTTCTGCTGCTTCTTCATCCTCAGGGGGAGGACTCCTCTCATCGTTCCCCTGCTCCAGCATGGAGTCCCTCTCACGGGGTGCAGACCTTCAGGGGCAAACTGCTCCAGTGTGGGTCCCCCACGGGGTCACAAGTCCTGCCAGCAAACCTGCCCTGGTGTGGGCTCCCCTCTGCACGGGTCCACCGGTCCGGCCAGGAACTTGCTCCAGCGTGGGCTTCCCACAGGCCACAGCCTCCTTCAGGTGCCTCAACCTGCTCCGGCGTGGGGTCCTCCACGGGCTGCAGGTGGAATCTCTACACCCCCTCATCCTTCCTCCATGGGCTGCAGGGGGACAGCCTGCTTCACCATGGCCTTCACCACGGGCTGCAGGGGGAATTTCTGCTCCGGCGCCTGGAGCTCCTCCTCCCCCTCCATCTGCACTGACCTTGGTGTCTGCAGAGTTTCTTACATCTTCTCACTCCTCTCTCCAGCTGCAAAAGCTCTCTCTCTCTAAGTGTTTTTCTTCTTCTTAAATATGTTATCACAGAGGCACTGATGGGCTTGGCCTTGGCCAGCGGTGGGCCCATCTTAGAGCCGGCTGGCATTGGCTCTATCAGACACAGGGGGAGCTTCTAGCAGCTTCTCACAGAAGCCACCCCTGTAGCCCCCCCGCTACCAAAACCTTGCCATGCAAACCCAACACAGGAAGTTATTGTTGGTTGAGTTTGAAATGGGGGTGGAAGGTGACTAAGGAATTAGTCATAATATTTTTGTGTTGGTTCTCAGACTAAACAGAGTTGACAAGACCAGAATGCAAACTCAAGACACTTCCTTAAATTTGTCAAATCAAAAAAAAAGTTGTGAGTTTGACCTGACAAATATTAGTCACATCTTCCACTACTTACAAGAATTTCTATTGTTCATTAACTATCTTGTGTTGAAGAATTCAGTTTCATTTTGTTATCACTACTGGTGATATTGTTATTGTGATTTTTTTAAAAATATTTTTCTGAACTTTTTTTTCCTTTTTGCTGAATTTGGTAACGTGTAGGATAAAGCAGAAGAAACGTCCTACTGTCATGTTTTTGCCCCAGCCAGCAGCTAAGCCCCATGAAGCTGCTCACTCCCTCCACCCTGGTGGGATGCAAGAGAGAATCAGAAGAGTGAAAGTGAGAAAACTCGTGGGTTGAGATAAAGACAGTTTAATGGGTAAAGCAAAAGCCGCACGCACAAGCAAAGCAAGACAAGGAATTAATTCCCCACTTCCCATGGGCAGGCAGGTGTTCAGCCATCTCCAGGAAAGCAGGGCTCCAGCACACCTAACAGTGACTTGGGAAGACAAACACCATCACTCCAAACGCTGCCGCCCCCCGTCCTTCCTCTTCTTCCAGCCCCGTATATGCTGAGCATGACATCATATGGTATGGAATATCCCTGTGGGCAGTTGGGGTCAGCTGTCCCGGCTGTGTCCCCTCCCAACTCCTTGTGCACCCCCAGCCTCCTCGCTGGTGGGGTGGTGTGAGGAGCAGAAAAGGCCTTGGCTCTGTGTGAGCACTGCTCAGCAGTAACAAAAACATCTCTGTGTTACCAACACCGTTTCCAGCACAAATCCAACACACAGCCCCATAACAGCTACTGTGAAGAAAATTAACTCTATCTCAACTAACACCGGGACACCTACTTACAGTAGTAGCAGAAACACTTGTAAGTGTCACTTCCCCACCTGCCAATAACTATGCAGCACTGTTTGTTTAGGTCATTTATGGAACACTAGAAAATCAATGGGCAAGGAAGAAACTTTGAAATCGCTGTAGTTTACCATTTTTCCTCTCTATGTTTCTAAAGACGACTAAACCTTGATGATTCCTTAGGTAAGCAAGGCTATGAAGCTGCACTGCATAGGCAGCTGCTCAAGGTGCTCACTGTTGAGAACAGATCTGTATTCCAAACTCCTCTGTTATGGCCTGATGCTCTAAAAGAGTTTGGTTGCATCCCAAGATCCAGTCATGAAGCAGAAGTACTTCCTTCAGGCTTTTAGAGGGGTTTCTACTAGTTCCAAAGTAATGAAGTTCGGCTTAAAAAAAAGTTAATATCCTGTAAAGACCTTCTGCCTTCTAAAAGTGATCAGGTTTTCAGTGTTAAGGTACAGGGTTCTTAAGAAATACTGAGGCATCATACCAGTCCTGTAAGAATCTCTTTATTTGTGTCCATTTTTATTTAGCACATTACAGCTTCAGCACAGACACGGAGTAGACGTGTGTACCGACATTTGCAAATAAACGTTATGAAGAAGACTTTGAGAAGAGCACTGATCTGTAGGGCCAGCCCAGTGGAGTTACTGGCAGAAAAGGATAATTTGCTGCAGAAATTCAGTCATTTCTACTTGCATCAAGGCAAACAGTAAGCTTAAGTTCTGTTAACAACAGATGGTACTTCAGGTAGAAATCTGACAGAGGAGGACTGAATTTAACTGCTGGTCAAGACACATCAAGTTGTAAAGACAAGAAGTTGATTTAAAGCCTGTTAAGTTCTAAAAGAGATGTAAGAGAATGTTTTAACAGTTACCTAGAAATGTTTTATCCCCATTAATAACAGTGGAAGAAGAACTGTTGAGTAGTATGACAAATGAAAAGTAAGTTCTGTCTCTACTACAAGACCTCATTAGGCTTGGAAAGTGTAAGATTTATCAGCAGCTTTTAGAGAAGTTACGCAGTACTTTGCACCTAAATCAAATAGACTATTAAGCATCTTTATTACTTATTATTTCAAGAGGTGAAACTAAATTACACTGGCCACATGATTGCTATATACACAGCTGACAGTGTTTAAAACACAGCACTAGGATTTGGTACAGCTTACGGAAAAGTTCAGTGGGTTTAAGACAAAGGAAGATAAGACCAGAAATCACACCACTTAAATGGTGAGTCCCCTCAAACTTTTTACTCGCTTGCATCTACAACTTTGCTATGAACTTTATCCTCTTCAACACATCTACTCATAACAAAAAAAGCTGTCATGGAATGACTAGCTGTTATATTTTACATTTTTTCATTCAGAAAATGATGCACAGTGGGTCTCACACTTCCCTATCCAAGATAACAGCTGTAAGGGCTGTGTTTTGCAGCTTAAAGCTTAAAATGCTTTCTCTTAATATACTTTTTCATCTCCTCTTATAGTACATATTGCTCAAATTTAAAACTGACCTGCTGAGTTGCACTGTGTGCTGCAATCTTCTGCAGTCCTTGCATCTGAAAATTGTTTATATACCAACTTGTTGCAGAAAGCCAAAAGTTTTCAAAAGTCTATTTTAAGATTAAATCTTTTGAACTTAAGATTGTGGACCAGAAATAACTTTTTGTCATTTCAAAAGCTTAAGCTTACCTTCTGTGTGTTCTGAGAGTTAAGAACTGTCATAGCATTACTGTAGGCTTTAAAGAAACATCAGCATGGAGATGGGAACAGGGAGATTTCAGTAATCCATGCTGAATTTGTTGAAAATACTGTGGTGTGAAAGAATAACTACAGATTCAGATCTGAGGAAAAAAAAAAGAATATTCTTTTCCATTGATTGCAAAAGAGCCTTTATTCTTTTAACAACTTTGGTTGCATTCTTACTGATTGGTCAGGAATGTATCAAAGACAACAGCATCTCTATTCAGGAAGTTTCAGTACTCATGCAAAACTGTTCTGAGTACAATCAGAAGAGATTGTAGATTTTCATGAGCAGAAAAAGCTCATGGGAGCTTGCAGCCATCCCATTAATGGATGTAGTTCTGGGGACTGACACCCAAGGCAGTTAATATCTCAAGAGGACCGTAGGAAAAATTGTTCGTAATTATATCACTCCTTAGCAAAAGGTGTCTTGTGCTTCTGAGTGTGATCTTAAAAGGCACTCTATCAACAATTTTAGATGACAACTTTATTTAGCAAGAAGAGGCAAGGAGCTGTACTTTAGCCATCTTGTGCTAATCTTGTGCAATTCAATGCATCCATTTCTGGCAAATTACTTCATGATAATATAAGGTTCATCACTTGAATTAAGTTACTCTTTTCTATATTTAGTATCTATCCATTTAAGAATACACACAGTGTACCCAATACTGTGTTACAGCAAAACATGCAACAGTGAATAGTCTCTATCATCAGGTGCCTAAAACATGTAATTTGATGATTTACAATTTCATTGGTGGAGAATACATCTGTTATGCCATCTCTCGCAATAATTCCCTGTATATTCAGAAAGATCCATTCAGACTAGTATTTTTGTTATACAATAGCTTCATGTTACCAGATGCACCACAGCCAAAGTGTTAAGAGTAATTACATACATAGAGACAACTAAAGTGCAGAGCCTGTGGGATATATACTGTTGATTTGTTACTGCAGAAAGAGATTACTGAAAGATTTCTTCTGCATGAAGATGAATAAAGCATTTTCATTAAGCTTCAGATGCTGCCCACTGCATTGCTTTTAAATAAAAATGCTTATTTTCTATACAGACACAGCAAAGTAGTAAGCAAACTTACAACACATTCCTTTCATATATCAAAATGTTTCCAAGGCAATATTCTTAAAATTATACCACAGTTCCCAGTAACATCAAGCTTCATAAAGGAGGTGCTAGGGAAACTTTATCCAGTTAACAGCTTAAGTGCTCTTCTTTTCTTCACCCAGTAAGTTCACTGTTGCTTTCTTGGCTGCAGGAAAATAAAAGCAAGTTTAATCTTAAAGGCCTACAGACTAAGTGGCTTATTCAGCTCCTGAGCTGCACAAAAAAATATTTCCTTTTAGGTCACAAAAGAAACATCACAAAAGAAATCACAGCTTTTGTATACACATACACACAAACACAGTGATAAAACTGATCAAGTAAAGATTTTAAAAAATAAACCATAAGCAAGGAGCAGCACAATAAACAGCACAGACTGACTTATAACTATTATATCAATAAAATAGAGCTGCTCACAGTGTTTAAGACATACAGGTTTGTAGCAAGAAATATACTACCAAGCTGATGAAATAGGGTTGGAATAACGCTAATGTGTGTGTGCATGCATATGTGTGTGCATGATTTCTTAAAAATATATCTATGTGGAAATATATGTAAAAATAGGAAAAAGAAAGAGTAAGTGATGTAGCGAGGACATAAAAATCCAACGTGCAACACAGAAGATATTTAAGATACCTGCCTAACAATAGTGATTCAGGAAGGGTCATGCAGCAAAATTTCTAAGCATAGCTGAGAAAGGCAGATCATTTAAATACCAACAGAAAACTGCTAAAGTTGGTAAGAGGAAATGAGACTGCAAGCATTGCTTGGAAGAAAGGAGACTTAAGGTGCTTTGAAATATCTTAAAAGTAAATATCCTCTCAAATGAAATTTAAATAAACCTTTATTTTAGCTACTTAATAATCCTTCTCTCATTCATAAAATTATCAGCAGATATTTTAGAGTATGAGGGCCCACTACAGAATGCAAGGAAATAAAAGCAAAAATTAAGCAATCTACAGGCTGTGACAAAATTTATGTTAACCAAATAAAAGCATAAGTAATTTCTTTAAGAGGGGGCTCATAATCCTGTGATCACCAGAGGAAGGAAAACTACAAAAACTTATAGACAGGAGAACTTCATTTCACATGTTGCAGTTTATCAGAGTTAAAGGATTTGCTTTACCACACAATTGGCAGCCCTTCTATACTACCAGGTATTTGAGACGGTATTTTAGGAGACACAAGAATACACTGAAACAGTAACTGTATTTTTGGAAGGTATCTTGTGAGGGTGGTTGGACCAGCCTCTAGAGAGAGTGTTTATAGTGATATGCATGGTGGGGAGACACACAAACTAATTAGCTGTTTCTTCCACTCATTCTAACATAACTGCACTCCTAGAAAGTAAGATCCACTGCAATCTACTTTTCCTGGCATCTGCACCTAAATTTATCATCTCCATTATCATTTACATAGTCTTCTTACAATTTGTCCACCCAAAATGATGAATATTAACTGTAATATTAGAGTTACTCAGGGAAATTCCTTCTACTTGATGTGATTAGTGAATGGTCTTTTCCTCACCTTCTTTAGTGATGGTATCTGCGGTCTCTGCAGCCTTGTCTTTCAGGTCTTTAACCACACTGTCGAGCTGAGCTTCGTGTTTCAGGAAGAAAGGCCGGATAATTCGATGGTAGAGAAACTCGGCCCCATTAGAAGGACTTGGAGCCATGCACCACAGCAGGAAGCCACACTACAAGGAGCAAGAACAACACTGTAAGTAGAAGAAATGAGGAGACAAGGTGTAGCGTGCCTTCCTAACCATGCTACAGACTTGAGCATATTTAAAACAGCACATCATCCCCTTCATTTTGTATGGTCACAGTCCAATAAGTATGTACATCAGTATAGTTACATACAGTGACTCTTTATGATTTCATGGATACTGAGAAGATAAAGGAGGAGGGCTGCAGCAGTAAAGCTAATCTGGTAACAGGTGTATCAAGATTGCAAATAGTACTTTTTTTTTTTTTTTAAAGGCAGAAGTATAAAAACTGATTAGACGAAACATCGGCACCTCTGGCTGCTTCTAAACTACGTGGCACAGGCCTGACTGAAGGTCTAGGTCCCCAAATCACTTAAAACCAGCCAAAACATATCCCTGTCCTCTCTGCCTCCCTGCTTTGAAAGTGCAGCAGGAGAAGAAGGGGATTGTGTGCATCCCTGAGCTAAAGCGACTAGGAGGTAAGATATATCCAAGCTACACAAAGTGCACGGACAAGGATTGTTGGATTGCACAGTTTAGGTAGCTTTTATAGCACAATCTGCTCCCTGGGAAAAAAGTAAACCCAAACACCACTGTGAGTGGGGTAATATTTCTGCATCTTACAAAGAGGATTGGAAAGACAGCTACCACATGTATTACAAATATTTGTCTCTACTACTTTATTACTGAAGCACCTTTATTTGCTTCAGTTCCACTGTCATATACAATACAAAGAGTTATGCAAAACAAGACCAAAACATTTAAGGGACAGGAAGTGCCATAACTAAATTTGCTTGAGCTCTGAAAGTATAGATAAAAAGATTTTACAGGATAAAACTGCAACAAAATTAAACAAATTTTCTCAACAATTGTACAGTTCTCTCCAGACACAAGTAGTATAATATTATTCCATGTCAGAAGCCTCTCCAGAAAATAATGGCAGACCAGCTTTTCACAGACCACCTTTTCTTAAAATACAAAACAAAACCACCCCAGCCTCAGCTAAAGATGTGCTTTGTTTTGATGTCAGATATGATTAAATGTTTGAGGATTTCCACACATTTTTGGGACAAGAGGGACAGAGGGAGAAAATACAACAACAAAACTCAACTCTTCCTCCTGAAAAAAAACAAACCACCACACGATTAGCTAAGTTAGACACCAAAAATCAAACTAATCACTTAAACTACAATAAACCCACAAGCAACTTAAAAGCCTGCCTTTAAATACAGTAGCACTTATCTTAGATTTCAGAAGCTGAAAATAGAAGCTTTAAATAGCTTAGATTTCAGAAGTTTTCCAGCTTTCACAGCAGTGTCTACAGCAGCCAAAAAAATGTTTCAATGCATGTGCTAGAGCTTCTGAAAGTAACTTAAGAAATATAAGCAAAGTCTTATTTATTTATGAGGTTTCCAGTACACTGCATAGTGCAAAAGCATTTCCTAGAAACTAGTTTGATCACAGTATCCTTTCAAAATTCCACTGTGCCTAGCCAGACATTTCTGTCTCCTCTCCTTCCCCTCATATTTTTGATTTCCCACTGTAAAACTGAAAAGAGAGAACCACATCCAAATATTTGTTTTGGTATTGCATAAGAAACTCCTAACTAACAATTTGACCATTACAAGGTGATTTAAGTCAAGAGCAAATATTTTAAAAGAAAGGTTCTGATTTGAGTTTAACAAAAAGAAAAGAAAAAGAAGATAATAAAATCCTTTTCCAATTATGAAACCCACACAGTCTTCTTCAGGCAAGCCTTCCACGTATTTTGGTATATCTCCCCTCTATTCTTCCTCAGATTCCTGAGACTGAATGTTCTGTAGGTTCTGCTCTTCATACCTGTAAAATTTTGGCTTTGTCTTCACTGCAGTGCACACCACAGTAACACTGATCCCCCTGACACATATCAGCTGAAGAAAATACCTACTGTTTTTGCAGAAGATTCTACTAATTTTTTCTTTAAGGCCACTTCTCATTCCCCTTGCCCTAAGAGAAAGTCAGTCACAATGTATTTGGAGCTAGAGAGGTATCATGACCGGCTGTCTCTTTGAAAAGGATTACTGATTCCTGGGGATAACAACTGCCTTCTGCAGAAGATTTTGCGAAAACAATTTACCATGCTTTTAGGTAAGATTTAAGCTTTCTTCTTTAAACTATTTGAGTCATTCTGTTTTGACACCGTGATCAAAGTTTTTGCCCAGAAGACAAAGAAAGGTCTTTCAAAGTAAAGTGTCCACCAGTGAGAATGTCTACCAGGAACATTTTAATGAATTAAAAGAAATAATTGAACACACAATAAATAAAATTTGGCACTAGTAAGTAGCAGCTGATGTAGCATCATTAAGCATGGTCAGAGAAAAAAAAAGGCAAAAGTGATAGAATATCAATTTTCAAAAGCTTCTATTATTTGGAACTTAATATAACAGAAACAATACATGGTATTATCTTATGCTGTTATTTTTCATTAAAAGCTGAGAAGTATATTCTTTAACAGGAAATAAAATCAATACCTGGCCAATTACGGATAGTTATTTTACTTGTCCCAATATACAAATATGTTACTTTGTTCTCTGTTTTAGGAAATCCCTCAGCTGTAAGTCCAACTTCCTCTGAAACTAGAAGAAATTAAAATTTTGCTTTTCTTGCCTCAGAACAAAATTAGTCATTTTGATTTTACAGCTAGTTAAGAAATAAATAAAATCTTTTACAGTTATAGTCATACACTCAAATACCTATTACTTTTGAAATGTACTGAGATGTTTATATATTTTCTAGAGGGCACATATCAAAGTTGCAAATCTCAGTCTTTTCAAAGCTTGAGAAAGTCACACTGCTAATTTAGTTTATTTTTCCCTCGTCTCTCTTGAAACTGAACTAACAGAATATTAAAAATAAAGTGGTTTGTAAAAAGGTCCAGAAAGCTCAGAGTGATAAAATTGTTAACTGGGAAAAAAAATTACTATATTCTTTGTGACTCTCCTGACCAGCCAGAGGCGGCAATGAAATCCGTTCAATAGAGTGACTTCCTTATGTAGACACCTCAGCCTGGTCTAAGTCACTTGGCTCTGGTGCTAGTAGCTGTTCTTGTCCTGGCAGCAGAAAACCAAATACAGCTGGGTTTGCCACTGCAGCAGAGGAAGTGACTGCAGCTGAGAAACACAGGAAGCATGCCCATGGCCAGTCCCAAGCTTCTACAGACAGAAAACTATCAAAACCCAAGACACGGCTCATATGACTACAAATATGAACACACTCTTAAGAGAGAACTGCAGTCATTAAAACAAGGTGCTCATTATAACGGAAGTGAAGTAGCTCTTTAGTCTAAATCAATATTTAATTGCATGGGGTGCACGGGCGAGAGGAAGGGATCTCTGCCTTGAAGCAGAGTCAGACCGTCACATTTGGCACATTGCTACACTCACAATAGCAACTCCTCCTGCTTCCTCTGAGTGCCTTGCAGCAGCAGTTTGCATAATGCACCCAGTGTGACGTGTCTGCTAGGAATTCTGTTCAGACATAGTATTCTAACAGTTCAAGACAGAACTGTTAGTAGAGTCAGGAGTCTCGTCTCCTCTCCTCCCCACTACCAATATTCCCAGGATGATAACGTCTGCTGCTTTCACTGGCTATTGTATTTTAATACCCGAGTGCCAAAAAAAAATTTAAATAATTAACAGAAGTATTGAAAAATAGATCACATAGACATGAAATCATGAGTTGCTTGCACGTCCTGTGCTTCAGAGAAAAAAAGCAGATAAATAAAAAGTTGGCATTACCAAAAAACCCCACAAACCCCAATAAATCTCAAGACAGTTTTCAACTGGAGAACAAAAGTATATGCAAGTATCATAACATATTCAAAGGAATTCTTGAACATGCCTTTCTCCCACCTATAAAAACTCCTAGTGCGCTAAAAACTTCAAAGTGACGGAGCCTAGGCTCTAGACTAAGGGGAATATGGCAGCAACTATGATCAGTACCTCAACCCTGCACGTCAAGGTACACTGAAATACTGAGCAGCTAAAACTCAGCCTGGAGTGGAAGCTACAAGCTGTATCAAATAAATATGCATATGCAAATTTAGCATATTTGGAAAATGAAAGTGAGCTTGAAATTTGCATGAATTACATATTTGGGCTTCTTTTTCATAACATCATAAAAGAGACATGGAGACACCAGAAACTACACTACAAGAGATTTTAGTCATGAATGGACTGAAAGTTGGAAGCTGCCTGCTTCCTCCTTTTCCACACATGGAGTAGCTTCCATCCTTCCACCCAGCCAGCAATGCTTTTTGATTCTTGATACTTTGTATCACAAAAGTAAACCTCTCCTACTACCCATTACTGAGAGTAAATACTTGACATCTATGTGCCTTCAGCAGCTACCATACGAACCTGTGCACTTGCCATAATTTCTTCCTTGTGTTTGCTTCTGCTGAACTGAGAAAAGTTCCTTTCTGTTGATGCCACTGCTACATGTAAATGGCGCACTTCTGATACAGTGTTATCAGAGCCATCTGTGGTTGTTCTTTATTTGTTAGGTTAACTTGAATTTCAAAAAGAGTGCTGTGCTGGCATGAAGAAATCATCGCCACAGCTATTACCACCACAAAGTTATAAAAGAAGCTCTGAAAATACACTGTATGAATTCAGAACTGTAAGCATACATCACTGCAGACAACTGGTAAAGTCATAATCCTGCTAAACTGTAAGGTGATGTTGGGGATGTGAAATAACCATGTAAGTGGTTAAGAACAGATTCTTCCAGTGTCATAAGCAACCCTTTTGGATCCTATTCAGATCAGATGAACTTGCACTTTGATCACCATTGGGTTTGGTCTTAATATATTAAAACAGTAACACTTTCACCTATGTGTTACTCATGCTAAACTTCAAAATTAGAAGATTATTCTTAAACACTTTGTAAAACCATTAAGCTTAAAACGGAAAACATATTTTCAATTTTGATTAAGGGAAAAAATGAAGGGGGGGAGGAACAGAATTAACTTTGTGAGACGGGTCAGAATATTTTTAGTTTGAAGCAGGAGTTTATGTATGTGCTTTTTTCTTAGGGAGCTAGGGAAGTAGGTGTCCAAATGATTGCACATTTTATGCCTGTTAATGATGCAAAAGGAACAATGCAGAAGTGTAACCAAGCTGTCCAAGTCAATTTTTGTCTTTAAAATATGGCATTTCCTGGAAAAAGCATTTGGCAACATCAGACCTTACAGTTAAAATTATAAATGATCCCACCAGAATAGCTGGCAAGCAAATCCTTTCAAGAACTTTTGTGGGGCTAAACCAGGCTAACAAAGCAAAAGAAAAGGAACAGAACAGCCCATTGAAACAGGAAACAGGTAACAGTTCTTTAAGCTAAACAACTGACTCCCCAGCAAGCTAGAATGTCTTCTACCCAACAGTATACATGGTAATTGTTTCTCTCCCAGAATAATTTAACATGTTGAAGTTGATTGACAATACACTCACACCTTAGTTGACAAACAAAGCTTGGAACACATTAAGCAAATCATTGCTGGTAGGCAAACCACACTAACAAATGCACATTAGCAACAAGCTCCTCTGATACCTGCCATTTTCTTTCAGGAAAGTAGGCTTAATTAAAAATGAAGTCTGTATGATTAAATCTATTCTTATGTTGCATCTCCTTCCTTGCTCCTAATAGCACCGATGTTAATACTTCCTTTTGTTGCCTTTGTGATTGTACTTGCCACTTTCACTAACGCACTTAAAGCAAAAATAGAGCCACTCTGCACGGTTTACCATGTTGTCGTGGTTCAGCCCCAGCTGGCAGCTGAGCACCAGGTGGCTCCTCAATCACCCTCCCCCCTCCCATGGTGGGATGGGGAGGAGAACAGGACAAAAAGGTAAACCTCCTGGGTTGGGATAAGGATGGTTTACTGGCACAGCAAAGGGAGAGGGAAATAACAACAACAATACTTAGAATATACAAAGCGGGTGATACACGATGCAATTTGCTCATGGCCAGCAATCCGATGCCCAGCCCATCCCCAACCAGTGACCCCTCCTCCCCTTATATGCTGAGCATGACATACTGAATACCCCTTTGGTGCTTGGGGTCAGCCGTCCTGGCTGTGTCCCCTCCCAGCTTCTCGTGAAAATTAACTCTATCCCAGCTGAAAACCAGGACATGTGTGAGGTCATTTTGCCCAAATTTACCTGAACACCAAGACAAATAATTGTCTTTCCACAGTACAGCTACACCGTCTCTTCTTCGCTAAAACATGGCAGACCTTTCCCTGCCACCCATTCCAACCTCCCCTCTTGCCTCACAAAACCATCAGTCGTAAACAGATCACTTTCACAGTGCCAAATTACATGTAAGCAGTGCCTAAAAATAAAGTATGACCCAGGAATGATTCCAAGGGAATCTGTTGTCATCTATCCATTCTTGAAGACATTAAATCAGTTATATCAAAGATCTTGTTTTAGGATAGGGGTCACATGAACTAACATACCTTTAGCATGTAGTAGAAAGGGAACCAGGAGAGAAAGATGTCAGAGAAGAATTCCACTATGCTGAAAACACCATAGACAACCCAGTAAGTCAGCCACTGTGTGTCGTCATCTTTGTTGGGACTTTCAATGGCCTTGATTCTGCACAGAAAACAAAACAAGTGAGCAGATCAGTAGCATCAGTCTTATCCATAACGGTGAAGTTTTTATGACTCAGTTTGTTGTTATATGTGCATCCTCATAATTTAATTACTCTATATGTTCTACAGAAGAGAACTAAGTAGTATCTATCATACAGACAATGTGCCCAAGATCTTTGGACAGCAAAGCTTTTCTCTACATGTCAGACTTCAGGAAGAAAAGATAGTCAAGTTATTTCAAGCTCTGTGATTATAAAAAAACCCCAAACAAACAAAAATCATGAGCATCCTGACCCTATTCATGAGACAGCTCATGGGACAGGGAAGAGAGGGGATAATTTTGGCCAGTTCCAGTTCTGGATGCATTGCAGTAATCCTGACCAGAAGACAACTGCACATTGAAGCATTAGTGATCCATGTAACAGTTAACCTGAGCGCAAGCCTGTGCTGCATGCACATACAGCCTGGCTTTCAGGCCTGTGCTGTGCTGCACAAATTCCCTGTTCACAGGATGAACTCAGCAAGCTCACTGAAACAGAGGATGCCCGAGGCAGCTCCCACTGGGTACCAGCAACTACACCACCTGCCTGTCCTCACCTGAATCTAACAGTGAATATCCTCCCTCTTTGACAGCAGGAATGATGAATAGAGCTGTTGTCTTGAAGGAAAAATCCTACAATAGCTTAAATTATCAAAATGGGGTAACCTTGTCTACAGATGAGGTCTGCACAGTGTGCTGTGTGTGATCAGAGGCCCATTCGGTGCTGTACAACTTGGGGTTCCTAGCATCTACAGGGATCTAAGATTGTCTACGCTATTGTCTGTTTCTTTATAGTGCTGGCTCTAATAAATAGCATTTTAAATGATGCTTTACAGAATCTGAATGCCTTTCTTACTGGGATCGTAACAGACCAGCACCTTCTGGTGCAAACAGCATCTAGGAAAAAAATTTTAAATCCAGTTCAAGATTTTGAAGGGAATCTCAAATATCTTTATTCATAATGTACCTGCACTACAGTCCTTTTTGAGAAAGTAAACTGTAAGATTTCCTCTAATGACTAACAGGTACTCGGTCTACAGAAGCAGAGGAGATCCAGTACCCCTGCCCCATACAGTGAGGACTACATATCTGCATTACCAATTCTTTTGCTCTATAAATCCATTCCTACAGGACTTGCAAATTCTGATGTAGACTACAGTATTAAGGTGGAGCAAGACTTTACTAAAGTCTTGGGCTTCCTGCATAATGACTAACTAGGTTTTTGTTCTGCAACTGCTAGGAGTATGCAGGTCAAGTTTATACAGCTCTAAACTAGGAAGCTGAAAGACAGACACACAGGCTTCCTTCACTAAAAGTAGTGAAGTGGAGAGTCTGGACTCGCTAAATTGCAGATTAATACTATAAGAAGTTTTAGAAGGAAATGCTAGCAACTGTAAGCCTGATAATGGGAAGCTTAGAGTATTAAAGAGCATTTGTCCTCTACACTCACGACCCAGGATTAAAATAAGTAGACTCAGTTTAATGAATTTAGTTTTAATCCTTTCATAACTTATTCCTTTAATATCAGCTATATAGTTGCTGATGCAGCACCTGTGGAATACATCGAAGTTATATTTTAGTCTATAAAAAAAGACTAAGACTTAGGTTTAAAAAATAGAAACTAGATAGATGGCTGGCTGTGAGTACATTTTCTGGTTTGTGAATTGAGAAACCCTTTGGACTCTTGTCACTTCCTAGTTCTGTACATTAAGAAAAAAAAGAAAAACCCAATCATGTGTGTGACATGCCTTATGTTTTACGAAAAGCACTGGCAAACCTACCACGCGTAGAGAGAATTGGCGTAGCTACTGGATTGAATTACTTTGAAATGCAATATGAGGATCTGATACTTAATTTATGCATTATTTCCATTAGAGTTTGTGGCTGGCCAGCAGGGTCCTGCCATGGGGGGAGCAACAGCCCTTGCCATACCCAATCATGCACAATAAGGTGGTTACTGAGGTGCTGCATCTGCACAACTGGAAGAACAGGTTTTCCACAGGCACACAGCAGCAGGTCTGATTACTGCTGTTCCTAACAATGCAGTGTTAGGAAACAGTAATCCAGGCAGTCTGCTCAAAGGCAGTGCCAACTTCAGCTGCTCCTGCCCTCCCACTATAAACTACGTTCTTCCTGTGCCCCCACCTCCAGGTATTCTAATACTGCCTGGTTGAAAGGGCCCTACACAAAAAAACCCCACCAGAAAAACTACAACCCACCAAACAACACAGCAGGTAAGGGAGAGGGCTACTGGTCTATTTTCAAGGTGTGATACTATACTTTCAGAGGGAAAGAAAAAGTACAAGTGACTAGGAGGGAAGATAGTGTGGCAGATAAATGGAGGAGAGAAAGGAACTAATTGCAAAGTTTCTCACTGTTAAGGAAACCTTGCTGTAGAGGTTCATTGTGTGAATTTCTCCGGTTCTGCTGACAACTTCTCCATTAGATGCATAGAGGGTAAGGCTTATTTTACCACAATATGCATGCTAGCTTGGTATTTGTGAGAACGCTTTGCAGTGAAACCACCAACAGTCTCACTGTTTTCCAGTCTTTGTCTGGAGCCATCCATGGATTTAAGGAAGCATTGTTTAATTTTTCTAACATTATCAAAGTCATCTTAGTAATCATTAAAATCAGTTTTCGTAAAAAAGCTTAGAATCTCCTATTTTGTGGCAAAGGGCAGATGGCATATCACACTGTTAATGGGGTAGAGTCTATTATCTTATCTCTTGTAAAAACAGGTGGCCTTTGAGAATTCCTATACGCAGTGCCATGGGTGTGCTCCCTTTGAACGTTCACCATCTGCTGCTGTAGCTCCTTAAGGTGATGTCTTGAAGGGAATATACGAACAAGACACTTTAAGGTCAGACAGTCACAAGCAGTAGTACTGCAAGTAGTCAAAAAATCCATGTGATTTCATCAGCTGACATGCAGCATTAAATTCACATGTGGTGTTTTCTTGCAAGCTGTAGGAAACAGCACGTGTCCCCTCCTTCTACAACATTCTGATCTAGGTAGGCACCATGGGACAAGCTTAGGTGGCAGGCCACTACAACACCCACTAAGGTAGCAGCCACGTCAGCTCTGAAGGAAGGGCACAAACTGCATCTGTTTGCAATGACTGCAGTCCCATCCCATTTAGTGGGAGGGAAGGAAGGAAAAAGCAGGACTGTCAGTGAATGAAAGTTTTAACTGAAGTCATAGAAAGGCAAGTACTTCATAAATATTCTGCTTGTGAATGGGAAATACGTCCCTCAGCTGAGGCTGCCAGTGGAAATCCAGTCTAACACGTCCCCATTAAATAAAAGGGCAAAAGTTATCTCCATCCTTTGCTATTTACACACCATTTCAATAGTAAGTCACAGAAAATACTCCTTACCCAAGAACAAGTAAGTACAGTAAGTTATATAGACTATCTGAATGGATAGGTTATTTTACCCACTTGTAACTATACTCTTTTCAACATGAGAATACCACAGGAATTAGACCTATTCTTTTAAGTTATTCTATAAGTTATTAGGTATTATCCTGGTGTACTGCTCTGCACAATTAACCTTAGGAGATATATCAGACATCTTACTTCAAGACAACAACATTTTATTCTTCTCCATGTTAAGTTATGGATTAATCAGCCTCATATTCAAAAATGCAGTCTCCATCAACAACTGATAAGATGCAGATCAGGAGGCACTGGCAGTACAACCAACATTAGGATAGCCTTCTTCTAACAGTTATTTGTAAGTTGCAAGAGCAAATAAAAGTCAGTCTCATTAGTACGTAACATTAAGATGTACTAACAAAGGAAGGAGCATCCAACGCCTATAGTTCAAATTTAAAAAGAAAAGAGATACTGTCAGGTTTTTGTAAGCTTTTTCTAATACTGATTTGACTAAATTCCATGTTAGTTATGTTTAGCAATTACACATCACAAAGGATTTTATATGGTGCTTACACACTAACTATAGAGGACTTTATTTAAAGCCTCAAACAACTATTTACAGTAGTTCTGCATGTCGGACGTAAGAGCAGTCACAGCTTCCAGTAAACTGGATGGTAAACACCACAGCTCAGCTATTTTAAAAAGAGATGCCTGTCCAGCAGTGAAAATGGCCTGACGCGGGCCAGCTTTGCAACTTGTGTGAACTGATGGGGAGCCAAGTAAAAACTTAATTTTTAGCCAGATCTGTTCCCCAATAACCCCACTAGCTGGTGATGCCAACAGAGAAGAGTGGAGGCTGCCATGCTCTCCAGAAGCCCAGGGTTCATATCAGCTATGTAGCTACAGCATCACAGTACCAGCTCAATTTTGACTGTGTGCATCCTAGAATCAGTCAAAATTGAACTATAGATCATGTGTGGTTACTTTATCCTGTTAGCTGATAGTAAGAGATACTGGTCTAATTTAGTAAGTTGCCAAGTTGAGTTGTTTCACTTAAAGCATCTGACTCATTTCAACAAAAAAATCATGTCTCTTCCAAGAAGAGACTGTTATAAACACTCCTGAATTAGCTCTGGCATAACAAATCATTGTTAGACTTAATTCACACATACAGTACTCACAGAATAAACATATTGTGAGTACACCATTTATTAGTTTGCAATGTTTTGGTGTGGTGTTTTTTTTTAAGCCGAGTCCAGATGTGGAAGCCAGAAATAAAGAAATGTCAAATTTTATTGCTCTAGTCTCATATGATCACTCAAATCCCTGCAATTTACAGGGTGTACCTGATGACTCTTGTATAAAGAAAGTTACAAGTTTAAGACAAAAGATTAGCCTCTGTTAAGCTCAGTGCTCATGTTGTAGTTAAGGAAGACTGGACCATTTAGTGCATCCTTCCTTCAGTTTTCTAATCTGTGCTATACTAAATGAGTAGGAAGGCATATTTGTGACCCTCTTAGCAAGCATCACACTTTTTTTTTTACCTGTTTAACCTAAAACCACCCTGAAATTACCTATACTTCTAGAGCTCATACTCACTGGTCTGCCCCAACTTTTTACAGCAGGTTGTGGTGATTCAAAAATAATTTACTCCTAGCTATCTATTCAGACACCCCTGTGGGATAAACACTCCACTGTACTACAGACTTCCTCAGTTTGGTGCCTCCTATTATCGTCATTTCAGAGTCACATTGGCAGGCTGCCTCCATGACATCTCGTATTTTTTCAGTGAAACAAGTACCTGTGTATTTTTACTTGCTTTATCATTTTGTCTTCTACATTTTTATCCACCAGTTAAAAGCTTTTGTCTTTCATCTTTCTTCCTCCTGACTCCAATAGCAGAGCTGTGCATTTGCAGGTACGGAAAACATCTTCCTGCCAAATGCACTTACACTGCAGCAGTTGTGTAAGTCAACCATCTTTGCTCTCTCAAAATTTTGTGTATCCAGAAGATGGCAGCAAACAAATTCATGAAGGATAGCAAGGGGGGCTCACTGTCCACGCAGGGACAGATATTATTAGAAGATAACAAAAACCAACATGACAGTTGTACAAAAGGTTTACCTTCATTTCTTCAAGGGAAGTGGAGACTCAGGCAACAAAAGGAGTGCATGCCATTTTGCCCACCAGTGAAGTCAGTCCTACAGACTACATGTTAATTCAGCACAAAGCTAGATTCCTGCAAAAAAGCAGCAATCGTCTCATTTCATTGCTCTCTGCTCATTCTTGGCTCGCTCTCTTCCGGAACAAGTATTTGTAGGGCCACACAATGAGTCAGTTCCCCAGTTCTGACTCAGGTTAAAACCAGCCTCCCCCAACCACACACATGCAGGTTTTTTTGCTGGGATTAATGTGTCAGTGCCTCAGTCCAGCCTGCCACACCATTCAGTTACTGCTTGTTCTGCGGGAGGTGCTGTGCAGCAAGAGCTCTGCCAGCCTTCAGCTCTCCACGGCCAGAGAAGCCATCCACGCACTCTCTCTGGAAGGGGGATTTCCTCTAGTTCCACCCTTAATACAGACTGCGGCCTTCAGTGAGGCTCACCTGTCCCTGCAGTCTCAGATGAAGCTTCACCAGCTTGACTGTTGGCTGTACTTGTCTGCATTAGCAGTCAGACCTGTACTGCTACACTGCCTCCTAAAGTCTAAAAGCCCTGTTTTGGAAACATCTAATCCCAGTTTATATTACATAAGTCTTTCAGGTTGTCTTCACTGAAGATATTGACAAGAAAGAGAAGTGGCATGCAGCAAGGCAGCTTCAGGAAAAGCCACGCTTTACCTGCATACTGCAGACATGCCACATACCACCAGAGGAAGCCACTTGCTAAGGATCCACAACACAATGCTTCTCTACTTCTGACAGAAAATTGTTAGAGGGAAAAAACTGTTTCACATGCTTTGGTTGCCTCTCCACAGCTGTTACTACTTAGGGTGCAGGCACAGAGATCAAACAGTACTGTTGTGACCAAATGGAGAAGAACTGGGCCCCTGCTACATGCTTACAGCAATACAGACAGAATAAGAGTTGCATTTTCCTATAAACCTATGCTGCACTGTGGAGACTGTATTTCAAGTGTAATTTTGCTGCGGCTCTACTACTGTTTTTCAGTTCTGTTTACTGCAATATTGGCAAAAGAATTATAGCATGGCCTTAATTTATACAAATGTACAGTAAAGCATGAAATCATGGTGCAACGTTTTCAGACTTGTCTCGGCAAAATGTTACTGTTTCAAGGTAATCACTGTGCGAGGAGTTTTTAAACTAGAAACAAAAATCTTCAGGTTTAATTACTGAATGTAATTAAAGAGTGACTTATCAGGGAGTCAGAAAGAGATTCAAGTTTTAGGCTGAGGACTAACTTCTGGGTTGATGCTGGATTACAGAGACCAGAAGAATTTCCTTTATGAGAAGAGTGCTATTTGATAAGCTGTGTAGCAACAAAATTTTGTTATTTTTCTTTTTTAAAAGAATTAAGATTTATCTAATGTTCACAGACCCTTACATGAAAGTCTGCATTTCTTTTCCCAAAGACAGCTTCATTATCCTCATCTAAAAACTGTGTATCTTGCTTATTGTATGCATAGTGACAAATGGGCTTTCTTCCTTTTGGAACAGCAAGATGCTGCCAGCTCCCCTGTGTCAGACAGTCTGATGGCCATGAAGAAAGACTTGAAAAAAATGTAACTAGAGTACATCACCACAACAGAACAAACAGGAAAACAAAAAAAGCAACTAACAATAATCCACGTTTTTTTAATCTCACTTTTTGACTCCAGCTGACTTTTTCAGCATTCAGGATCAGCAATGCTACATGTTAAATGTTAGAAACGTTGACACTCACCAGGAGGAAGGGTAGTTTAAAAACATATTCCAGCAAACCCCACTGATGTGAGGCTAATTATTCCTTTAACAACCAAGTCACTAGAGGTGAATACAGTAAGAGAGGAGTGCATGCAAGCTGCAGTACTGCAGTACATCTTGACCAAGAAGGTCTGGTAAAATGCCTTTATTTATGTCTCAAACACATCCACAGTCCCTAAAAATAGTATCTACATAAATTATAAACTAGAAATCTTTCAGTGAGATTAATTCAGATTATGGGTCCATCTGTGTAACAAAGACTTTTATACTTTTAACCTAGATTTAAGCTATGGAAGATGAATTCAAATTTTCCTACAGTTATCATTAATATTAGACTATCTCTTGCATCTAACTACTTGCTATCTCTAGAAAGGAAAGCACATCATTTGTCCAACCAACGTGAAGACAGCTTTTATTTTAAACATGGCACTCTAGAACCTAAAAGACAAAAAACAAGTATGTTTGGAGGAATTGATTTGGCAGAACAGATACAAAAAAGCCAAAATACACTTTTTAATGTCCGAAGCCCCATGAAAAGAAAGTATCAGTCAGGAGAGGAAACAGTTGAAAAGCAGACAGACTTGGAAACTGCTAACATTTATACTGAGCATTGTGAATCTGGTTAGATGGACCAGCTCTCTCAAATCACTTTTATAAAGCAGCAGCAGAGTGTTACTTGTAAACACCAGCATATCATGCAGTGTTTTCCATGAAGGAAAAAAGTAAGCATTCTCAAATCTTAAGAGAAAGCACATTTGCTGCCCTAACTGTCAACAAATACAGGAACTATTTACATTATCTAAACAACTGTGACCAAAGAAAAACAATGTTCCTGTTTTAGAGGTATGGAAGAAGCAAAGGAACTAGCAGACAGTCTCAAGACACCATGACAACATTAAAGTAAGACTTGAATTGCATGTTTATATTTCTCTACAATCAATCTAGATTGTTTCCTGTTTGTAAAATGCCACAGGCAGCACCTACAGAGTAAAAACAGCTGAAGTGAAGTAAGAGCATAAAAGTAGCCAAAGCAGGAAAAGGCACAATTGTACTATATTGCTTTTCTCCCTTGAAAACACTTCAGACATTTTACTGCCCAAAGCTATTTTCATCTTTGCAATTTTTAAGCCAAACATGACAGCACTTCTGAAGTTTCCAATCCTTTGCACACATTTGTTAGTCAAAGGCTCCCCTCCTGCTTCCACTCTCTAATTTTTTTGAGCCAGTTCACCACCACTGGCTATGGGTGGAGCTACATTTAAACAGGCTAGCTCTGGAAAGCTAGAGAAACAGTGAAAATACTGGCAATGTTATTTATATACTGCCAACACTCACTTCTTCCATCCACTGGTATGAATATTGCCTTGTGCAGTTAAAGCTTACTAAAAGTATAAAGAGTTGCTTCTGTCACCAGTAGTAAAGTTTTCGATGTTGCTCTACTGCAAACACAAAAGCCTGCAAATAAATATTAATTTCAGCTTAAAATTAATTATTCTATTTCATCACATAGCACAGAATTTTAGGGAATAAGATTGGGGTTTTATAACAAACTTTAATCCAGATAGTCTGACTTACTGGGGACCAGCCAGATAACATTTACTTGGAAAACTACTGCTTAGTTTTGCCTGTATTAAGAGCCTCGGATGGGCTCTTGCTGGTGACATGGCATAGAAGACTTGGACTTTTGGGAAGATTTTGTGTGGCTAGAAAAGAAACTCCTCCATGTATAAAACCACTAAATAATTACACAAAGTAAAGCTGAAGGTGAACATGAACAAGGGCAAAGGAGAACGGAAACAGCTGTGCCTGCCTGAAACTGTAAGAGACATTAACTAGGGAGTTACCCCCTCCTCTTGCATTGGCTTTGAGCCTTGGCAGAGGCCAGCACCACAGCGATGTGAAAGCAGGCAGCAGCGCAGCTGCGCCACTTCACGCCAAGGGCCAGGCACACCCCATCCGCTAGGTCTAACCCAGCGGCTACAGCCTCCAGCACTTACTGCTCCACTGAAGTTCGCACCTGCTGCATGGCACACACTGACAATGAATACAGAGAATGATGTAAACAAAAGAAAATAAACTACAGAATTAATCAAGGTCTGACAGGTAGATACATGCACATCCATAAAACTGTCCTGGTTTCATGTGTGAACAGACCAAAATATGAGCTGAGCATCCTTCTCTGGGTTTGTATTTTTCCCCCAATATATTTTCTTTCAGGCAAGCACAGAGATGAACAGTAACTACTGTGACCAAGGTAACGCAGAACTAAAATCCTAATAAAACTGATTTGGAACATGCCTAATGGGTCACTCACCCCATAGGCTGTTTGCCATTTTAAACTACTGTAAGGACAGGAGAGCACAGACATCTGTCACAGTCCTTCAAGAGTGTCTTTTCTGCTGCACAGAAGCCTGACCTCTTTGTTGTTTTTCACTTTAAACAATTCAGTCACTGACAATGCAGAAATGACATACTGATCTACTTTACAACAGAAGAAAGTAAGTTAACTGGGGAAGAGTAAACTGCTTTTTCTCTTTCAGTACCTTTCTGAGACATTCCAGGCTTTGATCCATTGTTGAAACACCTGCGTAAACATTAAACTAACACCCTGCAAAACACATTCTGTTTACAGCTCCTGACTTCTTCCAGAAGCCACAGCTTTTACAGCAAAAGCCATTTGAGGGTGTTTGCAGCTGATGAAAACAGCTGAAAATTGTTTTCTGCCCAATGCTAGGAAGCAAATCTCACTGTTAGTTCATATAGCAGGCTCTTCAGCTGTCTTTTCAAGGGAGACAGACTGAACAGAAGAGAGGAATAAACAGACCACCTGGCTAGTGTTCTTTACGCTTTGGGTCTGTATGAGCACAGGGGAACAGCACTTGGCAGCACCTTGATTGCAGTACAGGATCCAGAGCGGCAAAAATGAAAACAAGAATCACTCCAGTAATTCGGCTTTATCTTCTTGCAGCTTAGCCTTGCATTAGGATAGAGATTCTATGGCAGAGTGGCATGGTAGCGCCAAGATAAAAAAGAAACCCATACAGTGGAAGAAGGGTGATCACCAGAGAGGATTCCTGCTCTTTTTCATGGTCAGGCTGCCCATGCTTGAGTCTCAACTGAAAGCCATCTCAGAAAGTAGCACAGATATCCTGGGGTGTTGCTGTCAAACTGATCCCATAACCCTGTATGGGCTAGCAGGGGCAACACTGTCTACCCTGAGTTCACACACACACCTCACTCCCCAAAAAAAAAAAAAGGGAAACTGAACAAGACCATGAAAACATGTGCATTAGCATGTGCCCTTACTATGTCTCCTCCGCACCCATACTGTCTGCTGGCTCTGTAGGCTTGGGGGCAGAGCAATGTACGTGGGATAATGCTATGTGCCAGCTCTGTACTTGCACAGGGGAGGGGATTCAGCCCACCTGTGCCATCAGCAGGGTGCTTCATAACCTGGAACCTGCCCACAGGCTGCTGCTGAAGACACCGGCATGCAGCACACCACATGTGTTTTAAATAAGATTTTTATCCAAGATTATAATTTTCTCCTAAAAATGTTTCAGCATTAAAAAGACAGCTAAAGGGAAAGCATTAACTGACCATGACTCGGAAAAAACAGGACTGGCACTGTATTCATGGGCATGTTATTCATGGGATTTTTTTAAAGTAAAATATGTAGCCAAGGACAAAGCCATATATACCCATTACTTTAAAAAAAAAACCAAAAACACCACAACAAAAAAACCCTAAACCACTCCATGGTGCTAACATCCAGGAAGTAAATTTTCACATAAAGATAACATTCAAAACCACCTTCCAACATGAAAAAGTTTAGACACCCTACAAAAAAGATTTTAAAAAATTAATTTCCTAGACTTGGAAGAAAAAAAAAATTTGAATATGAATAATGGGGTTTCTCTTCAATTTGCAACTGTCTTGCCTTCACAGCTCTAAGAGCTTTTATTATCAGTTTATTCACCATAATTGCATACTGGCGGATTTAAAATATAATCCCAAACCAGTTTTAAAACAGATTTGAAGAGTTAAACAGGATTTTATAAAGTAATAATGTAAGTTTTATAAGTGACCTAACTCAGACAAAACATTACATAAATGTAATTCCTGTGCAACTATTTTAAGGTTTTAAAGACTTGTTCGCTGATATTTTCACTTTCAGATTTTATTGAAAAAATATCTTTCAACTAAATTTGCCTTATAGAAAAAAAACCCTAAGTTTCTCCAGAGTTCTTGGCCTATAATCTCCTAAATTAATGCTCTACAGAAACAGCATTTAGAAAAGTGTTGCTTAGTTTTAAGCATCACAACCATAAGACGTTTCAAGTCTAAAACTAAGTCAATCTCTCACATCTCTGAAAAACAAAAGAGAAGGAACCTATTCTGTATTGCCCAAGAGCTAATTACAGAGAATATATTTTTTAAAAGCTGCTGACTGTATTTAAACAGAGTTATGCAAAAGGCAAGCATTGTGTTTCAACGATATAGCAGTATAGTTGGGAAGGACTTCCATTTTATGAACATATTAGGCTACACAGAAGGTTTTATTTAGTACATTTCTGGAGTCTTTTGGAATGTACTCCACTGTGGTGTTACCTAACAGGAAATCCATTTTGGTACAGTAACAATACAATGCCCATGAAAGTTACCAGATATTCTTAGGAACAAAACATCTAAGGAGGCTTTCTTTTGAAAAATGAGTATTTTTAAGTCTTTTATACCCAAGAGGAGCTACTGCATCTTCCTTTCCACCTTCTCATCAGCTAGGTGGTTTTGGAGTAAATAGCACTCCTTAATGCATCTGTCTCTGGCCCATTACATCACCTAGGGCTTCGTACCAAACACATGCTGACACTGCACCAGTGCCTGCCTGCATATCTGGGAGCATCCTCAACTAAAAACATCAGTGCAAGTTTTAGTAAACATTGTTACAACAGCGATTCTCTGTCCTGTTACTAGCAGCAGGTAAGACACAGCAATTCTCACTGAGATGACAAAGCTGGGAACCCAAAACTCAAATGTAACGCACTACAGGAACTGGGTTTTAAGTGTGTAAATTACCCAGCATCTCCCGTCTGTAAGTTATTACGTAGCACCTACCAGATAAAAGAAACCTTGTTCTTTACTTAGCACCTTGTACCTATACATGCTAAGGGATAGGGGTGGGCGGGAAAACCAACATTTTGGAGTACGGTCCTGGAATATCACCGTGACAGACGTGCACCAGCGCAGGGCTGTGATTTTGCAACCGTATTCTCTCCCCCGCGAGTAACACATGCAATCATCGTGGTAAGAGGGGCAAAAGTCACGACACTCACGAGACGTAGGCAGGGTAGCCGAAGCCGATGATGTTGCAGAGCAGGGACGCGCTGTAGCCCACCACCAGGTACACGGCCACCACCCCGACGATGGCTGCGCAGGGAGAGAGCAGAGAGCCGTTAGCGCGGGCGATCCCCAGGGCGGCCCAGCGCCGCCAGCTGAGGACGAGCGGGAAGGGCGCGGCCCCTGCGCCCCGAGCCGCAGGTCACTCCACCCCCCCCATCCCCCATGCGAGGCGCCCCCCGGCCCTGAGCGCCTGAGGGGATCCCGGGGGGGTGATTGTGTGTGTGTGTGTGTGTTACGGGCCGGCCGGCGCTCACCAGTGGCGATGTAGGTGCGGTTGACGCCAGTCTTGCTCTCGATCCGCTCAAGCACAGCGGTCATGCAGTTCTTCTCATGCAGGAACCGGTCAAACCTCTGCCTCATCGCCGCTGTCATGGCGAAACAGCCGCGGGCTCCCGCTCCTCAGCCTTTCACAGCCCTGGGTGCACGGCGGCCGAACGACAAGCTCCGCCTCTGGCACCGCCCGCCCGCCCGCCTACAGCCGCGGCGGGAGGTGGCACCGCGCCTGGGCTGGCGGGAAGCGGCGGGGCGGGGCGGGTGGGCGTCGCTCCGCCGCGGGGAGGCGGCGGCAGGCAGTGGGGAGCCATCTTCCACCGGCCCTGGGAGCCCTGCCTGCGCCGCGAAATGGACGTCGGGGAACGCCGCGCCTGGCGTGGGCGATCCTCTTCCCCCCCCCCCCCCCCCGCCATGTTTTTGGGGAGCCACGGACACAAGCTGTGCTGCAGCACAGGGGGAGGGGGTGAACCAGCGTCTCCCCGTGGCCTCCTGCCGTCCTCGCCCCGCAAGCCCGCGGTACGATCCGGCTATGGCCATGTCCCTGCCGAGGCCCTGGGACTGAGTTTTAAGCCTAGAGGGACGGCCTGGGACATCCCTGCAAGGCAGGTGCTCCCTGTCTAATAAGCAGGTAGTGAATCACCTGTGGAAACAAAGCTAAGGAGCAGGAGGGCCCAGCACATAGCCAGCTCCAGTACCTTAACATTGCTCAAAAGGTTGTTCTTTAAAAAAAAAAAAAAAGCACGTTATCACTAGTTTAAGATGTGATGAGCAAAAGTCAGAAACACTTGGTAGGATTTGACATGATGTGGAAAAAAGGTTATGACAACATCATTGTGTGGCTACCCAAAAGGTGTGTGACTAGACTGAGGGCAGCAGTTTCTAGCTGTAACTGTACCCTAGAATTTATGGTGTGCGCAATGTTCTTGCCAACTAAATGTGATTTATTGGCCATGATGTAGCCCTGGAAACTTCCTTGGCTGGGCTGACCCTTCCCTGCAAGTCCTCTGCATCTGACTCAGCATTGCAACTAGTAAGGTAGACTCTGCTTGTTTCAAATCTGTGTCGCTCGTAAGCATGCCACAAAACACAACTCAGTCTTCTGCAGGGATTTTTTTTTGTCTTCACCTAAGAAAAATTTAAATGTAAATAGCAAATTCTGCTTTCGCTATCATTGTTTTGGGGAAAGGCATCTTGCAGAGAATTTAGAACAAATTTGTTTAACTGCTGAAATACCTTCCTTTCTTTCAAGTAGCAGTCTTACTGAAGGCAGAGGTGAGAAGAGGGAAAATAATACCTAGTCCACAACCCTGGCTAAAAGGTTTGTCCTGTAATTTCAACTTTTTCTTTTTTTTTTTTTTTTTGGTGATAAAAGGTTTCATCTTGTTTCATAGTATCATAAGGCCTATAAGATTAAAGAGATCTCTGGAGGTTCTGTAGTTGAGTCTTCTGCTCAAAGCAGGGCTATGCCAAAACTAGAGTGTGGTGCTAAGGGTTTGGACCACTGGGGTCTGAAAATCTTCACAGATGGAAATTCTGCAGTCTCCTTAGACAGTCCATTGCTGTGCTTAACCACAATCACAGACAAGACTTTTTTCCTCATGTTTGAAATTAAAATTTCCTTTGATGCCATGTGGGACTATTTCATCTTGTGCTTTGCCCTGGTCATCTACTTCTGAGGAGGGTCTAGTTCTCTTTAACCTCCAAACAGATGCCTGAAAGTAGCACTCCCATGTCCCCACTTCGCCTTCATTTCTGAGAACAAGCACAACAGTCCCGGATTCCTGAGCCTCCTCCTATGCCATGTGTTCCAGCCCCATTCCGTTCCTTCTCTTTATTTGGCGTATCCACCTGATATGGCTTGGCTTTTACAGAGAATGTAGGGGACTGCTGGGACAGGTGTCCATGGGGAGGTGCTGCTGCTTTTAAATTTATAATGACTAGTAACAGTGCCAGATATCCTTAAGAAATGGTCCTTAACAAGATGTGTGAGAAACTGAATTCTCAGCTGCAGACAGAACAAAATTCTATACCTGAATTTAAAATACAGCAATAGTAAAAATGTTGACAACTTCACTGAGATTCCATTTTTTGTCAAGTGCAAAGACATTGCTGTGTAGCAATCCTCACCCTTCTTATAAGAATACTGTGCTACTTTGATGTGCTTAAGGGTTAAAAGTGACATAAAGTAAGCATCACAAGAGGATGCAGAAAGCAGTGGACTCTTATTTTGCTTATGGATATGCTGGGATGTGGAGAAATGACAGGACCTGCTAAGGTCTACATGAGCAGTTCTCAAAGTGAAGAGGGATCTGCAGACTCAGATCACGTTTTGCAGGAGTGCAGGAAACTTACTCTGGTCTTCTATGTTTTGTTTTCTCCCCCATGCTCTCTCTCTTCATATTTAACAAGGTCCCTCTAAATATTCTGGTTTTTTCAATGTACCTGTAAGACATCATACCTGAAGGACTGAGAAGGAGGGCAGATAAGACACAAAACTGTTATAGAAAAGGGAACTTAATAGAAGTGTTCAAAACAACTGAACTCCAGCTGAGTTTTCGCAATAACTCTTTGTATTTTTGTTCTTTTATTGAAAAACATACTTTTAGATGTGGCATTAGTATCTCCTCCAGCTGATATGTGCTAGACAAGCATTTTCAGTGTACTACAATGTGCTGAGTAAATTCCTTTTAACAGTAACATGTATAACTTGTTTATGATGGTTTAAGTGTTACAGAGCATGAGCAAAATGGGTTGTTAGAAGAAACAAACTGGAAAGGCAAATATGAACAAAGGTAGGGCACTGTGCTAGAAAATACCAATGCTCTTTCAACACGATATGGAGAACACACAATATTGGGTAGTGCTCGCTCTTGTTGCTTCAGAAAAGCCTGAAACTAAGAACAGGGAATGAATACTGCAACCTAAAGGAGCTAGCCTAGAGAAGAAGGTTAAAGGAGGATCAAGTGACCTACTCGAGGAGCTTCTGCTGGAGATGAGAAGCAGAAAAATGCATCTGGACCTGTGGAGGACCAAGAGATGAGTGCCTTCCCACCTTGCAAGTTTTGAAAGTGTCCTAGACACTAGAACCAAAGCACATGCAGTAGTAGGCGGTTTGTCCAGGCTACTCTGCCTCTAGCTGTAGATTACCATGAAATACCAGAGCTGACATCTAAAGTCACAGGCTACAGTACAGACCTGTGCTGATGCTTGGCTTTACTTAGCATGAGTGGCTAGATTTGCTGAAGCCTTCAGGCTGCAATAGAGGTATTTCAGTAATTTTCCTAGTAGTTTTTCTAACAGCAGTGCTGTGTTTAGTTTTTTAGTAGGGGAAAGTATTTCGATATGACACTAACGTCTCGGTAGTGTTTTTCCAAGTCTGGGACTTTTCAGTCCTCCATGTTCCACCAGCAAGGACAGGGGCACAAGGAGTGCAAACCAGAAGATAAGGAGGCTCCAACCGTCAGGGAAAACAGTGGAAACTGCAAGTGAACAAGATAAGAGCCTGCCTGCCTGGAAACAGAAGAAGAATCCAGTTAGATGTTAGAAAACCACAGACCAAAAATCACCGTTGGACTAAAGGACGTGTGGACAGCATGTGAGGGGCGGGTATATGGGTCCCAAGGGTGTAATTGCCCAGGGATTTCTTTGTTCTGTGTCCCCCTCTTTGGAGGCATCCAGCCTGGGCTGATCCTGCTGCTCCACCTTTCAATTCAATTAATTATTTTATAAAATCCGATGCCTGAGACTCTGCTGTGGGAAACCTAGGGTCGAGCCTGAAGAAGGGAGGAAGCGTGGCCAAGAATAAGTTTGTTTGTGTGTGTGTGTGCATGTGCGACACCATGAACGGTGTGTGAATGCTTGGGCAGCAGCAACTTCTTTAACACTTGGGCTGGGAAAGGAATTGCACCCTTAGACCATATGCAGACTGTCAGGCTGCATATTCTGCCCGCCGAGGGTTGCATTTTAAAAGAAAGCAGCATGTAATGGCTATTTCCTTTCCCCCTCCATTCTTCATTTTCCCTTTTTGCACCCTAATTTGTTGTCTACCTTTATTTTCCAGTTAAAGCAAATGAGTATCTTTGCTTCTCCACTCTGATGTTTTAAGCTATTTAGTCTGATTTTAGGATCAGAATGGCCTAGGGACTAGGTGTGCTCACTGAATTCTTTATCTGCCTTCCACACTATATGTCTTTTCACCCTGAGCTGTGGTCCACTCCTATCATCCATCCAGAGTTAAAGGTTAGCCTCTGGCTTTAGCACAAGTGCATGCTTCCTCCAACAATCTGCTTAACTTAAAGAGTTTGAGGGGATGATCATGCCTGAGGCATGTGTAAATGTGTTACCTGGATCAGCTGGTTAAGCCTGTTTGAGTTCAGTGCTGCCTTAAGTAAACCATGCAGTCATGCCCTGTAACATGTGCTGTGCTTTACTGCATGCTTGTCCTGTATGTATAATAAAGTACATTATTGCTATTAATTTAATGATTACTTGCAAAGTCTTACATCAGAAAGTTATTTGAGTAAAGTACTGCAATGTTAGGAAAAGCCTAATGCAGATTTTTCTGTGCGGGCTTATGACAGCTCTCTATACATAAAATAACCATGTGATCACTGATTTTTTCTGCAGGTTTCCTTCCTCCTCTGCAAGGTTCAGAGAACCTCATGAGGGTTCAGTTACTGTACTTCAGTACAGTACAATCTTCTCCTGAATGCATCTTATTATGATTTCTTGTACATCAATACACGTGTGGCCCTTTTTATGGTGCTTCTCATTTAATAAAAAAAAAAAATCACAAATCCTGCTAGATTATTTTCAGACGATCTTTGTGGGGTTATCTTTCCTTAACAATCAGGCAACTGAGACAAACATGGATTTAGGCCTAAATTTTCATTAACTTTATGTAGGTGATTTGCTATACCTAAACCTTACTTCAAATTATTTAAACTAATGTTTTTCAGCGTGTGTTACATAGCATATCCACCTGAGATACAGGTCTGTGTGAGCTCTCCTACTCACCTTGTTTCCCATGTAACACACTAACTGAGCAGAGCAGGGGACTAGACCTTGCACTGACTTCTTGAAGCTGTCATGGAAATTTGACCCAAAATACCAGCTTGCTTATGCAAAGCCAATTTAGTTACAGCTGACACATTCAGGTTATAGTATTTACCCAGAGGGAAATACACACATAGCCTACACATAGGCCCCTCCAGGGAAATTGCATGCATAGATGTGTTGAGAACAAAGCTGGCAATGCCTCTTGTCAAGCTGCAAGGACAATTAGGATAGTAGGAGGGCCAAGTATAGCATTGAGAAGTTTTCCCTAGTACTCACAACACCTCACAGCTCCAAGCAACCCGCAGAATCACCCAGCGAAGCAGTCAGACGTGTTTTTAATCTTCGCTTATCAGTCAAACTTGGCAGTCAGTCAGAAAGGCAACTTAAGATATTAGGAAAATAATGCTAGTTGTCTATTTGCACTGGGACAATGACAGAAGGTAGCAGAAAATGAAAAAGGATCAGCTGTTTGTTTAGTCAGGGAGGAGTGTCAGAAAAGGAGCTGGATTACACAGGAAAAGCAACAACTGAGGATGGAGAAAGTTTTGCTTGGAGAAGCTGACCAAGGTGGAGGATAGAATTGTATTGAATAGGAGGACACTCAGAGAAGCCAAGAACCAGCCAAAACCAGAGCTCAATAAACATGTGTTTACGTTTACACTAATTAGAATAAAGACCAAGGCAGAGACTAGAGTCTGCAACCAATTGAGCTGGTCTGAGGCTTGCCTAGGTCATCAGAAAAAGGCATTAATTCTGATCGATCAGCCCTTCAGTAAATGGTTTCTATACTAAAATTTCCAACAAAGGATAGCTAATGGAGGTAGCAGGGAAGGGGACTGAACAGCACTGACTTAACTTTCACAAGCAATGTGAGCTCAGCACCCAAACCACAATGATACACTGTTCCAAATCCCACTTATGAACAGATTTCTTCTTCATTTCTGTTCTGGCTAACCTGGACTCTTTCAGCAATGTCTCAAAAATGGAGCAAGCAGAAATGTTCAAATGTGTCTCTTCTTGCTCTCCTGTCCTGGGGGTTTGGCAGCACTGTCTATAAACTTTCATTATGTTCTTCAGTTAGTACATTTCTCCTATGTTAAGCAGCTTATTATCCAAGAGCGTTTAATAACTTAGGTAACAATTGACACTTTTAGTTTTCTCCTTATCAGTTGTAGGAGCTCCTGGTACGACATCTGTATGGGGGGGGGAAGATGTAGCACAGCAGGGAAAAACACTAGCAGTGTTACAGAAAAAACAAATGTAAAATGTGATATGAATCAAGTTGTCATGCTGCTGCAAAAGTCCATTGTGTAGCCATACCCCTGCTGGTCTAAGGCCAGGCAAGAAATACCTAAATAATGTACCTTTGTCTTCTAAGTTTAACCGATATATTACTAGTTCAGTCAGTAAACCATGAAGAACTATCTGGACTTACCAAAAGTACCAGGAAACTAGGGGAAAGGTAATTCCGGTAAGGGGAATTGTGACCACCTATCCATGGACCACCTACCCCAATTATACCACCTACTCAAAAGATAAAGGTGGAGAAAAAGAACTGAGCATGCGGATCTAGTTTGCATGCTAGGCAAAGAAATCTAAACCAATCATTTAATAGAATAACAATGCATATGTATTAGATGAATATATTCATGTTTTATGTATCAATGACCACAGATTTGGAGCTTTGGTGTGCTGTCTTGGGACACACACCCATATCTGCGCAAATATGCCATAAAATACCTCTGCTCTGTGTGTATATTGACATATTACACACTGGGTAAATGAACCCCCAGTTTTGCTACAACAACAACAAGAGCTGATTTTCCCTGATCCCTGCCACACAATAGATTCGTACTTGGAACTGGCTGGAGATTTCCCTTCTGCCCTCCAGGGTGTGGATGTTTCAGGACAAGAGATTGCTTCTTACCCTTCCAGAGAAACTACAGTCTGGAGTTGCAGCCTTTTGCATTTAAAAGCACCTGTAAGTGCAATGATTTATGTAGGAAAAGCTTAAGACATTTAATTTGTGCATTATGTGTTATAATTATGTATATTTCCAGCAATGACTAGTAATAAAGGAGAAAAAAAATGGGAAAAAAAAGAGAAGAGAAAGGTAAGGAAAAGGAAATGGAGTCCAGCAGAGGTTTTCCTTATAGTCAAGATTCTGTGCTGTGCAATTTCAGCTTCTTGATATCATAGCCCTCTCACCAGCTAGTGGGAGTGACTGGAAATTAGCACTACCAAGTGACCGTTGTGTTTGATGGCTGATGAGCTGCTTCAGTCCTAGACAAATGCTACTTGCTTGTAACTATGGTTGGAGCCTCTGCTCAATAACTAATGGGCCACCTTTTACTTTTAGCAATTAGAAAAAGCAAGTACCTTGAAAGTGGTTACCCTGAAACCGATGCAGATCATGTAACTTTTACAGAACCTCATATGTCTGCTCTTTCTGGTAGAGACTGAACTCTCTGGAACCCTGAGCCATGGGATTTATCCATTTGCACTCAGACCCTTCCGTCTGTCCCTCTGTCTAGCCATATTAATAGTATTGTTAGTGTTTGACTTCCCTTCCTCTGCCAAAGTGCTTCTGTAAGTCAGCATTGATGTGAATCACCCATCATCTCAAATATCACAGCAATAAAGGTAGTGGGTCAAAATCCAGGCAAATACCACTGTGTGGAGTTTGCAGAAGAGAGGCACCAATATATGTAAATGTACTGCTTCTACTGACATTGTGCTCTAAAGTCTTCTTCCGATACTGCTCCTTCCATGCCTGGTTGAATGCCCTTCCCTTGTACTTCTGGAGCTATCATAGTCTTTTGTTCTTTGTTTTAACTTTGGAAAGGAGGCAAAGGACACATTTCTCACTGTCCATCCCCAACAATTGAGAAATGAGTTGTGAATACACATTTTTTATGTCTTCAGCATAACACTGGGCTGCCATCTTTGTTAGCTCCTTTCTTTATTCAAATGACCCTGTGAGCATACTAAGTTAATATTAAGTGCTTAATTTCATAGCACAGCCAGAGCCAAGAATTCTCTAAATTGCATTTCCCTTTGATGTATTTCTCCACTTTTTTTCTTTTTTTTTTCTACCAATCTTTTTCTTCTAAAAGGATTGTACTTTGAATTGGGGAGTTGAATTAGCTCAGTACAAGGCCTGGTGGAATGCCAGAAGCAGAGTGGCAGAGGGAAACATAAAATGCGACATCCTCCATTTGGGGCTTTCAGCAAGTTATACTGTGTAAATTCACTCCTCCCGATCATCCACTCTTATCCTCTCCCCTCTGCTGATATTTACCTAGCAGGTTCTGGTAGCTAAAGTAGAAAACTACCGACTGCTTTATACATCAAATTTTCCACCAGTTTTATCCCCTGTAGCTCCAGTGCAGAGGAGGATGGGACTGCACCAGTGACAACCTCAGTGAGACTGGCGGGGAAGTGCAGTCTGAGGGAGTTCAGGCACTTTGGCGAGGGAAGGGCGGGGAGGGTAGATGGCGAGAAATGCTTTAAATACTCACTTCTAATTGTAATCACAAAGGCGGCAGCAGCTACCGACATGCAGAGCTGCCTCAGCAACCGCAACGGAGAGAGCAGCGATACCCTCTGCCGGCCGCAGCTGCGGCAGAGGTGATTTTCCACGAATGCCAACCCGGACACGGTTTTTTTGGTACATCATCTTCGTCCTCTCGACTTCACCGCAGTTATAAACGTTTTCTGTACTTGATTATTCACAGTGCCAGGTTTAAGTATTTCCAAGCACTAAACTTCATGACTTCAGTCCAAAGCTTCGATGGCAACTAAAAAGGAATTAACAGAAATACAGTGCTAGAGGCTTCGTATTTCTCTCCAAAGCCTGTGAATCTTAAAATGTCCCGCCCCTAAGTGAATTTAACGTGTGGATGAGGAGGGTGAAGCAAAGCCTAACCTAGAGGAATCCAACTACCTCACAGACAACTGCGGGACTCCCCAAGGCGGGGAAAACCGCGTGCCGGGCCGCGCCTGCGCGGCGCTCAGCGTAACGGGGGGGGGGGCGAGGAGCTGAAGGCGGGGGGCAGCCGCGGCGCGGCATGCCTCGCCACAGCAGCCGCTCTCCCGCCTGCCACCGCTAGAGACCGAGACAAGCGCGGCCGACAGCAAGCGGCCACCACCAGCGTCCCAGATAGCGGCTCTACTGATAGTGTGACGTACCATGACGTAGCGTGACGCACCTCCCCGTTCCGGCGGCGGCCTTTCCCGCACGCACGCGATGATGAGGCCGGCCGCAGCTCCCATTGGCTGCTTCCCGCGATCACCTGAGGGTCCCCTTCCCTCAGTAGCTCTTCAGCTGATTGGCTCGCCGCGTCAGGCCGCGCCGCCACGCGGGAGGGCCCCGGAGCCACCGAGGCGAGGCGATTGGCGGCGGCAGCTGCCGCTCTCCCGCCTCCCCGCCCCGCTCCCCGCCAGGCGGGCACCAGGGAGTCCCGCCTCCGCCGCTGTACCGTGGTTCGGGCTTCGCCGCGTCGGGATGAGCCGCGTTTCTCCATGGAGACCAAACGGGCCGAGATCCCCAGCAGCGTCTTGGACGACCTGTGCAGGTAGCCGTGGGGCGGGGGCGTTCCCGGGCCCGCCTCACGCCCACCAGCCCCGGCCGGCCGGCGCCTCCTCCTTCCCCCGCACGGCGGGGATGGCGCCCCCGTCCTGTGGTGCCTCGGGCCGTCCGCTGCGGGGGCGGGGTGGACGCCATCTCCCCGCCCTCCCCCTCACCCCCGGGTTGCTCGGGGCCGCTTTAAGCGCTCCGTGGGCTGGCAGAGCTCTGCGGGGGGAGTGGGGCGGCTTGGGGGTGGTGTTGGTAGTCTCGCAGCGGCCGGGAAGCGGAAGGAAGGGGCTCGGTGCGGCTTCCCCCGTGCCTGTGTGGGGCTGCACCCGCCCCCCTCACGCCTTCGTGGCCCAAGGCGCCGCCCTCCCCCCTTCTCCCAGAATCTGCCTGGCGGGGCAGCAAGGGTGCCCGCCAGCTCTACTCTGCCGTCGGCGCCGCGGTCAGAACCTGATTTAGCGCTAAACCGGCGGCCGTGTGTGGAAGAAAAGGCAGAACACGGTCTGTGTGGTTTTTTTACGGTGTTCAGTAGCTCATGCTGTTTGGGTGAGGAAGGTAAAACTGCGTCGGCAGTGTTTGCGCGGGTAGAAGAAGAGTTAGAAGCATAAGGTTGTCATGACGTGTGTAGTGATGATGTGATACTTTGCGTCTGGTTTCATTTAGAAGGGGTGGCAGGAAGTCCTTTCTGCTGATTTACCTCTGCTGGAAGGGAATGTTCCACTGAGATAGAAGAGCTAAAGGAATGTCCTTCTGTCTAAAACTGTCCTCTCCTGCTTGTTGGTCCTTTGAGAGTGAAATGGTTAGCTCTTCTTATTCTAAATCCTACATACTTAATTTTTCATAAAACATGGATTCTCTTTTCTTGGGGAGGTGCTTTTCCCCCCTTATGATCTCAGCCTCTGATCATCTGTGGCACAGCCCTTTGGCCTTTTTAATTAATCTGTCATCCCTAGAATTTGATACCCCAAACTGGATGTGATATTTGACATGAGACAATCCTTCTCTCTTACCACCTTGAAAAGAACTCTTCGGGGGTATTTGTGTACAAGAGGGAAAGGTTACTAAGAGATGAAGGTTCACTTACTGGAATTACTGTTTTCAAATGAGTGAAAATGCTTAGAAGTGAGAATACCACAGGAAGCTAGAACTGGTTTGCTCAGTAGGGTTTTGTTGTGTATCTAATGCAAGATTCAGCGTTCGCAGTACACAAGTAAATTTTCAATTCTCTAAGTCTCATCTCTGAAGCATGTTTGTGTTTCCATTGTGTCTCCTTTGGGCTCCCTACAGAGACGTGGGACTTGTCTTTTAGATGCCTGCTCACATATGAAGAAAAATTCAGAGGGGAATCACAATGCTTACAAATCTGAAATATCCTGTTAGTGTCACTCCTGCGGGGTGACTGATAGAAGGGCACATGAGTAATCAGATCTTACATTGGTGTAGGGTCAGTCCCACTGTCTTACTGTCTTCATCTGAGCTGCTGTCGTCTTCTACCTTTGAAATGGTGTTGTGTCTTACTGTATTTATGTAGTCATGTGGCTTTACTTAAAATAAAACAAACCCTTAGAATGGTAGATCAGGGGCTTGTAGTTACCATCTGTCTCACTCTTCATTTTGTTCCTAGTTCACCTTGTTGTTTTTCATTAGTGCTAACAGATCAGCCCGGCTTCAAATACATTGCCTTGCTTGGGCATGGGCAGAACAACTCGAAGGAGCACAGGAGTCAGGCTTTTCTGTGGGAAAGAGAAAGGATTCTGATATGCACTGGAGGAGTGACAGAGTCTGATAGGCCTTGGCTCAAGGGAGAAGATAAACAAATAACTGTAAGATCAGTGGTGCAGCGCTTCAGGTGTCTGGCTATAAATTGGTTATGAAAATACCTGTTGCTTCCTGCATTCTTCAATCTGTATATGATAATTGTGGAAATCTTGGTAGACAGAGACAAGCAGTTTTTCATATGCTGTTATTGAAGATTGAAAATATTTTCTAGTACAACCCATACTTTGGGTTGGTTTTTTTTTTTTTTTTAATTTTGTCAGCAAATGAAACTTAAGTTTCAACTTCAGTATAACAGGTTTGGAAAGTTACAGGACCCATACAAATTCCCTAGTATATTTTTATATGGACTGTAGCAGTGTGAGCTGCAAATCATTAAATAACTGATAATGAATTTTTAGGAGTGGCAAGCATTCACATTACTCTTACTAAGCTAAATGATTAAATAAATCTGCTTTCCAGCTAAGCTTGCCCAGTGGTTTGAATTTTGGGGATTTTTTTAGGCTGGTTTTTTTTTTGTGTATGTAGTTGAAAACCAAAAAGATAAGTTAAAGCTTAGATGTCCACAAAACAGAACTATTGGTTTTATATGTATCTCGCGAGTGCTAGAATATGTCAGACTTCTACACTTTGTCTTTGGACAGGAATATTCCCTTTTGCCCTGAAGCAAAAGAAAACTCTTAGTTGTTAAAAGCTTGTGTAAGCAGGAGATGGAGTCATCAGTACTTCTTGCTGCATCTGCCATTTTACCTTCCCGATACGTTTCCATATGACAAAGACCACTGTGAGCTAGTGCTAATGCCATCAACATAATGCATTGCTGAATTGAAGTATGTTCTGATTTTACTTTAAGGTAACCACTTTCTTTATAGTTTCCTCACAGGGGCTGCTACCCAGGCAGAGGCTCAGGGAGGTTCCACACAGAGGCTACTCAGAGGCTTGTGTGTAAATCCTCAGATCACTTGCAGCTGTTCCAGCTAATTCAGTCAATTAGTCTAAATAATAATTCCACTGTTTGGGGCAGCTACAGCTGATTTAATGCCTGCAGGTAATTCACATGGCTGTTGCTAGCTCCAAAGGCATACAAGGGTGCCTTAGCTGGTAATCTTAATTTTTTATGTCTTGAAGGGAGGGTGTGGTGGTTGGTTTTGTTGAGCCCAATAGGTTAAAAAAACCAAGAAATACTGCTGGGCAACCTTTACCACTTCAATTATTTTATATTCCAAGTTTTTAGGTATTGTGCAGGATGACTGGATTTCTTTTTTGTAGTAATCAATTTTGATCTTAAGTGGGCAAATACTATTCAATTGTATAGTTAATTGGGCTGAGACACCAAATTTTTATTGTCTGCAGTCACTTAAAGCAACTCAGTTTTGAGATATGTGAACTTCTAGGAGGGTCTGGATTATGCTCTTAGACTGGGTTTATGGTTTGATGTTACTTTTACAAAGTTTTTCTTGCAATATTTGTGTGATCATGTATTTTGCTGAGGGTAAAGTTTGGCTATTTGGTAGCAACTGTAGCATTCAGCATCAAATTTATTTTTTAATTAGACAAGGGAAACTTAGTGTACCTATTTCTTCTGTGGGAGATTAAAAAAACCAAACCCTGCAGGCTCAATATGTACTTGTGGATGCTTTCTCAGATACTAACTTTACTGTTTTTTCCATGTTGTGCGCAGTAGAATATATAATAATTTCAAATAGGTTACAGCTAAGATTAAATGTAGATTTTTTTTAATGCATGTTACTGAAAATTGTCTTGCTTGTTTGCTTTATTGGAGCCTTTCACCCAGTGTACTTGATTTCAGACCCTGGGCTTTGTTCTTCCTGTGGAGCTCAACATATAAAGTTATCCTGCTGTAATGGGTATGTTCAGAGTCAAACATTCATAGCTGACTCACAGAATCTAATACTGAAATTATACAGCACTGAAACCTGTACTGGAAAATAAATATAAGCTAGCTCTTAAAAACCAAAGGAAAACTCTCAACTTTTTCTAACGGTACAAAATTACAGGTAGCCTTTCATATTCAGCTATAGAGATCTGTGTGAGAATTGAGTATAATAAGTGATAGCAGTGGTGATTATTGTTAAATGTTTTCATTGCAAAACCATTCTCCTAAGGATAACAAAAATAAGATTAAAAACACTAGTCTAATGGACTTTCACTTAACACTTCTTTTTTTCAAGCTGTCACAGCTTTTCCCTGCTGATAAACTAAATTAAGAGACATCTATACTTAGACTTCGTATTCAGAGAGTAAAATGTTACTTGCCAGCATGTGAAAACAGTTTGAAAGCTAAAGCCAGGTACATAATGTCTTCTAACACTTGTTGAGTTCCTAGGCTGTGTTAGTCACACAAGGCCAGGATACAGTTTATTCTAGTTATGCTAAGTTATTGTGTGTTTATGCTTGAGTTGTAGGACTGTTCTGACCCATCCTGTTAAATTGCAAGTCACAGATATCCATTTAATTTCTTTATCATGCTGTTTTGTGCTACGAGTTGTTCTTCACTTAATAAATAAGTGGAGGTATGGAGTCCTAATATAGGTTTTGGGGCTTCTTGGTGCTCTCTTTCTCCTATAAGCAAGTGCTGTTACCCCATCTTTGACTTCAGGACTGTGGTGGGTTAACCTTGGCCAGCAGCCTGATGCCCACCCAGCTGCTTCCTCCCCCTCTTCAACAGGATGGGGGAGAAAATAGGATGGAAAAGCTTGTGGCTCAGGATGAGACAGGAAGGTTGCTTACCAGTTAACAGACTCAATTTGAGGAAAATCAATTTAGTTTGTTGCCAGTTAAAATAGATTTGGATAGAGAGAAATAAAGAAAAAAACCACTTAAACCCACCTTCCCCTACATCCCTGTTTTTCCCAGGTTCAACCTCACCCCTTCATTCCCAACTCCTCTATCTCCTCCCCCCTGGACAGCACAGGGGGATGGGCAATGAGGGTGGCTGTCAGTCCACAGCACTCTGTTTCTGCCACTCCTTTCTCCTCATGCTTTGCCCCTATTCCAGCGTGGGGTCAATCGTACAGGCTGAAGTTCCTTCAGGAAATATCCATCTGCTCTGCCATGGGATCCTGCACAGGCTGCAATGTGGACATCTGCTGTGCCATGGAGCACCTCCTCTCATTCCTTTTTCTTTGACCTTGGTGTTTGTGCTGCCATTTCACACTCTTTTTCTCTTCTGCATGCCTGGGATTTTTTCCTCTTTCTTACATACGCTTTTCTAGAGGCCCCACCATCTTGGCTGCTGGCTTCAGCTGTGCCCTATGATGGGTCCAGCACGGGGCAGCGCTCACCCCTTCTCAACAGAGGCCACCCTGCAGCCCCCCTGCTGCCAGCACCTAGAGATGCCTGTTGTTAGCGCTTCAGTCACTCTAAGTAACTTAGGAGTTAACCTTTTGATTAATAAGCAGTGTTCTAATTGGCTTTGCTCTTGTTACTCTAAGCCTAATGCTGGTGTGTTCTTATTCCTGTTAGGTACTACATGTATATATGGTATCTTCAGATTTGTGTTCAACTGTAGTGCTGGGGCAAGAAAACATCATCAGCTAGTTATAAAATGGATTTTTTTATTTTACCTTTAATCTACAACGGCTTTATATGAAAGGGCTATTTTCAGCAGTAATAAAGCCTTCAAAAGAAAGGAGCGCTTGGGGAATGTTACTGCCAAATGAAAATTGGCAAGTAGGACAATACTGTAGTTGAAGTGAATAAGGTTATGTAAGGGAGAGTGTCTGCCTCTTTAAGGGAATCTGGTCAAGGACCTTTTTCAAAGCAAAACCAGGATAATAAGAAAAGGAGGAAGCCATAAACAAAGGGTACAGGGACACAAACCTGAGGAAGGAATGATAAGGGAGGCAGCGATGAGAACCAAATGTAGCCACTGATTGATGAGTGCGTGTGGGGGTGTGGGAATGTTCATTCCTGCAAGTTTATCTGAGCAGGGACCTTCAGGGGGAAATCAGAACCAAAAATTTACAGACACAGACCTAAGAAAATGAAAGTGGAGACAATGACAAGAAAAAAACCTGCCAGTCACACTAATTGACAGTCTATCAAGAAACCACAAACATCACTTCCAAGAAGACCAGCCTGGCTTTTGGATCTGATAAAGCTGTAAACCAGGGTAGAAGTCACACACTAGGCTGGGGGGGGGTGGGAGGGACACACACAGCACAAAGCAGGGGTAGGCAGAAAGGGAGTATAAGAAGGGCTGGTTGTGTGTAATACTGGGCCAGTCAGTATGCTTGTCTGGATATGCTTTTTACCTGATTGCCACAGTCTGTCCTATCTTATGTCATCTTATTAAATCTTTTCTTAATTTTCTCTCTGTGTAATCTCACTCTCTACCCCATCTATGTGTGTGCTGCAAGGATGAAGTGCCAGCTGCTGCTGATAGCTATGTGTGTGAGTGGATGGGGTGTCAGCTACTGGAGTGAGGGGGATGCTTCAGTGCCAGCTACTTGTATGGGTGGGAGGGTCTCATCTTTCAGCCTCTGGGATGGGGAAGGTGAGTGTCCTGAAAACCAGCTACTGCAGGGGAACTGTGTGAGTGAGGCAAGTGTGGGGCAGAGCACCAGTGGCTGGAGCAGGACTGTGGGTTACAGCCCACGTGCCTGGTGCCAGTTGCTGGGCTGATGTCAGGGGAAAGTGTCTTATCTCCCTCAAACCTGTTGTGCACGTGTACTTACTAGCAAACTTCAAGCTGGACCAGCTGGCAAGGCAGGGACTTGTGTGATGAGTCTGAGAGCCTGGGATCCAGGCAAGGTTATTGGGTGGACAGAGGGAGCCATGCTGGTACTTGGGGGACGTGTGATTGTGCATGTACTTGTGAACCTGGAGAGCATCAAGTGTGTGCCTGCACCAGTGACCTTCTGCCTCTGCCAGCTGAAGAAGAGAAGGGAACTTGGTTCTCTGTGCTTGTGTTTTGTGTGAGTCTTCTATGTAGGTGCTATTGAAGGCAGTGCCTTGTCTGTGGCAGCCTGTGTGACCAGCTGTGTTAGTGTCCTGTGTGTGTCGCTGGGATACATGCTCAGCTTTGCTACTAGTTGAACCTGCCAAAGGGAAAGTGGCAGCCATGGCCCTCAGCCTGCACAGAGACCCCAGGGCACTGAGCTGGGCTCCAACAGCCAGGCAGGAGGCAGTCCTTGGCTGGAGTGGCTGGGAGAGGCGACTGCTTTTGACATCCCTTAACTATTTGTACTTGTCAAATTTTAAGTAAAGATGTCTGAAGTATTTCTAGTTCTGGTAATGGTATTATGTGCTTTTGGAATTCAGCTGGTGGTACTCAGGAGTTGGATGTGAAAGATCTCTGCCATATGGTTTAAGTTCAGTGGGGTAGATGACAAATTTCTAAAAATAAAATTCTGTTGTTCTCGATATTACAAATAAATAAGTAAAGCTTCTTCTGCTTAAGTAAAACAAGCAATCGCAAAGCGCTACTTACACTTACATCTCTGGAACTCTATATTTATGTGCCAGTATCTGAGCTAAAGCATAAAGTAGACTTGAAAAATAAACCAATTGTCCATATTCTATTTCAGACTGACAAAATTAATAGGATTGTATTGAATTTTAAAATCTACATAAATTAATAGTTTGCTGTGGTTTTAAGTGAAGATACATAGCTGTGTTTAACTTGTGTCCAGAAAAAAAGTGCATTGACATCTGTTATCAGAGTTTGCAGTTGTTTTTTACTGGACATGTAAAAATGCTTTAATTCTTGTAATATAGCCATTTATGTAGGATGTCTTCACTCTCCCTGTTTGCACAATAGTTAATTTACTTAATTTATTGTAATTGACTTTTGTTAAAGAATATCATGATCCATGTTCCTTCTCGACTGTAAAAGTTGTATCTTACTTGGGTGTAAAAACCTTCTGCTGTCCAGACCACAAGGAAGATCTGGTGTTCTGTTGCTCTGTGCTAATGGATCAGGAATTCTACTGTTGCAATGCATTTTTGTTGTTAGATTTATTTAAATTGATAGATCTGGCTAATCTTACTCTTCTTTCTTTCCTGACAGCCGATTTATTTTGCACATTCCAAGTGAAGAGAGAGATAATGCAATCAGAGTGTGTTTTCAGATTGAACTTGCCCATTGGTTTTACTTGGATTTCTATATGCAAAACACACCAGGATTACCTCAGTGTGGGATAAGAGACTTTGCTAAAGCTGATATCCTTTTTATTACTGTGATTGTTTTCTGTCTCAGTGGATAAAGTGTAAACTGAATATTGTTACTGAAATTTCATACTTGCAGCAGGAAAATGTCAGTTCATGTGTTAGTGGTTAAAAGTTAGTATTGCTAGTTATATGACTTTTATCTGTTCATTACTTCCATGACTTTGTGGCATCCATAAAATAGGTGTTTCTCAAACTGCTAAAGAACTGTGGAAAACTGGTTATTTCTGATCCTTGAGGATTTATCCACTTTGGCAGACTAGGTAGGTTTCAAAGATGAACTGTTGGAGCTCTTCATGGTGTTTTGTCTCTTTAATCGCTTCCGAAGTAAACGGTGACATAAATGTTAAGGTAGCTGAAGGTGGTATGTGTTCCCCAATGGGCAGTGGTATATATTTGTTGGAAGTACTGACAGTTGCTCCTAGAAACAGTTCTGTTGATAGGGGAGAGGATGCATTTTTACTGAATTCATATGGTTGGCCTCTGCTTTTTTTCATTGCCTACAAGGGCTGCTGGAATGTATGCTATCTAGTCCTTGCTGGAGAAAAACTCGTGACTTTCATCCAGCCAGTGTTGTAGTTTTAACCTTTTCCCATATATTCTTGATAAGGGATTGGAGTATTGCTTCTAACTTTCATGATATTATTATCTGTGTTTTCACTACACAATGTACCTATCTGTTAGTTTGATAACAGAAATTTACTTTGAAACACTACAACTTTTATGTTAACAATAAACTGTAAAAATAGGATTATTTTCTGTTGCTTGGTATTATACAGTTATTTCTTTATTTAAGGTATGTTTTTTAAGTATAAATGTATTTTCAGACCAACAGAATTCTTCTAGTAATTGTAGATGTTGCTGGAAAAATACAAGGTAATAGATGTTATTTATTTGTTACTTCTGTCTCTCTCCAGCTCACATTTACCAGAAATACTAGTTCTGCTGCAGTGTTGGACTTTTAAGTACTCTGCTATGGAATATTTTTTTATTGGTAGTATAATGTGATATCCAATATGTAATGTTAATACTTTTATTAGGGACTTGCAGATTTGCTCTCAAAGTTTTCCAGTTATACAGGTAGTTCATGTTTTCTCTGCATGGTGAATTTTGGTAAAGTGATTAGAATTTAGATCTCTGTAACTTGATGTCAATGACCATAATTTTGTTGCATGGTAAACACTTAAGTACAGATTCTGTACCATATTCTAACAATGATTGAGGGAAAAATTTATCTCTGCTTACTTCAAGCAGAAGATGAAACCGTATTTTTGTCTCTCACTTCAAAGTGGAAAAAAAATGTGTTTAAGAATAAATACGTATTCAAAATAACTGTTATGTGGATGCTTTTCCTTCAAAATTGGGGGAGACCTTCCTTGGAACAAGCAGCCTTGCACTATCTTTTTTCTCGTCTCTCTTTTTTTTAAATTGGCTCATATTAGAATTACCAAATTACTTGATGCTTTCCAACCTTTAGAGTTTTGTAATGGATTATTCAATAATATTTTTTACTTCCAAGATACATTATCTTGAAAGCATTTAGGGGAGGGAGTATTGTTATCATAAATGTTGAGTGGGTATCTTTTGTATGTCTGCATGTGATTTGAGACTGGATGCTAAAGTTTATCTTCCTTAACATGCTGCTGTACTCTTCAGTCACTGCCCTTTTTTACTGCCTCAAGGTGAAGATGTACAAAAGGTTTTAGACGAGTGGAAAGAATACAAAATGGGAGTGCCAACCTACGGTGCAATTATTCTCGATGAAACACTTGAAAATGTAAGTACAGAACTAGTTGTGAAGGGCTAGAGGGAAGGATGATGTACAGGTAATCTTTTTGTTGTTTAAATTTTTCATCAGGAGGAAAAAAAGTGCTTCAGATTCAAAGACGTGACAGTTATTAACACTGTTGAGTGTGTACAGAAATATAATATGGGAGACAGTGAACACACTTCTGCTTGCTTTTCTACTCAGTTTTGGGTTTTTTATTGGAGTTGCATGATCCCATAAAAAATTTCACAGTTGTTGCTAGAACACAGAAAACCTCATGGGTTCCTTCCTCCAGGCAAAAGTATTGTTTTGGAGTAGTAGGGGATGGTGAAGGGAAGACATCTCACAGACATTTGTTAGAGTAGTGGGTCTCTGACAGTTGCATTCCCTTATACTTTGCAGGTTCTTTTGGTTCAGGGCTATTTAGCGAAGTCTGGTTGGGGATTTCCAAAAGGGAAGGTAAATAAAGAAGAGGCTCCTCATGACTGTGCTGCTAGAGAGGTAAGTTATATTTGATTCACTTAGCTTAAATCTAAAGAAATGAAATTTTGCTGAGAGGAAGATACATGCATCAGATGAAAAGCCATTTTATTTGGATATCTCTTTATTGAAATTAGGTAAATAAATAGTCTGTTCCGCAGGAGTCTTCTGCTCTAGCTTTTAGTGCTTTTCTGAGTTCCAGCATGATAATCAAGGGTGTGGTTATATAATTTAAAAATAGTACTCGACTTAGCAAGTTAGTGCAAAACAATTAAAAACATCAAACTGATTTTTAAAGTTCTCTACTGAACTATCAGTTTACTTTTAAGTATTATTTTTGGTGCTTGGAAAATCTTATATAATTTGTAGCTTTTGGAATATTAATTTCAAGAGAAACCATAACTATAAAAAGGTAGAAGAATGGGAACTTAGCTTATGTGCACTGGGCTATGTAAACAGGCTAAAGAGTTTAGTTGGAGGTTGTAGAAGATTATGTAAAAATTGTGAAGAACTTTTCTGTTTTTCCATAATGCAGTTTATATGGCAAGTAAAATCTGAAAAATAAAGTAATCTGTGGGATTTATTGCTGCTGGAGACCTACATATATGGTTAAGCTGCATTAAAAAAATACCCTGTAAAAGAATTACTAGTAGAAACTCAATGTTCACGTAACATAACACATCCAGTCCTGGGTTACAACAATTTAAAGGTATTTCCATTACAGTCTCCACCCCAGTCCCTTTGGGCCAGACCATCAAGTTTAACATTGTAACAAACTCCTCCCATTGCCCCTGCTCCATCTCGGATTTATCCACAGACTGCAGTCCCTTAGGGGAGTACCTGCTCCAAGTGGAGCATTATCTGTGAGCCACAGTCTCTCCAGGGGCGTACCTGCTGCGGCATAGACTTATCCACAGCCACAGTCACTTTGAGGTGCACCTGTTCCAGTGTGGCCTTTCCCATAGGCCACAATGCCTTCAGAGATATACCTGCTCCAGCATAGCCTAGCCCACAGTTCTTCAGTCCCTTCAGAAATAAATCTGCCCTGTCGTGGGCTCATCCATGGCCACGCATTTTGAGGTGCTCCAGCATGACCTCATGCACAGCCACTGATGCTTCATGGTGTACCTGTTGCAGCATGGACTTATCTACAGCCACGGATGCTTCGAGGTGTACCTTCTCCAGCACGGACTTATCCTTGGCTCACAACACCTCCAGAGGTATACATGCTGCGGCACAGACATAACCATGGCCACAGATGCTTTGGGATGTCCTGCCCCACGTGGGCTCATCCCCAGGTCACAGTCCCTTCAGCTTGACTGCACACAGGAGTTCCAGCCTGTCCAGTACAGCAGCGATGCCCTGGCCATCTGCCAGCCCAGGCGCATCGCCATTGCTGTTATCAAAATGTTCCCAGGCACAGCAGAGTGAGATGATTAGCGGCGCAGCAAGCAGCAAAAGCAAAAAGCAGCCACTAACAAGCACTAGACTGTAATATACATTAAGGCAAGCAAGCCCCACAGCAAGCACAGGAGCCTGCCAATTAATAGCTAAACAGCAATAACAGCTATAAGCTCAATCTAGAACATTCCAGTCAAATCTGTCGTCATCTCAAACCCTTCGTGCCCCATGTTGGACCCAAAAAGAACTGTTGTGGTTTAACCCCAACCAGCAGCTAAGCACCACGCAGCCACCTGCTCACTCCACCCTGGTGGGATGGGGGAGAGAATCGGAAGAGTGAAAGCAAGAAAACTCATGGGTTGAGATAAAGACAGCTAAATGGGTAAGGCAAAAGCTGCGTGTGCAAGCAAAGCAAAACAAGGAATTCATTCACCATTTCCTACCATCAGGGAGGTGTTCAGCCATCTCTAGGAGCGCAGGGCTCTAGCATGTGTAGTGGTTCCTTGGGAAGAAAAACACCATCACTCCAAACACTGCCCCCCCCCCCCCCCCCGTTCTTCCTCTTCCCCCAGCCCCTTATAAGCTGAGCATGACATCATATGGCATGGAATATCCCTTTGGTCCGCTGGGGTCAGCTCTCCTGGCTGTGTCCTGTCCCAACTCCTTGTGCACCCCCAGCCTCCTCGCTGGTGGGGTGGTGTGAGAAGAAGAAAAGGCCTTGGCTCTGTGTAAGCACTGCTCAGCAATAACAAGAACATTTCTGTGTTATCAACACTGTTCTCAGCAAAAATCCAAAACACAGCCCCATAACTAGCTACTGTGAAGAAAATTAACTCTTATCACAGCCAAACCAGTACACTGAACTACAGATGGAGTGGACTGTCATTGCAGAACTCAAGGGCTGGGGAGCGATGAGCAGGGACTTAATAAGGTTAACTTGATTATTCAATGCATGTCTCTTTCCCCATAAATAGCTTGTTCAGTTAAACTTTTACTAGTCAGGTGCTTTTAGGGTTGGTCTAAAGGACTGAACTGAAGGGAGAGGAGACCATAAAAATACATGGACTACAACACAGTGGGCAGGACAAACTATGCGTAACTGCTTCAGGAAGGAATGATGTGAAGTATACCTTCCTCTTTACTTCAAGTTATGCTAACAAAAGCATTAAAGTGGACATAGTTATACTGGAAAAATATCTTTTGATGGTGTTTTTTAATTTGGCATATTGATTTAGGTTACACTAGTGAACAACACTGATGCTATGCTCTTTTTCCATCAAGGTAGATTGTCATTGTAGACTGGCAAATTCTTCCAGGCTTACATGTAGTCAGGAATTGGGATGTCTGTAATATCTGTGCATAAATCTTTTACTTGCATTTACTGGAGTCAGCACAGATCTAAAACTATAAACTGCATCTGTATAAGGCCTAATTGAGGGGGTCTTCGCTGAGCAGTGCCTATACAAGTAGTATTTCAGCAGTTGATGAGGGCAAAACTATACTAAATAGATGATTCTCTTGGTAAAAGGAATTTCTACAATGAATTCACTTAAATCATCTGGAAAGATCATTTAGGAAGGGAAAACATTAGTATTTAGTAGTAAGTATGGAGGAACAGCATATCTTAATTGACACAGTGTGTGGTGGGTTTGGGGGGGTTTTTTGTTTGTTTTTTATTTTTCCCCCCTAAACTCTAATGTTCTTAATGTAGTTAGATGGGAAGATGGCTTGCTTTTATTTTTATAAAAGAGGGGGTTGTATGTGCTAGTTTGAACTAGTCAATTTTTTGTTTTGTATTAAACACATCTGTTTCTTTCAGATTGTTGTTTAATTTCCTCTGCGACAATGTATTTTGCATAACATATTTTGAGAATTTCCTGCTATTATTATTTTATATGCAGTTATTTGGTTCTATTTTTCATTACATTTACCCACAGGAGATCGGAGTTGAGAAAAGGTTTTACTGAAGATCCTGTCTCTCTTTTTAATTCTAAATCTGGTCTTTAAAAAAAAATTGACTGAGGACTTCTGCCTTTGGATTATTGGCAGTTGGGCTTAATGCCCCTGGCGTTAATATCCAGTTCTATGAGTGATTGTTCATGTGCATGTTCCACTGTCTGGGCAGAAATGTTTTGGACAGTGGTATCAATCCTGCATTCTGAGTACTTGTATTTCCTGTGGAGACTTTGAGGGCTAAGAAGTTTCTAAAAATGAGTATTAGCAAGCTTAGAGGCATGATCAGAGTTAAGCTATTAGGTGTCTTTGACATGAATCTTTTTATATTCTAAACCTTTTATATTTGGGAATGTTGTCAAAAGTAAACGTTTTGAAGTAAGGCTTTGAGCAACCAGATCTAGTGAAAGACATCTCTGCCTGTGGCGGGGGGGGGGGGTTGGACTAGATTATCTTTGAAAGGTCCCTTGCAACCCAAACAATTCTGTGAATCTATCATCCTTCACTGCAAGACCATAAAATACACAAAGATGATGTTCTTTTAAAAGATCATTGTCTTTCTACTAATCTTCAGCAGGTATAACACTAATATTTTTTTCTTCAGAGTAGCTGACAGTGCAGTTCGAATTTGTATGTCATTGTGAATGTGCAGTTTGAGTTTTGTAGTACAAGTTTTGCTACCCTATTGCTGGGTTTTGGTATGACCATAAAAATGATTGTATGTATTGAGTGTAGAAGGTTCATGAAGGAGAAGGATAGTTGAAAGAGAAGAAAAATTGAGGTCCAAGTAAACCTTGCTAGAATTTGAAGATCTCTTTACTCCCCAAATAGTAGTTTTTGCTGTGAATAAGATTTCATGCATCCAGCAACATGGAGGAGCAGCAAGAGACTTCCCATCCATGTTAATAAATTGCTACATGGAAGTGTAACAGAGTTGTTTCAGCTTTTATTACAGGTCTGTCTGTCTTAGAGAAATGTAAAGCATGTAGGATCCTAGATATTTTTTCTATCATTGAGGATATATCTCTGTGTAAAGGCTTGTTTTTCCCAGCAGTGGCCTGCTCTCTTGGATAGATCTGGAAAATAGTCATTGCTTTCCTTGTGATGATAGATTCTGAAAGGATAAATCTGAACACACACACTAATTTAATCTATATGCTTCTTAGGTGTTTGAAGAAACTGGGTTTGACATAAAAGATTATATCTGCAAAGACGAATACATTGAGCTGCGAATTAACGATCAATTAGCACGGCTGTATATCATTCCAGGAGTTCCCAAGAACACAAAATTCAACCCCAAAACTAGAAGGGAAATTCGAGTATGTATTATCTTGTTTGAATCTATAGGAACCTTGGTTGTGGAGCTTGATTTTTAAAGCTAATGGTCTGTAAAATAATAAAACTACCAAGCATGATGAATACCTCAAATACTAGGTACAAATGGCGTTTCTGCACTGTAGGGTTTTGTTAACTTCTTGCACCATCTTGACCATCTGTCTGACATCTCCATTTATCATGAAAACAACATTAGAGCATGCTGTCATACTATAATTTTCCCCTTCTTTTCGCTCAGGTGGTGTACGTGTTAATCATTTCAAGTTATTCCTAGTTATAGATGCATATATAAGTATATGTTCTTCTGAAGATGTAATTATTAATTTGTGATATACAAAGCCTGCGTATCAGAAGGAAAAACTAAGGACTGTGTTCTCTTTCATGGCTAATACCATCGTGCCTAGGAGAACAGTGTATTTTAAGGAGGAGGTTGGGAAGGGGACAGAAAACAGGAACTGTTTTGGATGATTTGTGTACCATTAGGCTTTTAAAAGGTATTGTGAAAGGCAAAAGCAAAGACTCAGGTAGCAGACTTGTTGGAGACTTTGTTCCTGATATCCATAATCTTGGCAGTTTGAATATCTTTCTTGTATTGCAATTCAGTTTAAAACAGCTATTCCCATATTTTCATGCAGGTGGTGCCACTGAACAGGGCATCTGGCTTTCTGAATAGGAGAAGGTACTTGTAGTTGACAAGACAGGAGTCTCTTAATTTCTTGTGTTAGACACCTGTTTTTCAAAATACGAAGTAAAAGAGGATGAACTTTGAGGATTTTAAAAATGTACAGTAAATACCTCCCTTTTTATAACAGTGACCGTCTGTGTGGGGGTGAGGGAGACTTCTTACAATGACAGATTTTTTTTTCTCCCTGCTGAAGCACCATCTTCATCTGATTTAATACAACCAGGCATGCCATTTTTGTGTTCCCTGTAGAACAATATTGAAAACCTGCTTAGTTTGTAACTTCTTTCCATAATATGCATCTTATCTGAAACTGAGGTTTAGGGGCTAGGTTCTGCAATAGAAAACCTCATGTGGGTTCTTCTACATTATGTACATTCAGAATTCCTGATTTTGTTCTCTATTCTTAAAAGTATAGAGTTTTAATAGTTAAAACTATAATGTATAAATTATAACACAAATCCTGTCTTTTGCCCATGTGTTTTTTTTCTTTTATAACAAAACCTGAAACTTACTCTGCAAACTAAATCCCCTTCTTTCTGATAATTTTGGAACTAGTACTGGTGGTCTAGTTTTGATGGCACTGTAAAAATAGCAAGAATAGTAGTGGCTTTGAAAGTTATTTAAAGCCTCTTCCTGTATTTGTGGCATTCCGTGTGCAGTGGTTTGGTTGACTTTTGAAACCCTTATTCAGAATTTAGTTGCTGGATGATACGTTCCGTATTTTAGGTGCCATATCTTGCAATGAGTATGTGCTGTACCATCTGTTACTCTGTAGTTGCAGTCAGAAGAATGATCCCATTGTTAAATAACCTGTTGTGAAAAACCCTGTTCTGGTCTGTTAAAGTCTTCCATTGTAATTTTTAAATGAAGAGAAATAATTGTGGTGGATACAGAATGTTGCAAATGTGTAGGGCTACAGTAGTGGGTATTTTAATTTTATTTCTTGTTTTTCTAGAATATTGAGTGGTTTTCCATTGACAAATTACCATGCCACAGAAATGACATGACCCCGAAGTCCAAGCTGGGTTTGGCACCTAACAAATTTTTTATGGCAATTCCTTTCATCAGGTATGTTTGATATGAGGCAAATGCTAGGCCTGTGCCTTTCAGACAACTTGAATTTCTTTAGATTTGTTTTAGTAAGTAGATCTTGTTGCACTTCTCCTTGCTCACAGGCCATTGAGGGAATGGATTTCCCGAAGGAATGGAGATTCCTCAGATAGTGACAATGGATTTTCATCTACAGGGAGCACACCCTCTAAGCCCAACTTGGAAAAAGCTAGGTAAGAACCAGGTCAGTTTAACACCTCTATATCTTTTCTATAAAACATTGGTCATATAAAGCTGCTTGTCCTTTCTCTTTCTCCGAGTATTTGTGTTCCAGTAATAGAATGGGTTAATAAAAAAAAAAATAATTGTGGAAATATCTCACAGGACTGTAAATAGGATGAGAAGTTAATGTCATGATACACTTTTTTTTTCTGTAAATTCTCACATGTGTCAGAACTGAGATAATTTCTTGAGTCCTGTCTGTGGGAATCTGAAAAACAGAAGCTAAAACAAGGAGATAACTTTCAATGCTTCAAGTTCGATGCTTTTGGCAGTTCACAGAGGAAAAATAGGACTCTCTAAAGTAGGACTGTAAAGTACTATTATAAGTAGCTAGCTAGAGGAAACCTGTGGTGGTCAGTACGGGAATAAGCGCTGTGGGCTTTTGATTCAGCTCAGCTAAAAGCAGTAGAGCAAACTTTAAAACCTGTAGTCCCAAAGAGAGGGCTATGCTCCAGTAATTTGAGTCAGGTCAGCATCAATACTGACAACAACAGGACAAATGCTAACGTGGACCTAGCCTGCTATCTATGCAGAACACAGGTTTCCTGCCAGCAGGCAAAACAAAGTTGGGTGAATACAGTGAGTATTATAAGAGTTTCCGCGTGTTACTTAAGCTTGCCTTCCAGGTTGTTCTCAAAAAGCAGAAAATTCTTTCATATTTCTCTTCTGCTATTGATAGTTTTGAAGTTGTGTTGTAAACTCTGTTTGTTTTCCTGTACTAGACCCAAACTTCGCTGTGGTCAGCAGATGTTTACAGACGGCTTTTCAGGAGAGCAGTGGGTGAAGCCAAAACAGCCACAGAAGCCATATAATCATCCTGAGATGTCTGAAGTTTTGAAAATAAAGGTAGGTTGGTAGTTGGGCAAACATATGCATCTGGGCTATTTAAAACAGATGTCTTTGTTCATAAGGGTTCCTCTCTGGAATGAAAATACTGAATTTTATCACCATAGCATGCAAAAATAAAAACATGGAAAAAATAATCTGAGGGATTCTCAGATTTATCTGACATTAGAGGTGGTGGGTATCAGGTGTTAGTTGGGTTTGTTTCGGGTATAGATAGCAATGACTACCCACCATTTTAGTGTTCTCCATATACCATTTTGAAATATTTTGGGTACCACTAGTATATATGCATCAGTGTATGGGAACTCACTGAACTGAATTTTTTGTGTAATACAGTGTCTGTAATAGTGCAAGAGAGACTGAGTAACAGCTGATGATTCTTTGTAACTTGAGTGTATGTTTGGTTAATTTCAGTGTTCTTCAGTTTGTCTACAATAGATACTGTTTACATGTTTTGAGGTTATTTGGAGTAAAGTTTTTACTATTAAGTAGGAAGTGTCAGTGCAGTGATGTTCAACACTGCCATTTAAACTCTTCTCTTTACTACATTTTGGACTTAATGGCAGAGCCAGAGCTTGAGGAACAATGGCAGAAAGCAGTACCAAGACACTTCAAGCCAAAAGAAGAGAACAAATGGAGTCCACAGTCAGCCAGTTAAGCAAAACCATACCTTGGTAAGAAACGTGCAGTGGCTGTCTCATTAACAGGTTCTAGTAATGCTTAACAAATGTCAGGGCCAATGTCCTGCTGAAAGAAAGTAGAGTGCATATCTATCAAAGATATATTTGATCAGAATATTTGGTATGTATTTGTAGAAATAGGACATTTCTTACCATGTATGCGTATACTTCTATAGACAAGCATACTAAACTTCAAAGTTTGCATTTTGGAAGTAAGTCTTATTTTAGCAGTTGAAAATTTGTCAGCTGTTTCAGTAGATAATCCTGCACCTTTCCAGATTCCTGTCAGGTAATAGTCTACTGTAGTATGTCATAATTACTCAGTATAGTACATGTCTTATTTATTCATGTATGATATATTGTTGTAAGCATGGAGTTTTGTTATGCAAAAAAAATAGATACAAAGTGGTAATGCACGTGCTTATTACTTCCCTTCTCTCTAACAAAAATGTTGACATGCAGGCTTGACTTGAATGCCAGAATCTCATAGAATTTTGTAATCATACAGTAGAACTACAGCAGTTTGTAAATCCCAGTATGATATTCTTGGTTTGTTACCTTTTCCTTGCAGTAACTAATTGTCTTTGTCCTGACAGTTCTGCTGTCTGGGAGAAGGCTCACTGAAATACCTTTGGTTTTTTAATGTCTTTTTTTTATGCCCCACCCATTCTTTATGGATCTCCAATTCTCCTTTGTTGGCTTTTGTGTAGCAGTGAGCCCCAGTTCTCCATGCAGCTCAGCTGGCTCGTCCAGGCTTTAGTTTTTCTTGTTTACTGGCTGTAGGCTAGATTCTTCCCATTCTGGCTTGTGGTTATTACCTTTTCTCTGTTTTTTCGTGTAGAAGTGCAGAAACTCTTGTCCTGTAAAATCCTCACTGTAGCAAGAAATGGTTAGTTCTGTTTGGGTCTGAGAGTACAAGAATGAAAAGTCAAAGAATTGACTGGCCAGAAATTTGGTTGTATAGAAAAAACTGTAACAGGAATCTGTAGGATCTTGATGGAAAAAAGTGGAACTGTTAATACTCCATAGTTACTTTGTAGGCTCTTTACAGGCTTTGCTAAATACTTCTGTGGTGTTTCTTTTACATTTTCATAATTGTCAGTCCTTTGAAATTTAAGTATTTCATGGCCCAGTGATAATTTTCTATGCAATTTGGAGGCCAGGGAACTCTTAATTCACACAGACTGCAAAGGGCCATGCTTTTCTCTGTATACTTACAGCAGCATTCCTGGGGTTAAAACTGAACTCTTCCTTGGAGGGTTCTGTTTGGGTCTCTAATGCATGCTAATTGGCAGTAGCAGCGTATTTGCAAATACATTCCCCTTGCTTTTTGGGACAAGCCAATTGAAGAATGGGGTTCTGCGTGTGTAACTTTGATTCCACACCATCATATCCAAGACTTTTCCAGCTTAAAACATTTAGAAAGCACTCAAAAATTTTCCCTAAAAACCTACATTTTAAAAATGGTTGTTTGAGTGTTAAAAGGTTGCATGCTTCTGAAAGACTTGTGGACTTGAACCATGCTTACTAGATAAAGTAACATGACAGAATTGATGCTGAGTTAGAAGTGAAATAATTTACTCATTAGAAGGTGTGTCAAAGTAAATATAATTAGCATGCCTTTTAGCTGATGTTTAAGCTATACGCCTAAGAAGTAGAATGTCGTTTCTTTGAAGTGTGTAATGTATGGTCGTTCTCTTAACCAGAAATGTGAAAAAAGGCTTAATCCAAGAAGACTTCAAGATCACTTTGAAACAGGCAAGTGCAGTCTGAATTTTCATCCATTGTCATGTGTTACAGGCTGAAGGCACGTCAATAATGATGGTTGAGGGTTTTTCCTTGTATGCTAAGCTACCAAATGTTATAAAGCTGTATTTTTTAAGGCAGGGTTCTTTTTTTATTATTATTTGTTTAACTTCATGGGCTGCTTCATGTTGGTTTTGCAGTTCTTCTCTTTAATTATTAGGACTGTCAGATGACACCAGGTGGCTGAGTAAAAAGTAACTGAAAGCTGGTTTAGGAAAATAGTATCTGAGTCAACACAATGCTGATAATTGAGTGTTGGTTCAAGGCTTTCTTCTGTCCTGCTAGTAATAAACTGCAGTTGATAATGGGCTATTATAGAGAGTGCACACGGTTCTTTACTTACTGCTCAGAAAATAGGGTTGTATTTCTTTCCTCCTTACTAAGAAATGACTTGCAAAACAGCATCTGAGGGTAAAACTGGCTATTGAAAGTGTCCCCAGATTGCTATGACTTTCAAGATTTGTTCTAGCCACTAGATGACTTGTAATATGTCTGCTTGAGTTACCTTCTTCTATTTATAACCAGACATACAGATTTTGCCATAAATATTAATTGAATGTACATTTGAGTTATGGCTTTGTATTGTTATTGATACTCTTATTGATAACTTTAAAATTTGTTTCATGCTTTTTTCTCTTTAAACAGATGCAGCGTATGAAATGTGTTGCTCCAGTGAAGACCCACTGCCAGAACATGTAGAGGGACGCTCTGTGGCATGCAATGGCCATTACAAATTTGCTTTCTCATCAAGAGCTTTCTTGAGTTTCAAGTTTGACCATGATGCCATAATGAAAAGTTTTGACCTCTGACAGCAAACTTAACAGGAACAAAAATCAGACTTGGCTGTTGCAATTGAGGAGGTTTCTTATCCAGCCTTACTCTTTCTCAGGAGTTTTTTGGTTTTGTTTTGTTTGTTTGTTTTTAAATGCAATGCAGGGACTGACTGGTGGTTTGGAAGGGTTTGTTTTCTTTGCAGTATGGGAGTGGCATAGTCAAGTGTTGCACTTTAAATGCAGTATAGCCTTTGTCCACAAAAGTACCTTTCCAGTGTTCAGTTCACTTGTTCCTAGCTGTGCATTAGAGGGCATTCTTTTTTCTTTTTTTAACTTGCTGTGTGTTTTGTAGAATGTCATTGACTTTTTTTTTAACTGTTGGAATATACCAGCTTGCTAGATTTTAACTGCTCTGATGTAAATTATTGGACTTTAGTCATTATTGTGTAGTACATTGCAATATTACGGCAGTGGCAATGAAAATGATTCTCAGAGGACTCCTCTGTCCTAGTGGTTTTGAAACCAAGTTGCACATTTCAAACCTGGCCTCAGCCTGTCATCCTTTCTGTGTCCTGGTTGCTTGCTCAAAATACCTTCTCTCCTTCACACTGATAGTTTCTGTTGGCTGGTGATCAGTAGCACTTGGAGTCAAATCTATAGCATATTGACTTCTTGTACCTACTCTGCCTCTGACTTCATTGAGGATACACAAACTGGGTAGAACTTAGCCATTCAAAGTGTCTAGCTTCAATTCTTATGCACTGTCCCCAGCTGGGTAAGAAGTTGCAAAGTTTTGTGTTATCCCAGTTGCAGCTGCTGTCAAAAAAGAAAAGCTTAAACTTTTGCCTGTGAGAGGTTACTTGTGTAGAATTTATACTGAATGTAAATAGGCCTCTGTAGACCTTGCTGAGGAGGAAGGCAGGTGCATGGATAATAGAGTCATTGTGTGACACTAAATGGCTTAATCAGGCTTGCAATAAGTATTCTAAGGGTGTCCAGTATTGTATTCTGTGCTGTTGTCCTCAGATCTCGTGTAGTGTATGCTCTGTATATATCCAGTAGTATTGAATTGCACTTGCAGTTAGCATTTAAATAATGTAGCCTCAGTCATTTTCAGCTACAATGCTTTCTTAGTAAAAATATCAAAGATTGGGGGGGAACAAAAAAACCAGTAAGATTTGAGGTGAAAAAATGTTAAATCGCCTTCATGATTCAAGTTAAAGGGTTTTCGAACATGTGCTTTGCAGTTGAGAGAAATGCATTGAAATAATTTGTCACAGCAGCTTGTTGTCCCAGATTTAAAGATGGACTTTTTCCTAAAATAAAGGTGAGTAATTGGTAACTTCATAGGTTGAATGAACTACGCCCTTGTCTCATCAGTGTATGCTCATGCACTGTGTTTTTATGCAACTCGTATGTCATCCAAAACCAAAATCCTGGTCTTCCTTCAACCACCCTACTTCATCTACCCTACCTGATCTGTTACCTAGTGCTTTTCCTCAGAAATAGCTTTAGAACTCTCTCTTGGTTTATTTACCTGCCTGGCACCAGGTGGTTTGGGACTCTAATGCTGTATTAGTCTTGGTGACAGGAATGCTAGACTTTTGTATCAGTCAGCAGGAGAAACAGACTGCAGCATTTCCTCCTTCTGGAGGACAAGAGTCCTGAGGGCCTTGTCCTTCAAGACCAAATCGTGAAATAGCTCAATCTAGCTTTGTCTCACTTTGTTTTAAATTTAAAAAAAGGTATCCAAAGGCTGTTCAAAATAGTAAATGGTGAAGAACAGTAATGGAGAAGGTGGGATAATGCTGGAGGAGGTTATGTTGTTCAGCTTCTGGTGAAAACTAATCTTTAGTTACTTCTTTAGTGCAAGTTGTTGATTTCCCAGCAAAAGTGCCTTTACTCATGGTGAGGCAGAAGTTTGTATTCATATGCTGAGGCTGCTACTGCCTGTGGAGTTTACAAGACTCTCCTAAGGCATGATTAAATACCAGGCTGTGGAAATCTTTAATAAGTGAGTTGACTTTTTAGATAAATTACAGTTGTATTTCATCTAGTGCTCTGTGAAATATGGGGGATGTTGATGAAACAGTGAACTTGGAGCTTCTGCCAACTGTTCGGGAAACCATGTCGCAGGCAGAGGAAGTCTTTAGAATGAAGCATGTCCTATGAATAGGAGATGCTGGCTGCCCTCCATGTTCACTGGGTCATTTTTTTAGTTCTTACTGAAAGGCTGGTTCAGTGTAAGAGAAATTGGTTGCTTCATTAAGCAACCCAAAGTGGGGCTTATACATTTGTCATGATTTTAGTAAATCTAGCCTTAATGTGAGTTGCAAATAAATGTGATAAATATGCAATAACTTAACTTCTTTGTATAAGGGTACTGTTTCTTGTAGTAACGTTGCTTTCTGCTTTCTCAGTAAGGTTTCTAAAACAGTGGAAGTGTGGTGGCATGTGATCTACCTTATGGGTTCCATTGTGCCCTGCACTGTGAACATTTTTAATTGTTTACTATTGTTTATGTTCTTATTTACCATCCTTTTATAATTAAGTATATTTCTAAGTTTAGAAGTACAGTTTACATTATCTTCTGTAAAACAGTGAAGAAATAACAAGTGAGATTTAGAATTTAGTTCTGTGAGGTTTTATTTTATGGGAGCTAGACACAGAGAAACAAGTAACTGTTCGCATGTCAGACTTGAGACCTGATGTGAAGATACTTGAAAAACAAACATTGCTCAGTTTGAGAATGCTTGCCTGTAGGGGGTTGTTCAGATTATGAGTAGTCATTCAATGTTCTTGAAATTAAAGAACTCGCAGAATAAACACACATTTAAGAAAAAAACCTACAAATGTGTGGGTGCTGGGAATCTAGTACTAGTTTGCAGTTTCTAGTACTACATGAATTCTTTGCTTTAGTGTGAGATTTTTAGCATCTCTCCTTCACAGAATGCTCTAAACTTTGAACTTGGACTGAAGAGCGATCTGCCTAATTGAATGACATGTTCTGTGCTGAAATGCTATTAACTTCAACTCCTTGATGTACATGCATGCTTTTCAAAGTAACTGTGTCTTACATAGTTTGAAGTCTGGAAACAGTGGTACTGGGAAGAAGAGGGGAAATAGCTTTATTTATTGCACAATCAAAGTATTTTTTTAACACAATGTAAATTATTTAGACCAAACTTGCATAAATAGTTTCTAATAAAACTTTGGGCCTAGCCACTGTTCCAGGCTTCTGTGCTGTGCTCTGACCTTCCTGATTTAATTTGGTGATTTGAGAACAATACTTGCTGTGTTTTTCCTTCATCTACCTGTGGCTGTTATAAATGTAAGAGTTCCTTGTAAAAACAAGGCAGGCTTTGGGTCTGGCTGTTCCTAACAGACTTGTTCTCAGACTGTAATTTCAGATAAGAAATTATTTTTTCCCAAATTTACTTACTATAGTAGAGTTGCTTTTGTTGATTTGCAGTTTATAGCAGCACTTGTCATTCTGGTGTGAAAAGCAAGAGTATACATTAAGAATCCAAGCTCCAATATCCTGTGGTGCAAGATGGTACTGCTGCTCCATGGGTGACTGGCTGTCCAGTTGTTGGGTCAGTGGGCCATTTAATCCTCAGCTACCTGTTTTTATAAATTCTGGGCAACAGAGGGTTTTTTCAGAGGTAAAGTCAGGTGCCTTCATCTTTTAAATTAAGAGGTTATACTCTAAATGTGTTAGGGAGTTCAAAATTAATGAGAACTGGTAGAATAGCCTCTCTTGTGATTTAGAATCACTTTATTTACAGAAATTGTCTTGCACTGTAAATGTTAAATAATCTGGTGCTTATGCATGACTTCATAATTTCAGTTTGCTTTTGTTATTAAATATTTCAGCTTTTGAAGCAACTACAATTATTTAAGACACAGTAAATTTCTACAAACTGAAGGTGCTTTTACAGTAAATTAGGCTTGGAAATGTCACTACTCTTGCATAATAGGTTTTTGTTCTTATGCATTTATAGCAATAGTGTAGTTCAAGAATGAAAGTAGGCTAAATGCTAGTATTTGCACTGTTCTTAATCCTGTACATACTGATAGATGCAGTAGTATTTGTGCTGTGTGTGCATTTCATTGTTTCTAGTAGATTGTGAACTTAGAAGGAAGACAACATATGTAGCAATTACATTGGCCACATTCAAGATCACAGAAGAGGAAGTATACTGGATTAGCAGTATGTACCTTAAAATTAAATGCTTGGGTTTTAACTTGCCTTTTCATTGAAAATGTTAGCTTAAGCTAGACTTAACTTATTATACAGCTTCAGCTTTACAGAAACCCTCATCTTTAAATTGTTCTCTACTCTGGGATACTTCTGGGAAGGAATTAAAAGTGTCTTTAATTTTTTTTTCCTTCAATACTTCATGGAAAAAAGCAAGCTTGCTTTTAAGTAATTATCAAAATTTCACAGGGTACAGAATGTTTAACTTTGAATAGGTCCTCTATGGAATTTACTGAAACACTGTTAAATATTTTGTCATTCTTAAGCATTTATATTGTTGATCAGAAGAACTAGCTTCTAGTTTCCATTATGGGTTACAGTTCAGTGCCTTTAAGAAAATGATTACAGCTCATACAGCATTAATCATTTTAAAACAAGGCATTTATAGCTTTTTAAGAATACAGATCCTGCAAACTCAGTTCTCTACAACACACTTCCCACTGTGAGAAAAACTTACTTTGCAAATTGTTTTAAGCAGGTTTGAGCAAAATTACTAAACTAGGGAGATGAACCATTTATATCCTACTGGTTGGGTACATATTTTTTTTATGCAGGAAAAGTATGCAAAAGTGTGTAAGAGCTCTCAGCAAATACTTCTCAAGCCTACACTTAAAACAGGATCCTTAAGTAACTTTCCTGTGTCTGCATGGCACTGCAGTATGTGGAAGCTGTATTTCAGCCCTGAGGAGCAGTTTAGCTGTTTTTGCAAGGCACTTTTAACATTAAAAAGCAAAACAGACTCCACAGACAAAGGTGGGGGTTTGTCCATTAATTCTGGCATAGTGCTAGGTTGCTGTACGTGTTCCAGGGCCTGGGGTGACTCAGGTGTTGCTGCTCAATGATAACACTTTTGTGTGCAGCATTGCATGCCTTGCAGAAAATAGGGAGCCAGTGTTTTATGACATGGCTCATGCATGAAGGGTTATGTCTTCCTCCTGTTTGTTTAAAGCTCAAGAACTTGATCTGTTTTCCTCACTGGTATGTAAGTGGCATATCGGTGCTAATTAAGTAAAGTATGTATAACTAACAGGGTTAAAACCATGTAAAGTTACAGATTCTATTCAATTTCCATGATGTTATCTTGAAGACAGTTTGCATTAGTCAGCTCTTCAATTTTAGTAAATAAAATCTGTAACTACCTGTAACATCTGTTGTACTGATTATCGTGATTTTATTTTTCACTGATTCAGAAACTGAAGCACACCATGTAAGAGGCTATGACTAAATTGACATTTTCTTCTATACTGTAATTTTTCTCTGTAAAATTAAATTACTTTATACATAAACTTACTGAAGTACTGAAGTATGAATATAAGCATTGCTGATCAGTGTGAAATGTAAAGTCTGTGTTGCTGGTACAGGTTATTCTTTCACTGTAGAATGTTTAAATGTTGCCTTAAGCCAATCAGCAGCACTGGTTATATATAGTGCCAGGAAAATAAGTATTAGTTTTTAAAGTCAATTGTAAAGGTGGACAAGGGGCCCATCGAACACAATGGAAAAAAAAAAAAGGTGTTAAAGATGTTGGAGAAAGGAAGTATGTGAACAATCAGTGCTTTTAAAATATTTATGAAATAGTGATTTTTTAAATTTTTTTTTGCCCATATAATTTACTATTAAAAGAACTGGATGCATGGAAATGGTTTCATATGTGCCCTTCCATTTCTATAAAGTGCTCATTGAAGTTGTGGAGGGTTTGTGGCAAGTCCTAAGGTTCTTGAGCTCAGCTAAAACCCACAATCAGATCTCTGATGAGTTCTTACCAGCTTTTTATGACCCTGTTATGGGATCTCTCCTGGGCAGTGTCACAGCATTTTCCTCAATAACTTATCTATCTTGGAGAAGGTCTTTGTGGTACCTTTAAGCAGACCCATTCAACAATAAGATGACAAGGTATGGTAAAGCAACCCCAGAGGCAAAGAAACAGCATTAGAAATTTATTCAGAATATAAGAACATTTGTAAAATAAGTATTATAAATGTCTCTGTATAAATAAATGCAGTTTTTACAATTCTATATCAAACACAAAATAGCTATTTTACAGCAGCTAGGAAACTAAAAAGCAGCAACACAATTAAAGCTAATTCAGTAAGGTGAAAAGTTTCTAAGATTGCAATGTATGGTACAGTATTAAAGGAGGAGAAAATCCTAGTAAAACCAGTAGAACAATACTGACATTAATGCAAACTTAGTCACATGTGCTTTGCAATAGCTAACAATACATTCAAGCTGGTGAAGATTTATCCATTTAATTAGAAAAGAACTACTTTTTTCTGAACACACCATGAAATATGAAGTTTCATGCACTCTGGTGACTTAAAAAAGAATTAAAAAAAACACCCTAAGATTAATTAATGAGTGAACAACTTAGGTTTTGTTGGCAAGAACCACCTATTTTTCTTGCTTGGCAAATGTGTTATTTCTGCTACAAATGTTAAGTGAGTTAGGTTGCTGTGACTCAAGGTGATTTGCACACTTGTCTTTAGGCTGGTGTGCTGCTATTTCAAACAGTTGCATAAATGGAGTTAATTTTTTGGCATCTATTCTCAAGGTTGGTGTAATTTTAACAGGCATCCTGGAACTGCAGCTAATTGTTAAACAGTTTTCACAATAACAGTAAACCTTTCACCACTTCCCTATGGGTCTTTTCCAGAATGCCAACAAATGAAGCTGCTTGCTTAGCGAAAATACCAGGTGCTCTGGCAACCTACTGCTGAGGCTGTACAATACTAGTCTTGCTTTTTCATTCATAAACCCTATGGGATGAAAGGGGGAGTGGCTTACATTTACTGACGATTTAGAATTTATTCTAAACCACTTCTATAGCACAGTTGGTAGGGAAGATAAGCAGTAAATGTAGTAAAACAACATTCAGTTTTATGCAGAATCAGCAAATTTTTAGGCCTGAAAAAGGCACTGAGGGATGCTGCAGCTTTTTGTGCCTTTAAACCCAGGTGCATTTTATGCTTTCTTAATTTGTATCTTTCCTTTAAAGACAGGTTTCAATTCAAATACCTTAAGCTTCATTGTATTACGTTTAATAGCTTCTCTAGCTACCAAGAAATAGAAGAAATTGAGCCTAAGAGGAAATCCAGTGTAGCAGTGGTTTCTAGTCCCCTTAAGTGAAAGGTATTTCACATGGACAGTTTGAGACAACTTCAAGTTACGTGGGTGTTTCAGGAGCAAGAAAACAAAACTAACTGCATTTTTGCCACAGTAAACAGTGGATAATTTTCTTTGTGTTTCTTCAGAAACAGGTACGATAAGCTACCAGTGAAGCTTATGGCAAAACCCCATATTCCTGTTAGTGACAAACTTGTGGGCAACAAAAAAAAAAAAAAAAAGAAACACCATAGACAGATACTTAGCAAAACCATAAAGACAGTAAGAAATCAATGTGCCTGCTCTCTCAAGTGACTGGTTTGGTTTGAAAAAATTTCCATTTGCATTATAAATTAAGAAGTGCGATTATCTTGAGAAGGAGGACTGATGAAAACCAATCGCAGGGCATCACTACCTACAACTTAATTTTGAAAGCGGCAGTTTTTTAACTTGGTATTGCAATCAATCGTGTGTGATGTTGGCTTTGTATCTCATGTATCAGTGACTAGAGAAGTAGGAATTGCTACACTAAGAAAAGAAGAAAACAGTAGCTACAGCAGTAAGAGATGTCATGGTTACATCTGAAACTAGCAGTTGGTGTTCAAGACTTAACAATAATGCCATATTCCAAACACAAATGCCCACAGCTGTTTTGGCTGCCCAGCCTAACCCAAGAGTACACAAAACTGGTTTAGGTCCTCTAAAAGTATTTCCTTAGTACTAGAAATTGGAGGAATAAATGAGAAGTTATAATTCTAAATACACTAATAAAACTTGAGGTGTAACTCAACATGTAAAGCAAAAAGGATAGACAACTCCTGGTAGCAGATTCATTTGAAAACTGAGCCTGAAAAATACAAAGTAGAGATCTAGCAGTAACAGGCTAATGAAGTTAATGGACTCTAGTTTGCCATGTTAAAACAAACATGGAAGCTGTTTTACGTACTCGGTCAAAAAGAAGCAGTTTCTGAATGAAACCAGTGTTACAGCAGGCTCCTGTATTTTGCTCCCAAGAGAAATCAACCTGATTGCCATGCTTGGCTTAGTGTTCACTACTATAATAGGCCAACATTTTCAATTCAGTCAGTTTGATAATACAGTAACATGATGTGACTTAAGAAGAGAATGTTAGCAGTAACAAAAACTAACCTAAGAAGCTGTACGAAGACTTCACCATTCACATTCTGTTTGTGGCTGTATATCCAGACACCTACACATTTATAGTTTTGTGCCTATGTATTCAATATTAAACAGGTACATTCCTAACAAGTACCTTTTTTGGTCAAAACAAGTACAAAAAGAACACATTCTATGTCTTCATCACAGAAAGCTGTAGTAACCACTACACATGTGACAAAAATAGCCCAGCTTCTTAAAACCTCACCTACTATTAACAAGAAAAACCAACTGTTTCACAAAATAATTGCCAACACCATGCACTATAAATAGCAGGAGGTCTCCTATAATTTCTTATCCAACCTTGGCACAGACTATGATCTGGCATGGTGAAACTCACAGCCTTTAGTCCTCTTACAAACAGTACAAAATACACCATTGTCATTTTTCAGAGCTGCAACTAGGGTTTCTTGTGTTTTTTTTCCCAAATCAACAGTTTTCCCACCTGATCTGCACTGCAAGCAACAGTACTGCAAGCATGGTGCAAAAAAAACCCAATTCAGCTTATCATCGCCCCACTCTGCAGCTGCCTATTTAGTAGATTTAACCACAGCAGCAAGTCTTGAAGGTACAATTCCAAGTTGCCTGCAGAGGTTGCTCAGCAATTGGGAAAACTATCAAATTATGTCCAAACTGCCCAAATTAAAACCTGTTAACATGAATTATTTTGCTATGTGACACTGTCACCCATGGGACATACAGAAAATGGAAGAGAAGCTGTATGACTATAGACAAAACAACAGACAATATACATAACTATAGCATGATAATTCAGGCACTGCCATTTTACATTATGAAACAGTCCTTAAGGTTAACGCTTACTTATATTATCCCCATGGCACCACTCTGGGATCCCAGAGAAGGTGCTTAAATGTGTCAGCATTGACAATCAGAGCTTTTAGTGTTTGAAGCTACCTACAAGTCAGCCTCCTAAAGAAAGAAATTTGTAATGGCACTGAGCATCTTTGAAAGAGATGCATTTAAAGTGAAGTTTCATTGGCATGTGGTCTGGAGTTCTCTTCTTCTAGTAAAGCTATTCTTTGTTTAAGCATCCGTACTTGGGTTTCATGTCTCTCCACCATGGCCATCATTTGCGATTCCAGTTTCTTCAGCTTATTTTGATGCTTCTTCTTTGCTTTTTCGTAAGCTGCTACCAAGTTGCTGTGAGAAATACAAGGCAACACAAGATCATTAAAAAAGGCTTGTTCATAGTAAGCGCTACAAAAAAAAAAATCCCCCTGAAAACCCCACCTTCAGGGAACTCCAAAATTTGGGTACTGATCATCTTCCTAAAATTTGCTAGTGCTTTAAAACATATTAGATCCAAACCTTATTGATCCATACCCAGATCAATGCTAATCTCTATATTTTTTTTCTGGAGCAAGAACACACCTTTACCAGCAAACTGGTTACTGAAAACTTTTAAAGATCGTTCCAAATGTCAGCTAGAGTTTGCTGAGATGGGTGCTGCTCCACAAGGGCTTTCAAGTATAATTTATTAATGAAAATAACATTGTGAGCACTAGGCTCCTTGCAGGAAGGCAGCTACAGTCCATCCAAACACGGTGCCAGTAAAATCTACTGAGTGAGCAATAAAAGGTGTGATTGATTATCTAAGCCAGTTTATTAATAAAGAGGCTGGAGCCAAAGAAAAGGGAGCAGTTTTAAACAAAATAACTGATTCATAAATTTGACCAAATGGCAGTTTTTGTTTTAATAGTAATGCATTTACTAGTAATTCAATTAAGATTAACCTATTATTTCCCCCACTGTGTTCTTAGCACTGTAGTTTTCAGTGTCCTACCTCCCCCACCTCTAACTATAATCTTTTAAAGAGTCAGTCAACTCGTGAGAATGCAAGGATCCAGAAACTGCTCCTTAAGGTAGGCGGAGGATTGCAGTCCATTACCAGAACATGGAAAAAAAAAAAAAAAAAAGGTGCATCCATCTGCTGGTAGATCCTTTACCTGTTTGCCCTTTTAAGGTCATTAACAAATTCTGCAGACTGCTGATGTCTGATTTCACTGCTCTTTGTGAGTCTCTCCAAAGCACTCACTAACTCTTGCACTCTAGCTTTCAGTTTCTTCTCCCTGGATCAGGAGAAAAAGAGGGATAAAACTATTTTCAAAACAGAAATAACACTTCAGCTTGTAAGTGAATGAATGCTTGTCCTGCGCTGGGTTGACAGGCTGACAATATTTTCCTTACTACCAGTTGAATAATACAGGAGGTAGTTCTTAAATTAAACTTTTCCACAGATTGATTTTTAAAACAGTCACCATTTTAGAATATAGGATCAGAGATGCAGCAGACAAAAAAGAAAAACTCTGGTTGATCATGGTCTCACATATATCAAATCACACTAAGAAATAATCACAAAGACACATAAATAAAAATTTAAGAATACCTGGCATATGCCACATACTGTGTCTTGAATGAGATAGCAAGGAAAACTACCAAGGGAAATCAAACATGGTAATCATATAGGTATTTTAATTAAAAATAGCATACCAGGATTGCTCTTAAAGATAATTTACTAAAATCACTACAGTATCATAGAATCATAGAACAGGACATCAAAGATCATCTAGTTCCAGCCCCCCTGCTGTGGGCAGGGACACCCTCCACTAGACCACGTTGCCCAAAGCCCCATCCAACCTGGCCTTGAACACTTCCAGGGATGGGGCATCCACAGCCTCTCTGGGCAACCTGTGCCAGTGCCTCACCACCCTCCAAGCAATTCCATTGATTTCAATTACTGCCTCAAGTTTACCTAATTTATACTACAGTCTGTATTACAGATCACTAGGGTTTTTTAGGAGCTGGCAAGTCCAGTCCATGTGGCACTGGGAAACAAAAAAGTTAAGGAGAGGGGAGAAGACAGAAAAGGGCAAGCACAAGAAATACAGAAGGAAGAGCACAAGCGTTTTCTTTTGAGGTCTGCTTTTTCTTTCAAATAAGCCACAGTAGTGAGGTTTAAGGTGTCGATATATTTACCAATACTTAACAATTATGAACCAAAAACTAATGACATGAAGCACACCAAAATGGAAGTAAGGTACTTTATAATATTTTTATGTTGCAAATATCTCTATGAGGGAAAGAAAAAGTGAACAAGACAGAAGATCCGGGAACGAATAAGCATTACACCTTGGGGTTTAAGCTGGCTTTAAAAAGCATTTTCCATCACAGGTGAGCATGTGGCATGAGGCAGGTGCTTCTTCCTGAGGAGCTCCCTGCTGCAGAGCTGCCCACAGCCTGCTCCTATACAAGCATGGGACTGTCCCACCTCTTGTGCAAGGCAGCTGATGTGGAGTCCCAGGAGCCTTACTTTGGGACCCATCCTCATAGCACAGACAGCCCAGACAGAAAAACATCAGATTTGATAAGAAGGACATGGAGCTGGGTTAAAGTTAAATTTTGTAGTGTCAAGCCTTACTTTGCATGTATGGAGACATTTTTTTTCCCAAGCGCTGCTGCCTAGAACTGCTTCGCAGTGATTTGCCTTTCCCTCCTGTTTTTGTTGCAGGGCTGCTAAGTGAATAAATTTGATTTCATCTCAATAACAAGACTACCACTAGCTCCCACATAAGCCCATGAAGCCCCATGGGAATTAATACCCTCAAGTTTGTGAAAGCTTCCCCAAGCTCTGCACAGACCACACAGATGCTCCTCGAAACCCAGCTCACCACGCTGCAATTCCGAGGCTGGCCTGGCCATGGCAGCATTTCATAACCAGAGACAAGGAGCACATGTGGCATGTTTCACTTTGCCCGGCTTCAGCAACAGAAGGGCTTTCACAAAGTCAGCCAGGGAAATATTCCAAGTTAGCAGTTTATCCCAACACACTGTAGACACTGGTTTACTGGCCAAATTAGAAAGGACATAAGAGGGGCCTTGTTGATGAAGAATCATCAGTATTCTTTATGTGTCCTTTCACTGAAGTAACATATTCTCAGTTTTCAAATTAGGCAATCTTTTTCCCTAGCAGTTAAAAGCTCACTGCCATCCACCCCAAATATAAATTTTATTTTTTATATCCTATCTTAGCAGTCAGAAAGACTCAGCAGAGTCTATGGTCAGAATCTGTGCTCTGCAAAGAAAACAGGAACAAAAAAAAAAAAATCCAGTTTTTACTTGCAATATAAGATAAATAAAAAAAGATCAGACCTGGCAGAGACCAGACCCGTTATCTAACATGTGTGTGGCACTACTGGTATGACAGAACAGAGTAGGGTAAATTTGGTGCTGGTCTGCTCCAAAAAATGCCACAGCCAGAGGCTCTGGGGGAAGGCTCAGTAGCACCGTGCCCAGCATGGACACGACCTAGCATGGACAGCAAGTCCAATAGAATAAACATTTGCAGTATTTGGATGGGGAGAGAAAACTAGAAATCACATGAGGCTGATTTAACATTACATGCAAAAAAAGGTATAGCTGTGAAAACACTGCACACAGTCCCATGGGAAAGAACCTTGTAGAGCCACAGTTTACTGCAGCTGAAGTCCTTAACACACCTGCTGTAACAGAAACTGTGTGGAAAAGAAACACAGTGGAAAGACTTGGGGAACTCATCATGCATGGTAAAGTTTGGTTGCTACGGTGACTGTTACCTGATAAAACTATTACATCACCTTTTGTCTGTTTTAAGCACTCACACCTTTCAACCAGTCATGTTCAGTCCACACTCAGCTAAACATCAAGAGGTATTTCTTTACGTCTGGCCTGTAACATCCTTGTCTTGCTGCTTACCAAACTTACAGAGACGGCAAGCACCTTGGGTCTTCACAGGCTAGTTAAAGTTTCAGATGCTAGTTCAGAAACATCTAGCTAACTAGGTAACAACGGGTAATCCTTCAAATCTATAGATGCCTCAAATTTACATTTATACCCCTAAACCACATGTATTCTCTGAGCTGATAAGATCCACACAGTTCTTTTGGCTTTTCTTGACGTCTTGAAGTCCATGAAAACAGCACTAGCTAGTGCCTGCTCCCACCTTCATCTCAGGGAAAGCAATGCGTGGTTTGATTGCATGTGCTGAGATGTACCAAAATCTTACAGAAACAACACACCGGCATCTACTTTTACACTTACTGTTCCCGATTTAAAACATGCCTATCTTTACTTCAAGAGGCATTTCATAGAACAGTAACACCTAAGTAGACAGACATAGCAGCAACAGTAAAGGCACAGTAAATACTTTGTTTTAGTCTGGGAAATGGAGATGCATATACACTTGATTAATGAGTATTACATGCAAAATACGTGTAACGTTTTCCCTGGAGTACCGCACCTTCTGTTTTAGTGGCAGATGACAGACCTCAGAGCTGTACCTTACTGGCTGGCCAGAAAATGCTCTATCCCTTTGTAAAAATCCGATGCCTCATAATGCTAACTCTTCCCACTTCTCCCCATTTCTATCACTAATTACCTCAGTTTGGGCAGAAAGAATTGTCCTTTTTTGTGTCTCTCCAAAACTGATTGTTTAGTTGGGCAGCGAACGGGAGTGATAAAGAATCCTGAGACGCTATTTGTATTCCTTTAATGCATTACGAGGTTAGCTGTCTTTATGGGATTTCTAACAACATTTCACTTTCCTGATTGCTGTTATAAATCAGCAGCATACGAACAATCAGCCACTACAGGCTTAATAAGACAGATTTTTAAAACAATAGTCCCAGTCATATGCAGCATTTTTCCAGGATGAGAACGTGTCAAAGCTGCAAACCAGGGATGGGACTGAATTAGATGTGACAACCATAGGGATCCCTGTATGGCTGTGGCATGGCCTGCTGCTGCCAGACAGTCTTCCAGACTCTGAAAAGCAAACCTGCACACAAGCTTGCATGCCAAACTCACACTGCTATTGTGCCCCAGGGCTGTAATGTGGACCAGTATGGATCCTGACAAAGCATTTGTGTGTGTATTTTGATTGGAAGAGGGAAGGAGAAGCAAGTATTTTTAGGAGAACACAATTTCTGTGAGCCCCCAAATCAATTGGACTTCAGAACTCGGTGCAGCTTTTGCTCCCAACAGCTCTTCTTCCCACCAGCTACCGCCACTGGAGCTGCAGAAAACACAGTGTGGCACCTCATGTGCAGAGACAATGAGCACATATTCCCAGAAGAGGGAACAAGCTTGTGATCTGAGGGCATGGCTCGCTTCCCTCTCAAGGGCTCTCTGCTGCCGGGCACTCCACAAGTCAGCTGGGGAAATCCCTCACGGTTTCCTTTCCAAGGAAAAGCTCAGAGTAAGTGTATTCGGAGGCCTACAGCCTACTCCAACATCTGCTAAACCCACTATTTTCAGTGAAATGCCTAAGACGCTGGTAACAAAGATTTTTGCTTTGCATTTTCACAACCAAAATGCACAATGGGCAGTTGCTAAGTGGTTTTTCAAGGGCTTTTTGTGTCACAGTTACAAGACGGTTTGAATAGGAAGGCAAGCGGACAGGGTCTAACATTTTCTCAGGTTTCAAGGCTACCACTGCAGAGAGCGGGGAATTCTGCCAGACCTGTAAAGGAAACTATATAACATCGGACACTTTTCTGCAGTTTCTGTCGATTTGGCCTCCATGCAGTGACACCATGTTTGGCCCAGAATAATGTAAGCAAGGTCTTGCGCACCTTATATTTTCCCTCCTGTCTGGGCTTTTCCAGACATGTTCAGGTTTCATGCACCAGAAGTCTTCCCAGGCGGATTTTCCTGCCTTTGCTCATTTCATCAAGAATTCCCCAGTGTTACAAACAGGAAACAGCTCTTCCCTGGCGTGCAGAAAGTTGTTTTTTCTGCCCCTGGCTTGGAGTGTACCCAGCTAACTCCCCCTCTTGTGAAAGCACAAGCTATCGCCCCTCTGCCCCGGGGTCAAGAGCACCCACAGCTCTTGCCAAATCTGGAGCAAAAGAGCAGTAATGAGCTCTCTCCGAATCAGGAGGTAAGAAAGTTTCCCACAGCCAGGCAGAGGAGTCAGGGGCCTTTGGGGCCTGATTATCCTACGTCTTGCCATCACTAGGAACATCCATTTACCCAGCAGTGAGCATTGCCTGCTACAAGCAGACCCCTTCAAATTCTGGCTCTCCTGGTGGAGTGGCATCCTTAGCTTCAGCTCAGCATCTGCCCTGGAGCTTTGCCTACACAAGGCCCTGATGCAGCAGCCAGGCAGCCAGACAAGGGGGAGAGAGGCCTGAGGTTTCCTGGGCATAGAAACCTGTGCAGGCCAGCCAGCCCCCAGCCATGTGGGGTTTGGGGAGGGGAGGGCAGGCAGGAGAAGCACCTCCTACATGGCCCCTAGATTTCTGCATGGTCCCCGCTTTGAAGAGGAGGCACACACCTTCCATCCCACACTTTGCTCCTAATCCCTTTCCTAATATCCTCCTGTTGTTTTAACCCTGGCATGTTCCCTCACTCCCCTCTCTGCCTTTTCCAGTTCCAGTGGAACAGGGTGACACACGATTGTTTTTTCTAGGCATTTGACTCCTCTTCTCTCAGGAGATAACAGCTGACATTTAAGAGGAATGCAGATAAATTCTCTTTTCATCAGCAGTTTAAACTAACATCTTAGTCAGACTGGCACGCAGAATCCCCAAGCCAATTTGAATGTGTGCCTGCTTCATTGGTCTGGGCTGGCCTGTTAAGGAAAACAACAAATATCTAATAGAATTTTTTTTAAGAGGCAACAAAACAGCACTACACAAATGCCAAAAGAGTCTTAAAATCACCCGCTTTAAATGCCACATCTTCCTGTCTAACCTCCTCAGGCATGAGTAGTCTTGAGAACACCTCTGCTGCCTGCTGCCCGTGCAAAGGCACCCTTTTCCAATCACAGAGAAGATGGAATGCTTTAAAAAAAAATGCTTTGCTGGTGTAAGATACTGTACTGCATTTTTTTCTGATTGTCTGACGCTTAGAGCAGATCTCAAAACGCAGATGGTACCACAGGCATGTGTTACACCACCGGCAGCGGGGAGAGAGGCCAGGTGTGGTCCTGGAAACAACAGACTGGCAGCAAAAATGGAGAACAGACCTGGAGGGGGACAGCATCATGCCTGCCGCATTCACTGCTCAAACCTCTCACCCAGCCCTGCCAGCCCAGCCTGGAAGCTCTCCAGACCTAGAGCTATTTAGAGCTCCCTGTGACAATTATATCCAAGTGCACAGCAGCTCAGATAACCACGCAGTGGCAACGAGAACTACTTATTCCATGTCAAAAATAGAGAAAAAGAAAAATGACAGTTATCTGTGATGCATGTAGGAAAAATAGCTACCCGAGGCACTTCTGAGGAGGAATCTGTCCCTTATATCATCATGAGTCACTTCTCTTCTTGCAAGAAGGTTTCTCTCAGTGGGGCTCTCCAGGGGGATTTCCAGAGACAGGCCATGCCTCCTGAACCCCTCAGGCACCCAAAGGAAACCACAGCAGGAGACTGCACAGTCATGAAAAAGACAAGAGATGTCTGAAATTTGCAATGACTGCAATCCATGCCGGTCTCTGGCTTTCAAATGTCTCAGAGTTGTGTATCTCTCCATTTAACGGATGTGATAATGGGAGAACAGAAATAAGCAAATGTAACTGACAAAAAGCAGCCAAGGATGCACTGGAGAAGCTCATCAATAGCTCCTGAGGACCAACCCCACCTCCCTCCCCCTACTTTTATCCACTGTATGTTCATCCTGTACTTTGACCAAACAGAAAGAGGATTTTACTGATTCAATTCTTAAGAGCCATTTTAAATCTGAATCATTACAATGTTATGTATTTTAAGCGTTTTCTCTTTTCATTTCCTTAGCCTTTCTGGTGGTCAAGATAGGCCTGAATTTCAGAGATGCTTTACCCACTCCCAGATCCTGCTGTCATGAAAATAGGGGGGGGGGGGGGCCTTGAAAACATCCCAAGCCAAGATGCCATCACATGAAGTTTATGGAAGTTTAACATAAAGGAAGATGGCTTGATTTATCGATGGCTGACAGTGTCAGGAAATAGTCACGGCCATGCCTTGACACAGCTTTCTGTTGAAATGGCTGCTCTCTCAAAACAAGAAGTTTGGCACAACACGGAGTTGCAGTCTTTGGACAGGCATAAGGACTTAAGACTGCAAAAGAACATTACTGTGACTCAATAGACACATGGAAGCTATTGCAACAGGATGAATTTCCTATGACCTACTAGAAATACCTGCAGTTTCCACTTCCAGAGAGGGAGGACCAGAGCTTTGTGCAAAATGTACTTTTTGTTAAGAGAACGCAGCAGAACTGTCTGCCTGTTTGCCTAGTGATTACCACCATTTTCTCCCTCCATGGCAACTTCCCAATTAGTAGAATCACTTACTAGGTTATCTCTCAGTTCAAAAGTCATCAGACATGGTAAATATATAGCTTCTTTGCTCTGTTGCCAGATGAAAAGTCACCCTTTCGTGAGGGAGATACTGAAACACGTCTAGACCGACACAATTCATGTAACCCTGCACAGTCATCAGAGATCATCATTTTGTGCCATCTGATGACCCAGCTGAGGTATCAACAGTCAGTCTAGTCACAAAGTGTTTTGTCTGCCATGGCCCTTACCCAGTATTGTCAGATGCTTCCTGCCCAAATATTTTAATGCTTTTAACAGAGTCTCTAAATACATACAGAAAATACAATCCTATGCAGACAGAAAAGCTATCAGCAACTGGAAATACAAGGAGAGACTGCAGGAGGACCTCAACAATCAAAGCATTTCTAGTAAGGCCTGGGGAGAGGGAGAAGTTTCAGTCTTGCCAGCTGGGCTGTTTTTCACAGAATGGAAGAACTTAGCAGAAAAAAGAAAATATTAGTTGTATCACCATTATTATCACTCTGCTAACGCAGGAGTATCTCCTATCTGGAATTCTTCTCACTGCCTCCTTCCTGCTATCTCTAATGCATTTATAACCTGCTATGTGCCTACTAAGTTATAAACTCATACAAGGCACCTACAGCACTCCCTTCCCCTGCCGCAGTGGAGCATAACACATCAGCAAGGAAGGTGTCATTTTAAGGTCTCCCTCAGAGACTGTGCAATGTGCCTGATTTTGGGGTATTCAATCAGATCCTCTCTCATAAAACTGGCCTCTGGCACAACCATCGAAGTGTCAGTGCCAGGCCATGAGGCTGCTGGGAATACATTTTTTCCCTCCTAAGAATAAAGTCTTTCCTGCCAACAAGCTCATTTATGGATGTGTCAAACTCAAGAAAAAACTCAAGAGGCTTCATGTCCATTGAAACATTTCATTAAGAAAGGAGACAAGGGAAAACAAAATTGCTAAAGACTCTGGCAGAAAGTATTTATGCTTGGCTGGAACAGGATGTGTCTCTAAATTAGTGGCCTTAGCCTGCAATACCAGAAATTTGGTAACCTAGATGTAACTTTTACAACACAGAACTAGCAGATAATTTGCATTTCTAGTAGTTAGCATAGTGGTCATGGAAAAGAAAAGTGATTTATGTGGAAAGCCCATAAGATGGATTTTAATGCTGAACACTGCTACGGGAAACCCCGAGTCCTACTGGAACAAATGTATTATGAAACAATAAATGAAGAATTGCTCCTGCTTTGAATTTCTGCAGATTGCCACTAGCAATGACAACTCGGGAAGCTTCACAACACACTGCTAGATTCCAGATTTAAGAGAAAATCCACATCCTCAGAGAGAAGACAGGCTACCTAGGCGGATGAGACTGTTCTGCTGCAAAGCCATTTGCAGACTATGAACACATGAATGCTTCCAAACAACACCAAAATCCAAACCGTAACTGTGTCCTGCTGTTTTATTTGGGTTTCACTCTATTTCAATTAACTGAGAAGAACCTGACAGTTCTGCAGCAACAGAAGGACAGAATGGGAAAACAGCATAGGGGGGAGGTTCCAGGGCTTTCGTCTCTGTGAAGACAAGATGGGGAGCAGGCAGCAAGCAGGGCTGCTGATTGACATCACATTCTCTGACAAAAAGAAAGACTCAAAAGCAAATGGATTTTTGCCCCTATCCTTGAAGCTGCTGTACCCTGCACCAGCGTCTACTGCCTGGAGTAACAACGGATAGGTCCAATTGCTGGATGCATGCACTAATTGCAACCAGCACTGAAATACTCCTCAACATGAGCATTTCAATACTGCCTCTAGACCACAGATTCAGTGTGCAATACTCACTTGTTTCACATCTCCCTTCTGGCCCCCCAGCAAGCACAGTTACTGGACAAAGTATTTTTTATTTTGAATTCTGGTACCTACTACTTTGGTGGGTGAGCCACCAGGATCTCTCCTGATTCACACACAGTGACAGCACTTGTTCTCCCATACCAGCGGGAAAAGCATTGAGGGATCAGCACACGCTAAGTGCAAAGAGTTAAATCCACTTTGTGGCTAAAGATAGCACAGTCACTTCAGACCATTTTGCACTGTTGCAGCACTTGCAGACAGGAAAATGCAGTCTGATTACTTTTAAAACTCTTTTGTGGATCCATGATGGTACAAATTTCATTGCAATATCTGAGGGTCCATTTATCCAGGAAGGCAGTTAGGAACTGCTGGTATTTTTGAGCATAGCTGTGGCTACACAGGTTGCAGTAAGCTTTCTCCATGTGCTAGACATGTCTACCAACTTTCAGAAAGAAGACTTCAGGATAAGGAGACTACACATCCAGATTGATTTGGCTGGTGTACTGATTAGGGAGAAAAATACCCTGTCCACACAGCTCGCAGGAACTGTGCTTGAGCCCCACTGGCAGTAGCAATCACATTGAGTACAGTCATATTTCCATTACACAGGGAGTCTTCACTCCAAAATTTATGTACAGTCTAATCCGATTATTTTTCTTCCCCATTTCTGCCTGACAAACCGTACTTGCTAGGCCCCTGGCTGGAAATCCATGCTAATCAACTTAAGGCCTAGTAGATAAAGCAAAGTTTTTTTTCTCTGTGTTGTCAGCAAACCACATTTCATGACTACACTCAAGCCTCTGCTAACTAAGGTCACTGGCATCTTCTCAAAATCCAGGAGCAAATAACAAGAACAGGAAAAAGCTGTAGCTTGAGTGAAGACAGAAAATGCCAACAGAGCTGCTCACACCGGGACTGGAGTGTGGGGGGTACGATGTTGATGCAAATGACTTTGTTGATGGATTTTATCCACCCACAAACAAATGACAGTTATGATTATTGACAAATGATTATTTTAACCACAGAATTTTGTTTCCTGCATCAAGCAAACTAAATACTCAGCAAGTGCCAGACTATTAAGCAAATGGTATGAGATATATTGATTCTGCAGTGGTAACGATCTTACATTTTTACATAATGCCTTTCAGGCTTAAGTGTCCCTAGGCACACTACAAGTTGCACCTATGAAAAGAAACACTTCAGGAATGAATTACCACAAGTGCCCGAGAGGACATCCCACCGTTAAAGAGGGCGCAAACACCAGAAAAGCAAAATACATTCTTCCCAGCCAAAATTCTTAGTAGCATTTTGGACAGGTTCTAAATACAATAACCACATTAGAGATTAGATTGCCATGTCTTAGAAAAGGTGGAACAACTATCGAAACAGTGAATATCTTTGTCATGAAGTTTACCACATAGCTGGCACAGTGAAAACTGCTGCACAAAAAATATCTAGTTAATGTATAACTGTACTGAAAGCTTTGGCTTAAAACCTGGCTGTTGATAAAAGCAGTTTGTCAAGACACCACTTCTCTCTCTCATTGGAAAGCTAATGCTTCACACAACAATGTCATTCGTAATTGAACCGTGGATCTACTTACATACTCAGGAGGCAAATGCATCATCTGAGTCATCAAATTCACTGCAATTCCCACTCCTGTAATTCCTACCCAAGTTCCAATCTGAGACCAACCTTCTTAACCAAAGATCACACTTCAAATCCTGTCGTCACTAAAGGTTTTCTGCACGCCCTCAAGCAAGTCACGTCACTGTTTTGTATCTCATTCTTGCCTGAATATGGACATTCCTGACATTTTGAGGGTTTCTTAGGGATACAGTTAATCTCAAGGAGAATGGAGCTGAGCACCATGTGAGGACTTTCACCAGCTGGAGAACAACAGCAAAAGAGAGAGGAAGGTTAGAAGAACCTTGATCTTTTTCCTTTTCATAGGAAAAATCTCCAGTCACTCTTAAATCACTTGAGGGTAAGAGCAAAGGCTAGGAACTAAACCTACAGCATAAGTCATGTCTCTGGTGAAGGAAGCTGCTTACCGCCTGAGTGCGTTTGTCAGTTCAGCAGTCAGTTCACTCTCGTTGTACGGTCTCAGCTCAGCTAGTGTTAACGGTGTTGTGGTGCCATCACTGCATTCCTGAGAAATGAGGAAAGGCCATCTAATTTGAAGTTACTTACCATCTTAATGGAAAAAATCTGAAAACCTCTTGGTTCACAGCTACTTTTAAAATGGAGGTGAAATAAACATCACAATTTCACAACATGGCAGTCTATCAACATACCAAGAAATGGACTAACGGATTAACACTTCACAGATGCTTCTAAATGTTTCCTTAACCACCACAGGTTGCTGATTTGCAGAATTCTGCTATACTGTGCAGAACTGCTGGTGACTTATATTACTTTTGACACCACACTTGAAGCAAAGACAACTATCATTACAATGCTCTAAATGCTTCATAGATATGAGATCTATTGATTCATATTTTGTGTTTGGAGCAGGGGGAGGATGGCATTTTGCTTAGACTTCTACTGTTTCCAGTGAGTGGCAACAGGCAAGACACAACACGTTCAACCACAGTAGCTTGCATGTTTTACAAGAATGGCTTTGTTGTGCTCCTCCCCAAAGTGACAACGTTATTATAGCCCAGGCTTAACAGTAATTCTGCAAAGTCCTCATAAGTCAGAATGGAAAGAACCACCTGACAACTGGAGAAGAGACAAAGGACATACACATAGACAAAAGAGGAGAATGATTAACATGCTAAAGACTGCAAAAATCGTGTTTATGCTGATTTCGGAAACTTGTTTGACTCCTGACCTTGCTCAATTTGTCTTTGCTTCCACTGCTGGTTGAACTGAGAGACCTCATTCTCTGCTCTTTTTGCTCTTCCACTTCAGACTTCAAGTGCTCAATATGGACGAGGTAGGCCTGCTCCTGGGCCTCTCGAGTGCTCAGCTTCAGTTCCAATGCCTTCTTCTCCTTCTCTAGCAGGTAAAGCTGTGCCTTGAGTTCTGCCATCTCCTCCTGTTGAAGAAATATTATCAGCATGCTGCTTCACGGGACTACATCCCTAAAGGAAGATGAGGTTAAGCAAAGTTTTCACCCACGCTAATTACTTCAGCGTTTTTTCCATGGAGAACACTATCAGCATCTAGAAAGCTTTTTATAATCACATAGTATATTTGTCAAAAGACCAGTCTATCTTGAGACTGAGCATGACAAGCTATGCCATCCCTTAATCAGCCTCAGAAATAAGCTCAGAGGCAACATAGCAGCTAATGCGGTGCTGAAACTAGAGTATCACAGATCTGAGAGGGTTGCCACTGCTGCTGAAATTTCTTTGATTCTACCTTGCCCTTCAGAGACTGTTGCCCTAAAACCAGGACTGCCTGACTTTCTTATTACACAGCTCCCTAAATGCCAGATTCCAGTTTCTTACTGATACATAAGATACGTAAGAATTAGAATTGGTTTATTTCATTAAAGTGGAATAGGTTTGAGGGATTAGGACAGCAAACACAGATCACATATTCCTGCCTCATAATACCAGCCTCTGTGGTAGAAGAAGTTGAGTTAGTCAAAAAGAGTAACTGGGTATGGCACCATCGGATGCCAATTTTTAATTTCCCTCCTCTAGATAACCAGGATCCCAACTATACACAGCTGGAGGATGACAAAATTGTGCTCGCCTCTATTCTTCCATAAATATGATCCACAGAAGATGGATATTGGTACTTCATAGAAAGAAGCTCAATTCTGAGAGCTAGTTCTGGTGTGTAATTCTTCTGCCACTCTGGTATTTATGACAGGGCTGTCAAGTATTGTAACACAACAGCAGCTATTTGAGCACAGACCAGAAGGCTCTTTGAGTTTAACAACACTTCAGAAAAGTTTATTCCATGAGATGTCTAGTTATATTCTGAACCCAGGAAAACCCAGCGTCCATAAAACATTTGAAGAGATAGTCCTAAAACATAATTTACATTATGTTTTAAAAAAACACCATCAAACAAACAAAAGACTGTCGAAACAAAGAAACCCCAACTCAGATTCATGTTCTCACTGTTGAGCTTGCCATGCCCTAGGTCACCTCACAGGTGAATACTGAGTTCATGCAGCCATTTTCTGTGTTACAGTTCAGTTCTAGACTTGTTCACTGTGTAAACATCTCTGAAAGACAGAAGTTTCTTGTTGTGTGGCCAGTCTAGGAAGAAATAACTTTTTAAATTTATTTTTTTTTTAAACAAAACCCCATATTCTAGTCACAAAAATATCAGAGGTATCTTACCTTATCCTTCAAAAATAACGCTCTTTGTATAATCTTTGTTAAAAATGGATATAATACAAACACAAATCTTGGCACATATTTACACTAACTTTTTCTGTAGAAGAGAATCTACAGTCCTACCAAAAATTTGCTTTCTGTATTAATTGTAAACAGTGCACAGAGGTGTAGCACAGTTACAACCAGCATATAGTAATCACAGGTAATCATTGGCTTATTCAGAACCATCAACCATGCAAAAACAAAATCCATATCCTGAAAACCCTCAGGCTTGGAAAGGTTTGCATGAGCTTTAAAATCGTTCATTTATTCATCTACTTCATTGTGAACTGAAGGTTAGAAGTACAATCAGCTTCATTCAATGTGGTTTACAGAAATTTAGTTGTTAGGCAAACTTATCATTAATTTCCTTTGTCAACAGTAAAAATGTAAACAATACTGCTAAATAATGATGGGGAAATTTAGTTATAGGAGTTGAACTGGATAGTCTGGTATTCTTAAGTGTATGCATTTAGCTTCTTAAGCCTCTATTTCTAAAGCCATTAATCTACTTAGCCTGCTTAGTGAAGGCTGAGAAGTAATTTGAGCAGCGTATTTTGGCACTTATGTGAACTGAAGATACTCTTGACAGAGGGCTATCTATGTGGGAGAGTCATGACAAGATCTTCCCAGGCTGGAAGCTGAAGCTAGGCAAATTCAGCATAGAAATAAGGGACATTTATTTCCTAAAAGAAAAAGGTGAATTTAACAACAATGAATCTGTGGAACTAATTTTTCCCATCACTTAAAAGTTTTAAGTTAAAGACTGGATGTTTGTTTGTATTACATATCATAGCTCAAAAGAAATTTGAGGATCAATGTTTAACTCCTTTGTTTATGAAGACAGTAAGCTTAGATCATCATATATAAATTCACAAGTCTGCATCCTGTCCCAGAAGACATATCATGGACTCCAAAAGCACCCCCCCCATACATTAGTTGTTTCATGTGAAGACAACGTGATTTTGAAGTAGAGAAGCAAAGACAAATCTGGGGAAAAGTGGAAGAACTGTCAGCCAGTGTCTTACAGAGACTCATAGGGAAGGCACAGGAAGGAATGGAAAGGTTGAAGTTAAAAATTAAAACTACAGGTGAGGATTCCAGTATGGACACATACAATCTGTGAGGCAGGGTGGTGACAGTAATGTTTCGTGTGGGAGAATTTAAGTAGCTTCGGGTTTACTTAAGAGAGTTAATTAATTGGTCTTTACACATGCAGTAATTTTTTCCATGAAAATATGTTTTCTAAAGACAGCATCTAAACTTCATTTAAATGACAACACCACCTTTGTATATTTACTATTCCCTTTTTTTCTAATTAAAGGATGCTGGTGAAACATTTTGCAGTTTAACATATCTGCTGCTTCAGAGTGTGGGCCTAAAGCACAAATGGCATTTAGGCATTTACAAAATGAAACCCTGAAGGAGGAGGTAGCATCTGGTCACTCTTTCAGTTGATTGCATAAGACCTATACGACCCATGCAAATTCACAAGCTTCAAGCACCAAATCTAGCAGTCATTTCAGGACTAATTAATTGAATATTAAACAATATTTTGTACTTGCTGTCATATTGTAATTCTGAATTTGGGCAAAAATTTGAATGAAAATTAAACACTTCTGATGCAATATAATCAGAAACACCACAACATCCTCAAAATTAAAATTTGTGTTGGATGTGGTCATGTCAGAAGAATAAACCAGCAAGGACTCTGATATGGCAAAAAGTCCTAATAGTGATGAAAAGGGACTTCAGGAGGATCACAATACACATGGTAGAATATACTAGCTTTCAGAAGTAAAACAAGTATCAGAGCAGATAAATGCCATGCTCTAATTAACTGTATTTTACTATATACACCTATAAGAGCATGAAATGCTGTAACAAAGGTGGACAACAGGATTCTTAACATTTTCCAAAAAGAGACTGTAGTCTCAAAGCACATTATGACCAGTATTATCACCACCTGTACACAAAAGAGGAAGATTTATCAGTGTAGAAACCTGAGACTTCTTATCTAGATTAAGTGCTTTGAAATGCAGAAAGGCTGTAAACCAAGAATTATTTACACCCATCAGAAGTAATGTCCTTGCTAACTGGGGCATGACAACAACTGACCTCAAAGCAAGACCACTGAATGATGACAAACCACAGATGTGAATATATTTGGAAACATGGTTAATTATTGCTTTAAGCAAAGAATTGGATTTTGCAGAAGTACTGGCGGACCACTACATCTTACATCCGGATCAGTAAAAAAAAAAACCAGGGCAACAAAGAAACCATTCCCATACCTTCTTTTTATGGATCATTTTCATCAATAATGAAGAACTAATGGTGTGAAGGGATTTTCAGAACATTATCAGCATAACACATAGATGCAAGAAGCCATACGACCGATGTGGTGAATCATTTTTTACTGGGAGTCATGAAAAATGAAAAGTGCTAAAAGATGCAGCAGAGATACCAACACAGATCTAAGTTTCAGGAAGACAGCAGCGGGTCATAAGACCCAGCAATGCTGAGTAGCTCAATCAAGCTGTATCATCCTTGCTATGAATGTGGAAAGGAGGGAACAAATTACGAGCTGCTACATAATGAAGTCCTCTGCAGCACAGATTAGTCCATCTGCTTCAAGTCAAATAAAATACTGTAAGGAAATTTAAATTCCTTAGTTGTCTCAGAGGACAGATGTATATGCTATTCTGTATAAGGTACATGTTCCAAATAATAGATACAAACAATACACACAGAAAGCCAAGACATCCATGAGTCCTGCCCTTAGGTTCAGCTATGTTATAGCTGGCTGAATATATGAGCAAGGCGTAACGTAGACTTGAGCAACAACTACGGATGCTAATAAGGTAGCACATTCTCTTTGGACCAAAGCACGCAGACTGTAGCTGTGCCTTTTGTAATGCTTTATGCATAGAAGAAAGGCAGGACTTTTTGATTTCTGTAGCAGGAGAGTACTTACCAACACATCCATTGCAAGCTTTGACAAACTTGAGTTTTCACCATATCCCTTTCACAAACCTAGGGATTTCCTGCAGTTGTGAATTCCAGTAAAGTACAACCAATTATAATGGATAACAGTACTGTCAGTTTCTCTGTACCAGAAAGGACTGAAAGTGACTTCAGCCATTTATGTAAAATGTGTATATTCCAGTATGCACTGCACACAAACCAAGCAAGAAAAAAGATTTCTTCTTCTTCTTCTAGGGACAATTCCTGCAGTGAAAACCCAATGTGCTAGGTCCAGCCGAAAGTCATGAGTGGACACCATATGTCAAGAAATAGTTATGATCATTTAGTGGACAAAAGGATTACCAGCACTCAAAACTGTGCTAGAAATTACAACATGCAACTGCTGGTGTTCCTGCCAGGTCAGGGAATGCAAGGGCAGTAATCACAAGGGATAGCTCTGCAGTTTGCCTTTACCAATCAATTTAAAGACATAAGTAAGAATGGTGTACAAGAGATTTCAGGGAAGATCTGGACGCAAAAGAGGAGAAGGAAGTATGATATCTGAAATATACATCTAATTATCTACAAATGTCTTCCAGTACATCTTGCATGCTTTAATTATGGGGAATATATTGCTGTTGGCCAGAATATATTCAAACAGCTAAGATAACTTTAAATGTTCTGACTGGTAGAAGGCAATCTTTTTTCTTCTGAACTGAAAATATTGAATGCATTATTGCAAAATTATATTTGCCATCACGGAAAGGCAGCACCATTAAGAACATAATTATCATTACTAAGCTACCAGTAGCACATCTGAACAAAAATCTGTAGCTTTAGACGCTTACAAAACTATTATAACTTGCTGTTCCACATGGTACCATAATCTGACATACCTGCCATTAGTTGACTATAATAGGACTTGCTAACATGCAGAAATTGAACTTATTTAAACTGAACCAAACTCAGATGATTTCTAAATGCAGACATGCACTTGTATTGCCTTTAATATGTTCCTATATTTTAGCTCACCTCTCTCAAAGTCAATACAAAAGCTGGATTTAAAATTATATAGGCTCTATACCTGGTCAATAAAGGTCATTTTTTTCTAGATCACATTTTTAAAACTGGATGTATAAACCAGGCTTGAGGGATCAGAGTTTTCTCCAAAACTCTCTGTTACTGCAAGTCATTATACACTGCACTCTGTCCTTGGGCTCTGAATGGAGCTAGAGATTGCAACACAGTGCCTATAACAGCTCTGGACTTGTGACCGACTGCTGGAGAGCGTTAGGCATGATAACTTCTGACAGACCATTCTTCCTCCTATGGCAATATTAAAAGGAGGGGAATTTGTTCTGCTTCAGTTCACAAATATTCAAGATGCACATTTGCAAGCTTGCAAGTAAAGTAATGAACTGTCTCTTGGGAAGTGCTGTATCATGCTTTTGCTCACCCTCAAGCAACTCAGCTGCCATATCTCTTAGAGAGAGCATCTGGTTTGCCAAGGAGAGCATTCCAAGTTCAGAGCCACGGATGAAGTCATTGCCTAATTCAAAACACACATAGCTCGTCACTGTTAATGCACTGCCTTCTGTCACTTTCTGACTACTGGATTTTCAGCCCTGATTATTTGTTTCAACAAAGTTATCCTTTATTACCCAGTGATCACTATCAAAGCCTCCCATGTGTGTGACCAAGCACAGGGGCATTGTCAGCAGTGCAGTTAGCCTGTTGTACATAAATAAAATACCTTCATTGCCATAAGTTCCTGCATCAAGACCGCATTTTCCAGGTCTAGCCTCTGGCTGTCTCCACGAGGTTTAACATCATAACTGAGGGGATCAATGTGGATGCTTTCCAGCTCCAGCATTGTCAGTTTCACTGCTGCTCTGTCATTTTTCAACTGCTGGATGTAATCCTTCAGCCTCTGCTCATCCTCCTTTGTAAATTCTGTATCACAACTGCTTGCAGTTGAGCTGGTAGTACTGGAAAGAGAAAAGAACAGTATTAAAAAAACCACATTTGGAACAAAATCTGTATTTTTACATCAAACACTCTCCCAATACTTCATCAACACATCTGAGTCTTACTTAAAAGGTCATAGAAAGGACATATGTAGCATGGACTGGATGTTGCAATGTTCAGAAGATGTAGAGGGGTGTGACAAATTCAGAAAAGTAATTCTTTAAGCTGCATGAGAAGATTGAATCATGTGACAACTTCTCTGCAAAGCCAGATATTTAGTGACATGTAACGGAATTATGTCTTTTGAAATAGTGTCTTCTGAAACAATTTTTTTTTAATTAAAAAAAAAAAAAAGCTACTTAGGATTTTTTAGCAATGCCCTAGCAGGCCAAGCCTCTCCTGGCTGCTCAGCCACTGAGTCTTCATCTTCTTTGGGAAGAAGCATCTGCTAAAAAAACCAGAATCAGCCCAGATCTCATTTATCTCATTGTTGATGGCAATACCAGTTATCATCTCAGGTATTTTTAGTGGATACTTGTAGGAAACAACCTCAGTAAATTCCACTGGCTGATGCCAGGAGGTAGCACTTTCAATTAATGTTAAGATGTATTCCTCAGCACACTGACATTTCTTTAGGGCTGGAGGGGTTTAAAATCAACCCATAAGTTAGCAGGATTTTTAATAGAAAGTCACCATCAAACTTGATGGAACTTCTGTTTACTGGCATCAAACAAATGACTGCCCATTAGTCTGCCCCACTCATGTTTACACAGAGATAGAGCAAGGGTGGCTCAGTGCCGCTTACCCACCCTACATGCATGCCACTGCTGCAGGGGGCCAAGACTGATACAGCCGCAGCATTCCAGGGCTGAATATAGTTGCAATAACACTAAAAGGAAAATAAAATGCCGTGTTGTTTCTATAACCTCACTCAAAGCTGCCTGTTGTCTCCTGAGGTCCTGTAATCAGCTGCCGGGTGAGGGATAAGTCATCCATTAACTGTGCTTGCCTGGAATGCTAGATGATCTCAGTTATCAGCAGGGGAATAAATCACTTTCTGTATCAAATTGCACTGCTGTTCAACATTTTTGTAGGAAGAAAAAAAGCCCCACCCGCTACATGCTGTGAGAGTCAGGATGATGTCCTAAAATATATTATGCACGTGAAAAAGGGGAAGCCTATCAAGAAAGGCTTGATTTTTCTCTTGTCTTTTGGTTCTACTTCAGCTAAAGCTACATTGATTTTTAAATGCCTCAAATAATTGCCAATCTTCCCACAAATTCCAAATACAGCCTTGGAAGAGATGGAGAATTGGCAAGTCTACAAAGATTTCTCAAAATCCTTCCCTCTCATGAAATATCGTATTACAGTTCTTTACTACAGTTCTCTGTCAATTTCCCATTATTCCTTCCATTTCTTAGGGATAATAGGTGCCATATTTACCACAAGCACAAACCGGTCCTTGCTTCAGTTTTCATCCATTTCCATCTGCAGTGAAGCTAAAAACACCCAGTACCTACACTACACAGAAACTCTTTCAGGTTGAAACCAATTTTTTTTTTTTTTACTTAGTTCTTCATTAGAGAATCTCGAAACACTTAATAAATCTTGCTTTATGGAGTCTAAAGATACCTCTCTGAAGTAGGTAATGATATAAAAAATCATGGGGATAGACAATGTGAGAAATACTTAATTCTGTACTGTAGCCACGTCGCAAGTTTTCTCAGCACCCAAAGACAGCAATTGCACAGCTTTTTTTCTGGATTAAATGTAAAACAGCTGTTGTTGGAGGAAGGACAGCTTTTAAAGCCTACACAGGCTTCAAATCTTGGGACACAAAGAGCTCATCTCAGTTTTCGCTCGCAAAGGAAAGAAAACCTAGCTCTCCTGCTGGGAATGAAACCTGAGCAAAAATGCTGAAAGTCCATTGTTATGTTGTGTTGGACCTCGTACTCACTGGATATTCACAGATTTTGGCCCTTAAAGATTCATGGCTATGCACATATATTTTAGGGGAGAGCAGTCCAAACTGAGGAAGGCAGTCTGGGTTGTTGCCAGTGATACTCATGCTGCTTTTACTTCAGTCCTGGCTGCCTGCCTGCCTGTCTGTCTGCAGCTGAGTTGGCTCCTCTGGTGAATTGCTAGCAAGCTGCTACTCCTCTTTTTTTTTTTTCTTGTTTTTTAAGAAGGTAAGGGGAGCTTAGCGAGGAAGGTGTCTCAGCAAGCACACAAAGGAACAAGAACCTTCCCCCTCCTCCCACATTTAGCAGCAAGCCCCCAGCCAGAAGACTGGAAGCAGCATGGGTTGCAGAAAGCCAGGGTACAAAGCCCACTTTGGACTGTTGTAAAAAGGAGGCTGCATGATGAGGGACGGAAACAACGCTGCAGTGTTTCTGAACTCCCTCAGCATAGCTCTGCCAGGGTGCGTTCCCCCCCAGAAGCCCCACCACACAGCTCTCCACAGCCATAATGCTAGTCCACTGCTGCTGTATCGAAGGGTCCACAGCTGGTGAGCATATGATCCTGAATTTCACATACTGCTCTCCCTTCTAACACCAATCAGCACAAAGGAAAACAGATTGACAAAATGCATATGCAGTATAACGCATCCATCCAAAAAACACATGAAACTGTTGCAAAAGACGTGCAGTTTCTCATTTCTCAAGCATGTAGGTAAGATCCTAGAGAAAGGATCACAATTTCATCACACCTGGAGGGAAAACAATATCAATATGTTTATTCTAACTGCTGTTGTATTCAGAACAAGCAAAGAGAAATGTTGTTCCCACTTGCTTCATCCCTCAAGTCTTTTACAATGTTGTCATGCCTGGACGATGTCAAATTAATTTTCATATACAGTCTGTGGAAAATATGCAGGTTGGTATAGTATAACGTGCAGTCTTATTTGCTGGCATGTGTGTTTGTGTTCACATGCACATATGTGCGTATAAAATGCAGTGGATGGATATAAATGAAGCTTCCAACAGTGCTTCTGTGTAACTTCTGTACACTACAAAATTTTGTCCATAAAACCCTGTTTAAGCTTCAGTTCATCTGTTAAAAATCACACCAATAAATAATTCTGCAATTCAGCAATGGTGCATATAATACAAAAGTTGATATAACTAAAATAACACTGTCAGAACTGAATCCGCAAAGCTTGCTTGAATGTCTGTATGCAACCTTACACTTTAAAGAATGCATCTGATACACAGTATACGTGGGTCAGCCATCTTCTAGGTGAATGCTGTGGCCTGAGATCTAAAACAGCGCAATGCCAAAAGATAGTAATTTCCTGAGAAACTGAAAAATACTCCACCCAGCCAAAACACAAATGACAATATATTTGGTTAAAATCAGAACCTTTGGTGAAACTACTCTGCATCCTTCTGAGATTAGTTCAGTCCAGCAAGGAAGTGTTACATAGATAACTTTAAGATACATGTTGGGATATTTCTCAATAACTTATTTGCACACTTCAGCCAAGATCATCTTGTGAGAGATACAGTCCTACGTTTGGCTGAGTTCAGATATTTAGCGACACTGCATAATACTGAAAAGAAATCCCTTTGCATATGAGAGACCAAGCAGATCTTTTCCCCCATGAATCCAGACATAAGACTGGGCTTACTATCACTGCAGGGAGTAAAATCCACTGTTTTCAGTCAGTGTTACATCTGGAGTCCTCCTTTTTTATTTCCTCCTTTTTAGAGTGCAATCAGTCAAAGCTTGTTGGCAATATATGTTTTATGGTTAGTTTCTGTCCATTAAAATAATTATGACTTCCAACTACACAGCAGACCTATTCCTATTTTCAAAAAATGAAATGGCAACATTATTATGCTGCTGCCAGCCAAATGAGTTGAGATGCTTGCTATTATTTTTATTCAGTTCACCAGTAACAACCTCTGTGATGTTCTTTCATTGCATTTCATTCCTTTTCATTTCAGTTGCTCCCTTTTACAGTTTTTAACCACTTGTCACTAGTGGCTCACCGAGCATTTATTCTCAGTAATTTGTTCAGTGATTTGACATTCAGAATCTCATTTGAAATGCTGAAGCTAAAGATGGGTCAACAATTCCATTATAAATCCCTATTCCACAGGATTTCAAACAGCAGGGAGAACTACTCATTTGTCACAAGTCTCAGCAAAGGAGAGTTTTCATCATCCCACTACCTCTTTACTCAGTTGGTTTCAAAGGGAAAAGGTAGTAATAATATCTGCAACTAAAAGCCTGCAACACTAAAACAACTATGGCAAAAGATCAGTCTTGCAGATTCAGAGTATGTTTGAACCACATCATATAAAAATGTTTTCATTTTAGTGCAGTGGTCCCCAAATGGTGGTTCACACAGCACTCACTAGTGATGTGGGTTTGTTCTATACCCCAGTTTTATAGACTGCCAAGTTCTTTAAGACAAATAAAAAACATTAAGCCTGCAGGAACAGCAAGAAATCTGCAGTCTGCTTTCCTATCTCTGCTTTGATTGCTATTGTAATGGAAAAGGAAAGGAAATAGAAACCATCAACATCAAAGAATCACAGAGGGCTGGAGGTCTGTGGCAATGGGATGTCTGTCTAGAGCAGCAGGGAGCCAAGTGACAAGGTAGCATGCATGAATGGGTTGAGAGAGCTGGCAACACAGAAGCCAGGATAACTCCAGAAAGCAGGAGCAGGGTCCTGGAGAGAAACCAAAAAGGATCCTGAATGATAGGGAGAGGAGAGTTAAAGACAAAAATCTTCTTTTTTTTTTTAAACCTGAGCTAGAACATTTACTGATATAAATATAGAAAAGTGTGTGCCTTTTGAACCATCACAGGTTTTCCATCCATGGGTTGGCACTGTCATGTGTCTGCAAGCTGAAGAGGGTATGCCTCTATTTTGAGACATGGTCCACAAGAAGGAGAAATCTGAAAACACCTCTACCTCATATCACTTGAGCACAACAGAAGTAAAGAAGAGAAGATTTGTATTTCATGGAAAGGCTAAAGTTTCAGAAATATTTTCACTGGTATGTCTGTTTAGACAAAGACGAACTACATTGGGCATGGGGGAGGGGAGAGGGATGACAATACGTAAGTGATGATCAGATCAGGACGCCCATACAACAAGTTCCTGGCTTGCTGAGTGCCCCTTGGGTGAGTGAGAGAAGCTTTTCTCTCTCATGTTCCACATATATCAAAGCAGCTAATAATAGTTACCTTATTCAGTACACTATCTTGTTCTACGCCAGAAAAAATAATCTTACAATGATAATGACTCAAGCTAAAACATCCCTCTTGCACACAGAAGCATTTACGTTTGCATTTTTACATTTCATGACACAGTTTATACTGATGAAATTTGAAATCCTATGCCATTTTAGTCATACTCTGCTAAATCTTTATTTACTCAGCCAACATGCTACGCATACATACACACATTGCCAGCTGACCACCAAAAGCTCATGGTAAACAATGAGCACGAGGGATGATTTTCCTCCCCAAACACACGTACCTTCCTGCCTTATCCTCCCCCTTAAAAAACCAAAACCCACGTTCAGTGAAGCAAGGACTATACAGACTACGTTCCTACCAAACACTTTCAGTGAAAGGCTAGGAGAACAAACACTAAAACAAGAACAGCACCCCGTCCACCCCTGCCAATTTCCCCCCTTGTCAATAGTGAAAGCTATCTAAATTGTTTTCAAGGAAAAAAAAAAATTATGCTGTGACTACATACCAGATATCTCACAAGGAAGAAAAACACTGAGGTAGTTAGGAACAACCAAAAATGACCCTTTCAAATGACAGAACGGAAAACGAGCTCAGCCTAGCTAGAGGTGTTGCTACGTGTGGCCACTTACAACATGTTCACAGGTAGGTGTAGGGATGGCCTAAGTGCACACAGACTGAGGCAAGTCAAGTATTTGAAACAGCATTGTATAACTTCCTTCCAAGGCTGGTAAATGCTTTTGGTACAATAAGCGATCGATTTCTGAATATACCGCTTTCTTGGACTGAAAGTGCACTATAAAGCTTCTTTGAATAAAATGTTAAAATGTACCTCACGTTTGGACTCTGTCCCCTCAGGTTACCTTTTAGCTCACTTTTTTAGCTATTCCATGCTAGTCACATGGCAGGAAATAAGATCCTTTGGAGGAGACATCAGCAAGAAGAGGAAATGATACAGTACTAAAATAAACTTCTAAAAGTGTCAAAAAATGACAGCATTTGAATAAAGAACTGGCTCAAAACATGAATTGAAATGAAGTTTTAGAGTGAATCTGAGAAACCAAAAATAACTTTTAAAAAGAAAAATGTTCATCTATATTTATCCAGGATGCTTGCCAAATTCGTATCCATACACAAGCACACATATTCACTGCACAGAGTACAATTACACTGCAGGCAGGCAACAACTCAAAATGAAGCTGCTAGCAGATGTACTTGAACTGGAACACTTCTGCAATAATAGCTCATTCAAGTTTCATTATTTCATAGGTCTTCAGAAAATCTGCAATATCCAGCCTTTTCTGGAAGAATCCACTCTGTCTGTCATTATGCTAATTTGCCACTCCACATGTGGAAGAAAGAATTTGGAGAGGGGCAAAGGGGAATAAGAAGGGAGAGGAAATGGTTTAGAAAAAAATGGCTGGATTTGCAACATTTAGAAAACAATTCCTGAGCACTCCAAAAGGCCCATGGAAGCATAGTCTGGTTCTCCATATGTCTGTGCTGTCTGCATACAGCAGATATGAATAAGAAGTACATGATTTGAGTTCCAATAAAACAGCAAGAAAGTCACTGAAGTAAAACAAACGTAATGGTTTTGCCCTTTATGAGGAAGATCAAAGTTCAGAGTCACCCATTTGCAACAAATTTATACAAAACCCTTCTTGGCTGGAGTTGCTGAAAGTCTAAAGACAATTAGATCACTGAGGCATGGTGACTTATAAATCAAAGCACAGAAGCCAGTGGACTGAGGTGATGGAGATCAGCAAACGCAACGCAACATAGCTTTTGGTCTGAAATCAAACACTTAGGGATTAGGAGAACAGATGAGTTGCAGTTACCTTGTGTGGCTGTTGGATGACAGGCTTTCCCAGGGCTGCACGCTACAGCCAGTGATTGCATAGGCTCCCCCACAGCTCCCATCTAGTTTCATCAGCAAGGCTTTTGCTGCGTTCTCAGCTGTCTTCCTGCAGTCGTGAGCTCTCTTAAGCATCTGGGTGATGTTTTCATCACCTGTCTGATCCCCTAGGTTTCAAGCAAACAATCTATTTCAGAGCTTTGAGGAGGGTGATAGAAATTAAGGCAAGAGTAGAGATGCTTCTACGTACTCTCAGTCTATACGAAGACAATGACAATGAATGACTAATCGGTGATGTAAAAGCAACTTCACTTCTGGATGAGCATCAGTGGTAACTGGGCTACTGGCCTGAATGCATCTCCCTCCCAGCCACAAGCTCCAGGTACTTGTTGTTCCAGGTACGTGTCTTAAGTGATGCTTTATCTTAGCTAGTTTGTCTGTTTGTAAGGGTGTGCACTGTGTATTAGGATAGGATGCTCAAATGATACACTGGAAAAGCCTCAGCCTAAATTACAACTCTTACTCCAATCAGTTCAGTGCTGTTTCATAGTGTAGTCATTTCCGGTGCTTTTTCTCACAAGCATTTTTATTTCAAGCCTAATGGTTTGCCAGAACACCTTCTTACAGGCTACCTTTCCAGCTGGAAAAATTGCCTTACTGCTTAGAAGCAGCCTTTCAGAGTTTACAGTCATGCATACTAAACCAAAAGAAAACTAGCACTGGTGTTTATTAATTTTCTATAATTTCTAGTGATTATGCAGCCATTTATGGAGCTGGTAAGCCATTCCTTCAGCAGAGGCAGGACAGAAACCACCACTGTCACTATTCTTAAAGTCCTAACTCCAGCTGGAGTCAAGTCATTAAAGACAAATTAGTGGCTACACTGAAAGTCTGAACAAACCTACAATATAATCATACTTCAACAAATACAATGCAAAAACCCAGTTTGCTCTATGTCAAATTTACATTTCATCCTTATTTGAGTCAAAGACCAGTCACCCATTCTTCACACTCACTAAGTGAAGTGCACGCACTAGAAATAACATTAATGTGGAAGAAAGGAAGGGAGAATGTTCTGTTAAGAGCAGCTGGATACGCTCAGCTCTGAGTGATGCAGAAGCAACTCCCATGCATTTTCTACTCCCAGATGTTGATATAAAACTTGACTGATCTTCAAACCAAAAACCTACTGTTTTATCTAAGTGTTTTGATCAAAGTTCATGGTGAAGTAAAGGTACATAAACCAAACACAACTTCCTCCAAGCTGTGTTATGTAATGGGAAATTGGCACTATGTCTATCACAGGGCTATAACTGCTAATACCATAATTAAGAGCTCTAGACAGACATCTATATAAAAACTAAACTACACTGTCTTTCATAAAATCCATGTGAGATGAAACCCTACGCAAATCCAAAATATTTTTCCCATCTAAGACTTCTTTCTGCCACCTATGTGAATAGACAATCCAAGACTAAATTAACTTTTGCTGGCTACTGATCTCTGCCAGCAGGGAAAACTCCATAGCACACTGTGGAAAGGAATGACCAGAGTTGGGAAGAATCACTTCTGAACTGTACCTGTGATAGTGGTTCATTCCATTACTTTGTGAGCAGCATGTTAAAAAACAACACCACCTAGCCACAAGATTAACTTATCCGCCAAATAAGAAAAACCCAGAACATACAGGCTAATAAACCTGACAACGCAGCAAAACATAAGATAGAATGTTTTAAAATTTCAGAGCAATGGTAAAATGTGGGGTGAAAAACTAAAGCCATTTTTGGGGGGTTTTTTGGTAACTACTCAGTTCTACCTTTGTATTGTCTTAATCACAGTTTTTCGTAGACTATACTCAACTTCTGGGAGGATCAATGTTGCTGGTTCAAACAAAACCTGTACTTGCAGTTACCACAGCTGTATGGCCCTAAGCCACATATGCTCATGAGTATTATTTAATAATTCCACTCTGTACAGTTGCATGCCTGCAGCAGCTTCACCACGGCCAGAATAGGCATCCCCTTGTGATAGTATAGATACATTAATTTAAAGTGCTGGTGAATTTTATTATTTAATTCAAATCTCTCCTTTTCCCCTAGTTTTTGGGTGTGTAAAATGATTTAATGAGTTAAAAACAAGAAAAGACCAGAGAGCATTCTTAAGTGATAGGTCATGAGATGATTCACTGTTAAAACTAACTCTAATGCTGACTGACATGCAAAAAAAAAATATTTAAATAAAGTGATTCATTGACATCTTACCAACAGAACCAACACCTGCAGCTCTGAACTGCCCAAGAATGAGACTCTGCTCACTTTCTGCCAATGCCAACAGCAGCTCATATGCTTCTATGCACTGTTCACTGAAAGAGAAAACAAACCACAGAAAACAAAAATCACACAAAATGTATCTGCAATTTAGAGGGGAAGAATACCTGCAACAGCAACACAAAAAAGAGGTAGCTGATGAACTGGGTGATTTCCTACTACTTATCTAGCAGCAGTGATATTAAATGACATAACTCACATAGCTTCTATCACAGCATTCAACAGTCTCTCCTTCCTTATGATGGTCCTAGGTTGGCCTCAAGTAATGTAACAAGTTAAAATAGAAGAGAATGACCTGATGTGAAGTGAGCTCCAGAAGTATGTTTGAAACAGTCAACAATACAAATAAATGATGGTCGACATGATTGCTTTGAGAAATTTTTCTCAGGCCTTCTTATTATACAAAATACAGTATTCTATACTCTTCTGTATAACTAAACTGTACGAAGTATAGTAAGAAGAAAAGACAAGAAAAATACTTGTTGCCCTGTCCTGGCTTTAAGATTTTCCTCCTTATGACACAACAGCTTCTAAATATAGTTGCGAGTCATTCATTTCTGTTGCATTCTAATGTTTTTGAAAATACACACATTAATATAGCTATTTGCAATTTACATTTCCTTGTAATTCGCTCAAGAGTGATAGTAACAGAATACATTCTTTAAAAGGCACACAATCTGTATTAAGACCAGAACCACCTGTTCCAAATTAGTTGCAGTTGAAGGAGTTAAACAACACCATCCTTTTACATAGTTTAAAGCAAATTTAGATACCTGTAACCAAATACCAAGCAATTCATCCACAATTCCAACTGATGTAATATAAAGTGACTCTGAATTATGTGGAGTACAATACTACTCTTTGGACCACTGGTCTTGTGAAAGGTGCCAGTCTAATACTGAGAACCTGTATGTCAAGACCAGAAGCAGCAGAGACAATTCGAGCCTATACACAATCCCTAATTTAAATGTTAATTCACTATTTAAAAATGAGAAGATAAAACTTCATATTTCTATTAGATCGAGTTCACTACTGCTGGTGGAACTAGGGTTGAAATAAAACTTCAGATCTGTAGCTTGTCAAGTAGTTTAACCAAAGTGGCATTTTTTCAGGGAGGAAACAAAAAAGAAACACTATTACTATGGCACACGAACAATTTCACTCTCAAAGACTTCTATCAAGTCTCCCCAGCTCCCTCTTTTTCTGGCTGAGATGCCCTCTGCGTAGGTACATACCTGTACTGCAATGCAAGCCTGAGGGCTGTGGCATTGGACTCGTACTTCCCAACAAGCATGCTCATCCTCTCGGCATTGCTCTTGCACTCTTCCAGTGTTATAGTCAACAAGTCATTCTGGGATTTCAAGTGCTCAATACGGCTGTAGAAAAAGAAGTAATTTGCAATCATAATTTAAAACAACAAACAGCATTTGGTCTACACAAGGTTTTTAATGAAGATGGCAAAATCTATCAGTTCTGTGTCCCATATAAGGAGCCAAGAGGATAGTAATTTCTCTTAGGACAGCCTCTTCTCCTCTGCTCTACCTGTAAAATGTAATCATAACCCTGTGCAACAGCAGCAAGCAGAAAGCTATACCCTTATTTTGTAGCCACAAGACTGCATAGGAGAGTTTCATATTAACCTTTTGCTTAATTTTTCTGCCTCCATTCCTTACTTCCTGCCGCCACATTTGTTTCTTGTTTTAAGTCGCATATTCATTAGTGCAATGTGTGGGGGTGTGTAGAGATCATGCAGCTGCATAAATGCCTCCTTTCTTTGGAACATCCAGAACAACCATTTCACTTGAAGCAGTATTTTGGTTGTGATTAGAGAGTTAACTTCCAAAATGCAAACGAAATTTCAGTGAGGCAATGAAATCTCCAAGAGTTCTGGCAATAGTCAAACAGAAGCTCATATCAGAACTTAATTGTAATTTTCTTCTCAATGAGGTTAATTCTGAATCTGAAAATGAGGCTTCAGAATATCAGTATTACTGTTGAGTCTCACTGCTGGTAACTGCACTACACATCAATGTACTATGCCTAATCCCAAGAGCTGGACATATACTGAAGACAGGCAAATGATTTCAAAACTTGGACAGGTAGCTGATGAAGAAATTCATGCCATCCAGAATTCTAAAATCACTGACTTCTTAAGAAACACAAGAAGAAGGAGAAGGGCTAGCATACTAGTTATTCAGTGATCAGAATAAAGCCCTGACTTTCCTAGCTGCGAAAACTCTCAGATGCTTCCTCTCCTGTATCTTCTTTAACACCTCCTATAAGGATACATGTTGTCAAAGCATAATTGATACAATTAATGCTATAATTCTGTTTCTTCAGGACAAAACAAAGCATGCTAATTCCAGAATGGTGGAGAATAAGTTATGGGAATCCTTCTTTCTAGCAGTGATGTGTCATGAAAAAAGATGCCATGTCTACTTGGTCAGTCACAGAGAAGGACGCTCTGCAGCGCAAATTGTCACTGGTGAAGGTGCCATGTTGATCTAATAACACACAACCAAACTGTCATACTAATTAACATATGATTCAATCTTCATTTCATCAACTACATTCCATGTTTATCTGCAGCTGCCACAGTTGAGCTGGGAATGAACTAATAAAAATTAAAAAAGATAAAAAAAGTAGTAACTTTAACAAAGCTAAAAGCACACAACACATTTCAGCATATCTAACTTTTCACCTTACCTATTTAATCTCTCTGTCTCCACTTCAAACTCTCGGATTTTGTTTTCAGAGATAGCAGATCCATGTGAATAAAGAGTCTGGAAGATTTCCTGGATGTTTGAGCAGTCTTGGAGGGAATGTGCCAAATGTTCAGCCACAGTACTAGACACCTGCACAGTGCAGTTAATAGATCATTGTGAATAGAAAACCACTGGATTCCTTCCACAGGCAGTTGGCATTGAGAGCTGCATTTGCTTGCATGCATTCCTTTCAAGGCATTCATTATTCAGTTTTTACTGTGAATTTTACATTGAATAGAACATTTATAAGTTTCCACTTTAAGAAGCTATTTTGATTTAAAATTCTACTAACCACAGGGTGAAGCCCAATATTTCAACGTATATATAAAAAGCCTAATATGCAAGTTATTTACTTGCAAAAGGTCAGTTCTTTAGTGAAACAAGTATTAACACACCATGAAAACAGTGTTATGGATTTACATTAACATTACAAAGCAGAACCCAGTTCTCTGTTGATTGGAAGTTGTGAAATGCAACTGAACAGTTGTCTTGAAGAATAATATTTTGGAGGACTTGACTCCAAAATTATCCTCTTGAAGTCACTCAAAGAATGATTTCTAGCCACCAGTTATGAAAAAATGAGATCTTAATTCTGGGTGATATATTCTCTGTTGAAATATTTTTCTCAAAACAACTTTTAAGTATTTTCAGTTAGCGTATATATTAATTTAGTAAGAAAATAATGCTGCTTTTAATGGCACACAGGTCATCTTCAGAAGGTATCATGCATGTACATAAATGTTAGTCCTTACCCCTATGCTGCTGATTTCTGATCCTAAGACAGGTCTATCAGATGATGAAGACTCTGATCTTGTCTTTGACAACTTCACTCTTTCAGCAATCTGTAAGTCAGAATGCTTCACAGGTTACACAGGAACCCATGCTCCATAAGGATTACACAATATGAATTTATTCACTAGCTACACTTGCAGAGGTGAAGTAAACTACCATAAAATTGACACCTGTGTTGTAACTGAGAGAATTACAATCATTAGCACCTAAATCCTTTCTTCACCTCAAGTTCATGGGCCTGCTTAGGACCCCAAGAAAACTCTCTGGGGATTCCAGATATCTCCCAGTTAATCACACGCTTGTACAGCAGCTGTGCAAAGCGAACCCTGCTTCTCCCAGATAATGACAAACTTTACTGCAACAGACAATAGCTCACCTTGGCTATGGGAATGTCATTGCTACTGCTGCTTGTGCTCAGCTCTCCCGTGCTGGGGTTAATGGGTCGATTGGCAGAGGTGAGACGACTTGGGCTGGATGGGCCTGTTGCCTGCACACTTTGCAAACGTGTTTGCAGTTCCCGAACCTACAATAAAACATAAGGTTCTGTTTTTTTCCACTTTTATGGCTTAAATGGTTTGGAGATTTTGTCGTTGTCTAGCCAAGCCTATTTGCTTCTGGCTTGAGCATAGAAGTTGTATTTCGTCCTGTGGTGGCCACAAAGTTTTCATGTGGGGAGCAAATGAATGGAGGTTGTTTGAAAATTCCATTATTGTTATTTTTTTAAACTATTTGCAATGTGGAAATATGCAAATATAATACTGTAGAGCAATTACTCAAAGTTTCAGCTTGTTTTATATAACTCTTTCAGTGCAGCTGTACTACACGTATAGAAATTATTCTCTCTGGGATGAAGCTAATGCTCCAGCCTAAGATTATGATGTCTAAACAAATCAAGATCCTGCTGTTAATGGAAAGTTCCAGTGTTGAAAAATCTCTTGGCATAAATATGTCACAGGATAACTTTGTCATATTAAAGGTTAAAAAATTCAAATGTTAATCATGCTTTCACTGTAGTTAAGTAAAGCTACCATCTAATGAGTAATGTGCAGACAAGAAAATACCAGCAAAGTACCCAACCAACAGTCTGCAGAAGTTTTCTGTAAACATACACTGCAAACACTGCACAGTCCTTGTAACACACATCAGATACTTGTACAACTGATGTCAAAAGATTTTCAGGACTAAAGGGTAAAAAAAAAAAAAAGTCTGCAGTGCCAAACTACAGCTGAGCTAAAGATTATAGTGTTTACCTTGGAATAATTCTTAACAGACAAAGAATAAATGGTCTGCTTAACACAACAATTACGCCACAAGGTAAAGTGACAGAGCTCATTTTTCCCACAGAATCTCAAACAAAGACTGTGAGATGAGAGAAGGGGGAGGAACCCATCTGAAGAGGATATTTCCCTGAATGTAGAGTGTTTACTTCAATATGCAAGTTTCCATGCTGCTTTTGTTGGAACAGCCCATCTGCAAAACAGAATTGATGAAATTTTACCAAAAGTCCAGTGAAATAAAAGTTCAATTCATTTGATATCCCTCTGTAGCATGAAATGCAACTCTGATTCCTATTCTCTACATCAAGGTGGGATTTTATACTGAATACAATACATTTACACAAAGAACTGATTAAACAAGCTGAAATCCCTTAGCCAAAAAATATCAAAATTAAAGCTGCATTAAAGCTTAGGCTTTCTTCAGCTATAGGCTCACCAAGTGCATGCATGGTCAGTGCTTTATCAATCTCTGCTTGACGAAGTGGCAGTCAGCATGTTCTCTGCACAACATATACAGATCCCTTCAACCTTTGTGCACTGAGGAAAGAGTTCAAGCTGGAACTCTGGCCAGTCACCAAAGCAGTATCTTATGCCTCCTACGATCCCCTACAGTCTGCTTCTGCTTCCCTGAACAGTACCCTTGCCTACCCCTCAGTTGTACGTGAACTGAAGGTCAGGTTGCCTGAGGACTTACTGTCAAAATAACAGAATTTTTAGGTATGTGTAAATTACAAAAAAGAAAAAAATGTGCATTTTACATAACAGAGCAGAACAATTGCATGTCAGTAATAAAAAGCTGTAGGTGGCAATAATAAGAGCACATAAAGGCTATCTGCACTCATAATTTCCCTGTTCAATTGTGGAGGAGTGCTACACCTTAAAGAAAATGAAAGCAAACTCCTCCATTGGTGTCTCTGTTAAAAAAAAAAAGAAAAAGAAAAAGATAAACTACACAAAACCTCAGATCAAATCCCCAGTGTTTAAAGTAACTTGCTAAAAAATGGATATGGGTGCTTGCCCCAGAATTACATATCTTAACTGTAATTACATCATGAAGTTAACTGAGCAGAGTGTATAAAGTGCACATTCATAGCATGTATCTTGTACATATTTGCAGCTGAGGCCTCCTTTGTTCATACAGACATATATAGTTGCAACACGGGTACAGCTGCACTAATGCAAACCTTAAGGACAGAAGTGCTCTACCGATGCAAGCCAATCATTTCAGCCTGAATATGCATAAAACTGAAATGAAACATGTATGCATGTTTCTCCTTGCAGATGTGGAATGCCAGCGCAGATAGGATTTATACTGTAGCAGTAACACTGAAAAAAAACCAAAAAAGCAAGCAACCCCAAAACTTCAGTAAATCAAAATTTATTACTATTTCTTTTAACTTGGGCTGTTCCAAACTAAATTCCCCAAGTGAATTGTTTAAAAGCAAACAAACAGGAAAACCACTACAGATGTATTCTTCATCAAATCAAATCTCTGCCTCAACATCTGACTTCAAAATTGCTAAAATATTCACCTACAGCGAGAAACTAGTCCTGGGAGATTTCAGTCCAAAAGCAAGTAACATTCTAAATTTAAGGGCAACCGGGAAACAGAGTGTTAAAGTTGCTTAAAATGCTAAGCCTTCATTAACTCCAAAATTTAACACCACCTTATGTAAGGACAATATTGTGCAAAACTTTCATGCAGATAGGTTTCCTCTGGTTTCTTACTAAGCAGTGACTATTGGCCATGATTACAAAGCCAATTATTCTTAAGAATCTGTAAAACAACATTAGCAACAGAAAGAAAAATGAACACAGCTAAGATTGTAGCCAAGCAAAGCTTTTATAAAAGGAAACTGAGATCACAGCACAGTTATCAATCTATGCAAGTCACTGCTTTAATACTGTATCACAGAAGCAACCACAACTTAAAGAAACTGTCTGCTTATTCATGCTTCTTGACGTATTTACTGATTCAGGCCTTCATTTGAGAAATAACATGCTGAATTAATTGCTATAAATAACTGCACTAACTTTAGCAATGCTAGGTACTGGATGTTTATTCTGAGCAGTATAACAGGGCAAGTTTGTCTGACCTGTAAAATCACCAGTCTCACAATTCACTCATTCACAAAGCCAGAATCTCATTATCGGGTTGCCCACCCACCAGACTGCCCAGAGACAACTTAGGTAACTATTTCTGGTCACCAAAACCTCCACTGTAAATAGATCAGCATGCACCATCTCAGAAAGTTCTTTTTCCCCACTAGTAGTAATTCTACAGGAAAAATAAAGGAAGATCGAGGAACAGGAATCAAGAAGATAAAAATAGTTCAGAAGAGGCAGTTTCTTCTCTGGAATGCTGAATGCATGACTTATGGAAAGAAAGACTAGTTTAAAAAATATGATTAAAAATTGCCTGACCACTCCCGCTCAATAGTTCTACCAGGACATCATAGTGGGGGTCTGCTACAGGCCACCTGACCAGGGGGACGGAACAGATGAAGCCTTCTATAGGCAGATAGGAGCAGCCTCACACTCACAAGCCCTGGTCCTTATGGGGGACTTCAGCCACTCAGACATCTGCTGGAGGGACAACACAGCTGAGCGCAAGCAATCCAGGAAGTTTCTGGAATGCGTGGATGACAACTTTCTCCTCCACGTGATAGAGGAGCCCACGAGGAGAGGTGCCATGCTGGACGTTATTCTCACCAACAAGGAGGGACTGGTAGGGGACATCAAGCTCAAGGGCAGCCTTGGCTGCAGTGACCACAAAATGGTGGAATTCAGGATCCTCAGGGCAGCAAGGAGGGCACTCAGCAAGCTCACTACCCTAAACTTCAGGAGAGCAGACTTTGGCCTCTTCAGGGATCTGCTTGGTAGAATACCATGGGACAAAGCCCTGGAAGGAAGAGGGGCCCAAGACAGCTGGCTAGTATTCAAGGGTCACCTCCTCCAAGCTCAGGAGCGATGCATCACAACAAAGAGGAAGTCAGGCAAAAACACCAGGAGGCCCCCAAGGATGAACAAGGAGCTCCTGGGCAAAGTCAAACAAAAAAAGGAAGCCTACAGAGCGTGCAAGCAAGGGCAAGTAGCCTGAGAGGAACACAGAGAAACTGTCCAAGCAGCCAGGGAGCAGGTTAGGAAAGCCAAAGCCCTGGTAGAAATTAGTCTGGCCAGGGATGTCAAGGACAACAAGAAAAGCTTCTATAGGTATGTCAGTAATAAAAGGAGGACGAGGGAAAATGTGGGTCCCCTCCAGAATGAAACAGGTGACCTGGTTACCCAGGATATGGAGAAGGCTGAGGTACTCAACGGCTTCTTTGCCTCAGTCTTCACTGGCAAATGCTTGAGCCACACTGCCCAGGTCACAGAAGGCAGGGACTGGGAGAATGCAGAACCGCCCACTGTAGGAGAAGATCAGGTTCAAGAATATCTAAGGAACCTGAAGGTGCACAAGTCCATGGGACCTGAGGAGTTGCATCCATGGGTCTTGAGGGAACTGGCGGATGAAGTGGCCAGGCCACTCGTCATCATATTTGAGAAGTCCTGGCAGTCTGGCGAAGTTCCCGCCGACTGGAAGAGGGGGAACATAACCCCCATTTTTAAGAAGGGAAAAAAGGAAGACCCAGGGAACTACAGGCCGGTCAGTTTCATCTCCGTGCCTGGCAAGATCATGGAGCAGACCCTCCTGGAGACTATGCTCAGGCACATGGAAAATAAGGAGGTGATTGGTGACAGCCAACACGGCTTCACTAAGGGCAAATCGTGCCTGACAAACTTGGTGGCCTTCTGTGATGGGGTTACAGCATCCGTGGATAAGGGAAGGGCAACTGATGTCATCTACCTAGACTTGTGCAAGGCATTTGACACTGTCCCACATGACATCCTTGTCTGTGAATTAGAGAGACATGGATTTGATGGATGGACCACTCGGTGGATAAGGAATTGGCTGGATGGTCATACCTAAAGAGTTGTGGCCAACGGCTCAACGTCCAAGTGGAGAACGGTGACGAGTGGCATCCCTCAGGGGTCGGTACTGGGACCGGCACTGTTCAACATCTTTGTCAGCAACATGGACAGTGGGATCGAGTGCACCCTCAGCAAGGTTGTCGATGACACCAACCTGTGTGGTGTGGTCGACACGCTGGAGGGAAGGGATGCAATCCAGAGGGACCTTGACAGGCTGGAGAGGTGGGCCCGTGTGAACCGCATGAAGTTCAACAAGGCCAAGTGCAAGGTCCTGCACGTGGGTCGGCACAATCCCAAGTAGACTATAGGCTGGGCGAGGAATGGATTGAAAGCAGCCCCGAGGAGGAGGACTTGGGGGTATTGATTGATGAGAAGCTCAACATGAGCCAGCAGTGTGTGCTTGCAGCCCAGAAAGCCAACCGTGTCCTGGGCTGCATCAAAAGAGGCGTGACCAGCAGGTCGAGGGAGGTGATCCTGCCCCTCTACTCTGCTCTTGTGAGACCCCACCTGGAGTACTGCGTCCAGCTCTGGGGGCCCCAGTGCAGGAGAGACATGGAGCTGTTGGTGAGAGTCCAGAGGAGGGCCATGAAGCTGATCAGAGGGCTGGAGCACCTCTCCTATGAGGACAGGCTGAGAGAGTTGGGCTTGTTCAGCCTGGAGAAGAGAAGGCTCCAGGGAGACCTAATTGTGGCCTTCCAGTACCTGAAGGGGCCTACAGGAAAGCTGGAGAGGGACTGTTTATCAGGGAGTGTAGTGACAGGACAAGGGGTAATGGGTTTAAGCTGAAGGAGGGTCGATTTAGATGAGATGTTAGAAAGAAATTCTTTACTGTGAGGGTGCTGAGGTACTGGAACAGGTTGCCCAGAGAGGTTGTGGATGCCCCACCCCTGGAAGCGTTTAAGACCAGGCTGGATGGGGCTTTGGGCAACCTGGTCTAGTGGAGGGTGTCCCTGGCCACAGCAGGGGGGTTGGAACTAGATGATCTTTGAGGTCCCTTCCAACCCAAACCATTCTATGATTCTATGATTACGTTTATTAGTAGAATGAAGGTAATTACAGTACTGCATATAAGACATAATAAACACTTGAAAATAGGAGAGAGAGGAAGGGCAGATATCCATTTCCTGTAATGACAAAATTGGCAAAATGCAATGAGTGAAGATAAGTAAAGAAACAAAACCGAAATGTTCCAATGAAAGACAGGAAAGTGTGGATTTGTGAGCTGGGGAGGAATAACAAGGAAGGTTTAAAGAAAGATTTCTTCAGCCCTTGCATGATACTAGTTTAAAGACAGAAATATCCAGAAGGACATAAAAATTTCAATAAAGTCCTAAAACTCTAAATTGAGATGGAAAGTGGCCAACAGGCAGATCTAATTATATGCTCAGAAAAAAAAGCAGGTGAGAACAGAGGAAAAAAGGAGAAATCCAGGGAAACATCTGTGAAATCCACAACTAACAAAGGAAAGAGCAAAGACCTTCTAAACAGCTGGAGGAAATCCAAAGAATTACAGAAGGAAAGAAGTGCTGGAACCTTGGAAAAAGCAGGAGCAGGGGCACGGAGTTACACACAAAGCAACAGAGCCATTAGACTTCAGAGCAATGGATAGCCCAGATACCAAGGTAAGTCAGGGACAAACAGATGTTCTCAAGTTACTAATATAAATGTAAATAACTGGAAGTTTTATTAATATTTGATGTTTAGCAATATGAACCAACTGTTTAGTTGCATTTCTAATTTTCTTCTTTTGCATGCTGAGAATTGGAGTAAGAAATAGGGAAAAATAAAGCATAATTTCCTGCGGGTACCTTAAGACCTAAGTAAAAAGATAGTAAGGGTGGAATAGAAAAGGGGCTGACAGACTACATTAACGTTGGATTTATGAAAGACTTCCTAAGTGATTAACAGGCATCGTGGACATGTTTGCAGAAATGCATAGTGGGTTATAGAAAATACTTTGGTGGAATATGCTCATTAACCGTAATCATGAATCTAACAAGCATGTTTTTACTCTGTATTTTACACATGCATACTAACAACTCCATGATTTGTTAACATATCCTAAACAAACACAGCTACAAACTGCCTGGTTTTGCACTGATTTCCGCATTCAAAGGACACCTGCTACTTTTGTTCCTAAACCAGTTTTAAATAAAGGGCATGCCTGTGATTCTTTTCTTTCCACCCTACTTGCCACCTGTTTCATCACGCAGTATCTTTGAACCCTTCAAGTAATACAATTTTTTTCCCCCAGAATTTTAATACCACTCCCTCTTCGGGGAGGAAGATCATAGAATCATAGAATGGTTTGGGTTGGAAGGGACCTCAAAGATCATCTAGTTCCAACCCCCCTGCCACAGGCAGGGACACCCTCCACTAGACCACATTGCCCAAAGCCCCATCCAGCCTGGTCTTAAACGCTTCCAGGGAGGGGGCACCCACAACGTCTCTGGGCAACCTGTTCCAGTGCCTCACCACCCTCACAGTAAAGAACTTCTTCCTAATATCTCATCTAAATCGACCCTCCTTCAGCTTAAACCCATTACCCCTTGTCCTGTCACTACACTCCCTGATAAACAGTCCCTCTCCAGCTTTCCTGTAGGCCCCTTCAGGTACTGGAAGGCCGCAATTAGGTCTCCCCAGAGCCTTCTCTTCTCCAGGCTGAACAACCCCAACTCTCTCAGCCTGTCCTCACAGGAGATGTAGTACAACACACCACAGAAAGTGAATACACCTCTCCCACACTTTCTAACTTATTCGAGCGTACTGCAAATCTGTGGAGGGGAAGATGGAAAATGAAATACCAGTGTGACAATTCAAGCTGCTCTGAGTGAGGTCCCTTCCCAGCCTAAAGCACCCCTAACCTTTCAGTCAGACCTGGTTGTGATTATTTTCAGCCTGATAATTTTCAGCCCCTCTTAAGTCATAAGCACCAGAGTTAACAAGGTCTGGTTTCCTAAAGGTTGTCTGTTGTGGTTGACTGAAGATTGTAAAGAAGCCTTTCCTGGTATTTATAAGGGCCATCTCCTCAGTGAATTCTCTGGAGCTGAATGAGCTTAAACCTGCACTCATCAGTTCAAAGGAAGCATTTGCAGACTCTCCTTTGCAAAGATGTCTACATTCAAGAGATATGTAGGAACCTAACTGTTAGTAGTAGTGCTACTCCTCTGGCAGATCTGAAAATCAATCTAAAGTCTGAACAATTATCTTGAGGAACAGAGAAAGCGAACACCACACAGACACAACAAGCTACAGGTATGCTACTAGGATTTATACATATGTCTTCTTTAAGCGGCAGGAGAGGCCACAGTGCACTGGATGATACAAATATGTTACCAAGCAAGTGCTCCTCTTGCTTTTGACACCTCTCTGACAAAAGCCCCTCATGCAGTGCTCCATGTGGAAAAATCTTGTGCTGCACCTCTATAAAGGATGCAAAGCAATGAAAACCAAGGACACGGCAGGACATGACATGGAAGGTGATGGGTGGATTCCCTAAAAGCTCGGAGCGCAACTGAAGTGTTCTGATCCAGGCTAGCACACAGCAGAAACAAACACAAGCAAGGGCAGTAAGCCTGTCTCAGGCTTCTTCTCATTTAATTTCAGATTAATAACTGAGCATTTGCATACTGGCTTGGAAACAGAAGCAAAGCTCTAGTTAACAGCTAAGCAGAGATACTGCTGCATAAGCAAATACCATGCAACTGAAGGAGGCAGACAATGGAAATAGCTTTTGGCTGCTACTTCAGGTTTCTGGTGTGCATCAAGAGACAAGGAGACAGAACAGTTCAAGGATCACTTTAAGCTGTGCAAGCTGATAATAATCTCTAAAGGCCCTTAACATATCAGCGTTCTTTAGCAACCTGGAACAATATCTCCTGATCTCAACAGGAACGATGCCAAAACAAGGACAAGAAGCTGGTGCCAGCTTTGTGTCATCTGAGAACAGTGCAGGCTCAAGAATGCCTGCAAGGCCAAGGATCTAACTCCTGCTGTGGTTTGGGTAGGTTTCAACTCCTCACAAGAACAAGGTATTTTGGGATATCCCTCATGCTAAAATGAAATTTCTTGGAGCGGGGGCAATTTGTGCAGCTGGAGAGATCATGCATTAAAATGTCACTTCTCTACTCCGCTGCAGATTATGTTTTCATGAAGTCGAAGATTGCTAATATATTGTCTATTTTTGTTCTGGTCAGTTTCATTAATTCAGCTGAGTTTGGAGCAGATACAGAATAATCCTCAAAACTAAAAGCATTTGATTAACTGAACAAGTTGGCATATGGCTTATGCAGAGAACAGACTTCCAGAGCTGAAACCGCCTTTCCACTTTAGACTTAGTTCTTCAGAACAGCCTCAGGGAAGCCTGAACACTGCCCACACCCGCTGCTGCCTATGCCGACGGGCTGCTTGAGACCGTGCTGAGGCACTACTCATCTGGCAAATTTCATGGGGCAGTAGTTAAAAAACCCACAACTTTTACTTTGGAGTCATGACAGAGTTTATATGCTGTATCAGTGCCGCTCATCTGACTTCCCTAGTGGATACAAGAGATTTTGTGTAAGAACACAAATATTACTTTTTCTACTACTATTTAAGCCTGTTACTACATATTGAAGTTGTAAATACTGCTGACCTGATGACAACCTTATTCTCATGTAATAATAAAATTAATCCCATGAACTGGTACAGAAGTTCCCCAGCATCTTATCTGTATTACTGGATTCAGGATTATGTCAGCTATGTGTAAGCAATTTCTAGGGCATTGACTGGCTCAGACTCAAATAGATTTTATTTTTAATACAGCAATATCACACAGAGGTAAAATAAACCTCTGTGTTATGAAATTAGCTGCTACACTGAAGGCACCCTACAGAAATAAGTGATTGCCTCATTTACTAATGACCCGTGAGAAACAAACTCCATATGTATGCTGTTTCTTAGCGACTGTTCTAGAAAGCGGTTCAATCTGTTAACTGAGCACAGTAAATATCTAATTAAATTAAATCTCCAACAAGCCTGAGAAAAATGTATTGAAAGCACTCTGCTTGATTACAGACATTGGTCTAAAGTAACAGACCTATTGATCTGGTCAACTTCAAGCTTATTCGCTTCACCCAATTTAATTTGAGAAGAACAATAACTAAATTTTAGTTGGATCTCCTTTTCCTCTCTCCAGGGAAATAATCTGAAGTGACTCTGAGTTCAGGTGGCATACAGAAAATACTTAATAGGTCAAAGAAAACATTTATTTTGTTGCAACTATAGACACAAAGTTACATTAAAAATGCAAATATGGTTTCCAGTGCAACAATTACATGGCATTGCTGACAAGGTCATATGCCATGAACAAGCTTCTCTAGTGGGGGCAATAAACCAGTTGTTCTGCAAGTTCAGGATGATATTAAAAACCATATTTCAATAAAGTCCTCTATAGGTATAAATTTAATTTGAACAAGTGAAAAAACCAAAACCTGCCAGCTGTGCCTGAATAGAGAGGCTGCTTGATTCTGTTATGCTCTGTGCCAATCTAACATTAACCCTTTGTGTATGGGGCAAGACATCTATCCAATCTGACCATGAAGAATTTCCTTAATTAAAGAAGAATGAACATTTAAACTGGCTTGCTGTATACAAAAGACAGCTCACAGTCTCTACAGAGCAGTTCAAGTCTTACCCTCTCCAGGGTCAGTGGTCTGAACACAATCCGGGTCAGTAACATCCCACTGCTGCTACCATCCGACATCTGCTCTAGCCACTTAGTGAAACAAGTTGATGACCTCCCATTCTGTTTCCACCAGAGATGTTTCCATAACAGAGAGAAGCATCAGTAACACAGGCAGCAGCCCTGCTAACACTTCCAATAGACAGGCCAGCAACTACTAGATCAGCATGATCAACACGCTATCCTTTCAGTCCTAGGCCTTGCCTACACTATTGTGGAAATTGTGAAATAATAACATAGCCAGTACTTGTGTGGCTCCACAAATGCTTGGTTCGCTGCGACTCAAATATAGACTAACCAAGTCAAGCAGTATCCATGTACACACAGAACTAAACAGCGTTTTTCTCATCATCTAATCCAACCCTCTGCTACTGCTGGCAGCCAGACAAAACTTAACACTTTTGTGCAGAGATACTAAGGCTAGCTCTAGAATTAATGCAGCTGTATTAACTGGCACAATTAAAAGTACGCTTTTTTTGCTTTCCTTTGGATACAATCCTAAAAAGACAACTCTGATTTTAATAGGTATCCCTGCATAGTCCTATATCTCATCAAACATAACTTTAACACTTTAAAACTCCATTTTTTAAAGTAGTTAGTCAGTAGCCTTACCCCTTACTGTTCCTTCAGAACTACAATCCTCCTGTCTGTTGGACACCTCGTACTCTAATTTCTGATCTAAGTATAGCCACAAGTGATTGATATTGATCTGTTCTTGCTGCAGTTTTGTCCCTAAGTTTGCACAGCCATTAGCTCCCATTCTTACTTGCTTTCTCCAGCACTTGTAAAGAGAAATCAAATTCATAGAATCATAGAATGGTTTGGGTTGGAAGGGACCTCAAAGATCATCTAGTTCCAAACACACTGCTGTGGCCAGGGACACCCTCCACTAGACCAGGTTGCCCAAAGCCCCATCCAGCCTGGTCTTAAACGCTTCCAGGGGTGGGGCATCCACAACCTCTCTGGGCAACCTGTTCCATTGCCTCACCACCCTCACAGTAAAGAATTTCTTTCTAACATCTCATCTAAATCGACCCTCCTTCAGCTTAAACCCATTACCCCTTGTCCTGTCACTACACTCCCTGATAAACAGTCCCTCTCCAGCTTTCCTGTAGGCCCCTTCAGGTACTGGAAGGCCACAATTAGGTCTCCCTGGAGCCTTCTCTTCTCCAGGCTGAACAAGCCCAACTCTCTCAGCCTGTCCTCATAGGAGAGGTGCTCCAGCCCTCTGATCAGCTTCATGGCCCTCCTCTGGACTCTCACCAACAGCTCCATGTCTCTCCTGCACTGGGGCCCCCAGAGCTGGACGCAGTACTCCAGGTGGGGTCTCACAAGAGCAGAGTAGAGGGGCAGGATCACCTCCCTCGACCTGCTGGTCACGCCTCTTTTGATGCAGCCCAGGACACGGTTGGCTTTCTGGGCTGCAAGCACACACTGCTGGCTCATGTTGAGCTTCTCATCAATCAATACCCCCAAGTCCTCCTCCTCGGGGCTGCTTTCAATCCATTCCTCGCCCAGCCTATAGTCTACTTGGGATTGTGCCGACCCACGTGCAGGACCTTGCACTTGGCCTTGTTGAACTTCATGCGGTTCACACGGGCCCACCTCTCCAGCCTGTCAAGGTCCCTCTGGATTGCATCCCTTCCCTCCAGCGTGTCGACCACACCACACAGGTTGGTGTCATCGACAACCTTGCTGAGGGTGCACTCGATCCCACTGTCCATGTTGCTGACAAAGATGTTGAACAGTGCCGGTCCCAGTACCGACCCCTGAGGGATGCCACTCGTCACCGTTCTCCACTTGGACGTTGAGCCGTTGGCCACAACTCTTTAGGTATGACCATCCAGCCAATTCCTTATCCACCGAGTGGTCCATCCATCAAATCCATGTCTCTCTAATTCACAGACAAGGATGTCATGTGGGACAGTGTCAAATGCCTTGCACAAGTCTAGGTAGATGACATCAGTTGCCCTTCCCTTATCCACGGATGCTGTAACCCCATCACAGAAGGCCACCAAGTTTGTCAGGCACGATTTGCCCTTAGTGAAGCCGTGTTGGCTGTCACCAATCACCTCCTTATCTTCCATGTGCCTGAGCATAGTCTCCAGGAGGGTCTGCTCCATGGTCTTGCCAGGCACGGAGATGAGACTGACCGGCCTGTAGTTCCCTGGGTCTTCCTTTTTTCCCTTCTTAAAAATGGGGGTTATGTTTCCCCTTTTCCAGTCGGCGGGAACTTCACCAGACTGCCAGGATGGATTTTGCTTTGCAAAGTTGAACGAGACAATCTCTTTAAGCCATTTTCCAAGTAAGCTGCCCATTTCTCTGATCATCTTCTACATCTTTTTTTGCCAATTTAAACTGAACCTTTTCAAGCCTAAGAGTTAAGAACATATACATGTAACATTTCAGATCAGATTTCACCACTCTTTATACACTCTTTCCAATATCTACTGGAAATAACTTACCTGGCACATCATAAGATTGAATTTGCCACCATGCATCAAATGGCTCAGCCATGCTGATCTCTGAGGGCACAAACACCAGTTCTTTTCCCTTTTCTGTTTTTTAACTGAGGAACTACTGGCTGTCAGCATAAATTCAAGTTACTAATCTTTTAAACACCTTAACTTGCATTTCATACTTCTTAAAATTTAAATCTTTTTCTATTAATTCTATCCTCAAGACCACCTATTTTTTTCTTGTTTGGTATCCCAGTATTGACCTGTATCATCTGTAGTGTCAGTATCTGCATTAGCGTAAGCAAATTTCACAAGCACACACACGCACTTCTATTCTCTGCCTGCTTGCCTCCCCAGCCCAATCCTACAATAATTTGCCACGTGCATAAATGCCACTTCTGTAGCTCAAGGGGTCGTACTGACTCTGTTTAAAAATCAGTGTCATTATAAAACCAGCCAAAAAACTTCAAGACTGAGAATGACTTACACTTATGATATATAATAAAACTAAATTTTACAAAGGAAAAGTTGAAGTGGTCTTGTTTTGTATGATAGCAGATTACTATTCTTCCCTCATCACACACACCTAGAGGCTAAGAGAGTTTTGCAAAAGTAATTTGTGGCTCGGTATCTGAAGATTGGAAGTCTCACACAATGCAGCTTCATGCTAAAATGATACAGTCACTACAGAATGATGTTGGTTTAGAAACACAGCATTTGAATAAAAGGTTGATCTGCTGCCAGTAGGTAAAGAGCAACACTTCCAATAATTTTACCAAGATTTTATAGTGGTCTCAATTGTCACTCAAATTGAACACAAACTTGAAATTGCCTGTTTTAAAAACAGAATTATTTCATATCTAGCCAAAACTCTACAGATTTAACAGGGACAAAGTAAAAAAAAAAGTAACAGAGATTGAGATCACATTCTCTTGGATCTTTCATCTTTTTTGCAAACAAATTTCCAGGTTTTTTTCACTTTGGACTCCACACAAAGTACAAGGCCTTTATCTGACCTTGCAGCATTATAAAACATAGACAGGGAAGCAGGACATGGCTGGCACAACTCATTGTTCAGTTTTGAGAATTGTTACCCATTTACAGGAGTCCTGCTCTTTTTCTTTCTCTAATCACAAATTGAATTCCCATCAAAAACAAAGAAATATTTGTTGTTTACAGGAAAAAAATGCCTCATAGGGAAATTCACTAAATGAACATCTGCTTTCTCTATAGACAGTTACATATGCTTCCTTGGAGATAAATATCAGGTTTTCTGTTAACACATGATTTCTGACATAAGGTTGTTGTACACCTCAGCTGTTCATCGCACACTCTTTTCCAATTATGTTCAGTTTTGTCCTGGTTCTGTAATTTGTATAGCTCAGCTTTAAAAATAAAAAGCCCTACAGCTAGTACATGAAGCAAGATTAAGGAGAAGCTTTTTCTAGTGACAGAATTATACAGGCTAGGAGGAACAAGAAGCCATCATCCTTGCAGCAACCTTACCCTTCTACGCAGTCTGTCCCTTTCTTCACGAATAGCATTCATGGTTGCCTTGGTCCTGTTCAGCTCCTCCTCTTTGCTACACAGCATGGCTGTGAGGCTCTCATTCTCTTCCCGCAAGCCAGCTAGCTCCTTTTCCCATCGAGATCTCTCTTCAGATAGATTTGGGTAAAGGTCACGTCCCAGCACACCCTCAATCTCTTCTACGGTCTGCAAAAATACAGTCATCAAAAACCAGAAAGAAGCAGAGAAAGACGATTGAGCAAGACTAATGGTACATAGGACAGAAGTTTGTAACAGGCAACTATATGTACTTATATGTACACACCCAGACCCACACCACCATTACTTTGCTTCTTTTGTTTCATAAGTAATATCAAACAAAAATATAGCTTATTTTGTTTGACAGTTTGACCATTTTATTAAAATATTTCATACTGACCAACACCAAAGCAGATGGATGTTTTATATGCAAATAAAACATATGTGACCTGTGAGTGACAGCAATCCCCATAGTTTCACCTCAGAGCACTTTAAAACAAATCAATGATTCCTTGTCATGGGTGAGTACTGTGCTTGTTGTTTCCCTAACAGGCAGAAAGTAGCAGCCTGTGAACTTTTATGGCATGGGGCCTTTCCTAGTTCTAGACCAACTCCACAAAAGGGCAAGGAAAAGAGTGGGATAGTAAAAGAAGAGGACTTTTCTTTCCTGTGTCCCTGAGCATGTTCTTTCCTAAAGGTGACAGAGATAAAAGGAAGAAAACTGGACTTGGCTAGGCTTACATTATACCAGCAGATATGACAGACTTTCTAGTGCCTAAGAAAGGCTGGATTTGTCTGGGACATATAATGCCATTCCTCATTTCCCGCCCCACCCCCTTGCTCAGAACTGTGCCACCATTCAGCACAAAGGATATTCAGTAGCTTCCACTGCGTGAAACTAAACTACACGCACACACCACCAGCAAGGGAAACACTATCATGCCTAAACTTACCATCAGACTGGTCATCCAACATGTTGAAACACAGCCTAACACTCAACGTGTCAGGTAACTACGTGCAGTTGTGATTCTACTACACAGCGTATGCTGTGCCTGTGTTAAATTTTTTCACTTACGGAAGACTTTTGCAACAAGCAAAACCCCTCCAATTGTTGATTATAAGCTTTTGAATCTCTCTGAAAGCAGTCTGCATTAAAATGGTAGGAAGAAACATGGAAAATAAATTAATATATGATGTAACTAGCAATCTAGAAAGTTTCATTCCATTCGATAATCCAAGAACAAGTTATAACTAAAGCCTATACTTTCAAGTTTAATATGGAAGATAAATAACTCATGTACTAAGGTTAAAAATAGTGTACTTAGTTGTTGCATCAAAAAGACTTGATTTTTATATATAACAAAAATTATTAACTGAACTTTATGTCCTTAATTTGGGAGGGACTAAAAGAACCAACTAAAGTGCACCTGAAAATTACAAACTGAGTTGAAAATAAAACTCAGGATTTTTTCTGTGAGAAATTTTCCCAGTCTTTTCAGCACTGTCTGACACTGAGGTATCAGTGAAATTTTATTATTTGTCCATTATAATGAAGAGTTGGTTATTTATTGTTATCAATACATTAATCTTAAAGAATAAATCTTGGCTACAGCAAGACTCCTTAGTAGGGAGGAAAAGATACTCAAAGGAAGAAAACTATTTTTAACAACTAGTTCAAGACGCCTCTTGGAAGAAGCAGGGACAAAACTTTTGCAGTCATGTTCAGTTTATCCTTTTAAATCATATTTCATGTCTCTATTCCATAAAACTGTAATACATTCAGAGTCATAAATATAAAACTCCATTGACAGAGTATCTACACTGTAATTCTGCTTACGTATTTGGTAGTAAGCTTAAATTACTTTTCTAAAAGAGCAATGCCTTGCAATATCTCTGTAAGATGAAAGAAGCCACAGCTCTCCCTTACATTAGTTTCACTTGGACCTACAGGTCTCAGGCTATGATAAAGTAAGTTATTGCAACACAACATGAGGATGAGTCCAAGTTCTGAATAAGCATAGGGCGGCTAATCTTACAATGTGAAGAAAAGCTCTGTAATGGCAGGAGCATTCTCTCTTGATGATGCCAGCTTTATTTTAAACAGTGTCTCTTCGTTGTTGTCTTCTCCTCCCCCTTCTTCCACGAAAACTCCTCTTTTGCGCACTTCCCCTGCTGTTTCCTCACGCCTCTAGTGCTAATTGCTGCTGCTGCCTCCCTCCTCCTTATTCCCCATGCTCCTAGTGTTGCTATTTTTCCAGCCTCTCTCTTTCCCAAGCCTCTTCTCCTGCTCAGAGCACTACTGGGGGTGATAAACCTGGAGCAACACTCAAAGAGGGAAGGACTGTCATCAGGAAGCAGCAGCAGTGGCTGAACACCATGGAGGTATCTTCAGACAGAGGCTGCTGCTGCTGTTTCTCCAGGCTCCAATGCTACCATCTGCCCACACAAGTACAAAGTTCAGGCGGTGGCAGCATCAGCATGGGTCTGACAGTCATACTAAGGGCTGCCCTATAGTCCTTAACAAAGCTGAGGGACCTTTCCGCTTGCTACTATGCTCCTTCATTTTGATGTGATCAAAATCCTTTTGCTGACTAAACTAGTACCACAATTCTCCCATTTGACAACCAACATGCCACCATCCTCCATGGTAAATAAAACATAAATATTGTATATGGATATATATATGTAAACTACCAGGTCGTTTATTTTTCTTCAAAGCAGAATTACAGAGTAGTTTTATCTGGCATGCTTCTGCACAGCAGATAAATTCAGGTATAATTTAATGGATTATAGGATTGAATTACAATGTAATGTTCTGAGCACAGGCAGGGTGTCATATCATGGTAATTCCAGTCTTATCTCTGACACTGACATCAGTACTCTGCCTTAGCTTCCTTACAAGAGGACATGGTATCAGATGAAATCAGCAAGTATCAGGTTTCAAAGAAGGAAAAAGCAACACTTTTTCACAAGGCGTAACTCAACAGTAGAATTTATTCCTACCAGAATTTATGGAGGCCAAAAATTTAGATGGGTTAAAAAACACATTAGATATAAATATGGAAGAAAATTCCACCCATGACTGTTAAACACAAAGACATCATCTCTGGCTCAAGATGTTCCTCAACCCACCTTGCTGGAAGCATCTTTGAAGGAAAGAGAAGATGACATACTATACACGTCCTTTTTGATGCAGTCTTTCTATTGGTATCTGCCACTAGACAGATGGACTTTTGGTCCGATGCAGTGCAGCTGTTCTCGTGTTCTAAATGGTTCGTCTTTGGAAATACTTATGTCTTTTCTTTAATTGGTAGAGTTGTAGTGGTAAGTATCTGTTACTGATAGTTATTTACCCTTCAAAATACACGAAGCATTAACCAGCCTACTCTGTGAAATTTTCTTAAACAAAGGATAGCTGTATAACTGTTCAGTTATCAGACAATCTGATAACTTTTATTTCAAGGTCTTTTCATTCTTTGTGGGACAGAAACAATGGAGCTAGCTAGGGTCACATGATTTGTATAAAAGAAGCAAAAACCCCCCACATTACCAGCATTAAAAGACACCCAGTGAAATTTAACCCTCAAAGCAGGAGGATTAAAAACATTGAAATGCATTAGTCTACTGGTGAAGAAAAAAGCCAACAGTCAAAGTAAAAGACAGTCAGAATATTTCAGTTTCCATTCATGATTCCACCTGTTTTAAAAATTTCTCAGTCTTCTGTCTGAGGAAGCATGAAAGGAGAAATGGATGGAATTGTGGAGTGGGGCTCTACGTGTGGGTTTTGCTATATTAAAAACATTGGTGACACACTTCCCTAGCACATAATCAGAGCATGTCAAAGAGATTCCTATCTTTCTGAAAGGTTAATAACCTTTGCATGTTATCACTTGTCAAACAGAAACAATCCCAGGCTCTACAGCACAGGCAGTGGGGAAAACTTTCTCCGAAAATGGCTATGCATGTAGAGCTCACATGAAAATAAAAGGCCTGCATTTTGGACCACAAAGAAGCTGCTGACAGTTACTTATCATTATAAAAGTTTGATTGTAGTTAATTTGAATCAACACTAAATAATGAGGTTAAAATAAAAAGCGTGAGAATTAAGCTTATGACAGCTATTTTGACATCTTGTTGAATCCATTTCCTGCAGAAGTTTTCATTTTGTCTCACTTCAGAAACCTCTGTGGCCCCCACATAGACCAATCTTTACCTGTTTTCCAGAATCCACAATCTCTCTCTCAGTGAATACTGATTTCTAAGAACACTTAACCCTAAAACTCCACATAATATTGAGTAACATTCAAAGTATTGATCCTAATCCTCAGAGACACTCAAACTACTTTAAGACCATTCCCAAGAGACCCAGAAGTCATGCGTCTCTCTCAAATATACCCACATTCTTCAGACTACTGCTCATCATTAATTTCTTCATAGGCCATTTTATTCCTCAGGCACCACCAGGGGCAGAGGGCACCTTTCCCAGTGGTATGCCAAAGCGTTGTCTAGAATGGTCACAGACCTCCCCACTTCAACACTGTCAATGTATTTGTTCTTATATAAATGAGTCACTGATGCCTTTCCATCTGACACAAAAAACTTGTTCAGCTCCTTCCCTGTATATAGTAAGATACTCTACAGTTCCCTCACTTTCAGGTTCTGAATTGCGATCCCTTCATTACACGTGCTATCAGGCATCCCTCTTCTTGTTCTGTTACATGCTCAGTAAAACCAAGATGTACAAGTATCAGTTGAATTATGTGTTCCTGTGCCTGGCTTCTATCATTAGAATTAATGTAACATACATGCTTTGTGTAAATACTACCTTCATATTTTAAGACAGCAAAGTCACAACTTACGCATAGTTTATGGCACTTTATCTTCAAATTTCAGCAAATACTACATATTGTGTTTTCAGTTACCAGTCAATAACTAGCTGTGTGACCTTGGGCAAGTGACAACTTGTTTGCTGGATAACCTTCAGAAAGTAAATCAACTGCTGAGTGTTCCCGTTTCCCTTGTCTCTGAAATGAGCACAAGACAAATACATTTCTGATCTGAGATCAAAAGTCTGTTAGTAGCTCCTCCTGTGCCTTAAGAGAATTCTGTGGAAAAACAGGTGTACTGCTGCTTACCCAACACACACCGTGAGCTGGAGTTGATTCTGTCAAGTACTTTGTCACCTTTGGAAGTGAGATGCTATTACTACAGAGCATGATCAGGTGTCTCAGGCCATGTACATGCGGCATTTAGAGCCTAATGTTGTTACCTTAATGGCTAAATCACAATGTTCACTGGCGGTAGTGAGTTGTTCAATGTGTCTATCCACTTCTGCTACTGATAAACTGCAGCTGCTTTTCTTCCTCCCACAGACAACATTTTCCAGACCTGTCAGCACTCTTTGCAGTTCTGAATTCAAGTCACTACAGTTATCTAAAAGAAAGCAAAACAAAAGAAAACAAATATCGCAACAATTAGTGACTCAGTGAAAAAACAAACTCTAACCCAGGAAGTGCCTGTTGCAGAACAGCTAGGACTGATATCGTTCAAGGAACGTCCTTGCAATCTGCCACTTTTTCCTCACCAACTGATAGGCTTAAATACCATAACCACATCAAATGAAATCACAAGTTACCTCCCGTCTGACAAATAACACTTCCCCTATTTATCTGAAGTGCTCTTTCTTCAAAATCCTCTCTTTTCTGAAGGACAGCATTTTAAGACACCACATGCTCACATACTATGTGGTTCTTTTTGCCATTGAGGGCCTATTATCCTGATTTTATTACCCTCAAAGGTTTTTCTTTGCAAATTCAACATTTTTTTTTCTGCCTGATACCTTCATTGACATTATGACTTGACATTTTTCAGAGGAATTTTTGTAGTTGTACTTAGGCACTGCCTGATTTAAAAAATCCTGGTGTTTAGAGAAATGATCCCTACTGACTATCTTAGAGCCTATGTTCCATTTTTATAGCTATTTCTTCTTCAAATGCAACTGCAGAATATTCAGGGATCATAACATCACACCTTGTTCTTTGCTAGGTTCCATACTACAATCACTTTAGAAGTGTATATAACACCATTTTAAGTATAAAATGCAGCAGAGAATCACTTCCTTTTCCGTCTTTAGGCAAAGCTCTTCTCGTGCCTTGGGCACTGCCACAGCATCCTCCATTTCTGTGAAAACAAGTGGGCGTCAGTACCTCACCAGCTCGCTTCTTAAATTATTTTTGTTTTTCTTAGGCACACATCTGATAACAGAGTGTCAGTTCCTAAGGCACACACGTGGTAGAATTCACCTTTGTGCTGCCTCTCAGATGGGCTAGTTAGTACTTCCAGCTTACTAGCTAAGGGTTTGCAATAACTACTAACTCTACAGCACATAAGCACTATGAGACAGCAGTGCACCAGCAGTTCCTACACCTTACTCAAAACAGTGGCAGGCATTGTTGCTGGTAGGTGTTATTTCTATACTACTGCTGCAAGCGTTTCACCATGGTCTGAATTCCCCAGTAGCCTCATAGCTGTGGTTCTTGCAGGGGACTAAGGCAGCATGGCATTGAACTGTGTCTGAAATTTAACAGACATGAGGCACCAGATTATTACAGACTGCCTTGAAATCTCTCTGTGCGAGAGTAGACTAAAAGTGGCTGGGTGAAGGGATGAGATGATCAGAAAGGAAAAAAATGTAAACTCGTTACTACAAATCTAACTCCACAGCCTAATGCACATAAACATGAACCTATTGCTGACCAAAAAATAGAGTTTAGAATGACATCACAGTATTGTATGAAAAATGTGAATGGGCAACACATACAAAACTTTATTCTTGAAGTCATATTCACTAGTTCCTGATTAGCAGACACCCATTTGTTGCAATAATACCAAAAATCCCTCTACAATAACACTCACTTATGAGCAGCATACATTGTGCGGGATGCTTAATTGTAAAAAACTCTATTTTGTTTGCTTGAATTTATTTGTTTCCATAACATCTTCTATAACAGACATTTTGTCCATTTAGGCAACCTTACAAGACCTTGTATGCTGAGTTGAGTTCCTACAGTAACATTTTTCCCAGAAAATAAGGATTTACAATAATGAGAACCCCATTTCTCACAGAAAACCAGTACAACCCAATCACAAGCTCTGCAAGACATACTGCAGAGCATTCACAGTTTTAGCTATGCAAAGCCCTAACCTCAAAATAAATGCTGAGAAGTATATTAGTTTGACTCCCCCCCCCGCAAAAAAAAAGGGAAAAAAAAAAGGAAGGAAAATTAAAGGAAAAAAGTCCTTGTTAGAATCTGTTCAAGTAGGAACCTAATAATAAGCATTAACTTTTGAAAATAAAAACATTCATTTTTTAAGAATATAAAAGCCTCTACTAAAATATCTTGACTCCATACAACATTTTGTTAATTGATTTCTGTATATCAGACACTTTGCAATTACATTATTATTAATATTGTTCTATCAATGTTTTTAGAAATTAAAGACACTGAAATACAAATGTGCTGTGGTGGGTCTTGCATCTATAAACAAATACAGCTCCAGAGCTGGTGTTTTCATTTAAATTTAAGAAATCATACAGAAAATCTCTTTTATATGGTTGCTTACAATATCAACATTTTCTACATTATTAAACTCCACTTGAGGGCAATGAATACTATGCCCAAAAGTTAGCCTACTCTCAGGTCCATTCCTCTAAAATGCATTGTACTGGAAAAAACAGCAAAAAGTTCTCACAAGTGGAAACTGTTTCAATACAGTTTCTTAGATATGGAAGCAAATATTGCATGTTGCATTATAACTACCAAAGCTTCGTGTAGAGTTAACAGCTTAATATTTATGGATCACAAGTTCTGCAACAGGGCTTCAGACAACTATTTCAATGATTTCCTAAAACACTGCTCATGTACAGTATCACCCACAGAAACTCCAGGCACTCAGCTAGTTGTCCTGGGGAAGAAAATGAAGACCAACTATTTGGTTTTAAATGTAAATTAAGAGAAATAACATTCTGAAGAGAATTCTGGAAATCAGTCACAGTGAGGATTATACCAGACTTCTGCTATTCTACAGCAATGGTGCTCAGCAATTGTGCCCAAACACTTAAAACATTATCGTACTGAAGGCCTAGTATCTGCTCATTATTATACTGCAAACTTTATTACTAATAATTACTAATTATTTCATACTTGGAGGTTCTTCAAATGATCAGTAATTGTGCTTGGATGACAAAATAGATGAAATTCTTAAGGGAAGATGCTTGCCCTCTTAGTACTTAACCAGAAAAAAAAATACTTACAGACTGTCTGGAGGTGCTTCCTCCTTGCATTGTATTTGAACAGCTTGTGGCAGATTTATCCTTGTCTAAATCCATTTCAGTAAGATATCCATATTTTATACTTTAAAAAAAGCTCTCAATTTTCAAAAAGTGCAGACATCCTTTATAATTAGGCTGTAAAAGAACTGGACAGACAGTTCCATTTCCCACACTTTTTCATCCAACTTTTCCTCTGTCTGCAATTCTTTTCCAGAGTTAAGACTACTTTACAGGCACATGTAAAGTATGCGAGTAGCTTCCCCCCCCCGTCTTCTTTCCCAAAAGAATTGTCTCCTGAACAATCCTTCCATTTTAGAATCCATAGCTATTCTACATCAAGGCACAGAGGTTACTTCACATATAAGTTCCTAATTGTGGAGAAGTTCAGCATTTGTTGTGATTAACACAGCCTAGATTAATTTATTTCCTCACTAAACATTTGGATTTGCATTTCAAAGGCTATTATCCCTTTCTGCTGCGAGAAGGCATCATGTCTACTAAGAGGCATAACTCACCCATGTCCGCGGTGACCACAGTGGACTGATTCTCTGGTACCGAAACAGAATTCTGGTCCATGCTACGTGAGTCTTCGTTAACCTCATGCTGGCTTTGGCTGAGCTCTGACCGTAGCTCTGAAAACTCATCTTCCTCCCTGGGAGAGACAGCAAAGGCAGAAATAAAATCCTCTGAGGAAATATGTATCTCTGTGACACTTATTTCAGACCTGTAAGCAGAGCCATAGGATACAATCCACATAATCATAAATGCTTTGCCCAGCCAGTAGAGAAGGGTTTATACCCTTTGCCACAAAGCAACTCTGCTATGCCCGTAACACCCACTTGCAGCAGCCAGTGCCTGGTTTCCATTTCTTTATTCTCAAGTTCATTATTACTCCAGACCACTGTACAAGGAAACAATGGGTGGAACTGAGTGCAAGCAAGGATGTGTGCAAGAAGGACATACACCGCTCTGCAATAACTCCCCATCTGATAATTCTTAATCAGCACAAGTGGCTTTTGATCCTAAAGTAGATTAGCAATAACTGATTTTGGTTTCTTTCTCAGTTCGAGGATGCCATCAGCTTGTGTGCAAGGCAAGTGTGCACATGCACATGTATCAAAATGCTCCTGGGGACAAGTAGGTTTTTCATTTTCTCTTCTCAAAAGGGAGACAACAGATAAGTGAGTATAGTGATGAACTGCTGGAGTTAGTAGAAAACAAAAAGCCTCAATTACCTAGGTTTTAACACATTTGTCAAGCTGGTTCTACTAAAATAATTGAGAACACAGAATACTTTAGCTAAAGCTAATGAGCTTAAAAAAGTAGGGTTTTTCCCTCCTGTCTCCACACGAAGAGTTCAAAGTACTGGGAAAGGAGATAAGTAAATGAATAATAGCATTGCCTGAGAACATTCGTAAACATTTTTTCTTTTGATCCACTTGCTGATTCAACTCAGATTTTATTTTTTTTTACTTCCATAGTGACTGTTTTGACATTAAAGTATATATTTTAAACATGAGAAAAACACCAGTTTATCCAGGTGCAGAGCCCCCCCTGATAAGTAAGCAAACAGTCATCATTTTGTTAAACACTAAATCAAATGCAGAGATTCATTTTGCTGCAGATTCAGCAGAAAACTGTAATAATAAAATTGTCTGGATTTGGAAACAATAAGAAATAGCAAAGAGCTATCTGGCGATCGCATGTGGGAGGGGCACCTGTAATGTTAAGTCTTCTGTGTGTATGCTGCACAGTGATGAGTGTTTCTTGCAGAAATATTGCAGAATTTAGCCTGGAGGTGTCCGGATTTGCCAGGCAAAATAGGAGAGAAGATGGCCCATACATACAGGGAACACCGACAGAAGTAAAGCCTGCTCTCAGAGTAGCAAAGGTGACAATTTATGAACCAGGCCAACTCAAAAAAGGAATTTCAGCTTCCCTGCCAAGCAGGGTTTCTCAACGTACTGAGACGTAATTTCTACAGGAACTATTATGCTCTTCTACCCCTTACATTTGCTTCAGTGCAAAGAAAGTCTGACTTTATCAGAAGCACTTAGCGACTATTATGAAACAAAAATGCAGGTCAGCTGGTTAAAACTGAGATATAGATCAAAGGAAGGTCTTTAAGGTACCATGCAATACATGTTTAAGAAAGTGTGAGAACTAAATCATGAATAACAGAAATTAAAACAGTGTAATGAAGACACATAAGCATGAGTTAATGTTCCATGAATGTATTTATTATTAGCCACAGCACAAGCCAGTAGTAATTAGCTTTAAACAAAAACAATTAGCAAGCACTCAAGCAGTTGATTTTTTTGATCTGAAGATAATTCATTTTTTTCATTTATGAAACAATTAGTCCTACATTTGTGAAACCTGAATTACCCCTGCAAATGGACTAGAAGCTGTATTGATCATAAACCAATGCCACACACAATAATAATTTCTCTTCTTTTGGCTCTTGTTGCATAGATTTTCTGTTTGAAATCCAACACACCTTCATCTAGCTAACAGTAGTGCTGGTTTTGTTCAGTTTAAGCACCCTCAGTATCTTGAGGCAGTTGAAAAGTGGCAGGACTCACACCTTTCCAACAGCTCAAGCCAGAAGTCAGTTTCTGAATGAACTAATGCTTCTAGGACCTGACCAGAAAGACCAGAAATCCATTTCTGGTAAAGTGACAGACAGCAAAGTCAATTGGTGTCTCCACCACCAGTCTCACAGGGAACAGACTGAGGGCTAAAAACACAAGGAGAAATTTGAGAGGAGCTATTCACCACAAATATAAATTCTGCCTTTAAAACTGAAGTTGTCAGTAACAGAAGATACTGTTTGAGACTCCTCTTTCCCCAAAACAGGAGAAGAGTCCTCCAGCGGCATTGGAAATGCAAGGCACTCAACAGCTGATGATGACTTGCCACTGAACTCCTGCCACACCACCCAGAAGACATTCCAGCAACTTCCTTGTTGCTGCCATCATCTAGGGCCTGGCTGGAGAAAGCAGGTATTTGTTCTCCTGTGGGCCCTGATGGTTCCCAGTTGCTGGAACGCCATGGTGAGTTGGAGCCAATTAAGATCAGATCAAGCTGTTCTAAACATAGAGTGGTCTGGGATCAATGTTGGAGCAAAAAAGTGTGTTTTACAGGTAGGCATGCACTTACTGCTTTCCTCATGTTCAGCTGCAACCAAGGATCACAACTGCTGCACAGAGACTGAGAAAAACTTGATCAAATAGCAAGCAAAATGGCACACTTTCAGCACCCTTTCACACCACTGATGAGTTCTGCCACAACACTGGCAAGGTGCACAGTCCTTCCACGGCAGCAAACAGTGCATAGTTTCACACTATGTGAAACTACGTGCCAGAAGTTTTTCAACAACCATTTTACTTGAATAAGTATTTTTAAAGCATTCTGAGACCCTCAGATAGCAAATCTGTGTATGTGCGCTGCAACCCAGAGATTGACTGCTCCCTGTGTATACACACTTGAGGTCCCTCTGAACTAGTTTACTTGTGAACAAATAGTGACACACTTGAGACAACATGGGATTGATCACTGAAGGCAGGTGGAGCTGGGCATTGTATGCTGAAGCCAACACTATCACAGCCACACTGCCATTTGAATTGAATCCAAGTAGCTTCCACCTAGCAGATACTTAGAAGCTAGAATCAGACCTCCAGGTCATTGTGTAAATAAGTGCCATGTGTTATTTCTTGTGATGCTGTAGTCTATTCACTCTCCTCCTTTCTCCTTAACCCCAACACAACCTACTTTCTGATTGTATTTCAGATTAAGAGCTGCTAAGTCTGAACAAACGGTTTTACAGCAATGGGTTACAAGCTTCTTGACAACTGTTTCAACTAATCCTTAGCAGGCACCAATATTCAACAGAGTGTATATATCTTTTTGGTATTGTTAAGGTTGCTTATTATCTTTAGAGTTGAACAGAGGTAGGCAAACAGCCACTGGTTTAGAACTAAAAGCAATTTGATCTCTCCCTTTTTCATTTTGCTGATCCTCAATTTGACATCTAAGAAAGACTGTCAGTCATAGACTGGAGTTGCTTCCGCATAACCAAGTTACAGATAATTTTGCCATCCAAAGACATGATTAAGAAAAAAATAATTGAGTTTGAATGAATCTGAGGAAACATTAAAACCTTCTGAAGTCAGGAATAGTCACCTTTAACACAGACATAATTCCCTTTTAGTACACCCCTGTGTAATTTGTAAATCCTTTCTGTGCTTCAGAATTATCAGGTGTATCCTTTATGTCAAAGTATTTACAATACGACTCTACAACTGAGAAGATCCATTTGATTTGCTTTGCTGTCTTCTAAGTTGTACACACTTGGAAAGAAAACAGGAGTAGGCATACACCTTGTCAAAGGATAGAGACCCTCTGCAATGCAAAAAATTTGTCTTCTACAAATTGAAACAGCAGAAGTAGGGGTAACACTGCTACCAGCATCCATTTGACACACTAACAGGAACCCCAAGCTAGCACCACTCAGAGAAAGCTGTTCACTCTAAAAGAAGCTGACAAAATGTGCTCTGCACAACCATCACAGGCTCTTCTGCCCAACAGTCTTGCAGAGTTTGATGAAAGCCCGTGACTTGAGTTTTACAATGAACTTAAGCAAAATACTAGCCACTTCCTTCCACTCTCTCCCTAATAAAGTAGACAAGAACAGTGAGAAACTGTCACACAATTATAATTTTCCAAGGAAAAAAAAAAAGTGAAGGTTTATGTCTCTAGACTGCTCAAATAAAAAAAAAGCATCCTCATCTTAGTGGACCACTTCTTTAGTATCTTTTTGGTCCCAAATTGCTACCTTCTCAAGCTGGTAGAGGATAAATTCTGCACTGTCACACATGAAGAACCAGGCAAGCAAGAGGCTCGTCTACTTGCACAGTTGCACAGTATGAGTATATGCAACTCCCTCTTTAGCCTTGGTATCGAATCAGTTACAGCTGTATTTCAGCTGCTATTTTTTTTTTTTTTTTTTTTTTTTGTGTGTGTGTGAGAGAGAGAGGGATTGGGCTTCCAAACCAGCTGGGCTGTCCAGAGCAGCAGCAGGGAGATGAGACAATTGCAGATGAATGTTGGCTTGCTCCCACAACCATCGTGACCTCATTTTCCTTAGGGAATGCTGGAAGAACACAGAGCAAGAGCAGCAGCTAACTTCATGTGGCCACATGCATGGAACTTCTTGTACCCAAGAAATGGCTAGCAATCCTAGAACAATCCTGGAAACTTCTAAAAATACTCTTGTAAAACTAGTGTTACTAAGATCAGCATATCAAATATACCTGGGAAGAGGCAGAAGCATTGACACGTAATATGCACTCTTCTAGAGCTGGCATTACTAAACCACATGAGCAAAAGCCATCACACTTCAAGCTGTGTAAAACCCCTGACATTGCAAGGACAAAAAAAAAAAACAAAAAAACCCACAAAACCACAAACAGAAAAACCCCAAAAAAACAAAGAGAGAAAATTCTCAGAATGGAGAATATTAACTAGCTTATACAGCCTGCCAACACTCCTCAAACTGTTGCAATACCTTATTCAGATTTAAACACTCTTTCTGCTTACTTTCTGCCCTTCTTTCTGAGGGTAAATAAAGAGCTAGAAATTTAAAAATAATACAGCTTAAGGAGGATAGTCAAATACCCTCCATGAAACTCTGGTTTCTTCTAATTGTTTCCAGAATATTTTTGCATTTTGGAAGGAACCATGAAGAATGTCATAAAGCAGCAGTACATCACGCTACATGTTAGTTTATTTTTACAGCCTAAAAACAATACGTGAAAATACTGAACAATCTCTGTGTCAGCACTGGGGAAACATTCATCTGTTACACAACTAATGTAAACTCAAGAAAACTATTTCCAGAAAGACAGTCTAAATTTTGTGATAGCACAAGTAAAAGCCTCCACGCAGCATTACTTGCGGGTATCCAAGAGTCAAATCAAAACTAAAATCCCTCCTGTGCTCTGGCCCCTAGCAGGACCATGCTCCCACAACCATTTCTCTCAGGTCTGCTTTGTTCCAGCTCTGGGACTCAGAGTCTCCACAGCCAAGGGTGGAGGGCTGTGAGTCACACCTGTCCCAGCAAGGACAGCAATTACACCACCCTTGCTCTGTGGGATGGAACAGCTTCTCAAGTGTGATGCAAGTAGATCCCAGAGCAGATTTACAGAGAGCCACAGCAGGAAGTTTCAGGTTTCCTTGTTTCAGTCATCTTTACAAACCCTATGGAATCCCTCCAATTCTACCTCTGCTTGTCATTTTTAGGAGGAATATTACTCCTCTGTTCCCCAGACATCAAATTATTGGCTCGCCAAAGAAAACATGCTATTCCAATCATTAAAGGAAATAAAACCCCCACTAACTTAATACACATTTTTGTTCTCACTAATAAACCCAGAACAAATAGAAACAGAGGAGGCATCCTAGTTGTCTGAGCAAAACGAGTGCTCACACAGTAAGACCAAACAGGCAGGGCAGGACAGTGGTGTGGCCTCTGTTGCAGCAGTATTGTTCTGATGCCTTCAGCCCCCCAAAGGGGCAGCAGAAGTGCACTCTTCATGAGAAGCGGCATGCATTTCCCATCAAACTCGGTTCTCATGCCTCATTTGCCTGTGCATGCCACAGCTGACTTGTTCATAGACATGGTTAAACATTCACAGTATCTACCCGATCCCTATATTTTGTAATTGAACACCACTTGGCATTTAGCTTGCCACAGGGACTCCAAACAAACAATTTTTATGGATTCTATGTAATATTTTTCTTAAATGTCATAGAGTTCTTCCGCCATTCAAGAAAAAAATATCAATGCAGCTTTCATGCTTCTCAGATTTTGCTTTTCAATCAGCTTTTTCAATTGGTAGAGCTTTACCAGAGAGGAAGGCAGGATGGGCAGCCAGTGTCATGCTGAAAAGAAAGGTGACTTGAAACAAGATGAATGGGAAGTTTGTCTGCAGAGGTATCAAGCATGAATGAACAAGGGAGTCCCAGAGATTTTTTCAGAGAAGTACTAGCAGTTTTGAAAATACTTACCTGAAAAACCTCCTCGTGATCATTGCTAGCTATGATCGTGTCAGAGTTGGCAGTATTTATCTTCTTAAATAACATTAACATACTGTGATTCTATCATTGCTTTTATAGTATTATATATGTGTAATGACACTTTCTCTTATTAATGCTACACCAAACGTTTTTCTTTTTGCATATAAATATTTTCATGAAAGGTTAAACGAATAGTTCTAACAACACTGCCCTGTGCTCATAGAAATGTTTACTAGGAAGAAAAAATAAAGCAGTTACCAAAAAAACTTGCAGCTAATAGGTAAGGAAAACTGAAAATTTGCTACATGGGTAGAGCACCATGTCAACGTTACCTACAAAAGTGCCAAATCTAATTTGATCTCTAGAAAAATCTACAGAACCTAGTGGTTTAGTTGCATCCTCACAAGCTAAACTTTAAGAAGCTCCTTCCTTGTTCCAGTTCAACTTTCTCTAGGTTGAGAATAATGGGTAAAAGCAAGTGAGGAAAAGTAAGTGTTTTCCTGCAGTCAAACGTAAAGTTTATTTCAACACAGTAAGAAGCAATGACCTAGTGTTATACCCCAAGCTTTGCTGCTCCAAGGACAGGCAACAACGTGATTTGTACCACCGTATTTTGTCACAACTACCAGTACAAGTAGATGCAAAACCTACTGAAATCCATTTGGGCCAGATGACCTATAGGACGGCACAAAATAAAGTTAAAAGCAGAGGCGCAGGCTGGGTGACTACATTCATCCACCATTGCTATCATTTAATCTGGTATCCTGACATGTATGTTACATTAAAGGAAGATTTAGATGGCACAGTGTAATTCTTTGCAGTGCTCATTAGGCTTTTCAAAGTGTGATTTTTGTCAGACAGAATGTAGCGTTTTTGAGGCCGGGGATGATATTCTGCAGAACACATACTTTAATTATGGGCAGCTAGTCAGTACCAGCCATAACAACCCTAACTACCTTAAAGTCATCATCAAGTTATATTTAGAGTATAATTCACACCATGCTTTGCAGCATTGTTGCACTAGCCCAGAATTTCCAGGAAGTTGTTGTACCTTATTGTTGTTCCCTGTAATCGATCGATTTTCTTATTTAATTCGGCAATGATGCTGTGCAGCTCTGTGATTCGTTCCTCGTAGCGCAGTGTTGTTCGCTCCTGCACGTCTTCATGCTCTCTCATTAGGTGGGATTGTTCACACTAAAGCAGAGAAGCAAGGAACAGAAAGGGTCTTATGAATCACTGCATAGACATCAGATACAAGGCAAAAGTGCACACCATTAATGGGTTTCTTAATCATCAAACCAACACTGCCTTAGCAAGAGAAAAGGACAGAAACAAGATACTGACAGGTACACAAAGGTATGTAATTACAAGATTTTAGGGACTGAGAGACTATGCAGTGTACTTTTATCATTATTTTTGTTCTAAAGGGCAGAAGTTGCCCTTCCTGCTTGAACAAAAACACCATTTGCAACTCAAAATAGCTACAAATATCTCATATTTGAATCTGAAATTCATGATGATCTTCCCAACGTGGTCCAAATTAGAACAAGTCCTAAGGCAGAAACCATGTTATTATAAAGAAAAGTAACCACATTTTGAGGTTATGACTTCCTCTCTAGTATAAGTAATTTTTTTTATTAGCCTTTGAAGATAACATAGCATATTTTCATTATTTTAATCCTCTATAATAAAATGCTTATTATCTGAACAATTAAAAGGATATGTGGCTGCCTGGTTTTTATACGTATCACAAAATCCTCCTTTTTCTTTCCAACAGAATTTCAAATGCAGCCTCTGCGGCTTACTCTTCATGCCAGCAAACACTCTACTTGAATTACAGCAAACAATTACAATCTACTGCAATTACAATCCAACTGTGCATGCTGATGGAAGTTATACTCGGTAGTGGCTGGAAAGAGCAAGACTTCTAACTTTTTGCTTCTAATGCCCTGCAGGAAACAGTCAACCCTCCTTGCAACCCCAGAATTGTATGTACTATGCTGTCAATAAAAGAAAATTCACAAGCCAATTGAAAATATTAAAAAACACACTCGTTAACTGAAGACCTGCAATGTAGGATCCTAGGGGCATTTATAAAGGCTACAACTTATAGCAATGTGTGAAGTCCTCTGATATTGCTGCATTAAAACTTACTTTTCAAATCAGGTAGTAACTCTATACAGGAGGTACCTCCTCCATTCTTTTGTATTTTAAATATGAAATTATAGGGTATGCCAGAATTTTCATAGTTTGTTGCATTCATACTTTTCGGCCACTTAAACTCGCAGCTTGAGAACATCAGCTGCATAAAAGGCTGCTTGAAATCTAAAATTCATGTTAAGGTTCAATAACATTTTTCTTTTAAATTTTAAATAAAATTAATTTTAATATTTTTAAGTTCCAACAATATAAGCATTGAAAGGGACATTAGAGCACCCTTCCAGAAACTACAACAAAGTAGTTTCTTACTCAGCTGGAGTCAAAAGCACTTTCACCTACACTAAAGACAAACAGACGACATCTCCACACTGAAGAGCAGAGCAAAGGATCACACTTCAGAAGACTGATAATGTTTACCTGGCTTTTAAGACTTCATGCTGGCAACCGACATAGTTATACATGTATATTATAATGGCACTTTATTGTAGGATCTTTCCACAACTTATTTCTCATGGTTCCATACCTTAACATTGTATCTCGTTGAAGAACTACCATGGCTCTCAAAGTGCAGAAAAAACACGGAGAAAATGTTTAACAAAAGCTTTAGAACAGATTTAAGTGCAATAGAGAGTTGCTTATTCTGCCTTTCTAAACCTAAATTTCCTGACACCCATTGATACCCCCAAACACTACCTAAGCATTATCTAGACCAATCAATTATATGCACTGGGTTTTTTTTAGATTTAAACCAAAAGGATGTTTTAGATGGAGTGTGTAATAATTATTTTCAGACAATAAATAAAAACCCTATCACAACAATTTTTGTCTTTCTAAGCTGTGCACTGAAAAGCAGAATTTGTTGATCTTGACTGAAAATATATGGACTCTTGCTAATGGACCTCAGCCACATTACCAGACTGGCTTTCTGTTTTCTCCACCTATTTCTCAGTCACCATTTTTCAGGATAATCATCATTTAGTGACAGTTGTACTTTGTGAACAACCAGCAGTTTGGCAATGTAAGACAACAGCCTCACATTTGATTCTTTAAAAGGGGTCTTGGACTATCTTGGGCAAAAGTAACTGGAAAAGGCAGAAAGGAAACCTCTGTGAAAGACAGGACATGATGCTAAGAAAGACTGCTGCGCCTTGGAGGTGGGTACAGTTATGCCTTGTAAGTTCTAGTTAGCCATGACAAGTCTCAACTAAAAAAGGCAAAAGCATCCAAACAATGGAAACATAGTTCAGTACGAATCCCAAAATGCAGCAATGGAAAATTCTTCTGGTTATATAGGACTGCTCCTTATTGTGGCACATTTGCCTCAAAGCTTAAAAGGGAAAAGAAACAAATGCATGTTTAGGTACCCATTGCTAAAGATTTGTTTTTTCCGGGATACTGAATCTGTTCATCATCCTCTTTAGTTTCTGTGTCCTTTGCATCTCAGAACAATGATCTACCAGCAGTTCATATTTGTTTCCAAGGTGTACACATTTAAGGTAAATACCTTACACCCTTTTCCTCATCCCTCTTCCAGTCTCATACTTAAGTTCTGATCAAAACCATTACGAGCTCTGATTCTTTGAGAAAGCAAACACAGGGATAATCCACCGAGAGGCTGCAAAAGATGAGCAATTGTTGAGGTCAGGAGAGAAGTTTCCAGCACAGTTCTCAGTGTAAGTCACCCTTGACTGGTTTTTTGGTACAGGCTAAAAAGGTTATTTTGATTACAGTATAAATCAACAATATCTGGAAACACCTTTGTCTGACCTCTTAATGCTGGGCAACAACCACAAGAGCAGGAAGAACATGAGCAAGAAGGATGATAAGAGAAAATATGTTAACTCAAGGATACTGTCTCGATACATGGTTCTACTGCCTATTAATGTACACAAATTCCTAGTGCAAGAGACACTACCAGTGCAAACCTTTATGTTAAATTTGCAGTGTTCAGTCAGAGGACAAAAGAACCACCACCACCACCAGCACTCCGTAAGAGATCCCCCAGTGCCTCAGGCTCTCCAGGGACAAACACTGGCTATGTCACTGTTCACCAAGAATACATGTCAACATCTGAATAAGCTACAATTATAAACCCAACAGGCTCACAGGAGCTAAAAAGCTTTGCTCAACTAATACAGTATTTTAATTTGAGTGGCAGATTCTAAAGTGGCAATCCACACATCTAATTTTAAGAAAAAAACACAAGTCCATCATGCGAAATCCTCAATCACGAAAACATGTATGATCAGAATTAATTGTTTGGTGGCATATTCTGTGTGTACTTGATATGGAAGAAGAATACAAGTACACAGGACTAATCCATCACACATCAGAATGGGTAATTTCAACATTCATCTGAACACCATGTGTTTCTATTTCCAGTTACTTTATTAAATGAGAAACTGAAGCCTTGCTGTGAAGTTCACACGTTCTTACATGCCTACAGAGTGTTGGTTTTATTCTCATACTGAAATTCTGCTGTCCCTCCCTGTATTCTGAATAATTGAGAGGATGGTAAAGCATTATTACTACATTACTACATCCCATTATTAATGGGACTTACTGCTGTGTGATACAGGATCCAGAATGATGCAGCACAGTCTTCATTACCCTATGTCTAGACCTATTATAAAATTCAAAAATTACAAGGGCTAAGCACAAAGAATGAGATAGCAGGACAACCTTGTTGAAGGAGATGAAACGACAAGAAAGATGTAGGAAGTGAATTGTCTATTCTTGTTGTATTTGCTGAGACGTTCAGCATGTTATTAAATCCCATGTTCTATCATAAAACTGCAAAACTCAGTGTCACAGGATGTAGGAAATGCCAAGAATGTAGATGGATTAGAAAGAAGATTAGATAAATCCATGGAGGATAGGACCAGAGAGGACTATTAAATGTGATGCAGCCTCATGCTCACAGATGTTAGCAGAAAGGTGGGGGAGTATGAAGGAGGACAACTCTTTACATGCATTTCTTACGCTCTCCCTTCAGACATCCACTATTTATCATTATCAAAGCCAGGACACCGTGCCAGACAGAGCTAGTAGAAAGCACTACTTTTCTTCTCATAACCACAGAAAGAGTGTTGGAAGAAGACATTAGTTGTGGTTGACCAGTACTTTACAGCAAATTTCATTCAAGACATCACACTCCATTGCCAAATTGTACATCAATATAGGCATAGAGACAAGGAGATCTGCTGTCTTACTGAAATAATAGAAGGGTACAGGCAAATGCTACAGCAGGTCTCCATAGACTGCAGTTTTGGAAATGAGCATGATACAACAACCAGTAATCAATTACGTCCTTTTATAAAGTTTTAAGCACAGGCTATCCAACTATATTTCTTCACCTTTCTATTACTTGAATTGTGGTTCCCCAAATCACCTCCACTCTGCGAATCACTAATCCTTTTTTCCAAAGTGTCTCGCATGCCTCATGAAATGATGGGAAAGGTATTACCAAAAATGTGTTTTAAGAGCTATTTGTTCCAGCGAGCATTTATCACGCCAGCTGAAATGAAACATGCACTGCTTTTCTAAGTATAGTCCAGATGCAGAACAGAGATTTAATACTGACCCACTAGCATCTGAATATGGTTATGCAGAACCTCAAACACCTCTTATTTAAATTATGCCTTCTGAACCTCTGATTTGCATTAGTGAGGAAGAAATGCGTTAGACAGAGGTTGTGGAGGAAAAAATGGTATGATATTCTAAGAATATCATACACGATAGGAATCTAGATGAATCTCTGTGGAGTGGGAGAAAAAGTTCAGAAAATTATGTTAAGTGGAGCATCTACTTGGAAGTAATGCAGTGAGAAAAAGAAGAAAAGGAAGAGTGGTTTCACCAGAGTCTATCTCAGTACTTAAACACAGCTAACACATTGAATATATGTTGTGCTTGTTTAATGGCTTAAGAAAGATTGTATTTTATTTTATATACTCCCCCCCCCCCAAAAAAAAATCTATCCACTTGAAGGCTTTTTAAAAAATAAAATAAAATTGAGGAGAGCCAAAACATTAAAACTTTATTGAAACTGTTCATCTAACAGTATTTTTTTTATCTGAAAGCTAGCTAGCACATTAGCTTGCAGATATTCTGATTTTGGGATAATCACAGTTTGGGTAGCAATCGTCATTACACTTGTGTTCACAAGTGCACAGCCCAAGGTCAGGTAAAAACCCTCAGCATTACAAATCAAGCACCACATACACATGCATAACTGGTAACCCATCAAAAAAACCACCAAACAATCTTGTGCTAACAGAGCACATGTTAATTGGGATTAAAGACTGATCCTTAATCCCAGTCACCATCAATGGGGATTCACTACTGTATGGGAGCACCTACAAGGCACTCTTCGTTGGCTGAGAGATGATGTATGTATTTTTAAACAAAAATCTGGAAATAAAACTAAAACACTAAAAAAACCCTGTGATGAGCACAAGACCCTGCAGAGTTATAAATAACAACAAAGTCAGTGTAGTCATGCAGAATGATGTGGATCATTTGGGTGCAGTGGATTTATCCAACTGTTTAATGACTGTCAAATGCAGCCTCATATCAAACTGTATGTCAGAAAGAGGACTCTATCTCAGAGCGCAGTAGAAATTGGAAAAGGGTCTCCCAATTACAGCTGATAAACAACGTTAACTCCCAGCGTGGCTCTGTCTCACGTATCAAGGGGAATAAAAACATTAAAGTCTTTTTTATTTGTGGATGTTGCATTGATGGCCTGCAATAAGAGTATCACAAGTCCAAACCCCTTAAATGTAGCTGAAAAAACATCATGGAATGTGGACAAAGGCCAAAATGGAGGACTGAAGAGCCTTAAAATCTGGACTGCTTAAACATTTCTACATTTGCCTTGAGTTTAAGTAACACACAGATACACATCCCTACCAAGATGCACTGAATACTGAAGCCTCTAAATTTGCAAAATCACTGAATGGCTGAAGTTGACAGGGCCCTCTGGAGGCCATTCATTTGACCCCTTGCCCAACTCAAGGAGTGTCACCTCAAACAGGTTGCCCAAGACCAGGTTCAGGTGGCTTGAGAACTTCCAAGGTTGGAGACTCCACCACCTCTCTGGGCAACATATACAATGCTACACCTTAAAGAACAAAATGCTTTGATTGTCTCTATGCAAGTATAAATGAGTATATATTTTGAATTAGTTTTGAAATGTAAAGTACTTCTAAAAGGAATTTGCCAGGATGACAGTATCTGAAAACAAAGCTTTTGTTTACAGAAGAGAGAAATATTAAGAGCAATATTTCAGTTTTCCCTGTTTGCATTTGCCTCTCTACATTTACCTTGATCTGAAAAGATTATTTTTAAGAGCTGTGAAAACATTGGCGTTCAGACCTTCTTCTTATTTAGTTCCTTGGCTTTCCACTGACTGTGTTTTCCACAACAGATACATACAAATTAGCTTACTAGAAGCTAAACTGAGATCACAAATCATTTCTCACATACCACCAAAGCACTGCAAATTGGCAATAGCTTTTGATCAGTGTTAATTTGTGCTGTGTTTGATTCTGACCCAGGAGTGGAAGGCTCTGCAATCAGTTACTTAATCCACTGAGGGTATGCTGCAATTTTTATATTCTAAAATATTTCAAAGCAGTCACTGTTTATATTGGCTTCAAAACAAAACTAATCTAATTCTTTCTTGGTATTTTTAGAAGAATGTCATCAGCACATAAAACCCATGGCAACTACGTTTCTTGTAGTCTTAAAATTCTTTTCATTTGTGACATTGTTCAGCTAGTTTATCCTCTCCCCACATACCATATTCCTCTCTGAAGAATAAGGACAACATAAAACCAAGGACCATCTTCAGAATCTTGAACTATTGCTCACCTGTGCTTTTGCCAATTTCTTTTCCAACAGGTCACGCTCCCTTTCTGTTTGTTGCAGACGTTTATTAAGATCCACTATGTCTCCCTTTAATGAAGCCAGGGCTGCTAAATGAAGCTAGAAGACAAAAGGAAAGAAACAAATTAATCAACCCACAAGCATGTAGCAATAGCATTTGAAAGAGAATATAGTATTATACAGCAGCTACAATATCTGTGGATTTCTGCAGTAGTTAGTGGGAACTTTAGTATAACAAAAGTCTAAAATAAATCCATATGCTACTAAATACTTTTTACATGGAATTCTCCACTCAGAGAGCACACACATTCCTTCATCAGAAAACACGTTATAAGGATAAATGCAATGAAGTATAATCCAGCTGGAAATGTGTAGATTAGTTCTAACATTAGTTTAATAGGAAGTAGCTTGAGTCTTGTGTTACAAAATCTTACATTAAATGTTGACTCAGATTTGTATTATAAGAGAAGGTCTATCATGTTTTCATGCTTTGAGACATATAAAGGTGAAGGGAATAACTCCATGCATAGGATTTGGTTTTATTTTGCAACTAAAACTTACTCCATCTTGAGCTACTGCTCTGTAGTTGTTGTTCTTCTCACGTCAGTGAGTTTCAATGATTCTAATCTACTGAAGCCACACATGAAGAACCTGAACTGTTTTTCTTTCTGCAGTAGATCCTTTTGATGAAAGACACGTTCTACATTTAACTGATAGTATGTGGAAATATACGGCAGACTAGGATAACTAACATCATCTAAATTACATTAGCTACATAACTTAGAAATCAAAAGCAATTCTTAAAAGAATCCTATACTTGTAACGCATTCACACTCTTCTTCCTGTCCTTAAATACACCATTCATCGTTGCAGCAAAGGCATCAGCTAGAATTCAACGCTCAATATTGACAACTACAACTGAAAAGTCCAGGAGGAAAACTAGCCACTAATAGTGAAGTCTTCCCTACTAGTACTAGCGAAACAACTCCAAGTTATACTGGGTGAGAAAACAAAAGTGACCTTTCACACCGGCCTGAGTAACACAGCAAACACTGCCCTGCTGCCAAGACTAAGGCTGAAACACAAACCCTGTTTCTAGTCCTCCAGCCAGTTTCAGTCCTTCACTCTGACATTTTATTGGGCAGGTCACTTTTAAGTTATTTTTCTTGTTCCATTTCCAGTCAGTCTGTTAATAAGTCCTATTTGGTATCAGTTTTACCTTTACAATACTGGAAGCCAGCAAAGCCACAGGCGCTTTCATGTACTGATGCATGAAAGTAGCTGTTTGACAGCAGAGAGACTAGATCATTTGGCAACAGCTCCTTCACATACAGTATTCCCATTGTTACAGAAAAGGCCACCTCTGGCTTCAAGACATAGAACATAATTTTATAAAGATTTTTAGATGTGAATTCTGCAATTTTAAGTGCAGTGTAACTAGTTATGCTGGAAGCTCCTGACAGGCTCATTCTTGAGTTCCATCAAAGACATTTTTATTATGTCAGCTACAAGAACACATGCAGGTATTGATTTCAGTACAAATACACATGTACACAATTTTATGTTGCAGTAGGTTTAAGATTTTCATGGCAGCCTCATTTTTCAAGCAAAAAAGCAGTAATTCAGTTCTGCTATGGGCATATGCTACATAGCTTCTTTCAAGTATGTACACTGAAATCTCTTAATAAAGCCAGAAACACCCTGAATATCTTTAAGTATTCCTGGCCTTCACCAGAAGGCCTTCTTTCCTACCACAGGAAACTATGCACTGTTTTACAGTGTGGATAAACAAGAACCAACCTAATTGTACCAATCTGTTCATAACTGACTTCCAATTTTCAGGAAAGCTGGTGAATTTATAAGCCACTGTTTCACCTTATTCCCTTAACAGAGGGGAAGCGTTGTAATGAAGCGCACCAGTTTTGTTCTTCATATCTTACATCCTTCACCACAGCTTTCAAATAATACATGAAAAAATGGCTACAATTCTCTAAATTGAATAAAACAATGCTACATAGTCAAGTAAGTATCATTCCCTTTTGTACGCTGTAATTAAATGATCACCAGCTGTGGTTTTAATTAAATACCAGACCAATAATGTCCATACACATGATGCTGTAATATAAAAGGACACCATTAATTTAAAAATCTCACTGAAAAACAAGTTGTTCTCTGAACAGTGGAACTAATGAGGTGGACTTCCTATGGATTTGCCTTTGTCCTCTTCCCACACTGCAGTCAGCTCAGCTCTTCATGTCCCCTAGCACACCCCACACTGGATAAGAAACAGCATGAATTGTGTCTAGTCTTATAGCAATGCTGCTGCCTGGCCTGGCCGATCCTGCCAAACAAGGGTATCCAATACATCAGCCTTCCCGTTCAATATAGGGTCTCTCTTCTCCATATAACCAAACAATTTCTTGACTAATTACAAGGAGAGTTTGTTGCATCTTTTACTATCCAAAATTATCCTTATCCTTCTTAAAATGGACCAGTCTTGTTTCCAAATACTAATAAAACAATTTAAAGAAAAAAAAGCTACTGAAAGGGCAGACTAGACAACAGTAAGTTATCATACACAGAGGAGGGCTGCTTGGGATACTCTCCAGTTTCATCTATGTACCCACTGCACACAGCAGTAAGTCATACGCAAGTAGTGCCTCCAGCTACTACTGCAATACATAATAAGGTTAACACAGCTAGCGTAGCTGTGTATTTTTGGCAGAGCCAAGCTCTCCTCCCCAATTCCTTTAAAAAAAAAAAGGTGTTATAAAGTGTTGATGCATCTTCCCTTAAGGTCTGAGTGTTCCCACAGACCATGCGTTTGTATAGCGCACAACAGGGTGGGAACTGGAACACAGATCTTTCAATGTTGCTGTAACACAAACAAGGAAGCAAAGAGCTACAGTCAACAAAAAAGTCCTTCTGGGGGGAAAAAAAAGCTCACATTTAGAATTCAAATTTAATAATCCAAACTATTAAAGTTGGAAAAATTCCATTTAAAAGTCTCAACTGGAAGGCAGTGGGTCAGTCACAACTAACTCCACAGCATTGAATCACTACATGGTATGACAACTGAGAGAGGAAAAAGGAGGTAGCCATGTGGCATGCTGCTTTTCTTTCCTCCCCTCAGCAAACTGTGATAGATAAAGCAGAGTTATTACCACTAACATTCATAACAGACATTTATAGTTCAAGGTGAGCTGCCTCTTAATAACACAAGATTATGAAACCAATCAAAAACTGAGTAGTTTGTAAAAATTAACACAGACACCACAAAGATTTCTGTTTGTACAAGATACTGATCTGAACCTGCAAGCAACAGCTCCCACAGACAACTAGTTCATACAGAGAAAACCGTTCACTGCTAAAGCCTGTATTGTTCATAAACTTTATACTGATCCAATATAGCTGGTATTGAATTCCACCAGCAAAAAACCACTGTGTGATGCTGATGCACCCAAACAGTCCAACCGGACAGGCAAGGTCTACCCATGTGAAAGCAATGATTGAAAAGGAATCAGACAAGCCAACCAACTTACATCTTTAAGAATTCTTTCAGAAAATAAATTACATACAATAAAAAAATGCATGACCTATCTTAACTTGAAGCTACAATTTTATGAAATTTTCTGCATAGCCCATGGAGGACCCCAAGCCAGAGCAAGTGGAGGCACCTGAAAGAGGCTGTGACCCTGTTGGAAGCCCACACTGGGGCAAGCTCCTGGCAGGACTTGTGACCCCGTGGGGGACCCACGTTGGAGCAGTCTGGTCCTGAAGGACTGCACCCCGTGGAAAGGACCCCAGGCTGGAGCAGGGGCAGAGTGTGAGGAGTTCTCCCCCTAAGGAGGAAGGAGCAGCAGAGACACCGTGTGATGAACTGACCACAACCCCCATTCCCCGTCCCCCTGTGCTGCTGGGGAGGAGGAGGGAGAGAAATGGGGAGTGAAGCTGGGCCTGGGAAGAAGGGAGGGGTGGGGGGAAGATGTTTTAAAGTTTGGTTTTATTTCTCATTACTCTACTCTGTTTTGCTTGGTAATAAATTAGATTAATCTTTTTCCAAGTTGGGTCTGTTTTGCCTGTGACGGTAACTGGTGAGTGATCTCTCCCTGTCCTGATGTCGACCCAGGAGCCTTTCGTTGTATTTTCTGTCCCCTGCCCAGCTGAGGAGAGCAGTGATAGAGCAGCTTTGGGGGGCACCTGGCCTCCAGCCAGGGTCAACCCACCACATCGGTTAAGGTTAAATCACCGCAAAGCAGTACAATTACTCTTATAGTCAGCATTTCTCCCTGCCATTGTGAACTGTGATCCTCATCACTAAGTTTGATCCACATTTTTCTTTCCCTCAGTCTGGAGCCAGACTAATTAAACCATATTGCTAAAACCAGTTGTACTCACTGTATATGTTTGCTATTTTCAACAAAGAGATCAGACAAAGGACCTGAGCACATCCTTCTCTGTGAAATTAAAGAACTAATCTTATCTTTTTCCTCATTTCCTGCCTTCCTTGGCTACAGCCCTGCTCCATATCAGCTTGGGAATAGATGTTCACAAATGTAACCTCTGGCCTAACAAGGGAGCCATAAAAACATCAAGATGATGGTAAGGAGATACCGACCCATACACCAATACAAAGCCACCAAACACCACAAGACCAATTTATTCGTCTCTGCGTGTCCTCTGTGACTGACTGGTAAACCCCTACCATGGAAGGCGGTCAGAGTCTCCTGGCCAGGGCAATGTGCCTGCAAACCCCAGGGAACAATGCAGGCTGGGACTGATCGCAGCTGTTGCGAAGAAGCTGACTTGATCTCAACACCAAGCAGACCCTAGGGTGGTCTTTGCTTTAGATAAACAGCTATCAACAGCTGAGTGGGTCAGCTGGTGGTGGAAAGGTTTCTCCCTGTGTTCATTAAAAGAGTGTGAATGTCTCCCCAAGTTAGCCAGGCCAACAAGGGGGAGGTGTATGCGCGGCTCAGCACAACATAGTGTATAAAACCCAGAAAACTAGCAAAAGAATTTAAAAGAGAGCAATGGGCTTAAACTGGCTTCAACCCATGGACGCCTTCCTAGCGAGACTGCGGATGCCCAGCAATGTGAGTGACAGTCACCATATTACAGAGACTGGTAATGGGAACCACATTGGTATCACGACTGAACTGTGTATTGCAATTGCTATATTCTGCTAGATGCAACTTACATTTGTATGGCACTTTCAGTATGTTGTGTACCACTCTGCTAAATCAGAAATTCCATGTAACACCAACTATCTTCAGATAAGTAAATCTGATGTTAAACATGACACCCTCCATGTGTGGAATATCTAAAAGAATCTGGTCAGAGAGTATTGGGCTCTGACAACCTCTCTTCTCTTCTGTTTCCCATTTGCATTTCACATGGTTTAGTGCAAATAGCCCACAACACAGACATTTTCTGTATATTGCTACTACTTATTTTAATGATAGGCAGTATACACAGAAACACCTGATCAAATATTCAGAACACTGCCTCATCTCTGAAAATCCCCCCAGCATTTTTGTTATCAAATGACACCGGACACTACACTGGATTTGAAAACCCAAGCTGCTTTGTAAGACAAAGGCATTGGAGGTGTAGAGGGCAGCATAGAAAACACAGTCAGAATCCCAACTAAAAGTGCAGAAAGGGCAAAACAAAAACAAATGCCTGTACACTGTATTTTCTGACACCTTTCTTCAAGGGAAAGACAGAAATATGACCAAAACCTGCAACTGCTGTCAAGGAAAGAAAAAGGTTGGTAATGCAAATTCATAATGAAAAGCACATTTTAAGACACAGAATAACACCTTGTTTAGATTTTGACTTGAGGAATCTTAGGGCTGTGATTGTGCTGTGCATTGCTAACTTTCATTAATGACATTAGAGAACAATATTTTGGTTAGCCCAGGAAAAGCTTAGACAAGGCTGGCACTCATCCGCTGAAGTGAATGAGAACCTGTCATGCTAGCATGTGGCAGATATACTTAAGACATGGTACAATAGGAAAAACTTACACAGAACAAAAATTATGAAAGAAATTATAGCACAGGTTCACACAACCAGGAAAAATCTTTTAAAAAAAATTTCAAAACAAGGGATATTCTAGGCAAAGCTTAAAAAACTTTGAAAGAGAGAAGTTAAAGATACAAAACTTGCGTTACAGGCATTTGCTGTACATAAAAACTCAAAGGCATTGTCAAGTTTACATTTTATCAGCAGCCCAGATCAGCACTACTTGCAAATAATACACTTACTTAAAGTGATTGTTATATAAATGTGTAGCTACTCTGAACCAGTTTTCTTCTCAGTTCTACACAATTTTCGTGCCACCTTTTCCTGGCCATGCTCCATGAAAGATGCATTTTTATGCTCCAAGTGATGAAATAAGTGTAATCAGGGTCCATTTCTGTGAACATACTGACAAGATGGAGTGGAAAAACTTAAAGAACAACCGTCTCCCAGAAGCAGTGACAGGACAGCTCGATATTCCCTAGACAATTTCAGCTGTACGATCTCTAGAGCACAGCCCTGATATACAACAGTCAACAGCCCTTTAAGTGATTATTTAAGGCAAAGTCAAAAAGACTAAAAAAGCAGTACCACTGAATCGTTGCATGTGCCTACAAACACGCCCTGAAACTATATGTTTGAAACAACTGTTATGTGCTAATAGAAAGCCTACAAATTTTCAAAGTGACATAAAAAATGGAAATTTTGTGACTATGCTGCTGAAGCAAGTATTGTCATATTAGACATTAGACAGTTACTTCATATGCTTGTGCAATACTAAACAAATAATGTGCCAACACAAGCCAGGATGGAGCCACCCAAATTCTAGAAAAACAAAGACCAAGTGTTTGTAAGACATACTTTGTTTTAATTTGAAAAATCTGCAGAAGATGTGTTCAATCTGTTTGCATTATTTATAAACAATTTCAACTGAGATTTTTTTTTTAACTGCAAATTAACATTTGCAGGCACTTGTATTTCAAACCATTTCTTAAAACAAACAAAAAACCTCCCACCTTAATCACAGTCAAAAGTATTTGTTAAAGAAAATACACTACAAGATAGTTCAAAAAATGTCACGGAACAGGTAATCTAATGCTATTCCTGTGAGTAGGATCAATTTTAGGACATATTAAAAAAAACAAAAGGATGTAATCATAGAAAAGATCTTCCTTTGAAAAATTAATCTGACACTTCTCACTTTATGAATGGAGCACGGTGCTAATTTGTACTTCTCAGTGTGCCTGAGGGCTAGGCTAACGGCTCTACTTCTATTACAACAGATGTTTACACCTTCATGGAGAAGAAAATTTTAGGTGACATGAGAAGAAAAGCCTAAAAATGAGACCTAAAAATAACCAAAAGAGATAAACACCCAAATGTGGAGATTGCACAAAAGAACACCACTTTGTAAAGTTTACTCTTTTGGGATTCTTAGGAACCTTAACTGTTGCATTGCAGGGCAGCCCACATCACCACCGACAGCCTCTTACCTGGCTTTTGCACCATGCATGAACGCTCAGCCTTGCTTTTGCCCTCCAAAGGAGGAACCTGTTGCCACTTCCACTGCCAGTGAGGGAGCAAAGTAACAGTAATGGAGGGGATGGAAATGAGGTGCTGGGGAGATCATGCTTAGGACAAAATACTGTCTTCATTTCAACTCAGTCTCAACACATTGTCTACAACCACAGCCTTTTTCTAAGTAGAAATAAAAAAATGATATTAATACACCATTATGAGCTAGGGAGAGCTTGATATGTCCATACTAAGCAGGATTTGTTCCCACTTCAATCTATTTAATCATTCCTACCCTACTTACAATTACTCTCAACACAGGTTAAGTAAGGCAAATCATCTCTCTGATTTTATTGTTGAATTGATGGAAAGAGGAAACAAACCTGTGGGGTTTTTTTCCTATTTCCCCTTCTGCCTAACACAACTGGACAAAATGAACTGAGAAGGGAGACAAACAGCGAGGTTCAGTGCTGTTCCCTTGTAAATCTCAGGATACCAAACCCCTCTTTTCTGTTCCTTTCCAGTTCACAAGGACCACCACTGAGGTGATGGGCATACCATTCCCTGCTCAGGAAAGAGAGGAGTGGAAAACTAATCCCAAGAATGTATGTCACCCAATCCTCTGCATTTAGCATTAAGTGCGGCATCACAGACAGGGTGTAAGCTCAACCACATCAACTTGTTTTCCAACGGTCCCACCATTTTTTATATCACCTTAACGTGCTCCTTCAACTTCGGTCTCTTCTGACTGAGAACAATCCAGATCTTTCAAAATAGAGATTACCATTCAAGAGTCACTCAAAAGTTAGATACCATTTATTATGCTAATTTAATAATAATTTTAAAAAGCATCCCATGGTTCTTGCAATCTTTTCAAAACTTCTCGACCAGAAAATTATTTCTGATTTCCAAAGATAAGGCTGTGGACTAGCAACAAACCTGTAGTTACAGTGATACAAGGATCTCTGTCTCCAGCATGACCCACGTGATCTGCTGTCACCACAAATTTAGAGAAATAAAATTTGTATTACCAGGTCAAATCAGAAATCCACCACATCCAGCACTCTGTTTCTGCCATAAACCAAAATCTGATGCTTCAGCAAGGGGTTAAAAAAAAAACAAAAACAAAAACAAAAACCCCAACAAATTCCAGCAAAAAACCCCACCCACCAAAGCCATCAGCTAAACCCCCTAGAAAGTACCTGTACAATTGTTTGAAATACATAGAAAGAAACCACGTTCCCAGCTTTTCTTAGCTCATGCCCTAAAGTGGTTTATTAGAATGTCCATTATGCACCTTCCAAAACTACAGCTTTATAACAATTTTTAACACAACTTTAGAACCCCCAGTTAGAGCAGCAAAATTCCCTGGATGAGCATGTGCTTGCTTAACAAAATACATTCAGTTCAGTTCTTAATTACTTCATCATTCCATGGTTAGCTGTATCTCTGAGACCATCATATTCCCCTCCCCGCTTCTTCAACCTCAGGCCACCAGCCATCCACTCTTCACAGGGCTTCTGACAGTCGCTCCTCTCAGAACCCCCTGCACCTGTAATTGCACCCACCACTGACACGTTCTCCAGCATGAGTGGAGAACAAGTGGAGAATGAGTTGAGGACTCCAGTGACCTCCTGGCTTACAAGTAGTGGTTTTTAAAATGTTTTTAGAAAGATAACATACTATAAACAACACTCAAGTGGTATATGGTTTACCAAGTATCACCCGCCTTCATGCTCCTGGCTGTAAATCTTAGACTTGTCCATTCCCAGGTCAGTATCTCACTATTACAGTTCATTTCTTAGCAGAAGTGACTGTCCCCTAGGTCAGACTTGCTGGTTTAGGCAGATCTTGGTTCTTTTGCCTCACAATCTTTACCAGCCAACCAGTTTAAAACTGTATGTGCAGTTTCCCCAAGGGAAATTAACTTCTTCAAATTTAATACAAATCCCTAGGCAGGAAAATTACCTATGCTACTACACCTTCAGTTACTGCAGGAAGCTTCCACAAATTCCCTCTAGCTACATGCCATAAACCTTTGTAAAACTTGTCTTTCAGTATTTCACTCACAGGCAACATGCAGTGCATTTTGGCATTTCCAGAATTCTCAAGTCCTGCATCTTTCATTGCCTTCTCTTTCTTATTACCTGGTGAATACGCCAGGGAAAAGCTGACTGATTTTATTGAAAGCTTTGCAAATGGATGGCAAACTGCAGGAGATTTTGCATTACTTCCTGTTGAGCTTCCCCACTGCACTAGCTGTTATTACTGAAACTATGATTTTAACAAATTGGATAGAAAACAATCACTGTTGCAAATGCAATCAATCAGCTTTAAAAATGAGTATGTTACAAAGAAAATGTTCAAAAAGAGAGTTACAACAACACTGTTAGATGAGTTTGTTTGCAACGGAAAAAGCTGAAAAAGCATCTGCTTAGCTGGGCTTTAGTACATCAGTTACTAGCATTTGGGTTTTTCTTTTATACTTAAACAACTAACCTCAATTCTTGATGAAAGCATGTTAAATAAAGAAAAATCTCAAGCACAATTTCTACGTTTTATCCTAAAAAATTCCCTTCCTTCTAAAAAGAGCCCATAGGTTTATCCAAATAAGTTCTTGCTCTCTACGGTATAACTCATTTGAAATAAATGTCTTACTGAAGAATTCCACTTAAAACCTCTTCCTTTTTCTGGAAAAACATGGGAAAAAAATTGCATCAGTGAAAACCACTAGGGTTTTTTCTGTGAGACCAAAGCAGTGAGTCGGAGGACTGAGAAGCTGAAAATGCCCTCCACCACACTGTCATCCTCCAGTGGATACCAGTTATTTCCATGTTCATATCTGGTGCTAACCATCAGAAAACCTTACATAAGATTGCTGCATGTTTACTCAAACTCCTTCCTGATGTCAACTACCTTTAGAAGGAAGCAGACAGCTCAGAGATACACCATTTGTGAACCAGAGTTTTTTAAAGATGTTCAATTGCATAAATGTTTGTTGGTTTTTTTGAGTCACTATATGGCTTACATTTTAAGCAATGGAACCTCTTGTGCACAAACAACTGAAAAGGTCAAAATAAACATTGATGTTTATTATCAATTGCACTAGCACAAACAAGTCTGCACAGCTGGCACACTTCAATCTGTTTACTGAATAGGAGTTTACGTAGGGTTTTTTTAGTATTTCAATAACACCTCAATATATTATTACATTCAGGAGAAATATTGTCTTTTGTTGTGCACTGGACTAATAATCCAATGTGGTATCTTTGTCTGTAGCGTCAAGCATAGCATTTTGTTCAAGTGGCTTCACACTTTTTCAGCAATTTATTTAGCAGGCTTCTCAAAATATAAAAGCAAGTAGCTGTAAAATTTGCAGAGAATCAAGTACCTGTAGCATGACAAAACCATACTAGAACATTTAAGCCAACTGGCAACAGCAATTTGTAAACATAGCATCAAAAGTAATTCCAATGTACAAATAGGCCGTAATCACAAACCTGAAGCTAATCAAACTAAGCGCAATTCACGAACATGATTATTAGAATTTCACTCCAGTTCACAATTCTGCACAGCTCACGGGTGGGAGAAGGTGTCTGGTAAATCCCAGTACAAGATCAAATCTGTTTCTCACAACCTCTCCTCCCACAATGAGCTCACTTTTGTTCTTTTGTATCATAAGTTCAGATACAGGGATTTGATGGATGATCTTTAGTTTTTTTCAAGTGAGAATGCCTCTATTTTCTTTTTCAATTGACGTAAAAAATATCCCTTATTTGTCAGGAAAAAGTGCATAACAATTTTCTTAAATGTCAATAATTTCTGCAAATGGAAAAGCCATTTTCTCACCAGACTACTATGTGTTTTGTTTAAGACTACTCATTTTATATGACCTTTTCCCTGCAATTTCACTGGAAAATAATAAAAGTTGAGATTTAAATGTTTTAGAGTGCCTACTAGATAATTAATCTTCACTGGTATATACACACAGTCAAAATTTAATTGCATTTCATGAAATTACAGATGCTTATAATTAGCAAAGTAGAGAGCTTCAGTCAAACAAAAATTTAACATAGCAATTGCTCTAACATTTTAAGATTAATTTACATAGTATTTCCACCATTACTTGCCTGGCTCTACCAATTCTTTCACTCCTTATCTTAGACTCTGAATGTCAAATTCAACCCCATATTTCTCCTATGCAATCCTATTAAATAAACAGGAGTTGCATGGATATTTATGAGTCCAGAGCATGGTTCCATGGAAAGTGCACATCCCATGAGACTGTCATTCTCTCCTTGAGTGTAATTTTCTTTGCTTTAAATCATCAAATAATAACACAAAAACCATTACTAATTCTCTAAGGAAGTCAGGACACTACAGGTAGTTACTTCTAAAGCATTTAATAAAATACATTTTTTATGTTTATGTCACACAAATGCACGCCCACATATGCACATATATAAAAGAAAATCAGGGGTCATAACAAGACAAAATTTATCATTTAAAGGCATTGTACAAGTTGCACATCCCACTTAACACTTCAAAATGTCTGCATCCTTCTTATGACCATTTTCACTAACATATACATAAAAAAACTCACTGTGAACCTGGCTCATAAAGAGCTTTCCAACAGTACCTGGCACAGCTCTAAATCTACATAAGGTTCAGGAAATACATCTTGTGCTCTCTGCTGCCCATATAGGAACATTAATCTTAAGAGGAATACAATGCAGTACCTCCTTATCTGTTTGAAGTAGGGCAAATATTTTATTCACGTTAATTGTCCTGACAGAAAAGGATCAACACTGCATTAATCCATTTAACACATGGCTTATTTTTCACCCCTGCACACTACATAGGTCCAAACGCTTGCTGATACCAAAGCTAAAGCTATTCTGTGTTAATTCTTCATAAAGTGTGTTCCTCATTCATACAACACTCTTGTTTGTACCTTTATCTAGCATGTGGCATATTACTCTCATAATTTGGTAGAATGGAAGTGGGAGTTACTTTTTTAACACTCTATGGCTTCACTACTCATGTAACACGATACTTTACAATTCAATGTGAAGAGTTACATTGCTGCATTGTTTTATTTTTAATTTACATTCTTAAAAATAGTTTCTGTGGGCTGTAAAATCTTGACATATTAAAAAATTTTATCTTTGACAATCTTAATAATGAAACAGTAATCACTCCAATCTAACTGAAAAAACAACAGTGAAAAAAAATAGGATCATATTTTTCCCATCTTAAAGCAAGTTTCCTGGTTCAAATAGCATACTTCAGAAGTGCTGTGTCAGGCCAGGCCATGGGCTGACAATCCAGCATTCTGCCTCTGAGAGTGGTGAATCACAGAAGTTGAAGAAAAAGCATAAGAACTGGGTACACATTTCATAGAATCATAGAATGGTTTGGGTTGGAAGGGACCTTAAAGATCATCTAGTTCCAAACACACTGCAATGGGCAGGGACACCCTCCACTAGACCACGTTGCCCAAAGCCTCATCCAACCTGGCCTTGAACAATTCCAGGGATGGGGCCTCCACAACCTCCCTGGGCAACCTGTTCCAGTGCCTCACCGCTCAAACAGTAAAGAATTTCTTCCTAACACCTAATCTAAATCGACCCTCCTTCAGCTTAAACCCATTACCCCTTGTCCTGTCACTACACTCCCTGATAAACAGTCCCTCTCCAGCTTTCCTGTAGGCCCCTTCAGGTACTGGAAGGCCGCAACTAGATCTCCCTGGAGCCTTCTTTTCTCCAGGCTGCACAATCCCAACTCTCTCAGCCTGTCCTCACAGCAGAGGTGCTCCAGCCCTCTGATCAGCTTCGTGGCCCTCCTTTGGACTCACTCCAACAGCTCCATGTCTCTCCTGTACTGGGGCCCCCAGGTACTCCAGGTGGGATCTCACCAGAGCAGAGGGGCACATTTGTAATGCTTCCCTGGAATTCCTTTGCATGTTCTGCACCTCAAGATAACTGTTGTCCCTTTTGATCTTCTTCGTATCACCCATGAACTTATAATGCTCTCTCAAAACACATACCCCTATTTGTCCCTTATCATTCAAGGCTGGCATTCCCTAACCTATTTAACTGAAAGCACTCTTTCACTTTTGATCCTCCCTTTCCCCTTTCTTCAGGGCAGTCTGGTTTTACAGTTGTGGTGCTCAACACATCACAACCCTGTGGGACAGTGCTTGGCTGCACAGCTGAGAAGGGTAACCATTTTTTTTCTGTCAGCAACCTAAGTCTATGCATGTATTACATCACTGGCCTCTGCTATATTAACATTTGGGTCAATCTAGCCTGTATACAAGCAATCCTTGTGTTCTCAAGTATATCTCTGGGGTATATTCCATGGTTCTTTGTGCTGGGAAGTTCGAAGTTGGTTCCCCCGCACTAACTGGATCAATTGCAGGAAAGTATGTTTGTCCCTAGGAGAAACCTGTGGGAAAGGCACTAGCAGCTTCTTCTCTATCAAGTGGGTAGGCTTTGGCTTAAGCTAGAGCACTTCTGGGGCTTTAACAAGTATCCTCAGCCACAGAAGCAAGCATCAGTTTAAAATGCAGTCACAGGCATCTGATGAAAGGTTTTGTATATGAACACTGGTAGTAACTATTGATAGGTCTATGCACATGACAGGTGCAGAAAGAAGCCAACTTTCAGGTGACAACATCATGGTATGTGCCAAAGATGACAATTACCGGAATTATCCATATCCTACAGAGCTGTGGATAACTTGACTGTTGTGTTGCTGACTTCAATGAACGAAACTCCTATTTTCATTCATATTTTGACAAATGCCATCAGAAGTGTGCAGTTCTGGCGAATCGCTGCCACACATACCCAGGATCCATCCTGGGCAACACTCCCCCACTTTCTAACAGAGCCAGCTAGCTCAGTGAAGCTGTACTGTTTTAATATCCAATCTACACCTACACTATAGCATGTTGACTTAATTGTCTTAATTATCTTCCCTACCTACCATTCTTCTCCTGTTCCCTCCCTTCACCAGAGCTGCCAGGCTCACCACAGCATCACCCTGTGCAGCCTGGAGCCAACAGTACAGCAGCTGCTTCCAATCAGCCCTGTGGTAGCTCTGAGGACGAAATTAGCCCCTCATTAACCCTCTCCCTCCTGCTGTTATGCATCGATGCAGCTTTTTACCTAACTGCAGGGAGCAATTAATATTGTCTCTGTTTGCAGGCACCATTTTTGCCTATTTCAGCTGCAATGCTGAGTGTGTGGCAGAAGCAACACACTCAGCTGCCACAGATATCTAAGCCTCAGAGAGTGTAAAAGTCTCAAGCCCCTTTCTAGAAATTGGTCAATAAACAGATATTTTTAAAAAGACTTTGTGACAGGGATCAGATTTACAACAGCAAGAGCCAAGTCTAAATAGTGCTATTACCAGAAAATAGCAGCAACATTAAAAAGTTTTTTGGTTTTTTTTAAGCCTGCTCAACATTGTGAAATGCTTCACAATTTGATGTAGCTGAAATGCACCTAACTGCTAAATCACGTGCCAGAGTATTTTGGAATATATGTTGACAAACTTTTAAATCCCTGCTGAGATAAAGCAGCTTTTTAAAAAAGTGATAGTCATAGAAACGTAATATTAATTAAGCTGTCATTAATTCTTCACAAGGATATTCTTACTCTGCAGTAAGAAGGTGCTCATTCCTCCTCTTCCCAACCCCACCCCCCATCTTTGTCAGTCCATTTTCAAGCAACATAAAAGCATTTTGTCAGTTTGAAGAACCTACACAAGAAGGTACTGCTGGCTACCTTTCAGACATGGCTATGCCTCAGGCATCTTACCTGATTCTCAGAAGCTGAATTTGTCATTAGATGGACCCAGACTGAATTTTACACAAAACTATTATTAAAAAATAGCCAAGCTTGAAAGAAATAAGTCGCACAGCTCTCACTGAAGTACCAGCAGCAAAGCTGGAATTGAATCCCTGGGTAGAAGCAGCACCCATTCAATGCCTGCAAACTGAACTCTCATCAGCCAAATGCGCACATCCCTCCTCCTGCTCTCCCCGCAGTGCTGGGAACAATCACAGGGTAGCATTCTGTGCTTGGTACAAGGCTTTCTGTCCTAGCAACAGACTATCACCATCACTGCTTCTTTTACTCTTCCTCTAATCCCACCAGAGGCCTTACTATTTCCACATTGGAGGAAATCTCACTGCAGAACCTGGGACTCATGGAGCAAGCTCCTGGCAACACAGGACTGATTCTGACACATACACTTAACTGTTTACTCAATTTCCCTAAGTGAACCTAAGATTGTATTTGGGACTCTTTGTTCTAGCCATGCAGATGTTGACATTTCTGAGGCGATTAAGACTGGGGAGCAAACTAAAAGCAAGGCAACAGTTTCCTTCCTTACCTTGAGATCTCAACTTAATGCTCCAGAGGCAGTTCAGTTTCAGTCACTGAGCATACCTCAAAGCTCTCTGCAAAGCACTTTTGCAGTCTCATCTGCAAACTGGAAGGGTAAAAGATGTCACCATGAATTTGCTCTTACTTCAGGCGCACAACGGCATACCTTTCTGCCAGCTTGGTTGCTCTAATATCACTGTAAGACAATCTAATCAGCAGGAATCCAAATATCCACTACAACAAAGAGGAAAAAATAAAATTGGATTTGACCCAGAAAAAAGGGGGAAGTGATTTTCTTCTCTTGTTCTAAGGTTCCAGAACCAGACAGCATATTTAAAAGTCTGCCACTCTAAATAAAAACCTACTGACATACACTATATAGTCCTAGAGTAAAAAGGTGTCAACTTCTGTCAGGACATACTTTGACAGAGCTATTTCTAAGGCCTGGACTGAGACAGAAAGCTTATGAAAACATATTTGACCAAACTTCCATAGTGTAGATAAAACAAGCATCAGTCCTGCCATTCCCTCCCTACTTCAGAGAAACTGTAATCACAAAAGTGTAATTGCATGTACAGTTTAGCTGTCAACCATATGTAAATTTTAGTGCAATTTTTCATGTTCCTAACATACCATATATCTACATCCAGTTAAATTTAAGTGCAAATATTTCTTGAAGGAAGGGAGGTGAGGGGCAGGAAGGGAAGAAATGTTTCCTCAGATTGTGTCCACCAACTATATGAGATGCTGAAATTTATATTCTCAAATAACTCCAGTAGAGTATTTCTCTAAATGTAATTTGTAGTGCTCTTTAATCCTGTTACTGAGATTTCCCATTTGTCCAGTCTCAACAGCAGAGAACCAGAGAAATTTATAATCTGCTTCTCTGAGTTCTGATCATGCACAGTTAATACACACTGAAAACCTCCACTGAAGCTCCATTTATATACGCGTTACGAGACTGGAACAGTCCCCCTTGCACCACCAGAACATTACACAGTCTCCTTAAGGTGCTGTGGGTCAAAATTGGATTTGTATTAACCTGGTTAAAACTTTTTGCTGAGGTCAGTTCCACTGCCTGGCAAAAGCATGAGATTCACCAGTAAGTCTACAAGAGTGCAACATATGGGATACTACAGGAGACCTTATCTCGCTAATATTTCCCCCTTTCCCACATTTGGGTAAGAACAAATGCCAGTTTGGGCTGCTGCTAGAAAACAGCAGGAATCCTTATGTATTGTGACTAGCAGACCTTTTTCTGAGTCACAGTGGTCAAAACTCTCCACTGGTGACAGAAAGTTCCTAACACCTATTTTATGGCCCTCCTTGCAGGTAGAAGCAGCTGGCTGTCTAATTCAGTGCTGCCCACCAGCCATGCTCTGGAATCATCATTCTCCCTTCTCTTCCTTTTTGTACAAGGATGCAGCAACAGCAGCTCATAGCCTCCTTATCAGGATGCGTACAAGCACCCAGGGAGGCATTCAGTTGTTGGGCTTACATATGCTTCCCCTGTAGTCACCCCCGCTTTTCCCAAAGGTTGTGATGGCAGACTGTGTGGACTTGGTCTGTAAATGGTGCTGTGAATTAGACCACCCTGCTCTGAATTAATATACTTGAGTTTCCTGAGATTTAAGTTAGCTGCTTTTCTTGAGTAAGGACATAAAGGGCTTTGCTTTTATAATTAATAGCAAATGTTCCCTTACATTACAAAATCAGAAAATAAGACAGAGATCTGGAAAAGAATTTGAGGACAGTATAAACCAGATGGCTCTAGGCAAGAACATTACATTTAAACATAAACATCTTTCTGTGCAACTCACGCACATTTTTGCAGTGTTACCGACTTAACAGTTCCAGCATTATCCCACATCCCAGAACTATACACTGCAGGAGATATATATGCACCACGATCAGCCAAGGGAAAATTCGGTTTTGTTTTACATCCTCAGCTATGTGACTATCAATGGACAGATTTGAACTGCCAACAAAAATTATGGAAACTGTGAGAATCAACCACTCTGTCAGCTCGACCCACTCCTCAGCCACAGGCAGAATGTACACAGATGGGAATGTCCCAGCCCTCTGAAATCCCAGCAGGCCTTACACATTGTAGCTTAATTTCTATCTATCTGAGCTGATCTTGGGTTTACTAATCCTCACACATGGGACAGAGCTGTTTCTCCCACCAGTCTGAATCATCCACTTTGAAACTATTACACCCTTCTCCTCCACACTCCCCACAGACATGGGAAGACTGGAGACTCATGCCCAGTGTGACAGAATTACACTATGATCTTTCAAACAATTTAAAAAATATTATTACAAGAGCAGATTTAAGAAAGAGTACTCGACCACCCTTAATTTAAGTCTCTCAGCTAAGTAAAACCAAAATAGCACTGTGGCATTTAACTGATGCAGTTTACATGCTACGCTAAATGTTTGTTCCACCAAAGCAAACAACACCCCCATCCCTGTCTCCCCAAAACAGCAACAACAAAAAACCCTCAGATAATTTCATGTTCTTGGAATCCAAGTCATTTAGTCTGACCTTCCAAATAACACCAGCAATAGCATGACATCCAGAAACTCCTGTATCACATTTAATGACAGAGTTGAGAGGCTCACTATGGTCAATTCTTGTGAATTAAAGCCTGCTAATACCACATGCTACTGGTTAAGGATCCTTGGGATTTCCTAAGCTGAGTCAGAAAGTAAAATTAATAATACTTAAAAATCTTTGAGTGAGAAATACCATATAAACACTTTACAGAAGTGGGTAATGATATTTCTCTCCATAGACAAGAATAAATTAGATGATTGCTTTTCTTTTGCAAACATCAGACAAGGAATGGCAGACCTGGCACTGCAAGCCAGGTGTTTCATTTCCCAGACCAGTGCTCTAATCATTCAACCATCTTGGCCCTCGATGAATTTTACGTATATATTTTGGCAGGGAAAACATAGTGTTAATACTGCTTACTATCCTATTTTCCTTGCATGAATTATACATTACCGTATTGATATAAGAATGGATAGTTCTTATTTTCTAATAAAACTCTAGAGTCAATACCTTTATTTTTAATGAAAAGAGAGGTGACATTGCCAGCTTTTTGGTGACAAATAATGGATTTTTTAAATTAGGACAATGGGAATTAGCAAGCTTGTTTTGAAATAGTAATTGAGGAGAGACCTTTCATTCACATAAACCCACAAATGCACCAGTGATTTTATCTATTTGAAGCAAAAACATGGAGGGAACAAAAGAAAAGCTTTTACTGTTGTACTACAATGAATATGGAAATGAGGGGTTTTTTCCCATTGTAGAAGTTAAAATTTGGTAACACTTTTTTTTTTTTTTTTTAATTGTGTAGTAGATATTAAAGTCAAGATATTTCAATCTGCCTTTGCTGAACAGAAAAACAAGAAAAGCTTACGCAGCCCCCCCGGACCACAAACAAAGAAAGAAGACTTTATAGACTATATCATTCTATACCTTAAAAGACTTTAATGCAGCAGCTATAATGGGGAGGAGAAAGTAACTCAAAAGGAACAAAGATATATGTAAGGTACACTGAGCACTAGTGTCCAGAACAGAGCATGTAAAAGGGGCTGTACATTATTTATAGTTAAGAAAGCAGGATCTCAGATGGGAATTGAAATAATAGATATAGCTTATGTTAGTTCCAACTTGTTCACATTTCATGGAAGCCCTGAGGTCGTTTCGGAATGCTCTGTTTTCCATTATAAATTAATCATAGTAATGTGCTCTGTTGTCAGCCATCGTGGAAACACAGGCTCAGCTGACAGAGTTCTTACCCTCATTTTAAAAGATGACCAAATTAGTTTTTTACAAAGCACCTATCAGTAGATAAAAATACATCTGTCGGTGTGCATAAGAGGTACATTTGGAAATGCAACCTGGATTTTAAAAGACCTATGAAACTACAGCTAATCCAATGTACTTACTGTTATTTAACAGGGAAGTAAACCCTGAGACATGAACTGTCTGAAAGATCAGCAGTAGTGTAAGGCTGATGAACGGTACAGAATGGTAGAATGATTCACGTTGCATGGCAGCTCTCTAGTCCAATCTCCTGCTCACAGCAGAGTCAAGGTTGCCCAGGACCTTTTGTACAGTTGAGTCTTGAAAACCTCCATGGATGGAGACTGCACAGCCTCTCCAAGTAACCACTTCCCTTGCTTGACTGTCCTCACAGGGAAATTTTTTTTCCCATATATTCAGTTTACTCTCACTTCAAATTATGCATAGTCTATGCACCTCAGCAAGATCCTGACTCCCTCTCCATGATAAGCACTCTGCAGGCACAGGGGTCTTCTGTAACATCTACATGAAGCTATCCTATCCTCAGACCAAACAAGCCCAAATCCCTCAGCAAGTGCTCCAGCCCCTGATCATCTTGGTAGCCTTTCACTGAACTCACTCACCTTTATGGTACTGGCAGGCCCCAAACTGGATGCATAGCTATAATGGGTGTAGAACATAATGGCTTTAAAAACACAGTGGCTTTTATTTGTTAGCCAAACAGCTTCACCAATAATGCCCAGCTGCTAAGAGGTAAAAAAAAAAAGGGGAGGGGGAGTAATAGTGAAAAAGTATTCCCAAGGACACTTACAGAAATGCAGTAATGCACTATAGCAGGAAGTAGCTTCATTTCCATTCTGCCACCACTACTTTATTAAAAAACAAACAAAAAAACCCCCAGTCAAACACCCAAACAAAAGAGCCCCAGATGTTGCAACCACAGAATACATTAACTTGAAATAGAAAATTCAAGTGTCTCAGGAACACTTCATTTCAACTTTAATTAGCTTATATGTGGACATAAACAATGCCACAATAAAGTAAACAAACTGAGTACTAAGCTGTGCAGAGATATTAACTGGCAAGTCCCATCTTATCTAACTTCTTCAATACCTATAAAAGGGAACTAAAAATGAACTAATGACATTGGCAAATGAGAGTAAACAGGATGGTCCTGGAAATATCAGTGAAGACTGAGAAACAATACAAAAGACCTACAAAGATGGTTTGGAAATTAAGGTGAATTTGGAAGATGGCCAGATAATATAAGATATGGGGATGTTACACCAGGAATGAGTTAACACGTAAGAGGGCCCTGAGGGAAGCACAGAGGGAAAGTGAAGCAGCAGGAGAAAGAATTGTGTCTTTATGGAGGGGTCTTGTCAGGCAGTCAGGAAGACGACAGCTCTTGTCTGTGCAGCTCAGGTAAGAGGCTGTCTGGAATGATCCATTCAGTCCAGAGAAAACGAATACCAAGCAGAGACTGAGGTACTGAGGGAAACTCAGGAAAAAAAACCCAACAATGGTAAGCATAAAGCCACTGGCCTGATTGCTTTGCATGTCCATTTACCTACTCTCAACTGCCATCTTCATCACAACAGATTTGTACATCTGTGAAGCACGTGAAGACGAGATGAATAATCTGGGTAAAGGGCAAGCAGCATGAGCAGCTAATTCCAGATATGGACCCAATGAGTAAATGCATTTTGGCCCACAAGAATTTAGATACAGAAGAATAAGAAAGGCATGTATATAATGATTTTTTTCTGACTATAGGATTTTGTTCAATTTGAACAATCTCCCAGAAGATATTTTTGAGTTTCCATTATTTAAAACATGTTGAAGACTTGGAAAAGGTTCTAAAATACTACACAGTAGTAATAGACAGAGATACACACAAGGTACACTGAGCACTTGTGTTAGGAACAGAATAGAGAGAGATCCCGCACTAACTACAACAGCCAAGAAAATAATCTCTGATGCCTTTGCCACAGCTAGTGTTCTATGACACCTTTAAAAAACTGTCCTTGCATTTAGTCCTCTTAATCTCTTTAGAACATAAAAGTATATGTGAAAACAAAAAAAAAAAAAAGGAAAACAAGCCCAAGAAGAAACAAAAGTATGGAATTATTCTTTCTCTAAAAGCCTTAAAAATATAACATAGAGTTAGAACAAAGAAAACTTACCAGAACAACTAGATTTCTACTAACAGATCTTTACTAATGTATTACTACCTCTTGTGCATAAGCTAATAGCTTCTCTTAAAATATCTCTCCAGTAAGAATAAAAGAATTGTGCCTGAATTCTTTGGAAGGGTCATACTTGTCATAAATGAGCAACGCTACAGGAAAGCATGTAAATCCCTTAACTGGACAGCCTAGCATAGTTTTGATTGGCACTCTTCTAATCTTGCTTTAGGTTGGCGTTATTTGTGGCTCGCCACAGAAGACACCCTTGGAACGCCTGCCCTCCTGATTCTCTCCCCTGTCCTGCTGCGGGGCAGTGAGTGAGGGACCAGCCGGGGGCTTGGCTGCCAGAACAGGGTTAACCCAACACAGTGCTCTACAGCATGCTCCCAGGGGAGAGAACCCGCACCATTCACAGCACCTTGATCCTCTCCCTTCTTCCAAATACAGTCCAAAGACTAATTCATTTCAGTACCTGATTACAACAGCAACAATGACAAAGGTGGCAAATGACTAAGTAGAAGCAGGAAAAAACGAAGTCTAGCAATGTTTTTCTTAAAAAAATCTACCTAAATTTAAGAACTGAAAAGATGCACTAATCCAGCCTGTTAAAATGAATTTTCCAAAACCTAAGTGAGATGTTATATAACTCAACTAAACACGGAATAACCACTCTGTGCCAGAGGAGACTTCAACAATCGCCTAAAAATAGCTTTTAAAAAAATGAGGGAGTCCACCTCCAAATGAGTGATTCTGACTTTGTTGCTTTCATGCTGGCTGTAATCCAACTCAGCAAGAAAGAGGTTTGCCTCTGCAGGTCTGACTAATGCACAACTAATTTCAGAGAGAAGCAACTTGGAAAATCATCAATTACCGATCTGCTCCTTATTCTATAATAGCCAGAAGACAAAATGACTTACGGGTATAGCACAGAGGGGTCACTTGCACTGCAGCTTTTCAGATCTCATCTGAAATGAGATTTACCAGATTCGTAACGTTCCTTCTATTGGAGTGAAAACTGACAAAAGACCATGGCCATAAAACTTCTTCCAGATTCTTTACAATGAAATGTCTGTTTTTTATGGAAGCTCCAACAGAAGAAAAAACTGGACAAAAACTATAGCAAAGCTAACTGTCAAATCATAGAGGAAGCCAAGCAAACTCTGCTTAGGAAGCAAGCCCAGGAGATTCTATGACCACAAACTTTGGTTCTTAGTCAAGAGCATGGAACTAGCCTGCAACAGTGAAACAAGTCCCAGTGTAAAGACAAAGGGGGTAAACGCTGTCTCCATTGTCAGAGAATAGCATCTCTTTCTCCTTCTGAAAGGTGTCTCCAGAATGGAACAAGACTCTCAGCTGAGATACTTCAAGGAAGCACCCGTTTTCTCAGTCCTCATGGCCATCCTTCATGAGTCACAGGAAATTCAATGGGTCACAGCTTAAGCCGAATTCCTTGTTATCACTGTCTCTTCAATGTGTACCTGCACCTTCATATACTCCCACTGTGTTTCGCATCAGTCACAGACCGTACTGCCTACTTGTGCCTCCTGTCCACATCACTAATAAGGAATGTATCAATGATCTCTCCCTTTGCCTGATCTCCACCTCCCTTGGAGAGGGAAAGCTAGCACCATCCTTTTGGCAACACTCATGAGCAAGACAGAAGGGCTCACTCTGCTTGCTTCACAGGGAGATTCTTCCTGAAGGCTGTCATTTCTTCCTCTCCAGTGCCTTTCTCTATCGTTAAACACCTGCTTTGATCATCTTGACTGCTCCCATAGTTCCCCCAGGACATCTACAACAACATGGAAAAATGATGTTGTCTTCACATCCTAGCCTGTACCACCTCTCAAAACATCTCCGCTGTCTCTGTGGTGAATTTTTTGACCCTGTCTTCATAGGTGTTTTATTCAGATGTTTATAGAGTTCCATGGGGAAAGGCTCACTTTTGCTCATTTTTTTGAATTACTGAAGCTATTCCTAGAGGAGGAAAAAAAGCTGTCAGGTAAGCAGGACCACGACAGATTTCTCCAAATGTAAATCTGAAAATTAACAGTGTAAAAATAAATACGACATACCCAAATTCTGAAAAGCAGAATGGGAACCCTAGTGAGAAATGAGCTAGTCTGAAACGGGGCTGTGATCTCTCACTCTTGGCCTCTAGATGCTTGCTTATGCTTCCCAGAGCATCCTGTCCATAGGGGGCTGAAAGTAGTCCTCTCTGAGTGACAGAATGTATGAACAAGTGGGTTGGGGGTGTTAATAAAAGACAGGGAGTGCATGTGAGCAAGCAAGAGTGTCAAGACACACACACCTGCCTCTCCAGGCACAGACCAGCATCCCAGTGACAGCTGTAAAGCATGCAATGAGTTCAAACAAGGAAGAGGAAGATTGCTCAAGAGGAAGGCCTGCGGACAGGGCTGACCATTTACTTCGCACATACTAGCTCTCATTGTTCACTTTGCTGTAGTATTACACAATGACAAAGGGAAGGGAAGTCTGTAATAGCAACAATAATGTGTATATTTTGGCTGGAAATAGAGGATTTACCACATAGGTTGCTTTTCTGATCCAATCTAAGGTGCTGTCTTCAGTATTGATTAAAATCTTGCATTTCAGAGGAAACAAGGTCAATAAAATTTACATAGTTAATGAAATACTCTGCAGGGAAGGTTAAAATTATTCCCTACTCCCTACTGCATTTGTGCTAAGGTAATCTGTACCATGTCATCTTCTAATATCGAGCAGGATTACACAATGTACCCATAAAAATAAAAACCCCCAAGTCCTGTCTAAGCAACAGCTGCCCTTGTGATAGCAATGAAGGAAGTGAATAATATGTTTGAACCTCTGTTGGTGCTGACGCGAGGTGGAGAAATGAATTAATAATAGAGTGGTATATGATAAATGTGACTAAGTCCAGAGAGGCAAAGGGCACCGTACCCATCATACCTCCCATTCTCATTCGAAGTTTGGAAAGATGCTCCTTTAAGAGGAGGAAAAGGAACACAGAAAAACGACAGGTGGTGGCTTCTTCTCTAGGTGTGAAGTTTTGGTGTATACTGATTCATACAGGATGGATACAGTGCTAATGTAAACCAGCCCAAGCACCTCCAAAAGGAAGAGGAAAACAGAAAATGAGCAAACAAGGTCAGACACTTTGAAAGGCCTGTACCAACAAAACAGAAAGCTAGGCATAAAACAAAGCAAGAATTGTTTCCAATGTTACTTAGAAGATGCCAAAGAAACATACAGTGAAAGGGAAGGCTGCTGTACATCTTCATCTTATCATAACTGCTAAAAAGTTTTCAAACTTGAGAACAAGGCTGGAAAAAAAGAAAATCTTTTTTAAAGCATAGATATCTTCAGAAAAGAAAAGATTCTTTGGATTTCCCAAGACCATGTTTTGGGGCACAGCTCCCTCCCAACTTCCTCAACAACAGGAAAGTATCCAAGCCACATGGGAGAGGATCCTGTACTATATAAATCCCTTCTGCCTTGTCTCAGCCACCCAAAGCAAGTAACAACTATTTAACAAAGCAGAGGTACTGTTTGCAGCATTCTTCAGAAGCACTGGCCAACTCCAAGTGAAAACTGAGGTTTAGAAGCAATCCTGGATGTAGCACAGGCACTTTCATTACTCCTAACACATGCATGGAAGGAAAGAGTGAAATGGACTGCCCTTTTCTACCTTCTTTATTGTGGACTTGGTAACAAGAACTTCTTTTTCAGCAAATTGTGTGCAATTCCTGCCCTTCCTACACTTGCTCCAGTTCTGATGAGCTCTGTGGCTGTCACAGCAGCACTAAATTCCAGAGGGTTCCAGAAGTCTTCACCATTGCAATTAGCGCCCTTTCTCATAAGATGGAAATAAAGCAAATGCATTACAGGCTGCTGGGGCTTACCTGTACTAGCATGCACAAGAGCTGACTGGTGAAGTTTGCTTTGTTTTCTAGTAAAAGAATCTAATGTATGCAAAGATGTGGAAGCAGGTTAAAGGCTGTAACGATAGCTGTTATACACCAAGATTAAAGGGGAAATGCTTATTGAAAAAAATTACATGTTTTTTATCAGAAAATTTTATAATCATTATGTCTTGCCACACACAGAAAACACTTATGTAGTCCAGTCCAAAAGAGTTTGTGCTCTAGGTAAGAATGTGTAGAAATTAAGTTTCCCTCAAATAGAGTGTATTCAGATGTGTGGTCTAAATGATAATGATTGTTATAATTAAGTATTATCTTGTATTTTTTATTTATCTTTAGCTCTTCTGTACTGTCAGGTAGGTTCACATCAAAACACCATTTACAACCACCATGCTTTTAGCATTACAATAAATGTACTGATGTGAATTAAAAGGACTGACAATTGAAAACAGGTCTATTCTTGCAGCTGACCTCTAACATGTTTCCAGCTAGCAATGCAAGTATAATGATGATCAAAATATAATGGTATAAATTCTTTATACTGAGGTAAAACTTGGTAAAGAGCCATTTTAAAATGTTGTCAGCACCTTATTCACAGAAATGGGTACTTTAACACAAGTGCAGGCAGAATTTCTTAAATAATTACTTTTAAAAAAATACATTTTTAGTTAAGGAGTTCAAGATGCTGTATTTATTTCCACTACATAACCACTGCAAAAATTTTCCAAACATTTTATATAATCTTGTTAATTGTTTCTCTTGTATTAGTTTGGGGACAGAAGTGATTAAAAGCTATGCAGAAGCTTTCAGATCAAAAAATAGATTTACATGAGGTTTATTTGGTGTATTTTTTAAGAGTACAGTTTCTGTGTAACTCTCTAGATCCTTCACAGATTTAACCTTCCCAGTAAGTCAAAAGTCTTTCTCTTTTTTAAAGTTTCAATGGTCAGGTTCAGCTATGTAATTCATCTCACCTGTATGTCCAACATGTGATCTCCTTCCATTCTTTCGCTACAGCTCCCATTCCCAGTATCTCACGTCAGAAATCTTTATATCCAGGCCGCTTAATTACCACCCAGCGCCACCAGCACTTCCTCTCCACGTAACCTACATTTACCTCCGACATACAGAGTAGCAATCTCAGCGCACCACCAAGACAGAGAGTTTATGACTTGTAAGACTGCTCACAACCCTTCCTGAGATACTCGGTGAGCTAATCACTCACTCACATGTTCATGTAAATGTAAAGGTATTTACAGTGCAGGGGGGAAAAAAAAAAAATCAGAATCCTGTTTTAAGTTGCTGTTCCTCCCAGTTAAGATCACGCGGAGGTTAAACACGCAGGATGGGAACATTTATTATCCAAAGCCCAACACTCTTATGTGAAAACTTAGATCAAAAAAAGTTACAGTGTTGTTCACACAGGCTGGCACTTGTCTGAGGTCCCCCGGGGAACCTGTCCCGTTAGGAAGCAGGGAAAAAAAGCTTTAGTTGCAGAAAACGGAAGGGGGGTGGCATACAAAAGGCGCCCGGTCGCCAACCATCCGCTCTCCTGCTGCCTTACCTGGGTCTCTCATCCTCAGCACTGCCGCGAGTACACACGGCCGGTGTCAGAACAGCCCCAGCACACGACTTCTTGCAGAAAAAGAAACTGTCCCTCCACCACAACCCTCCAGGTTTCCCTCCGGTAACTTCTCCCTCCCTGCCCCCACCTCCTTCCCCGCCTCGCCCTTCCCCCTTCCCCCTTCCTCCCTCCCCCCAGCCTAGCCGAACTCCCCACGGCCACAAAGGAAAAGCTGCACGTCAGGAAAAAACGCACCACGTCGCCGAGACGTGACTGTAGCGCGACGGTTAAGCCAAATAAAGTTGTGGGAGTAAGAGGGGGGAACGCAGACTGGTGGAAATAAAGATGCCCTCATGTCTACAGAGCTGCAACAGGACACAACTGCCCCGTCCTGCTTTGGGAACAAAAATAGATCAATAAACTCATCTGGACCACACAGTTTGGGTTGGTTTTGGTTGGGTTTTTTGGGGGTGTTTTTTTTGTTTGGTTGGTTGACTTTTTTTACCCCGAGCTGTATTTCTGGCAGCGGTTTTTGTGCTGTCGCCCCTCGAGCAAAAGGTGCCTGACTGAAGCCCCGGGAAGCAGGCAGCGCCCCGCCAGCCCTGCCCGCCCCAGCCTGCCTGCCCTGCAGAACTCTTCCCCCGAAAATCCTCTCCAGACTAAATCCTGTGCGCAGCTAGGAGTTGTTTCAGCAACTGTGTGCTTCCTCTGGAAAGCCCTTCTTGTTTATGAGCATGTGGTCACGTACATGTGTATACATATTTGGGAGAGGAAGGGGCGAGAACTAAATGTCCTGAAGAGAGGAGTGGCCAGTCCAGCAACTAGTCCTTCAAGTACACCCTGAATAAGTGCCATGCTCCCCAAACAGCAGTAAAGTTGCCTTCTTCAAACAGGAGGAAAACCTCCTCCCACTCTACCCCTGCCTTCTTCATCTACAAACCTCAGGCTATCCTGTAGCCCTTAGAGGGACCAGCATGAAAACCCACCCATCAGCACATCTCTCACCACGTACCTTCAAGCAAGTAAATCCAGTACTGGACAGGCACTTTGCATAATTCTGCATTTTTGGCTGTTCTTTTCTCTCAGTATTTTCCACACAGTCCTCTCTATTCTGCAGATACTTATTTCTGCTGCATTTACAATTTGTACAGAATATCACAACATGCAGCAGAATACTGGTTATTTGTGAGAATTTCTGTTTTCCTGTTTCTTTATGAAAGCTCCTTATCCACATGAACAGGAAATTTTGTGGTAATCAGCCTCCTCCCTTTTGTTAAAAACACTGATGCTGACTGCCTGGGAAGCAAAAACAAATCCATCCTGAGTTCAAAGGCATTTCTGCATTCCAGTTGTTTCTCTGACGATGCTATGTTACAGAGTACCCAATTTTATTTTTTTTTCCAATAGCAAAGCAGCAAACTGCACTTTTAAAAAACCCACATAAACAATAAACAAAGCTTCTCATATCTGCTTTCTGAAGAACAATGCCCTTACCTTAATAAACTGCTTACTTGTCCCATTAGCAGTGAACAGAGCATCTTCTGTCTAACAAACTCTGCAATTTTTTCATCAGTGCAGCTTAATGAAGCATTAGCTAGCTTCTTTCACACCCTCAGTCTCGGCAGCGTAGGAAATATCTCAGCTTCAGCCTTCTCTGAGTCGATACCCCTGCTCTCAATGGGTATATCATGAACATGTGACAGCAGGACTTCTCCATCGAGACTCATCTCCTATCAATAAGAGCTTTCAGGATGACCCAAACCACAGATTACTTTACGTCTCAATGGTACTTTGCGGACCTTATCTGGAGGCTGGAGAGCGTTCCCTTTGCATATTACATTTCTAGATTAGCAAAAGATTTATTTTCAGGTGCACAAATTTGTAGTAAATTTCCAAGTAACAAACCTACAATAATAAACATGCATATACAACAACAGAGGACAAAACGCTGTACAGTTCAACATAAGGTTAGAAGTCACAGGTTAGAAACAGATGAGAAAGTATTATTTTAATCTAAAGACGTGCATATTCATTTCTTTTTGCAGTGCTAAGTATCACTTTGACAAAACAGTACTACATTATTTAATAGGGCAAGTTAAAACACATGATTTTTCCATTCAAGGGCCATCCAGAATGTACTATAAGAAGTGCACAAACACACAGGAAGATATTCTCCTTTTCTGTGAAATATTTGAATTCTTAAAGCTAAATCTATAGTTGTCATCATCTTTAATGAATAAATAAGAAACCAAGAAAACATGACATATACAAGATGATCCCAAATCTCAGCAGAAGAGCAACAAAATGAACATGTATCATTGTCAATACTCAGCTTACAAATGTCACCACACTAAAATCCATTCCAAATAAAGTTCTGGGTCACAGATCCTAACAACACAGCCAACTTCAGTATGTCACAATGTAGACTGTGGTATTACTACCCACATATGATCCATTATATTTGAAAATGCACATGTTATTTGCCACTGGTGCTTGCAAGCCTTTGTCTAGAAAGGCAACTAACTAGTGGTCAGATGAATATGTTTGTCTCTTTCCCTATGGTTTAGTACAAAAGCATTACAAAGCACTTTCTTATGGAAGGAAGCCACTCTAAAGTAGTCAATAATTTGCAAGAGAATGCTCATCTCTTGCACAGTCACAAAAAAATCTGCATTAATTGGCACTACATGGCTGGATGATAAATTTCGTCACAAGTCTGGTTTGAATAGGAATGACAAATTTCAGTTTTGAGCTATTTTACTGAAAACTTAACCCCCTAAATACACTTGCACAAATGGAGTCAAACACTGGAATACCGGAATACTTTTGAATAGATACGTGTTCCTGTTACAAGCAGTAATTTGGAAATTTGAATACTGTAAAGAAAATTAAATTTTGTTCATTACTTCAAGATTTGCAACATATTTAAACAAAACTGAATTATTTGACAATATAAATAATGGCTGTTAGCTGTCTTGAGTGACATGGAGCTTCTTTGGACAGTTTTCAGAGCTCCTAACCTCACTCTCTAAGTGAATGGCACTGGTAGTCATTCTAGGTTTATCTCTCCAAGTCATTGTCTCCATACACATTCTACAACAGTCCTGCCTTGCAAGCTTTTACCATTACATGATTTAAAACAAACAAACAAAAACCAGCATGCTATCCATGAAGTCCTGCTGTTCTGCTATGCAAGTATTAAATGCACAGATATCTCCAGTCTATTCTTCATAATTTCTCTATAATCGCCCTGTTCCAAAGCTGTTTCTGACTCTGCGCCGGCCCCAAGTGCCGTACCACCACTGAGCTGTGCATTTGTGATGCATGCCAAGTTGTGCTTCGAATTCCCTTCCTCATAACTGATAACAGCATGCCTCTGTAACCCTGAGGGGCTGTTCTGGATTCATCATCCAATCACAATATTTTAAAAGGTAGTTTAGATGATGGGCAACTTCTCAGGATCTACTTGCTTCAAACACTTGCGTGCTCAAAAGCTTCTTTCTGTTCCCACCCCCTTTAGGCTATAAAAAATTATAAACAAACCAACTCAAATCAGCTGAATAAAGTTGCTTAAACTACATCCTAGTTACTAAAGTGAAAAAACTTTCTCTGATATCCTCATTTAAATGTATCCTCAACGACACAAGGTTCTGACCAGCATGTTGACATGATCAAAGCACTTTAATAAAACTGTTTTGAATGAATCAGACCAGAGGTAGGTGACATGGTTTAATGCATTCTCACACTATCAGAAGGAACTTCTGAAGGAAAAAGGTAGAAACTTCCCATGTATAGCACAATGAAATGGCCAAAGCCAATGAGCACACAAGCGTGTGGGTTATGGCAGACCAGCCTCTGAAGCAGTCACATTTAGAAAATAATTTGACACAGACAGGCATCCTGCCAACCAGTAATGATGACCCTAAAAGCTGTAAGTAGCTATAACCACGTCCCCACTGACCCAAAATATATCTGTTTACAGCTAACAAATAAGTAAAATAGTAATAGCAGAGTAATCCCTGGGCACCTTGCAGAAATGGTAAGCTCAAAAATAGCCTCTGTAGCAAATCTTTTTTTACTTTCAGCCTTTAAACCTTCTTCCTGTTCTTCTAAAGGCCAACTGGATTTTTTAAAATCATTACTTTTAAATCTGTAATTTTGTTTCAGAGAAACTAAATCAATATCCAGCCAAACCACACCAAATATCTAGCCAAACCATATAAACAAAACCAGCAAGGGTTGTCAGAGAAAAATACAATAAAAGCAACAGCTCTATACACAAATTTCCTTTGGATAGATTGTAACATATTCCTCAGACAATAATCAGAAGGATGTGCTGTTGTACCAAAAGCCTGTGTTATGCCCAGTGCTCCTGAATTACATTAGAACAGTTAGCAGCTTCATCTGACCTATTTATGTTCCCTCTTTTAATGGACATAGCTGATTCCAGAGAAGAGCTATGCAGACCATCTGTCAGAAAGACATTTCAAAAATGTTTGGAACATAGCAAAGATAACAGTGAGTGCAGTGGTTATTCATTCTTCCATTAAAAATAAGGCTTCTCAATGATTTTTTTAATTTTGTTGAGTAAAATTTATATACCATCTCAAATGTAGTATTTGTTTGACTGAGGAAGACACTGAACAGACTTATCATCCTATCCCTGACCCTGCAAAAAAAAGTAAGGAAATCTACAGTTACCAGCAAACTAATTAATATTACATAACAATCACTCTATCCGTAGCAACTCTATGGTTTGAATTGCTCCAAATAAAACTAAGTATTCTAACAGACAGATGAATTGGGGCACGGCAGTAAATGCATAGAGTAGTGCTGACTGAAAGTTTATTAAAAGGGGAGCAGTGCTCTGACATGCATCCCGGTCTTGTCCTTCTTTGAAAATCATGTCTTCCCTACCCTTCTTCAAAAGCAATGTGCCTGGCAAAACAATTGTTTCTGGGAAGCAATGAACTTAGGGAGAGGAGAGCTTTATATCTCACAAACATGGCAGACAGCACTGCAGTAACATTAACCAGTGCAATATGACCAACAGATTTCAATCTGCAGGACTAAAAATTAACTCCTATTTATGTAAGATAAAAAAAACCCCACCCAAACCAACATCTTTTTCAACAATTAGTTTCTTCTTTTATATTTTTACATATGTACATTTATGCAACAACTTTTACATATTTCATGCATACAAACTCTGTCTGAAAACACCCTTTTATCTCTCTCTCAGTAATTCTCATGCAAACAGGGTTAAACTTTTGCTACTCAGGCCTTTTGCCTTCAGATTTGACCTAAAATTGCATGCACAGGTAAATTCAGGCTTATAACCAGCACTTGTAAAAATAAAGGCAGAGATGAAGATTTACCAGAACAAGCATAGGGCTGCTTACACATATCTGAACTGCAAAAAGGCATTATTTTCAAGAATACCAAATACATCTGATTGAACCAATCTTTTGGCCAATCCTGACCTGTACTCTGAAATCCCAATGATGGAAACAAACCAAATGTTCATTTGAATGCAGCCAACATGATACAAAAGGCTTCCAAGCAACAGCAGTTTATTGCAAGCTGACCTGTTTACTTTGCCCTTAATTCTGCATTAAGAACATAATAATATATAATAACATATATGTAATAATACACATAATACATAGTAACACAATACATAATAACAATAATTCTGTATAACACACAATTCTGCATTCTGTGTTATTAATCCTGTTTCTAAACCTAAGTGGTCTCAGTTTAGAACAGCTTCTACAGATTTAGCTTTAGTCAAGAATAACTGAATTTCTAATTCAAAATTCCATAATTTTTCAATTCCCACTCTCCCCTTGAATTAACTCCATGTCACACAAGTATATAATTTTTAAAGTTCCATTTTGCTTACCACATTGACCTATGGGAAAGCTCTTCATGCCCTGGAAAACAGGCAGCTGTATTACAGTGTGAACCACATATGGATGCAAGCTGATTTGGGTGTGTCAGTGATAAACAAGTATGGACAGTGATCGCATGGAACAACTGGTTGCATTACAGTCACAGCATTTAAAACCAGAAGAAACAGTGATGATCTAATCTGACCTCCTGCATAACACAGGCTATATAACCCCACCTAGCAATTACCTGCCGCTGTGACAAGTTTGATATGGTAACTCACCAACACTGGTTTTGCCAGATCCATTTTGAAACAGTCACCTACAAAGCTAATTTGAAGCATGCTGCATCAGGCAGATTCTGCACCTCCCAAACACGCTTCCCAGAAGACAGAGGGATGTCCTCTTCTGGATCCAAAGATTACCGCCCCACGTTACCACCCCACATTGTTGTGCTGACAGAGCAGTCCCTCGCTAACAGGCACAAAGCGGCCGAATCAGCTCACCCTCCAGCAGCGCAATCGTCTGTCTAGTTCCTCATGAAGCACACACACTGGATGTGACACCCAGGCATTAGCAGCAACAGTTGCAACTGTTCCGGCCAGCAGCTCTCCAGGCAGCAGATAAAGCCAAATGCACTGTTTTAGCTCAAGGACTTGCACCCCGCCCTAGGATGAACCCCCAGGCATGACCCAAGGCAGTTCTCTTGCATGACTTCAGTGGGCTTTCACAAGCCTTGCGAGAGCAAGGTATCCCACAGTTGTAACACCTAAATGAAACAATCCGAGCAAAACACTTATTCAACTTCTAATTGTTTTTGGCATTGTCAAATAAATTATTTAGATATACTAGTGAACACCTACCCTTTCGATACAAACATTTTAGTAAGGTTTATGTTGCAGGTATGTTTTGTAAGTACAAAGACATTTTTGTGTCACAGAGACAAAACCAATTAGATTGACAAGATAAAATTATTTCAAGTACATACCTAATATCTTATATGATCATTTAAACCTATTTGTTTGACAGCCTGAGCCCATATAGAGAGAGAAGTATATTTAAAATCAAGTTTTAAATCAAGTTTTAAACTCTTGCTTTCTTTAGAACCCAGGATTTTCCACTGAATTAATTTAACTATTATCTTTTACAAATCTAGAAGATTTAAAAAGCTGCTTTTTTTTTTTTTTTAAACACATTCCTTATACCCATGGGCATTCATACTGAGAAAACTCACCCCGAAAAGCATGCACCTTCTGACTGCAACCTACACGCATTCGCTGCTCAGGACTTGCTCCTTCAGAATTTATCGAGTCAAAACAAAAGAAGATAACCAAAGTGGTTTACCTCAGAAATATTTCTTCAAGTTAACTATGTCTCCTGCCCTTTCAAGTGCAGTAGTAATCAGCAGATCAAGCATTAGGCAGAAAGCTTTTACGTACTGTACCTATCTTCCTAGTCATTTCATACAATAAAAAGTGTTTGGAAGAGCTGCAGCACTGCAAATTGCTTGGAATGGGGAGGCAAAACAGCTGAAACACAGAGTTAGAAAACCCACAGTGCTGTAACCACACCTTTCAACTCTGTGCACCTTGTCCTTCTGCCACCTCAGGTAACAACAGCTTAACTGTACTGTTAAAGAAAAGGGTTTTTTCTGATTTGTTTTCTTTCTGTTGCAATATGAACTAATAAGTTTGCTACTATATTAATTTCTGCTTCATTTACCACTAACAAAACCACCACTCAAGTTCTAAAAGCAGTAGTATTTCCACAAGATATGGAACAAAACCCCCATCTTCCTTTTACATTCCAGGTTTTCTTTTTGAGTTACACATATGGTCTACGTGTTTAATACCGATACAAAAGTACAAAGACAAAATCCTTAAGAAAATACAAGGGCTCTTCTGTTTTACTGATGTGTAGGTATGTTTTTGGCAGCTTCCAACCTGACACCCATCATACTGAGGGACACAGTATTTCAGGTCTCTGTATTCTGGAAACAATTCTGCCTAATCCCTGTTCAATATCAGACTCAGTGCACCAGAATTATTTGAAGAAGATTTTCAGCATTTACCAGAGACATGGTCAACTCATAAATGTAAAATAATCACAAGTGTATAAACTAAGGACAACTGCTGTGTTTGTTCTTTTCCAAATACAGTAATCCTTTAGGAAAAAGACTGTCAGCATAAAACATTTTATGCAGGAATACTATTTTCATGCTTTTAATTTTTATATAAAAATACAGAGACAGAGAGCATGAGAGCACGTAATCCTTAAGCAAACAGAGATGTGGTTTTATGGGCCAACAGGCAATATGGTTTGAGGGAGAAGTTTCCAGCAGAATGCTCTGATCACAGGTCACTGACTTGGTTGTAAAAAGTTATCCAAGTATTATTCCAGCTTATCAGTTTTTTTAATCCTATTAAGTCATACTTATTCCATACTTCCATGATATTACACTGTTTTCCATGTTTCAGATGCAGAAATAGTTTTAACCAGATGCATGGTTGAAAAAGCAAGGTTGTGTGGATGTCAATATCGCCACCTTAACCACTTTCAGTGTTCAGAAAACTTGGCATATAACAACTCTCGTACTGAAGGTTTTACTTATCACTAGATAAACCAAGTAAGGTGGATTACAGCAGATGATTGCAGGGGTTTAGCTCAGCTGTTGTGAAAACAAACTTGTCTCCTCTCCATTAGGAATTTATCATGAAATACAAAAACATTTCTCGTTGTAACAAAAACTGCAGCTGTATCCTTTCCAAACTGTGGCAGGAGAGCAGGAGGCATGGGCAATGGCGCTGACTCACACTGCCAGGAAGTTAGTGCAGCTGAAGCAGTTCTTTCCCCTCGGCAACCTCTCCAATTACCTCCAGAATACGTACCTCTTCCTGAGCCATTGCAGCTCACAGCCATGGCCACCGAGTATGAATCACTCCCGGCTCCCGCCTGCATCACTGTATAACAATGCAAACGATGTCCAGCTGAGCCAGACCTCTCACAGACAACAGCAACCTCAGAAAGACAGTAACAGCAGCTGGACAGCCTCAGCCATAAAAACTCACTCTGCCTGGCAGCATGACTGAGAGCTCAAAATAACTTCTTTTAAAAATGCTTTTGACTTCCCCTCAAGAGGTTCACATACTCTATGTGCAGATCCACTATATGCATATCTATTAAGAGCACATGTTCTTCTCAGGTGTGAGATGATAAAATAGTAATTAACTTGCATTTTTCAGAATACACTCCTTATTTACTACAGTTACTGAAAAGTGCGATCCTGATAGCTTCTGTACTTTTTACAGGTCAGTTATACTCCTGTTGTATAAGCATCACAGAGGTAACGGATCCTAGTCTAAATTTAAGCCTAAATCAAAGTCATTAATTTGTCACCCAAAACTATTATTGCAAAAATATTTTCCCTTTACAAATAGCCCCATTTTAGAGTCAATTTCTCACTAGTGTCACAAAATTATTCCCTTTTACACTGTTGCATGAGTACAATTACTGTTAAACAGAGATCTTGCCACCAATTTTCCTCTTATGTTGTCTCAAAACTCTTCTCAGAATTATTTCAGTACTTTCATCCATGTAAAACAGATTTGTCTGCACATGCACTAAACTTAACACTTAGACGCACTCTGGCTCCTCAACAAATTTCCTCCAATTAGCATTCACATTAACCTTACTTCAGAGTATTTTAATAAAAAAGTATGTACAGAATCATGTCCCCCTCCTAACACTATCCTTCATCTGAACAACCTTACATCTTGAGTGTGGAAAGTAAATGATTTTTCTAAAGCTCTTTGACAAAATTAACCCCTGTTGCTCTTTTCTTTCATTGCTAGGCAGTTCTCATTTACAACATTCCCAGCAGTGTCTGGTAAAATCTTTATTAATGGTAAAAGCAGATCCTCAGATTAACATGCATCCAAGGTAATATTTCACCATAACATTAGCCCTTTAAAAAAAATAAAATCATAAAATTACCTAATGATTGAGGATGGATGGGACCCCTGGAGGTCATCTGGTCCAACCACCTGCTCAAGCAAGGATCACCTGGATGTGGTTGCCCAGGACTGTGTCTAGATGGCTTTTGAGTATCTCCAAGGACAGAGACTCCACAACCTCTCTGGGTGAATTAGGCCAGTTCTTGGTCACCCTGTGGTGGGTTGAACCTAGCTGGAGGCCAGGTGCCCACCAAGCTGCTCTATCACTTGCCCCTCAGCTCGATAGGGGGAGAAAAATATGACGTAAGGCTCATGGGTCTAGATAAGGACAGGGAGATCACTCAACAATTACGATCATGGGCAAAACAGATGTGGCTTGGGGAAAATAATTTATTGCCAATTAAAAGTCAGAGCAGGATAATAAGAAATAAATCTAAAAAAAAACCTTCCTGCCACTGCCCAGGCTCAACTTCACTCCCCATTTCTCTCCCTCCTCCCCCGCAGCAGCACAGGGGGACGGGGAATGGGGGTTGTGGTCAGTTCATCACACGGTGTCTCTGCTGCTCCTTCCTCCTCAGGGGGAGGACTCCTCACACTCTGCCCCTGCTCCAGCCTGGGGTCCCTCCCACAGGAGACAGTCCTCCACCAACTTCTCCAACGTGAGTCCTTCCCATGGGCTGCAGTTCTTCACCAACTGCTCCAGCGTGGGTCCCTCCCACGGGGTACAGACCTTCAGGAACAGACTGCTCCAGCATGGGGTCCCCCACAGGGTCACAAGTCCTGCCAGCAAACTTGCTCCAGCGTGGGCTCCTCTCTTCATGGGGCCACAGGTCCTGCCAGGAGCTTGCTCCAGCATGGGCTTCCCACGGGGTCACAGCCTCCTTCAGGTGCCTCCACCTGCTCTGGTGTGGGGTCCTCCACGGGCTGCAGGTGGATATCTGCTCCATCATAGACCCCCATGGGCTGCAGGGGGACAGCCTGCCTCACCATGGTCTTCTCCAGGGGCTGCAGGGGAATCTCTGCTCCGGTGCCTGGAGTACCTCCTCCCCCTCCTTCTGCACTGACCTGGGTGTCTGCAGAGTTTCTTACATCTTCTCACTCCTCTCTCTGGCTGCAGTTGCTGTTGCACAGGTTGTCCCCCCTCTTAACTCTGTTATCCCAGAGGTACTACCACCATCACTGATGGGCTCGGCCTTGGCCAGCAGCGGGTCCATCTTAGAGCGACTTGCTTTGGCTCTATGGGACGTTGTGAAGCTTCTAGCAGCTTCTCACAGAAGCCACCCCTATAGTCCTCACTGCTACCAAAACCTTGCCCTGCAAACCCAATACACACCCTCACAGGGAAAAAAGCATTTCCTGATGTTCAGGAGCAACCTCCTGTGTTTCGGTGCGTGCCAAAGCTGTTAGGAAGAATGCTGAGGTGATGCACTATGATCTCCAGTGAATTGCAGACATCAATATTGCAAAGCTATGTCTGAGTAATATCATAGCTTACTAAAAATCAAGGAATTAGCATTAAAATGTCAAATGTTAATAACTGGTTCTGGTTAGAGGCTTTCAGCCATCACCATATATTACAGCAGATGCAACAAATAATTTTTCACATTTTTTTAATCTTTGTAGTTAAAAACAATGTTCTTTTTGTTCTGTTTCAATGAAGGTGACAGTGAAGCACTTGCAAGTTCAACCAATAACCCCTTTCTATGCCTCTATCTGTAGAGTCAAAACATAAACATGCTATATTCCTCAAGAAGGTGGAAACAAACACATTTTATTAAACACGAAAATGCCTATAGAGGAGTTGTGGTTTAACCCCCGTGGGCAGCTAAGCACCGCACAGGCGCTCACTCATAGGACAGGGTAAGAGGAAAGGAAGAGTAAAAGGAAGAAAACTTGTAGGTCAAGATAAAAATTGTTTAATAAGTGAAGGAGTAGTGGAACAAGAGAGAAAGAAAACAAAACTAAACAAGTGATGCAAAAGCATTTGCTCACCATCTCCAGATGCTCACTGATGCCCAGCCGATTTCCCAAGCAAAAGATGGCTGACCCCTCCAAATCCCCTTCTCTTCCTTCATATTGCTGAACATGATGCTATATGGCATGGAATATCTCTTTGGTTAGTTCAGGTCACCTGCCTAGTTTTGTCCCCTCCCAAACTCTTGTGTACCCCCCCAGTCTATTCACTGGGGGCGGGCAGAGTGAGAAACAAAAAACTCTTGACCCTATGCAAGCACTGTTCAGCAACAGCTAAAACATTAGTGTGTTATCTGCACTGTTTTGGTTAAAAATCTAAACCACAGCACCATATGAGCTGCTGTGAAGACAATTAACTCCATCCCAGCCAGGGCCAATACAAGAATGAAAAATTAATGCAGACAAATAACACGCTAAGGCAAGAAAACATACCTGTAACTATAAAATGAAATAAGGAGGAAATGTTAAGAAAATCTATTTAAAAACTGTTTCTGGGAAAAGGACTGAACAAACACAAAAAACAATGTGCTAATCTGAGGGTGAGGCTACTAAATGCTAAGTAACTGAGGTATGCAAAGACATTAGTGAGCTAAAAATAAAACAAAGATGGATGGGAAGGACAGTCGGAGGCTGCAACAAGAAAAGTAATTAGACTACAAAAGAGCTGACTGTTAAGGAAATCCTGACTGTTAAGGAAAAGAAAATCAAGGAATGACTCTTTATTGTCTCAACACAAAAATAAAATTGTAACACTGGAAAAGATCAGATGCCAGGTTCAATACAAATAAAAAAGTGCCTTCACACAATGTGCCACCACTGCCCTGATATGTTGTTGATATTTTCAGTTTACACGGATTCAAAGAACTAACATTTTCATCAATGCAAGAAAAATCCTTCAAAAACCATTAAGCAGAATGGCCAACCCCCAAAACATGTCTAGCTCAGAAAGTCCCCTGCTGAACATGGTTGGTGGGGCACACAGTACCTCACTGTCTCACTTTTGAACAAGCACATATTCTCAGCCACCATCGGAAACCAGACTGTGGGGTAGTTGGACTTCTAGTCTGATGTCGTATGGGCTTAGCGCTTACATACGGCTTAAGAAATTCTCTTCCTATTTATCAATTTAAGTTTTAAAACTCCTAAAAGCTTGTTTTCCTTATGAAAGATTTTCTATTTCAACATGGAGCTGTTTGGTCCCACTCCCACAAGTTTGTTTCCAGACCCTCACAGTGTGTGCAGCAATTGATTCAGCCCAGATAGGACACGGTGCCTCGCAGGCAGAAGAGCATAAGCCTCCAGAAGCAGAGCAGCCTCTAGTGAAACAGAAACTCTTCTCTCAAGACAGGAAAGCACCAGCCCTGCTCCTGCTTTCTGCCCAGAGCATTCCACCTCCTCACCCATGACAAATCGTTTGGCTTGTATGTCAGCTTGTTTGGCTGCTGCCTGAGCGGACAAGAACAATTTCTTTTACCTCACTTCCCCTCAAATTCAGTGCTGCTTGTTTTTGCTAACAACAACAAACTCCAAGGGGATATTGGCTGAAAAGGAAAAGAATCTGTAAGAGCACAAAGACTAAGAGGAAAAGGAGAGGAAAACAGATGGAGAGAAGTTCTTCAGGACATTGAAGCTGAGGACTATAAGTGCAAGTCCAACATAATACAGCAGAAAAAGCAGGTGATGAGATCAGTGATCAGCAAGGACAGCAGTTAAAGCATACACACTGAGGTTTTACCAAGGTATCTTTGGTAGCTAAACAGCACATTACTTTAGTAGTAAACACTAAGGGAATGGGAAAAAAGTAATTTTAAAAGGAGGATTTTCCTTTGGGAGAATGCAATACAGAGCTGTTAGCAGAGACTGCAAAACACTGAGAACAAGATTAGGATTTCTGAGGAGTTCAAAATCCTTGAAGCTGGGATCACATCATCATACAGGTTTCATACATCAAATCATCCAATAACGCAGCATGTGAAGGAAGAAAGGACAGATTGGTTTTAAACAACCTGCATTTGAGAGAATGCAGAAAATATTGTGGGAGCAGAGAGGAGAGAGGAGCAGCAGAGGTATTTCTATTCAGCTGCAGCTTCAACTACCACTTCGGTGACGGTATCAGGTGAAACCACCCAGTGAACCTTACAGGAGAGGGAGGTTTGTGCCTACAGAAGGAAAATGTTCACTGGTATGCTATGAATGGTACCGTTCCTTTCCACCACCAAAGAAAACAGGGCTGCAAGGGAGAATCTAATCTAAGGAGGTAAAGGACAAATTCTGCCCAGGGCTTTCTCCAGAGCACCTCAGCAGCACAGGTATTAAGACTAGTGAGTAAGAGTGGAATGCCCTTCACTCCCAGTTAAAAAATCAGGCTCCCAGAACTACTCCTCCTGTTATCAGGAACATTTTGGTTGTTCTCCGTTTACATCATGCCCTGATGAGATTAGTACAGTCAGAATTACTCCTGGCAGAAAGGATTGCAGATGAAATGTGAGATTTGATTAGCACGGACTGGTAAGCTATGTGACAAGACTGTGAATCCCTACAGTTTACAGCCCAGTCAGAATTCAGCCTGAAGTGGGTTAACTGAAAGCTAAATTAAACATATAAGCTCTATTAAGCATACAAGACCTAGACAAGTTATGTCTACCAAAAAAATAAAAAAGTCAAATTTTCTTCATGTGTGTAGCAGCGCATCAGCAGAAGTTTAAACATCACATGAAGGCTGTGTCATTACAAGAGTTTCCACCCTGTGACAGCACTATGATCCACTAACACTAAACAATGGCACTCAAGTGAGAAAAGAAGCAGAAAGATCCTTTGATCAATGGCCAGCAGCATGAGACATCAGAAGTGTGAATAACTTTGTTTCCATTTATCTGCTTATCCATTTCTCTCTGCACATTTCTTCCCAAAGTAAAGCAATGGACAATGTCTCAAAATGACCCAAGGAAGACAATGTGCTACCAACTTTATTCAGAAACATTCAAAAATATGGAGAAGAATTGAGCCAGACGTGCTGGCAGAACCCTCTGTTGGCAATGAAGGTTTTAAAGCAGAAACAGAATGAAGTTTGTTTCAAAAGAAGGAAATACTTGTCCCTAACGACAGTCTGTAAAGCTCGAGGGAAAAACAAAGCTAGTGCAGAGATTTTTGTTGACGGTCTCATGTGATAACTCAAGATCACAGATATACTTTTGCATGAGCCTTAATATAACTAACAATGCAAAAGCATTTTGTGTATGAAATATTATCATCCGCTGCCACCCAACACTGAGGGGACAGAGAGATTCTTTCAGGGATCCTTGGCAGAATGATGATGGCACTAAATTGTTACAGGATATTATGATTAGTATAGCACAGAATTTGTGATTAGAATGGCACAGGATTTCTACAAGAAGAATCAATGTAGTACAATTTATAAGTAGCATAGTACAGAATTTATAAAACAACTTATAATTTCTACTCACCTATATCCTGACTTAACTTATGAGTCTAATCACCTGGACCCTGTGCAGATCGGGTCAGATTGGGTACATGATTTGCTGTATCGGTATAACACTCATCATCTGGACTTGAAAAACCTATAAAAGAGTACGAGTCACTCACTCCTGGGAGGAAGCAGAGGATGGTGGAGGTGTCCCTGGCCACTGGGAGGTCACAGGTCTCACTGTCCAGCAGCAGCTCTGGTCCAGGTTCCCCACTTAGGACTGGTAATGGGTTGATTTTATGGACAGTGGTGTGGGTGCTGTTAACACTTCCCCACTCTGTGATGGGCTCATCACCACCACCAGGTTGGCCAGGTGCTGGGACCTTCAAGGCCGGCAAGGAAGGGAGTAATCGCCTGGTGCCCAGGAACGTTGAGGCTGGAAGGGAGGGGAAGAAGTCTGTTTAGTTTGCCTGCTTGGTGCACAGGACCTTCAGGGCCTGATAACGGGGGAAAGGGCATGAATACGTGACCCGCTTGGTCACAGGGAATGGCTGCTTGCCTTACAAAATGGCCTCAGTTATGCCAACAGCATTACCAGGGGTTGGGAGCAGGGGGTACCAGTCCACCTGTATACTGAGATGTCCCTTACTGAAGCCAAATACATCACTTTGAAGTTTCCTGGAGTATTCAGGAGGACGGTACTCCCTGTGACTACTTAAACAGAGGGCAATACCCATCAGAGCAACCTTGCCATAGCAGAGAACAATCTTGACTCCTACAAAGCTATGATGAAATCATACACTGCCAAAGCACTGGTGTGTACCCATGTCCAACACAGACCCTCTGGATATGTCCAGTATATCAAACAAAGCTCAGAAGAGGTTTCCATCGCATATACCTAGATTTCCTAACCACCTCCCAGCATCAGAAATTGGACTGACACAAGAACAATTCACAAGAATGGTAGCCTGCTTCTAGCTACCATTCTTCCTAGGGGCATTTAAATATGAGCAGCGAGTAAAGCAAGATGAACTGTTCTGCTGCGGGACACAACAGTCCCCAGGAGCCTATGATATCAACTGCTCATCAGCAGTGAGGTGTCAGTGATTGGGATGTTTGCATTTCAGTCATCCAAAAGGAAATGGTCATTCACATGCAGATCAGAAAACATAATGAACGAGAGCAATTTGCAACATCAGTAAATAAACCACTAAATTTCTACCCATATTCCATCTTTGAGACATTTTGTGGAAATAACAGTTACGTGAATTTAGCTATATTTAGGACAGAGGGGTTTTTTGTTGTTTTTTTAAACTACTAGGATTATTACTAAGGTCATTTTCAGTGACTGAAGCTATCCACACTACCATATGCATGTATAAAACAGCTACATGAAGAGGAAAAATCAGTAAATGTGCAAGCTTTGTAAAATCTACCCATGTATTTGCATTTTGCAACTATCAGAAATAATCTGAAGAAAAAACATCACAAGAAGGTTGATCAAAAGATATTTCAGGGCCCTTGGAAGAATGCTAAAAAATTCAGGCGCACAAGCAGTATTTTTCTCAATCCTCCCAGAAATAGGGAGAGACTTTGGAGGAAACAGGTGTGCCCAAGATATCAATACCTTGCTCCAGGACTGGTGCCTCCACCAAAACTTTGGGGTTTTAAACCATGGAGGAGTCTTCAAGACACAAGGTATGCTGGGGCCTGATGGGATCCACCTGCCCACATGGGGAAAATGTGTCTTTGGATGTAAGCTGGCAGGACTGATCAAGAGGGCTCTCAAAACTAGAATCCATTGGGGAAGGGGATACCAAGAGGATTGCCAAAGTTAAGCCAAGGGTTGGCATAGCATAGCCTGAGGGTGGCAATGCTAGTGGGAACATTTATGCTGTTCCTGGGAACGCAGAGGGCTCAGGAGCATATCTGAAATGCTTGTACACCAATGCACGCAGTATGAGAAACAAACAGGATGAACTGGAAACGTTGGTTAGTTCCCAGAACTATGATATCATTGGTATTAGCGAGACTTGGTGGAATGAGTCCCATGATTGGAGTGCTGGGATGGAGGGCTACAGGATGTTCAGGAGGGATAGGCAGGGCAGGTGGGGTGAAGGTGTCACTCTGTATGTAAGGGAGAGGTTTGCTCGTACAGCCCTTACAGCAGTGATTTGGTTGAGAGCCTCTGGGTGAGGATTAGGGGGATGGAAAACAAAGGAGATGTTGTAGTGGGTGTATACTACCGATTGCCCAACCAGGATGCTAGCACTGACGAGTTATTCTATAGGCAATTAAGAGAAATTTCTGGATTGGTAGCCCTTGTCCTTATGGGAGATTTCAAGTTCCCAGACATCAACTGGGAATATCATACTGCTGTGATAAGCAGGTCTTGGAAGCTCTTGACGTTTCTGGGAGATAACTTCATGTCACGAGTACTCAGTGAGCCAACTAGGAAAGATGGCCTTCTAGACTTGCTGTTAGTGAATATAGAAGGACTCATGAGGGATGTGATGGTAGGTGGCTGTCTTGGCCACAGTGACCATAAAATAGTTGAGTTTAAAATTTTCAGTGTAATGAGAAAAAAGGAGAGCAGAATTGCTACACTGGACTTTAAGAGAGGAAACTCTAAGCTATTCAGGGGGTTACATATCATAGTACCTTGGGAATCTGCTTCTGGGGGCTTAGGAGTCCACAAATGCAGGTCAGTTTTCAAGAACCACCTTTTAGAAGCATAGGAGCAGGCAATTCCACTGTCATAAGTCAAGAAAGTGGGGCAGAAGACCAGCTTGGCTAAACAGGGAACTCTTCGTGGAGCTCAAGAGGAAAAAACAATCGTACACTCTCTGGAACCAAGGTCAGGTTTGCAGGAAGATTACAGAGCTGTGGTTCATAGATGCAGGGAGAACACACGAAAGGCCAAAGCTCAAATAGAGTTGAAACTGGCCAGTGTCGTGTCAGATAACACAAAGGGCTTTTTAAAGTACCTTAATAGTAAGAGGAGGTCTAAAGAAAACATTGGACCAATACTTATTGAAGATGGTCACTTGCTAATAAGGATGAAGAAAAAGCAGAAGCGTTCAATGGTTTTTTTGCCTCAGTCTTTAGTTATAGGGATACCTTGGGTTGCCTGGTCCTCTGAGTCAAAGCACTGTGAGTATGGGAACAGTGACTTTCCATTTGTGGACACTGAAATTGTAAGGGATGAGCTGTATCAGCTGAATGTTCACAAGTCCATGGGACCTGATGGAATTCAACCCAGAGTACTGAAGGAGCTAGCTGATGTTATGGTAAGTCCCCTCTCAATCATCTGCCAAAGGTCTTGGGAGTATGGGGAGGTCCCTGCGGACTGGAAGCTAGTCAGTGCTATTCCAATATACAAGAAGGGTTTGAAGGAAGGCCCAGAAAACTACAGACCTGTCAGTCTAACCTCAGTTCCTGGGAAAATTATGGAGATCATACTGGGTGCTATTGAAAGGCATTTAAAGAATGTGGTGGGTTGACCCTGGCTGGAGGCCAGGTGCCCACCAGAGCCGCTCTCTCACTCCCCTCATTCACTAAACAGGGGAGAAAAGGCATAATGAAATGCTTGCAGGTCGAGATAAGGACAGGGAGAGATCACTCACTAATTATCGTCACGAGCAAAACAGACCGAACTTAGAGAGGGAATTCATCTAATTTATTACTAGGCAAAACAGAGTAGAGGAATGAGAAAATAAAATCAATTCTTAAAACACCTCCCCCCACCCCTCCCATCTTCCCGGGCTCAGCTTCACTCCCGGCTTCAACCTTCCCCCCCTCAGCAGCACAGGGGGACTGGGAATGGGGGTTACGGTCAGTTCATCTCACGGTGTTTCTGCTGCTTCTTCATCCTCAGGGGGAGGACTCCTCTCATCGTTCCCCTGCTCCAGCATGGAGTCCCTCTCATGGGGTGCAGACCTTCAGGAGCAAACTGCTCCAGCGTGGGGTCCCCCACGGGGTCACAAGTCCTGCCAGCAAACCTGCCCTGGCGTGGGCTCCCCTCTGCACGGGTCCACCGGTCCGGCCAGGAACTTGCTCCAGCGTGGGCTTCCCACGGGCCACAGCCTCCTTCAGGTGCCTCCACCTGCTCCGGCGTGGGGTCCTCCACGGGCTGCAGGTGGAATCTCTACACCCCCTCATCCTTCCTCCATGGGCTGCAGGGGGACAGCCTGCTTCACCATGGCCTTCACCACGGGCTGCAGGGGGATCTCTGCTCCGGCGCCTGGAGCACCTCCTCCCCCTCCATCTGCACTGACCTTGGTGTCTGCAGAGTTTCTTACATCTTCTCACTCCTCTCTCCGGCTGCAAAAGCTCTCTCTCTCTAAGTGTTTTTCTTCTTCTTAAATATGTTATCACAGAGGCGCTGATTGGCTTGGCCTTGGCCAGCGGCGGGCCCGTCTTAGAGCCGGCTGGCATTGGCTCTGTCAGACACAGGGGGAGCTTCTAGCAGCTTCTCACAGAAGCCACCCCTGTAGCCCCCCCGCCACCAAAACCCTGCCATACAAACCCAACACAAGAACAATGCAGTCATCAGGCACAGTCAGCATGGGTTCACAAAGGGGAAGTTCTGTTCAACTAATTTGATATCCTTCCATGGTAAGGCCACCCACTTAGTGGATGAAGGGAAGGTGGTGGATGTATTTTTTCCGGATTTTAGTAAGGCTTCTGATGCTGTTCCTCACAGCATCCTTCTGGACAAGTTGTCCAACTGTGGGATGAGCAGGTTCATGGTGCTCTGGGTGAAGAACTGGCTGAAGGACAGAGCAAAAGGGCTGTAGTGAATGGGGTTACATCTTGCTGGTGACCGGTCACCAGCAGTGTTCCTCAGAGCTCAATTCTAGGGCCAGTTCTGTTCAATGTCTTTATCAATGATCTGGATGCAGGAGTTGAATGCACCATTAGCAAGTTTGCTGATGATATCAAACTGGGAGATTGTCCTGGTTTTGGCCAAGATATTTTTCTTTCTAGCAGCCAGCACAGTGTTGTGTTTTGGATTTAGTATGAGAATAATTTTGGTAACACACTGATGGTTTTAGTTGTTGCTAGGTAGTTGTTGTGCCTACACTAAATCAGGAACTTTTCAGCTTCCCACGTCCTACCAGGTGCACAAGAAGCTGGGAGAGCACAGCCAGGACAGCTGACCCAGGCTGGCCAAAGGGATATTCCCTGCCATGTAACGTCTTGCTCCCTATATAACTGGGGAAGCTAGCCAGGAGGTGGGATCGCTGCTCGGTAACAGACTGGGCATTGAGCTGTTTTCTTTTCCTTTTGCATGTGGTGAGCAATTGCATTTGTGCATCACTTGTATTATTATTGTTGTTATTGTTATCGTCCTCTTCTTTTATTATCCTATTAAACTGTCTTTATTTTAACCCACGAGGTTTTTTTCCATTCTCCTCCCCATCCCCTTGGTGGGGGAGGGGTAAGCAAGCAGCTGTGTGGTGCTCAGTTACCGGCTGGGGTTAAAGCACGACAGAGATGCTCTTGACTCTCTGAAGGGACAAGAGGCCTTGCAGAGGGATCTTGATAGATTGGAGCATTGGGCAGTGATTAATGGAATGAAATTTAATGAGTCCAAAAGCCAGACTCTGCACCTAGGACAGAGTAACACCGGGCACAAGTATAAATGGGGAGAGGAGTGGCTGGAGAGCAGCCCTGCAGAAAGGGATCTGGGGGTGCAGGTCGACAGCAGCTGACTATGAGCCAGCAGTGTGCCCTGCCAGCCAAGAGGGCAAACCCCATCCTGGGGGGCATCAAACACGGCATAGCCAGCTGGTCAAAGGAGGGGATTGTCCCGCTGTATTCAGCATTGGTGCAGCCTCACCTCGAGTGTTGTGTGCAGTTCTGGGTCCCACCATTTAAGAAGGATGTGAAGGTCCTTCAGTGCATCCAGACAGCAACACAGATGGTGGAAGGGCTGGAGGGCATGTCCTGTGAGGAGCAGCTAAGGACTTTGGGTTTGTCTAGTTTGGAGGAGAGGAGGCTGAGGGGTGACCTCATTGCTCTCTACAGCTTCCTGAGGAGGGAAGTGGAGAGGGAGGTGCTGAGCTCTTCTCCCTGGGATCCAGTGATAGGACATGTGGCAATGGTTCAAAGCTGTGCTGGAGGAGGTTCAGACTGGACATTAGGAAGTGTTTCTTTAACTGAGAGGGTGGTCAAATGCTGGAACAGGCTTCCCAGAGAGGTGGTCGATGCCACAAGTCTGACAGTGTTTAGGTGGCATTTGGACAATGCCCTTAACAACATGCTTTAACTTTGGGTCAGCCCTGAAGTGGTCAGGCAGTTGGACTAGATGATTGTTGTAGGTCCCTTCCAACTGAAGTATTTTCTATTCTATTCTGAGATGCCAACAGTGTTATTGTTTTAGTAGAATCCAAAGACTGCTACACTTCTATGACATACAAATATTCACCGAGGAAACCCTGTTTGCATTTGTGTACATACTTAATTTTAATAATAGATTACACACATAGGGTAATCAGTAAGGTTTTTCTGTTAGTGTTTAATATGTATGCAATTAGCCCATTTCTAAGACAAGCATATATCCACCTTTCTTTTCTTGGGGAAACTTTTCCAGGACTTTAAACAGAAAAAGCATTTCATGCTATACTGAGATACTGCAAAGGAACACTAGTCCCTGTTTTCCATTCTTCATCTGACTTATGTCTTTATCTCTCTGCTATTCTACACCCTCTGCATTTAATCTGTTACAAACAGGATCATGGTACACTGGTGCCAGTTGGTACTCCACTGCACTTTAGCCTTTATTGGTTCTCTATAGCTGACAGTTTCACTAGTATTTCCCTTCCTCTATACCAGGCAACAGAACGGGAGGTTCAGAAAAAGCCCTGCTATCTTAGGGACTTTGATCTTACACTCAACCTCCACCCACAAAATGCAAGTTCAATATGTTACTCCTGCAAAGGAGAATTAACACTAAGAAAGCAGTATGGTGAGCCCCAAGGTGACATCAGCTCCTTTGCAAAGCTGCTTTCTCTCCTCTATGTTGCAAACGTCAAAAGTAATAACTGGTCTTCAGCTGTTACTACCATAGTAAAAACTGCAAAATGTGATGGGAATGTAATCAATGCAGAGGCAAGTCTGGAGACTGACAAGTTCAAGTTTTGAGATATGTGAGCAACTGATCTGTGACAGGAAGTAGCTTAGGTGCTAGTGATAGTAGTGATTTGTAGAGTGCGAATCATTATCTCTGGCACTGCTTATTTGACTGGGGGATGATCAGCAGTCTTCCCAGCACGCTGCAAATGGCAATTGATCGGGGAAGGAGAAAGCAAGCAGCATCACATGCCAACTTTTATTTTTATTCTCCATTTGAAAGGGGAAGGATTGTATTTCTCTTTTTTCAATAGAGCATGACATTATTTTAAGTTTCACTGAGACGGAGAGAGCATAAAGTATCCCAGGGGAGCCTACACACTCATAGTGCTTGATATATTTCTCTTTTCATAGATGTTATTTTAGAAATATTATTCTGAGGGTTTCATTTAGAAGTGTACCTGTACTTTACTGTCTCCTTTTGATACTGATTACCAATATTCTTCTAGTAAGTGTACTCAAGATCATGCCCTCACGAGTATATGGCTTGCATAGCTTGCTTTGGTTCTGGTCTGCAGAATCCTACTCAATTTTAAATAATTTGTGAATCAATCGTCTCACAAGAGCCAAAAAGGAAAAAAAAATAGTAACAGAAACAAGATGTATAAAAACTACAGACATATTAAGTGACAAGAGAAGTATTCTTGGAAAAAACATAAAACCTGTTTTTTAATCCAAAGGCATGTTTTTCCTTCAGAAATCATGCTTCCCTTGGAGATGGCTGATGTTTGTTTTATTTACCCCTTACATGTAACCCACTATTTTTATAGGCAAATAGACTTCAGTTCACAAAAAACCTAGTCTAGCCAGCAGCCTCCTAAAATCCTCAATCCAGAAAAGGCATCAGCCTAGCAACTGCTAGCAAAGGTCAGGGCAGCCAGTCATCTCTTCCTTCCTGGGAGACAATGGCTTACCTGGGTCTTCCTCCCATGCAAGATTTTAAGCATTCAACCTGACTGTGCTCCGAGAGACTGTGGGGAACTTACAGTTAAGCAGGTTGACTTCTTGCAGTTGCCTATACCATTCATGTGCAGCGGCAAAACCATATAGAACTAAATGCCACAGGGTTCCAGTATATCTCTACGTCACGAGAGAAGAAATCTAGCTTTGCTCCGGTAGCTAAGAGTAAATAAAAAGATTAAGAGCCACAAGGAGTTACAAAATCAAAAGGTTTATTGTCTACTCTGTAAATTTGCATTAGATGTATCCATCTGATGTATTCAGGATATGAAAGTGTCTACCAGGATAGTATTTGCTCTTTTAAAATTCAATTCTTAGTGAACTTCATTCTAACTTAATTCTAAATTTACTAATTTAACTTTTAACCCAACTTTCAAGAGACTTTTTCAACCCCTATATGAGCAGATTTCTGAAACGTCTTTATTTTTGAGGGAAAAAGGAGTGAAGGGAAGATCACTGGATTTACCTTGTCAAAATAAACAAAATATTGCCCTCTGAAGCAATATACCAAGATTTTCCTTTTTTTTCTTTTCTTCTTTTTTCTTGAAGTAATACAGATTAAAACCAGTACGTTTTGTACACCCAGAAGAGAAAGACAGCAAAACATGACTTCCTCTCACATAGAGCATCAGAGAACACCACAACGCACTCACCTCCTGTATCTTTCCAGTGGGTCCTAAAGGGGATGGTTTGGGGAGTGAGTGGGTGAATCAGTCTATACTTTTTCACCAAGCAGTTCCACTCATTATGGAGGGATTCTTTTACACAGTAGGTCCAGAGAAAAGCAACAGTTGTGCATAGACTAAATTCACTTGATTGTCACAATGCTGCAGCACTGCTGTCAAAGATGAGGTTTTCATTATCTTGGAAATACAGAAAATATCCTGGATTGCTGTAGTGTTTTCCATCAATGCCTTCCAGGCCATTCTAATATTTGCTTATATCTGGCCTTATTTTCTGTAGGAAGCAAAAAACAGTCTGACCTGCCCATGTTAATGTTCAAACTATGTGGCAGAATCAAGACCAGCACTATCTTTCTAACTATAAGAGATTAAAAGTCTTCATGCCTCCCTATTCTAGCTCAAGATTTCTAAATGTTTTTGTGTAAGCACTTCATAATTCAATTAATCCACTAAATTCTTCTCTTAAAATTCCTCATTCAACCACATTGCATGCTGTATCTGGTTACAATTCGTTAACTACTGGCAAGTGAGAAATGAGAGATTCTTTTATAGGATATGACCTTCTACCTGTGACATTCCTTCTGTGCAGCCAAGTCTGTTACAAAACATCATTTAACCACTTTCGCTACTTCCTTGTTAGTCTGATTTCCAGAAGGAAATCCTGCTCAAATTCAGGAAAATTTTCTTGACAGCTGTGAAACTTTGAACAGTGTAGCACAGTCTGTCCTTGCCAACTCTGAAAGGAATGGCTTGAGAGGTTTTAATCAGTTTAATCAGTGGAGTTTAATCAGTAATCAGGAAAGTTTTAGAATATGTTCTGCTCTAAATTTGCTTTGAGATTATTTAACCTGGTCAGCATATCTTAAAATGTCCAAGCTACATCTGACTACACTACATGTGAACTCTATTTGCACTAACATCTGGTCTCTTCTATGATGAACAACTCATTAATTGGCACTATGTTTTGCAAAGCCTGTTCAAATTTGAAATTTAAAAAGATGAATTCTTTTAACTGGCTTAATAAACTATAGCTGTCTTGATATTTTATTTTCACTGGTAGCACCAGGAACCACGTCGTTTTTGGCATCTTTCAGCCTTCAGAAAACAAAAAAACACTTCCCCTTCTTCTGCCACATAAATCACACAGAAAAAGCTTATGATGCCCTGTAAAATTGATAAAATTTTCACCCAGGCTTGAAAAGCCATAGCCAAGCTTCAGCATTCTGCCATATTGTCCTTCACATCAACAAATACTGTATCCAATTCTTCAATTACTCTGGCAAACTCCAGGTTACTACCACAGTTTCAAAGTTAGTCCCTAATCTGATACAAAATTAACATGGCTAGAGCTGCAATAGTGATAAAGCATTCAATCGCACAATTTCAAATGACACTCAGGTAGACTTTCTTTTCAGTGAGGTTCGACTTCAGCATTTTCCCTGTAATTTAAAAAACTGGGATTTTAATTGGATTGTGTATCCAATCTCTGCCATCAGTTGACTTTTTAAATTGAGCTGTTCCCTACGTGTTCCTGAATATCTCTGTGATCTACTCAAAAAACAGAAAATAAAAAATCTCAGAAAAGCTAGCATTATTTACTTATTTGGGCAAAATCTTTACCAAATCAAACCTGAAATGATATTTAAATTCAGTTGACCAAACCCAGTTTATTCTGCAAAAGGTATTTCACGTAGTGCTTTTCTGGCAATAATTTCTTGACACGGCATCTTCCAATCAAAGGTAAAAATAGTATCTGGAAAATAAGTACCCTACCAGGAGCAATCTAGAGTGGTCACCAAAGACCAAGAAAGTTATGAGAGCAATTCTAGTAAAAGCAGTTTTCTGTTACTCTGGTAATTCCCCAAACCAGAAGATTCCCTTCCCATTTGAATAAAACATTCTTTATTATTTATTAACAATAGCCAACTACACAACATTTACAACTTATACAGTGCTTAACACTGGGACTTGCTCAGTTCTACAGTCATATTTCTATTAGTGGGAAAACTAAAATAAGAGGTAAGCAAGACACTTCAAAGCTAATTAACCAAGGCAGCTTGACATAACAAGCAAGTAATGCTACACTAAGATGTCAAAATGAGAACTTATCATGAAATCAAACATTTTACTGAAACTTAATCAGTAAAGAAAAAGATTCATTGCAGGAGGTCACAAGTCCTGAAAACACACTTCGCAGTACTTTGCAACTAAGCCACGTATTTCTGACAGCATAGTTTAATACCAACATGTGACATTTCTCTGCAAGCTTTATGTAGTCCATCAAAGATTTTTTTTCTTCCTACTTCTCTCAATTTCTCATTACATTTTGTGATTTCCTATTTCAGACAGGGAAAGCAGACATAAATACATATCACATTGCAAGTTAAAAACCAGGCTTATCTTCCAGCCCATTCCATTAACAATAATGTAGGAACCCACACTCAATTTCTCCTACATAGCAGTATATTTTACATATATGATTTGGTGGTTGAAAATAAAACTAGTAACTGACAGAAGCCAACAGCAAAGTATGTCCAGTGATAACACAGAAGCTATGTGACAATGGTAAGTATCTATGTATCTCAACATGACCCCATATTTTCTCTTAGTAGAGAAAACAGAAGAATATTCACTTCCCTCCAATTTACCATTCAGTGCTTGGTGCACTGTAGTACTGTGTCTGAAAATGGCTATATTTTAATGGCGAAGGTATCATGCAAAGATTATGGTATCTTTTGTTCCTTCTTTGATTAAACTTCAAGTTACAATTATTAACATTCTCTATCAGCCTCCATTTCAATGATACACTCGAGGGCACGGCTGCCATTGAGAGGGACATAAACAGGCTGGAAGAGTGGGCCAACAGCAATGTCATCAAATTTGGCAAGGACAAATGCAATGTCTGGCAGATGAGATGAGCTAAACTCTGCAACTGGGCATGCTGGGAACTGACTGACCAGGCAACAGCTCTGCTGAAGAGGGGCTGGAGGTCCTTGTGGAGAGCTAGCTAAACAGGAGCCAGCAGTGCATGATGGCAGCAGTGAAGACTAACGGCATCCTCAGTTGAACCAACACGAATGCAGATAGGAGATTAAGCTAGGTGAATACTCCTGATTATTTATTCTGCACTCTATAGACCACATCTGGAAGTGTGTGTTTAGTTTTGGGCCTCACAGTACGTGAAAAATGTTAATGAACTTGAATAAGTCTAGCCAAGGGCCAACAAGATGGCCAGGGGGCTGAAGCACTTGAGGAGGGGCTATGAGAACTCTGTTCATTCAGAATGGACATGATGCAGTTCTGATGAACCTCATAGCAGCCTTCCAGTACACATGAAGAGGTTATCAAGACAATATAGCCATGCTCTATACTGAGGTGCGTGGTGGGAGGACTAGAGGGAATGGAAATAAGTTGAAATAGAGGAGGTTCCAGCTGGATGTATGGAACAACCTTTTCCATGTGAGGACAGCCAAGCAGCAAAAAGGATCGCCCAGAAATGTGGTTAGAGGAAATCTCTTTAGATGTTTCCGGACCTAAAAAATAAGGCCTGGTCCAAATTCAGTGTTGATGTCTGTGAGCAAGAAGTTCGTTTAGACATATCCTGATGTCCCTTGCAGCTTGAATAATTCTGATACACCATTTCTGCTCCATGAAACAGAACCTGGCAGAATTTAGTCAGAGACAAACCACCAGCTATTACAGGCTCCATGGTATCTATAACCACTCATCTCTTTCTTGTTTGAGCAAGTACTCAAAACCCTGAGTCGTGAAGAAGAGTTGAAAAGGACAGCTATTTACTTTGTTGTCTGTCTTATTTGGAAGTATGGGATAAGCAGAAGCCACTTCCAGCCTCACCTCAGGCTGGATTCCCAACAGCCTAAGAGCCCTCATGGAAGCCGTGGTTGAGAACACAGCAGTCCCAAATCTGAACATGGTCTGAACACCAGGAATCCAATATGCCCAGTTATCTGCAGTCCAACTCCCATACACAGACAGTGTTGAATCCTTGGTCTAGTTATTTGCTACAGCTGTATGGACTGAAACAGACAGTTACACAGGTCTCAGGGACACCACGGCAGTAAATCAAGTCCCCAGAAGATCCCTTTGTGTGCAGCTTCTCTCCATACTACAGATCTGACCCACTAGCGGTGGTGGCCAATGCTCCATCTTCATCTAATTCTAGATGAGCATTTGTCACTGACTCTGCAGCTGTTCAATAGAAACATTATCTCCTGCAAAACATGAAGTATTTTATCATTGTGAACAGCTGAACTAACTATGAGAAACACTTTTAGATAGTTGTATTTGCATAAATAGATTATATTAAACATGCTCCAGCATTTATGGATTGCCAGAGTAATCTTTATTTACTGCTCCCACTGTGTATTATTTGTAAAACAATTAAAAGTTATTTTTGGTAAGATTTTTATTTATCTTACAGAAAGGGCCAGCTTCTACTCAAGAAAGCCAGAAGAAAAGAAGAGGGAAGAGCAGAATCCTTGTCAGAGCAAAATGGCTTTAGGTCCCTGGATTACTGGAAAGGAACATCAACTGATTTTAAGGGGGGGGGGGGGGTGTATATATATATATAATATATATGACTCTATTAGTGTTATTTTACTAAAGACTATGATCTCAAAATAGGAGATCAGAGGTTGAATAAAATGATCTAAATTCAGACTTGTCATTGGGACAAAGCAACAACTATAATATGCATACAAACACAGCCACATATGAGCAGTATGTAATTTGAGAAAACCATTTATCTCACCGACCTCTCCTTTCTCATGAAGCATATTGATTTAGGAAAGCTACAGAAAAGATGTAGATGCAAGCACAAAAAAAAGTGGCATGTGCCACTTGTGGCCTAGGAGGGGGTAAAGAAAAACCTGAAAAAGTCTTAGACTGTTTAATGGAATGGAAATCTTGCAGTTACCCTGAATCCTGTATCTGAATTACACCCTTCAGCAATAGCAGCCAAATCAAATGAATTAGGAAAATAAAAGTTTATTTTAGTATCCCCTGTTCTTCCTGTCAACTATTATCAGCACTAAACTACTTCTGGCTAGATTAATATCAGCAGCCAAGAAATAAAAATTGTGCTCAGATCATTGCATGGGATTATCATGAGTCAAGGCAACATACGTATGCATGCACCCTGAGCAGTAAGATGCAAAAAAAAAAAAAAAAAAAAAAAATCAGTATATAGATAACATCACATTCTATTATCCATTCAGGATTTTGCATTTTAACAATGATAAAAAAGTAAAGAAGAAATATAATAAGCTATGTTTCCTTAAACAAAGGTAGTTTGCCCACAGGTAGTAGTAGCTGTTTATGTTCTCTTAGTTCAGAAAGTTTTCCTCAGAATGACAATTTCTTAAGCTTCAGTGTTCAGATTGTCTATCAGTTGTGGGATTTTTTTGGTTGTTTTGGGCTGTTGGGGTTTTTTTGTTGTGTGTTTTTTTGTTTGTTTGTGTTTGGGTTTTTTTAAGCCGTAGTAAGCACAATAAAGATTAGAATTAAACTCTGCTTTTGCATACTTGTTGATAATTTTCAGTAATGATAATGAAAGGTCCAACTTCCTATAACAAGTCAGAACTGGGACCTCAGAGCAAAAATAAATAAATATGCTTTTTTTTGAAACATGGGCTAGCATCCATGAAATTAAACAAGCAAACCAATGACATGCACAAATGCTCATCACACTATGCCTAAGTATAATTTTAGGCATGTTAAATGCTCAAAACTGAACATTCCTCCTCTTCTCCAATACATCATGTTTTGTAATACAACGCAAAGTATGTGAATGCTAAAATGGGAAAACTAACTGTAATCATATTGGTTAATTCAAGGTGACCTAAGACAATTTTCTCCTTCAAACAATGTAAACGTGTCAAAAAATGGTTTTCAGCCACTAACCTCAACAAAATAATGAAGAAAAGGTAGAATACATCAGTTATCAGCCACTGAACAGACAGTTCTACCCTTCAAATGAGCAACTGTTCAAACCAGCACCAACCAGTAATGAGTTTCAAAAATTAAAGAGGTTGCACTTGCACACAATTGGAAGACTACATAAATGCTGATGAAAGCACAACCTACCAGCCAACCTTGCTGCTTTAATCTTCTTTCTGAAAGTCTCATGGGTCAAAATGGGATTACGGGGTGTAGCGGGTGTGGTGAGATGGGAAGATTCCCAAATGCTATGTTTCCAATGAGAACTGCTTGCTTACGTAATTCTCCAACAAACGTTTTTGGCACCTTTTCTGTTGTGTCTGCACTGGTGGCTACCCTAGGACATTTCTTGAAAGACCAGGAATATTCAATGACTCTTGCAGCCTTGGTTGGAAACCTTTGCCTATGGGTCAGAAACACCACACAAGAAACTGACAAAGTGGTAACAAGCCAAGTGCTGACACACAGCACACAAATCTGTGTGCTGACACAGATTTTATTTTACCATTTTTAAAAAAGAAAAAAACCTCAACAACCAAAAACCTTAGCTCTTCTAACCAAGTTAAATAGACTCCCCTATCATATAGCTTTACGTCCTCTCTGTTTAACCTGCCAACACCATAGTGGGTAAATACTAGCGCCTTAAAATGATCATAGATTAAAGTTTATACCAATTACTACCTCTAGGATAATACTGTCACTAGGAGTTATTTAAAGAAAAAAGAAAAGAAGAGGAAACTCAGATATACAGAATATATAGCAAAAGATGAGATATTCTCTGGCCTATATCCTGGAACAACTTTCCCACTGTGAAATTGCACTGAGCATAATTCAAGGGTTGTAAGAGAGACTTCTGGCCTAACATCTTCTCTTATCTTCTTACAGTGTGACTGCAAGACTATTAAAGATTTCTCCAGCAGCATCCAGATGTAAAGATGTACACAGCCACACAGAGATATAGAAAAAATAAGCACTTTTCTTGTGAAAGAGAACTCTTGCAATGAGTTTAAAGAAGTTAACTTCTTTTTTCCTCCCTTCACGGAGAAGACAAGAGGCCATTTTGCTTATTTACCTATGAGTGAGGGGCTTGTACCAATTTATTCATGATGTGGTAGTTAATATGAACCAAACTGCAGATTAAAAAAAATATGACCACAAGCATTTAGAAACAGTGGGAAATCTCACTGAAATGCAAGAAAATAATTACGGATTTGAGAGACAAAGGTTACTCCACTGAACAGTACTTGAGTTAACATTCATTTACTATTATGAGGTGAAACTAAGTTCTTGAACCTATCTAAGCAACTGTGTGATTTAACCATATTAACAGTGGAAAGAAGAAAAGAAAGAAATGAGCAAGACAAGTTTAAAGACTGGGAATGAATGATTGTCCAGGAGGAACTACTTGGCATCAAGTTATTAACTTGAAAATTTGGCTAGTGCATTCACATTAGCATCACTGTTGCAAGTAAAAAAAAGAAAAACCACAACTCTCTTATGCACATGAAAATACAGAAATGCAGAAAGTGAGTTAAAGAAAAAAGGTAGATGTAAGAATTTTGGAGTAAAACAAAAAATACTTAGATGAAGTTTAAAAAAAGGGAATCCTGATAACGAAACACAGAAGAGTTGTGTAGTCACCTCCTGAGGGAAATGCTAAAGACTCCATGATTTTGGAAGTGTACAACTAGACTGGATAACAAAATATACATTAGGAAGCACTCTTAAACTGGCAGAGATATGGAATAGGTGATTTTTTGGATCTTTCCATCTGTAACGTATAGTTTTCCAGTTGACATAATATGCAAGGTCATCAAGAAACCATAAAAAAAATTACCTTCATCTGCTAAACAAAAGCAAAAATACCAGCTATACCAGATTGCAAATAAGAATACTTGAAGAGACTTAACCTAGCCATATGACCAAAATACCCAAATAATACAGAAAAATAGATTAAGACACAATTCCTCCTGCATTTAATGTCCTCTCTTTTTCCACTTTTTTCCCAGTTCCACATCATCAGCAAGAATTAGCTAAGTCTGCAGCAGACTTTTTAGGTGCCTGGAAGCGGGTTTGATTTAAGCAGTTGGAGTTGAGCTGCAGAGCTTTCCACATGGATATTTTCATGTTAATAGGATTGTTTTTAACATCTATCATTAATAGAAATAAATATTATACATGCTGTAATAAAGGCAATACAGGTCAGAAGACTGCCCTTAAATCAGCTTTTGCACTACTGTTGTACGTATGAACTCTTCTGCAAAAGAAGCCCTCCAGGTCAAGTAAAAGATCTATAATGAATGGAGAAATGATACAAGGAAAAGACAGCAGACATGAGGAAACGGTAATACAGTATTCACAACCAGGACAGTGACATAAGCACATCACTAACCTATTCAAGGCTTGCCTAGCCGGGAAAGCTATACATGATAAGGGACATGTTTAAAACACCATCGTTACTGAGTATAACTTACTGTGTATTTTGTCTTATTTTGTATTTAGCCAAAAAGTTGGGGTTGGTTTTCTTTTTTTTGCTCAGTTCAAATTGCTCCCAAAGCAGCACACCTCAAACCAGAGAAGGGCATGTTTTTACTCAGAGGAGAGTCTCACTCAGGGAATTCTATCAGTATAATTACAGCTGTTTAAATACAGCAGTGCACTGGCTAACAGCACAACTGCAAAACAGCCCGGCGTGGACAAGCCCTTACTGTTTTCTCACACATAATATAGGAATAACTCTGCTTCCTTTCATCACAAGGTGTTAATTAATTACAACACTCTAGATAATAGAACATGCATTTTTTTCACACAGATATAACATCTCACCAACATTTTTTTCAGATGGGACTGTTTTCTTAAGCTCTTTTCCAAAAATTTCTGGCTTTAGCTGCCCCACAGCTAGGGCGATGTGTCTTGCATGGAAATATTATTGAAGTTGTCGTTCACCTAAGTCATCCGGAAGGATCATTAAAAAAGGAGACTTTGCACTAACCAGAACTGCAATTGCTGCTGCTGCTGCCACTGGAACATTCCCAGCTTCAGACACGCCAGGCACACTGAAGCCAGGCTGGCACACAATGGGTAACCAGTAACTAGCTAGTGCGCCGCATGCACAGGAGACTACGGAAAAACAAGACTGCTGTGTTTATTCTTTAAATAAGCAGACAACAGTCAGCAAAGCTCTGAGGTCAAACTGCTTAACGTGGACTTCAAATAGACCCCCACAGTTAAAGGGTTCTGCAATGCCAAGCAAAGGTGTACTGTATTGCTCTACCTCTTTGATTGTCATCTGAAACACGATATTGAGGGAATCTACAGAAATTTTTAACAATGCCAAAGAAATTAAAACACTTGGTTACATCTACCACTAGCCCTTCTGGAAGAAGGGAAAAAATTTGGACCACCTCAGATGTGAAATGGTGTAATTTTGAACCATCTAATGGCTCAAAAGTTAGAATATTCTTCATGTGGACAATCAAGAAAACAGATTTGGGAGGACTGAGGAATGCCTGAAAGAATGCAGAAGACCATTATAAACATCTCTCCTGCTAAGTGCTGGTATAGGCTGTTTTTTGAAGAAATAAGTTAAGAAAAAGAGGGAAGCTGACTTGATCTACTGGTTTTTGTGACTTTATTAGACACATATATTAAAAGTGTATTTACCCATCTATCTTTAGGAATTTTAGGCCACCAAATTAGCATCCTGGCTATTTATATATAGCTACATATATATATAGCTATAAATTGCTACATGGAGAAAAGTAGAGCACATACTCACCAATACCTTTTCTATTTGTTTATATATGGAGGCCAATACTGGACTGTATTGGTACCTCCCTTAAATGTCACAAGGAAACTTAGAACATTTTTCTTAACTGAAAAGATATGGGTAAAGAATGCTCACCTGAAACAGGATTACAGTCTTGCACAGATTTAGAGAGACAATCTTGGAATCTGCCTCCAGAAACACGAATTGGAGTTTTCAAAGGATTCTGACAATTTCAGAGTACAAATTGATTTCCCCGGGATTTAGGTATTTAGCTTCCATAGACTCTTTCAAAAAACTAAAGGAATACCACGTTTATTTCAATTTACAAGAGGGACTACTACAGGATGCAAAAATTCCTATCTGGATGGTCCCTGCTAGTACTTCTCGGCATATGAGACACACATAACAGATGAGGTACAGGTACCTCCAAGGAATGCACAATTAATTTCATGGCCTAAATACATGATAGTCACAGTAGCAAACCAGCTCACTGATGTAAGGTTTGGGATTTCTTTAGCAGGGGATGGGGAGGTGAGCTGTAATAAGGGTGTATGCACACACATGCATGTGTGTGTGTAATTTTAGAACTGAAATCCACAAGGGTAGGGTAGCAGAACTACACATTATAAGTAAGAAAACCTGACACACAGTATATGTCTTGTCTAAGACCTAGTAATAGAGGGTGATGTACAGGAATAGACAATGCAACTATATAGTCTGTAAATAAGGCACTACAGTTTTGCAGCATAGGTTCTTATGTGAACACACTGCTAATAGGAATGCCTTTCCCCCGTTCTTCCTACACTCCTATTTTGTAAACATTAAGTACATTCTCATACACAATAGTGTTGGACTCCTGTCTATGAACTAAATGAATTCATGTCTAAGAGGATAGATACTTATTTGTCTCTCCTACTCTTCCGCTGCTCCATCAGCTGAAGACTCACGCAATTATTAACAATTAAGCTCATTATCCTGGTTTCAGTTGAGATAGACTTATTTTTCTGTCTAGTAGCTGGTATAGTGCTGTGTTTTGGATTATGTTGGTAACACACTGATGGTTTCAGTTGTTGCTAGGTAGTTGTGCTGTCTACACTAAGTCAAGGACTTTTCAGCTTCCCACGTCCTATCAGGTGCACAAGAAGCTGGGAGAGCACAGCCAGGACAGCTGACCCAGGCTGGCCAAAGGGATATTCCCTGCCATGTAACATCTTGCTCCCTATATAACTGGGGAAGCTAGCTGAGAGGCGGGATCACTGCTCCGAAACAGACTGGGTGTCGGATTGTTTTCTTTTCTTTTTGTATGTGGTGAGCTATCACATTTGTACATCGCTTGTCTTATTATTATTATTATTATTATTATTATTATTATTATTATTATTATTATTATTCTCTTCATTTTTTATGCTACTAAATTGTCTTTTTCTCAACCCACAAGTTTTTTTTCCATGATGTGGGTAAGCGAGCTGCTGTGTGGTGCTCAGTTATCAGCTGGGGCAAAACCACGACACCCTTGTATTCATGTATACTGTAGTCTCACTTTTTTCTCTCCTCCTTCCAATTGCAAATTCTTTCTCATTAAAAGTGCTATTTATCTAGCTGCTGCTTTTGATGCACTGCAAATCACTGTCAGAGGTAACACACAAGTAACCTCGTTACCTGCAAGTACAGGTTAGCATCACGTTGGTCTGTTTTGCTAGGCTTTGGTTGAAGGTCCGACATACTTGACTGCATGAATGGTAGTTGGAACTGGAAGACAAGCTTGAAAAGTTCAGCTCTAGAAGCTGTAAACAACCTTGAACTGGATGTAAGATATAAAAGGATGAAATTTCCCTTCCATCTGTCTTGTCCTTCCTTCTTTCCCCTTGTTTTTGATTAAACCATATCTGATGCCTGCTTCCCTAAGCAACAGATCGAAAAAAAGTGACAGAAAACATAGAATGATAGAATGGTTTGGGTTGGAAGGGACCTTAAATATCATCTAGTTCCAACCCTGCTGCTGCAGGCAGGGACACCCTCCACTAGACCACGTTGCCCAAAGCCCCATCCAACCTGGCCTTGAACACTTCCAGGGATGGGGCATCCACAACCTCTCTGGGCAACCTGTGCCAGTGCCTCACCACCCTCACAGTAAAGAATTTCTTCCTAACATCTCATCTAAATCGACCCCATTATCACAGGTGGGAGTTCATGGTGTTTTCTCCTGTATTCACTTTGTGTATTCAGTGGCATTTTACTAGCAGGAAAAATACAAATAACAACAAATCAAAAAAATAGAGAACACTCTGCAATTAAATGGAGGCAGTAGTTTTAATATTCATTCTACAGTACTGCTTTTAACTTGTGCTCCTCCCTTGCTTTTTTAAATTAAGTTTTTGTTGTTTGTTTGGTTGGTTGGTTGGTTTTTTTAAATCACATCTGCATACATGCACTTAAACATAAACAGTAAGTATCTCCGGGAAAATAAATACTGTATCCATGAAAAAAGAGGGAATTCAGAAGCAGAAATTAAGCAGTTTGACTAAAACTATTTACAGAATCAATGGCAATGCTGTGGTGAGAACTAGGCAATAGCATATCACTGGCAGCAGTGTTTAAACTTCAGAATAGCAAAAATTAGACATGTAGGAACAATTTCATAATTGGCATGTTATAGCTCAATTTCACTGTTTGCAAAACAGGTAATTCCTCAGGGTTTATCTGAGAATGAAATATATATTTGTAGTTCTAAAAATAGATTTTATGATTCATGAAATCTACAATATTATTTTTACTTAGATAAATTAGTTCCATTCTAAGCCTAAATCATTTTAGGGATATAAATGCAACGTTAACTCCTTCCCAAGCCACGCAATAATTCCCAATATTTGTTTTAAAATTAAAATGCCAAATGGATGAGTTGATAGTACTATTTTTATCATTGCACTTTTTATTATTGCACTTTTGGTTTCCTTATTATGTTATGAACTCCTTAAGACAGAGAAAAATTAAGACATAGTCCCTATGTACAATGCATTGTACAATCCCAGAGCTTAGTATCAACTCAGGGCAGCAACTGTTGAAGTGTACACTTTTTAGTGATCTTTTTACTGAAATTTGTGTTTCAGTTAACAGGAAATTAGTATTAAAGAATAAACAATTACATGTACATATGAGTCTCCATAATAAATGGAAATGCTGAAAAGTTAATTTAAGGAATAAATGACTCAGAGAGGTCCCCAAAACTAGGTGACCTTAGCACTTTTTTATTGGACAGGATACTCAAAGTGTACAAGGAGCAGAGTATTTCACTCCTGTGAGGATATTGTCAAGATGACTGGAAACCTTCAGAGCATCTCATGGTCTTCACGATGAGTTTGTGGCAAAACATGCAAGGGAAAAGCAGTCCCCATGATTTTTTAATTTTTTTTTTCCAAGTATATTTTTTTTTGCAAAAGAGCAAGGTACAGAATAATGTTAATAGAGCAGGCTGACCGTTACACAGAAGACAATCTCAAAGTAATTTATCAATGGAATGAGCTACTCAACCCTCCTGCTACCTTCAAGAAAGCAAAAATATTAACACTACTCTGAAAAGAATTAAGTTATTCATGCCATTAACTTCTAAGCCTCAGGAATGTGATGCAGACAGGGATTGGTCTAGTGCAGTAAGCACGCTGCTTCTAACTGGCAGAATTTATAACCACATAAGAGTAAACTGAAATAAGGTCCGTTGGAGTCTAGAACAACTTGTTTTCAGAAATGCTGCACACTTGCATTCACAGAATCTCTCTGCCTGGTATTCCACAGAGATCCTTATGGTGCAAGGGGTGAGGTACAAAGGGTGTTAGGAATGCACTGGGAATACTTTACTGCTCTTTCTTTTGCTTCCAACAGAGGCTGGGTGGAAAAATAACAATTGCAGTGAACAAGAAAAGTATCTACTGTGATTTGTGGAAACTGTGATTAAAAGAAATACACACCAGGTGATACGAGACAATTCCAAAGCAAGTGACAAAAAGCTATGTGCAAAAAATAGCCAACAGATTGGGGATGCTACACTTTAAGGCCAAACCAGACTTTTGCTTGCCAAACTAAGAGTTACAGCAGCCATGCCAGTACCTATGGTATCAATTCACTGTTTCTCTAACAGCTTTTATTTTAAGCACATTCAGTGTGTGTTTATGAGGCATTTTGCATCTACTTCATTCTTCATTTAAAGAAAGCTTTTAGTCCTCATATTAAGGCATTGGCCATGCCAATACGTACAAAAAGAAGGATAAAAAGCACCTAGGCCTTTGCTACGTTAGCAGTCTGTTTGTAATCATTCTCCTCAAACATTATCAAGCTTCCTTCACATACTTGTCTGTGTGCTGAGAGGTACTGTAAACATAAAACTTCAAAGAGCAAAAGAGATCTGCATTTGGCACACACTAAGCTTTCACAGAACATCCAATCTCCATGAAACCATTTCCAGAAAATCTCGCACAATTTATATGGAAGAAAAGGGAAAGGGAAAGGAGAAAAGAAGGGCGATTTTGTTGCAGAAGCTGATTGATGCTGCTTTGAGAGGGTTCTTCCTCTGGTATCAACATATTTTTCTGCACTGTCAAGTATAGTTAGAGCATAATATTGCATTCGTCATTCAGGTAGAGGAAGTAAACAGGAATTCCACATCAGGTCTACACTTCGGGAGTTTTGATAGCACACCTACCTTAGCCAACAGCAAAGAGAAAGCATGTTTCTAGCTATGGTAACTGAGTTGACAAAAACGTTAACATGGTAGCAGTTGAATCAGCAAGGCGACAAAGCTTGGATTATGCTGGATACACACTAGGACTGAGACATCCATTCAGAAAGTCAGCAAACCCACTGCCATAGACAAGACCCAAGAAAAGGATGCATGTCTACCAGGATTAAGCCTTTCGTAATGGGTAACAGCTAGAAAACTTTACCTGAGAGCGCTTCGCTTGTGTCGATAACCACGGTAACCCTGCAAGTGTGTGCATAAACAGAGCATGCAGTCCCTCACTATGGCATTTCCACAGATGTGAGCAACACAACCAAAGAGAGATGTTAGCGGTGAACTTGGTTTCATAGCACTCAGACAAGATGTTGTGGAAGCCATTTACAAAGCCAGCTGTCCCTTCTGCCACAGGCTGCCATTCTTAGAGCACAGTCAGCAGAAGACACTGCCAGAACCTCAATACTTCCTTACAAACCATGATGTCTTATATGATCTCATGTTTATCTATGCTCAAATCCCATCGATAGGTTTTACACTTAAGTGGTATTAGCACATACTCATTTCAGTACAGTAAGCAGGAGATGGTGGATTGATCAAAACACCAAGATTTTTGCTACACTTCAACTTTAGCAAATGCCGGCAATACTTGGCACAATACTACATCCTTAAAAATCTCAGATTAGTCTACTAGTGAAATAAATGGGATGTATAAATATGACAATTTCACTTTATGCTTATCTATTACAACCTTAAATACCTTAAAGTAATTTTATAACATTTTGTCTCATCAAGACTTCAAAAATGTCAGAGAACAGAACATTTTATTTGTGCATGGTTATAAAAGTCTGTGGAACAGCTTGCAGAGCCTCGAAGAAACATGCAAACTGTGACCAACAAAGAGAAATGGATGGTACGATTCCTCTGAATTCAGAGAAAGGGTTTAGTTGCCATATCTGTCAGACTAAATCATCATTATACCACTGACTACTGGAAAATTATTGTTAAAACAGCTGTTCAAACAGGTACTTAGAAGAGGAAAAACAATGGACACTTCTCAAGACCCAACTTCACAATAAGCAATGCCAAGATAATACACTGTTACTAAAATGTTGCAAGATCCAATCATCAATACAAGAATTAAACAATCCAAGAAAGTACTGTTCAATGTCCTACCTGAAAGTATTTACAAATATAGACACATAAACCTCCAAAGATTGTTTCTGAGATTTTTTTTTTAAAAGATAAATTTAAAGTGTTTTCAGGTACTAACATACCAGATGTATTTCTAAAGATTACTTTCATTCAATGAATTTGTCAGTATCAGCTGCTGTAGTGATAGAAAATGCTACTGAAAGACTGTTCCATCCTGCAGGGAAAGTTTGCTCCCAGTTTCATTGCAGACAATGGCAGGATGCTGTTCTTTAAAACAAAGAACACAAGAGTCAGCCTCTGACCTCAGGCAGCCACTAACTTACACGTCAACGGCCACACTTTTCAAACGCAAAAGAGCATTGTGCATTGTGGCAAGGGCTCACAGCAGCTGAGCTGTGTCTGCAGAACACAGCTAGGACTTGGGGCCATCAATGACAACAACTGGCCCGTCTATACATTCTTGCATCCATGGCATATACAGCTAACAGGCACTATAAGAAAACAATGAGTTGAACACAGATGTTGGAGGATGCATACTGTTCTGGAAAGAAAGAAAGAAAGCAAAGGAGAGAAGTATGGGTTGTAAACTATCTGCCAGGCTATAAGAAGGGAAAGCATTGATGAAACAGAACCCAAGGATCATTTCAGAAAGAACAAGAGTCTAAAATTGAGTTGGGAGTTTATGACAGACCAGCCAGGCTGCATTTAAGCAAGAACAGAAATCTTGTTATTATCTATGGAGCATCACGGGAAACTAACTTCTGAGACATCAATGGCAGAAGAAGCTTTCCTAGCAGTGATGAGCCTGTACATCCTACTTGGATTTCTTCAATGGTTGCTAAAGAGTTGGCAATACTTATAATGAAGGGGGATTTAAAATAAAAGGAGCTCGGCTTTACACCAAGCAGAGTTAAAGCAGAGGCATCTGCTGGAACAGCAGCCTCCAACAGAGGTGGTGCAGGCAGCTGCTGCACAGCAGCCTCTCAGGCTGCTGCAGCAAGATGTGCAGGACCTTGTTCATAGCTCCTCAACATAGTACATTCCAACTGATAGTTCAGCTAACTAGTCAATATAGTATGTTATAACAAAAAAATCGAGAGAATCTGAATGCTGAGAAGGTTCAGAAATTCCTTAAATTAAAAAATAATGAGGGCACAACACCACCTCTATCAAGATGAATTACTTGGGGAAAACAGTTAACTCTATGTATTTTAAATTTTGCATATTTTATAAAGCTTATTATACACTAATCAATTTTCTTATTGTCTGCTGGACCTTGAAAAAAAGCAAAAAGCAGAGTGGCCATTGAATCATAATGCTGGCAACGAAATTGGCATAGTCTCTGAGATTCCTCTCAACTAAAAAAATAAAGTAAAAAAGGAGTATGTTTCAGGTTGACAGCATCCCTTTAAGTTAAGCATTTATTACTGCACTTACTCAAGGCACACAAGACAAAGCTCCAGCAATTTAAAAAAAAAATAGTTTACTTTGAATATATACATACCATAAACTTAAACTCCCTTGATGATTAATTGCATTGCATAATTGTGGCTCTTAAAAGATACAGTCAATAAGACCAAAAAGACATGGTTTGTGCAAATTATGATTCCTCATCATATGCACAGACCCCTGACCCCTGAAAGCCATGCTGATTATACCAGGATAGTTTTCATGAAATGAGCTTGACATTCTTGTTTTATTTCATCCACAGTTTTCATCTCCATCAAGACCAATCACTGTCTGTTAAAGAATAATTTATTCCTGTGTCAAGCCCTTTTGTTATTCTTTACGAGATGAGTCATCAAGGGAGAATAGCTCTCTTAAATCTTTGCTTTATCAAGATAGTGAACGAAAACATGATGTAACCATGAGGCACAGATAAAACCTGGACAAAATTCAATGTAACACAAATTCTTAATTGATTTGAGATTAAACAGGCACTAATATAACAAACGTTTCAAGAGAACCAAGTGCCAAGGAGAGATGTTAGATCATGTGCCCTAGAGTTAAAGACTCTCATCCCAAGAACCTCAACCAAAGCTACAGAAGTACACTATTACCAAACAATATAGTTTAAATCAGAGAGAGAAATGGAAACACTGAGTTTATGAAAGAACTAATTCTTTAAACAGAAAATCTACAATCTGCTAAAATCTACTAGGAGAGTGAAAACACTCCTGTAGCGCCAACCTGCTTTAAAGACATCCCGCATAAACGGATGCATTAATATGAGTACATTTATGTCCTACATCCTTTATTGTTAGCTACGTATCAGAGCAGACATAAGGACTTGGTCTAATTACTGCCATCTCTCTTGCTTCATTGATAGCTATGCCCTGCTCAGAAGATGCCAGACAGAACATTACTTTGGAACACTGGGCAGTCTGGATTTTCAATAACAGCCAAGTCTGCTCCATGATTCATAGCAGATAAGGTTTTCAAAATACCAGAGCCCTTCAAACAGCTGCCCAAGTAATTGCTTTTAGATTATTATTACTACCACTGTAGAGCAGCATATTCTTTTAATAGGTCAAATGATCGGTCTTCAAAAAGGACCAAAACCTATTCAGGATGAGAACTGGTAGAAAGCAAAAAGGGGCCTTTTTAAAAAAATTAATCCTACCTACTTTCACGGTGGCTGTAAGATTTCAGATATGCCTCTCAGACATGTTCTCTAGTGCACTCAGTCTAACAAAGAGCAATATTTTGATATAAAGAAACAGACCTTGAGATCATCAGGTTTTAAATTACATATATAATTCAAGTAATCCTTTGGGAAAACAACATCCTTTCCTCTGGAACACTGCCAGAGAAAGCAGGGCTCAAAGAAATAGGAATATGGGGGGGGGGGGGAGGGAAAAAACATATTTAATATCATACTGTTAACAAAGGAAAATACATCAGTACAATAGCAACAGAAAAAGTGCATGGCACTCCTCAAAAAATCTGGATTTCTCATAGATTCAAAACTGAAGTCAGGGGGAAAGGGGGTGGGGAGAAACATTTTAGAGAGGTTGATAAAACTCTAAAATAAAACATTCCAAGAGCCAAAAAAGATAGTAGAGCAGTCCATTTAGACTACAACAAGGTAAGGACAAAGCCAGAATATTACTGACCAACAGTTTATTTGAAACAAATGGCCAGACTCTGGAGGTTCAAATCAATTGTGCAAAGAAGGAAAAAATGAAATCCAGATACTTACAGAGCAGAATGTGCCAGCCTCATTTCCCAAAACATGATTCTGCAAATAATTTAGTTTAAAAGAAAAAAAAATCCAAACAATGACTGTTTCTTTCCATCAGCAAATACTTTTCCTGCAGAGGATCTTCTTCTAACTTAAATAAAAACCAGCCATCTTTTTTCCAATACAAGTGATGTTTTAGAGGGGTAAGTAACACATAGTAGATACACAATACTTTGTGTTTTCAAAACACTGTACAAACACTAACTAATGCTCAGAACAACCCTGTAAAGGTAGATAAATAGACACAAATAAATGTAATTTCTTTTCTGATTAAATTAAGCGTGGGAAGGGAGGGACCATCAAGTTTCCCCTTGCCCTGGGACAAATACACTACATGCACTTACTGCTCTTCCTTTTAAAACAATTAACCATTTGGAATCTCTTGCTGTCTCTAAGGGCTTTCTGCTCCACCTTGACTGGAATTCATGCCAAGAATCTTACACATTAAAAAAGGTCCAGATAATCCTGCTGTAATTCTTGAAAGGTATATGCCACAAACAACAGTTGACTGGTTTGCAGCTTTAGCAGGCTCAAGGATATTAAACTCCAATGTGTTTTTGCTCGTGTCCTGCAGCTACCCCAGCATAAAGCTCTGTACTAGACCATGTACGTTGCCATTTGGGACCCAAAAGGAAAGAACTTTATCTTTTACTTGTGTTCAGCTTCAAAATACTTATTTGCTTTTTCCTAAAGGAATTTAATTTTTTTTTTCTCTGTGTATGGAACCCATCCATTTTCAATTGGTTCCCAAGCTGTAATGAAGTGGAAAATGGGATCACTTTTAATTTTTTTCTTCCCAAATTACAAACAACATCTATTTTCTGGAACCATTAAAAAATACCTGTATGTTTCCCAACACTCGTAAAAACTTTTCAACCGAATCACAGGACGCTAGGTCAGTTCTCACTCGGACACAGAACACTTGGAAAATGCTGTACTAAAATCTGCACTGAGCTTTTTAATAAAAATAGGAATTAATTTCATACTGGTAACTTCAGCTTTCATATAAAAACTCACTAAGAAGATGTGTAAGCCTACCTCAGTAAACATTGATCATTTGCAAGATTAGTTACATACTCAAATGTTAGTTTGTTTTAATGTTTTACAGTGATAACGTGATTCCCAATATGTAAAAAAAAACCCCTGTTTTTTATTATTACTTCTCTTTCAAGCTTGCCTTCTTCATTTAGCTCTATCCTCCAGTCTTCTGTGAAAAAATAGCAAAAAATTTTCAGATTATTTGTAGGAAGAGCTCCTTCTACTCCAATTTTCATCTCCTTCCATACCTTGCCCTTACAGCAGCGCAAGACTGGAAGCAGAGTACTGAGTTTGAGCATCTCCATGCTCAAATACTAAAATTCAGCCATTGCCTATTAGGGTTCCTAATTGCAATAACTCTGTAAGTGCACGGTATTTACCAGCAAACCAGAAGACATTGTGAGCCCTATTGTTCTGGTGGCTCTGATAGCTTACTTTGTAGCCTATATTAGTATGACAGAGAGCTTAAAAAATGCTAGTATTGGCACTGACTTGTTTGGTTAAAAAAACCCCAGGTTTAAAAGTAAGGCTCTGATATACAAGAAATAACTTCCTTTTCAAACATAGCAACATGAATCCAGGAAAAACTTAAGAATTCAAATGAAAGTGAGAAATAAAGGAGGAAAGACAAAATTGTTCCAAGAAAAAATGGTGGTAAATCCTCATCTAGTGAACTAACATGTTAGTTCATGTGATCCTTATTAGTCTACTAGTAAGACAGTCAATATTTTTTGCTAGTAACTATTGATCAAGCAACAACATCAACTAATTACTTTTTTCATGTCACCGAGTCTTAGATGTATTCTATCTACTAAAACCAAACAAAATTCTCCCAGCAGTACTACAGAAACTGCAGCTTTCAGATGCTTAGGATTGCACTTTGGGGTTTTTTTAAAAGCACTTTGACAAAAACAGAGTCACCAAAAAAGTGAACAAAAAAAGGGCATTATTTTTATGTTTGCCAAATTATAAATGGAAATGTTTCAATTAAAAATTGAACATATTGCCAGGCTTGCAAATAATATTTCTTGGGACACGACCTGTCCTGTTGGTACTTTGCATTCTCTTTTTACTTCAGTGTTCATTTTATTTCAGCCCAATGAGAAGCAATGTTTCCGTGTGGCTTATAAAAATTTTCACTAAATGAGGAAGATTTTGATTTATACTGACAAATTACATTATTATCTTGCAATGACTTCATAATCATAATCAATGTGCTTGGTGCATAACTATAAATTATATACCACTTATTAGATTTGCTAATTAGGAGGTTGCAAGGTCTTTATCTTTGTGCCTATCAAATTTTACGCATGAAATGCAGCAGCACTGAAAGCAAAGCACTTGGGTTAGTATCACTAATGAGTGTAGCAATACCAAAATGTCAATGACTTCACTCTGGTCATAGGTTTCAGTTTATCTAGATCAATTGGTTTTCATAATTTCTATTAAAACACCAAAGAGAAGTTAGTAGATCACCAGACTGAACAGAACTAAGTTAAACTTCAAAGCCATTTATTCTCATATAAGGAAACAAGAATATTTGGTACAGTAACATCAAAACATTCAGTTATGTTTTCTTTTCTGCTTAAAATATTTTGTTTTCCCTTTTGAGCTGCCATAAGACTCTGGGTGTAGGTAAGGAGAGGAAACAGTAGTGGCACTGGGGCTAAGGAACTACTAGACATATGATGTTTGCAAATTACTACCGAGAATCTGGCTCAGAATGATTGGAACTAACTCCATTTAGACAGCTCTCAAATGCTACATCAGGAAAAAGTTATTGAACTGCAGGAGGGTTCAAAGGGAAACGGCAAAGGTGTCCACATATGATCTATTATCACTTCCATTCAGCAGAGTAGTAATCCAGCATAAAATCGAAAGAAACAGCTATTTGCAAAATCTGACACACTGGAATTTTGGCAAAACTCAACCTGGCCAGCAGCACTTGAGAGTTCTCCAGGAAAACCACTCCTCACAATATCAAAATCTGCCAAGGATGCTTGATTTTTCAGAGTACTCTGCAGCAAAAAAGCAAGTCCTAAGGCAAAATACTTAACCATATGTTCTCCAGAAACCTTACTTTTATCGTGAGGATTTAAGTACTGTGTAGTCCTCAGGAACTCTAAATCTATGGGTACGCAGCCAGGAGTGGTTTCAAGTCAAAGCAGAGCACTGCAACAGGGCTTTGACCACCACCACCTGGGATCACCCTGCCCACATCTGTGCTAGCCTTAGCACTATAGCTCATTGTATTTAGTTATTACACTGGTTTAATTGTGACTATTCATTTGGTACAACATCACACTAATTAATCACAGGGCAGAAACATGCCATTATGCCAACAGAATCATTCCCCTTCTCCAAGCAATTGCAGCCTCGTACAGTCAACCCTCAAGGGGCAGGATCCCTTATTCCTTTACTGAAGACTATCAGTGAAAGCTCTGGAGGACCGTGCACAATCTTGGAGTGTAATGTAAGTGAAAAGAGAGAGGAGAGGGAGATGGGCACATGTGAAAAGCAAAGGGATCAAGGGCAGCAACAATAAATTAGAAACTGCAAGAAGGCTAAAAGAAAGGGCTAGTGATAGCTGAGAACACACATGGCATTTAGTAAAGCTCTAAGAAAGAAGAGAATGAGCTGCAGGCACAGAAAACTGAGAAGCAGAAAAGCCAACTCAGAGGCAAACTATTAAATTCAATAAAGATCTGCTGACTGAGCCTCCAGGCTCTAAGTACAACAATTACGAGGTAGGAGAAAAAGGACTGCCACCAGTTTTGCTACCAATTTATCTTTAAATACATAAATAGGAAACACTATGGTCTAAAAATCCTATGTGTCATGGTCACCTTCTTTTTTTTTAATCTATTATCTCAAAATTACTAAATCAAAACATCTCCTCAAGCAGTGCCATCAAATCTGCTTAAAAGCTGCAACACTGTCATTCTTAAAAAGTAAAACTGTCCCAACTCAGCCTACCATTAAAATCCTCTAAAAACCTTTTCTATAAAATTTTTTTTAAGTGTAATTTCATAGCCATCCCCCAATAAGACACATTCCTCTCTGCAAGACCAAGCCAGGCAACTGGCACTGAGTTATCAGTTTGACTAACAAGATTTCTGATAAAGCATGTAACTTAATATAATTAACAAATTGAAATTTAAGTTCTCATACACTACAATGACAGAATTGCATCAATAATGGTGCATAGCTTATTTCAGCTCCTCAAATGAAATGCACTATAAAGTACAAAGCATCACTGTCATTGCAATGGTACTGTATATTACTGGCATTTCAAACTGAACACAAAGCTTACTCTATCAGTTGTTCTATTTATCTTTTCTGTACACAAGTCAGGGTATCACACTTTGGCCTAAATAATATCCACTAAATCTGGGCAACTTGGTATTTTAACCATTCCAGGATAAGTCAGATAATTTAAGGTTACCAACTGTTCACAATTTCTGGTGTATCTTTCTTGTAAGGAATTAATCATGGTAGGATACTACTGTTTCTTGCCACTCCAAGACAGAGAAGTTTCTGACAGAATTAACTTAGTAAATGTTCTTGCAAGTGGATATTTTGTTTATTCACTTAAAGTTCCCAAGGGTTTTTTAAAAATTATTTATATTTTCTTTTCCTTTTTGGTTCCAATACATACTTTGGTCCTATCATCTTCAAAGGCACCATAGTTCATGCACATAGAGAAATATTATCTGATCACTCTGATGACCACAAGATGGTGGAGTTCAGGATCCCAAGAGGAGAAAAAAGATCAAGATCACAACCGCAGACTTCAGCAGAGCACACTTTGCCTTCCTCAACGATCCCCCTGGAAGTTCAAGAGCAGTCCATCTCAGTAAGCAGGAAGTCAGGCAAGAAAACCAGGAGGTCTGCATGGATGAACAAGGAACTCCTGGCAAAACTCAAACACAAAAACGTAGCATACAGAAGGTGGAAGCAGGGGTAGGTAATGTGGGAGGAATATAAAGACATTGTCCAAACATGTAAGGAAGAGGTTAACAAAGCCAAAACCCAAACAGAATTGAATCTGGCCAGAGATGTCAAAGACAACAAGAAGGGCTTCTGCAAGTAGAAAGGTGACAAAAGGACGGATAGGGAAAATGTGGGCCCACCGTTGAATGAGGCAGGGCACCGGGTGACAGAGGACATGGAAAAGGCTGGGGTACTGAATACTATCTTCACCTCAGTCTTTTCTAGCAAGACCAGACTTCTGGAATCCCAGGCCCCAGAGACCAGAGGGAAAGGCTGGAGCAAGGAAGACATACCGTTGGTGGAAGAGGATCAGGTCAGGGAAGAGAGGCAAATTGGACACACATAAGTGTATATCCTGATGGGACACACCCACAAGTGCTGAGGGACTTAGCACATCTCACTGCAAGCCCATTCTTGACAATCTTTGACTGATCATGGTGACTGTGAGAAGTGTCCAATGACTGAAGAAAAGCAAATGTCACTCCTATCTTCAAGAAGGCAAGAAGTAGCACTTGGGGAACTGCAGACTGGTCAGCCTCACCTTGATTCCTGGGAAGGTGATGGAGCAGCTAATTCTTGAAATAGTTTCCAGGCACATTAAGGACAAGAAAATCATCAGGAGTTGTCAGCATGGCTTCACCAAGAGCAAGTAATGCTTAACCAACATGATCAGCTTTTACAATGGCATGGTAGATGAAAGGACAGCAGTGGATTTTGTCTGCCTGGACTTCAGGAATGCCTTTGACAGCATCTTTCATGAGTTCTGCCTAGAGAAGCTGCTGATGTGTGGGCTGGATGAGCAACTGGTGAGCTGGGCTGAAAACTAGTTGAATGGCCAGGCCCAGAGAGTGGTTATCAGTAGAACAAAGTCTGGTTGGAGGACAGTAACAAGCAGTTACCCCAGGGGCCATTACTGGGTCCCATACTGTTTCATATCTTCATTAACGAGCTGGATGATGGGGCAGGTACACCCTCAGCAACTTTGCTGGTGACACTGATTTGGGAGGAGGGGCCAATACACCAGAGGATCATGTGCCATCCAAAGGCACCTGGACAGGCTGGAGACATGGGCTGACAAGAACCTCATGAAGTTGAGCAAGGGGAAGTGCAAAGTCCTGCCCCTGGGGAGGAACAACCCCAGGCACCAGCACAGGCTGGGGGCCACCCAGCTGGAAAGCAGCGTGGCAGAAAGGGACCTGGGGGTCCTGGTGGACACCAAGTTGAACTTGAGCCAGCAATGTGTCATTGCAGCAAAGGTGCCCAATGGTATCCTGGGCTGCATTAGGGGGAGGGCTGCCAGCAGGACAGGGGAGGTGATCCTGGGTCCGGTTCTGGGCTCCCCAGTACAAGATAGACATGGTTATACTAGAGAGAGTCCAGCAAAGGGCCACCAAGATGATGAAGGGACTGGAGCATGTCTGACATGAGGAAAGGCAGAGTGAGCTCAGACTCTTCAGCCTGGAGAACAGAAGGCTCGGGGGATCCCATCAATGTATACACATACCTGCAGGGAGGGTGCAAAGAGGATGGAGCCAGGCTCTTTTCAGTGGTGCCCAGAGACAGGACCATAGAATCATAAGGTTGGAAAAGACCTTTAAGATCATCAAGTCCAACTGTTGACCCAACACCATCATGTCTACTAAACCATGTCCCGGAGTGCCACGTCTACATGTTTTTTGAACACCTCCAGGGATGGTGACTCCACCACCTCTCTGGGCATCCTGTTCCAATGCCTGACCACTCTTATGGTGAAGAATTTTTTCCCAATATCTCATCTAAACCTCTCCTGGCTCAACTTGAGACCATTTCCTCTTGTCCTTTCGCTAGTTACTTAGAAGAGACCAACACCCACCTGGCTACAACCTCCTTTCAGGTAGTTGTAGAGAGCAATAAGGTCTCTCCTCATCCTCCTCTTCTCCAGGCTAAACAACCCAGTTCCCTCAGCCACTCCTCATAAGACTTGTGCTCCAGTCCCTTTGCCAGCTTCATTGCCCTTCTCCGGACATGCTCCAGCACCTCAGTGTCTTTCTTGTAGTGAGGGGCCCAAAAGTGAACACAATGGAACAAGACCAGAGGCAACGGGCACAGACGGAAACACAGGAGGTTCCCTCTCAACGTCAGGAAACAGTTTTTCGCTGTGAGGGTGATAGAGCACTGGCACAGGGTGCCCAGAGAGATGGTAAAGTCTCCATCCTTGGAGATATTCAAAAGCCATCTGGACATGGTCCTGAGCAATTGGGTGTAGGTGACCCTGCTTGAGTAGGGGGTTGGACCAGATGACCTCCAGAGGTCTCTGCCAGCCTCAACCATTCTATGATTCTGTAATGGAAACTGAAATCTTATTACTGAAGAATACTATCATGTTACATTTCTGAATGAGATATGACACTTACCTATACCTCATTGGCATCAATTATTAGGTTTAAAACTGTTCAGATAAGACATAAAAAGAGATTCAGTAAAACACACAATACAGAAAAATAGGAAGTTAAAGAAATTCTCACAGGAAAGGAGAAAACCTATTTTCATAAAAAGCAATTAGCATATTTATTTCCATTGCAGAAGGGGCAGGTATTGAAATTCAACTGCATGGAATTTCACAAAGAAAGATAATTATGATTGTTCACAGGTATTCAGCTCTGCAGGATGTGAGACAGAATTTGTACGTTTTAAAAAACATGAAAAAAGAGTTCTGCTTTTTGCAGAGATCTCTCACAGAGGAACTAAATTAATATAGATCTCCATGCCATCATGGCTTGACTGTTATGAATCAATACACTTTTTTTCTACTTTGCACCACAGGGAAGGTATCCATCAGCAGAGGAGTAGAAAAAGAGATTCTATCCATTCTTAAAACCAGCACCTCGTAAGACATAAGAAAAACATCATAGGCAATTTTGTAACAATTATTTTCCTTTATGTATAGCAGTCACCTCAATATTGCTATCATACTGCTATCATTCACAGCAGTTAACTGACACATCATGCTACAGGCAGAGATAAATTTTCCATCATAGATTTAATGTATTTACTGATTTCATTGAAAGAAAATGCATACTTATTTAGCATGGGCCAGACCTTCCAACAGGTTAGTTATATCTGGACTTCTGGTATACTGTCCTGGTTCTGGCCAGGATAGAGTTAGTCTTCCCAGGACAGGTGAGCCAAGCTGGCCAGGGGGCTATTCCACACCTTGTGCTCATGGTCATGCTCACCATAAAGGGGGCTAGTCAGGGAGGATGGGCTGAGCATCTTGTAGATTGGTAAATTGCCTTGTGTTAACACCCTTCATGTGTATTCTAAGTACTGTTGTTATTTCCCTCTCCCCTTGCTGTCCCAGTAAACTTTCCTTACCCCAACTCACCAGTTCTACCTTTTCTTCCCATTCTCCTGCCCATCCCTGGGGGAGGGGTGAGCAAGCGGCCCTGTTTGGTGCCCAACGTGGGGCGTGAGTAATTTGAGATAAGGGCAGTAATTGGAAGAGGCAACGGGCAAAACACGGACTGAACATAACTAGAGAGTGGAATGATTGTGAGGAATTTGTGTTTTTCTAATTGTGGTGAAGGGACAAGGGGTGGATTGTGTGTGTAAATTGTCCACTTTCATTCAGTGTTGTGATGACATTATTTTGATTTTGGTGTGGGAAATTCTGTTTTTTTGTTGATGTGATTGAGGTTTGTGAATTTTGTGTGATGAATGTGGATTTTAATGATACTTCTTAAAAGTTCACTGAAGCGAGGGGTGTAATGTTTCGGGTTTGCATGGCAACGTTTTGGTAGTGCGGGGGCTACAGGGGTGGCTTCTGAGAGAAGCTGCTAGAAGCTTCCATGTCCAACACAGCCAATGCCAGCCGTCTCCAAGACAGACCCAATGCTGGCCAAGGCTGAGCCCATCAGCCATGGTGGCAGTGCCTCTGGGATAAAAGAGTTAAGAAGGGGGAAAAAAAGGAGCAGTAGCTTTTGCAGCCAGAGTGAGATCTGAGAAACTCTGCAGACACCCAGGTCAGTGCAGAAGGAGGGGGAGGAGGTGCTCCAGGCACTAGAGCAGAGATTCCCCTGCAGCCCCTGGAGAAGACCATGGTGAAGCAGGCTGTACCCCTGAGCCCATGGAGGATGATGGGGAGCAGAGATCCCCCTGCAGCCTGTGCAGGACCCCACGCCGGAGCAGGTGGATGTCCAAAGGAAGCTGTGACCCTGTGGAAAGCCCATGCTGGAGCAGGTTTGCTGGCAGGACTTGTGACCCCGTGGGGGACCCACGCTGGAGCAGTTGGTGAAGAACTGCAGCCCACGGGAAGGACTCACGTTGGAGAAGTTGGTGGAGGACTGTCTCCCGTGGAAAGGACCCCATGCTGGAGCAGGGGCAGAGTGTGAGGAGTCCTCCCCCTGAGGAGCAACAAAGAGCGGCAGAGACACCGTGTGATGAACTGACCACAACCCCCATTCCCCATCCCCCTGTGCTGCTGGGGAGGAGGAGGGAGAGAAATGGGGAGTGAAGCTGGGCCTGGGAAGAAGGGAGGAGTGGGGGGAGGTGTTTTAACATTTGGTTTTATTTCTCATTCCTCTACTCTGATTTGATTGGTAATAAATGAAATTAATTTCCCCAGGTCGAGTCTGTTTTGCCTGTGACAGTAATTGGTGAGTGATCTCTCCCTGTCCTGATGTCGACCCAGGAGCCTTTTGTTATATTTTCTCTCCCCTTCCAGCTGAGGAGGGCAGTGATAGAGCAGCTTTGGGGGGCACCTGGCCTCCAGCTGGGGTCAACCCACCACATATACCAAGCATCATGAGAGAATTTGTTCTTATGTGAATCAGTTTACCATATATAAAGAAGCAGCTGATGAACAGGTAGACCACCATGAGTTTAAATAAAAACAACCAAATACATCTGCAAATCAGTTTAAATAAAAAGAACCACCAGAGTCAGTACATCAGACAACAGCAGCTTCAATAACTTGCAGAAATCATGTTTGCATAGCATGGTACAGTAAAAGGGAAAAAGAGATGAAGGGGCAGAAAAATGAACTTACGTACATCTAGCAACAGCAAAGAATGGTCCTCAGCACACCATTCTTAATTGGGTAGCAGGTTTCTGTATGTGGCTGCAAAACCCATCTCAAGCACACTAGCCTAGGCAGTCCAAGAAACAACGATATAGCTGACATGCCACTTGAGGAATGGTAGTATCAACCCCAACTAGAGTTAACAATGAACTAGATTATACTACTTAGTACCTGGCAATAGTTTAAGAGAAGCAACCCATGCAATTTAGATGCAAAGTGCAAAAGATTATCAAACTAGATGCATTCAGCCCTCTGAAGGATAATTCTTAACAGTAAATGAGAAGAGTGTGGGGTAGGGTTATCTCAGCCTCTTATAGATGAAGGCCAGATAACATATCATCTTTGCAAGGAGATGATACTTTTGGGCTTACGGTCTGCAAAGAACAGTCTTAGCAAGATCAGCACCTGTGCTGTTTTATTGGAACACCAGCTTCATTCTAACCTCTGTAAACATGGTTCAGAAGGGCACTGAGTCGTCAATGAAATAATTTTGGACTTATCACATAGCACAGTCATGATGTTATATTTCTCTGTCATCACAACCATGTATCATAGTTCTGTGTTGACAGTTATAATTCCATCACTGCAACTAAATAATTTAGTCTTTTGGAAATGTTTCAAAAAGTTGCTCTGGCAGATCAGAAACCAGAAGTGCTGTTATGATTCTAGCAAACACTAAAATATCCTCACATTTTAAAATTTATAAATGGCCTATTTTTAAAACAGTATCTTATTCAGTTAGCAGATGGCCATCTTCCATAAGCCTGATACAAATTTCTACTTTGTGATATATTACATTCTAGTGATATCCTGGTAATCTGCAATAAAATCCAGCAACCACCTGCTGAAGCATTTCCAAAATTCTACAAAGGCTAGTGATGGTAATTTACAAAATTTAGCATGCAATCAATAATAGTACAACCAACTAGGTTTTAAAAAGGAAGCTTTATCATGGTTCAAAACCCAGCAGCCAAAACTTAGAAGTGCTGGATTTACAATGTTAATACAAACAAAATTCAAAGCCTTTGCACTAACATATTAAAATGGATACATATTACAACCACACAATGTTTTTCCTCTGCACAGATGCAAAGCTTGCATTGTAGCTCCTACACCCACATATATTCAGGCCCAGTCTCTCCTTTCTGGGCTTCTTTTCCAGTCTGCTCTATGCCCAACTCTTTGTTCCATGGCCCACAGCCAGGTCTCACCTACACCCTTCCGGGCCACCTCCCCAGACTCGCAGGTCCCCATTCTCATCTCCCAGCACAGACACCTTGTAACGTACCCAGCCTCCCGCCCAAGGAGCACTGCCAGTGACCTCTGCTACCCTGTCCCTCTATGCCACCTCCTCACTTCAAGTCCTGGTTTCTCCTTCCAGCCCACCTTCCATCTTCCTTTACAACTGCCAGCCAGACTCTACTGTCCCTTGTGCCTTTTTCTCATTTCCAAGTCTAGCTCTTGTCCTTTAAAACTTTTAATCAGAAAGCATGATCTTCAGAAACATCTGGCAAGGCTGGACTGGTAAGAGTGGGAATTGTATGGAGCCAGAAAAGAGCAGATATCTTCACACCTTGTCACAGTGACTCTAGCCTAACACAAAAACCCAGGGAAACAACTGTGGAAGACTTCCACTAATCTCCAAGATAAAGCACATGTAGTGAAATTTTCACTACATAAGCTTTAGCTGCAGTGATCTAGACAAATCTTGTACTGGGCGCTTGCAAATATTTTTGGCTCCTTCCCTGAATACCTTCACAAGATCAGTTAAAACAGAATCACATAAATGCTAATACCCTGGCAAATCCCAAGTTCTATTGCAAACCTGCAGTGGCAGCAGAGAAAATCATTAGATATTCTTGTATTTTTAACATGAGGAAGCTTTGTCTGTTTCACTAGCTTCATTTGTGGGAACAAATGTAACATTTTGTCTCACAATTTTCTTAAGAAATTCAGCTTATGAAAGACTGCAATTTCAATGGTCAAATTCTTGTAAAGCTAGAATGCAACAGGAGTTTACACTAGGAAGCAACCTTAATAGATGTTAATTTCAGTTCCACCTAAAAATATTAACACTGTGTTACATTGCAAAAAACATTTTTAAAAAGCTTTATTATAAAGGTAAATTTTCAACCAAAATTTTGAGATTTCCTTAATCACTACCCGTATTTAACACCTGAAGACAAACTTAGTATTTTAACAGGGGTAATCTATTTCCATCTTATTTTGTTCAATGTTCTATACTTGAATAAGAAAATTTGTGGGTTTTATTATGGTAGCAGCCATTAATAATCAACTGTCGTTTACAACACATTTTTATTTAGCTGAAAATAGTGGAACAACACAAGCAAAAACAAGCAATGACACACTCAAAGTAAAAAGTTCTTAATATAGTAAGTAATGCCAGTAACTCTTCGGTTGTCTCACACTGATCACATTTTTATCTGCATTTAGAAATATTTTTTAAAACAGAGACATCTGGATACCGCAGAAGGGAGCACCTGAACACAGTTAAGTCATAAACACAAATTTAAACACGACAAGCATTTCTGTTTCAATTTCAGGTTCACCTCCTAAAGCTAAATATTTACATACACATTATTTTAAAATATTTTGTATAATATAAGACGCATGACAGAAGTAGCTTTTTCAATGCGCCTATCAAGACATATGTTCAACAGCACAGAGCAGCACTCCAAACAGAGTTTGAGACCACAAAATGGAGAACTGGACTGTGGATGACTTAATGCCACTGTGGAAACTGTTACCTGCTACCATGACTGCTTCCAGCTCACATAACATATCTGTAACACCAAGCTCTGAATTGTACCACAACTCTTTGCTGACATCTAACTTTTCATTATAAGTATCTTGGGATCTTTAAGTGACTCACATCATTATTAATTATGCACATTCAGATAAGGACCAGCAGTCCCATCATAGCTTCACCATGCTAACAATAAGGAACAATCCTTAGTTTAGGAGAGTCAAGGCAGTCAAGACAAAGAAAAGATATGCACAGACAAGCAGGGAGATTTACTCAGAACCAACACATGGAGACACAGCCCAAGTCCCAAACAGCTCTGGTGCCATCCCTACTCTACAACCAAGGCCCCTCTTCAACCAAGATGCTGGTTTAATGTCTTACCTAAAAAAAAAAAACTAACAAAACATCACAAGTAACAATACTAAAAAACTGAGAGAAAATACAACCAGGGTTTTGGGGTTTTTATCCTCTAGAATTTTAGATACAAACTACATGCTTGCAGAAGCTTTCACTTGAAAAAAAAAAAAAAAGACAATACTCTCTTGTCACCTTTATGATCTAGGACAAAAATTTAGACATAGGAGGGGTGAATACTGGACTGGATGAGTAAGAGTGGGAATTGTCTGGAGCATAGTGAAAAAATACTTCTGTATTTCTTTAAATTTGGTAGAACTGAAAAGATTTCTATCAATCAATATTTTAATTTCAATGATAAATTTTCACGTATGATTACAACAGAGTTGGAATACGTAAGCCAATTTCCAGAATCTTAATGAATATTTCTATTCATTAGAAAGGTAAAAATCTAAATCTTCAGAAAATATAAATCATTCATGCAGAACCTTAGTTTATATGGCAAATCCTGACACGCGACTGACTAATGCAGACTGACACCAGTGTCAAAACACTACCTTTACCAGCACCAGATCCCCACACCAAACCTCTGTCCTTCCATCACAGAGAATCTTCGAATTCAGAGATCATCACATTTCCCTACAGAGTACATCAGTCGGTATATTATTACTACATGTAACAGAAAAGCTCAAATAGGCTTTTCCATGTTATTTAGGAACCATAAATTCCCAGCAAAAGTAAAACTTGCAACTAGAAATACTATACAATGCCATAAAGACAATAAAACTTAAACATAAGGGAAAAAACTAGAAACAAGAACACATTTCCTTTTCAATCGTGTATTAAACTACTCAGAGGTCCAGAACAAAAGTACCTCATCATACCCCACCATAGCTGTCCAATCCCATTACAAAGTCTCTCTCTGTGTCCTCTCTTCACACACACATCCATCATAGACACTTCTGCCTTTGCAAACATTAAGTCTGCAATCTATGGATTCTTCTTTCAGAAGCTTTTGTTTATGTGTTCCTTTACAGACTACAAATCCATAGATTACAAAGGAACACACAAAAATACCTTCTGAAAGGAGAGTGTTGCAATTGTTCCCACCCAGAGTCATGTCCTGGTATGGCCAAGCCAGATCAAAGACGAAAATACATTTTTCTTTTCCAACACAGTTTGGAAGGGGAGGAGGGAAAGGGTGTCAATATTTATCTCCAAAAATCGCCCAGGAATGAACTCTGCCTTTTTTATCTAAGAATAAAAACATCAAGTCTCTAAAAGCACTTAGAGGATCCAATACATTGTTAATGTTACTTTCACAGCATACATTTGTCCTAACTGATTTTTCAGCCCATAAGGCATTTTTCAAACACCATGTTTTAGAAGCAAGGAATATTAAAATATCAGGCAGATAAGTTACATAATCTTTGTCTTTTTTTCATTAGGAGGCTGCAGAAGAGCATTATCTGTGCTGACAGTGTCTGGGCATTTTGACTAATCTTTTTATAGTGCTCCAATTTAATAACATCCAAGCCTGGAACACACTCTGTGCCTGATAAGCAGCTCACACAAATCCAGAAAAAAATTTTCTTTGAAGTCACTATGGTTTTTACACTGGAAATACCAGGCATCAGTCACAGTGTAAATTACATATATTGATCATGCCAGAGCCCCCTCAGCTCAACTATGGATTCACATTCATGTTCTAACCATGATCTTAAAATCAGCACTACAGCTCACTAATAACATACCAGCAAACCCGTCTATCAAAAAACTGTGGATGCCCAAATGAGTCCAGAAAAGCTGACCTTCCTCTTTCAAAGGATGCTTTCACCTATATAATTTAACATAAGATTTCAAAATAAGCTATAAAAATAAATTAGATTTTTCAAAGAGATAAATAATCTGCAGTAGATCCACGAAATAGAGCAGAAGTATATCCAATCTAAAAGTTGCATTCAGGCTTGATGGTCACTCTCCAGGAGCACATCCATTAAAGTTTCCCGTTGAAATCTTTCCTTTAAATTAGGACAGCTAATCAGTGTAACTGAGACACACAGTACCTCTTTAAATTCTGTAATTATATTTCACATTTACTGTCTCAACACCCCTCAAGATAATAGTAGGGGAAAATGTCAGGTTTGCAAGATTGACTTCACAAAGCCCACTTGAACCATGAACGAGGACAGAGTTCACCCAAAGAAGATTTGCAAACTCTACCTCAGCATCTCTGAAGCACTAAAGCTGAGAGCACTAAAGCTGAGAGCACTCTTGTAAGGCTACAGGTGTTACTGTTACCACCAGATGAAAGTTGTATCCAGATCTCCACCAGAATCCATTTCAGAAAGGTTACCCTTAAGATACTTTGACCTAAGCATACTGGGTTGCTGTGCTCACTTTTCTAAGACTTCAGCCGTTCACCAACACTGTTCACCTTTTGGTTTGTCTACTGTTACCAAATAAATAATTTAGGCAAATTTTTCAAGGTTAAAATAATTTAAAAATATGCCATGTTTAGTATTTGATAACCACATTCCACTCCATTCTATTGTAAGGCTTCAGTATTTTAAAGGAGTAACAATAAGGATTTATCACACTTCCCAAACCATCTTCCAACCAGGGAAAACATCTACTTTCTCTTGTGGCAAGACATAGTACATTCTTCTTTGTTACAAGTTACATAGAACTTTGACACTGACCGCCGAGGCCACGTCCAGTAGCAGAGATGGAATTGCAGTAGGAAATGGTATTTACCTGCTCACAAGACATACTGGAAGCATACTGGCATGCTTGTTGCATGGCCAGAGACCATTCAGGAAGCAGGTGCAATATTAGGGTGACATTTACTTGTTGACTGTCTTAATGAGAAGACTGCCAAACCCAGGAAGATAAAACAGAGAGACTGTTGGAGATTTAGCCCTAGCCTTGAGTGGAAACAAAACTTGTTCCCCCTTCCTTTAGTGCTATTTGCTCACATGTACGTGCAGCGTGAGCACAAGCTGATGCCTGCTCTGAAAGAACAGACACACACACAGGCAAGTACTTCAGGGTGGGGATTGCCGCTGTTGAACACGGGGCTTGGCCCCTCTTCTGCTGGTTACCCACCTCATCCCACAGCTCTCCTCACACTTACTCACTGGCCTCATGTACACATCTTCAAGCCATGCAGCCCCTTTTCTTTCTGTAATTCTTTTTCTACATAATTTTTTCCTCAAAGTGTAATTTCTAAGTATAGCAGCAGTGGAACACAAATCTTAAAAGAAAGTGCAATATTATCCTACCATAAAAATATTAAAAAAAGTCACAACTGAAGCCTTTCAAACTTGATGCTCTCTTTAGTTCTTCACATCTGGTATTACATATAAGATTTTGGTGAAACCTTTCTTATGAACTCACTATTCTGCTTCCTATGCAAATATAAACTTTGAATCCTATCTTCCCTCCCCCACCCCAACTTACAAAACAAACAAATACATAAGTTACACATTTTCCTAAGACAACTAGCCCATCTATATATTTCAGTCAATGTAAAGGCTTAAAGAACATGTAGCTGTATCTAATGCTGCAAGCCACAACATTCACATCCTAAACATTTGACTTCCAAGCACAAAGAAGCAGAAGGTATAAAGTATGTACCTAAACCAGCATGGTATCTTCTAATTTTGCTGTGCAGACAAGAATATATCCTTTTTAGAAGTTATACACCATCAACTTATATAGCAAATGCTAAAAGAATACAATAAACAATCACATTATACAAATCGTCTGCATCTAAAGTGTTGAACGTATTTCAATACTATAACACTAGCCCTTATCTCACAATAAAATCTCTTAGGCGTAGTCTTACCATCAGCAAATTCACAAGGCTCATTTTAATGAAAATTATATCCCAGAACACAATTTGGCTCTTAATCCAAAGATATAATTTAGCCCTTAAGCATACAACTGAGAAAAATATCATTAAGCTCAGTACTTACATTTCCTCCATGTTCCCGCACTACTAATTTAAACTGTCGCAGAATTAGGCATGGGCATAACTGCTGATCACATTTAGCCCAGCAGTTGTACTAGGTCAGACCACGGATCTCCCTACCTCAGCACACCATCTCAACAGTGGATGGCCAGGGGAGCATGTAAGAACAAAGCTAGTATGTAGTGATACCTCCCCAGAATGCTGGGGCTTAAAGCCATCCGAGACTCAGGGACTTGCTGCGTCAAAGATGGTGTCTTTGAATTTGGAAGAAGAAGAAAATACAGATTAGACAATTCAGCTCCCTCTAGATGAACAACTCTTTCTGCAGAAAAAATGAATGAATATGTGCAAAGCATATAAATTATGATATAAACTTTCATTTTTAACCATGAAAAAAGTTATAATTGCAGTTTCTGAGCACTGAACTGTTTACCTGTGTGTATTCTCAGCAATGTTCATGATGTTGGCTTTAAAAATATGCCTTGTAATTACATTGAAGGTTTACAGTACTCCATGACTAAAAAATTGAAGGGATCCAAAGACCACTTAGCTAATTTGGGTGTCACGTATTGCATACAAAACACATCCTTCCTTGATCAAGCCTTAAAAAGCAAATTCTGCAAATCATGTTAAGCCATAATATTGACAGGTGAAGGTCCATTTCATAATAGTAGAACTGAGTTGGGTTGGACACTGCTACGTATTTACAAAGGTGCTAAAGGCTGTTGTACATTCTCATGGAGCACAGCAACAGTCATCTGCAAATTCTGTATTTTCAAGATTTGCCTCTCAATGTATCATATTTAAAAAAAACCCCAAAACCTAACACCACCACCAAGCAAACCTTGCGATGTAAGAACAATGCTTTTTCTACCTCTCTAGGTAGTTACAACACACTGAATCTACCATGCAAACAGCACATTGGCTAATCTTTCTTTCTTTGGACAGAAGAGAAAGTAGAAGGGAAAGAAAAGCAGAAAAGATGGGGTAACATGTACTGATACATATATCAATAAACAGGAGTCAGGGAACCACAGAGAATGAGTTTTGTGGAAGTCTGACTGACTTGTAATGGAAATCAGGGGTTTTTTCTGCTGTCTGCATGACCTTTGGACGGGGGCAAGAGCAGTAAATAAACACTATCAAGATCTCTGTTTACCTGGACAAGAGTTTAAGAATAGCAAACATCAGCCACACACAAGTTTCTACAATCATTCTGTGTCTTGAAAAAAAGATTTCCCTTAATTTTTGCCCATTTCCCAAAGAGGGGTGTAAATCTCAAGTAGAAAGTTTCAATACAAATGGAACAAATTGCAGTAATTTAATTTTGTATTTTGTCTAATGCATCCATTTAAGAATGCATTTACTATATCTTCAGGGCTTTGGAGTTTTCCTGTTTATTTTAATAACAGTAGTTTCATGCCTAGAGCTCCATGTACTGACATAAAGAGATCAAGGCACCTACACCAAAACCTACTGTGCATCATGTGAAATATAGTCTTTCTTGGTCTGTTACCATATTTGCCATTCAGACATATAGACTGGTAGCAGCCCACAGTAATGTGAAAATTTGAGCTGACTGTGGAGGTAGAGGTACAGGTGAAAACATACTAAGACAGCACTCATTTAATCCAACTCCTATTGTAGCCAGTTCAAAATTTCTCCATTGTTTAAATGAACACAATGCTACTGTCTCCCATTGATCAAAAATAAACATGGCATGCAGAAGATATAGCCAGAAAGGAAGGAAAAGGGGGAGAGCATGACAAAGACGTGAGAAACAGATATATGAACCATATGTACAGCCTCTACCCAGGGCTTTCTATCTTCAATTACAGTAAGCAAAACAGTGCCGGCCCCGAACAGGAAAAGGCCCAATATAAGCATACAAATTACAGGGAGTTGGTTGAGTAATTAAAAGTTAGAGGTGAGCAACTAACTGCATCTCAATGCCCTTATGCATCTTCTCCCTTATGGCAGGTGGAATACGATGCTTCTGTAAGGCCTCCCTGTTTCATTCAAACCACACTGTTTTATCCAAGACCAATGCTGAAGCTGACCCGGCCCTTCGAGTGACACAGGCTAAAGCATGCTCACGCAAGCAGCTCAAATTGCAGAGGTGAAGACCAGCAGCAAAGAAATGATGATCAGCAGCTAAGGAAAGTTAGGAGTGTACGATCTTCCCTGGCACGTCTGCAGTCAGAAAGGAGCCTATTTCTAACTTACCTGTAGTGCCAGAGTACAAATGCAAATTAAGTATTAAAGTAAGCTTGTTGGGAAAAAAAAAACAAAGAAAAAAACCCAACAAAATGTTGCGCAGTCATGGAGTCCTTTCAATATTTCCCATGTTAAAATGTCAGAAGAAAAAGTTATTTCTTACAACAGAAGTCTTACTTTGTGGATGTGTGAAGTAAACTTGAATAGGTAGCAGTGCTATCTGTAAATACTGCCTGCTCCAAATAACAAACCAAGCATCAAATCTTTGCCACACTCCATGCTTTATGTGATTCAGTCTTGAAAACTAAATGTTGAGTGGATAGAGAGCAGTGATCAGCAAGGCCATCAGTACAACTGTAGCCAGAAACACCGTGGCAGTCTCCTCCCAAAAGTAACCTGGGCTTTTACAGTGAGTTTACGAACTCCATTTATGCTGTGTTGCCAATACACAATTTCTAAGCAATCATTTGAAAAAGTAACATGGAGTTAATGAAATTGAACCCTTTTGTACTTAAAGGAAGAACATGTATGAAACTTCTTTCACAGAAACTGCCCAGTCACAAACCTTCTGTTCCTCTTGCATTGCTTAGGTCTCACACATTTACTCTGCTTCCCCCGACGCTGTTTTCCCCCTCTCTAGCCTACTGATTTATTTTCCATTTTATATCTCACTGTCTCCTTTCTCTGTACAATTAACTGCAGAAATAGTTAACTCTCTCATTCTGCCAAGCATATGCTACCTAATATTCCTAAAAGAACAAACATATAAAGTAAACAAAGGATATGTTACGATAAAAAGTGTGTCAAAGAAATGGGCAAAAAGGAAAGAGAAGCATTTCAGTTAAACTGGGACAATACAGACTGCAGATTCAATTTTCTACAAAATGACCTTAATCAAATGCTTGGGATTTCATAGTATAACTAAATTAGCAGTTCTCAGTAAAGCCCATAAGGATGACATATCTAAGACATTTCAGTAACTGCCAAAATATGCCACTTCTAAAATCTTTATTAAGCCTTTGCATAACATCTGATATGGCTTTAATTTCAAATTTATTAAAAACACACACACAATCATATTATAAAAAAACCCAGACAAACCCACTAGTATAAGAAATAATAGCTTACTACGGTTTCCAATGGAAAAGCAAAAAGTTTCCCATGGCTTTTTTTTTTTTTCTTTTAGGCAAGGAAGAAAAATAACTTAATTCATCTAACCTAAAGAAACATCATCACCTTGGCTAAATACAGGCAAACACAACTTTTGCCAATGTTGTTGTCTAACCAATAAATATTTCTCATCTTCCACTCACCCCACTTCCCTCCTAAATTAGTCACCATCTGCTTAATCTCAACTGAGATCACCACATTTCACCTACTGCAAAGATGAACGTTGGGTATAAACACAGCTCTTGGGAGGCAAGGGAATCTCTGCTGCAGGGCAACAGGAAAAATGTCTCTAGATGGTTACCATCATTTGCTTTTCACCACTTATTCAGAGTAAAGCAGAAAAAAAGTTCAGGTCATTTCCTGACTGGCACAGCAAGTTATAGCAAGATACACATTCTATTAATTTTTAATTGCATTGCTTGCAGACTGAAAGCCCAAAAGGGGAGCGTTTCTTTTTAAAGCATAAAGAAGGGCACTGAAATTGCTTACCTCACTCAGCTCTGCAGGAGAGTCATTTCCATATTTCATAGCAACTCCAGAATTCATGATTAGACTTCTCAGGGCTTGATGATTTCTGCAGATTTTAATGCTTCGAAGCGTTGTTCAACTGATTCAATACTTTCTTCTTCAAAATTTTTACGTCTTACACATTTTACTCTAGACAGCCATTTTTACCCCACTCTGATAGTTTAAATTAATGGTGCAAGATCTTCTAAGAGAGTCAAACTGGTTTTGACTTCACAGACAATCCATTGCTGTGAGAGACTTGTTAGTACTGTGAAGTGCTTAGAGAATGCAGGGAAGGAACTGCTTGCCAGGATCCCAGGGCTGTCTTAGTCCATCTGCAAGTCGTGCTTCATCTCTGCTGTTCTACGTTGCTCTTTTCCACTACTCTGTTTAAGGGCATCTCCCAATGCCGCTTAATGTACTCAGAAAAATTTCTTGAGCTTCATGCAAGTTCATAGATAAATTAAAAGGAGAGTGCTGCTACAGTCTTCGGGGAGGGAGAAGGGAAGAGAGAAGAAAGCTTCCCTCCCTGAGACAGACCAATGCTGCACTTCACGCTAAAGTTTCCCCTGCCAGTGAGCCTGGAGTTTAAGTGGTTTATGATCAAACACAGCTGTCTTGCTGCTGGCTAAAGGGTGCATGGAAGGGGCGGTACTAAAAGGAGAGTGCAAGTGGGAGGGAGAGAGCTACAGAGAGTTCATTTTGGAATTACAGGCATCTTTCCAGCTTTCTGCATACTAATTGATATACACAAAACTATAAAGCTAAGTAACAGGAAATGCCACCTGGATAACAATAAATTGGATTCCTATTTCCCTATTCCCATGTGCAATTAAGTAAGGAAAGTTGGGGGGCCTTAGGGGGTGGGCGTTGTAATGATTTCAAAAGGTCACAGTAAGCCCAAAAGTACCATTAGAAAGCTGCAGATTTTACGTAACACCCTGACATTTTACAAAGACTTTGGGGAGATGCTACTGGAAGACGGGGAGAAAAAAGTATTTGCTTTCAACATTTAACTAGTAATCCAGAAAAATGTTTAATAATCTGGATTTGTGGACATGCTGCACCCACTGCAAGAACTGACAACCTCCTTTCCTCTTCCCTCCATCCCCTAAAATATAGTGACAGTCCCCACACACTTTGTGATGCTGGATTATGAGGTACTTTTGGAGTTAGAAGCAGGAAATACCATACTCTGCTGCTTAAATTTACCTGATCATCTCGATACAATGTATTATTAAAGGTTGGGGGAGGGAAGGGGGGGAAGACAAACAGGAATAAATGCTATACAAGCCGTGGCACAGTCCTTGCACCCTGGCAAAAATACTTCCACAGGAAACAATGCTCTCCAAAAGCAACATTTTGAAAATCATCTTGTGGTATTTTTTTTTTCTCTTCTGTTAATCACAGAATAATATCAGTATGCAGACACAGGAATAATCATCCAAATGACAATGCACAAAGTGCATTAAGAACAAGAACACATAAACACATACATTTCACTCTATGATACTAAAAAGCAGTAGCACTTTCTGGGTTTCTGTCCTTCCTCCGTGGCCAGCACCAGGAACTGCAACCCTCCCCTGGCTCAGGGGGTAATGGGAATGCCACAATCACTTTACAAGACTTTTTGCTTTCATCCTCCAGGTCTATTTTCCAGCCTTTCCTTTCTCTTTTCTGTATTTTTTCTGTTCTCCAGTATGCTTTCTAGTAGTCATTATTTTGGGGGTTCCCTTGCTCTTTTCATGCCCACCTTGCATTTCCTCCATCTTCATTATTTTCCTCCTTGAGAACATCCTGCCTGTCTCACCTTTAACACTCACTTCTGTCTCTACGTTTCCTGCTTCTCTCTGTGTATCCTCCTCACTCACCCGCTTTGTTGCCGACACACGCTTCCATCCAGCGCCCCTCAAACACGGCGGAGGGGCTGCACTGCTCTCTGCTGGCAGATCGCTGCGGTCTCGGCCACGGCAAACAGCACGGAGCCACGCTGGGCAAACCCCACTTTCCCCCTCCAGTGGGGAGAACGACAGCAAGATGCAGAGTGCTCCAGACTGCAGCGTGGAACGGTATATCCACAGCAGTTTTGTGCACTGATTTCCTGTGCGTTAAAACGTGATTTTATACCCAGAAACAAAGGTACTGTATAATGACTTACCTCATTTCTCATATGTAAGAAAAAAAAACAACTTCAGTTCAAAAATTCCTGCAGCTGACACAGTACATTTTGAATTTTTTTTTTATCTATTCCAGGTAATGCCTTCACAAATGGGAGGGTGACAAAGTGTTTGTATTTCGCATCACTACTATCAACTTTTATATCCCCTCTTATAATCTGCTTAAAATCTGCTCTGACCTTTGTCGAATTCTGTCACATGCATCACATATTCACCAACACAGGGATGAGTACCAGAATTGCTTAAGAATAAAGTTTTAAGGTTTTCCTTTTTAAAAGGAAATGCCGTATTAACTGTTACTTCTAACTAACACATAAGTATTGGCACTGCCTGTTTCACTATGGCTTGAACTCCTCATAAACTTTGCAGGCATTTACTTATTGTGGAGGGCTAGGTAAGACTAAATGTAATCATTCTTCAAAACCAGCTACTATTATATCACATTTTTAAATACTCAGGAGCATCAAGAACACATTCTGAATATCTGAAGATGTAGAACTTGTTCCTCTGTGAAATGTCATATTTCTCTGAGTCCGTTTACTAACAGAATGCAAACATTGCGTCACAAAATTAAATTCCCAGATAGACCTGATCAATTATCTCCAGGCAGTTTCACCATTTTAAAATACATGTAAGTGATCTAATACAGTAGCAGGGTACTAAGAACTTTGTTGAAGCCAAACTATATTTTTCTCAGTTGCTCTTGCCAAAGGCAGGCTTCAAAGAAAACAAAGGAAAATCTCAAGTGTGCCAATTTTGCCTTGCCAGAAAAAGAAGAGAGCACCCTGTGATCCAGTGAGAGAGGTGCCTGCTGGACTCCGTCCCTCTCTGTCTGGCAGCTGACTGATCATTCTCTCTCTCCCTGACTCAGTTCCTTGCCTAGGACAGTGATGCTCCCTTGCCCTCTTCTTTTTTAGCCTCTACAGTCAGGGAGGGGGTCAGGATGGGAATGGGAAGACGAATCTCTTAGCCTACAGGTATACACTTCTTAGCCCAAGAAGACATGGTCTCAGCGGATGCCTCAGTGTGTACTACGATACAAAAAAGAAGGGGGGAAACAAGAAGCTGGATGAACCTGTCACTGAGGCTTTCAAAAACAACATCCACCAAACGCATTCTGTCAAGACAGAGACACTGGTCTGGGCTTCTACTCAATCTCAGTGGATTCTGATCAATTGCTGCTTTCTGTACCTCGAAAGCACTCGTGATGCATACTGCTTGTAGGTAAATGCATTTGCACTGACAGATTCTTCCCAAGATAATTTCAGAATTATCCAGTAACAACCATTAGTGTGGCCAGTTTGCTGACTGTTGATCTAATAATCCTATGGCCATTCTATGCCATTTGTTTACTCTCATTAAACTGTAGTAGAAGAATCATTGACATGTAACTGAGAGTTACTGAGGAGTCTACCTTTTGATTGTATCTGAATAATCATTTACTCTATCACCTGGTGTAAAAGGATTCCTCTGGGATAAGATACAAGTTTCTTATTCTTCTCACCTTTACTTTCGAAACTGCCACAGAATATGGAAAAAATTAGCACTGTAGTTATTTTACAAGGTTTCTCCCTTATGTCTCAGTAATTACAATACTCTATTTCTTAAGAGCTATTGGAGCAGGTGTGACAAGTGCCGTACATGAATGTTCCTTCCTTGTTTTGACAGATGCAGAGTGAAAAACTACAGCATAACAGCAATTATCTATTAAATATGTATGTATCACATATTCTTCAGCGTAGTGTGTACCACTTTCTGAGAAGCAATTTCCCTCTGCATACAACATGCACGATTAGCTGATCACAATTCCAGGATGTATGAAACAAGGCATTCTCAGTTTGTTCTCTTTAATTAGCTCTGTAATTGACATGCCACTAATTGAAGTCTACTGAGCATTCAGTTCATGTTTGTGTGTTTCAATATCATCTCTACAGTCAGAGCAGCATGCTGCACAATCCCACACAGAAGTAATTTACACCTTCAAATACTGCAATCTACTACACACAATTTGAGTACAACATGGTTTTGTTCTCACTCTGGCACAAAATAGACAAGTGTAGTGCCAAAGTCTAAATTTCCATGGACAAAATAGTAGCACTCAGAAGGTTAGCATGAAGGCTAAACTTGGAAGCAGAAATTTAATACAGTAGTTGGATAATGTTTCCATAAAATTCTTTATTCAATAGCACTAATGTAGTGTGATTTAAAAGGGCGAGGCTGAAAGGGATGGTAGGTTCTTCTTGATGCAAACTGTTCTCATTAATGCTAACGAAGGTTATGCACCTAGGTTGAGAGAAGAAAATCCAACTCATTTGAAACAATTGCAAGTAATCTTATACTGAAGAATGAAGCACTCCCTCTGAAAATAACACAAGCAAACTTCTCTTCTTTCCTTCAATCACACCATCTCAATTAGTCTAAAACAGATAAAATGTCTAGAATAATGTAATTTCCAAATAGCACTTCAATCAGCTACTCTCACCTGTTCACCTTTCCTCAAATACTTAATCCACTTAAAAAGTCATGTCCTTGACCTGACCAGTCTCCTTGGGAGTTCACATTTGATCCCTTTTTCCATCCTCCAGTATTTCACACCATGAAGCTACTCACCAACCTGTCAAACAGCCACTCTCATTTTCTGTCATTTCATCCAAAGCCATCACATTCATTTTGATTCTGTCTGACCCCACAGAGCCTTAGTATCAGGTCAGGACAGCATAAGGACCAGGGAGTTAATGTGTGCCTGTTATTCACATTAGAGACTTGTCTGTGAGGACAACAGGGAGAGAAAGTAGCAATTTCTATGCTCCTTTCACGTTGCAGCCACCTAATTATCATCACTGTTCAGTTGCTCCTTGCTTAAAAATACAAATAAGGCCATTCTGTGAAGTACAATTCATGTCACCATACTTCTGCTTAGCTTCCCTTCATTGTCCAGCATTCCCTCAGTCCAGTCATGCATTCCTCCAGTTGTTAACCACAAAATAAATACACTCATTTCACTTCTAGTCCCTACAATCTTGGTAGCCGTTCTGATTTAACTTCTCTAGATACATCTTGTGGTTTTACATAGTTATTGTACTAAAAATATGACCACTCTTAGTAAAATGCCTGTGGATTAATCATATCTTCAAGACATCTAGTCTTCTACTTAATCAGAACTTGTGAACTGAATCTCTTTCAAAAACTCTCACTTGCAGGACAGAGATTTGCCAGGACTCCCCTGCTAAGTCTCTCCTATTTTTCCCAATCCCTGATAGTGAGATTTCCTCACTTATATTCTCTCCTTACTCCTAAACTATCTTGGTTTTGTATCTTGTCCTTCATACACTCCCATTTTCAGTTCCCCACTCCACAGTCATGATCTCATCTCTGCAAACATTCAGCAACCCAATTCATTAGCTGCCCACTCTTGTTTTACTCTTGAACTCTTCTAAGACATCTATGTGTGGTCAGTCTATAATTATTTTCCCTAATTACAAGACTTCCATTAACACTGGCATATCAAACACACAACTCCCTGATCTGGACCAGTGACCACGTCAGTGCGCAGTGACACAGAGAATGGTGAGGGATCCAGGCTCCTGGTTTACATCAGAGCAGTACTTGGACGCTTCACCCCCCACGTAGCCAAGCAACCCATTTTACCATCTGTGGCCAAGATGTCTTCTGAACGTCTAACAGATGAACTGATGAATACTTTCTGACTACGTGTGTGTGTGTATATGCATATACACACACACACGCACATATACACACATATATACATACATATTTGTGTTTAGGTAGTGTGTGTGATATTTGTATATATACTATACATACTTACACAAACAAGTATACCCATATATATACACACTCATATACATGTATGTACACACACTTATCTATATAAATGTACATACATACGTATGTATATACAAAGTATTTGAAAGTTTGGATTCACTGAAATGTTCCACTTGAAACATTTTCAATCAGATGAATTCCGGCAAATGCAAGGCAAATGTCTGACAAATCACTGCTTAGAGCTCTACAAGACTTTTCGGCTGGCATGAGCATTTAAATAACAAGAGCATTGTATTGGGTTTGCGTGGCCAGGTTCTGGTAGCGGGGAGGGCTACGGGGGTGGCTTCTGTGAGAAGCTGCTAGAAGCTCCCCCTGTGTCTCATAGAGCCAATGCCAGCCAGCTCCAAGATGGACCCGCTGCTGGCCAAGGCCAAGCCCATCAGCGCCTCTGTGATAACATATTTAAGAAGGAAAAAAAACAGTTAGAGAGAGCTTTTGCAGCCGGAGAGAGGAGTGAGAAGATGTAAGAAACTCTGCAGACACCAAGGTCAGTGCAGAAGGAGGGGGAAGAGGAGCTCCAGGCACCGGAGCAGAGATCCCCCTGCAGCCCGTGGTGAAGACCATGGTGAAGCAGGCTGTCCCCCTGCAGCCCACGGAGGAAGGATGAGGGGGTGTAGAGATTCCACCTGCAGCCCGTGGAGGACCCCACGCCGGAGCAGGTGGAGGCACCTGAAGGAGGCTGTGGCCCGTGGGAAGCCCACGCTGGAGCAAGCTCCTGGCAGGACCTGTGGACCCGCGGAGAGAGGAGCCCACGCCAGGGCAGGTTTGCTGGCAGGACTTGTGATTCCCGTGGGGGACCCACGCTGGAGCAGTTCATGAAGGACTGTAGCCTGTGGGAAGGACTCACGTTGGAGAAGTTCATGAAGGACTGTCTTCCGTGAGAGGGACTCCATGTTGGAGCAGGGGAACAATGAGAAGAGTCCTCCCCCTGAGGATGAAGAAACAACGTGTGATGAACTTCTGTAACCCGTCCCTCTGTGCCACTGAGGGGGGAGGAGGTTGAAGCTGGGAGTGAAGTTGAGCCCAGGAAGATGGGAGGGGTGGGGGGAGGTGTTTTAAGATTTGGTTTTATTTTGGTTTTATTTCTCATTCCTCGACTCTGTTTTACCTAGTAATAAATTAGATGAATTCCCTCTCTAAGTTCGGTCTGTTTCGCTCGTGATGATAATTAGTGAGTGATCTCTCCCTGTCCTTATCTTTAACCATAAGCTTTTCGTTATACTTTTTCTCCCCTGTCTAGTGAATGAGGGGAGTGATAGAGCGGCTCTGGTGGGTACCCGGCCTCCAGCCAGGGTCAACCCACCACAAGCATCAACTTCACTGAGCACTTATGGGGCTTGGGGAGCTTTCATTTTGGCAGAAATTATAAGAATTCAACAATGATGTGAGCTGAAATGATTATATATAAGCCTCAGATGCATCAAACTCCCTAGTCTTCAACCGGATCTATTTTAGTATCAACAAATTTAAGATTATTGTAACTGAATTCCTACAGCCCTCAACTGAAGTTTATTTTACTTGCTATCTTACTTGGCTACATACTTTAGTGGCTGCTCATGAAGATCAGCAAGACAATCTACAGATCACTTTTTAACACCCTAACTATTTATTATCCCGTAAATATGAGCATTTATTTATTTTTCTAAGGGTCTGTGGTGTTGTTTTTTTCTCTCCCTGGATAGCTAAACATAAAATCCAAATTCTCTGTTCTAACCCCCCCATCTGGTCTACAAAATTCAGTTTTTTGCCCTTCTGTTACGCCACGTACCTTTTAAACCTTTCCAGTGAGTTTTTTCCAACACATCTTCCTATATTTAAGTTTCTCATCATAATCTTCAAGACTTCCTTCCCTCTGCCTCATTCATTTCTAGTTCAGCCTTCATATCTGTCAGTTTCATTTTCCATCGGGAGGGACAGTGAACAACCCTGCTTCAGCATTTATGGTATCTCTGACTTTCTTGTATGGTCTGTTTGGTTCTACAAGCCAAGACCTGTTTATACTTTCCTCAAGCCACTTCAGGTTCATGAAACATGATTACAAAGCTAAAGTCTTCCTTACTTTCAGGCCCCATCTGGACAGTCCTTTATTAAGTTTAGAAATGACTTGCTAAATATTTATAGTGTTTACTCTCAGATAAGGGTCTATCAACCAACTGAACCAAAGCAAATAAACAAACACATCTCTCAAAAAAAAAAAAGTCTTGTTTGTTCTGTCTTTACAATTTAGAATCCTGGTACAAGACATTTCATCATTATAAAGAAACACCTGGCACCCCTATAGGTGCTACAGAGACAAAGACTTTTCCCTCCTTTTCTATAATGTATACCAGACAATCAATATTAATGTAAAAATTAGATTCAACCAATAATATGCACTTACAATCTCTTTAAAAATTCATAGGGTAGAAAGATTTCTTTTCTCCAGTCACTTCCCTAAAATTACAGCTTCAAGTAGGTAAAGTAATACAAAACTCAGTATAGGAAATTAGAGATGGGTATTTAGCTTAAAGGCACAAACCTCACTTGGGTACATCAGTAGGGTTCTTATTTCATTATGAACTCTTCACAGAACAGACACTGACCTTCCTGAAGTTCAAAGTTTACTTTGATTGCTTCCTACCATGATGAAAAGTGGAGTTTACCAATACACTGCAACATAGCGATTACCATAATCTGTCTCCCAGCTGAGAAGTAATAATGTGGTTTTCTAGCCTAAAACGAAGCAATCATGCTGAAACAGTTCTTCACAAAAAGTAGAAACAGTAAGTGCAAGAAAGCGCATGTGCAGAAGTACTCACCTCCCATTTTCTCTGTGCTGGCATCAAAATAGTTGCTCAAAACAGCTGTGCTGACAACCATATATTCATTTATAAAAAAACCCAGAACATAAAGAGAGTTTGAACAGTTGCAGCATCCTGCACTGCCTCAGGTCTATGTCGCAGGCCTGACAGAGAAACAATTCCAGAGAACAGGAACATCTTGATGAATTTAACCACGGCACTAACAGGCTTCTATGGAAACCCTGCCTTGTCTCGCTTGGTTGGCAGGATAACAGTTGATTACTCCATTATAACTGAACTAGCACTGAACTGCAAAAGCACTTAAGAGTCCATTTTTAAACTGTGCACTGCGGTTAAAATGTCCACTTTATTATCAAAACTCCTATATATCATGTAACCAAAACATAAAGGTTTAGTATGGGAGGGGGGGTAGAAGGGGAGAGGGAATAAGTCTTCTCATATTTTTAATAAACAAGTACTCACAGAAGCTCAGCACGGACAACTGCAACTATGACAGGTCAATAGTTCACACTCAGAGAACAGGCAGAAAAGCTGGTAAGACAGAAGACCTGCAACAAGAGCTATATGGTAATCTTTCTGGCACATCAGAATCCAGGAAGGTTAATGTTGCTTCAACAGACTAATCCTGGGCCTCAGGCTACACTTACCACTGCCAAGCAAAGTAACAATATTAACAGTATATTCTGTATAGCTGTGTGCAGTGGTGCTGGCCCAATGTACCAGGTGAATTGCTCTTCATTTCAGACAACTGGGGAAAAAAAAGAAGTCTGGAAAACTAACAAGATCTGAACATCTGCACTGGAGCCAGAGTGCTCTCAACTACAGCAAACAAAATGGGATGGATAAAGACAGTTTCTAAGCAGTGATGGAGGGACAGATAAAAAGTCCTCGCAACTAAGTTAAATTAGAAATTTTGAAATTTCATCCGTAGACCTTCAAACACCTACTTACACACACCTATTAAGAGCCTCCTTTTCTATAGCACCCAATTGCCACACGCCAGTTCCCATCATCCAATTACAACCACAGAGCTGGGTCAAAACCCATCACTCTGTGCACTTCACCTCTGTTACATGCTTCTAAGAGATATTGTTCAACTCTCACGTGAAAGATCCAATTAAAAGCTTCAGTCAAAGGGATCTATTGAAAGGCTGCCTGCACAAATGTGCCCTGTGCTGACACCCATCACGTTTTACTGTGATTGTCTGCAGATGGAAATAGTAACAGACTTAAAAAAAAAAAAACAGCAACCCAACAAAAGAACCTCAGCATGGAGTTGTTAAAAAGGGGCTATAAAGAAATTATGTCAATATGCTACTGAATGGAATTTTCAAGACTGTTTATGATTTGCCTTTTACTCACCCCTACGTCTGTTATGATCCAATAAGTTCAAAAGACAGAAAAACTACACTTCATATAAAAGAGATGAGTCCTGGTAGACCTAATCCATAATGTCCATTTTAACTTATAAGAGAAAAACGAGTAAGTTAGTGCTATTAGAGGGCTATGGAAGCCAGGACTGTATAAACACAACACATAATCCTATTACACCTGATGCCTGCTTCAGACAAACAAACTCCATTACAATGCTGGCTTGATATCAAAGACAAACAGCAAACAGCTTCCCACATCCCCAAACATAAAAAATGTCTGAGAGGCAAAACTGCCTTTGTGCTTGCTTTCTGAAAAGCCAAACCTCCTGAATCTATATTTCAATAATCAGTTCTTGCTTTAATGGAATTCTTGGATTCTATTTTTAGCTTGGCAGAATGGAAACAATGCCTAGTTTGGAAGCAAAGGCACAAAAGGCAAGGTTATCTTGGGCACACATCTTTTATAAAGAGTAAGTTCTGCTGTCCATGCCATTAGAACCTTCTTCAAGTCTTCCTACCTACTAGGGTTCCAGCTGAAGGAATCATCGGGCTACACTTTTACAGTAATAGCTTTTATTGGCATAAAAAAAATTGTAATACAAGTTGTACGTAAAACATGGAAAACAAATGGCTGCAAGGGGAGAGGAAAGGACCCAGCTCCTGAGGTTTACTGTAACAGTATGCACTGGTTCCCAAATACAAAACAGAGTGCCCAACAAAATAACTTGGGAAAAATGAATCTGTGCACAAGTAACTGAATTCTGACATATCCTACACAGTGGCTATAGCACTGAATAAATTCCTTGAAATATACAGAATCAAAGTGTTTTTTATCCTTACTAGCTTCATGCAGAAGAACTGGAAAGGCATTACTCTCTCCCATCCAAAAAGATATGCCCTGAGACCACGGGATACCTGATGCTTTGGGACCACATTTCCCTGTCTATAAGGGAAGTGGTGGGGAAGATGAAGGAGCATAGTCTTCCCAAACCAAGGAATAAACAAGCTTAATTTAAAAACAAGGAAGATTTGGAGAGGCAGGGGGAGAAGAAAAAGGGGCAGACTTTGCCAGAAAAGGACATACCAATATTACTGAGCTATAAAAACATAAAAGCTTTAGAAATTAAATGAGACACTTTACAGTAGGTTTTCATTAACAGGGACACCAAACAGAAGTAGCCTACAATGGAATTGTACCAACCATGGAATTACCTTTCATAGTACAGTTCTGTATTCAAACATTCTTGATATTTTCCCTTAAGAGATCATTTCCCAAAAGAAATACCTGTCTGATTTCAATAAAACTCATTTAATTTACAGCTAATGGCTATAAATGAATGTGGTGGGTTGACCCTGGCTGGAGGCCAGGTGCCCACCAGAGCCACTCTATCACTCCTCTCATTCACTAAACAGGGGAGAAAAAGTATAACGAAACGCTTGTAGGTCGAGATAAGGACAGGGAGAGATCACTCACTAATTGTTGTCACGAGCGAAACAGACCGAACTTAGAGAGGGAATTCATCTAATTTATTACTAGGTAAAACAGAGTAGAGGAATGAGAAAATAAAATCAAATCTTAAAACACCTCCCCCCACCCCTCCCATCTTCCCGGGCTCGACTTCACTCCCAGCTTCAACCTTCCCCCCCTCAGTGGCACAGGGGGACGGGGAATGGGGGTTGCGGTCAGTTCATCTCATGGTGTTGCTGCCACTTCTTCATCCTCAGGGGGAGGACTCCTCTCATCGTTCCCCTGCTCCAGCATGGAGTCCCTCTCACGGGGTGCAGACCTTCAGGAGCAAACTGCTCCAGCGCGGGGTCCCCCACGGGGTCACAAGTCCTGCCAGCAAACCTGCCCTGGCGTGGGCTCCCCTCTGCACGGGTCCACTGGTCCGGCCAGGAACTTGCTCCAGCGTGGGCTTCCCACGGGCTGCAGCCTCCTTCAGGTGCCTCCACCTGCTCCAGCGTGGGGTCCTCCATGGGCTGCAGGTGGAATCTCTACACCCCCTCATCCTTCCTCCGTGGGCTGCAGGGGGACAGCCTGCTTCACCATGGCCTTCACCACGGGCTGCAAGGGGATCTCTGCTCCGGCGCCTGGAGCACCTCCTCCCCCTCCATCTTCACCGACCTTGGTGTCTGCAGAGTTTCTTACATCTTCTCACTCCTCTCTCCGGCTGCAAAAGCTCTCTCTAACTGTTTTGTTTTCCTTCTTAAATATGTTATCACAGAGGCGCTGATTGGCTTGGCCTTGGCCAGCGGCAGGCCCGTCTTAGAGCCGCCTGGCATTGGCTCTGTCAGACACAGGGGGAGCTTCTAGCAGCTTCTCACAGAAGCCACCCCTGTAGCCCCCCCGCTACCAAAACCTTGCCACGCAAACCCAACACAATGAAAAAGAGAAAGTGGTTCATATTTTAGATTGTAAAGAGTATATCTAGACTACCACAAATCTCCATGAAGCCATTTTTTCCCAATCTCCTACAAAAGTATTTTTGCTTTCTTTGGCAATCAGACAACCCTTCCTGTTTTTAAGGAGCCAGTTTTAAAATCTACATTTACTAGCTTAGTTAAAATGAGCCAAAAATGTAGCTTAAAACATTACAGTACATACAAGAGATTTACAGCTTTTTGGGAGGGTGAGTGGGATGGGAGTTTCAAGCAGTATAATTTTTACTCTCTAAACACTCTAACATTACAGTGACTTGTGCCAAATAAAAACTTATATACACAAGTTGGACAAGCAGACATCTGTTACCAGCAGATAATCTGATCATATCAGTCTTTGTAAGGAAAGACTGTTAGTTACACAGGCACATCCCCTGCTAATCACATAGCAAAGGACACTAGAACTATTAGTTGGCTGTTTTACAGCCAAACTGGGAGGTAAGGTAAGAAGTAACAGAATAATTGATGTATTGTCAAATGGTCTGAAGAGCTGGAGAATGGGCTGGACAAAGAGATTAAATTCAGCATTTTGAATTTCATCATGGAATGCCACATGCTTATATACGCAAAATCCCAAGCATTTCTCTCATATTGTCTTGGTAAAGTACTGAGCACATTTTATAGCATTAAGGCATTGCAAGAAATCATTATATGCTCAAGAACATGACAGCAGTACAGAATTTACATGCGCATCACTTAACTTACATCTATATGCATCGCAGAGCACGCAAATGGTTATTGTGACTCAGGATGAAACAGCCCATTAATGCTGTATCAAGCAGTTGTCCAGAACCAGCTGCAATACAGTCTGACAATATAAACACAGTGATAATATTAAGTGTGCTCTTTTATATCCAAAAGCTATTCATATAAATAGGCCACACCAAGTTAGGTTTGCCTGATTATAGAGCAGATCATCTACATGGGAAAGGAAAAGCCACCTGTCCCTGAAAAATGTAATAGTGACTTTAGGAATATTATCACTCAGTACAAACTAAGCCAACTAAAAAGAATAGCTTTCTCAAAACAATGGTTCTGTCTGTCATAACTTGCAGGTCAATGTTCTTAAGGAGGAAAAATTAGCAATGCAAACATTCTCTGAGTCTGACTAACAAAGAGGTGTCACAGTAAGAATATTTTCAGAGAACATGACATTTCCTAAGACAAAGACATTAAGTTCTCATCTGTTAGTGATCATGCTGAGAAACTAATGCTAATACCACTACATATTGCTTTGCTATAGATCTTCCAGTATGCCTTTGTACTTTATAAACTTCTGGGTTGGGTTGTATACATAACAGAGATTATATCTGCATTTGGCACAGAGTCCACAGTCAGAACTAAATTCTGTTTAGTCACCTTAATTCCGCTGTACAGAAAGCATACCCTGTCACACAGATGCACTATAGAGATGATCCGTTCCCAAGCTCAACAAAGTCTTTAGTACTTCCAAATGAGGTACACACACATGCAAATCAGACAGGAATAGCTGAGGAACAGCATATACTAGAGTAGTTACAAGAAGATGCATTAAGAATCTTGTTGCATTAGTCTTCTGTTTTGTTCCTGAAGGAGACATTCCAAAATCAGCTCCCCTTAAGATGAGAAGTAAGTACAGATTTGGCAGGTGGAGCAATCTGCACCAATGCCCTCCTACCTAGACACATGCATCTTGCACTGAGAGCCTGCACAAGATAAAGCAGGATTGTGCCTGCTTAGCTGTTGGCCCGAATGAGATGCTGCAGGAAGCAATGCTGGCAACTGTGTAAATATGCCCTTCCCTCTGAGTTGGTAAGAACGACCACATCTGTGGCATTTGCACGCCTGCTTTGAGGATGAAATAGCAACATGGGCTTCTAGAAGCAAGTGGTCATAAAGAAATCCTACCACACTCTATTCTCAAAAAAATAGCTGTACTCTTCCCCTCTGCAAGTCAACCATAGCCTCATCAAGTCTTTCTAAATGTTTTCAACCAAAAGAGCTCTGGCAAGGAAGGTGTATTCAAAGAGCTTCCAGTACAGCTGCACTGTCTTTGCAAAGAAAAATCAGAGATCAAAGGAACCTGGTTCATGCCAGTCCAGGGACTAGATAGTTAAAAACCCCCATATATCAGCATATTTGGGGCCACATTTTAAAAACGTAAGATCTTGGTGCAGAGAATTTCTCAGCAAACCAGAGTTACAGCTAAAAGAACAGAGGTATGAGATCATATCGTCATGGCAAATGAAACAATCACAACTGGTTTTACTTACGTAAATGTAGCTACTTGTGACAACAAATACATTCATCTTAAAACAACACTGAATTAAGGCAATAGAAACTAACAGTAAGCACACAGACATGTGTTAGCATTCACATGCACACATTCTACTAAAAATCAAGTTAATCTAGACTATTTTGATCATGTGCAAGGAGAATATGAAAAGGGAATTAAACATATCCAAATCTTATTGCTTCAGCTTAAACTTCACTGGAATTCTAATGTGAAATATGCCTATCATATCAAGATGCTGCCCTGTGCGATGTTTTCAGAGAACAGCAATTCTACAGGTCCTATAACAGAGTGCTGTCCCTCCTGATAGTACCACAGGGAATGCATCCACATCGCATGGCCACCTGGGAGGTGAACAGCTGTGACACCACATGAATCAGCTATTTCACTACAGTTATGTGACTAAGCACATTAGTGATTCTTGTCCAACTTTGAAGATTCAAGTACACATAAAAAACAACTCCCAAACACGCACATGCACAAAAAAATCCTTTGAAATGCTTGAATTCTTTCCTATCCATGAAGAATATTTGTATTATTTACATGCCAATGCAATATAGACCAAGCTTATAAATGATTATATTTGGAACACATCCCATCAGAGATATTCGCCGTGGTATCTAATCTTCTGGCGCAAACAGGTATATCATCAGTAAGTAGTGACAGGTCATGTTAAAGATTAATACGTTGGTCATAAATATTGGTACCAAGGTGAAGAACTATAAAGGGAAATGTGTTCTTAATATTTAGGTGTAAAAATGTGAATCTGAAAAACACTGAAAGAGTTACACACCCTATAAAGACTACAGAATAAATTATTCAGGTGAAACAAAAGCTGAATTTGAGCATGTATTAATAAACCAAAACACAGCAAAATGTGAACTGAAAAGATAAAAGCATATGCAATGACTATGAATGGTTAAATCTCAAACAGCATTTTTTAAAAAATTGTATCGCTCCTGGGAAGGAATAGGAGTAATGCTTCAGAACAGGTATTATGTTTTCATAAAGCTCTGTAGAGCTGTACATTCACAGGATTTCAAAAATACTTTAAAAAAATCACTTTATAAAAACTAAGCAACTTGCTAGTGGACCGATGTTCATTTAGCTTTTGCAAATGGAAAATATAAATGTTAAGGGCGGCATGGAGACCCTCTGTCCTGACTGAGGAGTATAATCTATGCTGTAGAAGTACATAATCACCACAGGGATGTCTTTAGCCTGACTGCACAATTTAAAATCAAAAGAAGGCTGTCAGAAAGAAAAATAGGAAAATAAATAACAAGAATTGACACTCCAATAGGGAAAAGCACTTCAAAGTGCTCACATGACTTCTAAGCAGAAAGCACCTACCTGATTTATATTCACCCATACAACAGTTACTTTCTTAGAGCTTTGAGTCTAAAGTCTAAACACCTACAAAGAAATGTAAAAAACATTGCTTTCAAGAATGTGTCCATATGGCCTGTGTAGATGCATTTGGGAGAAGCTGCCAGGAACTCTTCACCTGGTAGCAGGACAACACAGAAAGGCCCTGCTCTGCTTTTTTGTAAGTGTTGTGAAGAAGATAAACCTCTCTCGTTAACTTCAGGAGCATTTAGAGTTACAGAGAGAAATGTCCACACAGAGTCTATTTTTAAAGCTTTCTCCCTCTATTACACAGCTTTACAAAAAGAAATACAATCAACTCCCAAAGGGGAGAAATGCAGTTATTAAATTCCATCAGGCTTTTTTTAAGTAATCCTGGTTACAGTACAAAGGAGTCTGCCCAGTTCCTTGTGTACAACTGGAAGAGTTCCCTGAATTAAAACCAGCTGAGATCTGTCATTTCTGAGAATGAATGCAATGGAGCTCAGCTTGTCCTTGTGGCAAGTGCATTTAGGTAAAACAATCTAAGACAGACAGAGAAGGAAGTACCCATATTAAATCACAGCTCTAAGAAGGCTATGTTTATCTCTTTAAAGACTCTAAATTTAGACTGCGGTAAGCATGCCCCTCAGTAAAGGGAATAAATGTAAGTAGTGTAAAACAAAGTAAACCATTCTCTCCATTTTCTCCCATTCCTTTCTCTCTCTCTGTTTTCACAAAGTAAAAGCAAAAATTTGCATATGACCCATGACACCAATGCTCAGGAGTCAAATGGAGATGTTACTATATTCGTGTACATGCTGATTCTAATATGGTTTAAAAGACCATAGAAAGAATATTTAAAAGCAGAAGTATAACAGATGCTTTTTAAAACAAAGATCAGGCATCTTTCATGACAGTAAGTATAGAAGGAATTTAGAGATGGGAATAAAAAGAAAGCCATAATACCTGGGGATCTTTATTTCTTAGGAGCCTTCAGCAATTTTATTTTTAAGATATCTACATGTCATAGCAATGCAGTAGCCTTCACATTGTGCATTCTTGAATAGCACTGCACACCTGTGTTTTCGTATTTGCAGATGTGCAACAGGTTTGCCAAAGCCTATCATTTCTGAACCATCATCAGCCAGAAGCATAGACAGAGGACGTATTAACACATACCCACCTTGAAACCTGAATGAACTCCAGATCCAAAAAGGACACAGCAACTCATAGTTGCTAATCCAGAAATAAAAGCACGTAAGCCACTCTTTTTGCACAGCTATATTGGTCTTAAGCAGCTCTACTTAAACTTCTGTTAAAGTGCATTCTACATCCTTTGAAATAATCAAATGTGCGAAACGGCTTATGTCTTTCCAAAATGGTAATTTTTAAGCAAGTCAGTCAAGGCTATGCAACATGTGTAACTTAACAGGAAGTTGTATGTTGATTCACTCACCATCTTCCTTAGACCTAGACTTGCACTTTTTCAATGGATTACTGTTAGAGCAGTTTTCAGCGTGGGGAAGTATTTGTTTTCCCAGTATGGTTTGATTTGCATTTGGCAGAGTTTTCATACAAGTCAGAGAACACAGGACAGAATGGAGCTCAGGAAATATTCAAAAAACCAGTGCCTCATGATATTCAAACCAGTTCAATATCCACCTCTTTCTAGTAACATTTAGATGATGTTTCTTGCCTTGATGATGACAACATTACTCTAGGAAGGGTCAGGTGTCTTACTGAAAAAACACATCTATAGTTTCTCTTCTATCTCCAAAGTCTACTATTCTGTTAAAGGAGACATGAGATTGGATGGATATGATTGTTCTTTCACAAATCTACATGTTCTCTCTTACTCACTTAAAACCACTCACATTTCCAGAAAACTACTGGAACATATAAATAAAGCTGCTAACTGGCCTATAATTCCCCAGGTCCTCCATCTTACCCTCTTTATAATACATGTGCCTGCTCGTTTTCCACTCTTTCCAGTGTGCATGTGCTTCTGTCTATAGAAGATCGAAGAGTTTATGATTTATTGCAGTTGATCCCCTACTATCGTTCCTATGGAAAATGAGGACACAATTTCTTTAAGGAACTGTCAACTTCCTTGAACTCTTTCCTCCTTAGATAGGTTTTAATACCTACATATATTTACTCTGCATATGGAAATGTTAGGTCCTGTATCAGATCATGTTCAGGAACTTAAATAAAACTTAGAAGGCTTTTGAAAACACTTTCAGAGTATTTTTTATGAGTTTCTTTTCAAATAATGAAGCCAGCAATCACTTTCATTAGACAGTGAGTCTTGAGCAGAATGTTGGACTAGATCATCTCCTGAGGTTCTCTTACAGCTTGAATTATCCTATGATACTATGAACTAGGAGTCTATTTCATCAAAGTCAAGCATGCCAATAAACAGTTATTTTAAAAGTGAGAAACTCTTCACTTTCATTTTAGCATCTTTTACTTTTCCACTTAAACTCCTGTGCAACATAAATCAGAAACACGCTACAAAATGGGTGGTCTTTTATAACCTGCCTGGCTTAAAATTAAAACACAAACTTGATCCCAATACACTGATGGGAAAGCAAAAAAATAACACCCTATTCCTTCAAGAGTTACATGTTTTTTACAACAGAGAATAGTTCTTGCCTGTAGAAATAAAGAAAGCACAGTGCTAGCACACCAAGGGTTTAAAACAATTATCAATTTAGTGGGCAGTAATGAAATAACATGGGAAGAACTTCTCTGCACAACACTTCTGAACAATCTGACACCATACTTAAAAAAATTAATTGGTAGGAAGTTTTCAGATGCAACTCTTCTTCTGTTAAATTGTATACATTAAGAACTTCAGTTTGGCTCCTCACAGACTCCTATCCTTTTTCATGAAACTCAGTTATACAAGCTTTGGAAACACTATACACCTAGCAACTGCTAAAATCACATTGGTTTTCTGGTAAATGAAAGGCAACAGCAGCATTGTTTCCATGAAGGCTCAAAGGCTCTAAGACCGGAATTAATGCGCTGATTTGGAGAAAAACAAGAAAAAAATTATACAAAACTTAAAAGCAGAGGCAAAATGCACTTACAGTGTTGGCAAGTTCTAAGTAGCTTCCTCCAACAGAGTTGCTAAAATTTGAGGCCTGAGCTAGAAGCCTTTGCAGAGCAGCCTGTTGGGTCATATTGCTTCCACCATACTCCAACACCTTTTGCAGTGTAAAATGACTCTGGAGGTCTGGACTCTGAAGGTCTCTTGCTCCTGAATCATATTCCCAGCTTTCTCTGGCTCCTGACAAGGCACCTGAAATGCAGCAATGGAAAAACATTCTAGTATGGACTGTGTATAAATAACACACAGAATCACAGAGTATCTCAAGCGGGAAGGGACCCATAAGGATCATTGAGTCCAACTCCCTGCACCTCACAGGGAGTTACCTAAAACTAAAACATAGAACTAAGAGTGTCATCCAGACACTCCTTGAACTCTGACAGGCTTGGTGCTGTGACCATTTCCCTAGGGAGCCTGCTCCAGTGACTGACCACTCTCCCAGTGAAGAGCCTTGTCCTAATGTCTAATCTGAACTTCCCCTAATGCAACTTCATTCCATTTCCTGGTGTCCTATCGCTGGTCACGAGAGAGAGGATATCAGCACCTCCCCCTCTGCTGCCCTCCTTAAGGGAGGAAGGTGTAGACTTTAAAGGGGTCACCCCTCAGCCTTTTGTTCTCCAAGCTGAACAAACCAAGTGACCTCAGCCTCTCCTCCTAAGTCTTGTCCTCAAGACCTTTCACAATCTTGGTCACCCTCCTCTGGACACAGTCCGTAGGCTGATGTCCTTCTTACACTGAGGTGCGCAAAACTGCACATGGTACTCGAGGTGGGCCCGCATCAGTGCAGTGTAGAGTGGGACAATCACCTCCCTCAACTGTCTGGCTATGCTGTGCTTGACGCATCCCAGGACACTGTTGGCCCTTTTGGCTGCCAGGGCACACTGCAGACATGTGAACAAGCCTGCTGGTCTTCCCAGAAATTAAAAAACCAAACAGCTCCACCACCATTACTCTTCATCTTGCACATGCTGACAATGTCAGAAAGAAAAAAAAAGTAATAAAATTTTCAATGCGCAGATCATTTACGAAATTACAAGGTTCACAAGGAAAAAAAAATTTGCATACATTATTTAGTATAGACTAAAACCAGTATAATTTACAATAGCTTAAGGACCCCTGAAAGAAAATGTCAGTTACTATGTCAGATTGAAAAGCAGCACTGATGAAAAAACAAAAGAGGAATACCATATTTCACCTCTTTTTGTCTACAGAATGCCAACGGAATGTATGAATCTTTTAGCTGTACGGTTCATCACTTTTTATGTCACCACTGCCTTTCTTATCATCTCAGGATTGCTTGTTTCATTTTAAGTTTCAGAGACACATCAACCACAAGGTGTTTCATTACAAGTCAATGAAAGAATATGATCATGTAGCTAGTGACAAACAATGAATGCTTCAGAGAAAGTTTCTGTATCATGAAGCAGTAGGGTTGCTGTTTCTCCATGTACAATTCTTCCAATTCCCTACAGCCAGAGACAGGCTTAAATCCTACAACAAATTTAACAAAATTTTCTTACCAGTAACTACTTCATCCTTGGGTGCTTTTGCTTCCCATACAACTGTCTCACTTCTTTTAAAATCTTGTTATGTTTTAGGCTCAACAACTTCCTATGGCAAAACATTCCATGGTAGACACCAGATTATTTAATAACTGTGAGGAGCACTGTAAAATTTCATATGTAGCACAATGAAGATTAAAAACAATTAGGTGACTTGTCCAAGCCCACATTTGAAGTTAACAGAAAAGTCAGAACAGAATCTGGACCTACAGACTAGAGCAAAACTCTTAAATCCACCATGCAATCATCAAACCATAAGTAATTGTCTGTAATGCCATTCTATTAGCTTGAAAGCTTTTCCTTTTTATGAGCTAGCGCTCTCTCAAATATTCATTAGCATTCTGAGCATTTACTAATCAGTGGTTATTACTTATTCAGTACAATGCCAGGGAGAAACAATAAGCTGCATAATGAACTATTAGGAGAATGCCTCCCTCTTGCCAAGAAAGTTGAAGCTGCAGAAGTGCAAACAGAAAACCAGCCAGAAGGGAACAAAGACAGGAAGCAAGACCTAATCTGAAGCTTTAAGTCAATGCTCTAACACTGTGTAAAGCAGTTATGCATGACAAAGCAACTTAGGAAACCCATAGGTAGTTTCTCTGCCTTACTGTAATGACAATATGCTAGTCTTTAAATACGTAAGTAGAAAATAACACAAAACAAAAAAGAATTACATTTTATACTAATATAATTACCATGACTCATTACCACAGGTACAGGTAACAAAGATTAATTCAATTACTTTTACACCAAGAGCATGCACCACTGTACTTAATCTAGCTACATGCTGCAAGCTCTCCAACAGAGCTGAACTAAGATACTGCTACCAGCAATAATTTACACTGTGTGTAGTGTGCTACGAGTAGTGATGCACAGCGTTAGGTATATCTGCCCTCTTGTGGCTACAGCATACCGTACAGCAAAAACAACAGCAGCCCAGAAACATCTCAGGTGCCTGAGGGAGACGGGATCAGTTCGGCCATCTCCCAGGCCTGACAAGTACACGGGAAACAACTCTATCTGCACAAGCACGGCCCCAGAATTAAGAGAGCTGGTTGCATCATACAGATACTCCTGGCACATATTTCAGCAGAGCGTGTGCACTCAATTTCTATTATTCAAACAACATTGTTCTGCAAAAGAGCTTTCACATTCATTCAATTAACAACAGTAGCTTTGTTGAGGACTCAAGTGGCTTCAATAGACTGCACCATCTGCTGTCAGACTGGAAGCACTTAAAACACTCAGCTGGCTCAGAACTCACCTGTCAGTCACAGATGGGTCCAGGAAAGAATGTTTTTTTACTACTGTATTGTGATTATTTTTAACCCAAGTTTTCTTAAAAGTTCAACTCTGTACTCCTGATTTAAAACATACATACTAAAACGTATGCATGAAGGCATTTCCAGTATTTTATTTTGTGATTAATCTGTAAATTTGCCCGCTATTTTCCCAACAGATTCTAAAACTCTGGCTGTTAAGATGCTGTCCTCCTGGGTTGTGCACCTTTCAAGTCTCAGCTCTGCAGCAAAATCCTGGAGTTTTCAAAACTGAGATTTCAGTTGTAACTGAAAATTCAGTCAGGAATTAACATACAGCTCTTGCTCTTAAAGTAGTAACCAGAAAGAAGGAATCATTAGGTATGACAGCACACCAAAAGCTGATAGCCAACCTGATAACTAGGAATCTATAGTTATATCTGTGTTTAAGAATTAGCCTTTACAGAACTACACACATCCCACAGTAGTTTTCCCCTTGTTGCTCTACACTTACCATTATTTGAAACACGAAATTTATGTATTAAATGAAACAAAATTATAATGAAAATTCCCAGGAAAAAGGAAAAAAATAGTTGCACAATATTTGTATCAGCCAAGTAATATAAAAGCATATGATTGCTTTCAAATCATATAAGTAACATTTTAATTCCAGAGTAAAACAGTTAAATCAATCCTTTTTGGACTGAATGAATACATCAGACTTCTCTAAAAGTGTAGTGTAACAGCTTCTGATTCTACATAAGCTTGTACACAAGTATTCTTTTAATTGCCTTCCTAGTACTACTAGCACTTGCCTGTCTTGACCTGTAATTAATTCTGGGTGAAATTCACATTATAGCAAACATTCAGTACCAAACAAGAAATTTTTGTTTCTAGCCTTTTGTAGAGTAGATGAGTAGAGCATCTGAGTATATGTGGATACATTAGCAGCAGTCAGGTCAACCACAGCAGGGCAACCTAAATCTTGCCTGAAACCTTTATTTAAAGCTTTTGTCTTTTGCAGGTATTCCTGTTCATTTAGTCAGCCCCAGCTTTTACTTATTTCCTTAAAATTTACAATTACTTAAACTCTGACATATGATATCACATTTAAGAAAAACAAAGGACAGTTTACTTTGATGACACATGCAAGATTCCAAAATCACAGATAAAATTTCAGTTGGTGAATTTTACTAAAGCTGTTTAAAGTAACTTTAATCAATTCCCTTGTAAGATGCTATGAGCAGAACCAGCCTCTAGGTCACATACTAACACCTCACTCTCTGAGGAGAGTCTTAACAGCAGAGATCCAAAGTCTAATGACTGTTTTCCATGAGGTATCAGTGACATTTAGTTACTTAAACTTATTTGAGGAGCTTTGACATTTAACACAGAATATAACTTATATGCATACTGGGCACAGTGCACTTCTCAGAAAAATGCATCTGTCACCTTTGATAATTTTTGTTTAGACTTAGTGTTTTCTAAAACCCTCAAAGAACAAAAATTTCATTCTAGAATATGATGATTTTACTGCTGACTGGGCAGAGAGTTAAGTCCTCTCAGTTCAGTGTCAGTCTCTGGTCTCAAAACCTATTTCAATCAGCCATGATTTTGTAATCAGAAGTTGCATAATTATTTTAAAATATTTTCTTCATGCCTTACTACATACAACAGTTCCTGGAGACATGGTCCATCTGATTCTACCATCTCATTTTACACACTGGATCACTCAATAGGCATAAACAGGTTATAGATTTAGGCAATCAGTGACTCTGCATTTTTTTTAAGGCGAGCCAGACAGTTCCTCTCTTTTCTGCTTACATTTTGTTTAATATTCAAAATTCAGATTATGACTGACCACAGACAGAATCCTTCTGTATTCCAAAAGCATTATCTTATCAGAAGAATGGCTATTTTTCAGCTTTTTTTTTTTTCTTTCTAATCTTTCATTCAACAGTTAAAATGTGAAAACCTATGAAGAAGAATGGGAATTTTGAGCACTTATTCTATTATTCAATAAAGGCAACAGGGAGATTTGCTAAAAGCACTAGTCATTTCAAAGCTCTCCACTGACTTCAGTAATAATGTTTTTTGGAGGTAAGAGCACCACTAAATGAAGGGGAAAACATACAACATGAACAAAGAATGGTCATTTTGCACTCGGCAGTAAGCTGAGTAAGACAGCAAGGAATATGCCTAACTATAAAAAAGGGGGGTAAGGCAGGAAACCAAGAGGAACAGAGAATAAGCCTTTGGACATTTAGACATTCAACTCCCATAAGCTGATGCAAAAAATTACAAGGGCCAAATATAGTCTAAAGAAAATTTAGAACTTGAAAAGTGCTCCTATTGCTTAAGCAACACATGAAGTATAGTAAATCAAAACAACTGAAGAGAAGCTATGCTCCAAAGAGGGATCACCTTTATACTAAGCCAATCTGACTAAAGAAGTCAAAATTATAGTCATATTTGGAGTTTATGGAAACTGTTTGCATCGTTTTCTGCACAACATCATGTGACTCCGTAACACATTAGAAAACAAGTGTTTTTTCTCACATCCTGCTGTCTGTGATATTTTTCCCAGAAGAGTTACAGAAAACTAATGAGGAAGCAGGGACGGCTTTTTTGTTCACAAAAACCTTCTGGTAGAACTGTTTATGTCTGGAAAGGTCTCTACTTAAAACCACAAGACAACCATAAAAGGCTCTATGCAAGTCAGGGAACTGCTCCTCTACTGGAATCAAAAACCAAAGGCTCCAGCTTCAATGTCCATGGTTACCACCTGTAACAGGTCTGAAGCCTGTCAGTTAGAGTAACTCTTTCATGTTGAATAGGAAACATGCTTTAAAACCTATTTATTTTTTCCCATCAGATGACAAAACAGTATGAATGATAGCATGGCAACAGAGTGATGATAACGACTGATCCTTGCATGCACAGGTGGGTGAGAAAGTTTATCTAACAATACACAGAGCTGTCTGTTAAACCTCTATTACAAGTTCTAGAATTCAGAATAAAACAGCTTTTTTTTTTTTTTTAAAAAGTCTGCAGAGGCATAATTTTTAAATGCATTCTCAACTCGGCATTCAGTCCTAGAGAAAGTTCTCATCAGAACTTTTTGCAACTCTTCTCCAATGACCTAGAAGTAAATAATTTGCAACGGGAGAAGCAGTTATGGGAAATGAGGAATCTCTAAAACAAGGGGGTCTGTAGGATCATTCTCTAGGTCTTGTTTCTCCCTCAGTAGCCTTATGTTTGATGAACACTGCATAGAAGATACTGTGCTAAGCTATGTTATTTCAGTCCTATTCTCCTTGGGATTGGAAGGGAGGATAACAAGCTCAAAGGGAAGGAAGTCACAGCTAACACCCCATGCCAACTAAGGCAACTTGCTCCATGGGAGATACATCTAATTTCATGAAACAGTTAAGAGGAAAATAAATCAGTGATTTTTGCTCTAAAAAAGAAACACCTTGGACTTCTCAGAAAAATGCAGCTGTTACCTTTGATAATTTTGGTTTAGACTTAGTGTTTTCTGAAACCCTCAAAGAACAAAAAGCTCCAGAACACTTTGATATTATGCCAAGACAAGCAAGTGTACTTTGAAAGAGTATGAGCAGCATTTTATATGCCTTTACTAGTACTAGGAACACACAATACAATGCACATGCTTAAGCATTACAGAGATCACAAAAATACTCATCAGCATCAAACAAATAATCTAGAGCATAATGTTTTTGGTAAGAAAATATGACAAAGGGAAAAAGAAATCAAGATTTGAATGAAAGTAAAATTATTTATCTTTGAGAACATATAAAACTAATACAACAGACAAGAATTCTCTTGTAGATATAACTCAGTAAAATAAATCTTCTCCAGTTATATTTCTCAATGACCACTGAAGGTTCATGCACAGTTATAGGTGCACATCCTAAGGGTGGTATGGTGTAGTATGTCTGCCAAGTGCAGTCAGATCCCACTTCATCTCCCCTGAACTACGGTTATAGCATTTTCACTTTCTACTGCTATGTTTCTTCAAATTGTCATGAAACCTCAATTGTATTTCAGGTTCACTGAAGTATCCTCAATATTGGTACATTCAGAGTTCAGAAATTCTGGAATTTTGTGCTGCCAGACTCACTATAGGGTATAACTATAGAGTAAATCTGGGAAATACTGAACGTGTACTTTTAAAGAAATTAGAACAGTTTGAAACTTAACCAGCACTCTCACTTACTAAAGTAATGCTCGCATCTCTTTAAGGCTTTTGATTCTTTTTTTTTTTTTTTTACACTCCATGACCTGTTTTTCTGAGCAGATTTTTACCAAGTATAAAAACTACCTAAAACCTTCAGAAAGAAATAAACTGAATGCCCACATGAAAATTAGGACAGATAAAAGAATGGGCTTGCCAAGAAAAAAAAAACCAAACCATAAACCAGACAATCAAAGTTTTTATCAGGTAACTCATTCCTCATAAAGCCTTGAGAAAGTAAAACATGTAGTGATGTGTCTACTGAAAGAAAAAAATTCTTACATTTTCCCAGCCATGCAACACACCTTTGTGGATGAAGAAGCTGGGCTTGTTAAACTAGTAGCCCAAACCATGCATATTAACAAATATTTGTGGAATTTCAGTCAAATGACCTCCTTCAAATTTATTTCAATTACTATAGAAATGCATATCTGTAAACTATTGTGGTTTCAGTGCTTGCCAGCAGACTTGTACTGGCAATATAAGAAATGATGAAAAAGAAAAAAAACACCCCACACTATCCATGACACCTTTGTACACCTGTCCTTGAATCTGAAATGATTTATCACCGAGACCTGACAATCATTTCCTCTATTCAGACACAAGAAATGGATGATGGGACTAACTTATCAACAGTCTAGAAACCCAGGTCTCCTAGAACCCCGGTGTTATTTGATTATCAAACTAAATTTTGCCAGCACACTGATGGTTAACAACAGCATTTCACTCAGGAACTCAATCTAGTATTTCTTTTGAAATTTATAGTAAGGGAGACAATAACTTGAAACCATACAGAGGCTAGATGAAGTTCCAACATACCAAGTACAGTATTTGTACTGTATGCACTGTACTTGTGAAAAAAGTTATTTTCCCCTCACACAGCAATTTTCTCCATATGTGAACAATCAGCTTCCCTCCTGGATCATCTTCCACTCAAGACAATCTCAATTTGGATGCAACTTCAATTTATGTGCACCAAAGCAAACAAACAAAATATCCTGAATTTGTTGTCTGTCATTGTCATTTTGTTGCTTGCTGTTTTATGAATCACAGTATGTCAGATCTACACTAGTGATATTAGAAGCCGGCAGGGTGAAGAGCATGTCACCACATAAGTCAGGAGAGGGCAAGTAGAAACGTGCTGAGAGGCATCCTTGTTTTACAAAAGCTAGAGAGTGGGATGTATCACAGTGCTCATCCCCGAGCCAAATGAAGTATGGCCTGCAAAAAAATCCCAGCTATGCCCTTTTGGTTTCTCAAGCTTATCAGAGTTTGTGTAGAAAGCATAAATGGGGACAGAAGTGATGAAGTGATCTGTAACCCAGTTCCACACTCCATATAGCAAGGCACAGTTGCATGTCTTACCACAGGCATTGACCAAGCAGCATGGACAGCAGTAATGCAATGCTCAACCTTGATTAGACACACCAGGGGGAGGGGGAAAAAAAAAAAAGGGGAAAAAAACATAGACACAGAAGAGAGTCAGGAAAAAGAGTTTCCTCCTCATACAACAAAATGGTAAGCTGTGCTACTCCTAGCTATAGGACATGACAAATGCTGAAGACCACCAGAAGATCACTCAGCTCTGTAAGACAGTATTACAGAGGGAGGCAAGCAATGCATGTGTGAACAAGTGCGAATGTCTCTCGTTCAAAGTCACTGAATTGAAATTTAATAGGGAAGCATCATTACACGCTCACCCAATTCCTGTTATCTTCTCTAACCATTTGCTTTTCACCACTAAAAGGCAGGATACCAGTTCAGAATAACCTCTGCTCTAGTGCAGTTAAGCTGTTCTTCCATTTTACAAATATTCAAACCCTAAGAAAGCTTCAGCCAAGTTTGTTGCCCTATCAAGCACCAGAGAACGCATTCTGCAGGGATGACTTCCATCCTTTGTAGATTCACTGGTGTTTAACATACACTATACATTGCAGTTTTAATAAGAGTAGTCAGCTGTCAATTACAAGTCCCTTGGAAATCCATGTTCATGCTCATACAGCTTAGCACTCTACATTTCTTTACCAAAAAAAAAAAAAAAAAAAAAAAAGAGTAACTACCTATATTCTACTGCTTTGCACAAAGACAGCAGTATCCAAAGAATATTTAAAAGTAATAAACTGAACCACTTACACTTAAGTTTGTATGCAGTTAAATTTGTCCTAGCAGATATTCACACCTTTTCCAGTCAAATAAATCTAAGGTGAAACTTTGCTCATAAATATCAAGAAAATCTGCAGCAGACCTTTGAGTCCATATGAGCTCTGCAGTTTTAAATTAAATATAGCATCAATAAATGTAATCATTGCATCAGTTTCTTGAAAGTAACTAATTTGCAGTAAGATCAACCATGGAATTAATGCAAAGCAAAAGCAATGATTTTTCAGCCCCAGCTGGCCTGCCTCTCATCTTTACCCATAAGCTTAATTTGAGGCTGGATTTCTACCATTCCTTTGATTAATTCTCATGCTTGATCTACAATGTAAATAAATTTTCATATCAAATTTTCAAGGGACTTATTTTCAGTAAAGAGAACCGGGGAATTGGCTATGAATTAATTACTAACTACTGACCTACAGCCAAAGAGTCTTTATGGACTCTGGTATTCACAACTATTTATCTAGAATATGAAATCAGATCATTAAATACATGCAGCTTTCAGTGGGACAGGAAACCATTCACCTGTCTAAAGAAAGAATTTACTAATAAACAGTACCATTTCTTGTTCATCCTCAAAACCAATGGGTACTAGAAATAGACTATCATGGGAAAAAAATAGCAATTTGCTAATTACCTGTAAAGAGCTAGACAAATCTATATAATGTATAAATAAATCTAACTCTAGCTTTTACATAAGACATATAAAGCTATAAAACACTGAAAAACCTGACAGAAGCCACAACTCTTCCAGCAACTTTCTGCCTTAAATCATCAGAGGTGTAGTTCTGCTGTATTATAGGCCCTCATTAGCCAAGCAATCTACTTCCCTCACTCATTAGATGATTCACAGATTTATTTACCCATCATGGCTTTCAGTCTCCATAACTGGAAATAGGACCCACAGACCTGATCATTAACTGATATTCTTCCTGTATTCCCTACTGAAAGAATATATTAAAGAGTCAGGTAGCATATGGTCATTGCAACACGCCAGCAGCACTTTCAAAAGTTATTTTATTAATTTTTATTATTTTAAACAAGGTCAGAAGAATATTAACAGAGTCCACATTCCATTTCACTTCTAGAAGAATTACTGATAATTACTTGCAAATTGTTGTTAAAGCTCCCATCGACATTAATAGTGTAGATTAAGAACTACAATACATTATAACAGCTTTGAGTTGCAGATATCCAAGCAGTAAAAAGCATCATTCTAATAACCTGAAAAATGTCCTTTTTCATGCATTTGAATAAAAGATTAAACTTTTAAATCTATACACTCATTTGATTGTCAAGATGGTAGATATAGATGCAGGTTTGGCTTACTAAGCACACATATGACTGAGTATTAATAAACCTGAGTCCTGTACCTTGACTAAGGGAGTCAACCAGTTTCCTTATTTCTGCATCCCGCCTGGAAACACAGGAGTAGAAACATTTGTTGGGCAAAATTATTAGAATAAACTTATCAGTCATAAAAAATGATGGGTGAGATGAAGTTCAATAGTCATTTAGATGTAATTATTTCTTAGGACCTTTTTTCCCCAGTTATTTTCTTTATAATCAAATGCAAAAATTACAGGTAGCAAAGATAATCTTTTATTTAGATATATGCATATATTTTTGCACTCTTTGTTAAGAAATTGTGAACAGCTACAAGAAAAGCCTGCACAAAATGCTGTCTGACTAGTAATCTCTGCACAATTACATACAAACTCACAGTGTAAAAATGTCCATGACAGAGGCTGGATGCTTTGCTTCAGATCACCAGGACCCCTGCTACTCAGTGGCATTCGAATGAATTTTGAAGTTTTGTAATTTATGCACCCCACATGGATAAATGATAACAGCTTTCAAGGATTATCAGCAGCTGACACATTATGTAGAAATTGGTCTTGAAAAATGCCCTGTATACTATCTTTGAAAATGTTTATTAAAAACAGTGTTCTTTGTCCAAATAGAAAGATAAAAAAAACCAACATTCACCAAGTTCCTGTTTGAATTTGTAGATGATGATGTCTCTTGTCTTAAACAATGTTTAGAAAGCAATAGCAAACTGTCATTATAATACAATCAACTCTTTGATCACTAACAAGTACATACGTGAGCCCTCAAAGACATGAAAGCCATGGAAGCATATGCAGATCATAATTCAAGCTTGACTGCAAGTTTAATTCCTTAGCTCTCATTATGTTCCTACTCTGTGCAGTGTTTGTATCACAGAAATACATTAGTGGTGTTTCCTCGGCTCTTTAAAAAAAGATCTGTAGAACATCTTGAACAGTGCTGCCATAATAGTTTTCTTTTACAACCAAATAAAAACCAGTTGCACTCTAAATGCTCATTATTATTATTTCCTCCCATTCTGTTTTTTGTTTACATGGGGGAGCATCTCCATATGTTCTCTAATTATTAAAAAGTCTTACAGAATCTGCAAGAGTCAAGACAGGACAAGTACAAAAACTATGAATTCCTTATAGGTTTAAAAACACAGTACAGCAAAATAGTCAGGCTTCATCAGCACAGAGTGAAATATACCAAGGCAGGAAATTCAAAGGTCTTCTGGACTTAACTTTTGGGAAAAAAAAAACTATGAAAAGAAATATGAATTCACTCATGAACTTTAAAAATTCATTAAATTGCTCTTGTACAACTAACAAAGTGGAAAATAAGAAAACACAGTAGGGATTGAATTGTATAGATTAACAAATTTCAATGTTCGTCTATGACTATTTTTTGGCATCAATTAGTAAGATTTCTTTCTGGGATACATTTTGGGACTGTAATGCAGACCTTTCTCTGGTAAAGCTTAGGATCTATCTTTTACCCTTGATTATTACAAACCATAATTATTAGGCTGGTTATCTAAGAAAGAAGATTTTAAAACTCAAGTTGCCAGAAATCTGCTCAGCAAACAGGGAAACTTTGTATAACAGGTTGAAGGCAGAAGTAGTTTTCTGTTTTGCAGGAAAATACAACAGTGGCAGCATTGAAAAAACAGCCAACAGAAGCAGAAGACAATTATATGATCTAGGGAACACACACCATCCATAATCCAATAAAAAAGGTATTAGGCACGATGTTGGTTTTGGTGTGTTTTCTGATACAGGTCCTGGAAGAGATTCATGGGCTGGAAATGCAATTGAGCCCAAGGATTATGAAGATACAGTATAGACAGTGATGGAGAAATGGGCATAGAAACTATGGAATTAATCATCTTGCAATTCAAGAATACATGTGGAAGAAGGATAAACAGAGGACATGTTAACAACAATGAAATACATCTACAACAAAATATGACTATGAACACAGCAAAAGAAATGAGGTAGAGAATAAACAGAGCTACGAAACAGATTTGCTATTTTGAGAAGCCAAAAAGAAAAGCCAATGAGCATGCAATGATGGGTTGGTGAGAGAGAAGTACAATCTAAAAGGCAAGAAGATAAGGAATTCACCAAGGATACAAAGCAAACAAGGAAAATTTGAATGCCTGAGATGACCAGCCAAAAACATGTGCAGAATGACTAGAAGACAGAACAACACGCTAAACCCACACCCCCAAAATAAATAAATAAAACACAAAACCAATCCCCCAAACCAACACACACCCAGTTTTACATTCTAGGAGACTGACTACTGAAAAAATAAAGACAGGTATGACTGACTGGTAAACCCCTACCATGGAAGGCGGTCAGAGTCTCCTGGCCAGGGCAATGTGCCTGCAAACCCCAGGGAACAAATGCGGGCTGGGACTGATTGCAGCTATTGCAAAGAAGCTGACTTGATCTCAACACCAAGCAGACCCAAAAGTGGCCTTTGCTTTAGATAAACAGCTATCAACAGCTGAGTGGGTCAGCTGGTGGTGGAAAGGTTTCTCCCTGTGTTCATTAAAAGAGTGTGAATGTCTCCCCAAGTTAGCCAGGCCAGCAACAGGCAAGTGTATGTGTGGCTCAGCACAGCATAAAGACTATAAAGACATAAACAACTAATAAAAGAATTTAAAAGAGAGCAATGGGCTTGAGCTGGCTTCAACCCACATATGTCTTCTCCACAAGACTGGGGACATCCAGTGTTGTGATGGTGAACATATGAGAGAGACTGGTAATGGGAACTACGTTGGTATTGTGATTGAATCGTGTATTGCAATTGCTAGGTGTAACTTGTATTTGTATTTGTTTTCCATATGTTTTGTATCGCTCTGCTAAATCCCATGTAACATCAACTATGTTCAGATAAGTAATTCTGATGTGGAGGGTGTCATGCTTAACATTTGGAATATCTAAAAGAACCTGGTCAGAGAGAACTGGACTCTGACAACAGGTCAGTTACATGAGGAGCCAGAACACAGATAAGCAAACTCTCCAGGAAGATGTATGAAGTATATCTGACAGTAAAAAAATATTCCTAACTTCATTTAGGACATACACAAAGAAAGACTATTGAGATGACTAATGGAGCATCTCTTGTTGAAAAAGTATGTATGCTCACGTAGTCTAAACAAAAGGTTGAGGGGACACAGCTCTCACTAAATACAATCAAAGGTTGACGGCCGCCTTCTGAAGCACGGATGCAGGTGAATTCCAGATCATGGGCCAGCAGTCATGTTTTAGCTAGCATGCAGCTGCTGTAGGGAGCTACAGCACTGACAACATCCCCAGCTTTTTCCACAAAACATTTTGGAATCTTTGACCACAGAAGCTGTGTCCTCTCGTCTCTTGCATTTGCTACAGGGTGAAAGGAAGCATTTTGTAGGTGTTAACATTTCTGATCTAATGCTGATTGATCACACTGTTATCAAAGACTGGATTCAATGACACAGACAATCCCTTCCTACATCCCATGTTCCTGTACGAGGCATAGCAAGGGCTTTTTTTAGTGGTTGGTTTGTTAGGCTTTTTTCCTGGGTGGAAGGAGGGCAAAAGGCAAGGACAAGTTTTGTATTTCCTAAATCACAAGGCACTTCCAGATCCCCAGCTAAGTGGAATGATTTTTAAAGCATCCAAGAAGCATCCACATTCCTACAGTGTATTATATCTGAAAGATGAAAGACTAAGACTACTTCTCGTTTTTAATATTTCTACCTACCTGTCTGTCTGGGCTTTACAGACAACAAAGAGCTGGATCTTCAGTTACCAGCTGAGCTCCGCAGGTCTTATCCTTTCAAGAAAGATCGTTGTCTTGTGCAACTAGGGTTATTAGAAGAGGATGTTCTGCACACATTCGAGCCTACATACCGATGACCAGACTGCATCGGTTACAATAGCACTCTAATATATGATGAAATTATGCCAAAGCATATTCACAAGGCCCCTTAGGGGAAATCCTGATGCCAGTAAAATGGGTAACAAAACCCCTGGAGTTCGTTTTTTGTTAAATTACACCAACAGGACATTCAAAAGTCATACCTACCTAAACTGTTATTGCTGCTAGTTGGCCAGGAAGCTATCCTATCCCTTAACTTTTTCTTTTTACAAGAGTCATCCGACTTCACAGAAAGCTCCACTTCCTCCTTCCTGATTTCTCGTACCAGTTCCATGCGACACTGACTAAAATCCTGGAAGGAAATTTTTCCATTTTCATCTGCTCCCAGCTGGTGCATGATCTCGGCGACAGATTCCTCCATATTCAGCTGGCGGCACACCATCAGCAAGTCATTCCTAAGGATATTTTTAGCAGGAAAACGGGGACGGGGGAAGGACGGAAGTAGAAGAAAGATTGGAGAAGTGGGAACAGAGAAGAAAAAAAACAACAATTTAGTTTAGAAGAAAAGAAATACTAACAGTGTCTAATCTGGAAATGCATTAATGTACAGACATTTAAAACAAATAAGCCAACTATCGTTTTTGTCAACGCAACACAGGAACCATGAGGTTGGCAAGAAATTACAACACAGAAAGACTATGGAAAAGAAAGGAACTTTTTCTTTTAAATGTTAACCTCTATTTTCAGGCTACTATTAACACTTTTACTAGCAGAGACGGATACAAGGGAGAGCTGAATCCTGTGTTAATCTTCAAAGTATCTTCTGAAAAAGTGACATAAGAATTTAAGTAAATGTCTCCTGACTAGATCAATGGCTACTTAAATATCCATTTTACTCAGGACAGGCCAAGGAAATTTCTTTTGCCACTGAACAGCAGTAAGCTAAAGAGGAAATTAATATAAAGGACAAAGAAAAGAGAAATACTATTTCAATTAACTGGCTTCAAGCCTGTCTCCAAACATGCTGACTACAAAACCTCTTAAGCAGCTTGCTTGGTTCAATTGTTTAATGAAGCTCACAAAAGGGAGAGGAGGGCAGTACTATGAAAAATACTCTGGCACCAACTGCAAGTGACCAAAAGACAGCTGCAACCAAATCTACATGGAAGATACTTACAGCATACAACACATTTAAAAATTTATGCAATGTTCTCTTAGGACAGACACATGCAAATAACCCTAAACACACTATTCAGGCAAAAAAAAGTCAGCAATACTATGACCAATCCCATTTTCTATTTTATGTGAACACAAGAACCTCAAGAATATACCTGAGGCTTAATTTAGGGTATAAAACTAGTCTCAGGAAAAAATACTCTGAGGGGTATGTTTCCTACCACTCTTTTTGCTTTTTCAAAATTGAGGTAAGATTAAGTATTTTGAAAGAATTCTCGACAGTAGCAGTTGGTAAAAAAAAATCATAATTCAAAAGTTGATAACTAAATAAAGAAGGGTGGATAACCATTAACAAGTCTACTCAGGGAACAACAGGAAAGAAGGTACTGGATGTTAATTGGATATGAATGTTGACTATTAGACAAACACCTGATATTCTCCAACAGTGGTGGATGTGCAGCTCAGTGAAATTCCTCAGTCATTTGCTGCATCAGAGACTAAATCAATCCCTCAGAAAAGGGAGGGCTTTTTTGAAGATGTTGTCATACTGCCTTTTTTCAAAATGTAAGCCACTAAAACCCCCACTGTTGTTCCTAGTCAAACACAACTCTGCAGCTGTAAACCCAGACCAAATAATCTTCCTGAGCACACAGAGAAAGCAACTCTGCTCCTTTCCAGATGCTCATAGTTTTCAAAAACAGCAGGAGACGAATTTGATAGACTCAGGCCTGCCTCATTCTGCTGCTACTCAGAGATACTAAGCCACCAAAAAAAGGGGACAGCCAAAAGACCCTCCTTCATCCTCTTTTCTTCCTGTTCGTCTCCCACCTAGCCCTATCTCCCTTTAGAGAGGAAGAGGCATGGGGAGAGAGAAGAAAACAAAATCTTGAAACAGCTTTTCCAGCAACTGAAGGAAGGTGGATACCTATTTGTCAAATGACAACTGATCACATCCTAAATAAAATGTGGATAACCCAATTCATTCAGAACTGAAGCAACAGCTGCTCTATACTATCAAAATCTTCTCAGTGCCCCATTCTCTCTCATTTCAAAAGTTAAAAAAATTACCATGACTTTGCCACTCTCACACTTCATTATTTCTTTCCTGCCAACCTTTTCTTAAACACTTTTTGAGTTGGTTTGCATAATATTACCACACTGATTCATATCACAAATAGTATGAATATGTCATGGCTTCTTTTAAGCATTGCTTATTTTTATGTTGTACAAAACCTTTCTGTAAGAGGAAGGTAAAGGAAATGTGTAATAATATTAGTATTATATGAATTATTAGCACACTTAGCAGTGTTATTATTTCATTACTAATATCTGAACATAATTCAGAAGGTTTCTATGAAAACAGGATACAGTGAAATATCCAAAGTTCTTGCATGAACAGTTACAGTAAAGTAATTTATTATCACAATCGAGGTCCATCTATTCTACAGAAAGAAGTTGCACAATGGGTGGAGCTTTGTAAGTCTCTTCCATGCAGGAAGTCCAGAGCTGCCCCAACAGACTTCTTGGCAGAGATATTTACAATAAAACTGGGATGTAGTAATAATTACATTATGACCATGTATTTTAGCAAAGAATAAATAAAACCCATAAATATACACATATGACAAGAAATAACTTTATTATAAGATAATTAAATTACATTACATAGGCCAAATATAAGTGATTGATATTTGCAATTAAAATTTTAGTCAGAGTTTTGCTCTTAGCTTTGAATCTGGTCAATGGAAATAATTTGTAGCATGTCTCAGTTCCCCATTTTTAAAAATTAGGACAACAATACACCTCACAAGGGTGTTGCAAAGAAAAACAAGGATGACAAAGCATTCAAATTTTTACAAGGGGAATGACAGATACAATTAAGCCGTGTCTACATGTGTTCTACAACAGATCAGCTATAGCACCACAGATTGAGGGACTCCCCAGAGGACTGCTAATTTTGAAATACGTATCAGGAGAAGCAGTGTAGAGCGATTCAGCCAGCGGCTTCAGCATGCCTTACACAGACCTCTCAGCCACAAGTGAGAGCCTCATCTCGATAGAGCCCGTGCAAAGGACATCTCCAAACAGGTATCCAGTTCCCAACAGCCAAAAGGTGCTAAGCTTTCTCTCCTATTATGCATGTACAAACTGAGTATCATTTCTACTATCTGCAGCCTGAGGACATTGCCTGAAGCAACCTATAGAGGCGCAAGAAAAAATGTAATGAATTGCAAAACCCAGTAAACTGGAGACTGCTCGAGTAACTGAGGACTACCAGCACTACTGAAAATAGATTTCATTTACTTGGAGCACATCATGCAATCTGAAATTACAACAGTTTTCCTAACCTCCATCTACAAACATTATTAAAAGGATTTTTATTTAAGAACAACATTTTCATTTTAAATTCTACAAAGATTCCTGTGTAGATCTGCAGTATGTAAATATCTACATGTTAAGAAGCACAACTAATTGAAAATTCAAGTTGCCTTAAAAGAAAATTGTCTTAGAAGCATTCTGAAATGTAACAAAAATAAAATATGTGGGAACAAAAAATTCACAGAATTTCACAGACACCAGAAGCTTCTACTGCAGGTATGGCCTTTCTGCTTGATAACAAAACCAAAGAATCCTCTTTTTTAAATGAAAATAACTTTCTTCATAAAATAGTCCAGCCACCTATTTTAATTCAACTGTTAAAATCAACATGACTATAAAAGTCTCTCCTAAGACACGAGTTCAATACCGACGAAAGCTTATCTTTGGCAGAGAGAGGTATGTAATTCCAGTACATCTGCTCTTAAACCTAAATGTTCTCTATTCTGTGGGAGTTAACTGACATCTTTCTACTAACTACCACAAAATTTGGATCCATTTTCATGGTGACAGACACACAGGAGACAGCTGGGAACAGGAAGTCTCTATGTTAGAGAACCCACTCAACCCACCTAAACATATTTCAAATGAATTCTCACCTGTACTCAAAGGTAGGAATTTTTCGGAGTCCAAAGGGTTGGGCATTTAAACCTACTCGGATGCTCTGAAAGTACTAGCTAACGTGTAACATATGAACACCTGGCACCCTGTTACAGAACTGTTTTCTTTGTCTTATGACAAACCAGACTTGCTTACCTTAAGCTGATGAGCACTGGGAAAAAACCCCCAAACAACTGGAAGACACAGAATAGTCAAAGTTTTTAAAAAACCCCACAGGATTAGAGTAGGTAAGAGTTACAGGACTAGTTAGGTTTATGAATACTGTAATTTGTAATATTTTAAAATATTTAGAATGTTTTTATTCTTGGTAAGGTTTAATTTCACTTTTTGTGCCCTATTTTCTCTTCAGTAACCCTCCTGGGTTTTGCCCAAGGTACACAAGTGGAAATCAGAATCTAGATACTCAGCTTTATTACTTCAATTGTGGTTAAACTTTAGCTCTTCAGACATCAAATAAACCAAAGCATAAATCACAACAAAATTGAAATTGTAGCAGTTCACATTAAAAAAAAAAACCAAAACAAAAAACAAAACCCAACCTGGACTTTTCATAGGATCACTTTCTGTTAACACTCTCAATAAACTATATCCCAAACATGTAAAAAACTCTACATAAAAATATATATTAACAGTCATCAGTGCAAGAATAAACACCCTAAGCTATTTTTCATTCCACAAATCAGAAAGATGTTTTGGAATCAGCAATCTTGCTACATAATACTAAAACCTTTCTGCAAAATTAATGATCTGGAATATTTTTAGATTAAGGAGTCCAACACTAAAAGAAAAAAAAATTTGCTTAAATATAATCTTTTAATTAAACCTTGAATTAATTTCACTTTCATTGGAAAAACATACTCTCAAAAAACAGAAGTACCATGTAACAGGTTTTAAGGATATGTTAGCTATCCAGTCACTGATACATACATTTTGAAAACATCCAGAAAGCAAGCTAAGGAAGCTGTAAAGCTGAACTCCTGCCATCACAATAAACTGTTCTTTTAACAGGAAAACATCAGGTTACTCTGTCACTATCTGTTCTAATTATTTAGTCATTCATCTACCACACCAATCCTTCAAGAACTCTTAATTCCTACTAACACAGTTTAAAAACACATGATTTTTCTCTAACAATCAAAAAATGAGTTTAACTTATAACTTGATATATATTTGAAACATTTAGAGTTTCTCCCCCAAGAGAAATTAAATACAAAAATACTGTCATACATACTGTATGCTATAATAATATTGGGAAATTAAACATATAAATCAAGCATACATGTGCATACTCTAAAAACTACAACATAAAAGTGTTTGGGTGTTGTTATTTTTTTATTTGGGTTTTTTGTTTGTTTTTGTTTGTTTAAATAAGTGGAGTATCAAACTTAAAATGAGTGAAACTTCTGTCAGACACCAAAACAGGATTGGTAACATAGTCTTTTTCCTTTTAAAACAGCCATACTCTCTGCTGTATTTACTTTTACCTTGTTTTGATTATTGCTTTGGTAAGCATGAGGAACTACCTAGGTAAGCATACATGCACACTGCACAATACCTGTAAGGGGTTGGCTCTGAGACTGAACAGAACCAGTGGAGTAATTTTCCTGTTCTTTTTCCGTCTTGTGTTTATAAAAGAAGTCTCATAGGGATGGTTTTACAGCCACTATGTAACACCAAGAGCAACTATATGTTTACTTAAAACTATTTCAATTTTCAGCTACTAAAAAGGTATGGTCATTTTGCCTGGAAACACTTAATCTTTGCTCATGCAACTTTCAGTCTAGGTGCACAAATACCTTTGAAGACAGAACGTCAAAATTAAAGATGCACCCAAGTTTGCTAGAGGCAAGTAGAGTAAATAAACAATGTAAGAAAACCTGTTCTACGCAGTTGTGTTGTGAGTCGCTTCTAGACAGATACTGTAGATAAACAGTGATCCATTTGAAATTTAAAAGGGACTAACGTGGAAAGGACTGCCTAACTGAGCACTCTGTGGCAATGGAAATGAAGCAATAAGAAGTTGCAGATATAAAATAAATACTGGAATCATTGGAGTTAGAAAACTTTTATCATTGGTAGGAGCGTGTTTAATTTAGTTCCCTGGTGTAGCCACCGACCTCCAGAGCACCCGTTGCCGGACACTTACCAGACTGCTGTGTTTGGTTTCTGTGCCTCACCCAGTGCCCATCTGCTCCGACTCTCACAGCAGGTCAAGCCCCTGACTGCTTAAATCATGGAATTACACCAGCTCCCTAGCTTTGACTTTTCTACAAGCAACTGCAGGCAAACAATGGTGTCACTGCCTTCATGAAGCCTGAAGACAAGCAACTGAGACCAAGACTCCTACATACCTTAGGCACACCCTCCTCCAGGATTTTCACCACGTGGGATTTGCTCTAGCAAAGGCAACAACAGTCTAAATTCCTAAGACATGTGCTGCATGCAGAATTCTAAAGCTGCTCTTAGTTGAGACAGTGCATAAAAGCAGGATGCAACCAAAATGAAAACATACTTTTTGCCTATTTCTTCACCAGTGTTTGATTTAGACCTACCTCAAATAAGATCCTCCAAGAAGTACCTCACTTCTTTCTGCCAACCAAAGATTTCCCACAAATTACCAATCTTTTCTGCACTGCCAATCAGCTTCCCTCCAGATGAGAGGAAGCTTTCTACTCTGGAAATTCTATCTTTATAGTCCTCTTTCCTGCCCATCATTCTGGCTTCCCAAAATAGTCTGTTGCCAGCTTCCTTTGCTCTGTTTTCTACTTCTCCATTACAAACACGCAAGAATCTGGGATACAGTAGGTCAGCTTGCTGCTGTCACAAGCTATGATCTCACTCTCCCACCTGTCTCCCCACACTTGCCTCCACTAGGGCTGTCTCAGCAGGCAGTTAAACCAGCCCAAAACTGATCATAATAAAGGAATAGTTTTTGTTTACTTAGCTCCACACACCAGTTCACAACAGATGAAGATAAGCCAGCACTAGGCCACTAACAGCACCATACCCTTCAGAGCCAAACTACCCTCCAATTTACCTGTATCATTAAGACAGCCTGCTTATTTTCTTCACTGTCCTACCAGGACAGGCAATCACATCTTCACCTTTGTGACACGGGACCTATGGCAACTCTCTTAGATGCTAAGATCTTCAACTGACAGTGGAATTCCATCACATTGACCAATACTCAAACCTCACACAAATTCATCCATTAACAAACCGTATCAAAAAAGCTGTCCTCCAGCTCACTCGTTTTATTGGCCATCAGTGAAAAAACTTTAAGATAAAATCTAATGATCTCATTCTTACAACTGGAAGTAAGTACAAATACACAGCCTATAAATTATAACATCACAAAGACTACATGGACCAATACTTCATGTAAAGTTTTGGGAGGAAAGTTGAGAAAACAGCTAGCAACAACTGCAAAACAAAGTACAGGTAGGTTTCCACTGAGCTCAATCTTCAGCCAGAACTTCCAGAAGGCTCACAGAGTGACACCTTTTGCTCACAGTAGTGGATAACCTCTATCAGAATTTTAGATGGCGAAAGAAATTACTAGATAACATGTCCTAAGCATCACATGAAGCAGGTTGTACAAAATGCTTATTTCTCAATCTGTACCAACAGGAGAAACACACTACAACTCCAAAGCCATCTTATATACCCTGAATGCATAAGCAACAGAGAAAGTGTATTACAGAAGCCCTCTGTAATACACCTTGATCTTTGGCAAACGAAGCATCTCAAGGTAAGCACCAAATATAAAGATCACTTTTAAAGGTTACTAGACTAGAAGACTATGTCCACTACTCCATCTGTAAAAGTTGATTAAAACAATGTCCTCACCTACATGTGGTGCTGGAGGGAGAATTTATGTACTTTTGCATTCCACCTAAGGCCTGATAGATGTTTTGACTTTACAAAACAGAAAAACAATTCAGGAAAGTTCACTAGCAGATATAGCAGTCCGGTAGACTGGGAAAGGAGACAGTCATCCATACTAGTTCTTAGTCAGCATGCTTTCTGAAGAATTTCCAGAACTAGCAGTGGCCACAAGAAAGAAATTTCTGTTCCTCTAATCAATTTACACTCAGAAACATGAGATTTCATTACCTTTATCACAATCTCAGCAGTTACTAGTTTCTACAGACCGTCTGATATACAAATACTTTTTTTTGATTCTCCAATTCCCTCAAATATTACTAATTTTGATGGTTTAACCACACAGAAGCTATTACTATCTCAGGTGTAGAACATCCTGATAGACTCACTCAGCATTTCCATGTTATCTTTTAAAGGAAGAGGTAAAGCAAGACTAAAGTTACAGATTCTGAAGTAATACTCAAGACAACTTCAGAACTGCTGAAATTTTCCACCTACTACTACCTGGATGCCTTGAAGAAAGGGCAAAGAATGAAGAACTACAAACTTAGTGCAACAGCACATCTGCCTGGCAGCTGCTGTTAAGGAAGAAGGCTCTCAGTTCTAATATTGGTTTAATGAAGTGCATTCATTCTCATCACTACTATTCATACATAGAAAGACTGACAAATTGATGTGTAAACAATTAATTTCTTTCACATTTATTTGGAATAGTCAATACATTGTTAAACAAAATTAATTTTGTTTCAAAAGTATCCTTTTTTTGTTTTACTCCCTAGTACTAGAGTACATAGTACTATTCATCTACACTTATAAACCACTTTTTAAATGAATGTAAAAGATATGAAATAACACCCATATTGTTCATTTTTTATGTAAAGTTCCATTTTCTTTTTATGGTACTAATACTGTTTTCTGTGTATCAGATATATTGTCAGCACAAGGCAAAAGTTGTAAAGGAGCTACCTGCAACTAAGCTGATGTTTTTGGCAAGTCATGAATAATGGGATGCAGAATAGGCGCATTAGCTGGACACACTTGTTAAAATGCTGAGCAGCAATACTGTTGAGACTAGGATTTGAAAACGCACACTGAGGCTTCAGCTTTAACATCTCATTGTGATCAGGAAGAGAATTCACACATGTTTTTCATGCTACATGAAAACTTGGGAAGACATAAGAGCATTGGTTGACATTTGCTAGCTACAGAATTTTTTTTCTATTTCTCACACACACCCCCCACAAAAAAAAATGAAGGAATGAAAGCAAAATGTAAACATAAACTTGAAAGCAAATGGTGAGGGGGAAAAAAAAAAGTCACTAAACCAGATGACAGTCCCACAAGGAGGTCTTTATTCACAGCCACTGGGTTCTGCATATTTGGAGTCTATACGGCACTAAATGACTCTTGCACATTTGCTTGATTACCCTACAAGCACAAAAGACAACTCAGCAAATAACCTCTTAACCACAAGACAGGCAATGAAGTTCTAACAGTGGAGAAAACACATCTGACTCAAAACCCCCCCCAAAAAAAGCCCCAAAAAACCCCAAACCAAGATAAGTGGTGCAGAAGTAAACAACCTGGCCACATTCGCAGGCAGAAATTAGCCTGAATAAGTAAGAGGAGCATAGCACTCACCATCTTGTGCCAGCATTTTTAAAGTACAGAAATTACTATCCTCTGCACTAGGAGTGCAATGTTGCTTCAAACTGTTCTAAAGAAAAACTACCCCTACCTTCTCTAACATGATCTATTCTCTCAGCATGGCACAGTGAAAAAAAACAGGGTACATAGCTGCTGTTATGGGATAAAGGGAAAGTAAGAATCAGAGAAGCTTCAGGAGAAGAAAAAGGACACATTAACAGCTGGGAGGGAAGGAAGCTGGTACGAGATGAATGAAAAGGTGAAGGAAAAGCAAGGGGATTTTAGTTGTGTTTGAAATCTGAAGAGGAAAAGTGCAGAACTCCATTCTCAGAATTGTAGAGGTCAACTGAATGAGCCTTATGTTATTAAAATGTCACCCCACAGAAATACAGCACATAAAGAGACCATGGAAAGGACTGCAGAGGAAAATTATCCAACACTGTACCACAATGACAGGAAAAAATACACCCATGTTATCACTGATGGCTGGGTGTCTAAGGCTGTGTTTTTAAGGCTGCCACAACCTCCGTCAATGATCTGTCCCAGTGCTTCACTGTTCTCTGTTGCAAGTTTCCTAATTTAAAACTTCCCAGCTGCAGTTCAGAATTCAGGAAGTTAACAGTCTGTTTTCTGCAATCACAGTGGATAAGAAAAACAGTCATTACATATTTAAAACCCATCATCAGATGTCTCATCTTCTTTTGAGTAAAGAACTCAAATTTCTGCATCTCTGATCATATTCAGTGAGCTGCTTTTGTCTCTCTCCAACTGATCCACCAACCTGATGGATGATGGCATGCAAAACTAGACACCAGCTTAAAGCATACACTGAAAAGAGTAGAAAAGTTGAAAGCAGAACTCCTATCTTACAGTAGCATGATACTGCTAATTCATAACATGAGACCTACTATAAATCTCAAAGGATTTTCTTCAATTACACATCATGTATTTTTACCATCAGATATGACATTGTGTACATATCCCTACTTTATCTCACTTGATTTTTTTCGAGCTATATCTTCAATTTGTCAGCACCAATTTCGACTCCAGTCTTATCCCCCAGCATGTCTCCAATGTTCCTTAGCTTGCTGTCATCTCAAATTTAAGAGAGCTTACTCATTATCATGTCATCCAGATCATTAACATAATGATCACTAAGTACAGCTTGAAAAAAATCCAAACCAAACTCTCTACCTTACTGTTTCTCTGGCTTGCCTACAACCATCATAAAACAACATCGAAGGCCTTAGTAAAGACAAGACAGAAGGCACCTATTGTTTCACTTCCACCACTAACTGCTCTTACTAGACTTGAGAAAGATCAAATGGGTTTGATAACTTTGTTTTAACAAATCCATATTCAGCCAGTTATGGGCTGTCTGCAGACTAATCCTCATCTCACCACAATTTTAAAGAAAGGAATCATATTTTGCCTTCTCCCATTTTCTGTTACTTCTATGTTATGGCTGATCTCAGGAAAAAAACCTGCAAAATCGTTCCGAGGCTGACTTTAAGAATCTTACATCCAAACTTTTCAAGGATAACTAACTGAAACAAATCCAAGTACTCTCTAACTTCATTCTTCCCCCTTCCTTCCAAGGTATGTGTTACCAGTCCTATTTGCAGGAATCATTTCACTATATTTGATATTTTCAGTTTTTGAAACAAAAAAAGACATGTCTGAAGCTTCTCAGCATCAGCCATCAACAGCTCACTGGCTCCCTCTCTTGGGTACCCTTTCCCTGTTTTTCCATACTCTAGGATAGTTTTTTGTTATACTTGAAACTCCTTGCTAGTTTTATTTTCTGCCTTGCATGTTCCAATGCAGTTCATGTTCTGCCAGTTCAAAATTAACTTGCAACCTGACCCAGTTCCACTATGCTCAGCAGCAGCAGGAAAAAGATGAGGTTAACAGTCAACCAGCCCGAAAACCCTGTATGCTTTGCTCATAACTCAACCAGCTAAGTTTTTACTTTGTAGCTCTGTCCTGGCTTGGCTACTTCTCACAGTACTACTTCAGGCACACAGCCTACACCACCACTCCTTCTTCTAGGAAAGCAGAGGGAAGGCTCCTCTGACAGCCAGCACCTCCCGCCACGATGCATGTGCATTTCATACTAGATATGGACAAGACTGCCAGTCTGTCGCAGGAACTTCCAGATTGGAAAGGTGTGTTTCATAGATGGCACAACAAATGCACGTTCTACTAATTAGAAATAACTTTAAATGGTGTACTCTGAACATCTACGTCAAATTGTTAACACAAACTGCATCTGACGACCTGTGAGAAAGTGCGTCCAGTTTTGGCTAAGGCTGTCAGCTCTGGAGACAGAACTGCTGCAGGCAAACAAAGGTCCGTTTATCAACAAAGAAGCAGAGCTCATCAATAGAATCTCTGCCATTCTGTGCTTTCCTTTGTGCTGCTCACTAGTTTCAAATTTTGCTAAAACACAGTATCAATTCAACCTACAGGCTCTACCACAGGTAGGAACTATGAGCAGCACTGTTTTCGTTCAGAGGTAGTCTTGTCTTTGTTACCTAACTTACCCTTAAAAATTACATAAGCAATTGCATTGAATAACTGCTGATACTACATAAATTCTGTTTTGTTCTATTAAATATAAGAAAACAATGCTGCAAGAAAACTCTCAGAAGAAAGGAGATATTAAATGTGCATTAATCATTACAGCTCATTACAGCTATGTTAATTAACATACAAGGTCATGCATGCAAACAGGCACTATGTAGGATGAATTCCATATTCTAAGATGCATCTGAACATTCACAGTAAAAATAAGTTGGATTTGAAAAGCCACATATCCACAGTGTAACTACTTTTCTCCAGATGCCATTTGAATCCCATCCTTTGGACAACGCACAATTAGGCACAACACTAGCCTTGTTAATTTCTTTCATTTACCAGCTGAGATACCAAGAGTCTAAATAAAATCTCTGCTGTAGTTTTGTACCTCTTAAAACAATACCATTTTTATGGTCATGAACTAACTTTTAGAGATGTTTCTTAGTTCAGAGCATTTGAAGTGAACTGTGTTTGAAAAAAAAAAAATAATAATCAAGCAGACGTACCAGAGGGATCACCACTGAACCTCAAGCTTGAGTTTCTTACCCCCATCTTGTGCCAACACTAAAAGTCACACAATCATATAATGAGCCAGAACCATGAACTGACCATGCAGGAAAGAAATATTTCTTACTGATCTCGTTTTAGCCAAGGCAGTTCTTTGACTGAACAAATTCTAGCGCAGACAGCAAAACTTCAGGAACACACGCAGTGGAACAACTCATTCAGCAGCATAAGTTGACTTAAAAAGCCACATGAAACCTCCACTCTGGAGTGCAGGCACCTAGCTTAGGGCTTTATATTTGCAAGAAAGGCCAGGTGCCCAAGCATCTTGTGAGGCTCCTTGCTCCCCATCAAAACATGCATGACCTGTTGCCTGAATCAATTTGAGACACTAACTACCCCACCCCAGCAATCTAAGACAAAGAATTTTTTTGTTGCTTTAGTATCCATCCACAATGGCCAGCAAAGTCTTTGCACGTGCCATCCTCAAACTGAACAAACAATAGGAGACAAAGAAATTCAACGAATTAAGCACCCACCGGCAGAACTCTTTTTTCATCCAAGTGCCTCCCAAAACAGTCAACCCATCCACTAATTTCAAACTATAGGTTTTGGCAAATTAATTCTGAAAACATCTAGAAAGTTGCTCCTTAGAAACATGAGCTAACCAACAGTGGTTAAGGAGGATGCTAACTGCCTTGTCTGCCATAAGCAGAAGATGCAATCACACATGAATGAGACAAATTAAAATATTTACTGTAGTCCCAATCATACTGCTAGAACAGTCACCAGCGGTTTCTATGTTATAAACCTAGGGCTATGGTTTTGCTGGAAAGGCCAGGTACCGAAGCATCTTGTGAGATCCCCTGCTCACCATCACCCTTGGGAAGAGAGTAATACACCGCTTTATGTGTCTGATGTTTACCTAAGAACTGGACAGCTAACTAATTAAAAAGTACGAAAGGTTCAGAAAATTCAAGTTTGAATATATGCCTCTGACTGTGTATTAGTTGTAACAAATACAGACTTTGAAATGCCTAAGCCTTTAATGAATGTTGACTCTTTAGAATGTTTTCTAGACACAATATTTAACAAAAGAATACTTTTTTTCATCAGCATGTAGGGTACCACTCTGGCTTTTCACCTGTATCCTTCTCTATCTGTCTTCTCCTATAACTTACTCCTTTTTTTGGTTATGATGCTCTGAGAGGACCCATGGAGGACAAAGCTAGATTAAAACTCCACAAAATTCTATACAACTGTAGACCCATTGACAAGGCAAGTCCCAAGAGAAACAGCACAGTGCTTTTCACTCACCATCTTATTTGGCATACACTAGGTATTGTGCTGTATGCATATAAAAGCACTCCTTCATAACATGGATCACAGACCCTGTGACAGCTTCCTAATGGATAAAAATAAAATTAAGTTTATGAACAGAACCTGGGAGCTGAAACTGTTTTCGAGACACATTCAAAAACTAGTGAAAGGACAAGGTCAGTTCTACCAAAGTTCGGGTATTTTTTTGCTGGAATTCCTAAAACTGAGTTGCATGAAGCTTTCAGCTGGTTAAAGAAAGCATAGAGCAAATAGTCCAGATCTCAAGTGAGAATAAAATCTTGGTGACATTTTGAAGACTGCTTCTAGATGATGTTCCCTTGCTAGACAGCTAGATTGAGGCCCAATTTAGGACTGTACTGGGACCAAATTGCTTTTGAAGTTTGAAACCCCAGTACTTGCAAAACTAGCAGAATAATATTGCTTCTCTCACAAGTCTTCAAAGGCAGTTTTTTATTTCCACCTGTTCTGTTACAGAGCTGATCTTTTTTTAAACCTCTTGCTTGTAGGATATATGGTTTTATCATTCCCTAGTCTGCTGACATAGAATCACAGAATGGTTTGGGTTGGAAGGGACCTCAAAGATCATCTAGTTCCAACCCCCCTGCCATGGGCAGGGACACCCTCCACTAGACCACGTTGCCCAAAGCCCCATCCAACCTGGCCTTGAACACTTCCAGGGATGGGGCCTCCACAACCTCTCTGGGCAACCTGTTCCAGTGCCTCACCACCCTCACAGTAAAGAATTTCTTTCTAACATCTAATCTAAATCGACCCTCCTTCAGCTTAAACCCATTACCCCTTGTCCTGTCACTACACTCCCTGATAAATAGTCTGTCGTGGTTTTACCCCAGCCAGCAGCTAAGCACCATGCAGCTGCTCACTCGCTCCCCCCCATCGGGATGGGGGAGAGAATTGGAAAAGTTAAAGTGAGAAAACTCATGGGTTGAGATAAAGACATTTTAATAGGTAAAGCATAAGCCGCGCGCACAAGCAAAGCAAAGCAAGGAATTCATTCCCCACTTCCCATGGGCAGGCAGGTGTTCAGCCATCTCCAGGAAAGCAGGGCTCTGTCATGTGTAACGGTTACTTGGGAAGACAAACGCCATCGCTCCGAATGCCACTGCCCCCCCGGCCTCTTCCCCCAAGCTCCTTATAAACTGAGCGTGACATCATATGGTATGGAATATCCCTTTGGGCAGTTTGGGTCACCTGTCCTGTCCGTGTCTCCTCCCAACTTCTTGTGCACCCCCAGCCATCCTGCTAGCAGGGCAGTGCAAGAAGCAGAAAAGGCCTTGGCCCCATGTAAACACTGCTCAACAATAAGTCCATAGAACAAAAACATCTCTATATTATCAACACTGTCTCCAGCACAAATCCAAAACATATCCCCACACTAGCTACTATGAAGAAAATCAACCCTCTCAGTTAAAACCAGAACACAGTCCCTCACCATCTTTCCTGTAGGCCCTCTTTGGATACTGGTAAGCCGCAATGAGATCTCCCTGGAGCCGCCTTTTCTCCAGGCTGAACAACCCCAACTCTCTCAGCCTGTCCTCATAGCAGAGGTGCTCCAGCCCTCTGATCAGCTCCATGGCCCTCGTCTGGACTCTCTCCAACAGCTCGATGTCTCTCCTGTACTGGGGCCCCCACAGCTGGACGCAGTACTCCAGGTGGGGTCTCACAAGAGTGGAGTAGAGGGGCAGGATCAGCTCCCTTGACCTGCTGGTCACTCTTCTTTTGATGCAGCCCAGGACACTGTTGGCTTTCTGGGCTGCAAGCACACACTGCTGGCTCGTGTTGAGCTTCTCATCAATCAATACCCCCAAGTCATTCTCCTCAGGGCTGCTTTCAATCCATTCCTCGCTGTGGTGGGTTGACCCTGGCTGGAGGCCAGGTGCCCACCAGAGCCGCTCTATCACTCCCCTCATTCACTAAACAGGGAAGAAAAAGTATAACGAAATGCTTGCAGGTCGAGATAAGGACAGGGAGAGATCACTCACTAATTATCATCACGAGCAAAACAGACTGAACTTAGAGAGGGAATTCATCTAATTTATTACTAAGCAAAACAGAGTAGAGGAATGAGAAATAAAATCAAATCTTAAAACACCTCCCCCCACCCCTCCCATCTTCCTGGGCTCAACTTCACTCCCAGCTTCAACCTCCTCCCCCCTCAGCAGCACAGGGGGACGGGGAATGGGGGTTGCGGTCAGTTCATCACACGTTGTTTCTGCCGCTTCTTCATGCTCAGGGGGAGGACTCCTCTCATCGTTCCCCTGCTCCAGCATGGAGTCCCTCTCACGGGGTGCAGACCTTCAGGAGCAAACTGCTCCAGCGTGGGGTCCCCCACGGGGTCACAAGTCCTGCCAGCAAACCTGCCCTGGCGTGGGCTCCCCTCTGCACGGGTCCACCGGTCCGGACAGGAACTTGCTCCAGCGTGGGCTTCCCACGGGCCGCAGCCTCCTTCGGGTGCCTCCACCTGCTCCGGTGTGGGGTCCTCCACGGGCTGCAGGTGGAATCTCTACACCCCCTCATCCTTCCTCCATGGGCTGCAGGGGGACAGCCTGCTTCACCATGGTCCTCACCACGGGCTGCAGGGGGAATTTCTGCTCCGGCGCCTGGAGCTCCTCCTCCCCCTCCTTCTGCACTGACCTTGGTGTCTGCAGAGTTTCTTTCTGGCTGCAAAAGCTCTCTCTAACTGTTTTTTTTCCTTCTTAAATATGTTATCACAGAGGCGCTGATTGGCTTGGCCTTGGCCAGCAGCGGGTCCATCTTGGAGCCGGCTGGCATTGGCTCTATGAGACACAGGGGAGGCTTCTAGCAGCTTCTCACAGAAGCCACCCCTGTAGCCCCCCCGCTACCAAAACCTTGCCACGCAAACCCAACACACTCGCCCAGCCTATAGTTGTGCTTGGGATTGCGCCGACCCACATACAGGACCTTGCACTTGGCCTTGTTGAACTTCATGCGGTTTGCAGGGGCCCACCTCTCCAGCCTGTCGAGGTCCCTCTGGATGGCATCCCTTCACTCCAGCGCGTCGACCACACCATACAGGTTGGTGCTGTCAGCAAACTTGCTGAGGGTGCACTCAATCCCATTGTCCATGTTGCCAACAAAAAGATGTTAAACAGTGCGGGTCCCAGTACCAATCCCTGAGGAACACCACTCGTCACCGTTCTCCACTTGGACATTGAGCCGTTGACCACAACTCTTTGAGTGTGATCATCCAGCCAATTCCTTATCCACCGAGTCATCCATCCATCGAATTCATGTCTCTCTAATTCAGAGACAAGAATGTCTTGCGGGACAGTGTCAAATGCCTTGCACAAGTCCAGGCAGATGATGTCAGCTGCCCTTCCCTTATCCTCTGACGCTGTAACCCCATCATAGAAGGCCACCAAGTTTGTCAGGCACAATTTGCCCCAGTGAAGCTGTGTTGGCTGTCACCAATCACCTCCTTATTTTCCATGTGCCAGAGCACAGTCTCCAGGAGGGTCTGCTCCATAATCTTGCCGGGCACAGAGGTGAGACTGACACTTGAGCACTCACAGCAGCTTCTACTTACACATTTTGTTCCTGTTGCTGCTTCCAACTAGCACAGAAGAGCCTGCAGGGACTAGAAAGCATCTACATGCAGAATATTAACTTAGGCCTGAATTAAGTTTTCAGAGATCCTGGCTGACCATATTTGCATGGGCTCATAAACGATCACCTTATGGGTAAAAGCCATGTTTTACCACCACTGGGCTGCAAACTGCACGTACAGTATGCAAAACTTTATTCCCTCAACAGCAGAAGAGGCTGATAAAATCTTTGACAAACCTGCGCGTATGTTTGTACGTTTACAGAGTTTAGTATGATTTTAGAGGCAACTATCAAGTTAGAACAGTCTCCAGGTTACTAGTGTACGTATGACTCAAATGATAGAAAAGCTTCTTGTTCAGATACTTTTGCAAAGTCTATATATTGGATTTATTCCAGAAGAGGCATCATTTTAACACTACACTCTAAGTCCACATTATTACACCCATACAAGTGCCTCTGCTCACCTTTCCATAGTTGTCCCAAGACTATCTATTAAAGGAAAACAATTTAATCACAGCAGAGCGTAATCAGAAGTTAAAGAAAGAACAGTGACAGGAAGAGCCTTCTCATGTTTTTTTCCTATATATTTTCTTGTGGCTACCACTGTCAAAACTGCTTTAGTAAGTACAGCCTTTGAGAAAAAAGGCCTTTTTCTTCTGTCAACAGAGTTGTTTGCACTCTGCTTGACAACTTCCACCAACACCAGGAAATCATTAATTGCTAAATACAGAAATACACAGCAAAAAGGAGGAGTCCAAGAATCTAATGGCCACGCAGTAGGTATATTCTTTACAGGGCTGAAGATGTTGACATATTGCAGTCAGGTTCCTTGGGAACAATGAATGTTTCACCTCAACACTAACACACTGAGGAGTAGCAGAAGAGATCAGCTAGCAACCACGTAAGGCCAACCTCCATCTTCTTTAATTCTAGTAAGTGTACCAGTTAAACTATTGATGAATTTGGAACTTGGTATCTAACCATTTAGTTCTCACTGAATGTCTGTGCTAAATACTATGCACTTGTTTCCTTTACCTATTTTATTTACAGGACCTTTCACAAGTTCATCACAATTTACCCCACACCAGTAGCAGCTTCTGGTTTTTTCCCCCCTCATAATAATGTGCAGTGCAGTTCTGAGCTCATCATTTACTCATTTTCTATGACATTCAGATCACTCCCTCCAATTTCATATATAAATTTTAAAACATATGATGCTTGGACAAGATCTTTGAAAATGCTTTGTAGCAATCTGATTTGTGGTTTCATGTGGAGCTACAGTCTAAAGTAGACTGTATCCCCTTCAAAAAGCTACAAGGAGAAAAGTCAGATAAGAGTCTTAGGAAACATCTATATTCACTCCAAACATTGCAATAATTACCTGTTTTTAAAGGGGAGAGTAAGAAAAGGAGTAGCAAAAGATTGTTGTAGGGAAAAAGAAACTTTTTAATATGACTTTTTAAACACAAAAATCATGGACACTTTTGTCATTTCATAGTTCTGTTTCATACACGTTCTCTCCTGAAGATCCATCAAGTTAAATTCGACAGGACAAATTCCATGCTACAATCAATTAAAACTTTGGCTCACATTCAGGCAATAAAGTCTAAAACATCTCATGTTTTACATAAGGACCATATGTTTTAAATAACTAAAGGATTAATTTTATTACAAAATTCACCAGATATAAGGCCACTCTCTACCCATTTATTTAAGAAAATTCCAAGGCAGTCAGTGTGGGCACTTACATTTCTCAGCAGTACTTATTTTACTTACAGAACATTGCAAGAAAAGAAAAAAAATTAAAAAAAGAAATAAATCAAGAATCCTGTAAATGGATCTAGTTCAACCAAGTTAATAAACGAATTCACATGAACACTAGTTTGTAACATCGATTACAGCAATAAATACTTTCACAGTTTCTTCTGTGGCTACAAAAACCCAGCTTATTTAATTATACACTGAAAATTGTACCTGGATGTCAGCCTGAATTACTAACCTGCTGTGACACAGCATATGTATTTTGAGTCTTACACTCTCCAAATAACAGCACAATAGCCAAGGCAGTAACTTGCCGGGTCACAGACAAACCACATTGATTTTGTTCTTTCATTTAATTGGTACTTTTGTGCTTCAACAGGCATCTCTTTAAACGTTAAGCACAGAAGTTCAAGCTCATTAGCAAAAGCAACCACCTAAAAAAGAGTTTAGAGGTAATGGCTGTGGAGGAGACTAACAGACAGCATAGATCTCTTCCCTTAAAAACACAATGAATAGATACATACTTTGTCTTCTTGAAAAGACTTATTTTTTCCTTTTCTAATAGCATGTGGCCACTAGATGCAGAAACACTGAGGAGGGTGCCAAAATATACTCAGCAAGAAAGTTGGGAACACCCTACTACTGCAGCCCCTTAAAAAGGGAATTATCAGCTACGTTCTACTACAGCCGCTCAGATAACAGATCAAATCCAACAAGTTCCTTTCAACTGCTTCTGTGAAGGGCTAGCACAAGAGGCACTCTTTCAGCATGTTCTTTTAATGGGCTGTATAAGCTAAATACAATATGAGTAGTTTATGGGTTTTTAAACATATTACTGTACTTTTACCAGAGATTTTCTGTTAGTTTTTTTTACACTGGGGTCAACGTCTATGTACACAGAAGATCAAACAAACTCTACAAATAGAACTTAATTCTATTATTGTTAATATGATCACAATTCTCCCTCTGAATTAAACACTAGCTTTACCTTTCTACTTCATAACTCTAGAAATTATTTATCCATGCATAAAAGCCAAAATTAGAAAACTAGCATGTTTGTAATTTAATAATGAAATTAATTTTTTCTTCAACCAATATCTCCATAACTCACAGCTTCATGTTTTAAGCAAAAGTATTTCCTTATTTAGACCTTGCAGTGTTAGAATAGAATAATCTGGAAACCCATTTAGTGACTTCTGCAGTAAAGATGAAATTCATTATGTGCTAAATGGAACTTCAGTACAATCCATATATAATAAAGCTACAAGGCAATTAAGTTTCTAAAGATGACATTAATCTAGCCTGCCACCTGGAAAAACCCAGCATGTTCTCACTTTTCTCACTGACATCAACCAAGGCCACATATGTTAACCTTAAAAAACAAAAAAAGCACACAGGTGTCTGTCTCAATGCACCAACCCTCTGAAGCTGAATATATTTTTAACTATAAAGTCAAATTCTGAAGCTTTTCAAAGCAAACAGAATAAAAAGCAAAACAAATGAATGTAATTAGTGTTTTTTCAGTTAACGGCCTTTTGTTAATAACAACACAATCCAGCTACAGCTGCAAAAACAAAGTTCTGCTGTAAACAGTGTTTAAGGCTGCCTTTTGCTCCCAGCAAGGCTAATCCGGCTGAGCTCAAGCATTCAGAATCCAGCCTTAATCATAGACTGCTCTGCAGTTGGTTTGGGGTTTTTTTTGTAAAGTTACCTCTTATTGAGGTATCAGAAGAATGCCAAGCACTTGCAAGATGTCAAAATAATTAACTAACTAATATTAATCCCCAAAGAAGCAAAAGCCATTTCAGTACAAACCAACAAGTTCTAACTCCTGTGTTTTCTTAGTACTTGTTGCAAAATGTCAATATGCACACATCAAATGCAATGCTCAGAGACACAGGCTTAGCATTTCATACCCCATCATTCAGCTTCTGGGTCATAACCACCAAAGGCACATACTTAATTGTGCTTTAACACTTTGATATCATCCTAACTATTTAGAGCCTGAAAATTAATCAGTATCTCAGGTGAGAACCTAAAAATTAATCAGTATCTCAGGACATGCACCTCCTCTCCATCTGTGCCTTTACTTCCCTGCTATTATTTGAAGAGATTTACAGTTTGATGCACAACAAAGCATTTCCACAGCTGAGACACCATGTTACTTCATTAGGAATGCAAATAGCTCTTTTCCCCACGCAACATGAACTAAACAAACATGCATACAAAATGCCTGCCTTTGCTGCAAGAATACAGATCTTCTCTTCTGTAACATTTCTGGAGTTGGAAAGAAAGAAATCTTATAAACAAACTGCTGCATGTGTTACGCAAACAAATGACTGACCAAGCTTCAGCCCTGCAAGCAGAAGAGAAGGGATATGCATTTTGAAAGACGTGACAACTTACACTGAGTAACTCTGCAAACCTGCAAATTTCAACTCCATTGCATTGAAAGTTAGTTCTAAAAAAGAGGCTCAAACTAGTAAAAGTCTATAGATCAGTTCTAGTCCACAAGGAAGTAGCCAATTTTACAACGCTGGCTTCTCTGTTTTCAGCTCTTTATACAGATGCCCAGGCATTTATTGCAATGTTTAACCTGCTGTAAAAGATGCAGTGAAGTGCAGAAGTCAGCCTACCATCTCCACTGCGGCTATAAGGAAGGCAACAAAGAAACTGTTGTCCTCAAGGATGACAAAGGGAAGTCCAAGGAAGCAGGGCAAGAGGGAACAGGAAAAACAAGCAACTGGCCTGTATAAAAAAAACAAAAAAGCAGAAGCAAGACAAACAGTATGCACAGAATGGCAAGATTAAATTTAGTGTAAAAGCAGATGTAACTTTTTTGTCTTTAATTCATTACATTTAAGAAGATGCAATTACCTAAACACTAAAACTGTAAACAACAACAAAACTTCAGTTGCCACACTTTTACCAGGGACACTGCATGTTCACGAATCAGAAAGAGCTGTCTATAAGACTATGGTGGTGCATACTACAAATACATCCAAAAACCACTGGGCAAGTCTGCTCCTGCATAAGCCACTGCCATAAAATAGATCATGAGGGAAATTGAGACACTACACAAAGCAAGGAACACATTCCATTTGCAAGACTGATTACCTGGGATAGCTAATGAAGTCAAGAAAAGTAAATGACTCCCTCTCATGTTCATTTGTTAAATCTTCATTCACTACTTTCTCACAAATATGGAAATTTAAGGGGAGATAGTAATTTATAACACTATGTTCTCTGATCAAGGCCATACCATTTCTGCCTTGAAGGCACAACTCCCTTCTGAAGGAAGGTATTAGCAATCTCCAACAATGGACCCACCATCTACTGAAGGTCTTTCAACCAGTATTCTTTGGGTTTTATTTCCACTTGCTGCTGAAATCCAATGTCCCTCCTCAGACATGTCCTGGAGTTTTCAAAGCTTTCAACAGTGTAGTTCAAGCAACATTCAGAAATACTCATTTTGAAACACACAGAATAAAAATTTGGAACAAAACTTAGGCAACGTAGAAAAGTCAATCAGAAATTAGTGGCTTGTGTCATGGTAGCATCTCTCAACTGTCCATATGAAGCAGTAAAGTCTTTAAATTATAAATATACAAAAGTCTACTGAGTTTACACTGCAAAAAAGCATTGCAGTAAGATCAGCAAGTGTAAGCTTTAAGAGAATATCCTTAAGTTTTCAGACACCAGAATAATTTCCATGAAGACTGTAAAGAAATGGAAAAAGAAGCAATCTTAACACACTGGTTGGAAAGCATACATTTTCAAAGTTTACATTTAAGAACCACAACTGTCAAAATAATCATTAGACTGGCGAAAAAAGAGTGTTTGGGGAGATGTTTAGATAAGAAATATCATGACCCTTAAATTTTATTTTTAAAGTGACTGCCAGCTGTTACAGATTTTCAACAACCTTCTGGCTCCAAAGAGATGACAGTGGGGACTGAAGTTTACTTAGCCTTCTTGCAGGGTTATATTCTTAGGTTTCAGGTTAGATGACAGACTTAAGAAATTCCCTTACTCTGACTCAGCTCTCTAGAGGCACTTACTAACTGCAACTAGCACAGTTCTCATTTGAAAATGCAAGTTCCCACCATCTCTGGCAAATCTCGCCTTTGTTAAGTTCAGTGTTTTTTAAAATATGGTGCGAGAGCAGAAATATCCTTCCAACAAAATCCAGTCCTGACCAAAACACACTGCCAGTATTTCCAGATACATGAACATTTCATTATGGCTTATTTCCTACTGCAAATGTACAAGCTGACCACTTCCCCCTCAAAATCTGTCAGCCTGGGTCGCAATCCCAAAACTCACTGGGGACCAGTAGAGGAATTTATGTGAGATTGTATAGCAAGGATATTGAAAAAAAAAAAATAATAAATCGGATGATCTAGGAGATCAGTACGAATTTTCTCTTAAAATACCTGGGACTAGCTTTGCTTGTAAAATTCACCTGCCTAGTAGATTAGGTGATAAAAACCACCCAGGTTAGAAGACGTGACCTTCCGTACCTGGTAGAAGTGGAAGTCCTCCCGGCGATACCTGCCTGCCCTCCACTCCACTCCCCTCCGTTCCCTGCAAGCTCCCGGAGCGGAGGCACAGGCAAGCCCTGCTCTCGAACTCTCACTCCGGGAGTCAACCGCCGTCCGAGAGGCGGGCGGGAGGGCGGGGGCGCCCCGGGCGGGCTGGCTGGCTGGCTGGGGTACCGGCCGTGGAGGCTGAGGCTGGCTGGCTGCCGGTGCGCTCGCTGAGGCACCGACCGTGGAGGCTGAGGCTGGCTGGCTGCCGGCCGCTGCGCTCGCTGAGGTACCGGCCGTGGAGGCTCTGGCTGCCCGCGCTGTGCCAAGGGGGCAGCGGGCAAGGGAGACGGCCGGTGCGAAGATCCGCCCCCCCGCGCCACCGAGGGCAGAAGCCGCAGGACGGCTGCCCCAGCGGTGGCGCCGAGGGTCCGGCCTGGCGGTGGCGGCGGCTGCGTTCTGCAAACTACTCAAACTCGCCAAGAAGTTGAGACGCCGCTTCGCGGGTGGCCGGGGGGGAGGGGGGGAGGAAGGGACGGCTCCGTACCAGCGGCGCAAAGAACCTCCTCCCGCTGTCGCTACCTGCTAATGAAGCCATCCCCATCGCCGTCGCAGGTCTGGAAGAGGCGCCTCATCCTCTCCTCCTCGCCTGTGCTGGAGGTATCGCTGCTGCTACTGCCGGCGCTGCTCACCTCCGCTACGGCGGCTGCCGCCATCATGCGCCCAGCTCCGGAGGAGGCGAGGCCGCCTCAGGCGCCCGGGATTCCCAGTCCCGCCGCGCCTGCAAACTGCGAGCGGCAGCACAAAGCGGGGGCGGGGAGCCCCGCCGCGCGGCCCCGGCCCCGCATCCACCTTCCGCCGTGCGCGGCTCCGCCGAGCCCAGGCGCGGCCCCGCGGGGGCGGGCATGCAGGGGGCCGGAGCGCCGCAGCCCCATGGCCAGAGGCCTGAGCTGCCTGGCCGGGACGGTGTAGCCCCGCCTTCCGCCTCGGCCGGGACCCTCCGGGAGCCGCGCTGCCTCTTGCTGGCCGGCTGGGCTTGGAGGGGTGCGGCGGCGGCGGCGGCGAAGGCTTCCCGCGCACGCCACCGTCTTGCCTCCACCGCGGCGCCTCTTTCCGCCGGCCTCTCTTCCCGGTGCCAGAAACCACGGCGGCACCGAGAGTGAGTGGCCCAGGCAAATGAGGGCTAGCTGCCCTCATAATTGTGGTTACGTGCCCCACTGGTGTCCAGCCACCAAGTACTGGGCAGACCTCAGTATGGTCATCTGAGGGTCGCTTGTTTTCCTTTCACTGGACTCCCTGCTTCGGGGGTGCTGCAGCCTCATTTGACCTTGGCTGGCCTGTGGAAGCCAAGCCTAAAAAAAAACTACAACAAACCCCAACATTTCCAGTAGCACTTCAGGCTGTTTGAAGGGGTATTGAAGAGGTGGGAGCGTTCTGAGGCACAGAGCACCAGCCCCTCTTGACACATACAATTCCTTTCCACTCATCAAATTTTACCTGAAAAGTATATAGTTTGTTTTTCTGCTCCAACATTTCATGATCAGATAGCACTCTGAACTTGTTCATGGATTACATCTCTCACTCCCTGTCTCCTTGGCACATAGAGAACAGTCATTTTCTTCGCAGTTGCCAAATGAAAAAAACATTCTCATCTCGTGTATAGGATAGCGCCTTCATTTCCTTTAGTATCCTTGGCACCCTTTTCAACATCTAATTAAATTTTAATCAGTCCTCTTATTTATGTGAAAAGAATTGATATACCAACAGCACCAATGACAATATCTTTTATCCCTACTGGAAATACATATTTTGAAACAGCCTAGAACAGCATTTGCCTGTTTCACAGTAGCATTACATTTTTTAGTGTATCATCCTGTGATTAATTAGGTCAGCTAAGTTTTTTCCTAACCTATTTCTGTATACAGAAAAAAATATCTTGTTATTAAGGACATGCATTTCCCTCATACTATCAGATATTATCCTTCTCCTATTACGTCAGTCTTTGAAGACATCCAGTTCTTCCCACATAACAACTTGATCTTCCTTGTTGTTGACAATGGCTCATGAATATGTAGTCAGCAAAGTTATCGCACTTCCCTCGTTGCTCAGTCCCTTTCAAGTATAATAACTGATGGCAATAGTTCTAACTGTTAATATTTATTGTACCTTGATTAAGTAAGTCATTACAAGGCAGAGTCTCTATGGTGTTTTATTAACTTCTTTTATGCAAGTGCAAGCATGCATACACTCACACACTCTCAGTCATCCAGTTTTCCAAATTAGGTTGCTCACACTGGTTCTTGCTGGATGCCCAGGGCGCTGGGGTATGGAGCCAACACACTTCCATACTCCTTCAAGACAATGGAAGCAGATGATACTGCAAGTGTCCTTCTTTCAGATTGTAGTGTGTAGTGTTTGAAGATGTACATCATGTTCCTTCTTTTGACCTACAGTGGTCTCAGTCTTAGCACATGCTTTTTCTCAGTCCTGTGTAGGGTGTTGCTCATGTGTGAGACGGGTTGTTTACTGTAGCTGTTTGTTTTACATTGAGGACTGAATGAGCTGGGCAGTCCCAAGACCGTTTTCTTCAGCCAGATCCCATACACTAGCTTGTTCAACACCACACACAAGAATTCTTGCACACATTCTGCAACTATAGCACACACTTATTAAGAATTAAAATTCTTAACTCTGTAGAGTCCTTAAACAGCATTTCCTGACAAAGCCACCAATACCCAATACCAGTGTAGCAAGATCAGATCCAAAGTACAGCAACGAGAATCTCAGAACAACCTCCCTCTATCCTGATACCAAGCCTTGCAGTTAGCCAGTTCTTACCTTTTTTTTTTAAACTAATGTCCCACATCTTCTGTAATCTAGCTAAATTTCCCAGCTGGCACTTTATCTTTTGTTCTCATCTTATCCGCATGCTTCATGCGGCAGCTTTCTTTGCAGATCGGGAATTCCTTATATTCTCTCTTCTCCTTGCTAATGACCTTTCTCAGTTGGTTATTTATATGTTGAGCTTTTCCTGCTGCTTTTCCCCTTCTAGGGGATCAGCTGCGGTTAATTTTTGCATCTTCAAGGTAAGTCTCAAGAAAATGTAGTGCAGTAGTTTCTGACTTTTCCTAAGTAAAAAAATCACTCACACCAGTTCCTCCTAGCTGATAGGAACAGCTGATATCCTAGCTGTGGTATGGCATGCAAGACAGTAAAACCAGCTGAGCTTGCTGGCTTGTATCGTGATCCACATCTAACTTTTAAAAAGACGTATCACATCGGTTGGAAAGCAGCATTCATCATCTGTGGTTCACTGCATTCTGATGCCTGCTATAAATTATGAGGCAGTTCACTCCTGAAGCCAAAAATGTGAGTTTCAGATCACAAAAGATGTGTTTAAAACAGAGAACACACTGTGCAGTAGAAGGCACAATCCTTGCTGAAGTGCATTCTCACTGTCCCTGGTGGGAGGGGGGCATGGTGTGCAGAAAGTTATGAAGAGAGAACAAGGAAGGAGGGCAAGGAGTGAGACCTCCATACTGCTGCTGATCCCCTCTTGGAAAGGCTTGATAGTTCTCAAGAGAGTTTGTAGATTTTCTTTTTGAAACTGGGGATCTTAGCTGTCAACCTGGTTTTTGTTTATCATTTCATCTAAGTTAAATGAATCCATAATTTTTCAATATTATATTATTTTCTACAGTCAACTTTCCGTAATACCCTGATTTCCAAATGCAAGTATAAAAATATAGCAGGCAGCCATTGCAAAAATTAATATCAATGCTGTAGTAGTACTAGCTGCATTTATTCTCCAATATTTATATACACAAAATCTGAGATCTCTGAAATATAGGCATGAGACACCTGATTTCCAGAGGTGCTGGACTCCTAAGACTTCCCACCAAATTGACAAGAGTTTTAAGTTGGTGTGACCTCTAAAAGTCAAGACTATCTCAAGTTAGGTGTTGAACAATAGAAAATGATTACACACCTCTCCGAATTTACCTACAGATGGTTTTGCAGAACAAAATAGCTGAAGTGACCCTACATAGCAAGCTGCCGAATGACCAAAATCAATTGACCAAAAAAGAGAAAAATTTCCCGCCACATAGCTTTCAGCAATAGCACTCTAAGATTAACCTGCTCCAAAACCACCAAGCAAAACAACCAGTAACTTAAGATTTCAAACAGTAAGTTTGAACTTAGTAATATTCCTTTTGAGCAAGGTAGCCAGGGTCTGCAACACAGACCTGTCTCAGCATCAGGAGTCTAGTTCAGCAGAATACCATCCCTTCCCCTTTCCTAAATACTGCATCCAACCCTTATCCAGTTGTGCCAAACACACCTTCTAGAGTTCCCTGTTTCTCCCTGAGGCTCTCTGGTCACAGGCATTTCCCTGACACACTGTCACTAAAGGGACAGACAGGTTCTTTTAGGGATCCTTGGCAGAATGATGATGGCACTAAGTTGTGGTTACAATTAAAGCTTTATTTTCTTGATGGGATATTATGATTAGTAGAAAGGGCACAAATACGTGACCCACTCAGTCGCAGGGAATGGCTGCTTGCCTTACAAAATGGCCTCAGTTATGCCAACAGCATTACCAGGGGTTGGGAGCAGGGGGTATCGGTCACACACTCTTATAAAGACGGTGCAATCTGGCAGGCTATTTAGCTGATTTAAGCTAATTTGTTACCCACTTTTTTTAGCTGTACGTGGTAGTTAGGCCCCAGACTACAGTTCAGTAGTGGGACAACAATGTTCTGCCCTTGCGTCAGCCAATAAATAGAAATGAGGCACAAGAAACAAGTGGCTTCATCATTCCCTTTTTTTTTTTTTTGGTATACATGCCAGCATCTCAGGCCACATTTATAAACACAGCACATTTTAAGAGTTAACAATGACCTAGTTATTCAGACAAGGATAGAGTGATGACAGAAAAATGGGAATATAGCAGAAACAGCTGGGAAGTAGTGCCAGTCTGGCACACTTGGACCTGATCTCTCAAAATCCCTGAATTCTTTGTGTTCAATGCACTGTTACTTCTGCCAAATGAAGAAAATACTTTGTATTCCAAGAGAGCAGTAAATGTCGGGCATTAGGAACATGTTACAAATATTACAGAAAACAGTTTGGCTTTAAAGCAATTAATAAAGTACAATCATTTCCCAAGCTTTTTTCAGTTTTGTAGTGTGTTGGGTTTGCGTGGCAAGGTTTTGGTAGCGGGGGGGCTACAGGGGTGGCTTCTGTGAGAAGCTGCTAGAAGCTCCCCCTGTGTCTCATAGAGCCAATGCCAGCCGGCTCCAAGACGGACCCGCTGCTGGCCAAGGCCAAGCCAATCAGCGCCTCTGTGATAACATATTTAAGAAGGAAAAAAAACAGTTAGAGAGAGCTTTTGCAGCCGGAGAGAGGAGTGAGAAGATGTAAGAAACTCTGCAGACACCAAGGTCAGCGCAGAAGGAGGGGGAGGAGGAGCTCCAGGCGCTGGAGCAAAGATCCCCCTGCAGCCCGTGGTGAAGACCATGGTGAAGCAGGCTGTCCCCCTGCAGCCCATGGAGGAAGGATGAGGGGGTGTAGAGATTCCACCTGCAGCCTGTGGAGGACCCCACACCGGAGCAGGTGGAGGCACCTGAAGGAGGCTGTGGCCCGTGGGAAGCCCACGCTGGAGCAAGTTCCTGTCCGGACCGGTGGACCCGTGCAGAGGGGAGCCCACACCAGGGCAGGTTTGCTGGCAGGACTTGTGACCTCGTGGGGGACACCACGCTGGCGCAGTTTGCTCCTGAAGGACTATCTCCCGTCCCTCCCCGTGGGGGACTCCATGCTGGAGCAGGGGAACGATGAGAGGAGTCCTCCCCCTGAGGATGAAGAAGTGGCAGAAACAACGTGTGATGAACTGACCGTAACCCCCATTCCCCGTCCCCCTGTGCTGCTGAGGGGGGAGGAGGTTGAAGCTGGGAGTGAAGTTGAGCCCAGGAAGATGGGAGGGGTGGGGGGAGGTGTTTTAAGATTTGATTTTATTTCTCATTCCTCTACTCTGTTTTGCTTAGTAATAAATTAGATGAATTCCCTCTCTAAGTTCAGTCTGTTTTGCTCGTGATGATAATTAGTGAGTGATCTCTCCCTGTCCTTATCTCGACCCACAAGCTTTTCGTTATACTTTTTCTCCCCTGTCTAGTGAAGGAGGGGAGCAATAGAGCGGCTCTGGTGGGCACCTGGCCTCCAGCCAGGGTCAACCCACCACATGTGGAAACATCACTTTCTGTGGAAATTTTGCATACCTCTTTGTAGGCACTTTTTTTTTTTGGTCAAAAAGAAACGAGAATGCACCACTATCAATTATGACAGATAAGCATGATTTAAAAACTGCTGGCAGGCTGATCTGCCCTGCATCTCCAACTGTTTTTCGCAGACGATCCTTACCGCTTTTGGAGCCCAACACATCTCTGCACACGAGCTCTCCTATGGACAGTGGCTTATCCTACCAGGACGCAGCCAGCCCATCCCCCTGCTGCAGGCAGGGAGCTGGGCAGGGGGTGAGCCCTGGGCATCGGGCACCTCCCTGGGGACGGCCAGGGCCAGGCTGGGACGTGGGCCTGTGGGCCACCAGGCACTTTTCATATCTTTGCATACTTTGCATGTGTACACAACACTAACAAGATGTGGATGATATGCCCACATCTATAGACTTTAGTCTGTGCCTAGCCTATATAATCTGCATCTGACCTATATAAGAGCTAAGTAAAAATTGTTTCCCATGTAAACATTTTTTAATTAGGGAAGTGAAATTAATACAAATATTTTATTTTCTATCACATAACTTAAAAAATGCACGCTTCTGATGTTACTGTAACGTAGATCAGAGGGGTTAGCTATTTAAATTGCCGCAACTGCTTAGGTATTCAGCCTGAAGATTTTGACATACACAAGGATTGAAAGCAATGCCTGGTGGTATCCAAGGACAGATTATGCTTTATTTCAGTAGGCTTCAGATAAAGACCATCTTTGTCTTAGTATACAGTTTTGTATACAAAAAAATGTAAATTTTAAAGTAACAGACATATAATGTGAGTTTAAATAAATATTATTTTAAACATCTTCATATACAGCAAAGTGCACTTGCTACCAACAAAGCCATGGTTTGGCTAGGAAAGTGCTAGTTAAATTTTCATCAAAATCCTGATGCCTAGAGTCATTGTATTACCCTTCTCACTTTGTTTAGTTTCACCTCACATCACAGACCTAGGATGTCAAGCTCCAGCTACAAATGCAAGTCTTGAGCAGCCTTTGCTGTGGAGTTCTTATCAAGCAGAGCCGGTGAAAATAGTGTGATGTGCAAAACTGAGATATTTTATCTAAGAATAAATTAGAAAACTGCATAACCTTCAACATCAGTATTTATGGAGTTTCCAAGGTCCAAAGGATATTAAAGGAGAAAATTACGAAGAACAAAAAGATACTGATGTGTAACATTGCTCACCTGTTGCTACTGCTATGGTATATTTCTGCCTTAAATTATTGATTGGATTGGATATTACCAGATGATATTGCCCTGACTCTGAGGCCTCCAACCACCCATGTCCTGAAACCCTTCATAAGGACATGTTTTGGCAGTGAATGACGGCAGAGAAAAAAATTAGTGTAACTTGAAAAAGACTGGAAATGAATAAAAGAATTGGTTCCATGAATTCCTAACAGAGGTGTTGATTAGTTGGATTTTCCAGAGTCAATAAGATATAAACTTTGATTAAAAATTATCCTGGACTTGTTGCATTTTTTGAAGTCTTTCCATGTGAAAGTGAGACTGTGAGCTCATGCTGCAGCCTTTCTTTCAGTTGAATAGGAGTAGGATTTCTGTCTTCTACTCTGCTGCCTATTTGCATTAAACTTTTTGGAATTTGGCACCTGAGACTTTTACCCCCTCCTTCATTTTTGGTTTAAACTGTTCAAAAGGTTCAAACAATTTTCAAGGAAAGACTGAGAGCAGACAGATAAAAGCACACATGTAAACATTTATCTACACACACACTAGTACACCATTGATTAAACTGATCAATACACTTTTTTCCCTTATGTCTTAAAAATAAATAAAAATGGAAGGGAATAAGAGCAGTAGAAGAGACAGATGCCCATTTTCACCACAGGTAATTTATTAAACAAATATCTCCCCTTACAAGTTCACATTAGCCATACTTCCATAAATATGTGTAAGTACATAACTCATTTAATAGGATCATTAATAACATAACAGCCAGTACCTATCTGGTTACGAATTAACTATGATGCCTAAAATAAAAACATATCACAATGTCTTTTTTGTAATTAAAGAACTGAAAAGAATATAAATCTTGTGCTCTTTCATTAACCTGATCGAGCTCATTGGTGATTCCTGCATCATATTTCAAGAGATAACAAGTCTTACAACACAAAAATCTTTAAAAAAATCACAAAGAGACTGTTTTGCAGTCAAATCTGACACAATACACTCACACAGTTAGTACATGATGGATAATTTTGTTTCATAAACTTACAGTTTTCTCTCAGTAGTGCAATCTGTTGTGGAATTTCATAGTATGCACAAGAGCCCCAAGATGTGGGCTTAAGGCACAATTCTGTCTTCGCTCCTTTTTTTTTTTTTTTTCCCCTACACGCTCAGTGCAGACTGCAGTCAACTAATTAGCAGGGCATGGCACTGGTTGCAGTCTGCAGTATGTGGGTGACAAGTCCTTACCAAGAAGATTTTCCTCCTGCTTTGCTGTAGCATGAACCTACTCTGTGTTCAGTAGATTTTGTCACCTAAATGCTGACTTCTCTAATTTGTATCAGCAGTTTGAAAAGAATGATTTAGTGGCTGTTTGAGGGGTTTTTTTAGGTATATTTATAGTGAAAATCTATAGCAAGCAGGTAGTTTAAATCGTGTTCAGTGTGCCAGCACTCCACTCATCTTTACAATGTGTTAAATTCAAACACTGTTAGTTTACTGAGTCAGGCTTCCTTCACTAATATTTTATGAGTTCGTGTCTTAAACTCCTGGAGACAGATTAACCTCTAGTGTAATGCTATCAACAGTTACATTAGTTGTGAATTCAGGCTGCAGCTTTATTTTCCATCAGGAGTGTATAAACATGATTCTTTCTTTCTCCATGTATATCCTCACTGTGTGCTTTGAGTTATGCCTCTATTTCAGTGACACCACTTTAATGTTTTTTCACACTTAATAACATTGCAGAGTCAACACAGCAGTGAAAGCACCAAGCTATGCATTAAGAAATTTATTATGCAGGATGCACTTGGGCTTCATTGTGCTGTTAACTGTATAGATGAAACCTAACATAACAGCTAGTTATTATCTCTGTGAGCTGTTGTATACATGAGATTATAAACCGAGATTAGAATAGGGCCTGACGAATCATTTTGCAGAATCATATGGGGTTTTTCCGTAGGAAGGCAAGATGATGCTGTTAAGACACAAGAAGTTGTAACAGATCTAGATTCATAATTAAAGATTTCTGATGTGACTCTTTCAAACAAGTTATGACCTCTCATTTATTTCTGTTGATACTAAGGAAGGTAAGAGGAATTCTTATGTTAAGCTAATGAGTTTAATTTTTCATAGTAAATGTGACGTGCTCTAACATGACAGTACTGAGTATCACAGAAACAGGTATAAGGAAATAGCATTAAGCGCTTTGGTTGAAGATGTATAGGAAGGTACCTGGATTAAAAAACTAAGAAAATTTTAAAAGCAATTTTACAATACAGCAAACCTTCAGCTCCAGAGCCACTTCTAAGTGCAGAATTATGATGAAGTGAGCTTTGTATATAGCTTTGGTAGAGGTCTCCTAAGAGATATTTTTCAGGCAGCTACATCAGTCAGTGTTTATTTGCTATTTATTTAGTTCTCCACTTGAGTTCATGCTTCAGGAATAGTTTGCTCTTCTTCAAAGTATTCTTCTGACTGAATGATGTTTCCGAAGTAGCAACCTTCAATAGTTAATCCTGTGTCATGTCCCAGAAGGTTTTTTTGTTGTGGGTTTGTTTTGGGTTTTTTTTTCCATATCCTCAGCATGGAGCCAAAGGACAGCAGAAAAAGATGATTTCAGCCAAAGGGTTATTTACTGATCTAAAGAATACTCAAGACATCAACAAATCTCCCATAACGCTAAATGGCTAAACAACTTCTCCTTGGAGTGCCATCTGGAAAAATTACTTGCACTTTACAAAATCAAGGGCAAGTAATACTTTACAGTGAAGACCCTGAGGACTGTGATGATCTCACCCACCTACACTTAATGTCACTCATTTAAATTACATAATTGATGACCAGGTATCAGTGCTACTTTTTTAGTCACTGCCAATTGTACACTATTTCAATGATTTACACTTTAATAGCATAATGAAAGACAACCCAAATTTCTTTCCATTTATAATTTTGTATTCAGCTGACATCAATTTCAGGCACGCACCACTCCACCACTAATTGTACTTAAGGCATCAGCAGAGAGCACTTTTGCCATCTTTCCCAGTTTAGGAAGGCAGGTTTCATTATTCAGCTTTCATGTTCACTGAAGTAACAGTGCTGACAACTGCTGGCAACGCGTCACACCTCCCGCATCGTTTACTTTTCCTAATTACCCCAAAGGAGTACGTGACTAAAAACAACCCTACAACTCCCTGGACCGGAAAGTCGGCGCCTCTCCCACAGGGCCTTGCGCCTCGAAAGGCCAAGAAAGAACCATCCCGCAGCCACCTATGAGCTTCGAGCGCCCCGGTAGCGCAGGCCACCGCTGAGAGGAGGTGGCTAAACGCCGCCGCGGGGCGGGGCGGGGCGTTCTCCTACTGCCGAGCGGCCAGCAGGGGACGGAGGCGGGCGCGCGCGCTGCCGCGGCCGCGCCCTACCCACAGGCCACGGCTTTCGCCACGCCCCCAACGCCCTGGGGCGGAGCCTCCGCCGGGAGGGAGCCGAGGCGGGGGCGGAGCAGTTCCTCCTGCTCGCCCCGCCCCGCCCCCTGACGTCGCGGCGCTGCGCCGCGCCAGCCCCAGTGTTGTGGGGGTACCGCTGTGCCCGCAGCGTCTGCTTTATCCCGGGGTGCCCGCGCCACTGGGACTCGCCGCGTCGCCGTCACTTCGCGGTCTCCGCGACACCCTCGGGCTGTCGCTCCCGGTCGCGGAGCCATGTCGCGGCCCAGTAGCGTCTCCCCGCGGCAGCCCGGCGGTGGCTCGGGGGGCTCCGGTACCCCCGCCGCGGCTGCCTCCGCCGGCCCCACGGCGGGCCGCGGCCGCGGCAAGGGGCTGAAGGATATCCGCGTCGACGAGGAGGTGGAGATCGCGGTGAACCTCGCCCTGGAGCGGTTCCGGTACGGAGAGGAGAAAGGTGAGTAAGCAGCAGCCCGGCTGCGGGGAAGAAAGGTTGGGGGGGTGCCCCGCCTGGCAGGTGCGCCCAGGCGGGCCCGTCGGCAGCGAGGCGGGCGCAGGGCTGCGGACATCCGGGGCGGCTGTGAGCACCTGGCCTGGGGAGGAGAGGCCCGGAGTCGGGGTGAGAGACATCTAGGCCCAGGGGCTCTTCATCGGTTCACCAGTAGAAGCCTCTCTAAAACTTCTTTCTGACCCAGCAAGGTGGCTTGCTTGCGACCCCTGCATTGCTTATGGGTATGAAGATACCTCACTGCCGTTAGTCCACGGGAGAATGTGGTAGGTTTGGGGATTTAAAAACTCGTTAACATTGAGATAATATGTCAATAATACTGCATGTTGTGTTGTTATGTTTGCTTTTTTATTGTCTTTCTAGAAATGGAATTTCCTTCTTCTTTCACTAGTACTGAAAGAGCATTTGTTCATCGGCTATGTCAGTCTCTTGGACTGATATCTAAAAGCAAAGGGTAAGTTGGAGTCTGATTTTTATTTATTATTTTCTTTCTTGGTGAAATGTATGGAATTTTGTGACTAGTATTAAAATGAGCTGTGTTTCTAGCATATCCTGCACTGTTGCAGGGAATAGTACTACAGAAAAAAAGTTTTAAAAGTAAGTTAAAAATAAGTATCTTTGTGCTTTGCTTTATGTCTGCTTAAAAAAATGTTGTGTTGTGCTTAGTTTGGGATAGCTTGCCCTTATGCTATCTCTCCAGCTCCCTCTTATGCCCCCAATTAGGAGGAGGGTTACCAGCAGGTCAAGGGAGGTGATCCTTCCCCTTTACACAGCACTAGTGAGGCCATACTAGGAGTGCTGTGTCCACTGATGCGATCACCAGTAGGAGAGAGACATGGACATACTGGAGAGTGCAGTGAAGGGCCACTGAGGTGATGGACTGGAGCATCTTTCCGAGGAGGAGAAGCTGAGAGAGCTGGGACTGTTCAGTCTGGACAATAGAAGGCTTGAGGGGGACCTTATTAATGTATACAAATCCCTGCAGGGAGGGTGCAAAGAGGACGTAGCCAGGGTCTTTTCAGTGGTGCCCGGAGACAGGACCAGAGGCAATGGGCACACACTGAAACACAGGAGGTTCCCTTTCAACATCAGGAAATATTTTTTCCCTGTGAGGGTGATGGAGCACTGGCACAGGTTGCCCAGAGAGATGGTGGAGTCTCCATCCTTGGAGATATTCAAAAGCTTATTCAAAAGATTATTAACCTCTAAATCTCTTAAATTAGTCTAGAAATCAGTTTTGTGTAATACCTCTCAGTATTGATTGATGGAGTTATTGATGGAGCTGACACTGTCTTTTGGGAAGCAAATGCGGTGATAGACCTTTAACAAAAAGGTAGCAGAACAGTGTTACATTATGGAGGCCTAATTGTAAGGTTGTACTGGGCATAGGCATCCAAGGTGTGCAGTGTCTGTGCTGTGTTACCCTGTGTGATTAGAGGGTGATTTTGATGGTAGGTATTGTGGATGCTTCTGTTATTTTGGTGTGTGTTACGCTACATAGGACATTATCTGGAATTTTCTAGTTCTGATGTTATAATTGAAAGTAATACCACAACACTCTCAAAAAAATTGTGGTCAAAGATCGTTACATAGAGGTAAATAGGTTACTTATAGCTAAAATACTTTTTTTTTTTCTCCCAGAAAAGGAGCAAATCGATACCTAACTGTACGGAAGAAGGATGGGTCAGAACTAACACATGCAGTAATGACTTGTTGCTTGGCTCCCAGTACAAAACATACTGTTCGGAGTTTAATTCAGAGATTTCCTGTCACAAGTAAAGAACGAACGGAACTTCTGCCAAAGACTGAGCGAGGAAATACGTATGCTGTTGAATCTGGTATGTTCAGTGTGTCTTCTGACATGGCCTTGTGAATCAACACTGCTTAAAAAAACCCAACAACCCACAACCCAAACACAAAACAAAACCTTTCTTTTCTGTCTCGTCCCCCATCCCAACTGACACTCTCCCCCACAAACGAACCATTAATTTTCTTGCCTTTTAATTGTTAATAATAGGGTCTTTTAAAACTGGTGTTATGAGGAACTTAGGCAGTCATGTCACCCACTTTCCCATGTCTCCCTTGTGCCAAATTACTTTGGAATCTTTGAGCCAGTTCCAACCAAATTTATTTGGAAGTATGTTTCTGAAACATGAGTTCCTACAAGTTCTGTGAAGTGAGATTGAAGAGAGAAGTGTTACCATGATGGCTTTTTATGAACAGCTTTATGACAAAATGAGGCTGCCTGTTCTGCTTATAAAAATTCTTGTCCTTGATAAAATAAGAAATTTATTTTTTGTTTTGTCGTCTTCTAAAATAGATTTGGTCCCTAGGAGACTGCTATCTAAAGTTCTTGATTTCTAGAATATGAAAGAGTTCACTGGAATACAAACTTCTGATATATTGTGGTTTGTTTTGTTTTGTTTTGTTTTTTAAACAATGCTTCTAACAGGATTATTGCTTTAACAGTTACGAGTGTAAGAGTTATGTTGTCTTTCTGTGCACGAAGCTGGGTGTAGTGCCCAGAAAACACTTGTATCAGTATGCCTTGTTTCATTGGATATTTTTGATTTATGGTTGGTCATGCTTGAAGTGCTTTCTTTGCTAGTTTTCTTTTTCAATTGTTTTGATTGTTTAATAGAATTGTTTAATGAACAGAGGGAAACTATAATAAAAGTCCTGAAAAGCAGTTCCTTAGGAATGTAAGGCATAAACTAATGAATAGTGTAAAATTTATCTTCTCCAGAATGGTTTTTGGCTCTTTTAATCTGTTAGCCTGTGTCTGTCTTGGTAAGACAGTGCTTGTAACAAATATATTTATCTTTTAATTTACATTGAATTTACTGGAAGCTTTTCATTCTTCTGGAAAATAGTTATTAAGGAATTATAGAATGGCATTTAAAATACTGAATTTGAAGAGGTCTCCTCTGAAGACGTGCAGGTTCTTTGGCTACTTATGCATTGCTTTCTAATACTTCACATTCTGCTGTGCAGGTCCAGGGGTCTAGATACAGCATGGTTCAATTTGTATGATTTAAGACAAATCTTACAGAGTAGAGCATTAGGTTATGTAAGACTGACTGAAAGGTGGTCATAAAAGACCAGGGAGGGTGTGAAAAAAGGCGCACGAATCACAGTAAAGTTATCTTTTTCTCAGAAGATGTGCTTGTCAGTTTGGAATAACTTAAAGGCTTTAACTGTACAGTGAATATTTCTCAGCAAACCATCAACGTGTAAACATGATACAAAAGCCAAGAAAATATGCCAGACTGCTTTTCTTGGGCTTAGTTACTATTTCTCTTTTTGCTCTTCATGACCTTTTTTAACTTTGAGCAATGCACTGGGATAGTCTGGTTTTGTTCAAAATATCTGTGAAAGTAATAACTCCTTTGAACAATATTAATTTCAAGCACCGTAACAAGATGTGGTAATATGAATATGGCTTTTAAATGTGTGATGGGTTTGCTACTTTATCTGTAGGGAGGGATATAAGGTCAGGAATGTTATTTTTTTTTTATAATACGATTTTTAAGCAGCGTTTTAATGACCTTCTTTTGTATCTGTCCAAGTAAATTGTTAACTTCTCTTCACAGAAAGCAGAGAAGTGAACAAGACAAGCGGACGACTTAACAACGGTATCCCCCAGGTTCCAGTGAAAAGAGGGGAATCAGAGTTTGATTCCTTCAGGCAATCACTACCAGTTTTTGAAAAACAGGAAGAAATTGTCAAAATAATAAAGGAGAATAAAGTTGTTTTGATTGTAGGAGAGACTGGATCAGGAAAAACTACTCAAGTATGTTTCTTTCATGAAACAAAAAAGATAACAGTACTTATAAAAAATTATTGTCAATTTTGTAATATTTATGTAATAAGGGATTTCTTTATGGTAGTTTTAAGGCTTTTTTTCCCTATATATTCCAAAGTCTTGTGTTCTAATTCACTTTCTTGCTTTTGAAATATTAAGCCAGCAGATACTTACTAAAAGCATAAATGGTTCTACACAATTTTCTAATAGATACTAGTTTTTGATTAAACTAATGTAAAATATTGAAGACAAAGCAGCTATCTAGAGTAGAATATTAATGTATTGAAAGGAAAGATTACCTGCAGGTATTTTTTATAGATTTCTCTGAAGCAGGAGAGAGAAGCTTCAACTTTTTTTTTTTTTGAAACAGATTAAACTTAAAATGAGATATTTATTTTTACTGCCTTTCTGCACTGTCAAATATGTTTGCAATGATAATCCTATTACAAATTCTTTTGCAACCTGTGTAATATTGGGATGAAGTTAAATTGTTTCACTGTGGTAAAAAAGCTATGACTTTATCAAACTAAAAATTAAATTTAAACTACTTCTTTACAGATTCCTCAGTTCCTTCTTGACGACTGTTACAAAAATGGAATTCCCTGTCGTATATTTTGCACTCAACCAAGACGTTTGGCAGCTGTTGCTGTGGCTGAAAGAGTGGCAGCAGAAAGAAGAGAAAAGATTGGCCAGACAATTGGTTATCAGATCCGATTAGAAAGCAGGTACTAATGGTATTTCTTAGTCAATTGGTCTTGTGTTGGTATCTTTAGTCTTGTTTACATTTAAACTACAGTATATTTGGGATACAGTTCAGTATGTAAGGTATAGGTAGGGTATGTTATTTCAGATAATGGAATATCTAAGAGTGAAAAAGACAGTTTTCCTTTTATATTTTGCAGTTCTGTGTAGTAAGTTGTCTTTCATAAGTGACTTGCAGGTGTTTTCTCTTGATTTCTGTTTGGGGGTTTGTGTGTGTAATTCCTTACCTTATTTTAAGATCAAGTCTATACTTTTCTGTCTTTTTTTTTTTTCCTTTTTTTTCCCTTTTCTTTTTTCTCCCAACTTTTAACATGTATAGATCCAAGAGTTCTGCAAGCTTAGAAGATAGGTAGAAGGACCAGCATGCTGTAACAAATGCTATATAGTGAGAATTAGTAGGGGACATAAAAGGAAAAAAAGCAAAATTTGAAAGTGAATGATGAAGTTGGGCATTATTTACCAATCTAGTTTGGATTAACTTTAGTCTATTTCAGCTTTTATGTTTAAAGCATGAAGTGATACAAAAAGTAGAGATTTCTAGGTCACCTGAGGAATTTGTTCCTAAAGCAGAGCAGGAATAGATTAAAGTCTGAAGACTGTGTGCGGCTTCTGTGTAGATAGTGGGGTTTCCAGGAATGGGTAGCAGTTGAGATATGAGTGAAAAGAAGATGGCAAAAGGTATAGCTGGTTATGTTGCTTATATGGATGAAAATATCATATAGTTAATGAAAATGAATGCATTTGAACAACAAAACCAAATTAAAGAAGAATTTATTTACGTATACCAAAGCTCACAAGGCTACTAAGGGATTAAAAGAGCTAGTAAAGATAAATTGCGAATAAGGTGGATGATTAATGTGTGAAAGTACTATGCTGGCTGCAGAAGACCAAAGTATAGGTCAGATCAAAATGGAAGAATTATTGTCAGCAGCGTGGAAAATCCTGCTTAGGAAGAATCAATAGATTCTCTCAAGAGAAAGAGCAAAAGGGAGTGATGGCAATGTTTCCAACTCTGGGAAGAAAAAACATGGGATGGAGGTGTTTACAGTAACACAGGAGTCTAATTTTTTAAGTTTTATTAACTATTGGACAGCAATGATGATTTCTAGAAGGCTGCTGAAGAAGAAAGAAGAGTAGAGATGGGTAAAGTAAAGCATTTCCATCTTGAATGTGTTCCTTGAATTTAATATATAAGAGGATTTTTGAAATGAGGAATGAAGTCCAAACTTGGAAAGAAATACACATATGATAACTAGTGAGCTCATGTCCTCCAGAAAAGAGCTGTAGAGTATGATACAAAGGAGCTTTTCAATACTTAAAGTGGCAGTCCTGGAGAAAGTGGCAATCACTGTTTTTACTTGCACAGCAAACTCTGCCACAGGTACTAGAATGGTAACTTTTAAAGATTTTTGAAATTCTCAAAGACAAAAATTAAAGCATTTGAAAAGGATCAGCTGATTTCTTTGTGATTCAGTGGAGTATAGGCAAATACAAAGACTATATACAACCATCTGCTGGAGAACTGGAACCTGTTTTTCCAAAGTAGTCCTCACTAAATTGTCCAGTAAATCAAACAACATGGAGAGGTTCTCAAGGTTCTGTTACACTTGCTTATTTATTTTTATAAATTTGAATCTCACTTTGTTAATTAATCCATTTTCTGGAGTTTTGGAGCATAAGCACTAAGATTTCTTAGGAACTCTCTGGGAATAGGTGTAGTTTAAAAACAAATATTATGCATGAATTTTTTGGTGAGAGAACTATAATCTAATTCCACTTCGGGTGAGCAGCTGTTCAATCCTTTAATTTTCAGTAAGTAGTGGAAAGCTAGCATGCATTTAAATGGTTCAAAAGACCAAAGTATCTTTATGAACTGTTCCACAGGGTTTCTCCAAAGACGCTGTTAACATTTTGTACTAATGGCATACTACTTCGCACGCTAATGGCAGGAGACAGCACTCTATCAACAGTGACACATGTTATTGTGGTAAGAGTCCTGTATTTCACGTGAGGTGAAGCAATATGTATTACTTGTTAATTGGAAGATGAGATCCTCGTGTTCTTTATTAATTTGCTGAACATTTAGGGTGGTTTTGTTTGGTTAGAATCTGAATTAACATTAAAGATTTAATGAGTTTTATTGTAGCATGTACTTTTTTTTTTGTGTGGAAGTGTCTTATTTTAGGTTCATGCCAATAATTAATTTTGGAATCATGATGCAGTTGTGGAGGAGAGAGCTCTTAATTTTTCTTAATTTCCTCTGTCAGAAAACAGAAAAGCCTTAAGAAGGCTTATGTAGATATGATTCAATGTAAGTGTGTCAGGATTTGTTGTATCCTGTACTTGTTTTAGCAATACCAGGTTCGCAGTCCGTTTGTTTGCCCAAATGTTTTAAAGATAATGAGTAGTCTAATTTTTAGCACATTATTTAAGTGTATTAATTTATGATTACGTGAATATTCCTATTGTGGAGTTTGGTAAGTCAGTGGAACTGGAGTGTTTATCACAAGATTAATTCCTCCACTGCTGAAGACAGAAAAATTCATTATAATTTTAGGTGCCTGCCTGTTTATCAAAATGGAAAGAAATGTGAGAATGATTTATACATTCTTGGCTTCAGCCTGAAAATGTTGTATTTGGGTCCCGTAATACAAAACAAACTAGAAGAACACACCAAAAAAGATGATTAGTTGGTCATGTGCCTTAACTTATGATAAGCTTTGTGCATGACTTAATGGATCTAAGTAATCTAATTTTTTTCTGATTATGTGGTATCATACATTTCTTTAAATGTTCATCAATTGCGAAGTGAGAATTCATTAAAATTTGCGGTTTATGTCATTATCTTGAAAATGAGATTCAAAGACAAGAATTAGAAAAGTTTCAGTAGTTCACTTTAACCGCTGAAATCAAGATATATGTGGCTTGTGCATTACAGAGCAGTCTGCACCAATATCTTTCTAAAACTTTTTGAAATTTTTTTTTGACTTTTGGATAGGGTTTTTTTTTTTTAAAATCCTTACTTAAACTAGACTTACACATTTTAATGCATCTGTAATGTACCAGCAAATTATGTATTTTAGTTTTAAAAGAAGTTCATATTTGTGGAAAGTTATAATCTCAGATCTCTGATGTTTATCTGTCGTTTGTGGTTTTCTTTTTTTCCTCCTTTTGTTATAGGATGAAGTACATGAGAGGGATAGATTCAGTGACTTCTTGTTAATAAAACTGAGAGATGTGTTGCAAAAACAGGTTAATTTAAAACTAGTTATTTCTAGTGCTGCTCTAGATGCAAATCTCTTCATTAGGTATTTTGGAAGTTGCCCAGTGATACACAGTAAGTATTTGTATAAACTCTTAAATCTGAGTATACCTGCCCTAGGACTTGCAGATCTTATTAAACTGTATCAAACCATTCTGAGTAAGGGAACATGGTGAATACACCGAGTTACAGCAATGCTTGTTCTTTGCAAAGTGGTTTTATCACAAGGAGTTCTGTAAGTGCAAGAACGTCCTGGCCCCTGCGATGTTAATTCAAGAAACAGCAAAAGGTTCTTAAAGTACTGATCTCCATGATGATAATAGACCGTAGGATCTACAAGAGTGTGATATTTATTAATTAATTCCAGTAGATCTAGTTCTTCAGGCCACATGGAGATTGCTACTGGTTACTGAATAAAACACAGATAACCTGCACCTGGTCACTTCAGGAATACAGTCCTAGGCAAATTAGGTTTTCATGTTTTAATCACATGATTCTTTATTTTAAATGAAATTATTAGCTGTTAATTTAGGTAAATATTGAGAAAAGACATGGCAATTTATATTAATTTATGTTCAGACTCAGTAATCTGCAGTTAGATTATGTTCAAAGGCAAAGAAAAAATACCATTATTGCTGTTTTCATTTCATTTGACTGATCTTTAGTAGAGGTAAAGCATAGATGTGTGGGAGATGTTGGTTTTTTGGGTTTGTTTTTTTTACTTTTCCCCTCTTCACCTACCTGGCTTGCGAGTTTTCTGCATGGGTGACCTCCTCTGGCACCTTGCAGTCCTCTTCCTTTTTCAACAATGATGTGTAAGTATAACATGTTTTGAAAAGAAACTTTTAGGAGAAATGCTTTTGTTTCAAAACAATCAAGTAGATTATTTGCATGTCCACCTTTTTTTAAGAAGCTCAACAGTCCCAGGACATGGGTAGAATCACTTTCTTTAGAATCTTCTCTGCAAATCATCGGTTTATTTTAGTGAATGTTCCTGAAAAAGAAATCTATTTTTTTTACAGATAGAAGTGTTTATTTCTAGTTCCCAGTTCTGAATTTCTGCCTAGTAAAATAAGGCTTGCAACTGGTTGGAGGCAGGAATCTGAAAATTGCACATGATTTCAGTGTTGTCCAAATTTTTTTTGGAGAGGGGAAACCTCAGTTATAATTGTTGTCTGGCTTTCAGTTTACTTGTCTTGTAGCTTCCTATTCATTTAGATCAATATGTTTAATCAGGAAATTCTGAGGACAATCTCTCCAGTTTACCTCGGTGGTTATACTGTTAACACATACTAGTCTTCACAGGCTAATCACAATTAAAAAGACACTACTCCTTTTTCAGTTTTTAAGGATTTAATAATTAAAAGAAGAGGGTTTAGTTACTTTGTTGATGTCCTGAAAAAGATTTCATCCTCCTTCAACAATGTAGCTGACAAAATCCTGGCCACAGAAACCAACATTTTGTAGCTGTGGGTTCCTGTAGTGCACAGTGATTAGTATGGAAAGTCTTCTTCCATGGCAGCTTCTAGAAGTACGTGAATTACAGCTTGTTATTTCTGAAGAGAAAAGTCCGAGGTGATTTAAACTCGGCTACGGCAAATGTCTGCTAAGAGACCAGAAATTAAAATCTAGATATTTTAATTCTTCCTGTGAAAAAGAATCCTTTAATGTCCATAAATAACATCTACAAAACAGTAATATTGAAAAAGAAATCAGGATAAATTGTTAGGAAATAAAGACCATTGGAATGTCTCATCAGGAAATATTCAGTAAACTAAATTTGGCTGAAGTGATTGAGAAAATTTGGAAAAGTTCATCTCCTTATATACTTCTCATGAAAAAAAGTAGTTTAATACAAAGGTGGCAATCTGCTTGTGGGATCTTGCACTAAAGCTGAATTAAAGCTAAATTGCTGTTATATTTTGTAATCCAGGCAGCAGTCTTATACTGTGAATTATTTTTTGTAACCCTAAAAAAAATGGCTATTTTCTTTTTCTCATTTTGATTAAATTGCAATTAGTACCTCTCAATTTTATGAGCATCTCTTGCTATAACACTTAATGGAATCAAAGAGGTTAATAAGAAACAAAGTACCCAGCTGGCATGTCCCTTTTGAAATGTTGTTTTGTGACCCTGTAATCTTAAGAAAATAAACTCCAGTGAAGATACTCTTACAAGACTTTTCAAGGAAAGTAATAATTCCTTAAATCAGGTCATAATAATGTTTAATTCACTTTTTGTGTCTACAAAAAAGCTTTTTTAAAATTAAGATTATAAATGAAGCTAGGGACTATCTAATTTTTTTAATTATTTATACTTTCAGTACAAGGAAGACCTTTTGAAGTTAAAGAGATGTTTTTAGAGGACATTTTACGAAGCACTGGGTATACAAACAAAGAGATGGTAAAGTACAAAAAAGAGAAGCAGCGAGGTTGGTAGCCTTCTTAATTGTTAAGGTTAGCAATGAGTCTCATTGACTGAACAACTAAATAGGATGATTCTCTGTTAAAATTCCAAAGTTTCATTAAATTAAACATGATTAGATGACAGCAAGTATCTTTAAGCTCTTAGTGTTTACATTATTGAAGTAGATGATGTAAGTTTAAAAAAATATATTTTCACTTTCTTTTAATGGTTGCAATCTTTTTGCTTTCAGTGGATAAATGCTATATTTTTCCTAATTATTATGGAGTAGAATTACATGTAATGGGGGCTTTACCCACATGAAAACTATAGAAGCAGAAGATACTATGTGCTGACTTTTTGGTGCAAATTAAAATGCAGCTGTTAAAGAGGACAGGATATATAGCCCAGAAGTATTAACACACTTGAACTTAATATAGTTGTTTTTCAGTTGATTAAGTAGATACATTATTTGTGAAGTTTTCCTGATAACTGAAGGTAATTATCCTAGTGTGTATTTAAAAAAAAAAAAAACAAACCTGAAAGCTGTAACATACAATCCTAACTGTACGTTTGATCACTGTGGGTAGAAAAGTTCATTTAAGGCACTGGTGTCTTATACTGTTTCTTCTACTTGTACACAAAAATTACTTGTTATGCACAGGAGCTATATCACTTCTCTTTGGTCTTTCACTTCTGGAGAAATACCTGGACTACGAATTGTGTAGAAAATACTTAGGAAGCTCATTTGAATGCACTCAGTTGGAATACTGGAGACTTAGGGGGTTAAGCATCAAAATGGTATTTTTCATCTTGTTTTAATAGCAGATGTTTGCATTGGTGCACTTTGGGTGCCTTTATAGAATTTATATTGGATGGGTAACAGCATTCTAAATTAAACAGGAGATACTGAATAGGTAAAACTTTGTGACTTGATACAGCTATTTTTTGTAATTGAAAACAATGGATAATTAAGCTGACTGTAAAACTGTTTTTTTTAAAATACTTTATGCATTCTAGAAGAAAAACAACAAAGCACGCTTACTGAATGGTGTTCTGCTCAAGAAAATAATAGCAAACTGGAATCTCAGAGACAAAGATCTGCCCCAAGTGCAGCTGAAGAGTATAATCTTTTGGATGATGGCGGTGACACAGTATTTAATCAACTGGTAAGTTTTTTCTTTTGTTGAAAGAGATGTTTAAATCTGTGTTATTTTATTACTACCCATTTAAAAACTGTTTCCCAAACATATTACTCCATAGAGTTTCTAGAAGGATGTTAACATATTTTAAAACATGATTTTTTTTTTTTATTAACATGAACTACTCTAGCTAAAGTGTGCTTTTCAACTATGATGGTTGTACATAACTTTAGATCAAATGGCTAGACTGCCATTGTTTAAAGTACTTGCATATGATACAATAAATGCTGTAACTGATATCTGAATGATGTATTTCTGGTTGTTACTTGAAAGACTAACCCTTCAAATTCTTCATGTCTAATATATGACATTAAAGAGAACTCTTTGAAAAGGTTCATCTTTCAATGCTGTTTTTTCTCTTCAGACTGAAAAAGATGCAAATTGCCTTGAACCTTGGCTAATAAAAGAGATGGACTCTTGTCTTTCTGACATCTGGTTGCATAAAGATATTGATTCCTTTGCTCAGGTGTTCCATCTCATTTTAACTGAAAATGTCAGTGGTAAGTTTCTCATCTTATTACATAAGAAAACAACAACTACAAAATGACACTTGAATTTCTGTGGCTACTTTATCTCCAACTTAAAATATTGTTACCTTTGAATTCTGATGCCTGTTGAAAAACTGAATGGAGTTAGCAGAACTAATGAGTTTTGTAGTTGTTTGTTGTTGTTGTTGTATTGGCATGTTATGTTTCTAAAATAGCGTTAAGTTCGCATGAACTGACTGGTGGGATGAAGTGAGAAAACAAATTCTCTTTGGACTGGGTTTTGAAAATCATATTTTATTTTTTTTTTTTTACTTCTCAGTTGATTATAGGCACAGTGAAACCAGTGCGACTGCACTGATGATTGCTTCAGGGAGAGGCTTTCTGAGCCAAGTAGAACAACTGATCAGCATGGGAGCAAGTATCCACTGCAAATCATCCAATGGCTGGTAAAAGCAAACAGATAAACTGAAAGATATATTTATTCGTCAATATACAAATGAGAAAGAAATGTCTGTACCATCTAAACTATTTTTACTAACTTATCAGACTACTGTAAGCGCTAATAGATTTTGATAGTCTAAACGATTTCTAACTTCTGCTTATCACAATGTTTTCTGTAAATTCTAAATTGAATTCTTAATTAAACAGTCTCAAATGTGAGATATACACTCTTGGTTTCAGTGAGTCTGATTTAACACACCAGTTATAAGAAAAATCTGAATCTTTCTCACTGGTTTGATTGAATTAGACCCAAAATGTTTGGTGGCTCTTATTCTAAGAGTAACCTATACTGGATTTAAAAATAGTGTATTACAGGTGCAAAGATCTTTGCCATGTTATGTCTGTAAATATCTAAAATAGGAAGTTGCAGATCAAGCAATAACATTACTGATTAAACAGTAATGCAGAAATTGATAGAAGAGTGCTGTGTGAGTTGTCTTCTCATGTAACGTGCTATTCATTTGTATCTTTTGAATTGAGAAATTAATAAAGAGTTTTATACAACTCTTCCAGGATGGCCTTGGACTGGGCTAAGCGCTTTGGACAGACAGAGGTTGTTGACCTGTTGGAGTCCTACAGGTAAGCTATAACTACTTTGCAGAAAGAGTTGGATAACATGGTGAAGGGAAATTACATTCTGTCTTCTTTTAATCAGAATAGGTTTTAGCTGTTTATACTTTAAAATGTGGCCTAAATAGCAAGGTGTATTTGTGAATAGGAATATTTTGAAAACATAGTTTTTTTAAAAAAAAGATTGTTTGTCTTGAGTATCATTGGGATTGCGGTTGCACAACTCCTAGGATAAATATAGTGGTGCAGGACTTCTTTTATATTATTAGTGTTTATTAGCTTGATATGGACATTCCTATCATGATTATATATCTAGGTAGGATGTGATTATAGTAACTTGAATAAATATGCAGAGGAGATGCCAATTCTATACCATGTATCATTTTAATTTCAGATGCTTATTTTGGAAACAAATCTACTGTGGTTTTTTATATATGTATTGTTGATACATGATAGCCATATTAAAAACAACTTTATATGAGAAACATGTACACTAGCCAATCCAATAATTATTTTTTGATTACTTACAGTTATCATTGTTTAGTTACAGTCTGTAAAGACCTATATTATTATCGTTTCTCTTAGTGTAGTTTCCACTGGTGTAGTACCTGCTTAACTGTTATGGTAGGGAAGTTTTTGGAAAATACATTTCTTTTAAATATTTTTTCCTTTAACAGATAAATAAATGATGCCTTCATACTTCGAGTTCTGTCACATTTACTTATGGTTTTCTTTCAATGAAGTATAATGAAGTTAGCGCTAAAAATTGAAGTTGCATGCTTTGCTGGGTTAACACATATCAGTAAACAGTAGTAGTGTTGTGGAGATGCCGTTCTGCTACACTTTAATTTTGAAATTTGAGATGAGTAGTCTTGTTGTTCTTGATCTAAACTTGAATTGATGGCTAAATGCAAACCTGAAGCAAACAACCTTTACACTGGCCTGTGTATTTGTATATTTTAGTGCTTCAGTGGAATTTGGAAATCTGGATGAAAGTTCCCTGGTCCAAACAAGTGGTAGTGACCTTAGTGCAGAGGACAGAGAACTGTTGAAAGCTTATCATCACAGTTTTGATGATGAAAAAGTGGATCTGGACCTGATTATGCACTTACTTTATAACATCTGTCATAGTTGTGATGCTGGTAGGTATATATACACACACTGCCAATAAATTGCTGTGGATTCAGCTTCTGATGAATCGTGGCCTTTTTTCAGTAATACCAAATAGGTAAAATCTTCCGAGTGTTAGTATACACAGTACTGACATATATTTGAAGTGAATTTTCTGTTTAAGTCTGCAAACCAACTTCTTTTTTAGGAGCGATTTTAATATTTCTTCCTGGATACGATGAGATAGTTAGCCTGAGGGACCGTATTCTTTTTGATGACAAGAGATTTGCTGATAATGCTCACAGGTAAAACCTCTATTTTTATGATTGTCTTCAGTTCTTAGTGATTCTTTTAAAGATTCTTAAAATGTGCTCTTTGTCTTGCATTAGATACCAAGTTTTCATGCTTCATTCAAATATGCAGACTTTGGATCAGAAGAAGGTGCTTAAAAGTCCACCTTCTGGCATCCGCAAAATAGCAAGTATCAGAGGACTTTGTCAGATATTATATGGATCTATTTTGTCTTTGCTTTTACAGTTACTGTAGTTTTTTCTTTTAATTGCAGATTCTTTCTACTAATATTGCAGAAACCAGCATAACAGTCAATGATGTTGTATTTGTTATTGACTCAGGCAAGATGAAGGAGGTATGATTGGCTTAAACTTTCTTTGGGAAGTAAACTTCCTAGTGTTATTTTAAAATACATAATAGATAAACTTTGGAGAACTATTTTTTTTATAGTAGGCTCAGAGCTAGTGCGTATCAAGCAACAAAACTCACTGAGAAGTTTTGACATCCATTTGTTTTATGACAAATACTATAAATAGCTAGCTGTTTAAAAACCCTGTAAAAGCTATTGCAGGTTGATATATTCATATATCTCTTTTTTTTTTTTCTTTTAAATTTAGTATTTTTGTTTGTTTTTTAAAACAAATCCATCAGTCTAGACCACCATCTTCCTGAGACTCAGTGAACACTGGGAATTCCCTTTGTCCTACTAGCCCAAGTCTAATCCATTAAGTTTTTAATTATTGATTGAATATGTTGAATGCCCTTCCCTAATTACTTGCTCAAGAAAAATGAGATAACATAATGAAGCAGTTTAAGGTTGAGTATATGGCTTAGAAAATAAAATTGGATTTCATAGGAGATATGCATACCAAATTAGGAAGAAATTCTTTACTGTGAGGGTGGTGAGGCACTGGCACAGGTTGCCCAGAGAGGTTGTGGATGCCCCCTCCCTGGAAGTGTTCAAGGCCAGGTTGGATGAGGCTTTGGGCAACGTGGTCTAGTGGAGGGTGTCCCTGCCCATGGCAGGGGGGTTGGAACTAGATGATCTTTGAGGTCCCTTCCAACCCAAACCATTGTACGATTCTATGAATTTCTGATGTTTTCAAGGTAATAGAATTTTTTTGTAATTTTGCACCAAATGCAGGAAGATAAGAACATAATTTCCAAGTGACACAAAGAGGGAAACTATTCGATATAATAACATATTTTTGTTTGGTTTGTGATACCACAAAACACAATTCATGTCTTTTAATGACTTACAATTACCTATTGACTAGAAAACTTTAATTTAGAAAACTATGTCGCACAAAGATACTGCAAAGGAGATAGCATAAATTCATTTGAAGCTAAGTACTTTAGAATATACCTTTGTGCCAGAAGCTGCTGGTGCTTATTACTTTTTTGGTTTTTAGAGAACTTCTGTTGATGATCTAAATCATTAGTAACCTTTATTTCATGTACCCTATTTAATCTTGGTTTTTATATTCCTTGCTTTGCTATTATAGAAGTCTTTTGATGCACTGAGTTGTGTTACAATGCTAAAAATGGTGTGGATTTCAAAAGCCAGTGCCATCCAAAGAAAAGGCAGGTAATAAATCCTTCATACTGAATTTTATTTTGCAAATATCCACTGTTCTGTATGTTAAGGATAAAGTACAGAACGTAATAGCAGCCACACTGGGTAGTGTTACTAGCCTAGTCCAGTGTCATGTTGGACAATGGCCAAATGTAATTCTCTGCAGAAGAGTAAGGGTCAGCATGTACTTCCTTGGAGTCATTTCCCAAATTGTAGAAAAGTGACACTCAGGAATTTCCCAAAGCTTTCATTAGGTCTAGGTTGTTTTCCCCCCCATGAATTTGTTCTCCTTCTTTCTCCCCTTAAGCACCAGCAGCCACAGTGGCCAATAAGGTGTTTCACAACATATCTGTGCGCAAAGGGCTGCCTATTACTAGTTTTTAATTGATGACATTGAGCAGTGACTCCTTATTCACCTTCTCCAAACTATTCATGACTTAACAGGCCTTTATTGTGTTATTCCAAACACTGAGTGAGGGCTGCGAGGATATGTAGCAACAAATGCTTATGTTTGGCGATATGATATTGACATGAACCTGCAGGAATTTGAGCATGAATATAAGCATTTGCTGTCTCTGTCCCCTCACTCAAAGTTGTTTGGTCTTCATTCTACCTTTTACTCCCAAAGTAACTTCCAGTTGTTTGGGGGATGTGAAGAAGAAGAAATTAAGTTTACAACTTATATTCCTTACAGCAAAGGACAGTTGAGATTTGGATTGATCTTAGATTAGCAAAAACCCACAACACTTTATTTTTAGATAGGCGTTATTTTTGTTTCTCCAGACCTTTCAGTGTTGGGGTAAAATTATAATAACAAATTTCCATACTATCAAAAATAATCTGTATACTGGAAAACTCTCACCTTCTGTGGGACTTACACTTAATGACAAAATTATCTTTTCCTTAGACCTGCTTCTGAATTTCCATTTTAAGCTTGTGTGTGTGTGTGTTGGGGTTTTTTTAATTATTATTTTATTTTTTTAAAAAATAAATTCTAATTTTTGACAACTTCCCCTATTTTATTTTCAAGGGCTGGGCGCTGTCAGCCTGGAGTCTGTTTTCGGCTCTTCAGCAGGCTCCGGTTTCAGAACATGTTGGAATTTCAGACTCCAGAACTTCTAAGAATGCCACTTCAGGTGCACATTCAGTTAGAAATTATAACTTTAAAAAAAATTCTTACCAAACCATATTATTAACTTCAAGAAGAGTGTTTGGCTTTTTCCCCCAATCTTAATAATATTTCTTTGTTTTTTAACTTGCAGGAGCTTTGTTTACACACAAAACTTCTGGCTCCAATTAATTGTCCAATTGTTGACTTTCTTATGAAAGCTCCTGATCCTCCACCTGCTTTAATTGTGAGAAATGCTGTGCAAATGCTTAAGGTCAGCAAAGGAACAGATTTAGATGGGAATTGTATATTTGCAGTGTGGCAACATATACTGAGTTTTCTTTGTAGTAGGGCTGTTGTTTAGTCACTTAAGGATGCTTTCGGTTTTTGTGTGTTGTCCATTGTCGTTTTGTGTGTGTGGATGTATTTTTCCATGTTAAGGGAAGAGAGTGCTTAAAAATGTCATCTCGAACTGTTAAGAGTTTGACTTGTTTTCTTAGTGTTTGGAAGCTAGTCTAGTTCATGTCCAGTATTCACATCCTTTCTACTTTTATTGTAAATTAATTTTGTCCACTTCCCCCTCCTTTTTTTTTTTTTTTTTTTTTTTTTTAAACCAGACAATAGATGCCATGGACCCTTGGGAAGATCTCACTGAACTTGGTTATCATCTTACTGAATTACCAGTAGAGCCACACCTTGGTAAAATGGTGTTGTGTGCTGTTGTTTTGAAGTGCCTGGATCCTATTCTTACTATTGCTTGCACTCTTGCATATCGAGACCCTTTTGTCCTACCTACACTGGCATCTCAAAAGCGTGCTGCTATGCTGTGTAGAAAACGTTTTACTGCTGGAACGTTTAGTGACCATATGGCACTTCTCAGGGCTTTCCAGGTATTACTTCATCTTCAGAAAGAGTACAAATCAGAATAGATCACATATGATGTACCAGTCAAGTTGGATGTAGAATGATAGACTATGAGCAAGTCCTTAGAGAAGAAACTTTATTTCTGCCTAGTGGCTTTCCTATATATTGGACACTTTTTGTCAGATTTTTTGTTTATATTTTCAAACCTGGTTAAATTCTGAATGTTCCAACAAGGTGCCACTTTATGTCCTGCTACACTGATAACTTAATGATCTTAAAATGATCTCTGTAATAACTTCATATAATGCTTATAATAACATAATGATCATTATGTTAATTTAGGCAATGAATAAAGAAAATCTAGTACTTAACCAGAAAAAAATACCTGGTTTTATATATTTCCTTTCTTTCAGAATGGTTTTTACCTTTGTTTTATTGATGTAAATATAATTTTTTTAAAAAAAGTGCATTTTTTAATTTTACTTAAATTAATGGGCAAATAAATACATATTCTTTACAGGCATGGCAGAAGGCACGCAGTGATGGTTGGGAGAGAGCCTTCTGTGAAAAGAACTTCCTGTCTCAAGCCACGATGGAAATCATCATAGGAATGAGAACACAGTTGCTTGGCCAGCTTCGAGCCTCAGGTAAATAACTTGGAAAAAATTTGACATAGTTTTGAAGTCAAGCTATACCTAGTATAAATCTATACAAATTTTAACAAGAATAGTGTTCACTGGTGTCATTTTTCTTCCTTAATATGAAGTGGACCAGTGCACATTCATTCTGGGCATGGTGCAGATGCTGGAGTGAGGAAGTGTGGCTGGGGAACAGCTGATCTAACTGAAAGCTCCCTGGTTGTTCCACATGCCACTGGCTTTCAGTCTGAGATAGGTTTGCTGGGATTTTTATGTTCTAATACATTATTTCCATAGGAAATGTCTTTGTGTTGTAAAAAGTAATTCTATTCTACGTTAGTGTAAAACCACTTAGGAAGGATTTCAGTATAATGGTTTCTTCTTGGTGCTGTTAAGGTTGGCAGTGGTGAAAAATGCACCAAGTTTGTAGTTTATTTCCTTTTAAGAAGCAAAAAAGTATATTTTAAATACAAGCAGATATAACACTTTTGTGTCCTCTTCTTTCTTCAGGTTTTGTTAGAGCCAGAGGAGGAGCCGATATTAGAGATGTCAATACTAACTCTGAAAACTGGGCTGTAGTTAAAGCTGCCTTAGTGGCTGGGATGTATCCCAATCTGGTGCACGTAGAGAGAGAAAGCCTTGTTTTGACTGGACCAAAGGAGAAGAAAGTGCGATTTCATCCTACCTCTGTTCTTAGTCAACCTCAGTATAAAAAGGTAAAATCACTTTGAATTTATAGTTCACGATAAAAGAGCACTATACTCCATCAAATGTTTTAGAAATGTCTCTTCATAGTTGTCAGTACTTTAAAAGCAGCATGTGCATTAAACACTGCATTTTTAGAAAATATTTTTCCTGGCAGTTGATAAAATTAAGAATTGGAGTTGTGGTTTATTTTTCCAATATTATTTCATCAAAATTTATTTCAGTTAGTTGTTCTTGAGATAAAATGGTAAAAAGAAGTAGTTATGAAACTGTTTTAAAGATGTAATAATCCCTTTCGTAATAGCAGGAAGAAGTTCTGATCTGAAATGGATTTTTTTTAGATCCTTTTTTAAAGCAAAATATTTTGTTTCAAGGTGGTAGGATGATTGTGAGTCTGCTTGAATTCTCTATTGCTTTTTTATTTGTGCGTGTAAGTTTGTGTGTATGCAAGTATTTATGTATTTATTTCGACTTATATAAAATAAGAAATATGTTAAAATTTATTTTCATTTCAAATAGAGGGTAAAATAGCTTAATCTTACTTGCTCTTGCACAGATTCCCCCAGCAAATGCGCAAGCTGCAGCCATTCAGGCACTCCCTACAGACTGGATTATATATGATGAAATGACGAGAGCTCACAGGATAGCAAATATCAGATGCTGTTCTGTTGTAACACCTGTCACTGTGTCACTCTTCTGTGGACCAGCTAGATTACCAAGTAATGCTTTGCAGGAACCTTCATCCTTTCGAGGTATAGTGGGGTTTGGATTTGAAATGTTTCCATTGGTATATGCTAGAATGTGATACGGAAGGCTTATTTTTCAAGAATATTTAATAAGTATGTTCACTAATTCTTAAAATGACAGAGCTATAGTTCCTGTAGCTGTTCAAGAATGGTTTATAGGCTCTGAAATAAATGTCTCAGTGTGGCGAATCTGTATAGTTTCATAACCATAAATTACACTTACATAGTTCTGAAGTTTCAGAAATTACACTATAGTTTGTAATGAAATAAAAAATGCAAACAAAATGTGTAATGAAAATTCTAATGTTGAAAAGTGTAGTATGTATGTTTTTTCTACAGACTAGTTTATTTGATACTTTGAATCAGGTTATTCAAACTGAATAATAATTTAGAAACAATCAGTGTGGCAAACACTCATGTTGCTTCCAGCTGAAACACGCATTTTAAAGATTATTTTCTACTGCTAACTTTTAATGACAATTAGCTATACTATCAATTACAATTAATAGTATATAGAAATCTCCTCTTTTTTTAAAAAAAAAATTGAGTGCTGTAGGAATAGAAGCAAAAATAATATATCCTGCTGCCGGTTCTCTAGAAACATTAGTTTGAATCAAAGTAGGAGCCCAAGTTATTTTTCAAGCTTTCCTGTCTTGCTCTTAAACTGTTACCCTTAAAATAGTATTTATGCTGACTGAATTGCACTTAAATTAGAATCCTACTTAATAGACATATGTATATATAATGAATTTTTTTCTTAACAGGTCTTTAAACCTACTGTGTTACTAGGAAATAAAGCATAGAGCAATGTGTGATTTTGCAAACAGCTTCAGGCAAAGGCTTGATAATGGGTGTTGATATTGATGAAGGTACATGGGTGAGTCAGATCACGTCAGTACAGGTGCTTAGAGAGCAGCAGCCTCAGCAGGTCTGGATACTTGAGTTCTGCTAATTGAAGCAAAGACTTTTCACTGAGGTGTATTTGCAGAAAATAAAAAGTGCTTTTACGAATCTGTACATTTTAAAATAAAATTTAGAAAGAAAATGGGTTTATTGCTGGTAATACAGTAGTGTTCAGTTTTTTGTATGTAAGTGGAAATAATATAGAAATGTTAATGCACCTTTTATATTTAATTTAGGGGATGGGGTACCTAATGATGACAGTGATAGTGAGATGGAGGACAAAACAACTGCTAACTTGGCACTACTGAAGCTAGATGAATGGCTCCATCTCAAACTGGACCCTGAAGTAAGAAATGTATCCCTTCAATGCTTGTTTCTTGTAGAAAGATATTTACGTCATATCTTCCTAAAAAGACTTCTGAAACATTTGGATAACCAAGAATTTTCTGCAAGAATGGCTGTTATGGTCCGTTTGGGTGTCTCAGATTTACAGGACAGTGTACTCTAATTTTACCTTAATTTCATGAGTTCAGTAAGAAATACAACAAATAAGCAGGAGCTCAATCCCCTTTCGCCCAGACTAGGCTACCATGTGAATTCACTTATTCACGGTTCAAGTCATAAGGTTTCATAACTTATAACCTGTAACTCAATTCGTGCACATGTGAGCAAAAAGAAGAAAAGAATTAGTTACCAACGGTGAGAGTGCTCATCCTTCTTTCTCTGTTACGGTGCACACACTGGGAAGCAGGAAAGCCTCAGCAGCCCAGCTGCTGTTGGATCCATTTCAAAAGCTTTTTGGTTAAACTGATGTTTTATACCTTCTAGCTTGGCAGTTTGGTCCATTTCCATAAGTTAACAGATTCTGACAAAACTGCCAGACAAAAGGTAATGGCTGCAGGAAACAGCAAGCTGCAGGTGATGGTGGCTGCACAGTGGCCCTTCAGCTCTTTCTGGCTACTTGTCCTGCCTACGTGGTGCTCTCGTGACATAATGGCACTGCTCCCAGCATACATCAAGCCTTAGCATGAGCTGGTTTAGCCAAAATCTGAGCAGGATTTAATTGGGTAGTCACAGTGGCATATCGTGTATTTCCTTCTCTTAGAAGATGACTAGAGTTGGATCAAAATGGAGCCCTTGAAGTTGGAGCTGCTGAAAGAAATTTGCTGCCAGATTTTAGAAAAACAAAACAAACCAAACCCAAAATGTTCTGAAGATACCAGTCTTCAGGTCATTGAGAAGCTTTGGCTATGGTAGGAGGTAGAGTAGTTTATGGGTTATGAAACACTTTGACTTATCAGATCTAATAGTAATAATACTATCTCTCCTAGAGATATTCAAAAGAGGGATTTTTTTTATTTTTTTAAACAATGGAAGCATTTCATAGTCCTCTAAATTCAGTCATCTCGTTTGAGCAGGTGCCTGTGTAAGAAAAATATGTCGCTTAGAGCTCTTTTCCCCTCAGGTATGACCAAAGAGTGCATGAATACAGACTGAATTGAGAGGAAGGGCATAAATCATGAAAAGATTTTTTTATTTTTTAAAGATAAAATTATATTGCAAACCCACAGGATTTTTTTTTCATGTTGAAATTACACGTATGGTGCAGAGCTAAATGAAATAAAATGTTTAAAAAAAAATCTTTCACCTGAGGAAAGAAAAGATAACAGCTTAGTTTAAATGTGGGGTTTTCTCCCCCTCCCTGGCACTTTAGTCTTGCCTTTCACTTTGGACCCTGTTCACTTTAGAATGCCATTCGCTGCCTGATAGGAAAGATACAGGGTACCATTACCTGTCTGATCTAATTTTTATTAGTCTTTAACAGAATTGAAATTCATTACAGGCTGCGGGTTTGCTGTTGCAACTCAGACAGAAGTGGCATAGCTTATTTCTGCGTCGTATGCGAGCTCCTTCTAAACCATGGTCTCAAGTTGATGAAACAACTGTAAGAGCAATTATAGCTGTTTTAAGTACTGAAGAACAGTCTGCAGGTTTGCAACAGCCTTCAGGAATTGGTCAGAGACCAAGACCTATGGCTTCTGAAGAACTTCCTTCAGCATCTACATGGAGGTCAACGAATAGTAGAAAAAGCTCAGCAGAAACTGAATTCTCTGATGACTCTTCTAATGCTGAAAAGTAAGCTTCTGAGATCTTCTAGACACTGTAGGTTATAATTTATTTAGCTATAAAAGCATCACTTGAATTTCTGCTAGTGATCATGAGGAAGAAACAACAGAAATACAGTTGAAAGAATTTATACTGTCCTATGCTGTATTGTAGTTGTGATTCCATTGAGAAGTATTCCGTATGTGTGCCTGCTGTTTGAGAGCAGTTAGTAGTATTGGCCATGAATTGTGATCTATGGGAAGAAGTAGCAAAAGAGATTTAACCCTAGCATTCAAAAACAATGCATGATCAGTATTTTTTTAGTTAGCGTTTATTACGTTTTGGAATTACTGTAATATATGTAGTCATGCAATAGGCTGATGCGTAGATATAAATTGTTCTGTGACCGCTTATGAAACTCCTGGTATGTTCTCTATCTACCTTTACTTTTTAGAGTTTTAATGAAATCTACACCTCCAGCACTATACCAGCCAAGGAAGTACAAAGAAAAAAACATTTTGCACTCCAAACGCACTTCAGATGACAGGTCAGATCAATCATCAGTGAAGTCTACAGACAGCAGTAGCTATCCTAGCCCCTGTGCTAGCCCTTCTTCTCCAATATCTGGAAAGGTAGAGTTCTCGTAAACAAATTATCCTACTCTTCAAATGTAATAGAATTTCAGAAATCAATTTGCTGATATCTTTCAGCAACTATCAGGTCTAACGTTGATAAATTAAGAACCTGACTTAGATTTTAATTTTTCACAGCTGCATAATACTTATATCTTTCCGGAACTTAAAATATAGACTAAATATCCTTATTACATTAGTTTAATACAGTGAAAACATTCTTTGAAGTCTGCTGTGGTTAAAGCTATCCAAAGTAGAAAAAACAGGAATTTTTTTTTTTTTAGGCTTAATATAATAACCAATGAAGGTGTATTATTTTTTTTTCCCTCTAAATTAGTATACAGTATATGCACTTCTGAATTCTTTGGATTCTGCCTCCCTCTGTTTCTGTAATAGCGTACACGGATACTGATTCTCTTTAAATTTTGTGTTCTCTGCCGTATTATGACTGCATGCTTTTTTATGACGGTTATTTTAACAAAGCGCACATTTTTTTAATGAACTTATTCTCTCTGTGTACTTGAATAGTAAACTGCAGTAATATTAAACAGATCACTGAGAGGAAAACCCATTAGGCACAGACTCATTGAAGGATTTAATAATTCCTCTTAAGTCTTCCAATTTTTAAATTCAGCCAATGTAAAATGGAGAGAACTTAGGTTTCCTGAAGGTGGAAATGTGAGTAGTGTGCTTCAGCCTGCAGTCTAGAATGAATAATTTTTGTGTCATATGAAGGTGTGTCAGACTTCAAAGAATTGTAATTAATCACTAGACTATTTAGGCCTGTTCTGCTATACTTGTTTGCTGCCCCTCATGAATTAATTATTATTTTGGAAAGTGCTTTAAAAATGTAAAATAGATGTGAAATACACTTTAAAACCAGTTCAGATAGTACCAGCTGATAGGTTCTGTGATTCCTGTAGAATCTCGAGGACGAGGACAGTAGCGCAGACAAGAGATTTCTGTATTCATGCATGTAAAACTTTAGAATGAAAGCCTGGTTTATTTTACTGGAGTTTAATTTAATTTAATTTTTCCAGGGTTCCAAATCTCCTTCACCAAGACCAAATATGCCAGTTCGATACTTTATAATGAAAAGCAGCAACTTGCAAAACATTGATATTTCTCAACAGAAGGGTATATGGTCTACTACACCAAGTAATGAACGAAAATTAAATAGAGCCTTTTGGGAGAGCAGCATGGTTTACTTAGTGTTTTCTGTTCAAGGGTCTGGACGTTTTCAGGTGAGTCTTTAGTTAATAGTAAATATTAGCTTTGGTTGATGGTTTAGGAGAGTGTGATGGTTTAGGAGAGTGCAGCAAATGACTACATGTAGTATGGAGGTGTCTGCTTATGACTTCTGACCTTCTAATGAGTAGCAAGCAAATGTATCTGGTTGCTGAGGAAAGAGTACTTCATTCTTCTCTGAAATATCCCCTTTTAGCTAACTCAGTTTGTCACTCAAAGGTTAAGCCTGAATTGCCTCCAAACATCTTGAGTCAAAATAGTATATATTCCCTACATTAATCCTTTAAAACAACACCAAACAAACAAATCCAAACAAAGGAGGGGATTGCTACTCTTTTCTTTGCATGCCAAAATAAATATTGTAAGTGAACAAGCAGCTATAGTCAAGTCAGAACTTTCTAAAGCCAGGAAACTCATAGCTGTCTTTATTACAAATTTTAATAAAATCTGTTTTGCCTGAACTGTAGTTTCTAAATGTTAGGAAGCTGGAAAGTCATGGCCATGATTATTCCAAAGCCGTGTCTTGACTTCAAATTTAGCCAAGGTATTTGTCAACAGTGTGTTGACAAATTTGTAGCCAATTTGAAGTTAAAGACTTGACCTGGTAGTGCAAAGTTGCAGATTAGCTGTGTTGTAGAGAGGGCTAAACTGAGTAGTTCCAGGAGAAGAAAGTTCAACTTCCCTCTTTATTTATAACTATTCATAAAAGTCAGCTAAACTTAAAATCTGATGAACTGGCCCAAATATCTTGGTGTGATACTACTGAAGGATTACAGCGAGATACACATACGATGATTTGGCAAATGCAGATGTAATATTGGAAAGTTTTGGTGCTCTTAGATGAGGAAGCTGGGAGGAGAGGACATGCTGAAGTCAGGATTGTAGGTGGTTGATGTTGCCTTGCCCTTCCAGTTTTGACAGTGCACTGGACATCCATGGGAACGTGAGGTTAACATTCCTATTAATTTTATCTCGTACCAAGTGTCTCTTTACTTTCCACCTTTATTTTTCCTCTGTTCCTTTTATTAATTTCCATTTAACCAGCTTGAGCTGTCTAGGACTGCATGTCTTACAACAGTAGTGTGTGCTGGTAACTTATGTGCACTGCATCTCCTGTACTTCTAAGTCATAACTGGCATGAATTTGCCTGAATAGTTGCTAAGTTAGGTGTGCGGTGTCTTGTTTTGTTTGGTGTGTGGGCAAGTAGGAGTGTCCTTAAATAAGTTAGAAGCAATCTTGGATTTGGGGTTTCTTTCATTTTCTTTCTGAATACTTTGTGTTGTTGGAATTTCTTCCTGCTTTATTGAAGAAGGAAATAAAAGCAACTTCTTTCTTTGAGAACAGCCACACTCTTTTATTTCTATGTGAAAGTTTGTTAATGTAGCAGGAATGTGGAAAGGAAGGAATAGATTTCTGCAAAAAATATCTACAACTAACAAGGAAGCACTAATGGACTATTACATAGAAGAACATTTATCTTGATTCCTTATGCTTCAAATGTTTTTACAACACCTTTCAACCTCTGTTACAAAGCTTAAAAAAACTTTTAATGGTAATTGTGAGAGATTAATTGAGAGGCGTTCTCTGTGGTCAAACTCTAGAAGGCATGTTTGAAGTGGAAAAACAAATGATACTTCTTTTAACTTTCTACATGTAAACATTTTAAAAGATCCGTCTTCATGGGGGAGAGTGTGTGAATAACTTTGAAACTAATGTGGAAGTTTCATATGAAGTCCAGTCATATATTTAATTCTAATGTAAGCAGATATGCTCTAATTATGTGTTTCCTTTCATATTTCAATTTTTGCGCCAGGGTTTTGCTAGAATGGCTTCAGAGATAGGGTGTGAGAAAAGTCAAGACTGGGGATCTGCTGGCTTTGGAGGTGTATTTAAGGTGGAGTGGATCCGAAAAGAAAGCATTCCTTTTCAGTTTGCACACCATTTGCTCAACCCTTGGAATGACAATAAGAAAGTACAAATAAGCAGAGATGGCCAGGTAATGTTATTCTCTTGTAGAGTCTTCTTTACTTGGTAGAACTGCATGTTGTTTATTAGCTTCTTTAGCCTTGACATTTATCTCAACTGTCCTCATGTATCTGTTAATCTGAATCACAGTTCATTGATGCACATTGTACATTGTCCTAATGCATTATTCTTGAAGTAATGGAGGCTTTTTTGATAAATTAAAGCGATTCCTTGCTTAATATGGATTTCATAAAAAGATTTCAAACTGGAGAAAAGATTTTTGGAATTTGTAATTTTCGTCCTAGAGATTTGTTCCCTGGAGTCTGTCACACCCTAATAACTGTTCATAATTATAGCTTTGAGTCTCCTGTAAAGACTGAAGAGAATCTTGAGATTTGAGGTAGAGTAAAGCTTAGGACAGTTCTCCAATCTGTTAAAGCTAAATGCAACTACAAAAAGCTGCAAGAGAATTGACACGAGAGTTCTCTGTAGCTGTTTCTGCATTCTCCCCAGTCCTCTCCCAAAATACCTCCTTGATATGAGATTCTAGGGCTAAACTTCTTCTGTCAGCTTCTCACTACTTCCCCAAAACCTCTCCAGTTGTAAGACTGAGGAAAGGAACATACTGTAAGAATGAAGAAAGGAACATAGCATGTGATGAAGTTAACAGTGCTTCTGTTGTAAGTGGATCTTAAGACCTAAAGAATCTTAATGATCTTAAAAACAGCAGGTTTTTATTAATGTCTGTGACTCCGCCAAGAGCCACTGTATTATCTGTGACCTGTCTTCCCACATTATACACCATACTTCATGGAATTAAACTTAAAAGATGTGGAGAATAATGATCTTTAGTTAATAAGTGACCTGTGGAAGGTACAAAGTTATATGTTGCATATGTTCTTGTGTATGGTGGTGGTGCGTTGACTCAGAATTCTCGTCTTAAGAGCTGACATCTTACTGTGAATGAAAAAAAATCCCCAAACAACCTGTAGACCAGGCTTGCTTATGAAAGTTTTTATCTCCTCTTGAGCCCTAGTGAAAAAAAATTCATAAGCAGGGAGTTCTAATGTTTGTCTCAATAGCAAAAGGAATGAGCTCTTTCAGAAAGACTGAAAGCAATCACCAGTAACTTCATCTAACAATTTTGTTATAAATAGTTTCTATATGTTCAATAGTAGCAGTGCAAATAACTTCTCTAATTTCCTGCTCATTCCTAGGAGCTGGAACCACAAGTTGGAGAGCAGTTGCTACAGCTTTGGGACCGTGTTTCTTTGGCAGGAAAAACCTCCACTGATTGAGCATGTCAAGTGATATGAGGTAGTTGTTTCATGTGTTACTTGCTGTTGTTATGATAGAGGAAAAGCTATCTGTATACAACGTATCATTACAGTACTATCTTTCCTTCTTAGTTTGTGGAAGAACAGATACAGTTAGTACTAAATATTCTCTTCCTTTTGATTTTTTTTTTTAGCTGTCGTTGAAACATCAGCTATAACCACTAGAACCAGCAGCGTGCCTACAATATAAAGATGAGGAAGAACGTGGTGCAACAAGCTCCTGAAGTTGCTAGTGATGCTGTGCAGCTAGCTGTGGAAAAAATAAGAGGGAATTATGTTGGTTTCAGTATTTCCTTGTCTTAACAAACGTCATAACGTTATTCACCAGCCTGTTTTTGACTGAATTATTTTTTTACAGTAGTGTGCAGTTGATATTTAAAAACATGGTTAAGTTCAAAACTAAGTTTGAAACAGTGGACCACGTATAAATAGTTTGTGGGTTTAAAATAGCACAGCAGGCAGTTTAAATATACAGTTTACATTTAAAGCTTTCTCAACACCATAAAATGTATGAGAGAAACCAGTGTAATATTAATTAATCAATCTTGTAGTTTGCGTAAAATAAATAAATTGAGAATAGATGTCTCCAAATATATTGGAAGATTCCATAAGTATTTATTGAACTTCTGTGTGCACAGTGCAAGAGAGTACAATATATTCATACAAACAACTGGGCAGCTGGAGAATGTAAAATTTTAATTTAAATACATCAGTGAAAGGAGCATGAGACTTTAGAGAGTGGATTGGTCCAGCAGTGTTTCCATTTTCAGTTATTTTTCACCTTTAAAAGGTACTCGCACTTTGGCGAGCTGAAAGAGTCCTTGCGACCTGCTGCCAAATGTTAGTCTAATAGTTCACTAACTTGGGCATTATTAGAAGATTTTTATTTCTTTCTAAAAAAATACTTACCAGTACAATTTTCTTCATCTTTCAATGTAGTCTTCATGCTTTATTTCTATACGTCTTCTTTCAATTTCTTTCTTCTTGTATACTACTATTGTTTTGTTTTATTTGGCTTATCCTTAGCTGTCAACATACTGTTTTGTAAGGCTAGTATACATTCAGTCTGCTCGCTGTCAGCACAATGTTTGTGGTCAGAGCTTTTTCTGCTTCTGACCCTGTACTTAGGTTTTTCATGTCTGTTAAGAATATTCGCACAGTTCAGAGTATGCTATGTATTCATTCTTACATTCTGTGTAGTGACTTCCATACATAAACAATGACTTTTGCTGTTGGAAGACTATCTGAATCCTTGTGAGGCTAATAGTGCCTAATACGGTATTTCTGGAGACAGTACATACAACGGAGCTGTGAGGGTCATGTTGCCTTATGTGATACTTCCAGGCCCATGCCCACAAAGGAATGTGGGGTGGCATTGCCTTGTACAGGATTCCCGGGCCTCATGCATGCCAAGGGCAGAGGGGGAGCAGAGGTGAGGTGTAATGTTTCGTTAATAAGCCCAAATATGCTTCTGCAGCTCGATGATAAAAAGGACAGTCCAGCCAAGGAATTTGCATTCCCCAAAGTCCTTGGCTAGTCTGGGTCACTTGTCTGGAGAAGAAGTCATGGCCTGCTGCCTGCCTGACAGCCATGGTCATGTAAATCTTTGCATGCCTAGATGTAAGGTCTAACTCAGTGTGAGAATTGAACATAAGAGGTTAAAAATGCTGATGTCTGACTTCTCTTATGCAAGCATTGTGGATGGAGAACTGCAAGGTCGGCATGAGAAGCAGCTGAAGGAGGGAGTCTTATGGCAGCAGGACGGCTCTGTTTTGGCTAAAAAATGCAAAATAAACAGATGAATGCTTTCAACATAGAATCTTGAAGGCCACAGTGCCTGGATTGAGCCCTTTTGCTTGATAATCTGTGAGATGATTATTAAAGTTGACACCCCTAAGTATGATAATGAGCTTAAAGTACATTCTAAACCCTCCACCCAAATCATGTTTATTGTCACGCCTGGGAGGGAGCAACTAAGATTGGGGTATAAAGGATATTGAGGAAAATACCCCCTGGGGTGGGGAGAAGACATTGAAAACCCTGAAGAGGCAGTTGACAGGCTGTGCTCCTTCTCCACCCAAGATAGGGACCCCTTCTTGGTAAGCATTGTGCCTTCATCTTTTGGTGAAGAACACCCAGGATAGCATTTGGCTGGCACTATCATCATATGTTAGCGCTACTGCAGTAAGTGCATTTATCAGTGGCAATTCTGAACTCTTTGTTGCTTTAATAAACTGTGTTTCAACTTTGTGAAACTGTCTCAGTGAAAGTCCTTGAGAGGGCTCTGATAATTGACTGTACGTAATTAATTCTTTAGACACAAACTGTTGACCAAGTCTGGGACTAAGACTGGATGTAGCAGCCCCTAGGCTCCTCTCTGAGAAGGAGTTTAGAAAGCAAGGGGGTCCTTTCTGAACCTCATTACTCATTGGGAGGACCTCCCTCAGCCACGCATCAGACTCTCACCCTTTTACGTGACACCCAGTCTTGCTGAATTACTTGACTTGTTGTTGTTACAACCCAGATAATTGTACTACTGATCTGTATTTTTTTTCCTGTACTGTTATTTAGAGATAAACTTTATCCCTGAAGCTGTTGGTCTGGTGTCTGTTACCATATCCTGAACCTACAAGTTGGCAGGGCTGCCTTAAGCCCGTACGCTCTGGGGTCAGAAGTGGGGTACAGTACACTGCATCGTGACCAGCCCTGAGATGAATGAGGACCCCTGGCTATTCCCTGGGCCAGTCCCTCAGATTTGGAAATGAGCATCACTTTCCTCCTCCTCCATGATTTGTCAATGTTGGTTTCATTTTAGTGAATATTTTAAAATGAGGTTCACATGATTTTGCTTGTTTCACATGACTTTGTTTTAAAGATTTTAATGCTGATAAAACTAGAATAAATCTATGCTGATGGTATGGACAGTTAATGTGATCTTTTTGGTTCTAATAAGCTGAAATTTGTTGTTCAGTTGTATTCTGTGTTCCTTTCCTGTTTGTATTTTCTGCTTTCTCTCCTTTTCCCATGAAGTTGCACATAACTTCATGGCTGTGCATTCAGGATTGCAGTTAGTGTCTGACTTCAGGAAAGACAATATCAGAGATGAGTATTGTCTAGAGAACAGATCTAGGGGACTTTTCTTGAACTACTGAAGCATCTAAAGTTCATCTGTAAGGACATAACTGTGCTGGTTTTATATGATATTTTAAAAAGAAAAAAACAGCTTACCTCTGATCTCTCTAATTGTATGCTCAGTACCGCAGTGTATCAGCGCTTCCTGCTGACTTCTGACACCATCTTTACAAGACAGAGTCAACCAGTAGTTGCTGCTGCTCATCCTTTGGACTTCTCTATTTCAGCAACAGTAATGGATGGTCTGTAAAACTGAAAGTAAATACTTTTTCCATAAACAACAATACTGCAACTTGTCTATGCCACAGTCTGCAAGGAGCATCATATAGTGTATTTTATAGCTACAGTAGATTAAGTGTTTTCATAATTGAACTAAATTACTAGAAGAGGTTATTTTGAATGAAGGAACACTGAACAGTGTGATGCATAGTAATCTTGTTTTGCTGTGCAGTCATTTGCAGAAATATTTCTAAATAAAAATACATGTGCTGTCATCTCTTTTTCAATGTGCTGTCATTCCCTTTTTCATCTGAAATGAACAACTGTTTCTTGGTAATACCAAAGTAGTACACACTTCTAAATTGTAACTTTCAATAAATTGGCATAAATTATTTTTGAGTGAGTCTAGCTGAATGTCTACAATAAAATATTCCACTCTTGAAACTCAGAGGAAAGTGACTTTGTTTTCTCAGGTAAACTTATTTTGTGCATTGTCATTCATACAAATTTTGCTAGGTTTCATCCAGTGGAAATGATAGTGTCTTGGTCAAACATTGCTTCAGTTAAATACATGCAAAATGTCTATGGTTATTTCACTGTGCAGCAACAAATTTTCTGATCGTTCTTTCCGCAGAATCCTCTGCTTTGGTTCCATGTTATGTCTGTAAACCCGCCACCTTGAATGTTTTTGTTTTGAGCCATCAAGCACATTCCTGTTTCCTGACCCTGTGCATTGACATTCTTTGTTTTCACTCTGCTCCTCGTATCACCCTGCTTTCCAAAGAGAGAGTTGTCTTGGTAGCCACGCGTGTGGTGATCATAGCAGTATCATCAGGTAACTTCAGTGCTGCAGCTCTGTACCAGGATTCTTAGAGATGCCCAGTCTGTCCGATAATGACTCAATATGATTATACCTGAAGTGAAAACTAAAGCAGCACGAAGGGCAAGGAGGTGAATCTGTCTGAAAAATACTGGGGCAGCAACAGCACGCAATTTCACAGAATCCTTGTATCTATGATGACAAATGGCCATCATCACCTTCTTTGCAACAGTAAAAATCCCAGCTTGGTGGTTGTCAGCCAGGAGTTGATTTACTCTGCTTTAGAGTAAATGAAGTTCTTGCAAGCTAGGCAGTTGTCCCTAAACACTGGAGTGAGGAGGAAGGGAACAGAAGTAGGATTATGGATGACAGCCACAGGTTTGCGAAGTTTGTTCATGCAAGAGCAGAGCTTATCTGAGCAGCGCTGATTCAGGACAACTCCAGTCATGTTTCTCAAGACAGTACATAAGAGCTTTGCCAGTGGCTCGTGAGAAAATGCTGAGGTGTGCTGCCTCCTCAAGAATGTATTTCTGAAAATAAGGTACAAGTGGCAAGCTGTTTTGCCACAGACAGAATTTGGTTCCTTTCCCTAGGAACTGAAGTTTGATTTTTTTTTTCTGTTGAATATTTTGTAGCCTAAAAATGCTTATTTGTTGCAACTATTTCTTTCAATATTTGCTTTTTTACAAATTTTTTGCCACTATTGAACTGGTGTAATTTCTGCTGTATCATCACAACATCTACAAAGATATTTTCTCCAGTGCCTGTGAGTTAAACTTCTACTGTGGAGCTTTTTTGCAGCTTCCATTTTCAATGCCTGATACTGGCTGTTGTCAAAATGAAATCATAGGTCACAGCTGGCAGGACAATTTCTCTGGGTTGTGGTTGGATCAGTTCGTAGTTATGTGCTTTGTCTTTAAAATGAATTAGAGTGGTTTCTGCAGCTACCCAAACTTTTTCTTTTTTTCCCTTTTTTTTTTTTCTTAGATGGAGCTGAAGTGATTGTTCCAGAGCAGCCACTTTCTAGATATATTCAGTCACAGCTTTTCTATCTGAATAATATTAGCCATTTGTCTCCTGTTGCTTTGCATCTCTCTACTTGCGCTTAGCTGCACTGTTTTCTTCCCTGTGGATCATGCTATGTTGCTTTCAGGCATCATTACTGCTATCTTGCTGCTAACAGGTACTACCACACAGAAAGTAGGTGATGCTGCTCTGGATTAAAGGCTTTATTTGTTGTTATGATTTTTTTTGGCAGATGTTGAAAGGGTGTCGTCTAAAACCAAAGTATAAGTCTGGGTTTAAAGACAAATCAGTTCTCAGGAAAGCAGACTGAGGGAATACCTTGCATCACATTAGAGACTAAAAAGTTAGAGTCTTGAAAATACTAAAAAGCATGGCATACAATTGAATCAAGCAATTCAGAAAGGAGGCTGTATTTTTATTCACGTCAAGCCTAGAAGGAGTTTTAAAGCTAATTCTCTACATGGGTGTGAAATTATTTTTTTTTGCCTCATGTTATATAATGCACAGCTCTGAGATTCACAGCGTGATCTTATAACTTTGCCTATGTGAGTGGGCATATTGCATTTGGTACTGTTGATGTATCCTGAGGTTGTAGCCCAAGGCTCCTAAAAAATGTACCGCTTTGTTTTATGTATAGGGAATATCTGGTGAAGCCTAGCAGCAGTCAAATAAGACTAAGGAACAAACACAATTGCCAAAATTGCTCCTGTATAAGGATGTTCCGGACACTGGCAGAAACTGAGAGTGAAACTGTGTAGTACATGTAAAATAGATTTAATGTCTTCTGCTCTTGTAAAACATCTTAATTTTTTTAAAAGCAAGCAGTGCAGAAAAGGGTACTGAATCTCCGTGCCGTGGGCTGGCACACTCGCTATGATTTTTAGCTTATAGTGTGTCCTGTCAAAATAAGAGCACAAACCTTCCCTTTTTAATTGTTTTCATGGCTCTGTTCAGATTAAGGAACTCTTTTCGTACTCATGCTTTTTGTATTAGTTTAAGTGCAGTTAGTAATGAAGAAATTCATCTTGCAATTCAGCAAGGGTAGCATCTCAGTGGCTGCTGCTTTCAGCAGCGTAGCCACTGCTAAGTTTTAACATGCCCTAAAACCATATTAAACGAGGTGTCATCACTATAAGAGAATTACTGTGGTCTGGCTACTGCTTTTATACAAAAGGATATACCTTTTATTCTAAGACAGGCCTAGGGTTTTGATAAGAAGTACAAATCTAGGAGGGAGAGAAAAGAAGGGCCGCAGGACACCTTACAAACAGGATGCGAAGCTTCCAAGAGACTCATGAACTGATGCTCTAGCTTATTTTCCTGCTTACCTGTTTTGGCTGAGATGAGCTGATTACAGTAGTGTATATGTGGCGTAGATTGCATGTGTGAATTTCTCTGGGTCTTCTGTCTTCAGAGGCACTGTGCAAATATATTACGAAGGACCATGGCCCAGCCTGGACATTAGAGCACTGCAGTAGCCATATTTATATTGCTCTTTAGTCTGATGCTGAGGTATAGCCTAGCTGCTTTGTTCTGCTTTCATTCCTCTTTAGAGCATTGAAGCTGGATGAGGTCAGAAAGTAATTGAAGACTGTGCCATGGTGTATTTACCCAAGGGAGGTATGCAGAGTTTGCTATTTTGTTTCCCAGTAGTCAAATTCAGAAACTGCAGAAAATGTGCTTTTGTCAGAATTGAAACTTAGTAGGAATGTACGAGTTTTCATTTAAAAGTCAGGATAATTTTGATTGAAGTCAGAGAACACAGGCACCCTGTTTTAACACTCCTAGAAAAGGAAATATTGCTGGAAATGGGACCAAGGGAGCCTTTAACTTCCCAGATACAGAATCAGTAGGTGGTTGAGCTCATGCGAGGTTTTCTTTAATTGATGTCACTCCACTCAGTAATGAATCAAACCAACAGATGCTGTCAAACTTTAGTAAATGTGGACACAAGAGTTATAGGAAGTATCTGTGGGCTGAAAAGTCACACCAGTCCGCATAGGGCAGAGGAATGAAAGGGCAAATAAAGTAGCTCTGTTACACCTCTGTGAACACCAATGCTACTTTTTTTTTAGGTGAGAGGTTTCTTGAACTCTGAACATGTCAAAGCTGTTGAATTGTTTGTAATATCCGTGGTGAGACACTAGATGAGTAGGGGTGATACTGGAAGAAGCATTCACCTTGAAGGAATATAAACACTGGTGTCATGTAAAATAGGACTCTGAAGATCCTTCAGAGCGAGGCTAGGTGGTGCAGTTGGCTAGCGTATGAGCTCTTGTCTGCTGGGGACTGTTTAAAAACAAAACCTAGCTCTATTAGCAAGTGCAAGTGAAATGGCCTCTCCCCAGGAAAAAAACAGTAAACTATGGTAAGTAATCTGTATAGTAACCTGCTACTTTATATCTGACATATGCATCCATGAGCTTTCAGTTCTCTAAAGAGGAGGCCAAGAGGTACTAGGCTGCAGGTAGATATTAAAAGATATGCCTCAACAGTTGTTTTTTAGGTTTGTTTTCTAGTTTTTTTCCTCCTGTGGAAGGCAGACAGTATGACACCAGTGCAATAAGGATATGTTAGTTATTAAAAGCTGTAAGTAATACTTCTCTTGTGTAAACATTACTTCAGTGGGACACTACTTACCTGCAAGAAATGATGGACATGAGGATATTTTTTCTAAGTAAAATGGTCAGCTCAGGACAGGGTTCAGGATCCAGCTCCCAGCCCTGGTGTGGCTTCTCTCCGTCTTGTATAACTTGATGAAGTTAACTTGCTTATAACTTCCCAGCCTCTTAGTGCGGTGTTTATCTGCATCACTTGTCAGGAGCTTTCTAGAGAATGCTTATGCCTTGTACTGAAATGCTGTGTATAAAAACGGTTTCCTGCTTCTCAAGGGGGGCAGCAGAGGGGGAGGTGCTGATCTCCTCTCTCTGGTGACCAGCGATAGGACACCAGGAAATGGGATGAAGCTGGTCAGGAAAAGTTCAGATTGCACAGTAGGAAAAGGTTCTTCACTGAGAGGGCAGTTGGTCACTGGAGCAGGCTCCCCAGGGAAGTGGTCATGGCACCAAGCCTTTCAGAGTTCAAGGGGTGTCTGGATGATGTTCTTAGTCTTATAATTTAGTCTTAGGTAGTGCTGTGAGGAGCAGGGAGTTGGACTGATGATCCTTACGGGTCCCTTCCAACTTGAGATATTCTATCATTTTATGATTTTCTTGCTTCTCTTTTTTGTACTACCTCTGTAAGGAGTTAGTAATTACATTTTCAAGAAGAGATAAGATCAGTTCTGTGTGCATTGGAAAGGTATCTGCATTTCGGCTCTCAGTGAGTGCTATAAACAGGCAGAAGAGAAATGAGAAAGTTCAGTAGTCTTGTACTTGGTTGAGACTCTGCAATAGTATGCGCCGGTGATGTTTGCAGTAATGTTAAAACAAGAACAACAGAAAAAGTAAAGTGCGCAACTCTAAAGGCTCCAGACCAATGCCACTGGATGTTTCTTTTTGGACCTTAACTCTGGCACAGCATCATTAGAAAGTTAGGTTAGACCTAAACCAGGCTACTGCAGGACCTGGTGCAGTCACTAAGGCGGCTACCAGGGATATGAAAGGCTCACTGGATCAGAAAAGAGGAGAGGAAAAAGGTGTCTAAAGATTGAAAAGAAAAAGAAGCTTTAAGCATAAAAGAAAAAAAAAACCTAAAAAAAATTATACACATTTTAATCTTGAATCCAGAACTGAATACTCATTTGCATCAAGTAGTGTTGTTTAAAATCCATCCTTGTCTCCTATTTTTTTTTCCTTGAGATACATTTATTACTGCTTTAGCACTCTATATAAAAACGGTGAAGACAGCCTACAAGAACCTTGTATTTAGACAACAATCAAATTCTTGGCATGTTACTACTTCTCTCTGCCAATCGAGGTGCAATCCTTTCAGAAACAGGCCTTCCCACGAAGCAGCTGTGCCCTGCAGCTTCTGCTCCAATCCACCATTTGGCTGAGGCAGCAGACAGCTGGAAAGTCAAAGGTAGTTTTTAGCTGCACTGCAACCCTTCTCTCAAAATCAGCCATAGGAAAACTGCCTCTCTCAGTGGGAATATCTTCTGTCAGTTTTCTTTAACAGAGGGTTTTATGTGAGTTAGTTGTTGAGAATGCTGGAAGTAAAAAACAGGGAGTATCTAATGTGAATGAGAAGTGAACAAAAGAGCCTCCAGATCAAGAAGGGAAAAAGAAAGCGTTTACTTAGTAGAAAACTCCAACATAGCAGGCTAAAAAAAACCCAAATCAGTTTTAATTGGATGAGTACAAAATGTCTGTGGAAAAACTAAAAACAAATTAGCTAAGTTAGGTACCTGGCCTGTTATTCTGCCCCCAAATTTTGCAGTAAGTACTAAGTACATACTTTTTTTTTTAATTAGTTTTTAGCATAAGTGAGACGGCAAAAGAGACTTTGTGATTAATTTATTAAAAAAAATACAGGAAATCAACTGAATCCATTTTTGGACACTTATCATATGAAATATTTCTGAACTTTTAGCACAAATGAAGATAGATGGGTTCTCCACTGACATAGTCTTGCCAGGACTGCTCATAACCTCTTCACTATTTTGACTCACACCTGATCTGTGTTTAATGTGAGCCATAGAGGACACCTGACAGCGTGCATTTTATGGAATTATTGGAAGTTTTGTTTTCCAAATGTAGAATGTTCCCATGAATTTTGAAAGCTCAGAAAGGTTCAGCCTTTCTCTGTTGCCAGACTTCAGGTGTGGACACGATCATGAAGTAGACGGTTTCTAGTATTCAAGTCTCTCTTTGCAGGTGAAGAAAACAGCTACTGCACGATGAAGAGAAATGACAACTGAACATCTCTGTTGATTTGCCCTCTTCCCCAGCTGCTTCTGAAGACTCAGAAGCCTTGACCTCCATCATTCTTTTTGCCACTTCACTGGAAATGCAATCACTTTTGGCTTTTGATGAATATGCAAAATGACACCATCTGTCACCCTGTCATCTCTGAGGGCAGAAGCAGTTTGACTCTCCAAAGGTTTCCTCTTCTCTTTTTTTAAAGGAAAGTTGAATAATGATCTCTATCATCAGGGAAAGCCACAATGTGACACCTGCAGAACAGTCATTAAGAAAAACCATGGTAGGTATTGGGATGGAGAGGAGGCTCTGGAGAAGTTTCTTACTGGCTTTTCAGAAGCCTTCTCATTGCCTGAATTGGGATGGGAGATAAACAGCAGCGCATTATATGGAGAATGTTTTTTGGCCTTTATTTCGAAAAAAGCTGCATTGTTACTATCATTTGTGCTAATATGGGATTTGTCTCCATCACTTCTTTATCTTGGGTGACTTGTGATTTTATCTGGATCTGACTGCAGGAATGTGTTGAGGAGGATCTTCCCCCTGAAGGGGGGACTGAGGGTGATAACTCTTTTCCCTATGACTTTGTTGAAATGCATCAGCTCTAATATTGAAATTGGAGGAAGGAATTGATATCCTTCTCACAAACATGCACTTTATACACTGTAAGCCAGGAGAGTGAGCTTACATTGGGCATGTAGTTTGGCTGTGAAAAACTAAGGTTCCTGTTGTGTTCCCTCTGACTGCAATCCTTTCCCTCCGTGTGATCAAAGCAGTTGTTCCTGTTCATTGACATGGCATTTGGAGGAAGCCTGCTTACAGGAACCCCAATGCCCTAAGAAATAAATTTCTTGCTTTGTAAGAGTAGAAGGTGGAATGTGCCTTTTTCTTCCTAGGTCAGAAACTGAAAGGAGAGAGTAAATTTGTACTAGGTGTTCAGCCTCTGAGTGTTCTCATTGCACAATGTACTCTGTGCTTGGCATAAACTGCAGATTTTGTGGACTGGTGTCTTTCTCTAACCTGCAGCCTTTGTTCCTTTGTTGGTTTTGTTTCTTGTGGTTTTTTTTTTTTCTTCTTTTCTTTGTGCTGTCAAAGTGGAAGCTGTATGAAGCATTGTGTAATGAAACAACAGATAAAAGCTTTTGTATTGATCTGGCCTGAAATGCCTCTGCAGCAAATTGTTCTGCAGTGTCCTGGAGCATTGTCCCAGTGGTCTGTGGGGCAACTTGGCTGTACCTATTTACTGTTTGAGGGAATCATAAAAGTTTGGGTTTGGTTTGCATTTACTGACGGAGAGAAGGTGCTGAGTAGCAGAGTTAGAACAAAATAGTATCTCTGAATTTGGAGGCACCACCAGAAGGCTCCCCATCACCTACACTTGCTTTAAGGTCAGGTGAAGACAAGTAGAGCACAGAGATAAGGTCCAACTCCATGTTGGAGAGGTGGGGAGTTTCCTGCTTTACTGTGTTCATTAAAATAGATGCCCCTGCCTTTCCTTTACTTACGCATAGTCTGTGAATCCTGCTGCAGCCGGGCTTCTTTCACGCTCTGCAGGGGAATCCTGTTTGGCTGGATTACAAGTAATTAGTACCAAATACAGTCAGGGGTGAATCTGGCTGATGCACTGCTTCTGGAGGTGCCAAAAATGAGAGGTAAAAGTCAGCTGCCTAACCTCGCTCCTTTGGTGGTGATCCTAGACCTAACTGAAGTGTTACGTGGGAAGAAGCCTATTGTGGCAGGAAAAACAAATAGACCTTCCTAGACATGTGTGCTGAAAGCTTAGAGAATATTTGGTTGAAGTTCCTCAGGCTTGTACCGGGAAGAAAAGGGTGCATATGCCAAGATACAATCGGGGAGTGACATCTAGAAATTAGTCCAAACAATTAGGTCCTGGTGGTCGCTTGCCAGGATTATTTTGTGTTTTCCACATGTTTTATTTGAATGTTTTGTTATAAATTTTATGCATTTATTTTTCCATTTGCAAAGAAGTGTTTTGGTTTGGTTTTTTCTCATTGCCAGAAGCTTCTAGCTTCTGTTTTGTTTGTTCCGTAATGGGTATTGTGTGCTCTTACCACAATCCAAAGACGTCAAGAGCCAATTAAATAATATCTAATCGTGCACATCTTGAGCAAAGTGAGTAGGCAGAATTTTGAAGGCTAGTGAAAAAAGCGTTGAGGTAGGGAAACGAGAGGAAGTCATGCATTACTGCTTCTACCTGGCCTTCCTCCATTCTCTGGATTTCAGCTGAGGCTCAAATAACTCCTGGTTCTTCACAGGGCTGCTTTCTCTCTGCTGTTTCCTGTGGGAGACTCACAGTTTATTCTGCTCAGGATGTTCTCAGACTTTATGCAACCTTTAAAGACAGAAACAGCCATTATATTGTGTAGTTTGACCTCCTGTACGACCTAGAGCATTAAATCTGACCTAGCACAGACGACATGCGTAAACCTACCTTGTACCCAAAGGCTTATTGTGCTGTTAGAGGTAGTAGTCATGTTTCCTCCAGACTGTAGTAATGGGATCTTTTTCACAAGGGCTGTGGTTTGGAAGTTGGAGTCAATTTTCAGATTTTTTTAGTTCAAGGCAAAAGATGACGCATGAAGAAAATCCCCTTCCCCGCCTGCCCCCTCAGCCTGTGTGATGTAGTGGGCGGCACCGTGCAGCGTGGGAGGCAGGTCTGCTTTCTGCAGATGCCGTGATTGCTCAGACAGCTCTGAACCAGGCTTGCAGAGGCAAAAGGGGACCTGGTTACTACCCGGTGTCTCTCATGATAGGCAATCAATTCCTCGCCTCTGTCACTTCACTATCCTCCTGATTTATGGTATACAGATACGTAAGAACACTCATAAAGTGGCTGCTGCTGAACTTTCTAACTATGTATTAAAACTACTGTATCATTATTGACAAGAAAATAGCTACATTTATTTTAAGGGTTTATTTTAACTATAGATGAGCAAAATGCTAATTTTAAGTCTAAGAGTAAATTTAGTAGTTTTGGAGCAAGAAGTATGGCAAGTTTGATTTGTATTTAGCCAACGGAAGTTTTGAGTCAGAAATTTTTGAAAACTAAAGCTTTATTCTTTTAGTTGAAAATGGTGTCTTTATTTGGAAGTTGATCCCAGAGAACAATCAAGAAAGTTAAGGAGACCTTAGAGAAATCATTGTATTTTGGGTTGATTCTAAATGAAACTTGTCTTCTTCCTTTCTCTTTCCCTAACAAGTATGACTCCTTTAATCCAAGTCTAGTTTCTAGTTTTCTGTATTTTCCTGTACTCATACTCCAATATCTAACAGCATACAAGACCCAATATGCCCAGTCCAGATCACAATTTTGTCTTTATAAGTATAATGTAATAGTGATCATTTTGTAATTCACATTGGCCATAGACTTGAATTAATGTTGTACTATAAAAGAGATATGATGCCACAGCAGAGATTTAATGGGCTATTGCAAAGAAGTGTAACAGTGAATGTTGCTGTTGGTATTGTGGTCAGGAAGCCAAAGGGACCATCTTCATCTCAGATTAATTTGTTGTATTTTTATTCTTCTGTTCTGGAAACCCTGAACTGAAACTAATAACTTATAAACCTAGCCTATGTAACTGTGTTCCGTTCTTAATTAGTATGCTTCCTATTCAATCTCCTATAGCTGTCTTGCTCTTCTCACTTACTGCAGCCTGTTTTCCTTTACATCACAAACTTCTACTAGTACATGCACATTAAGATACAATGCCTAGCACAAGACCTGCGACTGTTACCGATGTTTTGGCCTGCAGTGTGATATAGTAGTAATATTTGTGTCTGCAACTTGAGTTGCTTGCCACTAGACTTCTGCTTGCATATGCCATGACATACAGCAAGAACTTGGCAAATGGTCTGTGAAACAACCAGGAATGCAGTGTGCTTTAAATTAAAAGCATTTCTGTTGTCACGTGTCTCCAGGACGGGTTGATTCTTTTTTTCTCAAGGGCTGCTTTAACACCACCAGGATGCAGACCTGCCTCCTGAAGAAATTCCTGGCTGTTTGGCACTGTGTGAAAACTTTTAAACTTCAAAGGGAATGACATCTTGAGCTTCTGTCCAGAAGAAGGATTTATCCCCCTTTTGTTTGGCTGTATGTTCGTTCCGATATGCATAACTGCCTGCATTACTTTTTAAAGCTTAATTATGGTTATTTTGCTCTTGGCTTGCCATTGTAAAGAGGAAGAATGAATGTTACTGTGGTCCCTGGAGTTACTAACCTTGATGTCGGTCTGTTAGTTCATAATCAAATGAAATATACTTGAATACTTTATACTTCCTTTCTTGTAAATCCCCAGATGCTAACAGATGTGCAGGATGACCTGACCTCTAGCAAGGTAATGAGGTTTGTGATACATTCAGAGATCCAGGATACCGATAAAATGGAGGCTTAATAACTGATTTCTTTTCAATGCACAAAATACTCCATGTTTCAAGATAACATGTTATCGAGTTTCAAAATGTTTGAGCTGTTTGAGTAATGCTTCTTCAGTGGGTAGTCTGGGGACTGAAAAAAGTCAGTAGCCAGCCTTAGTTAGGAAGAAGAGAGCAATGTTTGAATTTGCTACAGTGCCCCTTTTTGGGAGATGGGTAAGCAACAGTTTTCTATCAACATCTGCAACATGAACCAGTTTCTAAAAATAATAGATAATTTAGGAACTTTTGATTTTTTTTTTTTTAAGATGGGAAAAAAATCCCTCTTACTATTTAATTCAGCTTTATGTAATTTCCTGTAAAGCTTAGAAGAGTAACAGTCTGCTTTGGAGGTGAGAGAAGTAGAGTTACATTTTTTATGCATGAGAGGAACTGTAAAAATTATGATGGTAAACAAAAATAATAAACATTGAAGGTTAATTTTAAATTAATAAGGCTGGTGAATAGGATTTGTTCTGGAAAAGGCAGTTCAGATTACTTTTAGATTCATTTATGAACATTAACTCTAGAAGTCTGACTTTAAAGCTAATGATCAGGGCAGGGGAAGCCAAAAGAAATAATTCACTGTACTAAATGAATTAGAACATCACCAGGCAATTTAGTTTTAGTGAATAAGGCCCATATTTTGCTTAACCACTGAAAAATATATTATCATCACAGGATAAGACTGTGACACCTTATCTTAGTGTTAAAACTAGTCTGTAGCCTGTTGCTGGAAAACCTCTTTGCAATTTCAACTACTGCTTTTTGGGGAAAATAATTGTTAGTAGGTGTGTATTTATTTGTAGGCTTAGAACCAAGTGCTACTCAATAGCTTCGAGAATATTTTTGATGGACCCTACCGATGATGCATGCTAAGTTGTCTTACCTGTTTTCCTTAAAAATACAGTATGAGATGTGTACATTGTACTTCTCTTGAGTGTAGCTAGTATTGGTTGCCAGTGACTTAACTGTTATTTGTGATGTCTCTTAAATATACAAAATTAAGTCACTGGTCTGAGTCAAATTCACAGTGAAAAGACTGTACTCTTGTAAACAGGAAGAAAAAAGAGATTCATTTGAATGAATCTTATCTTTAAGAAGTTAAGAAAAATAAGCATGAAGCTGGGTATCCTGACTTAGATTTGACCCTGTTTTAACTGACAGCTATACCAAAACAAGTGTTGGTTCAATGGGCCTGTACTCAGGTTTTTGAACGCAATTTTCTTCAGAGAGTGTCCAAATGGCACTTTTATTTCTTACTCTGCTTTGTTTCTTGCTAACTTCTGCTGCCATTATTTTTAATCATAATGATATACGTGCAGCTGTCTCTGAAGGGATTTCCCCTGGCAGCTGTGGGAAAAATCATTGATGAAGTTTCGGAACAGGGCCAGGAACTGAACTTTATTGGCAGGAAAGGCATAAATATGATCCTTTCAATATACTTCTAAGCAATGAAAGAATAGGGGAGAAAATGCTTTAGCAAGCATTTCACGAGGCAAAGCACTTTACCAATATGCTGGAGTGAACTTCCCTGAAAAACCCCCTACTGTCAAGGTCATTATTCCCAGGTTAAACTGGCTGTGAGATAATTTGTCTGACTACTCCCTTACTTTTGGCAGAGACTTGTGAGGCTGGTCAGCATTAGTTATAGCTGTGTTCAGTGTCTGATCAAGCTGAAACCTCCAGGTATGTCCACTTTGGAGAAATGATGTTGGGAACAGCATCATTTGACCTGCTTTTAAGTGTGTGCTATTTTCTGCTTATGTTCAGCACAAGATAATAATACTTAATTTTGCAGGTCTATATATACATCTTCAAAAATCTGGGTTTTTTCTTTTTTTTTTTAACATTTGGAAAAGGTAAAATGCATATTGAGTTAGTCTTTATTTTGTATTTCTGCCTTGTAAAATTACTCTGAAGGTAAATGACTATAACTGGAGTGGTGGTATGGTCTCACAGAAAGAAACACTTTAATAATAGTGGCAATATTATGTGATTTATCTATGAGAACCTTACCTACAAATGAGATCTCTATCTTGATTGTTAGATATCTCAGAGCCAAAAAAACTCTGAGAAAGAAAATAGCCATTGGACTATATGCTGTGGTGGTAAACATGGGCTTGAATTCCACATACATAGAGTCTAGTTTTAAAATATGAAATGGAATCAAGGTATTGTGTCTCCAGTGAATAGGTCTCACTGCTCGGAAGGTTTTCCTGACTTTGCCTGAATTTCCTCCTTCTTAATATTTTGCATTTTAATTTAACTCTAATTGTATCTGATACTGCTGCGCTAAACTGATCTGAGTTTAAAAACCTAGCTTTGCTTATCTAAGATGATAAATATTATTAGTTAATTGTTAATAATTTAATCAACCTGTAAAAAAAATATTCTTGCATTTCACTAGAATGTCTTCTTTCAGCTTGTTCAGGAATTTTTTCCAATGTACATAACAGAAAGGATTGTTCCCCACTCTCATTTTCTTTTTTTCCTTCCTATTAGCCTTCTCTTTTCAAGGTCTGCTAATATGGTTTCTGGAAGCTCCCATAAGCACCCACAGTCACTAGGTGGTGATATTCTGTAAAGAAAAGCTTAAGATGTGAGAAGTACAGATTCATGAATAAAGAACGAAAAAGACCATAAAACATAAAGATTCTTAAGAGTCATAAACTATTCTTTAATTATTGTAGCTTTTTCTTTACATTGTCATAAGAAACTGCAAGTATGGAAAAAACCTCTTGTTGGTCGATTTAATTTAATCTGATGAATGATTTGTTACGGACCTTAATTTAACTGGGGGTTAAGAGAGAGTGTATGTGAATAATTACATCTTCCATCATCAGGCAGTTAGCACTACTGCTGTGAAGACCTTGGGACATCTGATATTGCATTTTCAAAGCTAGCATTTAAAAATATGCTTGGAGCCAGTTTACAGAAGGGAGTAAAGAAACTGCTGAGCTTGACATATGGTTATGTTAAGTTTCTGTTTTGATAAATGTATTTGCTCTGTCTTATGCTTCCCTGATCTATAAGGAGGTACAAAAGTGTTCTTCAAAACCAGGATGGTCTTCTCCCTTAAATAACAAGGTAGTTGTTATATGACAGGAAATAGTGCGCAGGTGACTTGGACTTTCCAAAGAACCATCTCTTCATAATGCTTATTAAGCTTAATTTTCAAACAGTTGTTAAAAGCCCTTCAATTTTATCAGAGTTAACTGCATTTCCAGTTGTCTCCCAAAACTTTGATCAGCCAGGTCGAATTTCCATTTCCAAAGTGTAACACAAGTCTTGGTCTTTGCCTATGTATTAAAAAGAAGCTGAAAAGACATGGTCAATTCTTTTTTCTCTGGCAGGTGTTGCTTGCAGCTTATGTTATGAAATTTGCAAGGGATCCAGAGCACCTGTGTGATAAAATAAGTGAATTCAGTCCTATCTGCCCTTTGACATGTGCTTCTGCTTTCCCAGCAAATACAGTTTTCCTTAGACTGGTTACCATTCCTACATCTGAAAAGTTATTTGTCTTTGAAATCTCTTTAATATGGATTAAGAAAAACGCTGGAAGCAATGAAATAAGAAACTTCTGGGCAGTCATCCTTGATCTTGTGGTTTATCAGAAATTTTAATCTATGAGCACCAGATTTTGGACTAGACAGGCGGAGAGGGGGGAAGAAATATTATTCTGAGTCCACAGCAACCTGTCCAGAAGTTCCTACATGTCTTTTGGGAATTGTGCATGTGCCAAATGGTACCACCAAAATTTTCCACCCAGAGCCTGTTCCTGAGAAGTGCACTCAAAAATTAATTTCTGGGGTCTCATTAAATAAAAATAAAAACCAATGCTCCTCCCTTGCCTCTGCCCTAAAAAATGCTTCCTAAGAAAGCATTGTTAAGGACAGTAAACAACAAATGCTTAAGGACTTACACAGAAATATGGCTACCCACCAACCTTATGAACAATGGAGTCAGTTTTTGAAATGCAGACAATAGAGACGGGAGAGGGAAAGGTATTGGGATAGGTCAGTGCAAAGAGTTTTTTCAAGTCTAGTGATCTCTGTGAGGGTTGTGGGGTAAAAAAAATCAAACAATCAGCATTTTTACATCAGCAGAGCAAATACCTAGTGCAAATGCAACTCATTTTGACAACGAAGTCAATATAGGTTATTTCATTTGTAGCAGTAGTAATAAGCTGTGTCAGCACAAACAGTCTTGCTATGTAAGCTGTATCTGTCCTGTGAGGGTTTGTTAACCTTCTCTGCTGTGGACCAGGCCTTTTAGAGGAGCTTCTTGCTTACTTACTGGCAGCAATCAAGAAATTAAGAGAGACATTAGTGACTTCAAATTTTCATCTGACAAACTGTTAAATTCTACATTTTAAATGTGATGGCTACTCCAGCATCACTGTGTGGGTACTGATAATGCCTCCTGATGCAGAGGTGGCTTCTAGGTAAAAATTAAACTGCACCATGTTAGCTTGCTTTTTCACACCAGCAAACGTGCACCCTGTGCAGCTCCACAGCTCTTACTGCCCCAGCCGAAGGCTTTCGTCTCTTGCTTCTGCCATGCGAAATCAGGCTGCAAAGGGAAGACTTTTCTGGAGTGGAAGATACCGAGATGCTATTACTGACCATATCTGGAAGACAAGAGGCCTGTAAGAGAGGCAAAACCATCCCATCACTATAATACTGAAATCTTAAAAAACTGCTGGAGAACTGGCAGGACACTGTGGAATCAGACTATGGCACTCCTATAAAGATGCCTGTGTTTATTACACTTAATTCTAATTCCATGCTCTCATTTTGCAGCCAAGTGCGGAGTCGTATCAAACAGGAGAGGAAGAAGCTTGTCTCTCAGCTTACCTGGGTTTATCAACATCCAGTGGATGAGGCCCTAGCATTGCTGGCAAGAGGAGTGTTTAGCAGTTGTCTGTGGCTATCCAGCTCATTTTTTTATTTAACCAGAAATCATAATTAATAAGAAAGTGAGACAGCACGTTCTAGCACATATCCCTTGCAAGTAAACATTTTAAATCCATAGGCTGATAGCATTAAGTCCTTTTGAAAACTCTAATACCCTTTGAAATGTGCTTATTCATAAGGAAAATCTGTTATATTTTCTGAAAAAAAAATATTCAGCTGTGCTTTCTGTATTAAAAAGTAGGCTTTGTTTGTGTGAACATGATTCATGTTCATATATGAAAATTGTTCTGCCTCTGTGACTGAATTCTATAATAAGTTTTTAGTTTTACATCTTTTTAATGCTGCCACTCAGTAACCCTGCAGATTCCACATCTGAAATTAATGCAGATCAGCTGTAATTATGATAATATTTTAGGTTCATTTTGTTTACCCTTGATAGAAACCTCATTTTTAATGTATTTAATTATGCCACGTTTTTTCCTTTATTGTGAGGCGTTAGGAAAAAACCCACAATTTAAGCTTTTGAGACTCCTACTCATAGCCTTGGTAAAGCAGCTCTGCTTCTCTCATACCCTAGCAGAGTAGGTCTCAATAATACCAATAGTGCTTGGGTTTTATTGCAAAGTAATAAAATGCTGAAGCTTGCTAATTGTGTCAGTGATGTATTCAGAATGGCATCCGAGCTCTCAAAATTTAACTGATGCTATTTTAGAGGAAAAGGAGATTTTGATCATTCAGTTAACTTCAGAACTGGAAATGGCCATTAACTGCACTCTAATGCCAGGGTTGTGCACAGGTAACTGCTTTTGGTTTGGTCTCTTCAGGCTATACCAGGTAAAACTGCTGCTGAAAATCGGTCGTAAAGCTGCTGGTTTTGTTGTTGCTGCTGGTGGTGGTTTTTGTTTGTTTATCACAACAGTTATTTTACCTACTTTTTCTAATTTGGAAGTTTTCCATTCATACTCACCGGAGATGTCTGTGCAGCTAAGCACAGGCTCTGCTCACTGGGAACAGCAACCTTGTACTACACCTGACAGCTGTTGGATTTTGGATTCGAGGAGGGCACTCTCTTTGGGTCTGGGATGGAAATGCCCATTAATTTCATGCCATTTCATGTAGTTGCTGTCCATTCTTTAATACTGGCCAGCTTTGAACCATGATACAAAGGTCCTGCACATCAAATTGCCTGTTGCTGCACCCATGAGCCACTCGCTCCTTCCTCCAACTTCTCAATCATCTATTATATTTTGCACATCTAATCCAGGTAATTAATAGGGAACTTTTAAGGATTATGGTCATCTGTATATACAGAGAAACCATTTGAAGAAGATTTAAGATTACCCAGCTGTAATGAGATAAAGTTTTGTAAGTTTTATTTAATAAGCCAATAAAACATTTTACATGGGGAGAGTGATATTGGCAAGATCATGGGCTGCATCTCAGTATTTTTTCCCTCATTTTCTTGAGGAAAAATACTTCTAGTTTTGATTTCCTCAGCTGTGAGTATAATTGAGTCTAAGCTCTGTGTTACCCAGCAGCCAATAGGTAACAGTGAAGGTAGGCGACGGTGAAGGGCTTTAATCCAGGAGATCTATGGCCGGCCTGTATGGTGACAAGTACTGTGGAGAAAAATGTAAATACGACAGAAGCAAAGAGTTGAGGGTTTTTCCTAAAACTTCCCAAATCTCTTCTCAGTGTAGAATAAGTTTTGTTGGAGGTCTGGAATGGAGCAAAGTGCTAACATATTTTGTTTATATTATTATACAATTGGGAAATGAGAGTGTTGTGCTGCCCTCCCTAGCCATGTTCTGTAAAAGAGTCATGTAGGGCTTTTACTTCCCAACAGTGGCAGGACATTGATGCTGGTGAGGCTTCTTTGCACACTGAAGTACTCCCATGAAGGTGATGTTTTGCTATGAGAAGGGTTGCCTGTGATATTGAAGTGATTAAACTCATACCAACCGCACACCTCTTTTCTGTCTACTGCTTTACCTCCATGAGCATCTGGATGGCCAGCCCGTTGCAGGCTAAGAAATAGTGAAGCAGTTCTTGCAGGATGCTCTCCCATCCGGAGGCATCGCTCTGCAATAAAAACTGATGAGGGTCTGGATTCATTAACTGTCTTATGAAGTGGATTAAATGTTCCAGAATAACTTTTATGAAGTAGTAATGCTGAGTAATATCGCCCTCCCTGCTCTTGTAGATGGCACCTAACAGATTTTCTTTGTGTTTTGCTTCAATTTATTTGCAAAACATTCATTATCTGTGTGTGTTCTGATGTTTACTTATAGCAAACAAAAATAAACAATTGGACTAAATTGCGTCATATTAGTGGAGTATGGGCACCAAATTAAATCAATCTCCTTTTGTAATTTTTTAATAACTGTTACTGGGTTTTACTCTGAGATTCTCAAAAGCTCTATCTCACTAAGTTGTGGCAAGCTATCACTGGTGCATGTTCTGCTTTACTTGCTGTTTATCAATTATTGGTGTTACCAAAGCTGAGTCACATTTCCTTTCTGTCCAGTGTTTCAACCTTGTGACTTAATTGTAAAATTTGGAATCAAGCTGCAGCAGAAATATGGAAGTGTAATTGAATGTGTCCAGGTGGTGCTCCTCTGTTTAGTATTCAAAGTATGGAGTCAGCTTTTGACCTTTTCATTTTATTGGAATAATTTTTTTCCCTTACCTCCTTGCTAATTGTTAGTGATCTGCAGGTTCCCAACCGCATATTTCCCTGTAACTCCAGTCTAAATCACATTAGGGATGAATCCAGAACAGGGTATGCCCACAACGACAGGCTGAAGCAGTTTTGCTGTATGAGGTGACAATAAAGCAAAACCAAGGATTTATCTCCTTCTGTGTACGTGCTGAGATGTGGGGCAGTTTTTCATCATCTTCTCAAGGGACCATAAAGGGAGAAAAAGACAACATGGTTTTCCTCTTCTTTGTAGCTGAGGAACTGGACTTGCTAGTTTGGTAGGATGGGAGGTGAAAAATGGCTCCTGAAATATGCTCATGATCTCTTAGTGACTGCGTGGATCTTGGGTTACTGGCTCATCCCCTCTTCCCACCTCAGCAGGACTGACCCAAATGGCACCTTTTCATGTAGACAAGTAGACAGAAAAGGGCAGGGAAAGGAAAGGGCAGGGAAAGGGCACTGAGCTGGAGGGGAAGATGAGGGGGAGGTGTGGCTGCTGCAGGAATTTACAAGAGAATTTTTTTTGCAAGTTGTTCGGCAGTGAGGAAGGAAAGCTTACGGCTGGTGGTGTTCTTGCTACCTGAAAAGCCTTTGGGTTTAGTAACTGGAGGCTTTTAATTTGTTTTCTAAACACAGGTAGGCATCTCTGTTACATGTAAATACTTTGCCAAAACATAAGCTTTCAGGTCCGTTGGGCCTTCCAGCCCCCGTGATGACATCAGGCAAAGCTGGTAGGCGAGAACACAGTTCCCAGCATCATCCTGTGCCCCTCATCTTGGAGACTTTAGAAACAAAGCGACTGACAGGGAGGGAAGAGGCTGGGGATATGTCAGTGTTGCTTTCCCTGATGCCTCGCTCTTTGAGGCTGTTTCCAATTCAAGTGATTATTTATATATGAGTTTGCAGTGTGATTGGCATTTCTTCTTGTGAAACCACAGGAGGTGGAAGTCATACTAAATGTGAGTGACACAACTGAATTATGAAAGAAGCCAGAAATTTTTCACAGGGATGCCAAGAAACTTCTTTTTTTAATATAAGATACATTTTCTGTAGGAGACTGAAAATACTTTTTTTAGTATTTAGGATAATAAATTCCTTTCAAGCTTAAATGCACTGCTTTTCAACCAGCATTAACATGCAGATAGCTCAAAAATTATTCTTAGGAATCAAAATAACTATATAGAATTCATATATTCAATGAATGAACCTCTTGTTGGGGTGATTCCCTCTGCCTCCCTCTCCCCCCCCCCCCCCTTCTTTCAGTGTGTGACAGATGAGGCTGTTCAAGGCTTTATAGGGCAGCAAACAGTATCACCTAGAAAGAGACAATTAACAAGAGGTTGCCAGGGAAACCCTGTGCCCATAGATTTTCATTTTCCTGCATTATGCACTTGTAGGTGCAATTATTTATAATTAAAAAAATTTCCTCCTGTGAAAACAGTGAAGTGATAGGGAAATTATGTTATATTCTCTGGAGAATCTAATCTTAGTTTCTCATTTGATTTTTGATCATCTGTAACAGTGGGAGGGTGGTGGAGTGGTAGGTGGGTTTTTTGGGGGGAAAATACTTGCAGCAATAGAAATTCTGCTTGAGAATGCAATATGGAAATATGCTGGTGACTGCTTTAAATGCAGCTCATGTATGATGTAATCTCCCTGCCAGTGGAAAAACCCCACCAGCTCTCGAGAGAGCCCTGCTCTGATCAGTCTGAGTAGATTATTCCTTCAGCTTTAATACTTCAAACTCCCTGTCTGCCTTACAGGGAGTTTTCTTCTCGCCTGGAAGACACATGATGCTGACTGGGGAGATCCCCAGTCTGCTGCTTATATTTTTAATGATAGGTTAGTTCTTGACACTATGTTCTCAAGGAAAAAAAAAAAAAAGTATTTTTATCCTTTTCTTTTTAATGACAAATTCCATATGGGATCTAAAGGATTTATGTGGACTTCCATTCTCCAATTACTTCGGATTTTTTCCCCAAGTAAGAGAAAAAAATTAGGTTTGACTATTTAACTTGTGCTAACAGTAAAAGATTAATCAAAATCACAATTAGCATCTTTCTTGGTACCCTGAACTTCCTTATACCCTTTGTGTGCCCAAAGTATTTTCTTGGTATAAGATTTGATGCTAGAGTGTTTAAAAAGAACTAAATGAAAACCCGACTCCTTGTTCTGCATATCCTCTGTGCAATTTGCTCAGTTTTGTGTGTGTGTGCACGTCTGTACAGTGGTGGTGGTGGTAATATTTTGCCGAGTTTCATGCTGCAGGGTTTCAACTCTTACAAGCCAAGTACGAATTGTGAAACCCCAGCAAGTCCTCCAGACTATCAGTAGCCTCTGTCCTTCTTCTGTCAGGATGGGGCTCCCTGGAGGTGCCTTGATCTGAAACCAGCCTGGCTGAGATGGGGAAGGTCAGTTGACGTGTCCGTGAGAAGGGAGCATTAGTCATGGCCACAGCATCATTCCTCCTGGACGAGAATTAAGTCTGTGACACAAATAAGATCAAAGTAGAAAAAAAGGTGGTAGTGGAGAAGCCCTCCATTCAGTCTAACTGATTGTGGTAGGTCAGTGCACAGCTGGGACAGCTGCAGAGGGAAGAAGGTTTGCCAGGGCTTGAGTGCTGTTTTGGTGTGCTGCCTCCTGTTGCAGTCCATGCGCGCTTTGTGGGGGCTGTTGCCACTTGGGGTGTGCGTGTTGGGGAGCTGAATCCATGCATAGCCCCAGTGAGTTAACTGTGGGGCTTGAATGTGTGGGGCAGGAGGGAATGATGCACTCTGTGCTACGTACACCGATTTTCTTTGTCCCCCGTCACTCACGGAACAGCAGCAGAGTAGCCCAGCCTCCAAAACAGCCTTGGGCAGCGGGGTAGGGAAATCAGGGAAGCCAACATTTGAGCAGCAGCTTGTTTCTGCAGGATCCCACGCTTGTATGCTCTGCCCTGCAACTGCAATGCTCTCTCGTGCCAGTCAGGCTGTGATACAGCATCCTCCTGACTGCACACCCTTGAAAATTTTCCATCTGAGGTGAGGACAGCAGTCAAGTGAATTCAGAGCAATGAGTTGCTTTTCTTAGTTGCTTTTCACGTACACAACAGGAATGGTACTCAGACCTTCACGTGACCATGGGCCAGTGCGGTGGCTGAAAGCTGCTGCAGCACAGCCTAACAGGGGCCCTCCAGCAATGAGGACAGCTGTCTTTGTCCTCTTCGCAGAGACAAACTACCAAGGGGGTCAAATGTTATACTGTTAGTAAGTGCACTAAATTAAAAGAAGAACAGGGAGTCTTTCCTTCTACATCTCTCTTTTTCTGTAAAACTTAATTTCTGCCCCTAAGACTCTATTTGTGCTCAAGCACTCTCTTTCCTTGCTGTCCAAGGGTGACGAGGATCAAACCCCAAATTTGCTCCTATAGAAGTTACTTTTACACCAGATGAGTGGCAAAAGCAAAACATTTATGTTTTAAAAAGCTAATAGTACAGACTGTAAATACTTACAACTGACTGTCAATTCACTTCTGTTGCTATGCACAAATTTGTATTCAAGGTTATGCAGCTCCAAATGCTTCACTGAAAGAAATGATACTTCAAGTTGTTTAAAGTCCTTGTTTTCACACAGCTATTATTTTAATTTATGCAGTTTTTACATGCATTTTCTGCAATAAATGTATATTTTGTTTCTTCTTGGCAATGATGTAATGCAAAAATTTGGTTTTCATATAAATATATTACATATTCCGGGGGGAATAGCAATTGCTACCAACATTGCTTCAGCACAGAAATTCATTTAGTAAGACAGATTTACTGGAGAACTACTGAATTAGTTCACATAATATATACCCAGCAGTTTGATATTGCCTTCTGCCCTCTCAGCTTTAGAAATATTAAGCAGATTAGCTTGACTATGCAGCGAGCTGTGCCTGCAATTTCCTCTTTTATGGTGAAGTTAAATGAAACACAACAGAAGAGTTGTGCTGACTGTGGTCATAGAGCAAATCCATGACTGGACAAGAAATAAATTTCTCAATTCCCATGCTTGTACTCTACCCCAGTGATGACACTCTCTTATTAAGTGTCATACCTGTCATTTTCTATGCTGTTTTTCATGAAGGAGACAGCAGCTGCAGGATACTCTTTAATAAGGAGCTATTCCTAATTGTCCTCTGCTAAGGGCATTTATGAGCTTAGCCTGAATTGAGTTCTTCCAGTCTCTATGAGAGACTGAAAATGTGAATCGTAAGAATTCAAAATCTCTTCGATGATCATTCCACCTCTGCCTGTGATGCTGTTGTCCCCAGCCAGCTGTTACAATTGGTGGTCACAATGCAGAGGCGAGTTCAACCGTTTGGTGCCATGCACCAGAAAAGGTCACCCTTAAATTCTACTCCATGGCTTAGGCAGCGTTGCCTGAGGAACTGCAGAGAAGGCGGCCACGGCAGCCCATTGCAACAGCAAAATTGCCTTTTCCTGCCTCCAGGGGGGAGAGTCAAACCATCCGGAGCAGAAATGGCCACGTGCTTGCAGCCAGTGCTCTGGGGTACAAAAGCTGCCTTTTCTGCTTATCTTGGGAACTTTCTCTTTCCCCTCCTGCCTTTCCTGTCTGCATCTTCTAAACTTTCACTAGTGCTGGCTTCCTTAAATTTAGCTGCTGTGCTAGCTTGACCTTCACAATTCTTAAACCCAGCAACAACAGATGTATGCCTGCTGCTGCTCCAGTTTTATTTGAGCAGTTCTTCCTTTTGTTCACTTTCCCTCCCAGCATTCACTTCCATTTTGTTTTTTTGGGTTCCTAACTACAGAGGTGGGGCTGCTCTGTATGACTCTACAAGGACACTTTGGTTACTGGAATAAAAATAGTCATATCTTCTTTTCAGTATTCTCTATGTGATGTAGAGAGAATACTGTGTAAATCTTGAGGTGATGTTATCTAAGCCAATGAGAACTTAAGGGCAACCTCTAGTAATACATCATAGTGCATAATAAATTTGTCTCTGCATTGTGGTTATAAATTCTAATGACAAATTGAGACACACACCCCCAGCAACAACATTATGTATTACAAGAAAAAGGGTTACAGATGGAACTTAGACTTTACTAAAGAATCAGACTTGACTCTGAATTCTAAATTCCTGTACATTTGATTTATTAATTTTATTAAAACAAACAAAAAAAATTGGTATCTGTGAGCTGTAAGTCACCTCTGGAGTCAGCATTGATACACAGCATGCAGCTGAAATTGTGAAATCAGCATGAAAGCTTGGGTATTGTTTCTTAAAGTACTTTTGGAACTGGCAAAAAGTGAACTTTCTCAAAGCTGTTAAAAGTCCTCAAAGTTGTTGAAAACTCTGTAATCTTCAGAAGGGAACTGTGCCTGGCATGTAGTGTAACCAACAGAGATGCTGCTCATTTTCTGTGGATTAGAGAAAAATGCTCTTTAGCATACATTTTAATTTGTAGTAAGTTCCTTTTCAAGTTATGTGCTACATACATCTATGTAAATACAGATATATATGTATATATACACGGGCATAGGTTTTCAAATCACATTTCCAGTTGAGTATATTACTTCCCAGTATATTACTAGTTAAAATGTAATTCAGTTACAGCAATCTGGTTTTATTTGAACTTTGGAGTTTTCAGCTTTCTCTTACTGAAGTGTGTGAGTGTGTTTAGGTTTTGTTTTATTTAGTACTCTTGTGGTCTTATCCTTCAGGAGTGGAATCTCACCTTCATCATCTCTTATTAGAAGTGAGTGACAATACACTACTATGGGTAAAAATGTTAGCCAAGCACACAAATGGTAGAGAAAAGTAAGAGCCACTAAAATGCTGAGCTTTAAGTAATGCACAAAAGATAGTAGAAGATGAGACATATGGGAACATAACAAATAGTCAGGATAAAAGCATAAGGGAAGTTATTTCTCTAGTGGTCAGTAGTTTTTCCTCAGTGTAAGAGCTGAACCACTTCCACTGTTCCTGAGATAGGTAGTGGCTTAGACGCTTCAGCAGGGCATGTTATTTTACCCGATGCTGGTAGTCTGTATTGGATTTAGGGCCCACTAACCCTAAGTTTTCCTTGCATGTGGAAGAATCCAGTGCCAATATATACATACCCTCAGCTGGGCCATCGTAGTGGAACTTCAAGATACCTTTGTGTGCTTGAAATGGAGATGAGGGTCTTGACTGCTACTGCTGAAGGTAGACCAGAAATTCAAGTGATGTCTTTAACAGCTCCAAAAATAAGTCGTTGGGATACCAGGAAACTAGCCCCAGCTAAAAAGCAGTTGTATCTAGTAGTCCTCTCTGCCTACAAACTTTCTGCAAATGTATTTTGTGCTAAGATTCGGGGCTCGTAAACTGATAAAAACGGACAGCAAACTATTATACAAGTTGACTACTGCCATTTTCTACCTCTTCTGTTCCTCACCCTTACCCCCTTATGTTGTCTTCCCTTCATCACTTCAAAGCACAGATCAACATTAGTGAAAATGGGCAAACAGCTGTCCAAAGTCTTTCTCTTAGCACGGGTCCCATTGTACTGGGCAACCTCCCACTTCGAGCAGCTGGTGTCAGAGCTTACTCAAGGTGCAACTTGCTAAAGGCTGGTCCTGCCAGTGCATCTACCTTACGTCTCTGCTTTTGCATGCCTCTGCCATAGGTATTCCCATCAGGGCTTTCACATTGTTGCTGAGAAGACCCCTGTCCTTCTTCAGTTCACTTTTTCCCTGTTGAGAGTAGTTTCCATCTGTTCACCTGGCCTCCATCTTTCCCTCTTTATGCTCTTCAATTCTTGCAGTCCTCTCGTTCATCCACAGCCCTCAATGGTGGGATCTGGGATTCATCCCTTTTCCCAGACAGCTAGGTGAATTTTCTCACCAGAGGGCTATTGGGCCTAAGGTCCTTAAACGACAAGCTAGCCTGCAGCAATGGACTTTGTGAAACACAGAAGATTAATGATCCAGCAGCCTTTGCTGCTAGCTGACTGTGAAGCCAGTCAAGCCTCAGTACTCTTTAGCTACTCTCTATTTTTAAAAGAATTATAGCAGTGTGCCAGATCAGCTACAGCTAAGATGGTGAATTGCTGTCTGTTTAAAAGGTCAACTACTCTAAGATCTTGAAAATCCACATGGTAATTCAGATTGTCTCACAATTTGCTGTCTCTGGGGACACAGTGTAAGGCAATTATTGAGAATTGGGCACTCTGAAGCTTGCAGCCTGCCCAGAACATGGTCTCACTTTGTGTGCACAGTGAAGCCTAACACCGCTGTTTGGCTTCTCCTCAAGTGGATCTGAGTTACTGGAGATTTACCTAGTGTCTGGCATCCTTTGGCAGAAGCAGCACAGTGTTAAATGTAATTAAGGATGAAATTTGTAACACTGCATCAGGATGAGAACAACAGTGGTCTGGGAGACTAGAATGGATGTGTGCAGCAAAATTAAGTCAACATAAGGGTTTGTTGGCAGCATCTTGCTGCAGACCTGAGCATCTCTAGGCAGCATTTGTGCTTTGTGAATTTAAACCTTACATTGACAACTTTCTGTTAATGTGTGTGGTGAGCTGCCCCAACTGAGACCAGTGCTTCTGGACTGAGTGCAATACTCCAACATACTCTACAAGCCACAGGCTCACCCTGATTCCATGTTAGAAGGAAATGGGCACTGTCAGTAACTCCACCTCTGAGTGGTGCAGATATTTGTTGTGGCCTGGACCTTTCTTATTACACATGACAGAGACATCCCAGAAGCAGTAGCCCAGTATTACTCAGTGCTTTGTGACTCAGCAAAGAAAGAAATCACTCCAAGCATGACTATGTACAGCTCTTCCAACTAGTTCCATGCTACTTTCCATTCCTGCTCCTAGGAGTTTTTCTTTTAACGTGACAAATGAGTGAAAGGCAGGAGGTGTGGCAGCTTGAAGTTCTGTTTCACTCTTTCTCTTGTCTAAGTACGCCAACTGACATCATGATTATTTCTTTCATCAGTGGAGGAACCTCCTGTCCCACAACAGTGACAGGTAAAAGGAAGACATCTTTTCTCCATTTCTATCCTCCTCATAAGGGTAGATAAAAGAAATAGTATTTGTTTTAATGCATTCCTTAACTTAAGCAGGGACTTCAAAAAGACTGCATCTGTTACTGATATAAAAATCAGATAATAGTATTAATATCAGATACATCTCACCTCACAACTGCTGCAACATCATAGTAAAGGTGGGAGAGGACTGTAAAATATTAAATGTTTGCCCCAAATGCAAAGCACCAATCAGTCTGGCTATCACAGCTCTTTCTCTCCTGATCATGATCACATTTTTTTTCTCTTTCCCCTCATGTGAACTGCAATAGTAGCAAAAACAAAGGGACAGCTAAAGCCACTGATTCCAGTCATCCAGAGAAAAAGACAACATGACTGATATTGTTCTTGTGCCGATGGAGGCAACACAAACCCATTCACAATGAAGAACAGAAACCTGAATGAGAGGTGGTGCATTCCCTGTGTTGTCTGAACAGCTCACTGCAAGACAAATTATACAAGAACAACTGGCCACATGAAGGGAAAATAATGTGGGACCTGGGGACAGCCGTTACTGTCAGTTTAGCTAGTAATATATGTCTTGTCTTATTAGCTCTATTTACACTTAAGAAAGGAACAAGAGACTTTCTGGAAGCCCTGCACAAACAAGACAGTTGCCCTCCAGAACCTCAACTAAGTTATGAGATTGATACAAAAAATACAACTTATTTTTCTTTCCTTTCAAGTAGTGCTGTACTTCAGGGTTTGAGATATGTTAATTTTTGGGTAATGGTCAGCTTCCATATAAATGGTTTATATTGACATTTGATCAGGTGTTGCAATGTGTGGAAAAAACATTGTGCTTTTTTTTCCTTTGGTATTTCCCTGTTTTTACAGTCATGACAGTCTATGACCTTAATAGCCTGCACTTTAATTATGCTCTAGGGGAAAAGGAGTTAATTCTCTTTTTCTACAGATATTCACTAGGTCTCTCCCAAACTGTATGCTCATCAAAACAATTAATCACCTGTTAATCTTTTTTCTTGTCATTCATGTACCATTTTTTCCCTTAGCCATTTGTCTTCTAGGCTCAAGGAATTCTAATCTATTTATCTTTTTGTCCTCCAGGAACCATTCTGCAACACTGACCAGCCATGCTACCTTTCACCATACCTCTTCAAGTTCTGCAATAGCCCTCTGAAATGAAGACCTCTTTTCTGATATTTTTGAGATTAGATTAGATTTTGTAGTTAGATGAAGCTGCACAAAAGATCTGTATGGTGGCAAAATGGTATTTTCTGCTCTGTTCTTGATTTGTCCCCTAATACTTCTTAATGTTCTATTTGCCTTTTTGATTGCTGTTGCATATTGATCTTACGTTTACATGGAACTGCCCCAAATGGTTCTAAGCTTCTTCCTGAGATATAATGGCTATGTTACAGCCTATAATTACATATGTATATCATTAAGACTCTCCCCTCTTCCCATGCACAGTACTTTGCATTGATTGATGCAGAATTTCATCCATCATTTTATTACTACTAAATCCACCTGAGATAGGGGTACCCAGCTTCAATTCTTCTCAGTTACTTTCTGCTCTGAAGAAATTCTGTTATCAGTAGACTTCACTATTCAACCTTGCTTTTACTTTTCCTCTTCCAGATCATAAGAATATGCTAAATGGCAAAAACTTGGTATCAATCTTTGTTCGATTCCCAGGATGGCCTCCCTTCCTTCTGAAAAAGCATCTTATTTCCTACCTCTGATTTCCTAGCTTCTACGTTGTTACCATATATGACAGAATATTCCTTTCCATGTTTTTCTTAGTGTTTTGTGGGGTACTCTGACAAGGTTTTTGTAAACCTATTGTCTGAAACCAATCCTCCCCTACATTTACATATTTGTGGATTTTCTCTGGGAACTCTAGCAGAACTGTGAGACATGAGCTTTCACAAAAGCCCTGTTAATTCTTTCTTAGTGTTGTTATTTAATGTTTTCTGTAATGAAGGATGAAATATTCTAACTGAAGATTATTAAATTTGTAGATGACATCAAGCTGTGAGAGACAGCAGATTTGTAGAATGGGATTAGAATTTAAAATCAGCTCAAAAATGAAAATAGTCTGCGCAATTTAAAGCACAGATTAGGAACAAGTTCAAAGCACCAAAATTAGGCAAGATGAAACCACTCCAGTAAAGAATAGGGAAACTCTAGACAATAACTCTTTAGAGGAAAAAAACCCTGTGAACTGCAGTGGGTCTCAGACTGAGCACAGGTGTATTTGGTTTGCGTGGCAAGGTTTTGGTAGTGGGTTTTGGCACTGGAGCGGATTCCCCTGCAGCCCCTGGAGAAGACCATGGTGAGGTAGGTTGTCCCCCTGTGGCCCATGGAGGTTAATGGTGGAGCAGATATCCACCTGCAGCCTGTGAAGGACCCCATGCCTGAGCAGATGGAGGCACCTGAAGGAGGCTGTGACCTTGTGGGGGACCCACGCTAGAGCAGTCTGGTCCTGAAAGTCTGCACCCCGTGGGAGGGACCCACGCTGGAACAGTTGGTGAAGAACTGCAGCCCGTGGGAAGGACTCACACTGGAGAAGTTGGTGGAGGACTGCAGCCTGTGGGAAGGACCCCATGCTGGAGCAGGGGCAGAGTGTGAGGAGTCCTCCCCCTGAGGAGGAAGGAGTGGCAGAGACACCGTGTGATGAACTGACCACAACCCCCATTCCCCGTCCCCCTGTGCTGCTGGGGAGGAGGAGGGAGAGAAATGGGGAGTGAAGCTGGGCCTGGGAAGAAGGGAGGGGTAGGGGGAGGGATTTTAACATTTGGTTTTATTTCTCATTACTGGAGTCTGATTTGATAGGTAATAAATTAATTTCCCCAGGTCGAGTTTGTTTTGCCCATGACGGTAACTGGTGAGTGATCTCTCCCTGTCCTTATTTCCACCCAGGAGCCTTTTGTTGTATTTTCTCTCCCCTGTCCAGCTGAGAAGGGCAGTGATAGAGCAGCTTTGGGGGGCACCTGGCCCACAGTCAACCCACCACAACAAGTCAACCATGCCATGTATTGTGAAAATGGAAACCACAACATGAGAAGTCACAGTAGCATTACAAATTCACCTGCTTTGTTCAGCACTGATGATGCATGGCTTGAAGACAGGAGGAGGAAAAGGAGGGGGAGGAGAAAAAGGAAGAGGAACAGGGAAAGGATGAGCAGGAGAAGGAAAAGGAAGAAAAAGAGGAGGGAGAACAGGAGGAAAGGAAGGAACAGGAGGAAGAACAGGAAAAACCGGAAGAGAAGGAGGAAAATAAGGAGAAGGTAAAGGAAGAGGAGGACAAGGAGGAAAAGGGAGAAGCAGCAGGAGGAGAAGGAACTGAAGAAGGAGGAACAGGATGAGGACGAACTGGAGAAACAGGAGAAGCAGGAGGAGGAGCAGAAACAGGAAGAAGACCAGAATAAGAGAGATAGGAAGAAGAAAGAGGAGGAACAGGAGGAAGAATCAGAACAGATAAAGGAGGAGATGCTAAAGAGGAGGAGTAGAAGGAGGAAGAGGAGGAAGGGAAGAAGAAACAGGGGAAAGGGGGACAGGAGGAGGAATAAGATGACAATGGACAGGGGAAGGAGGATGAAGAGGAGGGTGAGGACAAGGAGCAGGAGGAAGGATAGGAGAAGGAGGAAAATGAGGATCATGATGATGAGGAGGACCAGGTGGAAGTCAAGAACAGGAGGAGGAAGAAGAAAAGGAGGAAGAGGAGGAGGAAGATAAAGAAAAGAATGAAGTGGAGGATGAGGAGGAACAGGAGGAGCAGGAACAGGATGGAAAGCAGCAAGAGGAAGAAGAAGAGGAGGAGGAGAAAAGGGAGAAGGATGACCATGAGAAGGAAGAAGAAGAAGTTGAACAGGAAAAGAATGCACATGAGAGACGGGGAAAAGGAAGAAGTGGAGCAACAACAACATGAGGATGAGGAAAAATAGAAGGAGAAGGAGGAGGTGGAACATGAGGAAAGAGAGGAACAAAAAGATATAGAGGAACAGAAGGAAGAAGAGGAGGAGAAAAAACAGGATCAAGAGGAGGAAGAGGAGCAACAGAAGAGGAAGAGGTGGAGGAAAAGGTGAAGGAGAATGAAAAACGGAAGAAAAGAATGAGCAGGATGAAGAAGAGGAGGAGTAAGAAGAGGAGGAACATAAGGAAATGGAGGAAGAGCAGGAGGAACAGGAGGGTGATGATGATGAAAAACAAGAGTAGGAGGAGGATGAGATGAAGGAAGAAGAGGAGGAAGAGGAGGAGGAGCAGCACGAACAGCAAGAAAAGGATGAGGAGGAAGATGACAGGAGGAACAAACAGGAGGAATAGTAAGAGGAGGGAAAGGAGGAACAGGATGAAGAGCAACAGGAGGAGGAAGAGCAACAGGAGGAGGAAGAGGAACAGGAGGAGCAGGAGAATGAGAAGGAGGGACAGGGTAAGTGGTAGGTCGTAGATGAACAGGAACAGCAACAGGAGGAGAAAGAATAAGAGGAACAGGAGGAGGAAAAGGAGAAGGAGGAATAAGTTATGAGAAAGAACAGGAGAAGAGGAGAAACAAGAGAAACAGGAGGAGGAGAACCAGAAGAAAGAACAGGAGTAGGCAGAGGAGCTAGAGAAGGAAGAGGAGGAAGGGTAAAGAGGAAGAGCAGCAGTAGCAGGAGGAGGAAAAAGAAAGGGAGAAGGAGGAACAGCAGGAACAGACATGGAAAAAGGAAAAGGAGGAGGAATAGGAGGACATGGGGGAACAGGAGGAACAGAAGGATGTGAAACAAGAGGAGGAGAGACAGAAGGAATAGGCAGAGAAGGAGGAGGAGGAACAGGACAAACCAAAGAATAAGAAGATCAGAAGGAGAAGAAGGAACAGGAGAAAGAGAAAGAGGAGGAACAAAAGGGGGAGGAGGGGAATGAGGAAGAAGAACAGGAGGAGGAGGTGGCAGAGGATGAAAAGGAGGAACAGGAGGAAGAGGTGGTGGAACAGAAGGAACAGAAAGAACAGGAGAAGAAACACTACCCACCTGGAGGCATATTCAGCCATGTGTGGGCCACCATCACAGTAGCCTCCTGTTGGGACACACCACCTCACTGCCCACTGTCCCCAGCCCCAATAAGAAAAGCACCCTTGCTGCTGGCCACTACTTGCTGAGTTTCTGGCTCCTGGAGCACCAAGGAGACTTGCAGGAGGCTAGGTGCAGGAAGGCATCAGGCAGGGACTGGGGAGGAAGAGGAAATTCACCACAAACAAAAATGACATCACTCTGTAGCCCCTTGCTAAACATCCAATGAAGGATGACAAGGAACTGATGGAGATGGACCCAGCAGAAGAGTGGGTGCAGCCCGTGAAGGTATGCCCTGCGGAGGATGACATGCAACGCATAGTGTGGACCTTCCAGAAGATGAAGGCCAACCCAGGCTGGAAAACCCCCTGTTACTAGTATTAATATTGTTGATCCTGTCTTCAGACAAAAAGGTGGACTAGATAAACTCTTGGCATCCCCTCTTGGATCTGCTTTTCAGAATTACACCTTGGATGCTAGAATGCAACCCTAGATGAAGAGATTCTGTTCCTCTGGTGTGTCTTCTCTAAAAACAGTCATGTAGGATGTCTAGAACTGTAGACCTTCTATCATGGTCTGATGTTATTCAGTCAGCTTGGCAGTAATTGAAGCCTCTACTGTTTCCTGCTGCTATAGACTCTCTAATATTTCAAGGCCATTGCCCTGCACAAAGGGAAGTTCAGCCTGAATTCAACCTTGAGCTGACTCACACATGTAACACAAGAGTTGAAGGAGACTGGACCCTTGACTCTGCTTAAGGCAGAAGGAAGAACCTTCCCACTTCCCAAAAGTTCCCCTGTGTAACAGATATGATGCTCTCGGGGTGGTGAATTAAAAGCATGTGAGTAAAGGACAGGATCCAGGAGAAGCCTGCCACTCAAAGTTCATCCAACCACTCACCCACATTAGAACCAGTGCCACCAGACAAGCATGTAAAGTATCAGTAATTGGACATGCCTTACTGAGAGGCACCAAAGCACCCATGTGATGTCCAGATAGCTTCTCTGGAGAAGTTGGCTGCCTACCAGGAACTCGCCTTCATGATGTCACGGAGAGGCTCCTGAGCCTGGTGAACCCTACAGATTTACCATCCACTCCTACTATTCCACATAGGCTCAGTGAGTCAGTATTAGGAAGTGCTATGATATTCCTTCCTTCACTTCAGGAAAAATGCCATTTAAAAAGTTATTTGTAAACATCTCCATTTGTTGGAGATCTTACCGGAGAAAGGAGCAGGGAAAATGTGGGTATCCTCACACTTAAACACTTACTTCTTTGTGACACCCTTGCTTTTCTGCTCAGAAACAGACAGCACTGGAAGGGAAGCGTTGAAGAGGTAACCTTAGGAATATGTTTTATATTTGTGAAGTGTTGGTCTGCCTGATAGAAAGTGCCAGACACACAATGCCACAGGGCGCAAGAAGTTCTTTGAGCCAGCAACCCCCGTGTCTTCCCTCAAGCCATCCTGTTTGCTGTGCTGGCTCGTGAACTAATGTGACAGTATCAAATTTGGTCTACAAGGCCAGGGAAGAGTGAGGATTGAAGGGCGGGAGAATACATCGCTGTGGTTGTGGCCTTCTTCGGCTGGTGAGAGAGGCCTGACTAGCATACCAAAAACACTTCACACACAACCTCATTTTAGTTCTAGATCTGACACGTAAAGAGAGGCCAAAGACTGTGTCCCTCAGGCACCAGTCCCCTCTAGCCCTCAATTCTCCTAACCTAGACTGGTACCTTTTCCTAGTTATATGTGGGAGGGTGACCTCTCTGCTGAGCTGCTTGCTGCTACGGCTGCGTGCAATCTTTCTGTTTCCTGGTCAAATGGAAAACAGGCCAGCCTTCTACCACTAACACAGCACTATTTCTGCTCAGTGCATAAGGATAATAAACTGGAAATTACTTAAGTTTTCAATTATGTCTTAGCCAGATGCTCTTCATTATGCTGTTGCTGTTGCCTGCTGCTCTTTGTGCAACTGCTGCTTTGTGAGCTCTAACATCCTGCAGCTCAGAGGGAAAGGGTGTGCATGCCTTGAGAACAAGCATTGTGTTTTGCTAGTTTTAAATACAACTGACAGGCTGAAGCATATTAGTCCTACTAACACAATTAGAATGATGAACTGCCATGTTTGATGCATGCATCCTTAATCAAATCCTTCCCTTGCTCATCTCTTCTTCTGTCTGTGTTCACTTGTCTTCAGAAACCACTGAGTCCCTTGCCACTGCTTTTCAAACTACGCGGTCTGCTCGTAGGCACTTGTTCTTCAAAGCCTTTAATACTAACATTAAAGGAGTGCTAACTAGTACACAGACATATGTAGTTGAAAGGGAATTCCTCTCTTTTCAGTATTCACCACATCAATGCATTCTCCTATGGAAAATATTTAAATGTTTTTCTTCAACGCAGATAAATTCATCATCACTGTAATGCTGTCAAGTGAAATAAAACTTTTATCCAGAGAATTTCCTTCCTCTATCTTCTATGTCACTCTTCTATAGCATCTTCCACTGAAGAATCTCAGAGAGGTTTACAGATAGCAATAATTTCCCCGCACTGCTAAAAGATGAAAAAGATTGAGCCTTACACTACAGGTGACAAATGTAAGGTGCAGGAGAAATCATTTACTATGTATTTATCAAGAAACAGCCACTATACGGCAGGACTTAGTATGTACCCAGGAAGTGCAAGAACATCCTACTGTCCTCCATCCATCTGAATGTCCAGGGCCAACTTTCTGTATCTGTACAATCAGTTTGACAATACAAGAAAAAAATTAAAACTCCTGGCTGTCCTGCGTATTTTTCAGATTCTGCAGGATAAAGAAGCTTCCAAGATCATGGAATAGAATCATAGAATGGTTTGAATCAGAAGGGACCTTAAAGATCATCTAGTTCCAACGCCACTGCCATGAGCATGGACACCTTCCACTAGACCAGGTTGTCCAAAGCTCCAGAGGAAGAAAGGCTTAGATATGAAAGGACATCAGCAATACACTGTTTAAATAAAATTATTTGGCTACTGGTGAGCAGCAACATAAACAATCCTCCTGGTCACCTTCTCTATGGACAGGTCACAGGCTGAGAAACATGAAAGTAAATACTGAAAGTTTGGGAAATGGCCTTGCAAAGTAATCTATAATAAACCATCCACTGAACTATGTTAAAGCCACCTGTGATTAATTTCAGAGTCAGCTTTGACTGCTGTTGCTTGCTTTAGGTTATTAAAAGAATATTTCTCTTGCACTCCCCCAAATAATTGCAATAAGTGTTTGCAGTTTTGGATGTGTCATTGTATCCCTGTTACGAAATCCAACAACCAGAGATATCTTCTCAGACAGTGGAGAAGAGACAGCCAAATTCCTGCTGGACTGAGCAGAAGCTTGAGAAAACCAAGACTCAGCTTTCTCTCTGGCTGCTTGCTGGTAGCCAGGACTGAAGCAAGGAAGAAACCCTAGGTCCCTTTCTTCTTTGTGCTCATGCATGCCAGTCACCAGCATAAGCAGGCTGATTACTCAGCTCTATTGCCTTGCAGCCAAATTTTATCCAAAATTGTCCAAAATTTTGTCCAAAATGTCCAATTTTGACTGCCACAGTGGTCTCTGGACCATCCAGGTCACTGAAGTCTGAAAACCACCCCTTTTGTGGAAGATTGATCAAAAGTCAGGGCTGAATGAACTGCTGGAGACAAAAGTAGTGCTCACCAGGACTGAGAGCTGTTGGCTTCTGGCCCTCCTGAAATTTTTTGTATATTCATTCTCCTGTTATGGCTCTTACCTTGTTTTGCATTGTTAAAACCCTTGTTGCTTTGCATAGTGACTACCATTTTAATTTTAACTTACTGTCAGGTTAAAAAGCTCTCTTCAAGTTACATACAGACTCAAACATTTCCATAAATTCTCACTGGGAAGATTTTAATGTTTAGTAAACTTCAGAATGGAATGTGAACCCCAACAGCAGCTTCTGACTGAAAGATATGAACGATAAATCTCTAATGTGTTTTGTGTTGATGTGAGATCCTCTGAGAGATCATGGCACTGCATGGGAACACTTTAAAACTTGTTTACTCTTTTGCTTCTTTACCTTCAAACTTGCAGGGATGGAAATTATTTCTGTGATTCATCAGAGAATTTGCTTTACAATCAAAGATGGAAATATTTGACAGAGACTGGAGTGAATTCTACTCTGATGTTAATATTGTACAGAACTGAGAAAAAAATAATGCAAATAAATAGATGATACACCAAATGTAAAATTATTTGATAAGTAAATATGGAATTAAAATGTCCTGAAAATGCGAATTCAGGGAAAAAAAAGAAAGTTAAGTTTAAGTTTATATTGAGCCTTTGTTCTAAGGTTAACAAATCCATTTAAAATTTTCTTGGGGGAAAAAGAAAGAGGCTGCCTCTACCGCCAGTAGCAGGGTTAAAAAGGAAAACTGTGGTATAAATATGGTGAACAAAACTATATATAGCAGGTATATTATCCTTCTTCTTTCTTTTTCAAAATTTGCTAAAATATATTTGCTGCACTTTAGGAGCTAAAATTGTGGTGACAAACTAGTCAGATCCAGGAATCCTTCATGGATGTTACCAGAAAATGAGAAGTTTTTATAGATGTCAGTCACAGCTGAATGTTGCCACCCCTTATTCTGAATATTCTTACTCAAAAGCACTTTGAGTAATGGGAACAAGATTGGAATTTCAGGGTGCTTCTTGCCGGTTTTTGTAGTAACTGTATGGGCTGGATTTCTGTATGTATGTGGGAAATCTCTGAGCTCAGTGTCCTAGAGGTCTGCTCTTCCTCTTATCAGGATAAGGACTTTTTAAAACCATAGAATAAGTGGTTTAAAAGCAAGAGGTGCCTGCATGCTTCAGTAATGGTGATGTTCAACAAAGAACTCCCAAATTACAGTTAATAAACCTTGATAGTATATCGTAGAAGTAAATGAGAAGGAGAACACAGACAGAGGTCCAATGTTTTGTAGATGCCATATATATACTAAATATTTAATGTGGTAACTACTTCCTTGGAATGCATTATTTCTGTGATCTAATGGAAATCCTCTAGTGCAGCTGACTTGCCATTTTTTTTCTACATACTACTATTGACATTCCTTATAATTCACTAGAAGCTAGAATATAATTTTGATGAAAAAGTAGACCAATGAATGCAAATATTTTGTCCAGTTTCTAGGGAGACTTGCTCTCCCTGATCAGTACCAGTATTATTAGACTTTTGAACCTGAAAAGTTTATTTTTAGGTAACCTCACAAAACGCAAATTTAAAAAACTTATAACAGCATTTGCTATTGTATTCTGGTAGCCTTTGTTTTCAGATATTATAAAGGCAGTAAGCTAGGTTTTACAAATTGAAATATGCAATGTAAGCATGAACATAGCTGTAAGAATGTGTAGTCTCACTGATACAAATGATTTTATTCTTGCAGCTGATGGAGAGACTGGGATGGGACAGTGGAATGTGCTGGCCTGGAGTGAGTCGGCTGATGGAGGTCAGGCTGTGCAGGAAGCCTCTCAAAGGGCACAGATTTAGGTGACCTACGATTTCAGTAACCAAGCTGTTTTTTTCAATGGTAATATAATATTCATTTAGGCAACACTGTTTTACTTCTTTTAACTTCTTTTAAGTCTTGAAGGTGACATGGTTTAGCCCCAGGCGGCAGCTGAGCACCACGTGCCACTCGCTCACCCCTCCCCCGGTGGGATGGGGAGGAGAACGGAAAAACAACGGCAAAGCCTCGAGGGTTGGGGTAAGGGCAGTTTACTGGGACAGCAAGGGAGAGGGGAACAATCAACAGCTGTACTGATAACAGATATTAACAACGGGTGATAACAGAGAGCAATTTACTGATCCAAACCCCCGCTCAGCCCCGTCCTGGGCCACACCGCACCCGCCCCTGCCCGACCAGCCCCCTTTTATGGTGAGCATGATGTCACAGGGTATGGAATAGCCCTCGGCCAGCTTGGGTCACCTGTCCTGGCTCCTTGTGAAATTAACTCTATCCTTGCCAGAACCAGGATGAAGGTTATAGGTTTTGTTTGTTTGTTTGTTTGTTTTGGTTTTGGGGTTGGTTTTTTTTTTTTTTTACCTTTTTTAATTTCAGTGTAGATGGCATCCCCTTGCAATGTCTTCATCCCTACAACATTAAACTGATTTTTTTTTCTGATGTTTTTCAGTACTCTCACTGCTTACATTTCCCTTCGTCCTACAGTTTGTCCAATATCCCAGGAAAGAATTAAAAAGTTAGTAAAAATTGATTTCGGAAACAATAGGTATGCCCATACATTGTTAATACTATTATTGTAATTTTGTTCTTGGCGTTGCAGGGATACATGGCACATGTATAATGAATGACCGATCCCAATCCCCTTTTCTCCACACACACGTATGCAGTTTTTCTGTCCCCCCTCCGTTCCCCCCACTACTTTTTCTCTTTTTAAACAAAGCAGAATTTTAAGTGGACTTAGCCTGCTGTACAACCTGGGACTATAAAAGCCTATTGCTGTAACTCAAGTCAATCAGAAACCATCTATTGAATTAGGTAGGACCAGGATCAGGCTGTAGTAGAGTTTTCTGCAGAGGTGCAAAGGGCACAGACCAGGCAGTGGCCAAAGGAGTTCATTGTTATAAGTGCTGCTAGAATAGAAATAAATACAAGTCCTTAACAACTATGCAACAAATACATACTCCAAAGTGCTGCTCACCGTTTCCGGTGGCAATGAGATGTTGGCAATATATTGTGCTGATGAGAGTAATGCAAAGTTAGGAAAATATGTATGATCTCATCAGCTGAAAGTAAGGCTGTAATCATTATTCCTTCCCCTTTTTGCCTCTTGCCTACTTCAGCTTGAATCCAATTACTGCTTCATGCTTTCATAAGAGTTTTAAATGTAAGGATAATTGCTGTGATATTACTGTCCTATCTTAGAATGTTTTTAATCAATGATTGCTTACAGAGGAAAACTGGGAGAAAAACCTCAAAGTCAGTCTCCATAAACTGTGAACATGTTGCTGTGTGTTTGGTAGCAGACTGTGTATGGTCAATGACTGGCAGGTATACTCAGCTAGGTTCATCCATTTATATATACCATCTACCAAACAGAAACAAGATGACAGGAAGGAGAACAATTTTTTTTTCAAAACCAGGACATGAAATCAGCAAGTCATCGCTGCTGGTTTGGAAACTTGAAAAGATAATTAAATACAGCATTTAAACAAAAAACCTTGTTCGCATTGCTGTGTTTCAAAGGCCTTTTAAATAAAAAAAAACAATTCCTAACCTTCCACCAGTCTCTTCTAGGTAGGTTGTTGACTTCTGAGAGCAGAAATTAATTTTACTTTTGAAAGGAAAATAAAGATTTAAATTCTATATTAAATTATCACCACAGAATTTTAAGTCTAACTGTGAAAATTGTGCTTTAGTATTTCAGTCTAGTTCTGAATCCTTAGTGATACAATAGTATTTATTCTTGGTCATTATAAAAGCTCTGAAGCCATGTAAGAATTCAAGAGCTCTACTAAATGAACAAAATGGAAAACTGACAAACGTTGCAATCCTAGCAAAGTAAAAATACCTCATTAAAATCTCTGTTGCTTCTTTCCAGCTTGGCGTGCTTTTTAAAAATAGGCTAATGAGATATTTCTTCAAATGTCTGTCTGTGCCTGGGGAAAAGGGTGTCAGATTAGTTCATTCGGTAAAATTTGTGTAATTGAAAATGCTGATCAAAGGAGATGGACAGCATTTTCTGCATTAATGAGTATTTGAAACTTCAGTATGTTTTTATGTTTAAAAGGTGTGAAGACACTTCAAATTCTCCTCCCCTACACAGAAGATTCCTATATAAAATATGTTTTTGATGTGAAGCCATTTTTGTCTAGCCTGAACACACTTCCCTTGCTAAAAGGAAACTAACAGTATCAAAGCAGCCAAGAGTCTTACTAAAACTGGGCAGGTTCATTAGTAAAGAAGGAGATACAGAATAAATGCTAGTGTCATGAAAGAAACAACATTCCCTACTCTCCCCTCATCTACCAAGCCAGTCATTTCATCATAGAAGTTTCTTAACAGGCTTGCTAGAGATGAGCCTAGGGGCACCATGTCAGAGATGGGGGTTAGACCAATAGCCCAGCTGAAGCGTAACTACATCGCCAATGACGAGCTATGGGAAGGCAGGCCACAGTCAGAGGGGCTGTGTGCTGGTAAGATTCTTCAGTCTGTGCCACGAGGTGCCGGATATGTGGAAGCACATCTGAAATGCTTCTATACCAATGCACGCAGCATGAGGAACAATCAAGAAGAGCTAGAAGCCTTGGCTTAGTCACAGTGCTATGATGTCATTGGCATAAGTGAAACCTGATGTGACTGGTGTGCTGTGATGCATGGTTACAGGCTCTTCAGAAGAGACAGACAGGGCAGGAGAGGTGGGTGGCAGTCTGTGTAACAGAGGGGCTGGACTGTACGGAGCTGTCAGTCGGCGATGACATGGTTGAGAGCCTCTGGGTAAGGATTAAGGAACAAGCAAATAAGGGGGATGTCATTGTGGGAGTCTACTATAGACCACCCAGCGAGGATGGCGCCACTGATGAATTATTCTTTAAGGAACAAAGTGAGGCCTCTAAATCAACTGCTCTTGCCCTTATGGGGGACTTCAACTTGCCAGATGTCAACTGGGAACACCACACAACTGATACCAGCAGGCCCAGGAGTTTCCTGAAACACCTCCATGACAACTTGCTTATACAGTTATTAAAGGAGCCGACGAGGAAAGGTGCCCTCCTAGATCTGTTACTTGTGAACAGAGAAGGTCTCTTGGGGGAAGTGGCGATTGGTGGCCGTCTTGGCCATAGCGACCATGAAGTGGTAGAATTTAAAATCTGGTGATAGGAGGAAAACTGCCACCAAAACTTCAACCCTGGATATGAGGAGAGCAGACTTCAGGCTGCTCAGGGAACTAGTCAGTCAGATCCCCTGGGAAACTGCTATTGAAGGCATTGGGGTCCATCAGGGCTGGTCACTTTTTAAGGGCCACCTCCTAAGAGCTCAGGAACAGGCAATTCCAAAATGCTGCAAGTCAAGCAGGCGGGGCAGAAGACCGGCTTGGCCGAACAGGGATCTTCTTCTAGAGCTTAGGTGGAAAAAGAAAGTGTATGCCTGCTGGAAGCAAGGTCAGGCAATGTGGTAGGACTACAGGGATGCTGCTCGCCTTCGTAGGGAGAAAATTCGTGTGGCCAAAGCTCAGTTAGAGTTGAAGCTGGCCAGTACTGTGGGCGACAATAAAAAGGGCTTTTTTAAGTATGTTAATAACAAAAGGAGGACCAGAGAGAGTATTGGCTCATTACTCAATGAGAATGGTCACCTTACAAATAGAGACATAGACAAAGCAGAGACGTTTAATGCCTTCTTCACCTCTGTCTTCAACACTGATCATGGGCTCTGGGACCCCACTTGCCCCAAGTTGGAGGACTGTGACTGCAGTAACGATAAACTCCCAGCTGACCCCGAAATTGCGCGGGACTTGCTGCTCCACCTGGATGCATACAAATCCATGGGGCCAGATGGGATTCATCCCAGAGTGCTCAGAGAGCTGGCTGATGTCATTGTGAGACCTCTCTCAATTATTTTTCAATGGTCTTGGGAATCTGGAGAGGTCCCAATTGACTGGAAGCTAGCAAACGTTGTTCCTATCTTCAAGAAGGGCGAGAAAGAAGACCCTGGTAATTACAGGCCTGTCAGTCTCACTTCAGTGCCTGGTAAAATTATGGAGAAAATTATGCTGGGAGTTATCGAAAAACACCTGAAGGACAGTGCAGTCATTGGTCACAGCCAACATGGGTTCGTGAAAGGAAGGGCCTGTTTAACAAACTTAGTTGCCTTTTACGACAAGGTCACCCATCTAGTTGACCAAGGGAAGCCAGTTGATGTCATTTTTTTAGATTTCAGTAAAGCTTTCGATACTGTCTCTCACAATATCCTTCTCGGCAAAATGTCCAGCATACAGCTTGACAAAAACATAGTGCAATGGGTGAGCAACTGGCTGACGGGTCAGGCTCAAAGAGTTATGGTAAATGGGGTTACATCAGGCTGGTGGCCAGTCACTAGTGGGGTTCCCCAGGGCTCACTCTTAGGGCCAGTTCTTTTTAATGTTTTCATAAACAACTTGGATGTAAGGCTAGAAGGTGTTGTGAGCAAGTTTGCAGATGACACCAAATTGGGAGGACCTGTTGATTCCATCAGGGGTGGAGAGGCCTTGCAGAGACATCTGGACAGATGGGAGAACTGGGCAATCACCAACCGCATGAGGTTTAACAAGGGCAAGTGCCGGATTCTGCACCTGGGAAGGGGCAACCCTGGCTATACATACAGACTGGGCGATGAGACGCTGGAGACCAGCCATGCTGAAAGGGACTTGGGGGTCTTGGTCGACAGCAAGTCGAACAGGAGTCAACAGGGTGCCCAGGCTGCCAGGAAGGCCAACCATATCCTGGGGTGCATCAAGCATGGCATTGCTAGCCGGTCTAGGGAAGTGATTGTCCCACTCTACACTGCGCTGGTGCGGCCTCACGTCGAGTACTGTGTGCAATTTTGGGCGCCACAGTACAAAAAGGACATAAAACTATTGGAGAGTGTCCAAAGGAGGGCAACAAAGATGGTGAAGGGTCTAGAGGGGAACACATATGAGGAGAGGCTGAAGTCCTTTGGTTTGTTCAGCCTAGAGAAGAGGAGACTGAGGGGAGACCTCATCGTGGCCTACAACTTCCTCACGAGGGGGAGTGAAGGGACAGGCGCTGATCTCCTGCCTCTGGTGACCAGTGACAGAACCCAAGGGAACAGAATGAAGCTGCGATGGGGGAGGTTTAGGTTGGATATCAGGAAAAGGTTCTTCACTGAGAGGGTGGTCAGGCACTGGAACAGGCTCCCCAGGGAAGTGGTCACGGCACTGAGCTTGACTGAGTTCAAGAAGTGTCTGGATAACGCTCTCAGTCATATGCTCTGGTTCGGCTGGTCCTGTGTGGAGCCAGGGGTTGGACTCGATGATCCTTATGGGTCCTTCCAGCTCAGGATATTCTATGATTCTATGATTCTATGATTAAGTTGGCCAAGCATGACTTCCCCTTGGTGAATCCATGCTGACTACTCCTGATGACTTTCTTGTCCTTCAAGCCCCTGGAAGAAGTTTCCAGGAGTTTCTATCACCTTCCCAGGGTTTATACATGCAAAGTGAAGCAATGACCAGTTCATCAAAGTGAGGCAATGACCAGTTCATTAAACCCTGCTCTAACACTGTGTCCCTGCCTGCCACAAGCACACACTCTGCTATAAGTCCGTCCTCCCTTCCTTCCTTCCTGCCTTCCTGCCTTCCTGCCTTCCTGCCTTCCCTTTGCCTTCCTTTTGCCTTCCTTCACCTTCCTTTTGCCTGCCTTCACCTTTCTTCTGCCTTGCCTTGCCTTTCTTCTGCCTTCTTCCCTTCCCTTCCCTTCCCTTCCCTTCCCTTCCCTTCCCTTCCCTTCCCTTCCCTTCCCTTCCCTTCCCTTCCCTTCCCTTCCCTTCCCTTCCCTTCCCTTCCCTTCCCTTCCCTTCCCTTCCCTTCCCTTCCCTTCCTGACACACTTGACCTACACTCAGTGCCTCTGGAGCAAGGGATGGTATAAGATAGGGATGAATCATGTCCACTCAGGTTGTTCCATACCTGTTCAAAACTGATTTGTAATTTTGAGCTGGGTGAATGAATAGCATAATGATAAAATAGAAGCTCCCACAAAGCATAACCTATGCTTTGCAGAAAATATTTTGAAAGGGATAGCATCAGGAATATGCTGCAGGATAGGCACTCACAGTCTCTGTGCCTTGTACTAATCATGGTGTAACAAGTACTATTTAGCTTGTGCTATAGCCTTATTTGTAATTAGGATATGAAATGCTGTATAATAATTCATTTATTTCTTCTATTTATATCCCCTCAGCGCTCCTGCAAAAATACTGGCTTGCCTCATTGCCAGTTGCACCCTGTTTAAAAACAGCAATGCCAAAGCCAGGACACCTGCTCTTGTCAAGGGAAGACAGTCAAGGCATTGGTCCAAAGTCTTTGCCAGTTGTGAAGTCAATTATAATGCTCTTCTCATTGCCACAGCAGTCATGAGAAGCAGCTTTCCTTTCTTACGCAAAGTTGTTCTTATGCTGGCAATAATTTCCCCTCTTGTTTCTTTGTCTGGCCATTGTGTTCAGCAAAGCAAGTTCTCACTGTTATTTTCACACAATTATACCTAAAGTCTTGTTCATTACAACAAGCAATAGCATCTCCTCACTTAGTCACACTGTTTTCTGTACCAGGTGTTGGCTGAATATAGAGGTGCAGTCTGGGATCTGCACCATGATTGATTGACCTGTGTTGCAGACAGAGATAGCATCCTAGGTCTTTAACACAATGTTCCTCAAGTGACAAGAAATGGTAGGCACTTTAAAGCTTTGCTGCTGAAATAGAGTCCCTGGTGTGTTGCCTGCTTCTTGTCTTTTGCAAGGAGCATCACAAAAACCTTCCAGATTTTCTGTTCATCTGTACAGTGATCACATTTTTAATCATGAATAAATAAAATGTGTTCAGCACCAAAGAATTTTCCTTTAATTCATCCCATAGTTTGTAAAGTGTATGAAACAAATTTGTACGACTGTCAATATTAGTAATATTTGTGTAAGACAAATTATATACAATTACTCATCCATACTATATTCTCTATTTTTCTCAAAAGCCCAAAGGTTACAGATTTCTTTGTACTTCTTTCTTACAGGAATAATAAGTGATGTTTTGTGAGCTGCTTTGGGATCCTGTTAATAATGCTGTTATCTCTGTACACAGCAAACTATAGAACAAATGTATTATTAAAGATCAGAATGTTATGTGGTGTGGATCTGAAGCCTGACATGTAGATAAGTAATGCAGCATAAGAATGTGTGTTGTCTTCATTTCTACAGATGGCAGAATCAGATTTATAAATAAAAACCCCATTTGTATAATTTTAGCTTTAAATGCATTTTTGAAGCTATTTTTGGAAGCTTTTTCCATTAAGATTTGGTAGAATTCCAGTAGCTATTGTGCAAGTTGTGCTCTGCTTGTTGTTTGATCTAAGTACATGAACATATTTGATGAGAATGGATTGCATCATAAAAATTAACTGTTTACCTCACTCAGACTGTATGTTGTATTTCACGAAGCCTAATTTTTCATAGCCCATTCTGCGATTTCCAAACCCATTCTGTATGTAGGTGATATTCCTTAAGAGTAAACAGAACATTCTTACTGTTTCCAAAAAACAAGCAGTGAGACTCTCTTGGATCTGCTACAGAGCAAGCATAGAAGTTTAGAATGGTTATTGTGTCCACAAATTACTCTCTGCTGAATAATAAGTCCCACAGAATTTAATAGAATTTTATTGCAGTTACTTACCACAAAGCAGGATCTACTTTAGTAATTCTGCAAATTTTCTAAAACAAATTCATAAAGAATCCTTCTGGTTTCATTCTGATTATGGTTTCATAATAAGTACAAAAGGTAAAGCTTTCAGTATGAAAGGCTGAGTTGGTTTATGCAGCCTAGAAATAAAATTTTCCAAGCAGCTGTCTGTGTCATTTGTACATAATGTTGATACTCCACTGTCTTTGATGGGCTGTGTGCTCCATTCTTCTGTTACAAAGAGCCCAGTAGCTTGTGGTTGTGTAGACCTTTGCTTTCTTCCTTGCTTTCCAGTTCCCTCTCTCCCTCTCTCCAAATTGTTGAGGAGAGGTGGACTGTCTGTGACTACCTTCCACAGCCATAGCAGCTGTGAGAGAAGCAACTATGGGAGGAACCATACTGGGTGTTGGGATTGGGATCAAGGAGTGAAGGTTTACTCGATGTTGAGGCTGGGATGGCAGAGTAAATGCAGTGACTGAATACACTGATTTACTATAAGACTGGCATATTCTGCTGGGTTCAGATGTGAGACAGATATTGGCAAAGTGGCATCCACTGCCACCCCCCAGCCTCCCCTCCATGCAGACACTCCCCAGACTGCTTTATAGTGTACACATTCTGATTTGTTTGGGTTTTCATTAAGGATAGGAGATTAATGAAAGCCTCAGTGGGTAGTTGTTACTGTTGGAGCTGCCTGCATTAAGAGTATCTTTGGGATAGTATGTGCACTGCAATGATGTCCTGGAATTGCCTGGTCTGTACAGCAGTACTTATAGTAATGGCCAGACAGTCGCAGTGACCTGTGCTCTCATGCTGCTGTGGACAGCAAATGCTCATTGACCTCATCAGTGGACAAGGGAAGAGCTGTGGATGTCCTTTATGTGAACTTCTGTAACGCCTTTGACATGGTCCCCCACAATTTTTTGCCCCTAAATTGGAGAGATATGGGTTTGATGGGGAAGGAATTGGCTGGTGACTGCATCCAAAGAGTTACAGGCAATGGCCCAATGTCCAAGTGAAAACCAGTAATGAATGGTATCTCTCAAGGGTCCATACTGGGACCGATACTATTTAATATCTTCATCAGTGACACAGAGAGCAGGATTGAGTGTGCCCTCAGCAGGTTTGCGGGTGACATGTAGCTGAGTGCTGTAGTCAATTTGCTAGAGGGAAGGAATGCCAGCTGTGCTGGTTTTGGATGGGATAGAGTTAATATTCTTCATAGCAGCTGTTATGGGGCTGTGTTTTGGATTTGTGCTGAAAACAGTGTTGGTAACACAGAGATGTTTTTGTTACTGCTGAGCAGTGCTTACACAGAGCCAAGGCCTTTTCTGCTCCTCACACCACCCCACCAGTGAGGAGGCTGGGGGTGCACAAGGACTTGGGAGGGGACACAGCCGGGACAGCTGACCCCAACTGCCCACAGGGATATTCCATACCATATGATGTCATGCTCAGCATATACAGCTGGGGGAAGAAGAAGGAAGGGGGTGACATTCGGAGTGATGGTGTTTGTCTTCCCAAGTCACTGTTAGGTGTGCTGGAGCCCTGCTTTCCTGGAGATGGCTGAAAACCTGCCTGCCCATGGGAAGTGGGGAATGAATTCCTTGTCTTGCTTTGCTTGTGTGTGTGACTTTTGCTTTACCTATTAAACTGTCTTTATCTCAGCCCACAAGTTTTCTCACTTTTACTCTTCTGATTCTCTCCCCCACCCCACCAGGGTGGGGAGTAAGAGAGTGACTGTGTGGTGCTTAGTTCCCATCTGGGGTTAAACCATAACAAGACCTTATTCAATACTTATAGGGGGCATATAAGAAAGATGGAGAGAGACATTTTACCATGGCCTGTAGTGACAGGACAAGGGACAATAGTTTTAAATTGAAAGAGGGTAGGTTTAGCTTGGACATAAGGAATAAATTTTTTATGGGTGGTGAGGCACTGGAACAGGATGCCCAGAGAATCTGTGGATGCCCCATACCTGGAAGTGTTCAAGGTCAGATTGGATGGAGCCTTGAGCAACTGGATCTAGTGAAAGTTGTCCCTGATTATTGCAGGGGGGGTTGGACTAGATGATCTTTAAAGGTTTCTTCCAACCCAAACCATTTTGGGATTCTATGATTCTCTTTTTAACATATATGCCATTTAGGATTGGTGTGAGGGAGGAGAAGAAGAACAGGACCTAGGGCAAGCCTGTCTGTAAAACATCAGACTACTGGCTTGTGGAGCATTCTTCATCTCTGTTATGAGCACGTCTGTAACTGAAAACATGTTTCCTCCCAATGTAAATGTAGGGTAATGGCATGCAAGTTAATGGTGCTACTCTGCATTTACACCACTGCACAGAGAGCAGGATTCAACTCCTTGTACTTAATCATCCCAATAATAATGGTTTATATTATAAATTCTATCACAGAGACAGATGATCAGCGATGGATGCCTTTGGATATTAGATGAGGAATGGATATTTATCATGCCGAAATCTGGACATTTTTATATTAAATAGATGGCAGTAAAGCATTGCACAGTTTATAATCCTAATTAAATTGTTGTATTTTTAGTATGGAAACCTTGAAAACTACAAGCCTTGGTGATCTATGATGAATGATGCAGTCATTTTTGTGCTGTAGAGTTAATGTCTTTTCTTGCTGTGCAGTGCTAATTTAAGGAAGGTTCACCCCAGACAGTCTAAGATTCTACTTCCTTTCCTTTCTAGTGTACAAATACAATACCAATAAGACAGTTTTGCCAAGTACTTTAACCTTTTTCTTGTAAGTAATAGAGTGACAGTATTATTCTGCATGATTGTGGGTGAAGTTTTTCTCTCTTTCAGGTAGAAGAAAAATAAGTTTTCCAGATAAATAATATTTATGAAATATTGAGTTCTCTCAACAATTTGACTCTGTCTGTCTACCAGTGAAAAAATTTTGCACTTGAAAATCAGCAAAGGCAATGAGTGGTTATTGTTACTTGAGACCATGTGTCAGACCGAAAGACAGAATTGAGTCACCTATAAAGGATACAGGGATGCAGAACACTTTTGATGAGTACCCACCCACTACTGGCAAGGCCCAAGCATATTACTGCATCTTCCTGTGATATGAAGGCTCCCCAGACATCTGCTACTCTGTGATTAACCTTTTGTCAGTGCATCTGTCTGAGCATTTTGGTGCCGAGCTCCAACATAAGACCCACAGAGGTTCAGATACGGGATGGGGAAGTCCTTAGATTTTCTGTGCCTTACTATGTTATGGTCATGCTTAGAATATGACTCACACACAGAGACAATGCTGAATTCACAGTGGCCATACCTGCTTTCATTCAAAAATGCACAAGTGAAAAGCACCCCATTGCAGACAAAACATAAAAGATGTTTTAAAGATACAACTTCATTAAGACCAGGAGGAAAATGTGCAGGAACTGGAAACTAAGTCAGATGAGTAAGTGTGAGGATGGAAGTACAGCATGAACTTAAGAAAAACCAAAGTACAAAACAACCACAAAACTACCAGGGTACCATGGAGTCATTTTATTAGTGTATTAGCAATAAACAGAAGAACGAGGGAAGAGTTGATTGAGTACCAGAAAGAGAAGAAAAATTATTGGCATATGAAGTTGAGAAGGCCAAAGTTAGTATCTTTTGGTAGTGATGTTCACCAAAGACATCAACTATAATCAGAAAGCTAGCATAATCTTCAAGGGATAACACCTGAGTGTGTAAAGGGAAAGTATAGATTAGTGCCTAGGTATGTAAGGTGTCCTTAAATCAGCTTGATATGAAAATACAGAGCTTTGTCCTTCTTGACGAGGTGCCTACAGCAGTGTCACAGCAAGTAGTAATTATCTTTGAGGACCAATGAAAGTTTAGTGAGGCAATGGAAGAATGAACAAGAATAAATGTATTATCTATCTTTAAAAATGAAAATAAAGGAAGAATTGAAAATCAACTGTCATTATCTTCAGTTCCCAGAGAAAAACTCTGCACAAAATGACCAAAGAACATATTTGAATCTGGAAGACACCAAGGAAATCAGTCAACATGAGTTTGCTAAGAAAGAAGGCAAAAGGCTTTTTAGTAGGGAAAAAGCAGTAGGTGTCATATCGGTAACAATATAGTGGTATTTTGGTACTGTCATCTGATACCTTTGCAAAGTATGTTGGCATAGTCCAAATCAAGTGTTTTAATCTTTGTGCTCTTGTGTTTGCAAAGCTATCCTTTGACTGTTACTGTAGCATTCACTGTCAAAGTGGAGAGAGATCATGTGCAGGGATACGGTGCAGAGACTCAACTCTGAGTCTAGCACTATTCAATATCCTCAGGGAACTGGATGGCAGGATAGAACATAAGAGCTGTACTCCTGCCACTGCTGTATCCTTTTATAACAGTAGCTACTGAGCAGATGCCCAGGAAAATTAATAATGGGGCAAATATACTTTGTACTTTTCCCAGCTACTCTCCCAAGCTGAGGGGAACTTCATGAATCTCATATGGTTTGTCTATCTAAAAGTCTTTAAAGGATTTCTCTTTAAAGTGCTTGCTCTCTTTGAAATACTTGCTCACTCTTCCATTGAAGCTCAAGACATGTTTTGCATGATCAACTACATTGGTAGGGACTTCCAGTGTGCTACTGCCTCTGGCAGCAACAGCAACCTCTTTTTGCTTATTTTGAACCCTGTTCTTCCTAGCTTCACTTGATGATTGTACATTCTGTCCTGGAAGAATAGTGAATAGGTACTTTTAAGGAGGCAGTTACATAATTTTGATCATCCTTATTTAGAAGCAGATGGAGGTGAAATAAATATTAATCTTCTACTGAAGCCACGTTTACTTACATAGCTCTAAGACGAAGGAATAAAGGCATTCTACATAATGGTTTCCTTGCAGGAGGCTAAGCTACTCCATGGATTGTCTCCTGTAACTGTGAGCGTGAGCATTCATCCACCCCTTTCTAAAAAAGGGAATTGTTACAAGGGTTAAGACCATGTACTATACTGTGGTCATGTTAACAGCAGATAAATTATGTTAACTTGTGCATCAGATTGTGGATTGCTGACAAGGCAACCATCTTGAGGGAAAGAAGGATCGTTATGTTTTAGTTCAATGTCTTTGAACACAAATGGCATTAAAGCAAAGAGGATACTTAATTTCCCCTTGAAAAAAATTCTACACAGCCAGGGAAATCCCTTTCAGGGACCTATCTGGTTCATTGTCTGACTCGTTTTAGTTTCCTGGAAAGTGGTAGATAAGTGTGCAATTTATTTTTAGCAATGAGAAGCTTTAGTTATCAGTAAGTTAAGAGTGTACATGTTCAAGAACAGGTTAATTAAGTAAAGCAGCCTGAGAAAGGCAACCATGCATAAAAGCAATAAATAAAATTTAAATACATTTTAACAAAATAACAAGCAACTGTACAGATCACAGCAATTAATACATGACCTGTGTCAATGAAAATACATGAAGTAGTGATTTGTTTGGTGGGTTGTTTTTGGTTTTGTTTTCATAGAATGTAATTTAAATATTCACATAAGATATTTACTGAAATTGTCATGGCTACTGACACTATCAGTGCACTAGTCTTGACAGTCATTAACTTAGATACTTTTGGAGACTAAAAAACCCAAGAGAATAATCCATACAAGACTTATGAATCCTAGGAGATATGTAGCCTTTAACAGCAACTTTTCCTGCAGGTTTCTTAGTACAAGAGACAAATAATTCTACAATATGAACTCTTAAAGATTTCAGAAGGACTGACTATTGCCCGTTGCCAGCAGCTTTTGGTAAACACTGAGAATTATCTTTTTTTCTCTAACAATTTGAAGTTAGAGCACATTTGAAGTGGAAAACAATATGGACTTTTTACTCCATAAGAAGATCAGCTGTCTGACTCCTGGTAATCCAGATGACTGACTTGTATGGCAGCATGGACTGCATTTGGAACTTAGATTGTATTAAGCCTGATTTTTATTTACTCAATGACAGTCTAGGCATGTTTGGTGAGATCCTGTCTTGGTGTGTACCAGTAAAACCAACATAAGTATAAAAGAATTATTCCAGTTCTGCTAGTCCCCATCATGTTCTTGTAGACAGGGAAATCCTTGAATTAGCAGCAGGAGCTCCCATGGCACTAAAGAGATGCTCAGAAGTAGATCAAGAGGTGCAGCTGGGGAATTTGCCCAACAAACAGTCACGGCTTGTGCCTGTGCCATCCTGTTTGGCAGGTCAACAGGGCAGGAGCCATTTAAGATGACATAATGTCACAGAATAATAAAATAACCCCCAAAGTTAAACCTTCCATATCTCACATTTCTTGCTGGAACTACAACTACTTGAGGAAATTCTTTCGTATTTGATATCTACCTGTCCTAAAGTCTTTTCAGGGCCCCACCACTGCATTGGTTTAAAGGTAAGCAGCAACTGCTCTGCTGCCATGCATTTCCCCCGATGGTCACTTTTCCGATGATTTCACTATAGAGAGCTTGTCAAATACAATATATGCTGTCTCATTCTTTTACATTTATGTTGACAGTGGCTAGGGTAACAACCTCTTCTAATTGCTCTTTTGTGATTCTCATTATCTTATTATCCCATTAATGGTTATGTGATCAGTTACCTGTGATTTGCGTAATACAATTTGGGGGACACTGGTAACAAAGAACATCACCTGCTTGGAGAAAGAAAAGAGGTCATCAAGTACATCTTATGTCCTGGAATGGCTAATTTTGCAAAAACATCCACACACTGGGAAATTTTTCACTGGGTGTCCCTACAGATATATCTATATTACCAGGTCACCATATGCCTCAAACTGGTTTATAACCTGCCTGGCTCTTAGTGATGCAGATGGAAGCAAGCTGTGATTAATATGACACCTTTTATTATTTTCTCTAGAAGGAAGATCAAAGCAAGTAAGCTCAGTTTCAGCTTTGACTTTGTACTGGTTTTTGACACCAGAGTTTCTGACTGATTAAAATCAAATGACTGAATTTAACACTTCTGTGAACTTGTTGCAATGACAGTTGGATGCCTTAGCAAGAACTATAGGAGAGGACAGCTCTATAGGCCTTCACTTACAGTTTTTTCTGCAGGTCCTGAATATTTAAGGAATGAAGATTAAACTGTCTCAGAATAACATTATGTCTTTAAAAAATGACTGAAGACAGCATTTTCAGGAATTTCCACCTTATCATTGCATGAACTCTGTGTGTGTATTGCAATTTGCAGACATAGATGAGTAACTGTTGCTTCTCGGAAACGAAGAATTTAACCATACGTGGTGTCTGAGGAAGATTATGATGACCCATAAAACTAACGTTGAACCTGTGATTTTTAATGTGTAGTCAGTTTACTAATTTTAGAAATAGAATAATTCCAGCTGGAAGGGACCTACAATGATCATCTAAGTGAGCTGCCTGACCACTTCAGGGCTGACCAAAAATTAAAGCATGTTATTAAGGACATTGTCCAAATGCATCTTAAACACTGACAGGCTTGGGGCATCGACCACCTCTCTAGGAATCCTGTTCCAGCATTTAACCACATTCTCAGTAAAGAAATGCTTTCTAATCATAGAATCATAGAACCATAGAATGGTTTGGGTTGGAAGGGACCTCAAAGATCATGTAGTTCCAACCCCCCTGCTGTGGCCAGGGACACCCTCCACTAGACCACGTTGCCTAAAGCCTCATCCAACCTGGTCTTAAACACTTCCAGGGAGGGGGCATCCACAACCTCTCTGGGCAACCTGCTCCAGTGCCTCACCACCCTCACAGTAAAGAATTTCTTTCTAACATCTCATCTAAATCAACCCTCCTTCAGCTTAAACCCATTACCCCTTGTCCTGTCACTACACTCCCTGATAAACAGTCCCTCACCAGCTTTCCTGTAGGCCCCTTCAGGTACTGGAAAGACGGAATGAGATCTCCCTGGAGCCTTCTTTTCTCCAGGCTGAACAATCCCAACTCTCTCAGCCTGTCCTCATAGGAGAGGTGCTCCAGCCCTCTGATCAGCTTCGTGGGCCTCCTCTGGACTCACTCCAACAGCTCCATGTCTCTCCTGTACTGGGGCCCCCAGAGCTGGACACAGTACTCCAGGTGGGGTCTCACAAGAGCAGAGTAGAGGGGCAGGATCACCTCCCTCGACCTGCTGGTCACGCCTCTTTTGATGCAGCCCAGGACATGGTTGGCTTTCTGGGCTGCAAGCGCACACTGCCAGCTCATGTTGAGCTTCTCATCAATCAATACCCCCAAGTCCTTCTCCTCAGGGCTGCTCTCAATCCATTCCTCACCCAGCCTATAGCTGCACTTGGGATTGCGCCGACCCACGTGCAGGACCTTGCACTTGGCCTTGTTGAACTTCATGAGGTTTGCATGGGCCCACCTCTCCAGCCTGTCAAGGTCCCTCTGGATGGCAGAGGGTCCAGTCTGAACCTCCCCTGATGCATCTTTGAACCATTCCCACACATCCTGTCACTGGATACTAGGGGGAAGAGCTCAGCAACTCCCTCTCCACTTCCCTCCTCAGGAGGCTGTAGAGAGCAATGAGGTCACCCCTCAGTCTCCTCCTTCTCTTTCAGATAGGCATCTACCATTGCTGAGTGGATGCACTGGTGAAATTTGGTTTGTGTATTGTTCTTGGTCTTTGTTGCTTTTAGTGTCTATGGATAAAGGCTATCACTATCATTATGGGAACCTTTAACAAACCACGGTACAGTCTCTTAAATGAGGGGAATCAGTATGAACTTTCTGAGGACAAGTGATGCTTTAAGAAATAATACCATTTCAAATAGTATTCCCCATGAGACCATGAGCAGGAATCAGTTAACTAAGAAATCTCAACAGCTTAAACCACTCACTCTCACCTATCACAAAGGCTGTCACATATGAAGGGTTTCTGATAGGTCTTGGGATAAACTTGCCTTCAGGAATTTGGTATTTCTGTTGGGGCTTCTCTTCTCAGCTTTCTCTCTCATTCAAGACAAGCAACATTGCCTCGCAGCACTATCTACCCTACTTTGGCCAACATGCAGTGGACGTGCCCATCACACAGGGTTGTGAGCCATCTTGTGGCATAGGAAAAGATTGCTTAAAGGAAGTGATACTCCCCTGTTCACTAGTCACCAACTGCACGGTCTGAACAGTCTTTTTCTGGAAGTGAAGGGCAATTCCATGCTCACCTCATGACAATGTTTTCCCTCTAAAGCTGGAGGATACAACAAACTTCTAAATTAATTTCTTGCTCTATGGGCCTTCTGCTTGGTTGTAAGGAAAAGCCCAATTAAAAATGCTTCAGTAATCACACAGAAGATTCCATTTTATGGATAGTTGAACTGGAAAATAAAAAGTCATTACCTGTGAAATATCCTAATTGAATTCTTGATGGCAGGGTTAAATGTATTTTTTAAAGTAATGTTTAAAAGAGATGATATTTTCAAAGTATAGTTGAAAAGGGTTTTTTTTTCCTTCTCATAATTTCCAAATATACCTTTCAGTGATACTAGCATCTTACGAAGGTTAATGTGCACTTCTCAAGCTCAACAGGTGATGGACATGTGCTTAGAGCATGTGGTTTGCAACAGAACACATGAAGATTTTACCAATTACAGAAGAAGCACAGAAACCTGAATCTTGAATCAGGCAGATCTGGAGATCACAGCCTCTGAAATGCTGGTTTAAAAAGTAGACCTGTCCAGTGTTCCAAAGGATGCTCTTGATCTGCTTTGAAAAGTGCATGTAAATCTGGCACTTCTGCTCAAAAGAGCTATTAAATAATTTTTTTGTGATTTTAGAAACTTTTTTTTTTGTGTTGCTACTATATTCTTTTTAACAATGGAAATACAGAGAGCTGAGTGTCATATTTCTTCCCATGTGTCACTAGCAGAATTACCAACAGAGTTTCAGTCAATGGCAGCTGTACAAATAATTTCTGTAAAGAAAGACTTTTCATGGGTGTCACAATTACACTGAAAATCATGTTTAGAGAGCCCTGAGAGTACAAATTATCCTTAAAAAATCTTTATTACGAGAAAAGAATGGGCACTCCTTTACCCTCAGCATCATTGGGGTGATACAAAAGCGCAACTGAAAACACGATTTTATCTGACAACCAAGCTTGACTGAAAAAGATACTGTTGGGCAAAAGTAGCCATGCAACCACTGTATTGTTTTTACTGTCATTTACAGAGTGACATTATTTTACTAATACTTTGGAACGTTTATTACTAAATAATAATAGTAAAAGTAATCATCATCATCATCATCATCATTCCTTTCTCCTTGTCATAGAATCATAGAAGTATAGAAGCATAGAATAGTTTGTTTTGGAAGGGACCTTTAAAGGTCATCTAGTCCAACCCCCTTGCAATGTGAAAGGACATCTTCCACTACATCAGGTTGCTCAGAGCCCTGTCCAGCCTGACTTTGAATGTTTCCAGGGATGGGGCATCTACAACTTCTCTGGGCAACCTGTTCCAGTATTTCACCACCCTCATCGTAAAAAATGTCTTCTTTATATCTAGTCTGAATCTACCGTCTTTTAGTTTAAAACCATTACCCCTTGTCCTATCCCAACAGGTCCTGCTAAAAAGCCTCTCTCCATCTTTCTTATAAGCCCCCTTTAAGTAATGAAATGCCACAATAAGTTCTCCCCGGAGCCTTCTCTTCTCCAAGGTGAACAACCCCAACTTTCTCAGCCTGTCTTCATAGGAGAGGTGCTCCAGCCCTCTGATCATCTTCATGGCCCTTGTCTGGATCCACTCCAACAGATCCATGTCTGTCTTGTACTGGGGACCCCAGAGCTGCATGCAGCACTGCAGGTGGCATCTCAATGGAGTGGAGTAGAAGGGGAGAATCACCTCCCTCGACCTGCTGATCACGTCTCTTTCGATGCAGCCTAGGATATGGTTGGCTTTCTGGGCTGCAAGCGCACGCTGCCAGCTCATGTCCAATTTTTCATCCACTGGGATGCCCAAGTCCTTCTCTGCAGGGCTGCTCTCTATCCCTTCATTCCCTGGTCTACTGATACTGGGGTTTCCCCTGACCCAGTCACAGGACCTTGCACTTGGCCATGTTGAACCATGAAGTTCACACAGACCTACTTCTTGAGCTTGTCCGGGTCCCTCTGGATGGCATTCTGTCCCTCAGATGTGTCAACCACACCACTCAGCTTGGTGTCATCTGCAAATTTGCTGAGGGTGTACTCAATCCCACTGTTTATGTTGCTGATGAAGATATGTCTCCTTAAAGTTCCTCTGCAGAAAGGAATCCCTCTGGCCATCTCATGCCACCTTAGACAACTAGATTTCTCTCTTCTATACCCCCATGTTTTGGCCTTTGATAGGAAATCTTTTAGTTAGAGCAACTAGTCCATGCATATTGCTAATTTAATACTCATTTAGTAGCAGCTAGATCTCTTCAATTTTGCTTTGAGTATACAGTATTCATTACATTTAAGTCAGTAACTTAATATCAGTTTTGTCAAAATTTATTACATCTATGTGTCTTCTGGTTAACTGATAACCTACTTCATTCCCTCCATAATTTTATATTTAAGCTTAAGAAAATGATTTTCTTTTTGCAATTTCTCCCACTCACTCTGTGACAACTATTTGCAAAATAAGAAATGACTCTGTGTGTGTGCGCGCACGTGTGTGACCTGGAGTGCTCCTGCACTTGTTCAATTCTACTTGTTCTGCTCCTATCCCTATGAACAATTTTGTCTCTTTTGCACACACAGAGAATCTAATAAAGGCTATTGTGAACAGATGCCAAGACCTCAGTTCTCCAGTCCTTTATTCTTGGAATTCCAATGAGGTCAGTGGAGATATTTGTGATTTAAACTGTCATAACTGAGAAGAAAAGCAAATCCTGAAGTCTGCAAGGGTGTCACCTCTGACATATTGTTTGAGGAAAATGGTGACTATGTAGTGAAATTCAAAACTGCAGAATGAAGCCTACCTAAAAATAGTGCCTTGTTGGAGACTTTTGCCTATTTTTTCTAAGTAGGCTTATTCTGATTTAAATGGAAAGTGGTATGAAGTCTAGGGGCAGACTTTTTTAAAAATCTGGTGCTTTAAGTTGTGGACAGATATTTAGTAGGCCTTTGAAAACTGCTTTGGAGTCTCTCTTCCATGAAAATCAAGGATGTTGGTATACAGCTTTGGGGTTTTTTGGATTTCTTACCTGGGAACTTCATCTTTAAGAACCTCAGCACTTTTGAAATGGTCTGTTATGATACCTCTGCAATACTTTGATAGTGTTCTAATGTCATAGGATGAAATACATTATGATCTCAGTTTTCATGTTCTGGGAAAGAGACTTGAGAATTCTCATCTTTTAAATATTCTCATATCCAGATGAGACTGTTTTTCTGGAAGGTTAGGAATATAGCTTTGGTTAGTTTAGTAACCCTTGCTAGTTTCTGACTATCCAACGTCAAAGGTATGAACGATTAATTTTATATGAAATGAAAGATGACATCATATGTGATTTTTAGGGAGAGCATGGGTAGTGAGTTTATGATGGGAATGTGGAAAGGCCGTATTGGAAACTACTGCAATACTCAATTTTAAAAGAACCCAGCAATTTTCACAAGAAACCCTTCTCTTCATTGTTTTAGCTCTTTGGTGTAGGAATGGTAATTTTTTTCTTTGTATTTGCATGCTATCCCTTGTGTGGCGTTGCATGCAGTGGTGCAGGAAAAATAAATTGTAATAATAGTAGTTGGTAAAATTACAGACTGTGTTTGCTAACCTTCCTTTCTATTTGGACTAGAAAAGCTGCAATATTCACACTGGCTGGAGTATGTCCCTTTGGCTTAAAAAGATATAGAGAATTTTTACAAAAGAAATATAAATATATTTAAAAAAGACTGATAAGCAAATAATCTAAATGCCACATTATATTTTTTAGCAAGGTCAAAACATCACATAAATGTACTAATTTTTGAATTATGATGCATTCTTACTTATAATCCACAAATATGCATTTTGCTACTGACATTTTCTTAATGTAATTTCAAGGTTTCCTACCATTATATTGAATTTCAGACAGTAAAAGGGTGTCCTGGTTTTGGCAGGGATACAGTTAATTTTCTTCCTAGCAGCTGGTACAGTGCTGTGTTTTGGATTTAAGATGACAATAATGTTGAAAACATACTAATATTTTAGTTGTTTCCAAGCAGTCAAGGACTTTTCAGCTTCTCATACTGCCCTGCCAATGAGAAGGCGGGGGTGGCCAAGGAGCTGGCAGGGGACACAGGACAGCTGACCCAAACCGGCCAAAGGGGTGTTCCATACCATATGATGCCATGTTCCATATGGAACTGGGGGTTGGCTGGGAGGTGGGACAGCTTGGGAACTAGCTGAGCATTGACTTCAGGTAGTGAGCAACTGTGCTGTGCCTCACTTGTTTTGTATACTCTTTTATCATCATTATTATTATTATCATTATTATTCTTCTTCTCTTCCTTTTCTGTCCTATTAAACCATCTTTATCTCAGCCCATGAGTTTTACCTTTTTTCTTTCTGATTTTCTCCCCCATCCCACTGGGGGAGCGAGATTGGGGGAGAGTGAGGATGTTTTAGCTACTTGCCAGGTTAAACCATGACACAGGGTCAAAGGGGTCAACATGAAGATTTTTAAAAATATAATTTGGTACGTTACGAACTTCCCATGAAACAGACAAACCCCTCCTTCAGTGTCAAATATATTGTGACTTACATGAGTGCAAATGGGATGAATGCAAAGATGACTAAAATACTGCTATTGGAGAATTTTATATTGGCTTGCCAGTGAGGTAAATCACTTGCAAGGTGCTGGGCATCAGGAATTAGTATCAGGGCTGACGCTCCTGTCAGGTTCACTTTCCGAACACAGATGTCAGTACAAGGATCTTTTCATGGCAACAGTATAATGACTCCTCATATCTCTACTAATGCCATCATGCTAAGATGTATTTTATATCCTAACCAAGTAAAGAAGAAAAAATGTAACTGGCAGAGAGAGTGAGAGAGAAACTTCTTTAATATTCAAAGAATGTTTTGAGCTCGTGTTTCACATCATCCTAAAGAAGCCTGAATAAGACCAACCCAAATCAAGCAACGTATCTACAGGTCCAGAGCAACTGTGGTGTAACTTAGTGATGCCTCTAAATTCATCTGAAAAATGCACAAGGGCCTTTTAGGCTTATGAACATATCCCTTAATACAAAAATTTTTGTCTCTGCAGGGGCTATACCCTTGAGAAATCTGGAGAAAAGCTCCAGGGGAGAAGAGGTCACAGCTGGCTGACTGTGAACATGGACGCTGTCAGTTCCCAAAGCAAGCTCAGAATAAATGCATTGGGAGAAATGTTCTCTGACAAAGCCGTGGCCTGACAGCCTAAGTCTATCGTATGTGACAACAGCAGAGGTGAGGGGAAATAAATGGTAAAGGACAGGGAGAAAATCAATTTATGACATGTGAAGAATAGTGAAAATGAATGCTACAGACAATATGTAATGGAGATCAGCAAATACGGTGAGCTAAAGAGATGCTGGAGTGCAAAATGACCAAAACCTGACTGACCTGGTGAGCTAGTATGCTTTTTGGCAGCTTCCCTTCTTTGCTCTTTCCAGGAGCTTGATTTTTTTTTTTTTTTAATTTTGTCATTGTTGTTGTTTGCATCTCCTAACCTCTCTCCTCTGTAGCTATACTTTCCGGATCTGCTTACACCCAGTCCTGAATGCATATTCAGACCATGGATGAGGTCCTCCTCTGGATAAGTATTTATGATATTTATGTTGGAGATACCTCCACTAGCTGAGCCTTTGGTGGTGCAAAGGTACGTTAATGTCTGCCAAGAAACATCTTTTTTGAGAGAGACATTTATATTACAGTGTTACCCTTACAGTGTTCAGGGAACAAACATATTCACAGTTTAACCATTCAGTCTCCAAAGCTATGCAGTGGCTGTAGTCATTTGTTTTGCATTACAAAAATTGGTAGTAAACCTGTGGACAGCACTGGGAAGAGGGGATGGCCCTTGAGCTTTCAGTGAGTGCACATCATGAGTCCTCCCTCAGTACACAACTGAACGAACACAGCTGGGTCCAGTCCCAGGTCTTGATTTGCTGTAGCCTCAGTTAGTTCCTGCAGAAGAGGAGAAGCATGGCAGTCACGTAACTACAAACTGCCATAAATTTAGTTCTTAAACCTCTCTCCCACCTGAGGTCCTGTGACAACTTTTCCCAAATTGTCTATGTCTTACTTCCACGTAGGGGATGACCCAGCCAAGAGCTGCTGACCTCTGCAGCTGAGGGAGGTGACAGGTCCCACCAACAACGCCCACTCTGCTCAGCCCTGGGAGGATACTGCCCTCCACATGGTGTTTATACTCTTCAGTCCTTATTCTCTCACACACATGCCACAAGTCACATCTTTCCATTCTCATCAAAGTACGCTCTGCCTGGCGCTGATTATTTTACCCATTAACCGCTCTAGCTTTTTTAACCTCTTCCAGACCTTCCTTATTTCTGCAGCCATTCACACACACACAAAGGTTAGGGAGACTTGTGGCAGTTCACTTAGGATGGCTGTGCAGAAAGACTTTCTAGAAGGAGGGATGAGCGAATAAATAAAATGCTTCCATCCGTTACTATTCTGTCTTCATGATGACAGTATCTTTTCTGGATGTATGGAAATAGCAAAAGGTTAGAAAAACTCTCATCAGGTGTGGGAATCATCAGGTTCTGTCCTGGATCATTCCAACTTTTTCCTTCAAATGCTTTTCTCCTTCCTTTATTTATAAATCCTCATTTAATGTAATTTGATGTTATTGCTACTTTTCCTCCTGTCTCCCCGTGTTTGAGCAAATTCCCAAATTTCTTACTTATGCAAAAATCTTGCTATTCCCTGAGGGAAGTTGAAAAGGGCTTAGGTTTAAAGTAAATAAAGGCTTCAAAAGTAAATAAGGCCTTCAAGATTCAGTCTTACATTTACCATCATTTTTTGGACATATTTTTCTATCAGTTCGGTCTCAGAAATGAGATGTGGCACTTAAAAGGTTCCAGCAGTGATTTCCAGTCTGCAGTCCAAAACCCAAATAACTAATTTCTGCAAAACATGGAAGCTAGTACAAATCTTCCTAAACTTTATTCTACAGTGAAGTTATTTTGAAAGAAAATGGTGCATAGCTAAATCTCAGTTGTGAAACATTCATAGCTGGCTTTAAGATAACTGCCTGCCAGCACTTCAAAGTTTTGACTTGTACCATTTCTTCCCATTAATAGACCTTCAGGATGAAAATATGTGCAGCATGTGAGTTTCAGCTTAGTGCACTGCTGTATTTGACAGAATCTTTTCAAACTTCATATCTTCTACCTGTGGAAGGAAAATCCATGCACTGATTGTGTGAGTTTAATTTGAAAACCTATTACATCTAAAATTGGTTCTGCTACTGCCCTTTACCATGGGTTGTGCTAGAGGTTTGCTTTATTTTTACTTATATTTGAAATAGAAAGGTACAGAATATGCTGTGAACTCCTTTCACAACCAGATTTGTTTCTCTCTATATGTTCTTGCACACTTTTATGACTAATTCGTCTGATCAGAAAGTTCAAATTATTTCATACAAAAATGTCTCCTTGGAAATATCCTCTCTTGAGCAATTTTTCCCCATATTCCAAAAGGAGTTTCTGGAAGAACCTTTCTAAATACCTGGCAGATTTTTCTTCATTTCCCAGCCCTGTGAAAATCCATCTTGTAGCTTTACTCTGGAGCTGAAGAAGCAGGCACCGTGGCTGGTGGACAGCCAGCCAAGACAAGCTTTCCTGGCTGTCTGTGTAGGTGAGGATCTGAGGCTCCAAGAGCTGAATCCCTGCCACTGTTTGGCTGCTGGTGTTCCTGTCAGGAGACAGCAGCTGTGAGAGCTACGGGCTTCCAGGTGCTCCACTGCAGAGCTGAAACTCTGGGCCTAAAATTGTTAATGCTGGATCCAGGGCAACTGAGTCAGGGAAACCTGGCACGCCACCTTGAAGACCCAGATACAGTTTCCAAGAAAATTTACATGACAATTTATCAGAGCAGCAGCAAGGTCAAGGTGTTTCTGAAATGATATAGCTTCCTGCTTCAGCATTTTTCCAAGCAATTTTTATGTAAAATTCTGAGTTTGTGGAAGTGTTGAACATCCCCTCTTGCATGTATTCTGCATCTACAGTTAAGTATGCTCCTAAATGTTCCTTCCTCTTCACAATCCTGAACTGACAGAGCTGAAAAGGATGTTGGGAGGACTTTTCTCTCCTGTCATATATTGTTCAAAGACAGAAAATTAATCTTGCCTCTTTACATTTTTCTTTAAATGTCAATTACTTAAATAATCCTTCACAATGATGTTTTTATAATATTTAAGGAAATTAAAAAGGATTAAGTGCTTTACATGATTAGTGATTGAGTGTATTTTTACAGTAACACCCTTCCACATAAATTGAGTTTTCTAAAATTATTTAGATGTATTTATTTACTATTTCTGCATTTTTACAGGCTGTCGTGTGTTTACTTTTGCTTATCATCAGAAATGTTAATTGCAGGAATTGGGGAAGTTAGAAGGTATATTCATCTGCTCTGAGACAAGGATAAGTAAACTAAAGTAATCTCATCCAAAGATACTTAGCAAACAATTGCTCAGAACTGGAACAGTCTCTCTGGGGAATGTATCTTACTGGAGTTTTTAAATTGTCTTTATAATTAGGAAGCTTTCTCAAATATCTATCTTAAGTTTGCAAACAAATGTTTTTCTGAGTCACATCATGCATTGTACATAGGGAACTTTTGATCATCATTCTCTTTTCTGCAACCTTCTATGTATTTGTAGACTCCTTTGATGATCAGTTCCCATGTTCTTTGTAGATTAATTAAAGCCACTTCTTTCAGCTTTTTTTCTTGGCTGCTGTTTTCCCTGCTGCTTGTAACTTTTGTTGCTCTCCTCTGAACTGTCTCTAAATAATCTGCCTTTCTTTAAGTGTGTGTTGGAAACAAGACAAAATACACCAGCTAAAGCTTTGCCAGCACTAAATTAAGCAGAATATCAGCTGCTGTGTCTTGCATACAATATTGCAAAATGAGATTTGCCTTTTTTGTCATACTGTTATCTTGTTCACTCAGCTTCAGTTTGTGATACATTCCAGATCCCTTCCCTGATTTTGCATGTATATGCATGTGATTGTTCCTCCAGCTATTTACTATTTTCCACTTTAATGTGCACTTTAATCTTACTGATTTCAGATAATTTCTTCAATTTATCAAGATAATTTTGAATTCTACTCCTTTTCTGCGCAGTCCTTGTAACCACTCAAGCTTTGACTTGTCCACAGATTTCTCCATAGTATGCTTCCTTCTCTAGACCATTGATGGTGGTATACAATGATTGCACTCAGGACAGCTTTTTGCAGACCCATGTCTGATATATCCTCCCTGTTTGACAGTGAGTCACTAGTCAATTACTCTGAGTTCACTTTTTACCTCTGATCACCCTTTTTGGTAAGTGCATCTTGACCACAGCTCCCTTCTCAATTCGATTCTGAGAATACCGTGTAAGTCTATGTTAAAGCTTATCTGAAGTTAAGGTACATCACATCTATCTCTACCTGCTGAGACAAAAGAATGATGGAGCATTAGTTAGACACAGTTTGTTTTGAATAAAGTAACGCTTGAATACTGTTCCACGGTGTTCTTACTTAAGGAGTACCAGGTCCCCTTGTATTTGCTCAGTGCTGACAGACTGCAGGAAGGAACGGCATGCCTGAGCAGGCAGGAGGTCTCCATGGCCTGGATGCAGCAGGCTCCACATGCACTTGAGGTGGCACTCCTAAGCCCGCAGTCTGCACCACCAGCTTTGAGTATGCCTGAATCGATCAAGGATTTTCAATCGTTTTCATGTTGCAGTCAAGCACACAAGTGGTGTGCTGGCTCGTGTATAATGAATTTAAGCCTTGTAACAAAGTTTGCTTTTCCCAGTATAGCCAATCTTTTGGAAGTAGGACCACTGCTTTAGAGAACCCTATGAGATCTACCAAGGATGAGCTTAGTCCACAATTTACTTGTAATTCCTCCTCTTTAAATCTTCTCTTTAGCCATTTAGTAATGTTAATCAATTTGATCTGGATTCTGAAAAAATAAAAGACAATTAAACTTTTTAAAAAATTTTTGGTTTATTTTACATGTCAGAAGAGTTTTTCTGACTGCTCATTAGGCTTTAAAATGTAAAGGCTTTTGCTTTTAGAGACTTCTGCGGTGATATTTTTCTTGATTCATTTACAGCAGATGTGGCTTCTATACATATGTGACAACTGTTCCTAATGAGAATTGTCAACAAAAGGAAGCACTATGTTATATTTCATAAAATGAGTAGTAACTCGATGTGTTAGTCACTTTTAAAATATTAATTACTGTTTCTCCCTGAAATAAACTAGCTAATATTTACATTTGTATTATTTAATAATATTTATTATTTTATAATGTTATTTGTAAAGTTGAGAATCAGCTTAGGTCCTCTCTGAGGAATTAGTGCTAAGTGCCATAAAGTTGCCTTTGTAGGCTGTAACTTTTACATATTCGTCTACCTACTAGAAGGAACAAGATGAAAGTTAGATGGCTAGGGTTCCTATGAGGTAAAAGAAGTGAGCTGGGTAGCTAAGAGTAGGATACAGAAAACCCTGTAACCTCTTAGAAGAATCCTCCATTTTGTGTCCTACAGAAGATCTGAAAAAGATTCCTTCCTTCTTTACTGAAATTCTCTGCATAGCTGCAGACCATTTTCAGCTCTCTTTCCAGTCCTTTCTCAACCATGGCAACTCAACTCATTACATATTTTGATCTTGTCTTCCGTATGTATTAAAATCTCTAATCACTTTTTGGGGGGTCATCTGGCCTCTTCTCAGTTGAGCCACACTGTTCTTGAAGTGTTGTGTTCCCACTGTACATGCACCTGGACGCGGAGCAACAGCCATGTCGATATGACCCAGTGTGACTTTGTGGCTTTTCTGTCAAAGCTTCTGCTGGTGGTAGACAATGCAATGGATGGCCATGTCTGCTCCAGCTGAGGGCTATGCTTGTTTTGCACTCTCAGATGTTATGGGGACCATTTGTATAACAGTGTTGATCAATATTACTGGAAGCTGTGGAACATCAAGTAGCTTCTTCTACTGGTCCAACATTCAGTAATTTTAACTATCCAGTAAAATAAAGCAAGCATCTAATATGAAAGCAAGGACTAAGACGCTGCAGAAATGCCACTGGATATTTAAAATGTGGGAATAAAAACAAGGGAAAGTTATTAAATCCATTTTGATTTCCACATATGAAATTGTCTCTGGAGGTGAAAGGAGGTTTCAATTGTTTCTGGAGCTGAAAAGGTAGGCTATGTTATACAGTTACTGACTTTGAATTACATTCAGGTTTTGGCAGACAGAAAACAATGCCCTCTACCCATAGCTCTGCAGCTGCAGACTGAGTATTTGTTCCAATTTTCCACTGCAAATTTTGAGGAGACAGGTTTGAGCCCAGGTGAATCTTCAAGCTCTGTGGTTTTTAAAATTTGGTCTCAATATAGAAATGAAAAGGTTTCTTTTTCCCTCCACCTCTACCAAAGAACTGACCAGGTGGATGCTTAGATGGCACCGTGCCTAGCAATGAAGTGATGCAAGGCTGAGCCAATGTCCCTTTAGTGAATGCAGCCCGGAATCCCCAACGTTCTGAATGTCCCCATGCTCCAGGGCAGTACCTGAGATTATAGAGAGAAACTTGAAAGCACATATCTCCTGATGTTGACCTGAAAAATTTAGGAAATATAATTTCAAAAAAACTCCTAGGAGTTTGTAAAAATGTAACAGAAACCACAAGGGGCGGGGGGGGGGGGGGGGGGGGGGGATCCTCATGAATATAGTGGAAATGGACCTCGCTCCTCTGTTTATTTATTTTAAATTATCCTGTATATTTGCATAGTTCAAGGGCTGTATGGTAAAAGCATTTCATTCCAAAGGGAAGCCTCTTGTGGAAAATTCCCATATACCTCAGCCTGAGCAGACATCAAACTGCTCAGCCAGCATGCTGAGGCAACTGAAAACCATTGCTTGTTGAGCATGAACAAATGTGTCCTGCCTCTCAAGCAAGGCTCATGAGTCGTTGCTGTACCAACTGTAGTCATGCATATTTTGGATGGTTTGGGCAGAATAGCTCAAAGTGTGGGATGGCTGAGTTTCACAGAATATACCATGTAACTATACCCTCAATGGATCCAATTTGGGAAGAAAAAAGCCCTTCTCATTAGCTCTGGTTTGATTATGATTGAATAACAGTTGCTGTTCCATTATGTGTTACACACCCAGCTGAATGCAAAATCAGTGTGTTGCTATAGAAATAAATATGAAGGCTTAAGTCTCAACATATGTGATGGTTACTTGCAATTTTTCAATTAAAAATATGCAGGGAAAACAAAAACCTTCTGCTTCACAATACTTCTGCACGACAGATGGGGAAGGCATTCTTGCTCTGGAGGGAGAGAACTATCAAAACCACAAATATAACCATTGACAAACGTGGCATGAGCAATCACCGACTCTAAGCACCAGGCTCTGAAAATAGCCACAGCACACATGGCTTGTGTGTGCACTAGGAGCATTACAGAGTGCACCCCAACAGATGCCGTTGCAGCTCCAGAGGAGGGGGTCTTCCAGCCCCTTTGTGGCCAGGAGGGCCCAGGGTGTGCCGGTCACTGCCAAGGCACACATGGCCGCTGTTGTCCTCCCTCGTGCCTTTGTCCAGCCGTCCACCAGGAACAGGGCAGGGGGGGCGCTGTCAGCACCAGGCCCTACTTTTTCCCACCCCCTGCCCTCTCCTGCCGTATCATAGCCATCCACCATGGAGGTGTCCCCGTGACAGCTCAAACCCCTTGGCAGCCATGAAGGCTGCCTAACCATGGGGTGGCCCTGGGAACTCACCCAGGAGAGCCTCCCTGGCCATGGGCTTTTTTTCTTACACCCCACCCTGTCATATAGAGTAGCTAGGATGATGAAAGTCTGCAGGTGTACTGGAACTTGCACTGTGCACACTCCTGTGCTGTTACCCGATGTGCATGGGCTGATTGCACTGTTTTGTTGAAACCTGCAAATTTTCCTTGCCCTGAGAGCTTTGCAGATTGCAAATTTTTGGTTAGGATCCTTTTCCCTTGTTTCTGCGTAAGATGTTGTGCAAAATGATGATGCCATAGGCAATTTCTGAACTTCTGAAATTCCTTCAGGAGGGTGATGTCTGTGTGGCATTTATTTGTCCTACAGGACATGTAGATGCAGAATTCCTGATATGGAGATGGCCGGGTAAGCTGTACATTCTCAATTTACTTTTAACCCTTATGCTCCAGCATTACTGTTAGACCTTGCTTGCAGAAAACCTGGTGGCCCCTGATGATAGGGCAGGAATTCCTTAGTGGAAACTTCTGGCAGCATGATTAATTTACAAGTGCTTTGGTGGTGAGAAAGCCCCAGTATGAAAATTTTGTCTTATAATTGCTCCTTGGTCATATGGCAAATACACTGAGCCATGTATTTCTTATACCAAAAAAAAAAAAAAAAAGCTACAGTGCTACGAACTGCATTCTGCATTTTACTTCCTGTCAAGGGCAAACTGTTCTTACCACTTCAAATTTCACTGTGATTGTGACTTTTTTGGAAACATATGTTATGGCTGTTATTTTTGAAAGACTGTATAGAAGGTAAGGTTTGATTTCAAGGTATGGTGTTGAAATCATACCTAGGTGAACTAATGAAAGAGGCAAATTCTTTAACAAGTCTGATATGCCAAAGGTATTGAACTGAGAGCTAATAGTAAGTTTAATGCTGGCTTTGTCACTGGCCTTATGTCACTTTATGTGGTGGGTTGACCCTCTTTGGATGCCAGGTGCCGCCCAAAGCCGCTCTATCACTGCCCTTCTCAGCTGGACAGGGGAGAGAAAATACAACAAAAGGCTCCTGGGTGGAAATAAGGACAGGGAGAGATCACTCACCAGTTACCGTCACAGGCAAAACAAACTCGACCTGGGGAAATTAATTTATTACCTATCAAATCAGACTCCAGTAATGAGAAATAAAACCAAATGTTAAAATCCCTCCCCCTACCCCTCCCTTCTTCCCAGGCCCAGCTTCACTCCCCATTTCTCTCCCTCCTCCTCCCCAGCAGCACAGGGGGACAGGGAATGGGGGTTGTGGTCAGTTCATCACACGGTGTCTCTGCCGCTCCTTGCTCCTCAGGGGGAGGACTCCTCACACTCTGCCCCTGCTCCAGCATGGGGTCCCTCCCACAGGAGACAGTCCTCCACCAACTTCTCCAACGTGAGTCCTTCCCATGGGCTGCAGTTCTTCACCAACTGTTCCAGCGTGGGTTCCTTCCACGGGGTGCAGACTTTCAGGAACAGATTGCTCCAGCGTGGGTCCCCCACGGGGTCACAAGTCCTGCCAGCAAACCTGCTCCTGCCTGGGCTTCCCATGGGGTCACAGCCTCCTTTGGGCATCCACCTGCTCTGGCGTGGGGTCCTCCAGAGGCTGCAGGGGGACAGCCTGCCCCACCATGGTCTTCTCCATGGGCTGCAGGGGAATCTCTGCTCCAGTGTCTGGAGCACCGCCTCCCCCTCCTTCTGCACTGACCTGGGTGTTTGCAAAGTTTCTCCCATCTTCTCACTCCTCTCTCTGGATGCAAAATTGCTCCTAGGTTGGGTTTGTTTTTTTTTTTTCATTCTTTTCTACGGTATCCCAGAGGTGCTACCACCATCACAGATGAGCTTGGCCTTGGCCAGCGGCAGGCTCATCTTGGAGCTCTATTGGACATGGGGGAAGCTTCTGGCAGCCTTCTTGCAGAAGCCACCTCTGTTGCCCCCCACTACCAAAACCTTGCCACGCAAACTCAATACACTTTGGTAAATAATTTATTCTGACCTATGTCTATTTCATCTTCCTTTAAATTAGAATAATAATATGGAGCTGCTGTAAGGATCAGTTAGTGGCGTACTAACACGGTAATACTTCAGTAACATGTCAATGTTTTCCTCAAAACTGAAACAAACACTTAGCAACTCAGCACATTATTCTCCTGTGATCTACTCCAAGCTGGGCTGAGTGGCTGTGGTTGGAGCATGCATCTTCTCCATGCTCTGTTCCAGCCAGCAGCTGGCATTTGATCAACAGATTATGTGTCATTTTTAAACTTGCACACTTCCGGAAACATCCCTCCACCCTCCTGCTCCTCCCCATCCCTGCATCTAGGTGCTTGCACTTGCTGAAATGACACTTTCTCCCTTTTCTTCAAAGTGAAGTTTGTTTATCCAGTAGCGTTCTACTTATACACATTTGCTTTGATTCAAAAAATGTATTTTCAAGTTACAATCCCATAAAGGAATTTGAAATATCTATGTAAGACTTTAGGCTTTGACCTTTAACAGCTAAATGCCCTTTGGTTTTCATGCACTTGCTTTGTATTCTGTCATGCAATAGCTCTACTTCAGGTCTTCAAGGGCAAAATGAAAATTTCTTACAGCACACAGGTTTATTAAATCTTTCAGAGGACCCTCTTTCCACAAAAAGAGTAATCCCAGAAGAAAAGAAGAAAATTGAATTTGTTAAAGTCTAGTGGTAAAATATGAAAGTCTGTAGGGTGGCTTAGTCACAGATTTTTTTGTTTTAGCAGTGGCTGAAACATGATGCTGTTGACCATGGTGTTTTGTACACTGTAAAGTACCTTGTGCTTTCTGGAAAGGATTCCACCTAGGTCAGTGGTTTTGAGTTTTGAGACCAATTAAGGACACTCGGCATTATTGACTGATAAACCTGAAAGGTGACATCAGTCAGGACCTCTACAAACATCAGCTTTGCCCACATGGCAAGGGACTGTAAAGATTTCCTGGATAAGGCACTCTAATTTCTGCCCCATAGATTTGTTGTTTTTATTTTTCTTCATTCTGATTAATTCTTTATCAGTGCAATGAAAAACTGATTATTCAGCTTAGTGGCTTTCTCCTTCTTATATTTTTTTATTATTATTATTTGGTTATTTAATGTTAATTGGCAGTGATAATTCTCAGTGACATAATAACCTTTTCCATGGTAGATCCAGCATGATGGAAAGATTCCCAGATAGCTTTTCTCTATAGCCTTATTATGCTGGAAGTGTCCTTATGGCTGCAGAGGACAAGATCTGGAAGAGGCTGGTGGGTGGGTGTTGTATTTGTGTAAAGCAAGCTGCAGTGAATGGAAAGTGGGAATTTCAGGTCAGAAGAAATATGCAGTGTGAGAGCAGTAGTGGGCGGTGGGAGTGCCTTTCCAGGTTCCTCAGCACTGCGAGATCAGCATGTCAATGAAAAATCGCAATCCTTGCTCATCGTCCATGTGTATTGCAAGCTGATGAGAGGGCATTGCTGCAATGCAGCTTCTGGGAAACTGCCTGAAGGTTTTTAGCCATGTTAGAATAAAAGCAGCAGCAGCCTGTGCTTCCCTCAGTGAAAATTTCAGTGGCTGGATGAGTTTAGGAGAGAACACATCAAGAGGGCTCCCTTGGCAAAGGGATCCATGATGTCAGTGCTGCAGGTTGAAATTGGAGATGGTGCAGCTGTGACGGCCACCATCTTGATTAATGCACTGAGGAGTGAACTGGAAAATATTCAAAGTTAAATGAGCTGCTCTTGCTTCAGCAAACATCATTTTGACAGGGCTGTAACAGATTCCTGTTCTCTGAGCTGCAGGCAAGGAAAGTATCTATGAAACAATTTCACCTGCATTACAGACATCTTCTGCTCTAGGAAAACTCAACCTCAGTATCCTCAGCCTACCTCCCTCTGAATCCTGATCAAACGCATATTTACAGATGGGTCTGATGATTCTCAGAGAACAGCAGGAACAGCAGGTACAGGTTCAAAGAGGCAGCTGGGCTCTTGTGCACTAGCACTGGCTTCCACTGTGTAACAGATTCTCTTTCCCAGCTCAGGAGGAATTTGATAGCTTTCCCTGTATTCCTTCCCATGCTGAAGGCTGTGCTCTGAACTCTGGAAATCCGAAAGAGCTTGGTTTCCCCAGGCTCTCGCTGTAGTCAATAGGGGGAGAAGGACTCATCCTAGGAATCACTTTACAGTGCATTATGTTTTCACATGAAATTTCCTGAAAATCAGCTTTTTCAAATTGTTCCTTATCAGGAGAAAAATTAAGGATATTCGCCTTTCCTTTGTAGTCTAGGATGACTGTGAGTTTACTCTGTATTTATGTATGTTTGCATATTTGCAAATGTCTAGAAATTGTAGTTGGACCCAAATTTTTCACAGAAGTTGACTTAAGAGTTCAAAGCAAAACCAAGATTTCCTTGAAGTTTAGGGATGAAACAGGAGCTTTTCAGACCTGAAGCTTCATCCCTGATTATAGTTGATTTGAAACTTCACTTAAGATAAAGAATGAAGGGATGTGTTTAACTACAAAATATTTCTGTCAGTGGAGTTTAAAAGCAAGCATAGGTTGAAGATTCATTGCAGAATCTACTGGGAAGAAAGCCAAGAAGAAGCCATGTGTTTTATTTTAAAATCTTATATTTATTTGCTTTTTATATAATAGACTTCTTCCCAAAAAAAGAATGACAACATGTTAAGTCAACGCCAGAAGGCCAGCATTTGTTTCTGTGAGTGATGGAATAAGAGACTCATGGAGAAGGAGAAAGAACTGAGTAAAGTATGAGTAAGCGATTGAAGGAGAGAAAACTTATTCTCTAGTTTGTTTTATTAAGCTTTTATAGCCATGGCCCCATGCGTAAAATGCTTCTGGAATATTTATTTTTAAGTGGTCTTGCATTCTGAGTTCATAACACAGATTTCATGAGGTTGGGTTTAATTCTTACCCTAAATAGCTCTCAGAAAACTGGGGCCTATGTATAATAAAAGACAACCTAAATGAAATGAATTAATTATTTATACAAAATTTATTACTGTGAGAATAATGTAATATGTACTAAAAGGTATTGTCATGAAACAGTCATGGTGTCTGCAAGATTGATGATTCAGGATGTCAGAGAGCAATTTTTAACAGGCCAGAAGAGGACAAAAAAAGTCTGGAAATTTTAAATTCTGGAAGCTGGAAGGTAAATTTAGGAATAAGACATTTTAGTGCATATGGAGTTGTGCTTCTGATAACAAGTAAAATCTGTACAACATTCTGTCTTCTATTCCACAGTTTGGAAGGTATACTGTGGACTGCTTGTAACCATAACAATAAAATGACAATTTTAGAAACTTTGACATTTGGATGCAATTGCACTCAAATTCCACCATACAGACCCATTTCTGTCATGGGGAAACTCAGATCCAAACCTCTCCACCATAATAAAAAACCCCAAACCTGTGTACAGTTCATTTCCACAGAGTGAGAAGTTCAGATTTCTCTAAAGGAAGTTTTCAAAACAGAGGCCAAAATTCAGCTATGAGTAGAATAGCACCTTAAAAATCAGAAAGTGCCAACTGGTGTCAGCTGTAACAATTTTCTGTCTTTCAGAACTGGACCTTCATTCCGACTAAATTTCTTATACCTAGAAGACTTTATATAGATATTATTCCCTGGATTTCTATATATTTATCTGCTTTCAGATACAGTAAAGTACAACAGCAAGAGTTTGAATGCTTGATTTGGGGGTAAGCTTTATGTCAGAAGAATGACATAGTATATATATTTTCATCAAAAGTAAGAACAGACATTAATTTGTCTAGGCTTGAAAGCATGAAATGTTCTTCAAGGTTAATTGTTTAGCCTATTAAAACTAACTTGCTTTCTGGTTTATAAAGCAGCAACCCATTCATGTGCTAAACAGTCTCACATAGTCTGTTGTAAAGAGTATCTACTGAGAAGAAAAAAAACCAACAGTATGATATATGAAGATCACTGGAAGCAGCTTTTTCCTAGTTAATCTTCTAGTTTGGTTTTTATATGTGAACTTAAGGTTCTATGTCTGTTTTATTTCATATTTCTATTATATTTCCTTTTATTTTATTTGGAAGTGGAGAGAAAGCTACTAAATTTGGAGATTGTACAGAACTGGCTTTAGCTATAGTTAAGACAGGCCGTTGCCTATAGCTGTAGATTGCCTGGCCCAGGCATGGCCCTGATGTCTGCTTGATCTGTGCTGGATGACAAGAGGAAGAGCAGCTACTGCTGCCTTAACAGCTGATGTCTGCTGCCAGTTTTGTACTCTGGATATCAAGGAATATCTTGGTGAATACCTGCATGACCCAAGACACCACAGTTCCTCCTTCTGTCCCATTGCTGACAGCAGAAGCTGCCAGCATTTAATTCAGGGTCTGTTCCTAGGCTTCCTGACCTGGTCCCTTCTTTCCTGTTCATGGTGGGAGGACCACAACTCTGGCCCAAACTCTCTGCATCCTCAGTGACGCCCCATCAGGCTGGGGATGCAGGAATTGGGTAGTGTTTGTCCAGGGAATGAGAACGTAGTCGATGTGGGAAGATGGAACTTTTGAAGAAAGGCTGCAGAGGTGCTGAGAAGATCCTTTTTCCCCTATGCATTTGCTTATGCTTTTCTCTCCTCTGGAATACTGTTGGGTCTGGCTCTGCTGGTCCAAGACTAAAAGTAGTATCAAACTTAAGTTTACCGTAACATCACAGAGACTCAAGACATTGAGGGGAAGGGAGATTGCATTAGTCTTCAGGAAAATATAATTTGTCTGAAAAAACTGACTTGAAATGTTGGAAGATGACTCTTAAATTCACCACCTTTGCTTTCTCAGTTAATGACAGAAAGCTCGCAGACATGGGATTTGGTTCTTTGTATAACACCTTGAAAAGCATTTAACATAAATTGACATTGCTTGCATTTCTGAAGTAGAAAAGATGGTCTTTTACTATTCTACTATTCCAGAAGTAAATACATAATCTTTTAGATCCTTCTACATTTAAAAGGCAAGACAGTACATCCTTCCCTGTCCTTTGACTATAGTGTTTCAGAAGACAGGAATATTCATTGCAATATTTTGAATCCTTATTTCAAGCTATGTCAGTTTGCAGGCTGTTTGCTGGGTTTTAATACTTGAGTCTTTAGATTTTTTAAATTAATTAATTTTGTTTGTCATATTTAAACTCTTGTTGTTATAGTATTTGAAGCAGAGCTGCTTGATCATTACAATTTCATTCAATAACCTGAAATATATTCTAAAGTTGTTGCAGTAAAAATGGTATCATACTGTTCAAGTTTAATTTGAAATTAACAGAGCATATGAGAGTCTATTGCATTTTAATATTAAAATCATAGTCTACCAGTTGGCTTCTGGAGAAAGAGCAAATTTTTTTTCTTCCAGTTAATGTTTTTCTATTCTGTGAAGCCCTTCTGTTGCTGAAGTTTTATCCTGAGTGCCGTTGTCCATTCTGCACAGCTCCACTGAGTCTCCTTTTTAAAATGAGGTAATTGCATCACTGAAATCAAGAGAATCATAGGAGTAGAAAGTGTCAGCTCAATAATTAACTAAAAGCTACTAACAATATTAAACTTGACAGATTGCAAACAAACAAAAAGGGTGTCCACAGAGAAAGAAACCAGGGAAAACTGTTGCCTCCCAGGAATGAAAACAAAACAAAACAAAACAAAAACAACTCCTCAAAAGAAGAGAGAACCTCCTGATGTTGGCAGGAAGGATTGCTTTAGATGCAGCTTGTGTGAGACGTCATCAAGTAGTATTCCCAAGGTGCTGGAAGTTTTCACAGAATGACACTAAAAGGGAGAAACAACAAGATGATGTTGAAAAAATGGCCTGGCCATCAGGAAAGACCAACAGAGAAAGAATAGGGAAGATCTAGAAGCCACTGTAGGCAAATAGTGTTTTATGTCTTTTTGCAGCAAGAAATCCTGTTTTGTAGGAATATGAGGACCTCTGTGACGTATGAAGGATGGCTCGTGTGCTCTGATAACCTCCTGCATAGTAGTAAGGAATTCAGTCCCTGAGTGATTAAAGCTGGCTTTGAAGCAACTCTGAAAGTCAATGGGGATAACTGGGCAGCTGTGGTATCATATCATAGTATTTAAAATCGCTTTGTGGATGTATTTATATAAGAAATATAAGGAAAAATATCTGTATAATGAATGAAGTTGTAAAGCTAGTGATGCTGCTTTTTAAGGAAATACATTATGGTTGATTTTACTGAAATGTAGTTGATTGGCTCTTATTGATGGGACTTTTAAAAGCATTAATCAAACTATGTTGAATTAGGTTGAATAAACAAAAAAAGGGGGCATTGCTGCCTGTCTCAAAGATACATGTAATTAAGAATATAATTAAGAATGTAATTAAGATACATGTAATTAAGAATGAAGTGTGCATGGATAGCTCTTATGTATCATCAGATTCACCTGAGAACAACAAATTATTCCTTACAAATCTATTTATAATATATAGGAAGAATGACTGTCATCATGTTCGATTTCAACATGGGTGTTATCTTAAATAGCCAGAAACTTCTTGAGAGTTCCTAAAAATGACAGGGTTGTTTTATTTCTATAAAATTATTCCAGCCAAATTCCAAGTCAGATATAGATCATTGTTAGATGCAGATGGTAAAATTAAAAAGTTTTATTTTTTTTCCCCTCTTCTTTTCTTCTTGTTTTTAAATAGGACAACCAGACTCAGTAGATATTTCCAATTTGTGTTTGGAATGAAAGAAGTCGGTATTTCCTTCCTAGCTGGGGATCTTGAATAAAAAGGAACTTTTCCCATCTGTAACAAAGAAAAGACAGGAAGATGCATCTGCTAAAGACAGAAGTATAAAATCATAGGATTAATTTAAGGTGGAAGAGATCTTGGAAGATGTAGTCCAGCCTCCTTAACGTGAGACTCATCTCAAAGCTGGATCAGGTTCTCAGGGTCTGGGTCAGTAGGGGTTTGGAAATTTCCAAGGCTATGATTACAGTTTTTTTCAGCCTTGCTGAGAAAGGATTAACACATCCCAAGACTGGAAATCGAGTTAGGAATCAAGCTCAACCTTGAGATAAAATGTACTGAGCAAAGAGGCAGCTGAAAAAGTGTATGAAGGGCTCATTGCAGCTTGGAGGCTTCTTAATTAGAGATGGTCTTTATCAGCCTATTTAATCAGAGATGCTCTGATTTGTGCATATGGGGCTGAGAAGAAAAGTGGCAGATTGAAGATTATGTTGATCCAGGGTGTTTTTTGTATCCCACACTCTTAAACTCAAGAATTCCATTGTCATTCCCTTACTTAGAGTATTGTGAAAAGAGCAGGATTACATCTGATACTCCTGATGCTGACAGCTTTTTATTAGGTTTATAATCAAATCTCATGTTTCAGGATAGTATGTGGGAGTCCTTTTTAACTTCTCCATGCACAACTAGTAAAATATAGTGTAGTAAAGGTGGTAATGGTTACAAATAGGAAAGCAAACACTGTTTTGGAGGCTGGACACCATCCAAGGAGAATGAGTGTTCTGCAGTCCTGAGGGAAATCCTCTTTCTGAGATGCTGGAGTGATGCACCTTCCCACCAGGTCACCAAACTGAGTGATAGGAAAATCTGGTTGGAAAAGAGACATATCTTATAATTGTAGGGGCAGACAGAGGAGCAGAGGTGGGTGGAAGAGGCCTTCCTTTGCATTGTTTGTGCAGGGAGTGGGTATGCGATGGTGTGTGCTTTTTGGTAATGTGCTTCCTATAAGGCACAATTCAGTCGAATCTGTGTTGAAACTCCATTTTTGCTGGCAAGGTTATGTTACTGAATATTCTCTTCCTTCTGGCTGTAAGGAAAATCTCTGCTAGTCCCAGAGTTTGCTTAAGTGTGGGACTGTGAATTGGCAGGAAAAGTTTGCTCCGAATTTATTCAGGATGGCAGGATGAGAAAGCACTGAAAAGTAAGTGATATGTAAACAGGAGGTCATTTACACCTCTTGTGTATTTGAAGACGCTTGTATGGGTTTTTTCTCACATTTGTTTCAGAGCTGTCGCCTTCCTTAGAGTATGTTATCCATCCCCACAGAGGGCCTACTGGAGACTGAAGTTACGGTTACTACTTAGAGGCAGGGAAAATAATTTGCGTAAGACTGGAAGTGCTTATCTTGAATTTATTGTATTATGTTTTGTTATTGTATATTTTAAGGACTCAAGAAGCTTGGATCAATTCACATTTTTACAAGATATTTGTTAATGCCTCTGTATCTCTGAATCTCAAATGGGCTTAGTTAGGACCTTTTGTCTTTGAAATGTGCAATTCAGAAGGTTTGTTTGTCACATATTAGCCAATGAACTGTAGAGCATCTTTATGTAACGTCAAACCTTCTACCTTAACTTCTAAAGACAAATGTTTTCTTATTTTTTACTTTTTCTCTGATAGACAATAAATGCTCTCCACAGCAGCAGGAACACTGATGGGGAGAAAATGTGTTCTTTAGACCGTCCAAATTTAGACTCTTCCATGAGGTTTCTTGTCTTTAGTTCTGATTTTAAGGCCAGGTGAACTTAGTCTTTTGTGTAACAATTTAAAGCACCTGTTACCTATACAAAAAAAAAGAAGTTTCTGTGTCAGCCACCTCTGTTTGACCAACAGGTTCAGTGCAGAACTGAGGTAGAGATAGAGTGGTTCAGTCTTGCACAGTGGTCTGTAATTGTCATGCTCAATCAATGAGGACAGCACAGGTATAATTACATAATAGAATGCAGGGTGTTATCAGTATTCAGCACAAGGTAAGATCAAAGGACACAGAGAAAAACATGTTGACAGGAAATAAAATTTACTTTTTATCTTTCCTTATCTGTATCATAGTGTTGGCATTTGGCCCTATCTTTCCTCAAGGTGAGTGCAACCTACATTTGTTAGATTCATTGCAATCAAAAATGTGAACTGGAAAGGCATTGTAAGATCTGATATGAAGGGCATAATAAACATGAACTTAGATGAAATAAATTAACTTTGTATCAGAAATGTTAATTCTCATATATAAACCTTGAGGAGTGTGTTGGCATCTTCTGCACGTGAAATGAATATCACTGAGAAATATGACCCCACTGACTAGATTGCCATGGTTTCTTGCCAGTTGGTTTAAATTTTTCTTACTGCACCAAAAGAACATTTTTGATGTTGCAAAGTCAGGTGCTCAAAATTCAGCTGGATCAAGGTTGCCATTACACATTTTATGACTTCTCTGTTTTTCCCATGGCCTTGTGTTAGGAAGAAGTATCTAACTATAGGCTAACCTCCTGTACTATTTTCCTTTTCTTCCTCAGCCCTTTATCAGATGAACAGGGTGCATGGTACATGCTTTATGAGCAGATATTCAGTATTTTTCTCTCTTTTTTTTTTTCCTTCTCCCCCTCCCCCAAGGGTGTATGCTTTAGTAAATTATTGAATAATATTCAAATGCTAGTTTGAAGACAGATGATGCACATGTTTATAGTACTGGAGTGCATCCTAAGCATCAGTAAATCTTCTCAAAATTCCTGAAAGTGAAGGGGATATTACCATCCCCATTTTATAAAGCTGAGGCACAGAGGCAGTTGAGAGTTGGTGGTCTTCAGTAACTGAGATACCCAATATGTTTTTTAGAGTACTTAACATTAGGTAGCACTTCCTGTATATAAACTGCAATTAAATATAGTCTTCAGTTGCAGCCTGGATTACTTGGTTCTTCTTTAGATCAAACCTCAAAGACAGACACCTCTAGAAAATTTAAAGTTTACAAGAAGTGATCAACTAGGCAATAAATAACTTGTGTACTTGTAACTACCCTGTAGAAACTCTATGACAGGGAGCAGGGAGAACTTTTCTAGTCTTCTAATCATCTAACATTCTTATCTTTTAATTTTCTAATTAGAATCTTATTTTGTAATTTTAAATCTAATTTTCAAGTGCACTGTACAGTTGTTTGTGTTTCTCTTCCTGAGATGATCTGTTTTGTTCACAGAATCATAGAAGAATTTAGGTGGGAGGAGACCTCTGGAAATCATGTAGCCTAACTTTCTGTTCAGAACCAGGTCAACATCAAATTAGTCTAGGTTACTTGGAGCATTATTCAGTTGAGCTTGGAAAATCTCCAAGGATGAAGAACACAAAACATCTCTGGACCACCTGTTCCAGTGCCTAACCACTGCTACAGAGAAGAATTTTTCCTTATTTCTACCTGGAATATAATTTCTTGCAACTTGTGACCTCGCTTTGTTTTCTTTTAGTGCAACTCTCTGAGAAGAGTCTGGCGCTCTTTCCCTGTCACCCCAGTGTAGGTAGCAGGAGAGACCAATTAGATCCTCTTTTAGCTTTCTCTCTTCCAGGCTAGAGAAACCAGTTTTTTCAGCTTCTCCTCATGCATAATGTGTTCCAATCCCTGACTTACAGTAGTGACCTTCTGCTGGACTCTATCAAGCTTTTTGCTATCTCTTTTGCACTGAGGGCCCCTTAACTGGGCACAGAACTCCATATCTGGCCTCAGGAGTGCCACGGAGAAAGGAGTAAGCCTCTTTGCTGGCTACACTCTCTTTAATGCACTGCAGTATGCAGCGGACCTTCACTGCTGCAAGGGCATGCTGCTGGTGCATGTTTAACTTCTTGTCTGCCAGGACCCCCAGGGTTTTTCTCTGCAAAGCTTCTCTCCAGCTGTGCTCAGCCTGTAGTGAAGCGTGGAGCATTTCTGTCTCAGTTGAAGGGCTTTGTATTTATCCTTCAGTCCTCCAACTTGTTGAAGTCTCTGTTAATGGCAACTCTACCCTTCAACTTCTTAACCATTGTGTCCATATGGAGTCATCCAGACACTTAGGGTTCACCCTCCTCCCCATTGCACAGGTCACTGATGAAGATGATAAGTGGAACTGGCCACAGTATTGATTCCTAAGAAACACTTGCAGCAGTTGGACCTTGTGTTAGTGTAACACTAAATTAGATTAGCTAGTAAAGAGATTAGGCTTTGATTCCTTCACCACTGCCCTTTGACCCCAACATCTAGCCAGTATTTTAGTTAGGTTACAATCCACCTATACTCTTTATCTTGTAAGGAACAACGTGAGACCGGGCCACAAACTCAGGATGCCGTTTATATCCACTCCCTTTTTCAACACAGCAGGTCTTCTCATCACAGAAGGCAGTCAGGATGGTCAAGCATGATTTGCTCTTGGTAAATATAGACTGGCTATTCCCTGTCACTTTTGTGCCTTTCATCTACCTGGAAATGGTTTCATAGTCCTACCAGGGAAGGTAATGCTTTCTGTTCTTCTGAGGGACTGACTTTAGGTTGTCTGGCCAGTAGCTCCCCAGATCTCTCTTCTTCCCTTTTTCTGAAAGTGGGTGGAATGTTTGCCTTTTTCCAGTCACTTGGAACCTCTCACAACTGCCATCACCTTTCAGGGATGATAGAGTGGCCTTGCAGAGACATCTGCGAGCTCTTGTCTCTCACACCTTTCTGTGTAATTTCCAGTGAGTGTAAGGGAGAAAATGCATTACAGACAGGAATATTTTACAGCATGACACTGGGTTCTTTCACACAAGTACTGAATCAGGGAGACATTTAGTGCAAAAGTAAAATACAGTCATGCAACTATTGCATGGTGTCTTTCCAATTTGTCAGAGTATTTGGAGGAGGGAAGGATTGAGACAACCCAGATAAAGTGAAAATACAGATTCTATAACACTTCTGTAAATTAAGCTGTAAGAGCATACGTAGTATGTTTGTAAGTTTGGAAAACTTGTGAACTGCAGCCTGGAGACAGCAAGGACAGCTTGGAAGAGCAGAAGGTGAAGTGGGGGTGATCTGAGAACTATGTGCTCTACATATATCCCTGATGCTGACACTGTGCCACAGACTGCTCTGTGGGCACAAGGCAGGGTAACCTGCGTGCATCAATGACTTAATGAATAATTGAAAGCTTTCTTAATGCTAAACACTCTGATAGCCTTGCACTAGTGAGTAAACTACTCTGCACTCTTTACTGGGACTGAGAATGCATACACGATTGGGCTGTTCCAGTGTCGTGGTTAACGCCAGGCAGTAACTGAGCGCCACGCAGCTGCTCGCTCAACCCTTCCCCACAAAGGGGATGGGGAGGAGAATGGAGAAAAAAGCTTTCTTTGTTGAGATAAAGACAGTTTAATAGGATAACAAAGGAAGAGAATAATAATAATAACAATAATAACAATAAAACAAGTGATGCACAAATGCAATTGCTCACCATGTGGAAAAACCCACAACGAGACGCCCAGTCTGTTTCGGGGCAGTGATCCCACCTCCTGGCTAGCTTCCCCAGTTATATAGGGAGCAAGACGTTACATGGCAGAGAATATCCCTTTGGCCAGCCTGGGTCAGCTGTCCTGGCTGTGCTCTCCCAGCTTCTTGTGCACCTGGCAGGGCGTGAGAAGCTGAAAGTCCCTGACTTAGTGTAGACACAACAACTACCTAGCAACAACTGAAACCATCAGTGTGTTATCAAGATTATTCTCATATTAAATCCAAAACACAGCATTGTACTGGCTACTGGAAAGAAAACTAACTTTATCTTAGCTGAAACCAGGACATCCAGGTTTAAAAAGCAGTGAATGTGTGATGTTGTTCTTAAAATGCAAGTTTGCTCTGTCTTAAAAGTGTTAAACTTACCCCTGGATATATGGATGTTAGATGTACCTTTTCTTCTTCAAAACGCACAGCTTGCTCACTTCCTAATCTTTCTCATTTCCTAATCTTTCAAATCAATAGTATGCTCCTTTGCATAGAGCTCCAACCATTTAGTGTCCATTTATGCTTTGAACATCTCCTCTCTATCCATTTGTTCTTAGACCAAGTTGGTTGGTTGTATAATGAGTTTGGTTGAATTTCAGAACTATGGCAAGCCTTCTGAATTCATCTCTGCTATGTGGGCTTCCTCCTCTTTTATTCTGAGATTGCCCTAAAATTTATCAAAGCCTCATTTCTGAAACTGATATTGCCTTATCGGAGCATAGTACAGACAGAATAGTAGGATCCAACAGAATGATGAGAGAAGCAAAAAGCTAGTGAGCACCATTCAGAATTTGTCTCCAGTTTTAAACATCCAGAATGAACACGTGTCTTTATGAATAATACATGGCATTTATTTGGGGCATTGCAGAAATCAGTCCTCATGGGATTTTTATTTTTACAGAAGAATCTTATAACATATCCATGGAGGATGAAAGGCAGAGTGCCCAGACCATACTTGTGGAATGAGAAGTAGATCAGTCATGTTAGCCTAAAGCTGTGTCCAAGTAAATAAACCCTAAATCACAGCCAAGCAAATTTAAATGGGTGCAGCACCATGCTTTCATAGCTGTTCTGCTTTCAGCACCGAACCAGCTGATATGTCTGTCTGCCTTCTGCAGTACCAGCTCAGGTCAGGCAAGCTTGGGAGTCATGAGTTCTCTCAGTGGGAATCAGTGAGAGGTGCTCAGGCTGAGCACCAAGTTTCCAACCTTTGAACTTTGGATTCTGACCCAGACCAAACTGCCCTCTTGAGGAAAGACATGTTTGTTGCAACAATTCAAAATTGTTTTGAAAGCTTTTTCTTTTACACTGTCTGAGTTTTGAAAAGAAAAAAGTATTTTTTTCTTGCTGTTATTTTTTTAATCCTTTGTCAGTTGAACATTTAACCAGCCATCAGGACTAATCCTGTCTTTTGTACACTGCTTATGTAACAGAGCTGCATGAAATCTACACTCTTGTACAGGAGAAGTATGAGAGCTAGTCCCATGAGGAAATGTAGATGAATGGATTTGTGAATCCATACATTAAGTCTTGCAGACTTCAGTCATCAGAGCTTAATGTGCATATGGGTTTGCCTGGGTTTTCTCACGCATGAAATCTATGTCTCTCCCTTTACTATTTTCAATGCTGTGCTTTTCCTTAATGAAGACTTAGCTTTGTTCATAAACACTAGACAATCCATTGGCATTTGGGTCAAGTAAAGGTTGATTTCTCACTACATCTTAGAACCTGGGCTCAGTTATTACTCTTTTTTTTTTTTTTTTTCACTGTGAAAGTGTTACTTCCATAATCAAACTTCTAAAAGAGGAGAATTCCAAAGCAATGAAAAGCAGGTAGGTGCCTAGCTAATTGAAAGCGTGCTCCTTTTCAGAACCCGTCCTAGAGAATTTACCACTTCTCTTTTTCTGTATTTCTTCAGTTGGAAACTAATAAATCATGTCTGACTTTGTTACTCAGAACTAAAGCAAATACTGAAGCAAGAATGAAACTGTTGGCCTTGAGCTGAAAAAGCATACCACAAATATATTTTCGTATTACGCTGTGATTGGTTCTAATCTCATCTAATGTAAATAGAGAATAGCTCCACTGACTTAGAAGCATTAATGTGTTTAAAAATTGTCAGAGGTAAGGATCAGGCTCTGTGTCTTTATCCTATATGGAGCACTTGTTGCATTAGAGTTAATGTACTTGAATGTTTAAAAGTTTTTGTGAATGTCCCTTGACTACTTGACCATAATGTGGCAAGCCTCTCTTTTGTAAGATGTGTTTCTGCACACAATGAAGCTCACTTTTTACTGCTATGAGTTGGTAATTTGTGCTTCTTCCTGTGTACGCCAACTCCTGGGACAAGCCTACAGGGCATTGGAGAACCATCTCAGCATTTATCTGTTTAGAAATTCCTCACATTCTGTGGCAAATGCATGCTTCTATCTTATTAACTATTTACACTTGGGTTACTAAATTATTTAGGAAAATAAACCTTTTAGTGTGTAAATATTAAATATGTTCTTATGTAGTAGTTGTTAATTCAGCAATGTAGAAAAGTGTACAGTTGTGTATTGATTTCCACCTGTGTTGCTGAGTTTTATACTCCTTTTTGCATATGACACGTGGAACCTATGAGAGGTTCTGGACCTGGTTGTAGCTAATAAGAGGCTTTGTTTTATTTCAGACACTGAATACTAACATGCAGTGAAGTCCCAGGTCTGCAACCATTACACTCACAAAACTCCTGCTGAAGTTAAAGTAATTTTGAATTCAAATGGTTGTTTAGAGGGTTGCTATTTAATCATTCTCTGACTTGCTTGAAGTCAAGGTCTTTAAGTACTTGTCTTGATTTTGAGATTTACATTCTATTGTAGATGAACTGATGCTGCAAAATGTAGCTCTCTCTGAACAGCCAGCATTTAAACATGTTGCACTTTAGATCATAACTTAATCTGTAATTAAACCAGGTTTATTTGCAAAACCAACTGGAATGATAATGCTGGCTCAGAATTTTTGGGAATGTGTTGGTGGGGAACTTTGACTTAGGCATATAGCTGTGAAAGAGAAAAGCAGAAACTAAATGAAAAAATTAAGATAAGGCGCCAAGTAAAGCACTTTATTTTTCTGTGCTGAACAGCACATAACAAAATGAGGAAGCTTGTAGTAAAAGCTGTAACATGGAAGTGCTAAATGAAGAATGCACCGAGTGTTAAATTATATCACAGATTGTATGATTCATTTACCTCATAGGTACATTAATGGCAAGTCCTTTAATTTTTAAGGCCCACAGCTGGAATTCTTGGCAGAGTATTAATGGGAGGGAAAGCCTGAATGAGGTTGGAATACTTTTAACTACCAGCCTCAAAAGAAAGAGAATACTAAGGACACCTTACATGTAGGTCTCTCTCAGTAGCTTCTCTTGGTCCCAAAATCAAGTAACAGCAAATCCCTGTTTGCCTCAAAGCTGAAACCTGGCCAGACAGGTCTCTGCCAAGTACACGCTACAGGTCTCTCCAGAGGGGGTCTATCTGCCTTACTTCCTTGGACAATCAGAGAGGTTACTCTGATCTCATTAGCTGGGTCGACCTTAGCAAGCAATAGGAATGAGTCAGTAGGTTGAAGCAGGTGATGCTTGAGACCTTATATCCACTCTGAATGTGATTTGGGCATTTTACTTTGATTTAGATTTTACTACAGATTTAGTCTGTTTCCCTCAACCATCTATCACCATTTCATGTGTGGTTTAAGGTTGTCCAAATGAAACTCACCCCATTTAGTTTTGATTGATTGCCTGCTGTCCCCTTAAGTGGGCTGCTTTAAGGAATGCCACACTGTCCTGTCTCACACAGATGGTGCCATGTCATAATCCTTGCTACCATTATCCAAATCTTGCATACAGAAGCAGGGGCAGAAACATTTGCGGTGTTCATGTGCTTCCCTGCACTGTGGGCTACGCCGTGCAGGCACTGTTGATGCTGCAAAGGACTCCATGTCCCATTTCACCATACTTACCACTTCACACCTGGAAATGCCTGTGGCTGGCTGACTGTGAGAAGACAGGCACTGTGTTACAGGTCAGATTCCCTAAATCCTCTGCCCTGGGAGTACCTGCTTTTGTATGTGCAACCTCAGTGAGGATAAGCTTGCTTTTCCATCATACTGAAACAGCAAGAAGCAATGCCTTCAACATCTGCATGCTCAGCCTTCTGCCAATAGTTTGTGTTCCTGAGATACATTTTTACAGGAGGTCTTCTGTCTCTTCACAGATGTGGTGGAGGGGCATACTGAGCATCTAGGAACACATCAAATGGACTAGAGGAAAAGCGTTTACCTGTGAATGCCATTTGCCGGTCTGGTAAGTGTAATGGAAAGGGAGGGATTCACAGTTTTTCTCTGAGGCATCCTTTGCCTTTTCTCCAACAACCATAGGTATTTTTGCAGCTGGTGAGACTTCCCTTCTTCACCTATTACCTCCTTGGTCATGCTTGTCCATCATCAGCTTTGTGCAGACAAGGGTTTTTGACTATGCCATTGCAGATCTTTTATGTCTTTGACCCTTCCTGGTTGTTGGTGAGCACCTAATGTCTCTGTAGAAAACCTTGTAGGCCTATACCTGATTAATTTCCTGGGGTAAATGCAGCATACAGTGACTGGCACTGCTTGGGAGAAGGGTGAAGACCAGAAACCTTCAAGCGCATAACAGTGGATTGGAGCATATTTAGTGTGGACATCAAATGGAAATTCTGGTTTTGCTTCCTTCAGGAGGAAGGTACTTTGTATGCACCCAGACTGCTTTGTGGTCTGACCTAGCATTTGAAGACAGAGGCAGAATTTGCTTCGAAACTGCAGCTCTGCCCCAAGCCCAAACACACATGCAGATGCAGCAGTAGTGCTTTAGGGTCTGTGATGCTGGGCCAGAGGTGGGTGCTGGGAGAGGCAGGCAGAGTGGTTTAGCTGTCAAAGTTATGTTGTGAGTGAATTGCATCATGTCTTGATTGCTGTTAGGGAAATTAATTATTAGTAGTTTAGATCCAAATTTAATTGCAGGTTGGTCAAATAACATTTCTTCTTCCTTGTTTGTGGTATAGTAATGTTTGTGGTATAGTAATGTTTGTGATCTGCAGCATAAAACCCCAGGTGATTTTTCTCTCTGCACGGTGTAGCAGAATGATTAGGAAAGGAGCCAGCACTCTCTTTGATGTTACTGAGAAGAAGAAATGAGGACAACTTTACAGATTTATATGGTCAAAGTTAAAATGCTTTTGTTTTGAGACCAACAGGAAACAAAATTTTTTTGCCATCATTGTGTCCTATAATACAGACTAGCTTTTTTCTTTTCAGTTTATGTGGTTTTGGGGTCCTGTTGACCCTGTGGGTGCAGAAGCAAAGTGGCTAACTAAGTGTCTTGATATGGGTCCAAAGATGAATTTGCACTTCTCTTCAGTCTTGCACGAAAAGCTGCCTTCACTTAACTGTAGATGGATACTGGGCTGCCCAGGCTGGAGTATTAAAGGAGCAAGGTAGCCAGTTAACTACAGTCCTTCCTAGTGAACAGAGGAGCAATAAGGAATGAGGACTGGGGGCTGATGAGCTATATGTTCATTGGATGTGCTGTTAAAAGTTAGAATACTTGCTTTTTATACATCAAAAACTATGGTTCTAAGGTAATATTAAATTGTGTGTGTCATGCCCTGTGTGGAGAGGTATAAAGAGGCATGTCTATAAAACACTGTTCTGACATTCTATAAAACTTGACAAGGTAAAATTAGTGTAAATTTTTAGTATACTAATAAACCTGTGTTAAAATCAACTGGAATCTTATTGTCATGTGATGAAATTAAGCATCTTTCTCTGTTAATTTAATCAGAATTGACATAGGAAGACATTGGAAATGCAATTTTGTTGTGGGCAATTTGTAGCCATTCATGCAGTTATTGCCCAGAAGACCCTCTGATACTGCCTGTGATTACAGGAAATTAAGCACTATCACTGGGGTCAACAGTGAAAGCAACCCATGTTATTATTTGTCCAGAGCAGTCAGGTTGGACCAGCTCAATTAACTCTAAGATAGTATCTGAATAGCTAAAGTACCAGTAGATGGCACTCAAGAATATGCAACCTAGCGCTTGTATTTTGTTGAACCCATTGAACTTGTTCATTGTGAAGACTTTCACCTGGGTAACACTTTAGATAATGATAACAGTACTGATTCTGACAGTAGACAACATAAGTAAAGCCGGCTATATAGAAAATATGTTGGACTAATTGACTTCCACTCTGTTATAAAGAGAAATAATAACTAAGACCACCAATTAGATTTTAACCAAGTGTGGTCTCTTGGGGAAAGGGGAAATTAGATGACCTTTTGAATCTCCTTCCACCTTTATTTTGGTAAGCCAATTGTTGTGAAATATGTATATGAAGTTGTAAGATTTTCTAATACAAAGAGTTTCTAGTTACCCAGATTGATATTAGTACGCAGACTTCAACATTGCTGTGGTTTAACCCCAGTCAGTAACCGAGCCCCAAGCAGCCACCCACTCATGCCTCCCCCACCCAGGGGATGGGGAGGAGAATGGAAAAAAACACTCGTTGGTTGAGATAAAGACAGATTAATACGATAACTAAGGAAGATAATAACAGTAACAACAACAACAACAACAACAATAATAATGAAAACAACAACAATAGTAATAACAATAATAATGATAACAATAATACAAGTGCTGCACGAATGCAATTGCTCACTGCATGTGAAAGGAAAATAAAACACCCTGATGCCCAGTCTGTTTCCGAGGAGTGAATCTGCCTCCCAGCTATCTTCCCCAGTTATAGGGAGCAAGACGTTACATGTTTGGGAACATCCCTTTGCCCAGTCTGGGTCAGCTGTCCTGGCTGTGCTCTCCCAGCTTCCTGAGGGCATGTGAAGCTGAAAAGTCCTTGACTTAGTGTAGACAAAACAACTACCCTGCAACAACTAAAAACATCAGTGTGTTATCAACATTATTCTCATACTATATCCAAAACACAGTACGGTACCAGCTACTAGAAAGAAAATTATCTCAACTGAAACCAGGAGAACCATGTAGCCAGCAACGTGATGGATACTGTCTATTTCTGGTTAGACTTCACATACCTGCAAAGAAGAAGGGTATTACAGAAAATGTGATTTTGTACACAAAGACACTAAGAATGGCAGTAGATTGCAGTTTTCAAATATATAAAGGTTTGTGCTGGAGAGGAGGGGAGTAATCTGTTCTCCATGACTGTGATGAGCAGGACAAAAAATACTGAGCTTAGAAGTTATTAAAAAAAAAAAAAAGTTAAAGTTAGCTATTAGGAAATGCTTTCTGGCAGTATGGATAATGGAGCACTACAGAAGATTGCTGTTATTACTATCATTATATGGAGTCTTCTTAAGAACTGCTTGAAGACCATTTCTCTGAAATGGACACAGATAGCTGATCCTTGATGCATGGTGAGGAGGAGACCCACAATGTCCTTTTCAGCCTTCATTTTCTCTGTGGTTCTACTACTGTGATTTTACTGTTGTGAGGCATAACAAGTGATAGTGTAAACTTGAGGAAGTCACCAGAACATCACAAGTCTGAGAGTATTTCCTGTTGCTCCAACAAAAGGGAACTGTATGCATCTTCCCCATTGTCTTTCAAGAAACTTAAATCATAGTTTTAAAATGTTAATGAATCTAAATGTAAGCCAACACATCAACTTTTTTCTGCTTGCATTTATTTATGTTTAGTGAGAAATATATTTTTGAACTGAATTTATAAATATCCACCTACCTTAATTAAGTTCGGATATACATTATTGTAGTAATCTGAGCATTTTCTTGTTTCTGTAAAACTGAGTTAACTGAAGAGTGATATACGCATATGTGTTGGTGAGTGTTCTGTTATTTTCAGCAATATTACAAATTTGATGAAGTTTTCCTTAGCTAGAAAACCCTGTGAGAATGCTAAAGAGCTACATGAGTTTGTAATGCAGTATTTTAAATCATGCTTTCTCTGCCCCTTAGTAACTGAAGAATGATATGATATCCAAGTTAATTAGTTTAAAAACTACTTAACTTAAATTTTTGCAGACATATATGAATGTTTTACGCAGGTTTTGCAAGACAGTATGTTTGCAAAATCAGACATTAGCCAAAATGACTAGACTGATACTGGTGAGAGGAGCTTTCAGCATATTTCAGCAGTTTGGAATATAGATCTGTCCTGATTTTCAGCTAGGATAATTTTCACAAGAAGCTGGGAGGGGACACAGCCAGGACAGCTGACCCCAAGTAGCCAAAGGGGTATTCGAAACCATGTGACATCATGCTCAGTATGTAAGGTGGGAGCTGGCTGGGGAGGAGAAATCGCTGCTCAGGTTCTGGGCCATGAGCAAATTGCACTGTGTATCATATGTTCTATATTATTGTTATTTCTCTCTCCCTTTGCTGTCCTATTAAACTTCCCTCATGCCATCTCACGCATTTTTCCTTCTTCTGATTCTCCTCCCCATCCTGTGGGGGGGTGGGGGGGTGGGTAAGGGAGTGGCTGCCTGGTGCTGAGCTGTGGCTGAACCATGAGAGTCTTTTTTGGTAACCAATATGAGGCACAAAGGGTTGAGATAACAACAGATTGGAGCACAGCATGTTAAGAAAAAAACTGTTATAGGCATTTATTATATTAGGTAAGCAGTCGCTGGTCACAATGGTGTTATGTTTGTTTACGTGGCTATGGTACGTAAACCCTTACTCACTGTGTGTATTCCCTGGGGTGCTGTTTATCACCTCTGGGAGAGGGATCAGGATTCTCATTTTGCTGTATGGTGTAATATCGACTTATGATAACTTGACTGGCTGTGAGGTTAAGTTGGTATTTATATGTGGCATTGCTGTCATGCCCATACCTTGGATGACATCTCTTGGAATTAATAATCATACCCAATCTATGGTGTGCTGGGTTTGCGTGGCAAGGTTTTGGTAGCGGGGCGGGGGGGGGCTGCAGGGGTGGCTTCTGTGAGAAGCTGCTAGAAGCTTCCCCTGTGACTGACAGAGCCAATGCCAGCTGGCTCCAAGATGGACCTGCCGCTGGCCAAGGCCGAGCCAATCAGCGCCTCTGTGATAACATATTTAAGAAGGAAAAAAAAAACAATCGGGAGAGCTTTTGCAACCGGAGAGAAGAGTGAGAAGATATAAGAAACTCTGCAGACACCAAGGTCAGTGTAGATGGAGGGGGAGGAGGTGCTCCAGGCACCGGAGCAGAGATCCCCCTGCAGCCCGTGGTGAAGACCATGATGAAGCAGGCTGTCCCCCTGCAGCCCATGGAGGAAGGATGAGGGGGTGTAGAGATTCCACCTGCAGCCCATGGAGGACGCCACGCCGGAGCAGGTGGAGGCACCTGAAGGAGGCTGCGGCCCGTGGGAAGCCCAGGCTGGAGGAAGTTCCTGGCCGGACCAGTGGACCCATGGAGAGGGGAGCCCATGCCAGGGCAGGTTTGCTGGCAGGACTTGTGACCCCGTGGGGGACCCACGCTGGAGCACTTTGCTCCTGAAGGTCTGCACCCCATGGAAGAGACCATGCTGGAGCAGTTCATGAAGGACTGTAGCCCATGGGAGAGACTCCATGTTGGAGCAGGGGAGTGATGAGAGGAGTCCTCCCCCTGAGGACAAAGAAGCGGCAGAGACAATGTGTGCTGAACTGACCGCAACCCCCATTCCCCGCCCCCCCTGTGCAGCTGAGTGGGGGGGAGGAGGTTGAAGCTGGGAGTGAAGTTGAGCCCGGGAAGACGGGAGGGGTGGGGGGAAGGTGTTTTAAGACTTGATTTTATTTCTCATTCCTCTATTCTGTTTTGCTTAGTAATAAATTAGATGAATCTCCTAAGTTCAGTCTGTTTTGCTCGTGACGATAATTAGTGAGTGATCTCTCCCTGTCCTTATCTTGACCCAAGCTTTTCGTTATACTTCTCCTCCCCATCCCCCTGGGGGAGGGGTGAGTGAGTGGCCGCGTGGCGCTCAGCTGCCGGCAGGGCCTAAACCACAACATATGGGGAAAACGAGGGGAGAGGGGAGGGGGGGATACTTCCTTCTGTTCTTTCACCTCCCCTTTTTCCTATAGTCTAGTTACAACAGCTTTCAAAAATTTTGAATACCCTTGGGGTGTTCAAGCCAGCATGCTCCTGTTGCTATGTCTCCTGAATGTGTTCCAGGTCTTCTTTAGGGTTACAAAAAATTCTTTTAAGAATACCACCCAGGGATCTCCCCAGAGGCTGTACAGTCAGGGCTGGCATGGCATGTGGGAGAATATGGGCAGGTATCTAGAGAACTTCTCACCTCTAATGGTTTGGAACTTCACTCCCAAACAACTACAGGTCCCTGATGACGTGATAGAATATTTGAAAGGCAAATTCTGTGGCTATTCCAAGGAGTCACAACTCACTGCACTGTGCTGGGCCCTGGCCACTGTCTACCAAACACTGCTCAATAGTAGGCAGCACCATCAGGGGGAAGAGAGGGAGAACAGACCCACCAGCGCTGTGGCTACCCCAACCCCCACAGCAGGCACTGCAGCTACCCAAACCCCAGTGACAGGCACTGCAGCTGAACCAAAAAACCAACCCTTGCTGGTACCACTCACCCCTATACAGAAGAATATATGCACAAAGAAATCAGTTTGCTTAGTAAGGGATAACAATGAACCAGGACCATCACGAGAACAGGAGGAAGAGGCAGAACCAGAGGTAATCAACTGAATCCCTGCCCTGAGTGAGCTGCGAGATATGCAGAAAGATTTCAGCCGCCATCCAGGTGAGTACATCATTAACTGGCTGCTCCGATGCTGGGATAACAGGGCCAGTAGCCTGGAATTAGAGGCCAGGGAGGCCAAGCAGCTGGGATCCCTGTCCTGGGAAGGGGGCATTGACAAGGCGATTGGGAAAGGGACACAAGCCCTCAGGCTCTGGAGGTGACTCTTGTCAAGCATGAGGGAAAGGTAGCCCTTCAGTGAAGATGATGTATGTCATCCAGGCAAGTGGACCACCATGGAGAGAGCTATCCAGTACCTGAGGGAATTAGCCATGCGGGAGATGGTTTATTATGACCTGGACAATGTGCAGTTATCCACAGATCCTGGTGAAGAACAACAGGTGCCAATCACAACGGTGCACTGGCAGCAATATTGCACTGAGACTCCCTGGTTCCCATCCATAAGCTGATTCATCAGCTGGAGAGCCAAGGAGTGATCAGCAGAACCCGCTCACCCTTTAACAGTCCCATATGGCCAGTGAGAAAATCTAATGGAGAGTGGAGACTGACAGTAGGCTATCGTGGCCTGAATGAAGTCACACTGCCCATGAGTGCTGCTGTGACAGATGTGCTGGAACTTCAGTATGAACTGGAGTCGAAGGCAGCTAAGCGGTACTGACGTGGTTTAGGCCCAGCCAGCAGCTGAGCGCCACGCGGCTGCTCGCTCGCCCCTCCCCCAGAGGGATGGGGAGAAGAATGGAAAAGCAACAGCAAAGCCTCGAGGGTTGGGATAAGGGCAGTTTACTGGGACAGCAAGGGAGAAGGAAACAATCAACAACTCTACTGATAACAGATATTCACAATGGGTGATAATAGAGAGCAATTTACTGATCCAATGACCAACCGACCAGACACTCAGCCTGTCCAGACACTCGGCCCGTCCCGGAACCATGCCGAAACAGTGCCGCCCCCCCACTGCCCGACTAGCCCCCCTTTTATGGTGAGCATGATGTCACATGGTATGGAATAGCCCCCGGCCAGCTTGGGTCACCTGTCCTGGCTCCTTGGAAATTAACTCTATCCTTGCCAGAACCAGGACAGGTACATCACAACTGATATTGCTTATGCATTTTTCTCGGTCCCTTTGGCAGCAGAGTGCAGGCCACAGTTTGCCTTCACTTGGAGGGGCGTCCAGTACACCTGGAACTGACTGACCCGGGGGTGGAAACACAGCCCCACCATTTGTCCTGGGCTGATTCAGACTGCACTGGAATGGGGTGAAGCTCTGGAATACCTGCAGTACATTGATGACATCATTGTATGGGGCAACACAGCAGAAAAAGTTTCTAAGAAAGGGAAGAAAATAGTTCAAATCCTTCTGAAAGCCAGTTTTGCCATAAAACAAAGCAAGGTCAAGGGACCTGCACAGGAGATCCATTTTTTTTAGGAATAAAATGCCAAGATGGGTGGCATCAGATCCCAATGGATATTATCAACAAAATAGCAGCCATGTCTCCACTGACTAGCGAAAAGGAAACAAAAGCTTTTGTAGGCATTGTGGGTTTTTGGAGGATGCATATTCCAAATTACAGTCTATTGTTAACCTTCTCTATCAAGTGACACAGAAGAAGAGTGATTTCAAATGAGGCTTTGAGCAAGCCTTTCAACAAATTAAACAGGAAATAGTTCATGCAGTAGCCCTTGGGCCACTCCACGCAAGACCAGATGCAAAAAATGTGCTCCACACCGCAGCCGGGGAGAACGGCCCTACTTGGTGTCTCTGGCAGAAAGCACCAGGGGACACTGGAGGCCGACCCCTGGGGTTTTGGAGTCAGGGATACAGAGGATTCGAGGCCTGCTACACTCCAACTGAAAAAGAGATACTGGCAGCCTATGAAGGCGTTCGAGCTGCTTCAGAAGTGATTGGTACTGAAGCACAGCTCCTCCTGGCACCCCGACTGATGGTGCTGGGATGGATGATCACGAGGAGGGTCCCCTCTACACAGCATGCAACTGATGCTACATGGAGTAAGTGGGTCGCACTGATCACACAGCAGGCTCAAATAGGAAACTCCAATTGCACAGGAATTCTGGAAGTGATCACAGACTGGCCAGAAGGCAAAGATTTCGAAATATTGCCAGAGGAGGAGGTGATATGTGCTGAAAAGGCCCAACTATATAATAAACTACCAGCAAACGAGAAGCCATATGCCCTGTTCACTGATGGGTCCTGTTGTATTTTAGGAAATCCTGGGAGGTGGAAGGCTGCTGTACGGAGTCCTACACAACAAGTTGCAGAAGTTGCTGAAGGAGAAGGTGAATCAAGCCAGTTTGCAGAGGTGAAAGCCATCCAGCTGGCTTTAGACATTGTTGAAAGAGAAAAGCAGCCAATGCTCTACCTCTATACTGACTCATGGATGGTGGCCAATGCCCTGTGGGGGTGGTTACAGCAATGGAAGCAGAGCAACTGGCCACACAGAGGCAAACCCATCTGGGCTGCCCCACTGTGGCAAGATATTGCTGCCTGGCTAGAGAACCTAATTGTAAAAGTACGTCATGTAGATGCCCACGTACCCAAGAGTCGGGCCACTAAGGGACATCAGAACAACCAGCAGGTGGATCAGGCTGCTAAGATTGAAGTGGCTTTGGTAGATCTGGCAACATAACGGTGAATTATTTATAGCTGGATAGGCCCATGACACCTCAGGCTATCAAGGAAGAGATGGAGAATATCATCATCAAGGGGTGGACTTGACCATAGACACTGTCGCACAGGTTATCCATGAATGTGAAACATGTGCTTTGATCAAGCAAGCCAAGCAGTTAAAGCCTCTGTGGTATGGAGGACGATGGCTGAAATATAAATATGTGGAGACCTTGCAGATTGATTACATCACACTCCAGGGCAAGTGAAATGTGCTTACAATGGTGGAAGCAACCACCAGATGGCTGGAAACATATCCCGTGCCCCATGCCACCACCCAGAACACCATCCTGGGCCTTGAAAAGCAAGTCCTGTGGTGACAGAAAGAGTTGAGTCAGACAACAGGACTCATTTCCAAAACCACCTCATAGACACCTTGGCCAAAGAGCATGGCATTGAGTGGGTGTATCACATCCCCTGTCACACACCAGCCTCCAGGAAAATAAGACAATGCAATGGACTGTTAAAGACTACACTGAGAGCAATGGGTGGTGGGACCTTCAAACATTGGGATATACATTTAGCAAAGGCCACCTGGTTAGTTAACACTAGAGGGTTTACCAATTGAGCTGGCCCTGCCCAATCAAAACTTCCCCATACTGTAGAAGGGGATGAAGCCCTTGTAGTGCACAAAAAGATTATGTGAGGAAAGACAGTCTGGCTTACTCCTGCCTCGGGCAAAGGCAAACTCATCCATGGGATTGCTTTTGCTCAAGGACCTAGGTGCACTTGGTGTGTGATATGGAAGGATGGGGAAGTCCAATGTGTACCTCAGGGGGATCTGATTTTGGATGAGAATAGCTAATAAATTAAATTGTATGATGTTAATTGCTAAATAACCCTGCCATTGTATGTCATCACTACTACAATTGCTGTATGCAATTAAATATCAATAGTATTACAGTAGGAATCACCCAAATTAACAAAGGATGAACTTTGATGAAACCAAGCAAAGTTCAACAATGATGGAACTAGAACTGACTCCAGCAACAGGTGTCCAGAAACTTCCTTGAAATCGACATCTTCAGCCTGCAGACCGTGGGCATGGGCTGTGCCAGATACACCAGCTGCGAGTTCCGGATACAGCACGCAACAATCCAATACCACCCACCATCTCTCCTGCCCTGAAAGACTTATGGCAGAGGGAGAAAAGACAGAAAAAGTGGATCTGGGTATGACATAGATAGTGTAGGATCAGGTGTGGATAATGTCCTGTTTTTCAGCTGGGACAGAGTTATTTTCACAAGAAGCTGGGAGAGGACACAGCCAGGACAGCTGACCCCAACTAGCCAAAGGGACATTCGATACCACGTGATATCATGATCAGTATATAAGGGGGGATTGGCCAAGGAGGATGGCTTGCTGCTCAGGGATGGGATGGGCATCAGTCAGATGAGCAAATTGCATTGTGTATCAATTTCCTCTTCCTTTGCTATCCTAGTAAACTGTCCTTAACCCAACCCATGTGTTCTACCTTTTTCTTCCAATTTTCCTCCCCATCTCACTGGGAAGGGAGGAGTGAGTGAGCGGCTGCGTGGTGCTTAGCTGCGGTTAAACCACAACAAAGTGTCTCATGTAGGGTGGAATATTAATTTTCCTGATGACGCTAGCTCCTACTGAGGAGTTATAAACTGTAAATGCTGTAGTGGATTTGAGAGGCCTAGACTGTAAGGTATCACTAGGATATGTTTGGGAGGGATGTTGACTTGTGTGACCATTGTATAAGTCACATGCTACTTTGGTCTAAGGCATCAAGGTAGTTCTGACTGCAGTTCAGCAATAATGTGAAGCTGAAATAGGAGGCAGTTTCTCTGTCCTAGAATATTTCACTTGCTTTTAGAAAAATGCATAGTCATCCTGTATACACACTTTGTTGCATAAAGGGTGGGAGTCTGATGCGTGGCTGAGGGAGGCCCTCCCGATGAGTCATAAGGTTCAGAAAGAACCTCCTTGCTTTCTAAACTCCTTCTCAGAGAGGAGCCTAGGGGCTACTAGGTCCAGTCTTAGTCCCAGATTTGGTCAACAGTTTATGTCTAAGGGATTATAGGTGTAGCCACTTATCAAAGTCAACGTTTGTCTGTCAGAGCCCTCTCAAGGATTTTCACTGAGACAGTTTCACAAAGTTGAAACATAGAAAGTTTATTAAAGCAACAGATATAAAGAGTTCAGAATTGCAACTGATAAATGCACTTACTGCAGTAGCGCTAATATATGATGATAGTGCCAGCCAAATGTTATCCTGGGTGTTCTTCACCAAAAGGTGAAGGCACAATGCTTACCAAGAAGGGGTCCCTATCTGGGGTGGAGGAGAAGGAACGCAGCCCATTGACTGCCTCTTCTGGGTCTTCAATCTCTTCTCTCCCCCTTGGGGGTAACTTCCTCAATATCCTTTACCCCCCAACCTTAGCTGTTCCCCTTCCTAGGATGACATTTAACATGATTTGGGTGCACGGTCAAGTACTGTAGCCATATATGTTTAGCACGTACTTCTTTTGGCTCCTTATCATATTTAAGGGTGTCAACTTTAATATTAATTTCACAGATAATTAAGCAAAATGTCTCACTCTGGGCACCGTGACCTTCAAGATTCTGTGTAAAAACCGTTTATCTGTTTATTTTGCATTCTCTAGACAAAACAAAGCTGTCTTGCTGCTGTAAGACTCCCTCCTTCAGCTGCTTCTAGTGCCGACCTTGCAGCTCTCCATCCACAATGTTTGCATAAGAGATAAGCAGATGCCAGTGCTTTTAACCTCTTATGTGCAATTCTCACACACTTCTGTGTAAGAGTTCTTTATCTCCCATTTCAAAAAACCTCTGTCCATTTATGATTATGTTTCTCAGGATCACATTTATAAATGATTCTGCTCAGGGCTATCTATTGTGGTATTGCTTTTCTCTTTCTTTTTACATTTCCAAAAAGCAGAGAGACAATCTTGCATAAATAATAAAAATATTTAATTGTGTTATAATAGATTCTCTTTTTTTTTCTTTTTTTTTTTTTTCCTGTGGAAGAAAATGCTTTGTGCTATAATCACAGGCAGAAGGATGAGGTTTTGGGGAGCTCCTTGTGAAAGCACTGTCAGGAAATCATGAGGTTTGCTTACCTTAAGTGAATCAGGCCACTTTTACTTTCATAGTACAATGTACGCAAAGCAGAAATAACTTTATTTTGATCAATATTTCTTGCTCTGTGACCTGCATGGAACATGTGCTGATTGGTCTTTGTACTTCATTCAATTCACAACAGGGAAAAAAAGAAGTATTGATTAAAGAAAAGATAATTAGTTCTGGTCTACACTGTTACAGAGGTCAAAGCAAAAGTGCTTAATTTAGGATTAAAGGATTTAGACTGTGTGGCACACTGTAGGTTGCACCAATCATTTCTCTGGGGAAAAAATCATAACTATTCTTAATAATCTGTCAAGTGCCAAATTACAGAGACTGTACAGATAGAAAATGCAGACAAAAGCCACAAATCGGAAGGATTTAGATTTAGGACTAGATGAGCTCTAGAGGTCCCTTCCCAGCAACCTTTCCATGTGTCCTTTGTATAATGACTACTCACAATGAACAGTTTTGAGAAAAATTTAGGTGAGTGTTAGGAGAAAGACCACTCTGAGTAGGAGTGAGGCTGCGAAGGGTCTGCCAAAGGAAGGAGTGGACTGTAAAAGCAGTTGTCCCCTGAGAACTTTTCTATCCTGGCCATGGCTGGAGACCTTGTGCCAAGGCTTAGCTCACATCTAGGGATAGGGGCAGGATTCACGGTAGGCCTAAGTGTTAGGAGGAAGAAAAAGCTTAGAGCTCCAGCTGTGGTCAGGCTCTGAAGGGTCTGCCGCAGTAAAACTTCTGAACTACAAATGCATTAAAATCAACTGGGGCTAGTGAAGGAAACTGTCACTTCAGCTATCACATCTGATCTGTGCATTGCTGTCAGTATAAGAATACACATTTTTTGCAGATACATTTTTTTGGCCATGTTAGAAAAGCCACCAAGTGGTGGCACGGAGTAGGTTTTCTCTGTTGATTTATTTTTTATTCCAGGCACCTGTTTGGCTTTCTAGTAACTTTTGAAATCACAGCAGGACATCAAGATCCTGATGGCTACCTGTAACAGCAACTAATTTTGTTGCAGCTGATGTCTTAATCTTAGTGGGTAATAAATTTGGGGGTTTTGAGATTTCTTTCTTTTTGCAATTTTTGTTTAATTGCACTGTATTTTGGAACTTCGGTGATAATTTTAATATCTGGTATTGGATTTGCAACCATGGTAACTTAATGCATACAACCACTGTCGTCTGTTTACATTGTTTAAATTAAATAAGAGATACTCAGTGCAGTTTTTCTTTTCCAGATAGTTCAGTCCAATCACTTGTTTGTTCAAAGTTAAGAAACTGAAGGAGCAATGAGAATGCAAGGGCTCAGCTGTCATCTGCAAAACTGCAGATTTCTGCAGTGTAGAAGTTTCCACCTGACCTACTTGTCTACTTGTCTAATTCACCTTTATGTTCACTGGAGAGGAAAAAGTGTATTTCAAGGGCCTGACTCATCTAATGGTAAGGCAAAAGTCTAACAGGGTGTGGACAACCTGACCGGAAGACCATTGTACGTAGAGGAGGTGGTGATCCACATTACAGTGAACCTGAGTAGGTGCACTGTGCTGCACGTGCACCCTGGCTCTCAGAGCTGTACTGTGCTACACAAATTCCCTGGCTGCAGGATGAACACAACCAGCTCACTGGAATGGAGGAGCCCTCAGGCAGCTCCCACTGGCTACCGGCAATTACACCACCTGCCTGGCCTTGTCTGTATCTAACAGGACAGCAAGAAGCTCTCACGTGATCATCCCTCCTGCTAGACAGTCAGAATGACAAATAGAGTTGTTTCCTTGTAAGAAAATCCTATAGTAGCTCAATTGTCCCAAATAGGGGGAATAACTTTTATGGACTGGGTCTGCACAGTGTGCTGTATATGGGTTGGAGATGCTGCACCACTCGGCGTTCTCAGCATCTAAAGGGAAATAAGATTATCACCTACACTGTTCTGTCTTTCTTTATAGTGTTATCTCTAATAAATGGAATTTTAAGTCAAGCTTTACAGAGGCTGAATGTCTTTCTTACTGGAATCGTAATGGACCAGCATCTCCTGGTGCAAAACACATGGGTCAGACAAGTCTTCTTATGATAGCACCTAGTCCTCTCCACTGCACTATGAAGAGGCTCTAGAACAATAGCTCAGAAGTAGAAACCTGTGCTACAGGCCTCAGAAATGAGGCTGGGTTTGCACCCAGCAACTAGAAACAGTCCAAACAATGTGTACAGATACTCAATATTTGACTTACTGATTTAAAAGTATATTTTGTTAAACTTTCTTCTCTTTTATATACTTAGCACATAAAAAACCTTCTTAAGGAAACACTAAAATTCTGGTTTATCTTTTCTTACTAAGTCCTGATTTTAATAAAAATAGAGCTTGACAAAAATGTGCAAGAAGAAAATCTAGATAAGAAATTAAAAAATCTTCTACTTTTTATTTTTAAAATAAAGTCATTGCAATAAATACAGGGAATTTGTGAACAATATTTCTCAGTGCAGATCAGATATGCGAGCTAAAATATCAGATTGCTCTACTCTTCCCAAGTATTAGTGAATTTACAGTTAAGAATTGCCTATGCTTAGATCTTAGATCTTATTCTCCAAACTGCTAATTGCCTTTAATTATTATGTAAAGGACCCATAAAAACATAGGTTGGCAGGGACTGCTCAAAGCAGGACTGTTGCCAGTACTACATGAAATCAACCATGGCTTTGCCTTGCTGACTCTTGCTTTGCATTGTTGTATTGAGCTGCCTCATAGCTATGTTTGTTCATTGGTATTGATGAGTAGGTTATTCTTCATGTCTTTCCACTTGGAAATTTTATTGTAGCAATGAGGAAAAGAAAAAGACAAAACCCCCCTAAAGATAACAGCAACCAGCTACTCTGTGTATAAGTGAAGAGCTGGGCCAGAAGAAACTGGTTGGCTTGCTCTGATGGAATTTAAGGTTGGATATCAGTTCTAGGTGCAGTTACGTTTTGACATTATGGAATTATCATCACAAGAGGATTTTAAGAGTGGATTAGCTAAAATCTGCCTGCTTCATGAGATCATGCTTAAAATAAAGAGGTCGTTTCCTTGCAATTGGAGCTAGCTTTCTTTTCTGTGATTTCTCTGAATTTGGAAGAAGGAATGGTTTGAATACCAAGCCAACACACAAGCTATATGGGACCTTCCTCTTCGCAGGTATTTAAACTTAGCATGAGACTTGGCACATCAGCTGGGAGTATGGCAATTTAGTTAATCTAATATGACTAAACAGAACATCATGGTCCTTTCAACTTATCGTAGTGCTCTGAGGCTGGAAAAGGTTCAGTGAGCTGTACTTGGCTAAATTTTCTGGCAAAATGCTTGTTTGTGAAACTTCCACCTCTTAGTACCAACCAGGAACAGAACCAGCAGCACCAGCTTGGATTTGGGTGTCCTCCTCCCCTCAGCTTTGCATAATTTAAGGGCTCATCTTTTGGAGTACCTCATCTCAACTACTAGGTTTCTTTTATTTTATCGTACTTGCCACAGATCTGAATCCATTGGGCTGAAGAAGCATTTAATTCTTTTTTTACATGTATGTTAATAAGACATTGGGTGATAAAGATGCCCTGGTTTTCATGCAGAAACTTCACACGTTCTCATTGGCATAGCAGGAACTTAATACAGAGGCAAAGATTTACTTGTGCAGTGTTCATTGCTGTGTTTGGAACTCTGACCACAGCAATTTAAAAATAAACTTATTATGTACAAAAGTGTAGTTTTGCCCCTGTGTGGATAGTCAGACTAAGAGATGTTATATTTGTTTACTTTCAGTTTTGATTTTCCACTTTGCAGAATGAAAGGATAGGAACAAATAGACGTGGTCCTCACCAGCTATTTATATTCATAAATACTTCCTTGGGACTGTCTTTGGTGGTACTATTCTAGGATACACTTGCTTTATTATTTTTTTAACTATGCAGAGCAGACAGCTTCTGCTTTGTTGCCATCGATGTCAGTGTTCATGACAGAAGCACTCATGCTGTTGCTGTTGGAATGGCTATGCAGTTTCTCATTCTCTGTTTTGTCACAAGCAATTTCTTGTTAAGAATATATCATTTATTGGTATTGATGAATTTGGAAGATGGAGAATGCAGAAGGAGAATTTGACTTCTTGTCTTTCTGTCCTTGTTTACAGAGTAAACTTCAGATTTCTCATTCTCAGCAAAATGTATTTCTGCTCTGGAAGACCAATATATGGGAGTGAAAAACAAATTTTGACTTCATTATTTGGCTTTTTGTCCCTCCCATCCTTGAGATGTTTTCTCAAGCTGCTTTGCAAATATTAACTTAGAGTGTGTAGAAGAAAGAAGGGCTGGGTAGGTAAGTGTGCTATTGGTTATACATTTATCAGTCATTCATGCATGCATGACTGGGTATTTGCACTTAGTATGTAAGTGGATGTCAGTTAGACACGTGTGGCTGAGGGGCTGAGGAATAATTGAAACTTTTGGCTAATCAGTTTTTGTAAAGAATGACACAGACTTTCCTAGCAGTGATGGATTTGTGGAATGTCTCCAGAGCTTCGATACTCTCAAAATGGCCAATTAGGATTTTGATAATAAGAAGTTGCTTATTAAAAGAAAACATGGGCCAGGAAATAAAGCTACTTATCACTTAGCACTATCAGGAAACTGTAAGTGAAATATCCACCAGAGAAGAAGAGCTCTTTGAGGGTCAACAATTATAAAATGTCTGGAATCAACGTAATAATGATAATTGTATTCCTATTTTAAGCATCAAGTATTATTCCCAGGGCTAAAGAAAAGTTAGCTCATGGGCAGCTAAGCAGCCACAGTGCAGTTTCAACAGAGTACAGCTTCTGCATGTACAAAACCAATTCATTCCAGTTTGTCACCTGAAGAGGTCTAAGAGGTTGATGTGATATTAGGCCAAAGATTATATAGTACTCTATGGAAATCTAGTCAGCTCCTTATCATGATAATAAGGTCCTCTTATGATTTGGGTTTTGGTTTTCATTTTTGGTGGGTTCGGTTTTTTGGTGGGTTAGGGGTTTTTTTCAGTGTAAATGACAAAGCAAAGTCTCTTTTTCTTCATGCAACATGGAGAAGTGGTTGGAACAGTTTTGCACAGTGCAAATGCATTTCCTCATTCCTTTTCTCCAGATGTAACAGTTAGCATAATGTAGGAATTGACATAGTGGAATCAGATGGAATACCATCTCACTTTTCTCAGTGCATTTCTTTAAAATACTTTCGACATATTACATTTTAAAACTTCTGTTGATGTAAGTGCTTATTCCTGAATTAGTGGTTGTATTTTAAAAAACTCGTGGCCATTTATTTATAAACAGGAAATGTGATGGTTGCTAATGGCACGGAACTGTAGCTCAGGTGACCTGGGTCTGATTCTTAGCTATGCTGCAAACTTCTTTTTTGACCTGGCAAATGATTGTCCTCCCTTTCCTGCCAGTTCCTGTGGAGGGTGAACTGCTGATTCCTGCCTGTCTCCACGTGGACCTAGGAAATGGGCCACAGGGAGGAACAGGAAGGGAAGAAGAGTCTGTGTCCTGCTGTGCCTTAGATCACCATAGGCAAAATGGAGATAATACAATTGCTGTGTTGTGTTCTTACTATGTCCAATTTATAACTTGGAGCAATTACTTGGAGCAAAATAAAATCTCCGGAGCAGCAAATGTACTGTACTTTTTATTGTCTTGTAGTTGCTCTTCAATACCAGATTGCAAAGCAGCAATACCACTGGGCAGAACTCCTGAAGGGTACTGTAATGTGAACAGTAACAATCAGAGGGGAAGGAAGGAACTAACACGCTGCAAACTTGGGGTAAAATGACATGCTAAAATTTAAAAGAGCTATAAAAAATAGGAAAAAACCCAACAAATTGCCTTTTTTTTTTTTCTCTAGACAATAGTTTCTATAGTATTCTGTAGATTTTTTATAGTTTCACCAATTGAATCCATGTACAAGTGAAATCAAAGCACTCCCAATTGGCAAATAGGAAATGAGAGCTGACATGACAGCTCTCTTGGGTCTCCCCTGTTTTAATTTCCTTTCTACTTCATTGTGATCACCTATGAGCAAGTTGAGCACTCATTTTGAAGTCCAGGGGAATACTGAATTTTTGGGTACTGTGTCAGCAGCAAATGATTCTTATAAATAGTTGCTTATGATTCTCTTTGATTTAATAGAGCTATTTTTTATTCAGGCTTTCTGCCTGAATCTAAAGCTGACAAACAATCATTTGGTTGTCACAGTAATCTTTGTGTAAAGGTAATTTCAGTCTTGAAAGGAAAAAGAGCTGCCATAGTGTAGGTAGCAGAACTAGGTCACTATTTCTGAGAGGAATCACTGGAGCATATTATTTAATTTCTAGTCAAAAGACTTACACTGCTGTGTTCTCCTATCATTTACCACTGAACGATAGCAATACTCAGTGTCAGAGATAGAGGTTTCCAGCAAAGTTCAAAAAGAAAAGAATATGTTTCCCCTCTTCCTCCCAGTTGTTTACAATGTAAGGGTGCAAAAAAACCCCAAAACATTCTTATTTGTTCAGTTTATTCAAAGAGATGGATTTCTTTCCTGCTTAAGAAATATAACCAGGAATCAACTGGGATTTTTTCTTCTGTTTTATAGTAAGAGATAGTGAGATAAGAGTAGGATCCTCTTGGGAAGGGACGTTCAGTAGGAAAGGGTTCTAGGTAGGGTTATGGGGAACATGGCAGGAGATGAAGGAGTTATGGGAAAAAGATTTGGGCAGTAGACAAGCTATCGTGTGGTGTCTTGACAGTGAGATTTTGCAAAAGATAGAGTCTAGTAGCTAAATCTGGCTTGGGGCTTATAGACAGATACCAGCTGATCATGCTAGTCTCTGTGCAGGATAGCTCCATAAACTCACTTGTGATTTACATATTTTTTTGTGTGTGGAAAGGTATAGGCATCTCTGTTTCCCCTCTCAGGAAACAGCACATACTGTGATACCAGAACATATATGTGTTTAACCTTGCGGATGTTGCTGAAATTTGTCTGAGTGCTGTTAGCTTTATGTTGAATGGTCACCATTAATTAAGAGAGCTGTAGTCTTGAATGCTGTGGCTACATATGATGTAGCTTAGTTCTAGTTGGTGAAATACCTTTGCACTGAGAATTTAGTGCTGCAGCATTCCTTAGGGACTGAAAATGAAGCATTGGAATTTTCTAACTTGTACATTGCTTTGAAAATGTATCCGATGAGATGTATGAAAACACCACATTGTTTTAAAAATCAGCTGTGTTTTTATTTTTCTGTTATTTGTTCTTTGTACATTTTCTTTGCAGTCAGAGGTACTGGTGATGAGAAGCCATCGTGCAGGGGAACTGTTTAGTAAAAGATAAACAACATCCTTTCTATTTCTTCAGTTACAGCTTTTATGGAAGACTATCAGAATCTATGCATGAAGTTAAGACAATCATAAGATTCCTTAAAGTGGCTTTAATCCTCCTGGGCTGTGTGCTGCTTACCAGCAGATTTAGAGAGTCATAATGAAGAATTTGGTAATTGCAGCAATCTTGCGTTGGTCTAACACATTCTGAGCTGTGCTTGCTGACTGCAAATTGCAGTCATCAGCAAGGTAGTTTAGACAAAGTGATTTTGTTTCACGTACCTTTACAGTCACTATTTGCTGCAGCCATAAAACTGTGCTTCCAGTTGTCAAGGCAACTCTCAGTGTTTCAGGTTATCTGTTTCCTTGTGTGAAAAAGTGGTTAAATTCCATTCCAGTATATTTCCTATGCCAACAAAGATAGATGCAGATAACCTCATGAAAGTGACTTTCCTTTTTCTGGCTTGGGCTGAATGTGACTCTCCCTTCAGGCCACAGCACTCCACTCAGAGAAATTGATTTCTGAACAGATGTAAGCATATATATGTGAGGGTAACTGTTAGACAACTGTGCTTTTTAAGGCAGAAAACTGAATAAATGAGATCTTTGCTATACTAAATAACTAGAAAATCTATCTGCCATTTGCAGAAAACTAGAAATGTGAGTATCGTCTGTCTTCAAGAAAAAGTATTTGAAGAATTTGTATTTGCTGTTATGGCAAAATTATTAGCTGATAAAAAGAAGAATAAATGAAGGTTAAAGGGTTTTATTATAGTTAACAGCAATGTAATTTCACTCTTTTCATTTCTCTGGGCAGGACTGGAACTGAACTCTCCTGTGTCTTTCTGAATTTTAGACTTTAAACAGTTTTACAGTTTTAAAACCATAATAGAAAACTACTGTGTTTCAGTCAGTTACTGAGCAGTGTTTTGCCACAGCTATTTTTCTGGTGATCACGATATGGTAGCTATTAAACTGGACAGCTGGTAAATACTCATGGGAGATTGTTAAAGTAGTTAAATGTTTTGAATACAGCTGCATTGCTGTTGTGATAATCTAGCTGTTTGCTCGTGTGTGTGTGTATATATATATGTAAAAGTGAGCACACCCCTGATGTATGTTTATGGTTAGATATGTGTAAGTGAAGAGGGGTCAGTGAGTTCTGGACAAGGGCAGCTTCATGCTTGGATGAACCCTGGCTGCCGAGTGTTCCTGATGGGGCTGTTCATGCTGAGGAAAATGGCCAGAGCCTTGAACCACACAAGTCGGGTCCCTGTTTTACCCAGAGCAGCCTCTGACTCTGACCTGTGCTAGGCTAGTGCTCTTCTGCTGCATCATCCTTGTGGTATATGGATATTTCCCCTCTGTATTTGAGAAGGCAACTCAGGATCTGACACTTTTTGTGTGTGTGTGTGAGTTGCATTCCCTTACAGGTTGAGTGTCAGGCATTGCAAGCCCTCTGCAGCTCTTTAAAGTAGTATGGATACAGTTCTTTTATATACAAGAACCGTTTCCAATCCAAAACAAACAAACAAAACTGTGAAAGTGATTGTAATGCAGCTCTGCTGATTTTGTGTGTAATAGATCCTGACTAAGATATTTTTGGTTCCATCCACAGATGGCAGTCACTTTGCCTTTACAAGTGTCTGTACAAGGCAAGCTGGCCAGCATGGTGAGCTTCACAGTGAAGTTTTTGGTTTGCTGAAGCTGTTTGGTTATCAGATACAACCAAAATGTGCAACTTGGCTGCATTCCCAGCTGTCTTATATCATCTGACAGAGCTGTGACTGGGATGGTTTTCAATTTAATTAATGGCTAAAGAACTTGTACCTTATTTCTGTGTTGTGTGTGTTGGTATCAAGGTGTCTTTGGTACATCTCAGTCAGGCTATTGCAGTGTCCATGGGGCTGGACATAGGACTAATGTTCTTGAATCTGTTCCAATTAATTTGAATCAGTTAGGAAATATCCATGAGTGCAGAGATTGTCTGCCTGAATACTTTTACATGAGTAGGCTGTGATAAAAAGCGTCTTGGAAAATCATAAATGTGAAGACATGCAAAATAGCTCTGTGTCAGAAGAATGGACAAATTCTACATGGGTTTTCTGTGACTTTCTGCAGCTTGCTATGAATGTGTGAGATTATTTTTTGAAGCCAAGTCTTTAGGCATTTTGCAGATGAATTTTGCTTCGTGTTGAGGAATTACATACAAAGGAATATAATATTATTTAATATGCTGTGATCTGCAATAAACAAACTGCATCTCAGGGTAGCACATGAGTGACTGGTCTCACTTGCTGTTCATAATTATCAGTCAGCATAAATATTCTTAGAGAAGTCATGTATGCTTAATGAGAACTGAGATATTGTTACTCTTTAGACTTCCGTGACTTCACAGAATCTGAGTTATAGGTCATCCCTGATAAAAGGAGAAACTGATTGCCTTGTTTTTTTATGCAGCCTGTGTATTTTCAGAGAATGCAGCTGAAGCTTGTTGCCGTGATTACTGCAAAGATCTTTCCTTCCTCATAACAGCAGAGGTCCTTCAGCCTCTCAACAAATCAGAACCCCTTTTCTAGGCCTCTGTATTTTGGAGGTCCTTTTCCTTTATCAGTTCTTCCCTTTTCCATTTTCATTTCTTCCATACAAACCCCATTCCCTTTACATAATGCTACACTTTCTTCCCTTTCTCCTTCTGTACTGTCTCCCGCTTTAGATGGTTAAATTCTTGAACTGGTCCTGAAAAAAGGTATCTGCAAACTGTAATGTGGGTCAGTGCCCCCTCTCTGAATCCTTGCTATTGCTCCTTTGAACAGTCATAAGTCATGAATATTAATTATACAAATAAGATTCCACAAGACTTCACCCACAATTTATGTAATAAAAAATTGAGCTTAAACGTTCCACCTGAACATGGGACAGAACATAGGAGAACACCAATGCTGGATCGAGTCCACTCCCTGCTTTTGATGACAGCAGAGTCACATAATCTTGTTCATGAGTTTATCAAATGTGGGGCAAGGCAAGTTTCATTGTTATACTCATTATTAGTGGAAGTCTGGTCAAGATTTTTTTTACTTAGATAGCTAATTTGCATCCATTTCTCCTGAGTGAATATTACACTTTAACATTTTTTTACCTCCTTGTTTTGATCTACATTGGTATCTTAGAGTAAGAACTATGGTCTGATTCACCTTCCATTTTGCTAGATTACCTGGCCTAACTCTGTTTCTTTCTTCAGGTGAGAAAGACTTTTTTGTTCCTCTGGTGGTCGCAGACCTTCCCTGTGTCTGTTTCAGTTAAAAGCACATTTCATGAAGTGTGAGCAAACTGGACCTCAGTGGTCCGTCTTACTACAATCTCACTGTAGTTCTGTGCAGCAGTACTAATATTTCCTGAAGGAAATAAATTTTCTTTTGGACCATAAAGTTCCTCTCACAACACCACACCAGACCACACCATGTATCTTCTACTTTGGTTAGTTCCTTACCTGCTCACAATTATTTTGCTGAGCTGGCTTTTCCAGGTGAAAAGTTTGCTTTGTGGTACTTCACAGGGCATTGTTTTATGAGATTCAGGTCTAGTTAATTTTCTGTGTTTCATTTTTCTTTCTTTGTTGTTAGCATCATGTTTACTGTTTCTAGATAAGCAATCTTACTGACAAATATGTGAAAAACCTTTGCAACTAAATTTGCAGTTTGATGCAGGGGTGGGAATTAATTGGTTCCTCTGTTTTCCTTCATCCCATGGAACTTCTCCAGTTTTGCTTTCGCCTAACATGGGATAACTCACCACACCTGAAAAATAGACCAAAATGTTTAGTTATCTTAAATTCCTCCATCTGCATAGTTGCTCCACTTCTTTTGTTCTTCTACTTATATCCCAAAAGGATCTTTTTTTTTTTGCTGGAGTTTGTAGTCAGCCTGACTTCTGGCAGTGCTCACTCTTCTGACCTTCAGGGTGTATTTCTTTGTGTTTACTGGTCCCTTCTCCCTTAATTTGCAAGTCCCCAAGTTTTTCTTTTTCTGGTTTAAAAAGAAAATGTTGCTAAGAGGAAGACCTTGTCTGTACTTTGACATGCTAATTGACAAGAGACAAGGCCTTGAAATAAACATATGTGATTCTGAGTGCCATCTTTGGCATGTTTGTTAAAATAGGCACGTTTATGTGTCGGTATAATACTGTGAAATTAACAGTACAATTTGACATTTATAGAGTTTTGATTTGCTATTAGCATTTCCATTTGGCAATTACTACTCAGTATAGCTATTCATTGACTTTATACTTTAATGACTAACAATTCTATGTATTTATATGAATTAAAAATTCAATAATGTTCCTACATCTTATCAGCATGATGAATCCATTCCATTACTACCAGATTAATAATGCCCCATTCTCTTTCTACAACATGAAAATAAAATTGGTTAATTCTTTTATTAGGAGGCCATTCTCTAGTGGTGTGCACTGAAGAACATAAAAAAAATATTCTCCTTTTTTTGGTTTAATAACTGTAGGAAAAGAATCATGAGAATTAGACCGTATATAGTAAGACATTAAAAAAGGTGGTTACATTATTTTCAGTTGACTTGCATACTCAAAAGCCTTGATTGTTTTTGGTCAAATTTCCTGAGCATTAACACTGGGCTAGTGATAATGGCCTACCTCTGATAAGTTCTGTAGTTAGATAGCTTGGTTTATAATGTTTATAAATTCAAGATATCCAGTTAAAATGCTATTGCAATAAGATGATCAATAAGCGCTAGTTAGCCTAGATTATCATTAAGAATATTTTTAATGACAGTTACTGATACCTTCTTTCCTATTACTGATACCTTCTTTCCTGGATCAATACAAGAGACACAGTGATGGGACTATAGAGAAAAGTTTTGATTTTGAATGAACAAAAAGTTACAATTTGAAACGCTGTATCAAATGGGGGCAAGTTGAAAATTAAAGAAGGCAGCTGTGGTCAGGAAGATGAAAGAAGACTTACTGTATCTGCTGGAAATTATATCCAGTAAATGAGTAAAATTTTACTGATCCCTGAGGAAATTCAGGTTTGCATTTGCTTAGTTTATTTTTTTATAGAATGATTTGATATATTTTATATATATATATATATATATACACACACGTATATGAAAAAATATCTGGGTCCACTTCAGTACTACTGTGGGGGCATCACAGACTTTAGGCCAGACAGGAAAGTTAGGACAAGTACCCTGAGATTTACAGCCCAAATCTGAAATGCAGGTCTGGATTCCCAGTTTTGTCCATTACCAAAGGAAAGCACTCATGTGATAAAGGTCTGTGTTTCAATACTGAGGAAATTCAAGCTTCTGTCTAATAAAACCAGATCAAAACAGCATGGCGAGCATTCATGGAAGAGTGCGGTCAAGGAGACCTTTGAAACTACTGTGGAGAGGGCAGGTTCTTTGTGCCCCACTATTTGCTGAACCCATGCCATCTTAGTCTATAATAATGGCCCAATTTAAATATGACAAGTAAGCACAAATGGGAATTAATGAGAAACAAATTTGGAACAGATGGGAGGAAACAGTTTTTCATGCAGAAAATGCTAAGTTTTTGTAATGACCAGAGGTGAGGTAGTTGCGGAGGTAATTTAGAGGAAAGAATAATGGACTGTGTTATGACTTCAATGCGTTAATAACCTGAAATGACATTGTATGGCCTTCCCTTAATATCTCAGGCCATGCTTTCTTTTAGGCTGCTGCCTTTGCATGTCCCAAGACATCTTTTACAGAGCTGTACCTTATGTTGGAGGGTGGCAGCAGGCTGCTTGTTACTATAACACTGCCAGAGATTTGGCCTCCACTGCCAACCATTCTCCAGTTCTGATTCCTTTTCTGAGAGGAAAGGAAGTGATGGCAACGTTGCTAAAAGAACAGTTTCACTGTCGGCTCTAGGTGTCTAGAAATATATTTGAGATGCAGTTGAGATTTACTGATTGAGCCACAATAGAAGAGAGTGAAGTGTGATCCTACTCACACAAGTTACAACCTCCAGGTGGCTTTAAACCAGCCTAGAGTATTGAATCATAGATGAAAATGCGCAGAATGTTACTGTGCCAATTAATTTTAAAAACCGTGTTGCATGTTGCTGAAATATCTTTAGCTTAGTTCTTTGCACCTCAGATAGACTGTATGGAAATATAGACTCACAGGAGCTCATTATGGAGTCAGTTTCTTGTACATCCAAGCAAATTATGAAATCAATTAGAAGCCAGAAGGGAATCTGCAACACTGTAGATAAAGCAAATGGTAACACTAACATATGGATTCTTTGCATTTCTAATTTGCTCTTTCCACTAACATGTAATATATAAATTGGCAGAGAAGCAAAAGCAATCCTGATAAATAATGTAATTATATACATAAAGCGTTTATACTGAAAAAGAAACACAGCTGCTATTTGCAGATTTCTACTTATGGAAAACGAATATTTTCCAGGTTTTTTTTTTAGAAAATGCTGCTATGATTTGACACAGAGATGTTCTGTGAACAAGACCCTATGCTTTACTGCATTTGTAAATCACTGTTGAAGTAATGAAGTAGAGAAAGCAAATGAAGAAACTTCTTTTGTCACTGAAATATACCCTCTAAGCAAGTAGCAAAGTTGAGAATTAGATGTTCTGATCAGCAGCTGGGGACAGACAAAGAAGCAGCTTGGCTTTTTTGTTCCTGGGAACGTCCTCTTCATGAACTAGAATACAGCTGCTTCTTTGGACTCTCTGTCATTAGTCACAGGTGAAAAAGCGATAACATTTTTTCTGTTAAGAGCTGGAAAAATGTCCATTTCTTGTGAACAGTTTCAATTCATTTCCTAAATACTACCACTGCTACGCAACCTTGCAACTCCATACAAACATACAGCTTTCAAATTATTTGAGCTTTTAGGAGGATTATGTTGCATTCACCTATTTTTCAAATGCTTTCAGAATGTGATTTCTCAGGTGTGTTTATGATTATGAAATACGACCTCATTTGCTGGTCAGCAGCTTTCGTGGGTACTTGGGTTAGAATAAGAAGTATTTTTCAAGATTCATTGTAAAGCAGTCAACATGGGGAGCAGGGTAGCGAAAGCCTGTTCCCCATTGAATTTCAGCCAGTTTTATTTATGAGAGTCCTGATGCTTCTGAAGTAGAGTGGGCTATCTTCTGCTTCAGTGGCAGAGGCAATGATGGTGTATTGCTATACTAGCAGCGTGCTGGCTTGTTGTAAAGAATCTGTTTTGCTCAGTGCTTGCTGGATGGGACAGAGGCTTGGTAATGACTCTTCTTGCAGATCCTTGATTATTGGGAAAGGTTATATAACAGTGGTTACAAAGTAGTTACAGAAACTCTTGAGGTTTCCGAAAATTCTTGATTTCTTGGCTGCATTTCAGTTCATGGTATGATACTGAGATTGCCTCATATTTCTATCAATTTGGCAACACCATCATTTGTGTTCTGGTGGTGATAATTTTAGATAGATCACCTGCCCTTGAGAATGCTGACTGCAAGGTTAAACTGACCCTGCTGTAGATCAGGATGGGAGTAGATGTCATTGTGCTTGAGGGATGTGGAGAAGACATGGAGGGCAGTGGGTTGTGTGATGGCTGTAACCATCTGAAGGTTTGCTTATGGTGGAGGAGATCAAACAGGCAGACCTGTTCTTCCCAACCTCCTGCTCATGTCCTTCTGAAGGCTCTGGGAGCTTTTCCCAGCAGGTAATGGTGTGGGGTTTTTTTGATTGTAGTAATTTTATCTTATGGAAGATATCCAGCTCTGAAAGATGGTTTCGTTTCAGATAAACTGCTGATTGACTGACTAGGTGTCACTTAAGATTATTGTTCAAGTGGCAGCAAGCTGGCTGAAGTACAGCTCAGGTAAGACAGAAGTAAATTTGTTTGCTTATAGGGATCAATGGGTAATAACAAACTAAACATCAGCTCTCTCTTTACATGGTTGGTTGTCCTTTTTAAGCTTGCTTCCCCCCAACAGAAGGATTAGCTTTGTTCACCCAACTTAGTCTGATAAGGAGTCCATTAAGCAAGGATGAAAGGTGGCCAGTCATTTACAGAATGTCAAGTATTTACTGATTACTATATTTAAGAAAATTTATATTTTTTTTAAAATCAAAAGCAGAGTTCTAAACAGACTGTTAACTTTAGCTATTAACAAAATTAAGATAACTAAAAGAAGTGGTAATGTCCACCATAAAATTGGTAGTAATGAGATATTCTTTGTTTGCTGAGGCTCACTGTATGTGTGAAATTGTCTGTCAGTTTGAAATCAGGATTAATGGTGTCCTGTATTTCTGGATGATAAAGATAAATTGTTGTAGATTGAGACCGCACAGTACAAACAAAATAGTGGTTGTCTGCCCTGTATACCAAAGTGAGAAAACACCCTTACTAAAGTTTGTTTTTTTTTTCCCTGTAGAAATGTGAAAATTTACCAAAGCATGGTCAAAGATCATAATTGATCTTTGAATGTTTGAAAAATCAAGGACAGATTTATGAACCATTTTGAATTGAAGTAAGAAAATGTTGGCTTTTGACAATTGTTTCCATGAAGAAAGTTTGTGTTTTCATGCCACTCTTAATGGCATGCCAGGTTTGGGTTTTTTTTGTGAACTCTGAAAAACTAATTGCCAGTATTAGATTGATACAATGACCTTGATTCCACAGTTTAATAAATATCATTAAATATGGATGTTGATACTTGGTTATTACTGTATCTACATATTAAAGTCAAATAATTAATATAAACTTGTCTGGCTACATAATTCTTCCTGTCCTAGGCTTAAGAATTTAGTTCTGAAGATGCTTATGTGCAACAATAATTTAGCATGGAGAAAAAACTTTCCTTGTGAAAAAAAAGTAATTGTACAAAGTAAAATTTTTCTATGAATTATCTAGGAAAATATTTTTTGGCTACTTGGAATTTAGTAAAGGCTTTCTTTGGGTATATTTAGCCTCTTAAGTGCTGGGATAATAATGTATTTTTTCTAAGGAGCCAAGAGGAAATCTAACTTTAGTGTCTCATCTGCCAGTGATTTCACCTTCGGTTTTAGCAGCGTCAGGAATATGCTGCTCCTGAATACTTTTAAAATGTCTACACTATCTTCCTATCTGTATTACTGAATGTTTTATTTTCTTTATTTTGATTTATTGTAAACCTGTTGCTGTTGTAGAGTCTAGCTGGGTAACCTGCATGGAAAGTCATACAAATGCAGTAAGAAAGATGTGCACTGTCTGCCGTCAGAGTCGACTCCTTGTCAGTAGAGCTATTCTAACAAGTACAATAAATGAACTGTATTTAAGTCCCTAGGTATGCTAGATTCTTGGTACTTTCTGAAGAGCATTCAGAAGCAGTCTCTGGATGAAGGGATTTTTACAGGTAACTGTGTTGCTGCTCTTCCTGACTGCTAGCTAGCATTGCTGAAAACGTCATTCATTCCCACTGTTTAGCAGGTGGTGGTGTCACTTTTTATTTGAACATGCTAGTGTTAAATGATGAGAACTCAGGGAATGAAAAGATCTGTATTCACTGCTAGTATTTTCAGCTGGAAAGAAGACGCTGCTATGGGCACTTCTGATGAAATGAAAGTTAACTGTGTAACCACAAATTAAAGGAGGTTAATAGCAAATTGCTGCAGAAATATGTGGTTTCAAAGATGCAGTGAACTATTCTGTCTGTGCATAGTTTGTTATGATTTTTTGAAACTTTTGTCACATGAATCAATTACTTTTATTGTATTTGTAATTTGATGCCTGTTTTGTTTCACTGTTGCTACATATGCAGTTGAAATGCACAGTGTAATGCTTCTTTGCAGTGAAGTTTTAAAATGCATATTCATAGAACATGAATATCTTCCCATGAGGATATCTTTTTTTAATTTTTAAAGCTGATGAGGTCTGTTTTCCCCTCTCACAGTGAGGGTACTAAGATCTGAAGACTGGCCTAGCTGGTAGGAGCAACCTGTGTTTTTATCCTGCCCCTGCATGAGGCTGGCATTTCAGCCCCATTTTCTCAGTCCCGGACAGATAGGGAAGAGCACGGAACAGCGGCGGCTGATGAATTTGCAACCATGTTCTTGCTTTTCCTTCCTCTCCCTTCATGGTGTGCATCAGGAATACAGAACATAAGTGATCTTACTCTCTGTGTGCCATTGCCAGAGCTGTCTGAGAAGTCCAAAAAGGAGAGATCAGCTGTTAAGGACAGCAGTTGTTTCATAGATTGCTGTTTAAGATCTTGGTCAGCAAGCTTTTTCTTGCAAGGTGACTAGTAGTGAGAGGGCAGCACAAGATGTATGTGATGATCCAGAAATTGTTTTGTGGTAAATGACAGTCTCTAAGGCAATCTGATTTAATGTAGATGAAGAAAAAATAATTTCCAGATCCTCTTAATCTCCTTTTCTTGGGGCCTGAATGTTTCTCTTGGCTTGCGGGATTCAGAAAGGGAAGTTCTATGTTTTCCCAAGAAAAGCTGTTAGGGTACATTAGGGGTCTACTGGAAATAACATGGGCTTCCAAAAGAGGTTTGTAAGCTACAGGATTATCCTGAAGCATATGAACATTTTGAATGTTACAAAAATAACCGCCTAAGATTCTTCTATAGTTAAAAATTGAGTGGGGTAAGTTTTCCTGCTTTAGTGGAACATGCACAAAGCTGTGAAAATAAATGCAAAATATATAAGCCCAGAAACAATTTGAAGAATTCCAGTGGAAGTTTCAGTTCTCTTTCAGAAAGTAATTGTCTAAGAGAAATGTACAGTTTCTTCTGAGTAGGTATGTAAACAAAGATATTGGTGAAACATCTCTTACTTGACTTTGGGCTTTTTTTTTTTTACTGAAAGAAAAATTGTGTATAAAACAGTGGTAATGAGGAAGATAAAATTGTAGAATATGCTGACTCTTCTGAACCTTATCCATGGCATGCTTGTCTGTGAACATGGAGGACTGAACTCAAGGACCCTAGAAGTCCCTTCTGGAAATATGTATGAGAGTAAATTTTATTTTTGCCGATAGAATACTCAGTTGGAACCACCAGGCAGAATCATGGGTATTCAGGTTTTGGAACAAATAGAACAAAAAGAGGAACAGCTTTCTTTTCCTGCTTTTTTTGCTCATTCTATAAATGAATCATGACACCACTTACTGTGCAATTCAGTGGTACAAGTGCCAGTACAGGGGCAGGTTTACATCTGCCCCAGCAGCTTGCAGAGGAGCCATTCCTTGGTCTTTTGGCTAGCACAGATGAAATAAAGAGTCAGCCATTTGGCATTCTGGTTTTGGCAGTGTTGCAAGCTGTCTGTACGTTATTAAAAACTGCTTACAGTCATTTTCCTGACCTGGTTTCTTCAGAACTAAAAGGGCAGATTGTTCTTCTTATTGTTTAAAAGACCTGACCTTGGTATGGAGAGAACTGGTTTTGGTTAACTGTACTAAGCCCAGTGGATTGGGAAAACAATGTTTTCACCATTTGGGAAATGCTGACATTTCATCTCGCTTTCAAATTGGAACAGAAAATCAGAGTATCAGAATTCTTCAGGGAATAAAAAGATGTTTTGAATAAAGTATGTCTAAATGCATAATCCAGACTTTATTTCAAACAAAATAGGCTATTTCAGAACAATACATTTAGAAACAGTTGTTTGAAATGGGAAGTTTCATTTAAAAAAAATTAGCTTTTTGGTTTGCTTCTCTGGAACTGGAAAGAAAAATCAATAATTTTGTTAACATTGTGAACAAAAATAATGTTTTAGACAATGTAATTTTCCAGAGAGGAAACTCATGAAGTTTTAAATTTCACCTGGCTTTTAGCATTGAAAATTCTGGGTGGAGACTGCCATGTTGTACTGAGCAGGTTTTTAACTGAGAGACTGCCCTCCAGGGCCCTCTTGGTGACACAGAGGAATAATAATCTGTCAGTAAGTGGATGATGGAGAACTCCTTCAGTGAAAGAGAGCTCTGTTAGTAGAGTAACAACTTAAGGTTATGTGTTTCTCCAGTCTGGAGAACAGTCATGCAGTTATTCTTCATACGGTGCAGCAGGAGTAGCATCAAGTCAGATATGGAAAGACTGTAACATCACAATATTGAGAAGCAACATTAGTTAGAATAAGGTTGATCAGTCCATCTTTTTTTGTTGAAAGTGAGGGTCTGTATCCAATGCATCGTGTGTAGATGCACACATGATGACTCCAAACTGGAGTCTGGAGCCTGAAGCAATTTAGCTGCTCTAAGACAATGCTATATTTGAGGTGATTGATAAATCTAATAATTGAGAAATTATCCCAGGCAGAATGCAGCAGTAACACATCTTTCCTGCTTCCAGGATCTTGGCATTGTGCTATGCTGCACGGGCATACAGATTTATAACTAATCCAAATATCTTTAAACAATGCTGCATTGCACAATGTAGACACATTCTTAGATATGAAAGAAAACTGACAGGGGAATTTAGGGCAGCTAATTTAAATGAGATGAGGATTGTAATTCATTATATTTTTGCATTCTTTGCAGCTCAGTCCACTTGGAAATGACAAAAAAAAAAAAAAGATGATTTCATCACTTGAGAAATTATCAAAAATAGTAGGTAATTTTTGAATTTTTTTTCAGAGAATACTTGAAGGAAAGTTGATAATGTGGTGGGCTCTTAGTCACTGATTAATTTGGTGGATATAGAATAATTTCTGTTTCTGTGTTCTTGGGAGAGACAGAAAGAATTTCATAATTAACCTTTGCATCAGAATGAGCAATAAGATGCTGTGCTGGTGTCTGAACAGGTCATGCTTTCTCATCAGTGGAGAGGTGGCCAGTGTTGGGAGTGAAATTTTTGTGTGGTTCATCTCATCCTAAAGCGGACTCCCACATTGGCCAGATAAACAACACTCTAGGTTGCATAGGTGGCATTATCACCACCTCTCCTTTGACCGTACAGGGAAGATAGAAAACTCAGGTTTGGACATGTACATGGTGAACACCTGAAATTAAGTGAGATCAATTTCACTTCTGTAGGACTCCTCTTTTCCATTTCTCTTTTCTGTGTCATCTTTCCTTTTCCTTTTCCATTTCCTATGTATGTTTCCTTTCCATCTGATGTTTCTTTTTCTTTCTTGCATGTTGCTTCCTTGGAAGTTCTTGAAGCCCTTTCTCCAGTTTAGTCATCAGAAAATACTGTACTTCTTACATATTGACTGTGTTTTCATCAGTGTTCCTGAGCCAAATACAAGGGAGAAATATTTGTGGCCAATGTCTTACTCCAGTACAGACAAGAAGTTTCTTCCTTTAAGATGCAGCAGACCTTGAAGAGTGAGCAGAGCAAGTTCCTCAACAATCATATCCTGCCTCCTGTTCAAAAATGTAGTTCTAAGAAAATGCAAGTGGGTTTTATTCCTCTATGAGTCAGGAGCATTTTATAAGAGTGTGTAGAGATAACTGTGGGTGAAGATGAAGTCCTTTCTCCAGCATGATATTAAATGTAAACATCCAGTGGGGATTGCAAAGGTGGAGCGTGGAATGTTGATGTTAGTACATTTTTGCTGGCCATGCCAAAGCTTTCCTTCCACTGACTCTCCATTTCCCTTGCCAGATGTGAAAATAAATCTTCAGCTAGAAATCTGGTGTGCTTTCAGTCAGTCTTACAAGCTCAGTACAGAGGCTTTGTCCTTCTATTAGCAATGGCAGTGCCATGTTCCTGGGCTGCAGGACTCAAGAGCTGGGGTGCAGGTGCACTACACTGGTGCTACTGCAACCTCATGGGGCAGGGGAACAAGGACAGGAGATATATGAGGCTCTGGTCCAGCAAGGAGCAGAAGCACAAGCCCCTCTGCTTTGATTCCCCTGGTGAAAGGTGGAAATGCCTTGCACCAAACACTTCCTCAGGGGATGCTCTGGTGTTAGTGAAGGTGTTCTCATTGAACATCGTGCCCCTGCTGTGATCCACGTATGTTACGAGCACTTTCGGGAGGTCTGTGGGGATGCTGGGTGTAGATGCACTTTGCAGTGCACATTGTTAGTCAGGGATGTTGCAAGAGTTCCTGAATGCATGTAGAAATTGCAATGCCATCAGTCCATGCTGTCTTCTCATCTCCCTGAGTCTTTTCAAGTGTGTGTAAGCTTGGGAGAGATTTGCTGTTTTTTGCTCTCAGGCTTTTCAAAACCAATGCCTGCAGCCAGAAATGACATTTGGGGGTGGGGGCGGTTCTTCTGACCTGACAGTGGAAAAAACTGTACAGTTCACAAAAGCCATAGAGACTGAACTGTGCCAGTGTTTGGACTGTGACTTCTGCCACCCCCACAACCTCTGGTGCCTGCTATGGCTGCCTTCCCAGCAGAGTGAGAGCACAGGGACACTGACCTCCCCTCTTCAGAGCTATGAACTGTTCCATCATTTCTGGAAGCAGGTGTCAAAAAAACCACCTTTAGATTAATAAATTAGTAAGAAATGCTGAGTAGTGATTTGTTCTTACAGCCAAGCATGTTCTGAAACTTAATTCATTAAATGGGAAAGTATGTCAGGATGCAGTTGGGAATAATTCTTACACCCATAGACAATTTCTGGAAGTTGGAAAGGTGATGAAGAATTTGCAATTTGATTTTGTATCATACGTAACTTCCTTCTTTTATTTATGTAATAAAAACATATGCCCATGAATTTAACAATGAAGCTCAGAGTTTACATTGAGGCTATATGTCAAACTTTTTAGAAGAGTAACAAGATACTGAAAATATAATTGCTGTTAATAATGAGGAAAAAAAAATAATTGCAGACACAAATTAGTCCCTAGAACATAACAAGGATGTGACCATATTTCTGTAAAATAACAGTTGTCTGAAGTTAAGTTTTATTTCCTCTTTCTTCTTTCCCTTCCCCTACTGCTGGTTGCTTTGCTGAACTCAGGCTTAAAATATATTCTCTGTTGTGGTATTAAAATCTTTCGTTACAGTAGGCACGGTCATTTCAGTAAACACTTTCCATGGGAATGGACAGTGTAGCAGAGCATTACTGATGCATAGCCCACATCCAGCTACTGTGACACAGTGGTCAGCATGTGTATTTTACTCTGTTTTGACCATGATTAAAACTCACCTGGGAAACATGTAAGAGCCAAGCTGAAGCTGTAACGTGGGCTAAATTCTTCAGTTTGCTACTTGTGAGATGAAATATAACAATGTATTTTGTTATTGGGTGTTCACATCGGGGAATATTGTGTTCCAAGAAAGGGAAGAAAAAAAAAAAAGAGCCTATCCTGAGCAATGTGTACTACTTTTAACTCATGGTGAGAAGTGGTATGGTTAAGATCACCAATTTCTTTTGTCTTCCCCAGCCCAGCAGACCGGGTACCTTTTGTATTACTAGTTTCCTCTTAAAGGTGTCTTATGGCCCAAAATGAAACTGAAACTTATGCCTTTATGATTCCTTCTCAGATACGTTACCAATGTACATCTACATGTCTTCTAATATTATAACAAGGAGAATTATGAGATAGAATTAACTATCTCTATTTACCTGCAGGGTTTTCAGAAAAATTCTCTGGCTATACAAATCATAGTATTAGATTGGAGAAACCCCCCAAATAGACTGTGATGCAGAACCCAGCCCATGGCCTTTAGTACTTGGAGGGAGAAGCATGACCAGAAACTACTGCTCTCCTGTGGGGCGGGCAAGATCCACTCCTTCTGAGTCCAGCAGCAAAGCCAGCATCTCCGAAACAGCACAGAGGAGCCCGCACAAGTTAAAAATTCCTCTCCATGTTTCTTCATGTATCTTATGAAGTTTGCTCCCCTATGTGATTAGTCTCTAATCAGCAGTGTAGGAAAATTTCATATGGAGAAGTTAAGACTTCACTAAGTGACCTCACAGTCTCATTGGAAATGTACTGTTGGTTAATTACATACGAAGGCAATGTTGTTGGCTCCCAGCAGACTAAAGGAGACTTAAACTTGATGACTTGTAGCCTCTTAAAATGAATGTTTACCCTTTCCTTTCCTGAAAATAGTTTAGGACTACTTCCTTTTAAAATGCACAGACCCATCTGCCTTTGTGAGTTAGGTACAATATTGCAGTTTTTACACAGAATAAAATGTAATTATCTAAAAAGTTGTAATCATGGAAAGCAGGAAGAATATTCTACTGATTTCTATGAGCTCGTTTCGTTAAACAAGGTTTGAAAGTAATGTTCTGTTCTTTGCTAAGGGATGGTTATGGAATATCCCTTAATCAGAACTTTGCTGTATGTCATGTAGGTTAATTTTGCTATGTATTTAAGTGTTTATGTGTTTAGTGTGAGATCCTCTCATTCTATAGCAAAGTTCGAAAGTATTAAGAGGACAAGTATGAACGGATGTAAATGGCCTGCAGTCAACTTTCTGTTCATATAAAGGAAAATAAAGTGATTAGCCATTCTAATGCTTGTGAGGAGCACTAGAAATATAAAAATGCACAGCACAGTTGTTGGAAATATAAATGTCCTCCTGGCTGGGATGTGATTTGGACATGGATAGGGAAGATCTCCATGGCAGCCAAGAGATGCAGTTAAACAATTTCATGACAGTTTAATGGGAAGGTAGCAAACTTCCCTGACTCTCTGAACCATGTGCCAGAATCCCTAAGGATAGGGTGTGTACCTGATCTCACCCCAGGCTGCTGCACTGTACTCAGCAGCCTTGGCTGGCTTGCATCCCAATGTGCCTGGGAGCAGGGATCATGCAGTGGCCCCCATCACTGGTCACGCGCTGTCATAACATATATGTTGGGGTTTTACTGAAAGTGCTCAATTGCTTATTGGTTGCTGCAACCAAAAGCTGGGGAGTCAAGTCACTGAAGAACTTGGTCATTTGCTCTTTTGGGTGTAGCTGGTATGAAAAAAGAATAGTTAGGATATAAGGAAAAATCTGCTGCAAAGCTCTAATTTCTTACAAGCCTTTTGTCCCTGAGAAAGCAAAGTAGGGAATGTTGGAAAATCCCCAAAATACCAGTGGGAATACACAAAGTCTCCCAAGCAAATAGATTTTAGTGAGGCGTTGGTGATGTAATGGATAGGAGTAGAGCTAAACAAGGATTATTGATCATTGTGTACTTAAGATACATTTTAAAAGTCATTTCCCGCAGCTGCATATTGAAAGCATTTTTGATCTTGCCTTTTCAAGGTAGTGGTGCCCATTTTGTCTGCAAAGTGGTACTCTCAGTAAGATGTAAGTAATTATACCTAAAAGTGATGTTGGAAAGAATGTGTTACTTTTATAAAAGTTAGGAGGCATTGTTATTAAGCCCTTGATTATATGGTTGAATACTATTTTTCCACAGCATGATTATTTTTCTGTGCAGAAGAAAGGCTGCTCTGAGACTTAATTAGGATTCTTTTGCAGAAGAGGCTGTTGTCTGTCAAACTGCTCTCTCATTTATTGAACAATCTGGAAGACGTGTATTGGACAAGGCAGGGAATAGCAGGAGGAAAAAGGATGATCTAGTAGTTATGACAGTTCAGTGCTGCCCTGGAGGTCTCTATCTGTGTTGCAGTGAAAATACTTAACACTTGGTAAGGTTTTAGGAAATCAAAGAAAGCGAAGTGCCACAGAGCTTTAATAATAATGATGTTAAAAACCCCACCATTAGGGTAGTTAGAAATTTTCTGTTCCAGTTTTTCTGAACCATATGTTCTGCCACATAAATAGAGTAATGCTTTACTCATTAGAAACATTCTGCAATTTTCTGTTTGCTGTGACCTAGATTTACTGGTGATTAAGTAAATAAATGATGCAAATCAATTCTCCTGTACTTTTCTTTTTGTTATCTGAACTACTTCAGATACTTAGAGTCTTCAGAACCAGTATGCAGTTAGAAAGCTTTCTTAAATTTTTTTAGGAACAGTAGTTTTATAAGAATGCCTTCTGTAATGATTTTGGGGTATCCAATCTCTCCTCCATGGGAACCTACACATTTTAAAAATGGGTTACATTCCATAATATTGAGTGAATATTTGATCAAATTCTCAATTTTTTTGAACTCCCATACTAGCTAGAATAAAATACTAGAATAAAGCAGTTACCTCAGAATAAAGATTAAGAAAAAAGAGCACACAGTGATTTGCATGCTGTGGGTCAGGGAAGGAGATGAGGGTTCCTGGATGTTAACAAAATAGGATCAATGTTTCTTTAGAGTTGACTTTTGGTGGATTTTTATGAGATGGTGAGAGAAAGCCGCTGGCATTACTGTGACTTTAATTTTTCTTGATGGATCTCAGGCTAGGGGACTTGGAAGGGTTATGCCAGTACCCCTGCATGTGGATATCTCTCCTGATATCCTCTCCCTGATGTAGTGACCTCAGGGAAGAGAGCTTCTTCCCACAAGTATTTCTTGATGCTTCTTGAAGAAGCAAGGACCAGCTGCTCTTATGGAGCAACTCTCCTCCATGAAATTAATCCTTTTCCACTGTACAAAATGGAAGCATTACAAAACCACTACAGAGTTTTTTAATAGTAGATTATGTAGGCTCCTTTGTGTTGGCTCTTTATATGTGGGGTTTTTTTCTTTCTTTGTTTGGTTTGTTTGGGTTTTTTATATTAGCAGCACTTACATTCCATTTTGTCCCCTGCTATGTCTGTTAATCAAAGAAATGCTGCCCATCCTTCATCATCCTGGCTTTGATTGATTTTTTACATAGTAATTCCAGACCTCCATTGGTGTGTAATCACTCAGTGGCTATTCCAGATGGACATTCAACAATTCTATCAGAGGTTTTGTTTATACATCAAGTAGTTTCCTTTCCAGGCAACCAGCTGTATAGAGTGTAGAAATATATCAGATAATCTTTACTTATATTTTAATTTGCAGGCTGCTTTGCTGCAAGCTGAGGTCCTTTAAGTAATAGTCCTGCTGCTACATGAAAGTATGTGTTTTATTCAACTACAGACCTCTTAAGGCATTGCTCTGTTTGCGCACTGGAGACTGAATTGTCCCTGAGGGCAGGAGGCTTCCTACTCCAGTGCAGTTCTTCACAGGAACTAGGACCTTCTTTTGCCAACAGAGCACAAAGATACAGCCACTTCCCAGCATGTAAGCCCCAGGTCTTTTAGAGTCTCTGGTCCATACTGGGAAGTGGAGAGTATCTAGTGGACCTAGGAGGATTCCCAGTCAGCATGAGGTAGTGAGCCTGGGTATCCCTGCGTCTGGGGTGTCGGAATGTGATAAAAATGATAAAAACAGAGGAATTGTTTATTGAAGAAAATAATCATAAGATTCATAAGATGTAGGAGGAACCAGCTATTGATTGTCTTAGAGAATCAACATTCTGGGAAATGAAATCCTCCATAAAGATACACTGGTTACTATGATCTTCAAAACAGTAGTCTCCCAGAGGCTTGCTGTACTTCTAAAAATTACTCTGAGAAAGATTTAATGGCTTGTAAGGGATTTGTGAAGAAAAATTGGAAATCTCTTTGAGATTTTCTGACTGCAGTAACTGGAAAATTGTATTCAAATGAAAATAGAGGTAAAATGACTAGACACTTTTTAAAGTTAAGGTCAAGAAGCATGTTAATTCCACTCAGGTCATCAAAAATACAGTGCAGCAAATAAATAACTAAAAATAATTCATGTTGTCACTTCCAATGGTATTATTTGTCAGTCAAGGAACTGAATCCAGTCAATGTTTTTGTGCTTAACTGATCCTCACACTCTCCATATGGAAGAGAGACCTTGCTATTTGCTAAAGCTGCATAGACAAAATAGGGCTAATGTCACACTCATGAATTTCCTGTCGTGCTGCATTTAATTCTGATTTAAATGTCCTGTGGCAGCTGGGGTAACTCGGAAACCGAGGGCTGGGAAGGGAAGTCATGGAGGAGCGAGGGTTAGTGGTGTGACTTCATGTTTTTCCACTCCGATTGTGGAAGTGCTGTTACTCCAGATATACTTCTGCGTGAAGTAGAATTAGATGTGGATGACTTCGGTGCTAACAGTTGTTCTTTCCCTCTGCTGAATATACACGGGGCCAAGGGTAAATAGCTCAGTTGTGGATGTCTATTTTGTAGATACCTGAAGTTAGATGAGGTAGATCCATCTCATCCTAAAATCTGAGTGCGCTACATACACTTTCATGGTACATATATAAAATATGTGTACATGTACATGATACATATATATTTTGTATACAATTTAGTATGTATATGTACTACATATGTATTATATAGAGAGAATATGAGTTGAGTAATTAGTAATGATTAATTATATATATGTACATTTACATGATGAGTAATTCTTATGTTATTAGTGTGGTTAAAATATGATGTTGTCATTTTCAACTACAGCTGCCATGCCTTTCAGGAAAGGCTATATAGACTGCCAAATGCTTAAATGTTTATTTTCTCATTATACTTTTCCCTCTTAAGTGATGAAGGTGTTTATAGATGCCAGTCTTATAGATGTTTAATCTCTCGTTCTGTCTTCCTGATGAATCATAAACTTGACTGTCCAATTGCCTTTTTCCTTGTGACATCGTACCACAATAATTGCACCACTGTTTTGTAATTGAATCCTCATCTTTGTGTGGAATAGAAGGTTGCTAACAGGACATTCTTTGGGAGCACCAGAGGACTTTGAACCAGTTTGTTGGCATATTGTAGCCCAAATGTGATTACTGCCCATGATACAGAAGCTTTTTCATTGCTAGGGCTTTTAAGATGGGGTTGAGTGTAGATTCCTGGAATGAAGACTAACACATTTGAAGAGAAGTTCATCTTAAAGCAGATCTGAAGTTGACTGGCTGAGTGAGGGTGGCAAATTTGGATTCTTTGTCCAAATATTTGCTGCTTTTTTTTTCTTCTTCTTTTAATGCTTGTAGGACCAGTATGTGTACCTTCCAGTAGGGTGCCATTAGCTCCTAAATAAGCCTCTATTTATTATTGGAATGTAATCAAATAACATTTTATCAGAAGAGTGCTCACAGGCAAGCTGCACTCTGAGATCTTTCTATCCTTTATTTTCTCTTTCCCTTTGTTTTGGAATGCTTGCTCTGCTACTGAACTGTGCCTGGCAGGTGTGGCTACCCAGGTATGGGTAGAATAGCTTTCTATATATTATTAGTATTATTGTTACAGCTCTTCATGCACAAAATAACAATTCTGCAGAACAAAAGGTAGGAAAACAAAACCATTGGTCATTATCACCCAGGATGTGTCAAACAAGTTTTCTTTTGTATTGATTAAATCTTCAATTTTGTCTACCTGGGCACAAAGTAAATTAATTCCACAGAAGGACTATTGATTTGACATACAGTTGGAAAGAACAAAAGTTAAAGTTTGTTTTTTTTTAAAAAAAGTTTTTGTTTGTCAGTGCTATGTAAGCAAAGCTAGCTTCCTGAAATGGAGAAGAGATTCTTCTTGGAAAATGGTTTTCTTTCACTGCATTTAAACTACTGTGGTAATATGTTAAGGGGTCAAAGTCACAAACATAATTTGGGCACACTCAGCTAAACCCTGTAGGCTTGAGTTAAGGAACTGAGATGCCATCTTTGGATCTCAAAACATAGGGCTTCTTGAGAAAACACGTTGGTACTTTGTGCATTTTGTGATGGGTGCTAAAGGAATAACCAGAACATGCTGTAGCAAGCCCAACACCAGCCTCCCAGTACTTCAGTTTCTGGAAGAACTCTATTTTTCTCCAGCTAAGGAGCAGGGTTTTATTAGCTGGAGCTAACACCACCACAGAACACATTCATAGCCTAGTGTTTTGGGGCTGGAATGAGTTGGTCCGCATCTCTCTGCAAAGGGTGGTGACTTATTTAATACTTTTTTTTTTTTTTTGGTACTGGTCTGTCCATGTACAAAAGTACATGTATTGCAGTCTTTTATACATACAAGAACAGTGTCTATCAGTTGCAGTCAGGAGGCCAGCAGAGTCAATTACTTGCAAATTATGGAGCTTACTTAATTTAGCTATTATAAAGCTTTTAATGCCAGTCATTTTCTAATCTGAACTTGCAATTGTAAGCAAGTGATTTTAACAGCTATAAAAAAATATGGTTGCACATGAGTATATAGACATGCAAAAAATAAAACAATTGGAAAGTATTTTCCATATATTAAAGTGTTTTGTTTTATAGAGAGTTACAGAGAGTTTACTTGGCCAAACCTAGATTCCAAACCCATAATGTTTATTTAAAAAACCCTGTGAGATTAATACTTTAATACTTTCTTGGGGGAAAAAAACCCCCAAATCCAAATTAAAAGTAAAATTCAGAAACAATGTTGAGCAAAAAGAAGTTGTCTTTCAGATATGAAAATATTGGATATTAATATCAAGGATATCCTTGACTGTGGGATATGTAGAAATTTTGATAATGTCCCATTGGGTGTATGTAGTTCCACAGAGCACGCCTGCAATCCAGCATTGCTTTAGAAAGCATTAGTAAATATTGATCTGACATGCATCAGTGTTTCTTTTACAGGTTTGTTATTCCTTTAAATACGGAATGAAGAGAGCAAATGTGAGAATATCTTCATGGGCTCTGAGAACAGGGACTGCATGTTCAGATGTGCCATAGACAGTCCTGTTTAAGATGACTTTGTAGGCTTGTTCTCACTTCCTCTCCTTATCTCTGTCTAGTAGGGGATAATGTCCTCCAGTGTCTTGCCAGGCAAAGATATGATTTCAGAAATAGGACAGGCAGGGCCCAGAAAGTGCAAAGATGCGTGAACTCTGACGCGTTTGTCAGAATATCTCACTATTTACTTCCAGATGTTTTTGGTGTGATTGATACAACTCGTTACCAAGTTCATTCTGGTCTGTCTTCATAGTCTGGAGACATTGTTAGCAGTCCACAAGCAGCACTGGTTATTTATCAGGGAATCTCTATTTCCTAGTATTTTAAGCAGCTGCAAGGTAGGTGTAGGCAGGATTAAGTAGCAGAAAGGCTTTTATTATTCATACTTTAATGAAGATTGGATTCAATCACTAGCCAGGGTAAATAAGCGGAACTTTTTTGGCTGTGTCCAGAGGTACTGGCAGGGAAGATGCTGCTCAGGGAGCTAATGCTTCAACTAGGGCTTTTGCAGAGCAAGAGCTATGTTGTTACTTGGATCCTGTGTGTTCTTCAAGAGGTGATGGTAAAAAGTATTGATTTCCTATCACCTCTACTTTTCTAGTCTGTACTTCCAATTCTATGATGTGTTTTGTCTGTTTTCTGTTCTCTGGGATCTTCTCTGCCACTTGAAAATAATTCCAAGCTTTAATGTACTCCAAGAGAAGTGTTTTCTTCCTGTGAGTCTTAAAATGGTTTGTTCCTCTGTCTCTCCAAATGCTGAAGGGCTGTTAACATGCTCCCTTTTTGTTGGCTCTTTTCTATCTTAAACACTGTTAATGCTGAGAAAAGTGTCTGAGGGTACAAATGTCCTGAGAAATGGGTACACACCAGTTCAGTTCCAGCAGTGGTTGTGGAGTTCCAGAGGTTGTGGAGGCCCCATTGCTGGAAGTGTTCAAGGCCAGGTTGGATGGAGCTTTGGGCAATGTGGTCTAGTGGAGGGTGTCCCTGCCCATAGCAGGGGGTTGGAACTAGATGATCTTTGAGGTCCCTTCCAACCCAAACCATTCTATGATTCTACGATTAAAACCTACCAAACAGTGGTGCCAAGTCAGTGGATCTACCACAGTCTGACAGATGAGTAGTTTCATCTGTTCCTGAATTTTCTCATAGTCATTCCAAGGGTACATGGTGAGCTTTCCTCATTCACATCATACCAGATACCATAATGTTTTCCCTTAGTATCATTACCACTCATTCCCTGTTCCCCTCTTTATATTATTAGGAATGTTTGTGTCACATTTTTGTTTGTCTGACTTTCACTGAAGCAGTTGGAATGCTTATCAAAATTCTAAAAATCTTATAAAAAACAGTCTTTAAAATCCCTCCTTAAACACCACCTTTCTCTTATGTTTGGCTGTTATTTCCTATAGTATTGGCCAGGTGAAAAGTAGGCTAAGGCTTCCAGGCTTTTTTTGGTTTGGTTTGGTTTTGGTTTTTTGTTCATTTTTTAAAAATCTTTCATAGCGTTTTTGTTTATCACCCCTGTTGAATGAGGGGGGTTTTTTTAACATCATCAGTCACTTGCTCTGAAATCTGTTACAAGTTCCTGCTATTACTTGTTTGATATGTACCTGAAATAATGCAATTTCATTCTTAACTGAGATGTCTTATGTGCTGATGTAATTGAGTGTTAATTATGATAACAGTGGTTAAGTATAGCAAATCTCTTGACAAGTCTGGGAATTCAGCAAAAATTATTAATTTCCTGTATTGGTCTTGTAACTGTTGAATAGGAGTATTTAAAGGTGATATCATAACTAGGTCTGTGTTTAGATTCACTGAAAGTGTGTATATGTATGTGTCTGTGTGTATATACGGTACACTATACATTAGCTAATACCCCAAAGTGTGTTTTTGCGGGGGTCCAGAAAGGTCATCTGAGAGTAGTTTGAAGACATACCCTCTCACCATGTTTTGCTGTGGGGAATGTAAAGATAATTGGCAAGCATCACAGCTTCTTTAGGACCTTTTTCTTGGGAAGGGTAGGAATATTGGCATTACTTCTTCGTTGTTGCTGTTATATTTCCACTGCTGTTGGAAAGTGATAACAGATATGTGCTACAATGAGTTTGAATAGGATGTATCGCAAGCAAATTTAAGTCTTGCACGTTCTGGATCCAAGAACTCACTTTTTTTTTTTTTTTTTCCACATGAAAAACTTTCCTACATAGTATTGTGTTAATTAATTGCACCTCTGTCAAAAGAGGCTTTATTATGAAAAGGTTTCTGTGAGATGAAGACTGAAACCGCTGCCAGGGATACATTTTTTCTGCCTTAGAAAGCCTCAAGTCAATTTCATTAACAGAGGATAGTGGCAGCGAAGAAAGTACCAGTGACTAGAGCACTGTATGAAGTGCAAAGCATCTGGTTGCACAACTTGTCTTTGTAAATGATTAGAGAAGGTATTTCCTTTGAAGGTTTATTCTGTTCATAATCTTGCGGAGCAAATAAGAACAGTACTGAGTTGCAGCACCAACAAGATAATCAGTTCCCAGCGTTGCTGAAGACGAAAGCCATCAGTGACAGGATCTGTATTTTTTTTGGCCATGAAACAACTGACTGGAACAAAAGGCTCCTGTATGCTCTATCAATCATCTCTGATTATTTATATTCTGCTTCTATTCATGTGTTTTTTTAAAGCTTACAGAACCAAATAAATCATTCTTCATTTTTCATTGAAGTTGTAATTTGCATGTTTGACTTCTTGCCACTGTTGAATATTAAGATACTTGAGTTTATTCCTCATTTCTACAAGAAACCAGCTGGAATCAGAGTACTGACATAATGAAATTTTGACCTTAGGTATCTGACAGGAAGAGGGTGCATCTACTGATTAGAGCAAAGGTTCTGGAGGATTGAAATATCTTTCTGTTCCCATCTGACCAAAAAATTGCTACTTTCAATTTATTAACATGGATGCCCTCAGTTGACAAACTTGGGATTAAATTTACAGAAAAACCCTTAACGCAAACTGCCACTGTCAATAGTTACTGATAGAGAGGACACCAGAAGGCTATTCACTAAATACTACGTGCAGTTTCTTTTCTCAGGACAGAACGCAGAACATCCAGTGCAGATGAGACCAATGTCTTTGTGTACTTGCTTTGTTCCTTCCAGATCTGTCCTAGGACAAGTTCAGCTCTGTTCAGGATTTACAGCAGCATCAAGGGTAGTCTGTCCCAATTCCTAACGTCTCCCTCCCATGTCACAGTCACAGAGGACAGCATGCACCGCTCTGCTGGCTCAGGCAGGTAAGGACATCAGTGCTGTTGTGGTTCTCTGCCTGCAGTTCACTCTGTTGTGTACCCTTCAAGGGTAGCATGAGGGTGAACTCATAGCTACAAAGTATTTGAAATTCTTGCCCAAAAAGTCTGTTTAAAATGGAGGTCTCCTAAACACACGGGAATGCCAAATATATTCAGGTGGTTGGGATTTGCCAAGATGCCTGGCAGATGTTTGCCAGACTGTGATCCCTAGGCAAAATGGTGTTCCTGGAAAAGGCTGACTGGATCAAAAGCACTCCAGTGTCCTTAAGTACACGGGACATTAATGGGATGGTCTGATAAGCTTGTGTGCTAGTTTACTGTTTGTGCAGTTTAATGATGCTTTCCAAGAATCTGTTTCCTCCAGGTTTAAGGTTTCATGCCTTACAATTTCCTGTGCATGTAGTTTTCCAAATACCTCTCTCTGCAACATGGTGCTGTGAAGCCCAGAGGCTTTGCTGCACGAAAGTGAAAAATGAGACTTCTCGAGATATCTTTCAAGGCAAACGGTGGTGCTCTCCAGGGGGGTTCTGCTGGCTTTTTTCCAAGAACAGACTGAGTGAGGGTTGAGCAAAACAATCTATTTCTGGTCCTGCACATCTTCAGAGTCCACAGTTCGTGACTTTGGTGCCATTCATACGCTCTTAGCAACAGATGTAGTTTTGGATCTGTCCTGTCTGATCAGTCGTGGACATAATAAAGTAAAATATGGATCTGAAACTAATGTGCTATTTTTCTCCAGTTGGAACTGAAAGTGCATCGTGATTTATGAAATGTACTGAACTCCAAACTGTAGAAACCTCAGTCCCTACTGATCTGGCTGGGAACCAAAGCGTATATGGGTTTCATACATAGTTGCTGTTCTGCTTTACTAAAATTTAAAATTTTCATCATCTGGATATTTGTAACGTACTATTTTTATTTAACAACATTCCTCTTCTGGTCGTCTCAGAAAAACAGGGGGGGTTTTTTGCTGTTTAGCAATGGTAATACCTTTCTGTGGTGTTCTACTTGGCACTGCTTGTCTATTCTGAGCTTTTGGTAGAATTTTTATATTTTCAGTTATTGAAGGCCACGATGGAGTGGTTTTAACACTTAGTATTGGTCTCAACACCTTTATGGGAATCTTTAGTTCAAGTATTTCAGTAATATTGCTGTAAGGACATTCTGGAAAAAAAATAAGCCTGTGTTTATTATGTCTGTAACGGTACCTTACACACTTCAGAGGAGGCAGCTAGGTGTGCAGACTGACTTTTGGTTTGCTTGTATAAACACAGAACCAAGCAGGTTGGGTCCGTGTTTTTGTGCAAGCACTGTGACTGAGGGTGGAGTGCTGGGGTTGAATCTGCTCTGTCTTTCAGAGGTCAGTGGAAATGAATGGGAAGTGTGACTATGAATCAAATTGACGTTCCCCATTGCTTCTAGAGTTTGGCTTGAAGTAGTGTATCAGAATTCTTTGAATGTAGTGTTTGTTCAAAGCTTTCAAATAAGGCAATCCTCCATAGGCGTTGAGCAAACTCACACAATTCATAGTATCAACCTTTTAATCTATTTCCATTAGAGGGTAAGAACTGAAAGAACCAACACAGGACGTGTGAGAACAATTTGAATTTCTGTGATATGTGTTTAGTCTCTGAAAAACTTCTCACACTTAATCTTCTTTAAAGGTAGTTCACTGCTTTTGAGGACTTTAAGTCACTTTTATTCCTTCTATCCTTTCCTTTATTTTGGATGATCTTTTGCTACAGTTAATTCCCTGCAAAACTTTAACAAAGAGCTGCCTGACAAGCAGCTATTCTCAATGATCTGGTTTTGTGCTCTTTCCTTTGGCTCATGAAGAATATCAAGTAACTCTTGAAAGTCAAACACAAGTTGGATGTTTGGGAATAAAATAGTTCTCTGGATCCATTGTAGAAGTCAGGATTAAATCCTGATTCCATTTAAGTCAGGAGAACTTTAGTGTTGCCCTAACACTGAATTTCTAAGTTCCATGCAGCATATTGTGTAAAATATGGAGGTTAGCTATAGTGCTTTGGCCAAGATCTTGGCTTATTTTGTTGTATCCATTCAGTTTCAAAGGACTGAAATACTTGGTTTTAATTTCGCTCTGAGCAGTTATGCTATATTTCATTGATGTATTGCAAATGAGAAAATATTTTTTTCTAAATCCTGTGTGGAGTGATTCCCAAAAATCTCCACCTCAAGCAAAGTGCATACATTAATTAATTAAAGACAGCAGTATGATTAGAGATCCCTGCATAAGCAAGCACTAGATACAGTAATTGCAAGTGCTCTCTGTCATTTGAAAACCACCAATATTTGTGCTAGTACTGCATGGGTTGGTAAGAAACCAGGGACCCAATCCAAGCAATTGTCTCTTGATATGGAAAAATTCACACTGGAATTCTAGTTACAATATGTTTAATTAAAATCTGCCACATTTTTGCTGTATAGCACTGAAATTTGAGGAGAAATAGAGAGCAAATAAGCTTAAAGATACATGTACTCAGAGGTTAGCTGATTCCCCTAAGTCTTTTGAATTCAGTTTATTTGGTAGGTGCTTAGCTGTGTCAAAGAATAGCTGCAGAAATTACACCCTCAAGAAAATATTACTTTAATTATTTCTTCTCCAGATCGGTTTGTGGTCACCAGACAATCTGCCAGCTTAATATATTTCTTTCTAAATTATTTGTTCTATACAGAGGAGAAGATTAATTAGGTTTTTTTTTTTTCCTTTCTCTACACAATGCAGATTGAAAGAGCAAACTAAATTCATGAATACATAAGCCATAAAGCCTGACTTTATAAGACTATTAGTGTTGCTCTCCTATGCATAAAGCAGGATGCATGTGCTTTTGGTACCAAAATTAATTTTCTTTGCACTCTTGCACCACCTCTTCTTAAACCGTAAGTCTGAAAACACTCCTTTGCTACAATCTTGCTCTTTATGCTCTTTAAAATAAGGCTTCATTAGAAAAAGGGATGTTTATAGAATTTTTTTCTTTGTGAGAACTTAAATTTCATTTACATCTTCTTTGAAGGGCTACAAAAAATACCTTCAGTTCGAAGTTAAGGTTACCTTAAGCTATACAAAGTTAACAGTGTAGCCTTAAGAAAGTGAGGAAAGAACCTACCACAGATGTCTACCTCTCCTTCTTGGCACCCACATATTTTTGTTCTAACTCTGAAATTCATTTGCAGAGTTAGGTATATAATAAACTCACATCTGCAGATTTTTACTGCTATCATTCCAATTTTGGACAACCAAAAATAAATAGCATAACAAACAATTAACATTTCTGTAACATTTGAGAGAATTTATCTCATATTACTTTTGTTACCACCTGTCTCCATAAAAACCCACCCTGTGTGCCTTGTGAGCCTCTTTGTGCTTGAGAATATTCCTTACTTGTAGAAACATTCAGCATTTTCTTTAGCTATTGTAAAGTAATTATCATAATTATGCCGATAAAAGGACAACTAATTGTCAGTTAACAACAGGTTCTCAATCTATTTCTGTCCATCTGAACAACCCTAATTCATTTGATCTTTCTCAGGGGTCATATTTTCTAGATTTTTATACTGTTATTGTGTTCTGCAGTTTCTCTGTTAATGCATAGCATACCAAAAGAGACCTTAACAACACCGAGTGGAGCAAAAGGATTGCTTCCTGTGTCATGCAGATATTACTCTGTTTATGCATCCCAGAATGTTTTTTGACACATACTCAACTTTTGGGTTTTCTTTCTGCAGTGCTGAACCTGTCTTTCATGTAATTACATAGTCATTTATTCTCGCCTACATTCAAAATTTTGCATTCATCCTTCTGTATTATATCGTATCCTTGAAGATGATTTCTTCCAGTTGTCCAAGATAATTTTGATTTTCAATTTTTTTTACTCAAGTGTAAACCAGAAATCAGTTTTTTGACTGTCAGTGGAACTGCACTCCTGTGAAAAGTAGGGAGGGACAATGAGGGGACAGATGAGTTTACTTTTAAAGTTGTTTTGTATTACTAAAATTTTCATGCTAGGGTAATATGAAGTAGTACTCAAAAAATGCTGTTAGTGCATTATTGTGTATCATTTGTGTACGTGCTGCTGATACCATATATTTACATGTCTGTGTAAGTAATGCTTTGTATAAATTAATACAAGATCCTTGATGTGTTTTTCAGTGCTTATAAATCATCATTAATTTTGTAGCATAAACGGTTGACACCATTGTATACTTCACATGAACTAATTTATTCTTTCTACTTTTATGATGTGAAAAAAGATTTCTTCTGGGAAAAAATAATCTGTTGCTTTGGCTTTCTGTCTTGATTCTATGGAGAATAAATTATAATTTTAATATTATTAAAATGCAAACATAGAAAAAATCAGGTTAGAAGTTGGTTGTGTAGTCTGACCCCCTGTTCAGAAGAGAGCTAAGTTTAAAGCCATCTCAGCTTACTCAAGGCCTGGCCCAGCTGAGTTTTGAAAATCTCCAAGGGTAGACATGCTAGTACATCTCTGGGCAAACTTTTCCATGCCTAACCATGACTTCAGTACTGTAGACAATATTTCATGTTTGTATTTGTAACCTCAAGCTGCGTTAACTAACTTATAATTATTTTTACAAGTTAAGTGGTGTGCTTTTGGTTCCTAGCTGCCATTAGTGATACGGAACGCCTTCAGTCTGAACAGATTTCTCAAAATCCTAACCTTCCAGACAATTAGGGTTCAATTTCTTTTGTAATACTGCGTGGACAGAATGCCTCTGCCCCTTCTTTCAGTACTTTCCTGTGGGTGGATAAAGAAGGAAACATTTAAATCAAGCAACAACAGTGAGAGAATGCATCCAATTACTTTTTAAAATGGACCTAGGAGCCAGCATATTTGCAATGGTGAAATTAAAAGGGTAGAAAGAGGCAGAGCCATTATTCACTGAAGACACTTCCCCATTTCCTCACCACACTGCTACCTGGAGCACTGTAGGGCTGTAAATGGTCATTATTCCTGAGTCAGTTCCAGCCTGAATGCTTTCAGTAACCATGCATTACAATTATTTTTCTTTAAATGTGGAAATTGTTGGGAGAGGAGATAAGATATTTTGTTTGAATTTTTACTCTTCATCCATCTTTTTGGTCCTACTCATCCCTTTCAGCATAGGAATATAGTGTTTCATCTTGCATTCCATTTTGTCTGCCTGTACTCCTTCTTGCACTCCTCCTCCTCAGTCCCTCTGACAAGGCAGAGCAATTTCCATCTTTGATACCCCATTGTGCTGATTTTGGCTGGGATAGAGTTAATTTTCTTCATAGCAGCTGTTATGGGGCTGTGTTTTGGATTTGTGCTGAAAACAGTGCTGGTAACACAGAGATGTTTTTGTTACTGCTGAGCAGTGCTTACACAGAGCCAAGGCCTTTTCTGCTCCTCACACCACCCCACCAGCGAGGAGGCTGGGGGTGCACAAGGAGTTGGGAGGGGACACAGCCGGGACAGCTGACCCCAATGGACCACAGGGATATTCCATACCATATGATGTCATGCTCAGCATATGCAGCTGGGGGAAGAAGAAGGAAGGGGCAGACGTTCAATGTGATGGTGTTTGTCTTCCCAAGTCACCATTACGCGTGCTGGAGCCCTGCTTTCCTGGAGATGGCTGAACACCTGCCTGCCCATGGGAAGTGGGGAATGAATTCCTTGTCTTGCTTTGCTTGTGCACATGGCTTTTGCTTTACTCATTAAACTGTCTTTATCTCAACCCCCGAGTTTTTTCACCTTTACTCTTCTGATTCTCTCCCCCATCCTGCTGTGGGGGGAGTGAGCGGCTGCGTGATGCTTAATTGCCAGCTGGGGTTAAACCATGACACCCATGCTAGCAGTGATTGCCTAGAAATGGAGAGCCCCTTCAAGCCTTTCAGCTCAGATTTTTACTCTCCCCTTCATCTGTCTGTGTGTTCTTAGTAACTAACAAAGCAAGCACCTGGGTCAGGAATGAGCATCCACAGCCTCAGCACTTGTAGATCTGGTGCTGCGCACGTGGGGCTAAGGCTGAACCTCCTGTGAATGGAGATACAAGCTCACAGCATTGTTTGTGGGCTCCAGGTTATCTCCTGCAGGCTTTGTCTGAGCAGGACATCAGACAATCTGGCTATGTCACCATGTTCTGCACTGCAGGCAGAGGGACACCCATGCAACAGGCACATGGGTAACCTCTGAGTTTGTTTTTAAAGCTGAGATAACACGACAATATTATCAGAAAAGCTGAAGGTCCAGGGTAAGAACATGGTCTCCCAAGTCTTTTGCTGTCCCTATAATCATTGTACTGCTCTTCCTTTCATTTTCCAGTGTGGCATGACTGCTTGCTGAAGCCAAATGCAAACTTCAGCATGGAATAACAAGGAGAAGGATAACGCTGATGACCATGTAATGGAATATATTTTCACTGCTTGAACTCCTAGTTAAACCCCATAAATTAGCACTTATGTCTTGGCTTTTTCTTTCAAATTCAATTAGAACAAACAGAGCGCACGAAATTGAAAACTGCTCTGTCATTTATTGGATGTTTATGGACATAAAAGCCTCAGTGTGTGAAAAATCATGAATTAAACATAACACAATGCTGGGATGAGATGACATCATCATCTACTGGTTTTTGTACTCTATGTCAATCATATTGTCAATATTTAGATGCATTTTGGACACAGTCTAGCACTTGATCTACCCCTTTTTTGTGTTAACTATGATGATATGGTATCAAATACAAAGGCTAAATTTTCAATTGCATGCAAATAATTAAAAAAAAAATTAGATTTCATTTCCCTGTAAACAGTTCATCAAAGACACTGAGTTACATGGTAATGATTCTTCATGTTAGACAATGGCACCACTCGTGGTTTCATTAGTGTTCCTTCCTTGGGACGTATTAGTTGTTTCACAACTGAAATAATTTTATGTCCCTATGTTACAGAAAGCAAGAAAAGAAGTAATGGTAATATGTATAATTTTTAGATCTTATAAAATTCTCCCTTTTTTAATTTCTTATTTCTAAATACAATTTTTTGGTTTTGGCTTTGGAGTTTGTTGTTGTTTTGCTTTTGGTTATGAGGGCCTTATTCTACCTTTTAATGCTTTCAGATAGTACCTTGCATTAAAAAACCATGAAACTGGATTTTGAGGAAGCAGCTTCTGCTCCCAGACTAATCAGTGGAAGCACAGTTGAATTCTTGACCCAGTGGTCCAAATGCTGGACTGGGCTGAAATTGGAAAAGAGAAATGAAGATTGTAAATTGGGCCAGAATTACAATTCAATTCACTCTGGTAATTCAGAGATGCAAGCATAGGTACATCATATAAAGGGTTCTAACTGTGTTGTTTACAGATAGAAGTGATCAGGGGCAGAAATGTAATTTTGAATGTTGTCCCTAATCATTATGGTGAAACAAACTGGTCAGTTTGTAAGTGTTCTTTGCTTTTTTCCCAACAGATTAGACAAGTACAAAGACAAATGGAAGGGCTAGGTAATTACCATGTAATTTTCACTTCTACTATGCCAGCAAACCTGTTGCTAGTAGGCAAATGCCCTGGGTGCTTATCTGCATGCAGTAAAAATGTACATGTTTTGCAGGCAAATTAAAGCTTCTTTATTACTACTTTTCTTTAAGTGGAAACTTTTCATGCTTTGAGGCATATGGATTTTCAATATGGAAAATATCTTCCCTGGGTGTATCTTTCCTCAGAGATACTCTGTGTGTCCGCAGGAAGGGCTGAATGTGGTCCTCCTCTAAAACGTGGAGGTGGTGTGGGCATGAAAAACTTCCCTCTAGGGCTGCCTCTGGTGCCCCATGGCAAGTTTATTTTTGACAGAGGAGCCCTGATTGCAAGTTGCCTGGCTCTTCTGGGCTGTGTCTGCTGCCATGTGCCTTCCAAAACTTGTGCTCCCACCCCGCAAATGCTGCTGCTGTCTTCAGTGAGGGCAGGTACAGGTCTAATGCCCACAGCTGGAGAAAAGAGAAGAAAATTTGTATTCTAAAACATGTGATGGGGAAGTTCAAATTGTAAGTGCTCAGCGGTAGTGATTTGCGACCAAGAAATGACCTGGCATGGAGGGCAAGAAGGCCCAACTGCAGAAGGGATTAAACTGTCTGGAGGCAGGGATGCCTCAGACAGAAGGACTCCTTGTAAAGGACTGACGTTCCTCTTGGTGGTAAGAAACAGCCCGAGCATTGTCTTGTAGCCGTCCTGGAATGGGAGCGCTCAGAGGCCACCTCTGGGCAGCAGAGCTGGGCTGGGGCATGGTCCCAAGGCTGGGCTGAGGATTGGTGCCAAAGCAAGTATATATAAGAATTGTCTCATGATGCATCTATGCAGACTCCTTGTAGAACCGCTTATGGTGGCAGAACTCTGCCCAATGCATTATTCACTAATTATTGTGTATTTAACCACAAATGTGTTTAATTTCCCTGCAGGGGTAAAATAAAAATTTCCCCAAAGATGTAAGACAATTTGTGGGAATCCTCTGTCTACCCTTTGAATGTATGATTTTGCATTTTGTTTGCCACACACAGGAGCAGTGGAGTCTCATGTCTGCTACCCCTGCAAGTGCTGTTGCCCAGCACTTTGTAACTGTTCACTGTTGGCTTCTGTGATGCAGCATGTGGTGGACAGAAAGACATGTGGAGGAGCAGAAGCAGAAAAGAAAAAAATGATACCACAAGAGCTAAGGCAAGTTGAAATCAGCTCTGCCTGGGGATGTTTTCCACACACTGGTTGATGGGCTACTCTGCAGTCCCAGATTGCCGTTATTGTAGGGACACCATGGAGGTATTCTCACCGGTCTTTGTGATACCTGGCATTTTCCCTGCTGTGCTGGGTTTTGTGCACCCTGTTTATGGCAGCCTGAACTTGGTTGCTCTGAGGGAAGTCCCCCTTGGCCTCTAAGTGTTCAGTTCAGATCCCTCTGTGTTGCTGGAGTGGTACACGGACAGGGAAGAGAGAGAGGCAAATGACAAGCTTGTTCACTGTAGCAGCACACTGTGCCTGGGATCACTGCAGCAGCGTGAAACGGGCAGCTGTATCTAAGAACTGAGCTTGCCATTTATAATGCAAATGGATCTACATATCTTTTTCTGTATAATGATATTATACCAAGTCATGATATCATATCAAGTGACTCATCTTTTTTCATGAATAAATTTAATATCACATTCCTTAAATTGTGCTTGCAATATTTCAGTGGTAGTTTTTCTGCAAGGCTGAACATAGGTAGTGTTATGAAAAAACTGTATAAAAATCTTTCCTTAGAAGCAAGTTCATTTGCTTCCTTTGCATTTCTATTATGAAATTAACAAGGACATTCTTTTAACTGAGAAAATGGCAGTAGGGTAAGATTTTACTTGTGAAATAGAAAGGCAGATGGAATATTAGAGGCAGCCTCAGTGCCATTCATAGAATTTATGAAAATGCTGTGTTCACAGGAGTTTAGCTGAGCATAAAATGCTCAACAGCAAATGGTGAGTTCCCCACTGCAGTTGAAAGTAAATCTATAAATAGAACGACAACGGAATAACCCTCCGGCTAGTGAACAAGAAAACAAGAAATTCCCTCCTTTGACTTGCTTTGCATACTAATAAGGATGAAGGGTGGGGGAAGGAAGAAAGAAACAAAGAAAAATGGCTGTAGATTACTCATTTACCAGATCACAGAGATGCCGTGTGCCTGCTAGTTCATTTAGGTGCAGTTTTCCCAGCACTGAACAACAGGAAAATAATAGAAACTATTTTTTAGAAGGTGACTTATTTGTGTAACTCTGTGACAAAGAGGATGACTTGTGGCACTTTCCTTCCAAAATATGCCTTTTATTGTGACTAATGCAAGCAGCCTGTGGGATGTATAAAGCAGAAAAGGGTCTGTGAAAGGGGAATTTCATTATAAAAGAGCATGTTTGGTCTTTTGCGGTGAAATCAGATGCTTTTTGTCATTCCAGCATTGGAGGTTATGAATAACTCATTGTTCCTACTGCCTGTGATATTGCAGCAATCCTTTGTCATCTTCTGTTCCCATTCTGTCTACTAATGATTATTTACCCTGTTGTCAAAGTGAGAATCTTTTCATTTGGTATCTAGCATGAATTATGTCACAGCTACAAATACTTGTAAAGGATTGACAATAGATAGATTGGAGCACTCACAGGGTAGTTTATCATAGCTCAGTGTAAGGGAGGGAATCAGCATGCAAAAAGCAAACAAGCAATCTTTGTTATGAAGTGCAGTTTTCCACACTTGTACATCTGTCTAGCTGTATGAAACACTTTTTATGTTACATGTTAGATCATGTTCTTATGTAGGCAGCAAAATTCAACTCTGTATCTAGAAATCAGCAGAAGTGAGGCAATAGTGTGTGTGTATGTGTGTTTGTGCAAACCAGAAGAGCATCTTCCAATCTGTACTCTTAAATGTGTCCAGCATTACTCACAATGTTCTGTGATGTAACTCTTGCTTTTCAATTTTTACTATTTATTTTTATTGTTTGGGGTTTTTATATTGTGGATCCCATTCCTATTTCTGTTTGCATTCTTAGTTCATCTGCCTTCTGATAAACCCTGGTAAATTAAATTAGGTTGACCAGCTTTTGTGGTTTACAAGCTGTGTACCCAAAACTTCATATGGCTTACAGCCTTAAAATGTTAACTATATACCTGTTAAAGCAAGGAAAAACTCCAGGAATATTAGGATGGGTGATGACAATATCTACTCAAAAGTCCCACAGCTTCATGCTGAGTTTGTGTCACGGAGGCCTACAGCTAGTTTTCGTGGTATCTCTACTATATTGACTTTACGTATTTGGGAATTCAGATCACTACCAGCAGAGCCCTGTGATCAGCAATATGATATAATCCCAGCACTTTTATTAGATATAAGTTTGTAACCACTAATGTAGATGCAAAAATTGGGGAGGGAGAGCCTGTAGCAGTTACAGAGGGATGGACTTTACCTCCTCACTGCAGCCAAAACTGCAGCATTTGGTCTGCAGTGGACTGTCGTTCATGTGCATGTGGGACTTCAGGGCTTTGTCAGTGGATGTAAGTTGTCATGTGTGCACTGAGCAGCTCCACTTCAGCCATCTCCTGATGGACTGTCTTCATTGTGTGGAGGACATGTGGTTGCCTTTCACATGCACTCATGCACCATGCACTTCCCTGCCCCGATTTCACAGCATGTGCCATGATTTCTGCTGCAGTTGCACCACGGGTCAGGAATGGAGTTTATTCACAGGCATTACTGATCTTGGGGAAATAATGTGGTGATGATGAAACACGAAACATAAAGTGAAACAAAAAGCTATTTTGAGAGAACACAGTTTCCAAACTCTTACGCCTGTGAGAAGCTCTAACATAATAAATATTACTCTGCTTAATTTTGTGCACCACTGATTTTTGTTGCAAAATAACTAGTTTGTTGGAAAATAAGTAGCCTCTTGCAAAATAACAAAGTATGGGGACTAGTGAAAAAGCTAAGGGTTTGGAGCGATACCTTGTATTTGCCACATACCTTGCAAAATCACACATTTGAAAAAGATGGTAGTATTCAGGAAGCAGAACTGAATTTTAACACTTTAGCAGTTACACATGCTAAACTCTGACTCTCAGATGGTGAGGCACTCATATTTTTAAGGTGAGTTTCACATGTATGGGGAAAACAAATAGAAGAACAGGCTGTTTCACGTGTCTTTAGCATTTATACCTGTTAATGCATATAAACTGAAAAGACCTAAGAAGCAGAGGAAATCTCCTTCTTGCCTTACCAAAGGTTCTTACACAGCTTTGAACTCAGTGAAAATTAATATGAGCAGTAAGCAATTTTGTCACTTCAAAACAGGAGCGTGCAGAGGACTACCAGTTAGGCAGCAGCTGCAATGTTGAAAAGTGGTCTCTGGTCATTTAGAGGCTGCATTATTTCCTTTGTGCTCCTGAAGCCGCAGCTCTGATTCTTATTGACAGCTGTGACATCTTCTGAGGGAGGCTGTGCTCGCCAGCTGCACATTGCTGTGCTCAGCAAGCAGAGAGCTCGCTCCCCAGTGCAGCTCATCTTCTTGATATTTTTTCCCAGGTTTTAAATACAGTTCCAGTGTACACAACCAGCAGAACCTCTGGGCAAAATGTTTATTAGAAGTGGCTGGCTACACATGATCAAAGCATTCTTTGGTTATTAATCTTGACTGAATTTTTACATTATAAAATGTTCAGTCATCAAAAAGAAATATTATTGTTGTGACAGAGTGCCACAACAGAGGGTTTGCTACTAGGTTAATAAGTGAGTGAAAATAATATTAAGTGTATTAACAAGGAAAAGATGTAGTAATTGGGCTTTCCTGGTATTTATGTACACCTTATTTCAAAGACTGACTCAAAATCAAGAGAGCACTAATATGCAGAATACTGATGGTTCTGCTTTTCAGACATCTACTCCCATCATCACACATGTGCATGCATATATCAACACTCATACATGAGTATTTCTGTCCCCAAAAGCCAAAAAGTGGCCATGGAAGCAGATAGTTTTAAAGTTTGCAAGTGGACAGTCATGAACTTCTGTTTCTTTCAGTTGCCCACACTGAAAAATGTCTAAACCAGGCCATGGTTTAGATCCAAGTATTTTGCAGAGGTTTTTGAAAGAATGAAATGGGTTTGTCTGATCATCTGTATTTTCTTGTTAAAGTGTGGTTCACATTTTATTTTCAAATTGTCGCATATTAAGCTGCAATCTGGTTACTCTGACCTCCTAATAAACAACTATAGTTAGCACTCATAAAATCAGGATTTTTATTTGTAATCAAATTCTTTATTTTATCTAATTAGTTGTGGTATATGGCATGAAAATAGAAGCAAAATGTCATGATTTTAATATACTGAGAAATAAATGACTTTTTACACTTGTCTTGCTTTGCTTGTGTGTGTGACTTCTGCTTTACTCATTAAACTGTCTTTATCTCAACCCACGAGTTTTCTCACCTTTACTCTTCTGATTCTCTCCCCCATCCTGCTGTGGGGGGAGTGAGTGGCTGCATGATGCTTAATTGCCAGCTGGGGTTAAACCATGACAATATCAAAGATTAAGAAAGTTCATATTTCTCTAAGGAAATTAGTAGAGTTCCTTCATTAGCAGAGAGAATAGCCAAGTCTATGTAATTATAAGAATAGAGAGACAATGTCGTAATTTGTCATCATAATATACTATAAAATAATCCATTGGAAAAGCCAAACTCTTTATTGACCGGGAATTTCTCATTCAGACAGATATTGCCTGAATATATATTTTAAACGAACGCATGCAAAGTCCAGTTTAGTTTTACATCAATTACAGTTTGTTATTTTTATCTTTATGTCCTTTAAGAATGAGAGTTTTCACAAAGCCAGGTATATTCATAGCCACAGTTGTCTTCCTCCAGTCTTTCCCTATACATCGCTAGTGCGTTACTTATCATTTGCTACATATGCATAGCTAGTCTGTGTGGGAGCACAGTCTAAAGAGAGAATAAAAAGAAAGTGAGCATAATAGAGAACTTAAAAGGTAGAAATAAGTAGTTCAACAGTCCTTTTCTGTTCTTATTTTTTGATTTATTAATTGACATTTATTTCAAGACCAATGTTACTTCTTGGGAAATGAAGAAAAGATAACAATGGTTAATGTATTATGTGGGAAGGAAGAAAGGTGATTTCTACAGAAAATTTCAAGTGTGACTTAAGGATTTCCATGAGCCTTTTCTCCCCATGTAACTTCAGAGTTTTTTAAAACCCCAGCATACTTTCACTCCACTTCAGTGTCATGGTTTAGCCCCAGACGGCAGCTAAGCACCTTGCAGCCGCTCGCTCACCCCTTTCCCCCGGAGGACATATTTAGTGTCCAGAACAGCAGAATACTTCATCTGGGGAAATTTTAGAGACTTTCAGGACTAGCATTAGAGAGCTTTAGGTGGGTGTTGCTAGATAATTGGAAATTAACGTTTGTTTATGCTATAGTGAGAGAGGGAGAAAAAGATGGGTTTAAGATTACACTTCTAGGTGATGTCCTGCTCTGTATCAGCCACTGTGAGAACTGCTTATCCCATGCACAGTCCTCAGTTATGCCCAGGAATATGGTTAGGTAGAAGAATTGTGGTGCACCATCCTGTTGAGGGAGAGAGCTGATATTTGGGGTGGTGGGGGAAGGAAGAGAGAAGGTGCTAATTTTTTGTGTTTGCTAATTAATTGTAGAAAGGCTTAGTGACCTTGAACAAGAAAGTAAGAGTTTAAACAAGCTCCTCCAGTGCTTGCCCAGCTGGCAAGTGTGCAAAATGTTTTTGCCCTGTTCCTCCCCTGTGTAATACTGGGGAAGCAATGAAGATGGGCGTCAGCTTTCTTTGGGGCAGAGCCCTGTGCTGGTCCCTTCATTCTCCATTGGATGAAAGAGGTATCGGTGCCTGTGTTCCTTTTTCCTGAAATCCAAAGCCAACATATAGAAGAATGTACAGTGTAGAAAGGACTGTATATGAGAAGTGCTGTGGTTATTGTCTGCAGAGGTACTACCAAATAACGAGGCCTTGTGCTGACTGCAGGTATACTCCTCTTTTGGTAAAGGTACCTTGTCTTGCTTGATTTATCAGCTGGGTCCCATTCCATTTTGAATTCAGCAGAGGGGACCTAGTCCTTTTCAGCTCTTGCGCTTAGAGACAGTAATAGAGGGGGTGCTAATAGAGATTTGAGTTAAATCCAAACCATAGGAGGCAGTGTTTGGGAGCAGCAATCCCTGATTTTATTCCCGGTAATGATCCTAAAGCCAGAGCAGAACAGATGGTGAGTGTGAAGTCCTGCACAGCCACAGCATAATTAACTTTGTTTAATTATTTTTTGATATATACTCAATAGGGATATATTGCATTCTTTTTTTATAGTTAAAGCTTTTTTTCCATGCAGTAAGTCTATTTGTGTCTAACTGAAAGCTACGTATTCATGTAATAGGTCTGATTCTTAAGCTCTATCCTAGAGAACAGATTATTCAGAGGGATGAGGTGGTAAAAGACTTGCTAGGTCAGCTGTATAACCTTGGGGGACAGTTTTATCAGTGTTGTAATACTAAACTGGCTTAGCATTCACTGGAAAGTGACTTCTCATGTCCTGTGATCCTTGTTTGTTACTTCTGTGTCCCTCACAAGTATGATTGAGAAGAAAAGCTCTTATCACCCCCAGCACTGATTGGTGTTTTGTGCCCCTTTTCCCAGGACAGACAGTACAGATAATGAACAGAGAAAGGTTTGAGATTTGGACAAGAAGAGTCTGATGATCTCAAACTTGATTTGATTAACTGCTGAATTAATGTGGTGGTTGGGCAGTTCAGACATATTGATCCAATTCTGGTTTCCTCATACATTTTCAGATTGTATGGTTGAACCTCGTACAGATAAATGCTTCTTTTAGTTTCTTCCCTTCCTTCTTCTTCATATTAATCCACAATATAGCTTCTTCACAAGTCTGTTTTCCCTAAGACGAATTGTCTCGAGTTCATTTGAAAATAGCAATGCTTCCAGAAGTCAGTACACCTGTGCAAATATCAAATAAAGGCCAGAGAAAGCATTGACAAATATGACCCAAAGAGGGAATTTGTCAGATTATTTTTAGTTCTGTCAGGTTAGTCTGAGATACATAATACCCCTCTCTGCAAACCTTGACTTTTTATATCAGACTGTCACAAATGCAACAGCATTACTACTACAATAATAAATTTCTATAAAAACCTAATTTTCCTTGACTCGCATATGGCAAGGAAGAATTGAGTCATAGACTAGTAAAATGTTTGTTGTTCAACCTCAATTGTATGAGGAAGACAGCCTTCCATTCCAATGTAAGAATTCAGTGGAATATTTGTAATAGATCTTAATAATGTCAAAGAGTCTATATTAATCTTTGTGTAAAAGTAACAATCATTACAAAAATCAGGCAAACAAACAAAAAAAAGGTGTCTGAATTATGCACAGTATTGCAGCTAGTAAAGAGTGTTGTAAAGAACACCCCAAATGCATTATACACTGTTTAGTCTGCATTTATAGAGACGCTACCATGAATTAGGGAAAGGGCTTTGTCTGAAACCTATTTCTTACACTGATCATGTTAAAGGAATATCTTTATGTTAATTCTGAACATCTCATTTAGTGAAAAATAGAGGAGCCTTTGTGCAGCATATTCAATATCTGCAAATACCCATCAGTCAACAACTGTTTCATTTATTGGATAAAGTATCTGTCAAATCTGAACAAGTAGCAATAAGCTTGGTGCCTCTTCATGTATGATATTTGTTCCAACTCTTTATAAATACACATAAACATGAAAATTAGCTTTTCCTTTTTCATTAAACTAACAGGATATGTTGTCATCTGTGTTTTTCTGAATTAAAAACTCCCTCCATTTTCTCAATCTTTGCGCTGTTTTGCAGGGCATGAAAAACAAGCCATCTGGATATTGTTCCTAATATTGCTTTATTGATTATAAATCTGTAATCTAGCCATGTTAAGGTATTGATTTCCTGTATGTATATGGGGAAAATATTTTGCTCTGTAGGACTGTCTGATGCTAAAATCATACTTCATGACTTTTCAAGGTAATGAGTACTAAATCTTATGGAGATTTATTTGCTGTAAAATTTCAAGAAGTAGAAATGGGCTTGAATCAATACCTAACTTTTGTAGGAAGATGTGGTTGGGGGTGAGAGACAGCAAGAAAATGCATTTCTATTTACACGTTATCTCATGTTAAAGGAAAGATGTGGGAGCCCTTTCCTGTTCACCGGAAGGGAAAAGAGAATATCCCTGTTTGGAGGTACTTTGCTTTAGGTTAGTTACGATGTGCCAAATGTGCAGAGTGCAGGGACGATCATTATTCTGAGCCTGCTATAGGCAATGCTGGAAACTTTGCAAGATTTTCAGAGGCGATGGTTTTCAGCAGTAGTGATACACATGTAACCTTTTCAGTGCCAAAACTGAAGTGAACTGAAGGAACTTTCAGAAGGAATGGCTGGCTGAGAGTGCTTGGAGAGCAGGAAGACTTTCCCCTGCCGTGCTGTCTGCTCACAGCCAGGGCTGCACAAAGGGGGCTTTCACGAGTTTCTCCCTTCCCCAGGGGAATCGACTGCCTGCAACATCGCAAATATGGGTAGCAGCCAGGTGGAAAGGGTAGCGGTGCATGTGTTTGTGGAAGGAATTGCATCCTGAATGGCACTGAAAGTAGAAATTTCCTCTTGGTAAAAGCAAATCAGTGGTAACTTTAGGAACTGATTTACTCCATGCTTTGCTGGGTTATAATTTGTCATTCACACAGCAGTTAAATAATAATTTCTCCATCAATGAATCACTGGACCGATGTTAGCAGCTCGAAGTAATCTACTTAGAAATGAGTTGTATGTATGACTGGTCATGGGATGTTCCTCCAGTTCTTTCTTTACTTACTTCTGAGAAAACAATCTATTTTAATAGCCTTTATCATGCATCTGGAAACATCAAAGCGGAATTGAATTTAATGCTGAAGGTCTATGGCCTGCCCTCTGTGATGTATTTCCTCTTCAGATTGTTCACATACCTCTTTGCTTTGAGTTGTGTGTGCTGCTTTTTCTTTAGTCATTTTCAGTGATGAAATATTAAGCAGATGAAGTGGGAAATGGTGAAAACAATAAAAAACTCTCCCACTGAAGTTAATGGGAAGACTTGACGTGAAAATACTTGAAAGCAGGCTTAAACAACCACTGGAGGTGGCTGGGATAAGTGGATTTGTTGAAGACTTATAAAGTTGTAGACCCTCTGTTACTCTTCCTCCCCGTACTCACACTATGGTAAGGAGTTAGTTTAACTGTTAAATGCAGAGTGGCTCCAGATCTCAGGTGGGTGCTGATTACGGGCCCTGTATTTCTCTTCAGGGCACCGTGGTTGTGCATTTGGATCTGCATCTAAAATGATAATTTTTAAGGAAGTCAACAGTTAAGTCAACCATAGCGTTGGTAGGTTTGGTACTAACCCAATGCAGCCAGGCAGGAGAGCAGATAAATGCCTTTGCTTGTTTCTGGAGTTTGTGTGTAGTTTGAGGGAGACTAGCAAAATGCCTGTTAGATGTTCTGCTCCTGCAGTCCAAGGTTGAAGCCAGGAAGAGTGAACATGTGAGTCATGTCAGGATGCATGCTTCTTGCTCCAGGCTGCTCCTCTGTAGGCAAATGGGGTAAGTCTAGTGGGCTACCTCCACCACTCCTCCTGCAGCTTTAAATGCATCTGGGATAGAAACACTTGAGTAAAACTGGAGGTTTGGTTGTTATTTTCTTAGTAAGAAACCTTGGAATAGTTCTGACAAATTTGAAAGACAAACCTCGATGAAAGAATTCTTTGTGTTGAATAACCAGTATGGATTTGTGAGGGATAAATAATCCAAGTTTAACCTTTATTGTGAATTCCACTGTTTTTGTGGAAGACTGAAGAGTATGGGAGCCTCTTGCCCTGCCAGAGTTGCAAAGTGTCGGGTAACACTGACAGTTCATCAGGCAGATGCTTCACAAATTTGTATATGGCCTCTCAGAAGATGATGTCAGCTTTGTTGCATATTTGCTGAAGATCTCAGGTATTTACAAAAAATATTTTTATACTCTACACTTCCTGATCAGCCTTGCACCAGCCAAACAAATAAACAAAAAAACCCCCATGCAACAAAGTTTTCCTAATAGTTAGAAATGAGAAGATTATTTTGCTTTATTTTTCAATCAATACAGATTACATAAATGAGAACAAGGAAAGCCAGATCATTATGGTGCCCATGAAGGCTAATAGTTACATCCTTGTCGGTCAGTCAGAGATCAAATTGCCTGGGAAAGAATGACTTTTTAAACCACTGTTATCCCAAAATAGGAGATTGTACTGATACCTGATATATTTTGAAATCAAATTAATTTAATTGAAAGCTCAGTTTTTATTATAGTAAATGAGGTTGAAGTTTCACTTTGATAAGTAGGCTCCTTCCATTTGGCAGAAACAGAAAGATTAATTTAATGGCAGAGGTAGCTTGGATTGTGTCCTTTGTTTTATTTTTAGCTTTTTATGTTGATCCAATATAATTAATCAAGCCATCTTATTCTTTGAGTCAGAGCTACAGCAACTTAGGGTGCACACCACTATCATTTCTTTCTCCTTTACCACCTATATCAATGAGGTCCTATTCTTCAGTTAATGTAACAGCCATATGTGTGTAATATAAGCCATTAAATCGTATAGCAAAGATATCAGAGAAAGTAATGTCTTGTTTATTTCTTCGTTGTGTATTGGAACTTTACATTTTGCTCTGTGGGAGGGAAGCCACCAAAATGGCTTAAGTGAGATCAGAGACTATTGCCTCCTATCAGAAGCTGTATTTTTGCACCCCATGTGAATAATCCTATCCTGCTCTAGGGGGAAGACTGTAGTTAGTCCTTGGTTTGTGTCACGTGAAAGGGTACAAGTCTGATGTGTGGCTGAGGGAGGCCCTCCCGTTGAGTCACGAGGTTCAGAAAGGACCCCCTTGCTTTCTAAACTCCTTCTCAGAGAGGAGCCTAGGTGTGGCTAGGTCCAGTCTTAGTCCCAGACTTGGTCAACGGTTTATGTCTAAGGATTATATGTGTAGCCACATATCAGAGTCAACGTTTGCCTGTCAGAGCCCCACTAAGGACTTTCACTGAAACAGTTTCGCAAAGTTGAAAAGAAAAATAAGTCAGAGTCAACGTTTGCCTGTCAGAGCCCCACTAAGGACTTTCAATGAAACAGTTTCGCAAAGTTGAAAAGAAAAATAAGTAATTTATTGAGGCGACAGATATAAAAGTTCGGACTTGCCGTTGATAAATGCACTTACTGCAACAATTTTGAGCTCAAGTTAATAGTTCAGCGCTTTTGTTAATGATAGTTTTCCCGGGGTAACATCTGACATAATCGGAGGCACAAGTCTTACCAAAGAGGCGTCCCTGCTTGGGGAGGAGAGAGGTCCAGGCCCGTCGACCCGTCCGGATAGTTGGAGTTCTCGTCCTCAAAAAGAGGATTCTAAATGCCAGATTTATACTTTTGGCGAGGTGGGAATCAGTCAGGTATTGTATGCCGATTGGCCCTTAACAAGGCTTGTTGTGCAGTTGATCGGGGCTGGGGGGGGGGAGTGGCAGAGAACAAAGGCATTCAGTACAGAGGAGCGGTGGTCTGTTTAGTTTTAACAAAGTAACGTCAAGCTGTGAAGGCTCCCCCTCCCCCCAGGCGTCACTTAGCTGATTAAGGAGTAGACCCGTCAGAGGTCAGACGCTGCAGCTTGTTAAGATGAACAAATTGCTCATCTCCTGCCCCTGATCAGGTCCGGTGCTTATCAGTGCAAGATAAGCAAGTTGCTCAATCCCTGCTCTCGCCCAAGCTGGACTCCCCCAGGGCCCCTTCTGCTGGGTCATAATGGCCCTGTATTCGGCACCAACAAGCCTGGACAAGTCCGGCATCCCACAGTTTGCTATGAGACATGACTTCAGAAAGCATTGGAAAATAAGGTTAAAATTTTGTCTTGCACATTAACCCTTCTTTCTCTTCCCTCATTAACTGTCAAAGTGCTTGTTATCTTTAAAATGAAATTTAAGCATCGCTTTTTATAAATTCTACTGAGCTTTTTATCCAACGTCCGTGAATATACTTCAGGTTGAATGTTTGCAGCCCACTCCATCACTTTTTCCTTGCTCCTTTCTCAGAGAAACTATACAAGCTTTGGTTTTAACCCTCTTGATTCCTGTGCTTCAGCAATGGCTCACATCCAGATCCGCTGCCTCTTTGGCTTTGCAAGTGTGAAGGCAGAGGCAACAAAAGTCTCATTTGTGGCAAAGGTGTCAACACTTCAGTGCTTGTAGAAGAAATTAAAAGAAAATATGACTTGTAGATGAGGCCAAAGAAATGTTATGAACCTCTAAAAACCTGGAAGTAAAGGAGGTCTTTCCATTAGTGAAACAGTATAAATTTTAAAGGCAGTTCCTAAGGCCAGAATTACATAGGTGGATTAGTTTTCCAGCTGTATGTTGATGTATACCAGAGGGCCAGAGGGGAGCCACGAAGATGATCAGAGGGCTGGAGCACCTCTGCTATGAAGACAGGATGAGAGAGTTGAGGAGAAGTCTCCAGGGAGACCTTCTAGCAGCCTTCCATTACCTAGAGGGGACCTAAAGTAAAGCTGGAGAGGGACTGTTTACAAGGGTATGCAATGATAGGACAAGAGATAATGGATTTATGTTGAAGAAGAGCAGATTTAGATTAGATATTAGGAAGAAATTATTTACTGTGAGGGTGGTGAGACACTGGAACAGGTTGCCCAGAGAGGTTGTGGATGCCCCATCCCTGGAAGTGTTCAAGGCCAGGTTGGATGGGGCTTTGGGCAACCTGGTCTAGTGGAGAGTGTTGGGGTTGGAACTAGATGATCTTTGAGGTCCCTTCCAACCCAAACCATTCTATGATTCTATGATCCTATGATATACCAGATGTGTGGAGATGTTATGTATGTGGAAAATGTTCATGTCTTCTATGGTATTTCTCCTTTCTAATCTGGATTTCTTGAGTTCATTCCACTGTCAAAACGCTTTAAAGTTGTTACCATTTTTGGTAAAAATCAATCTGCCACAGAAGTATTTTCTCTTTTCCTTTCTATCCCTCAGAGTGGATCTCCAAAATCACCTTGGATGGGTAGGAGGCAAGAAATGATAAAAGGCATTGGATTTTCAGTCTCAATTTCTGCCACTAAAAAAGTACGAATTTAACTGCTATTGTCTGAAACTATTACCTAATATTAGTGTAAATTTTATCAATTATTCCAGTTGATCTCTGCTTTCCAAAACAAACTTTTAATATTCAAAAACTTGATTTTTCACTTAAAATATTGTGTTTTTATTAGAGAAGCAAACCTAAACAAAATAATTAATTTGTAGAACATGTGTTGTTAAAAATAATTCAAACCATTATTCTTCTTCTTGAAATATGTTAGAAATTGAATGTTTTTAAAAATGTTGTTACATAATTTGAACTGAAGAATAATTATTTATACAGCTCAGGTCCTAGACCAGCATCATTTTTCTATAACTCAAACTGAGTTCTTAAAGAGATTTTGTGTCACTAATGACTTTTTTTTCAGGTCAGCTGTTGATGTAAAAAAAAAAAATAGGTGTTTAAAAATGATAAAAAAATCTTCTTGTGGGCACTTTCTCAAGAACAAGAGCCTCAATCCAAAAAAAGTATTTTGATTTCCAATTACTAGTCAGGGTTCTAATTTCTTTATTTTTAATGAAGCTGGGCTTTAAGCCATGAGGGGACTTAAGAATCTTTCACAAAACCAGGGAGGAAGAGAAAGTGGTGCCAGCATCACTATAAGCAGGCAACTAGGACATTTGCCTGGATGCTGGAAGTCTGAAGAATCTGGCTTTGAATAAATCAGAGATGAGACTCAGTTTCAGATTTTCTGTAAACTGGAGGCATGATCCATCCACTGGACTAAAAGTATAACACTTGTTTCTTGTCTTCCTTCTTCCTTTAGTTAATGATATCTAAATTCCTTCTAAATTTAGAATGACTTAATTTACTTTTAAAAGTGTTAAATTAAGGTGTTTTTATATTTTTTTTCCTTTTAATATGTATTCTAATTCATTCTCTGATTTTGACTTAAAGTCACAATCAAATGTCCAAATCCTTTTCCTTTGGACAAAGCACAGCCCCCAGGTGTGGGTTTGTGTGTCCTGAGAATGCTTTTTACAACATTTTTGTAAACAGATTTTTTGTTCCCCTTTGTGATACGTATCCCAGGTAGTGGAACTGGGCTGCGGGAATGACTCCCATATTGTGATTACTTACTTATGAAAGATGTAGATATGGCTGTGGAAATAAACCAAGTGTAGGCAAATGCCAGACTACAATGTCCTGAAAAAATTGTCTTGCTCGGGGTCTTCCAGCAAGTAGCTTCTGACTGGAGTTGAAGTCGATTGAGGGTCTGTGCACTGCGCTGGCTCATCACAATGCCTTTAGTGAGTAAAGTAAGAAAAAGGAGTGGTCTCTCTGCAGTATTTTCCACTGTATTACAGAACAGTATCTTGTTGTGGTTTCTTACTTTCTTCTCTCTCATCTTCCTCATTCAAAAGTATTTGCTTGTGCATTTTTTTCATCTAGACATTAGGAAACTTTATGTGATTCTGTTAAGCTTTTTATTAATGGTGTGTAATTGTTGACAGGTGAACTCAAGGCTGGCAGTAGCAGCTGTGGAGCAGTGCTGTCCCTTAGAAGCATTATTCCCTTGGTATTGGGACAGGTAATTTTACAGACAATTCACAAAAAGCCTGTGCCTCTGGATTACAGAATCTGTGGAGCAAGCATGACTAGAAACATTAACAAAATCATATATGAAGCATAGAAAATGTGATTTTGAGTGCCTTGCTGTGGTGGAGAATATTAAAGTACTTGCTCATGTTAGAAATTCTTTATATTGCATTTTGAGCACTATGATAACAATTTAGTTCACTTTAATGAGAGAGAGACTTAAAATGTAACAGGAGAGAAGCCATTTCAATAACAATTTGTTGCCGCTGGAAAGTTATATTCTAAATTAATGTGATAATAGCGTAAAATTATTTTAACTAACTTTAGATTAAGAAAGAAATGTATGTGCTTCTTTATTGGTTATAATAATGATTGTCCTAAATCGCCTTCTCTGTCATGCATGTGGATTGCCAGATGGTGTTCTTTCATGAAGGCTCTGAGGACCTCTGTCACATTTAGTCATTCCTAAAAAAAAGAAGTCAATAAAGTGCTCTAAGAAACCCTCGTTTAGGTTCACTAGACTGAGGTTCAATGTTGCCTTAAGGTTTCACCTGTCTGGCAGCTATGATGGCAAAGATGATGCCTCCTCTAATACTCAGCTAGTGAAATAGGAAAGGATTCTGGATCACATTACATAGTCCTGCAATAAATTTGCAAAGGCTGAGCTTAAAAGTAGTTAGGTTTTCTGCCCTGCTGCTCTGATGGGAAAAGCTGGTGCAGCACCCCGCTCCTTCCCACGTTAGTTCTGGCAGCCCCATTGAGCTCAGCTACCAAGTTGTTGGGCAGTGTCTTTCTTTTGCTGAAGTGTCTTCATTCTAAGAGCTTGACATCATGAAAGAGATTGTACCTAACTTCAGTAGTGGTTCAGGCCAGCACTCCAACAATATGTTTTATTATTTCTTCCCCATCAGACTGTGGGGAAGAAATAAAATCTCCACAGTTTTTCAGTGTTGTTCTCTTGAAAAGGGTTTGATCCCAAGCAACTGGTGGTGGTCTCAAATTATGAAGCACTATGGTGAAAACCCTTATATGTTTTTATTATCTTTAGACAGCTGCAAGAGTTCGTGATTTTTATGAAGGCTTATTTTGCATATTAAGAAGTCATTTTGGAGGTCTCAGTTGCTGGGAGCCATTTTGAAATACTTGATACGGTCCTATCAAGTACAGAAATGCTGATTATCTCTTTTCTTATAATACAGTTCTTTCAAGGAATCTCTAGCTTGGTGAATGTAATTTTGAGGAATGTCATATTAGTTACTCCTGAAAAAAAAAGGCAACAAATATGTAATCTCATTTTTTTAATCTAATTTTTGTCTCTGCAATATCTTGTGGCAGTGAGTTCCAGACATGAATTATGTGCTGTAAACAGAAAATTACAGCTCCGGCTGTTCACCATGTTACAGTTTTGAGCTCATAACTCATATGTATTCATATTGTTGCACAGAAAGCAGGTCTTCTGTAGCTGCTCATGGCAAAAAAAAAAATGAAAATATGTGACTCATCCTTTTTCTATTAAAATAATAATACCACTTAGCATTTATATGACTCCATGCTTAAAGCCTTTTACAGACATTAACCAATTAATCCTCATAACAGCACTCTGCTATGTTTAGCCTACAATTAGGGGCTGTATTTAAAACTGCCTACTGTCCTCATTAACTACCTTGCAAAAGCAGAGCTATCAAGCATCAGCTCTGGGTTTGCGCATTTGCAGCAATACACTGCAGCATTCCCCTAGCCTCCCAGTCGTCTGCTAGGAAGCTTTCATAAATGTTGCTGCCGCCTGTATCCTGACCTGATAATTAGAATCACTACATCTTCCTGATCGCTTTGGAGATGAAGACATAAGCAAACAAATGAATAAGTCACATGGATACTTTGTGTTGTCCTCATGTTTTCTAAGCTGGTTAAATTACTTATAAATAAGAAATGGGAAAGGCATTTGTCATATAAGCATGCTGGAAGCAAGTTTTTTACTGAACATGGAATTTCCAATTTGGTGTTCATAAAGTCTGAGCACCTACTTGATTTTTTAAATTTGGGTGATCAGAAAAAAAATTATAATAGAGTGTTGTCTGTGAACTTCCTTGAGATTGCCAAAAATTCTTAAATTGTAAATTATTTTTAATAACAAGAAGATCAGTAGGTAAGTGCATCTTCATTACACATCTGAAAGATATTACTATTTTGACCTGGGTAGACTGAGAGATGAAAATTAAATAGTCACATAACAAAATAGTCGTGAAAAGAATGTACAGCTTGTAGCTGCCAGTCCTGTGCTTTTACGTTCTGTGCTTGTTCGTATTTGACATTCTGCTCTTAAGCCTTCTTAACCTTCCTCTCATGTCAAATGCCAAGAGCAGCCATAACATGGTGTCCCTAGAATTACTAATATCCAAGCCTTGAACTGTGAACTTCTAGATAGCAATTCCAATTACTTTGGCTTCTGCATCATTCACATCACTGTAGGTGAAAAGTCACTTGAAACTCACACGTTACCCTTTTGGGATTCATTGCTGTAGCCATTAGAATGTGAATAATATTGTGGCTGAAATTAAGCCTGCAGTAAACAGTGTGAAAATGTTTTGTAGTCTCTTTTTTTGTGTGTCTTAAGTGACATCTTCTTCGAAAAAGATGAAGCTTTTCGAAGTTACACAGCATCATGTTCAATAGTGAGTCTGTTCTTGATTTGAAAGTAACAGCATTGATATACCTTTACATTATCTAAAATAAATATCAGCTCAAACTATGTACAAACCAGGAAACAGGTTTGGGTTAAATTCTAGATGTTGGAGGGCGCTTTGAGATTTATCACACATAACAAGAACTTTTTCAAACCCAAAGGAGAGCTGAACCTTTATCATTCTAATTTAAAGACAGTTAATTTTATTCAGTGCTCAAATCTATTGTTACAACATATCATGAGCCACTGCTCTGTTAGAGGCGTTCCTGGAAAATATTGGAATTCCTTTAGGTGAAATTAGCTTATAATCACTTGCACTTTATTCTGTTACAGAAAGCAGACCTGCAGACTGCTTCAAATGACTTTAAATTACAAATGTGATAATCTTTGCTTTTACACCTCTGAACAGATTTGGTACTACAAGAACAGGAAGCACAACTATATAGAATACACAAAAGTTGTAGAAACTGTGTTTTGGGCAACAAATCCTCATTAGTGTACACATTTTCAGAGAACTTTATGAGAGTGAGCACAGAGTCGCTGCTGTAGCAGGTTGGGCAGGGGATTTGGTGGTGTTTACGGAGCGTGGTCTGCCGTGGGCATCCTGAACAACCATTGACATCAGTAATGCTTCTTTCTCAGACGTTCTCTGTGGCAAAGAGAAGTACTTTTCCTCTCATACTTGCTGCAGGCTATTCTGCCAGAATTTCTGCTGATCTTTTTGCCCTGTGCTATCTGTGAGACAGCAGAACAAGTGCAAACCTAGTGTTTTGAAGTGTCGACAGAATTACTGACAGTTCCCTATTTCCTTTCTGTATAATTGGAATATGTATTGGAAAATAAGTAGATGTGTCCAGTAGTCTTTATGGAGCTGTAAGCAAACATGTGAGAAAGGGGCCAGTGTATAAAAGGGAGATGCCTGATGGGCGATAAGTTTGAAGAAAATAATGATGCTTTAAATGAAGCAACAAGCTGGTTTTCTGCTTGGATGCAAAGTACATTGTATCTTTGAACAAAGGGTTGTTAGATAAAGCAATACGAGTGGTATCTTACCCCACAAGAACAGAATTTTTAATTAGCAGGGGATCGTTACTACTATCCAACAGTAAAAGAAGCTCGTCTCTAGACTTGTGGGAACAAAATGGTAGATCGCTCATATGAATAGTGGCATAAAGTGAAATGCAAATTAAGGAAGCCAGTGTTCCTTAATTTCAGGTGCATTTGGCACTGCACAACATCAGTTTCTTTGACAGATTGTTGATCTTGGTACTGTACACACAGTGCGTCCTTGCCGGTATTGAAGTCAGAGAAAGAGTCATGCAAATTGTTGCAGTATCAACTGGCAACTTCAACAGATTATACAAATATTCTCAAGGTTTACATCAAAGATGTTGTGGTCATTAACATTTTCTGCACTTTAGCATTTATTCATGACTTTCCTCTGCTTTATAAACGGATAGTATAAACCAAAAGGACATCTGACAGCAAAATAAAAGTACATGACTTTAAGGTACACATTCCAGGAAAATTTTGCCATAACAATTGCAAAGCCCAACAATAAATTTCACAGGTGCACTGAGGTTCCTTATTCATGGGCCTGGGCTATTCTTTGGAATTGTATTTGCCTTCCAGGCTTACACTCTGGAGGAAGAACTAGAAAGCAACAATGCTGGAGGAGATTCTTACTTTTCATTTATGTCTGAGAAGTTTAGATTAATTTAGGCCCCAGCCCAATGCTGGCCTTTTGTTAGGGCATGTGTGAATAAATGCTAGAGTAGAAAGCCTTCTCAGTGCTGCAGGAACAAGATACTGATAAAACCTCTAAGGCATCCTGCAAATGGTGTGACAGAAGTATAAGCTTTTTAATGCAGCTCTACTTGTTTTGTTATACCAGCCATTTTAATCCAGAGTCTTACCTGATTACCCTCATTATGTAGTGTTCAGACAGATTTTCCTCTGAGGTTAAGAAACTTAGCCCTGTGATCCCACGACATGACAAACTGTGTGATACAGTTATGTGACCATAACTGAGGTTCAGTGGCTTGAAGATCCTTCAGCAGCACCAAGCTAAAAAAAAAAAAAAAAAGCTGCCTTGCTGTGACTCTGGTGCACTAAAACGGAGTGGCTGTACAAAGATGAGCAGAAATAGAAAATGAGGGAACTTGACATCTTTGCTGTGTCTCATTTGCCTGGGATCAGCTTTCCATGCCTCTATGCGGGTGGCTTTCTGCTGAGGACCTCTGTCTTTGGAGTTTGGTATCCTTATACCAAATCTGAATTTTGTTTTCTTCTAGGTCTCTTTTAAGAGTTTTATTTATTTATTTAACTGTTCTTTCAATGAATTTATAAAAATCAGTAAGACAGGGGAGATATTGATTATGGACTAATTTTTTTTCCCCCTAAGTGATCTTTAGAATAATATTGCATGTTCTAAAAGCATTGGGAAATACAAGAACAAGCACAGAGTATCCCATAACGTGGTACACAAAACCAAAATATAAAAGAAGTGTTCAGGAGTTACCTGAAGTATTAGTGAATCAAAGGACTGTGGGGGAGTAAGAAAGGAATCACATTGCCATTCAATTCACATAACCACGTAGAGATTCAAGGTTGTAGAGAGATCTTGTTGGAGATTAGCTATGTTGCAGGACAGAAACAGAATTTTGGTTAAACTGTTAGGAAAATACAATTCTGTCATTTCACTGTACTCTTTGCTTGGTTTTTTTAATTGAAAACTTTGTCAGTAAGAAAAATTTTTAAAGTACAGAGGTCTATGAGATCCTGTCAAATCATGATCCAAGTGAGAAGGCTTTTGCTGTAGACAGGACCAGCTGGTATGCCCATGTCTGGAAGGAATGGGCAGACCTGAAATCACTGAAGACATGAAATCGTGTGTGGTCTGATACTTCAGAAACAATTAAGAAATTAGATTTGTAAATGGAAAACTGCAGGAGCCTAACTGAGCAGTGACCTGCAAATGTGTGGTGACATTTAAAAGAATATGCAGTGAGTTCTGGGAGTTGACACACTTAATCTTATCTGCTGACTGAGGGAAAATTATAAAAACGTACAAAGAGTGCCAGGAATTTAATTACAGAGGCCTGCCAGCTGCCTCTCTGCTTGAGATCAACACTTTCTGTTGCGTCTTTGGAATTTCTGTATATTCTACTGCAGTAAAGCAGCTGTTGGGAGTGGAGATGTTTTGGCCCTGACAGATATATAAGGGCTCCAGATAAAGTAGAAAACTAAGTGCTATTTGGCTGACTGCCTGGGTCAGAAAAACAAAGCTTGTTCTGTTGCACTTCTAGCAGAATACAGCTGCCTGCCTAACTCGGGATTTATACCAGTGAAGCAAGAGGAAACTCCGAACCAAATACCTCCAGTGGACCTGGGAAGAGTTATTCTGTATATTGTGTGCAATAATGTTATCTTAAAAGCCCTGAGAAATAAGGAGAACTAAATTCTGCTTTTGAGTGTATCTGTAATTGGGAAATCTGGAGTAGTATCATGGCTTTCATTGGAGTCACTGCTTGTACATGCCTGGTGTGAACTTGTGCAGCTGAACTATATGAGCGAATTCCTGTTCTGCAGTCAGAAAATGTGTGCATGATATTTCATTTAAATTAGGAATCATTCCAAGAGATTTTTGAGGGCAACATAAATATGGGCATTACTGATTTACTTATCTTTTCACTGCCACGGAGGGGCAGCATGAACACGTTTGTGTAGTGAAATAATTCCTGACAAGCCCTGGAAAAATCTGATGGAAGTAGTAATCTATAACAGAATAAATAAATCCTTTCAGTTTCTATGCTCAGACTCTAAAAAGAATGAAGTCTACAGCATTAACAGTGAAGGAGGAATTAGCTATTTTTTCCAGACAAAGAAAGGAAGCATTCAACAGTAAAGATAAAATTACTCCTTAATTGTATAGCATAGACAAAGAATGGAAAATGAATGCTCTCAAGCTAATGCCTGGGTATCACTGAAATGAGTAATTTAGAAATGCATCTATACATATTGAAGAAAGCATCGTAGAGACAAAGGTGGGCCATCATTTTACATGAGATAATGACCCTTTTCTGTATTACCTTAAAAACATGCCATTATATTCCCTATTGAGTAACTCAGTAAAATCTCTGCAGAAATCACAATTCATTTTCAATGCTATGTTTTTTTAAGTAGTTTTCTACAAATCACTTTTTCACGTCAAGTCTGTCACAGGAATTATAAATTAGTATTCTCATTTCCTATTTTGTATGTTTATTTTAAGGGAATTCCCTTCTGAGTAAGACAGTCATTTCTGTAATGTCAGCATTTTACTGCATAATAAATATAATTAGAACTAGTGTTTTCTGCTCTACTCAGAACAATGTACCTACTTCCATGCATAGATATCTAAATAATAAAGTGGTCATTTCCAAATTAAGTTAGTCTGAATTGCAACACCACAAGTTGAATACTTTCAAAGAAATTGTTTAAGCCACAGAAGTTGTCTACTGGTATCTCTTTAATATTCCTTCTGTATCTCAACACATAGTGAGATGCACAATAGCAGCTGAATTTCTCACCTCCTATCTCTGAGGAGGGCTTCATTGGAGCCTTCTTCATCCTGGTCCCCTCTGCCATGGTTCTCCATGGGGGAAATGAATACTGTAATACTAGTATTTTATTGTACAACCAGTTTCAGTTGTGCGGTACTGATGGTAACATTATGACAGTTAAAACTGATGGGTTTTAACTAAATACTTATTCTTAAAACATTTTCTGTGTGTACGAGGAGATGATCTGCAGGATAGTGCAAGGGATAGAAAGGAATTTGTGCTATAGTTAGGTCCATGTAACTCACTAATTGTTATACCATCCTGTAGAAGATGGATATTCATGCTCAGAGCTGGCAAGAGCTAGGAGAGGACCTAGTAACACTCAGATCTTAAGGCAGGCATTTACCTACAGGAATAGCTTTCTAACCAGATGAGTATTGCTACTAAAGCAGCATGTGTTATCTGAAATAAACATGCAAGGCACCCTGAAATCCTCATGTCACTTTGAAAGTTAGACCAGAAAACATCTTCAAAATGTGTCTTCCAGCACCTTGTTTACAGATTCACAGCTGACTAGAAGATTTTTTATTATTATTATTTTTAATTTGAGCAGAATGACTTCTTACCGGACAGGAATATAAGAGGATTTTTTTATTGTTCTTGCCATGTAGCTCATCATGCTATCCAATACAGCACTTTCCCCATTGCTTTTAATACTGGCTTAGCTGAAAAGAGCTAATGCAGGATTCTGCCTGGCTCCAGTCTTGATCCTGTGACGGCCAGTGGCTGAACACGCAGTTGAGAGCATTCACTTTCACGGGCTGGAGCACAGAGAACTTTAGCAACAGAGAAGTTTTGCTGACTTATAATAGCACGTTTGTTATTTTAGTTTGTTTTTCTTAGAGATAAAAGCCGTAATTCCTCAAGAGAGAAAAATATTTAATTCAACATGTATGCCCAAACCTCATGTCAGACTTGTAAAAAAATATTGCCTTTCCTACAGAAAATTCTGAATATCACAAAATGCATCCTATAGGAATGCAGCAAGGTTAAGCATTAATAGTTGTGTACACCCATTAGATTTAATATTTTTTTCTTCCAAGGGTTTAGCTTCCTCTGCCTCTCTGACTGTCTCTCCCTTGGAGTCTCTGGCACCGGTACCGTCTTCATCTTACCTTGTTTTCTGACTGTGTTTTAAGAGTAAATTACTTGCTTTGCAGTCTTTGGGCCTGATATAAGGTTTTATGATGGAATATGTATTATAGAAGGTCAGACTAAATGATTGGGTTGTCCCCTTTGACCTCATTCTCTAAAATACTGTGAAGGACAGCCAGATACCATGAGCTAGATCCTTGGTCTGGTCCAAGCTGCAAGTGGTTTGGAGTCACGGTGGAAAGGTCAGGGAGTAGAGATAGTGTTTATTTACCTCTAAGCTGACTGTGTGGTCTACTGTATAAATTTGAACAGGCTAAAGACTCTGCTGGACAAAATTTTCTGCCCATTTATCCCACTTGCCTCTTCATCTCATACTGAGCTGGACATGTTAATCAGCTGTGACAGCTTCACACTTATGGAGATTTCAGTCTCTGTTAGGTGAAGATCCCAGCTGCCCCTTGACAGCAGCCACCTTTCCAGTACCGAGTAAGTGGGTCTGGGGCCACTGTTTGAATCCTGTTTAAATTGGTAGATTATCTCCTCAGCTTTTGAATTGTGAGACTCTCTGCTACAAATGACTTGTACGCTGCATATTTAAAGTGCATAATGCAAAGGAAATAAAAAGGGGTCATACAAATAGAAATATCATATTTTCTTAAATCTCTCTCTGGTGAATGAGACATTCCTAATACAGTCGACTGAGAATAAGCTAAAATCAATACCGTCAGTTTGTCTGTCTCTAAAGATGCACAATATTATTAGACTATTATTATTAACACAATTCTGCAAGCAAATAAGTTGTCAAAAAGCTATTCTCCACTGCCTTCATTTCTTTGCTGTGCTTTGACCACTGTCCCTTACCTCTTGCTGTTGTTTTTTTATTTTAATTTTCTTATTATTCTCCCTGTGTTACAGTGTTTCCAGATTTTTAGATGGAAAGTAATTTCTAGATCAGAAGTCTCTGCCATTTAACTCTGAATAGGCTGTTATCCGTGATCTCAAACAGACATTGTCATTCGCTTTGGCATAGTTTTTAATATTTTTTGTTTGAGGTTCTGTAAAGTAGCATACCTAAGCAGCATTATTATGCCCCTTAAGTTTAGTGAAGAATAAGCTAAGACATTTTATTTCATTTGCTTGAGTGACTTGATTTCAACTGTTACACAGTGGTTGAATCATCATGCCAGTTTCTGAGAAACAGGAGATGAATCAGTCATTCCCATTGTTTAACCAGGAACTGCATTTTATTAATGTTATCTAAGTGGTTGGAGCAATGATCACTGAACATTTTTACCAAACCTGTTAATTTCTACAGAGATCTGTTGGTGATAGGCTTGACAGCTGTAAGGCAGCAAAGTTAACCTGAGAGCTAGCAGGGAAGGGAAACTCAGCTCCACAGAGAGACAACTTGTCCTTCAGGGACTGCTGCTTCTGCATTGTGTTGTGTCACTTGCCCACATATTTGAGGCACTCAGGTCTCGGTAGGAATCACACTGCGTGTGTCCAAAGTCTTCTGCTGATCTTTCTGTTCATCTACCTATCAAAAATATAAGAGTTTTACTCCTGCGGCTTTTGTTCTTCCTCACCATTATCTTTTCCCACATGTAGCTGCTGTATCACAGTGTTTATTTTCCAGCCTAGTGATCAGCTGAGGGACTGCCGAACGGCAGCAGCATTATTTCTTTTCAGCCTGCTATCAGCTGGTTCAGACTACCACTAGGCAGTTGGGAAACCCTTCATTTTCCCAGGAGGCACCAGGCTCCATCTGATAAATGCAAACTTGAGAGATTCATGACATCGTGTCTCTTTCTTTTTCTAAAGAAATTTTGTCTGGTCTCCAGATAACAGTTATGTTACTTCCCATTCCCTTTCTATTTAAGTACACCCATGTTAAAAACAGGAACTGTGCCAGCTGGAATTTATAGAAAGCTTCCAAGCCTCAGAGAACTGAAACTGGAGTTTTAAATGTTCACACATTAGCTTTTCACAAGTTATGTGATGAATGTAACCTCCATTCTTTGTTCACACATTATCATTGAGCTTACTTTGACTTTAGTAGGGTGTTCACTCCTCAAAATGATAGTGTGAAAACACTTCTCTACTTATGAGTTGTGTTTGCTCTTTGCTATTTGAGACTTCCTCCTTTGCAAACGGCCACAACAAAATTTCAGTGATGTTTAACTCCCTCTTGCAATGGCAGTAATGTGTTTATTTATTTATTTCTATGGATAGTATCATCAAAGGCACCTATGCTGAGTACTTTAGACCACAGAAAACTCTTTCTCAGGCTGATGATGAAGGCCTGAAACAGATCAATGTAAAGAATTAGGTGGAATTTTTTACTTTTGTCATTAGGACAAAAATAGCAAGAAGGGAAGGACAAATGTAGAGGAAATGTCTTAAATAATCAGGTATCTACACCCTGCTGTAGTATTCTAAATTAGGGTGAATAATGGACCTAAACTATTATTTTTAATTCATCTGATCAGGAAACAAGCCTATTCATGTGAAATTTCAACAGGAATTTTAAAATCAGTTCTACTAGCTAGCTGCTATTTTATATTCCAGTAAGTTGTCTAAGGCACATGGGGCTTATATTTAGAGGTACTTAGGTAGCTGGCACAAAAGGAGTTTGGGGGACTTTTAAGAGTCCAGCCCTTAGCAGAGAGAGCAGAGTGCAACTGCTGGAAGAGTGTTCAAGTGAGTGCAAAGGTATTCCTGACACACACAACCACATAAATATCGCTTATGGCACTTTTGCTTCTTGCTCGCAAACTTACCTTTTGCAAACATTTTTCAGAGTACGGATTAAAGAAATTGAGAAAGCTACCTATTTTCATTTTTAATACCAAAACAGTGCAAATACTTTGGCTAATACTGAGTTTCCAATGTTATGCCTCGTCCACTGTGCATTTATTTTAAGTGCTAAGGGTAGTTATCACTTTTGCATAAATATTCAGGTCTTTAGAGAGTTTCCTATTCCTCTCATTTATACTATCCTCCTGTGGGATGTCTGTCAGCACCGCTCTGCCATTATGCTTTCTGAATCTGTCTCTTAAGGTTAAAATTCTTCAAGGCGTTGACTGAGTATCTGCTTCCTATGTGCATTATTCAGTGATTTGATAAAGAGGGAAGCAAATGCTAAAGGACAATATCAGAACTTTTCAACAGCTTGTACTTTTTACAAAGTTACATGTAAAGTACTCTTCCTCTTATAAGCCTGAAAACAAGTTATTTTCTGCTGATTTTGACAGTAGCCATTTGTCAGGCAGCGTTTATCCTCTTTAGAAGAGAGGTAAAAATACTGATGGATGAATAATAAGATGACTATAATCAGGCAGTTATTTGATGTGTACAGTATTTTATTATGTCAAAACATTTGTATTTATTTGTTAGTATAATTAATGATGATGACACACCACTTGGAAACTATAAATTGAAAGACAGAGATTACAAAGTATTTTTAGTAAGTCTTTCCATCTGTTAATGCCAGATACAAACAATGTTATTCAGAACTCAGATTCATTACCTGGACATCGCAATGAAACAAGTCCTGATACTGCAAAAATATCAAATATAAAAAAGATGTAGAAAGAACAATACTCCAGTTCAGTTTGTAAAATTACAATTCTGAAGTTTTGTATTCAAATTTCTTCATAATACACCATTTTCCCCATTTTTTCTTATTAAACCATCTTTCCATATACAATTTTACTTGATGTTTTTTTGAGGATCCTACCTAAGAGGCTACTAGCTGCAGTGGTCTTTCAAATTCTTCTTTTCAAAGGTGACCTGGTAGCTCACTGTTCTGTCATTTATCTGTGTATTAGACATGCTTGACAAATTACTCTTAGAATCATAGAATGTCCTGAGTTGGAAGGGACCCATAAGGATCATCGAGTCCAACCCCTGGCTCCACACAGGACCAGCCGAATCAGAGCATATGACTGAGAGCGTTATACAGACACTTCTTGAACTCAGTCAAGCTCGGTGCTGTGATCACTTCCCTGGGGAGCCTGTTCCAGTGCCTGACCACCCTCTCAGTGAAGAACCTTTTCCTGATATCCAACCTAAACCTCCCCCGTCGCAGCTTCATTCTGTTCCCTTGGGTTCTGTCACTGGTCACCAGAGGGAGGAGATCAGCGCCTGCCCCCTCGCTCCCCCTCGTGAGGAAGCTGTAGGCCCTGATGAGGTCTCCCCTCAGTCTCCTCTTCTCTAGGCTGAACAAACCAAAGGACTTCAGCCTCTCCTCATATGTGCTCCCCTCTAGACCCTTCACCATCTTTGTTGCCCTCCTTTGGACACTCTCCAATAGTTTTATGTCCTTTTTGTACTGTGACGCCCAAAACTGCACGCAGTACTCGAGGTGAGGCCGCACCACCACAGTGTAGAGTGGGACACTTCCCTAGACCGGCTAGCAATGCTGTGCTTGATGCACCCCAGGATACAGTTGAGTTATTGGGATACAACATGTATGAACAGATGTTTTTGGGGCTCATTGACTCTCGCTGTCTTCTAATGATAGGTTTTCTGTTTCTGCTGCCTGCAAAGAGTGGCTCGAAAATGTCAGATCAAAGTCTGGAAAGGAAAACCAAAAATGCCCTAAACTGTGGAAAAGTCAGGTGCAAACCAAAATAGATCATTGTAACATGGTACAATGAAATAGTATGATGAATGTTTTTTAGTTCATTGTTAAAGGGGCAATAGTAACTGTTGTAGCTATTTAACATTCTACCCATTAGCCTAAAATATCTAGGAGAATTTCTAAGGCAATATCTAGATAGATTTCTGAGACTTACAAAAGACTGAACTTCTAAAGAGTCCCTTAATTATAATGATGGGGAAATAAGTTAAAAGAAGACCACAGTCAAGGTTCTGAGTTACTGAAATTAGTCAGCTTTTATGGATTTATTCAAAAGTGAAGCTGATCCATCTCCAGTTTGTGCCTCCTTACTTTGAGTTTGAGAATGAATACCATCTTCTTTATACTGCCATGTTTCCTCAGTGTCTGGGCAGTGTTTCCTGCCTAATCTAAAACTTCAAACCCAGAGATGCAGGGAAGAACAGCATGATATTGTTTCTGGCAGTAATGTCAGAGCAGGTGCATAGGCTTCTGAAAGGAAAAGCGTGCACTGCCGTGTAAGTGGTATAGGCTACATGACTCAGGCATTTGAATTTGTCTGATACTCCGTTGTGGAAAGCTGCTGTAATAGCTTCTGCTGTAAAGACTGTGATTTCTGAAAAGGCTCTCCTGTTAAAAGAGAATCCCATACCATCCTCCTCTTTGCAAGGGGTATAGGAGCTTCGTTTGGCTCCAGTGTAAATCTTCACCAAAGTTTCACTGGCTAAGACTGATTCCTGTTTTCCACGTAAAATAAACACCAGGAAAATTAATGTCTGTTATAAACATGTGTGTCAGATGGCTACAAGATTTGATATACATCAAAGCATAACTTCTTCAGGTAATAGTGCCCTATAAGCAATCCTCTGTGGTAGATAGAGACATTCTAAATGAATGAATTTATTTGAGTGACAAGGTTATACATTTAGCAGGCTTCTACTGTAGCACCAATGTAAATCTTCGGGTAATGAATAGGAGCTTGGATGGTGCAAGGAGGTAAATTGTCACAGCAATTCATCACAGGCTGTTTTTGATTAGGTTTGGAGAGTCTCAAGAATTTTTGAATTTCTATAGAAATGAATTGACTTCTCATAAACAGGGTTTTTTTAAAGCATATATAGCCTCTGCTCAAATGGTGTAATGATTTTGGTGTGTTCTGTGTGAGTTCATTTTTCTTCAGCAAACATGCTCTAGCAAGATGCAAATGGATCAGAAATGGAAATTGGCTATGAGAATGCAAATTCTTTCTGAAACTGTCCATTTTGGCCTAGCATGTTATGCTATTTCCTGATTCACAGACAGACAGGATGCAATTGAGGAAAAATCAGCACATCAGCACTGTGAAAGGCCTCAATATGTTTTACAGCGTGCTGGACGAGCTTCTCGTTGAGAGACACTGCCTAGGTCTCTGCGTTCAGCTCTGGGCTGAATACGGGGTCAGACTCCTCCCAACACCCTTCTCCCACAAAGGGGCAGCTCTAGGTAGAGTATGCTGATTATACGCTCCAAAATATGAGAAAGGCAAGGCCAACAATCTGCCAGTTCCACCAACTTGTTATAGGCTAACTCTGAGACCCTTAAATGCCGGATGTCATTACAAACACGAACTGCATTCAATTTTTAATGATAAATTATTCTTAGAGAGTACTTGGAATGATTCTGCCCTTCCTGGCAGGAATTTGCTGATCTGGTCCCAGGCTGGAGGTGTCTCATCACTCACAAGTGAGTGACTGGTTGTTGGTTTGAGAATGGGCTTTGTAGACTGTTGATAGAAAGGAATTTTCTCAATCTCGCTGAATTTGGTGCAGTTTATTAGCATCTGTTGCATGTTTATGTGAAAATTAATTTATTGAGGTCATGTTTTCAATAGTAGAGAATAATGGTATTGGTACCTACATATGAAGAGCCAAACTCATTTTAGCCTTTCTGCTGGGGTTAATGAAATCAATTAATTACTTTGTTAGCAACAGTCATCCTAAGGAAATTCTTTAACATCGGACACTAGTATTAACAGTGTAATTATACTAGTATAACTTTAACAATGTAACTGCTGGTGTAGACAGTTATATTTTGGAATGAGAGTGCACAAGATGGGTAATTGTACTGGTATTCCTCTAGCAATATAATTATTCTACTAAAAAATTTCCAATACATATTCATATATAAATAACTTCTTGACATTTCTGGCATAATGAATAATGCCACTGTACATGAGAAAACAGGAACAACACAGAGTCATAAATTTACTAGAGATTGCTGGAGATGATAATAGCAGAAAGTAAATCCATATTTATCGAGCCAAATATATTCTTTTGATGGTAACGCAATGGTCCTAGAAATGGATGTCATGTCATTTTGGAAGAAAGATTTTCACAAAATGTAAAAAGAGAGAGTATTCAGAGTAAGTAGTGGAGAAAAGGTCAGAAGCTTAAACAGTAGAAATAAAGACTAACCACTCAAAAAATACTTCAGATCACTTTATAATAATACTGATCAGTAATCAAGTCAACTGAATTATGCTATCAAAATGAAAGAAATATACCAGTGAATATATTCCAGAATATCAATTAGAATATCCCAGAATCAGAAATATCTCTCTCTTGCTGGTGGAGAATCATCAGCAACTGGATTTTGAAGAGCCCTCAGGAGCAGATGTTGTCCAACGCCACGTGTGATTAATCCTTCCAAGTCAAGGTTTTTACTGATTCTTTGAGAAAACTGTTAATCATCATCCTGGAGAAAATGCTGACAGCTACAATAATTATCACTGCCTTTCATTTAATGACGCAAAAAAATGGCTAGAATCCCAGCAGAAAAACTGGAATCTTTTTTACTGCAAGCATAAAATTATCCAAAAAATAGATTAGCAACTTCAAAAAAAAAAAAAAAAAAAGCAATTTCTCTTTTTATAATATGTGTGAACTCTGAATTATAAATTAATAAAATTAGCTGATTTTTCCGTGCAAAAAGACCTCACTTGTACAACAGGCATTACTTTAAAGGATGGAAAAGATTTTGATACAGGTAGATGGAAAATTCTGCTTAAAAAATGTACAAGCAAAGAGAAATTTTGCCAGCAAATTATCCCAAACACATAAGCAGTGCTTACACAGAGCTCCTCACACCACCCCACCAACAAGGAGGCTGGGGGTGCACAAGGAGTTGGGAGGGGACACAGCCAGGACAGCTGACCCTAAGTGACCACAGGGACATTCCATACCATATGATGTCATGCTCAGCATATAAAGCTCAGGGAAGAAGAAGGAAGCAGGGAGGATGTGTGGAGTGATGGTGTTTGCCGTCCCAAGCCCTGCTTTCCTGGAGATGGCTGAACACCTGCCTGCCCATGGGAAGAGGGGAATGAATTCCTGGTTTTGCTTTGCTTGTGTGCATGGCTTCTGCTTTACCTATTAAACTGTCTTCATCGCAACTTAGGAATTTTCTCACCTTTACTCTTCTGATTCTCTCCCCCATCCCACAAGAGAGGAGTGAGAGAGTGGTTGTGTGGGACTTAGCTGCTGGCTGGTGTTAAACCACACCAACATTACCATGCCTGATTTGTCTGTTTCAGCATCAGCAATATTCTCGGACTAAATGGTCCTGACCACTGACATAAAATTGTTGGAAGTGAGAATTTGATAGAGATAGAAGAATACCATCAACATATTCTTTCCAAAGGATAAGTGTTGAGGTTGAAGTTTTGCTGCAGAGTGACCTGGTACAAGCTCTACGCACTGTCATTTTTCTGGCAGCTTTATTTGCCCTGCTGACTTGTATAATTTGTGTTTGAATACCTCCAGCTATGGAGATGAGCCGTGGTTTTGACTCGGATGGCTTGCCTTATCTGAATTCACATGGCCCTGGATAGTTAATTTTACATGGAGAGAAACTAGAGATGATACTTGATAATGTTACTGCCTGTCTACCAAAAGATTTGTAAACCAGAATATTTCTTGGTACTGAAATTATTCTATCAGATGGAATGAATAAAACCATCTGATAGATATTGCTGGTTTCTCCCCTAAACATCTGAGCACATTTAGCACCCATGTCTTCTCCAATTTTCTCCTGTTACTCTTAATTCTGTCTTTGTAGTTCTTAGTAAGAGTCATTCACAAGTAATGAGTGTGGGTTGCCTCAAAGCAAACAGATGGCTTTATATAGCAGAAGACAAGCAGAAATAAATGCTCAGTTCTGTGAATCAAAATAGGGGGAGGCTATGAATCGTAGTTCAGGCCATTAACATAAAGAGTGAAACCCAGAAGTGGTATGTTTATATTCTGAGTAGGGATTAGTTATTCTGAGAATTCAGGCCATGGTGTGAAAGCTTTGCAGAGCAATGCCATTATCCTTTTATGACCATGAGAAAGAAAAATCAGTCAAATGACAGCTGTTCTTTTCTTTAGAATGATTAGAAAAATTCACCGCACCCACCAAAGACGTGTCATGTCAGAACTCAACACCAAGCACACTGGATAATCATAGCACTTCAAGACTATGCTTTTTTGAAGTCTTGCAGAAAAACAAGGCTTCAATCCCTTGGTTTGTGAACAGCTTGAAGTTACTGTTTGTGTTCCATCCCTTTCTCCACCTCCCCATCCCCATAGAAACCTCATAGCAAATCCAAATGGCTGGTGGAAGTCCCAATCTTTAATTCTTGTAAAGCTCTGAAATTCACGGGTCACTTTATTTCACTGGAGGTGGACAAACCAACCAGGTGCCTCATGTCATGCAAACAATGGAAGTGAAAAGGAAACAAGTAGACGAGAATTCACATGAAACAGCTCTCTTCTTCTGGCAGAAGTGAGCAGCACAGTTTTGTTTTGATGTATCACAAATAACAGGGCTACATCAGTTTATTCATTTCAGTGACTTTTTTTTCCACTCCTGCTAAAGAAAATAATGCCAGACTACAGAGAGCAAGCCTTACAGTGCTACCTTCCTTAGAGGGTCTTCCCTCTTCTACAGGTGCCAAAAACATGGCATAGTTCAAGGACAAGTCAGGAGGTTGCTGCCTGCAGCAGTAGAGGGCTGCTGAAACTTGTGATGAGAGGGGAAGAAAGGAATTCTCAGGCAGGCTCACAAACAAAACCTGGGCTGTCATTGATTCATGGAAAAAGCAGGTACAGTTTTTTTTTTTTTTTAATCATTTACCACAACTAGAAATCTGAAAACTCATCTGGTTAAATTTAGCTCCTCCATCAGAGGGCAGGGTAGAGGCTTGCTGAGGTGAAATTTACTGACATCTTCCTCCATTTGCCAGTCTGCTCTAACTTCTGTCTTTGAGTTTGTAATAATTTACATTTACGCTAATGATACTGTGAGAACCTCAAGTTGTTCCTGAAAACATTTGAAGATCATCCTGAAAAATATGTCTTGATGGTCACGTATCTTTTGGGTACTCAAGGCAATACATTCAGAAACATATCTTGTCTGTAAGTAAGTAATTACAGTTAGTAATGCCAAAATGTTCTGCATTATGGTGACACTGGCAGTATGTGGCACTTTAAATTTATAATAATAAAGGAAAACAGTCAGCTTTATTCGTTTACTCCAAGATAATTCGAAAACTTCTTTTCAGTTTCTGACTTATGCTCTCTGGCCTCTGAGAGGATCATTTCTCATAGGATGTGTGTACAGTATCTTACGGTTGTATTGGTCTCATAAACATGCACATAGAAGGTAGCCTCCGGTAAAAAAAGTGCTGCCCTGAATAAATGCAGACTTAGTAAACCACACTGCTGCTGGATCTGCTAGGACTTGTGAGACAGTGGAAGAAATAAACTTACTCATTGCTTTGCTGTCCTATCTGATTCACAGAAAGAAGATTAACTTCAGTATGTTAGCAGTTGAACACAATGTTTAGAACTTACACAAGTGAGAACTTTTTCAAATGCTGAACATTAATAAGCCTGAAATTGTACCCAGCTTGGATATATTGCAAAGTATACCTATAAAATAGTTCTCAGCCCTCTCATTGTCTTTTCCTGGACACATGTACTCAATAGTGCCCATCCTCCCACAAGTGCAGATAAAACAGCTCCTTTTCTTCTTGTCTTACCCACAAGAGGCCAGATGCTCATTTAGCACCTTTGGAAACCCATTTCCGATGGTCTTCTGCATGGTTCTCCTTTTGACACTAATTGCACTGGGGTACAAGGCAGCCAGCATTTTCAATTCTGGAAGCATTTTATTGGTTGTGAAAGCAAAGGTCATTCCACAGGGTCCAGATGGCCAGTGTCTCTATTTACAAATGCAGTGGGGGGACATTAGTTACTCTCTTTCCATGGTTAACATAAAATTCTGCAAACCTGGGGTGTATGCGACATTGAGAATCATGTAATAGATGTGTGGGATATGCTTTTCATAGGGAGCAAGGAGGCCCAAACAAGGGCGGTTTGGTAACAGGAGATGTCAATGATGGGGACCTGGCTTTACCTTGTTTCTGATGCCATTCAGGGCATGTCTCTGCTGGCAGGACAGCTGAGGTGAGCTGGGCTGCAGTGATACCGTGAGCAGGTTTGGGTGGGTAGCTTGGTGTGTGCACGCAGGTTCTCTCAATCTCTGCTCTCCTTGGAGAGTTCTTCCACAATAGACAGGGTTGGTTCTAGATACAGGCAGAACAGGCAGCTGCCAAACTCAACAAACTACGGGATACTGATGTCCCATAGCCTGTGGTAGAGCTGGAAAAGCTCAGCTAGCAGCTCCTGCAGGATTGCCTCTGCACATGTACAACTGAAGGCAACTGCCCAGAAGGCATCCTTGTCCTTCTTCTCCTGTCATTTGGCAAGCTTTGTTTTACAAGCCTTCTTTTTTTTTTTTTTCATGACCCCTCGGGTAGAAAAATTCACTTTTGTCTACACCATTGGGAAGACTGGAACTGATTGTGAAAATAGACTGCATTATGTAGCTCACTTTAAGATTTGGGGCTCATCATATAGACTTAAATCAAACAATACAATGGAGGGGATCTGATAATTATTATGGCCATTAAAAATAGAATTGTATTTAATAGGAGAAAAGATAACTTTGTAGTGTCCTAAATTTATATATAGTGTGTCTCTGTATAAAGCATTCTAAATCAAATTAGGAAGATTAATTAAGTTTTCTCATTTAACTGCCCTAATAAATTTAGTAATAGCATTAGAAAGAGAACATTCTTCAATCTTATCTACAATCTACAAACAATCAGAGAGGAAAAAAAAGGCGAGGTGGCCTGTGCGTGCTGCATGTTTATTGCTCTGGTCATGAAGTTCTTCTTTTTAGTTATAACTGTCCTACCCTGTAAAAATTATCATATTGGTCACCAACTGCTAAGTTTCACGCAAATTGTACATGAAAACAGTGTATCAAAGGAAAATATATGTACCTCATGGTTAGAAATTCACATATGCTAGTATCAGTTACTGTCAGGAAAAATATTTGCTAGCCAAAATTAAAGTGACCTAATGCTCTTTTCTCAATCTTTTGTTCTATTCCTTCATATGCATTGCTAGTAAATCCTTTTAAAAGTGAATTTTCTTGCTTGGAGTTTTCTATTGATCAAAAGGAAACTTTGAAGCAGTGGTGCTTTGATGATGTGGAATCTTTCCATGTCTCTGTTCTTTAGAGTAAGCAGCTTTATCAAGTTTGTTTTCTTCTGGATAATACAGCAGAAACCAGGGATTTATCTCTCTAAGACTCTCGTTTCCTTATATAAGCTTTAGGTGAATGACAATATAAGGTATTTGTAAAGCAAAATTGCTATATTAGCAAATTCACTCAGTACTTGTTCACTAAACATAGAAGTTCATAATACAGTTTTTTTTTCTAACTATAGTAGAACAATGTGAATGCTATATATATATTTAGACACCTGTCTTGTTGATTTAACTAATTTATGAAAACATAACTTTCCCCTCATTTGGCCATCATTCTCCCCACTGTATTTCCTACATTGTTGATAAATTAATCTTCTTGGTTATCTTCTAAATTTTCAAAGTAATCACCTGTCCCTGGACTACCTGAAAATCCTTTTTTGTAAGTAGTGTTTGTGTTTTACTTGTCAGCAAAATGACATTAAAAGTGTGTCAAGTGTTCCTGGAGATAAGTGTATGAGATGGAAAATGTCCAAGACTGTCACAGAAATAATAGTAGTTCTAAAAGAAAGTTTAAAACTTATTTTAGTATAATTTAGTTTAGTTGCTTTCCAAGGTGTGCTTATTTTCTCTCTTCTTACTTATTTTTCTAATGATGCACAGATTTTAATCACAGAGATAAGGGCTAGAGCAGTCTTTGCAAACATCAGCCTTCTGCTGCATTCCTCAGAAATGTCCTGAGTATTGAAAACACCAGTTTTGTGGATGAGAATTGAGAATCAGTCATGCCCTACCTCATATCCTCTTGAGCTTCTAGAGTTATGTTGGCATAATTTTCTGAACAGACTTGCTGTTCCTGAGGACTGATATCACCAGCTACCATGGGCTTTGAAGAAAGGTGTCAATAGAAGAAACTTCAAGGTAACTGCAAAAAAAATAACCAAGCAATAACTTAAAATACTGTTAGATGATGTGCTAATTCTTTAATGCTTATATGAGTGAATAATTCCACTTAAAGATCTTAATAAAGATCAGACTTTTTATTTATATGATAAATGAATGTGGTTTTATAATAAGCAGAGATTTTTTCCTATGCCAAAATCAGTGGGTTTTAATGCTGTAAGTTTTCTTGGTGAGTATGAGATGACATAGTTGCCTGGCTTCAGGAAGATGGGCATATTTCTTGTACTAATTGAGATCTTCAGGGATATGGAAGAAATAAAGAGTTTTGAATTCAGATCTTAGCAGGTGAGTTAGAATTCAAATAACTTTGAAGTATTTTTTTATGCACTACTTTGTAACATTTTACTTCAGTCTATGTTTTCAGTCAGTGAGTCCCAAGTCCAGATTTTTGCTCTGCAAATACACATGTGCTTTATTGTCTGCTGTGAACATAATAAGACCAGTTGATAAGTTTAACATATATATAACCATTTGCAATGTTTGTTTCTCCTTTTGGTTTCTATTTTAAAATTACTGTAGTCCAGATTTATCCAGAGCTGGTTTTATATATGTGTGATTACTCTTTGATTATAGCCCAAATCTTATTATCACTGTTTTTAACATACTTGCTTTTAAGCAAGCAAGCCAGCGGGAGAAAATTTGGGCCGTGCATGTGTTCACAGTTAAACAAATCAGTTGCTCTGTGAAGCACCTAAAGTCCTTATTTTACCATAAGGTTTATCACCAGTCAAGAACAAACAATATTTGGTGTAGGAAGACAGATAGATGTTCTTCTCCAAGGCCTATTCTGATTTAAACTTGATGAGACCGCTGAAGATAGTCTTGCAGAGCAGTCCAGGATTTGAAAAGTCAGTATTATGGCTACAGTCCTTTAGCCAGATTTGCATGAAGAATCAAAGATTAAAGGTAGATGGTATTCCAAAAAGCCTTTTCCTAGCAAAATTGTTTAGGAAATTGTGGTTCAGCTTCAGCCAGCAGCTGAGCACCATGCAACTGCTCTCTCACCCCTCCCTCCCTGGTGGAATAGGGAGGAGAATTGGAAGAGAAAGGCAAAACTCATGGGGTGGGATAAGGACAGTTTACTGGGCCAGCAAAGGGAGAGGGAAATAACAACAACAGTACTTAGAATATGCAAAGCGGGTGATGTGCAATGCAATTTGCTCACCGCCCAGAACCCAATGCCCAGCTGTCCCAGGCAGCTCCAACTCCTCCTTCCCAGCCAGTTCTCCCTTTATATACTGACCATGATGTCATGGTATGGAATACCACTTTGACTAGTTAGGGTCACCTATCCTGGCTGTGTCCCCTCCCAGCTTCTTGTGAAAATTAACTCTACCCTAGCTGAAAACCAGGACAGGAAACAAGAAATACAAGGGAACCAAAATAACTCATATTTGGACTCAAAAACTTTTATGGCCTTGGCCTCGTGGTTTATTTAATGGGAGAATATTAAATTTCTGCTAATGATTACTGCTGCATACAGGTATTTTGGCTTTCTTGCCACAGTGGGATGCACGTAGCTTGGAAAAGCACTGTGACTGGCTTTGAAAGCAGTGTTTGCTAATAAACTGTTAAGTGTACTGGATACCAAGAGAGAGTATTTAAAGGGTGGAGAATATGTGACATCTGTGAAATTTTGAGGCTTGTAAGAAATAGAGGAAGTACAGGATTTGATGCGTTAGCTCGGGAGAAAGTGAACTCTTTGGTATAGGAGAGAAATACGAGAATGTGCAGGATGAAGGTATTTCAGTACTTTTTATTCTTAAAGGTCTGTGAGTGTTTAATTTATGAAAGTAGTTTTGTCTGTTCTTAGCATTGTGTCAGTATATTTTTTTTACTTTTATTCACCTCTCAACAGGGGTTTCATTTCTTGTTCTTCATGTATATTAATTCTAGAATTTCTTTCTTCTTATCTTTGTGTAATGTTCAGTGAATTTCTGTCAATAATTGGCTCCCTGGTCTGAAGACCATTGATTTTGTCATTAATTTGTTTCCCATTTGTTTTTTATTAAGTACTTTGGTAACCTTACTATTCTTTCTTGCTGCTTTTGGATGTCATTTGGAAATACCCAAGCTTGTTGTCTCATTACATAATTTGTCCAGCTCTGCTAGGAGGTAAACCATATATCTGCAAATGCTAGTAACAACAATTAAGATGAAGTAAGAACATCAGCAGAACCTTTCCTCCAATGACAGACACTAGTAGTCAAATAACATACTAATGCCTGATAATTTAGGCATTATCAGAGTTGGAAAGGCACTTGCATCTGTTTCAGAAGTAGGAGATTTAAAAAAACCAAACATATCAGGAAACCATTTGTAACAATGATTCAGATTGAGAGTGAAGTTTTTAACTTCAATCAGTCATTTTTCTCATATTTCCCCTCACTTTATTCTTAAGCCAGATAGAGATCTGTTACATCTACTTAGCTGTTATAAAGTGTCCTCTCTTCCTCTCCTTTTTCCCCTAGAAGGCAGAAAACCCTTTGTATCTCTGAGACTTTAGGCAATACATCCTGCAGTTTTAACTAGCACATAAGGACATTCACATAAATAACAGCCTAAATCCATGCAGCAAATATGAAGAGAATATAATTGAATGTAACATGATTCAACCCAGGCCATGGTCTTCTTCAAGTGATACTCTTTCGACAGACTCTTTCTTTTATAATATCATTAATTTGTTTCCCAAAGAGGCAACAATCTCATTTCTGGCATCAAATTGTACTGACATTCCCTTTTGAATCTTAATTCTGCATATTATGAAAACTTAATTAGATATCAACATTAATAGATTTGTGATTATTTCTGCTGCATTTAGTAAAGGGATTTTACATCTGTTTGGAGTCATTAATCTCTTTCTTATTACTGTTACTTTATTGTATGTATCTGTAAAGACTTGTGCGTACGATCCCATTTGATTTACTGATCATGTTATGCAGTATGTAGAACTTAACAAGTTGTCTTGTGCTAAAGCACTAGACAGTGTGATTAATTACTCTGCTCGTTGATATGTTAAGGCCTGATCCTGCTTATGAACTTTTTAAGAGCTTTGTGGAAAATCTATTACAACTGCTAAGATTGGAAGGGAAGGTAGCATGTCTGTCCTTTCCATGTGTGCTTGCATCTTGCTGTGACTTAGAAATTTAACTGTTGCTGGAAGTGATGATAATGCAGCTGGCTTGCTGCTTTAGCCTGGGATAGTCTCCCAATTTTAGAGGCTTCTGGATGGTACTTGTGTATGGATTTTACAGCTTTGCCATTGCTTGAATATTTTAAGATGTTATTCACATACTTGCAAACTTAAGTGAGGGTTAGATTCAGTAAAGTTCTGGATACTTGGGTCCTGATTCAGTGAAGTTAATTTAATGTTCTGAATTACTTTGACTCAAATCTCAACAAAACCTGTATATATGTGAATCTATACAGTGCTCAGGCATGGATCTATGAAGGGAGCAGAGCTAAGGGGCCTTGCTGCCTTGAATTGGCTTGTACTTGCTAGGGAGTGAGGGACCACATAGTGGGAGGTCACTGCACTCCCTTGAAATAAGTAGCACTGCTTTCATTCTCAGTAGCTTGAGATACTAGGGCAGGTTTGAACTGCACCGCTAGCCCTGGGGCAGATGCTGAGTATGTTTCCTCAGGTTAGCCAAAGCTGGAGTGCATTCAGACACATCCTTCTGTGTTGATACTGTCCTATTTCTGTATTTGTCCATACGTCTTGGCAGTGTATCATCTGGTCCTCTGAAAGAAGGGGTCTGTATGCTCTTTCCCAGGTGATTGGTTGATTTTTTTCTGTCCCTTGGTTTTAACTATTGGAAATCTGTTGGAAGAATATCAGAAATGGAGTGGGCTTGCCAGTGTCCTTGCAAAATGGTTGAATTTGTGGCTAAGCTAAAACACAGTGCTGTTGTTAACCCACAATTGCAGTCTGCCATCAAGTAAGTTTTTAGTCCACACCAGAAGCTGATTTTATTTGATTTCATTGAAATGAAATAAAGCTCAAGGGTAGCCTTGGCTGCAGTGACCACAAAATGGTGGAATTCAGGATCCTCAGGGCAGCAAGGAGAGCACGCAGCAAGGAGAGCACTCAGCAAGCTCACTACCCTGGACTTCAGCAGAGCAGACTTGCTTGATAGAATACCATGGGACAAAGCCCTGGAAGGAAGAGGGGCCCAAGACAGCTGGCCTACATTCAAGGGTCACCTCCTCCAAGCTCAGCAGCGATGCATCCCAACAAAGAGAAAGTGAAGCAAATCCACCAAGAGGCCCCTGAGGATGAACAAGGAGCTCCTGGGCAAAGTCAAACAAAAAAAGGAAGCCTTCAGAGGGTGGAAGCAAGGGCAGGTAGCCTGGGAAGAATACAGAGAAACTGTCCGAGGAGCGAGTGAGCAGGTTAGGAAAGCCAAAGCCCTGATAGAAATTAGTCTGGCCAGGGATGTCAAGGACAACAAGAAAAGCTTCTATAGATATGCCAGTGATAAGAGGAGGATGAGGGAAAACGTGGGTCCCCTCTGGAATGAGACGGGTGACCTGGTTACCCAGGATATGGAGAAGGCTGAGGTACTCAATGACTTCTTTGCCTCAGTCTTCACTGGCAAATGCTTGAGCCACACTGGCCAGGTCCCACAAGGCAGGGACTGGGAGAATGCAGAACCACCCACTGTAGGAGAAGATCAGGTTTGAGAATATCTAAGGAACCTGAAGGTGCACAAGTCCATGGGACCTGAGGAGTTGCATCCGTGGGTCTTGAGGGAACTGGCGGATGAAGTGGCCAGGCCACTCGCCATCATATTTGAGAAGTCCTGGCAGTCTGGCGAAGTTCCCACCGACTGGAAAAGGGGGAACATAACCCCCATTTTTAAGAAGGGAAAAAAGGAAGACCCAGGGAACTACAGGCCGGTCAGTCTCACCTCCGTGCCTGGCAAGATCATGGAGCAGACCCTCCTGGAGACTATGCTCAGGCACATGGAAAATAAGGAGGTGACAGGTGACAGCCAACACAGCTTCACTAGGGGCAAATCGTGCCTGACAAACTTGGTGGCCTTCTATGATGGGGTTACAGCGTCTGTGGATAAGGGAAGATTAACTGATGTCATCTACCTGGACTTGTGCAAGGCAACTGACACTGTCCCGCACGACATCCTTGTCCCTAAATTGGAGAGGCCTGGATTCAATGGATGGACCACTCGGTGGATAGGGAATTGACTGGACTGTCGCACTCAAAGAGTTGTGGTCAATGGCTCAATGTCCAAGTGGAGAATGGTGACGAGCGGTGTTCCTCGCGGGTTGCTACTGGGACCAGTGCTGTTCGAAATCTTTATTGATGACATGGAGAGCGAGATCAAGTGCATCCTCAGCAAGTTTTCCGATGACACCAGCTGTGTGGTGTGGTTGACATGCTGGAGGGAAGGGATGCCATCCAGAGGGACCTTGACAGGCTGGAGAGGGGGCCCGTGCGAACTGCATGAAGTTCAACAAGGCCAAGTGCAAGGTCCTGCACGTGGGTCAGCGCAATCCCAAGCACAACTATAGGCTGGGCGAGGAATGGATTGAAAGCAGCCCCGGGGAGAAGGACTTGGGGGTATTGATTGAGGAGAAGCTCAACATGAGCCGGCAGTGTGCGCTTGCAGCCCAGAAAGCCAACCGTGTCCTGGGCTGGATCAAAACAAGTGTGACCAGCAGGTCGAGGGAGGTGACTCTGCCCCTCTACTCTGCTCTTGTGAGACCCCACCTGGAGTACTGCGTCCAGCTCTGGGGGCCCCAGTACAGGAGAGACATGGAGCTGTTGGAGCGAGTCCAGAGGAGGGCCACGAAGCTGATTGGAGGGCTGGAGCACCTCTCCTGTGAGGACGGGCTAGGAGAGTTGGGGTCGTTCAGCCTGGAGAAGAGAAGGCTCCGGGGAGACCTAATTGCAGCTTACCAGTACCTGAAGGGGCCTACAGGAAAGCTGGAGAGGGACTGTTTATCAGGGAGTGTAGTGAGAGGACAAGGGGTAATGGGTTTAAGCTGAAGGAGGGTCGATTTAGATGAGATGTTAGGAAGAAATTCTTTACTGTGAGGGTGGTGAGGCACTTGAACAGGTTGCCCAGAGAGGTTGTGGAGGCCCCCTCCCTGGAAGTGTTCAAGGCCAGGTTGGATGAGGCTTTGGGCAACATGGTCTAGTGGAGGGTGTCCCTGCCTGTGGCAGGGGGGTTGGAACTAGATGATCTTTGAGGTCCCTTCCAACCCAAACCATTCTATGATTCTATGATTCTATGAAATACATGTATCTAGTCTAGGGATAGTGATTGCTGTCTTATTCTCTCAGTTAAAGGATTTTATGATTTTTCAGAAATGAATTAATAGTTTATGCACCTGTAATATGCAAATGGAAAAGTTGAATCTTACAGAAAGTAAGTTACACTGCATTTTATTTTAGCTATAAAATATAAGAAATGATGTTGTGAATGAACTATACTTTGGTATGTTCTCAAATGCTTTGTTTTTATAATGCTGATTTATATCCTAGCTAGTGGGGTAGGGAACAGGGGCACAAGCCTGCCCAATAATGTTCAAGGTGTAATGTAATACGGTTGTTGAATTTAGCCAGTGTAACTGCTGAGGCAACTGTAATGCCCTGGTGTTCACATTCTTACAGAAACTTGCTTTGATAATTCTAGCATTTAAATGATAAAGGATGTCAAGGAAATACTTCCACTTATTATCCATCTATCTGTGTATCTGTCTATCTATCTGTCTGTCTATTAAGTTAGCTAGTTTTTCTGATCTTAGCATCTTTGCCTTAGAAAATTCTTGACTTTTCTGTAAATATCAGAGAAAAGATTGATATAGTACAAGTGAGGCTCTTAAGTAGGGAGCTACACAGAAAAATGAGTGAATGTTTTTTTGTTTGGTTTGGTTCTTGACTGCATTCATGTGGGTTGCTTTTTTTTATTCTTCTACAATTATATGCATGTTATCTGTGAAGCTGGAATCTTCTTGTAAGAGTAGTAGATAATTCTAGGAGATAAGGTAGTGTCACAGCAGATTTTACTTTTCTGTTTTCCAATCTCTTGATAGTACTTGATGAAGACCTGAATTTTCTTTCCATCTTCCTGCCTATACACTTACATTAATGAAAGATACACCTTAACACATAAACAGAACATGGTGATAAGTACAGCTGATTAAACTGCCTAGGCAAAACTTCTGGAAGCACTCCCAGGAGGTATGTAAAGCTACGTGCAATTACATGCCTAATTTTAATTATGCAAGAACTTAATTGCATGACCAGTGCTTGTTCAGGACTACCTCATCACCCTTATGTTTTTCAAGTGAATGTGATTACAGACTTCTATCATAACACTCTCAGCTAGCCTCCTGCTGCTTTCCTAATACCTCTGCCTAGTAATGATGATGACAGAACTTAGAACAGAAAGATGATCATATTCAGAAGGACTATAATCCCTGCATGCAAGAGGACAACTTGTTGATCTTTATTACATCCTCCACTTTCTGATTGTAATACCAGTCAGATGTCTTGTAAGAGCTTAGATGTATTTGAAAGCATTATGTCAGCAAGAGACTTTAGCTTCAGGAACTTAAATCATTTTTAGGTAGAATATGACCTTGTATTTTCTGAGCTTCACATATATAAGTACTTCTTATGAACTAATGTCTCCAGTGACTGTGGTCACAAGTAAGCTTTGTATCGATATTGTAAGTCCTTCTGAATCCTTAAATCATAGCTTTCTATAATGCATTTTAAACTAACTATCTTTTATCTGTTTTGTGGTTTCTTTAGCTTTATGAAGGAGCTAGCCACTACAGATACTGTGGAGATTAACTTCAGGAAAAGTGACCTAAATGCAGATTCAACTTTAGAATAAAGGTTTCTTATTGCTTTTTAAAGCTCTGTTACTGAAATTTCTTTCTCCTGTAGGCTTTAAGACACTTACTTGTAGAAAGAACTTGAATAGGAAAACTTAAGCTTTATTTATTGCATTTTTTAAATTCAGCTTACATGTTTCTCAGTAAGAATTTACTTAATGAATGAAAGTCTCAAAGATTTCAGGATGGATTAATTTAAATTTTGATAACACCTTCCTTTTCCCATAGTGATTAGCAGAGTGTAGAGCCAGCATTTGCCCTTCCCTTGTCTCCTTCTGTCCCTCATGACGCATAAGACAGTGAAAATTTATCAACTTCAGGCTGGACGCAACACAGTAGTTATGAATAGTGCTGCATGTACAAATAAGAGGTAAAAGGTGGATGTCCTGGGTTTGGAATGCAGAAATCAGATGCTATGTTGCAAGGAATATTTGTTAATGACTACGAAACTACTCCTAATTTGTGCCACTCTTTTAGTCTTATTTTTGTTGCAAACATTGGCTCATCACATATGCTCTTCTATTTTCTAGTTTTCTGGAAACCTGACGGAAAGCAATACCGAAGGCATGAAAGGATCTTGAGATTTCATATTGTCATTGTGTGGACCAAAGCCCCGGTGCATTAAATATTGAAGCCTCTACTTTAACTATGCAAAAGATGTGGATGACTTGCATGCTTCAGCAAAAGACTAGATCAACACATGCTTAGATTTGCACTTTGGGTAATTTACTGCTTAATTAATTGCTTAACTGCAATAACATCCTCCCCTCCCCACTCTGTTTCTCTCCAGTCCTGTGTTTGCAGTTGTCAGTTTTTCTTTGTTTTACACCTGGACTGAATGCACTTTGAAGAAAAGTCTGTGCAAACACAGGACTAAAACCACAGAGGATTATGGGGTTAACAAAGTGGCATTAAGGTGCCTCTAAGCAATGTAGTAATTTGTATAATCAAGGCTGGCTTACTGCTGCATAAAACATCCTAGAGTAAGACTCTCAAGCTCTGTCTTTATTAGTATTGTCCTTTGTTTTTACTCTTTTCTTAATTTCCCATCTCTTCAATAGGTGAAGTTGTAATCCTGTTTCCATGTCAAAGGGGAGTACCTGATCTTCTGTGTCAGTGGAGAGATGAATGTGTCTTCAAAAATTGTGTGCGTGATTTCTTTTTCTGGAATTGTTCCTGAGATGTGTGCAAGAACAGACTTAATGTTCCTTGAAAGTCATACTGATGCAGTTGCACAGAAACCAGAACATTTATCTCCCTCCCCTCATCCTCGGTCCCTTCATGGACAAGAGAAGTCTCCTGAAGTGAATCAGCTGGGACTAACATTTATACCGGCAATTGCTTTTAAAGATTGTGTATGTGATTAAATATAGTAATAGTTAAACAGATGAAACAGGTCCCTTTTTGCTAGGGACCATGCAAAACATTAAAAAAAATGAACAAATTCACTTACCATCTAAGTAATTTTTCTGGTTTTAACCTAGATTGGATGATGTGACCAGCAGGTCGAGGGAGGTGATCCTGCCCCTCTACTCCACTCCTGTAAGACCCCACCCGGAGTACTGCGTCCAGCTCTGGGGGCCCCAGTACAGGAGAGACATGGAGCTGTTGGTGAGAGTCCAGAGGAGGGCCACGAAGTTGATTGGAGGGCTGGAGCACCTCTTCTATGAGGACAGGCTGAGAGAGTTGGGGTTGTTCAGCCTGGTGAAAAGAAGGCTCTGGGGAGATGTAATTGTGGCTTACCAGTACCTGAAGGGGCCTACAGGAAAGCTGGAGAGGGACTGTTTATCAGGGAGTGTAGTGACAGGACAAGGGGTAATGGGTTTAAGCTGAAGGAGGGTCGATTTAGATCAGATGTTAGAAAGAAATTCTGTACTGTGAGGGTGGTGAGGCACTGGAACAGGTTGCCCAGAGAGGTTGTGGATGCCCCATCCCTGGAAGTGTTCAAGGCCAGGTTGGATGGGGCTTTGGGCAACCTGATCTAGTGGAGAGTGTCCCTGCCCACGGCAGGGGGTTGGAACTAGATGATCTTTGAGGTCCCTTCCAAACCAAACCATTTTATGCTTCTATGGTTCTACGTTTTATACTGCTAGTTGATTCCTCCCTAAAGCTTCTGTTCCTGAGATCTCTATTTCTCATGCCACTTTCAACCTCAGGCTATAATTATTTGCTCTTCAAAAAGTTTCAGAAAATAACAATCCAGTCAGTTTCCAGAGTTAAGTTGGCAGAAAAATATTCTGTAGTGCCCATAGTAACCATTTGTGTTTTACCTGCATTTGATTAAATTTTTCTTCTCAAAGATTGACCAGACATTTCAAGTGAGTGACTGGAGGAGTACTGTGTATCCAATGTTAAAGAGGAGTACTGTGTATCCAATGTTAAAGAGACTGCATCCTACCCTTTCCCATTAGTATCTTTTATGATGCAATTGTCTATTAATTTTTCCAGTCCCTCTTTGAAGCTGCTGCTATTTTCTGCCTCCACAACTTGCCAGGGCAGCATGCTTTGTGGAGAATTTTGTTTTGTTTGAACAATGTGTGAAGCACTCTCTGTTCTCTGGCAGCCTCCAGCTGTTCTCCAGAGTGACCTTCAGTGTTTGCTCACCTGTCCCCTGAGTTTTGTCTTTAACTTCTTTATGTGGCCTGCAGACACATTTCCACTGTCATGCTCACCTATGAAGCTTCATTTCTGATCTATTGTGTGGAATCCTCCCACTTTGATCATAACTGGCTCCCTCTCATCATTTTGAGTTAAGGGCTGTCACCATGCTTGTTACTTGGTCTTTCCATAACCTCCAGACTTCTAGATTTGTTGCTTTCTCATCTCCTCTTAGCTCTCTACATGTTGTCTTTTGTTCCATGAATATTCTTCCAGATTCTCTCAATTTCTTGCTAATCTTTATCTTTTGGGGTCTCTGTCCCCATCCCTAAAGTTTCACTCTGCCAGTTTGCAACCTTATCTTCTCTTGTGGGCTCTGTTTTGTCCCTCGGTGACTATACCCATGCTCCCGCTCTGTTGTCAGTCTCACAGTGTGGTTAGTACTGCATTAGGCATTTGTTCTGCCAACTCCTGTTCTTCTACCTTCCTTGGTAACTCTGTACTTCTCCCTTGCTGCTTTGCCACTATTGACTCACTCCTCAAATTGCCATCTCCTCCTGCACTTCTTACTCTGTACAGTGTGCCACTGCAACATCATGCTGATGAAGTGCAACACAACTGCCCTCTTCTCAGCTCATCTTTCCTTCATCTTGTTACAGCTGTTTTTCTCTCTTGAAGTTCTGACAGCCAAGATGCATGTTTTGAAGACTTTTTCTGCAGAATACTTTTTCTCATGCAGCCATGCAGCTGTAATCCTTATCTAGGCCACTTGCTTACAGCATGCTTACAGCAGTAGGCTTTTCTCTGGCCTTGAGACATACTCTTTGTAGCAGTGCAAAATGCACCAAGATCAACTTTCTCTCTTCATCTCTGTGAGGTGTTTATAATGTCAATCATAAATGCATTATCTTCACTTCCAAAACACTCAAGTTCCCTTGCTTATCTATTTTTTATTACTTGGCATTGAGAAATTGAACACTGCTTCCGAACAGGCCTTCTTAAAAGTTCTATTAATTCGTGAGATTTATTTTAATACAAGAACTGCACTTTCTCTCACGTTTACTTTCATTTGGCAGGAGCTCTCTGCAAATGTCTGCAATCCTGTTTCATTCTCATCCTTCAGACACTCTCTTTCTTTCAAGTGTTTGCAGATGTTGTGGCAGTAGACAAGTTGCTGTTGTGTGGAAGCCACACATTTGCTTGCTATTTGGTCTCATTTCTTAGTATTTTCTTGCCTAGTCTCTGAGTTGTCCTTTGTATTAGACTGTGCACTTCTTGAAGCAAGAAGCATCCTGGGTGTGTGTTCACATGGTGTTGTGAATTCCTCTCCTCTGTTGTTTGTGTTGAGGAACTTGACTAATTTCAAGCACTTCACATACTGAAATAGTAAGTGCCACAGCATCTCAACCAGGAAATAAATAATTCCATATTCAGGGTTGAGTTTGGATGCTCAATGGCTTTAATGCCAATTTTCAGTCTCTGGGGTCATGAAAGCTAGTTCACCCATGAGCTCCAACTTTGCAAATGTACCCAAGGGAGACTTAAAAATAGCAATTGTTCATTTTTCACCATTCTATTGTCTCATGAAGTTGTTCTATAATGACTGAAACCCTCATTAATGGCTTGCTCTTTCTGGTACAAACAGAGGGATGGAAGATCAGACATAAGAGTGCATAGTTCTATTGACAGAACTATTTATATTAACTGAAAGCATGATTTCTATATACTTAATAGGACAGTCTCATTTTTAAAAATTACCTGTTCACAAATCTGGTTTCTCACTGACAGGCAGTACATATGACAGCAGTAATTTCATACGAACGCAGTTTTATTCCTTTTTGAATGCAGAATTGTGAGCCATATGGGTGAGTGCCGTTCTCTGGACAGAAATTGTAGCTGTTTCTGTCTGCTTCAATGAAAACAAAAGCTTCAAGGAGCCTTGTTTGGAAGAAAACAGGATGGGGAGCAATTTAAAAAAAATATTTCTTTTCTCTTTATTATGTGCACTAGAAGGAATGAGAGTCATAGTGAGACATTTTCTTTTCTCTATTATGTCATTTCTTCTGTCCCTCCTTGTCTTTGAATTACTACATTGTGACAGTAGCCCACAGTCCATTGTTGGCTCTCCAGCAAGATGCTGCTTCCCTTTTAGGAAAAGTCATTTTGTTATCAGACCAAACCTGACCAGAATTTACTGTGGGGTTTTTTCCATGCACAAAAAGTAATATATATCTTTACATTTTGAATGACTTTAGAGATGAGAAATCATGAAACGAATAGATTAAAACCACAACTACCATTGATCTGTTGTGTGAAATGCAAAATCTTAAGCAATTTTCTCTATTTTCTTAAGAAACAAAATAGGATTCCTATCATGTATTTGTAACCATGTAAAAGTTAGGGACCAAAACTCCTTCTGCAATCAGTGGAGTAAAATATGTATTCCCAGAGTAGGATTCAGATTGTGGAACAGCATGGTAGAACATATTCCCATTCAAGGATCGCTACTTTACTAATTACGGAAGGAGCCAGTTAGATGAGCTGCCTGGCTTCCAGGTGCCTACAATTGGATAAGACCATGCATCTGATCTGTAGCCTCTAGCCTGCCACTTGTTTGCTCTAACATCACATTAATGCGCAGAGTTGTCTAAATGGCACATGCAAATATGAAGTGAAAAGAGACTATACAAAGCAGACTTCACAGCTAATCTTCTAACATGCATTATCAGGCTAAAAGCTGCTTAGTCTGCAGTTTTTCAGGGGGCGGGGGGGGAAGAGACAATCTGTTCACTGAATAGTCCAAGTAGTTCTGCTGTTTTTATGAAGTGTAGGTTGCTTCAGGATGAAGGACCTGGCTGCTTCAAGCTATTTTCCTTTTATTTGGTATGAGAGCAAGACATGGCCTCAAGATGTTACATGGTAAAGAGTAGAGTTTGCATACTGTTTAAAAAACAGAAGTAGGTAGGCAATCCAGGCAAGTTAATTTTTAGAATTCTTCAGAAAAACTGGTATAAATCCAAAGAAGTACAGAGGCCTTGTAATTAGTCAAAATTAACTTCTAACAAGATTATTCATCTAGAAGTAGTTCTGGGTAGAAAATACTTTCCAGTCTGCAAAAACATGTGAGGCTGATGCAATGCACCTGTTCTGCTTTGAACAAAGAAGGGGCAGGGCAGCAAAGGACCCTGTGTGCTATTTACACAGCCTGAAATAACCAGTTATCCATGAAGGGCCAGACTGAACTCCTCCTCTACCTGAAGAACCGACATACTTGTTGGAGACCCCTGAGGAGATCCCCTTTGTCCCAGGCTGTGGCAGCTCTGGGATTCAACCCATGCCCCACAGTTTTAATCAGAAATTCTATCACCCAGCTCTTACGTATTTCTCGACAGAGAATTTAACTGATACAAAATGTCCTCCTGAAAAACGTTAGGTTTGAGGAGAAATTCCTCCCTGATTCTTCATATCAAAGCGGTTGGTGGCATGTTTTCTAGTTGGTGTCGCAATTGTTAGAACCCTCTTCTATAATGTGGCAAGTTGCTGGGCAGTCTGTGCCACCGGTACAAAATTTTTTAAATCTAATTTGATGACTAAAGCATTTTCCCATTTTAAACTACTTTTAGCATCTTCCTATCATTTGTTTTAACTCCAGAGCAATGGTAGAGACATTGGTTCAGTCTTCAGTTCTATCAACTTACCGTGTCTTCCTATGTTAGATAAAGTGAGTAAGCAACACTTATATACATATACAGAAGTGTGTATGTGTGTATATACATATATATATTTGTGAACCTATGTGTATTTTGTATATAAGCTTAGGAAACTATAGGTCATTTATGAGAGAAAGTGATTTTTAAAATAATTTGCATGATGTAATTATATGAAATGCATGATAAATAACCAATATAAAACATCAGAATGTTTTTAAAGACAAACTTTGTAAGGTTAGTGCTTTTAAAAAATAATCTAATGCTTGTTGTAATTATTGAGAATAATGACGTGCATCATATGAATGGCTTTTAATTTCTGCCGGGGAGGATTATTTTTCCTAACCACATTACTAAATAATGCTGAGCTTTAGCTTCTTATCTTTTAAAGAGGTTCTAAATGATGATGAATTTGCTATTAGTTGATACAAGATGTAATGGTTAATGGTTAAGAAAAATATTAATATTGAATTTTAGGCCTATTTTGAATTATCCTATTTTAACCATAACTTCTGAAAATTGAAAAAAGATTTTTCTAACCAGCAGTAATTTCTACCAATAGTCCCAGTTACAACTCTTCCAGTAAAAAAGAAAGTATAGAGAAAGGCAAGCAATCTGAACTAAATTCACAGTCTGAGTTGAGATAAAAATTGAAATATTAAGTTTTCCCCTGCTTCTTGCATAAACTGCTCCATGTGCAGTGTGTGAACTGCCATTAGTGTGGAATAAGAATATGCATATCCAATATACTTTTTGGACTCTTGAAATAAATTAGCTCTATTCCCAACACTTGACTAATCTTATCTTCAGCCTTTTTCTTGGTCTTGAGGAACTGATATCCATAGATCTCCATAATGACTGTAAAATTTCAGAAGTAATGGCAGCATCTGTATTAAATTGCTTGCATAATCTGCTATAATGATGCTATTTCCTCTCAAAGCTGTATTGTGTAATTTTCAATTATTCTTTAAAGTCCACTTTGATACACTCTGGAGCAGGATTGTGACAGTGCATATTTTAACACCAACTGGTATTATATGTCATTCTGTTACTTCCCCTTGCATATATAAGTGTTAAATAAGAACAGAAATATGACTTGCTTACTGAATATGTCTCTTGTCAAGCAATCTTAGTCTTTCACTGAAAAGCAATTGCTATCCATCCCTGCCGTCATAAAAGGAAAAAAGCTTTCAATTAAAAGTGTTAGATGATTATTGGTCTAGTCTCATGGGCTTACTTTAATGACTTCTCTATATGATCATGATCTTTTTTGAGGGGTTTGGTTTGGTATGGGGGTTTGGATTTTTTTTTTTTTTTTTAACTGTCTTACATAAATGGGAATATTATCTTGAAGAATGCATTGTGTTTTTTGTAAAGTTCATCCTGGGCATCTTAAGATTCCTATTTTTGGGCATGAAATAACAAACTAAATCCATTCAGACAACCATGGGAAGACAGGTGAAAAGCCCGGAAGTTTCTATCAATTATGACTTATGAGAAACTTACAATACGAAATACTTGCAGTAGGACTTGCCTTCTGTTTTCATTTTCACACCATGCCTGGCAGGATAGTCTCTCCTAAGCAACTTGTCAGCTGCTACTCTAGCCGAAATACCCTAATATTGTAAAAGTAGCCATATGCTCAAACACCTCCACAAAGAGATTTATGGTATCTGAATCATGCATGTAAACTGCAGTCAGCTTGGCATGGACCAGAAAGGACAAGTGTAAGGGGCATGGATAGTCATGCCAGGACTTTGCTGAGGAAAGGGTGGGCTAATGACACCCGTTACAGCCTATGGATTGCCTACTACAGTGTCTTTCTGTTCAGACAAGAAATATATCAATAACTTGGGGGTGAAATACAATGTCATTATAAAATTGTTGCTTGGAAGGACTCAGTTATGTGAAAGGTTTTAAAATTTTTAAATATTTTGCGTGTGTTCACGCAAGTACTGTGAATGGTAATTGCCTGTACAGCACTGGCTGCTGCTGCAGCTACAGCTAAAGGTTTTCCAAGCATACATAACCATAATTGCACTTGAATATATACTTTTAGGAGGAAGCAGTTAGAGAGTATACTGTGGAGAGGGTTTCTTTTCATTTCTCTTGGGGCCCATTATGCATAGCATTATGTTCTTACTACTGCTGCTTTGGAATACCTTATCACTGTCTTAGAAATGGCTTTGTGATTCTCACAGTGGGTATCCACAGCTACATAGATCTAAGCATTATGAATGGAAACCAGATTGTACAGCAGGTAACACTGAATTTCTTTCTGAGTAGGGATGTTAAGCATGAATTTCCTGAAAATCCTTTGGTCTGTTATTTCACTTGCACAAGGTTGTATCCCTCCTCATCTTTTCTCTGATCTTGAAAGAGGAAATGTACCTAAAGTAATTCCTTGGAATTAAGCTTGCATTTTTTGAGAAAGACACTGGTGATGTACGGCTTGCAGAATTATTTGTTCTTGAATTTTGGATGGCACGCATCATACGGACTCTGAATCTATCTGGGAGCTCATCATACACAAGAACAAATGGGACATAAGTTGAAACTAATTGGGTTGAACCTCGATCTTAAGGTGCTTCAGATTAATGTAACCTAAATTCTTACTATAGTATCTAGTTCAGCAGCAAGATTTCTCCTACAGTTAAAGCAAGAACTCGGAAGATTTAATTTTTTAAGTTTAGGTTTCCTTTCTGTTCCCTACACAAAACTGGTATTTCAAGGTTGATTTTGGGGTGGGGTTGGGTTTTTTTGTTGTTGTGGGGTTGGGGGGTTTTTGTGGTTGTTTTTTTTTTTTATTTTAAAATGTGTGATTTGTTGGTAGTTGACTAGATAGGAATTCTGAGTTCATTAGTTCATTATAGTTTATGCATGCAGGGTGTTCACAAGTCATGTATGCTTCTGTCAACGGTGTGAATAACTGACATTTTTTATATCCTGGAAGTTTCAAAAGCTTGGGAGAAGAAGGAAAAAATATTTCTGCCTTTTGAAATATTGCATTTTAGAATGCACACATTTTAGAATGTGAATCTCATCATCTTCTGATCTGTAATTAAGTTGCTGGTTTGGTCATAATACATTTTAGGGAATTACTTGTAAATCTTTAAAATTAGTCAATCATTAAGTGCTTCTAAAATTTCACCTTTGATTTACCTTATACTATTAATAAATTCTGAATCGACCAAATTGTAGCCATGTCAAACACCTTTCATCCATGACAAATTGGTGTATTTGGCAGGATGACAAGCAAAATCACTGAATACTTACAAAAACACAGTATCCAACCAAATTCCATATTTCCAGAGGATTGGGCTTGTAATAATCGACATAATTGGAAAGCAGTAGAGAAACAGTTAACTGATGCCAGAGGTTCAACTTTCAGAAGTTGGGAAAGATGAAGATATAATCTGTAAAATGTTGGGACTGTGCCTGGAAGCTGCCTGTCGGGAAAGAGTAAAACTTACCCATAAAATACAAGACTTACAGGATGAGATAGAGGCGCACAAATCTACCAAGCTGCTGTTATCAATTAAAACTGAACAACTGCAGAAACAACTTTAAGAATCTCAGTTAAAACAACAAAAACTGGGAGAATATGTTGATATGATGCTAATTCAATCTTCCCCCCCCCCAACATAATGCAAATTAGAAAATTAATGTGTCTCCCAAAGACTGGGATGGTAATATTTGAGTGGTTCAAATAATAATAGCTCAGACGAAGCTAATTCTCTTCATTCACCTGAGCACCCAGCCCCCACCCCCCTCCACTCCCTGTCAGACCAATTATTAAAAGAGAAGAAACTACAGGACCTCAGTGCAGTGCAGGAAATCACACTAGTAAAACAACCCCACTTGATCTGATTCAAATGGCCAATTTACAAGAATGTTACGGCCACAAACCTGGAGAAACTGAAAGTGAATATCTATAGAGAGTGTCTCTAACCGGGAGAGAGAGAATTTTGCTAAATGGTCACTAAGCTAACAGTTTTTGGAGTCCTGGTGTCTTCTTAAATGCTGGCCTCAACCCTCTGGATTAGCCTCACTCACTTCCAAGGAGAGTAGCATATTGGGCTGGTGGTATCAATATCTTGGAGAGAGGAGAACCTCCATTAATACCTATCAAATCTTTAAGTGAACTCTCTGTAGCTTTCATAAAAGCTGCCTGTATTCAGGCCATGCAATGCCATTGATGTTCCTGTCTCAGCACCCGTACATCTTACTATACTTGAACCATTAATAAAAGGAACCCCTGCCACACTCAAACTCTTTTTCATTGCAAAGTGAGATGAAATCCAAAGAGCTTTAAATCACAATGAATTAATAAGTTTAACACAAGCTGTTGGAGATAACGAAGAAGCAGAACTAGCGTGAAGCGAACTGGGCAGTGTTGATGCATGAAACTATAAAACATGCATGACAAATGGCATGGAACAAAAGTCCCAGTGAAATGAAAAGCACAGGTCGTGCTGGTAGGCAAATTAAACAATCACATCAGAAAGGCTCCCAAGAACCAAAATCCTCTGACCAATAATTAAAGGGCCAGGAGTGGAGAAAGGAGATATGGAAACAAGCATTTGCACTAGGAATTCCTAGAGCTGCAATTCAGAGACAGCCTACTGGCATTATTCTAACTTGAGCATTTAAGAAAGGCAACCCTCCAAATACTTCAACTCCTCTGTCGCCAGCTCCTAGAGGGAGAGATAACCCTTCCTCTCTTTGTAAAGATCAATTACAAGACATAAACCAAAAAAACTAGTAGTACCCAGATGGCAATTAGGCCTGCCTATCCGGCAAGTACAAGCATATCAATGGCTAAACGAAAATGGCCTTTACATTTTAATTCCAGTAGGTCCTCAACAACACTTAAAAATTTTTTTAATTGATACTGCAGCACAAATTTCAATAATCACACAAGATGCTGGCCAGCTGGGCATACAACCTGGATGGCAAAAATTTTAAATTACTGGAGTAACAGGAACTTGTGCTGTGTGCCAAACCACAAAAGTTAATTTATGGCTCCCTGGCGAAATGCATATGACATCTTTTTACTTTATGATTAAAGATCACAGTGAAAATATCCTAGGTTTTGATGCCTTGAACAGCCAAACCTGGCATCTGCCAGACAGTAGTCTGTGGTCTTTTGGGTGAACTACTAACTTTAACCTTAATAAAAATCAAAAAAGCTACCACAGTACGAGTGCCCTGTGCAGCTACAGTACTTCCTGAATCAAAAGTCATTAATCTTCCACGGTACCCAATTTCTGCTGCAGCACGGTCTGGAATTTCTGAAGTAATTAAAGATTTGGAAAAATGGTAAATTATTTCTAGACCCCACTCCCCAAATAACTCACCAGTTTGGCCAGTCCATAAACTGGACGGGAGATGGCATTTGACAATTGATTATCGGTGCATGATATAGAGCACAAAATCAGTACCAGATGGATTTATCCTGTATCTTAAAAGGGTTAACCTGTTTGGCCTTCCCCACCGAGACCATTCTCTCTTTCTTTCTCTTTAACAGAAATAATGAACTCCACCAATGACATCATGGGAACAAACAACATATCTAACATCTAAATTGGGTGCCAGGTAATCGATAGCTTCACTTACCATAAGCCAATTGAAATGAAAATATTTTATACCAACTTTTCCAAACTAAAAGACAACAACAACAATTGTTATAAAGTAACAGATCCAAATTACTTTGTTGGTACAATTTCACTTTTACTGAACCTGTAATTGCGTTACGATCTTTAAAACAATCCCGATGTATGCCATAAACACTGAAGTTATAAAGAACAAACTAACTGCTACTACCGATGACCTAATGAAATTGGAACTCTACCCACTGAAATTTGTAAATTGATTTGGGACAATGCCTCAGAATTTGAAAAGGAGTTTCAGTTGTGGTGGCAATTAGTCAACCTCACTTACCACACAGAAAGTGATAAGATTGTCGCCTTTGTCTTCACTGTATGAAATGCTTCAGTGTACAATATATACCCAACCATTGCATTAGGACTGAATCATAATGGTACCATACTCTATCCCTTAGAGCATAGAGTGTGGGCCCATCAAAAGAAGGAAAAGTGGCAAACAATTGATGTAAATCCATGCATTGTATGAAAACAACAGGATTTCACATGTGAAAGTAATACCCTTAAAGCTCAAGACATCTGTTTGGACACAGAACAAAACATTTGCCAATTTGAAATCCATCCAAATGAAGTTCCTGAAACTGCAGTAATATATGTTGGAAAAGGATGTATTTGCATGCGAATATTATGTAGATCCTTATTCATAGATAACTTTGCTTATAACATAACCAATCAATTTAATCTACGTGTATGTAATTTTTCTATGATAATTGGCTGTGATTTTAATTACTCTGTACCAATAATCACTCATGATGATCTGTCTTTTGATTTCATGTTATACCACAAGTTACAACTTACACCTGTTGGGATGAAGCTAACCATACTCAAACAACTCTTCCACCATCCTGATTTGCTCAACCTCCTACAACAAGCATGAGAAACCAGACAAAAGACCCTTATCACAGTTCATCACAAGGTGAACGAAATACACTGAGTGTTAAGAAGAGTCAGAAAAGATGGAGAACACCACTGGTCGGAAGCCCTGTTTGGATGGTCTCTGACAGCAACTGGGACACTGAACCTGATGTTGCATCCTGTCATGATTTTGCTAATTGTTGTCGTACTATGCTTGTTATTAATTACTGTTTTATACATCAAAACATGGAAAATGCAAAAATTTCCCCACGTATGTGCCCCTCATACTTAAACAGTATCACTTAACCACATTTAGTGAAACTTTAGCTAATTGACAGAAGCTAACCAAACACACAAACAGACAAAATTTCCCTCACAATAATAATTGGATTATGGCGTTATCTGTTTATAGGCATAGAAGCAAGAGGCAACCACGCTGCCACTCTATGGGCAAGACAAATTGACTTTAATCATGGGATGTATTGTGGTGGTGTGACCCTCTTCTTTTGAGCCACTCAGCACTCAGCGCAACCTGTCCCCCCTTTCTCTGGGCCAGGTACTGGGCAGCAGAGCAGGTTAAGGCGCCCCCTTAATGCACCTGGCTCTTGCTTCCTTGGTAACGAGAATGGCCTGGTACATGTGTGCTCCAACCATAACGTTCTTGTTCCCTTATTATTTGGGAACAATAGTGATAATCAATCACCTCCTGACAACCTGGTACACCTGTGCCTGAGACATGGCCCAAAAAGGGGGGGATACCAGAAAGTTCTGAGTCTGCGCAACTGGTGGAAAGTACCAGAATATTCCGTCATCCAAGGTGGGCTGGAGTGGAAAAGTACCTTACAAAAGTCAATTATCTCGGACCCTATAAATAGTGATTCTAAGTGAGATCCTTTGGAGTTCTCCTGGATCAAGCAGGCTGTGACCAGTACCCCCACCTGAATGGAGACACTTCTCAGGCACATACTTTGCAAGAATAATCTCCAGGGTGAACCCAGCCTTCTCCAGTCTCAACTATTGCCCGTTGAGGAATGCTGATGCATTGTGAGTACTCTAAACTTAAAGAGCGATATTTTAACTATAAGCTAGCTTCCAGCCTTCTTGAGTCTCAACTATCACCTGTTGAGGAATGCTGATGCATTGTGAGTATTTACTCTAAACTCAAAGATGGAAATCCTAACTATAAGCTAGGTTCCTTCATCCTTCCCTCTACTTATATATGTGTTTAAATACATACATATGCCTTTATGGGTGTGGGTGGCATATATCACTGGGCCCAACTATTTCTGTTTGTTTGTTTGTACCTGTTTGTCTTATGGTTTATATCTATGTATGTGTGTATCTATACACTTTAATTTAAGACACCTTATAATAAGTTAGTGTGAATCTTTTCATCTTTGAATCTGTAATTCTCTGTTTTGATCATAATATATTTTACTGAGTTACTTGTAAATCTTTAAAATTAGTCATTAAGCATTGCTAAAATTTAACCTTTGATTGCCTAAATTGTAACCATGCCAAACACCTTTCATCCACCACAAGGGATTCTTTGTATATATACACATTACTGGAAGAGAGAGAATTAAGGTGCTGGGAGGCTCAGGTATTATTCATGAGTGTATTCCAAGTGTTGTGTATTGTTCAGCCATTGCTTTCGATAGTTAGTATGCTATAATGGAAAACTGCTGACATACAAATTTATTCAAATAATTCCTTGCTGAGAACACCACTTTCGATAGGGTTTACAACATCACAATGCCTAAGACACAGAAGACATTTCCAGAGGGCAAACATCCAATTCAGAAAAATGTCTGCTTTCAGTGAATGTCTCTCCATCAAAGTCTTTCTATACGCTCCCCTGGGAAAGCTGCAACATTTTCTAGACGTGGCCTATAAAGAAAATGTTTGGACAGTTATAAGGCTGCTCTTTTTAATGATATTCTACACAGAAGGGATTTGTAGGCTGGAGAGCATCCCAGTAGAAGACTTTATTGGAGGTTATTAGGAAGGCAGCTGCACTCTGTTTGCATTTTCCCCTTTTAAGCCTTGCCTATTTACTTGTGGATCTCTTCTAAGCTATGAAAAGCAACCCGAATAATACAAAGAGAAATCGAACTTTTCCATCAGCCTGTAGGCATCTGTGAAACAATAAGTGGTTCAAAAACTGCTGGTCATAGGAGTCGAAGAGTGGGGATTAGGTATTTATGGTGGATGGATCTCAAGCAGAGGCAGTGGAAGCCAGGGGTTGTGTGATGCCCACTCAGGACCTCCTGTGACCATCTCCTGAGGGTGGATGTTGAGAGGGGTTTCTCCGTGCATCAAGGACTAACCAAAGCAATACAGAGGTTGTAATGTTTTAGTTCCATGTGAGGGCTTAAACATTTGTTTCAATCACAACGGCTTTTCAAGGTGTCTTCTCTTGAGGAAAAGGGTGCTACCTCTGTTGTGGTGAGAACTGCTGCTCGAGCTCTTCATCATACTCTGACAAAATTTTCAGTGACTTAATCAGAAATTAAGCCTGTGGGACAAAGGCTGTATTCTTGATGTAAATATCTCACTGGGTGCCTGGTCAATGACTAGGACTTTGTTATCCTACTGCTAGTATTTGGAGTAAAATTTGCGGAAACTTCTGAATTCTGGGTGTTGGTTATATGCTAATAAACTGGTTCAAGTCACCAACAGTTACTCTGATGTGCAACTGGTTTGTTTAGATTTCCGTTTTTGTCAGTATGGTAAGTATCCCTGGCAGTTAGCAAGTAGAATTTTGTAGGTTTTAAATACAGCAATGTTTTTCAAATAAATGGTGTTATTGATGAAAATGTTGCCTGTATTACACATTTGCTTATAACTAATTCTTACTGGAAGTATTGGTTCCGTTAAGAGTTTACCATATACTTCTACTTTTCTTTTATATGGTTTATGGCTAACGCTGAAGAAATTTGCAAAGAGTTAATTCTCTTTATTATATTGTATTTTATAACTATAGGAGTTCTTAAATTTATGTAATGGATGTCCACAGTCTAGGCGAGAACCTAATATTTTTATTAACCCAAATGCATATATGAATAAATATTCTACTTGGGGACCAGATCTTACTACTTCTGGACATGGTGAATAATATTTTATTAAATAAAAGGTGCACTTACATCATTCAGATAGCTCGTTGAGTAGGAAATCATTCAGCCAAGAAAGGTTATGTGAGTTCGGTTCATTAATCTGTGTGTTCATTATGAGTGTGTTTGTCTTGCTTCATGGTACATTTGGCTATACATTAAACATAAGTTTGATGAATTGATAAGTTGTCCTTGTTTTGCTCCTATTTAAAAATGCAGTTAGCTAACTGGAGCACTGAATAAATATTATTTATATTACTACCGTGACAGAGTTCAGGCTTCAGCCTGGTTTTCATTCGTGGTGCTGTGTAGATTACTACGGTCATCTGTGTTGTATCTTGTACTTATGACTAATGAAAAGGAGTTTGGAAGGGGAAATATGACGTGGAAATCAGCAGTTAAAACTGTACCCTAGTTCAGCTGTGAACTTGAAGCCTGTTGAGGTGCACGGGGCCTTCCACAGCTGTTATCAGATCCAGAGTGTTACGACATATGTGCTAAGTAAGTTCACCACAACCTGCCACTTAGTGGGTGCAAAATAGCAATTCTCTGTATGTATTCTGACCTGTGAAGGAAGCAGAAGAGGGCATTTGGTAGAGTAAGGTGGGGGCTTAGCAATATATACACTCTCACTCACTAAGTTTGTTTGCTGGGGCAATACAGAAGAAAATGTGAAGGTGCTCGCCTGCATTTCCCCCAAAATTAGAAGCGTAGAGTAGAATTATTGTGAGCCAGTATAGGTTGTTTGCACGGGATTTCCTGAGAATGGATATAAATATCACTAATTCTGAACTGCAGCACTGGTGTGCAATATTTTGAACAAAGATCGGGTCTGTTTCGTTACCAAGTAAAACTCTATTAGCTGTGTCGTATACAGATTTTTTCCCACTTCTGCTAATACACCCACTCTTCTTTTCATCTCCCAGGGTGCACTGCTTTTGCAGGTGTTGCCTAGCCCCAGCTTTGTCCTGAAGTGGTGCTGCCCTCCAGATTTGCACCTCTTTCAGGTATAAGAATCACTGACTGGTGTAAGAGTATGTCTTGTGATCTTCTGAACAATTTATTAGCCACCTGATACATCACTTCTCTGAAAAACTCCTCCCTCCTGCTTCTGGGAGAATATCTTGAGTTCCAGAGATCATTACAGGACAGACCACAAATTGAGATAAGTACATATATAAATGTTACAACTTTTTGGATATGTGTTTCTAACAATTTAAGCTTTTGTCATTTTTTTGGTAAATACTTCTGTAACTCTCTGAAGAAAAGCTTCATTATTATAGAAGGTTTCACAGGACACAGGGACATTCTCTTTCAGCCATTAAGATAAGTGATACATCAGACCTAACCAGAATTAAAATGACCCCAGTGTTGTTTATTGGAGTCTCATTTCCTATTTATACCCAGTCACTGAAGGAAAACAAATGATTTGCTAGCATTTTGCTTCAGTGTAGCACTCCTTATGTTAGCCACAGAATTGAAAACTTTGCATCTTCTGCTTGCAAAGGTCTGGTATCTGCCCTGGGCCAACTGATATACACTGTTATCCCAAGTACGCATAAATATAAAGCAAATGATTACAAGAGCTACATCTATTGATGGAACAAATTCTGCACTCCAATAGATTGACACTTGACTGGCAGACTATAAAGTGGAAAGCTCTGAAAGAAATGCCCTATCTTCCTTCCATGTCCTTGTACTTTGATGTTAATAAGAATTTAATGCATCTTCGAGCACTGCAGAAGAAGAAGGTTATTCATTTAGTTTTCCACAAATAAATTTGTATCAAGTAGAACTATACTTCTGTGTCCTACCAGTGTTTGTGATGGTTCCCTGGCGATGAAGACACTGTTTATAGCAAAATATTGGTTCTTGCTTTAGTAAGACTTACTCTGCATTTCCATGTGTAATGAATGTCCTGGCTGCTGAAGCATTGTATGGAAGTAATTATATGCTGTAATAAAGAAATCACTCTTCAAGCTTCTTGGATGTATAAGGCTATGCAACAAATATCAGGCTACAAGACTATTTTGAAATATGTAATAAAATCTGACTGGTTTCCAGTTTCCCTGAGACACCAGTTCCCTAACTTAACCATTGATTGAACTCTAAGATTTGTAAAGTTTAGGGATATTGAAAAATTTACTTGGACTGATCAATTTCTTTCCTTACAAATGGAATACAGTTCTTCCTTGAGCTTAATTGACAACAGTTGCAGATGAAAGGTCATGGTTTTACTCTGAAGTTTGATATTTGAAGACAGTAAGTGAAACGACATATTCCGCTGGTAATCCACAATCAATACATCAGGCTGCCATAGCATCAACGTTCTTATTACTTTGCTTTGGGATGAACTCCTGAGACTGTTGCCTGAAGTTATTTCAGATTCGTATGGATGGAAGTGATTTGAAGGAAGCGTCCCGCTTGCTAGCATTGGCCATGGTGCTTCCCTAAGTTTGGCAGAAAAATTGCAACAACAATCCTTGCTGCCCTTTGCTGCACCTATTGTAATGCAAATTTTGCTCTCGGAGATGCTGTTTTGCATGACTGAAATTTTTAGGCTTAAACTGGAAAAGAATCAGGATCTAGCAAAACTCAGGAGGAGTTAGAAGGAGAACTAGAGGTGTCTGAACAAAGGAGAGTCTTGAAGTATTACCTATTCGTAAATGAGAAAAATGCTTTGTTACTGTTGTGGTGTAAAACTGAACATAAAATGACATGAAGGATGGGTGCATGGCCAGCAATCAAGTGTTCTTCATTCAGTGCCAGGGCAAGAGGGCCTTTTTGCTCATAGTTGTACAGTTGCTTTGTTATTCATTGGTATTTATTTTTTGTATATTGATACAAAAAGAATATGTTACAGTAGGAGCAAGAAGGAAAAACTGATGGTTAGTTTTCACTTAAATCTGCACCAGCTTTCAGAAAAAGAAGACAAAAAAGGAGCAGAATTAAAGAGGATTAGTAGCAAGAAACCACTCCCCTGTTTCTGCTGGTGGCTGCTTCTGAATACATAAAAATGATCTTTTCTCAGATAGTCTAGAAAGATACTGTCTTTAAATGACATGGGATTTAATATTTAATAGTAAAGCTACACACATCTTCCTTACTTTTTCCTGGGAAAATATTCAGTGATTGTCCTGCTGTGTTCCAGTGTCCAAACTCTGATAAGGGTAGTGGGCAAATAGTGTGATATCTGGGAAAAAAACACAACAAACACAAAACCCCTAAAGTAATTTTTTTTCTTTTTTTGTGGGGAACGTTCAACCAATAACAGAACAGCAACTAATAACAAATAACAACAACAACAATAATAATAATAATAATAAACAAATTACTACTACTACTGCTGCTACTACTACTACTACTACCACCATCAAGTACCTGAATTTTCAGTAATGTGTGTACAAACAGAAAACCTCTGCAATAGCATTTAAATAATTTAGAAAACTCTAGATTTTATTAACTGGCATTGATAAACTCCTAAATTCAGTATAGATTCCCAATAACTTTTAACATTGTGGTAACCTAACTGACTTCTTGAAACAGATCTGCAACATACTCTCCTGCCGTTCCACCCAAAGGCCCACTAATTTTCTGCAAATAATGACCAGAGCAAATCAAAGCAAATTTGATCATATATAGTGACTTTAGATATTCTCTTCAAATTATGATTTCTTTGTGATTTTTCTTTGACTATACACAGTTGGAAAAACTTGACCTAAGTAAATATCATCTGTAACAAACTACTTGAAAAATAGATGTTCCACAAATTGCTGGTTTGATTCTGTCTCTTGTCTACTAATCCATGCTAAGTTACTCAAAAGAATAAGGACTTCTGAAGATAGTAGAATTGAACTAGTCCATGTCATAGCAGAGTTGAACGTGGTTATTATGTACAGTCGTGCTGACAAATGCAGTTGAAAACTAGTTTCCGTTCTTCTGGTTCTACTAATGAGGAGACTAACAGGGGTCAAAATACAAGTCATTTATCAATGTTTAATAACACTTCTTCACATAAATTGTCACACTGAAATCCTGATGAGGATTGTAAGCCAAAATCCCATGTTTTATGCATGGACCTTAGTTAAATGATTTGTATGTTACAGAATGAATGACTGGAAGTCTTGTAAGTTACTGTGATAATGATGCAATCAACTTGCACTGGACATGTTGCAAACTCCTCTTAGTTGTCCCCTACTGCTGCGCTGTGGGATGGCAACACTGTGGGACATGAAAAGGCTGGGATAATTTTCTGAAAGTGAAGTTAATTTGAAATTTTTTTTCTCTTATCAAAGTGAACTTTTGTTCACCATGTAAGCAGTCAGGCAGCAGCACTTACTGAAGAAATTTGGTTTTCTCCAGGCATAGATGCCCAGAATTTCAACAGTTATTTTGTAAAGCATGTGTGCATTTCAAGAACCTATAGGGCTCTCATGGTCTAGAAGCAACTGCCAGAGCCTTACCTCAGGGCAGAAACTGTAGCAAAAGGATCAGTGGTCACTGGTACTTCCTATGGGGCAACTAGAAGAATCATAGAATCATAGACTCATGAAATCACAGAGTCAGAGAATCATAGAATGATTTCAGTTGAAAGGGACCTTAAAGATCATTTAGTTCCAAAACCCCTGCCATGGGCAGGGACACCCTCCACCAGACCAAAGCCCTATCCAGCCTGGCCTTGAACACTTCCAGGGAGGAAACATCTACTACCTCTTTGGGCAACATGTTCCAGTGTCTCACCACCCTCACAGTAAAGAATTTCTTGCTTGTATCTAATCTAAATCTACTCTCCTTCAACTTAAAGCCATTACCCCTTGTCCTCTCACTGCATGCCCTTGTAAACAGTCCCTCTCCAACTTTCTTGTAGGTCCCCTTTAGGTACTGGAAGGCTTCTATAAGGTCTCCCTGGAGCCTTCTCCAAGCTGAGCAACCCCAACTCTCTCAGTCTGTCTTTGTAGGAGAGGTGCTCCAGCCCTCGGATCATCTTTGTGGCCCTCCTCTGGACTCTCTCCAATAGGTCCATGTCCTTCTTATGTTGGAGACCCCAGAGCTGGATGCAGTATTCCAGGTGGGGTCTCACAAGAGCGGAGTAGAGGGGCAGAATGACCTCCCTTGACCTGATGGTCATGCTGCTTTTGATGCAGCCCAAGATGCAGTTGTCTTTCTGGGCTGCAAGCTCACATTGCTGGGTCACATCAAGCTTATCATCCACCAACATCCCCAAGTCCTTTTCCTCAGGGCTGCTCTCAATCCATTCTCTGCCCGGCCTATAGTTGTGCTTGGGATTACCCCAACCCATGTGCAGGACCTTGCACTTGGCCTTGTTAAACTTCATGAGGTCAGCAGGGGCCCACCTCTCCAGCCTGTCAAGGTCCCTCTGGATGGCATCCCTTCCCTCCAGCGTGTCAACCACACCACACAGCTGGTGTCATCGGAAAACTTGCTGAGGATGCACTTGATCTCGCTCTCCATGTCACCAATAAAGATTTCGAACAGCACTGGTCCCAGTAGCAACCCCCGAGGAACACCACTTGTCACTGATCTCTACTTGGACATCAAGCCATTGACCACAACTCTTTGAGTGCAACCATCCAGCCAATTCCTTATCCACTGAGTGGTCCATCTGTCAAGTCCGTGTCTGTCCAATTCAGACAAGGACATTGTGCAGGACATTGTCAAATGCTTTGCACAAGTCCAGGTAGATGACATCAGTTGCTCTTGCCTTTTCCACCAACTCTCTAAGCCTGTTGTAAAAGGCCACAAAATTTGTCAGGTATGATTTGCCCTTAGTGAAGCCATGCTGGCTGTCATCAGTCACCTCCATGTGCCTGAACATGGAGGATCTGCTCCATGATCTTGCTAGGCACAGAGGTGAGACTGACTGGCCTGTAGTTCCCCAGGTCTTCCTTTTTTCTCTTTTTAAAAATGGGGGGTTTGTTTCCCTTTTTCCAGTCAGTGGGAACTTCACTGGACTGCCATGACTTTTCCAATATGATGGAGAGTGGCTTAGCCACTTCATCTGCCAGTTCTCTCAGGACCCATGGATGCATCTCATCAGGTCCCATGGACTTGTGCACCTTCAGGTTCCTCAGTGTCAAATGCGATCTTCTACAGTGGGAGGTTCTCCATTGTCCCAGTCCCTGCCTCTGCCTTCTGAGGCATGGGCGGTGTAGGTAGAGCAGTTGCCATTGAAAACAGGCAAAAAAGTCTTTGAGTACTTCAGGCTTCTCCATATCCTGGGTAACCAGGCCTCCTGTATCATTCCAGAGGGGGGCCACATTTTCCTCATCTTCTTTTTATCACTGATGTACCTATAGAAACTTTTCTTGTTGCCCCTGACATCCCTGGCCAGATTTAATTCTATCAGGAATTTAGCTCCCCAGCCTGATCCCTGGCTGCTCAGACAATTTCTCTGCATTCCTCCCAGGCTACCTGCCCCTGCTTCCACCCTCTGTAGGCTTCTTTTTTGCATTTGAGTTTGTTCAGGATTTACTTGTTCATCTGTGCAGATAATAAGATCCATGCATCGAAGAAGATAAACACAAGAACAGTCATTGAAATCTTACTGAGGTAAATGCATAGTTTATCTGCAATTTGTAAAAGACAAAAGCACAGCTGTCAACATTGCAGACTTTTCATATGGCAATGCCAACAAGAAATAGAACTGATCCAAGGATAGATTGAAATTAATCGAATATAATTTGATGCAATGCTGATAAGTTATGCATTAGAGGAAAATGGCTCACTAAGCACATTAAAAGCCAAGTGATAAAATCACCGTTATTCTCTTTTCCTGCACATTTATAAAAACAATGTAAATGAATGGTTTATAAATAGTGCTCTGTATTCCTGTTATGTCAAAAGATATCACACAGCACACAAAAAAGAATGCTTAATTAAATTTTGAAAGTTAAAAGATTTCTTCATTTTTTACTATATTTGTAATGGCAGCAAAGCATGAAGATGAAAGTGTAAAAATGCATCCATAATTGCCATAGCAAGGTGCTGAACAGAGCAGAACTATTGCTGTAAATTAGACATATTTTACAAGTGGAGAAAATATTTTTTTATTTTCAAAAAACATAGTGCAAACAGCAGTTAGTTCAGTTTCTTTTTTGCTCACCAAGACCTTCCACAGCTTTGTTAACATAGTCAGTTGAACAGGAAGTGGAGGAGGCAGCAGACTTGCTAATTTCCTGATGTTTTCATTGCAATTAGTTAAATCTTCTGGGCTTGGTTCCTTTGCTAATTTTTTTTTTTTTAATCTGTGTGTGCATCTGTGTGTGAATCTCTAATACAGCAAAATTTCATGTCAAAATTCCATTTAGTATAGACCAATTTTTCCCAAATGAACATAGCACTTGGAATGTGAACAGCTGAAGGCTGCACGTACAGTTTTGTGTACAGTCTGACACTGACTTGCAGTCAGCCTTGCAGCAGACCACAGAACATAAACTCATGTTATATATATATATATGTTATAAAACCTCTTATATATGTATATACAAACTCATGTTTATATTCTTGAATATAAACCCTAGTTGATATTCAAGCCAACTCTGCTTACATTCAAGCCAACTCATGAGAAATATAATTTTAGATTTCTCTACAAATTCAAAGCCAATGTTAGTTTTGATATAGGTTCCCTATAATCTAGAAACTCATAGAAATGCACCACATATTAATTTTTCAGTTACATCTGACTAATCTGTGCTCTTGCATCAAAAATCCAAGTAACTGATGATTCAAATTTTTCTAGTTTGAGGGAGAGATCTGAGGTTTGATTAGCTTAACTTTTTTTGAGGTATTTCAGTAATAGCTAAAATTCAATGGAAAAAGCAGCAGTGCAAACACTGCATGAAACACAGGAGAAAAATGTTGTTAGTACTAATTTGCAAGAAACTATATGCCCCATTCCTACAAAATAACAGTGTTGTCACGATATTGTACCTTAAATCTCTTTCATTCCTCAAACAGAGGTGGAAATCTAGTGAAAGGCATGTTGAATCCTAGATCTTGTTAATTTTCCAGAAGTTTTCCAGAAATATTGAAATGCTAGTCTCATAATTCTTAGTGATTTTTACAATGTTGTTAAGACATTAGGAATAATGTGACAACAGAAATGAGTTACAGGAAAGAAACAGAAGAATACGTATCGTGCTGTCTTTCATTCAAAAATATGCAAGAGTCAAGGGAAGGATACATAGTGCTGCTTGAGTTAACGTCACAGATGTCCTTAGATACGGGGAAGTTATCTGCAGCGGATAGGATAGGCAGTTATTTGTGATTTGGTTTTAAAAATGACCATATCACTTCCTTTAGCAGCAACCCTTCTTCTGCACTAAAGTTAAAATTCTTCAAAAAGCACCCTCAGGAGCTCACGCGCGGCAATGTGTATACAGATGCCATCTACATAGTTCATGAGAGGTTGCAAAATTTCTTTCCTTAAGCTTTCCAAAAATGGATGCTGTTTCAGCATCATTTTTGTGCTCCTACCCAGTGAAGACTGAATAGCAGCAGTGAATGAATGATTGCTTAAATTTATGGTCCTGACATGGTAAATTCACAGTTTGGGGCCCATAGGGGTGACAGGCATTAAAACGGAAATTATTATTTTTTATGATTGATAATGTTTTGTTATGAAAATATAACATGGTAACTAACTCACAGCTGGTCAGGCGCTCAGTACGAACCCATCTGTCAGTAAGGTACTTACTTAGAAACAACATCAGGTGGTACCTTAATTTACATCTCCAACTCTTGCTATTTCTCTTTACTGGTTAAAATTTAAAGGATTTATAAGTGGGAAAAAAAGAGGGGGGAGAAGAGAGGGGTTTTTGATAGTCTGGAACAAGGCAAATGAAAACTGAAAGCATAAACAACCTCTTTTAAAGATTTGTTTGATGTCTTACTAATTATGCCAGGATCTTCTGATCCGAGTTCTTCAATACCCACTGAATTCATTATTACTTAAATTTGAATAGTACAGGAGAATTATAGATGCTGTAGCTTGGGTCCAGGGTGTTCAGGGCCCTTTGTGCAGGAAAAATATTATTAATGTCAGGAACGTAAGATTTGGCCCATTGTTTTTATTGTGAATTCAATGTACATTTTGTTTTAGCAATGAAAGTAGTAAGCTCAAATGTTCAGCTGTGCAGACTGTGCATGCATTGATGAGCTACTGAGTTTTTTCTGTTCTATTTTTGTTCTAAGCAAATCAGTGCTTTCCTATTTATTTCTGTTTTAGAAGTCACCAGTTAATTTTAATACCTTTTTTGGATGATGACCCATTTGGTTGGCTTGCTTGTGAATCAGGAATGGAAAATTGCAATTACTTCTATCAATGAGATCATCTCTTCATTCTTGGTTTGCAGCAATAGATGTGAATCAGTCATGCAGCATCTTCTGTAAGGTTATTGATATGCTGCAGCTGCAAAACTCCTTGAGGCAAATGTATGGAGATGGAGTTCAAAAGACCAAAGGATGAAATCATCAGGAAAGAACAGAGGTGGGAAATGAATGCTGGTTGGAGTAAAAGACTACATTAAGAAACAGTACTCCAACAGCAGGACAAAATAAATCTAAGATCCTGAATATTATTTGTGGATTAAATATTGGGAAAAATACATTAGAAACATAAATGAGCCTTTGGGTGGTAGTGGTACAGTTGTGTGTATACCTAATTCTGCATGCCTTGAGGTGAATCTGCCAAGTGCAAAGCCTGGGATAGTCTGTCCCAGAGCTGCCTGAGAGCAGACAGCACCTGCAAACCCCCCTCTGGTGTGCAGTTCCTCTGTTGCATCCACCCTGTGCTTTAGACACACGAGACATCTCCTGACACCTTTCACGGGAGATTCCTCTGGACACTTTGGTTGTTCTCAGGGAGTTGTGGGAAGATGTAATTACCCGAGTGTGTTTAGGGGCTGCAGGTTGTGCTGTCATCTGTGATGGTATGGCAGGTGCCGTGGACCCACCCCTACCACTTGCCTGCACGCTGGGCAGTGGGGCTGGGTGGGTGAAGGAGAACTCTGCCTTTCCCTCCCAGTGAGGGACCACACTATGGGTAGTCCTGTTCAGACACAGAAGGGACAGTGGTGCCTAGCACCACTGTTCTGGTTTGTGGCCAAAGGCCCATTTACAACCAGCTCTTTCATTTCATGCATATAAAGGGTTATTTTAATATAATCCTATTAATATATTGTGTAAAGTCCATGCATTTCTATGTATGTTTCAGTGTTTGCACTATTGGATGCTTGGCTTGTAAACGTTCTGGAAGGTGGAAGAACAAACATGATCCATTGTGCAGATAACATAGTTTAATATAACTCTGGATGGAATATCAAAACCAAATGGCCTTTAAAAATGGCATTCAGCCATATTGATGGTACCAGCACTTCACTGTTATTCTGATTGCAACATGATTGCAATATTCTGATTGCTACTCTTTCATGTGGACACAAATGACACCACAAGCTGCAACCTTACAAGTTCAGCTCAAATTGAAATTGGCCAGAGATGTCAAAAACTACAAGAAAGGATTCTTCAGGTACATAAAGACCGAGCAGAAGCAGAAGGATAATACTGGCCCACTGTTAAACAGGAGAGGTGAATTAGTCACCAACAATGCTGAAAAGGCAGAAGTTCTCAATATTTTCTTCACCACCAGCACTGTCAGGCCCCAGGCCTTGGGAACAAAAATCCAGGTCGATGCAGACACAGACCTGCCATCCATGAAGGAAGAGTTGGTATGTGAACTATTACAGGAGCATGACACTTACAAATAGATGGGCCCTGACAATATCCACCTGAGGGTGTTAAGAGAGCTGGCTGACATCACTGTGAGGCTACTGTGCATAATCATTGAGAAGTCATGGAGATTAGGGGAAATCCCAGAAGACTGGAGGAAGGCAAATGTCACCCCCATCTACAAGAAGGGCTTAGAGGAGGATCCAGGAAAGTACAGACCCATCAGTCTTACTTCAATTCCTGGGGAAGTTATGGAATGAATCCTCCTGGAGGCTATCAGAAGCCACATGAAGCACGTGATTGGGAAAAGCCAGCATGGACTCACCAAGGGCAAATCATGCTTGACAGAACTCATTGCCTTCTACAACAAAGTAACCTGCTCAGCTGATGCGGGGCAATCAGTGGACTTTCTCCACTGGATTTTTCCAAGGCTTTTGAATATGTTCCTTGTGGCCTCCTCCCAGAGAAACGGATGTGTTACAGTCTAGACAAGTGGTCCGTGCGGTGGGTGTGGAACTGGCTGACAGGCAACAGCCAGAGAGTGATGGTAAATAGCTCTTTTTCAATCTGGCAACCTATCACAAGTGGGGTCCCCAAGGGATTGATACTGGGCACAATGCTGTTTAATTTCTTCATAAGCAATATGGATGGTGGAATCAAGTGCACCCTGATGAAGTTTGCAGATGATACCAAACTGAGTGGGGAACTAGACAGTTTGGAGAGACACCCTGCAGGAAGACCTAGATAGGCTGGAAGAGTGGGCTAACAAGAACCTTATGAAGTTTAACAAGGACAAGCATAAGGCCTTGCACCTGGGAAAACAGTATAGAGGAGTGTAACAAAGGCTGTGGTCCATGTAGCTGGAGAGCATCTCTGTGGAAAGAGACTTAGGGGTCATGGTGGACAGCAAGCTCAATATGAGTCAACAGTATGCTGCAGCAGCAAAGAAAGCCAACAGGATGCTGGGCTGCATCAACAAGGGCATCACCAGTAGAAATAAAGAAGTCATTATCTCACTCTACTCTGTGCTTGTCAGGCCATACCTGGAATACTGTGTTCAGTTTTCATAGAATCATAGAGTGGTTTGGGTTGGAAGGGACCTCAAAGATCATCTAGTTCCAACCCCCCTGCTGAGGGCAGGGACACCCTCCACTAGACCACGTTGCCCAAAGCCTCATCCAACCTGGCCTTAAACACTTCCAGGGATGGGGGTATCCACAACCTCTCTGGGCAACCTGTTCCAGTACCTCACCACCCTCACAGTAAAGAATTTCTTTCTAACATCTGATCTAAATCGACCCTCCTTCAGCTTAAACCCATTACCCCTTGTCCTGTCACTACAGTCCCTGATAAACAGTCCCTCTCCAGCTTTCCTGTAGGCCCCTTCAGGTACTGGTAAGCCACAATTACATCTCCCTGGAGCCTTCTTTTCTCCAGGCTGAACAAGCCCAACTCTCTCAGCCTGTCCTTACAGGAGAGGTGCTCCAGCCCTCCAATCAGCTTTGTGGCCCTCCTCTGGTCTCACTCCAACAGCTCCATGTCTCTCCTGTACTGGGGCCCCCAGAGCTGGACGCAGTACTCCAGGTGGGGTCTCACAAGAGCAGAGTAGAGGGGCAGGATCACCTCCCTCGACCTGCTGGTCACACTTGTTTTGATGCAGCCCAGGACACAGTTGGCTTTCTGGGCTGCAAGCGCACACTGCCGGCTCATGTTGAGCTTCTCATCAATCAACACCCCCAAGTCCTTCTCCTCGGGGCTGCTTTCAATCCATTCCTCGCCCAGCCTATAGTTGTGCTTGGGATTGCGCTGACCCACATACACTTGGCCTTGTTGAACTTCATGCGGTTTGCACGGGCCCACCTCTCAAGCCTGTCAAGGTCCCTCTGGATGGCATCCCTTCCCTCCAGCGTTTTGACCCCACCACACAGCTTGGTGTCATCAGCAACCTTGCTGAGGGTGCACTCGATCCCACTGTCCATGTCACTGACAAAGATGTTGAACAGTGCCGGTCCCAGTATCAGCCCCTAAGGAACACCTCTCATCACTGTTGCTCACTTGGACATTGAGCTGTTGACCACAACTCTTTGAGTGCGACAGTCCAGCCAATTCCTTATCCACCAAGTGGTCCATCCATCAAATGCATGTCTCTCTAATTTAGGGACAAGGATGTCGTGCGGGACAGTGTCAGTTGCCTTGCACAAGTCCAGGTAGATGATGTCAGTTGCCCTTCCCTTATCCACAGACGCTGTAACCCCATCATAGAAGGCCACCAAGTCTGTCAGGCATGATTTGCCCCTAGTGAAGCTGTGTTGGCTGTCACCAATCACCTCCTTATCTTCCATGTGCCCGAGCACAGTCTCGAGGAGGGTCTGCTCCATAATCTTGCCAGGAACAGAGGTGAGACTGACCGGCCTGTAGTTCCCTGGGTCTTCCTTTTTTCCCTTCTTAAAAATGGGGGTTATGTTCCCCCTCTTCCAGTCGGTGGGAACTTCGCCAGACTGCCAGGACTTCTCAAATATGATGGCGAGTGGCCTGGCCACTTCATCCGCCAGTTCCCTCAAGACCCACGGGTGCAACTCCTCAGGTCCCATGGACTTGTGCACCTTCAGGTTCCTTAGATATTCTTGAACCTGATCTTCTCCTACAGTGGGTGGTTCTGCATTCTCCCAGTCCCTGCCTTGTGGGACCTGGCCAGTGTGGCTCAAGCATTTGCCAGTGAAGACTGAGGCAAAGAAGCCGTTGAGTACCTCAGCCTTCTCCATATCCTGGGTAACCCGGTCACCCGTCTCATTCCGGAGGGGACCCACGTTTTCCCTCATCCTCCTCTTATCACTGGCATATCTATAGAAGCTTTTCTTGTTGTCCTTGACATCCCTGGCCAGACTAATTTCTATCAGGGCTTTGGCTTTCCTAACCTGATCCCTGGCTGCTCAGACAGTTTCTCTGTATTCTTCCCAGGCTACCTGCCCTTGTTTCCACACTCTGAAGGCTTCCTTTTTTTGTTTGACTTTGCCCAGGAGCTCCTTGTTCATCCATGGGGGCCTCTTGGTGGATTTGCTTCACTTTCTCTTTGTTGGGATGCATCGCTGCTGAGCTTGGAGGAGTTGATGCTTGAATATTAGCCAGCTGTCTTGGGCCCCTCTTCCTTCCAGGGCTTTGTCCCATGGTATTCTACCAAGCAGATCCCTGAAGAGGCCAAAGTCTGCTCTCCTGAAGTCCAGGGTAGTGAGCTTGCTGCGTGCCCTCCTTGCTGCCCTGAGGATCCTGAATTCCACCATTTTGTAGTCACTGCAGCCAAGGCTGCCCTTGAGCTTCACATCCCCTACCAGCCCCTCCTTGTTGGTGAGAATAACATCCAGCATGGCACCTCTCCTCGTGGGCTCCTCTATCACTTGGAGGAGAAAGTTGTCATCCACGCATTCCAGAAACTTCCTGGATTGCTTGTGCTCAGCTGTGTTGTCTCTCCAACAGATGTCGGGGTGGTTGAAGTCCCCCATAAGGACCAGGGCTTGTGAGTGTGAGGCTGCTCCTATCTGCCTATAGAGGGCTTCATCTGCTCAGTCCCCCTGGTCAGGTGGCCTGTAGCAGACCCCCACTATGATGTCCCCTGCCCCAGCCCTCCCTTTAATCCTGACCCATAGGCTCTCAGTGGGCTCCTTGTCCATCCCCAGGTGGAGCTCCATGCACTCCAGCTGGTCATTGATGTAGAGGGCTACGCCCCCTCCTCACCTGCCCTGCCTGTTCTTCCTGAAGAGCCTGTACCCTTCCATCCCAACACCCCAGTCATAGGAGCTGTCCCACCACGTCTCTGTAATGCCAATAAGGTCATAGCCTTGCAGGCACACACACGTCTCCAGCTCCTCTTGTTTATTCCCCATGCTCTGTGTGTTCGTGTAGAGGCATTTCAGTTGTGCCCCCGATGAGGCTGACTTATTGGCTGGGGTGGCTGGAATTCTTTTGATGTATCTTCCTAGTGTTACCCCGTTGGTTCCTGTTGCATCTGGAGCCCCCGGCTCGTCTCCTCTAGGCTTCAAGCGTTTTGGTCCCTGCTATACAAAAAAGATGTGAACAGGCTGGAGAGGGTCCAGAGGAGGGCCACCAGGATGATCAAAGGACTGCGAAGCTTGCCATATGAGGAAAGGCTGACAGAGTTGGATTTATTGAGAAAAGAAGGCTTAGGGGTGACCTCATCACCGTGTTGCAGTACTTAAAGGGTGACTACAAAAAAGATGGAGACTCCCTGTTTACAAGGAGTCACATGGAGAAGGTGAGAGGTAACGGGTGCAAGTTATTCTGGGGGACATTCCGACTGGACACAAGAGGAAAATTTTTCACAATGAGAACAATCAACCATTGGAATTATCTCCCCAGGAAAGTGGTGGATTCCCCAACATTGGACACTTAAGATTCGGCTGGATGGGGTGCTGGGCCATTTGTCTAGATGGTGCTTTTGTCTAGATGGAGCTTTTAGCAAGAAAGTTTGGACCGGATGATCCTTGAGGTCTCTTCCAACCTGGTATTCTATGATTCTATGATTCTATGGTGTTGCTACTCTCTGAAGTTCTACTCTATTGGTCACATTTTGCATCTTCTAAAAATAGGCAGCCCTCAAAATCAATTAAAAGAAGTAGAATTTATTAAAATCATCTGAACAAGGAAAGTCAATGGCAGCAGCAAACAAATACAAATTCTAATCTACAAAATGCTGTTATGTCAAATATCTGCCAGTTAAGATGAATATAGAGACTATGTGTTTTGTTGAGACAAAACAGAGACAAGGGAATAAGGTCTATTTCTTATTATAAAACTTCTTACAGAGTGACAAGAAAATTGCTTAAAAAAGAATGGATGTTGGTCATTAATAGTCCATTTCATATGAACTTCAGGATCTTAAATAAGACATATGAGATATTTGATTAGTATAAATATATATTTTAGAGGCTTCCTGAGTTATCATTATAACAATGATTTGATTCTTTATTAAATTTTGTAATGTGGTTCAGATTCTTCTCCCCTCTATTCAATTGTATGTATACTATACGATATTTCATGAAGGTTCTAGACAAATGACTGAGAATTACTCTTTAGTTTGTGTTTACAGAATGCCCAAAGCTTGTAAGGCAGAACTTTTGAGCTTCTGTATTTTGCGTTTAGTCACTGCTTATCTTTCAGCTCACTAGGAAATGGGTAGTGGGACTAGTTCTGAGTCCCACTGAGAACCAGGGAACCTAAATGTCACTGCTAATGTTGTATATTATTGAGATATCAAGCCAAGATTACAAAAGTTAAGAAAATACACTGGAAAGTAACACTGGCTATGTTATAAAATCAAACCAAGAAGTGATGTCTAATGTATGCTTGGTTAAATCATCCAGGGACTTGTTAAGACCAGGAAAAGGCTGAAGGAGTGTATCAAATGACTATGATATTCACGGTTGTTCCAAACAAGGATATTAATTCCTGTCTATGTGGTTTTTCAGTTTTAGTAGGGCTCATATATGCAGGTTATGTCTGAATATCGCCATCTCACTAGTTATCCCAGAATGGGTATGCCAATCATTCTTCCTCTGCTGACAAATTCATTAAGGCTATTGACTCTCATAGCTGTTTCTAGCTTATCAGAGTGCTAGTTCCACCAGTCTGTAAGTCTAAGGCATTACAGCAAAAGAATGTTCATGTTTCAGTCCTCTTTTCTCATGATAGGCCCCTCTTTGTCTCTTCAAGTCTCTATTTTTTCATAAATTTTAACTCTTTGAGACAGCTGTTGTCTTTTCCATGTTTTTCCCCTCAAATACAGTACTGGTAACACTAAGACTCTCCAGAGGAGAAAAGCAGCTGAAGAGAAGGCATGTTCACTTGAGTGAGTCTCAAGGACATTTCTCTTAAGAGCAGTTAAGTTGTCGCAGATCTAGCTTATCTATCACTTTCAACATTGTTTTTTTTCTTTTAATTCAGAGAAACTTTAAAGAAGTCTGTATGGGTATAAGATGGCCATTGAGAAAACCACAGGAAAGAGCAGTGCACTCAGTCCAAAAGTTTCCTGAGACTAGTGCTTATCAGTGCTCTTCAACTTGCAGGTTGCCAAAATGTTTTCAATGAAACTGCAAATTCTTCATATAGTAAACTCAAGTCTATGAATAATCATCTTGATTGCCATGGCTTTCTTCTATACACCCTCCAAAAGTAGTCCTAGTGACTTCCTCTCCCTGATAGTACTATCAGAGCTGAGTGTATCAGCAGCCTCTCCCCACTACTAGAGGTTCAGATACCTGGGAAGGGACCCAGCTTTGACAGGGCAGCTGTGTGGCTGTGAGAAGCTCTGTCTATGGATCTCACCTTCCCTTCTCTTGGGATCTGCTTTTGAGCTGAGCTGTCGCCCTTGGTCTCTGCCTGAGCTATATTACGGATGCTGTGCCTAGTCCCCTGACTTGCTGACTTGGCTCCCTGTATTGACCTCAGACCTCCTTCACTCCAGGGGCTGCTGTGGCAGACACAGGTCCCTTGGCCACCTGGGTCACTATCCCAGCTCCACATCGCTCTCCTCATTCAAGTGTAGTGGACCTGTGCCCTTCTCAGTGGATCACTGCCTCTGCCATCCTTGTGATACTTGGTCCTGGTTCACCTTCCATTGCAGAGCAGCTTGTCCTTGCTGCTTCCTGACATGTGCATAGAAAACTGCCAACGAGAGCAAATTAGTCTAAAGTGGTGAACGTTGTCTAGGAGAAGCAGAAGTGCTTATTAATACATTCTGCCCAAGCATGCAGTCAGGAAAAGCAAAAGCAGAAGAATGGGATATATTTTATTATTTTTCTGACAGTTGTCTGTTAGCACCTGACAAGTAAAACATGTATATCATGAAATATTTAAATTTGATTTCTGATATTTTTTGTCCTGTAAGATTTTTCTGCCTCTGGAAAAAATATTTGGAGACCTACCTATTATATAAAAGAATAAAGTGAAACTTTGTTTGGGTTTTACTTTAAATATTACATTTTTCCTCAGCTGAAGCTTCTAGAAGGTAGAGCAGGACCATTATACATGGAATATGCAGACTGAAATGTCATCCTTCATTTGAATTTAATCTTTGACATTTCCCTTTGAAAGAGACTGTGCTTGGATATTAACACATGTTGGCAGAGGTCTGCAGTAATTAATATGTACAAGCGAAGCTGCTAACAAAAACAAAAAAGGGAATAGCTTGCAAATATTAAACTCAAAAGTCTCTTTGATATAACTGTTGATGACAACATCTGCTTACAGACAGGAAAACTGCATAAACACCATTGAAGGAAAGAGTGGGGCTAGATTTATCTTGACTTCTTAATTCAAATGGTCTTAAAATATAAGGAGATTTGAATTCTACCCATGCTAAATTTTGAGTTCATGTATCAAAATTGATGCCTATAGATATTAAGCCTGAGAGCAAAGGAAAATTATTTTTTTCTAAGGTTTTAATAATTTCTTGTATTCCAGAGTTTCTGTTGAAGGTTCATTGACATGGCATAGAGTAGGTACTACATGCCCAACATGTGGATGCAGCGTCAGGTTACCAGAAAGCTGAGATGCCAGGAAGGGCAGTCTTGCACCTCTATTATAATGTTGGAGGGGGAAGGGAGGGCTGCTTGTTCATACATATATACGTGATGACTACACGTACTAGAAATGCTCCTTTCCAAACAACAGTGAAATGGATGTCAGAGTGTTCTCCAGGTCTTCTTTGCACAGATATCAAGGGTCTTAAATCCTTCCCAAAGTCTTTTTTTTTGCTTACCTCTTTATTTTTCTAACTCAAATTGTATGCACATACATGCATATTCCTTTGCACATCTGATGGAAATAAGATATTTCTTTATCTGAGTTTGCCAGAAGATTGCATGGATAAAGTTTCACTTAACCACAATGCAACGTTGCTTGCTGTGTAACCTCCTAAATTCCAGACTGCTAATTGGGGGGTAAGAATCATGTGAACAAAATAACGTATGCCGCATAGGCACAAAATCCACTAAACCTGGAGTCTTTCCTTGATGCTTGGTGTCTCTGGGTTTTGATGACTAATTTGTGTCTACTTGAGATCTAAGAAACAAATTGAGAGGCTGAGGCAAAATATTGAGATGGGCACTGGCATTGTGTTGAAAAGAACAACGTGCAGCAGCTGAGGCTGCCATAGCCCAAGCAGTGAAGTTGTCTGAAGCCCACATGTGTCTTCACCAGACCAATAAGGAAGGATTAAGACCTACACATTGACTGATTCTCCTTCCCCTCCCACACAGTCTCCCTGAAGCTGGATCCGCTTTACTTAATTCCGTAGCCCCACCGTAACCCTCACATCTGACTGTTGTCGTCTTCAGCAGAACTGTGTGAGAGTTACCTAAGATGAGCTGAGATTTACCCTGTGGTTCTGATCCACATGATACCTGCAGTGAGACAGCTGTTAGTGGAATGACTGGGAAAAAAATCAAAGGGGTTTTTTTTCATGTTCTTTGGGTAAAATTAGCTATGAAGATAGTTATTAGAGCTATCTGTGACTATTTTAGATTGGGACTGTAATGATGGTCATGACAACAATTGTTTGATTGTCTGAATATATCATTAATTTAGAGACAAAGTAATTTTTTGGCAGCCCCCAAATGATCTGAAAACAGATTGCTTTCTAACCTTCAAAAAATTATACAATACTAACAAAACTATTTATAATCTTTAATAAGAGTTCTTGTTATCAGAACTAATTTAAAAATAATTTCTAGGCCTTTTATCCATTTTTAAATTTGAAATTATTATGCATTTTTAAGTAGATAAGGGACCTATAATTCTCTGTTTTAGGACCAGTTTGTACTTGGCAAATTTCTCTAATGTATACCTCCTTTCCCGTGGGAATACAAATATAGCTAGCAGATGTATGACCAGATTAAAGTTCTACTGATCAGCTTACCCAGTCCAGTGAGAATAAAGTAAACAGCATGTACAAGCTGAGTATGAAAATTCTTAGGTGCCCTGACCTATTCTGAAATGACTGATGCTGTTGTGGAGGCCATTAGAAATAATTAGAAGGTCCACAGTCTGCGCTAGGTATAGTTGCAAGGAGGAAATATGAGTAGCAACGACCCCCTTAAAGAGCAGTCTGGATATTTATGCATTTAGAACCCACACAGCTCAACATAGAAAGTGCATATTCAATCCTGAGCACTGAAGCATGGTTTCATTAACTTAGTTATGGCTGTAATAATTTGACTTACAGCTGAACTTTGTTAGCTAAACTAGATGTTGATATTGACCTGAAGGAGGGGATTTTTAGATTACAACAATCATTTTATAGGGTGATCTTGAGATATCGAAAGTGTGTTTATTATTATTCTGTCTTCTGCTATTTCCTTTCTACTGAAATCACACTCAGATTAGGGACACAATTGCACCAAGTGATTTAGACTCTTTCTGTGTCTTTGCAAGCTCAGTAAGAACACTGTATGGTGCAGGAGTGTAAGCATGGGTATACGTTCGTGTGTGTCCTTCCTCTAGGGAAATAACTACTCAGGGGCAAATGGTATCTGCTGTAGAAAACAGAGCCAAACATATTTTGCATATTTTATAAATGGGCTGCAGTAGAATTACCTGCTATTTTTACAGCTGTAGTTCCCTTTTGAGAAACTCTTTCCTTTTCCTTTTCTATGGAGTATGAACCGCACCTTGACTTTGTTTTCCAGTTCTGACTCAGCTAATATAAGGTTATGCAGAGTAAGTAAAACAATGAGCAATGAAGAATGGATCACTGCAGGATTAGTTTTATTTTTTAAATACAAAACAATTTTTAAATTATTATTTTTGGGTCAGAGATACTTGGCAATACAAACAAGAACAAGGAAAAAACCTGGTAGGCTGGTACACTGGTATGGAGGGATAGTGAGGAGAAAAGACTCTGTATGACTGTGCACATTCTACATTTTTTACTCTTCCTTTCCCGAGTACAAATTTACACCTTACCGGTGTGCTGAAAGAGGTTATAAGTTAGAGACATTGATCTGGAACAGAGACCTTTTATTAAGTATTTTTAGAAGAAGAAAAAGAAATCCTCCCAAACCTAAAGGAACAAATTAAAGTATTTTGAGAAGTGGAGAAATTGTAAAGGAGTTAAGACTGAGCTGTTCCTGCTTAGTCTGAGCCTCCAACACAAACTGTAAACCTCTAACATGGGTTATAAGGAAGTGTATTATTTTCCTGGTTGATATTTGGCTGATCAAAAGGAGTACCTGGTAATCTCAAATTTATGGTAGAGTCCTAAAGGGAATGTCCTCAATTTTCTGAATGGCACAGAGAAATTAAAGCTCAGTTGGCTTAATGGTTTAGACTGATGAAATGCTTAGAACCTTTTCTGGACTGGCAGTCTTACTCAAAGCAGGAAAATTATTTTAAGAGGTGCTAGCAATTCAGCGAAAATTAAGTTGTAACTAGGAGTCAGCAAAGGAGGGTAGGAAAGTGGTGGTGGAGGAAGTATGGCTGCTCCTGGGTGAAATGGCTGATGCAAACTGAATGTTTTTCTTGGTTGTTGCTGTTGTAGTGTTCAAGTACATGATGATCATTTCCATGGCATTTAACTACAGCCATATGGAAGTATTTCATCAATTGGAAAGGTATATTAATGTAATTCATTAGACCCTCAATGAAAATTCATCATTTGTTTTGTGCTCTCCTAGTGAGAAGAAAATTAAGAGGTGGTGTGGATAAGAGGTGTTTGTTTTCAGCTTCCTTTCTTGGCTTCAAGGTATGACCTAAGGTTTCTATCAGGTGATAAACATTGGCTGATATTCATAAATGCTTTTCTTGCACTGCTGTCTGTCTTGAATATAGGCATTGGCTCAACAGCTGTGGGGATTTCAGTCTGAACTCACAGCATATCCACACTTGGTACTTATTTTTTCAGTAAAAACAGTTACTTACCTTCATGGAGAAGTCCTAAAATTATTTTTTTTCCTGAAAAATAATGTACCCATAATGCTCTTTTTTCACCAGAGCAATTCAGGATCTATGGTTCAGTTGGCAGAGATTTCCTTTTGCTTAAGTTGGCAACCTTCAGTTGAGAAGAGAAAAGAAATAAGGATATGAGACCTGAAGAGATGCAGGTAGAAGGCAGGCAGGGGAATGTGATGGAGCGATGCTGATAGCAAGGCCTGTCCCTGCTGCCCTAGCTTTTTAACAGCCTTCTGGCCACTGTGATTTTGGTTTCATGCCCTTTTGCCACTGAACCTAGCCTTGCCTTCGCATGATATCCTGGGAGCTGTGCTCCCATCTGTCCACTCTGTTTTCTTGATTAACCTCTGGGTAGCAGACAGTGCAAGTGGCACAGAAGGTGTTTGTTAAATGAATGTGAAAAAAATCCTGCCAGGCTGATGGCTTTCTTGGCACAGTGCCTCATGTTAGCAGTACCTCAGCAGGGAGGATGGCTGGGCTTTAAAATGGCTGGGTTTTCTGGTCTGATATCTCTACCACTGCTGTGCTGGTGGAATTGAACTGGGGGTCTGTGTAGGAGTCAGGATGTTTCAGACTCCTACTCTCTCCCATTTCTTGACACACTCTTATTGTGTCCCGACAGTTGCTTTCAGAATAGGTTATCAGTCACCACGTCTTTCTTATACTTTTTGTTTCCTTCCAGTGAAGTTCAGAGCCAAGGATCTGGCTACAAATATTCCCTCTCTGCTTTTGCCATGCTCTTAGCTGCAGTGCAAAGGGGTTATGCCTAGGGAAAGATCATTGTTGGGACTCAGATCCTGTAGCACCCCCCTGCCCCACAGGCCTCATAAAGTGATGGAGACACTGAACTAAGAGGCACCTAGTGCCCTACCACACTGGCAAGGTTTTCTTGCACTGCTCTGTCCAGTTTTAGGTACAGTGCTTAAAGAAAGGCATTGACAGGTTGGGGAGGGCACAGACAGAGGAGATAAAGGCCAGGAGAGAGCATTGGTGATGATCATCTCTCTGGCAAACATGAGCTGTGTAGAACAGTTAAGAGAAGTGCAGGAGCTGAGAGAACATGGTCGTTTCATATGTACAAACAGCTGCAAAACCAGTGATGCTTATCTGTTGTCCCTGCTGGGACAAGATGGGATGGGATGAAATCTGTAATGAGGACCATTCAGATTAGGCGGTAAGAAAAATTTTCTGATGACAAAATGAGGGAGTGCTAGATAGATTGGCCAGAGTCTCTGATTTTGGGAACCTATGAGAACAGATGAACAAGTGCCATTAGAGACAGACACAGTAATAGTCTTGGAGCAGAGCAAGAGGGGAACTGAGGTCACCCTGTCCTGGCTTATGCTTTTTTAATAAGTCCCAACAGAAAGTGGCATGACAGGAAGATTGGGACTGTAGCTCCTTTTCACAAAGTACTAGCTAGAAGCAGAGTGGATAAATGGTAGCCACATTTGGTATTAGTTATATGCTGTGAAGACTTATACTCATGTTTTACATCTGCAGTTGACCACATAGAAATTCCTGATTTTCCACGTATTTTTGAATTCCAAAGAGAGTGTCTGAAACCAGCTCTCTCTCTAACCCAGATTAGAGCACGTCGGGGATAACGAAGAGTTTCCATCCTGAGCCAGCTTGGAAGTGGAATATATACGGACACAGAGGAACAGCATCAAAGGTTAATATCAAGAGTTACCTAACCCAGAACAAGTCCAGTGACTAAAGTATTCCTCCTCCAGGCACTGGGTGGGTGACAGAGCAGTCAGTTCAACAAACATGAAGAAACACCTTGGGTAAGTGTTGTAACTAACCAGCCATTACTTCTGATCTCATTTATTCTCTTTTGTTGTTGTTGTTATTTTCATGTTTGTTTCCAGATTTTTTTTCTCAGAAAAACCACTGACATCTTGCTCATGCAGTATGGGAAATGTTTAAAGTTTTCTGGGACCAGGAAGCAGCTTTCTGATTCATCTGCTGTCACAATCTATAGCCCAAACATAGAGTATTTTTTCATTTGTGTCCATGTTTCCATGTTGTCTTTTTTCCCTATTTTTTTATTTTAAATTGCTAACTTTGGTATATTTCAACTTTGAAGACATGCAGTGGACAGAAATACTCCAACACCTTTGGCTTTGCTACATCACTACATGTTTGTGAGTACTGGTTTTAGAACAGCATTTTTCAGCTGTTGCCTTTTTTTTCAAAATAGCTCAAGATACCAAATCCAATTAAAAAAAAAAAAAGGAGGCAATAGAAAAAACAGCTGAGGGTCCTGAGTTCCAGAAAAACACCAGAGTAGCATGCAACAAAGAGCGGGACATAAATAGGGTTACGCGTACAACAGGATACAATTGCCATTCTGTATTAGATGAATAATTCATCCAGTCTGGTATTGTTTTTGATAGTAGCTTCAGTAGTGATAGTAGTGTTTCAGGGAAAATTGCCAGAAATCACTCAATGGATAGTTACTGGAATAACCATTTGTCTTGAAAAATAAGGGTTCAAATCTGCCTCATTTTGTTTGCAAATGAACCCTATGGATGTTCTTATTAGCTACATTATAAAGACTTCGAGTCTCACCAAGTGTTGGTTTTTGCTGTCTCGGGGCCTTTGTTTGCAGTCCCAAATATTGACTAAGCTGTAGGAAAAAGATTTTTTTTATCTGTTTTGTAATATACTTCACTTTGTCTTGTCCCAGTCATTCACTGTTTTTACACCCATTCCTGTTCCTTAGTCTAATTAAGCAGTCCCAATTTATTCCAGTGTATTCTCACGTGTCTTTGCCTTCGATTGGACAAAGTCTAGTTTTGCCTCCTGCAATCTGTGGCTTAACTGTACTTTGCTCTCTCTTTATGTCTCCCTTTGGGACAAGTGTTGCTAGATTTGTACAGTCATGTTAAATTGCTTCATATCAGAATTTACAGGGCAATCGTTTCAGTATTTTACCTTTCTTTGTTTAGTTGAATGTTTTCTTTTCTTGTCTTCATTTCTTTTCATAATTGAACAGAGATGCTTTCATTCATTTATCAATAAAACTTCACTGTTTTCCCTGATAGATTAATTTAGAACACAGCAATATGTATAGAACTCATTTTTTCCCCTGTTATTTTTGTCTGAAATAGATTGTGATAACTGCTTTCCTTGATTTATTACTTTCATAAGTATTTTCTCAAAATTGTCTCTAATCCTAAATTAGAATTTTAATGGACAATTTTATCCTGTCCCCGGTTGTGTCCTACTGTTTCATTTTGTCATTCACAGCGATTGTCCTACTGAGGCTAGCAGGACTGGAGGACCAGCTCTTGCCAAAACCCATGCCGTCACCTCCAGAACACCCCAGCCGCAATCTAGCCACTGCTGATGAACATCCCCATTGCTCCTGCCGCATGCCCTTCTGTTCCCCTCTGTGGGGCATATCTGCACCCTATGGCCCCACATAATGCCTACTGCTTAGGACTCTTACTGCCCGTCAGTGCCTACAGTAGATATGTCACAGGAGCATTTTCTGATGAACTTTGAGGTTAGTGAAGAGCAACAGTGTTCCAGGGGGCTGTAGTTGAAATGGTAGGGACTTCACTGCCAGAAATCTCTTGTGTTGCCTGGCTTCTGACATCTCATCCTTTTTTTTGGAGCTGACAAGGGCTGGGTCATCTTCAGCAAGGTGTTATTCCTCCCAGGTCTGTTGTAGCTACTGCTGATCCTTTCCCAGGAACTGATTGCTGCATGCTGTGAAGACAGTATGTTCTCCACTGTTTGGGTTAATGCTGGAGGGACCATGGGAGTTGGTAAGGTTTTCTAGTTGAAAATAATCTGTCTCTTGCTCTTCGCACGAGCTCTTTAAAAATTTTCTAATCTTGCTAAATTCCAGCCTCTGGTGGGTGACTGAGAAATGTCTGCCAGCATGCTGTTTGCTGCTGAGATAGTGGAGGCTTGACTCCTGCAACAGGAATGACTGTGGGGACAGGATGCAATTGCAGTCCAGGTCCCTCTCCTCTTGAATGGGACAGGGATTGGTTGCTAGAGGCAGATGCTTTTCAAAATATCTATTACCAAAAGAAAACTGCTTTTAGTCTGTATGTGTTTCTAGCTGATGAGGAACTATGTGGTTGTATCTTTTCCCTAGGTAATGCAAAGTTGATTTATGTTTCCCAATTAATGTACAGCTTTTTGGATTAAAAGCAGGCTACTCTGCGTACTCCTCCTGCCAAGTACTTAAAATCCTAATTAGTGAGGCCTCTTAGGACTTAGTTCTTTTCTATCTGCGCTGCCATTATTCTGCTAAAATCTGTAGTGTGGTAAGAATGGGCTGTGCTCTCTGTTCAGGACTTCCAAGAACACTTTGTGAAGCAAGAGATGTTTTGCCACCTTCACTTTGGACATTTATTCCTCTTTTTAGACTTCATGATAGCCTTTTCAGCTTATCCAGCCTGATTTGGTACTTGCCTGTGATCTGTGTATTCTCTACTTGGTCCACCCCCACACTGATTTTTGTCTAGATACATTTCAGGTGTTCTTGCCAAAACCGTACCTCTGTGCATACTCTCACCCCATGCAGAGACAAGCATGGCGATGCTTTTTGCACAGCTGTCACCGGTTACTGGTGTAGTGTGTTCTTCGTTAAGAAAGAGACGCTGACTTGGGGGTGGCAAGGAGAAAGCATTTTGAATGAGACCTCAAAGGAATTCAGTGCAACATAGCATGGTGATGATTTGGGCTATGCAGTAGGAAGTTCTGGAATATTTTCAGGAGGCATCTGGGAATGCAGGTTATGCAGACTAGTCGTTTGGTGGGTAACTGGGAGTCACTGGGAGAATGGGGTGCTTTCCCAGGTTTCATTCCTCAGGGACTGCCAGAATTCACTGAAAGACAATCTAGTGGTTTGACAGTATGGAGAAACAGGGACCCTGGCAAGGAGCAGGACAAATCAGTTGTTTCTCAGAGCACTGGTGTGACAAAACCTTGAACCCATAGCCATAATCCATTCCCTACCATGGTATACCATGGGTAAATGAATAAATTAATCAGCTCTCCTCCACAAATCCTAATCAATATTTTCCTTTTAGGCAGTAAATTAGCTTCCACACAGGCTGTTGGCAGTTACCTACAGAGTATGAGAGGGGGATACATTGTACCATAACTATTTTGTCAGCAAAGGAAATCCAACTGTACTGGTGTATGTGTTGAGAAGAACACTATGATCTTCAACGCAGTCAATCATCAACCCCTATCGTCAAGCTAATTTAATGTGTACTATTTATGCAACTTTTTGTCCTGGTTTTGGCGGAGATAGAGCTAATTTGTTTTTTCCGGTAGCTAGTTTAGTGCTGTGTTTTGGATACAGGATGAGAATAATGTTGATATCACATTAATGTTTTTAGTTGTTGCCAGTCAAGGACTTTTCAGCTTTCTTACTGGCCTGCCAATGAGAAGGTGGGGGGTGCACAAGAAGCTGGGAGGGGACACAGCCTGGGCAGCTGAACTGAACTGGCCACAGGGGGTTTCCATACCGTATGATGTCATGCTCCGTATGTAGCTGGGGGGGCAGGCTGGGAGGCAGTTTGGCTTGAGAACTAGCTGAATATTGGGTTTTGATGGTGGGCAATTGTGCTATGCATCACTTGTTTTGTATATTCTATTACTATTATCATAATTTTCCTTTTCTGTTCTGTTAAACTGCCTTTATCTCAACCCACAAGTTTTAGCTTTTTTTTTTTTTCTTTTTGATTCTGTCCTTCATCCCGGTGGGGGGTGGGGGGTGGGGGGGTGGGGGGTGAGAAAATGGCTGTGTGGTTGTTTTAGCTGCCTGCCACGTTAAACCACAATACCTTTTCAGCTTCTTTCCTTGATAAACGTAATTGATAGGCCAGAATGAAGTGATATCTTTGTCCTGACAGTTTAGTAGAAACATAAGGCATTTCTGCCAAGGTGATCTATTTTTATTTACTTTTTCTGAAAAAAAAAATACAACAAACTTTTAAAGATGTGGAAGTTTATATTATAGCAATTTGGCAAGGCTTAAGGTTACCATCTTTTAATTTCAACTTTATTCAATCAGAACACATTTACTGTTGAACATTAAAAGGAAAGAAGTGATCAGCATCATGCATTAACTGAAAAGAATATTTTGCTATAGCACTACACCACCTCTAAAAGTGTCACCTCTGCAACAGGAATAAAAAAGAGAGAATTTTCCATTTCAGTTTATTTAACTAGTTCATGAAATTTTCTACTAGCTCTGTCATTTGCAGTGTCTAAGAAAAAAACAGTATAATTCTTTAAATATAAGTATTATTTCTGCTGTTGATCAATGATTTTCTATTTAAAACATATTTTCATAGAATCATAGAATGGTTTGGGTTGGAAGGAACCTCAAAGATCTTCTAGTTCCAACCCCCCTGCCATGGGCAGGGACACCCTCCCCTAGACCAGGTTGCCCAAAGCCCCATCCAACCTGGCCTTGAGCACTTCCAGGGATGGGGCTGCCACAGCTTCTCTGGAAAACGTGTTCCAGTGCCTCACCACCCTCACAGTAAAGAATTTCTTTCTAATATCTAATCTAAATCTACCTTATTTTATTTTATTTTATTTTATTTTATTTTATTTTATTTTATTTTTTATCTATTTATCAGGACAAGGGGTAATGGGTTTGTTTTGATATGAGTCCTTTCTCCTTTACGTATCTGGCACACTTTAGATGGCTTTGCTTAGCTAACATTTACTTAAAGTATAGGTCTTTACATTTTTAATTAATTTATAGTTTCTATCTGCATATAGTTTCATAGAAACCACAAGTTAAACAGTTCCTTTGTACACTTTTATTACACAAAGATATTTCTGAATTAAGCAAAGAAAGCCATTTGGTAAAAATAGGCTGACAACCGTAATGCAAGATAGAAACTAATAACAAAGCAACTTATTTGGATGTAAAACAAAAAATACCAAATAAGCCCAAAGCCAAATACAAAGCAGCAAAGGAGAAAAGGAAGTACTTAAAGAAAATTCAGGGCAATGCAGAAACAAGTGAGAATGAAGACTGAGATGAAAAAAATACCACAACATAACAACAGAGAATGACATGAAAACAGATTAGCCTCAGCAGTTAATAATAGCAGAGCTCAAGACTCCAGCAATAGCAGAGAAAATACAGCCCTCCGCCAAATTCCCAGAGGTAGAAATTCCCTCAATCTGCTGATAAAGCGTTTCATAAGCAGCTTTTCAAAAACTACAAATTCAGAACGGATAAGTATCAGCAAAGATTCGAGACAAAGAAGGAGAAAGGGTCAGGTTTTGCGCTACGCTGCCGCTAGCAAACTGTTTCCAGAAGGCTCCTTACCACCCCCCCCGGCATTTCGCGCACTGGCAGCTGTGGCGTTCCCCTTGTCCTTGCCCAGCTGCTGCAGCTGGTGAAGCCAGGGGAAAGCAGAGCCGCAGCCCCACGGCGCGCCAGGGGGGCAGGTGGTGTGGGGACCCAGAGGTGAGCCAAAGCGGGCTAGCAACACGGGGTCAGGGGAGACAGAGTATACCTGGCACTCATGGGGAAGGCATGGAGTTTGTCCATTGAAACTTGCTGAGTAGAACGTGGAAAACTATAGTTTATCAGCTTGGTGTCTTCTGTACAGCTGTCCTACATGTGTGTATTTTTACATAGATGATGATGAGCTTATTTCTTTTTTTCAGGATTTAGTATGTTTTTTAATATTTAATGGCTATGGTAACTCAGATGCATAAACAGTCCATTATTAAATCAGATATCTATATTATCTATCAACAGTAAAATACCAACAACCAATGAAAGATGCAATCCTGCCACATTTCTTTTTTTCTGCTCATTAAAGACAGTGGAAGGTATACTCATACACTGTGGAAGATCTGCTCTTTTCTTTCACTGGTTAGATAACTAATAATTAGAGACCTAATAGGTTTCATGACAATGGTGACATAACATTTAGTCTTTTAAGGAGGAGCAACTAGAAAAGTACTGGTTGGTTAACATAACTCTGATTCTTGGAGAGATCTAATTAAAAAAAAAAGTTAATTTCATTTGTTAAAACCTGGGGTGTAAATCATGTGATAAATAAATTCAATTAGCCAATTTAAAAAGTTAACAACCCAAAAAGCCAACAACCCAAAAAAGCCAGCATGAACATTTTTAAGATCTGACAGTCAAGTTAATATGATTTTCTTTTTTGTTAAAGCCAATCGCTTAGTGAGGAAGAAGGTGAAGCAAGATGTGACCGGTCCTGCCTTCATACCAAGCCCAAGAGTACTCCGCAAGCCACTCTTTACAGTAGTATCATGGAAATTTTCCTAAATATAATGGGTTGGAAACCAGTTACTCTCAGAGTGATTGTCATGGTTTGGTGTCAAACTGAAAAAGCTTGAGGTGCTTTGGTGATTTCTCCCAGGCCTTGTTTAACTGGATATTGCCATTAGTGATTTCAGTCACTAATCAGAGAACGCTTGTGAGGCAGACAAGCGTGCGAGTCAGTAACATGATGCCAGCTTAAAAAGGCAAACACTCTTCTATAGTACTTCACTGGGGGGGCGTTATAAGGAAGGAGGGAAATAACAGTGCTGCTTTGTTTGGGGCTACTCAAGTTCAGCTGTAGGATGTGTGCCTTTCTGAAGAAACAAAAACACAGCAGAGAGTCATGAAGGGAGCAGCAGGAAGAACGTGTTTGGGCAACACTTCCTGAAGCACAAAAGGTGTCGTGCAGGGAACAGTGATGGTTCCCTAAGTCTTCTGTGGGCAAGGACAGGAAGAAACTAACACAATCAGCAAGGAAGGACTTACATTTTACAACAGGAGCTGCTTTCTGACTGTAGGTGGTTTTGACTGTCTATAGATGGGTAGGTTGGACAAACTGCTCTCTGAAGCACTCTGATCATGTGCATTTTGCATGGAAAACTAGGTAGTTCTTCATGCCATCTGTTGCTTTCTCTGCCCATTTCTTTCACTCTCTTTATCAAAGTCCCTTTAGTACAGTAGTTACTCCTGTGAGCCTACCACTTTAGTTTCAATTCTTTTACTTTGCCTTCTGTGCATCACTCACCATATAAAATGTATAAGAAGAATGGTACTTAAGCAATATTTCAAAATTAAGCTCTTTTGTCTAGAAAGAATTGTGAAGTCAAAAATATTTACAAGAAATGCAGTGCATTATTTGGCAATGTAATTTCAAGGGAGTTAATACATGTACTGCATTCTCTCTAAAATAATTTGAGATTCTTCTTTCGATATCTTGTTCACCAGATTGCTCGTGTGGGGTATCCTCTGACTAATGTTTTTATAACATACTGCCTTCAGTCCCGTCAGAACTAGAGGTTCTGGACTAAAATACCAAGCTGTAATTTGTCAATATTTATACCTAGAGAATTACATATTCCTAATATCTGCTCCACAGTATATCTGCCTTGTAATACAGAACTCTCTAAGCTGCATCATAGGATATAAACCACATTATTCATTCCTTATTTGTACTTGCAGCTTCCATGCCCACGTGTGATGTCCATCTCCCCTCAAAATTATGTCAAGCTATTAATTCTTTAACAGCAGCAGGCCATCATCCCACTTGATAACAAAGATGTGTGCCGAGACATGAAATCGAGCATGTTCTGAATGTCCAGTACTCTTTCAAAGGACAGTAATTGGATGCAATTAAGAACAAAGTAAAGCGACGTGAAAAGTTAGATGAGACTGATCTTATAACATCAGTGATTGATTCTTATACTGGAAAGACTACCCACAGAGATGACACAATTTGTTGTTCTAAAAATATACAGAAAATATACTACAGTCAAGGAGAATTACTATGAATTACTGTGGGAAATAAAACGTGTGATCACTAAAAGTAAAAATAGCCTGTGTGACTTATCAGAATACAGAGTCTTTAAGCAGTATTCTGTTAATAGGGTTTTTTTCCACCAGGAAGATGGTTGTTGTCTTAACTGAAAAGTAGTGGCAGTCCACCTTGCACAACACTGACAGGATCTGAGTTCATGCAAAGCACTTTAAAGTGAACAGGGACATTACAAAAGTCAGTGAAATCCAGAACAATCTGTATTGTTTACTTGGTGGGGAAATCATGAACTAACTGATTTTTTAAAGAAAAAAGGTAATTTATTTTTCTTGTCCATACTGACTACTGTTTAGCTACAGCTGATTAAGTGAAGGCTGTGTTTCCATTTGATCAGCTGAATTTGGGATAAATAGCAGACTGGTCTCTGGACTTGAAGCCAACATTTTCTTTTTTATTTAAATAACTACTTGCAGCCTGCTGCTGCATAGCTCACACTACCTGCCCACTGAGGATTTCTATGATTAAGAAGCCCCACTGAAATCAGTGAGGACACTTAATGCAAAAAGGGTGACAAAGAATGATGAAAACTGTGCCTTACTGAATAGTATTGATATTCAGGGTCACAGTTCCTTTCTTGTTGACCTTTCTCCAATGAAAGGAACAGAAATGTAGGATTACCCAAAAGCAAGTTAAAGTTGTATCCAAAAGCAAGAGGAAATGGTTTATAGTTAAATGATTTATACTTTTGTAAAACCAAAATAATTAAAAACCCAGTATGCTTTGTGACATGTAAAACACAAGAGTAATCATCAAATACAGAAGCAGGGAGCATAGCAAAACTATACCTAGAAATGCCTGTTTGTTGGAGTTGGGTTAAAAGGCAAATAGATATCATCTCTTGCAGATATGAAGACAACTATCTGTGCATTATTTTTGTATCCAGGTGTCCCTTTCACTGTGCAGAAGAAAGAAAAGGAATCAAAAGGCTCTTGGTCATGCAAATGTTTCTGTAGCCTCTTCAATAAGCTGCTTTCCTGTCAGATATCTCCCCTAGAAGCACAGAAGCTCCTCTCTCTTTTTTTCCCCAATTCCTCTCAGCAGCAGCAGCAGTTGACTGACTCTGAAAGCAGTTGTTTTATATCTCAGAAGACTTTACTAGTTTTTCTCTTTAAACTTTAAGCCTTGTGTACAAATGGTTATTTTCTTCTTCACCTGCTGCTTTGTCTACCTTAAGGGCATGCAACTTGAAGTGACAGGATAGTCAGGGGCGTGAGTGAAATAAACCCGCAGGTCTTGCCCCTCAAGCACTCCCCCTCACAAGGAACCCTGCAGTGGCACAGGCACAGCCAAGGAAGAAGACTGTGAGGGCGGAGGAGATCACAGCCCACGGTCAGTCACCACATCCTAGGAGCAAGAGCCCTTTGGGGCCAGTATCACTGATTCCAACAGCTGAAAGAAAAGGCGTCAGAACAGGACCACTTTGAGCTGATAGACAGACAAAACAGGTAAGCTGAGAAATTATTTTGTTCTTAGGGAAATACAGAGTTTGCCAGTTAGGTGCTTCTGACAGCTGGAATATTTTTTGAGGCAAGAATTTCAAGCAAGGGTGAACCAGATTATGTAATTCTCACTCATCTCTTTCTTTTACTTTTTTTTTAGCATCAAGCAATCCATTTCTCTTTAAGCTTCTCCAGCTCCTCAGTTAGCTGAAGTTCATTTAATTACAGCATACTTTACTTGAGAATGCAAGTCTTTCCTTTTCCAGATCTGTGTTTCTGGTCCACACTGAGGTGAGCAGGGCTACCTAGATTGTGGGCTGCTATTCAATACAGGTAAAATAGCTGGTTTGGAGCTTTACTGGATCAACAGCACTTCTCAAACCTTAGAAATGTACTGCTTAACTTTCAAATAATGAACAGAGAGCATTTTTATTGTACCTGTACTTGGGGATAGTGTCACATCTGAATTCACAGTACGATCCGATGAAATACAAGTGGCAGATGGAAAACATTATCCTTTATTTTGTATTCCCCCATGTGACTTACGTTTTACTCTAAAGCGCAAAGACAGGAACTTTGAAAGCTTTTTTATTTCACCTGTTAAGAACTGTTATGAGTAAAATAGAAAGAACAACATGCATTTCTTGGGCAATGAATATTGTTTGTTTTACATTCAAAACCAGATGAGATTGTCATCACTGGATTACTTACAGAGTTTAGTGTCTACACCTTTCCTTCCACTTTTACTGTAAAAACTTTATCACTATTGATCTTAGATCTTTCCCAACTCACTGGCATATGCTCCAACATTGTTCTCTTCTCTAATTCTCGGCTATGCACTCTGTCTTGTAGACTCAGCACAAGCTTATCGTGACCAAAGTTATTTTGATTCTGTTTCCAATCTTCTATGGCCTGTTCTAATTCACAGCTCTCAAATATCAGTGTAAAATCAAAGATTTTCTGTAGCCTGAGGATTTAAACAAGATCAAAGCTTTAAGATTATATTTGTGTTTGTTAGTGTGCTGAGAATGCATCTTAAAATATTTAATTTGTGAGAGTGATAACATGTCCTGATTGCATGTCTCAGTACACATCCACAGAAATACATTAACGTCTTTTAATATTTATTGGCGTAGTACAGTGTGAGACAAAGCACAGCAAACCTCTGTGATGCTAACCTGACTAAGAATATTGTTGGTAATAACCTTGCATTGCAAGTGATTGTTATTTAAACACCTCTGTAAAAAGTTAACTGGCCATTTTTATTTGGGGAAAGGAAAACTCGTGCAAAACTTCTATTATCTTCTCAAGTGTTACTACTACTGTAACACATCTTATTTTTGTAAGCAGCCTTGAAAATACTGAAATACAGCCAGAGATGCATGAGGCAAAAGTACTGAAACAGTTAATCACTTTGGCTTTCTCTTATAAATGTGCAACTTCATTCCATGAATATAATCTTTTACATTATTTTCTGCCATAGGGTAAGTTGCTACCACTCGTACAACTTGAAAAAATTTTCAAGCGTTCGTACCTTAATAGTAGGGCACAACACATGCTAAAACAAACCGATCCTGAAATTATGGGACATTCAGAATAAATGGTTGACAACTTGCTTAGCAGAATAACTAGCTTTGCCTCTGCTCACAGGGAAATCTAAAAAAATATACGACAGTTGATGTGGTCACTGACCATTTGCAGCTATGTGCTTGTTCTGTCCTGGTGGGTAGGTAATACAGATCAAAAAGCCAAAAAATACCTTTAGACTGGGACATCTGACCATGCCAATGTGATTTTTAGTTCTTTTGGAAGCTCTGTGTGTATTATCCATATATACATATTGTGACTGGGATATTTTGTGGGGGTTTTTGGAAGTGTACTGAATTGGAACAGAGCCAATTAGAATGAAACTAGAGAGGAGAAAAAAACTGTTATTTTTTTCCAGTATCAATGGGGCATTTTCCAATATAAATTGGAATTTTTCCAAAATCCAGTATAGATATGAGAGTTTCTTCGACAAAAGTACTTACTGTAGATATATTAGTGAAATTCCATTCTAGTTCCTTTAAATATGCTTTAAATATACACATATACTTTGACTGTGGTTTATTTTCCACCTCTCCTGATTCAGATAGAAATCATTTTTCAACTGCATGTCATAAAAGTTAAGACTTTTTGCATCTTAAGTCAGGCATGATTACACGGTGATGGTCTAGAAGACGTGAAAATATTAAGAGGAAAAAAAAGTTAAGGGTTTTTGCTTTCCCCCTACTCTCTTGTGTAAGGTTTATCTTCTGCAACAGCTAGGTCTTTAAAGCGAACAGCAGATGATAAATCTGAGTGTAAAAATAACGTAACATTATTCTGACATGACTTCTTGACGTTCTGCAGACGCTATTTGCATGCAATGTTTCTGATGTGGCTAGTGCCAAAAGCACTTACTGAAATCAACTGTACGGCCTCTCGCGCCCCAGCCATACTGTGCCAGTGCAATGCTTCCTGTGAAGTTGGTCGCGCTGCCCAGGGTCAGGGATTAGTCACAGCCTCAGGGCTCTTGTTGGCTACTCTCTACCTTGTTGATATTTCCTGTGCAAGTCTGTATGAATTGGGTCATCCTCCTGCAGCTGTTCCCAGGGGGATGTTAGAGAGCTCGCTAATAATAATATACGCTGGACTGGGAAGCCAGAGAGCTGGTTTTTGTTCTTGGCTTTGCTACCGTGAATTGCTATGTCACCTTCAGCAAGTCATCGTGGTGAGTTAGCCTTGGCACGCAGCCACGCTCCCACCCAGCCGCTCTCTCACTACCCCACTGCGGCAGGGCAGGGGGAGACAACAGGCTGAGAAAGCTGGTGGGTCAAGGTAAGGACAGGGAGATCACTTACCAATTACTGTCTCAGGCCAAACAGATTCCACTTGCAGAAAATTAATTCAATTTATCGCCGATTAAAAGCACAGTAGGATGCTGAGAAACAAAGACAAAAATTAAAACAATATCTTCCCTCAGACCCTTTTCCAGGCTCAACTTCACTCCTCTACCTCTTTTCCCCTCCAGCCAGTGCAGGGGGATGGATAATGGGGGTTGGGGTCAGTCCGTAACAGCTCTTCTCTGCTGCTCCTTCCTCCTCACACAATTCCCCTGCTCCAGCGTGGGTCCTTCCCATGCAATACAGTCTGTCATGAACTGCTACAGCATGGGCTCATCCCCATGGGCTGCAGTGAGTACATCTGCTCTGCCATGGGGCACCTCCTCCCGCCCCTCCTTCTCAGACCTTGGTGTCCATGTTGCTGTTTTACACTTTTTTTTTTTTCCTTCCCTCTCCCCCTCTCTCTGTCTGGTGTTTTTACCCTTTCTTAGATAGCGCCACTGCCAACACCCGAACACCAGCACCCAATAGAGTCATATACCTACTTTTGCTTTACTTCATTCTTCCTCACCTGTTTACGCTTCCATTCTGTTGTAAAAATGTTTGGAAAGCATCTGACAGAGAGTCCTGTGCGAGTGTTGTTTTATTCTATGACTGTTGTAAATGAAATTGAAAGGTGGATTGTATTTTATTTTATTTTATTTTATTTTATTTTATTTTATTTTATTTTATTTTATTTTATTTTAAGACACAAGTACTTTTATCTCACTAAAATGGAAATCTTCTCATTTTGGACAGAAGCTGTTGAAAGTTATAAACTCTCCTTTAATTAGAAATAATTCAGGTCTGATGATTTAAAAACAGCACTGAATGTGTTGTTCAATGTAATTTGTCAGACAAGTACTTGCAGCTACAACTTGCCTTCACCAGAGCAAATGATAATGGTGTTTAGGTTCCTTTTTTCCCAATTTTAATAGCTACCTAAAATGCCACTCACTCATTATAAAGTGAAATCCAAGTGGGGTTCAGATCCACCTCCCTGCTTGGCTGCACTCTGAGCGAGCAGCCTACAACAAATTGCTTGAGGTCACGGCAAATGTCTTTGGGCTTCGGCAGTGCAGAAGGATGTCTGCGTGTGGGCATAGTCCTGTTCACTCTCTTGCATGCCTGTGTTCTGGCTGGGAGCAGCACTGGTCTCTGGGTGCTGGCTTACGTTACCTCCAAAGGAGGGCATTGAACAGGGAGCAAATTGAAGCCTGAATGCTTCAGGCTGCAAAACGAGTTTAGTGTAGGAAATACTAACGTATATAATATTATGGCAAAGTGTACAATGCTGCCGGGTCGTTCTCTAGACACACTAGATGTGTCTGCAACTGGCCTGTGGGTATCTAATGCAGGCATCCTGTGTAGCAGACTCCTCATCAAAATATAACTTGTTTTTAAATCTTGCAGCTTCTAGGAAGTGTCAGGGACATTGAAATCATGTTGCTGACAGGACGGCTTTTTATCTTGATAGAGATCCTTAAAACTAAAAGGACCTGAGACAACAGAACTCTTTAAATACCATTAATGTACTCTGCATTGCTAAAATTCACCCAGAATTTTTAAAATAATATTTATTACAGCAACAACTTGGGTGCTTCTCCCATTGGGGAGATAAGAACTTTTCCCAGTAGAGTAAAGGTGAGCTGGAAACCGATGGACTTCCTCCTAGTACAATTCTTGGCAGTTCCATAAAGCCTTGAAAATGTGCTAACAGGTACCAAAAATGATGTATTGGCTCACTGCTGCATGTAAATAACCATTAAGTGCTACAGCTGATGTAAATTACAATTATGGTGGATTTTAAGAGTAAACAGCTGCCACTTAAATGTACTTTCAATATTATTTTTTTTTCTGACACACTAATGTAGTATTTCACTTTCTCCAGAGACATAATTGCCGCTGCTGGCTCAGACAAATACAACAGTCTGATCTTTGCTCTAACAAGCAAACTTCATTCCTGTAAAAACAAGCACTCTTGAGAGGAATGCCAAGCCTCCGGTCATGAAACTTCAGATCCTTCTGATCTCAGTGGCAAAACTTTCACTGACCTCGGGGAATCCCAGATGCCCTCATTGGAAGCTACTGACTTTATTACAAATCCCTTTTGGGAGGAATTATTCTCTGTGCTTCTTTCCATGTTCTGTTTATTTCTAGTTTCCCAGCTTTTGCATCTGTCCTCTGAATTTTGAACCCCTTTCCATGTACTTCTTTTTCCTGTCTCATTCAGCTACTTATTCATTTTCCAGGTATTCTTCTGCCAAAACATTTTGCTTCCATTGTAAGCATGATATTATCTAACTTTTCATTATGCTCAGCAATGGCACAGGTATGCCAAAAGCTTTCCCAGAGGTTCAGGATGCTATTTTATCTAGCATGTTGGCCAAATGGAGTGTCAGACTTGGCAGAAGAGTTGAAAGATACATATGATACTTAATGTTGAGGTGTAAGTGAGGTGCAGGTTGAAGGGAAACAATCTGGAGGAGTGCAAAAGATGCTCAATTTAGGGGGAAGAGTAACAAACTTCACTGAGACACTTGGCAAGTCTTTTGACTTTAGGTCTTGGCATGTATGGGGCATCACTGTTGCAGATAGAAAAACCTCAGCTCTAACATAATATTTACATTATTTTATACTACCATCTTTGAAAGAAATCCAAACAAAAATATTTATTGTCACACTGATGGGCATTGCATAAAACAAGCATGATTGGGGCTGACAAGTGTTTTTCAGAATGAGGTATCACTACCAGTTTTCTGATCTCCCTCTATGCATAGACTATGTTCAGCCCCAGTTTTTAGACATTCATTGGAGCACTAGGCCATTGGTTTCAGTAAGTCTTCTGCAGCAGGTTCCACAACTCCAGCACTGTATGCCCAGTTTTTCTCATGATACTTAAGCATATTTCATAAAAGTATCAGTTGCAGAAATATATAACTGAGTATATATAACTGAATAGAACTGGGAAGATTTACCTACTCCCTAGAGCTATGTTCTTCAAGTATCTGATGTAAAAAATGAAATAAAGTTATTATCTATACAATTTTTGTTAACGTGGGTATTCAGGGGCTTTCTCTGGATGGAGAAAGGATTGCTTCTGTGGCAGCCCTAAATAGTGTGAGCATGGCATAGTAGAATCTGAAGCCATCCTAAAACCAAAACCACTTGATATTCTTCTGGACTTGTACTGACAGGTAATAAGATAAAATTTCCATTGAGTTTTGTTTTGCAGCTTATTTTCCCTGTTTATTTCCAAGTGTCAATGATGTATATAGTGTCAGCCTGTAAGCCAGCTTCTATTAAATGGATGATGCCATTAGCAGAAACTAGTGTTGATTAGAATCTCTCTTATTCGTTAAAGTCTGAAGAGAGGTCTTTTTGGTTTTTTTTTTTCTTTCCCCTTCTCATCCACTTCTCCTTTTCGTACCTTTTGCAATGCCCAGGTGTTCAGGTGTTTTTGTCAGTAAGAAATTCTCTGTCAAAGTGCCTGGAGCCTAAATATGCGGTCTGATAGGCATTTATATAAATAAGTTGGCTTCTTGTCACATTCATGTAGTGTTAATATAAACTTTTTTTTTTTTAAACTTTAAGAACACTCTCATTCTTGAAAAAGGAGAACGATGTCCTTGAGGCAATTAATGTAAAAGAAACTGATACTTTAGGATGAACCCAAGTCACTTTCATGGCTGGAGTTTGCAGAACAAAGATGACAGAATGGTACAAGATGATTTTAAACGTATTTTGTTTAGGACCTTCTGTTCTGCTGTATCAAACCTTTTTTCCTAGTAATCATAAGGCTTTCATTTTTTGTTACGATTAGCGATGGTGCAGCTGCACTACATGTCCTTTAACAGCACAGGGAGCTATTTCCTATGGAGCACTGGCTGAGCTGAATGCCTGACATTGCTGAAGAAAAACCTGTAATAAAGACTTGGTGGCAAGTAATAAGAGATGAACCAAAAAGGAACCAACTGCAGGGAAGCAAAAAGTGTGTGGAAAGGTGTACTACTTGAGGATGACAGTGAAGTTCCTGACTTCACCAGCTTGCTCTGTGGCTTTGGACAGATCAGTGTTGGGTCCCCCCCGTACCCCAGGTGAACCATACTGCTATCTGCAGAGTAGGACACTGCTAATTCTGTAGTAAGGTTGAAAGAGTATGCCCCTCTCATTTGTCTCTGCACTTAAAACATGGAAATAGTATCGACTTTCCTTTCTGTGAAGCATTTTTCAGCTTTTTGAATAAAGTGGGAAATTGTGAATTACCAAACAGCTTCATCTATCTTTGTAATCCCTCACTATTGACTGATACACACATCTCTACCTGCATGCACAGCAGTATTGCTTTGTTTCTTGCCACATTCACTAGAAGTGTTTTTACCTAAACGTTAATATCTTCTTATATTAGGATTGATAACCATGTACTCTTCTCTCTATATATGCTGCTAAAATACCATGATTTTGGTTGCATATCTTCCCTGAAAACTAGAGAATCTTTTAACATAAGCATCCACTATTGTGTTAGTAATTGTCAGGAATGGGAGACAGAGACACGAGAAACAGTGGTGTCCAATCAGTTTGCTTAGGCTGTCTTGTCCTTCTCCTTTTCCAGGCTTCGAAGGAGTGCTTGACGAGAAGGAACTGTGCCAGTCCTCACCTACTAAGGCAGTGGTAACAAGTCCTTATCCCTGCTGATATTCATGCTTACCTTTAGTACATCTCTGTTTGAGGAGCTTAGGAGAAAATAGGAGTGAAAGAGATTTACTGGGGCACAGAGTCTAACTTACAGTATTTACAGCCAGGTATATCATATAATCCCTTTAAAAATATGATCAAGCTCCATCTTTGAACTGGCTAGAAATAGTGATAACAGCAACCTCTAGATGCTTTCAACTTCTGACTCCTTTATGGATTACAAGTCTCTTTTTGATCTCCAGTCTAAGCGTATTCACGATCAATTTATCCCACCTTTCGTCCCTCTCCCCTTGTGGTTTGGGCAAAACAGTGCTTGGAGTTGTTCTGGCAATAACGTTAATTTCCTGTGACATTTCCATCCTTCAGTCCTATTGCTAACTAAGTAGCTGCAAAGACAACTTTTCTTTCTGTAAGGAAGCTCTGCTAATGAGTCAGTTTTTAAAGTTTCTGAGTACTTTCGAGTGGAATAGAAAATTGCTTAAGGTAAAGCAAAATATTCTCAGTGATGTAGTTACACCATCTGAGTTGCAGTTGTCTCTTGTCATGTTACATTTCAGCTGTGTCTATGATCATAGGTAGTGTGACCTGTTAGGAGCTGACAAGGTTAGTGCTACGGTACTGACGTTGTCTCTCTGACATGTTTTGGAGGTGGGGTGGGGTTGTTTCAAAGAAGCGTTAGTCTGGTCGTCTGATCTGGATGCCCATTAGTGGTTGGAGTGCATTAGGCAAGTCCCTGGAGACCGCGTACCTCTCCAGTGTCATCCAGAAGGAATATAGCTTTTGTGGTCTGAGTTATGGTTATGAACCAACACATGTGGAGGTGATTGGAAAGTTCTCTTCAGAAGCACATGCCCCATCTGGCCTACAATGCTAATGGGTCTATGTCCTTATTCCTTTTTACTGTGGAAGATTGACAAGGGATGTTCGTAATACTGGCATGCCTCTGCTGCAGACTTGAGGTGATGACCCTGGAGTACTTGAGATGGACTGCCTTTATTTCTGCAAGTGAAACCCCTGGGCGTATGAGGTTTAAATGTAATCAGTTTGGGGACATGTTAGTAATTTTTTCAGCATAAAATGAAACTGTGAAACTGTGTCTGCTGGTTGCCTCCTCAGCCCAGAGTTTCTACTTTATATTTTTAATGGGAATATTGATAGGTTTGCTTCTCTGTGGATTTTTCCTTTTCTGTGTTTTGTTTTGGGTTTTTTCTTTTTTTTCTTTTTTCTTTTTTCTCAGGCAGTGCTGTGACCTACTGAGTTTATAATTGGAGATGAACTGAAATAGCACCACCAGAGACTGCAGCAATGATCTCATTAAAAAGTCAACATTTGCTAATAGAGAAAAATCGATGTTGAAAATGCCTTTAGGTGGAAATTCCTAACAAATCGGGTTCTCTATAATGATCATTTACACACCTATTAAGGCTGCATTTCCTTTTGAGAATTCATGAGTTTATTGTAGAAATGCTGAATGAAGATGGCATTTCTTTTCTGATATGTCACTTAGAAGTGGACTAAGATGCCATTATTTGCCATGGAAACAGAAAAATGAAAGGCTTATAAGCCCTGAACTTTTTTCATACCACAATTAGTATTGCTGCAGTTTAACCATCTGATATCTATTTTATGTTTTTTATTGTGCAGCCTGTTGAATGAAAAAAAAAAAAATGAAAACAGGGAAAAATAACCACCTGGCAAGTAAGAAGGTTTAATGAAGACTTATTGTATTTAAAGTATTTGAAAAAAAGGAGAAATAAGTTCTTGGCTTCATTTAGGACTGCAGATTTTAAGGCACCTGAAAGCCTTTAGGTGATGGTCATTAGCTCTAATAACCAGCCTCCTTGGGCAATTGGTTGAAAGGGTTGTTCTGAGCTGCTAGTCTGTAGTGCACAAAATGGTTAATGGAATAACTTTAAAACCAACTCAGAGTTTCTTATTAGGTTAATTAAAAGTGAAAAAAACCTCCTCAAATCTGTTTATGGTTTCCATGAAAAATGGGCATAAGAATCCATAGGACTCACTGTTGTCAAATACAGCAAGGCATTTCACTTTGAATGTATAAGCAGTGCATATATTCGTATAGGCTGAACTGCACTGGATTCCTCATACACCAAGGCGGACATTTGAGTTGAGAACTTTGTGGGACAGAGGTTTAATGGAGTAGGGGAGAAGTATTGCAAATGGTCAAGGTCACCAGGAAAAAGCAGTGAACTCAGAACTGGAATGAAAGATCAGTAAAAGGACAGGGTTGCGGAGAAGAAAAGCATTTGAGACAGCCTTTGCATAGGTCTTTTGAGATAATACAGAAGGAGTGGAAGTACACGGGGAGAGGAGACTTGGTTTGGAGAACAAATGAACGTGGAATGAGATGCACAAACCTGGCTCTTACATCTTTGACACCTCATGCAGAACGGTCTGTGTAGGAAAACAATATCCTGTTGTATGAATTAAATCTGTCAGTAAGAAGTCATAGAATGACAGAATGGTTTGGGTTGGAAGGGACCTTTTAAGATCACCTAGGCCAACCCCCCTGCCAAGGGCAGGGACATCCTTCACTAGATCCGGTTGCCCAAAGCCCCATCCAACCTGGCCTTGAACACTTCCAGGGAGGGGGCATCCACAACCTCTCTGGGCAACCTGTTCCAGTGCCTCACCACCCTCAGCATAAAAAATATATCCTTATATGCAATGTAAATTCACCCTTTTTTAGTTTAAAACCGTTGTCCCTCATCCTATCTCAACAAGCCTTAGTAAAAAGTCTCTCTCCACCTTTCCTTTACTGAAAGGCCACAATAAAGTCCCCCAGAGCCTTCTCTTCTCCAGGCTGAGCAACTCCAACTCTCTCAACCTAGCACAGATGTTTCATCCCCCTGACCATTTCCGTGGCCCTTCTCTGGAACTGCTCTAACAGCTCCATGTCTTTCTTGTGCTGAGAACACCAGAGTTGGACGCAGTACTCCAGACGGGGTCTCATGAGAGCAGAGGGGCAGGATCACCTCCCTTGACCTGCTGGCAATGCTTCTTTTGATGCAGCCCAGGATGTGGTTGGCTTTCAGGGCTGCAAGCGCACATTGTCAGCTCATGTCCAGTTTTTCATCCACCGGGATCCCCAAGGCCTTCTCTGCTCACAATGCATCCATCCCCCAGCCTGTATCGACACTGGGGATTGCCCCGACCCACGTGCAGGACCTTGCACTTGGCCTAATGAAAGTGCAATAAAGTCATAATGAAACATTTTGTACTGAATTAATCTTTCTCATTTTTAATATATACTATCTTGTTATTTGCTTTGTTATCAGAATATAAATAAATAGATTGCATGGGAGTTTAAGGGGGAGAGGGACCACACCTGGTGAAGACAACCTCCTTAAAATAGATAAAGTATTTCCGTAGATATATAAATGATTCTCTGAAAATACATTTCTTAAATAGATTAAAAGAAAAATATTTGCTCTGAGAAAAAAAAAATAACAATGAAACAACAACAAAAAAGGGGGCAGTATTTAGCACTGGAATTATTTTGCAAAGGTGGGATTTGATTTTGGTAGGAGCAAAGGAGGTTCGGACGTTGGAGCAGTAGATTGGCTGGGTGTTCAAGTGATGGTGTATGAAATCCTTTCTACAATGTTGTACTTGCCAAAATCCTTATTTGCATCAGGAATTCCAGGATTTTACTTAGTCTGTTTGCGTCTGTGCTGGTTTTTAGGTATTCAGCTAGAAATAAGCAAGGGAATACCTTCGGATTTTCCTTTGGCTTTTGTCCTTCAGAATGGGCTTCTATGTTTTGGCTGGCACCTATCGCAGTTTCACAGGAAGATGAAGTTACTCATCAATAGTCAGTCTAAATCTCTTAAACTGATGTCCTTGAGGATCAAGGGTGAGGCAAGACTTTCCTTGTTGGAAAGATATGAAGAAAACCTTCAATTACCCTATCATTGCACCTGAGTGAATGGAACAAAGCAAGATGAACTTAAAGAAAATAAAAACAGACAAAAACTTTCTGTAACAGAAATGCTGTGAAAGCGTGTCATACTACAGTAGAAGGAAGTAAAAAAAAACCAAACACCAGATAAAGCTGTTTGTTTATCCAAAATGGGTTCACTTTTCATATGTGTTGAAGAATAGCCTCTATACTTAGTTTGACAGAAATAATAGAAATTCTAGGCTTCTCTTTCTAATTAAGGAAACATTCATGGTACAGTGTCAAGTATGAGAGAAGACAGTCTTGAAAATGTGAAGGGAGAATGTTAGATAACTGAAAAAGTGACGTAGTGATATTCAGTCAAACATCTTCTGGTGACTCATTCAAAGCCTGTTGAAATGAATGCTTTCTGTAGGTTTTTATATTTAGTCTTTCAGAGGGTGAAATATTTTTAACGAAGGAAAAATGACTTTCTAAAGGCCAGCCCTATATTGTTGTAGGTTGTCCCAATTTCATAAAATGTAGGTAGTAGCTGCATCTTGAAATCAGTTAAACTTCTTGTTATCACTATTTCTGTTGGAGTGATTCTGTACAGAGATATTCCTCTAGTACTTAAGAAAACACCCTATTCCCTCCCTGCACCTATTTCCTAACTGGGAAAGCTATTTTCATTAAATACAAAAGCAACCAACTTGTCTAGATATGAAGCAGCTTGAATCCTTCATTTCTGTAATTAATCCAAACTGAAATCACCAGCTGAAACTTTCACAGACTCAGCAGTTCAGTCTGGATGCAAGCCGATCACCACTCTGTTTTTCAAATATAGAACAGACATTTAGTCACAATTTGGTTTGGAAAAACTAATTGTTTCTTTAAGCTGTTGTTGCACTTTGCACAGACATATGAGTTATTCAGAGTGTCAGGTATGCATAGTACCTGTTCAAAAAGTCTAGGGTTTGGTGGGAGTTTTTGCTGGGTTTGGGTTTTGTTTTTCAGTTTTGTTTCCTTTTATGTTTAATGTGGGTGACATTTGGGGAATTTCTGGGCTACTTCCATCAACTTTCTGTAATCAGTGACTAGCAACTGGCACCTTCCTCTGGGTAAGACACAGAAGGGGACCCTCTAACATGTTACGAGCGGGTTACACATTCCTTTTGATCAAAGAAACCTTGAGGTGCACACACCATGTGTACCAGACCTCCCTCTCTTTAGGATGAAAATGAATGTTTCAGCTGCTTCCTACAGATTCAAAATGGGGAGTTCAGCACTGGAAGTACAGAATACTGTAGTCTGATTAAGGAGCTAAGGATTTTGTAGGAGGGGACTGGTGTAAATGTTCACTGTGTCTCTTACACCTGTTGTGCATCTGGACCCCAGTAGAATTCATTGAGAAATTTCCTAGTTGTAGAGTTTTGAAATAACATGGATTTAGAGTCGTCGTTTTAGTAGATCAGTAGAAAGTGGTGAAAAGGTTATTTCTGTGCAATTCCCTGTCACTAAGAACCGTGTGTCTGTTGTGTACTGAACCTGCTTTACTATGAAGTGAAATGGCTGCTTCCCTCTTTCCCTCCGCACACGCCATATCACCCCAACTAACACCCTCCCCATACCATAGGATCTCTCTCCAAGACGGGGATCCACTCTGAGGGAGCTTCACCTTGCAGGGCCAGGAACTGCGATCTGGGAGCCTGGTGTGCAGCTGACTCTGACTTCCCTCCCACTTTATCGCTGTTACAGTGTGCCCTAATCAAACTCTCTCTCTCTGCTGTTACTCACATTAGAGCTGAAAAAATTAATGAGCTGGGGTCCATATATCATATGTAGGCTCTTCTCTCCCTCCTTCTGCAGGTGTTGAGCGTGAAAACTAGTGCCAGCTTCAGTGCGTCTGTGAAGCTTGCTGACTCCCAGTATTGCAAACTTCAGCTTGGTATCCAGTCTCCAGGCACGCAAAGGGCGCAAACCCAGAGGCTGTGATAGGAGGACAACTCTGTTAACACTTGGTCCTTATGTTATTGAAAGGATCCCTTCTCCTTGTCACGTATATTTCCAAGATAAAACAGCTCTGGAGCAGGCTGCAAAGGATGATGTGGATGAGAGAAAGTGGCATTGCTGTGAATGAGGTGGTGCACTCCATCAGAGTCATCACGAGACACAGAGGTTGTTTGTGACTGCTACATGCACAGAGGCCACGTGGCATTGCAGAGCATCCGAGCACCCTGGCTAAGGCAATGCAATGGCGCTGGGTGGCAATGCACTGCCCAGCTACACCCCCAGGGAGCCTGTGAGAATTGCACATAAGAGGTTAAAAGCACTGGTGTCTGCTTATCTCTTATGCAAACATTGTGGATGGAGATCTGCAAGATTGGTATGAGAAGCAGCTGAAGGAGGGAGTCTTACAGCAGCTAGACGGCTTTGTTGTGTCTAGAGAATGCAAAATAAACAGATAAACGGTTTTTACACAGAATCTTGAAGGTCATGGTGCCCGGAGTGAGACCTTTTGCTTCATTATCTGTGAAATGAATATTAAAGTTGACACCCCTAAGTATGATAATGAGCTAAAAGAAGTACATGCTAAACATGTATGGCTATAGTATTCAACTCTCCACCCAAATCATGTTAAACGTCACGCCAGGGAGGGAACAGCTAAGGTTAGTGTATAAAAGATACTGAGGAAAGTACCCCCAGAAGGGAGAGAAGAGATTGAAGACCCAGAAGAGGCAGTCGACAGGCTGTGCTCCTTCTCCTCCACCCAAGATAAGAACACCTTCCTGGTAAGCACCGCGCCTTCACCTCTTGGTGAAGAATACCCGGGATGGCATTTGGCTGGCACTATCATCATATGTTAGCGCTACTGCAGTAAGTGCATTTATCAACGGCAATTCTGAACTCTTTATATCTGTTGCTTTAATTGAAACTGTCTCAGTGAAAGTCCTTTAAGGGGCCCTGACAGGCAAACATTGACTCTAATAAGTGGCTATACATAATTCTTTCAACATGAACTGTTGACCAAGTCTGGGACTAAGACTGGACCTAGCAGCCCCTAGGCTGCTCTCTGAGAAGGAGTTTAGAAAGCAAGGGGGTCCTTTCTGAACCTTGTGACTCAATGGGAGGGCCTCCCTCAGCCATGCATCAGACTCACACCCTTTTATGTGACAGAACCCCTGCGGCTCCTAGCACCCCTCCAGCCTGCACTGAGCCCTGACATTACTACTCAGTCTCACCCAGACTTCATGCCGTACAATTAGAGAAGTGCACAGGTGTAACTGGAAGAACAGATTAAACTATTCTAGGCAAACATCAAAAAGTGCATAATCCCAAAAATAGAACTAACACATGTGACTGAGCAATGCATATAAATACAATTCCAAACATATAAATTGTTCAATAAACTAGAAATCGATATTGCCTATTTGTTGCTAGGATTTCTTCTCTTACTGTCATTGAAAGACACTTTAATAACCAGGGCACACTGGTAATATTTTATACAAAAATGGATAAGACTGCAAAGTCTGACAGTGATCTGAAATGAAAATAGTTTCTTACAAGCCCTCTCCTCATTCTTCCCCCACTGAATCCACTTTTCTGTGGTTTGTGATTAATTTGTAGTTATCTGAAAACTTAAAGTCCAAGCATAAAGTCCAAGCTCCAAAAAATTTATAGACACTTTAGAAACCTTGTTTTACTACTTAAAATCTTTACAAATCAAAGTCCAGAGAACAATAGCAGTAGTTTTTTACTGTTTACTGCAGAAGTCATGGCTGCTGCATCACCTACATGTTCTTTCAAAATCATTAATTTTTCATTAATATACCAGGTAAATTGCCAATCTTAGTATGCATAGACATACTTGAAAAGTGCAGTAAGGAAGACAAGATCTTTTGGACATGTCACAGCAATAAAAATCTATTTTAGAGGCTTGTGTGCATCAGCATTTCAAAAACCATTTCCATGATGCATTATGGCATTCTACAAATCATCTGTTATCACTGATAATCTTTTATTAGGCAATTTCCATTTCAAAGAGTTGGTGTTAATTTTTCAGCTTCCTCTTACCCCACCCTCCTATCCTTCACAGAACAAAGTTAAAGGACATTTATTTTGAAACTAAAGTGACTCAGTGCTACTTTTAATAATACACTTTCATATACAAGAAGTCAGATGGACAAAAATTTAATCAGCATAATTCTTAAAAGTCATAGCTTCATCTCTTTTAAAAATAGCTTTATTTTTGTTACTGTTCAGAGTCCTGGAAGCAGTGGAATGTTTTGCTGCAATGTGTTACATAATGCGTCAAACAACATCCAGTCTTTACAAACATCTCTGGTCATGGGACAAATTTTGGTCTCATTTAACACTTTTTAGACTAGCACATTCCACTTTTCTCTGCGGCATTTTCTCTGGCTTAAATTTTGTACCACAGACCAGAAACAAACCCTAAAATCTCCAGAGAACCTCATGACATCCTATAGTGATGCCTTTTTTCACAAGGAGAGTTATGTTTAAAAAAAGATTTATGTGCTTAGCTTTCATTAGAAGTGTGTAAGCCCAAAATTTAGATATTCAGAAGCTCTCTGCTCAGTTTCCTCTCAGCCTGCAGGCACTGAGGCTTTTAGCATTCTTCAGTCACCAGACATCTGTGCAGACAGTGTTCGGCTGTGTGGGTCCTCCTTTACTTAAGCCTTTGTGGGTGCTTCTTGCCTCAGTCTCTTCAAAAACGACCAGAAAAGAAGCTGGTGGCCTTCTTTCATTGAGCAGCTCAGCATGGAGACTCTTTCTTTCACCCATGAAGTGATTTCACCCCACATGTCCTACCATGTTGTTTTACCTCCTACGTTACAACATACTCTCTGGTAGAACTGTTCTTGTTCACTCCTCTTGAAGCCGTTCCTTTCAATGCCCAGCTTGCAGCAGGAGCTCCATTTGCTCTAGAGCATCTCTGGAATAGCTGTTGTGACAGCAGTGCTGTGTATGTGGCAAACACAGACTCATCAGGCTTGGACAGGTCTCTGAGGTCCTTCTAAAGGGTGCGTTCAAATTTCATCTCATCGTTGGAATTCCTGCTTGTACTCTAGCTGTTATTCCTTCTGTTTAGATTACTGTCATTTCAGCCTCTCATGCTTGAAGTAGCATTAGTGACTTCTTCTATATAATCTTCACTAGCTTTCACCCAGCAGAGTTATTTAGCACTACAGTTCATTGTTACTCTTCTCATTGATGTTAGACATGTCTGTAAGCAACTAAGAGTGAGGGCTTGTTATGCTGTCTCTGAAAAATAAGCAATCTAAATATCCGAATCCCCCAAAAAAGTGGGGAAAGAGAAACAACTCACAAGCAGAGTTTGTCTGTTGGCTGGTGAAAGCTTGGGTAGCTTTTGCAGTGGTTTCTCTTTGTTGGATTTGCCATCTAGCATCTCCCTCCATTTCCCCTCCCCGGAGACACTGTGGGTGCTTGTGCATTTGTGTTGGAAGGTACCATCAAACCTTGGCTCTGACTGGGCAGGAAACCCGTGCAGACATGTTCTCTGGCTTACAACAGTGACCCTTTTCTTTGTTCCTCCCAGGGCAGCTGTTGCTGCTTTAGCTGCTTCTGTCATTTCTCACGCACCAGACATGTTGCCGCTTCGCAACATAGTGCACATTTCTCCTTGAACTTGTTCCTTGGTTTCTTGTAAAGGGGCAATGTAACCACACGCTGCCAGGTTGGATGTGTGGACGGGACAGTCTCCACGCTGCAGTGCCAGAGAACTGAAGTACTTCATAGTCTGTTCATGGACTAGTGATGCCACAGGAAGTACCTAGGCAGACACAGGACAAGTCCACTTACACGTTCAGCTCATCTGATCCAGCAATTTACAAAGAGTTTACATTTTAAATAACAACTCAGAAGTGTTCCTTTTCTTTATTTAAAATGTACAAATGAAACAGCTGATCCCTACAGCAGTGATTCATTGTGATGGCGTGACGTAGTTGCATACACAGACCATACAGCAGAAAATAAGGTTGAGGTGTCCAGTGGCAGAATATAGTGCAAATGCTGATCAAAGCTGATGTGTTGGGGTTTTTTGTTTGTTTGTTAAGTAAATGAGTTGCATTAAGACTAATCAAAAGGAAGCATCTGTTCTTCATCTGTGTATCGATTCTTACATGATATTGAAAATTAACAGTAAAAGAGAGCTGAGTAATAAACCAGGGACATTTTAAAAAGTCATGGTTTGGTTTTTCATGAATCATTTGCTTAGGAAAAAACTGCTTAAAACAGAAAAGATGTACTTGTTTCTACTGGTTGGAAACTGAACCGTGGTGCTATTACCTAGTACTCACCCATTGTTTTCTTTGGGTGTGCCACTTCAAATCAAAATAGTCTGTGTAGCCAAAGGTTTGGGTTGCCTCCAGTTAGGTAACTGGGATGAGTTGCTCTGTGAATTTGAGTCTACTTTCATTTTTGCTAGAACAAGGTAGATGAGGATTAGAGGACCTCTGTTGTCTGTTGGCTTACAGAGAATCAAATACTGAAGATCACATACGTGGTTCCTCAGTGTCACTTCTGACTGCCTGTGGGATTGACGGGACTGTCAACAGTTTTCCTTGCTTTGCCTATGTCTTTTCACATTTCTTTTTCCCTAAGGAAGGTTGAGTGGACCATCATTCAGACTATTTCTGCTGCTTCTTAGACACCTTCTCTCTCCTGAAATCCACCAAGTGAAGTGTGCTTTCCTGTCTACTGGGTCTCTTAATTGGGCAAAAATTACAGTGATGAAAACCTTGAAGTTACACCTCAAGTGACCCAAGATAGCACAGGGGACCTAAAGATTGTTTAGTGTCTAACCTTTGCCTCCAGAGACCTGCACTAGGGGCAGAGCCATCCTGTGTTAGGCACCATCCACACACAACACAAAAATTGCCCTTGCCAAGGACGGTTACTCAAGTATAACCTGAAGAAACAAGCAGATGCAACAAGCAGGAGAAAGGATATGAAACAACAGTGGAATAAAATTGGCTGGTAAAATTAAACAACGGTCAAAGCACACCATCTGTTTTTCTGCAGAGCCTACAAATTACTGAACAATGGCTGGAGTGAGCTTAAAAGCCTTTGAGGAAAAATAATTACTATTGCTGTGGTTTCTGAGTGTTTGGGAAAGAATGGATTCCAATTGTATCTGCATCTTTTTCAATAACTCACAGGGTATTACAGTCCAAGCCCATTTTATTCAAAAGTGTTTATATTTTTGAACCAAATTTCTAATGGCCAAAGCAGCAGCTATGTTTACAATTCAGAGGCACAGCTCTGTTGTCAAAGCTCCAGGAAAAGCAGCTGTGTTGGAAAACTTTCCATGAGCCAATGGCAATTTCTTTTTTTTCTGAAGAAGTGTGACTCAAAACTGCTCCAACTTGTGATTTTGCTTTTCTATATCAAAACACATGGAAAAATTGCTACCTTCAAGCAGGTGGTCATACGTTAAATGAAAATACTGCTCACTGAGAGGCACGTAATTGGAAATTTACCCATACAAGAATAATGTGCCTCTGCTTCTGGCAGCTTCAGTGGGAGTGGGATTTGGATCAGATAAAGAATCAGTGCTGCCCTTTGCTAATGGAAAATGATTTTTTTTTTTTTTATAGCAAGAGGTATGATAATATGACAAGTACTATGAGGTACTCCCTTCCTTCCCAAATGTGTTAGTGGCCCAGACCTTGAATGCAAAACAAGATTCTCTAATTCCATGTCACATACTTCAGTGAAATTGTCACTGTGGTTATCAGGATCTGCCACAACATTGGCATCATAATGATGCCAAAATCTACTGCATATTGCATGTATTTGATGTAATCAGTTCTCCCTGAACTGTGAGCCTAGTGCCAGACAGAAATTCCCCCCCACTGGATTTTTATACCATGAGTATCAGAAAATGGCAGTCGTGCCAATTTGTTATTGTCACCTAGGGCAAGGCACTTGTACTGGTCCTATATTCTTAAATAGGATTGGTTTTGATCATAGTAAACTGTTTTTGTCTCTAAGTTAGAAACAGTAGAAATCAAAACTCAAAGTAAAGGTATGATTTCATGCTGTTTCCCTCCTGACACTCCACATTCAGGTACTGCTGAGCTTAAGTGATTTTGTTATTTATCTCCATCCCTCCCCTCAAGCCCTGTTGTGGGTGCATTTCTTCAGTTATCTGGAAAAAAACCTCACTTGTTTATTTTCTAGGCTTTTTAAAATGAAAGATTGTAATAATCAGAATACTTGAAAGCTACTATATATAGCATGGACAGAATTGTAACAGAGGAAAGCAGGAGTACGCAGAAATGCTGAGGATTTAGGGCTTTCAGCCCAGGAGGCTAACTTTTGTTCTCTAACCTTTGTCAAGCTGTAAATCTTCAGGCCAGATTATAGCAGATATTGCAGTTAATAATCATCAGGGGACCGGTTTAAATTCTGCCCACCTGCTTTTGCAGTGTATCAGCAAATATTTGGGTATTCAGTGATCTTTTGTGGGTTTTCTTGTCGTTAGTTTGGTAGGTTTTACTGTCGAATTAGATCCCAAGGGGTCATCTGCTTATCAGTTTCCCAGTAGCTAGCAGTTGTAGTCTGTGGATGATCTGCTGTTATGCCATTAGCTCTGTAAGAACCTTGTATTTTGTCACTTCTGATACAGCCTAATGAGTCGCAAGACTCTTACATTTCTGTAAGAACAATTTATCACTCTTCAGAGAGTGTGCTGTTAAAACAAATACGTTTTTCTTACACATGCATACCTCACAAGGGCCACATTCCCACCCTTTACTAGCATCTTTTATTGCAGTATACTTCAGATGACTATTTGAGACTTGCAGGGATAGTTAAAAAATGTAATTTATATAGATGTTACAGGTATTATAACAATTTTGAAGTAATAAAAGGTGAATAAAATTTCCAGAGTGATTGTTTTCTTCTAGGATGCCTAAAATCTATGACATCTGTGAAGTGTAAACATAGTAAGTGATGTTCTAGGTTTTCATACACAAAGCCTGAAACACTGATTTTTTATATATATATTATATATATATAAATATACATATGTAATATATATATTTAATTATTCTAATTGAGAGAGTGAGGAGAAAATGTTTGTGGAGGGGAAAAGGATGGGTTCTGCAAAAATATTGAACATTGGCAATCTCTTAGTGAACTGGAAAAATAAAAAAAAATGCTGAGTCCTGGCTTATTCTTTGCCTTGGGTCCACAAATATTTAACATAGTTAGTTATGAAAGAAGAATAAAACAGTGTTCTAAGTGAGCAATTTTTTCATTCTCCAAAAGTGTGTGACAATTTACTCTCTGAGCTCTTCGGAGAAAGAACCTGATTTTGTACATAAGAGTGCACTTGGGTGGGGGAGAAATCAAAGTGTTTTCATCACATCCCCCTGCTTCTACCCCCAGTTGTGTGGCATAACTCAATAGGGTAGAGAACATCAGAGAAAAACCTGTGAGAGAAACACGTAACACTTAAATTTAACCTGGGTTCAAGCGCAGTCTCTACCAATTACTGTTGAGTCTTCGACCTTTGATTCCAGTGTTGCAGACAAATGCCAGAACTTCTTCAGATGCATGTATATGTGTTCTGACATAAAATTAATCCTGGATCTACAGGCATTTTTATTGTTGTTGTCTGATGTTGTTTGTGAAGTGATTTTAATTTACTATGGAAAGGAAATTGTGAGAGTTGTTGGTCAGTAAGAAGAGAAAAACTCTGTCATTTCTATAGGAAATAACGGCCATTGGGAATTTTCCACATGAGTAGGCTAGTGAGGCACCAGTCTAAGCACTAAAGTTTCTGCAACCTTGCAGAGGCTGTCACGATTAAGAAGTTTAATTGCTCCTCCACACCTTAAGTCTGTTGGAATTAAAAGTGCATCCAGCTTTCATCAGAAAATACTGTAGCCTGGTTTGATTTAATGTGTTACTATAGGAAAAAAGCTCTAATAAATTGAATCCTTCTTTCCATGCAACTCAGGTAGCCCTGGAACAAAATCACCAAACAGTTTTCGTGTAAGTGCAGCGTGAGATAAATACATTGAATGTGTGACTAACCAAGAAATCAGTTCCCATAGTAACACTAACTGCTTTACAATCCTTAACTTAGCATCCTACAGGATCTGTAAAGAATATCAGCATTATTATTACTATTATTATTATTGTGTTGCTGCTGCACTAAACTATCCTAGCCTAAGACAGGAGCTCTGCTATGCTGATAATGTAGGAACACAAGTGAGAATATATGTAGTTCTTTGGACACATATAGTTTTCTGAATTGAGGAAAAGCTAAAACGGGTACGATGAGCAATAGGAGGGCTTCATAGCTAGCAACACACACAGCATGATGAGCATTTATCATAACTCTGTTTTTTTTCTCTCTCTGTCAAGCCATAACACCCTGTGCTCTTTTAGCATTTCCTCCAGCTCTCACTGTGGCTGCAAGGGATCTATTTGCAAATTTTGACTCCGTCTTTTCCTGTTAAACTGAATGTTTGCACACTGTTCTGCTGTATCACTTAAACACCGTAACTGAGGGGGATAAAATCTCCTTGTCCCCATTCTCTGTGACACCGGGGGTGAGCGGCAGCTGGGAGGTGGGTTTGGCTCCCTGATTCTCCCTTTTTGTAACATTGGCTCGAGGCAGTAGCAGGGAGCTACCAGTACTAGCTTAAAGTAAAGCAAAGTAATGGAACACAAGCAGTGCAGCTCAATGCCATGTGGCCCCAGCAAACTTTAAACATGCTCTTTCTCTTCAGGAGGGGGAAGGTAATAAGCACAGAAGGTGACTGTACAGCTAATTAGCTTTTGGCTGGCAAGGACTGCCATTACTTTTTCAATTAATTTTCAAGTCTAGACCTTTGGCTAGTTCAAATCCACTGTTTCATGTTCACTAAAGAAAGGAGTTTGTGTGCAGGAAAGTTTGGTCTATTAAGTCACATTTGTTGCTAATGTAACTTCTTTCAGCATTCCCGTTAAGCTTTGGACGGGTTACCAAAGATAAAAGGAGGCCACAACCTTGTGTGCATGTGCATGGCTTCATGACAGTCTGTGGGAAGCAGGAGACAGCTTTTCTTTTTCAAGGAAAAGGATTAGTCTGCAGCGTGTTTCATTAGTATGCTGCTAAAAGTTGCTCTAGGTGGTTGTAGTTCTGTGATTTAGATGGTAGAATTAACACAGTGAAAAATTTATCAAGCCTCACTCAGATGCTCACTTCAGAAATGCAGTGGATTAAAAAGCTATTTTCCTAGGATTGTTTGCTACTGTCTCTTTGCCAGAACTTCAAACGAATGGAAAGGATCTTTCCAGTGTTCGTCATTATGTTTAGGACAAAGAAAACCATATTAACCTAACCAAGTTGCTGACCTCTGAGAAGAAGAAAGAGCATGATTTCATATCACTGGCTCTGGTGTAGGAACTGAACTTGGGGCAGTAACATCATAAACCATTGCAGCAATTGCTTCAGTAAGCATCTGTTCCTGGTTCCCATCCTGTTTTGATGGAAGTATGTAAGGAAAGGCTTAAAGACATCGTTTCCAATGTTATTCTGATAAACTGGTAAATTATTTTGAGGTCTACAAGCACAATTTTCTCTCTATGTGCAATAACAACAAATGAACAAACAAAAAATTCCAATTTACTTTGCTTCGACTATAAAGGTGTTAGCAGTCCTTAATAATCTGCATATTTTGAATATTTTCCATCTGAAATTTTTGTGATAATTTTTCACTCTGGGAAACATCAACATTTTGTGATCTGATTTGGGAGAGACGTTAATTTGGAAATGTTGGTAAAATAGGGTGATTTCCTAATAGGTCTGCAGAACATGTAAGTTGTATGAAATGCAACATGTGGTAATTCATTCAAAATTAAAGTTTTGAACCTGAGTCTCAAAATGCTGCGATATAAGATTTCCCAGTTTTCTTAGTGGAATTATGACTAGGTTATTTTCACAAGTCTTGTTCTAGTAAAACAGAAACATTTATCTCATGTTTTTAATGTAACTATAGATACTAAAATTAAAGTTTCCATTGTTCTGTTGGTAGCGAAGGGTATTTTGGGTTTTGTGGGTTTTGGTCATGTGATTATCTTTCCCCTTATGCTTCTTTCTCCATTATTTAAACCCGTTTGAACTGGGTGCAGTTTGTCAGGCCAGATTTGGAACAAAAATATGTATGATATGTAAGTAGATCCTTGCTCATAAGATTCAGATATTGCTATTTGTATTTGATGCAATAAGAGAACTTTCCTTGCTTAAAAACTATAAAAGTGAAAAACCTCAAATACAGAGTCTCTAAATAAATACTTTTTCTACAGCCCTTAAAAATAAAACCCTATCCCTTGACTTTATTCCTCCTCCAATTTCTTTTTCTACATGCATCGTTTAGTCATTGCCGTTACTCTCTTCATTTTGCGGCATGCACTGACCCTGATTCAAGTACCTGCAATATGCCATGCTGAGATTGCCTGGTGACTATGACACTGTGTGATGTTCATGTTTTATATGAAATTGTAAAGTGATGGGGAAGTATCATCTGTTTTCAGCAATGCAGATATACTGCTTTATAGGCATTTGGATGGGAGGGCAACCTGGTCCAAACTCTGAGATGGATCTGCTCAGGTCTTCTCCTTATAGTGAACTCCCAAGGGAAGACCAAAAGTCTTTTAAAATCAGAAAATACCATTTTTCATTGAAAAAGCTAGAAACATAACTTTTTTGAAATAAAGAAAGTACAGAACAACTAATTAGGGCAGAACAGAAGTAAAAAGGGTCTGTATAAGACACGCTGTCCAATGCTCCCTTGCCAGCCAAATGATATTGTTGCTGGAACATCTCCCCAGTGAGATGGTGCTTTCACTTGAGAAGGGTCAAGTAGAAGGACAAAGCCCCCTCCTTTGCCCTCCCTCCAGGGAGCTCTGTCTGCCTCAGTCTTCTTAAAAGAACATATAGATCCAAGGCAAGAGCACAACAGATAGCGTCTGTCATGGGCAAAATGACCACACAGTTTTCTTGGGTGTTCCTTCTCATTTTGGGGTGGAGAGAGCCTGTGGATGGAGGGTTTTTTTTCCACAACATTAGTAAAAGATCAAGCACTTAGATTTCATGCAGCAAAACTGCAAGTGCTGATTTTTTTATATGGAATTCCTTCCATAACATATGAAGATATATTGGCATTTTAATTTCTTCTTTGGCTGCTGACTGATGCATGCAAATAATTAATTAAAATATTATAGGATCATAGAATCATAGAATGGTTTGGGTTGGAAGGGACCTCTTAAGATCATCTAGTTCCAACCCCCCTGCTGCAGGCAGGGACACCCTCCACTAGACCATGTTGCCCAAAGCCCCGTCCAACCTGGCCTTGAACACTTCCAGGGATGGGGCATCCACAGCCTCTCTGGGCAACCTGTGCCAGTGCCTCATCACCCTCACAGTAAAGAATTTCTTTCTAACATCTAATCTAAATCGACCCTCCTTCAGCTTAAACCCATTACCCCTTGTCCTGTCACTACATTCCCTGATAAACAGTCCCTCTCCAGCTTTCCTGTAGGCCCCTTCAGGTACTGGAAGGCCGCCATTAGATCTCCCTGGAGCCTTCTCTTCTCCAGGCTGAACAAGCCCAACTCTCTCAGCCTGTCTTCACAGGAGAGGTGCTCCAGCCCTCTGATCAGCTTCGTGGCCCTCCTCTGGACTCTGTCCAACAGCTCAGTGTCTCTCCTGTACTGGGGCCCCCAGAGCTGGACGCAGTACTCCAGGTGGGGTCTCACAAGAGCAGAGTAGAGGGGCAGAATCACCTCCCTCAACCCGCTGGTCACACCTCTTCTGATGCAGCCCAGGACACGATTGGCTTTCTGGGCTGCAAGCACATACTGCTGGCTCATGTTGAGCTTCTCATCAATCAAGACCCCCAAGTCCTTCTCCTCAGGGCTGCATATTCTATTGACTGAAATGATAATTTGGTAAAAAAAAAAAAAAAGAGAGGCATTATGATACAAAAGCAACAGTGCCTCCTGCTCATTACAAAGAGGAAGTATTTTCAAGGCAGCTAAAGTGTCACTCAGGGGTTTCAAAAATAAATGAAAAGTTTTGGCAGAGAGACTTCAGTTCTTGCTTTGAACTGCTCAAGTGAGACATCCACATACAGAAACCCCAACTGTGAAAAAAAATTCATGCTTTGCAGACATGGAAATTTTAAACATGCATAGAAGGATAATAATATAACTTAAAGTTGTTACCATGCATTGTAATATTGCCAGTGACTGTTGGGCCAAAGACAATGTAAAAATTTGATGATGTGCATCACATTGTGATAATGAATCTATTAATTAGCACACACTTTTGTGTGCCAACATGTTCATAGATTATGCAGCTCTCACGAGAATCACAAGAGGTCTGCAACACTGCTGTATGTTCAGGATTTGGCTGTGAATTACTGAATAAGTGGTTGCCCAGAGTGTTAATCTGCATTAGGAAATTTCTAAAACAACTGTCACCTAGGCAATACCCTAGCAAACTGGATTTGCAGGTCAGGAGTGTCTGGTGGATTGCAAGAAGCTTTACTCTTGTCTGTGCTTGTACAGAAGAATCTACCTGAGGGAGATTGCATAGTGCATGTCTTTTTTTTTTTTTTTTGCCTTCCATGGTTATGGTCAGGAGAACTTCTACAGGGACAATTTTGCAATGTGGCAAAAGTGAACCGAGCTCTTCTAGAAATTCAATCCATGAGGGCCTCAGAGAGAAGTATTTTTCTCTCTTCTTCTCACTTGCTTCACCTGTGGGGTTTGTGTTGCTTCAGAAGAATGCAATGGTCTTAAAGGACTCCTGGAGAGGGACATGCCTCTGGAGTAACCATGTCTTTGAATATCTGCAGTCAAAACAAACTAGAGCCTTGCATGGACAAACTGAGACAGATTTTGGCATGTCACATGATAACCAAACTATTTCTACATTTTTAGATGTGTATACTTTTCACATGTAAGGTTTACCACAGTCTTGGATGGAGAAGACTTGTTTGCAAGATTGCTGCAACCAGGTTCTGCTCTTTGGGGAGCAGCAGTTTCTAGTGAGCTGGAGATATAAAGGGGCAGTTGTGCCATTAATATCACCCCATCATCTTGATCTAGTGATCTGTTAAGTTTCATTGCTCTTTACTAAATTAAGACAATTTGGGATGTGCATGTAAGATCGTGTTCCAGTCAGTTTTTTGAGGTAATCTGTCCTCTGTTACTCCAGACTTGCATGGCATCTCCATGCTGAAGGTTGATTTTAGATGTCTGAATTTAGTTTTGATTACTTTCTAAATGTTTTTCTGAAGAAGTGAGGTTGAAGATTCAGAGTAACTGGAGAAATTTCTGTATCTAGTCTTGCTATGAAAATAAGAGAGGCTGACAAACCTGAGATCTGAGAGAAGTTTTCCAGTAGTGGACACTGTCATTCTCTCAGTCAAAGTATGAATTGTTCTTCAGGACCAGAAGTTGTACTCAGAAATGTTACACAATTTCCTATGGAGGGGAAAAAAAAAGTTATTGAAGATAATTCTGTGATGATAGTAGGAAGAGAGGAAAATTTAAGTGTTTTTTCATCAGATAGATTACCTACACCATATTTAAAGTATTTATGTCTTAAAGCTGTTTTTCTGCAGCAATAACAGAGAAGAAAGGGTGAACACACAGATTTGGTTTCTGTGGGTATCAGTCCAGCTCTATTACCGGAACTAACTATAGTTGAAATAAGTAAAAGCCATTTGTTACTCTAAATTAGAAACAGCAAAAAAATCTATTGTTCTGATACATTGATGCATTTGGCTCAAGGAGTTATTGCCAAGAGACAAAAGCTGACACATGGTATTGTGCTGCATTGCACATTGTGCTCTAATATGCATGTGAACACAATGTTGCTCACGTTTGCATCATATGGCATTGGCATAACACCAGAGCCCCAAACTTTGAGTGAGGAGAACTATCTGTCTTTGTGTGCCAGTAGATGGAAAGTTAAATTGTGTCACCACTGCAGAGCTGCTGAGGAAAAAAAAGAAAAGTCTGGAGCATTACTGGAAGTTTTAAAATAAATCTTAATTAAAAGCCAAACAAATTCGAGTTTGGAAAAGGAATCTGCCCTCCAGTAATGTCTCAGGGAGACAAACACAAGGTAGTTCAGGAAACATAGGCTTTTGATGGTGGTGCTGGAGATGTCAGTGAGAGACAGCAGTATTGACTGTGGAAAGAATGGCGTGCATTGTGTAGATGAGGTCCGCAGCAGGAAATTAATGATTTAAGCTGGTGAGCCATTATATACATTGGGCCAAGAATATGTTGTGAGCTTTTCTAAAACTAGCTGACAGCAGGAGCTGGATGCTCAGCTCTTATAGATAGAACAACAAAGAATATGGCTGGAAGGGACCTTTTAAGATTATCTAGTTCATTCCCAACCTCAGGATCTCTGCCTGAAAGTTTCCTACCAAATGCTTTATTCTAGGAGATGCTATAATATTTCTCAGATAATCCATTCTTGCCCTTAACCATCCACACAATCAAAGACATCTTAATCTATATGCAATTCAGGATTATTGCTTCTCCTCCTACATCCAGGAGAGACAGGGAAATATTTACTGATTTTTTTCATTGCAGTGTAGTCCCTAGACTAAGTAAGTATCCCTGTCATCTCCGACTCAACCACCCATCCTGCCCGTTATGTTTCCAGTTGTTAGTCTTTCCCTGGAAGCTTTCCTAACACAATAGTTTCTAAGCTGTGGTAGAGCGGAGTATTCCCATTAGTAAGGCTTTTAATCATGTGGGTTCCTTAGTCAGTCTTGACTACTGATAATCCTATTAATACCTCAGATGATGCCATATTGCAGAAGTATGAGTTGGTAAAGCCTCTTTGGTCTGTGAGTCATTCCATCCCCAGCTCCTTTCCCGCAAAGCTGCTGCATAGATGTTCTTCAAGTTGAACTTCTGTAGTTGATTATTCCCACAGAAACATAATATTGTGCACAGATGATTTCCTTGACTTGTCAAGACAATTTTAAATGCTCTCTATCTGCCAAAGTGAGTGCAATCTTTTCCACTTCATCCACATGCAAACTTATTAAGTGCGCTGTCTACTCAAGGATTCGGATCATTAATGTGAAAACCCATTTCATATATTTTTACAGTTTGATGGTGAAATATTAAGAACTGCTCTGACTATGATTTTTCTAATCACTTCTACATTTGTTTCATGGTAGCTCCCACCTGGACTTTCTGCAGTACACTTATGGAAAGGTCATAAGAGACAGTCAACACCCTCCCTGAAGCAAGAGATATTGCATCTACTATCTTTTGTCTATCTACAAAGCTTGCTAGTATTTTTGTAGCCTTTGAGGACACTGTCTTGGAGGACAATGTATTCTCCCTTACTCATGGCTTTTAGGTTAGACAAACTGATGTCAGGAATGCCAGAAGGGAATTGGCTAAGGGAATTGACTGGATGACATCTTGAGGTCCATTTCATCCCAGTTTCCTGTGATAGAAAGCCAGTGCTGGCTAGATTGTTCTTTGGCATTCTGCTAGCTTTATATAAGCCTGATGAATCAAGCCTACAGAGACTTATCACAGAAAACTCAATTACATGTGCTCCAGGAAAGAGCTGGAACAAGGAGATATAATGGGTTATTAGTGAAAAAAAATATTTGGGAAATGGAAAGAGGTTATTCAGGAATACATCTCATTCTTAAGTAAGGATTGATCCCATAGTAAAATTAGTGGAGTCTCTGCTTTCATATCTTGGTAGTTGTATATTTTATGTCCTGCCAATATAAATAACTTGTCAGTTTGCACTGGACTCCCTTAGTTCCCATCTGCTCTGCTGTCATTTTTCTACTTGCAAAGCCACCAACAAGTTTCAATGGCTTTGACACTGGAGTTTTGAAACCAATAGAGTTTAAAGCAGCCTCCATGGAGTTGCAGGAGTCACTTGCACATCCTTGGCTCTGGCCCAAGTTTGTGTCCACCTCTCTCTTTGCAGAGCTGAGGTGTGATACAATTCTGCGTGTCATTTCAGAAGGAACAATGAGCTGAAAGGGAGAGTTGTGAGCCATGTTTTAAAGACAAGTGCTTTGAGATGCATTGAAAAGAGATGTATTAGCTGTTTCTCTTCACAGCCGTCAGGGTAAAGAAATGCTGGGAAAGGAGTATAGAGGGGATAAACAGGTTTTGTTTTCCCTTTTACCTGCATGTGATAACTTGCTGTTGATGTCAGAGTTGTCTCCAGCCTCAGCCATGGTTTGTATCCATCTAGCCCTTGTGATTACTATCCTGGCAGTACAAAAGCTTAGTGCTACAAAAGCTTAGTACTACTTAATACATGCAGTTTAGAAACCAGACTTTTATCTCTATCAAGATTCAGTTTTTCGTCAAGTAAGAGTTATATCGTGATCCATTTTTTTACTCCAGCCCTTCTGTAGTACAGGTAGTGATGCCTAACACCTTATTTCCATGTTTCCCATTGCACAAACACATTAAACACGTGCATATAAAAACTACATGACAGTTATCTTAATATTTCTGTGAGGCTTAGGTAGCAAGATTGGATTGCACAGAAGGTGGGCAGTGGCAGAAACTGATGTTCTGGATATGCCATTTCTGAAAGCTTAGTTTTCTCTTAACCATGTATTGTCAACCCTAGTTTCTTAATTTGTATCTCTCTTTTAGGGGGAAATGGCAATTATTATGTTTCGGTAAATGTGAATTGCAAGAATTTGCTATGCTATTTCCTGTTGTAATCAACAAACAAAACAGTAAGCCATTTTGTTTTGACTGAATGGATATTCTGGTATAATCTTATGAAGCTGGCTTTTTTTTGTTGTTTCCAATGTTTCTTTGTTGCCCAGTTAAGTTTGTTTAATTTCCTCAACAACTTCAGTCTTAAGAGAAAGGCATTCTGGATTCTCTCAGGAATATTAAAATAGGCTGAGATTTGATTTGTAAACCAATGTGTAAGCTCTCATCCCTTATTCTGTAGATGTGAATACATGTACTGAAAACATTTGGGCTACAGATGTAAGCATTGAATACTTGTGATTAATAACACAAGTACTGGCAAACAAGTAAACTCATTGTGGATAACTGTCAAGCTTTAACCCCAGCCAGTAACTGAGCACCGTGCAGCTGCTCACTCACCCCTGGGGAGGAGAACAGATAAAAAACCCTCGTGAGATGAGATAAAGAGAGTTTAACAGGGTAACAAAGGAAGAGAATAAAAATAATAACAACAGTAATAACAAAAATAATAGTAATAATAATAATAAAAAAGTGATGCACAAATGCACTTGCTCACCACATGCAGAAAAAAAACAACTCAATGCCCAGTCTATTTCTGAGCAGCAATCCCACCTCCCGGCTAGCTTCCCCAGCTATATAGGAAGCAAGACATTACATGGTATGGAATATCCCTTTGGCCAGCCTGGGTCAGCTGTCCTGGCTGTGCTCTCTTCTGCAGGTTGACAATGCCCGTCTCAAGGAAGTTGCTGGGTGTTTGTTGCTGAAACCAGTTTTGGTTTCATCACCTCTGCACCTTGATCAGCTTCACAGAAGTTCATTCTTCATTAGTCTGGGTGATTCTTGCTGTAATACCGTTGTTATGGCATATAGCAATCATAGTAGTGGTGACATGCAATATTATGTAGCAATCAACATCGTACAATTTAAATCATTGGCTATTCTCACCAAAATTCAAATCCCCTTGAGGGGAATCAAGTGTAGTACCTACATGTTGCATCACCTACTTGAGAAATTTCTCAGAATACCATTTTAAAGGCAGTGCATGTGTAACGATTTGAATCTTCCTACTAGGATGTCTCCCATGCTGTCATACAATAAGGTTATTGATTATATGAATATTTCCATTCTATGTTAATACTTATGTCAATTATTTATCAACAGATAATATGATTTCCCTAGCTTCATGTGTGCTTGTATTTAATGCTTTATATGGCTGAATAGAAGGTGACAGGGTGAATGGTGGTACAGTAATAAATAATTAAATCTGACCCATGCTATATAAATGCAGAATTCACAGATATCTGAGAAAACAGAATGCTGCCTCTTAAAAATGAAATTTTTAATTGTAAAAAGTGTACCCAGCAGCTCAGGGATGTTCTGGAAGTTTGGTATGATGCTACTTGCTTGGAGAAGGGAGATTGCTATGCAAAGAAGTTTTTGTTTCTGATCAGGCACAGCCTGATTATGTTGAATGGCAAAAGACTGACAGCTGTTGAGCCTTGTGTTTGTCTATTTGGAAAGATTTATTCTTTTCACTATGTTGTCAAATTAAATTCCAAACCATTTTAGTTTCCTTTTCACTTTAGAAGGATGCCAAAAATTAACTGAGGGGCAAAAGTGTTTCATTTTTATCACTTCACAATGGTTTAGGGGAATGGTAGACCACAATTACAAATCACATCTTTAAATATTTATCTATCTTGGGCTGTACAGCTTGAATGCTACTGAGTTTAATCTATTTACAATTGATTTTATTTTGAGAGGCAAATATTTAGGGTCAGATCCAGCCTTATTCATGAAAGGTACTGAACATAGCTTAAATCAATGAGAACTATGAATACTGATTATATCAAGATGTAGTTAATTATTCTTTCAAGTGTTTAGCCCTTCTCAAGGTTTAGTTCATAATGTGATTAATCACATAGGTATGACAGGCAGGATTTCAACCATAACATTCTCACTAACATCTCTAAGTATAGTGATGAAAAAAGAATCAGGATCTTTTCAGGCTGAAAAGTGTCTTCCTGACCTTCAATAACTTTGTTACTCTGGTGAGTTTACTATAGATGGAGAAGAGGTGTAGGCAAGCTCTGCTTTCTGATGTGCTAAGGCTGTATGTTGCACTAGGAACAAGCCACCCAAGTCTTGAGACACGAGCAATGTAACTGTACTGCTTTCGCAGCTTACAGACTGTAAACCACGATGTTACTGGAAGGTGCGATAGGACTGGCCCACATACAGAAAGATGCCTGGCTGTGCTAATGTAGCTAGAGGGAAAATGGAAACTACAACACTCTTACAGCATGATGTAAAGACACTTCTGTTTTCACAAATCGAGGGGGAACATGGCTGAGAAGAAATGAGCATTTCTGTGGAATACCAAGCGAGAAGGTCTGTGGTCAGGCCACACACAGCACAAATCTCTTGTTCTCGTCGTGTGCTGGGGCCAGAGTTTCTCTAAGAGACTTGGCACAGACAGGACACTGAGAAATTGCAGGATAAGGAAGCACAGGAAAGCATAATTTTGAATAAATGCAATTCTTCCCTTTGAGCTTGTCTAGGGCATGCCAGAAAATGCAGAAGCTATAAACAGAAAGATAACAAAGTTACCCTTCCTCAGTCAAAGACAAATGTATACAGAAGAAGAGAAATTTCACCTCATCTGTGTCTGTCTTAATTAACGTCTAGCAAAATTTCTCTTGCTAAATCACTTCACTGACATGCAAGTCTCTGCTGTAACAAGTGCTACACTACCATCTTCCATGCATTGTAAATGCCTGCATTTCTAGCCTTTGTTATGCAGCTCTATTAACCTGCTCGCCACTGTTTCTTGCAAAGAACTGCACAAATAAAATACCGAGCTGATGCTCCAACTTCTTACATACTTCTGTCTGTTCAAAAAACTTTATTAAGTAAACATTTTCTTTGGCTTCCACATATTTATAGTTACACATATCTGCCTGTTGGAGTGGCACCCCTGTCATGAACTTTTCAGAAGTCAGGAAACCTATACAGAAAAGAAAACAGGAAACATACTTTATCAGTTTGGCAATGATGATAAGGTTCAATTGTTTTACCAACAGGAAAAAAGTGATTTCTACATCCGATAATATATGGGGTGTGTATATGTATATATATATGGTCAATTTCAGTAATTGCTAATATGCATATTCCATCTGGCATTCTTCATTTACTGAAAATTTTAAATGCATTTGTTGTAATTGCTTATAAAGGAAAAAAACACAGGGATATCTTAACTCATTTTGGCCCAGTGAATTTTACTTTCTTTACAAATTGTGGCCTAGCTTCAGGAGGAAAGCCTGAAGGGGCCATCTGTCCCTAAGCCCAGCCTGGAGCAGGGTGATCTGGGCTCTCCCTGAGAATTACCTTAAGCAGAGGAGGCATGGAATTCAAGTTCTGAAAAAAAATGTTCCAAACTGCATTTTAATATGTATTCTTGTCAGCTCCTGTTTTTTCAAAAGGAGAGAGGCTTCTACCTCAGACAGGTAACTCCAGACCATGAACCACAAGTGACTGGAAGAGGATGCTTGGTTAAGGAAGAAGCCTTGGAGAGCAGCAAGACTTAGGGCATTTTTACACTAATGGGGTCAGACAGACTTGGGCTTGCTTCCTTCTACTGCCTACCCTGAGACCATAAGCGCAGGGAACAAGGCTGTGGGACATACCTGAGCTGGCTGGACAAGTAGCTTGTGCTTCCTAGCTCCAGGTAATGTGCTCTCAACAATTTTCCTTATTCAATTTGTATCTTTTGCATTAACAGATCTACAAGTCTCATGAGGGGAAAAAAGCAGTTAGAAGGATGAATATAGTCAAATACACATAAATACTTAAAATTCAACCCTGGGAATATTACACCAGCAAAGACAGAATCATTGTTGCTGTTAGCCATCTTGCTTGAGTTCAATAAACATATTTTTACAAAACCCTAAAGTTTTTGCTAATGAATCACAAATGAGAGACCTCAAATGAACCACGGGTATTTTGTCTTTTCTTTCTTATTATGGACCAGTCACATGGGAAATGTAGGCAGGCTCTGAATCACTGAAGCAATGCAGGCATGCCAAGAAATGGCAACACAAGGGAGCTCAAGATTGCAGCTGTGCTTTGCTGCTGTGTCGATACATAGATACAGAAGATGAGAGGGCTTTTTATACACTCTCTTCTCCTTGTCCACCCGAAAGCAGGCAGCAAAATACAATAAGTATTCACAAAGACTAACTTTCATCTGGGAGGTCTTCAGGGGTCTGTTCAATGCTAATCCACAGGACCTAATCCACAATCACCTTAGCTTCTGCCTCTAAAGTTTTCCTACACCAGGATGCATTGTCTTATCTTTGCAGAACAGTTAACACATAATCTCACTTGGACGCAGAAATTAGATGTTACTACATCGGTCTCTTTGAGGCAGTGGTCTTGTAGGCTTTCATACAGCACACATTGTTAAAAAACCTAGAGTACTGCACTTTTCATGAAATATAACCACAGACATTGCTTTCTTCAAAACACAGCTGCAAGAGGGGATGTAGGTGATGCTCTGGACTGGTATAGGACAAATATCAGAGTTTTGGACGTCAGGAATCCCTGCCTCACTGAATGCTGAAGCCCATAGGCTGTATAGTCATGCCCTCTTCTTTTTCTTTCTCAACGACTTTATTCAATGCTTTGGCAGGAGAGAGATACAGACAGTAAAATATTATTCTGGGAGTGTTTCCAAAAGGTAGGAGATGAGTTTCTAATCCCAAGACTATGATGTAGGAGGGAAGATGCTGTTCCTGTTTCTGGCTTGCTTTTATACTGACGTGTGTTCAGGAGAGATCTGAGGCTCTGAATTTGGAGACAGGTGCTCACCTCCGATGCTTACTAACCTGGGGAATAGGCTGCATATAAACTATATTTTTGAAGCTTGTGTTCACCTATTAGCGGGCTCTTGTGGATTCTGTTTGGAAACCCCTCATTCTTCTGCACAGGGAGCTTAGGTGCTTAAGGCTGGGTTCCACTACCTGAAGTCAGGTGTTTGCAATGCTCAGCACTGTGACACCAGAGTGGCTTCACAATGTAGTGTGCTAAATGTGACAGATACAGAGAGGGTACAGTACATAGATATTACTGTACATACAGGTTTGATCCAGCATCTATTGAAATAAATATATTTTCACTTACTCTTGTAGGTATGTGATCCTACTGAATATTTGATTCTGAGGTGAGGAATTTGGCTTACACACTTCAGGAAACAGAGGACTAAAAAGTAGGCTCAAACAATTCTGACAGGGATTTTGTATAGGGATTGATATTTCTCCTTGCATCGGCTGCAGTTACATAGCGCAGGTAGTAAGACCGAGACTTTCACAAGCCTGCAATGATATTGGAACCACTGCTTTCAGTGCCTAACCTCATGTATTTACACGGCCTGATAGTTAAGGTTGGATTCTCAGCACCTTCTGAAACTCAGGCCTTTTTAAAGTGGCAAGTATTACTATCAAGAAATAAGACAGTCAAATTTTAAAGCCATTTCTGAAAGAAAAAAAAAAAAGGTTTAAAAGATACAGAAAAATTAAGTTCTTTAGCAAAGCACTTATCAAGAAGCAGACCAATGAATTAAGCAAATGAACATAAGGTATGGTTATACATATTATGGGATAAAAATCCATACGGTGTCATCCAGCTCTCAACTCAATTTATGAACAAGAGATTTAGAAGGATTATCCAGTTCGCTGATGCCTCAGTAATTTTCAATTCCTCTACCCCAAATTAAAATCAAAGCTTTTGTAACTCATCTGAAAAGTACAAATATTATGGGAAGCAGTTTTGAAGTAGAAAGCTGTCTTTTTCTCAGTGCTGAGTGCTGCAAAAGCTGTAACTAAATCTAAAATAGATCCTTTTTTTGTCTTTGGCTTAGCCATGTGAGGAAGTACAATAAAACAAAGGGAGTACAAAACAATGTCCTATATATTTATAGATTGGATATAAATAGTCCAGCTGCAAATGTTGAAGTTCAATTTCTTCATTTCTCTTTTATTTTTCTTACAATTACAAGGTTACAAGATAAGCATGATTATTTTTGTGTAGACTGATAATGCTACTCCTGTTAGATGAAAGACAGAGAATTCAAAGGAGAAATTAATATACAAAGAGGATTTGGCTTATCTTTCATTAACTGAATATCTCCACTACAATGGTGCTTCTGTTTTGGTAAGATCAGCATTTCTCAACATTGTTCCTCTTTTCCTTTTTCTCTTTCAATAATCCTTCTATATCTTCCCTCTTCATATAATTGAAATCAATATTGTCAGCTAAAACTGCTTCCCAAAACCAGTTTACTGAAGAAGATAAATAGAGTGCAACAGAAAAGGAATAAAATCCTAAAATCTGAAACGTCTTTTTTCTCCCCATGATAAAAAAATGTTAGGTATAAGATTCCTCATGAGAAGATGAAAAAAAATGTTGCATGAAAAGTATTGACCAGCTGTCAGTTAAAAAGTGACTCAAGGACCCTATTCCCCCCCTTGTTTTTTTTTAATTAAATCAGTCTGCAATTGCATATAGTTACGTATAAAACTCAAGCTGTTGCTACTGTTGCACACAGGGTGGCAGGAAAAGGGAGAAAAAAATACACTGCACAAAAGAGGAGGAGAAACCTTTCTGTGGATCATCCTTGGTGAAACTATCACTTTTGATAAAAGGCTCTTTATGCTTCACTTTAAAATCTAATTGCTCTGATTATTCAGCTAACTCAGTTGTATGAATAGTCTTCCTCTAAAAGCAGAAAAACAAAGCTTTTTCAGGATTTAGTTCCCGGAATGGTTTGCTGGAGGAGTCTGTCTCTTTGCCTACCGACCAGTCACCGAGCCATCCTGCCACATGACTTTCACCCTCACAACAGGCAAAATAAAGGCATGCTGCATTTTGATGCAAAATTTGTTCATATTCAGCTGCCATTTTCCTCTGTTTTATTTATTTGCAGTAGGGCCTTGTTGAAAGAGCAGTAAGATTATCAGGGCTGCTATACACCCCCTTAGTACTTTCAATCTTCAATTGCATATGCAGAGATAAAAAAAACATAATTAGTATTAATGGGTTTGAAACGTTTTGAGGAAGTGGCTTTTTATTGTGCGTCAGTAAAAGAAATGATTTATTAAATTTTAGTGCTGTGGCCTTGCCATATAACAGTCTATTTTAATGCTTAAGAAAAATTATACAGTGGGGGGAAAAAAAGTAATGATTATTTACTGCAAAGACAACTTGATTTCAGGGTTCTACTAAATTGCCTTTTGAAAATCCAAAAGCATTAAATGGTTCTCCATTGTTAACATCATTTTGTTGAATTCCTCAAGGAAATCCATTGAATTTTTAGATAGGGCCCCTTCTGAAGGGGAAGAAAAAATATTTGATTCTTTCTCAAAATCATACTGATTCATGTGTGTATTACTTCTATCTTTTATTATAGTTCTTACTCAGTTTTGCAGTCCTGACATCAGGTTTACTGGTCTGTAGTGTCACATCTTTCCAGGAGCCTTGGCATCATATTGGCCATTTGCCAGCTGTCTGGCGTTGATGTAGTCTTAAGCAAGAGGTGATACATTCTGCAGTTAGTAATACAGCTATTTCATCTTGAATCACCAAATGCATCGCCAAACACTGGCTAATGCTCCCTCCTTTATTTGTTCTTCCCATATCCTCTTTTACTGAGAAATCAATATGGGATAGGTATTCAAATTGTCCATCTGGATCTCTTCTTTATGGAAGACTTGTTGAAAGATGTAAGATCAGGACTCAAGGCTTTGAGGCCCCCATCACATCTGCTCCTTGATTATATAGATGTTGTCTCTTCTGTTAGTCAAATTCTCAAGTCACTCGGTTTTGGGGATGCCCAGGGCTAAAATCTTACATGTAATGATCAGCTAAGCCCCCAGCTCCTGTCTTTGTCTGCCCAGAACAAACTGATCTTGAGTATTTCTTCTACCTCTCTCACCATCATGGTCAACTCCAGCAGGCGTTTTTGCAACTTGCTACCTAGTTTCTCTCCTTCCCTCACTGTTATTTCCAAAACAGAGGTGCTGCTACCTGTTCCCACAAATTCACTTATTAAATAATCTTAGGGGCTAGGACTGTCCCCTAGCATGTGAAAGACCGTGCTGTTGATCTCTCCTGTGTGATAAAATCTTAAATCCCTCTGAGCTGGATTCTCTAATTGCCAGAATATAGGGTAAGGTTTTCTCAATTATTCTTACTGTTGAACAGAATAATTAAATAGCCATTGCAAAGCTCTACAGATTAATGGCTGAGGAAGTCATTTGGGACTGGCAAGCCTGGATTCCAGTCCCTGTACTAATGGTGTTTAAAGTATATTCTGTTAAGAGTCCCATTTCGGAAAACCCTCTAGGTTAGTGGCTAAAGCATTCAGCTTAGAGACGCATATTAAAGCTCATCAGGCAGAGGAAGATATTGACCCTATTTGTTCTGCATCTTGGGTGTGTGCTGAGCAGGTGAAACATGGCACAAGCACTTCTGCATTCTCTTCTTCCTTTTTCAACCTCCCTTCCATTTTGCAGGGAGTGGCAATGAACTCTGTGCCCCAGGAAATAGTTTGGATCTGGGAGTCTATCTTGTGTACTGTATGGTAGCATCTTATTTTTGTGAAATCCCATCATCCCTCAGATGGCAGTTGTCTACTGGCTAGATCACGTTCATGTGTTGCTTCTCAATTTCACAGTTAGATGACTAACTCTTCCAGTGTATTGTGGAAAGTTTCAAGTTGTAATCGGCAAGTAAAGGTTCTGGATTATGTTAGTGGCTAGATACCCAAGAAATGTTATAGTGCTGAGAAATACAGCATTTATTACTACTGCTGATGTGGGGCACAGCTTTTGAAAATCTAGTTCTTTTCCCAGATGTTAAGTGATGCTCTGTGGAGCTGAGTGGGTATTCAGAAGTGAGGAGTTTCACTGGTTAAATAGTTTAGAGGTATATCATTTATGTTCTAGTGTAATAGAGTTCATCTTTTTACACAATTATTGTGAAGATATATGCAGGTGAGAGATAATTAATGTAAACCATGATTAAGAAATCCATCTACTAGGAAGCTTTCTGGAACCAAGAACTTACAATATGCAAGCTATTGAGCAGCTATGTTCTGGGATACATAATATTTGTCTAACTTAAGTGAGCACCTTTTCAAATTAATTTCTAAAATTAAGAAAATACAGTTCAAAGATAAGATTGTGACGTATTGAGCTACTAATCTGGATTCTCTTCTAATAGTTTCTTGTTTTGCCAATGGTCTCCTGCGCTTCACCGATCCTTTATCATTTCTCAAGTATCAGGATTATGAGACATTTTCATCCCAGTTTGGTCATGTACTTAGTGCTCAACTGGATCACTGGAAAAAGCTGACTGGAGATGGGTAATTTAGAAGTTCACTCTTGAGATACTCAGGGAATGCAGGTATTCAGAGAAAATGAAGAAAATGCAATAGGATTTTTTTAACACGTGTTATAAAAATGCTGATATTCCCCTTGCCAAAGGAGAATAATTTTACTTAGTTTATTGAAAAAGTAGATGTTGACATCCATGATGGACTGGAAATGGTATTGCAATAAATATTATTACTACATGCAGGAGTTGTGGGGAAAAACTGCTAGCAGTCAATTAATGTTTATTCATTATTATTAACTATTTATTCAGAGGTGAATGCGTATTGTTGTTAAACATCTTAATATTCATCAGTGACCTTGTTCTTTCATTTTCCCTCATTTACTCAGAATGAGAGGGATTCTCTTTAGTAAAATAGATGTACAGGCATGACTGCTTATAATAGGAAATTTCTAGAATTATACAAAAACGTTATCAGGTAATTCTAATTTTGGAGATTTCTTAGAGGCTGTATTGTTTCAGGCAACTATATAAACCTAAATTAAGGATTTGCTTTATGTAAGAAGTAGAGATAATCTTCTGCTTTGAATCTCTTTGCCTGTTTCATTCATTCATATATAAATCAAGACCATATATAAGAACATGTTCATGCAATACACATATTTATGCAATCCCTTTACACTGAAATACAAGAGTGCTACAGCTGGACAAAGCAAATAATATTGTGCACAGTTCTTCAAATTTCATACACAGATTTCTCAGGCTTCTCCTTGAAAGTTCTTCTCATCTAGCATGTCTTATTTGTGTCCACTGTCATAGTTACCAAGAAAGTACTTTCCAGTTTTCCATTATGTCTGATTTGAATATTTAATGCCTCTTTTCATGTATTTCCCTCCTCCCTGAACTAGCATAATTCCAGTAATCTACTTTTGATATGATGTCTATATCTATTTAATACTCTTACTTTAATGCTACAAGAGAATGAATGCCACCACAAAAAATAGCTGTCTCAAATCAAAACTACCGATTAGCCTAATACTTTCTTCTCAGATAGTTCACTAAGCACATATTCAGTATCCATCTTCTCCATAACCTTATGAAAGACACTGTTTTATATTATTTTAGAAAAAGTCTTTACATCCAGGGAAATCACCTGTGTTTGCTTGCACTGGCACTGTGCCACTATTTTCTTTAGCCCTGGAATACTTACACCCTTCTTCTGCCTAGTATTGAAAAATAAAAGCTTGTACTAGAATTAAGAAAGAGTTTTAAATCTGTCAGTATCATAGTAATTGGCTTAATTTTCAGAATTGCTACACACCTGATCTAATTGCCAGTTTGGCAAAATACATCAGCTAATAAGTTCCAAAAGATCTGGCACACTGCCTCCAAGAGTCTGACATAACTTGATGGGTGCCTGAGCCATATTCCTCACAGGTACAGCAGAAACAAATCTTGACTGCACTGCTCTGTTTCATGCACATTTAGAAAAACCTGAAAGGTCATAAATCTGCTGAAATGTAAACTGGGTTAATCTCTGCATATGCCTTTAACAGGATAAAAAATGTTAGGGTGGGCTGGTTATTACTAATTATGAGTTCTTTTCTTGGACTTTGTAGATAAGCATAGCTTAGGAAAATGACATAAAGTTGGGAACCTTAGGAAACTACTGCTTTAATGTAGCAATAAATTAACAATTTTTAACCTTCTTTTACAAAATCACCTGAGGTAGGAATATTATCCGTCACTGCAGGTAGCTCAGTAAACAGCTTCAATATGCAGTCACAGCCAAAGATGCATACATAAGTAATAGGATGAATAATAACAAGAATAGCTTAATAACTTTGAAGACAATGTGGTAGCCGCCTTCTCTGAAGTGCTGCACTGGACATTCACTTTCAAGAAGGGCACTTCAGTGCTAAAGGATGCTGAGAAAGGGATAATTTCCATTGGCCAGGCATAGAAAACACTTGTGAAAAAAACATAATACCTGCCCTCCTCACTTCTTCGCTTTTCTGAGCAGTATTCTAAATATCTGTGCTCCACAGTGTTATAAGAATAGTTTTTCAAATAAAAGGGCCTAAAATACATGCTACAGAAAAACAGAACAGGACCTGTGTCTTCCCTCTCTTACAGAAAAGTTATAGCAAGTAAATGCAATATTGGAAATGGGTTATTCAAAATTTATAATGGGATTCATAAAATGTGAACCTTTGCAAATTACTGTCTTGATAAGCCTGAGCTTTGAGCTCAGAGGGATTAGAAGATGGCTGGGGTATCAATTTAGATTTATATCTAGTATTTCAAATAAGAGACCTTGGAAGAGAGATCCAACCCATTTTCTCATAGCCATCGCTGCCAAAACTCCTGCGGGGCAGAGCTTAGACAAGACAGGCACGCCTGCCCCGATGGCCCGCTGCATGCTGGAGAGGCACTGGAACGGGGCTTCTACCAGCAGCAGAGCTATGCTTGTCCCTCCCTCCACGTGGACCGACCTTTCCACACCCGTCACCAGGCTTCTGCTGCCCACGCCTTTCAAACTCAGCCTGAACACATCCCCTCTTCTCCTGCCTCTGTAAGCACCAGCAAGGGGGATATATTATCCCTGTATCTACTGCCAAGGACGCAGCACTCTCCATCTACCGAATCTCTGATTAGCTCCCATCAGGGACAGGGGACAGGGTACTTGCCTAAACTTGGAGCCTGGGCGCTGCCTTCTCCCTCAGATTACAAAGAGGGGCAGTGCTGGTACTCACGGGCCTTATTCGCCTTCTAAAGCTGAGCATGAGTGGAGGGGCACGTCAGCCATCTCCTCCATCTGCTGAGGACCTAGATCAAGTTTGTAAAGATGACGAGATCTTCTCGCTGGTAGAACTGCTCTTAAAGGAGCATGTATCTTACATCAGCAAGCCAACTTTTGTTGTTCAGGATTTAGGCCAAAATTATATTTGTATTCTACACAGATAAAATCTGTTCCTAGAATTGATCATTGGCATTTCATTACTGACATTCTTGCATTTTAAGAAATTCAGTGCTGGTGACACATCAAATTTAGACAATTTATTTTGTATGTATATTGTATTTCTGGCCAAAACATCACCTCTTATTCTTGTAATTACACTTTTCAATCCCCATGTCTCAGATTTTTTTTTTTTTAACATCTGCTGTCACATCTATTTTGGAATTGCAGCTTTTTTTATCCTTCATTACCATTCTTTCCACCTCACATAGTTCATGTCTATAGTTCCAGTATTCCTTCATAGTGACTGCTGTCTTATTTTCATTTCTAGCTCTGCTGTCATGAGTTAATTTTATATTACAGATCAGAGACCAATAAGCAATACTGATCCACTTGAATGGCTTTTAGCCACTTACAAAGAAATTGTTTATGAGCATACTAGGGGGCATCTTCATGTGAGTTCACGCTTTGCTGCATAATAGGCAGAAGGGACACTCTTCCCTCCAGTGTGGGAACCGTGCATCTATTTCCAGTGCTTTAGCACCCAACTTCCCAGCCTGCTTGCAGCCCTGAAGTTACACAGGTACACATGCAGATGCAAGCATATTGGCAGGGTTTGTGCCTACCACACAGCAGCCGCCTTTCTGCAAATGTAAGCCATTACATTTCATTAGAAAATGACACCTATAATTGTATGTCTTTTTATTAATGCTTCCTGTATTTCACTTGCTGTAGATTTATCATTCTGACCTCGATTCCCCAATTACATCTGCCACTGTCTTCTAGGACAGTTTTCAAAAGCAAACATTCAGACTATGTCTACAAAATATACGTTTACATCTGCAAAGAGATACTTTCGTAGAAAGACATGAGCAAACATTCACTGGCACACACATTTGGTCTGTGTAAATACTTGCCTGTAGAAATGTAAGCATTACACTTGAAACAGAATTGAAAAAAAAGTTAGAAGGAGTAAAACTGTGAATAATTTATTTTTCAGTAGGGTTATTAGGAAGTTTAGGTTCACATCATACCAGATTTAGGAGTTCTTTTTCATTCCTGATGAAACTAGAAACTCTCAACATGTAGTATCATTTTTTTTTTATTTCTTTATTCCCCATCATAACTACTTCTAGCCTTTATGGAATTGCCACATCACGTAGTCCTGCAACCTCACCTACTTTTGTTGATATTGCTTTTGTTTGCATGGTAGCACTGACTAACTTAACAGGCAAATACAACCCGGAGTGTACTTTCTGCAAAGTCATGCTATTTAATAGTAAATTAGATAGCCTGTTCATGTTCATGGCAGTCAAAAAAATAAAATAAAGTAGAACCAAACTCCTAAATTCTGTAAAACTAGCCACTAGGTCTAGAAGATAGGAACATTTCAGAGGGACAATTGTGATCGATCATTTTAGCTACCATTGAATACTGATTTGGTAAGTTTTCCTAAGGAGTTTAAGGAGTAAATTTCTAGTAGATCATAGTAAAAATAGTCTAGGCAGTTTTTGTGAATAAATATATCCAAACCTTTTGTAATGTGGCTTCTTTTCTTCCATTAATACCACATTTTACATGTTATAAATAAAATTGTGGCTATTTTACATCAAACGTAAAGTCTTTTTTCCTTTTTCTGTTATGCAAAACATGCTTATAAAGCATAAATCATAAAAAAGCTTGGTGAAGTTGAAAAAGAAATTGCCAAAGCTAAAGTGGCTCTCTAGAGGTAGTAAAGAGCACATGCAGACAGTTAAAATTGCTTTAAACTGGCAGTCACATAGCAGCTTCACGTCTTGGAATGACAGTCCTGTCAACTATGTAGCATGTGCATGAGAAGGGCAGCAGGACAAAAACTCATCCAAACTGACAGCTGCATGTTAACTGCATGACAAATGAATATGATGACATTAGCTTGCAGTGAATCGTCCTTGTCCTATGTATTTAACAGGACAGATGAAATGTTGAATTTCACATGCAAGACTAACAGTGACCACAGTCTGGGGTATTGTAAAGTATAAGCGATTCTTGAATGTCAGAATAAACACTTAGATTTTTGTTAGAAACTTTTAGCAAATGCCATTTGAACCTCAAGACTTGAGGCCAATTCTGAAAGTATCTTTAAGTGGAAAGTGCTGCGTGCTCCCCTGGTTATTCAAATGCTGCTACTGCGCTGCAGCAGCCATAGAAGCCTGAACATGAGAAAATCTGGAGAAGGCCAACCAGCTCCTGTGGCCTGTCCGAAGGGAACAGTGGTAGATGTTGTGGGGGTTTGGTAGGTCTTTGCATACTGCTCTTGGAGAGGGGTCTGTGAAAGGGTCTCCCTTTATCTCCTAAGGGTATTTCTCTTCCTACTCCAAAGACAGTGACTGGTTTTTGGCTAGATACATGTGTGTTGTGTATTCTCATTCTGTCTGACCCACTGAATCATCTCACATTTCATGGGTAGACAACTGTTAGGGGAGGGATTGGTTGTTCCTTCCCCCAGCTATGATACAGCTTGGTTTTTAGGACCTGGCCTCTGAGACGCAGTATGTGTGTGAGCCCACCCAGGCTGGCAGAAAGGAAAACAACTTTTTCTTCCCTGCTGTGTTTATGTGGAGAAGAAACACTGAGACCCATCTAGCTTACATTTAAAAGGAAAACACAATGGCTGATGGTATTGAAAAGAAAATGCTTAGGCTCCTACCCCATCAGGAGAGCGTTCTCCTGAATAGGAGTGTCATTGATTAAGTGTTAAGTCTTGAGGTTGCGTCCCTGTCCTCAATTCATACTCCTGGCTAGCTCAAGCTCTGCACACTGGGTTGCTAACCCTTTAATCCATGTGTTTGAGCTCTGCAGTGGGGATCAGGTGCCTACAAATGAGGTGCGTGGAGGTGCAGGTGGATGTAGCATCTCCACCCTTCAGAGAACACGGCTGGCTAAATACTGGAATTCTGTCCTTAAAAAGAAATGGCATTACCAAGTAGTACGTGACAATGTGATGACCTGTTGCTTTCAACACTGTCTGACACCTACATTGCTGTTTCCTGAGACAGTATGGGAAGATCTTTTACCTTTGTTGCCTTGTTAGTTCTGCAGTAATGATTGCAAAGCGGAAAATGGATTCCTACCATGCCCTACGGGTGGCTTTCTTCTCCAGAGGACAGGCTTCTGTGAGACAGAAAAACTAGGTTTTTTCAGACCAGCTTGAACACTGATACATTTTTAATATTAGGAAAATTAGTCTGAGAAAGGACTTCTAGGACATACTTTATAATAGTTACGGTAGAGATTTCATAATTCAAGCTAGAAAACCTTTTCCATTTCAAACTTGTTTTTGATCTTCTGAAAAGATAAAGAATCTAAAATGCTGGTCAGGAGTGAAGAAACCATACTGTCCCTATATTTCCCATTTCTGCATCAGGCTATTCTAATGTCGCATATATTTTGAATGTGTGAAGTTGTTGACAGAATGAAAAAAAATTAAGTTTTTCCTTTGAGAAATGATCTGGTTATCCTAACTTTTTAAAGCAGTCAACAGTGTTATATGTATTTTTAAATGTCACTTTCTCCTTTCTCCTTAAACTTAGTTTCGATAATTAAAACTGCCTAGTCCTTTCCTCTAAAACACAGTTAATTTTTGGTTGAGTAGTATGGAAATATAAGGGATAAAGGAGAGAAATGAGAAGAAATGAAAATTTTATAAAACTTGCCAGCACTTTCCAGAATATCACTTCAAATAGTTGCTCAGTCGCTGAGCTTATCAAGCCAGAGCCAGCTTAAAGCACAGATCGCTTGAATAACTCCTTGCTTTGACAAGAGCTAAGCTGCAGAACTCTTCCCTGTCTCCCGCCACCTGACCCAGGAGTGCTGTCAGGTACCATAAGACTAAGTGTCTTTCTCCTCTGCAGTTGGGAAGGGCAAGAAGAAGGGGTAATGTGAAGACGAGGGGAGAAAAGAAGGTGCTGCAGACAAACCTAGCTAGGAAAGGAGTGAGATGTTCTTCCTGTAGCAGCTGCCCCATTCCTCTGTCCCAAACTTGTTCCTCAAGACCAGCCATCTCATAAATTAGAAAAACAACTACCCAAGTACAATTAAGTGTGTATCAAATAGCAACTAGGACTGCAGGTAACATAAAATCGGACATTGCCTCTCATCTTTTCCCTGCTTCCATTTGTTCTGCAAGTGTATTCTGAACTTTTTAGAGAGATGATTTCCACAAACAGGACCACAACATTTGTATTATGAAGGTATCCAAAAGGGTTTAGGTATGATGATGACAACAACGAGCAAATGGACTTTCATGACATGAGAGTTGAGCGTGCTGTGGAAATTGTAGAGTCCTTCAGGGAATCAGCACTGCAGAAACAAATGAGAAAGCCGCCAGTAAAGACAACCAAAGAAGCTCTCTTACACTTTATACATGTTTTGAATTGTGAGGGCTACTGACTGGAAGAACCTACAGCGCATTTAAGATTTGAAAGCAATCATACACACCACACATTTGTCACCTGATAAAAGCAAAGTCCATTTCTCACATTTTACAGCCTAATAAGGGATTGTGTTAAGTAACCTAGAATGAATTTTCCAAATACAATGACAGTGCAATCCATAGTAACTATGTTCTGATGGTAAATGGAAGCAGTGATGGTAAAGTACCAATGGAAAAAAATATTTATTTTGCAAATATGGGCAAATGAAATGTAATTATTTAGAATCAATTACTATATGAATGGGAAATGACATATTGTATGGAGAGGAAAAGTGCTGCTAAAATACTCAGTTTGCCGACTACCAACTTTGCAAGGTATGATCTTATATTTAGATGTAAACACTGTCTCAATGGGTCAAAATTCTTCCAATACTGGATTCTGCAAGGTTAAAAGTAAGCTCACAGACTTGATAACACCCCACACACTCAAAGTTACTTTGTGCTTTTTGATAGGCTGAAATAGAAATACTGCCTGATGTTATCATTTCAGTAATTGTACTGAGTTACAAAACTGGACTGATTTGTGAGAATAACAGAAGGCAGTCACATTAAACATAATGTAATAGCCACCTGCTGAGCACCTGTAACGGCTCTGCAACATAGTATTAATGCTGATGCAATTAGCTAGCTAAGAAATTCCTTGTGTGTGGCAGTATCCCTTCATAATGAGAAAAAAGTATGGGTAAGAAAGGAAGTCATTAGATTTGTGTGATCTCTGAGTACTGTAAAAATATCCAGAAAGGATGGGAAATTGAATTAAGGGAAGAAATACTTTTCCCAGATGTTTTGTGGACCCCACCCAATATTTTCAACATCTTTAATAGTATTAAAATATTTTGTCAGCAAAAAAATACTGAAAAAACTCCATCCCTTGAGGAAGGCCCCTTGATGGGAGGAAAGGTGTGCAGCAATTCTGTATATTTCCTAAACTGTGAATTAAGGTATCCCCATGTTTGAAAATTTTGGTTAGCATTTTAGAGCTGTCAATCCAGTGTCCTTATCTTTTGTATCCTGTATGTCCTAGATAATGGATGAAGATTTTGAACTAGAGTGAATCTGCATTTTCATTGTTGATATGCTGGAGAAGCAGAAGAAAGTGTAGATTAGTGGAATGGTATTAAATCAAAAGTAGAAACAGTAAAGCATGCCTCCTTCTAAATACGTAGCCGTACTATCTGCATAGAGTCATCGTTTGGTATTTCTTCTCCTTCCCCCACTACTGTGGAACATTATCAAAAGGTCTTTGAAATGAGCACAGGTCCAGCAAGGGTGGGATTCCAGTTAGGGCGTGTAACTGGCTGACAACAGAACTTGCCGGGGTGAATGTTGCAAGACATCTGGTGAGGAAAAGCCCTGCCAGATGGTATGCAAAAGGTAATTTACACATGTCACTCATATCATTATTTCCATGCCATTGTCTTGGCAGCTGTACTGCAGTCATTTTGGTGTTATCTCCCAAAGCATTTTTACTGCTGCATGGATACCCCTGAACGATCTCATGATACCCTACTGCTGTCGGTGTTACCTCTGCTTTTATTAACGTGACTCTGCTTTCACTGAATGGCATCCTTCTGTGTATACACTGAGCTACGTACCTGCTTGCTTTTTTTGAACTGGACAAGGATCTTTACTTTAGTGCTTTCCAGAAACTCCTAGGTCTTGGGCAGAATACACTTTGAGTTCAAAATACTGTTACAGAATGGAACTTCCTAGCCCTTTTTTTTTTTTTTTCATTCCTTTTGTTTCCTTTTTGTTGCTGCCTTCCTATATTTTTTGACATTTTTATAAGTGCAGAATCCTCGGTGATTTTAACAGGATGAGCAAGGGCAATACGAGAACAGCCAAAATAGCTTTCTAATATGTTTTATTGTAGCCTGTAGGTGTTGCATCTCCACTGGATGTTGTTATGTGAGCTTTTCAAATGACTAGCCATTAGCTGTCACTTCAAATATTTCATAGTGTTTTTTCCTCTCAGAAATCTAATTTTTCCTGTGTCTTTTGAGTTTCCTGTCCTGCTATTGATAACAGTTTTCTCAACAGTATTTACCTTGTTCTCGCTATTAGTGGGTTTAGAAAAAAAAAACCCCTCTTTTCCAAACATCTCTGATAATCATTATTATCAAATGAGATCTGCAGTAATTGTCTCTCTCTTACTTTATATAAATGTGTACACACACACACACACATACATATGTGTGTAAAAACAATCTCTTTGGCAAATCAGCCACAGGACCCATTATAATTAGTAAAGAGCAGTTCCATCCAGTATATAATGAAAAATTAGGAAAAAACCAAAGCCTCCAATCCCAAAAAGAGAATGTTTGTTTCCTAGGGGTTTACTGTTACTAGTTTAGTATGATTCAGCAGTTCCAAACTGCCCAGGCTAAATTTATTTGTGATACAAAAGAATATAACAATTCAGTTCACGTAAAAAATGTCTTTTATTTCTGAAAATAAATACACTCATTTTTAAAACTAAACTTCAAAATTATTTTACAATGGAAGATGTTAGATTAAATAGCATCTTTCTATTCCAGCTCATTAATCAGTGTCATAGAGAGGAAGGTTTACCTCTTTAGCTATGAAAATGCAAACTCTCAATAATTCTGATTTCAGACCTTGAAACCGTGATGAGATATCCCAGGTTGCACAATGGAACTGAAATAAAAACCTTAGTTGATTAGTTTTATAACATGCTGTGTGATTAGTATGACCTCTTGTGTTAAACATGGGAATATTCATTTGTTTATTCGCATAATGAAACAATCAAGCAAGTAGATGAAATATCCAAAAGCTAGTAACAGCATTGTCCTTGCCTTTTCTACAAACAGGATAGCAGCAGCAGATGTAGTAAAACTGGGACTTATAACTTTTATATATGAATTAGAAAAATAAATGTGATCATCTCCCCATACAGAACACAGCTATCGTATATTTTACTGTACCAAGACTTTAAAAAGATCAATTTTTTTCTTCACATTTCTAATAAAACCTTGCATGACCAGAGTAGATGAAGTAACAGGACAGAGCCTTGGTGGCTTCTAAATAAAACATGAAGATTTACCAATTTCTTAAAAAGCCTTTCATGGTAAGCTAGGTCCTGAGGACTTTATCTTCTGTTAAGGAAAACACTTAAAAGAAAGTATCTTTAAGCAAACATTAAGGACATGGCATGCACAAAAAAGGAAAAATGAAACCTGGGCCTATCTAAATCTTCAACTAGTTCACAAAATATATATTCTGACAGCACATTTGTGCAGGACTTCTATTTACAGAGTGATAAAAGCCCAGGTTCCCTAAGACTTCCATTTTCTAAGATCCATGCAATTCATCTGTGTGTTTGAGAACACACGCAAAATAGGACCAGTGAGATGGAATTATAGCACCATGGTTTTTCAAACAATGGAAAATGTGAAGCTGTGTCAAACAGACTGTTCATTCTTAAAAATAAAAGCTCTTTTTTTTTTTTTTGGTGCTCAAGAGAACTGAATGCAATGGACAGCATCCAAATACAGTTTAGTATATTTTAAAAACAGAGAGTGCTATATTTGGAAAGTGCTTTATCATTCATGCAAGAATGTGTGTGTGGCTTTTTCTTCAAAATTTGGTTGTTAAGCAAATTGTGAATTATCACAAGGCATTATGGTGCTGTATATCACACATACTCCTATTTATGGGTGCTTTTTCCAAAATAACCGATGCTATGTAAACATACTCAGAGATTTTTAATTTTTGATCACTCTCTGAGTAATCTACCTATATTGTACAACCATGATATTTACAACATTAGTAAGGGTTGTTTGTGTGTGTGGATTATGTGCTTGCTTTAAAAGGTATACCTTGGCTAGGAGATAAGTCATTGAAATTTTATAGCAGAGAATATTTTAAAACTTTGTTATTGATGGTGCCTCACTCAAATTTCTAAAATGCAAGCCATTCAAGGGTGTAGAGTTTCAAAGGAAACTGAATGTCGTATGAGACACAGAAATTATAAGGACATAGGCTTTTATCCTAGAAAGGCTTAGTGAATTTTGGCTTTAGTGAGAAGTTAAAGAATGTAAGGAAACCTTCCACACAATCAGATTTTGCAGTTGATTTTTCAAGCCTCAAAGAGAGTGCTGCCTGACTGGGGGGAAAAAAAAAAAAAAAGAAAGAAACCCTTCTTATAATCTCACCTAGGTGACAAGAATGGCACTGCTGTAACAAGGTAAATCACTTACCGTTTTCACCATTCTTCCCTTAAAGAATCTTCCCTTAAATAAACGCAGAAAAGAGACTTTACCTGGTGCAGACATTGCCAAAGGGAGCTGCGGGACTGAATTATTCAGTGAGAGTTTGGGAGGGAAAGGAAGGGGAAGAGGCAAAATGGTAGCAGGCGACCAGCTTAAGGACTGCACTGGCACTGCATGCTAGGAAACCGGAGCCGGAGGGGAATGCAGCCACTCAGTGACACCGATCCCGTTTCACGGTAAAGCTCCTGCCGACCCGCCGGAGCAGGCCTCCAGCCCCTAAGCCAGCCCCTGCGGTGTCTCGGGTGGTGGCCTCACACGGCGGCGGCCGGCTCTCCCTTCCCCAGCTGAGGGAAGGAGCAGCTGACAGACGTCGGTCCCGTCCCCTCCACCCCACCTCCGTGACAGGCCCGCGATGTGCTGGGGAGGGCTCCCCGCAACCCGGCCCCGCTGCAGCCCGCGGGGGCCGCGGCCTCTCGCAGTTTCCCCCGACGGCCCGAGGCCTCGGCGCGGGCGTCAGGAGGCGCGGGCCCGCCGGGGCGGCGGAGGGGAGCCAGCGCGACGTTGTGTTTTGCAGGACGGCGGCGGCGGGCGGGAGGCGCCGCTGGACAGCTCCGCAGCGCGGCGCGGCGCCCATGTTCCGGAGACGGCGCAGATGTGAGCGGCGGCGCGCAGCGGGGGAGCCCCGCCGCGGCGGCCCCTTCCCGGAGGGGCGATCCCGGGAGCGAGCGCGCTCCCCGCCCCCGGAAACCCCCGGGTTTCCGCGACGCGGGGCTCCCCGCGGCGGGCGGGGCGGGCGCGGGGGCGGGGGGCGAGGGCAGCCCTTACCTGCTGGCGCGGCGCGGGCGGGAGGCGGGATCCCCGCGCGGGGCGGAGCGGGGCGGGGCGGCGGGGGGACCCTGCGCCGCCCCCGCCGCCTCACGCCGCGGCCGGTCCCCCCCTCCAGGTGACGTGATGCCCGTTGTTTTGGTCCGCCCGACCAATCGGACGCGGCGGCTGGATTCTACGGGAGCCGGGATGGGCCCTTCGTGGCGGCAGCAGGACTCTCCCCTGCCGACCATAACGCATTGCGCAGGGTGCACCACCGCCCGGTCCTCCTGCGGCTTTAACGGCCCCGGCATGGACGCGCCGCGGCAGTTCCCGGCGGGCTTCGGCCCCGAGCAGCAGCAACAGCAGCAGCGCCCGCCGCCGCCGCACTGTCAGCAGCAGCACGGCCAGGACAAGCAGAGCCTCCAGCAGCAGCAGCAGCAGCAGCAGCAGCAGCAACGGAGCCCATGCCTCCAGTGCAATAACTGCGCCTACTACGGGGCTGCTGCGGCAGCCGCGGGGGATAACTTGCCCCTGCTGCTCCGCGCCTCTTCGCCCCTATCGGGCGCCTTCCGGACTCACTCGTCGCCGCTCTCTTCCGCCGCCTCCTCCCGGCAGGGCAGCCAGCTCAACGTCAGCGAGCTCACCCCCTCCAGCCATGCCGGTGCGCCCAGGCAGTCTCACCAGTATCCCCAGTACCACCAGTGCCATAGCCTGCAGCAGCAGCAGGCAGCCAGCCCCAGCAGCAGTGTCAGCAGCGGCAGCACCCACCACCACCACCACCACCACCACCACCACCACCAGCAGCAGCAGCAGCAGCGCCGGGAGAGCAACCCCTTCACCGAAATAGCCATGAGCAGCTGCAGGTACAACGGCGGCGTCATGCGGCCGCTCAGCAACCTGAGCTCGTCCCGCAGGAACCTGCACGAGCTGGACTCCGAGTCGCAGCCGCTCCAGCCGCCGCTCGCCAGCCCCGCCGCCGCCGCTGCCGCCGGCACCCCCGCCGCTCCGGAGATCGTGGTCTCCAAGCCCGAGCACAACAACTCCAACAACCTGGCGCTCTACGGCCCCGCCGGCCCCGGCCCCGGCCCGGGCGGCGCCAATAACGGCGGGGGCAAGTCCAGCAAGAAGAAGAACCAGAACATCGGCTACAAGCTGGGGCACCGCCGGGCGCTCTTCGAGAAGCGCAAGCGCCTCAGCGACTACGCGCTCATCTTCGGCATGTTCGGCATCGTCGTCATGGTCATCGAGACCGAGCTGTCCTGGGGCGCCTACACCAAGGTACCCGCCGCCTCACGCCCGGCCCGTCCCGGCAGCCGGTCCGACCGGCCCCGGCCCCTCAGAGAGCCCAGCGCGCCAGGGCTGCTCATCCCCCCTCCCGTCCCCTCCCCGGCCCGAGGCGCTCCCCCGCGGCCCCGCTCTGTCCCCGGCACCGCGAGGCGAGGCGGCCGTCCCCGGGGCCGGGGGTGGCGGTGAGGCGGGAGCGGCCCCTGCGCGGGGGTCTCTGAGCGACGGCGGTGTCTTTCTCTTGCAGGAGTCGCTGTATTCCCTCGCTCTGAAATGCCTTATTAGCCTCTCCACGATTATCCTGCTCGGGCTTATCATCGTGTACCACGCAAGGGAAATCCAGGTAAGGTTGCCTTCTGTGGGTCAGTGGTCCTTGCGGGCATAGCTGGGGGTGCGAGGCAGTTTGTCTCAGGGCGTAGTGGTGGTAAGTACTTGGCACTTCCCGCTGATTCAGAAAGCAAAAGTGATCTCTGCGCGCCTGCTGAAGTTGGTGAATGGATCTCAGCCCTGGAGAGAAACACGGCGTGCGTATATGTGCCAGGGAGCTCTGCTGGCTAGGGACTGTTGCCTGTGGTTATGCTATAGGATTGCTTAGCCCATAGGTTATAACACACTTTCTTGGTGACATGCCTGCCGTCTTCTGCAGCAGATGTACAGCAACAGTCTTATTTCCCAATGACTAAATCTCATGCTGTGCATTTTCTGTTGATGGCAAGGTTAATTGTCTTCACTGTGCAAGGTATGTAATCTTCACTGTGCTGTCTCAGATACGAGCATACTCCAGGAGAATGTTTAAGAGGAGAGGGAAGACTTTTACTTGACTTGTTTTATTTAATGCTGCACAGCCACTCGGAATGTGACAGAGGAAAACTGTCAAGAAAGGCAGGGCTAAAGGTAGGAGGAACATAATGATCAAAGCTGTAGAATAAGTCTCACAAATACTGTCACAGGTTCTGTCTGAGGAACTTCATTCTAATTGCAGTTGTAATTTTTTTGACCAAGAAATTAAATTTTGGCATTTCAGCTCAACTGAAATGCACAACAGAGAGATTTCCAGGTTTTGAAGGGAAAATACCTTACTCATAAATACATCGGTGCTTTTGCTTTTTCAGATTTGTTAGAGAAACCTTGAGCTACAAGCTGAAATGACAGCTTTCAAGGAGAAAGAAGACTTTTCCACTGGTACTGATCAGTAAAAAAAAAAAAAATAAGAATTGTATCGCACCCTGCTAGTGTGCAAATGAGGGCTGTAGTTTCAATGTGAAATGGTACCATAGTCTCCTACTTAGTGTAATGTTAGAGAAGTATTATGTTACTGAAGACTCTTTGCCAAATTGGATCCAGTTGTGCAGTCCTTGCACATGCAAAACTTCTAATCCTGGCTCAGAACCCAGTTTCTCTGCATTAACATCAAAGTTATTGAAAGCTGGTTAATGATATTGTACTCCATAAACAAGTGTTCTGGTGAAAGAGCATCTCTATAAACTACTGGAGTACTGATGAAGAGGTTTCTTTATCTGTATAAAAATAAATAACCGGCGCTGCTGCAATGTGGGAGCCTTCTTCTCTGGTGTATTTTCCCACAAGTGGTGCTTGAGTCATGAAGAGCAAAGCTGAAAAAAGCATTTTTGTAAACATTTGAATTACTCCATGCATTTTGCAGAAACTTTAAATGGAAAATTTTATGCAAGATAACAAAATAGTTGTAGGTCCCAGTATGCATCAGCTTATGCTAAGTAGTTACTCCAAGATTCGGTTGGAGTTCTTTTCAGGTAAATAGTTACAAATTTTCATTCCCTTAGGAGTGTGTTACGGATCAGAAAAAACAATTTTAAAACCCTAAAGTTATAATTCTGTTTTAGTTTATTTTTATTAATCATTTCAAAGAACTTCCTCATGTATGTGACTACATGGAAGGAGTTATGCAATCCTGTGACTTAATGAAGGTTAATGTAGTTTTCAGTGCTGCCTGACAGTACAGAACATAAGTATACTGGCCTGTAAAACAGCAATATCATGTGTTTTTGTCTTAGAGACACTGAAAATTGCAGTAGTCATGGCAGGACCTGGAGTGAGCTGCAGCTTCATGGGGCTCTGTCATTCTTGTTGAAAATGAGAAGGAAGTTCTCTTTTTCAAGGCGCTTGTTAAAAGGAAAGAGCAGAGTACCACCCTTAGCTGTTAGATATCTGGTAGCTTTTTAATTTAGTCATAGTCTGGTTTTGTACACATACTTGACTTTAAAAAAAAAAAAATGAAGAACAGCAGAGCAAAAATTACATCCATCTACGGTTGTAAATTTATGTTACACTTGATGTCTGAAAACAAGAAGTACTTTTAAAATACTTAGGCTTAGGAACGTGCAGGAATCTTCTCCAGATAAAAGAAAATGCTATGTAACCCTGATAATGTAAAGGGTTGTTTAAATAATCTTTAAAGATTATTGTTTTCTGAAGGCACATGTACCTTTAATTCAAGCAAATACCCTGTTCTGTGCAGTAGAGTGAATCTCGTCTGTAGAATCGTGCCCACAGATGGTTGATTGTGTCCTAGAGGCCTGTTTGCACCGGCTATTTGTCAATCCTGTTCAAGTTTGAACATTCCTTTTTAATTCTTGTCTGAAGCATACTTACACTTTACCAGTGGGTATAGTGTAAATAAGCAGGAATTAATTCAGAGAAGAAAAATTGTTCTATAGAACAGGAGAAGGTCAATGTATTCTGCTTGCGGTGTGGTATCTTTCATACTCTGGTGGAAGCAAACCAACCAAAACATAAGTAGATTTTTGTACAAAGCGTGAGACAGAACATGTTGGGAAATGAAAAGATGGCAGTTTAGTAATTATTACTGATTGCAGATTTAATATTTAGAAACTCATGTTGACCTAAAATGCTGGCAAACGGAAATCAGCTTTTTCATTCTTTTCAGTAGTCTGTGACCTTGATTTCTTGGTAGGAAGTCTGAACAGCCATGCTGCAAGCAAGTCTATGGGGCAGTTCCTAGCAGCATAGCAGGTGACTCTAGTTGTTCCATTAAAATGACCTTGCCTATCTGTTTTGCTTTGAAAACAGTCAGCCAGTCAGTTAAACCAAACTCCAGAGTTTGCCTGTCCCAGACCTGCGGAACGTTTTATGGGAGTTGGAAGGCAAGTTTATAAAGACTTGTAGGAATTCTTCCCAAGAGCCGAGAGTAATGTATGGACGTGAGGCAAATGAGTTTTCGTTTTCCTCTTTTCCCCCGCTTAGACCGTGGTTGCTGTGCGGTGAAGGAGCTGGAGCACCTTCCGGCTCTCAGGGTGGGGTGGCGGGGCGTTTTCCGCCGCCGCCTTTTCAGCACCGCAGACAGCTCCGCACGTCGCGCACGGTCCGGCGGGGCCCGGCCGGGCGCAGCGGCAGCGGCAGCGGCGGGGGGCGGCCGCCCGCTCCCAGCGAAGCTCCCCCGCCGCCAGCGGCGCTCGCCCAGCGGCGCCTGCATCCCCCCTGGGTACGTTTTTAGCTTCGTGTTCAAAACCTGTTAGCAACACGGCTTTGTTTTTCGAATTCCCAGGAACTCACCCAGAGCTCTGCCTCTGACAGACCAAAGTCTCCAGAAGGGTGTAGCTGCAGTGTTCAGACAAGAATTACTGTTTGGATTCTGCGTAGTCTTGTGAAATACTGGAAATGTTAAAATATTTTCATCAAATACGTTTTCAGTGATTGCACTGTATTAGTTATTCTGTATAACTTTAAGAATAAGGCAGGAGCTGTTATTAAGTTTAATAAATCTGAGTTAGTGTTAAGACTATAATAAAAGTCAAATGAAACCAGGTAGATTTAAATGACATTTCATAGCTAACATTATCACATCCAGGAAAGAGGATAGAAGTTATAAGCAAGTTTCCGTCACATCTCTCCCCCTCCTAGAAAACAAATACCATATGAACATCAGTAATGATAGAATCATAGAATTGTTTTGGTTGGAAAAGACCTTTAAGATCATCAAGTCCAACCATTAACCTAACACTGCCAAGTCCAACCACTAAACCATGTTGTAGTTGAGGATAGTGACAACCTCAAATGTGTGTATTCCCCTTTCGGTCCATTGTTGTCATGCCTATAATGCTGTTAAAAACGTCACATGTGGGAGATTATGAAATATGCATTGCTGTCTCTCCAAGCATGTGTGGTTGTTGATTCAGTTCTTCAGAGCAAGTGCACTGTGTTTGGAAGATCAATTGGAAAAATGTAATTCATCATTATCCCAGCCTAGAGCAGGTATTTCTCTGACTATTACTCCACTTGAGATTTTGAAGAGGTGGAGGAGGGAAGAGCTAGGAAGATAGCATGATCCAATTATCATAATAATTTTTGATGCATAAATTACCCACTTCATGCATAAACAGTTTGTTACTTAATTCTATTTTACATAATTAAAGCAGCAGCGTGGAACATGGTTAAAATTGTAGTTCCTAGACAACTTATTGTTCCATTCCACATTTCTCTAGCAGAATTTGCTGTTAGATCAATAAATAATGTGGAATTTAAGAAAGTTTTGGGTCACAGCTTACATGGTAAAGCTGCAGGTTTTCTACTTTTATTGAAAAATAGACCTCTCTCTCTCTCTCTCTAGTATTGCTGGAGATAGAAATGCTTTTTAAGTATGCACTCTTGAAGTTCTACTGGCACTTTCTTGTATTACTCAGAGCAAAGGATTAAAATAAAAATTCTCTGAGGTTGCCAGTAGGAGGTCTTTAATGTCTTTTGTCAGGCATTCCACCATAGCCTGGTATTTCTTGAGACATGATGGTCACTGGAGGAATGTATCCACTGGAACACTTTTCCTTTGATGCTGGACTGCTTAGTGTATCCCTTCTGCCTTTTTATTGCCTGTCCTGAATAATAGTAACCTGTGTAATGCTAACCTGTGCTCTCCTGGACAGAATCTGAATCTCTTTTCCTTCTCCCCAGTACAGATGGTCTGTTGGTATTTGGTAGAAGTTAACAGAAATCTTCATGGTTTTGTCTGTCAGTTCTGATTTCTAACCACTTTTAAAACGTATTGCTAGTTCATACTTAGGTAGAACGCCTGTCTTGCAAATTCCAAGGTTAAGGTTAAACCATTGCTTTCACAGTAGAGCCTCCCAGGGCTCCAGGGAGAAAGCACCTTCAGTCCCTAGATGGTTCTGAAGTGGTGGGAAAATAATGTGCTACTGATGGATTTGGAGTGAAACACTTTCAGTCTTCATTAACTTTATGGCAAGTTACCACAGCTGAGAGCCCAAATATCTTGCTGAAGAATCAAGAATCTTTTCTTCAATTCCATGTTCCTGAAAACTTGAAGAAAACGAACAGGCAGTATTAGGAAACAGCAAAGGATGGTAGCGAATACATATCTTGACCTGCTTATTGTGCAAATAAATTCCATAATGTGTAATAGTAACACTGTGGACAGGAGTTTCATTATCTTATTGTCATCAGTGCAAAGTTCTGCAGTAAAATTTTTTTGCTCACGAACAAATGTGAAGTTAAACTCCCTTACAGTTTCCTGTCATAAGAGGCAATGGGTGTTCTGCAGGCCAAATTATTTATTTGTTTTTATCTATGTTATTGCTTTGCCTTCACTGGCATGGTACACGTACATCTCATTAGCTGTCTTGTTGGCCATCTGTTGACTCTGCTGAGTCTAACTTGCCTTTTCTTAGGTATATTGAAACATCAGGGATTGCTCACACAGACTGTAAAACTGCTGCTGCAGAAATGAGTTAGATTAAGAGCACAGAGAACAAGGGTCCTGAATAACAGGTGAAAATCAAGAAAGAAAGTTTGAGTGATAAATTTATTCTGATCTAAAGTCTATTGAGAATGAGTGATTTTTTTTCCCTATTTATTGTAATACGCCTTAGATCAGGCAAGAACAAAACTCATTGTGTAGCTTTTTTGATCCAGGATACAGTAACTTCATGTACAGACTCGAAAATTCCCTTCTACCAATCAAGGTTAATATGTATTCCATATGTGTGTTAAACAGAATATTCCATATGTGTATTGAACAACAGAAAATCATATAGGAATCCAAGGACACCATATCTGTAAAATTAACACTGTATCTGTCAAATTAACACGTTAGAGAATTTTTGTGAAAATACTTAGTTTTAGTTCCATTCAATACATTTTTGATAAAATCTGTTAACCTAGGAGAAGTTACAGGTGCCCAGTGTCTACAAAATGCAGCGCTGTAATGCATACAGCACGGAAGGCAGGCTAGAAAAGCCTTTAACGTTGGTCAGCATCCAAAAAGATCTGAGGCCTTTTGCATTAAAGTTACATGTAGAAGATGCCTCTGTTTCCAACAGGCTCCATTAGAATGTAGGAGGAGGTTGTACCTGATGGTCAGGGCACTGAACGGTTCGCCTGGCCATGCCTAGGATTATCTATTTGTATTCACCGTTGTTCTGACCATTTTTTAATGAGGCTGTTAGAAGTTTATCAAGACATAGTAGTGCATAATGAAGTGTGAGAAGGTATGTTATTGCCTGTGTTGGAGGAGAGCATTTGTAACCAGAGATCAGATTCTGGCTTTGTATAAATTGTGTAGCTTAGCAGAAATCAACAGAGATACTGTTGTCTAAGATCTCAGAGGCATTCTGCATGCACATCTTAATGTGAAAGTATTGCACATGTCACATCCTTCAGCTGTGGGGACTTAAGAAAATTCTGTCAGGTACTTGACCACAGCTCTGGTTTGCCTTTTAAGTGAAATTGTGCCAAGACTGACAAGTGTAGAGTAACGCCCTTGTGATTCTGGTTCTGGTTTGTATGTGATCTACTAAATGTAGTATTCTGGGCTTTGAATTTGATTTGAGACATATTTGTGGTCCGTTTTGAGCAAAGGTCAGAACAGGAATGGCTGCTGCTTAGGACCTGGGAGAATCAAAAAGCTGTGCAGAAGCTTCTATGCAACTTCAATCAGCTGTTTTCACCCTTGATTTTCATAATGAAAGTTGTTGTCATATTTTCTTACTAGAGGATGAATTACTGCTCTGAGCCTATGAAGCTCCTTTTAGGGTATAGATTATCCCTAAGAGAAGAGGCTGTAACTGATCTTGTAATTAGCTTTCAGCTAAGCTGGATATATTGGTCGTTGTACAAAATTTCTTTCATTAAGTGAAAATAAACTGTAAAGTAGGCAGGAAAACAGGTAATTTTATGAGGAAGTTTCCACAGCTCTATTCTGTGGAAAAGAGAAGTTACATGTCATGAAAATACAAAAGAAATTAGAATTCAGTATCACTTTTTCATGCTTTTTTTTAATAACATAAACTATATTTTATTGAAACATGTGAATGGAAAAAACTTCCATTCAAGATATGTGAAATACCTGTGTATCACAGTGTATTTTTAATGAAGTTGTGTAAATTGACTTTATCCCATTAGTTTAATAAAAGCTACATTGAGTAATTTCTTCTTACATCTGTCAGAAGATCAGAAGAGATTGTCATGAAAACTTGTTTTACAGCTTAGAAAGAATTCTTGTGTAAAGGGAGTCATAAAACATGAACATTTTACACTTTAAACTGGCATATCTGAACCCAGGCCTTTGCAACCAAAAATGTTAAGTTAATATCATACATAACTCATAGAATATTTTATATAATACTGTTTTAATGTAGTTGCTGGGAATCACACATTTGTAACTTAGTGACTCATTGAACTTTTCCCTCTTGAGCATTCCCTGCGATTGTTTCTTTAGCTGTGTGAAAACAGTCTTTAATAAACATAGTTTTATATTGACATTTCAAAAACAATGTGAATATTCAATACATGAAGGAGTGAAGAGGGATGAATTCCGAAGAGGGATATGTGTATCTTCTAAGGTGCCTCCTTATCTCATTCGTTTTGGTGGAGACTGACAGACCTTTCAGAATTAAATCACTTTTGAGGAAATGCTAAACCTTTTCAGGACCGATGGAAATACCCCTGTGAATTCAATATAAAGTAAAACCAAAGGGTAGGCCTTAATATCTTTATGTTTTAAAATTGCTACTCTTAGTCTTTTTAAGAGTAACTTGCTCTGGGTTGTTTATTCTGTAAAGAAACATACTTATTAAAAGAAAAACCCACTCTGTCAAAATGGCACCTTCTAAACTTTTATGCATATTAATACTGTAGAGCTATTGTGATGAATAGGGGAAAGCTGTGTTCTGAGTTATGTGACTGACCAACAGAATTGCTTATTGAATTCTGATTGAATACATATCACAAAGTTACTGAAGACTGCATGAGCCATGAGGGTCATAAATAGAGAGTTAAAAGGCTGTACAGGTGTAACTGTAAGTATAATTTGTCTTGCAAAACCACAGCTGGTGGTAAGAATGTGTCTGCAGGAAGGGACCTAGCCTTGATATTGAGTCTGGGTACTCAGAAGAAGATACGAAAGGAAAAGTTTTTGCTTGTAAAAGAGCATATTTGAAATGAAAAAAAAAAGATCAAGAAGTAAATATATATGGGCTCATATCCATAGATTTTGTTGTCACATGTGAGTAAAGAGCTTCTGGAGCTTTCTTACCTGTAGTGTGCAATAAATATTGTTGCTTGTAGTATTTTAGAGTGTAGCTGTGTGTCTTCCATAAACAGTTATACATCAGTTCTGTGGTTTGATGGGTAGGTGCAAGTTAGCCTGTAAGGAAGGAAACATACGTATAACAAGCATTTATATTATAGTTTTCATTGTCTAAGGGAATTACCTGGACAAATCCTCACATTTTTTTCTGTCACTTAAATGATATTTTTACAAAAGGGAATGCTGAGACCAAGAGTTCAAGTGCCATGGAAGTAATGTGGGGAAAGCTTTGTAACTACATTTGAATCTCAGACTTGCGTGTCTTGTAATCTTATGCTCAGATCAGCCATTTGTCAAGTAAATAAGACACCGTTGTTGCCATCCAGCTATGCCTGTAATTTTCAAGAACAGCCTGTTTTAGCGGATGTCCCAAACACTGCAATGTAAAATGAATGCACTGCTCCACAGTATGTCCTAATGACATACTGTTGGCAATCTTTATGAAGTATTTTATTCCTTTTACAATTGTTTATTCCAGCTTTCATAGCACTGTAACTTCTGCAGTGTTACCACTGGTGTATGCAGGCATTCACACCTGCCCTACCCCGACCTCTGACAACAGTGTCTTCCACTAGAATAATGCATTATGAAGCAATGCTTCATTTTCAGTCTCTTAACAAAACAAAGATTCATCCCAGGTGGTGAATGGTATTTCTTGTTTTGTGACAGTTGTTATGCTTTTAAGAATAAGATCTGTTACAGCCAGGGAATGAGGCATATATTTAATTAAAAATTGCATAGTAGCTTTGATTCAGTTTGTACCATTGCATTCATAAAATTCACATAAATAGAACTCTGATTTCAGTGTAGGAAACTGGAGAAAGACTGAATATGCAGTTTTGGCTAGACAACACAAAATAAATTGTTTCCTACCTGAAACAAATAATAAATACAACTAGCACTGAGCATTCACTGATAGCACCTAGGTTTAATGAACTTTTTGTCAAAAGTATTCTCACTGCATTTCTGATACAACATTAGTTACCGTTTTTACACCAGTCATGCACATTTGAGGTGTGTTTTGACTTCAGAGGAGAATCTGTGAGTACCTAAATTAATGCGACCTTTAAAGCCTTTCAATTTGGAGCATCCTCATTATATGCTAAAGATTTGGTCCCTAACGCCTGCATCATTATTAAAATCTTTTCAAGAAGATGTGGAAACTCTTGAACAGACATTGATATATGAATCAAGTAAGGATGCTCTTTAGGCACTTTTTCATTGCCCACGGACCTGCTCACTGCATTAGGTGTAAAATTCAGTTTTCACCATGCAGCTACTACACCTAGATTGTAGTGGGCTCCTTTGATTATAGATTCCTTTGTAGGATACTGCCCAAGAGTTATTCCTGGGCTCTGCATGAGGAAAGGACTGATACAGGAGACATTCTTGTCTATCCAAATTCCAGTATAGCAGAAAAGATACCTCGTGACAGCTACTACTGAACATCATCTTCACCTGAATGGTGTCATGGGTAGAGTGGCTTCGCACTAAGCCCACCCACTCCTTTTGTTCTTATTCAAGTTTGGACTTCATGTTAAAAGCCAGTAACTTGCATTCTGTTGTGATTTCTGCAGTATGATAGTTTAGAATAACTAAATCCTTATGCAGTAGGACAGACCAGTGCTGGGCCCGATGTATTCCCAGTTCAGCTTCCATATAGTTTTAAGATACTCTAATGGCAAAATGTGTAAAAAAAAAAAAATTAAAAAAAAAAAAAATTGTTATAAGATTACCCATGGCCAGTCTGCTTTCCAGATTTGGTTGTCAGATAGGAAAATGTTTGGTTCTCTATCTTTATGTGCAGCCATATATGAAAAGACATTTGTCTACCTCCCAACAGCAGGATGGGATGCAGCGGAGCCAGATGAGAAATTCAGTAGTGTGGCTGTAAGCTGGCAGACCATTCTTTTCCCCTGCAATTTGACACCTCGAAGGAAAATAAAAGAGATGAACAGGTTTTTTATATCCAGCCTGTGATCAGAGATGTCAGCTCATCCCAAATGAATAATTCTTGCATTTCACCTGTGACATTTGTATGTATGTTGTGGCTGGTGTTATCCTGTGTCAACTGCTGGACATCAGACTTGCTGTCATGGACTATCCTGGCATCATGGACTATGAGCATAATGGTTGTGAAAATAAAGCTTTCTAAAACGTTTTGAATAGCAATTTTATGTTTAAACTGTGGAAGATAATGGGATTGGCAGTACTCAGTGCAGACTTGTTTCATGTATTTGGTTTGCAGACTTCTTAAAAAACCCCAGTAGCTTTGAGGACAGAGCATCTTTTACCTGAGAGAGCTGCTGTAAAGTAGACGGATTTGATGAAGCTGTAACATTCAAATAATTAATGGGGCAGTAACAAGAACTGTGTATGCTAAGAGGTGTTTGACAGAATATGCTGGGATTTGGGTTTTTCGGGAGTTGTTTAGGGTTTTTGTTGTTGTTGTTGTTTGTTGGGTTTGTTGTTTTGTTTTTTTTTTTTTCCTGAGGAAGCAGCTGCAGTTGTAATTAGTAGTGATCAAATAAAACAGTATTTTACTTATAAAGAAATACAGGTAAATAACTGTAAAGAAACTCATGTCTATTATTTAAACTGATGTTGAAAGTTGCCCTTCTTAAACATATTTTAACTTAATCTTTGGAGCAGTTTGAAGACTATGTCTGCTGTATGGTTTAGCCAGAAGCCAGCTTTAGGCTTTCAGGAGGAACAGGTATTAACTAAATAGCTGCTTTACTGCTGCTCCCTCCCAGTTTTACTTGCCAGGCTGAATTACAGAGGCACTTCTTGCAGGAATGCCTCTGTAGACTTAGGATTAGTGCATAACTATATTTATTAGGATTTTTAAATACAAAAGTACATCTAACTCCCCCCTGCTTTTCCTGCTGCCCAGTTCTTAGTTTCCCTTATTTAAGTGGTCATGCTTTAGGACAATGCTTAAATTCCTAGATTTTACATTTCTGTATTTGTTATTATTTTCAATATATCCTTAAATGAAAATCCCAGTTTAACTGTGTTTCTGAGACAGTAAAAACACTACAGGGACTTTATAGTTCCTGTGGTACTGATGTGTATTCACCCATTGTCAGTTAAATAAAAATTTACTCAGTTTAAAAACAAACACACAAACTTTCCAAAATACCTGAAATATTTATGGCATAAGTAAAAGCTAAAGGAGTACCAGTCATTCCTTAAAAACAAGTTCCTAAGTTTAGAGTCACAGGTGTACTCCTTTGGCAGAATGAATGGGTTAGCTCATTTTATCTAGCTTCACATTCAATGTTTCTTCCTTTAACTTCTGTTTCCCCTATTCTCTTGCAAAAATATTGCCAATTTCTTCAGAAAACACATCTTTTTTTTTAATTGGTTCCAGTTTTCCCAGGAGTAATGAAGCTGATCATCCCTGAATAGAGTGAGGCTTCTCTCACACTGGGAACAGTGGCAGATGGCAGCCGTTTTGGGAGATGGCATTTCTTCGTGCAGTGATCTGTAGAACAAATTATTTTTAGTACTGAATGAAGAAAAACAAATCCTAAATGAAGAATTGTAAAATAATAATTTTAAATTAACAACATATAGATATTGAAACATAGACAGTTCTCTGCAGTGAGTTTTGCTTCTGGAAGAAGATTGTGGAATCAGAGTTACTTTATTTCTGATGTACTCAAAATGGGGGAAAATACAACACAGACCACTAGCTTTCTTACAAAACTCATTCACAAAATTAGTTCTGTAAAATAGCACTGTTATTTTGTGGGAAGATGTGCTGTGTTCTTTGTATACAAAGTTTTGGAACTGCTGCTTCAGTGCAAAATTAATCCCTAACTTTGAAATTAGTGTTTCCATCCCTGTACTGCTGAGATCAGTGTAGTGGTTGTAGCAGACCTAGAACACAGAAGAAGTTTTTAAAGAGACATTTTTGTTGTTCGGGGATTATTTTATTAGCACAGTAATTTGTTTAAAGTGGTCATTTGTTTATATTTGTGAAAGTGCAAAGGGAACCTAAGCAATTCATTCACTGTTTACTTGCAGCTTTCCATTTTGGATGCAATAAAGCTGGCATAGCTCGTGTCCCGCTGCACTCTCTTAGCAGCGACGGTGAGCCAGAGCAGGCCAGCAAAAGCAGGGGGTCCTGTGGAGGGGCAGCTGATGGAAGCTGAGTTCTCAGCAAATTGTGTTGTGGTTAGGTTAGGTTTAGATGCAGAAATATTTCCTAAGGGCTTGCTACATCCAGATAACCTTATGCAGTCCTTAGGTTCTCGGGGGGGGGGGTGGGGGGGTGGGGGGGTGGGGGTGGGGGTGGGGGGGAAGCTGTGGTTGAAAACTATGTATCTTTTTTATTCCGTCTCTGTCAATTGTATGAAGCCGCTATTCTGGGTTGGTGTGGGTCACCTGCTGTGTTCTCTAGTAAATGGATCTGTTACCTAGTAATACACATATTCCTTTTATATTCTTTGTTATTTCTTCCTTGCTTTTTAAATAAGAAAGTAATAGTATAAAACAAGATTAATGCTTTTTTAGTGAATTCGTCCCATTTTCCCGTTTTGCATGTTTATGCAGGAGACCTGTCTCAATTGTTCCTTCTCTATTATTCTTCCTGCGCTTAAGTGATATTTAGAGCTTTGTTCAGTGATGCTCCTTCTGCATCTGCTTGGAGAACATTTTTGACTGTTAACCCCAGTCACAAAAGCTTTTGGGAACTGCTTGTGCTGGATGGAACCTTTCTACGTGTGGTTACTGAGGAAGCTCATTCTCATTCTGTTTTACGTGGCTGGAAGGGGTGGAATCTGAAACTTTAATACAATGAAATGGTTGTTAAATTAAGAATATTTTTAAAACTAAGAAATACCTGCTGAGGACATTGACTTTGCAGAAACGTCTGCTTCAGTCAGTTTAATTCAGTCACTTACTGGTGGGTCTACTGAGTATCTCAAATGAATATAGTAACCCTGACTTTTATTTCTGGACCTCTGATTTGGCTCAAAGGTTCATAAAATTTCATATAACTAAATATCTCCCTGTTGATTACAGATCTAAGGAAACTCAGCTGTTATTGTTCCTGCAAGAGTCCAAACAATTAAATTAGGAGATTATCATGTGAAGTATCTTTTTAATAATGAAAGTGAAAAAAAAAAGTTCTGATATTGTCCTTTTTTAAATCAGCCCTTTCTGTCAATACATTCATTATCTAATTCTTTTAATTTTGTTATATATTTATAAACTTGTGATGCTTTCTTACTTTGATTCATAATTATGCTTTTCTCAGGGGATTCTTGTTCTCCATAGCATTGGGAAAGAAATCTTGATACCTTGGAGTGTCTTTTTTTTTTTTTTCTTTGTAGTCCTTGGAGTTCAATTCTTAATGCTATTACCTCCATAGAAAGTTACTGGGTAGAAAGAATGGCATTTTCAGGAGCAACTCAAATTCTTTGGGTCCTTGGAGCACATATATATATACGGAGAGACCTGTATGAAATGAAATTAGAGAAGGCTCAAGGGAGACCTTATAGCAGCCTGAAGGGGCCTACAAGAAAGCTGGAGAGGGACTGTTTATCAGGGAATGTAGTGAGAGGACAAGGGGTAATGGGTTTAAGCTGAAGGAGGGTCGATTTAGATTAGATATAAGGAAGAAATTCTTTACTGTGAGGGTGGTGAGGCACTGGAACAGGTTGCCCAGAGAGGTTGTGGGTGCCCCATCCCTGGAAGTGTTTAAGGCCAGGTTGGATGGGGCTTTGGGCAACGTGGTCTAGTGGAGGGTGTCTCTGCTTATGGCGGGGGGTTGGACAACATGATCTTTGAGGTCCCTTCCAGCTCAAACCACTCTACGATCCTATGAAATTATGCATGTCCCAGCAATTGCTGAGTGCTATAATGGTCTTTTGGCATTGTAGGCTGTTGGGGGGTTAAGCTATTTCACAGTTGTTTGAGATGAATGATAGAGCTGAAAGTCTGACCAGTACCATTTAAAAATATTGAGGAATGCATCTAAATATCTTTGGAGAGAAAAAGCTAGAAAGAATACTGTCAGTAATATGGGTAGGCAGAATTTAACTTTGCGTACTTAGGCAGAATATAACCCTATGTTAGTTTACGTGATTATAAATGTCCTTTCTTTGTAAAAAATCTCATAGAGTATTTGGGGTTGGTTTTTTATAATGATCTGAGGGACAGATGTTAAAAGAAAAGATGTGGACAAACTTGGTAAGAGCGTTGTTTAACACATACTCATTTTTTTAAAATGGTTGTGGTTACGTGTGGCCTGTCAGAGTAACTAAGATGTATTATTCAGATGTATTTTAATGTAAAGTTTCTGATGCTGCATTTCTGAAAATGTGGTTCACAAAGACTGTAAATGGTCTGAGCCTCTTTTATGCATTCTTTCCTGAGATAGCAAGGCTTAAACGCAGTCTTTGAGAGAAGGATTTTGAGCCTGCTTAGCCATCAGCACACGTTAACATGAAGTTTTCTTTACATGCATTGACGTACACAGTGTTTATAGCAAAATATCAATAACGATGAAAAACTCATTTTGCACAGAGATGCCAAATTTAAATAAATATACTATGCAAATAATAATTTTTGTGCTGAAGCAAAGAACCAGACTTTTACAATCCTCTATTTAAACCGGCATTTTTATAATTGGGGGGTGGGGGGGTGCTATGCATGTATACATGTATAGGTGATAGAGCAGTCTAGCTTCGCTATTTGAATTAACTTAGCATGTTTCATTTGGTAGATAGGTATATCTACAAGACTTTGTGGATCAATTTCTAATGACCTACTAGAAAGTTTGGGCTTACCTCTGAATGTGGGAAGGATCCTGGAAAATGTAAGATAGCCAAGCCCTCATGCAATTTTTGTGAAAAAACATGTTCTTTGACTTCTGGACTTTGCATGCAGAAGTTATTCAATGCCTCATGAATTTACATACGACTTAAACCCACTAATATCTCTGCTCTGTGGCATTGTATTTAGGATGAGGAGTACAGCAGTCCTCAGAAACTCTGCAGGCTCTCCAAGGTCAAGGACAGGCCTTTAGATATCTTACAGACCATTTCGTTATGTGCCTCCTGATGATGGAATAAGGTCCTTTCATCCCCTAGTTAGGGGGAACTGTGTTAAAGGCTTGAGATGTCTGTCTCCTCCCACCACCATATGGTTTCAAATAATTTGTATTTACTGGGTTGCTGCGTGGCAATAACTTCGCTGTTTAGCGTAGTGTTGGCTGTTTACTCTCTGAGTAACATAGTGGTCTTTTTGGTTGCATAAACTATATTTTGGGGACTACAAACTATAGAAAAATGTCTGGTCAAAAATTTTGGTAAATCATCAGCCCCAAAGGCTATATTTTACTACTCTGAATTGTAGTCCCATCAGTTTATTTATAACCATTTTAAATTTGCATTTTTTAAATTAAACAATTGCAACAATATGTTCGTCAGTATAGTTGATTCCCGTTCTGGAAGGAATGCTTCCAGGAGTATAGCTGATGCTACTTCATCACTGTTTATTGCTTCCTTTTTACTTCTGTGTTAACGTATCCCCACAGTATTACAGCAGGGTAGTGATACATTTTTCAGATTTGTTCTTTTACCTGGATTGTAAAGGCATTTTTAGAGAATGGCTAGTTTCCTTGTTCTTTGCATTCACCAACATCCTCTGATAGCCTGCTATGAATCTGTTTTGATATACTAATGATTTACAAAATTAACTTCTCTCTTTTTGTTTTAAGTAGCTTCAGGGAGTCTCTGATCTAAGTCGTCATTGTGTGCAATCTGTGTACTTTGAAAGTATTTCTCATTTTCTTATCTGGTGTTAGGTGAATTTAACAAAGTCTTATGTAAATATATAGATACCTATATAAATAACTATGATATTATAGTTATTTTTATGTGTGGCTTTATTAATATCAAGTTCATTTGAAGTTAAAGATTGATTTATGTCTTACATTTACATACAACGTGCTGGAAATACATTACATAATTTCAGGTGAAAATAACTTTGAAATTTTTCTTATACAGTGCAGACCTAGTAAAGATTTATGAGAGTTCTGTATTTGAAGAACCTTGCAGAACACTGATGAAGTACTTGCATTAGATTTTAACACTGAATAATTATAAGAAATTTGAAAGCTATGAACAGGCATAACATCTTTGACCTTGACTGGAGTTTGTCCTTCTCTGTGGAGAGCAGGACTCAATTCTATAGGAAGAGTTTCCTCACTCTTTTATTATGTTCTCTTTTTATTGCTAGCATCATTCTCCATTCAGATGGAGACTAGTATCTTGAAATTAATGCACAGTATTGTAACAGGATTGACTGAGAACAGCTGAGAGGCTGTATACGTACCCTTTAAATTGTGCTGTTCGTCTTTCCTTTCTTGTCTTCATTCATTTACCTTACTTGCTTTCCGAATAGGAAAGGTACCCAGCCAAGCACAGAGGCATGCACAAATATATCTGTATCCTCCAAATTAAAAGTGCAATTTGCATTTAATAGGTTGCATAATTGCAAGTATAGAAAATGTACATGAAATCCTGTTCTAATTTCTGTGTCCTTTCGGTATGTCCCAATTTAATTGTTACTCACAGCCTGTTTTAGACGCCTGTATTTGTTTCAGAATGTTTGATATCCATCATAGTTTGAATTTAGAGACACAGAATTGTAAGGAAATCTTCCTCATAAAAATGATTTTGAAATGTTAATCGAAATGTTTGTACTGGATCTGTGGTTCTTTGTGACTTTTGGTGTTTTCTACCGTCTATGTTTTCACCTCTTAAACCTCGTTATGTGACAGCTGAAGATATTATCACTTTAAAATATTATTTTCCTTAGAAGAAATTGGCACTGCAGAAGTCAAGGCAAGTCGATAGGGTTCTTCTTTATCTGCAAATGTAACCCCTTCCACTGAGCACTACAGAGAAACTTCTTTCTTTGTAGCATGTTAGGATTTCTTCTGCTGACAGGTAAATATGTCATCAAGTATGTATTCCATAAAGACATCTTAAAGATTTTTAAAAACTCAGTGATTAAATAACATTTTCTTCTATGAAAATTGTAAGATCAAATTTTAATGCCTAAGTTTAACTCAACATTCTTCTATTTTCATTTTTTAAATTGAATCAGTACTGAAGGTATAATTTTTCTTGAATTGCCTTTCTGCATACAGAATTCTTTTTGAAATCTGTGAAGATGGTAGGTAAAAAGGGAGGACAAAAGACCATTGCTTTTTTTAGCAGATTTTGAAACTTTAAAAGAAATTTTTAAACATTGCCAGTTTGACATTGTGTTGGGTTTGCGTGGCAAGGTTTTGGTAGCGGGAGGGGCTACAGGGGGGGCTTCTGTGAGAAGCTGCTAGAAGCTTCCCCTGTGTCTGATAGAGCCAATGCCAGCCGGCTCCAAGATGGATCCGCCTCTGGCCAAGGCCAAGCCAATCAGCGCCTCTGTGATAACATATTTAAGAAGGAAAACAAAACAGTTAGAGAGCTTTTACAACCGGAGAGAAGAGTGAGAAGATGTAAGAAACTCTGCAGACACCAAGGTTAGTGAGGAAGGAGGGGGAGGAGGTGCTCCAGGCGCCAGAGCAAAGATCCCCCTGCAGCCCGTGGTGAAGACCATGGTGAAGCAGGCTGTCCCCCTGCAGCCCATGGAGGAAGGATGAGGGGGTGTAGAGATTCCACCTGCAGCCCGTGGAGGACCCCACGCTGGAGCAGGTGGAGGCACCTGAAGGAGGCTGTGGCCCGTGGGAAGCCCACGCTGGAGCAAGTCCGGGCCGGACCGGTAGACCCGTGAAGAGGGGAGCCCACGCCAGGGCAGGTTTGCTGGCAGGACTTGTGACCCTGTGGGAGAGAGCCCACGCTGGAGCAGTCTGCTCCTGAAGGTCTGCACCCTGTGGGAGAGACCCCACGCTGGAGCAGTCTGCTCCTGAAGGTCTGCACCCTGTGGGAGAGACTACGCTGGAGCAGTTCGTGAAGGACTGTAGCCCGTGGGAGAGACTCCATGTTGGAGGAGGGGAATGTTGAGAGGAGTCCTCCCCCTGAGGACAAAGAAGCGGCAGAGACAATGTGTGCTGAACTGACCGCAACCCCCATTCCCTGCCCCCTTGTGCCGCTGAGGGGGGGGAAGGTTGAAGCCGGGAGTGAAGTTGAGCCCGGGAAGATGGGAGGGGTGGGGGGAGTTGTTTTATGACTTGATTGTATTTTCTCATTGCTCTACTCTGTTTTGCCTGGTAATAAATTAGATGAATCTCCTCTCTACATTCAGTCCGTTTTGCTCGTGACGGTAATTAGTGAGTGATCTCTCCCTGTCCTTATCTCGACCCAAGCCTTTTGTTACACTTCTCCTCTCCCATCCCGCTGGGGGAGGGGTGAGTGAGCGGCCGCGTGGCACCCAGCTACCGGCTGGGCCTAAACCACGACAGACATGCATTTGATATGTATCTGAGAATTGAAATATTTAACTCTGTTGTTAATTTATTCTTTTCTTCAGAAACCCACACAGCATTTGAGAGATTTCATATTATCTATCTCTTTTTCAGTCAAGCTGGTTACTGTTCATCTGTATTCTGGGTGTTCTAAATACCTGGACCTCTTCATAGCTGATGTAGCACTTCTGTGATCTGACTGACAGCATTTACAGGCTAATCACAAAATCAAATACACTTGAGCTTTACTGTGCTTTGAAAGTTTGGTCCTTCATACCAAATAGTACATTTGCTAATTTAAAACCAACAGTCTCTTGGTAATCATACATACATACATACATAGGCTTTCCAGTATCAATTCGCATATCTAGTATGCAAAGTTTGCTGAATGACCACAGGTAAAAGAACGTATATGTGCTCATGTTGCATACATTGAATTCACTGAGTGTTTTGTGTTTCTTTGCCTTCAATAATATAGCAGTGGAGGTAAGAATTATATGTAAGTGTGGTGGCTTGACCATGGCCAGCTGCCACACGCCCACTCGGCCACTCTCTCACTCTCCCTCCTCAACAGGACAAGGAGAGAAAATGAGATGAAAAAGTTCGTGAATTCAGATAAAGATGGGGAGATCCCTTACCAATTACTGGCATTGGCAAAACAAGTTCAACTTGGGGAAAATTACTTCAACTTATTTCCAGTTAAAAGTAGAGTAGGATGGTGAGAAACAAAGACAAAAACTAAATCACCTTGCCCTGTCCCCCTCTTCCTAGGCTCAACATCTGTCCTTCATTCCCAGCTCCTCTGTCTTATCCCCATGAGAGGTGCAGGCAATATGGAGAATGGGAGTCTGTTCATGACAGTTCCTGTCTGCCACTCCTTCCTCCTTACACTTTTCCACTGCTCCAGTGTGGATCCTCTCTGTGGTCGGCAGCCCTTCTGGTTAAACCTGCTCCAGCATTGGTCATCCATGGCCATTAGTTCTTGTAAGGAGAATCTGTTCCAGCGTGAGCTCTCTGCAGGTGGCAGTTCCTTCAGGAAATATCCACCTTGCTCTGGCATGGGGTCCTCCATGGGCTGCAGCGTAGGTATCACCTCCAGTGTGGTCCTCTCCCTGGGCTTCAGGGAAATATGTCCTTAACCATGGTCCTCTCTGTGGGCTGAAGGGAAATCTCTGTTCCAGTGACTGGAGCACCTCCTCCCCCTTCTTCTTCTCTTGACCTTGGTGTCTGGCGGGTTGTTTCTCACACTTTTTTTCCCATCACTCCTCATTGCCTGGGTAGTGTTTTGCCCTTTCTTAGACATGCTTTCACAGAAGGACCACCAGCTTCACTGATGAGATCAGCTATGTCCTGCAGTGGGTCCATTGCAGAGCAGCCCCTGACCTCTTTTTGCATACACCACCTCTGCAGTCCCCTTGGTACCAAAACTTTGTCACTGGCACTCAGTACAGTAAGATGGAAGGAAGGAACACAAAGGGATGAAAAACAGGTCCACAAATACAGAAATTTGTTTTGTTTTGTTTCTTACTATGGTTAACTTCTTTTTTTTCTTTTAGTATCAGTTTGACTACAATAAAGTTAATTTGTGATTATCACTTGTCTAAACAAATGGAGCAATTTTTTGAAAGACAAACTGAATGCATTGGAAGGAGGATGTAGAGTGTGTTTTCAATCTCTAAAAATATACAGAGTGATCAGGCTCATATTTCTAAACTCTTGAAAAATGAAAAAGGGGCAAAGAGCAGTGCAGATGAGTAATTGTTTTTTGTCTGTGTAGCATGATGAAAATACTCTTTTTACATTAAGGACGACATTCTTTGTGTACTTTTCCTTTTCACCTATTGAATTACTTGCACATTTTTGAATAATCTAATTTTAAAAATCCTGCAAAGTATTTTTATTTCTTCTACCTATTTACTGAACAGCCTTGTTTAGATTTGGACTATAGTTGAAGTGATGAGATAGTCTTCTGTCACTAAGATTGTATCTTCTTTGTTATTATGAGTTATGTTCCTTTTTTGAAAAGTTGCCTATTTGCAACTTCTTGCAGACTGCTACTTGCTACTAGTGACAAATAGTTTGATTAAATATTTATTTAGTAAATCGTCACGAATGACATTTACTAAACAATGTGAAATGTTTCAGTACCTTTGTTCTTGGGTGGTAAAGTGAAGGCCTTGATTGTGCAAGAACCAATATGTGCATTTAATTTTCAGCTACTAGTAGACATCACCTGGCTGCCTGGCCTACTCTGCTATTTGCCAGCTTTTGTTCTTCAGATTTTCAGCACGAGATATCTTTTTGAGTCTTTGTGCAGTTTCTTACGTGGTTTTGCATCCTACATTTATCTGTATTGGTGCACAAAGCTTTAAGAAAGCTTGGATAGTTCTACAGAGGCTATAATATCACCCTGGCTGAAGCATAGATATGCTCTAGTGCGGGCTTAACATTGCATCTTAGAAAGTATTTTTAATACCCATTCTGAAAACACTTCTTAAAATTTTTCTCAATTTTATGAACTTTGAGTAAGCAATTGATTTTGAAGGGACAAGGCTTAATTGGTCCAGAGTTTTGTTTTATCAGAAATGACAATTAAAGAAAATATGAGGAATTCTTAGTAAATAATATGTGAAAAATCAGTTTCATGTACAGTTTTAAAAATAGTGCATGAAAAAATTCTTTTTGTCTTAACCAGTTATGTTTCACTTCATAGTGATGTAGTAATGTCATTTTCTGAAATGGCATTTTTATTTTCTTTTTAGTGGTCATTGGCAGCTCTGAAAACTATAGTATTTTAAAATGGAATTATAACAAGGTTTGTTAATGACGTACTAAATTTAACCTTATATTTTATTATTTCAGTTGTTCATGGTGGACAATGGAGCAGATGACTGGAGAATAGCCATGACTTATGAGCGTATTTTCTTTATCTGCTTGGAAATACTGGTGTGTGCTATACATCCCATACCTGGGAACTATACATTCACTTGGACAGCCCGGCTCGCCTTTTCTTACGCTCCATCCACAACAACAGCTGATGTGGATATTATTTTATCTATACCAATGTTCTTAAGACTATATCTTATTGCCAGAGTTATGCTTTTGCATAGCAAACTTTTCACTGATGCCTCATCTAGAAGCATTGGAGCATTAAATAAGATAAACTTCAATACACGTTTTGTTATGAAGACTCTAATGACAATATGTCCAGGAACTGTACTGTTGGTTTTTAGTATCTCATTATGGATAATTGCTGCATGGACTGTCCGAGCTTGTGAAAGGTAAGGTTGTTCTGTTTGTTTAGTTCTTTCTGTCTATTTTTCTCTTGTTTTGCCTCTTCAGTTTTGGATTCAGGGGAACTAAATTCTTAATGGAATGGAGCTTCCAGATCCTTGATATTTTGAGTGTTGGTTGGGTGGTATTCTGTGTCATGGATTGTCAGGAATGCTTTGCCTTTTAATCTGAAGGACTTCTGCAGAGAGGTTTGTGCCACACTCTTTACTGTAGCATTGCAATTTGATTTCAGTGTTTTGATATAACTGTAGGTATGTTTGCTAAAATACAGTGGACAGATACCATAAAATATCTTTAAGACTAGTTGTTGATATTCTGCATTGATATCAGCTTGCTTTTTTACTTTTTTTTTGGGGGGGGGGTAAGGTAAATTTATTGAGGATAAGGTAGATAACAATGGCCATGTAAAATTCCAATGGAAAATATTCGGAGGGTTTTTAATTTGAGTTCTGTTGTCCTGCAAAAAAAAAGTGCAAAATATTGTTGGGAAGTTGGCAAGATCATAAAAGGGGAACAGGCAGAACAATTACAGTAATAACTCTTTTTTCTTTCCCTAAAAATCAGAAAACTGTGTTTGAGAGGCAGACTTTCATTCATTTCAGCTAGTTTTCCAACCTCCCCCTCCCACAGAATTCAGTGTAGGTGCAGAATAAATGGCTATTGGTGCTGACAGCTTGCAATTGAATTTCTCAAATATAGCTTTAACAAAAAAGAAACAAGCTTCTAATTGGATAGAATTGCTTAGGAATTTAAGATAGGTTAACTCTAAGGAGACAATTAGGATTCTCTATGAAAGATTTAATGTCTGGCACAGCTCTTAGATCCTGGACTGAATTTCTCCTTATTTAAGCTGGAAGATCTTCAACATATTTAAGGCATTTCTGCTGCTGGTTGTTGACCATTTTGTTTCTCTTCCTGTCCATGTCTGCCCATTTTAGAAGTAGTTTAGGGGAGTTATTTGTAACAGCTAGCTGATTTAAATCAGCAGTTAAATTGCACACCGTTATGGTTATGTTACTTTTGGAAGTTACTGCTTGCATTACTTCTCAATTTGTTACATATAGAAAAATATCTTATCTTATAAACCGAGTGTAGAGATCATGCTAATATTACAGTTTTTATTGCCAGAATTGTGGAATGTAGTTTGTTACAGTAGATGTTTTGTGTCAATGTTGTTTACTCATGTTATGGCAAGACTAATCATTTAAGAATGTTCTGAAAATGCCATGTTAACAGTGACATATTATAGTTTCAAAATATTCCCCATAGTGTGAGCAGATGGAGCACTCTAGATATTGACTCAAACTATAATAGTCGTATTTTAGTAAGCATCTTCTTGTTTCAGATGCAACTAACTTCTGCAAAGCCTCTCCTCTTTGTTTCACATTCTTCACCTCTTTTCCCACCAGTTTTCTTTCGACAGAATTACAGCTTAGGAATTCCTGAGTGTCTACTCAGGCATCTCCCAAATCGTCACTTGTGAGGTGGCTCTGAATAACTTCAGCATCTGTTGCTGTCACTGTTTTGCATATCACTGGATGATGACGACAATGATGATGATGATAACAACAACAATTTATTATTTAATAATTTATTATTATTATTAAGCATTAAATAGTCATGTTATTAACTTTTTAATAGATGCACATTCAAGATGAATAAGTTTATAAATCTTGTGCCTCTCACAGTGAAAATTACTGAAAAAGAACTGAGGCACTTCTGCATCACTGTGATCCTGGGAAGAAGCTTATTTGTTTGGTCAGGTACACTGAACTCAGGGTTGCAAACAAGGCTGAATTTTCTTCAACTCTCTGTGAAACTAGTAATGGATTTTCCACATTTTAATTTACATTGCTGTCCTTGAAGTGACTGTAATGGTTTGGACAGTAAACTGGATAGCCACTGACTCCTCTAAAACTGAAACAAAACACAACTAAAAACAAATTAAATATTGAAATATTAGATTAATATGTTTCTAGCATAATTACCTTCTGTCAGTGGAATCCAGCCCAAGATTATATTTCTTCACATTTAAACAAATTGTTAATTTTATGTTTCAAGAACACTGAAAGGGATATATTTTGGCATTGGGAATTAGATACCTGCCTCAGATTTTCCTTGGAGAGAGTATGTAAGTAATTTTTCAAATGAATGATACTGGCTCTGAATTTCAGCTACTAATTAGTCCACCAAAATCCTGTAGATCCATAGCTCATAGAAGTACATTAAAAAAAAAAAAAGCTCTCAGAAGAAAATCCCCAAACCCCGCACACTGGAATGCTCTTAACACTCTGTGATCTGAAACTAAACATCTCTTATTGTGTACCTGGAGACAGATGTAATAGCCATTTGTCATGGGAAAGGACAAATATGGCTGCTGAATCCATTCTGTGCTGCATAGATGTCATAGTCCTCAGAAGATGTCTCCTGAGATCTTAATGGCTTTGATTTGCTCAGTAGTTAAAAGTTTAGTTTACACAACGAAAATACATTTCTTTCATCTGCTCTTAAGTTGATTTTTTTTTATTCAGTTTTAACTAGAAGAAATCTCTATTTGTTGGAATAGACTATTTTATGTACACAAAAATGATCCTGAAAATAAATGTTACCATTAGCAGGACTATTTGCTATTCCACTTGATACTATACATGAAACTTTAGTGAATTTTCATATATTTAGCAGAAATTAGGAATTAGGCAGATGTCTAGTGGCCTTTTTTTGATGAGAGGGGATTTACAGGAATGGTGTAAATGGTTCTCAGCATTCCTCTAGCACCAAGTTTTTTATATTATATAGTAGTTTTTCATAAAACTTTGTGCTAGCGGGTTCAGTATTTCTTCAGTGTACTATCAGTTAGCTGGCCATCCAAATTGGAACGGGATGGTGGTGACAAGATTTAATAGATTAAAATATTAAAATTTTGGAATGGAGATGAAATATTCTCATGCTATTCCATGTCCTTAGAGAGGGGGGAAGTCACAGTGGGCACTGTCCTTACTGTGAAGTTGTGTGTGCTCAGCAAAAGCTGTTGCTGCTGAATTGCAGCCTGATTTTGAGACTGTTCTTCTGTAAGAAGTCAGATTTTTCTCATTGCAGGCTGTCCGGGGAATAGGAAGGGAGATTTGGAAGCACCACATTTCATAGTGAGGAAGATAACGTGAAAGAGCATCATTACCCATCTCTCTTAAGGAAAACCCTGTAGAGCGAGGTTGTGGGTTGAGGCAGATGAGTTGACCATCTGAATAAAGACTTCACTGCTTTAATGGTCATCTGCCTGATCACTTGTTACATGCTGAAGTAAGGCAGGCCATGTGTCTTTCTCAGTGCCTTAATGGCTGTATTGTTAGCTCCCTGAATGCTAATTATAGCAAGTGACACTTTGGGTTGGTGAGCAAGGTATTTTCCAGGATTGCAGTTTAAGGTCATCCATGAGGGCAGAATGTGGTACAGATAACGGTGGTGGACAGCTAGCTGAGTATAAATGGTTTGCTAGGGCTGCAGAGTAATCTGGCTGAGGGAGTTTGGGAGGAAAAGATGGGGAAAGCACGGAAGTGTTGTTGAATACACAATGCCAGAAACTCTTGCTTTTTTATTGCTCAGGTTTTTATGCCTGTTTGAGGGGAAGATTACATTACATAGGTTTTAATATCTGCCTTTTCATTGCCAGCATCAGTATATTGCTGTCTGTCATACATGGGCTTCATATTGAAAATCTAAATTTTTTATTAGGTCTAATTCAATAGATGTTTGTGTTTATAACATCTCTAAGGCACACGATCTAGAACACTTAGGAATATGTTACTTTCATGTATGAATTATGAGCCCTGTAAGCAGATTACTTTTTGCAGTCTCTCATACTGATCTTGTTACTGAAATAGCTCAGTGCATGGTCATCAGTTGTTTATAGCAGTTAAAATAGAAATATTCGGTTTCTCAAAAAAAAAAAATGGTTAATACGCATAGCATTATGTCATTGAAGTCTGACAAATTAGCTTCGCTGTTCTGGAGAAGACTTGTCTCTGCTGTGATCTAGGTTATGTAGAAGGTAGTCGCTCTCGTTGATCTGTTTTTTCTGTGCAAATGAAGAAAGAACCTTGCCTTCTGAATGCACACATGACTATAATGTGCCCGTGTATCAGGGCAACATGAGCCACATGTGGCCACGTTACACTCTGGTACGTCCAGAACAGCTCGTATCACATGCCTGGAGTTACTGCGGATTTACAGCAGCAGAACTCAGAACAGAAGTGGATTTTCTGTTTCCCCAGAGAGCACATTTTTGGCACCATTTTTGGTTCTGTTTGTACCTCTCTCTAACTTCTGGCAATGAAGTCATTTCAGATTGAGTGGTTTGTTTAGTCAGCATTTCTTTCTCCCATCAGCTTCTGCTCTGTATTCTTTCCTTGATTTAACAAAAACAAACAAAAAGAACCACCCAAAAAAATCCATCTGTGTGTGAAGGTGAAATCCTTTTCTGCTGTCTGCTCATTCTTGTTTTCTACAAATAAATAAATATCTGTCTTAATTCTTGGAAATATGATGCCATCATAAAGCTTCCAGTAAGCAGCTCACACATGACAACTGCTAGGCAAATGTTAAGGGCTCATTTGATACAAGCAGGTGGATGCACTAAGACTTTCAGTTGTAACTCATGCAGGAAAAAATGTTTCTTAGCGATCTAATTTCCTTGTAGTATGTGTTTGACTTCTTTGGTTGGCTTGAGGACCTTATCTCAGGTTGTACACTGCACATGTAATCCCAAAGCCACAGTCTGCTGCAAAATTGCCATTAGCAGTCTCTGCAGTGCCAGTGTGAAGGTTCTTGCTAGTAGTTAAAAAAACCCCAAACAACAAACAAATCAAGCTTGGGTATTTAGTTTTAAACCTGTTTTTAGCCCCAAAAGCTCAGAAGCAATGACATATCATTTTTATTTTTTCTAGTTAATATGTCTAATTCCTGTCAATGGATCAAATAATGCTTGCGTATTGACAGTGCAGGCTGTTTATCACAGTTTTTTACCTTCTCTTGGCTCACTGAAACCTAAATGTGCTACTTGCAGTTAGGTTTCTCCTGAGTGGTGGCAAAAGTTAACTGTCAAATATTCATTCAACACAACAGTGATCAAAAATGACCCATCATCATCTTGACTTGAATTTGTGCTATGAACAAATGATTCTCTATTAGGCTTAATTCCTGATTTTGCAGACTGAGTGTAGATGAACTGTAAATGTTAGGTTACTCTTTTATAGGATTTACATTTCAAAGCAACTCATAACTAAACTGAGATGTAACTGGTTGCATTTTCATTGCAAATGTTATCAATAGACATCAGATATATAGTTTTATCAAACAATGAAGGCAACAAGGGAGTCTATCAGAGCAGTACATAGGTGAATGTCTGATATGCATAACCCAGATCTGAGAAAGAGCAATTGATCCAAATAAAAAATTGGTTTGCTAGGTGTATGCAGAAGGATTAGTAGCTAAATGATGTGTTCTTCAGCTGCTTGAAGACAAAACAGTTTATGTACATTTAATGGAGGAAGCAGAGGCACCTATCTAATCCATGTAGAGTTTGACTGCTCTTCTTTTAAATTCATATTTTCCTCCCCTTTGGAACAATGCTGTTTGTGTACTCTCAGCAAAAGAATTTTGGGAATACAAGTAAGAACATATTTTTCAGTTTGGATTTATAGAATTAACCTTATAGGTATGGAAAGTAACAATAACTGGTGCAGCAACTCAGTGGATATAGTCATCCCTTCACAAAAAAATTATCAAGCCAAGATAGATTGGTGTTTAGTGCAAAAATAGCAGACCCAACTTGCGGGAAGGGAGTGCAAAAGACAAAAAGTAAAAACAAGCACAAAAAAAAATCTCCTTGCTTACTTAAAAAATATCTTATACCTGTTTTTCAGGGTCATCTAACTAGAGCAGGAAAACTTTTTTTAGGTTAAATTCCCTTTTATTTACAAAGGATTTATATGTACAGCAGTAGTATGAGAACAGAGCGAAGTGAAGAAGCTCATGTATAGCTCCAGGGTCTCATAAGAATGGTGAACAAAGTGAAAACTATTTCTCTAAATGCAAAAGTCTGAAGAGAATGAGAATCCCTGCAAAGGACTAGTTACGTGCTTTCAAGGACAAAATTCTTTTTCATTAATCTTAAATCTGTAAAACATAATTCAGGGAACGATCTTTCTTCTGTTCCGCAAGAATGATTGTATGCACTCCAAATTCTTTCAGATAACAGAGCAATTTATGGAATTTTTTTAATCATTATTTCATTACTGGATCCAAAGATACATTCTCTGGTCCTTGCATTTTAAAATGTGGCAGCTCATTTTTTTTCTTTCCATTTTAACCAACAACTTAAACTATTTTGCTTCAAAGGGAGTCAAAACTATTTGCCATAATACCTTAAAAGCAGTTCTTGGAAAATACGATCATATTGAAGCAGAAATCAATTTCTTGTCACTTCAAAATATAATTTGTTGCTCCAGTAGCTTAATGGATTTGAAAAATGCACCCTGAAATGGGGATTTAGGTTTTACTACTCGTTTTCTTTTGCTTCTTGATCTGGATATCAGGCCACAGTAAGGAGTTTGTATCATGGGTGTCACTTCAGTACTAATAAATGGGCAATACGCTGACTGAACTCTGACCTTAGACATTAAATAATTCTTTTGATTGGGAATTTTCAAAAAATTCAAGTCTTCCCCATTTTGGCCCAAAACACAGGAATTCTCATCCCTGATACTGGTATTTCTGTAAAGCTTCAATGGTATTTCTGGACTGAAATCCAGACACCTTTTTCACTTTTATACTGATTTATTTTAAATATTTTAATAAAAATACCCTACATTCTAACATTTGTTGTATGTTTTAGACATTTGTATTTGGGTAACTGAATCAGAAAGAATGCATTATGATTTGTTTTTTAAAAGAAGCTTGTCTCCTTTTTCCTCCGTCATTATCAGTGGGATATGCATGTGTTCCTGTGATCTCAGTGTTCTCAGATGCACACTGCTCACTAACAATGACTTTGGAGTTAGGGCCATGATACGTGACTTTCTCTCTTAATCTTTTAACTGTGCAAGTGTTGGTGTGTGTTATTAGCTACACTCATGCTTCCAAAACCAGTGATGTTATACTAGTTCTGAGCTTGTAGGCTGATCAGTCAAGAACATTCCTGAATTAGAAAATAGACCATGAATCTACCTGCAGTGATTTTGCTCTAAAACAGAGTGATATCCAGTATTTCTTTTTAAACCTTGTTCTGTGTTAAATGAAATACATGGGCAAAATTCCTGTGGGTTTCCACAAGACAGGTTCGCTGAATTGAAGTATGTTAATGGAAAACTGAAGCTATCAGTGCAATGTGAATTGGACAAGTATCTAAGATTATTTAGGTTGCAAACTTCTGGGTCAGGGACTGTCTTTCCTCTGTGTTTGCACACTGCTTAGCATAGTGGTATCTGAGAATAACACATATATTGGGTATTGCAGTACTAATAAATGTAATAATTTCTAGTGAGGACACTTCTGAAAACTGGTGACGTTCAGATGAAGATGAATGCTTTCATGTGTTGATATAGCAGTTCAAGATGAACTGTTCCGTTTTGATCGATGCTGACCGTGCCGACGGCTTACGCTGAGAACGCTGCCCAGGGAGGAGTAATGCCCAGCTAGCTGGCTTGTGTTCCCCACAGGGACTTGCTGTCCAGAGTGGAGAAGGCTGAGGTGAGAGGCTCTGTAGTCTTACTTGCAGAGGGGAAGCTTAGCTCATGTCAGTCTGGGCGGTGGGACCTTAAATCCACTATCTAGTAGGGTCAGTCAGCTGTACTCCTATTAGGTGTATGCAAGTGCTGTGCACAGCACTATGCTGCAAACACACATTAGGTTGAGCCTGGTACTAAACTGGGGTGTCTGTGTTGATCTTTCGTTTATGGCATCTGTGATGCAGCGCTTAAGTGTATCTTCTGATGCCAAGCTTGACAGCAAAAGAGACCAGTCCCTAACCACTGGGAAGGTGCAACGAAGGTAAAAAAATGTTACAAATGTCCCAGAGTAGCAGTTACCTGAATAGGATAAGAAGAGAAACAGTAATAGATGATGTCACTGCCATGGGGCTACTGCCTGGTTTGGAACCTGATGTAAAATCTGTGAAAGCCAGTGAACTTGCATTGACTTCAAGGCCTTTGATGATGGAGCTAAAATGATTTCATCCTGACTGTGTAATCATGCAAATCATGCCAAGTTGTTGGGATGAGCCTCAGGTACAAAGTTAAGTATGAGTTGTAAGGAATTGTGTACAGGTCTGACAGTAGGTTTTGCAATGCTAGGAAGTAGGGATGCATGGCAGAAAAAAAGTCTGCAACCACTGTCACTGGCATCAGTGTGCATGAAAAGCAATGTTATCATCAGCTTAGAATATCTATCTCAGTGCGCATTTGTGTGAGAGAGGGATAGAAAGGAAAAAGGATGTCTGGCAACAACTACAAATAAAACAGCTGTTTTGGGTGGGGCTTTTTTGTTTTTAGAAGATTTATTTATTCCATTAATTCACTACGTCAAATAACATTGACTTGCAAAGGACTACTTATAAGGTGAAAATAGCAGTTAAAAAGTGTATGCCATCTTTGAAACAATAAAACATACTGTAATACATAAAAAAGAAATCACAGAATGATTAAAGATGTAACTGTAAGACAGAAGATTTTTATTAACATTAATGTTACTGTAGACTTCTGTGATAATCATGATCACCTAGAAGGGTAAGCAAATGATTCACTTAACATAAAGTGAATGGGATTCATATTGAGGGTATGCCAGGACTGCAAGATTGTGTCCAAGACTTAGGATTGCAGTGATGTGTTGTTCTCCAGTGTTTATTTTATTATGATGACATAATAAAGCAGACATGATCATGTTAGAGTATTCTTAATAATTGTAAATTAGAGTATATACAAATATAGTTCCATAGCATTTGTTTCGTCTCATTGGACAGACTGCGTTAAAAATATTTTGCATTGTAGGCAACTTCAGAGTACAAAGCAGAAAGGTTTTAAAAACCTAGGAATTGAGTTGTGTGGGCTGAACAAATGAACATATTCTTTGAAAGATCAGGATTTTGTATAAGAAGATTAGGATGCTAAAAATCAGCTTTTCCAGAGCCATCTCTGCAATCCAGGGGTTTTCACTTACTACGGCTATGCTTTAATTTCCTTGCCTATAATGCTGTCACCCCTCTTTGGGGCCAATTATTTGGGCATCTTCAGCAGGTGCAAAGTGACTCTACAAGCAGGGTATCACAGCTTGAAAGTACAAAGCAATTATTACTAATGCACCTGGAAGCTAGCTGGAATTTAGTGAACTACTAGACTAAAAGTGAGGACACTCACCACCCCAGTAAGAGACCAAAAGAGCCTTTTCTGGCCTGCTGGTGAAGGTCAGGCCTCCACAGCTCCCAGCAGCAGTCCTTTGTGCTGCTGTGTTGCCACCTCTTGCTGGGCTGGTGCCATTGATGGATGGATGATCCTCCCTGGCTCCAGCCAGACCAACCAGCCTGACTGGCCTTCTGGCTTTTTCCTGTAGGACTTTATACCATTCCACATTGGGGATTGATCTCTTGAGCTACTAACTGTCCCTTTCAAGCAGAGGAAGTGTAGTTCCTACTTGTTAGAGTAAAATTTAGTGATTATGACCCAAGGCACTTCTAGCTTATGCATATCCATTTTGGAACACGTTCTTCATTTGTAGAAAATTAAACATTTGCACCTTGCTGCTTGAGCAGAGTAGCCGAACTTCCATTTTATTTAATCCTTGTATCTTTTGTTCGGTGTTTCTTAGGATCAATAGCAGACCAACAAAGATATAAAGGACACAGTTTCAGAGTGATATGCTTCTGGTCATTGTCCAGTAGACCAAACAGTTAAGTAGAGATGTGACTAAAAATCTTTAAAATTGGGGCTTAGCTGTCAAAACCTATGCAGGTTCAAGCTGTGACCTGGTGATCTCATGCTCTCATAAAATAAGTCAGCTTGAGCCATGAAAATCTATGTTCAGTAATGGGTACTGATGGAATACTGGTGCTAAACTATCTAGGAGTTAACAATTCTGTGATATGGAAATGTAATTTTTATAGGACTTAAACCGGTGCCTTAATATAATCTTTAAAGTCTATGATTTTTTTCCATGAACATGAGAGATAATAATATAAAAAAACTTAGCTGAATTACCTTGTCTTTGCAAAAAGGACGACGAGGCAGTAATGCTTTTCTGCCCTTAGTTTGCTGCATATTAACTGTTTCATGCTGTCTGGATGTTTTTGAAATGAAACAAAACAACAAGGAATCAAAAGATATTCTTGGCCTAGCTGACTGTGTAAGTGTTAAACAGAAGAATTTGATATAGAAGGAAGAAAAAATACTTTAGTCCTATTGCAGCTTGATGCCGATTGAGAGGAAAGGAGGATTTTGGCTGAGCTCATTTTCTTTTTTTTGGCTTGTTTTCTACTGCTGCCACCTCTCTAGTAGGTATAGGATGGATATAGGACATGAAATCTAAAGGGGAAATGCTGTTACCTCATTCCAGCTCTGGAGAAGAGCTTGGAAGGTATTTTGGTTTGTAATAGTCATGTCAGAAGGGTCAGTGGCTTTGTTTTGAATTCAGTATTTGGCTATCTGAGGGGGAATCTTAAACATGGGTTTATAAAACGTTGCACACTGACTGCTGGGTTTGCAGTGGGTTGGTGGTAGGAGAATGTGTGGTTTATTCTGGTGCAGGTGCTGTTTCACAACTGCACCATCAATTCGCTGCTTCAGGCTTGCTTTTGGTAGTTACAGAGGGATGACGTTAATCTTTGTCCTGCATTTTTTGTTGTTACTGAATAACCTAAATTTATCAGTTGTGTAGACAATTAGTTTAATTGGCTTGACCTGAGAATTGTCCAGAATGTTTTCTTTGCTGACCTTAGTGTCAGTCCAGGGGCTGGACTGCATATTTCTGGGCATGCAATAGCGTATGTGGGAAACGACCTTGCAAATTATTTACGTTAAGTAATAGTCTTCTAATAAAAAACAATTTATCTCTTTACTGACTTTCAGAATAAGGATACTTGATATTCTAATTCCTCGAGTAAAGACTGATCCTTATGTATTTTATACTTTAACAAATGCAGTAGATGTAACCTGCAAAGCTTCCCACAATCTGAAATCATAGAGATGCAACTTTGCCTGAAATTGAACGGTGGGATTTCAGATCAAGTATTCATGACCAAATGTCTTTTCCTTTTGACTTTGTTTTTAATCATTCAGCATTTCAAAAAACCATCATACACCTTCAGACTAATGAGCTTCTAAAATTGTAACCTTGACTGTTTAAACTTTTTTGTTAAATTGCAGTCTTTCACAGTAGATTCTTTCCAAAGTATTCAAAAGCAAATTATATGTTACATTTACTTAATTTAACACCAAAGATGCTTGTCAGCTCTCAGTAATACTTTTCTTCCTTTTCCAAGCCTACCAGCATTTAACAAGAAGTTGTGTGTGATAATTCTTGATAATACTGGTTTTAGAGTGGTATTTGCTCAAACAGTTGAATCTCCTCGCAAGCAGATCACATTGGTTGCTTTCCTTGTTCTTTGTGTGCTGGCAGGCGGAAGACCTACTGACGCAATCAGTGTACCACAGCAGGACACTGTTGTCCTTCAGTGATTGTATTTCTGATGGCAAGAAGTATGATTTCTCTTGTTTTTGGGAAAAAGGGATCTAGTACAGATAATTGGCCAAGAAGCTGATGCTGTGGCCTGATGTTCTAGTGTCTGCTGGAGATCCAAATATCTGCACCAGGAACTACACATTCTATCAGTTCATTTTCAGTTTCTTTCAAAGAAAAACAAAATTTAGACTAAAACAATGTTAACATGTTTTTAGTAGGATCAACCCTAATGCTTTGCTGTTTTTCAGGTAAGCAGCAGTAGTGTGGTTGGTAGTATGGAACATTGAAGTGAAGGTCTTAGTATACCAACAAAAGTATGCTGAATGTATCCACATAATGTATAAAATCACAAAAGTATTAAAAAGTGGATTTTTTTAGTGGAAAATACCATTGTTTATTGATATAGAAGATGTTCTGTTTGTTAAAGCATGAAATAGAGAATCCATCCTACAGTTCTGTTGTGACCTTGAAGAAAGTCACTTTAGTTAAGCCATTTGTGTTTATTCCATGCAGAGAATTACATCTACTGTTATTGTTTGGTGTGATGTCCTTATACTGGGTAATAAAAGGGTTTGAACTTACCCAGCAATGGTGCTAATGCTTTTACATTGTTTAAAATTGTTGTACAGGTAGAGATGCAATCTAGCTATACCCATTCTGAGGAGCAAGAGGAGGGGTGTGAAAATGGAGGAAATGCTGTTAATTCTGTACGCTTGCATTTTGCTTTCTCAAGCTTTGGGGAAAGATATTCAGAAAATGTAGGCCATCCCCTGCGGAAGGCTGCATGGCTGTACTGCAGCTCCGCACATATTCTCTTCAGTCACAACTCCTAAATGTAAAGGAGAAATTGACTGCAGTTGAGTGGCATAGGAAGGTAAGATTGCAGATCTCGTATATTTCCCAGGGATTTTTAATCCATATTCTTTGTCCTTTTCTTGAACTCAAAAGTTGCAATTTAGAGGAACCCAAGATTTTTTTTCTTTTAAAGATGAAAGAGAATGTCACTTTTAGTCACATCTTTTCTTGAGATCTATAAAAGGTAACACTCAAATGTACTTGAACTCTTATAGGAAAATTTTTAGTCTATGTTAAATATGCCTTATTTATAAATTTTTATAATGAATATTTTGTAGCTGCAGAAATACAATTTAGGTATGAAGTGTTCCCAACTCTACTAGAATGAGACACACATCTTCAGTTCAGTGTCTAGTCCTCTTTTTCCTCTCCCAAACCAAACATCTTCTACTGAGTATCTCGGACTTGTTTATTCGTTAATGTCATGGAGTTTTGCAAATGGAAGAAGGTGTCTTCGATCTGTAAGATGGTGGTCATTACTCATTTAAAATGAGGGGCAAACCCCCCCCAAAATAGTCTCTTTTTGTTAGCCTTTGTATTGCTTTCAAATTATAATCCCAGATACTTTTTATGAAGCTGGACAGCTGAAACAGTTAAGATACCAGAAAAGTTTTAGCTCTGAGGTCACATTTGGAGCTCAGCAAATGCATGTGATTATTTATTTTTTTCAATTGGATTAACTTTCTGTGGTATATGTAAACTCTTGCAGAAGGCCAGTTCTGCCAGGCAAGTGAGAGGAGGATTAATAGCTCCCTAAGGGCAGCATTCTTCTTGCTAGAACTAGACCTGCTCGTGCATATACAATTGCTCATGTTTGTCCGATCAGTGAACTCGTCTTGTTTCTAGGGCCAAGACAGCACTGTAAATTAGATTTTGAGTTTGTTTAATATTTCATCTTCCTGCTCATTGACAGCCTTTGTGAACCATTCCAGAGTCTGAAAAAGGAAAATGTAGTAACAGTTGAAATTAAATCTAGTTTTCATATCAAGCCAGTATAGTTAGACAACATGCCCAAATTCACATGTTCCCATGCTGTACATCCTTAGCTAAACATGACCCATTCGTGTGTTTTGCTGCCTTGAATCTTGACCAAAGAGTTGAGTTTAAGTGTGAAAGTCACTTAGATACCTCATACATCTACTGTAAGAAATGTATAGAAATTACCAAAAGAGGAATTAATAGGCATTAGATAATTTCTATTTTATTAAAGGATTTTTCCAACATGTTCAACATGTAGACCACAAGACGCATGCTGTAAGTGTAGACAGTGCAAAAGGTAAAGTCAGTTGCCAGTCCATCCATGCTTCTCCCCTCCAGTACAACACAGGGTGACAATACGTAACTGCTCTTTCTTGCTGAAAATGTCACCTGCTCAAGTTCCTTCAGAACACAGAATTTCATTTCTTTCTTCAGTGCTTCACAGAAATTAAAAGCCTTGAATGAAGGCCAAGATATCAGGCCACAAAATGATCTTGGTAAAAAGAATTTGGCAGTAGAAAGAACTCTGTCATGTGCATGGTCTTTAGAGAAAATACTTCAAGGTGTTTTTTCCTTTTTTTCTTCTTTTCTTTTTTGGTAAATGTTTGTCATCAAAATGAGGATAATCCCTACAGTGTAAGTGAACTTAAAAGTTATTCTGTCCTGAATACAAACAACAAATTAGCTTGAAAATGCAAAATTAGCAAAAACAAAAAGCCTGATTTTAATCTTTTTTTTTAATGAGAAAGTAGGGAAGAAGGTAAAGAGTCAAACTTCATATAATCTCACACTCCCAGTATTACAGAATTTGACAGCAACATGACAAGGCTTAAAACAGAGCAAAGAAAACCCTGACTGCATCTAGCATTTTTAACATGCTATGGTGAAGGTCTCTTAAGCATTTTCTTTTGGGGGGCATTTAGCTGGGCAGTATTTCTGTCTTCAGATCTGGCACGGCAGAAGTCTGTCTAAGCAAATGAGGATGACATTCCTTTATTATCATCACCAGAGTTAAGCATTCTGTACAGCTGTGTTACATTTCTGATAGCCTGACTGAAACTGTGGTATTTTCTCAGCTTCCATTTGCCTTGAGAGACTTGGGACAGAAGCCTGTCCCATAGTTGATCCATGTATGCACTCATTCCACTGGAAGGCGTATGGTACCAGAGAGACACAAAAATTTTCTGTGTAGATAACCCATCTTGAACCCTAGTAAATGAACATCTCCAGATTAATGACAAAATTCACCCTGAAGTATTTTCCTAGCCTTATAATCGGTTTGATGAAAAGAACAGAACTGAAAAAGGCAGAACACTTTTTTTTTAAATATTGACAGCCTCATGCTGAAGTTTCATACATAAAAATATAAGAGGAAAATATTTATGTTACAAGTGCTTTCCTTGTTTCATTTGCTACATAGCTATATTGCTATATTGCTATATATATTGCTATATAGAGTTATGTTTTTATACTTCTTTATGTTTCATAACATTAAAGGTACTATACTGTCCCCAGGACATCAGTAACAAACTGTTGGTGAAATTTGGCACAACTTTCAGATGACTCTCAAAAGTACACAGACTTCGGGTTTGGAATTGTCTTTATAAATATTCAGTAAAATCTGTCTAGTTTCAAGCAGTGTGACTTATAGAAGCTAAACTCAATACAGCCTTTCCTTTTCATACAGGAAACTAAAATATATTCAAGGAATAAGTACACTTAAGCTTAATTTAAGTTAAGCATATGGCTACAGCAGTGTCTGTGATACAGGGTGTAAGCCTAGTACCAAATCTGAGGCTGTCAATGGATTTTTTTTGACTGACCACAAGCTTCCACTCTGATCCAAAGTTAGTTTAAAAAAAATTCTGCCTAGATTTTGTAAAATGGTTGCTTGGAAGGTGCTGTGCTATATAAGGCAGTTTTATTCTCCAGTTTATCCAGAACATATGTTTTGATGAATCTGTAGGTTTAGGGGGGTTTTTTTGGTTATTTCTAAAGAAAATGAAAATGGCTTGGGCTTTTTTTTCCCGCTCCTTTTTTTTTTTTTTTGTTGTCCGTTTCCAGTGTTCATTTCATTAGAGAACATGTGTATTTGGTAAAATTGTTGACATTGTCATGAAGTTTGGACCAAAAAAAAGCAAGCTTTATGGCTGTGAGCTTGTACTTCATTCTTTTTTACGGAGGGCAACAAATCATCTTCTGCTGTAGAAAACCAAGATATTAAAAAATAGTGATTTGCATGTCAATAAATGAAATTAGTTCCATAAGAGAAAAATATATTCAGAGTGCTCAGTTTGTCAGAAAGTCTTCTCTGACTCCTCTTCTTTTCTCCCCCCTTTTCCCACATAAAGGGGAAAAGGAAGGCTAACTTTTACCTAATTCTGCCATTTTAGGTCAGAAAAAAAAGGATGGGCTTATTTTTAAGTGCATAATGATTAATTCAGTTTCTAGTTTATAAAACTTCTATTTCTGAAGGTTTTTTTCAGCAAATTACTTGAAATTCTTTAGACATCAATTCATTCTGATGCTCTCTACTTAAAAAAAAGAACAGAATACATACCTTTCCTCCTTCTGAGGGGCGCTTGTGTATGAAATAGTAACAAGGTGTCTCCAGAGAAAATGCAAAATGCAAGATAGAGCAAAAATTTAGAAGGGAATTAGTTGCAAGTGAATATATTGAATGATTCACAGTAGAGCTTATTAAAAAAATCTTTGACTTTGAATGATGCATATTTCTATCATAACATAGCTTTAACCAATGCTGTTACACACTTTGAAAAATTAGAACAGACCTTAAAAACAAGAGTCATTCTTACTGTATTGACAAATTTCAAAGATTATACTGTGCAAAAAACCCTCATGACTGCAGAAAGGAAATATACACACATGTATACATATCTTTTAAAATAAGAAGGCAAAGTGCAGTACTGAAAAACAGAAGTTTTTCCTCAAGATTGCTTATGTCACTTCAGTTTACTTCTTTTATATTCATGCATTGTAATATTCTTTTAACTGTGTATTTATAGTAGCTTCTTTTACTGAACCTCATTTGATAAAGGTGATATACAGAACTACAGAAGAAGCAGCTTTGGGTTCTATAATGTGTTTGTGGTCTCAGTACTTTCTGGATAACTTGTTGAATTTTGCTTTGAAAGCAGAGCTATTATTTACTCGGAAGAGTGGTTTGTCAGGGATTGGAACAGACATGTTCCCTTCTCCAGCTCCTGTCCAAATCCTTTTAGGCAACAGATTAGGGAGTCATGCTTTCTCCATTTTGAATTCAATTTAAAGTTGAAATAATTTCAAAAAGATGTTCCAAGATACTTTCACAATCTATATCCTAACGGGTAGGGCAGTGAGATGAATATGTTGGTGTGAATCAGCTTTGTGCTTGAGAAGAGACTTAAAGGGAGTTTGCTCCCGAGGGTGAATGCATCATTAACCCACTAAAGTAAAAAAAGGGTATCAACAGGTCTTTTAGCTGTGCATTGTGGGAAGTCTGATCGGTTACTTGTTTCCTAAGAATTTTTCCATCCATCTTGCTTCACATATAGATACTGAGGCATTTAAAGGACTATTTTGCTGCTTCAGGACATGATGCTATTTATGGCAAAGTGAAGAATTTTGGATGTCTAATTTAAGAGATTTATTTTTAAACATATGTGTCTTTATAGAGGACTTTGAGTTCATTGGGGTTTTGTCACTTTCAGCATCCAGGCTAATCAAACCTTGAAGTACGGAGCTGAAAGCTCAGAAGGTGAAGACCACCAAAATAATGATAAACTGTAACAGAGATGGTTAGCTTCATGCAGAAAGTCTGTCAGAGAGCTATCAAAAATTAAAACGTGATTTTTTCAATTAAAAAAAAAAAAAGAGGCAAAAGTTTGTATGACAGTAAAGTATTTTGTGCTACAGTTGTTCATCCCTGGAGCGGAGCTGTACTTTGCACTGAAGAAAAGGTACTAGTGTGTTTTTGTGAAGACTGAGAAGTAGCATATGATCATGGAATTATGGAGCGCATTGCAGTACAAAGTTCATGAATAAAGATTGTTCCAGACCTTACAGTTTTAGTGCCAACAACCGTTAGAGCCTGAGTTTGCCTCTTAGCACTTGAACGATACGAAGCATGCTTAGTTTTTCTGCACAGTCGGGACATGGATGTAGGAGTTGGGAAAGGCTAAAGAGTTGAGTTTTTAAAATCTGAAGGCAGCCTTGTGAAACATAAAATCTGTTTTTGTTGGAGACAATAACATCAAATGTAAACAAATTTCAGTAGGGAAAAGCTGAATCCCTGAGCCTACTCCATAGCATGAGGAAGCTAGATCTATCCAAGATTGTCTGAATATGATAAAATGTATTAGTCCAAATACTTCACATTGAGCAGAATTTTGCACAAAGGATAATTAATATAAGTTTTCTGAAATGGGAAGAATCAGTCATATAACATTCATGACAGCTCCTACTATTAGTCCCAGCTTTCATTTCTGAGAGACAGAAAGTTATTCCAGCTGGCCTTACTTTCTTTTCTATTTCTCTTGTGCATACTTTATTAAAATGAGCCATATTTAGACACAGTGAACCCAATTGTTTTTCAAAGCAGTCAGGATATATGTTTAAAAAACCCTGCTGCAAACAGAGCTCATTCAGATCTCTAGGAATTGAGAGTTGGTTTAAGACTTTGAGTACAACTTTACTCATTATTCTACTGAGTCACAACAAGCATGTTGGAAGTAAATATACATTATAGCTAAGTTTAAATGCCCAAACAAGCATTTCATTTTATTATTATGCTTCTAAATGTTGAAGAGGAGAAGCATAAATTTTTACATTTTTTTAGTTTAATTAGCTTAGCAATTTTATTAGGATGTTTCTTGATAACCTGATATAATGATACTCATAACAGCTAAGCTTTATTGGCATCCAAAATGTGAGATGAAGACAAAGACAAAGTAAGAATTCTGAAATGGGTAAGCATGGAAACATTTTAAAGGATGATCAGTGGAAACTGACCAAAAAAAAAAAAACCAGAATGGAAATCTTAGTCCCACTGAAGTCAATGGGATCTTTGCTGCTGACCTCAGTGGAGATAAGATTTTACTTCAGTTATGCTATTGCAGGAACAAAATAGCTTGAAACTGCTGAAAAGAACAGTGGGAGTAAGAATATGATTATATTGGGAGATAGGCCCCAAAGGTGGGGTTTGGGGGAGGTGTGTATCAGTCAAGACAAGAAAAATTTCTCCTTGAACAAACTCTAAAATCTTTTGTAAAACACATTAGTGTTTTCATATGGTCTAAGACCTTCTGAAGCAGTAGTTTCACTTTATTCACAGCAGTACTTTTTTGTACACTGATACTGAGCATTCCTATCTTTGCTGCTGGTCATTGTAGTGGATTGCTGTCTGTCACAAATTTAAAGGTTTCTGAGTTTTGCAATACTTGTAGAATTGATTCAACAGATTATCCTTAACACTCTTACACATTTACTGAACGCATGTTAAAAAAAAGAAAAAAAGCAGGTAATACTTTCAAGGAGCTTCAGCAACTTTGATATCTTCAGATTATGCTTGTAGCTGAATGGCTTCTCTTGGAAAGATGGAAAATCTTTCTATCTACCATGGCTGCAGATAGGTATACCAATTTAGCAGAACATCAGCTCTTTACGGCACCAGGAAAACAAGGCAAGACCTTCACCAGTGGAGGTCAAGTAAAAGTTTGGTAATCTTTGAAAAAAATGGCAATTAGCCCTTATTTCTCTACTGGCAGGTTACCCATTGCCCAGGCATTGATAGCTAGATATCTCAACAGCAGCTAGGGGTTTAAATAATTTTATCTTAACACTTATATGTAAACTGCAATTTATATTCAAGAATAATGATAAAATTTCTTAAAATATGCCATCTCACCCTTCTATTTTTGTGTTGATTTCTCTCACTCCTCTGTCCTCTAGTTTTCTTTTAGATTAATTTTTCCATCCATCTTAGATAACATAGCAACATATGCTACTTATATAATGATATTTAACATTTCTCTGTTGGATTTATTAATTTTCCATAAATAATCCACAAATATGCGTAATAGAAAAACCATGAACATTTTGACCCCTGTGGAAGTAATCCAGACAGCTTTCTCACACCCATTACTTTTGTTTTGGTTCAGAACTGCTACTGATGTGAATCTGTCTGCATGAAATCCAGACGTTTGCCAATGGTGTTTTGCACTTTCATGAAGCAGTTTTTGTGACATGAACTGCTGTTCATAAATATGTGGGGGTTATCAACAGACATGTTAGAAAAAAGACAAGGAGTGACATGCACTTTTCAAGCTGCCTTTCTGATCCTAAACACATCAAGGCAGGTAAAATTTCTTCAGATGACTTCATTAGACTGGGAGTCAGCTCTGCTGTTCCTTCCAAGTGCCATTGTGGTTTTCTTTTTTATTTTCTTTCTTTTAAAAAGAAGGAAGTGAGAAGGAATAAAAAGTCCCGTCAATTATCATCACTATATTAACAGATAAAACGCTGCAAGTACCTACTGTCTAACTAAGATTACAAAGGCACTTAGTAACAGAATGGCCTGATACCGTGGAAGAGCTCTAATAGCTGGTTAGATCAATCAGTGTCTCAACAGAGTCTTGACAAGTTTCTGATTTAATGGGCTGAGCTTGTTTCCACCTGTTATTAGTCTAAAAGTTTTTAAGGTTTGACAAGACTAAACTCAGTCTGGATTGTCATTGTAGTGCAGGCCAGGAATTTCTCCATGATTATGGTAAAAGCAGGCCATTTTCTTCCCTACAAAAAGGGTCATCTTTTCAACCTTTTTTTCAGTTCTTTACTTGACTTGTTCAAGAAAGGAAAACCAAAGATGGCAAAGTTATCAGAGGCTGTCCATGGAGGCAAGATAAACTGAAATGAAACTGCTAAGTGTGAATTAATGTGCTGGTGGTCAAGCTTAACGTATACTTGATTTCTTCTTATTCAGCTCTTTTTAAGGTGAATGTGTCTGAGATGTCACGATGTCAATGTCTGATAACTGCATGCAGCTAAAAAGCAGATGTTTTACTGGTTAAATGAAACGTCATCAAATACGAGCATAGTTCTGAAGGAAAGCAGTACTGAAAATCATGATACTGAAAGTGAAACCAGAAGAAAAGGACTGCTGTTTGATAAAAAATCTGGAATATTGCTTTGACAACCCAAGCCACTGCAGTATTGTCAGCTGAGGAATATATTTGTGTCTTCCTGAGATGAATGGTAAAACTCCCACTCAGTTTGGCTTGGGAAGGAATTGAGCCATGCTGTTTCTGCAAAAATCTAATCATTCAGCTATTTTTAGTTTAAATTAGAGTAGTCTCAGGACTTATATATGCTGGTTGGTGAGAACTGGATAATGATGTTTCACAGGGTGAGGATTGCCTGGTGAGCAGAGTGTTCCAGCTGCAGCAGTGCCTGCCTGCTAGCACATTCCTTATTAGAGAAGGAGAGAAAAAGTTATAAATAATACTTATGCCTGTGTGACTTCAGCCAAGGATTTTCCTACCTCAGGGGAATACACAGCTTTTCTAAATGACCCTTTATTCTGCTGCCGAGTGAGGCTGGATGTGATCCAGAAAATCAGCCTGTTTATAGCTGCAGTTTTAACACAATTAAATAATAGCTGTTATCTTCAAGTGGCTCACTGTGTTTCTAGTGCAACTTTTTATTCACTAAGAATAGTGGGCTTTAAATATTTAAATAAATATTTTTCTAGTGATTCAAATCTAAAAAACTGAAAATCTTTAGAAAAAATTAAAAAAAGTCAAAGTGAAGATTACGTTTGGAATTACGTCAAAAAGCTTACGTTTTGGAATCTGGTTGGTAATGACTGCATTTTGCTTTGAGTGGAACTTGTCACTGAAAGGAAGTATTTGTTTCTTTACTTCCTGAGCTTTTGGGTTTCTGAGCTGTTCATGGTATACAATATTTTCATGTCAGATTTCAGAGCTTTCAGTTACAGAGTGAATGGATAGTTTAGGAAAACTGCAGTTGAATTCTGGAGTGTGTTACATACCAGCTGTCTTTCACAGCCCAGCTGGAAGGAGGAGATGTTTGTAGTGGCTGATGACGACTGACAGTGAGCGAGGCAGCTCTGCTCCAGCTGCTCGTGTGGACGGCTTTTCTCCTCACTGTAACGTCTGTTGCAATTGGCTCTGCTGGGGATGGTCTCAATAGTGAAGTGAAAAACACAGTGACGGGAATGACTTTTCTCAGGCCTTCTGGTGACTTGACTGCAAGACATCAGAGGTGCACTGATAGAAAAACGTGGGAAAGTTTAACTTCTGCTATGTTCATCTTACTGTTCCCTGCATAAATGGAGAAGTTCAGTCTTTAGGCCTGTGATGACTTTGAAAGCCAGTCAAAAAGGCAATAAGTAGATTTCTTCCCCCTCCTCAAAACAAAGCAATTTCAATGTCTCCAGGGCTCATTTTCAGCCATTCCCATGGCTGTACAAATACAATGTTGCAATCCCTAGTTTTTTAAGAAACTACTTTTCCTGTTGTGATATAGATGCAATAATTTGCTGCCTGATGGTGGACACAGGGTAGCCAAAGACTCCCCTGGCTTTGCTCATTCAGGCTTGAATCCCAAGCAATGGTGGTGCCTAATGACATAGCACAGCACTTGGAAGCGTATGCTGGCACAACTGTAATCTTACGAAAATCAGAAGGATGTAGACATGTACCAGAATTACTATATACTAGAGATTCAAAAATCATGAGTGAGGTTGCAAAAAAAACAAGACAAAACCAATCCACCTTCCTATAAATCTGGCACAGACATGTTGGGATTGTCAGGAGAGTGACACCCACCTACCCACCCCGCTTTTAGATTGTCTTTATTTTACTTACAGTTTTTTAACTTGAGAAGTCACTCCTTCAACTTTCTCTGCATAGTTGTGAGAGAAAAAGAGGTTTTGGTTTTGCTGAAAGATGAAATTAGGTTGTAACTTGCATGCTTTGCTGTGCTCAAGCAGTTAAGCCCATAGAGAAGGATGCAAAGTATCCTTTCTTAGTCACAGTAAAGTCATAAGTATTGATGATTATTTTTAAATTGTGTGAACCATTTGATTGCCGAACTATAACGTTAATCACAACCAGGTGAAATATTCAGAGTAGGAAATCCAAGAGCGCTGAGCTAACGAGATAAAAACATTTGAACAGGTCCTTGAAGTGTGCTACTAAATATGGATGCAAATGTCTTTAATGAATATTTCATCTAGGGGACCTTACTAATTAAGATCCATGTCTCCAATGAAACTTGGAAAACTACTGTTGTGCTTTTTAAAATTTAAACCTATGTCACCTCTGTCAAATGATCTATGTGTAGATTGGCTTCTGTGTTTTCTGGCATAGGTAAAGGAGGATAAATGTATAAAGACTCCATTATTTTTTCCCTGTATTGTTCGAGGCTTAAGAGAGAGGTTTTGACAGTCTTTATGTGAAACTGGTGTTTATTTCAGGAACTTACTGAGTTGGATTTGAATGTTCTGTTTTCAGTCATATCAAGACTTCTATAATTATCACCATGTAGGGGTGAAATTTTGTAAGAATATAACTATTTGGACAAAATGTTGAAAAAATCAAAAGCATTGCATTTTATTTTCCTCTTCGTAGGAAAACTGTTTTCTATCTGAAGTACAGAAATGGGCAGGTTCAAAACCCAAAGAGGGGCATTAAAGAAATGTATTATAAATATTTATGTAAGCATTTACTGCTATTTAACTGAGTTGCTAGGCTTAGAGTATGTGTTGTGACTATAGCACCCTTCTGTGAAGCTCATCTGAAGCCTATGTGTCGTATCGCTTACATGATACTCCGCAGGGACTTGCATGATACATAGGCTTTCTTCTTGCTTCCTGGATGGGATGAATGTGTCTCTCTCCCTGCATCCATATATTTCACAGCCGTTATTTGCTAAGTTTGTTACTAAAATCCATAACATTTAATGTGGACTGCAAAAAAGCAATGTCAGATCTCTTTTTGTTGTGTAGAGCTCTGTGGTCATGAGTTAAATCAAGTTTGCTGTCATTTTTCTTACTACCATTGTTGCTGTTGTGGTTATCATTATTTGTGTCACTGTCATCCTTAGGAGCTCCAAATGTGGGCTGTTACTGCATTGTTCTAGGTGCAGAACAAAAAAAAAAAAAAAAATCTTTGCAAGCTTGTATAGAGGATTTGAGAAAGACAACATTGACACCAGGAGAGAGAAGAGTACAGGCAAAATGTGGAACAGACATGTTTGGAGGGATCGCTGTAGTCTCTGGCAGTCAAAGAGTTTTTAGGTTGTTGTAATCATCAGGGCATAGGTGAGACTTTGAAGAAGGCATTTTGCAGATATTTATAGTGAATATCTTGCAGGTGAGAGAATAGGGAATTTCCTGAGAGTGTCTTTGTGCTCACTCTGTGTTCCTGCTCTGTCATGGAGACTGCGGTCCAGACAGGAAGAAAACTGAAGTAATTATTTCATTTGTGGAAAGCAGGTTGCTTATGGATTTGTGAGCTAATTCCCTAATGGCCCTCTGTGACCCACTGTGAGACACGGATTTAGGAACTGGTTAAAATAATACTCTTGAGGATCCAACAGCATAGATAGCTAATCTGAGGCTTCACAGCAGCTGCAGGGGTTATTGCAACCTTGAGGCCGCAGTGGCTGCCACAGATAGTCTCTGTTGCAGAACTACTCTGTCCAGGAAGCAAAATTCCACCTACATTAGGCTGTTTTTCCTCCACAGGCTGAGTGGTGACAACATGTTTTAGCCCTAAAATGTGTCCTTGTGGCTTCCCAGTTGATTAGGTGTATATGTCATGTGAAGACTAGATTATTCAATTGAACTTGTTCTCTTCAAAGGAGAAAATGAGTATATTCCACTAGAATAGTAAAACTAAGGCAACACATGGCACATCAGGAAATTACACTTAATAGCTGACAACACAAAAGGGAGGTTTAGCTAAGTTTAAGGTAAAGATCTCCCACCTAGTGGATGAAGGGAAGGTGGTGGATGTAGGGGTTTTTTATTTTAGTAAGGCTTTTGATACTGTCCTCCACAGCATCCTTCTGGACAGGTTGTCCATTGTGGGATGAGCAGGTTCATGGTGTGCTGGGTGAAGAGCTGGCTGAAGGGCAGAGCTCAACGGATCGTAGCAAATGGGGCTACATCTGACTGGTGACTGGTCACCAGCAGTGTTCCTCAGAGCTCAATTCTAGGGCCAGTTCTGTTCAATGTCTTTATCAATGATTGGGATGCAGGAATTGAATGCACCATTAGCAAGTTTGCTAATGACACCAAACTGGGAGGTGCTGTTGACTCTCTGAAGTGACAAGAGGCCTTGCAGAGGGATCTAGATAGATTGGAGCATTGGGCAGTGATTAATGGGATGAAATTTAATGAGTCCAAATGCCGGATCCTGCACCTAGGACAGAGTAACACCAGGCACAAGTATAAATGGGGAGAGGAGTGGCTGGAGAGCAGCCCTGCAGAAAGGGATCTGGGGGTGCAGGTCGACAGCAGCTGACTATGAGCCAGCAGTGTGCCCTGGCAGCCAAGAGGGCAAACCCCATCCTGGGGGGCATGAAACATGGCCTAGCCAGCCGGTCAAAGGAGGGGATTGTCCCGCTATATTTAGTGATGGTGAGGCCTCACCTTGAGTGTTGTGTTGAGTTCAGAGCCCCACAATTTAAGAAAAATGTGAAGGTCCTTGAATGTGTCCAGAGGAGGTCAACAAAGCTCATGAAAGGGCTGGAAGGCATGTCCTGCAGCTGGGAACTTTGGGTTTGTCTAGTTTGGAGGAGAGGAGACTGAGGGGTGACCTCATTGCTCTCTACAGCTTCCTGAAGAGGGAAGTGGAGAGGGCGGTGCTGAGCTCTTCTCCTGTTCAGTGACAGGATGCATGGGGATGGTTCAAAGCTGTGCCAGAGGAGGTTCAGACTGGGCATTAGGAAGCGTTTCTTAACTGAGAGGATGGTTATATGCCGGAACAGGCTTCCTAGAGAGGTGGTGTCAGTGTTTAAGATGCATTTGGACTAAGTCCTTAATAATTTCATTTAACTTTTGGTCAGCCCTGAAGTGGTCAGGCAGTTGGACTAGATGATGGTTGTAGGTCCCTTCCAACTGAAATAGTCTATTCTATCTTTTGATGACGAGAAATACAATGGCATACTTTTCTATTTATCTTGAACATGTTGAAGGAGAGGGAAGATCTTGGGTTATCTAAGTCAGCATTTACATGATAGTTCATGATCAGATTTCGGATCACAGACTTACATTTAGGCCAAGGAGATGGTGATGTGCTCTGCTGTCTGCTTGCCCACATATCCTTTTTTGACTTTCATATTTGCCTCAGACTGCAGCAGCTGTAGTAGACTGGTGTCTTATGCCACTGCAGAGGATTAGCAGGACTTGTACCCTGATAAACAGATTCTATTAAAAAACAAGAGGTTTCTGCTATTTTAATCATATTAACACTGAATCACTGAATTATAAACCATCCTGAGTAGCTCTCCTACTGGTGCTATTGTTGTACCTTCTGTTTCTTTACTGCTGATGGCATTGTATTTGAGTTTTATTTAATTCCTTATAGCTGCGTGTGAAAAGGACATAATTATATAATACAAGAATGGTTGTATGACCAGTTAATGATATTTCTTTCCAACAACACAAAAGTTTAACAAAATTTTTCAGGATAAAGAAATTGTTATCTTTTTCTTTTCAGGTACCATGATCAACAGGATGTTACTAGCAACTTCCTTGGAGCAATGTGGTTGATTTCAATAACTTTTCTATCCATTGGATATGGTGACATGGTACCTAATACATACTGTGGGAAAGGAGTCTGTTTACTCACTGGAATCATGGTGAGTGCTTCTGAATTTATTCATTGGATATGAGATTGAGTTTCCTGCAATTAATCCCAAAACTTGTGGTAGACATAAAGAAACATTTATTTGCTGGCTTGTGGAGTATATATACTTACTCACACCATTTCCATGGTCTTTAATTCCTAGTAATGGAATGGAGGGGTTTCTTCTTCTTTACCTAAAGTTTAGCAGCTGTGTAATGAAATACAGAGAAACAAATTCCACCCTGACATAATTTACAGCTTCAAAATCTCAATAGAGTCTTTCAGAAAATGTTAAGGTTTTATATAATCTCAGTTATCTTTGGACATGTGTAATTGGACCAGTACTAATAATTAATCTCAGTTCTGACTTTTGTTTCTTAAAATTAAGTTACTCACAAACAAACGTGATGGTGGCTAATCTCTCTGGTGTTAATTTTTCTGTATTGCACCATTTGGTCAAAGTCAGGGAGGGAGTAAGGTGATGTATTATAATGTCTGGGAAATTTACACATATCTGCAGTAAATTAGAAGTAAAAAAGGCTCCAAATTCTGCCGCTTTTATTTGTATCAACTCCTGTGTAAATGTTCCTGTGAATGAGAAGGGCAGAATGAGCATCATATATACAGTATATAACAGTAAGATACATACTTGTGAATTTTTGCCGTTGATCATAAGTAATGCAGCTCCAATATCTACCTTCTATTAAAACAGGTATATTGGGATTTTGGCTGAAAACAAATGATATATTGCCCCTTTTGAAGAGGTGTTTTGGTGAAAATTTTTTTTTAAGAGTGTATTTTGTGTCCAAAGAGCATGAATGCATTTTTGTAATGTTTAAGAATTTTTCCAAAAATTTTTTTTTTTTAAACATCTGACAGGTTTCAGGTCGTTGATCTTTATTGAAAAAGACTTCCAGTATATTTTGCCGATGGTGGCAAATGCATATCTCCTTAAATACAGAGTTTGCAATTTGGTTGGAAAGTGCGGGCTAAAAGCAGAAGAATGACTCGGAAAGCTTTTTTAAAAGCTGTTGGCTAAGCTCAAATCTGCCATCTTCTGGGGTATTTGCCTTTGCTTCTCTTTCTGAGCTGGATTTTGATGCCAGAGAGAATAAAATGTGGTCATAAGTTCATTAGGAAAAAAGGGGGACAATCAGTATATGTTACCATGGGGATGTGCAGAATGGGGGCAGGACCCAGCTATAAAGCTTTCCTTCTTCCCAGGCACTGTTTAGAAATCAGAAGCAAATACTTGAAGATGCAGGTATCAGATCATTTTGTTCACTCAAATTGCTCAGCACTTTCCAGCATTTCATTATGAAAAAAATGTACAGAAATCTAGGACTTTCAAAGCCCTGCTGAAGTGCAATGAGAATAGTAGTATTGATACTAATCATCTATGGGTTTCACACTGCTATTGCGTTTATGCTAGTGCAAATGATAGCAGCATCTGGACTGTTATTTTGAATAGCTTATTTTGAGTGGGCTTATGATTTTATTATGATGAAAACAAGGTAAAAATAAAATCAGAAAAGCAGACTCCAGATTATTGCAAATATTATTCTATACGCCTTTGAATGAACCACACAGAAGCTGAAATTATAAGATATATTTGCCATTTTGCTTATGACAGCACCATTTGGATTCAGATGTAAAATTATTTATGGCAGTTGCTTCCACTGCTTTGGTGAAAAACTAAAGTACTGATTAATCATACAATTTGCACACATGGCATTTCCTTTTCACAACTGAAACAAGATTCCATTGAAAATTAGACTTGTAAAATGTATGGATGATACTCACCTTCATGTCTTTGTTTGGTTTTTATGATTAAAAATTCTGCAGCTGCTTTGGAAGCATGAAGGCTCCAATCAGTATCTCATGGTAATGAGTTTGGGATAAATACCTTCACAGACAGAAATCATTCCTAACCAAAAAACAAGCCAGGTAGCTAGTGTGTGATGATAAGTAAAACAGTACTGAAAGCCTGACCCCCAATTACATTTTTAAGGACATCTGCAATATGGCTTTGGCAGAAGTCTTCTTTGAGAAAGAAAATATGGAGCAATGGGAGAGAGTCAGATGTTGAAATTACTCTTTTTTTTTTTTTTAAATAAAGGATCTGAAAGATACAAAGTGTGAAACAGTGAACATAATAATGAACTATCTTCCAGCCTAACCTGCAATACCAAAAAGCTTATAGGTCTTGAATATAATTCTTTAAAACCAGCTACTCTTCTGAAACTTGTTCAGTAACTAATTAATGTTTGTTGTGGAAAAGATAAGATCCTAAAAGAACAGACCTACTGATTTTTATTTCAATAGAAGTGGCTGATGGTCTACTTAAAAGGTATACCAGGATAATTGTTGTATGAGTGTAACAAAATCAAACCATGTATGTGATCTTAAGAGGGAAAACGTGATTCCCTGGCCTCCGAAGTAGCAAATACATTATCGGATTAGTGTGATCAATACCATATGCCACTGAGGTTTTGCTTTTGGATAAGGTCACTGTTAAAAAGTGTGGAAGGGAGAATAAATAGAAATACTTGTGAATACAAGAGTAGTTACACAGACCACTGAAGAGTTCATATTGGCTTTGGAAAACTGGTGGCCCATGGAGGGCTCCTTAGGTGTCTTGACCCCAACGAAGGGAGAGCCCAGGTGCCCTGGCTGTCCTCCTGCTTCTGCCTCAGGAACTGCTTTATGTGCGATGGAAATTGGACTGCTTGGGCTGAACTATGCACTGTGCTCCAGCCTGGGAAGTGGACTTTATGCAGTCTGCTCATGGCACTAAGTTGTGCTGGCTATTCAAACTGCAGCTACTTCTATCTTGAGGCACTGGTTCAAGTGACATCTTTTAAATTCTGCAAGTGCACACTGCTGGAAAATAGGGAAATCTTTACATATATTCAGATTATACGAAAAGGAAAGACGACTTGAGAATCATTAAGAATAAGCCAGCAGTCTGATTAATGTATTACAATTACTATTTTTTTAAAAAAAACCTGTGAACAAAGAAGACAAATGCTGAAAAAACATGTACTATCATATTGAAAAATTTACTTTTTGATCTTGTAAAACACTTAAATATGTGAAGCGTTAATGAAAATACTGACACAGCGCGATACAGAGTTGATGGCATGGGTTAATGCAGAGACACTTTACAGACAGGCAAGTGAAACCGAATTGACTACCGCAACTCAATTACTTAACAGTGTTTTTGCAATGAGATTTCCCTAGGCAGCAGTAGTAGACTATGGGCCAGGTGGACTTTTAAGTCAGAGAGCAAATATGTCCTTTGCCTTCTGTGCACATTAGGTAGGTCTGCAAGAGCATGATGGATGGATGAAGTATGAGTGCTGACACTGTTATCAGAACAGGATATAAAGAAGATGAGGAGATCTATGGCATCTTCACCATGCCATGCAGCTTGTCGGAGTCACCGAAGATGCCATCCAATGCTTGTCAGTGCACACCCAAGCAGATCTCTCAGATCCTGGTCAGCAGGCTGAGCTCAGCTACCAGTGGAGCACTTTGTTGGTGATGGTGCTAAGTGGAACTGCTAATATAAGCAGCATTTCCACCTCCTTAATGGCTTTTTGGAGTTAGGGCCTTGGAGTGATTTGCCAAATTTTCCTTGCTTTATGAGGAGTATAATGAAATTAGCAAAAAATTAACGAAAGGAAGTAGAAATTGGTAGAAGTAAGGGGGGGGGGGGGGCAAGTGTGAGAAGATATGGGAAGATGCATAATTATTGACTATGAGATGGATAATTTTTACAGATCTTTGTAAGCTTTTGTACCTATGCAAGATAAAATAATGGCAATTCACTCTTCTGACTCCAGATCTAAGGATCTACCACAAGGTTTCAGAAGAACTCTTTTCTTTTTACGTCCAGCATTACATGATGAGCTAATGCATTTATTGTATGGTGCAAAGCCAAGGATGCAGAATCTTCCTGCAGAGCCAACCACCAACCGTTAGAAGCAGACATACAGAACAAGTAGGTAAAACCTATGTCGCTGCAGCAAAATGGATGAGTTGCCATTGTCCTGCACAGAGTGGTTAGCTATAGCTTGGATGAAGATTGCTTTAAATGTTATTTCAGAATGTCTTCCTCCCTAACGCTGAAAGTGCAGCTTAAATGGTTCTGATATTGAAAGGAACTCCAAAGAGATCGTTAAGCCTATGAAAGGGCCAAATAAATTAGGAAAGTTTTCTTAAATTTACATCATAGAGGTGGACAAGATTAGGTGTTTCTTTTAGAAAATTTTATAGGAACATCTTTTAACTACAGAATTTGAACACCACTCAGGTAGGTGAAGAATTCTTATTAGAGCAGTCACAATGCAGTCAATGTGTACAATCTGGCCTTAAGGATACTAGTTTTTATTAGTTCTAAGTCAGGAATCACAAATAAATCAGATTTGATTTTAAAGCTTCTCATGCCACAGCTTTTAATGTCCTTGTGGAAGTCTGCATTTAGTTCAAAAAAATCAGAATTCCTTTCCTGTGCACGATGAAAAAAGTTATGAGGATGAGGTGTTTCTGAGAACAAGTGTAACCTTCTTTTAGAATTAGAAAAAATAAGGAAAAAAACTCCATTGGAAGGTCTTCAGTTTGTATCAATAGAGCAGGGAAGTTTTTGAAGTTTTTGAAGACGACAGGGAACTGTTTGCCACTTACATGTAGCTCGGAGTTACAGATACATTTCAGCAAGTTCAAGGCAGTCAGTTACTGACTGGAATTTACAGCAGTTGTCCCATGATATCTTCTTTTACATAGATATTACTGAAGCTGATGGCTATTACAGCAGAACTTCTGCTTTTTTTTGAAAAAACGTAATTTGGTTTGGTTTCATCTGCAATAACTTCAGATTTAATACAGCAACTTTAATATATTTTTACAGGTATTCTCATGAAACTTTAGTATTTACAACACAGGTGTTGGACGAGAACATCATTGGTAGCCATCATCGTGAATTATTAATGTTTCCCATCAGTATTATAGGCTGTTGAGCCTCCTTGTTTAGTGAAATCAGATTTCACCTCCTTGCTCAGCAAGAAGTGTTTTGCACATTGGCAGAAACTGTCTTGATCTCCGGGGGGCATGTTTAGGTGTTACGACCATTCAGAGTTTCCCAGCAGCCCAGCCGACAGGGTGGATTCAATTCTTAGTCTTCTCTGAGTTAACACTGCTATCATTTCTAGGTTCCCCTGTAGAGGAGAGATTGTGTTCATTTTATACATCATCATTTTCTGTGCTGTCTCAAAAGCCGTTCCCAGTACCCAGGTTGCATTACTCAAGAAAAGTTTACTTCACCCCCGCTACCACTACCCATTATTATGTCTGAGAGTATTTAATCAATTTCATATTTGTGTATGACATTTAATGCTCTTCATAATTTTTATTTTTGCAACATTGCTAAAAACCTTATGGACTAATTAGAAGTAAAGGAATCTAGTCACCTGCTGTTGTATAGGTTAGAAGTTTAAATGTTGCAATACAATTCTAGCTAGTGGTGCAAACTCCACTGAAGACAACAGTAGCTAGGCAAGTATTAAATGTATGAAAGTATAAATAATGCTAAACTATTTTAGTTCACCTTTTTGGCTGAGATGGCATAGCTGCTGTCCTATTTATTACTCATCCTATTTTGTTTCAGTGTAGCAAGGTTACACATCTCTCCCAGTAAACAATGACAAATGCAAAATCACCTTTATACAATGCCATTTCTGTAGCCTCTATCTGTCTTGTGGCTGGATTCCTCCCTCAACTTTTGCATTGCTTGTTTTGGAGAGGTTTTTTTTACGTCAGGCAAGATTTTTTTAAAAAAATTTTTTCCCCCTTCCCTGGTGGTCCTGTAAGCCCAACTTCTAGAGAGCCAAATGAACAGAATACCTGTTTAAATTCTTACAGGATTTTCATTTTATGCACAACAGCAGGAGGAATGTTGTGCTTTTTCTGATGCAGAGCTGAATTTCCCATCAGAACCATAGGTCTGCAAAGTGGACCTTCTCTCTCTCCCTCAGTGGATCCCAAGGGAAATGAGCAAAAAATATGGCAACTGCCTTCTTTCAGCCGCAGGCAAGTATAGCAGGACATTTTTGTGACAACTACAGCACTGAAGACTGCACTTCGCTCTCAGTCCAGTAAACCAAAGCTGCCAGGCGACTTTCAGCTGAGACATTGATACACAGTGCTGCTTCCTTTCTCACCAAGAGCACCCTCCAGGTATATATATATATATGTGTGTGTGTGTGTATATATATATATATATATATGTATATGTCCTCCAGGCGGTTGCAGAAATGGCTCAATTAATTGTTGTCTTGTAAAGGTATTTTGGAACCTTACCAAAGAAAGAACCAAGTGGAAATGCCAGAGGTGTTTACTTAGAGGAGAAGTACAGGGTTTCTCTGCTGACTGAAGGATATTTTCAGTACGGCTTACCAGCCAGTGCTATCCATTCTTTGCCTTAGATAACCCTTTAGTTGAAGAGTTGCAAGCACCTCTCTCTGGTTATCACTAGAACTAGACACTTACCAGAATGTTAGATGCAAATGCTAGACTTTATTGAAGCCCAAACTCTGCAGTTTTGCAATCACTGTGTATTGGACCAGTGTGAACCCTCAGTCTTAGCACTTTTGAGCAGTAGGAAAGGCACGGTCTTGATCCAAACTTCATAGCCTCACCCTCCTCAGATACTTTGGGCAACACCAGCTTTTCCCTTCTAGCTGCCATGGCTATGTCTGCTGCAGTTTACCATAATGTAAAATTCTCTGTGGTAACTTTTAGTCAGCTTTGGTCTGGTGGTTCTGATGATAACAGCAGATAGCTCAGGGTGGGCTGCAGCAGTGAAGAGCAGGACAGAGGACTGTGATTAGACTGCTAAAGGCATCTCAGCTATTATAGTATATAATAAGTATATTCATACATGATCTGGGTAAAACCACAGCAGGATCTGAAGGAGAAGGTATGGACCTTGAATGGAGTGTTCAATGGGGTAGTAGTTGGTGGCTTTCGTGTATATATGTGTGTGTGCGCGCGTGTGTGTATATCTAAAGCTGCAGTGGACTGATGAGGGAATGTTATGAATATTCATTCTTTCATTCCCTTTTTCTTCAAATTATGACATCCTGAAAGTCCTAAGTGTCCTTAAAATCAGGCTGCTTACCAAGCCAAAATACACCACAATAACTCTGTAATGCAGGAGGCTGACTGAGGAGTGCAAATTCCAGGTAGAATTAATTACTGCCTTGATACTTGAAAAGATATACATTTCTGCCTTTTTCATTTCCTTTATATGATATATAATACCCCTGAAATTTAAGCAAGAGCTTAAAGCAGTGATTTAGTTTATTATTTAATTCAAAACAGTATAAAAAGAATGTTGTTGGAAATTATAAAATGCAGTAATCAAATATAAGAGTTTTTAGAATTTTACTCTCAAAGGAATCCTTCTTGCAACTGAAATAATTATCGTGGTACTTTTACTTAGCCTGTCATTTTAATAAAGAAGTAGGTGCTGCATTATGCAGTATTGATATAAGAAAAAACCTGAGTATATGAGCATGAATTCATTCGATTCATTGTACTAACTTTCATGTGAATCAGGATGGCAAGTATGATGCTTACAATGCTACCATTTTAAAGTAACTGCATTGCATCTATTTACTTTCTGCAATTTGGAATAATTCTCACTTTATTAGTATTTTTAAGGATGCTGAGATCTTTAGGGGAGCTGTATAACAGTGCAGAGCATTGTAACATAAAATATTAATTAGCATCATGTACTTTAAGTGGAATTTCAATCTTATTTCTATAAGCTGTTGTTTAAAGAATGAACATAATTTGTTTTCCTTTGTGGTACTGAGAAACGTAAACTTGCAGATAATAAAATACTTCCTTCTTTTGCAGAAATGCTAAAAGAGCTCATTTTGCTATACTGATATACCATTATATCCCACAAAGCCAAGGGGGGGTAACCTGCATCTAGAATACCTTGCAGTTTCAGTAAGCTGCTCTGGAGATAAGGAAGATAGCAATGCATGCTTACCATAGAGGTGGTTGTCATAGCTTGTCGGTGACAATATTCTGCTGCTGCAGGCAGTGTCTTTCATGTGAGATACAAAGCTGCTGTTTTTAACGGCATTTGGCCCTTATAACTGCTGTGTCTCTTTGAAAAAGCATGAGAGTTAATCGCAATGGCTGGAATAATTTCACCTAAACCAAATTCCTTTTGTCTGCCACCATTCCTCTAGCCTTTTTTTGGGGGGCTGGGAAGGGGGATCTAATATTTCTCTCCCCTGTTAACTTGGTATAGACAGCTGTTTTCTGCCACTTTGCTAGTGGTGTCTGTATGTATAATCTCATTCTGTCTTAGCATTCTTGCCGTAAGGAGGCAGAACTCAAGTTATGTCATTAAATCAACATCTGGTCTGTTATCCTGACACACTGGGCCAAAATTTGTCTGCTTTTCTCTTCCTGTTCTTGCTATTTTATGGCGTGTTTTATTTATTTATTTGCCCTCTGAGAAGTCTTCTGCATATTAGCAGAAGCATATTCACAGGAAGGAGCCCAAAGGAGACCTATTTTCTGGGGAGGTAGGGCGTATGGTAGAGCATCTCCTGCCTAATCTTCTTCTCAGAAGGCTCGATGCATTTCTGAAGTGCTCAGCCTTAAGCTGCGTTGACTGTCTTCTTCCTTTTTAACTCTTAGGGGGACCTGGAGAAGCAAAGGAACTTACAGCCCCATTTTGACTTAGCTCATTGAGAGAGCAAGACTTCAATTAAATTTCCATGAACTTCTATCGACATGGGGTTGGAGAACAGAGGGAGAGAGAACAGCAAAGATACAAAGCTTAGTACTGAGGACAGAAGAGAAGCAGAAAATGCAGCAAAATTACAAGGGACTTATTCAAGGGAATGCTGGGAGCTGTTGGGGATAGAAGATTTGATAGGTGAGAACTAATTGCAGAGAATCAGGTGTTTGCAAGGGAGCAGATGGATTTCTTGGAACAATCCATGGGAATGGAGAATTAATTAATTGGAGACTTTCACAAAACTCATTGGGTGCCTCAGTAAGTAAGCAGAGAGAGCAGATTCATTTTTCTGAGGACACTATATGAATAGGGGTTTCCAATCAGTTTATTTTGCAGTCTCTATGTGTTTATTAATGGAATTTGTATTTTGGAAGCTAGATTCAGAGATTTCTTCTGGATTTTCTGGAGAGAGTAAGGCAGTTATGGAGGTAGGGAATGGAGAGAGGGTAACTTAGGAGAAATAGGAGAAATTTAATTCAATAGGAGAAATATAGAAAGAGTGGAAGAAAGCTTTGCAAATGAAATTGTGGTAGGCTCCAATGTGCAACAGGAGATTGCTTTATACTGGAGAGTAACTGACATGGGGGGCAATAACAACTAGATTGGGGTGAACCTGCAAGTTAAACACAGCCTCGTATATTTAATGTGATTTTTGTACTTTGTTAAAAAGAACCTGTAAATATTTGTTTAAAAAAAAAAAAAGACTAAGGCAGCAGAATTTATTAATAGCATATAGTAAATGGTACCTCTAGATGTGTATAATAGACGCTGCTTCTCATTACCTGGCTCATTTTAGCCCCCTTTCCTTTCCCCTCCCCCCAAAAAATAAATTTGTCATGCTGATAAAGACACTGTCATGTCAAAGGACAGTCACCTACTGGCCTTGGCCTGTTGTGAACATGCATGTCTGTGTATATGTATGCATATGCATACATATACACAGCACGAATTAGAAATTTGATATTTTCTCCATCCAGGTTTTGAAGAAATGGTCTTGTGTATGTATGCTATTTTTAAATGGTAATAGGATAAGCAGAAATACTATGGAAAAGATTGTTGAAGGACTCAGAGAACAACAGGGAAGTGTACTAAAGTGATTAAATACTAAATTAATGATTATTTTTAGGCCCTACCGAAAATCCTAAGAAATTTTTCTTTTATTATGTGTTAAATGCTAATCTATTCTTAGTTCCTCTTTAGCAATTGCTGTAACCTTGAGATAATTGTTAAGAACAAGGTATTCTGCATTTATTTACTAATATTCTTGGTTTTAGAAGTTATTTTGATCACCCCCTTTGTTTATGCACTAGAAATGACATGTGTTCAAATTTTCAACCCCTGCAGAAAAAAAAGCAGAACTTTTAAATGATGCTGCTCACTAATTATTTTTATGCCTTGACAGTTTACCAGCCTGTAATTACTGACTTTTCCTATTACTCTGAACTGAAATAGCTGTAGCAAGTTCACTATATTTACCAGGGATGAATCACCTGATGCCTGCCATATTTCTACAGCAAAGGAGAAACTTCCACTAAAAATTCTGCAAAATGCAGTAGTAACATCTTGGGGGGGGGTTTTATTGTTTTCAGGGTGCTGGGTGCACTGCACTGGTGGTAGCTGTGGTGGCAAGGAAGTTAGAACTTACCAAAGCTGAAAAACATGTGCATAATTTCATGATGGACACCCAGCTAACTAAAAGAGTAAGTCACACTTTATATTCACAACTGAAAAGGAAATGTGTGTTAATTTATTTCTGCATTTGTTTTAAATAGTCTCTTGCTCTGTTCTTCTGCTGAACTTTTTCACAGGTGTGATTTTGCAAGGAAGAGGAATTGAATGCCTTGAGCTTTTCTCTGAATTGAGAGCAACTGCAAGTTCTCAGCAGATTTTGACGATTTGAACACTCTTTCGTAAAGGGTCCTTGCAGCTCTAAAATAATTGGGATAATCAACAGTTGAATGTTGTGAAACTAAAGACTGTTATATTAAACTAAAAAATGTTCATGCAGCATATGAGAAGAATATATAAAAATTTTGTAGCTAAAATAGGTGAAATGACTGATACATACAAGAATTTCAAGCTATGAAGGATGTTCTTAAAAAAAAGACATATTCATAGTTTGTGAGTGAGATAGTCTTTCCAATTGCTTTGTGTACTCAACACAGGGTTCACATAATGGCACACAGTACTGAAGTGCCTTGAAAGATGATTGTAGATAATAATATTTTTAGAAGAGATTATTTTAAAAAAAACCTCTAGAAGCCATTAGAATTCATAAAAAATACTTTAGTTTTTTCCTTATGAAATATAGTTTAAATTACTATAACATCTTGGAAAATGAAAGAATTCAACAACTGAGGCAATAGAAATCCTTTATTGAAATAAACCAGGTCAGTGATGAGGGAAGAAGAAAATGAGTAGGAGCTACACAGTCCTCTCAACTCGTTTAGTTGTCGTTACTGAGAAGAGCCAGTACAGAGAGGAAGGTCCTTGCACTCACAGGAGGAACTCAGCAGACCTTGTTTTTACAGATGGGTGGAGAGGGATGTCAATGCCCAAGCTGGAAACCACGGCTCTGCTCCGAGCTGGAAATCACAGCTCTGCTCCAGGCAGGAAGGAGGTTGGCTCCCTCAGCCCAGCTCCTTGCAGCAGAGTAGTGCTGCTCTGCCACAGGTCCTCTGCTGCCAAGAGACGTGCCATGTCTCTACACGCTGTGTTTCCAGGACACATCAGCACACCGCTCTGGTTGTGCTGGCTCTCATGTTTCTATGCTGGTCACCACTGACAGCTTGTATCTCCCCTAAACAGTCATGGTGGGGAAAGACTAAGGATGGGTGGGAAGGCAGTTGTTATATAGATATAAAGGGTGTCTGACTTGAGGTGTCTATCTGAGCTTCTTGATTTACACTCCTATTATAGCCAGTTAAGGTCTTGTTGATACTAGACCATGGACAATTTGTCCCTTCCTAACACAGGCACTTTTCTAGTGTAATCTGACAGCTGAGCTCAAAATGTCTTTCAGGGGTGAAAAAGGTTTTGTAAGGATTGGCCAGATTTTGAGTCTGGTGTTCATTTGTGCCTTGAAAATTTTATTTTATTCAGCCATCCTTCATATAAATCTAAATATCAGTCTAATACTGTATCCAAGTGATGCTTTGGTAGATTCAAACTGATGAAACTCAAAACTCATGAAAAACAAACCCAGCAAACAAATCTGAGATGCACGTCAGGTCACAAATCAGTTACGCAGATACCAGAGAGGTCTCCTCACAACCTGAAGATAGCCATGCCTTGTGGAAATGCAAGGACTAGGAAGAGATTGTGAGGAGGTCTCTAAAATGTGATTGTGCTTCCACTGAAGTCACATCCAAGGTTCTCCAACACTTCCACAGGTACAAGGTGGGGACCTCTTGCTGGAAGAGCTACTGCACGGCATTGCTGCGATGCCTTTACGTAGACATTGATTTAGCTCTGATGATGCAGTGACAGGCATGATATAAAGTTGCAAGGAGAGAAAATAAAGATGAACAATAAGGACAGTTTTCCTTTGCAAGTAACCTAGTCATTCTGTCATTAATCAGCATTGCACTGAAATTTTTTGTCTGTTGTTTTCAAGCATTCTTGAAAATTTTGGAGGACCTAAGAAGGAACTATAGGTACTTTTACTTTTAACATTTTATGGAAAGTCTCACTTAAAAATAAAATTCAAAGGACTTATGAATACTGACCAAATAAATTGACAAGATTTTTTTGCATCTCATTGGAGAATGGTAAAAAAGAAACAAGAATAAAAATATATTTAAAAAAAGTATGCTCAAACAGCTCTGGAAGTTTAAAAGACTGTTAAATTGCTAAGAGAATTAATAGGTACCAATCACAGAACAAGAGAGAGAGAGACATTTTAAGATCCTGTTAAATACATTTAGTTACCTATCATACAGATAATGCATTAGTATTTCCTCACTGTAATTTATATTGCTGTAAACACCAAACAGCTCTAACTTTTTAAAGAGGGACAAAGTATTCTTCAATGCAAAGAGAGCTGGTCCCAATATCACATTTTTAAGTAACACAGAAATTGCTCAGCAGTCCCCTTGGTCCAGTTATTGCTTTCTGGCCTCAGTGCTGCAACTTCTTGATGTACCCACTTCCCACGGTTAGGCAAGGTCTTAAGTGCTTTAGAAAGAGTTTATACCAGAAAAGAGAAAACATGACGTAATGCTACTTTTGTGTTTTTCTTTTATTAAACAGGTGAAAAATGCAGCTGCCAATGTACTCAGGGAAACATGGTTAATTTATAAAAACACAAAGCTGGTTAAAAAGATAGACCATGCAAAAGTAAGGAAACATCAACGCAAATTCTTGCAAGCTATTCATCAGTAAGTACTATTTTGTTTTGGTTTTCCTCTCCAGGTGTTTTCTCTCTTAGCTTCCCTCTCCTTCACAGCCACTCTTAGTCCGTGTCCCATCCTGCCTACTCCCTTCTGTCCACCCCCACTCTGTCTCTCCCCCTTCATAGAACATTGCTCTTGAAGTTGATTTTTCTCTAAGACTAAGAAAAAGATAAAGTTTTACTGTATTACCTGTTTCCAAAAAAATCGAAGAATATGCTGGCTGTGTATGTCCAATATAGGGTAACTCAAACTTGTTTCTTTTTTTCAGAAGTTCCCATGTTTCTTGAATTATCTAAGACTTTTTTTGTCTTTTGCCACTGAGACTATCCTTTGTTATTATGCATTTGCTTACTGGTAGTAAGACACAAGCTACAACAGACAGAAGAAAATGAAAAACTTTTCATTTGTAGTAGACGTTTTAATAATTTAATATCAGAATGATAAGATAGAAGAGACCCTATGAGTATGTATGTAGCGTTCAATGAAAAGAATACACATCAAGCGTCATTGTACAGCCCAACAGCAATTAGTTGCCTCTCTTCACCACATGTTCTCAGTGCATAAAATCGAGTGTTAGTATGTCAGCTATGACCCCTGACATCCGTTCTAGAAAATGGAAGTATATGCCAGCAGTCTTTGTGTGACCTTTGAGCACCTCTGGTGTGATTCAGATGAGTTCTTCAGTTCTACTGAAATCTTAAGGGGTTGAAAACAAGCCTGAGAACTGTAACCAGTAGTAGGATTAAGCAGAATTGTGGTATTGCCAGACTATAAATATTTATCTAAAATTCATAATACATATTTGTCATATAGCACATCAAAACCAGTAGAATTGCATAATGATTCACTTAGTCTTCCTTGGACTACATGGGACAAAAAAAAGAGACTTTTGCCCCCAAGAACCACAGATTCTTCTTGAGGAACGGTCAGGACCCATGTCACTATTTGTCTGCTCTATTCAATGTCCCCATCCAGCCTTAGGCAGCCATTTGTACAGTGTATGAAATTTGTTCCCATGAGATACTAGGCAGATGTAGATAAATTAAGTAAGTTTAATTTCGAACTGATGTTTTGATAACTTTTGAGCGTGGGTCTGTGTCTGAGCCAACCTGTGAGGAGATGTGAGGGAAGCATCCATCATGGAAAGAACACCTATGTGTCATCTTGCAGGAAAGACAGGAAGGATAGGCCAGGTTATCATATTTCCTATTAGTAAATTTAGGCTAACAGTCTTTGTTCCTCTGTTTCAAAGCAATGTTTTAAAGCAATGGATAGCTAAGCTTAAGGTATGGAGTATTCTATAAACCTTCATTACTATATTATATTCAGCAAACTTGCAGGATTAAATGTTACTGTGCTATTGCAGAAATACTTGAAGGAATAAAAAGACAACAAAAGTCAAGGCATTTTTATATGGATATAAAAGGTTTATTTTCCCAGTTTGGTCATCCTGCTTAGCTTAAAGGATTGGGAGGCAGAAAGGAGTGGTAGAGGTTCTGGGATAGAGGATGGCATGTCCTGTGCATCCCTTGATGGACTTGAATCCTTGATTGCAAAGGTTATTCCTTAACATTTTAACTTTTCTATTCATTCTCTGTGTGTGTGTGCGCGCACGCGCGTGCACATATTCAGAGAAGAAGCTAAAAAGCACAGCAGGCTCGATCTGCAGCTTTATATATCATTCAAGCCCAGAAGAGCTTCATAGGGTGTAAAATGTTCTACACCTGCTTTAAAAATTCATTAATCAGGTGGGGTGAAGAAGGTGGCAGCAGTAATTCCTTCCTAGCTGTGCTAGCAAAACTTTGAACAGCTATGTTACTAATGCATTTGCCTCTGTCCTTTAGCACTCTGCATCCCATTCCCAAAACTTTTCTATTTAAGAAGAAAAAAAAAAAAAGATAATTTTCTCAACATGATGAAGAGTGTGCCATGGATGAAAACATTGCTCCAGCAGTTTGCTTTCTTCCACCTGTAGCAGAGTAGATGGGTGCAAATTCTTTTTTATCCCTTTGCGTCTTTGAACTTTTCTCAAGTGACTCATGGTAGTACATGTCTCTTTTCCATCTTTCTGGATTCTTAGGTTTTTATTGGTCCCCCTCCTTCACCTTTCCAACCATTTCACTGGAGACAGAAATAAAAGGAGTGAAATTTCAGAGCCTGTTTTATATAAGAAACCAGGGCAGATCATGATAAGAGTCTCTAAAACTGTCTTCAGCTGGTCTGGGTCTTTTTTACTTCTCATGCACACTAAATAAGATGAAGGCGAAATCATCACTGTACATGATACTATTAAAAGGCATGTCATGTATTGTATGAATAAGAAAATACACAGACGATAGTTAAAAGAGAAGGTTTGAAGCTCTTGCGGGTTCCTTCATGAATGCAAGTGTTAGACTCCACCTCAGGCAGTTACTGATTGAAAGAAGTAGCAGCTCCCTAGGACTTCCCACCTGCTGAATCGAGCCCACTGTGCTCATTTGGTTGTTTTAGTATATTTTACAGTTTGTTTTCTTTTGTTTTGTCTTTTTATTTCAACAAAATGAAAATAGAGCTCGGAAGTAAGTTGTATAAGCTGTTCCTTTCTAAATTTGCAGAATTTACCACTGTCTGCATGCAAAAAATAGAGTCTTTATTTGTGAACTTCAGTGGTCTGATTGCTGCCATGGAAATGCGATCCAGAATCATGATCTCTTGCTGTGATAAGTGAAGTTCATAAAATCAAGATGTTTCATGTTTTCTCTTAATGAATTTAGGAATCAAAGTCTGACAGTTTTCTTTAAATCCGGCTGCTGCAGCTAAAGACTTGCCATTACCTAGAGATATGTTTTTACAGTCTGTGATAGGTATTGGGTTGGTTGCCGTGAGGAATTATTCTTTTGGTATCAGCTGATACTTGTATTGCTACAATAACAATGGATTTCTTCAAATTTTAAGATTAAAATACTAACTGGCAAACAGATGAGTCAATGAATCTTAAGAAAAGCAGAAAACACTTATTCTGCAAATTATTTGAGAGATGCTTACGAAAACACTAGGGTTGTTATTCTCTAGTTAAATCATTACATGCTTACCTTGGAGTAATTATTCTGTTTTGAGACTGTAATGATATAACTCCATACCTTGGAGACTCCTCCATATTTTTTGCTTTAGAATAGCTCTGGCTTATAGCCTTTGAAAGCACCATTCCAACAGTCTGCATTTATGTTGTGCTGTGAAGGAAGCCTGCAGGGGAAGAAGAGCGTATGACGTTCCAGTAACAAACCTCTGGAATATCAATTTTATGTGAGCAATTGATTTCTACCTTAATAGAGTTATTTCCATGTGTTTTAAAAGATATTTCACTCTTCATAACTTACTTTCTCGTGCCAATTAGCCTAGATATGAAAGGAAATGCTTGGTAACTAATGATATGAACAGAAACTTCCTGATTTTGGAATATCTACAAGAAGACTTTCTTTCAGCTAGCTTTCTAAGTAACACCATCATTGAGAAATAGGCAGAATATGTATTAGCAAACCACCTGCCACAAAATGCTGCCTTTATTTTCATTTGACAGCTAACCAAATGGTTGGTTTGGTTGGCCCTTGACATACTAATAGACTGCATGGTATCGTATCACACATTGTTTATAATTTGATATGTTGTTTTTGAAAAATGCTATTCCCTGCTTAGAACAGCCACCAGAAAAGTCATTGAAAGTCCAAGTATTTCTCTGTTGGGAAATGTTGAACAAATGACTCATACTTAAGGGACCAGTGGCTTATTTGTGAAAATCACATCTACAAACCACTCCTGTAATAGTTAATCTGAAAGACATGGACTTGGTTTCAGCAAACACATAAGAAAGGTCATGTACATATCTCTCAAAGAATGTGGATAACTAATACTAATGCAGATAGGTAGGCATCAAAGAGAAAAATATACCTTCCTGCTTCTTTCATAGTTTTTCAATGCTGTAGTTTAAATAGTGCATTGAAAAGGAATGTCTAATGTAAGTTTAAAATGTAATCGTATTTAGATTCACAAATTATGTAAGAAAATCAAATGTATTGGCAAGTATGTTGGTTATTTAGCTGCTGTTCAGATGGAAGTTCTCTTTAAAGCAATGAGAAACTCACTTATCACTGTATTTCCATCAGGTTCAAACACCTGCTAACCCAATCCATTTCCGACAGAACAGGGCTAATACCTGTATCTAGTCATGTAGGCATGGGAAGATTCTTGATTGCTACAACATCAATGTCAAAAACTAGTTGTTCTATGTTTCTTCCTATATCTACTTGTCACGATACTGAGGCTTTGAGGAATGTTTTGGCTTTCTTTCATATAGTCTGGATAAATTGTTATCTCCCTTTTTGAATTCAAGTTTGACCATGGCAAATGGTATTCTCGAGGACATCACATTTCCTTGCTCTTTCCTTTTTTGCGGTGTTGAAGAAGCATGCTTCTCATTGTAGCAGGCACATGACCAATTCTGACTGTACACGAAGTACTCAAGGCATTGTCCATGCAGTTACTTGCTCTTGTAAGTTTTGTGCATGCTTTTTAGAAATCCTTATACGTCCACCTACACAAAAAATCTGACTTAAAATTCCACTTTTTAGATTAAGAAGTGTAAAAATGGAACAAAGGAAACTGAATGATCAAGCCAACACTTTGGTGGACCTGGCAAAGGTTAGTAGGCAATTACTGTTGTTTTAACATTCATCCTTCATCAAAATGAAGAGTTTATAAGTGAAAATGTTATGCATTATACATGCAAATATTGTTAACAAGTTTACTATTTGTAGAAAATTAAAATCTGTGTGTTTTGTGGTAACACCTACTGAATGAAACATCTTGTTTGTGGCTCTGACCAAAGTTTGAATGCACTGTATTTTTTTTTTTGTACATTTGAAAAAATATTTCACAATTGAGAGGCTGATCCTGAGAGCTCCTGAAGTGACTGCAGTGGTCATGGTAAATGCTGAGCTGTGAGTCAGCCATAGTAGTTTAGTGCTACGTAGTAAAGAGATTTCCCATCCAGCGATAGTGACTGTGCCACGAGTGATCGTAGTACACAGGCTCACACACAGACTGGAATTAGAGGTTCTGGTTTTCTATCCCTGTTGTCTTATGCAGCAGTGACTTTGGACAAGTCAATGTAGGTTTGCATTTGTTTAAGTTTTGATAATGAATAATACTTGCCTGCTTTGATGATATTATTAATCTTTTTTAAGCCCTTTGAGATGAGGTAAAAGATGCTATTCAGTTGCAAACTGCTTGTCTGGTGTTGCTAGATTTTTCATTAATATAAAAAAAAACCTAGAGAGAGGGCTGAGCTGATAACATTCCAGGTTTCACATTAGACCTCAATATGCAACAGTTACTTTAATCTTAATTTGAGGCCCCATTAGAGGCATTAATGGGCTTTTTCTAAGGGTTTCTTGTGCACCTCTTCATGTACCTTGGAACCCTCCTCAATTTGAAGTATATCAAAGCAAAGATTAAACTCTTCAGAGTTCATTCCCCTTTTGCTTTAGAGAACCACCTGACAACTTCAGTTGCTGAAAATACATTTCAATCTAATGCTTCTGGCAACTGATAAGGACTTTTCAGATACTATTTAATGTAGACTACTTGGCTTTCAAGGGTTATGCTAGCATCTTAAAACAGGGGGTAGAGAAATGCGTTATCGACATTCATCTGATACTGAAGTGCTTTACACTTCAGGCAGGAAGTCATTCAATTAACTTTCATTCCCTTTGGTTTATGAACTTCAGTTTATCTACTGCATTACATCCAGTTTTGACTCTAGTTTAAGTCTAATTTGAAGTCTCAGTCTATCAGAGGGAGAAATTATTTTTAACCAGTTCCAAGTCTGTGAAATAACACATTTCAGATTACATTTTTACTGACCACTACAGCATTTTAAAGTACACCCTATATACTTGCTGTAACCAAACACTGTTTTGCAGAGGGCAGATAGATTGAGGAACGCAGAAGTAGAGAAACACACAATTGAATTTTTACTCCTTGCACAATCAAAAACAATCAAAAACAATCCACCCTACTACTCTTAAGTTGGAGGAAATACAGAAGAGTCAAGGATGGATCACAGCTTTGGAGCCTTCGGTTTCCTGGTGGCTTACACAACTGACTATTCACAGAGCTTAGCACGGTGCATTTCTAAGCAACTGAACTTCCAAAAAAGCTCTCGTCTTTTGTCTAATTCATTTAGACATTGACATGCAAAGTGCTACTCAAAATATATTACATTTCTGCTCAAGAAATTTAGTAGAAAGTTTATTCTGAATCTACAAGGAAAATAATTTCACAAGACTAGATATTGTTATAATATTCATATCCTTTTTTTGGTCAAGCGCAAAAGCTTTTACAAACCTGTGTAGAGTTGTGCTGCTTGTTATAATATAAGTAAGGTCTCTCTAAACCTTTGTTTACATCCTTCTACTTTCAGACTCAAAACATCATGTATGACATGATTTCTGACTTAAATGAGAGAAGCGAAGATTTTGAGAAGAGAATTGTTACTCTGGAAACTAAACTGGAAACTTTAATTGGTAGCATTCAAGCTCTCCCTGGACTGATTAGCCAGACAATCAGCCAGCAACAGAGGGATTTCCTCGAGTCTCAGATACAAAATTTTGATAAGCATGTTGCCTACAGTGCTGAACGATCACGATCTTTGTCAAGAAGAAGGAGATCATCCTCCACAGCACCACCAACTTCATCAGAGAGTAGCTAGAAGAGAATAAGTTAACCACAAAATAAAGACTTTTTGCCATCATATGGTCAATATTTTAGCTTTTATTGTAAAGCCCTATGGTTCTAACCAGAGTTATCTGGGTTCTGATGTCAGAATCCTGGAAACCTGAACATGTTTTAGGCCAAAATGAGTGAAAACTCTTCTTTTTTCCCCCCTCCTCCTCTCAGATGCACAGTGAATGCACCTATTATTGCTATATTAGATTGTTCCTCCTGTAATTTCACTAACTTTTTATTCATGCACTTCAAACAAACTTTACTACTACATTATATAACATAATAAAAAGGTTAATTTCTGCACATAGTTGCTTGGTTACTTGGACTTAACAACTGAAAAAAAATTCACAATCAAAAGGCCTAATTAAACTTTTAAGAAACAAAATTGAAGCTTAATAATCATCTCTCAGTATGAAAACTAATTCTCTGAACTTTGCTTGCAGTGGAGGGGGAAAAAAATCAATAGTCATCTAACAGTGTGCTCTATATGTATAGTCATTTTAAAAGGTCACTGACAGCTTCGATTTCTGAAGTAATTAATTAAAAATATAGTTTATCCTAGAAAATAAGTTATGAAGTATGCTATGGGTTTTTGAAATCTCTTAGGGCTTTTGTTTAACATGCATTTGTACACACACATAGATAATATATATACATATATACTTATGTATATAAAATTATTTATGCAATGCCCATGGCAAAGATCTTTTAAACTGACTATTTTTAAAGCTACTGGCATGCAAAAAGCACAGGTAGAGTCCTGTTCATTTATTCAGAGTCTCATAATTATGCCAGGTAAGTATGCCCAGACAGAAACATGACTTTCAAGCTGGAAGTGTCCCATTAACACTCTTTGGGTTTCGAAAGTGTTAGGTTGCTACTTTCTGCACTCCCTTTTTTGTGTTTAATGTTTCTGGAGTGAATGACTCACACATGGAGTTATAGTATACACAATTGCGTTGTGGCAGCACAGTGTTCTGTATATATTATGTCTGGGTAATCCCCATGGTCTCTGCTATGCAGTGAAGTTTAGCAAGACACTTTTAGTACTATTTCCAAAAACTGTTGTAAAAAACCCTGCTGTAGACTGGAGTTATGGCAGTGGGGTATCAGTGGTACTTTACTTTCATGCAGAAATAGTAAGGTCTCCTGCTTTCTTAAAAAAAAAACCCACTAAAAAACAAAACCAACAAAAAAAACCCAAAAAAAGCCAACCACAAAGCATAGTGTACATGGTTGTGAAAAAATTCTGGCTGACTTTCCTCCTGGTTTATATTCCAGAGTAGCAAAACTAGGTAAGCTTAAATGCTCAGCACATGCAACTTGGATTCATAATTCCTAATTATAAACAGGAACCTATTTGACTTTATGAAATATTTTATAGTACTTGATATTTATGAAGTAGGCTAGTCCCACCACCCTCACCCTGAATTTACAGACAAGCATGTCACTATAGTTAAGTATAGTAAGTAGGCATGGCTGACTGTTTCTGAGGAATACTATATCTACCTAGAAGTAACACACATGTTGGAGGAAATGCCCATTGCTCCATGAGACATTGTGAGTTCTGATCAGTAGCCACAGGCAGGGAAGACAGTACTGCTGAGAGCCAGAGCAGAGCTGTGCTGGGCAAGGCAGAAAAGCTGTTCTCCCCAGCACCCGAAATTCCCCAAACCAAATACATAATCTGAAAAACAGCAAACACTTCACGCTTATTTAAAATAAAGGGTCTGCCTCTAACTGATGAATATAAGTTACATCCAGAGGCATTGCTTGTTCATGAAAAGGTCAAGGGTTTCTCCAACACTTTTTATGTCCTTGAGAAAAATGATGACTTTGCAGTATTTTCCCCCTAGACGAGCAGGACAGTTGAATGCCTTTGGAGTGCCTTGTTTACAGACTGGTATTTTGTGACTGGAAATAATAAGCAGTTTTTGCAGTTCTGCTTTTGTGGTTATGAAGTTCATTTCTAAAGGAAAAGATGGATATTATATAGTGCTAATGCTGTGCTAGCCCAGTCTTAAACTAGATGAGATTTTGAGTGGTCATGAGGCCACCCACTTTACATTGTTGGCCAGATTAGAAGTAGTGATTAATAATATTGGAATGTAATAGTCAAGTTTCAGAATTCTCTTTTTTTTTAAGATTTTTGTTTGTCCATTCTCCCATTTTTTGTGTTTAATTTAGAATATTTTTCCTGTTACTGAATGTGAAATGCACTTGCTGTAGCTTGGATACATTCCTTCTTGTTCTGTCAGCTTGAACTAGCTCTTTCATTGTTTACAACATCTTTTTTTTTTTTTTTTTGTAAGACCTGGGTTTTTTTCTCCTCTGGATTGTAGAACTGGGTTTTTAAAGAACTGTAGCTCCACATTGAAAATTCTTGCTAATCTGTCAGAGTTAAGTTTGAATTAAGATCTAGCTATAAGTATTGAGCTGTTTTATTCTGATGTGAAAGAGCAACTGTCATCTTTGACCTCTCAATTTCTTTTACACAGTAGGACTTAGGAGTTTGAACCTACCAAATTCTTGCAGCAGCTTTATGCAAGGAGGGCTGTGAGATGTACCAGGACTATCCCCATCAGCAGGGTTCTGTAACAACCTGCCAATGTTTTTTGATTCCTTTGTTTTTAAAGCAAACAATAAATGATGACAACATGGAATACTCCAGTTCAATTTCTTAATTTAGAATTATAGAATAATAGAATGGTTCGGGTTGGAAGAGACCTCAAAGACCACCTAGTTCCAACCCCCCTGCCATGGGCAGGGACACCCTCCACTAGACCACGTTGCCCAAAGCCCCATCCAACCTGGCCTTGAACACTTCCAGGGATGGGGCCTCCACAACCTCTCTGGGCAACCTGTTCCTGTACCTCACCACTCTCAGAGTGAAGAATTTCTTCCTAAGATCTAACCTAAGTCGACCCTCCTTCAGCTTAAAGGCATTACCCCTTGTCCTGTCACTACATTCCCTGATAAACAGTCCCTCTCCAGCTTTCCTGCAGGCTCCTTCAGGTACTGGAAGGCCGCCATTAGATCTCCCTGGAGCCTTCTCTTCTCCAGGCTGTGCAACCCCAACTCTCTCAGCCTGTCCTCATGGGAGAGGTGCTCCAGCCTGCTTTACTCTAAAGCTCACTAGAAGTATTTTATCTGCATTTTGGGTGCTGACGCTTCTTTTCTTCTAAATACCTAGTTTTGAAAAGCACTTAGGCACTATCTGTGAATCCAGTCCAAGAAAGGACAGATATAAACTTAAATTCAGGAGAGCACAAAGCAATATGGGTTTGATCTTCTTACTCCTGATAGAAAAATTCTTTTAATCTTTCCTTGTTTGAGTTTTGTAGTACCACAAATTCAATTACTGATATTTTATTTCTGAAATGTAAGCTCCCACACTTTGTTCAGTGTATGAGCTCACCAAAAAGGAAAAAGTAGTGTTATGACAGATCTCTGGAACTGCTTGTGCAGTTGAATATAGATTTTTCCTTGAAAGACTGTTTACAAACAACACGGAATCTTTCTCAAAGCATATAGCATATTTACCGTGTTACAGTTGAAAAGCTTCATGCACCTTTTCCTTTAGCCTCACCAACAGGAAAATTCAGCTTTGAGTTGCTGTTGAACTTCACTGCATTCCAGACACCGATTCCATTTATCTGTTACTTTGGAGTCTTGTTGCTAATCCCTACATTTTTAATGACACTTAGGAAAGATATTTTGCCTGTAAGGAGTCTATTTACCATGCTTAAAACGAAGTACATTGATTTAAATAGTATTTTTTAGTTACATTTAAGTTTTTGTAGGATCAGAATAATACATTCACAGATACTATACTTGCAAATGCTCTGCAGTTCTGAATCATAGAATCATAGAATTGTTTTCATTGGAAAAGACCTTTAAGATCATCGAGTCCAACCTTTAACATAGCACTGCCAAGTCCAACCACTAAACCATGTCCCTAAGCACCACATCTACCTGTGTTTTAAATACTTCCAGGAATGGTGACTCAACCACTTCCCTGGGCAGCCTGTTCCAATGATTGACAACCCTTTCCGTGAAGAAATTTTTCCTAATATCCAATCTAAACCTCCCCTGGTGCAACTTGAGGCCATTTCCTCTTGTCCTGTTCCTTGTTACTTGGGAGAAGAGACCAACACCCACCTGGCTAAAACCTCCTGTCAGGTAGTTGTAGAGAGCGAGAAGGTCTCCCCTCAGCCTCCTTTTCTCCAGGCTAAACAACCCCAGTTCCCTCAGCCGCTCCTCACAGGACTTGTGCTCTAGACCCTTCATCAGCTTCATTGCCCTTCTCTGGACGTGCTCCAGCACCTCAATGTCTTTCTTGTACTGAGGGGCCCAAAACTGAACACAGGAGTCAAGGTGCAGCGTCACCAGTGGCAAGTACAGAGGGACGATCACTTCCCTGCTCCTGCTGGCCACACCACTTCTGATACAAGCCAGGATGCTCTTGGCCTTCTTGGCCACCCGGGCACACTGCTGGCTCATATTCAGCTGGCTGTCAACCAACACCTCCAGGTCCTTTTCCACTGGACAACTTTCCAGCCACTCTTTCCCAGCCTTCAAGTTTTTAATTCTTCAAATCATTATCTGTTGTAAGCCTGCAGATCTTCCCAGACTGACTTGTGTGACTCAGCCTTTCTTTACTTTCTGCTGCTCCATAAAGATGGATATGATATGGAAAGAGCTTCACTATCTAAATGTTAACCATCAAGCTTACAAGCACGGAACGCCTTCTGGAACTCCATACCTTTCCTTGTGAGCTATTTAAAAACAATGGCTCCCCAGACTGAGTCTGAATCACTGTCATCATTAGAGGTCAAAGACACGTGACAGACATACTGTTTTTACTGCTGCTCGGTTTGTAAGACTCTTTCTATGTGCTGTGGTTTTGCCTCAGTTGGCAGCTCAGCCCCACACAGCCACTCACCTATTCCTCCCTGGTGGGATGGGGGAGAGAATCAGAAGAGTGAAAGTGAGAAAACTCATGGGTTGAGATACAGACAGTTTAATAGGTAAAGCAAAAGTCACACACACAAGCAAAGCAAGACAAGGAATTCATTCCCCACTTCCCATGGGCAGGCAGGTTTTCAGCCATCTCCAGGAAAGCAGGGCTCCAGCACACCTAACAGTGACTTGGGAAGACAAACGCCATCACTCCGAATGTCACCCCCTTCCGTCTTCTTCCCCCAGCTGTATATGCTGAGCATGACATCATATGGTATGGAATATCCCTGTGGGCAGTTGGGGTCAGCTGTCCTGGCTGTGTCCCCTCCCAAGTCCTTGTGCACCCCCAGCCTCCTCGCTGGTGGGGTGGGGTGAGGAGCAGAAAAGGCCTTGGCTCTGTGTGAGCACTGCTCAGCAGTAACAAAAACATCTCTGTGTTATCAACACTGTTTTCAGCACAAATCTAAAACACAGCCCCATAACAGCTGCTATGAAGAAAATTAACTCTATCCCATCCAAAACCAGCACACCATGTCAGATCGTACATAGGACATTCAGATTGGTACACAGCACGCTAAAAGCATATCTAAACATAAAAGAATAAATGGTTTAAATATAAGTGTCTAATATTCAGAATTAAACCTACTACCCATATCAGTACTACAAATGGAAATTGTCGGAAAGCTCTTTCCCCCTAAGTTATGAAAAATTCTTGGTAAGTTTTATCTACGGAAGGAAAATTTTCTGATGAGTAAGATGTTCTGCCAATTTTTTTGTGGCTCATACTGTTTCTTTTTTAAAAAAGAGGTTCCTTTTGCCTTTTCAGTCCACCCCTCTCAAGATGATTATTAAGTGGTGAGAAGCAGCCAAATAAAGAGGGGAAGGGACGAAAGAGCTAACACTGCTGTGTCTCACTTTCAGAAACCTACCCCTCACCAGCATATCTACATGCTCAGGAGGACACAGTCAAACTTTTCCTCCACCAGCACTCCTGGCTACCTAGGTGCAAGCCAGCTGTAGCCCAGGAAGAGCACTGCCTTATCAGTACAGTCCTGAGGTGGAGCTTACGCACATTCAGACCCAACCATTTAGCTATGTGGAACTTTATGTATGCATAATGAAATTAACCAACATCTGTCAATCAAGGCTTATGAATCTGGTCCTGTACCTGTTAGCACAAGTGCAGAGAAGACTAAACTGTAATTTCTGTTAGACCTTTTTCTCCAGACCTTGTAAGGAGTATCTATAAGGATCTTTGCTGTCTCCATGACTGACAGAATAAAGAAAAAGAGATGCTTAGGAGACACTCTGCAGTCAGGTGTGCAGTCTGATCTGCCTGAATGCCTCACCATCTGCATATCAACTCTGGTCCAGAAACCACGTGGTTTCACTCACTCCAGAAACCACAGGTTTCACTCACTGTAGAGTGAGTTAGCGCAGCACTGAGCGAATAAGTCACATCTCTCAAGAACAGCCTGATGGGCAGGATGATCACAATAAAAAGGAGAGGAGACCTGTGTTAATTTATGCAACTCTGCTCAAGACTTAGGGGTTAGCATAGCACCAAGCCTAATGCAGACACTTGACTCCCTGCCAAGAATTGCTTGCAGCTGGGCAGTACAGCACATGGATGGAGCAGGTGCAGCATAGTCGGGGCTAGGGTGTGTAGGCATGCTCTGAGAAAGCTAAAATGGAGGCACTTGCCAGAATTAGCATGACCATATTGCTGTATATTAGACTCTTGAGTTGAAGTTCCATTAGGTCAATAATTTTCAGGCTTTTATATGAAGAATATTCTCCTGCAGAGGACTACAAGCCTTTCTGGATAATGGAGGATATGCAGCACAGCTGCAGTGCAAAAAAACCCCCGTAAGCCACAGACATGAACCTGTTGCAATCTAACGTGGCAAGTAACCAAATCAGATGGAGAAGTGAAGCATAAAATGCTTTATGCTGACTTCCCTTGCATTCAGATTCACTTCAACCCATTAGTATCTTCAAATATTTAGTAGAATCTAGGCTGTTTTCAATTATACGTGAAGCAAGCAACAAGCTTTTAGTTAGACTAAAAGGTTCTACTTTAAAACAATGCCTATTCTGATCTCTTGTTGCCATCCAAACCTGCATTTCAAAATGTCTTGAATCTAAAGAGGAGCTGCATGTTCTACTATGTGATTACAACAAAGCAGGTCTCTGAGAGGAAGAGCATCTCCAGTCCAGATAAATGATGAAACATCATGTGGCGCCAGGGATAATAATGAAGTTAAAAGAAAACATTCAAGTGGGTGAATTGACCAGCTACAGGCTTTGGAGCTTAGAAGGGGTTTAAGTGAAGCCTCACTCCAGGTCTGAAAGTGATGGTTATGAATGAAAAGTAAGAGACTGCAATTATATTTCCCAACAATGAACAATAGGGACACACTGTGTTTAACACTGTTTATCACTTTATAAGAAGAAGTTGTCAAACTATTACAGAAGAATGAGGGCTGCTCATCACACAGAAATAAAGCAAGATTTTTTAACAAAGAACTCTGAACTGTAATAGAAATGAGGAGAAAACCTGAGAGAGTTTGTGCTAGATTACAGTCTCAAAAGACAGGCACCTAGCTTCCGGAAAAATTGTGAGAGATGAGGTTTCAAGTAGTCCAAAGCAAAAATCAAACAAATAAAATACCTCAGGAGCAATTTTGCACACTCAGAATTGCCCTTTAAAAAAAACCCCAACAACAATCCTATGCAATGTGCTGAGTAGCACAACTCTGTGCAAAATGAAGTGTGGCAGTGGTCTACCTCTCCAAAGTGACTGAGTCCATATTCCTGCTGGAGAAGTTAGAAATGTCCAATGGTCAGCACGTGAACCTGTTGTGTGTAGGAGTACAAGAAAACTGTATTAAGAATCACACCTAAACTCAACCTGCAGTTTCAAATACTTGTGGCATACTGGCTAACATTGCAGTAATGACCAGAGCTCCAAGGCTTCATTTTTGCACACACATGCATGCACATGCGCTTTGGTTAAAACATCTCTCAACAGTGCATGCCACCCACACTCCCCCCATTGCTCCTGCCAACCCTCAACCCTTTGCTCTACACATTTTCCTCCCACAGCTGCTGAGCATGGGGAACGGCGGCTGCCTCTGTTGGCATCCCTGGTACAGAGCCGCCAGTACTGATCGGAAAGGCGAGGTGGCCCTGGGGCACTTGAGAGGCCACTGGCCCAGAGCATGTAACTGGAGAGAGCAGATAGGAAGACTCAAACCGAAGGTGGTCATGGCCCCCTCGGCAGGGCAGCAGCATGTAACATGGAGGTTATGATGACTCCATCTGTTCTTCCTCCTGCATCACTGTATCACTACATTCTCGTATTTCTCAAATGGTGTTATGGACTGAAAAATGCTTTTCCTATCACATCTCAAGCATGATAAGACCTCACTTGTTTTGACAGGCAGTGCCACTGCTGTGAGGAAGGCACGATGTCTGCTGCTCCACTACAAACACAGGGCAACACTGTGCCGCTCAGCAGGACCCTTGCAGACAACTTGCCACTTTCGAGATCAAAACCGACAGTGCTGCCCCAACACCAGTTATCAAGATTCAAGGGAAATAAACCTTAGTAAGGTGTTCTAGCTGGGCAATGAGATTTAGGAGCTTAGCTTCTAAGTGGTTAAACATTAAAGTCTACCCACTTATGCTGCGTGACAATGAGACAAAAGACCTGCAGTTTCACTCCTGAGCACACAAGTTCAGAAGACAATATCAAGGCTGAAATGTGCTAGCAAGCCACCTTGCTTCATTAGCTTCCTTTAAAGTAGAGCTTTCAGACCATTTGGCTAATAAAGGTGAATCAAACATAGTGTATTATCTGCAGTTTCAACACACTTTGAAAGCACCTCCTGCTGCTGGGCTCAGGGCCCCCTGAGGAGTGTATGGACTGCAGGCAGGTCTGACTACCTGGCCATTTCCAGAGACATGCCAGAAGATGTCTGTGCCCATTGAATTCACCTGGTTAGCAGATGCTGTAACACCTTTTACTGGCTGCTCAGCACATCATCCCCAATTAGGTCTTGAGAGAAGCAGCTTTGCCATGATTTCCCAAGCTACTTTGGAAGATAATGCAGGAATAGCTGGAAGCATTTCTGTCCCTTTAGATTTTTTAGTTACAATCTATACACAGAGGAAGCTAATCAGATATCAAAAGTGCAGTGGTAGGAAATTAGGCCATATTTATTTCTGTTATCAAGTGCATGAAAAAATACATAAAAATTGTACATAAGAAATAGACCGCTTTTCCAGAACTCCCATATTGAAGGTTATATTTCCTGCCTTGCTACCCTATTTTCTCCAGCCTATAAAATTTATTTAGTGATTCAGCTATATTTATTTTCAATTTGAAGCAATCGCTGTAATACAGCAGCATAAAATATGTGCATTTCCAGAACTGCAGATATTCTTTCCAGCAGAAGGGAAACAGAAGAAAGATGGGCAAGTAGTGGGTAGGCTTTCAAATAAGTTTTGCAACAAATTCCAGAATTGTTAGATCCTCAGCTGGCACAACCTGCAGTCTCTCTATTGGTGGTCAGTGGATAGGTCTGAATTGTCCTTTAGAGGCCATGTCCACCTCTGCCATGGAGAAGATGTAGGCCATCTCTACAGACAATGTAGACATGGTCTGGTGTCTGGTGGCCTCTGTCTGCAGCCCACATTTAGTGCATGTGAATATCTACTTCCCCTGCCAGCTTTCTGCTCAAAGATCTCCAGCTGTAGCATACAACATTCAAAGAGGACTAGACAAAAAAAAAAAAAAAAAAAATACAGACAGCTAGACTGCTACCATAGAAAATATTTGCTTTTAAATGTTTAACATTTGCCTTCTTTTTTCCTCTGCATTGAAAATATTAAGAAGGAAGAAATATGAAGAAAAGTGTTGGTTTTATTCAGTAGGAACAGCTTGTTTCCATGACATTTATACATTAAGCTTTTTCTAAATGACAAACAGATTGGCAAGTCTCTCTTTTTTCTAAAGCTGTCTTCAAACTCCCTCTCTTTGATCTTTGCATAGTGGATGTAAAAAAGACATTGTCAGAAGCAGAGGCCTTTTGTAACCTTCTAAGTTGGTGGAGAAAATACCTGTTATGTGTGTATGAAATGGCCAGATTCTAGGTGATGGCATTTGAATGCACAATTCAGGATATGAAGTTCCACCTGCTTTGACTCACACTATTCGCCCTGCAAGGAGCTGCAGAACAGCATGCCTCACACTGCTTCACAAGTTGTTTCACTGTTGTTTGAACAGTTCTGGTTCAGTTCAGCTGAGTGCATGACAAATGTGCTGAGCACCAAGGCTGGGTACAAGGCAACTGCACAAAGGAGCCCAGCAAAGGATGTGGTGATTTCAGTCTTGCGAATGAAGACTTAATTCACTTAAACAGAGCCTGAAGCTTCCCTGAAGCAATGTGTATTATTGCTCCAAGTAATTTGCAAAATGACTGTCAGAAAATCTTGATGGCAAATAAATTAATTTCTGCTGCAAGGCCTGGCCTTTCTGCTAGATAAGTCTCTGATGGAAGGGAAGTCACCGAGAAGTTATCTATCCAAAGTAATCTATAAGGAATACAACTCTTTTCCCTGAGATTTGATTTCTAACCCCTCAGGGATGGATGTACGTCACCCACACCTGTGAATATACTTGGAGTTCAGCGCTTGCGCCAAAAAAGAAGACATTTCCTGGTTTTTGGTTTTTTTGTGTTTGTGGTTTTGGTGGGTTTTTTTGAGGAAAAACATTTGAATTAACCCAAAAGCATGGTAGCAATGACAGTCATAGGAAAAAAAAAAAGATTTTTCATTTCTGCAAGGTGGTTGGGTTCAGCCGTCTATTTTCAGTATGATTCAGTATGATTTTCAGATGATTCAAATATAAAGATACTTATTAGAGCAAGAACTGGCATGCAGTTTTCTTCTCCTACTCCTTTCCAGGTGCACACCGTAACAACTACCCATCCATCATCTTCATTCTCCCTGTGGTAGGGTGCTCTTCCCTAGAAAGCTGGAAAGCCGGGCTCAGGTCCCTGCAAAAAGTACTAAATATGTAATTCCATACAGCCTCTTTCTTGTCTTATTGGCTGGGAGGAAGCCCTGGTGACTTGGTGCTTTGCTCCTTCCTCTGTGGAGTCAGAGACGGTCTGAACTTTTGCATCAGGCAACACTGTGCAAGTGTAATATTAAAAAAAAATAAAGCTGTTTCTGGTGGGATTTGGAAGCAAATCAGACAGAGAGGACCTCAATGATGCAAGTGCTAGAAACACTTTGAGAAATAATGCCATTATTAAATGCCTCTTGTGAAGTTAGTTGTAGGCTTTTTCTGTCCCTACCAAGCGCACAGGGAAAAAGCTAAACCAGCAGTGTTATTGCCGTTTACTTTTCACTTAAAACATTGCAAGAATTTAATGAGATGTAAAATGCTGTAAGTGATTTCTTACAAGAAGTTCACCAATTTCAGAGGTAATTTGTAGCATGCAACCATTTGAGCATTAACCAGTCACTTAAAAAGAATCACATGGGGATTTTCTTATGAAATATTTATGCAACATCACTGTTTCCAACTATACTAGACTCTAAAAGAAGTACCTGAGATAAGTTGACATGTTATGCTTCTCCCTTCTTTCAGATTTGCATTATTTCAATATTCCTTGAATTACTGGCAAGAGATGAGTGCTGTGGTTTGAAGAAAAAACTCCATGCAGAGTTTTAAGATTTATTTTAAAATATGGATGCTCATTTCAAATCTTACACAAAAAATGACTCCTGGTTCACTGTCAATGACCTGCTTTCTTTGGACTTCCGCACACTTGTCATTTGTATTTTCTTTAAGTAGTGACAAACGCATAGAAGCCTAGCATGGGTACCAGGGGCACATCAAGTGATCTGGAGTCATGTTTTTGTTACTCAACACCTTGCTTTTCCTCCCAACCAGGAAAGCTCAAAATTCATTGGACTACAGAAAATTTACATCCATCTAATTTCAGCCATTTCCTGTCAGTTCTGTAACAAAGACAACCAGAGGAAAAACATCAAGTATGCCGATAACAGGGAACAGACAGGGAATAGGATTACAGAAAGACTATAAAGGCTATTGATTAAAACCAAACCCACAAAAAAACCCCACAGAAGTATTTTGGAAACAATGTCAGTTTAGATTAATGACAGCCTTTTAAACAGTTTTCAACAGGCTTTAAACAGAGTCATTAGTGGTTTAACAGGTGCGCAATGTGTAAATAGTACATCTCACCTCTCGGTCAGATGCTGAGACCCAGTGCAGTTTTACCTGTGGCAGCTACAGCCTTTTAACTCTGAATATATTTACTGTTTCTGTGAAACGATCCATTCAGTTCTTAATGAACAACAGCATCCACTCTCAGCTCTGCTGGAAGTTTAGTTAACTATTGTCAGTGATCTACAACTGAACTCCTCCTTCATTCCTCTCTGGAAGGGACTCTCTTGTTTCCACAAGTTGCAAAGGGTTAACTTCAGCAGCAGCTGCCCACTCGCTAACTAGAAATCCTCCCAGTGGATTTTCAACAGGTTGTTACTAACTTCTGAGAAAATCAGGTAATGCCAGGGGGAGAATACTAGAACATCAAATAGCTGGCACCCTGTGTGAGTGTGGTGAATTGTGGGCCTTATCGTATTATAAGCAAAGAGAATGCAGCTGTTCCCTGACACTAGTGGAGAGAAAATAAGTAAAAATTAATGGAGGATGGTGCACCCAAACTTCAATTTATATATATATATACACACACACACATATATATAAATCAATCAAAAATTAATACTTAATTAATAAATAATTTTAATTTAAGATTTAACTTTCTAAAGCACCTGTCATTGTTGTAAGATTAACACACCTCTGTTACTATATAAATTCATCTTCTCAGCTATCATTAACAGTTTCTTAAGTCCTGTAAAAATTTTACATATTCGCACACTGGATCTTCATGACCTGTTAACATCTCCCAAAGGAAAGAAGGAACTTTGCTGCATGTTTGTTCCCCAGGAGGCAAGAAGGGAAGTTCACTACTACTGCAGCTTCTAGCAAATAACAGCTATCAAGGAAAAGCAAATCAAGGCAGTGTCTGTTGTGGCTCCCCAGCACTAAGGGAGGGCAGAGGCCCTGCCACCTTGCTGCTGCAGTCCCTGGGAGCTGCGAAGCTATGTTACTGCAGAGATCTTGAGGACAGGGAGGAAAAAGTTCAGCACCACAGCTTATAACACTTGATTTTGTTCTGTATGGGAACAAAGATTAAAAAAAAAAAAAAAAAAAAAGATGACTTTCAAAGGTATTGATGATAAATAAAGTGGTTCTACAGCATGCTGCTAAGGGCACAGGACAGGGGTATTCCTGGAGATGCTGGTTCAATCCCTGCTTGGCAACACATATAAGACTAACATTTTCCTACAAATCAAATAGTGATATTTTATACTTGCGTTGGACACATTTCAGACACATACTCATTTGCAATACAGCAGAAGTCTTCCTCACTTTTTCTAAGTCATGAAGGAGAACAACACTTGTCCATTAAATTATCCGTCCTCAATGAAAAAAACATTGAAAGCACATTTGGCCAACTTCCCCCTACAGAATGTGTGCCTCTTCCTACGCCACAGTTTGGTCAACAGACCCAGTGTGGAGCAGTATTTACTTCTCAGTAGACTAAGTTAGAAAGGCAGTGCACTATAGACTCTGTAGATAAGGTCAGACTCGTAATACAAATTTGCATTTATCATTCATTTGCTCTTAGCTATAGATCAGTTGTGACACCTGTTAAACTTTTTTTTTTTGAAGGGAAGCAAATGGCACTACTACCAGTACCAGCAGATTTTATCAGTGAGATGCAAACATAGCTCACAGGGCACAAAGATGCTCAGTGTTATTTTCCTCACCGCCTAGAATGGTTACCACCTTACTCTGTCAGTTATGTCCTTGTTTAAAAGCCCAGAGCCTTTCAATCGTGTAATACATCTTTTTACAGTTAAGTACAGCTTAGAGTATTTTTTCCCTTAAGGTACAATTTTTTCACTTAATGGAGATGCTTATACATTATTCATTTGTTTTCCTTCAGTAACAACAGAGTACTTCCTTTGGTTTTATTTGAGGTGCACAAAATCAAATTTGTTTACAGAAATCTGTTCATCTTTGCAGTTATTTTATTCACTCTGCTTCAAGCTATTGGACATCTACCAGAGCACTAAACAGAAAGCAGCATACCAAAGCAACAGGTTCCTGAAATGAATAGGTGTGATCATCAGATACAATCCACCTGCACATCATTGAAAGTATGTGCTACCTTCTCTGTTTTATTTTCTTTATTACTAGTATTTTGGATGATCTATATTGACAATAGGACAAAATAAGTCTATTCTGGTTAGCAAAGATTGGGGTTGTCTCGGTTTTGTGTGTCACTGCACGCAGTGAGACTATCCCTATCCTCTCCCAAAGGCATCTAAGTCTCTACAAGTTAAAAAGCATGGAGGAAACTCATCCACCAAGTTCACCACATGAAACTATGGCAGAATTTGGAGGTCTCAATCGAGACTGGGCCCCTAAGCTCATAGGCCACCTGCTGCTCTACCAGCATTTCTACCAGCAAGCTCTTGGGAGCTCTCTGCTAAGCACATGGAATTTGCATATCATATTTCAAAAAGACATAACCTTTCAGATACATTGCCTGCAAATCCTTGACACCTAACTTTGGTAGTCAGTGTCACACAGAATGAACAAGGAAATGTGCAGCTCTCACATGACTGAAGTTTTCGTTTGCCAGATCCTGTGGAGTTTTTTTGTTTGCTTGGTTGGTTTTTTGGTTTTTTTTTTTGAAGGGCCAATATGTCAGTGTGTCAATTTTATTAGTACCACTTTTACCCTATATTGAGACAGTGCCTTTGGGCCAAGATATCTGTTGTCCAAAGTAATCTTTTTGACCCTAGCAAGGGATAGTGCAAAAAATCTAAATGCTTTTACTAAGTCTTTGGATTTTTGTGCTGCTCCTTGCGGAGTTTCCCTTTCATTTTTCGTTTTATGTTGGTTTCAGGGTTTGACGTCTGCCTACAAATCCACTGCAACATCCTTGGCCATGGCAACTAACTTGGAACAGTACCAAATACCATAGGGATTTGAAGACTGCTGTCTATCTAAAATTAAGAAAGCTAAATAAAAAGCTAACATTGTAGAGAACCCATTTGCAAGAATTAAGATGAAAAAAATGTATTTCTAAAATGAATTTACCTATATATTTCATCTTTGATATTTTCTTTCTGTTCCTAATTCCTGTCAATTTATGCAATTTCTCTCTTTGCTTTGAAACTCTTGCTAAGGAACTTCAGTCCCTACAGTCTTGCATAGTTACTTCCCCTGAGGGAACGGAGCCAGAGACCAAACAAGCTGCAAGCCTCCTTGGGGAATTCAAGAGAGTCCAAACCAGAAATGCTTTTAGAGACAGGTGAAGCTGAAAAAGGAAGGAGGGGACCCCATGCTAATTAAAAGCAGTGTTGCCAGGCAAGAAAAGAAGTGGGAAACCCTTTCACGATCTCTGGACTTTCCTTACAGGTACTTGCAAGTTTTGATACTCTTGTTAAAGCAGGAAGAGGGTCCTTGACCATAGCTGAGTCTTTCAGATGAACAGGCGCAATCATATGACTGGCGACAGTGGACTGCTGAATGTCAGCTCAGCTTAATCAAACTGGAACTGTCATGGATGCTTGTAAACCTCAGCACCCTTCCTTCTCACACGTAGCTGGATCTGCACAGCTATTAACTTTGTTACCAAACTTCAGAGAGGTGGTTTTAGCTTGATTGTCACAAACTGGTCTAGAAGAGATGACTGAAATATGTCTGCTGTTGCAAGAAAGACAGTGTGGGATTCCAGACCAGTCAGGCTCAGATCATCATTTGCTTTAAAACAAACAAACAAACAAACAAACAAACAAACAACAAACTAACAACAACAACCCCCCCCCTCCATCTTTCTCCAAACACATCACTCGACACCCTATATGTGATTCACAAAGACTCACAGTTGAACAGTGGAGGGACCACAAAAATGGTTGCCCAACAGACCCTGGCTGAGGATCCAGCTCTTGCATGGATGCTGGCATACCACAGCCCTTCCACTAGAAGTATAGTAGTAGATCCTCTCTTGTCCCAGCTGCTAAGGTCCTAGAGGTTTTGTAAAAATGTTTTGTTTTACTCTTCTACTCTATGGTTAAATTTTTCTGAAATTAGCCAACTCAAGAGGAAAGAAGGGACTGATTGATTGCATAATCTTGCGTGCCTTGCTGCTTTAGGAAGCCAGGTCAAAGCATTTTATATATTCCCACAGAGGTACTTATCTCTACCAAGACTACCTAGCTAGCGAGCTATTGCACAGTTTTTGGTAACACAGAGCTGACTGGGAATCACTGAGTCACAAAATCTGGTTCCCCAACAACTGCAGAGAATTTTAAAATGGATGTCTAGCTCAGAAGTCTCCACAAGGCTCCTTTCATACACAGGTATTTGTTAATTAAATCTCCTGGCTGACCTTTCAGAGGCAGCTACAGAGTGGAGGTGTAGAAGAAAAGAAGGAATTTTTGCCTATAGACTCCTAACATATGCTTCATGCATGTACTACAGGACTACTTAGAAAGCATTGGCAGTTCCTTAAGAGTTGGAGTACCCAGCATCTAGAATATCTCAGACTCTCACTAGCTTGTAAGACAGCTTTCCAGGTCAGAGCAATCTAGTCATGTGAATATTAAAGCACACCAACATTTGCTCATGGACACATAAAGAAGTCTAACTTCTGCTCTCAGCCCACATTTACCACTGATGTTTTTATTTCTCCTCAACATAATGTGCTATTAGCTATCAATTCTATTTTTCAATGTTTGTATGTTCACTGTTATGGTAGGACAACTCAACCCACACCCTTAAAGATCTTAAGAAGTGAAGGCTAGGCAGTGAAAGGGAAATAAGTTGTGCAGTTGTCTTTAGCCTGACAACAAAGCTGAAGATTTTCATTCCCTTGTCCCTCATCTCCATTCTACCAAATACCCCAAACTTGTGCTTTCATGGGAGAAGAAAGCCTACCACCACAGTAGTGTCCTCCTAAACACTTACATCCAATAAACATGTCTTCATCTTTGCAGTGCATTCCACTCCACATTCAAAACTGGCAAAAATTTACACATATTCCTACTAATTCTCAATTTTTTGTGCATATCTTGGCAGTCATGTCCAAGACCAACTCCTCTGCAGTGTAAGTTTATGGTTCTGAAGACACTAATCATGTGTTACTCCAATGCACAGGACATACATCACATTTATACATGCAAGAATTAAAACAGACCAAAATGCTTCTCCCAAAAATCAGTTAGCATTAGCTCTTTACTGGGAATAAAAGTCTTGCAAATATTACTTTGGCAAATCAGTTATGAACTTTCCTTTTTAGGACACTTTGTCCTCAAAAGTTTTTACTAAAGGGCCCAGTTCATTAAATCTGAACATCTGTCTAGCTTCTACTTACCACATATGGAAAAAAAGATTGACAGGATGATGCTATATGAAAAATAATTGTAGAGAAAACGGATGTCAATAAATAAACCAAATGCTTGGTGCAGTACAAGGTACACCTTGATTTTCCTAAATACAGTAAATAAACTTCCAAGTTTTAATTCTGTTAGCAGGACTGAATATTAGCCTTTGTACATAGTTACATGGTCACACATTTCTGAGTGAGCAAGTTTGTGGAGAAATATTGACTTCTTCCTGTTGGCCTTAAAAGTGTCCCCATATAGTGCCTAAATCCATATGCCAGTGCATAAATAACCAGCTTAATTTTAGAACTTGGAGAATGCATTAGCTTCTATCAAATTTCCTAGTGCCTCACATATTATAATACTTGGATAGTAGTTTGCATCCCTAAACAACAGGATACCCTTCTAAATTTTTAAAATCCTGTCTGTTTAAATAAGTTATTTTATGTTTTCTGTGAATAAGTGAAACTGCTGCCTGTAATGTAAACAAAAAAGCATTGTCTAATTTCAGCCAACTACAACCTCTTTGGCTGTACCCTCCAAATAACTGAATTTGAAGTGTATTTGAATCATCTGGTGCTGTTGTTGCAGATACTAAGTCCCCATTCTCTTAAGTAAGTTGAATTTTAATTGACACCCTGTAACCATCTCAAGGAGTTTTTGAGTCTTTCAAATTTCAGTAGAGATTCAGTAAACGTGTCTATAGTGCATTTTTTTCTTCTCCAAGGCATATCCAGGACAACCAGCAATCCAAGAGGAAGGGTTGCTTAGCACTAGAGCACATAAAGAAGACAGACGTCCTCCTGCAAGATCTCTTGAAACGGAAGGTTTCTGTTGCCTGCTAACAAAATTAGTTGCAGAAAGAACAAAGATCAGCTGTCCTTCCAGTTACTGCAATGATTCCTGGAGATAAATGGCTGACAGGGCAGTAACAGAAAACAAAAAGAAAATACAAGGCATTAGCAATCAGGTGAAATTGGACATGAAAATAAATAGTTCTGCCTTAATTACTGTATTCTCTGTCAGAGAATTGGAGTCTCTCTCAAACGTGTTTGAAGCCCAAGACAATATAATCAAATATCCTTGAGTTGCTGCAGAACTGTTTTTCTTGAATAAGTTAATGCTAAAAGGAAAATATGAAGTTCATATTAAGTACCTATTAAGAATGTTAAGTATCATATTGCAAAATAAGTTTAAGTATCATATTGCAAAACATGTTTAAGTATCATGTTGCAAAATAAATCTTAACTACAGTCTCCCCTGCAGACAGCAGCACTCTACATCTTCTCATGTGAACTATTACCTTGGCAGCTGGACAACAATATACAACACTGACTACATCCAAGAATTAACGTGAAGATCCAGTGATGGCAAATAAAACAGGGAACAACTGCACTTGTTTCTCTTGTGGTCTCTTGTCCCGTAATACATTAATGTCAAAGGCAGCCTCAGCCAGCATCGCATATATCCAAAGACACTCTGGCTGAGCTGTTTAGTGTCTGACACCAATATAGAATATGGTATCCTACATGACTTTATTTCAAAATTTTCTTAATTCGACTAAAAACTTCTTTTACATTTAAGGAAATCCCACTGGGGATGAAAAGCAGTGTATTTTGAGTTGAGGGGAAACCTAAAGTAGGTTCATCTTAGCACTGCACTTCTGAAACTGCACCTTGAGATGTATAGGTCAGAGATACTATGTTTCTCAAGAAGGTGCTAAAATCACAGTTGTAAAGATACGATTAGAACTGAATGTTGTTCTATCTTCCTAAGCAAATAACTACTTATGTCTAAACTTGTCTAGGCAATGATATTTCTGGCCATGATCACACTGGAATAATAATTCATTTCTGGCTCTGCTAGCAGTAAGTTCCTTTGTGGACTGTCTTTTAGCATCAACTAGACTTTTCTTTTTTTTTCCCTCAGGACCATTAAATAGTGGAGGGTCCATGTGCAGACATAAGCCTTACATACCTTCAGAGTGTGCAACTAGAGTAGGAAACATACACTGGGTCTGTTTGTTCTTAGCACAAAGCAGTAATAAAGAAAGAGGGCCCCAGCCCTATGCAATTTTACCTTGCTGCTTTACAGTCTTGATCAGAAGCTAATGCAGCTAAGGGCTTTGGTTTCGGCTTATTGCAGTCACAAAAAAAGACGAGGTTCGGGACTCTGCAGGAATACTGTGTGTGCCATGTACAGCTGTTTCTCCCCAACAACAACTGGATGTGTAGTTGGGACAGATTAGGTATATAACTGGATTTGGTTAGTCTGGGTGATAGCAGTGTTTCTGGCCTGAATTGCATCTTCACAGAAAGATACAGCAGTTCTCCACAGATCATAGAATCATAGAATGGTTTGGGTTGGAAGGGACCTTAAAGATCATCTAGTTCCAACCCCCCTGCTCTGGGCAGGGACACCCTCCACTAGACCAGGTTGCCCAAAGCCTCATCCAACCTGGCCTTGAACACTGCCAGGCATGGGGCATCCACAACCTCTCTGGGCAACCTGTTCCAGTGCCTCACCACCCTCACAGTAAAGAATTTCTTTCTAACATCTCATCTAAGTCGACCCTCCTTCAGCTTAAACCCATTACCCCTTGTCCTGTCACTACACTCCCTGATAAACAGTCCCTCACCAGCTTTCCTGTAGGCCCCTTCAGGTACTGGAAGGCCGCCATTAGATGTCCCTGGAGCCTTCTTTTCTCCAGGCTGAACAATCCCAACTCTCTCAGCCTGTCCTCACAGGAGAGGTGCTCCAGCCCTCTGATCAGCTTCGTGGGCCTCGTCTGGACTCTCTCCAACTGTTCCATGTCTTTCTTGTACTGGGGCCCCCAGAGCTGGATGCAGTACTCCAGGTGGGGTCTCACAAGATGAAGGACTTCCGTGGCTACCCCTGCTGAGCACCACAGCTGCTGGCCCTGGAGTGACCTAACAAACATAGCTTCCACATGGGTAAGCTGCCTTGCAATGATGTAAGCTGTAGTCTCCTCATGAACAACAAGGAAAGCATCTAAATGACAGAGCTCATGACTGAGTAATAAATCTTGATCCTTTACCTCTGGTCATGGCATGAATCCTAGCCAAAACTGGGAAGCTTTGTTTAGACTACAGGACTCAGCATCATTTATCTCAAAAGCCACAGAACCAGAATTAAGGACCACTTGCTGGACAGTTAGAGGAAAGTTTCAAAAGAGTATGAAGAGTTTGGTGACTACCATTAAACCATTGACAGCGGCCATTTCACTCTCCTTTGTGAATGTGGAAGCCCTCAAAAAATGGAATAAACCAGCATGACTACTGCTTTAGGAAAGATAACACTGAAGATTTGCAGAGATTTTTATTGTAAATAAAAATCCATCTCTTTGCACCAAAAAACCCTGAACAATCTGGAGTTTGGCTTGGGGTTTTTTTCCCACCTCAAAAGTTCATTTTGTTTGTGAAGAATCTGTGAAAATCTCCTGGGTTATGATTGAGATCATCAAATGTCAGCAGGACTTATTTTTCTGAAACTACAGTTGCAGCTGGAAGGTAATGGGTTGTTGAAAAGGCAAGGCGTGACATAAGGGAGATGCAAAGACTCATTAACAAAATGCAGATGATGATACTGTGACCAGCTTCTTAACTGTCTGCAATCTGTGACAGGGAATCCTGTTGACCAAGTATTACTTCAACTTTTCTTTTACCTACTGACAAGTGTTGGGTACAATGAAAAACATGAGAACACAAACCTGGTATCTCAAATCAGCACATATATCAAATAAGCTTAACTAATTTTTAAAGAGATTTGGGGAGGGCAAAGGTGGAGATAGGTAGTGGGGAATGCTCATAATCACAGGGTGCGAAAACCTTCCCTGCTACCCACACTCAAGAGAAGAAACCTGTCATTTAAATATTATAGCACCCAAAACTTGTTTTTTAACTTCACAAATCTGTAGCCCTATAGCAGTCATTCATTTCTGCCAACGGACTGAAGTTCCAGGGCAGTTTAACCTGAGCAAATTGATTAAGAAAGGAGAAAAGCAAACACTGCTGCCAGTTCACCAAATGAACTGTTGAAAGCACAAGGCTGTTTTCCAGCAGCTGGCTAAATACCACTTACAATAGCCTTCTAGACCAGAAAACTGAGCCTGCTGGGAGATCCAAGTACTTCTTTAAACTTAGTATTAACAGCATATCCATTTGGGGAAGTGAAAACTTAAACTAGGTTGCTATAAATACTGTCAATCCCAGTGTCATAAGAGGAAAGTTCAATTAGCTCAGACTGGTCCCAAATATCATATTCTGAAAATGAGATAATGATGAAACACCACTTTTTTTTTTTTTTTTTTTTTTTTTTTTTTTTTTTCAATTAGCCATTCTGTCAGTAGCTCAGAGGGAAAGCTTGGCAGTGTCAGAATCCAGGAGTCTTCTGTTAAAATGTAGCAGCTGTTTGTAAGGGCTTGTTGAAATCACCATGAAACTTGAACCGTACTGGAGGGAAGACTGTGGAACAAAATAGCCTGTAAAGAGCAGCTGTGTCTGAGGAGTTCAGCTTCAGTGCTGTTAAACTGCGAGCTCCTCACAGAGAGCTTTTTCCAGCCTCAGGAAGGAATTCTCTCAATACCAGAGTCAGAGGAATTTTTAAAACCTCCCTGGGTTAGAAAGTTCATTTATCTGTTTTGATTTCTTGCAAAGACTAACCGACCAGACTTTCAAGAACTGATAGTGGTTCTCTCACCAGTAGGTGACTGAAGGAGCCAACTCACTAACTACCAGGAAGACAACAGCTGACCTTGTATATTTAAAAATAAAAATTAAAGAATCTAGAATTACTCACAATGCAAGTTAAACCACCTTATATTTCATCTCTCTCCTCTGCTACATAAGACAGAGCGTAGGACTCTCCTAAATGTTGCTTTTCCCTAACAAGGTGAAAAATAGACAACTATAAGCATTGTAAAAGGATTGCCAAATTCTGAGCCATATTTCTGGATGTTGCCACTACGTATTAATGTAGAAACTCAGCACACGTTACTTTACAGAAGTTTCCAGATATGCATTTAATACAAACAGGAGGCTTTGATATGCATAGACCATAATACTGGCTTTGTAGTACTAGCAAGAAATTTACTTCTATAAAAACTTGTGCAAAAATCTAAACCGGGGGAATGAGGAAAGCAGGTGAGAACTCCTTGATGAGGTATCTGCAGAGACAGAATGCACCCAGATCCCAAGAACACCCGAGAGCAGCAGCTGCACTCTGCACTGTGTCTAGTTCATCTGCCACAAGTTCTCCCTTCTGTAACTAGAGGCACATAGAGGGCAAGAGGAGATGCAAATCCAGTTAAAACAAAACCAAAACCAAAACCAACAACAACCAACAACAAAGAAACAAAAACCAAACAAAGAGTCCAAAAAACAGGTCTTTGCACAGATATCAGAAAGCATGTGGATATACAAGTGCTGCACAAATTTTTCAATATTTGCAATAAGTGAGGTTAGCTATGCATGGCTAGGGCAAACTGGCAGTCTGGGGCCCAGCCCTGATTTGGGGTGTTCAAGCAGCACAGCACTTGAAAGGGTTTTGAACAAACCACAGCAGTTCAGCCCAGCGACAGCCTCCAGGACTCTAGCATTAGTCCTACCTCTACCATTTTCCAGCTCTGAACTCAAAACAGCAGCTTGCGGCTGGAGTAAGGGAGCAAAGAAACACAGTGAGGGTGGTTGGCTCTCTGCCTGCGTTAGTCCCAAGCTTCCCAGCCCTCTTTTGTCCCATCGGCCAGAAAGGGGGCATTCGACTGGATCTGCAGTGTTCCTCAGGGAAGGGGTTGGCTCGCCGCCTGCAGCCCTGTTTGCAGTCTCACGCCTGTCATTTGCTGCAAGACAAGACAGGACAAGGGTTGGTTCACCACCCAGGGCTGCATCTGCTCCTGGGTGGATTTATAGGAAGATGACATTTAGACAGGTCTTACAGAACCCCGCCTTGGTAGCACCCAAAGCTAAAAAAAAATCAGGATCAAATAATAATAGGTAGCACATTTACAAAGGAAAAGAGGAGGGATATCTTTTGCTGACCAGCTCAAATCAAATATGATTTCACCCTCACAAATACAGAGCTGTCAGTGTAGTATGCTCGCAAAATCTGACCTTTCTACTTTATTGGTCATTTTGGTAGTACATCAGGTCAAAAGGGGAGAGAAGGAGAGAGGAAACTGAAAGGCAGGAGTTCATCCTCGAGAACTGTCAAGCTCATTTGAGTATAAGAAGTCCTTGCCCCCACAACTTAAGTGATATTTTCCCCATTTATAACATGTTTGATTTGAACACATCACAGCATTTCACACTCAGTTCTCACAACATTGCGTATATCTGCCAACGCAGGCAGATATGTGCAATGCTCAAGCTCACATGGTAACAAACAGAGTTAACACGGTAGGCTCAAGGCTGAGCAAAGCCTTGCCTCTTTCACATGCCTGCACAAAGCCTCCATCCCCATTACTGCAGATGCTCCATCGCATCCCTTCCTGCCACTTGGTTTGCTAGAAGAAGTAGTGCCAGGAGGAGGTTTGGAAGGCAAGGGTTCAGAGGAGGACCGTGTGTCTGCCACTTTCGTTTTTGGAACTGGAGAGCAGACTCAGCAGGAATGGGAGCAAGGAATCACAGATTTCTGCTGGCAGCACGTAGTACTGGAGGCAAGGCAGTGAGCCAAGATAAGGCTAAGAGTTTTCCATTTCTAATACTTTCTGTGGTTGCAATGCCCTGTTAAGAGGAGCAAGTCAGAAGAATATAATTTCATAATACACATTCATTCTGCTTACTGGCAACTGAGCATTTGAAGGAAATCAACTTTATTAGCATGCCTGACACGTTACTATTTGCAGCATGTTTTCCAGGTCCATAATCTATAGTGCAGAGTTGAAAGATGAGTATAACAGAAAACCCATGAAGTATCATATTACCATGAGGCTGGAGCTGTTTAAATTTAAAAATTAAGTGAGATGAACATCTTAAAAATGCTGCAGAATGTCAGGGCCCTGTGTGAGGAGGGGAGACACTGCAATCTTTCCATCCTGCTCCTCAGGGTTTGGCTGCCTGTGTTCAAGGTTAGCTCTGCCACTTTGCAGCCATGCAGCCTTGGATGAAACTCCTGTGGAAACAGCTATGTTGTGAGAAAGAGCTGTGAGATGCCTCATAGAGCACCCTTTTTGCCTTGGCTCAGGAGTTGCATTTAAGCTCAGGCTCTTGCTCCTTGGTCCTTGCCTGAGCCGTCTTGCAGATATGCACTTCCTGGCCTTGTACTTTGCTGAGCCTCATTGGTGAAGCTGTTGTAGTGGCCACAGGTCCCCTGGCTGCCCCTCCTCACTGTCCCAGCCCTATGCAGCTCTCCTTGTTGGGTTGCTGTGGTCCTGTGTCCTTGTCGGTGAGGGCATGGCTCTGCCTGCCTCTCTGTCACCCTTGGCTCCCAGCATTTGTGGAGCAGCTGGTCCCTGACAAAGACAACTTTAGAACCAGAGACAGATGTATCAAGTATCAACATCACAAACTCATCTGGAGGATTCACCAGGCTACCACTTCCGCAGTTGCTTTTGCACTTTCTTTCAGGGATGCCCTCCCTGAAATGTTCTGAGCAGCTGCTATCCTGCCCTCCCCTGCCTACTTCCTTTCGCAAGGCTAACAAGCAGCCAGCCTGCCAGGGGCAGAAAGCAGGACAGCCTGGTGGATTCCTTCAGAATTTGATCATGTTTAAGAGGGGGCAGCAGGTGGGGAAATCCATGACAAGCAGATCTTTCTTCTCACCCTCCCCATAAAACTGCATGCCAATCAGCCTGCACAGCCTGTGTAGGATCCCAGGAGTTGTCAAAAACAGAAATCAGGATGAATTTTCAAATTATATCTACTTCAGGGAAGGGATATTCCCTCTCACATATTTGTTCAGGTCTGCTGCACTGCAGCCCCTAGGCATCAAATCAACTAGTAATTTCAGTTCTGTTTTCAGAACATGTCAGAAATCTCTGAAGACACTCGCTGAGAACCGGTTGCAATCATTCCAGTGAATTGAGTGCCCATTAGGGGAGTTTTAGTTCTTTAATTTGTACAGGATTATCTATGCCGAAGAGTTAGTCTAATCTGGAGTACTTTCAAAGTGCTGTTGATTACAATCAACTCCCGTAGATCAGGCACTTGCTACTTTGCTATTCACTTTCATGCAGCACAACAGAAAAAATCAAATGCTATCTGGATCACCGAATCTTTGCATTTTTTGTGATCCTAAGAAATAATTCTTTGCCAAACAGGAAGAACAGAAAACACTCTGATTCCTCTTCTCTCACCCAACATTTGTATTTAGATGCTGGGAATTGTTTCTTTAAACAATCTCCACAAAATCTTCACAAATAGGTAATGTCTATTTGTGTGGGAGTTTCCTGAGCAAGTTGCCATGTATCTTTTTAGCATGTGAACTATGTAGCAAAAGGTTGCTATGGTAAACTTGCCGTTTTTTGCTTTTTAAAAATGCAGCACCATATTCCATAATCACACAAACTTCTGCAAGTTGCTGGCATATAAATGTTGCTACTCTGAGCTATCTCATCTTTCAAATTCAACCCTTTTATTGAAATTTTAATTTCCCTCAGGAAAAGAAATTTTTACCGTGCAACACTAAATTTTCAAACAGTATGCCTGTTTGTGTATAAGCATTGAGTTGCTCACACACCACTCACACGTGCTTTCCGAAAGAAATCAGTTTAAGATGTTTTAGCCATGCAATTGGTAGGATTATACTAGCTTAATAGCACACAAATTACAGTCATGTTCTGTCATTTACATCAACTTTTTCACACATTTTGGGCAAGGTTCTGGTTTCAACAACTCCTGTATGTTGACATGAGTCCAGCTGGCAGCAGCACTGGACCCTGAGGCCTATCACTACTGCTCCTTATCCAGAAGTCACTCAGGGTTATTAAAAGTTCTTAGTTTGATAGTCTCTCTATTCTTTCCTACCCCATCACATCCATTTTCATTTAATGAAATCTACTCCCATACTCTACTCTGTCCCAGCTGACCTTCATTCTCAGCGAATTACTTTAGAAAGCACCCACCACGCTCTGCAGAAGGGAGGAGAATATATTTCCAAAGCTTTTCAACCTCTTCCAAATATTGTTTTCTATATGTGAGAACTGCTGTGCTTCCACAGAAGCCTCTGCCTTTTTGCAGTTGCACCATTGCATCTCTTGGCTTCCTTTGCATACTTACGGCATCAACTACACTGCAAAGAAGCCATTGTGCTGTACTTACTAACATCTCTCTACACATACCAAATACTGTGGCCTACAACTGGCAGAGAAATACTCTCTATGTTTGGAAAGGATCACAGTAAACCACAGAAGCATGTCTTTTTTTCTTTTTTCTTTTTTTTTTCCTGTTTTAAGAGAGACTTCTCATGTTTTCTTTCTTTTACTCCAGCAGAATACAAGTTTTCTATTATCAGCACTTGTTTATTCTCATTTGATGTAAGTCCATTACATTTGACAGAACAAGCTCTAGACATTACTGTAAGGCATCGAGGACTTCAGAAGCTAATGCAACACTCGTATGAAGTACACTGAAGTGGCTTGTTCTTTGAATGTCTTGACATACCTGACCAGACATGGCTCCGCTTACACTTGGCTTGCTTCCTAGGTGAAAGACTAGTCCGTTGCTGCTTTTGGAAGAGCAGACAGAGGACAACCCTTCTCAAGTTCATTTATGTACTTCATATTTATTCCTTAGCTGGTTTATTTTGTGTGGTCTTTCTCACATCAAGGGAGTTTCTGATAACATTTGTGGTTTGGTGATCTGGAGAGCTGAAATTTATCTTTCTTCTAAAACAGAGATGTAACTGATGAATATATGTGAAGAATTACAGCTTTGTGCATGCCTGAGATAAATTAACCCTGGAAAAGCTGCAAAAAATACCCAGCAGTGACTCTCCTCACCACTGCCATCAACTCTTCCACATGCCGTATTGCATGGATACAAGTTATAATTCTTTGTTGGATTACCTAGCAGGATAAAAAAGAGTTATTCTCCAGGCATTTTGAAATCATCACAGTGATATAGAGCAAGTGGACTTTGGCATTGGTCCTGTTCCAAACCTTTGCAGATAAAAAAATATCTTTCTGAATGAGTATCCAGCCATCATGAGGACTTTGCAAGACTGCACATTTGTCTCATGAAAATTCAGAGATAATATCATATCTACAAAAAACCCTCAAAAAGTCCAAGACAGCGATGTCAGCAAATTCTTGTGTTTGTTAATATTGATGAGCACAGTTATTACACAGTCTTCCCAAATCCATTCTGAAAATCTTTGTTGCAAAGGTCACGTGAGTGGCTGCAGAACAAAACCAAACCTTATCCCTTTATTACATCAAAGTGTTGCTTTTTCTCACTTTAGTTAGCCCAAAAGCTTTCAGAGAAGACAAGATAAATAACATAAGAAGAATTAAAACTGCTGACAAAGTTTATTTGACATGCAAATAAAGCAGAGTTGAATATAGCATGTGGGGTCCAAAGGAAACAAGCATTTAAAAAAGACTCTTCTCCCTCATTCTTCAACCTATCCTTTAAAAAAAAAAAAAAAAAAAAAAGGAGGGGGGGAGAGAGATAAATCAGAGCCAAGGATTTTTTTTTTTTCCTCAACTGCTGCATGCAGAATGCGGTTGCAGAGAGCAAACTACTGCTTGGGGCAGCAGTGGGGCATCTTTTTTCAGCAGTTTCTCCAGTTTCCCTGGGTTATACAGAGGCTCAGAACCACTGAGAGTCTGCTTTCCTGGGCAGAGTCCGTGTGGGTAACATGCCAAAAAAAGTCTGGCACCTGGAAGCTTAGAGTCAGGAACAGATTTCTAGCTGCAAATTAGGACATCTATTCTTTAGCAAAACTGTTCCTTGAAGATAGGTTCTTTAACTTTGAGATCTGCCACCATCAGACTTCTTCCCCAGCAGAAAAACAAAAATCTCAGAATCACTTTCCTCCACAGCTATGTAGTTTCTACTAGTTGTTTGAGATACTCACAACTCTTCTCCTCTGTAATCATACTGAAATTTCCATCAGAAGCTACTATTGCCTTTTGAGAACTGAATTCCCAAGTAGGAAATGAGAAAGGGAAGAGTAGTTGTCTGATATGGTCACAAACTTTAGTATTAAGAACAGAAGGCTGATTTTATTTTTCAGATGAAAATACCTGCAGCAGTGACTTACTCAGTTACTACTTCCCTCCACTATCTCTCTAATTCCAACAGATACTAAATTCATTTTTTCTGCCCTTCACATTTATTGTTGGAGAAGGGAACATTTGATTATAAAAGCTGTGGGTTGAAATGAATGAAGATAACACAATTCTGAAGGTGCCAGAAGTCTGAGGTACATCAGTCGGACTCCACATTCATTTTCTGATTTGGTTATGCTACTAGGACATTTCAACTCCTTTCAGCATTACCAAAATGAAAAGAGAGACAGATATAGGAAGGAAGACTGGGAGAGGCTCAGCCAGTAAGGGAAGCAAAATAATGATTAGTTGATGATTTTTACCTGACATTTTTTGTGATCCATATGTCTGCAGTCCTCCATGACAGTTACAAGCAAGTAACTTCCCACAAGAGTGGGAAGGTAAAGGCAACTCCCTTTATCACATTATACAAGGAAAGCATGCATTGTTTTGATATTGTTTGGGTAAATTCCTTACTCTACCTGTGAGTAATTTCAATCAAGGCAATTTCCTTTGTAACTCTGATAGTAAGGACCTACTTTCTTCCTACTGACTAGCACAGTCAAGGCTGGTTTAATTTATGTTTACCTCCAATTACCTTGCTGTACAGCAACAAATCTGCCTCTGTACTTCAACACCTGACACCAGTAAAAGATAGAAGCATCATGTGTACACTGAATTTGATACAACAGCAAACCTGTGATGGAAAGCCAGTGCAGAAGTACAAAGATCCAGGTTTGTGCATGCATGTGGAGTTCCTTTCAGTTTTCTGCTTTTTGCAGAGATGCACAGGCTTATGCCTCAAGGAGGCAATTCTTCCTTAGCACTTGGTAATAGCAACCCCCATGCTGAGTTTTATCAACTCAGCAGGAAACAACCCCAAGTCTTGGGTCCTTACCATACACCTCTATACAAACTGCTTCTTTTTATGCACTCTCTGGTACAGATTTGCACTTTGCAGAGATCAGGACTGATCTCTTCCCAGTTTAGTTTCTTGTCTGTGCTGGAAAATTGTTTAGAATTGCTTATAGCCCTCCCAGATGTTAAAACTGAGGTGCATTGATCTTGAAACCTTTATCTTTTCCCATACTGGCTAGCATACCTCCAGAATTAGTTTGAAATTTAAAAGTCAATATAGAAGAACTCAACATTTCAAGATATTTCCTGTTCCACGCCTTCAGAGGTATGAACATTGACAGGTCTTTTCTGGGCCTAGGCTTCTGATGTGCTTGAAGGCTATTTAGTTTATGAGCACAGCTTTCCACCCCACTCTGAATGGTGTCTTTACTATTGCGTAATACATTGCTTGCAGCCTACGTAAAATGTAAGAATAGCTCAAATAGAAGGGTTTTTTTTTTTATACTGAGATACAGTCGTCATTGTGGAGACCACACATGATATGTTAGATTCATGTTTTCCAGCATGAAATCATCCTGCATCATCCTTTTAGATTAAGTGTTCACAAAAAGTTTGAAATCTTACACAAAATTAAGAGAAGATCTTAAAAAAACAAACAACTCCCCCCCCAAAAAAAACCCAACAAAAAAAAATCCCTGAAGAAGATATGAATGAAACGAATGCATTCTTTAAGAAGCAAATTCACAGTAATGAACTAGACGCATAGGGTCCTTTCTAACCCCATGAAAGAGCAGAATTCCATCTCTGTTCTAAATACATTTCACATTTACACAAGAGTAACTGCATTATCTCTTTCAAGACAGGGTAAAATATGTGTGTAAACATCAGGTTTGACTAAGAAGATCTAAATGTGATTCTAGTGCCATCAAATCCATGGTTAACCAAGGGGTTAACACTGCACAGCTATGAACATGGTGCCTTGAGCTCTTGGACTCCCAGTGCTGGACCAGAAGATGCTGCAGCCCTGCTGTGGTATAAACCAACTTGGGTAGATCACGTTCTCACAGAAAGATCAAGTTTGCATAAGCAGGCTTCAGGCTAGTTTTATGCTGGCTAATGAAAGTACAACAAGATTTTGTCTTTTTCTTTACCGCATCCTTTGGCAAATTCTACAGAAGTGCGATCACATGCCATGCCTGATTCAGGTCAGATTTTTATCAGGGAGTGACTTTGTACTGTGCTGATCCAGATTTATGATAGAGGAAGCAGCAGCCAAAACCAGCAAAGAGGTTTATAAGACAACAAACATTACACTTCAGAATAAATTCTGTTCCATGTGTAGCACATTAAAAGCTACTGGGACATAAACAATTCCATCATCTTTATTAAATATCTCTCTATGGGTTTTTGTTTTTGTAATCGTACCAGTTCTTTTCTCTTGGGTCTTCTACATTAATGTTAGTTAACACAAGACTGTATTATTTATACTTACAGGAAACTGACAGCAGCTCCATGCCCTGACATTTTTAAAGTCCTTATCTGTCTGGCACTCAGCGCACCAACTGTGCCACAAGTGTTTAGCTGCCTGCGTTCACGGTCAGCTCTGCCAAGGTGCAGCCTTGGACAAAACTGCTGGGAAAACAGCTGTGTTGTGAGGATGAGCTGTGAGGTGACCCAGCGAGCACTGCTCCCTCCCTGGCGTGGGAGCCGCACGTCAGCTCAGGCCCTTGCCCCTTGCTGTCTCTGACCTTCTGACTTGGCTTCCTGACTGACCCTGGACCTGCCCCATCAGTGGGTCTGCTGTGGTTACCACACATCCCTTGGCCAGTCCTGGTCTCTGTCCCAGCCCTGCACCGCTCTCCTTGTTGGGGTGTGGTGGGTCCGTAGCCCAGCTGATGCAGACATAGTCCTGCCAGCCTCCCTACCACCCTCAGCTCTCGCTCCTGCCTCTTGCAGAGTGTTTGCTCCCTGGCGATATCCTAGACTTGTCAATCTCCTCTTCTGCCCCAGAGTTAACCAGTGCTCCTGGTTTATTTCAGCTATTTTCAGCTTTTAGATTGTGTCCTGTTGCCCTTTTTAATCTACATTCCAGGGGTCATAGGGGAATTTGTCTTTTTTTAATATAAGTTCTTAGTAAATTAGCATTTTGCACTACTTACAATAGTAGTAGTAGACTTTGTCAAGTTAGTTTTTTCTGGTTAGGGACATAAAGTAACAAAATGTATTTGCATGAAAACTTTCCCCCCTCTGATTGGACAATGACAGTCATCTAGAGACAAGAAAACCCACATGCTTCCCAGCTAATTTTGTTCATAGTGGACACTGGATTCCTGGATTTCTCCTGCACCACATTGAATGATTTAAGACAGTTTTTAACCTCACTGATTACAATTTGCCTTTGGATGCTATGACTCTTAGCATCTCTTAAATTCAGATACTATAAAAAGAAATATTAATCTCAAGAATCTGAAATATTTCTGTTCTTCCAATGCTGCAGCCTGGCAATGAGCACCATTCAAATCTCTGACCACATTTCAGCATGAGGTAGGTCCCTTCAGTTATAAGTGTTTATTTAGTGCTTCTAGTAATTTTCTCACTATGCTTAAATATTGTTTCATTATTTTTTAATGTTTCATCATCATCTGTTACAGGGTTGCTATTCATTCCATGGCAACCAAGTGACCACTATCATTAATTTTGTCCTCTAGGGTACTCAGTAGCCTCAAGACTAGTAAGTACTTGATGAAAGAGCTAAGGACTGCAGAAAGTGATACTAACCAGCTTTTCCAAAAGAATTCAGCACAGAATCGATGACAGCTCTATGAATTCTATGCTGTTTTACATCACAGTGAACAACCCAATTGTGTAAATTCTTCTCTTGAACTCTGCTATGAGCCAGATTTTTTTTTTGTTTATTCAGTAAGTTATTAAAATTATTGTATATCTATACAGTGTATTATTTTGTGAGAAATGTCTGTGATACAGTACCATTTTGATACTGGAATGAACATGAAGAGAATTAACTTTCTTATTGCTCCCTTTGGGAAGGAGGTAGGCTAGATGGATGATGCAGGAGAACTCTCCAGAGCAAAAGACATTCTTCCTTTTTCTTTTATTTGGCTTGTACCACAATATTATTTTAAGTCACATGGGAGTTGAAGTTCTTTCAAGCTCACCATAAAAACACAGAGTAAGAAACAGTAGCATTGAAATTTAGGACCCAGCAGTTAAGTGCTGCAATTGCATAGTTCATCCTGACTTATGGCTCAACAGTCATAGAAGGATTGTAGGAAGATCTGAGAAATGTCATCTTGACATTTTCCAGTAACAATAAAAGAAACATATCAGAAATATGCCAGCACCCAAGATGAAAATGTAGTCCTTTTCCCATTTACTTCTTCAAAAGTGCAAAGGAAGTACAAAAGGAGCTAGATGGTCCCACAGGCCAGGTCACTTACTCGATAGGTATACCGGTGCCTTCTCAACACCTACTCATGTAAGCTTCAGGGTCTTCAACTCTCATTCAGTTCTTCCCTTGTGCAAGATGGCTCTCCATCCAAGAGTTAAGGTCTTTTAAACTGCTGCCATTGTGTTCCTTCTGGGCCTTGGCCATCCCTTTGCATTGGACACTAGCCTGATGAGACTCATTGGCCATAAGATGCAGCCAGGTGGAGATGACAGTCCTCAAGCTGCAACTGATTCCAAGTCACTTTCGTCTTTGCTGACCTTCTCTTCTGGCTCGTATACCAACAAACTCCTATCCCTGACATTGTCTAGCTAAATAACAGACTAACTTAAATTTTACTTCACATTAAATTTATTTCAGAAGGGCATGAAAAACATGATGAAAAACGTTATTTTCCCTGCCCTGCTACATCATCTGGTTGAATTGTTTACTTTAAGGCCATACTTCTGTATCTTCACCTTCATACATGACTCTTCCCACCCCATCCACACCACTGGTCTACATCATGGATTTCACAAATTTCAGGAAGAAGTTGTCTTGCAATTCAAAGTCCTCACCTAGATTCTAACAGGATTGGAGGATATCACAGCTCTTATAGTCTTTCTCCTCAGGTGTAAAGACTTCAGCCCTTTCTTAGTGAGGTGATTCAAAATTTTACTTTGAGGGCTGTAGACGGGCCAAACTGATGACCTCAGTCATGGTGCAGAGTTCCCTTAGTAAGTTTACATTTCCTTTGCTCATTCATCTAGCTTTAAGCATGATTCCAGCCCACAAAACCATCAGAAGGTCCCATTGAAGAACTCTCTAACACTTACCTTATCTCTTAAGACATCAGCTCAAATCTTGATCTTATTCCTAATCATATCTCATAGTTTTGCTATGAAGAATTTGTGTTGTTTTGTTCCTACCTGGAACTCTGGATCTGGATTCACAAAGATTCTATATCTTTTCTTAAGCAACATATAGCACAACACTGTAGAGAAACATCACTGATGCAACAAAAATTCAAATTGTTATTACTGTAGGAGGAGATTTCTTTAAAGCTTTGCTTAAATCCATAAGAAATAGGAAATGCTTATGAGTATCCCTGGAGATCTGCGCGATATTTACCTTTGGTTACATAGGAAGAAGATGAAACTCTAAGAGCATACAAACATCTAAGGAAAGTGAAAAGCACAAAAATTACTGAGCTAGGATGTCTTCACCATTTAGAAACCATGAGTACAAAGGAGGATGGGACATCACAAAGCATCAAAGTTTTTTTTTTTAATTTTTTTTTTAACAATAGGGTGTTGATCCTTACAGAAAGACTACTGGAAGTTCTAGAGACAGGTGATCAATGAACAAAATTGTTCAGATACTTACCTGATTTTTTAAATTTAAATGTATTAATCAAATCACATACTTGTAGAAGGTGAGAAGGCAGAAAATTCTGAATTTCAAAATAGTAATGCTACTTGGCTAGTTCTGGAAGATTTAACAAGCTGAAGCCAAAGTAAGATGGGAAGAAGAACAAATGCTGTAAATTGAAAAGACTACAGGCATGAAATTGTTTTTCTTGCTAACCCAAATAAGAACTCTTTTCCAATAAGGCACAAGGAAGAAGAAGTTGAAAAAGTCAGGAGAACCTGGGCAGTAAAGCGGCTAAAAGATTTATTGTGGCAGCAACAGTAAATTGCAAATGCACGCATGTGCAAGGCCACGGGGTATTAAAAGGCATAGCACAGTTTCAGTTTCTATACAGTGGAAAACAAAGTCACAAATTCTGTCTAAGCAGCTTTACTGCGGTCATATGTGAAATAAAGCAATTCTTTCTGGAATGCTCCCTTATAGGAAAAGAGGCAAATTGGAGCAATTAAGAGAGAAAACTGTACTGCCTACACACAAACAAAATCAGTAACCTAAACCCACAGGTTTAACAAGAACTTTAAGGAAAAGTTGATCTAACAAAAAAATAAGAAAGAACTGCTTATCCAGAGATATGTATGTCTGGTAATATAGATTTGGGGTTGGGGGGGGGTGGTGAGAAGGGAGGCAAAATCAGCCACACTGCTAAAAAAGCACGTTCCTCTACCGCTTTCCTTCAACTCTCCTCGAAGGAGTCTTATTGTAACAAAACTGAGAAGCAACATAAGCATAATTTGCATGGCAGCTGCTACAGTGAAAAATGCAGGACTGGGCACTTGAACAGAGAGGCAGAAAGGAGGAAATACACAAGCTTTGTCTCTGTTGTTCCAGAGGTTAAGTCACATGTCCTGGCCTGACTCATCTGTTCCTCTGCTCTCTTCTCCTCCATATCCTCTCTTATTTGTGCAGACTGCTCTTTCTCTTAAATCTAGCAGCTATCAGCATCTTCCTCAGCATTGTGATTTTCTTCCCACTTCTCATGTTGCAGGTGAAGTCCTGTGTATCAAACATCCATACTTGGCTAACACCTTGCTTCTCCTTCTCATGCTTCTCTTTTTTTTTTTTTTTGCTAGAAATGCTCAAGCTGTCCACAGAATAGCTTGCTTCTCCCTGTCCCTTCATGCCAGTTGTGTGCAATGTGAACACAGCTGACAGACTGGGCCCCTCCAGCAGCAGCAGCCAGGCAGAGCTCAGGTCTGGGATGGACTGTGATGGAGCTGAGGAGCAAGTGTCAGCTGCTTAGAGTAGGGAACCTGCTCATACGATACTTCAAGGGAGGTCTGAAAGCTGCAGAGAGGCTCCGAGATTCAGGATGGAGCAGGGCCCTGTGCTCCAAGGCTCCAACATCTCTGAAAGGATGGCCCAAACCACAGCCCACATCACTCACTACTGTGGCTCTTCCTCAGGACACACCTTGTTACTTTTACTGCTTTTGAGAGGTTGATTAGATTGTTGCTGACTACTAGCATAAGGTGTTCTATGTAAAAATTAGCATGCTTCTGGGTATCTCTGGGGGAAAAAGTATCCCTTTTAGTTTATTATTATTCTTCTTTGTACAATAAAACATTGGACACAGGAGTGACAAGAGATGGAGTGCATATCACAAGTCATACACCGGTAAAACGGGAATGTGGGATCCTGAGCTTGGGGATTTAAAATTAGGCTTTACAGAGCGTTACTTAGACACTATGAAAAAAACCTTCGTACTGCCAGGGCAATAAACTAAATGACCTCTGAAGTCTTTCTTCTGAGGTTGCTGGGATCTTTTCATCTTTTTTCAACGACCTAGTCCTTGGTGTGCTCAACAGGCTATACAACAAACTAGAAAAAAATTGAATAGGCTTAGCAAACCTATTACTACATAACCAGTATCCTGTTGCTGTTTTGATGTGCTTCATTTCACCAGGGAATTCAAAGAAAACCTTAATATAGGAGGAAGTCATTAGAGGAAAATCCGAAGGTCATTATCTTTTATGTTCTAAGTTTCATGACAAAATAGCCAGAGGACCAGTAATTTTATTAAAAACTAACATCCTGAAGGAAATAAGTGAATTTGAAGCTTTAGCTTTGTATGATGGAAAGGGAATAAATAGTTTATGAAACATTAAGCCCCAGTTAAAGCCGAGAGTCATACCCTCAAGAGTTTTAAAAGAGAGACCGAGAGGGAGGTTGTTATCCTAGGAGTCAATGGGTGAGCTCACACCAGCTTCAGCAAGACCAAACTTTCACCCTCCTGGTTAGCCAGCCAGACTTACCTGGCAAGCCTGGCACTAAAACAAATATTCTAGATACCTTTTCCACAGCAGACTAGCTGCTATTAAGAACCTCTCAGCATTATGTTTCTGAGGTATTTTCTATTGGGAAAATAACTATGCCACTTCCTTACTAGAAACCTCTGTGCCAGTTAGGAGCATTTTAGTGATCTGCCATTAATGCTTATCTTTGTACTTAATAAAAGTTCACAGCATAGCTTCTTCATTTTCTCTTCTGTCAAGACTATATCACGTTTATAACTAGTTTTGGAAAGAAGAACTAAAAATCTTGTGTTTAGCACACTTAAGAACAATTTCCAGTACACATGTGTTATGGCACATTACTTGTTACTTAAAGGAAAGCATGAGCTCCACCACCTGCCAGGTGTGCTCTTTCTCTCCTGTGGTGAGCTTCATTATCTCAGCAGGCTGCAGGGCATGGGCTGGCGTGGGAGCTGCACTGCACAGCAATACATGGCACTTGGACCGCAGTGCCCACGCCTATGAGCACAATGCCTCAAGATTTTCAGATAACTGTCTACAGAGGGACTGATCCAGTATTCTCTGCATGCAAATGAGAAACCCACAGACCTCCAACTCGTACATAGATTATGCAAGGTAACTGTTATAAAGAAGAAGTGATAGACTTCTAAATGCTAGAAAGAATATCACAAGCTTTCTGTAGTTAAAAGATACCAGTTTGACTTAATTCATTAGGACGTCAAATGGACACCCACATAAGAAACAAAAGTTTAAATGTGTGCTGAACAGAGGAAGGAACAAAGAAGGAAGGACAGACTTTTGAATTTTTATTTGAAACACTGGGCAGTCATGTACTTCACTGAGTAGCTGTATTCCTTCTTTTAAATCAAGTTCAACACTCTTGATACAAACCCACTGTATTTAAATTGACCATTCAGTTAATTTGTATTTTTAATTCTCCCTTAAAGATTCACTAAAATGTAGCCAATGTGAATGACTTGAAAAGGATGTCAGCTGCCGGGATTTAGATCCTCTGAACAAGAATTCAAACAGACCTTGACAAGCAAGACCTGACCCCTTAGCAGAGCGAGTAAGATTTGGGAGATACCTCAACAGGCTGGAGGCATGGGCTGACAGGAACCTCAGGCAGTTCCGCCAGGGGAAGCACAAAGTCCTGCCCCTGGGGAGGAACAGCCCCAGGCACCAGCACAGGCTGGGGGCCGCCCAGCTGCAAAGCAGCTTGGCAGAAAGGGACCTGCGGGTCCTGGTGGACACCAAGTTGAATGTGGCCCAGCAATGTGTCCTTGCTGCAAAGAAGGTGAATGGTATCATGGGCTACATGAGGGGCAGGGTTGCCAGCAGGTCAAGGGAGGCGATCCTTGCCCCCTCCTCAAGCACGGTTTGGCCACACCTCAAGTGCTGGGTCCAGTTCTGGGCTTGTCTGTATGACAAAGACGTGGACACAATGGAGAGAGTACAATGAAGGGCCACCAAAATGATGAAAGGCATGGAGCATCTCTCACATGAGGAAAGATTGAGAGAGCTGAGATTGTTCAGCCTGGAGAAGAAAAGGATCTGGGAGGATTTCTTCAATGTATATACATACCTGCAGAGAGGGTGCCAAGAGGATGTAGCCAGGCTCTTTTCAGTGGTTTCCAGTGACAGAACCAGAGGCAACAGACACAGACAGAAACACAGGAGGTTCCCTCTGAACACCAGCAAACACCTTTTCCCTGTGAGGGTGACCAAGCACTGGCACAGGTTGCCCAGGGATGTTGAGAATTCTCCATCCTTGGAGGTGTTCAAAAGCCGCCTGGACACGGTGCTTGGCAGCCAGCCCTAGATGGCCCTGCTTGAGCAGAGATTTGGACCAGGCGACCTCCAGAGGTCTCTGCCAATCTCAATTTGATTCCTAACCAATTTGTATTGCCAGTGTATGCTCAGAATTAAGATGGAAATTAATCTTTTTTCTTTCTTTTTTTTTCTTTAGGTTTTTGCAAGAAGCCTAGATACCACTTAAAAATACTTAAACATCTTAGTGCTCAAATAGTTATAAAAAACTGGACAAACAAATAAACTAAACAGTTGAAGAACCAAATCAGGCACAAGATCAGAACACTTTATCTGCAAAATGGTCATTTTTGTTGCATGACTACTGAACATCAGTGAAGGAATAGTTTTGTGTTTATAACATCTTGTGTTTACTAATTCCTACTTTTTATATTACAAATTGGAAGGAGCAAGAACCACTAAATACACAATCTAAACATAAGTTTCAGGAAGAGCTAGACTGAGCTAAATGAAAGGATAAGGAGAAAATTTTTCAGAGTTCTTACTGAAGAGAAACAATCACCTGACTTAAGTCAAACAGACTTCTCATAGCAAAGTTTCAAGGAGGGATACAGGGAATCTCAAGAAGCCTCAATTATCAAACATTCTCTGAATAGAATTTTTTCTCCAGGCAGACATTAAGCCTCTCCTGTCCTTACAACACATGATATTTTGATTATCCTATAAATAAAGGTTAGTAGCTAGGACAAAGTAAAAGCCTTTATTCTGTTCTCTATTAGGTCAGAGAAATATGTTTTTCAAAAATATTCACTTACACTTGTATTGATGGAGTAAGCCAGTCTCCTCTCAGACAACAGATTGATAAATTAGGTATTTTCGATCTCCTAAATTCAAACAGGAAAATAAAAGGCATCTGCTTCTCTACTGCCTTGTTTTCAGGAATTATGACTGCAAATCAAGTTGCTATCTGTAAGAATTTTTTGCTGCTCAGGATACAAACAATGATTCAATATATCAAGAAAACAGTATTATAAACCTATTTTAGACTCAGAATAAATTTCTTTCACCCACATGAGAAAAAGAACAATATCTTCCTGAATGCTTCAGAAGTATCTTAGATACTGACAACCTGAAAATTGTGGGAGTTAATTATGTTTAACCAGGTGGTTATGGTATTGAGTAGATCCATTAACCGCAGCTGCTAGAAGGTAAGAATTATTTTAAATAGAAATAACCCAGGTAACCTTCTAGACCTCAAATTTGCATCCTTTCAATGAGAGTGGAAAAATGTCTCCTTGGTTTTTTTGCACAGCATCATAATAAGGGCCCAAAAGTAAAATAGCAGAAGTGTATGAGGTCAATTCTTCATCCAAAAGACTTTACTGTGATACAGCTGTACTGAACAATTTTATATTTCTACCTGTAAAAATATGCTTTGCACTTTATAGTGGTAAAATAAAGGGCATTAATTGTAATTTTTAGCCATTCACTCAAACAGAAGTGTGTTTGATAGGATTCTAGATATTCATGCACTGCTGAAAATTACTGTCACAGACTAATCCTTGCAATTGCGCTGATTTTGCCCCATAGATATGGGAAGGAGGATGGGAAGCAAGTCTAGTCTATGATTGATTAGAGGATCTTCAGCATTGTTTCCACTCATACGCAGCTGTATCTTGGCCCTTCCAGCCTCTTCTGGTTGCAAGAGATTACTACAATACATAGGTGCTTGACTGTCATCCCTTTTACCAAGGAATATACTTCCCATTAAGAAAACGGCTGTGAGAAGGAGACATAGATAGATATATATATACACACACATACATGTAAGATAAACTGGAAGAATTTCTTGGCACCTTATTCATCAGAGCAGAGTACAACAGGTGATCAGCATGCATTTCTGGTGATATTATAGGTATACAAAGTATACAATTGTCCATGTAGAAGGTGATAAGAACGTTATATCTGAATTCACTGAAAAACAGCACCGATCTGATACTGCAAGTAAATTCCAAAATTGTACTGTGCATGCAGAAACCGAAATAAAACTGCATATTTTGTACTCAGAATTAATTTCTAAAATAACTTTTAGAACACTTTTAACTAATAGTTCATTGTAATTAAAAAAAAAGTTCTTGAGATTAATCTTATTACTGCATGTTCAGCAAATTTAAAAAGCAATATTGTGGATGATAGTCATGAAGTTAAATTCAGTTTTAAAGAAAATGAATGATTGTCCAAAAGTGCTGTCTTCATAATAAAAGCTTTCTTTAAAAATCAGCTGAACATTAAAAAATATTTAATGCAGAGAAAGCACTACAATCCTTCATTTATCATTGAGAGGGGAGAAGAAAGAAAGGATGAGCCAGATATTCAGAAAGTCTTCCTTTTCAAAGACTTTCTTTTTATATTGTTCAAAAAATACAATTTCACCTTAGCTATGCACTTGATGAGAGGAAGTGCTTTAACATATGCCTGTATCCTGCCAAGTCATAGCTGGTAGCAGAGAGGTATGGTGCTCCACTCAGCTGCTGCCTTGCCAGTGATACGCTGCAGCGCGAGCACGTAGCATTCTCCTTGTCTGAATGAGAAGTGAGAAAAAGGCTGCGGACTGTGCAATTTTGTCCTTGATGATGTTGCTGAATGGTTTCTATGAGACAGCCAGTATCTGCAGGACATTTTGGTCTGTCTTTGCTCTAATTGTTCCCAAAGGAGAAAGACTTCAAGGTATTTCATGAGTGAATCATATTTGAAAGGTTATACTCCTGACATGGGGACATATCCCAGTGCTCTTCAGAGAACTGCTGGTCATTTGCTTTCAAATACTGTCAGTTGAGGGAGGTTAAAAAGGCAGGGCTTTCAAATGGGAACAATTTCTTTGAGGGAGATAAGGTTCACAGTGTTTCACTTGTTCATTGACGTTTCACTTGGATTTTGAATACCATAAGTCTCACATCACTATTTTTCACCTCAAGGACAGTGAATTATACTACATTTAGTGACTATAAGACATCTGACTTTCATCCTTTTCCATTTCTTTCTCTCTCTCTCAGCTCAGAGCCCCTAATAACTCTGTTCTGTTACAAAATAAGCCCATCTTCCTCTCCTCGGGCCCTTCAGGCATCATCCCCAAAGCTAAGCCTTCCTTTGTAGGCGACACTCAAACCCACCCACTGCTGGCATCGGTGGGATTCCCAAGCTGCTGATGGAGGTTGTGCTGCAAAGATGGGGCAGGAGGATTCAGAAAGTCTGAGAGCAGCAGTAGCTGCAGCAAGCCAGACCTGGCCTGAAAAGGTAACATCTGTGCTTTTCATCGTGCAGGGTACCAAAACCACACCTACAACACTATTAAACCAAATGCAAATCTTGACAAAGATAAATATCACTTTGCTTCGCTTAAAAAAGCTTTGCTTGTAACTGCTACATGCATAGCAAATCATGTTATTTGTGTATCTAATAGGCTAGGTCATCAGGTGGTATGAGTGAACGCTAGGCTCTTGCTCTCTGTGGAGCAACACTGGTCTGCACTGCCAGAGGATTTGTCCTTTCTGCTTCTTTCACCAGTTAGCCTTTTTCTTAGGAGATTATTGTAGAGGGGGCTTCTGGTGCCTGACTCCTCTTGGTCTCAAATGCAGTATGACCTGAAAGAACAGTTCTGACAGTGCATGGAACCTCTTTACATGATTAGGAAATCATGCCTGGACTCACTTTGTGTCCTCCTGGTCCTGGATGACTCTGGTGCATTTCCATTGGTGTTTTATGATACTGTACCTTTTTGTAAGTGCTCAGATATCATTTTAATAATCACTGTATAAGCTCCTAAGAAGATACATAGAGGGATAGATTGCCCACATGTTTTATCTTAACATTCACTGTTTGATTCTGTCCAACCCTGGTTGCAGTGCAGTAAATCTAGCTTTGCAATATGAATCGTTAGATGCTACCATAAGTACATAATTTTCTGGATGTGAATAGTGAGAAAAAATTAGAAAAAGAATAATGCTCTATAATTTTTTCAGGGGTCAAATAGGAATAATATTTCATCTTATCCATAAATTATATGATGCAATACATTTATCTACAGGATATAGTTATCTCTTTCTTAATATAAGTGTGTCATAAAGAATAGCACATTAAATGTGTTTAATATGTGCGTTCATTATTTCTTCAAAGGAATCATTGAGTTGAGTCACTGGTGACTCAAAGCATAACTGTTAACTGTAATAATACAGAAGTATTAAAGCAGGTCATATCTAGGACAACCACTTATGGATTACAACCATTAGAGTTTTATAAAAGACAGAACACAAAACCAGTGAATGTATATCTATGAGTAAATTATAGGCATTATCAAAGAACTGGATAAGAGGTTTGGTTTAACATAAAATTCTCAAGGTTTTAAAATTAAGAGGTTAGAACTTTGGTAATTCTCCATGCCCCTTTTTTTGCTTCAGCATCAAACATTCACTGAGTAAGCTTTTGTGCACTGCACCTGAATGCTCAGGATAATCACATTAAGACATACAAAAACTCTGCTATTATCCTGCTATGCATACTGTAGGTTGAGTACCACTCACTAATATCAAACTTCCTCAGAGAAATGTAAAAAACATTTTGGTGGAAAATTCCTACCTCAGGTAACACACCTATCTACTTTGAAAGTTGTTCTTACCCACTGCTACATTTATTAAGTAATTTTAATTTGCCCTGCAGCTTTATATAGGAACTCAGCTGTGAATTAGATCCCACCATGCTTACCACTGGAAACCACAAATGCAAAAAGAATCTCTCCCCCAAAGAATTCAAAAGATAAGGGTTTTTTTTCACTATTCTGATGGGCAAAGTTGCCAGTTATTCCCCAGATATACTCATCCGAGATTTGCTTAAGCTGCAAAAACAGACTTGAAATTAGAACAGTATAGAGGAATCCAATTACAAGGTATTAGCTCAGCTGAAATGGGGAAAGGAATAGGAGACATGCAAGGGATAGCCCATGACAATTCATTACCTTGTAAGTGGAACGCATTCCCAAGGAAAATGGAAGAACTTCAAAACTAAACAAAATATAATACTGGATAACATACTGTGCAGAGTGATGTATGGCACAGGTTAGGCACCTAATATTGTAGGTCATTTCCATCTCCGGAGTCTCTGATTCTTTTTATTGTGATACATTTAAATTGATCAGCAAAAATAGGTAGTGCACATTAGCCAATAAATTCAATACCCTACTATTACACGCAGACAGATTGTGAGGCTTCTGTGGACTCTTTCCAAAAGGCAGATATCAACATTGTAGTGAAATTATAAATGCTTAAATATGACTCACTGTACTAAACAATATATAGAAGAAGAGGCTCTAAACTGTGATAAGTCATACAACTAACATGTTGCTTAGAGAAACCTAAGGATTTCAGAGGCATAGCTTGAAGCTCTGAAATTGTGCTCAAATGTCAGGGCATGATTGTTTCTTGGATGTGTCAGATAGTAACTCTCAGGGAAGTAAGATGAAAGAGAACAAGGATTCTCTGGTCAAAACCTTTCACCAGGTACTTTTGTTTAGCTATAAACTTCAGAAGATAAACATCTTTGAAAGGTATTTAGAACTTAAAGACTGTCCTTGTTTATTACAGAAAAAATAGTAATATGATTAACATTAGTATTATATACATTATTGTTGTCACGACTCTTAAGAGATTTCTATATGCGTTTCATACAATAAATACAAGTACCTTTTTAAACTCTTCTTTTTCTGCAGCTGAAGGCATCCAAAAATTCAGCAAAAAGTAATGGACGGTTATTCCCAAACCTGGCTGTGAAAGGTTAGAACTTCTCTAAATTATAGATGGAGATACAGAAGCAAAGAAAAGGATCATAGAATCATAGGATATCCTGAGTTGGAAGGACCCATAAGGATCATCGAGTCCAACTCCTGGCTCCACACAGGACCAGCCGAATCAGAGCATATGACTGAGAGCGTTATCCAGACGCTTCTTGAACTCAGTCAAGCTCAGTGCCGTGACCACTTCCCTGGGGAGCCTGTTCCAGTGCCCGACCACCCTCTTAGTGAAGAACCTTTTCCTGATATCCAACCTAAACCTCCCCCGTCGCATCTTCATTCCGTTCCCTCAGGTTCTACCACTGGTCACCAGAGGCAGGAGATCAGCCTAGAAATCAGTCTTTGTTTACCTTTAATTTGGAATATAAACTATAAATGAACATTTATAGGGCCCTTCAAAGTAAGCTAGGTCTTTCTTATTTGTCATTGATGATGATATTCCCATAAAAATGTTAGCTAATGCTAAGATTTAAAAATTGAAGTTATTTGACTTATTATCCAACCCTGCAAAATAACGATAGTAGAGAAAAAAACCAGAAACCAAAACTCGCATTGCATTTTGGATTTAAGCACATTAGCCACATATCTCTCAGCACGTTTTTCCGTGAAGGATCTTTTCAGTCTTTTCTTCCTAATCCAGTTATGGGACCAAAATAAACTCTGTTAGCCTTCTGAGATGAAATCCATACCCTGTGCATCTCTTTTTCCCTGTCATTGGAAAAAGGACTTTATCAAAATAATTTTCACAAGGAATTCTTACTCATCAGTGGTCACTGTCACAAAATGCTTTGGATTTAAAAGCTTTGACATAAGACATGTCCAGCGCAACTGCATTGTGTCAATAGGCCAGACATCTTACAAAGATTAGCAAGGGCAGAGGAACTATCGTTGGCAGAAGTCTGTTGCAGAAAAACTCAAAAGCAAAATGTTGGTTTTTGGTCACAGTTTGACCAACAGGAAGCTAAAGAAAATGGAAAAAAAAAAGAGAAAGTATAAACATTTCACAGATGCTGCAGGTGCCAACATTATGAAAAATAGGATTAAAGTGTACTTTATTTGTGCCTTTTTTGTTGTACCTCCCAACTGAAAACAGCTAGATCTCTCGCTTAAGGATCAGAAGATCTCCCGTTAATGCCACACTTGGATATTCACCAGGAGCTTTTCAAATAAGCATGCATGAACAATGACATCTTCAAGTTTTTGTAAGGCTAGCTGCACTCATTTTGATGTTTCAGGCTTGTTTGTGCACCATTATTAACATCAACTGTAAGATAAACAGCTTCCTCATGACTGTGTCCTCACTTCTAATTGTGAAGGAAACTCCTGTTAACAACCCATCTCACATTCTGAGTAGGGTGTTTCAAAGCTCAGGACCATACAGACGGAAGTTTCTCACAATTTTTTCTCTGGAGAGCACAAAAGACAGAGGATTTTATTTAGAAGAAATGTTCAGCCAGCAAGGACTGTGGTGTTCAGAATGTAAAAAATCACTGATTATTCTGTGCATGGGCCCATATTTCATGGGCAATAAGGATTGAGTATAAGAAGTGTACCTTCATCTTTCTTGGGAGTGCAGAATACTGAATGTCCAGAGCAACCAAACTATTTCTGTAAACAAAAATTTGATTTCATATTTGGTTTTGTAAAACCATCATCTGTTCTTTGTAAACAAGCAGTGAATTCAAAGAGGGCTGTTGGGAAAATGTTAATTTCTAACGTTGTGTAACGTAGCTGAAAACCATTTTGACAGAAATAATGATTAACTTGGTCAGAAATACGCCTGCAGGATGTATGCTGCTCTAAATAAAAAAGTCACACTTGTCCATAACCTGTCTCTACCGGTTGCACACAAAGAAGGTTTGCTCCCTAATGCCACCCCAAATTATTATACATTGCCCTTCAGCTGATGGTGGCTTTAAGCTATTATAAAACATTCAGAAAGTATGATCCATGCATTCAGTGGGGTTATTACACTCAGTATGACTAGATGCCTTGTGAGCAATGAGAAAATTAAGAGGTGAGACTGGCAGAAATTACGATACTTTGCTTGCTGTGAGTTTGTGGGAGGGGCTTTATGTTACACCAAAAGCTCTTGAATTTTAGAACCCTTTTGATGTTCAATTTTTCCCTTCCATTTCAGACTCTGACTATGACTGATTTCCTGATGGAGCTGCTTTCTTAATTTCTAAAGCATGGTTAGTATTGTTATTTCATGACTAATTTCTGTCAGTTGCTGTTCTGTTTCTTTAAAATATGTTAATAAACTCTACAGTGTGCAAATTACTTTAAAGTCATTATTTAATGCAACATAAAATTGTCCACTCTTTACATGCTCCCCTCAGAAAATACATCCTAAGCAAGGTGATGTGGGAGAAAAGAGAAAAAGAGGAAAACATGTATCAGACACCCTTTGTGGAAAGGCAGCTTGTCAGCTAATTGATTCTTGTGGGTTTTCCTTTGTATGGCAACATACATCCATTACTTCATTAATTTTACACATACTATGTACAGCTTAATTTTCATAATTGCACATAATTGTAACCTTTTGAGTTTTATTTGCACTAGCAAAAAAAAAAAAATCCTTTTTTTCCCTCTCTAGATGATTTACCCTCCGATTCCGTTTTCAGTGACGAAGGCTTAAGAAAAGAAGCTGGCAAAATTTCAGGTTAATATGGTGAAGGTACTTAAAAGATTTATGAACCTGACACCACTAATCACAATCTATGATCAGGGCTGACACCTGATCTTGTTGGCTGCAATGTAGTCATCAAATTTCATCAGGGCACCCATCAGGCTTGTAACATTTCTAGCCTTCTGAGCAGAAGACAGCACCCAGGAGCAAGATCTCAGCTTTGGAGTTGGGGTGGGGACAGACAGATGGACCATTTCTTAGACTGACTCATATGGGTTGTGAAATCTCAGCCTGTGTCTCCACTTGCACACATTTCATACTGGTGTAATTTTGCAGAGGCCTCCAGTGAACAGGGGTTTGTGACAAGACACATACAGGTGAGAGGAGACTAGATGGCAACCCATTTTAATTAAGTGGAGACAGTGAAAAGAAACAGATGTTTCTGCAGCTTATCTCTCCAGTTTTCAGCCAGCCCCAACATACTCCAGAGGAAGCAAATGGCAGTAAATGAATTATGAGGGTAGCTGAGCAGAACAGCACATTTTTGTAACTAAATCTAGATTTTTGTGGGATTATTCTATGGTCACTATGTGCAAATTAAAAGAGTTGCTATAATAAGCAATGGTCTGAAACTAAACAATTATTTAGTTACTAAAAAATTAGTAAATATTCATAAATAATATTTCTACAGTGATTGTTGCAGGGCTGATGAATAACTATGTGGTTATAGTATAGTTTGAATAACTTTCTAAATTAAAAAAAATAAATGAAAGACTGAGAATTTTATTCAGCTTAGAATTTTACTCAGCTCAAGAAGTGTACGTAACTACCACACACCTGGAATAAGCACATACATATTTAAAATATTAAATCTTCCATGAATCAGTTACACGTCATAGTTCTTCCATCTTTTCCTCTTTAAATGTCACAGAGTTAGGGATGCCTACAGACATCCTGGGACTGGGGATGTGTGGGGTGGGGGAAGCTGGAAGCTGACATTAAAGAAAGAAAACAAAGTACCCCATGCAAAAAAACTACACTTCTGAGCAAAGGTAGCATATGACATGCATGAATTATTCTGACAGAAGTCCCTGTGAAAGCTCCTGGTTTTTGCAGCTGTAGAATGCCCTGCAACAGCATGACAATTTGGAGGGTAAAGCCTAATTGATCACCTGGCTTTGGCAACAATGAGGAGGCCTTTCTCTGTCTAGATTACAAATACATTTAAATGTTAATTAAATTCCTTGGAGCTTTTTATAGAAAGACAAGTAAGCAGCACCTGAACTTTGTAAAGCCAGAAAGTGGATATAACAAAGCAAAACCACTATAAAGATGCCATGAAAAATCTAGGGAAGTCCTATGCTAAGTGGTGCGCTGAGTTTATTAGAAGACCTGAACCATAGTCTGGGCAATTAAGTAGCCTGGACAATTGTAGACTTAAGTCTTTTGTTTCAGTAAGTCTAATAATAAGGATCTGTGGTGGGTTAACCCTGGCTGGGGGCCAGGTGCCCACCAGAGCCGCTCTATCGCTCCCCTCCTTCACTAGACGGGAGAAAAAGTACAACAAAAAGCTTATGGGTCAAGATAAGGACAGAGATCACTCACTAATTATCATCACGAGCAAAACAGACTGAACTTAGAGAGAAAATTCACCTAATTTATTATTAAGCAAAACAGAGTAGAGGAATGAGAAATAAAATCAAATCTTAAAACACCTCCCCCCACCCCTCCCATCTTCCCAGGCTCAACTTCACTCCCAGCTTCAACCTCCACCCCGCCCCAGACGGCACAGGGGGATGAGGAATGGGGGTTACGGTCAGTTCTTCTGACCGCTTCTTCATCCTCAGGGGGAGAACTCCTCTCATCGTTCCCCTGCTCCAACATGGAGTCCCTCTCATGGGAGATAGTCCTTCACGAACTTCTCCAATGTGAGTCTCTCCCACAAGGTGCAGACCTTCAGGACCAAACTGCTCCAACGTGGGTCCCCCACGGGGCCACAGGTCCTGCCAGGAACTTGCTCCAGCGTGGGCTTCCCATGGGCCACAGCCTCCTTCAGGTGCCTCCACCTGCTCCAGCGTGGGGTCCTCCACGGGCTGCAGGTGGAATCTCTACACCCCCTCATCCTTCCTCCATGGGCTGCAGGGGGACAGCCTGCTTCACCATGGCCTTCACCACGGGCTGCAGGGGGATCTCTGCTCCGGCGCCTGGAGCACCTCCTCCCCCTCCTTCTGCACTGACCTTGGTGTCTGCAGAGTTTCTTACATCTTCTCACTCCTCTCTCTGGCTGCAAAAGCTCTCCCTAACTGTTTTTTTCCTTCTTAAATATGTTATCACAGAGGCGCTGATTGGCTTGGCCTTGGCCAGCGGCGGGTCCATCTTGGAGCGAGCTGGCATTGGCTCTGTTGGACATGGGGGAAGCTTCTAGCAGCTTCTCTCAGAAACCACCCCTGTAGCCCCCCCGCTACCAACACCTTGCCATGCAAACCGAACACAGGATCTCTAGAGCTATTGTTATGCTGATGGTATTTGAGTCAGATCAGTTTAAAACACGTGTCTCACCCAGAAAAGCACTTATAAGGTGTTTACCATTAAACACATCAACATTTTAATTGTAGTCAGAGGGATTACTGAATACTTATTGTCAAGCAGATGTTCAAGTCCCATGTTGAATCAGAGTTTTCTCATTGCTTTTCCGTGGATGGCATAGACCATTATTTTTTAAAAAACTTCAACAAAACCCAACTGCATGGTTGAGTTAACAAACAATGACTGTTTCAGATACCAGTGACATGGATTTTCTTAGTTTGAACAAACAGAAATCCATGGGATTTTTAGTGCTTGGAATGAATCCCTTAGCAATTTAGTATAACACAGCTAGAGTGTAACAGCTCTTGACAGTTTACCCAGAAGACAGGAAACAAAACTTTGTAATTGGTTATAAGGAAAGGAAGACATATACACACCCAGTTTTTCAGATTAGCCTTAGTGATGCAGCCTGCCCAATTTACAAAGAAAATGGTGATAGACAAAGAAAAACACTGAATCGTAGAATCATTTAGGTTGAAAAAGACCCTTAAGATCACTGAGTCCAACTGTAAACCTAACACTGCCAAGCCCACCACTAAACCATGTCCCTAAACACCACATCTACACCTTTTAAAGATCCCCAGGGATGGTGACTCAACCACTTCCCTGGGCAGCCACAACTGTTTTAACCTATTCAAAATATTAAGTACAAAGAAGAGGTCTAAAATTGAGGAAAATGCCTCAAAGTTAAGAGAGTAAATTTATAGAGAAACACTGGAAAAACAGCTTTCTCTGCAACATCAATCCTAAAGAACTCTAATGAGCCCAGGAAGGTAAAACAGTTCTGAATCACTATTACTTTGAATCTAACACTCTCAGCACAGTAAAGAAATGTCTTCAAAAGTGAATCTATCAGTCTTCCACGCCAATACACTGTACAGCAAGAATTCAGCATTTCCTTGGTCTTAGTTTTGTCAGGTGGCCAACAAGTATCTGATAGCAATGATGGCTATCAAGTCACAGTTTCATTACGTGTAGCCTCAGAATCTGAATTACCTATTGTAAAGGTTTTCTGTGCAGACAACCTCAAGATAGAAATGAGACAGAAGCAGTAAGAAAAACATTCCTTGTAAAACAAAATAATAGTGTCTGTATTTGGTACTCATACGCTAATATACTGTTTCAGAAATTTCCCCTGCTCTTAATGTGCCTATCATATGAATGTCCATACAGTAATTTCCTGTTCCACAGTAGCTGATGAGTAGAGAGGATACCTCATAACAACACTTCTCAGCTGGAGATAAAGGAAGGAGGAAAAACTTCAGAAAGGACTTCCACTCTCTATGCAGGAATTTTCTATCTACTGGCAAGAAGCAAAATAGAGAGAAGCAATAGCTGGCACTAGAGGAGCAACAAGTGAGGATAAATCTACTCATTTTGTGAGTGTATGGACTCTTTTGCCATTTCACTGGAAGCGGAGAGTAGTATTTAACAGAGGCTGCTACGGCTGCTTCATAAATCCAATTCACGCAGTTATCTATCATGGTGTATATGGTAGAAACATCAAACCACTTTGGAAGATATCCACTTAGCTTTAAATAAGGAGGTCTACTTTAATGGTCTCTGCAGTTCTATAATTTTTAAGAATTTCTTTAAAGAGGAGGGCCTGATGACAGATATGTAGGTCTGAGGATGAGAAAAAAAAAAAAAAGACTGTTATAAAGAAGCTAGGGAATCAAGAAGATTACTTCTGAAATCCCCAGATTCTTAAATTCCCAAATGAAAATGTGGGTGCTGTTAACAGCACAGTCTGAACTGCACTCAGAGGTATATTTATTTCCAATACGTGGGTCTTAGCAAGCAATGCAATGTTTTAACATATAAATAACAATGAGTAATTGCTGGATTGGGCTGTGACATGTGGAAATCAAGTCTAAGACTAAGAACTGATGTAGTAAAACAATACAGATATGCTGACTGTATGTCACAATCACAGAATCACAGTTTCACAAAAGAGACCTCTGGAGATCATCTAGTCCAACCCTCTCTGCTAGAGCGGGATCACCTAGATCAGGTTGCACAGGATCACATCCAGGCAGGTTTTGATTATGTCCAGAGAAGGAGACTCCACAACCTCTCTGGGCAGCCTGTTCCAGTGCTCTGGCACCCTCAGAGTGAAGAAGCTTTTCGTCATATTGAGATGGAACTTCCTGTGCTCCAGTTTGTGTCTGTTGCCCCTTGTCCTGTCACTGGGCACCACTGACAAGAGTCTGGCCCCATCCTCTTGACACTCACCCTTTAGGCATTTATAAGCCTTGACAAGATCCCTTCTCAGTCTTCTCTTCTCCAGACCCAGGTCTCTCAGCCTTTCTTCATACAGGAGATGCTCCAGTCCCCTAATCATCTTCGTAGCCCTCCGCTGGACTCTCTCCAGTAGTTCCCTGTCTTTCTTCAACTGGGGAGCCTAGAACTGGACACAGTACTCCAGATGTGGCCTCACCAAGGCAGAGTAGAGTGGGAGGGTAACCTCCCTCGACCTGCCAGCCATGGTCTTTTTAATGCACCTCAGGATACCATTGGCCTTCTTGGCCACGAGGGCACACTGCTGGCTCATGTTGTCCACTGGGACTCCCAGGTCCTTTTCTGCAGAGCTGCATCCCAGCAGGTCAACCCCTAACCTGAACTGGTGCTTGGGGTTGTTCCCACCTAGGTGCAGGATTCTACACTTGCTGTTGTTGAATTTAATTTTGTTCCTCTCTGCCCAACTCTCCAGCCTGTCTGGGTCTCGTTGAATGGCAGCACAGCCTTCTGGTGTACCAGTCACTCCTCCCAGTTAGCTACAGACCTCCAACTAGACCCTGCACTGCTTATCACAACCCTCTGGGCCCTGCCATTCAGCCAGTTCTCAATCCACCTCACTGTCCACTCATCCAACCCACACTCCCTAAGCTTGCCTGTGAGGATGTTATGGAAGACAGCATCAAAAGCCTTGCTGAAGTCAAGGTAGACAACATCCACTGCTCTCCCCTCATCCACCCAACCAGTCATGCCATCATAGGCGGCTATCAGATTGGTCAGGCATGATTTCCCCTTGGTGAATCCATGTTGACCACCCGATAACCTTCTTGTCCTCCACATGCTTAGAAATGACCTCCAGAATGAGCTGTTCCATCACCTTTCCAGGGGCAGAGGTGAGGCTGACTGGCCTGTAGTTTCCTGGGTCGTCCTTCTTGCCCTTTTTGAAGACTGGAGTGACATTGGCTTTCCTCCAGTCCTCAGGCACCTCTCCTGTTCTCCATGACCTCTCAAAGATGATGGAGAGTGGCACAGCAATAACATCAGCCAGCTCCCTCAGCACTCGTGGGTGCATCCCATCGGGGACCATGGATTTGTGGGTGTTGAGTTTGCCTAAATGATCTTTAACCTGATCCTCCTCGACCAAAGCAAAGTCCTCCTTTCTCCAGACTTTCTTCTTACCTCCAGGGCCTCTGTTTCCTGAGGGTCAGCCTTCATAGTAAAGATCAAAGAAAGGCAACATTCAGTAACTCTGCCTTCTCTGTATCCTCCATCACCAGGGCACCCACCTCATTCAGCAGCAGCCCCACATTTTCCTAGTCTTTCTTTTGCTGCTGATGTACTTGAAGAAGTCCTTCTTGTTGTCCTTGACATCCCTTGCCAGATTTAATTCCAAGTGGGCCTTAGCCTTCCATATTGCATCCCTGCATAGTCTGACTACATTCCTATATTCCTCCCAAGTGGCCAATCCCTTTTTCCACATATTGTAAACATCCTTCTTCCATTGGAGTTTTTCCAGGAGCTTTTTGCTCATCCAGAGGGGCAGTGAAAAGAAAGCGAATAATAAAAGAATGTCTACCAAATGATCAGTGATGAAACCTGGCTGCTTTCCAGCTGCTTTGTGATAGCACAAATTTAATTGCATAAAACTTCTTTTTACCAGTTGCGTTGGGTTTGCGTGGCAAGGTTTTGGTAGCGGGGGGGCTACAGGGGTGGCTTCTGTGAGAAGCTGCTAGAACCTTCCCCTGTGTCTGATAGAGCCAATGCCAGCCCGCTCTAAGACGGACCCGCCGCTGGCCAAGGCCCAGCCCATCAGCGCCTCTGTGATAACATATTTAAGAAGGAAAAAAACAGTTAGGGAGAGCTTTTGCAGCCAGAGAGAGGAGTGAGAAGATGTAAGAAACTCTGCAGACACCAAGGTCAGTGCAGAAGGAGGGGGAGGAGGTGCTCCAGGCGCCGGAGCAGAGATCCCCCTGCAGCCCGTGGTGAAGACCATGGTGAAGCAGGCTGTCCCCCTGCAGCCCATGGAGGAAGGATGAGGGGGTGTAGAGATTCCACCTGCAGCCCGCGGAGGACCCCACGCTGGAGCAGGTGGAGGCACCTGAAGGAGGCTGTGGCCCGTGGGAAGACCGTGCTGGAGCAAGCTCCTGGCAGAACTGTGGCCCCATGGAGAGAGGAGCCCACACCAGAGCAGGTTTGCTGGCAGGACTTGTGACCCTGTGGGGGACCCCACGCTGGAGCAGTTTGCTCCTGAAGGTCTGCACCCCATGGAAGAGGTCCATGCTGGAGCAGTTCGTGAAGGACTGTAGCCCATGGGAGAGACTCACTTTGGAGAAGTTCATGAAGGACTGTCTCCCGTGAGAGAGACTCCATGTTGGAGCAGGGGAACGATGAGAGGAGTCCTCCCCCTGAGGACAAAGAAGCGGCAGAAACAACATGTGCTGAACTGACCGCAACCCCCATTCCCTGCCCCCCTGTGCCGCTGAGGTGGGGGAGGGAGGTTGAAGCCAGGAGTGAAGTTGAGCCCAGGAAGCTGGGAGGGGTGGGAGGAGGTGTTTTAAGAGTTGATTTTATTTCTCATTCCTCTACTCTGTTTTGCTTAGTAATAAATTAGATGAATTCCGTCTCTAAGTTCAGTCTGTTTTGCTCGTGACGATGATTAGTGAGTGATCTCTCCCTGTCCTTATCTTGACCCACAAGCTTTTCGTTATACTTTTTCTCCCCTGTCTAGTGAAGGAGGGGAGCGATAGAGTGGCTCTGGTGGGCACCTGGCCCCCAGCCAGGGTCAACCCACCACACCAGTAGTCCCAATTCTGAGTCTGATAGCACTTCAAATGATGGGTTAGACCCTGAGGACCACATGCATATCCAAAGCGCAGGAAGTATTTATCTCTCACTTTCTTCTTTCAAAAGGTGTAAGAGTCCTTATTTTCATATTGCCATTGTCAAATAGTCTTCTGGGCTCTTAGGGGAAATTGTTATGCTGTGGTTCAGCCCCAGCCAACTGCTGAGCACCACGTGGCTGCTCACTCACCCCTCCCCCGCACTGTGGGGTGGAGAGGAGAATCAAAAGAAAAAAGTAAAACTCGTGGGTGGGATAAGGACAGTTTACTAAGACAGCAAAGGGAGAGGAAAATAACGACTACAAGAGTATACAAAGTGGGTGATACACAATGCAATTTCTCACCCCACGACACAATGACCATACATGACACAACCATACATGACATGACCATACACAACCACACACTCAGACCTTCCCAGAGCCGGACTTAGAGCCACGCTGCCCCTCCCCAACTAGCCCCCTTTATACTGAGCATGATGTCATATGGAATGGAATAGCGCTTTGCCTAGTTTGGGTCACCTGTTCTGCTTGTGTCCCCTCCCAGTTTCTGCTGAAAATTAACTCTATCGTAGCTGAAACCAGGACAGTTAATTTCCAAGAAAAAACATTTTCACCAAGTAACTTCATAATGATCCAAGCTGTATTTCTCATGGAAGTCACCAGATGGGAATAGCCCAGCCATTTAGAATTTGTATGTAAATAATTTCAGAAAAAAGTTAAAGGTAATCTCTGACAAAACTCAATGGAAACTAAAAAACTGGAGAGCCATGATTACTTCTCCTCTTTTACAAACTATTTATAAGTACTGTTACCTTCATTACTTTCCTGCCCTCCTTTCAGATCCTTTGTCTTCCACTTGTTATATGTAGCTGTTTAAGAATAGGTCTAGTACCAGTTTAGTGCAAGCAGAACTTCTATTCCATCTGCACTCAGGCTGGCCAGGTTGAAGCCTGCTCTTGTGCATAAGCTGTGTAGCTACACTAATGACGAAATCTATGCTAACATACTGTGACCAAGACACACACTTTGTCACTCAGCAAGCCAACTGAGGTACCCAGCTTCCAAACCAGGCTGGGCATGCCCATCCAGCATTGGGCTAGCAGCAATTAACATCTCCTCTCACACATATCCATGGGCTGCTCCTCTACCTTTCTGCTTGGGCTGTGGGTTCAGCCCAGCCATTTCTCTGCCAATTGCATAAGAATAGTCCTGGGCAACTCTCAGCTCTTCTCATTACTTCCATGTTCAGACTGGCCAAACTTCACTCATCAGCCCAAGTCTGAGGACCTCATCCTCACTGATGTATATGCTGATACTGTGTTGTTGTGCATCTTAATACAGCTCAAAAGGCCTCTCACGAGTGAAATCCAGTACCCAGAGTCAGTTCTCCATACAGCTTGCTGGGACAGTTAGAGCTTCAGAAAGGTGAAAAGACCACACGCTAGCAGTGTGCCACAGATAAGCAATGGAGAGTGCTCACTAACTGGTATCAGCCTGGCCTTCCACGCCCCTCAGGAGCTTGGATGCATCCATCCATTTCAGATCTACTGTCTACACACTTCCAAAACCACAGAGGCTTTTAAAAGGAATGAGCAGGTCACACCATTTTTTTTGTTTCAAACATAGCCAGAAGACAACACAGTAGTGTTCAGCTTTGTCCTGTTTTGTTTTGGTTTGCTTGTTGGTTTTTTTAATAGATATATATATCTCTATATCAAAGACAAGAAAAGTGGTGGTAATTAATTGGAAAGTGTAAGATCTGGGCATGATGTTGATGGTATAGAATAAGGCGTGGATAATGTCCTGGTTTTCAGCTAGGATAGAGTTAATTTTCACCAGAAGCTGGGAGGGGACACAGCCAGGGCAGCTGACCCAAAGTAGCCAAAGGGCTATTGCATATTGGCTGGCCAGGGAGGAGGGGCCACTGCTCAGGGACAGGCTGCGCATCAGTTTGGTGGTGAGCAAATTGCATTGTGTATCATCCACTTTATATGTTCTAAGTACTATTGTTATTTCCCTCTCCCTTTTCTGTCCCAGTGAACTGTCTTTATCCCAGTCCATGAGGTTTACCTTTTTTTTTCCAATTCTCCTCCCCATCCCACCGGGGAGGGAGGAGTGACCAAGTGGCCGCATGATGCTTAGCTGCTGGCTGGGGCTAAACCACGACAAGCTTTAGGTAATAACTTTATTACCTAGACTTCCTTGGCTCATAGTTCCACTTTGAGTTCTATAGCTCCTCCTTCCTAAGCAATCTATCTGCAGGAACTTTGGGTATCCCTTTTGTTTTGGTACTCCTGCCTCCTAATGAAAGCAGTTACTGTGGTTTTGAGCCATGGACACACTTTTTGCCTTAACTCAGCTTCTATATAAGGGAGAGAACACTGCACTTAGAGGGCCTATTACTTCTGTATTATGCTATTTCATCCATAGACAATGTCTTAAATAAGAGAAAGAGAATAGGAGCAAAGTAAAAGGAAGTTTGCATAACACATTACATCTACTTACCTGAGTTCAGTACTATTTCAGGATGAAATTAATTCAAGATGTCCAGAGGAACATTTGATCACAAGGCCCCTACAGAAAAATTATCTGACTTCATGCAAAGACCATTTATCTTCTAATCATCTGCCTCCTTGCCTCCAGCCCCTAGTATTTCAAAATTCCTCTTGTGCTCGGAATAATGTCCACACAAATCAAGATGATTGGCCTGCAGACTGTAATTCCACTGTTTCTTGGGAAGGAGTTAGATCACACTCTCTTGCCGTAGACATCCAGTTGCTACCTCTGCTGACCTCAGCTATTGTCATGATCTGCCTGATAACATCAAAGCAATTTTTATGTGAGAAAGCTTTGCAGTTAGACAGAGATTAAACATACCCTTAGCAATGTCTCCAAATTAAATTTTCAGATCATAACTCTTTAGCCCCAGGCCATTCCCTAATAAACATACTGGGCCAAATTAAATTTCTGAATGCGCTGTTCAGAAGTGTTTTTTTAGTATCATAAATATTAATTCTTTTATTCCTTATGCCAATTCTAAGAACCCACAGCTAAAAGTATGTTTCAGCACTACGCATCAGCATGGCACTTCAGGCATCGATTACCTGTTTAAGCAATGTCAGAATGGCTCCACAAGTTGAACACGGGGGAAATGAAACAGAAATGGGTACAGTGAAGCACTGACTAAATCATCTATTGTACATGAAAACCCTTTTATAACACAAGAGAACAGGGTTCACATCAAGTAAATGTTTATTTCTGAAGTGAAATAATGTTTAGAGAAGCCACATGGCAAACAGCAAGCAATTCTGTAACCAAAACATTTGCTCATAGCAGCCTGTAGTGATAAACTGATAAAAAAATCCAGCCAGAAGAAAATACTACATAGACCATGATTAAGAGAAATAAACTGTGATGTAAGGAAGATTGAAACTGGTAGAAATGGTCCAATGATAAAAAAAAGACTTTGGGAAAGAACCACAAATATCAGAAGAAAATTGGATGTCACATTTGTGGAAATTTTTATTCTCTTATGACATAAAAAAGGCAGCTAAAATGAAACATATGTGTTGCTAGTTTCAGCACGGGAGCGTAACAATGTGTGACTCTTGGGAGAAGGAAGACAATTTTCAGGGCAGAAGAGTCTGGGATAACAGAAAAAGTTAGTCTATATGACTGGATTGAAATCTCCAGTTGCAGCAACTGCGTAAAAATTTCTTTTAATAAAGATTTGTACTGGTCTAAAAATGTGATTTCTTCTTGTCTCCTTAACCACCCCCACCCTCTCCACCCCCTAGCCTCCCACCAAATAAACTTGAAATGAAAGGAAAAGCAGTAAAGGGAGAGAAAGTAAGAATGACTTATCTGGAATGTGGCCCTACAGACACCTGTATAGAACCTCCTGTCACCTTTCATTCATTGTGCAGGGGCATTGCTACTGAAATCAAAAGGGCTGATGGATAAATTCCAGTATCTTCTTCTCCTACTCAAACAAAGCTATTAACAAATTAACAGGCATTTCAATTTGCCTATTTATGCAGCAAGTACTGTTAAATTTGTTTCTGAGGTGTCCCAGATGTCACACAAACATCTCAGTTTCCCTTCTGGGACACATCAGGATTATTATTATCTGGGAAAAGTATGCAATAGCTTGTAGCTGTACTATAGCCTGTGTTTTAGCCCTCATCTGCTCTCCATAAACTGTCTTTCAAGGAAAAAAAAAAGAAAAAGATGGGGGGGGGGCGGGGAAGAGCAGCTTTTGGACCAGTATTTCCCTTCTGCTTGGAATTTTAAGCAGGTTCCCTGCCTGATTGCAGAAAGTGATGAACTACCTGTGACAAGGTCGGAGGGGGACAGGCTTAGTCCTAGTGACACTACTGCTCTCCGTGAATGCAGTAGGCACACCATGCTGCTCAGGAATTGACAGCAGCTGTCAGGATGACAAATCAGTCTGAGTTTGTTGTTCTGTCTCTACAGTCTTTCTCTACATGTAAAAGTTCCCAGTTATACTAACACCAACAGACAGAAATACTGTACTTACAACTTTTGAGAACGAGTGCTTCACTGGTGCCATGCTTAAGCAGTGTTGACTATGGAATAGAATATGCAGGCTGTTTTTGGCAAGAGTGTTAGACACAGTTTCCTACTAACATACAATACTGGAGATAATGAGAATGCACATTTGTGAATTTCAATAGATACTCCCCTGCAATATGCTTACAGGCATGCCCATTCATAATTAGACTTCTCTGTGCCAGGTACACAAGGTCTAACAACATTAAATTCAATACGTAAAATTACAGGGAAGTGAGCACAGTAACAAAAGACAAGTACAGAGACTTTTTTTCAATAAGCACCAGAAAAATCTATGCCTATATTGCTCTCAGGAAACTACTTTTTCTTTAACATCAGCATGTGTGCTCTTCTATTTTATTTTGTTTTATTTTTGGCATATGTAATGAGTCTTGAGAGTTTTCTTAGTAGTGCTTTTATCTGAGAGATTACATATCTTTATTTCTTTGCTTAACCTTTTAAAGTATACTTTTTTCTGTAATATATTCATACTCTTAAACAAAATTTAGTACTGAGAGCTCCACATCAACAGATTATCATGGCTTAGGATATGTTGACACAGACCAGCAGTGCTAATTATCCTAATTTCTGCAAGCTCTCACCTTCAGCTGTTGCTCTGGCAGTCACAGTCTAGATATTATCTGAACCAAAATATCTCCCCATCAGACTAATGTGGACGAAAACTGACTGCGGACAGAGGGAAAGTAAGGAAAACAGTCATAATAAATACATTTAGCTCAATTCTATGTTTTATTAAAAGATTCTGTAACAAACTATTTGTCTGTGTATACAACTGCTTCAATTACAAGCTTCTCTTCTTTTTCTATTTTGCATCTATTTTCCCTAGATGATCTCAGATCTCAGAATTGCAACTTTGTAAAATACAAAGGCATATCTTAAACTTTCTTATTGTTTGCCATTTGGAATTCAATTCCAGTTCAATATATGGGGAGGTACTAGCATGTCACACTGCAGAGTCATTAATTGCATTTGCACCATAATATTCTGTAGCTGGGATGCTAGCCACCTCGCAGTATAGGCATGTGTAACTCCTATAAATGTTAATGATCTTATTTTGCACATAGGAAGCTCAAGCTCTCTAAGAAGGGATTATGCCACCCTTGGGTTTCCTACTACTTGCCTCTGTCATCACAATTTCACATTAGGCCTTCTAAATGCACACTAACAAACCAATCCAAAAAGAACAACTTATTTTTCCTTCTTTGCAACTACTGCAATTACAGGATGCTAAACAATACACAAAGCAATCAGTGTTTTAGGAGGGGTAAAATAAAGCACTTTCTGTACAGCAGTATGGCACGCTACATGAACCAATGTCATTTCCCACCGATCTCTCATTACTTGTGATTAGGGCCCTCACTCTGAACAACCCCAGCAAGCCAACCTTGCAATGTTTGTAATAATAGTAATCAATCAACATTTAGCACTTACACAGCACTTCTTACCCGTATACCTAAAAGTGTTATAAAAAAGATGAAGGAGCAAGCTTTTACAGTGGGCCTAACATCAAGGTTAGGTGAAAATCAAGATCACTGACTGCTTACCTTTGAGCATCTCTATGTCTCTTGTTATGTCCATACTGCTAAATAAATGAGGGACAAGCACTGATCAGTGGTGCTAAAGCCAAGTGTCAAGTGGTGCTACAGCTAGTCTTGACATTGCTTTAGTGCTTGCCACCCCTGGGAGAGATTTATCCTTGAAGGACCCTATTTAAGTGGTTGAAAACAGAGTCAGGGAGTGAACTAACACTGAAATTTTGTGGATAGTCACAGCACCCAGTGCTGTAACACATCTCCTGGACCTCTTCATTAGTCATGTTGATGTATCCTTCTCTTCTGATATCTTTCACTTGACATAGCTATCCCTACTGATAATCTCCAGGCCTACTTGTCCCTACTGATAATCTCTAGCCTCCTAAGAGCAATAGGCTATCCATTTAATATAATTAATATAATTATAACAGAAAATTTTTTCTTATTTCTTAAATGCCTTCCCAATCTTTGAGATTCCATTGTAATATTATTCCTTGGAGCCATGTCAATTTTTTCTGAGAAAAACTCATCTCTACTGCTAAGTGGAAGAAAGCAACCAAATTGTGAAAAAAACTGGTCAAAAATTTTCACCAAGGGAAAATCAAAATTCCAGACTATTGAAGAACATTCAGCATCTTAATGAAGCCCCACTCTGCACTGAAACAAAATGCAGAGAATTCTGAGGTGCTCATACTAAATCATGAGATAAGAAGTTATGGAAAATTTATCATGTTGATTATTTAGAAAAAACAGCATTGTTTAATTTCAAGATCTCTTTCCAAATATTTCATGAGCAACACATGAGACACAATTAGATTAATATATTGCTCATTATGATTTGTTTGACTGTCCTAGTAAAGCAATTAACTCCACCTTTAAACTCAATAACAACAAAGAAATGATTTACTGACTTTGTTCTCTGTTATATTGGGTTGTATAAAATGCTTCATTGTGCTTCCTAGAAAAGGGTAACGCTGCACTTTCTTGTGTTAACCATTTTTCTCATTGAGCTCACAGAAGAAAGGAAACTATTAATAATAACTTCTTCTGTTCTGATAAATGTAGATGATTTTCTGATGCCTTTTAGCTTAGCTTTCATAGCAAGAAGTCTTTCTTAGTGACACTTTTAAGTTTGGCAATCAGATTCATGCATGAAGCAAAATCAAAGGGAACTCCAAAGGAACATTGTAGTAATTGACTGTGGCTGTTGTGAAATAGGTCAAATCTTCACTCACAGCAACAAAGGTAGTAGTATCACACTTCGTCTTTGTAAACACTGCCTAGAATTAGATTAAATCTAGCCGTAAAACACTTCAAAGGCATTTCAGAAGCCATAGCTGACAGTTCCCTTCCATAACAGTACAGATTCTGAAGCATGGTTTAGCCAGTCTTCATTTGGGATATAAAACAGGGAAACAAAAATCAAGCTATTTTCACCACTTTCCTGGAGCCAGCTGGATGCCACTTTTGCCTCTCAGTTATTCAAAGGGTGATCTAATGGGAGACCTGGCTGACAAGTAATTGAAGGTGTTCTAGAAATTTACCAAGCCCGATACTTATACACTGCATAGCATGGTGGCAAGAGGTCTTTAAAATTGACTTTAACTTTGTGCCTTTACCACCTCACCTTCCTTTAAACAGAGAGTAGTGAAGAGGTAGCCAGTAAGTCTTTATAGCAGTTGGTTTATCCCCTGTCCAGACAGTGGTGAAGACTTGCTTTCCTAGAACAACCTAGAAAATGCCAGGATGTAGAAGTCAACACATATTTCCCTGCCCTGCCACCGGCTCTTCTGAAGGACCATGGACACCGGCACTGTATGGTGGTTCCCTGCAGTGGCTGAAGTGCAATCAGGGAAAAATGCAGCTCATGTACAAGGTAGGGTAACTCAGCATTTGCTTTTTGTGTTCCCCAGCTTGGGGTTTTGTAAAAGATTTTTTGTTCTTTTCTTCATTAAGAGAAAATTACCATTTGTAACTGCAAACACCTCTGCATATGCTTATGGTTTCAGACATTGTGTATGGGAGACAGCCAGTGACAGGCACAGTAGTGCCAACTTTGTGGACTAAAGAAAGATCTTCATATTCCATAAAGAGACATCACTGTTCAATACTGCTCCAGTGCTTAGACTGCAGTTACCTACAGGGAGTTGCTATTAACTGTTTTCACACATGGAAAGTAGTGCTTTGGATTACAAAGATTTTCAGTGTTGCTACAGTTGGTACAAAATAATTGTAGAGTTTCTTTATTTGCCCTTCTCTTTTGTAGAAAGGAAAGAAAGAACATTTATGAAAATGCATGATCCTGCTGAGCTGCTTGTGAGGGCAATGGGAGGAGAGGGCAAGGTTTAGTGGTTATTGGCACGACATAGATATTCCTAAAGAGATAAAGGAAAGAGAAAAATTGTTCCACAACTTCCAAAATACTTTGCATAAAGATGAGTACTTCTTTAGTTACAGAAAATATGCAATATGTAAACTTTTGAAGATTTGCTTGTTACTAAATCCACTCAGATTTAAACTCCTTACTCTTGAGTGAAAATTTTTTCTGTAGCTTTGTGTTCAGCTTTCTAATGCTTCACTGCATAGTCCAACTATCCTATTTGATCTGTTGACACCCATGAGCTGTTAAATCTAGCTTGCTTCCCCCCCCCCCCGCCCCTGAAAATGAGGGCCTTTAAAATGTATGTATGTGCTCTTAGTTTGAAGGCAATCTCAGGCTGCAAAAGTTTTTTGTTGGTTTTTGTTGTTGGCTGGTTGGGGTTTTTTTACATCCCTTCATTTTCTAGCATAGTAGCATTCATTTTGGTTTTTCTGACTGATCCCATTGGCCTAGACACACTTATCTGCTTTCTGTAGAGTTATCTAGTAAAACAAACATCTGCATTTTAGGTGTCAATGAAAGGCAAAACTCAAAAGCCAGGGCAGGCAAAGCAATTAAATGTTCAGATTTCATGAATCTGGAAAGCAATGTGAGAATCATAGAATCATAGAATCATAGAATGGTTTGGGTTGGAAGGGACCTCAAAGATCATCTAGTTCCAACCCCCCTGCTGAGGGCAGGGACCCCCTCTGCTAGATCACATTGCCCAAAGCCTCATCCAACCTGGTCTTAAACACTTCCAGGGATGGGGCATCCACAACCTCTCTGGGCAACCTGTCCCAGTGCCTCACCGCTCTAACAGTAAAGAATTTCTTTCTAATACCTAATCTAAATCGACCCTCCTTCAGCTTCAACCCATTACCCCTTGTCCTGTCGCTACACTCCCTGATAAAACAGTCCCTCACCAGCTTTCCTGTAGGCCCCTTCAGGTACTGGAAGGCCGCCATTAGATCTCCCTGGAGCCTTCTCTTCTCCAGGCTGAACAATCCCAACTCTCTCAGCCTGTCCTCATAGGAGAGGTGCTCCAGCCCTCTGATCATCTTCGTGGCCCTCTGGACTCTGTTGAGCAGATCCATGTCTCTCCTGTACTGGGGCCCCCAGAGCTGGATACAGTACTCCAGGTGGGGTCTCACAAGAGCAGAGTAGAGGGGCAGGATCACCTCCCTCGACCTGCTGGTCACACTTCTTTTGATGCAGCCCAGGACATGGTTGGCTTTCTGGGCTGCAAGCGCACACTGCAGGCTCATGTTGAGCTTCTCATCAATCTATACCCCCAAGTCCTCCTCCTCGGGGCTGCTTTCAATCCATTCCTTGCCCAGCCTACAGTTGTGCTTGGGATTGCACCGACCCACATGCAGGACCCTGCACTTGGCCTTGTTGAACTTCATGAGGTTCGCACAGGCCCACCTCTCCAGCCTCTCACGGTCCCTCTGGATGGCATCCCTTCCCTCCAGTGTGTCGACTGCACCACACAGGTTGGTGTTGTCAGCAAACTTGCTGAGGGTGCACTCGATCCCATTGTCCATGTTGCTGACAAAGATGTTGAACAGTGCTGATCCCAGTACCGACCCCTGAGGAACACCACTCGTCACCATTCTCCACTTGGACATTGAGCCGTTGACCACAACTCTTTGAGTGCGACCATCCAGCCAATTCCTTATCCACCGAGTGGTCCATCCATTGAATCCATGTCTCTCTAATTCAGAGACAAGGATGTCATGTGGGACAGTGTCAAATGCCTTGCACAAGTCCAGGTAGATGACATCAGTTGCCCTTCCCTTATCCACAGACGCTGTAACCCCATCATAGAAGGCCACCAAGTTTGTCAGGCACGATTTGCCCTTAGTGAAGCCGTGTTGGCTGTCACCAATCACCTCCTTATTTTCCATGTGCCTGAGCATAGTCTCCAGGAGGGTCTGCTCCATAATCTTGCCAGGCACGGAGGTGAGACTGACCGGCTTGTAGTTCCCTGGGTCTTCCTTTTTACCCTTCTTAAAAATGGGGCTTATGTTCCCCCTCTTCCAATTGGTGGGAACTTTGCCAGACTGCCAGGACTTCTTGAATATGATGGCAAGTGGCCTGGCCACTTCATCCACCAGTTCCCTCAAGACCCGTGGATGCAACTCATCAGGTCCTATGGACTTGTGCACCTTCAGGTTCCTTAGATATTGTCGAACCTGATCTTCTCCTACAGTGGGTGGTTCTGCATTCTCCCAGTCCCTGCCTTCTGTGACCTGGGCAGTGTGGCTCAAGCATTTGCCAGTGAAGACTGAGGCAAAGAAGTCATTGAGTACCTCAGCCTTCTCCATATCCTGGGTAACCAGGTCACCTGTTTCATTCTGGAGGGGCCCCCCATTTTCCCTCCTCTTCCTTTTATCACTGACATACCTATAGAAGCTTTTCTTGTTGTCCTTGACATCCCTGGCCAGACTAATTTCTATCAGGGCTTTGGCTTTCCTAACCTGATCCCTGGCTGCTTGGACAGTTTCTCTGTATTCTTCCCAGGCTACCTGCCCTTGCTTCCACCCTCTGAAGGCTTCCTTTTTTTGTTTGACTTTGCCCAGGAGCTCCTTGTTCCTTTTTGGGGGCCTCTTGGTGGTTTTGCTTGACTTCCTCTTTGTTGGGATGCAAAAAGGAGAAATCTTAACAGAAAATGGTTCTTTGAGGCCTTTGGGATTTCAAATATAATTAGATGGTTTATATTTCAGCTGAACCTTGAGAGCACATTAAACTTTGTTCTTTTTTATTTTATATTAAATATATCACATCTTGGTCAGAAAGATCTTCTTGGCATTTGATAATATGATAATATCTGCTTGGGTGGAATAGTGTTGAAACAGTCCTTGAAACCGTGCACATTGTTGTAACAAAGAGTAGAATTATTATGGAATTTTTAAATCATGATAAAATAAAGGTAAAAATCTTCTTTTAGTTGTTGGTCAAATACATATCAAGAACCAATTCTTCCATATGATAGAAACTGTTATAACTCAAACAAAAGCAAAATGGTTGATATAGAGTCCGTTATATAAAATAGTATGTTCTATCAGACACTTGCAAAACATGAGAAGAAATGTGCTCAAGCAACTGATTCTTCAAATAATTCTTCAGATTTATTTAAAGTAAAAACTTCTTTAATTCTTACTTATCTCTATTACCTATCAATATCTCTATTACCTACGTGAATCTGAGGAAGGTCCACTTGTCAAAGCCATTACAATATACTATGCCCACAAAGATAATGTCTAATTAAAGGAATGCCTTGTTGAGCCATGGCCCTGGGCTTGTTTCACAAGCAAAAGCATATTTTAAATGTCTAAATAAAGATGAAATAAGATAGAACTGTCAGAGAGAGATGTGTCAACTATTTTATTTCAGTGTTTTACTGCACTTTTTAATTTATTTAGTCTTCAGGTCTAACTATCGTTTGTTACTTGCTTTCTCAGAGAGAAAGAAATGATGCTTTACAGGATACAATACATTTCACAATTTTAATGCCGGTATCCCATTTCCACAAACTTAAGTTTATGTTTCCAAAATCCTCCAGTTCATTTGACATCAATTTTCTGGTTGAAAACTCTGCTCTGAAGACTTGGTATGGCATAAGCAAAACTTTAAATAATCCTAAAATATATCCCATGAAGATTCTTGTTACTAAATATTGTTGATGTGCATGAGCACATCATGTGAAGTAAAAGCAATAATTCCTATTTGTATAAAGTATATTAGAGATGCGTATTAGAAAATAAATGGGGAAACCAACTGAGCAAGATTGTTGCAAATAAATGTGGTATCTAGGAGCTCTGCATTTAAAATCAGGCTAGGGTTCCTACTTAACTGGGTCTGTGAGACCAGATGCACTGAAGGGACTTGCCAACTTTGTGCATGAAAGGCATGACTAACCTGCTTCTGAGGACATTCAGCATGTCTCTTCTACACAGCTCACCTAATCAAAGGAAATAGGTTCTAAATGCAGATAAAAAAATAATTAAAAACACTGAAAACCAAACAAATAAACAAACAAACAAAAAAAGATAAAGTAGCAAGAGCAAATGCCTTTGAAATTTGCAAAAACATTCAGAATTGTTCATTTGTTGTATTGAGATGTTCTGAATATTTCAAAGTCAGCTTAGTCCTGCCCACGTCTATACAGCTCTAATAACTTTGCATAGAATCATAGAATCACAGAATTACAGAATCACAGAACAGTTTGGGTTAGAAGGGACCTTTAAAGGTCATCAAGTCCAACTCCCCTAGAATAAGCAGGGACATCTTCAACTAGATCAGGTTGCTCAAAGCCCTGGCCAATCTGACCTTGAATGTTTCCAAGAATGGGGCTTCTACAATCTCTCTGGACAACCTGTTCCAGTGTCTCACCATCCTCATCGTAAAAAAATTCTCCCTTTTATGTAGTCTGAATCTACCCTCTTTTAGTTTAAAACCATTACCCCTTGTCCTATCCCTACAGGCCCTACTAAAATATCTGTCCCCATTTTTCTTATAAGCCCTTTTAAGTATTGAAAGGACACAACAACGTGTCCCTGGAGCCTTCTCTTCTGTGGGCTAAACAATACCACCTCTTTCAGCCTTTCCTCATAGCAGAGGTATTCCATCTCTCTGATTGAGTGGTCCTCCTCTGGACCTGCTTCAGCAGGTCCATGTCTTTCTTGCATTGAGGACTCAGGAGCTCAGTGCAGTACTCCAGGTGGAGTCTCACCAGTGCAGAATAGAGGGGGAGAATCACCTCCCTTGACCGGCTGGCCACCCTTCTTTTGATGCAGCCCAGGATGCGGTTGGCTTTCTGGGCTGTGAGTGCACATTGCTGGCTCACATCCAGGCAATAGGACCATCTCTCACCAAACATGCTGTAAGCAGCTTGTCAAGGAGCTCCGGAATTTGGACAAGACTGCTGTCAGAAGTGATGATGCCATGGATATTGCCATTCAATAGAGAGGTGACAATGGCTGCCCTTACCAATGTTCTCACAGTGGAGAGGAGATGTTGCAATCATGGGATCAGTTCCCACTACTGGGAATGATCAACTAGGGATAGTGAACTTTATAAACTGAAGGGACAACTCTTCCTAAAGAGCTGGCCTTTGACAATAAGCATCAGCATGTCAGTTTCCAGTATCCCTTACCAGAGAAGGAGGCATTGTTTGTGCTGCTGTGCAGTGGAGCCTTACTATCCTCAGATCTCACCAGGCAACCGGTATGAGCTAGATAAGATCCAGAAAGACCCTGACTGTGGTAGACATCCCCTTGATCAACAAAGTACAGCAGGACCTCCCCTACTGCAAAGGGACGGTTTCTGGCATTCTCATGCCATGGTGTGGCTCCTATCTGGACACCAGTGGCAAGTGTCTCCCTCTGTCATTCTGCAGGCCTGCAAGCCCAGCAGGGCCACTGGAGAGGACTCATAGACACTATTATCAGTGGCACCAGCTGCACTGGGGGTCTTCTTCAACACCACTCTCTGGTACTAAAGCCATTGTGGGACCATTTTCCTGCTTGTGGTCCTCAGCCCAAGAGGAATCTCAATGGCAGGTACCAATCACTACCTCCTGCCTTGAGTCACCTGCCCATGGGCTAAAAGCACACTGCTGTTCATCATTGCGGCCGCTAACACTCACTCTGGCAGAAAGTACCCCTCCCTGCTGCCACCCCACACTATTTACTTCCTAGCCTAGGGTCCCCAGCCAGCCTGCTGTACCTACTGACAGCCTGTTCACCCATTAATTAGCAGAATTGGGAAAAGGGACTTGTAGGAAGCTAGATTTCATAAAGACCTACAAATCTCCATGGGAACCCTATTATTTCAGCCCCAATTAATATTACAGAAATGTATTTTTTTTTAAGTAACCGCAATATATATCATGCAATGCCAATGCATCTACATGAAAAAGTTTATCTTGTTTGGATGCAACCCCAGCTTTAGTGTAACTGTCACAGTATCAGGGAAGTTACCTCCTCTTGCCCACTGTATTGGGTTTGCATGGCAAGGTTTTGCTAGTGGGGGGGCTACAGGGGTGGCTTCTGAGAGAAGCTGCTAGAAGCTTCCCCCATGTCCAACAGAGCCAATGCCAGCCGGCTCCAAGACAGACCCACTGCTGGCCAAGGCCGAGCCCATCAGCCACGATGGTAGCATCTCTGGGGTAACAGAGTTAAGAAGGAAAAAACCAACCTGTGGAGAGTTTTTGGCAGCCAGAGAGAGGAGTGAGAAGATGTGAGAAACTCTGCAGTCACCCAGGTCAGTGCAGAAGGAGGGGGAGGAGGTGCTCCAGACACCAGAGCAGAGATTCTCCTGCAGCCTGTGGAGAAGACCATGGTGAGGCAGGCTGTCCCCCTGCAGCCTCTGGAGGAAGGATGACGGGGTGTAGAGATTCCACCTGCAGCCCATGGAAGACCCCACATTGGAGCAGGTGGAGACACCTGAAGGAGGTTGTGACCCCATGGGGGATCCACCCTGGAGCAGTCTGTTCCTGAAGGACTGGACTCTGTGGAAGGGACCCACGCTGGAGCACTTGGTGAAGAACTGCAGCCCGTGGGAAGGACTCACGTTGGAGAAGGTGGTGGAGGACTGTCTCCTGTGGGAGGGACCCCATGCTGGAGTGGGGGAAGAGTGTGAGGAGTCCTCCCCCTGAGGAGGAAGGAGCAGCAGAGACACCGTGTGATGAACTGACCACTACCCCCATTCCCTGTCCCCGTGTGCTGCTGCAGGGAGGAGAGAGAGAAATGGGGAGTGAAGTTGGGCCTGGGAAGAAGGGAGGGGTGGGGGGAAGGGGTGTTAAGATTTGGGTTTATTTCTCACTCCTCTGCTCTGTTTTGCTTGGTAAAAATTAGATGAATTTTCTCTCTACGTTCAGTCTGTTTTGCTCGTGATGGTAATTAGTGAGTGATCTCTCCCTGTGCTGATCTTGACCCCCAAACCTTTCGTTATACCTTTTCTCCCCTGTCTAGTTAAGGAGGACAGTGATAGAGTGGCTCTGGTGGGCACCTGGCCTCCAGCCGGGGTCAACCCACCACACCCACCCACTCCAGGCCCTCAGTCAGTTTGTCAAGAAGGGGATGATTTGCTGGTGGGGCTCTGACTACTCAGATATGGGAGCAGGAGCACCAGAAATAGGATAGGGCTGAGAAACCCATAGTAGCTGCTGGTGCCCCTACTAGTCTGTCATCTCCAGCTCCTGGAACAGCATGCTCCCCTGTCTGTGAAATCTGCAGTCTCTCTTCTTGCTGGCAGTTCAAGGCCTCCACAGAGACTGTGTATCTCCTGATGACTCCCATTATTGTGTCCAATATCTTCTGTTTGTCTTATCCTAGGTATTGTAAGAAGAAAAGTAAATGTGAAGCCATCACTGATCAGTTGTTCCCTTGGCTTGTTCTTCTGCCCTGGACCGCCTACACCCCGCTATTAGCTGGATGAGGCAAAAGTACTCAGACCAGAGCTGACTCCTAGGAAAAAGGTTGAATTCAATATAATTCAACAAATGAACCAGATGATATGTAATCATTAGGGAAAAAAGCTTACAAGAAAGATTGCAGAACTGCTCTCTCCTATCTGAGGTATTCCATGGTAGCTTTTTAAGTTGTGGCAAATATAGAATAAGCCTATTGAGTCCTAGAGGGAACTGTAAATTGATGAGGAATGAAGATTTGGAGTATGTGTTGACATAAGGGTCGTTATGCTTATTGGAGAATAGGAAGGAGAATAAAAAGGAGGAAAAATTCTTTAGGTGTTTTTTCTGGTATTTTGGGAACCAGCAAGGACATATGCAAAAGAAAGAAAATTCTTTGTCATGAACTGATGTAAATCTGAGGCATTTCTAATAAAGATAAAAAATGACTGAGGTTTGGGCAGTTCTTCATTCTTATGAGCTACTTAATCTCTTTTTTTAACATCCTTGTTTGTTTTATATCTTGTTGAAGTCTCATTTCCTCTTTTGTATGCAACAGTAGTCTACTGAATACAAATGAAACAGGCAATTACAAAAGGAGAATTAATATCCGTACTCAGATTCCATTAGTTCTACTCCCACTGCTTCTCTAACATCAAGATTGGCAAAGAATTAGAGGAGATTAATGATTCTTGCAGCTGCATCTTATTCAGTAAGGAACTGCTAGCTATGCAATACTGTAATATTACATTTATTGCTTTCTTAGAATATTCCTTTAATCTTTTCCATGTTTTCCCTCTTTCCATCCTAACAACAGTGATCAACTTAAATATATGAGTCAATTGGTGGGGCAAGTCACTCTTGTAGCAGATATTGTTCCCCTCCCTACTGCAAACACTATAAAACTGTTTGTGGGGTAAGACCTGGTTTCATATGTCTATTTGTCTTTACATTGTGAGATAGTCATCTGTTGGGTTTCAGACCAGGCAGGGTGGCTTTTTGCCTTTTTCAGCAGGAATCATTAAGCAAAATCCCTTAACAATTTTTGTCTTCTGTGAAAATTAAAAGCATGTCTCCATTTTAGGAAAATTCCAGCCTCACTTGTATATCTTGTGCTAAAAAGAAAATTATCCAAAGTTTGGAACTTGTCATCCTGAGTCCTTACAGTGGAGCACAGCTGAGACCCACAAATGAGCTTTGGTTCTGTGTTGCTCAGTACTTCAGTGCTGAGGAATTAGACAGCTGCCTTAAAGAACCTGATTTGAAATCCCCACACATCTTAGCTGAGCATATGAAGGACACTTAAATATACTCAGCAATCACTGCAGATTTTTTACAGATTAAAAGTAGCATGATGGAAGAATTTAAAATTTCAAAAAGTGGTACAATGATTGAAAAATATGCTCAGAATTATTTTCAACGTTTTACACAAACTTAATGGACTGTCTTCACACCCTTCCTTCTTAGGTTAAGGACAGCATGCTCAGGAAAGAAAGGCAATCAAGATGGAACATAGAATCCTAACAGTCATATAAGATTTCTGATTATTTTGATAAACTTTTAAAAGAGATAAAAGTTTTTGATGACCTTATGTGTAGGGAATAAAAATCCTCAGTTTTCTGCACCAGTGTAAGTAGGAAGTATACACAGAGAACCTGAACTTTTCAACTGAAATACATTCAAGATAAACTGCATGACCAGTGTATGTCTATAGAGCTTGCACTGTTACCAGACATAAACTCAGACCCTTCCACAAATAATACTGCAATGTACTAGAAGAATAATATTTAGCAATTAGATCTCTAGCTACTTCATTCACAGTAATGTGAATCTGGAAATGACCACACTGTGCTAAATCAAAAATCCCTGTAGCTATTTCTCCTGTCTCCAGTGGTGGCCATAGGCAATTGAGATAAATATAAAAGACTAAAGTTTTATCTTTTGTTAGAAATTTTTGCATTTAAAATTCGTTGCAGGCAAACACTTAGGGACATAAACTTGGAATACTGTCAATCTATTTCTATTGGAACGCTTGATTCAGAAGAATGGTATGTCAGATGGCCTTCTACCAGAAAGTAAGCCTTCCCATTCTTACATCTGGTAGTCTGTTTTTAAAAGCATTGTAAAACATTTTCAAAAACAACTTTAAAGTTAATTCCCTTCAGCAGAGTTTAAACCAGCTTATTTCCAGTGTTGGGTGCTTTTTAATATGTATTTAAAGAAATATTGGAATTGTAATTTTTAATTTTGTTTTAGCTAAAATTACTTTTGATTATCCTAAACTCAGAGTAAAAAATCTTATGATAGCTCACATGGAAAAATGTTTCAGGTGTTGATCATGCATGTTAAAGAACCTCTTTTTAACAGGAATATTTATCCATTCTACTTGTTCTTTTGAAAAACAAGACAAAACAGGAAAAAAGTAAATTAAGTCAGTGATATAATACTTTTGATGCATTACACATGCAATTGAGACCTAGAAGCCATAAGAGTTAGAGCCTGTCAAACTCCAGTGCTGATTTTGTGCTAGTGATACTGGGATTTGGTAGGTAAATGCTGATGCAAAAGGCTTCGGACTTGGTTTGGAATTTCATTATGGTTAGGGTTAAAAAAGGGAAAAGAAAATGAGGTGCAGTTATCTAAAAAAGGTTAAAGAAATCATCTAGACTAAACCAAGACTAGATGTAGAAATTTATGCCCTTCTTACGTTTGGCTTTTTATATTCAGGGATTACTGGACTAGACCTCAAAGTAGGACTGAGTTTAGGGTCTTGGGGATGTAATGAAACTACAAGCTACAGTAAAAGAAGCGTTCATAGGTACCTGACAGGCTGCAGAGTTCATTTTACGTTTAGGCTTAGTCTACTGTTTAGGAGAAACTGAGTCAATTTAACGCAATAATGCAAATGAGTCAGAAAAGTTCCACAGTATTGGGATCCAATAGTTCCTTTCATCCCCAGTGCAACTGTGATCTGATGAAAAACCTTGGCTGTACCTCTGTACCTCTGACCCCCTCTGTTACCATGGTCTAGTAATATCTCTCAACATAAGATGAAATCAAACCTGCAAACCTAAGCTTCGTTAAAGCCCTGTCCTAGCCATTTCTCAAACATCCTTCTTCTGTGTAATGTGGTGTTATGTGGTGATCATCAACTCAACTCCCTCTAAGACTTTGTTTGAACTTAGGTCATTGTGGCAGTCAGTGACAAACCAGAGTTCTCATCTTGCCCAGAAGTACCAAAACCTACAAAATACCAAAAAGTATGTTAAACGCCCATACTGGCTTTTTCATGTCACTTGGTCTAATTGGTAACCTTATGCAAGGTTATAAATTTAACTAATGTAACTTCAGCAGGGCTATGGCAGCCATACAATGTGTCTTAGCAAACTACCGCTTTTGGATGGAATAAGAGTGTTTGGCACACTTCTTGACAGAAATCAGGACTGGCATCAGTGGTGTCTAGCTCACAAAGGTGAGGAGAAGGTGTAGTGCCTAGCTTCAGACTGTGATGCCAAGCTAAGTTTGGGCTTCATATACACAAAGACCACGTGTTTACATTTAAACTGATACTGATAGAGATCAGAGTAAGACAGAGGTTTGGATTTGTGTAAGAGTGAGGTTGATTCTCAGGATACGGAGAAAGAAAAAAAAAAAAGCTACAAAGATACCAAAAATAACGGATTAAAAAATGCAGCAAGGCACAGCAGTGGGAAGAGACCAAGTTGGTGCCTAAGCACCATCTTGTGTGAAGCCAAGAGGGACCACAATGTTGGCATCAGAGTACAGACATGGCTACAAATATCCAGAAAACACAGAGCAACTACTTAGAGTAATAAGCAGCTCATTAAGGGCCTGCCAGGAAAACGTAATGGCTTGTGCCATAAAGAATTTCTGACAACACATGGGAAAAAGAGAGAAGCTTTTAAAATGCTAAAGTTCTATTATTTTTCCTTGGTTTACTATCACAAAATGACACTAAGGCTGTACTACTTAAGCTGCTTGGAAGGTTCGCTTGTAATAATAATGAAATCTATTACTATTAAAAGTTGAACTTCTCATTTCCCACTCATAGTACCTTAACTGATCTTCACGAAAGCACACCAACACTGCACCTTGACAGCAGTTTCCATGCTATCAGAACCCCCCATGTTTCCTGTACAGGTTGTATTTCTTGTACTCTTCACTGTGTGAAGTGTAATTAGTCTCAAAGGAAAACAGCATGGAACTGAACAAGAACTGGGCAATCCAAATGGAAAAAGTAGCCAAGTAATAAATTTAACAGTATAAAACTGCCTTTAAAAACAAAATATGCATGATCATACAGAAGTCAAAACAGGCTGACAATGGACAATGCTACTCTAATATTTTTATTATTTGGCAGCTGTGTTGAGTTGGACCAACAGGCATTTTAGTTTTATGAATGTAACTGGCATCAGAGAGATGGGCTTGTGATGGAAACAATGAGTAATTCTCCCAGAGGAATCAGGAGATTATATAAAGTCCAATTTAGTCACTAAATTTCTGAAATCCTAAGCAAAACTAGGCAAAAGCTTGGGTCTATTAAAAGAGAGGCAGAATATAAAATAACATCTTATACAAGAAAATAAAAGACTTCTGAAATGCAATACTAGTATTGTATACTATAGTGCTAATTATCATATAAGTCTACTAATAATATTTATTTGTAACAGAGATAATGATAAATAAGAAGAGCTTTGACACGTTACATGTTATTAAGAAGCTATGGTAAGATAGCAGCATCATTGCTTGTAGCACTGCCCAAAATTTGAGAAACACTTTCAGTCTCATATAGTTTATATTTTTTATATAATATAAGCAAAGATAAAGCAATTTGCTTTTCAGAGGGTTTGAGCTACTCTAAACTTTTTCAATGTAATCAGTACTCTTAACAGACCCCATTTCACACAATTAAAAGTCTTCCAATCTACAGGAAAACTGATTTTTTTTTTTTTTCCCTTGGAATGGGATTCACTTGGACACAACCTCACTGAGTAGAGGACAAAACATGTATATAGTCAGTTACTAAGAAAGATGTTTTAAACAAACCAAACTGTTAGTTCAATATGTTTCACTTCTAGGGCAGAGAGAGATTTAGCCACTTGGAAGGAATGGTGGGAAATAGGTCAAATCATTGACACAAAGCAGACAGTAACTTTTACCTCATTTCCGTTATTCATGTGTTATGAAAAATCAAGATCTTAAGAAAAATCAGAAAAGCTCTTTGTCATTAATAATTTTGTGATGTGAGATTTGGAAAATAATCTGAATTATGGAAGCATCCATGAGATTCCCTCTTTAGACTGTGGAAAATCACTTTTTATGCTTTTGAGACTGTCTATACATTTACTCAGTTTAAAGATTCATTTACTGCTGAGGGAATTCCACTGGTTAAGAAAAGTGACTTTCTCCTCAGGACAGGTAAGCAACTAAGCCAATCAGATTATTTGATTAATTTACTGTAAGTTTTCAGGTATTTTGCAACAACATCCTAGTTTTGAAGCTAACTGGTAAGCACAGAAACATATCTGAAACCTTGCCTTACAGAATCCTAATTAATCAAAAACTGCATTGAATTCACAACCAGAAATAAAGAAGATTATGTCAATAATTCTGTCTTGCCTTAGTTCTGAAATGTTTAATTAAAATGATTTAAAGAAAAAAGCTAACTAAAAAGTGATTGTGTAGTGCTTTCTTGAGTAATAATTACATAGGAATAGACCTCCTTCCTTTCAGCTCAGTAGGAAAGTAATCTTCTATGAGTTCATCTTTACAAACAACTTGCAATTGTATTCAAGTAATTGTTGAGAAAGGGAAGTCCAAATCTGAAGTATGAGAGTCAAAGCTCTCTGTGAGGAATCTCATCAAAACCAGATGGCTACACAAAAACTCTTCAGTGATTAAGGCATCTGGGTGCTTCAGTTTTACTGATTAAATCTGAAGGGGTCCCAACCTACAAATATACTAAGCATCTGTCTTCTGGACACAAATCCCTTTGAAATGTCTCCAGCTAGGTCTTCCCACAAAAGTTTTAAAAAGTCTTGGTTATAAAGGGTTTCAGTTGTGCTAGACCCAGCTACAACATATATTTTTGATAATCCATATAATCATTTGTAGTGCAAGACATGCTTCTTCCTCTATTTGTTGCTTCTGGCTGTGTCTCTGATGTGTAGTCTCTCTCTGTGAACGACCACACGTATCCTGTATTTGCCAGCTAAACTTCATTTTTAGGACCATGCTCAGTGAATGGTTTAGAAAGTGGCCCAAATCAAAATACTGCTAGAAGCATCTCTGGGCTGTGTCAGTCTCACGTTTGTCTCTCAGATCAAATGTGTTCTGAGTTTGCTGTTTTCTTTCAGTGTATTTTGTAATTCTCCCTTTAAGTGGCAGTTTCCTGCATTTCTTTTCACGCTGACGGCAATTTTGCTTTATTTCCTGCTGCAGCTCAATCAGAATTTTCCTAGCTTTAGCAGGCTTGTTAATATAATCACATTATATATTCTATCTGTCACTTCATTTAACGTGAGCATTACTTGACGTAGATTCCAGGTATATAATGAGCAAGGAAAGAGCCTGCAATGCACAAAACAAAAGGAAGCACAATCACATTCCTGAAGTAGTTAACACCATTACGTGACAGCTGAAAACCAGAACTCAAGGAGAGCAGATAAAATTCAAGCCTGAAAATTTTTCTGAGTTACAACAATCAGTCTAAATCTACAGCATCCTTTGAGTGAATAACTTTTTTTATTCCACACCGTATTTCCTGGTACCATGTGGCAGTGACCCAAACCAATCCAGTGGTCTGTTTTTTGGAAGTGGAAACTACATTTCCAGTACATGGCAGAATATATTATTTCTCATTGTCATGGTTCTGCGCTCCATAACATAGGAAGAAATGGAGCATAGTACAGTACGACCCTCATCAATAATTCTGTGCACTTTCTTAACAGAATAGCAATTAACAACTATATATCTGAGGAGTCATTAACAGGTCATTGTGCAGTCTGTGTAAGAATCATTTGTTGTGGATGAAATTTGCCTCTGTGAACCAGCACGTGGGCTTATTTAATATGCACAATAAGTTCTTACACAATACATAGACCAGTGCTTCCTCTCTGCCCAGAGGTGAATTTCATTTGCATAAATTGCCTGGAATACAAAAGCTTACTTTCCCGAGTTCATGTCCCAGGCACACAAATGAAAAGCATTTCAAACCATATGCATGTAATATAGAAGTCATAAAACTGTACATCTGTATTTGTTCAGTGCTTTGTAGTAAAGTATCACTTAAGTAATTACATAAGGTAATAATATTACTGAAGTAATTACATAAGTAATGTATTACTATAAGTATATAACAATAGTATGAGTATTGTAAGTCCCTTAATCACTGATATTCAGAAAATCAACTAGAATTTACTGCAAGACTCTATCAATCTAAATTAAAATGGGACTGTGAAAAAAGCAAACTGGAAAAAGCACTCAACAGTTCAATATAAGCACTTCTTAAAAGAACTCTTGGAAAATACCTTCTGCAAGGTCCCTATCTCCTATGTATTGAACACCTCATTTCACCAACTAGGAAGTGCAGAGATCAAAAGGAAGCTAAACATTTACTGTTTTCCAAACCCAAAGGAGGGCTGGAACCTAAAAATTTGCCTTTTTTGTAACTATGATGTTTGAGCTAAACCAAGGTATTACCTCTTCTTGCAAACCATGACAGGCCAGAAGACAAAATATTTCTGAGGTGGGAGAATTTCATATGTTAACAGCCAACACTGGACAAGCCAGCAGAGAATTTTTCCTAGGCAGCAACCTAGAAGGATTATATTATGTCAGATTAGGAGAATGTTAAATTTCAGTGAAAAACTAGATATAATTATGATTTGGTTTAAGGTTTTTTTTCCTTTAAAATGATTTTGTTAGGAGACACATCTTGTTCCAAGGACATTACTAGTTGGTGATCAAGTGAGTTTATTCATCTCAAAAGTTACCAGGAATGGTTTTTTGGACCAGCATATTCTGAGATGAAACAGAAATGACTGACTGTCCTGTATTGAGGGCAGTTGTATGTTGTTCTCCAATCCTTCCTTTTTTGTGTGAACAAATCAGAGTTATACAAATTATACGTGGCCTTTAAAAAATTTTGCAGGCATTTTTAATAATAATATGTTATTTAAATATGACCTGTTGCTACACTCTAACTACCTTATTATTTGGCCAACCAGCTAAAAGTTGCAAGATTTTCACATCTCAGTGCCAGCAACTGGGAAGAGGGGCTGTGCACTGCTGTGTAGGTGTTATATTCTAACCTTAGTAAGGGTTACAAATCAACTGCCAAAGGAAAAAATGCCAGCTCATGATGGTCAAACATAGAGCTCTAAATGAAAAGCCAGAGAGTGGTTTGTTCTGGCTCCATGCACAGGAAGCTGGGCAGGGTGTGTGTCTCAATGGGTTCACTTTGTCAGGCTGGCTACCCCCTGGGCCCCCCAACACCCAGTTCTGCAGCCAGGAACAAAAGGAAGTTACAAATGTCTTACCAGGCAGCAGTAAACAGCACTCGTAAAGACAACGTAATGCCATCTGCACCCAATGTAAACCACTGCTGGGAAGAAAACTCTCCTAGTTCGGACATAAAAAAACCTGAAAACTTCTCAAGATGAAGTGTGATGTATTACTGCAAACCATAATACACTGGATGCAGATTAAGACAGAATCACCTAGTAGAATCCAGGGATGACATTGTGATTTGAATAAATGTCTCAAAACCCCCATGCAATTTCCCTAAAAATCTGCCTAGAGTTTGCAGCAGGGAGGGTTAGTGTTGGTTAGCATAGCTTCACTACCAGCTTTCCATTTGTACTGTGATGTGGCTGTATTGAAAGAGTGCCAGTGCTTATCTACTTGTTTGTGAGCTGTTTCTCCAGTTGCCCAAATAATTTCTTACAAATGACTGGCAAATGCTTTTTTTTTCAGCATTTAACTTATCCAGTAAAGTCTTTTTAAATCATACAAATACTACTTTTCTCTTCTTCTCCTGTAACTGCATGAATTTGTCTCCAAGTCTCCTTTTTCTGAGACTCTCTAACTCTTGCTCTCTTTTTTAATAATTAATTTCATTTGATATTTCGATCACTCTTTTTGTTACTATAAACATCCTCTCCTTTATACAACACATGCTTCACCTTCTTCAAAATGAGAGGTGGGGTCCCTGCTACAGAATGGTGTGCATCATCAGGTAAACTGAGTGCAAGGAGCTAAAATCTGTTTTAATACCATTAAATGTAAAGGCATATACTTAAGAACAAAGCAAATAAAGCATAGAAGACAAAGGAACTCTATATTGGGAAGAATGGACTTAAAATCATACAGGGATTATCCTAGTCTAACACTACAGTTGAAAGGGGTAATATCAAATAAGAGTTGTACTGTTATATGACCAGGACTAAGTCCTTGAGAAGGGTCTGAAAAACAAATAATAATAATGAGATTACATTTCCCTGGAAGATTCCAGTGTAGGAGGGGAAAGGGGAATAGGCTATGATGTAAAGTTTGATGGAAAACCAAGAGGCACTGCCAAATCTGTCTTTGATTGAAATACTATCTGTGGATCAAAGAAAGATTCGGACACTGCCAGCGTTCTCAAGCTTTCATCCGGCACTGTAATGAATACCCATCAAGATATCTGCACTCCTTGCCAGATGAGTGCCAAAGAAGGAAAGTGAAGATGACAAGCAGGCACTACAGGATTTCACTTGCTATGAATTAGCCAGGTATCAGAGTCAGATGAGGAAAGGGAAAAGGTTGAGAAGAAGAATATAAAAATAAGAATACATGAGCAGCAAAATAATCTTTTGCACTGAGACCTGTATAATGTAGTTGTGTGAATCTACATGCATCATCTGTCTATATGCATCTGGCTTTGCCTTCGCCCATTTCACAACAATTAGTTTCTCTCCACCTGTCTTGCATATTCAACCTCAACTGTAAAGGTCAAGTTGGGCTTTTTCCCTCTTACACATCATGACTTGCAAGAAAGGGTTCAGATTACTAGCACACCCATATTTGTACAGCCCATCACCATCAAGTTATGCTCACATGTCTTTGCTCGTGTGTTGCTGACTGATTTTGTACAGGACCAGTTCAGTCCATGACTAATGAGAAGGAATAGATTCTAGCTTCACTCCACCTTGTGCTTAACCTTCAAGAGTAAAGTGAGTAAAATGAGGAAAAAAAAAAATAAAGAATGATGCTAAGGAGAACTCTGGACACGGACACACAGAGGCACACGTGCACAAGCATATTGACATGTACCTTACAGTATTTCATTTCATTTAAGATTTATTCATGTAGGCATTCCTTAGTCCACACTTGCATAGTAGTAATCAATGTATTTCCAGTAGCTTTTTGCTACACAGTATCGCAATATTTGTTAAATATTGCTTTACTATTATGTAGAGAACTAGTGAAGCTTCTATCCTGTCTGAAATTACTTTTCAAGTGCCTTGCGAAACAGAATCTTTTCTGTAGCCAGGTTTTGTGTGTGTGCGTGTGTGTGTGTGCGCGCGTTTCAGTCTTCTTTCAGTATTATGGTTACTTTTTGTCTGGATTGTTAATACCTTATGTCACCGGTATACAGAAGAGAACAGATTAATTTAAAGGTATTTATCTATCTACTATAAGGAAATAAACATGTTCTCTAAATGAAGAAACAGATGGAAAATTAACTGAAATTCTTTTACAAATTATCTTTGTAAAAGCTACAAATCGCAGTTACATTATCTATAAACGTTAAACAGTCTTATTAGTTTATATTGGTGGCATAGACCTACATTATTCCTCTTTGGAAAGTACTTTGAGAGATTCTGTGGGAAAGTGAATTATATGAACCCAGCTTATTGATATCGTTTAACAACAATAACTTTCATTGTCTATTTTTTTAATTTCTTAATTGTGGGAGATTCATTATGTTTTGCCTCGTTTTTATACCTATGTGGCTTCAATGGGAGTTGCTTATGAAAGCATTCATTACATATTGGATAAGGAACTCAGAATTAACAGCAGCGTTAGAATACGGTCATAAGTACAATATAAGGATCTTTTTAATTACAACAAATCATGGGCAGATATTGACTCTGCCATGAAGGGCTAACAGCATTTCTTTGGCTCTACACAATCTTTGAATCAGAAATGGAAATTTGGCATGTTACTCTGATATGACTCTGTGTCGGCCAGAGCTTTATGGCAGACCTGCCTGCACCTTTTCCTTAAAATGTACTCAAGATCTTCAAAACTCTCTTGCTGTTTCATCAGAACAGGGGAACTTTGACTAGAGGGAGTCCTAGATCTGCCCAGTGGAACAAATTAATAAAATAACTAACAAAAATCTCTACGCTGCCCACTCTGTCCATTCAAGGCAGGCCATTTCTTTCACGCTTGATCCCAGTCCAGCACTTTCCAGTGACTTCCTGAGCTGCTACAGACTTTCTGGGTCTCTTTCTTTCCACACTCTCTGATGTCTGCCTCTCTGTTCCTCTCAGGGAGTCTGTACTGGTTCTTCAGTTGCTTCCTGGCTGTACCTTTCTTCACCTGGCCTGACACTGCATGCTAGCAAGATGCTCCCTTGCTGAAAATATCCACTTACTTGCAGAGATTTTTCCCATGGCCCAGCGTGCAATAGCCAAGACAAGATTGCCCAGAAATACATTTTCGCTGAAGCATAATGCATAGCATGCATATATGTTGGCAAACAAAGAGAATCATGCTTTCTGTCACAATCTCTCCTATACTTCAGTGCTAGATGTAAGGGTTCATGAAATCTAGGAGATATTCATGGCAGAGTTTGGGATTTAATAGGAGTAACACTTAGGGAATGAGATTTCAGTTCTTTATCCATGTAAAGAGATTTTCATTGTTAAGGAAGCAACTATTTCCTAAGGCTGATGGCTTCACTTTGTTTGGTTTCACTGATCTACATTTGTCTTCCAGGCACCTTACAAACAACAAACGTTTTTCTTCTCCAAATGCACCCATAGCTTGTAGACTTGCCATCTCCCAGAGGGTATACCTGTGCTCACTGGACTGGTCAGTAAACATGTACATTCAGAGAATTAAGAAACAGGAATGATAATTAACAGCTCACTAACCAGTCATAGTGTCTCTGTATACCTTATCACAGCCAGACTTTCCACCCTTGTTTTTGTAGTTCCAACATAGGTACTCAAATAGATAAACTTTCAGAGAGCAGGAAATAGATAAACTTTCAGAGGCAGTGAAAGGAACAGCTAAAGCAATAGCATGACAAAATATATATTTTGCAACATCTGTCTGGCCATTCAGATTTAACGTCTAAATTTTCTGAGCCCCAGTACTTCAAGGGTTGTTCCACCCACAGGACCATAAGCTTTCAATACTTTCAAAATTCTATCCAGTCCTTTGCTAAGTGCTGGGGCAATCTGTATATTTGTGTATTTCAAACTTTAAAATTACATAAATCAAAGCTGACAACCTAGAATCACTATCATTGAAGCACTTAAAATCCATAATGCTCTCATTTTGATGCCTCAATAGACCCCCTTTCCAGATTTGATTGAAAGACTGCTCTATAGCTCTATGACTCCAGTCTCAAAAGCCAATGCATTACGATAGGATTGACAGGATATGATTAATGTTGTTCAAAATGTATCAGCATGTATTAGGGCAAACTTTGTGTATCAGTCCAGGCCAATCAAATTGTCCATTATCAAATGAGGTAAAAAAAATAAAAAAGACGCTTTCATTGTCACATTTTACAATTTTATTATGAAGTTTGGGTTTGCAACATCATTTGCAATTTAAGTATCTTTCTGTTACATTTCTTTCTGTTACATTTCTTTAGAACTTATTTGGTCTCCAAAACATGAAAAGGCTGAACATCAGTCATGTTGAGGAAAAAATACAGAACTTATGCATAAAATTGGGTATCAGAAAGAGTAGAACACTGTCCTTCAACAAAAGTATGCTTGGTTGAAATGTTTCTACTGGTGCAAATGCACCAGGTAGTAGAAACTCTGTCATCTGGAAATGCATGGTTTTCCATCAGCTACCACTAGAAGGCCCATCAGCTTCAACTGGACACACTACCATGGGTAATCTCTATTGTTAGAGATCTTGTTTGATTTAGGCAGTTGGGTTATTCTTCTGTTGTGCACTCTGCCCGCTCATCCAGTTCTGTGGGCAGAAGCACACAGAATTGCTGCAACTTCGACATATTTGCCTTGACGGAAGACTGTCAAAGGTGTTGAAAGTTCAAAGACTCTGAGGTAAGTACATGTGTTAACTGAATTCAACCGTAAAGGAAGAGATTAGGTCTTGGAGGTAAATGAAAACGACCTTGAAAAGGAGATGTTTGTAGAAACCAAGCAGCAAGCACCAAAATGACCTTAAGGATGAGTCAACTGTGATGATGTGTGTTGACTGAGACACAGTGAATTTACAAAGATAGTGTGGATTATCATGAAATAAGAAATTGCTGTTGGCATGAACTAAAAATGAACCTCAGATAAAGATGTGGACACATGACATTTTGCTAACCCCTTTCATGTTGACACCCGATAGTTCAGATCCCTCTGAAGATCCTTAGGTGTGAGCTATCCTTTTCCAAGGAAGTGTTCTCAACATATAAAGCTGAGTCTTTGGAGTATCATAGCCTTTGAGAATAATGTATCTGGACATTAAGGCTTTACTGAAATATAACACATTTTAAATAACAAGTAGTATAAATTCTGTGATGCATTAATGTACCATTTTGAAACATTATCAGGAAACTTATTTAATAGCTATGACCACACTTCATGGATTTTCCTTGTTGGACTCTTGGAAGAGTCCATAAAAAACTTTATTTCAGCTTACAATTCCCATATGAAAATTGGACTAGAACTGAAGACTGCTGTGCTGGATTAGTATATACCATTAGTAGACGGCTGCAATTTGAAGAACAGCTTCTATTTCAGCCCTGCTGAAACTGAAGGCATGTCTGTAATCAAAACTCCTTTGAATATTTATACTACATTTCCTTTTCTTGAGTCTGTTTTTCAGATCAATCCATCAGATTTAGTCTAGATTTACATTTCAGTGCCCTTTTACTAGAATGGTTTAAGCTTGTTTTGTCCTTCTTCCAAGACAAAATTAATACTGCTTTTTATGTTCTTTGAATTGGACACTTGACTTTGCTGTCTGGGCAAATTTTGTTGTGAAGTGTCTGTGTTTTTGAGTAAGATTAATGGAATCTGTGTGTGAATAAATGTCCAAATGCTTCAAACCAGTTCCAGATGAGAAGTCTATGTATGATACTCTCTGGGGACTGCTGATAATTTTCCAGGTGAATTCTCTCTAGTGCTACCACATAGTCAAGTTTGCACAAAAAATTAATGTAGAAGCACTGAGTGTCAAACTTTTTTATTATGTAGAACAAGTGGCAGACAGATCTATGTGTTGATCTACTACACTGTTCTGTTAGAAAAGTGACTTTAGAAAACCTGATGAAGCTGGGAACATACTGCTTTGATGTACTGTTCAGTGATGGGAGTGAATACACAATAACTCTCTGTGATGTTCATAATGTTAAAGAATATGATGGCAAAGTAAGAGAATGGCTGCTTCTCCTTAAAACGTGATTTTCTTCTTAGATCTTAGAATGGATGGATCTCTTCCACTATATCTTTAACAGACTCTGAACAAAGTTCTTGTAATAATATACTATGGAATCAGTTGGATAGTAGTTGATACTGCTGCAAGCTATCTGTAAAACTGCATTGAGATTGATACTGTGGTAGAGAAAAACACATGAGAACATTGCACTTAGAGAGAGATCCATATGTAACAGAACAAAATGGAATGAAAAATTACCTAATTCCCAGTAATCCCATCAGATTGAACAGAGAAAGGATAAAGATGGAGGAATTTAGGACTGAGAAGCCTTCATCTCCCTTCTTTGAATTGATATGAGAAGAAGAGTCTTTGTCCCTATGGACTAATCTCACACTAATTTACAATCCCATTTCAGAACCATTATGGCATGACCTATACAGAAAGAAACATAGCCTCCTACTTTTATATATGAACAATCTATCAATGAAATTCTACAAATATCTATGCTTCTGCTGGAAAAAAGACTGTGTCATCATCAGTCTCAGCACCTCACTGCCTCAAAGTTTCTCTATATCAAAACAAAAAAAGAAGGCAAATTTTCAGCTTTTCTGGGGAAAAAAATATAATTACTGTGCTAAATCCCTTCTGTTTCAAACCTCCTAAAAATTTTGTTCAAAGTTGCCTCAGGTGTTTTCCTAGGCATTGAAATAACTATTCCATATTCACTCTTTCTGAGCAGTGATTTTGTTGCTATTTTAATTGTCTTTCTCAAGGAGAAGATGATTTGTTATTTAAAATAAGCATAAACTAGCAAGTAGGTATTTGTTCCATTGATATCAGAAGGGCGGAGGAAGACTCTCAGTACCGAGTGAAGGCAGAACAGGACAGGATGTGGTGGAATACCCTTGTGATTTATTAGTGTAGAACATACTTCATGGATAAAAACTCTGCAAGTTCTGAGCAATGCTGGCCAAGTTTCAAAAAGCAAAGGCCAGCTTGAATAGCATCTGAGGTTATTTTTGTGTGTGTTTATATGGTCTTAAAATTCAGACAATTTGGGGCTCTCCTGTTGTGCAATAGTTAAGCAGTGTAAGTGCATGGCTTGATTTTTCACTACCACCACGTCTCTCCTTTTTGTTGGCAAACCTCAGATTTTCTTATTACAGATTATTCTATCATCACCTCAGACTACAAACAACTTTTCCCTATGGCAGGGCAAACTATATGGTCGCCAACGCAAGGGGACCTTCATGTCTACCTGGAATCTAATGCCAGGCAAACATTAAACCAGAAACTGATGGGAAAATTTGCCACAGATCCAACCAGGATACCAATAAAATTGGTCAAATATACTGAAACTGAAAGAACAGTGAAAAATCTTATTATTTTAATGTGCTTATAGCTAATTATATCACTGAAATTACATCCCGAAGAGCTGGAACACTGCTGTATCTGACCTTGGTAATTCACTTGCTAGAAACCACCAGCCTCTGTCTCCAGCATCAACATACAGCAGCCTGCAGCCCTGACAGCACCTCTCCATCTGCAGAGCTGGTATGGGATGCCAGGTTTGAAAATTGCTTCTATAACCCTGAAGCCTGAAAGGGATTCTTATCTCTGTATTCCTCTTTGCAAGTGTAAAACAAAAATAATATATAGCATTTTGAACTGAGGAGACCTTTTTGGCATTGATCAAAAATGTTAGGGGAAAGAGTTACTCAGCTGGATTACTTAGAATGGTATATTAATACTGTTGAAGCCCTTTCTTTCAATCTGCTTTGTTTTTTCTGAGTTTTAATTTAAAACATTGTGCTTTAGAATAATAAGTTAGGTATAAAGAAGGAAGAAGATATATGTGATCAATGAAAATTTACACACTTTGTGCCTACCCCAAAAAATAGCAAAGAGATTTTTCAGTTCAGTCACCCTCTTGCAAATCCAAAATATACGTACAGTTCCATACCTAATCTACAAATACATTTGCCAATGCTATGTGCTGCGAATATATAATCATATTTAGAAGTCACTACTTGATACTGGTATATTTCTTTACCCTAGAGATAAGTGACTCGTTAGGTATGATTTCCTCACTGCTCAAAAAAGTCCAAATATTTATACATAAGGAGCTTGCTGACTTCCTTCATGAGTTTGTATGACCCAGTTGCCCAAAGTAGGAGCAGAGTCAGTATACAGGAAATCTTTCCCAGTTCAATGTCTCTAAGTGCCTTCATAAGACTTTGAGAAAAGCTTAAATTTATATGCCCTTTCAGGCTTTGCTGTATAAGAGCTTTAAAGGTTGCATAACTGTTTGCCAAGTGGCATCACAGACCTATTATATTAATAATGAGGAGAGTGCTTCCCAAGACTGACAAATTTACCTGAAAAACATTTTAAGATAGGTAGGAAAACAATGGCTATTTTCATTTTACTGACATTCATGGGGTACCGCAGGGCATAAATAAGACGGGGAACAGATTGCTTTTTTAGAGGGGGTCAGCGCAGCCATGGCTCCACTTCTTCCTGTGGTTTGCAGCGCGTACATGAGATTATCCCTCTTGGCACCCCTATCGGGGGCTGAAATTGCACCATTACTTCCCACTTGGTTTACACTTTCAGAATTTATCTTGAGCAAGGAGCATTTGATTTTATATATTTTTAAAAAATCTGTTACTGAAAATGAAAAGAACCAGAAAAGCCCAAGAACATGCCAGCAAACAGTGCCAGATCACCCTCCTGCACTGGCCTGCCTCCTTACAGCCTCGGCTCCAGGGATCCCATGGCATCTACTGTTGTCCGGAGGAGGGGGTGCTGTACAGCCCTCCCCTCTGTTGAAACGGATCTTTTAACCTCTCGTCTTGTGAAGTTTCAATCACACGAAAAACTTGTCACAGCTCACCACATCAGGGCAGTTTTAAGGTGAACTAATAGTGGTTTTATGTAGGAAACAGACATGTAATTAATAACAGAAATCTGAACACATTTAATTCGCAGTATCCCGGCTGTCACTGCTCTGTCTCCTCAGAGGCCTGTTCCTGATGCCATGCTGTGGTGTATCGCCCCAGCTGCTCTGGCCATGACTGCTTTCTCTGGCATTTGTTTAAAGTAAGTCTGGTGGGTTCATAGGAGTTACTGCTGATGCACACTAGATACTGAGGAGTTAAAGACAGACTCTATCTATAAACACATATTTTTACATGCATTGCCTCTTGAGTATAACCTATATGAAAATGTGTAGGGGTCCTCCCTTTCTATTTTCTTTATTAATGCTTAGTTAACTGTACAGATGAAATACATTTTAAAAAAATGCTCTCATCCTTCTAATGGAAAACAAAGGGAAACTCAGTGATGATGCATCAAATAATTCCAGATCTGCATAATGAATTGATTAAACATTTACCAAAAAATTTTATTTATTAAGTACTTCATAGTAGGTGTTCACATAACAAGAGCTGATAAAGGATAAGAATAATAAGAAAGGAGGCAAATAAGGACAGTCAGGAGGAAAGGCAGATGTGAAGGGATATTACTAGGCTGGAGACAAATAAGTGTGATAATGTGGAGTAACGGACAACACTGATGAGGACTTATTCCAACAGGAAAACGATATGGGTTATGGAGTATTGGAGTCAGACAGACATTGACAGAAGTGATGGGCAGAGCAGCCAGAGAGCACCAGCAGAGTTATTTAGCATAGCTGTTAAGCTCAGTCAGAGAAAGCTTAAGCAGAAAGAGACAATAGCAGTTCTCACTCTCCAAAATAAGCAAATTTTTTAAAATAAAAAGTGCAATGTTTTTTATATGATTTTGTGTGTAATTGCATACATCTGCTCATGAAAATCAGATGTAGATGATACAGCTATTTATGTTATACTTTTTTAAGAAGCAGGCTCTGGAGAGAACTTATACATCATGCAGCTCTACAAAATACTGTCTAATAGAAATCACTGTGACTCCAAATATTTGCTGCCATTAAACAAACAAACAAAGGAGAAGGAGAAAATCTCATCCTTTTCTCATACCGGGCTAGATCAAGAACATCTTCAGGAGAATCCACGGAATCACACTTATGCAAAACTGACGGTATCATGTTCTGAATCTTTGGCTATTATGATGCTATGAGGATCATTTTGGTTCAGTGTGAAATTGTTCCGTGATGATTTCAGTGCTGTACTCTGTAGAAGGCTACTAGGCTAAGTGGTATATACAGTAAGTATACATTTCAGTGAAACCGAAGGCAGAGGAGCAACATGTCATTCCCAGGTATAAAGTCAGACTTGTCCTTCCCGCAGGATTAGGAAAAATCTACTTTCTTATATCCAAAAGTCTCAATTGTACATCAGATCCCCAATTTAAACATTTTCCAGTATACTAAAACTTCAAACTGTGAACTTAGAAGCAAGAGGTTCTGTTTTCCTTTTAGGCAACTTCTCCAAAGCAATTAACTAATACAAAGGTCTGCTGCAAAATGAAAATGGAAGATTTTGGAAATTATAAATATGAATGTAAATAATGCCAGATAACTTGCTTTTCAAATCCACCCCTCATGTTTCCTATTCTGCCATGCCATCACACCAATAAGGTCTGACCACTAAGCTACAGGGACAGACTAATTTGAGTGAGTTAACTTGAATGCAATGCATTCTCTGCTGTCCTTACATGTTCACTTTCCACAAGCTGCAAGCTGTCCTCTAGCTGTCCTCTAGATTTGTCCAAATGAATATGTATAAACATCCCATCCTGCATAAAAAAATTATGCAGATGTGCAAGCTTTGCAGTCATTTCTAGATGATAGTGCAGTATCTGTAGCTGTTTTGAAAAAAAAAAAAAGAAGTTGGTAATATTGACAGCTTTGGTTTGTGGTAGAAAAGGACAGACTGATTTCTATTGCCTGATACATTGGTCCTAAAGTTTCATTTCTAATTAGTAGTGCTGTGTTACTGGGAAAATAAATAGTCTTATGATGTTTCCTTGTACTCTGATAACAATTATATATTATAAAGAAAAACTGCTTTTATAGGCTGTATCAATAACATACGTTTAAAGAGTTTCAGAAGTCAAGCACTTTAGCTACATGTCCTCTCATGGCCTCTCATGTTTAGCTATATGACCTTGCACAAAAAGATAAGGCTGTGAAAACAGGAAGACCTAGTTCTGATTCTGACTGCTTTGAGTCTGTAACGAAAAGCTGTGGAATTCCTTGTAAAAACAAACCCATTACTCCTACCCTACCTTCACCACATTTCTTTTTGTCCCCACAAACTGATTAAACTACTGACTACTGAATGTTGAATCTCCCTTGGTTTTTGTCCTTTCTTATACAATTGCAGCTAAAAGTCAATATTGTATTAACTAAATAATGCACTAGTACTCTTAATTCACAATTTAAAATCTTCTGGATGAAGTTATTAATTTTTTTAACAGGAAAATAATTAAAGTAAATTGCACACAAGATATGTTAATACTGAAAAAAAACCAGAAGTTTTTACTCCTAGAGGTCTACTTTAGAATATTCTCCCCTTGTGATCCTCAGGGCTAATTTTGAGTTTTCTGCTGTTTTCATAACGTGAAGTTTACACTAAACTACACAAAAGAGGAGAAAAAAATAGAAATTCTGAAGATTGTTTTATTGCCTTGAATCAAAGCAATTTAAAAAAAAAAATATTTTCAGTTTGAGGTGAACATAACTCACCAGTCCATGCCTTTCATGTGTCCTTTGCCACACTTGGCTCATAAAGGTTACACCCCCTATTTCTTTCAAGTGGGTAAGACACACTGTCAGTTCCCCGGGTCACTTTGTTCAGTCTGCAGTGTCCACCAAAACGATAGCTGTCCCAGGAAGACATCTGATGACAACTGCAATCCAAGCCCAGGGATGCACGCCTTGCAGGCTCAGAGCGAACTGCCCGCCTTCACACACTGGTAAGTACGCACTTCTGCGGAGCCTGCCTTCCTCTTCAGTCACAGGCCTCCCGGTTTGCTGCAGAGCAAACTGAACAGCAACAACTCCCGCTGGTAACTCTGGATGGCTTTGGTTCAGTCTTGGTGCCCAGAAAGACAATATAACAGGTATACTAAAATGGACTAATGCCCTGTTACTCAATAACACTGTTTTTTTCATACCTCAGCAGTTAGAAAGGAGACTCCAAAGACTTATGTTTGAAATACAAAGTCAGATAAGCGTCTATTTAGATGCTCAAGTAGGTACAGAATAGTAGAAGATCTCAGGGATATCATGACTCCATGCTTGAGCTCTAAATTGTTTTCTGCGTTGGTGAGTATGACACAGTGAATAAGATTCTTTACAAGAATAGTTCATAGCAAGGGGATGAGGCATAGATGAAATACCCATAGCTTGCTAAAACAGGCAGAGAGCCATGAGAGCAGGCAGGCACATATTTCTCATGCAGCCTAAGAGAAAAAAACTAGCTGTAAATTTACTGTAGCCCTACTCCAGTGCACATTCTTCCCCTTCACAGTTACTCACCAACTGCCATATATGCCACACAGACATAGTTCTTGTGTCAGTTTAAAGATTCATTTAAAGATAATACTGTCTATAAGTACTGCTCCACTTTCTTTACCCTGTCTATATTAAACAATTTAAATTTCAGCTATGAAAAAGGGTGGTATAATTAGTTGTTATTCAGAGGCAAGTTTTCAATTTTTCTCCATATTACTCCACTTTTACATTAGCACAGAAACAATGAAATCAGTGGAAGTTCATTAGCATAAAACTGGCAGTGGAAACTTGAATCAAACTTACCAATTAGACCAGTTCAGCTTTAAGTAAATGATAATGGTTGCTCTGGCATCACTCAGACGAGGATGAGGTTGGTTTTCTTCTGTTAAAGGTATCATTTCCACCTGCAAATCTCTATTCCCATTAAAGGTCATATAACGACTATCTATTTGTATTTTACCTCAGCACTGACAAATATACAAATTGCTGCAGTGCAACTTTATTTAGCTTTGAGGTTGAATATTGTACATGCAAAACCTTCTGACACAGCAACAAACACGTGCTGTTTACTTCACCTCTGGATCTGGATACTCGTTTTCCAGGTCAGTTACCTAGCTAGAATGTGCCAAGACTACAACCAGATGCAAAAATTTCCACTGAAGGAAGTGAATACCCATTCAAACTTCTAAATTACTTTAGGAACCTAAGGAAGAAGCACATGGTTGAGTTTGCACGTATAATATATGAGCTGCATATATTGAATTTCTATAGAACAAGCAACAGCTACTATATACATTGCAAAAAAAAAGATGAGACTACACTCTTGTCCACAGGTTCAAAAGCCTAGGACTGTCACACCTGCCTTAGAAGATTCTAAGCTGGTCTTGCAAATCCTGTCCAAGGACAGATAATAGGAGACAATATTGCTTCTGGAAATAGCCACTGAAAGGCATTGTTGCACTCATTAAATTCTTCTCTTCTACTTTACCTTCTTCTAATTCCCACCCTCCTCTCAGTTGTACCTGAGATTCTTCCAAGAGCACTCTAAGCGATATGAATTACATCTACTGCACGCCATTCATTATTTTATCCTCTCCCATCAAATATAAAAGATCTACAAGACTGTTAAAATAAAATGGGAAAAAAAGCCATTCTGTGGGTAATGTGCCTAAATGTTAGGTACTACCTCTTGTTCCTGTGAAGTTTAATGTGATCGAAGAAAATGCAATTGTTTTCCTTTGGGCTTGTCAAAGGTAGGCTAAGCACTGATGCAAATTAAGCTGTGATACAGAGGAATAAATTATCATACAACTACAACAAGTAATGACAATTATAGGATTTGTTATCTTTAAATGCTATTCTTAAATACCCTTGGCATATTAGGAATTAAAAAAAAAAAAAATACCCCCCAAAAAATTACTCAGCAGTAACATACGGTAAAGTGAAAACATTCACTATAGAGGACTGATTTACAAAGAGCTTTCAGATACACTGTGTGCACTGACATGGTTCCAGGTTGCTTCACTTGGCTGACTTGATTTCCATGGAAAGGAGCCATACAAGGAGAGAGAGAGATGCACAGCTCTTCTGGGGAGGACAAACCCTTGTTCTTAGGATTTACAGCAATTAGTTTATGGGGGAGCAAAGCATGTATTTGTGGATGAGAATGGTAAGGGAGCAGTAATCTATAGGTATTTATTCATCAGTAATGGGATTTTTATAAAGAGAGGTGAAAATGAACTTTGGAAAGTTCATTTGGAAAGAGAAAGCAAAATCTGACTTTAGAAAGTATTTCATCAAAAATTGAGTGCATCTTGTAAATATTGCTGCCATGATCTGGTCCAGAAAAGGAATACTCTTACTAGAAAAATGCCAAAATTTAACTTCAAAAGACACCTTGACCAAAATTTGAATTGAGACACGAGACTTTGGAAACATATTTTTCCCATTCATTTGAAGCTAACTTTCAGGAGATTGCATACCATTGTTACAGTGGATACCTTTGTACCTAACTTTAGTGCTGTCACCTGCAATCTGCAGCAATTTAGATAAGTGTGTGATGCTGATTCTTCCCAAATTTAGGAGAACACATTTGCAACTAAAATCAGTAGATTCCCCATTTCAGGAGAGCTTTCCAGGTAGGAGTGAAAAGTGACTTCCCTTTTTTTCTCTGTAAGTCACAGCAGTAGCAGACTTCCTTTAGCTTCTATAAGGGCTGCCTCAGAAAAAATACACTTGCCTAGCCATGCACTTTTCAGATAAGATTTGTGACTTGAAGCCAAGGAAGATGTCACTTTAGATGTCCTACAAAGACAACAGACAGCTTAACTTAGCAATGCAGCTCAATTGCAAAATCAGAGGTCTCTCTCTTAAAAAGCAAGATTCATTCCCTATTGCAATAGCAATTCAGAGCCACATTTTGCAGAATTTGCCAAACAGTGAAAACAGAACAATAAACTGTACAGGCATATGATATTATGTTAATTAAAGAGACACTAATCCTTATTCTTACTAAGCATCCTCAAAAGTCCTCTGAAGCTAAATAGAATATTCCTATGGACTTTTGGATCAAGTGAATAAATCTTTTGAAAAAAAAAAAAAAAAATTGAAACCACCACAGAAAGGATTAGTAGAGAATAAAAAAATCAGTCACTGTAAAAATCCTCTTCAAAATTCTTTTCCCTTCTAGGCTTCATGGATGCCACTAATAAATGTATCATTAACATATGTTAGACAACATACTAAAATTGAATTGCAGGTAACATTTATATAGTTTTGCCACGCAAATGTTAAGACCCAAGTCCTAGAGGGTGTGGTGATTAATGTGGTTTATTTAAGATGTTGGTGTATTTCTCTCCTTTACTTTTCCTAAAGATCTTTCTGACATTCTTCCCTTCTCTCCTAAACATGCCTAAAGTTTAATGAACTAGCCATCTGGAAAATTTAGGGCCTTTGTTTTCCTCCACCACTGACTACACATAAGTGTGTTTCAAGTGATAAAATGAATTCAGATTTTCTCCTCCTTGATTATTCTGGACTTGTCAGAATTTTCAAAGAGGTGTCTTCAAGATCTGACTTGAGAGGGCATTGCTGAAATGCTGCCAAAGCCATCCTTGCACCCAAGTGACAATTCAAGCTTTGAGATAAACAGTTATTAACAAAAGAGAAACTAACAAAGCATCCAAATGTCTGATAAAAAAAAATCTGTCGGTTCTTGGCTGCCCATCTCTCAGTCATTTCTTTCAAATCCATTACTTCAGTTCTTCTGTCACCACTTATTCTTACATTGCATAAATCATTAATGTATGAAGGAAAAGCAATCTTTTAAGAGAACACCTTCAAACCTGCAGTTTGCATTATCAGGAAGCACTAACGGACATAAGCATATTTTTCCCTTTTTTTTTTTTTTTACTGGCACACAAAGTAGCTGTCTGAGACAAAACTCCAGAATAAAACTTATTTATAATAATACTAAGTATTTGCAAAGAAGATTGTTTTCACGTAGGGTTTTCAGCAGTCATCTTCCACTGAGCTGCAGCTAGGTTTATAGTAACAATTGCTAGCATGTCAAAATCTTTGCAGGAACCCTATTGATCTCTTGAGGTAACCAAACACCAAGAAGACCATGCAGATTAACTTGTTGCAGGAAATTCTATCCATCCGCCTTGGCATCTAAACTAGGGCACACAAAAAGTTGCCTATATTTGAGACGTAACAACTAAGGAGGCAGTAAAAGTACAAAAAGCCACTGCCAAAACTGTAACAGTTACAATTCCTCTGCTAATTGCCATGCCTCTATATGACTACACTCATGATATAAACAAATAGAGAGTATTGGTATCAATGAACTCAAGCTGGGAAGTGAGACCCCACCTGGAGTACTGCGTCCAGCTCTGGGGGCCCCAGTACAGGAGAGACATGGAACAGTTGGAGCGAGTCCAGAGGAGGGCCACGAAGCTGATCAGAGGGCTGGAGCACCTCTCCTATGAAGACAGGCTGAGAGAGTTGGGGTTGTTCAGCCTGGAGAAAACAAGGCTCTGGGGAGATCTAATTGCGGCCTTCCAGTACCTGAAGGGGCCTACAGGAAAGATGGTGAGGGACTGTTTATCAGGGAGTGTAGTGATAGGACAAGGGGTAATGGGTTTAAGCTGAAGGAGGGTCGATTTAGATATTAGGAAAAACTTCTCCCTGAGGGTGGTGAGGCACTGGAAGAGGTTGCCCAGAGAGGTCGTGGATGCCCCATCCCTGGAAGTGTTCAAGGCCAGGTTGGATGGGGCTTTGGGCAACCTGATCTAGTGCAGGGTGTCCCTGCCCTCAGCAGGGGAGTTAGAACTAGATGATCTTTAAGGTCTCTTCAAACCCAAAGTACTCTAGGATTCTATGAAGGACACTTACATCATTCCTGCAGATAAAAAACACAGGCCGACCAACTGAGCAAGATATGGTCTAACCCAGACATATCACCTTTTAAACAACCAGGTTTAAAAAGAAGGGCTATGGAAGAAGACTACTAAAACCATCTAGAAATGTTTCACTAGAATGTGTCTTTACAAGAGCTGTTGTAAAGTTTCACAGAAATGAAAGCATTTAAAAGCATGTTAATATTTTTTAATCAAGAGGTCATGTTTAGAGGATATAACCCTACAGAATTTACGTGTTCCCAGCTGGTATTTGACTAGCTGCAACCATAGTCTTCTCTCCATTAGCCAGCGAAGTTTTTCTGCTGGAGGAAGCCTCCATATCCACATGTGCCCCAGTGAATGTCATGGCATCTGGGAAAAAACTCTGCTCCTCTTTGGAGCAGAGGGTAGAAAGCAATTCTGAAGAAAATATTAATGCTGTTTTGGTTGGGGACTTCATGGCAGTGTCTTGAAAGCAGCCACTTACCTTTCTGTGTGTCCACTCTCTATATAGTGTGTGGGAATACATCTCCTCTGTTCACTGCCAGATTCAGAGACTGACACAATTTGCTTCACTTACACCAGTAAGTGAAATCCTCTGAAAGACATGACTGTCCTGCGTGTGGTGGAATACGCTTGTTAGTAAGAAGATTTGTTGCTATTACTGCAGCTTTAAGAAGTCATGAATACCTGATGATGAATGCAAACTCTTTCACTTCAGAGTAAGGCAGAATGTGAAGTATGAAAACAGGTATTTAGCAGGACTGCATGTGTATATTGGACAGCACTTCCTGCAGACAAAGCCAAATACCACCTGCATGCCTCAGTAATGCTTACAGAACTATTGTAAAGCAGCAAACAATGCCACTTCTACTGGGATTAAACCAACTATTCATTCCTGATAACTGCATATTTAAGAGCCATGGCACAGTACTTGTATTTATTAGCACTTGGGGAGTGCAGAATTCAAACCAGTTTACTTGCTTCCCTTCTGCCTGGTCTTGTCATGTGCAGTCCTCTGTTGGGCTGCTGCCCAAGGAGTCCTTAGTTAATTGAATATAATTATTCTGCATCCTACTTTCAAATGCTAATGCAGTTTCGTCTCTCCTTGTAATACAATACAGATGAAAGCCCCAATGTTGTCTGGTACATGTAATTCTTTCCTCTTCAATACATTCACCCCCATAATAATGCAGCAGTTTGCTGGGTGTTGTTGGTCTTTAAGTATAATGCACAATGATGAGTAAATTAGTAATGAAAGGTAGTTAAAAGTATTCTCTTAAAACATGGATAGTTCTTCACTGAAAGACGAATTTTATGAGCATTCAGCACTACTCTTTCTGTCATTACTCGTTAATAAATTAGCAAGGCAGTCAATTAACATGTTCATCTTCACCTGAGATTGACAAGCTGTAGAAAGCAGGGAGGCAATGGAGGATGCTTTTTCACTGACAGAGAGTCCTCAAATATCAATAAACGTCTGTCAGGGCTGAGGGAGCTCTTAATCAGTTTGGAACATCTAGATGGCCAGTTAGTGTTGCATTGCTTCTGAAGAGGTCTTCTGCGTCATTTTAAAAGAAGCAGGGTTCGGGTTTGGGTTTTTTTTTTTTAACTTTTATTTTTTTAACCAAACTGGAAGACATGTTTCAACTAAAATACTTAAAATAATTCATTAAAGTGCTTTGCAAGATAATGCTATAAATGCCCTGCACATAAATTAACAGGTTTGGTGAGAAGACTTTCCCTTTCCCCCTCCCTTTCTCTTTTTTCTTTACTGGGGAAACAAATTAAAGTTTCAGGAGATAAGTTGTTCTGATTTGAGATAATCAATCAAAAATTCACTTTTTTTTTTTGTGAAGCAGTTTTTCAGCAGTGCTTCTAGGGCTCCTGAAAGGCTGCCTCTAAAGAACAGACCTTTCAAAATACAGTTGGAAATGGAAAAGTAATTTTTCAACACTGTTTACCTTAATGATGTTCCTCAGAATGTTTGAAAATAATTTTTGGTAAAACATGTGATTTTGAAAAAAAGAATGTGGTAGTGTTACAATACCAAATTGTTTCAGTTAAAAAATTCTGACCAGTTTTGCCAATTAATCATAGATATCAGCAAGCACGTGAAATACTCCTTCAGATAGTCTGTTGCGAAGTATACTGGGGAAGATATTTACTTAAAAATGCATGTGCAGGCAATTCCTGACACTAATGGAAATTGAAAAGTTATTGTCAAATGCACCTAACTGAAGAGTGTGGGAAATACTTGGGAAATGGTTCTGCCAAATTAGAAATGCTATAGTGCATTAAACCAGCTTTTTTTCTGTTTGTCAGTAATTTCAAACATCCAGGGTCCTTGTAGATGTTAATGTAAACATTACTAAAACATTTCAGCACTGGGTGGATAAGTCTCAGATACTATGTTCAATTTTAAGCATGCAAGCATTTTAAAGACAAGCACGTGTTTATGGGTTCTTCTGGATCAGGGTCTAAAAATAGCAAAGATTACATGGACAGTTTGCTCTGGCAAATCTAGCTGTGGTGCTTCAGCTCCAAACTCCAGCTCACAAAGCAGCATATTAGCATACATCACTAACTAAGAAGTGATTTTAAATTAAGACACCAGAACATCAATGTGAGTTCTGTGGCATGGGCATGTCTTCTAGTCTGCCTGCTCTCCAAGAGGTCAATAGCCTCCCCAAAAAAGGTTCTAATGAACAGCCAGCAAAAAAATCTCTTAGCTCGCTGCAGCTGTTTCCTCAGTTGTCACAGGGGAATTTAGGTGGGATGGCCACAGGAACCGACCTGCACCCTCAAGGGCATATAATCTAAAATTTATTTACTCAGTAGGATGGGCATGGTGGGTGGATAGTGGTTTCTGCTCTAAGACTTCTCTCTTGCAACAAACATGCCCTGCTCCTCTGGGCCAGTTCAGACTGGAAGCAGAATGCTTGCTCCCACTCCTTGACTGAACAGGTCCTGGCTGGACACACAGGCCCTGCATGGAGCACTTCCACCTCCCTTAGCCTTCAACATAGTGTTGGATGCCCATGCAGGTTTTCCCCGCCAAACATGGCCTACTGATTTAGCTTGATACAGTAGATTCTTGGCATATGCTGCCAATGGCCTCACTGATGATATAGCCCCGGGCCAATCTGTTTGGTCTCCTCCTGTCAACAGGTGTTTTTTCATTCTCTGATATTCCACTCCAAATATATTACATGAGTGTGAAGTTATCATCATTTACCTAACAAGGTTCATCTATTGCTTCTGCTTTCCAGCTCATATCAGATTGTTTTAATCAGATAAAGGTGGGCAGAAGTAGCCAAGGTCTCACTCCTCTGAGGATTGCCTTGGCATAGGCTTCACCCCATGGCATTTGGTTCAGTGGACATTTACCAGAAATCTGAGGAAGGACAAATGAAAGTGGTTTTACAGGATAATTCCAGTTACAGTGGATTAGTGAAATAACAGTAGTACTGCTCAGATAATATTCAGCTCTTCCACTTTCCACTTAAACAAAAAGAAGTACTGAGGCTTGTTTTTGTTTTGATAATCTCCAGTTAAAGGGTGTAAATTCAACTTTTGCCACCAATTTTAACTTGTGTGTCTTTGTAAGTCACTTTAATAGGAAATGAAAAATGTGCTCCTGACACATCCTTGTATAGTTTCTGTGATAAAATAGGAGAGAAAGCTGTGGCTTCTATATAAATGATCAACAGGCACTCAATGCAAGTAGTCATAACTGCAGTGAGAGAAGAATAGTTTGTAACCTTCTATCTTCCAGTTATTTTATTTGACCAGTTTCTTTCCTGGGCATCACTGCATGTCTGTGATGTTATTGAGCTCTACCACTTTTATTACTCCACAGGCATGTAGCCTGCCTTCTAGCCTTACTTCTACAGAGGACGTCAACCAAAATAATAAGGTACTTAGAATAATTTATATCTCTTCCTGCCAATATAGCCAAAAGCATCTTTTCCTGTTTCACTTGGTCATTACTCATAAGTGCTAATTTCTTCTTATTTGGATTAAGACAGTACTCAGTGTCTGTCTCCAGTCCCCACAGTCTGATAAGGAGATATGCTGGATGGTCTTGAAGTCATACTGACTAGATAGAATTGTAGAAGTCAGGAAACCCAAATCCCTTTTGTCTGTATTTGAAAGACAGAAGTTTCCCCTGCATCTCACTTTGTCTTTGCAAAGTGGATACAGAAATGTGCGATGACAGAAATTCAATCCACACCAAAATGAACACCATTTTACCTAATGAGTTTCTGCCTCATGAATGGGAAAAGGATATACCGCTTAAACACTATTGACTTAGTCCCGCTGTCTCTTTCTTTTTCAGCTGCCTTTTCTAAATGGTTTACTGTCCAAGTATGAGTTGCTTGAGACCATTTGTCATGGGTTCCTTATGCCCTGGATAAGTTCTGTTTGCTAAAACGTAGTTTACAAAACTTGTATCTATTTGTGTCTAAGTAATGCTCTCACATTGAGATCTCTCACTTTGTTGTTCCTTTCCCAGTCTTCTGAACATTTTTATGAATATTCCATTAATCAGGATATGTTGCAAACTGGGGAAAGCAGACAAGAACACTTAAAATTGTTCGTGTTTTCCTATGTCCCATTTTCTTTTGATGTGGATGTTCTTTTAATTTCAGTCTGTTCTTCCACCTTCAATAAGGTAAAAAAGTTCTCTGCGTCTATAATTTCTTATTATTGAGTCAAAATTACAGGAAATATAGACAAGAAAAAGTAGGGCTATAATAACAATAACAGCATATTACTGGCTACTGGCTACCAGAAGCTGCTATTAAAACAAGCTGTTGTTGCACTGCATGTATAGAAAGCAGAGTACCAAGAGACACTTTAAATACAAAAATACTCACTTGTTAACTAACATCAATAATTAAAATAATCAATCCCCTATGCTCGTGGGATGCCAAGCATACACATTTGGTATTAACTTCATTAATGTGAAGGAGTTCCTCCACATGACTCCATAAACTGAAAGCACAGACATGATATCGTACTCACTGACCATGGATTCCTTGTGGAGTTAAGTGGTTTGCTGCTGAGAACCTGCATTCATTACACTGTTGACACTCTGTCAGACGATCCAAACTAGGTCTGTCATGTATAGATACAAATCAGTTTGGTGAGAAAATTTGAACTATTGCTTGAACAACGAGTTTACCCTAAGAGTAAGCAAATTTTAGAAGCAGCTGGTGAGGACATTATAGTCCCTATGCCTTCAGCATTCCTTTATCAAAGTTTACAACAGAAATTTAAATTAAACCTGTGAACTAAAGCTCCTGACACCTTGACTCGTGTTCCTTCCTGCCACATTAGCATAGGTCTGGTAACTATTATCCAGACAACTGTGCACGCATATGATAAGAGTAGCTCCTTAATAGTGTGCCACAGTATGATTTGCACTGCTAAATGTCGAAGACCTTTGTCCAAACTATAATTCAGATTTTGTTCCTATCCAGGCGTCTTTCTAGCCATAAGCATTTGCAGCTTGACTTAAATGGTACTTTAGTATAGAGCTTGATGGCCATTTGGTGAAAGGGGCTTTAAACTAAAGTGCTGCCGACATCTGACCTGGTAATGAAAGAGGGATAAAGTAGCTCAAGTTACAACATTGCAAAACAAGAGATGCATGTGCAGCTTTTCAGCTGATTATGTAATTACACTGCTAAGAAAACATCTTCTACTGCTCTAGTGCTGTTCTGCATCATGGCCACTGTCATTCTTCTCTCCCTGGAAAGAGGTTGCCTTGAAGGAATAATTCAGAGATGTTAATTTATGGTTACTCTTGCAATGAAGACAAGCCTCAGTTCATAACCACTGTAGAGTTTGTCTGTTGTATTTTCCATCTTTGTCAGGTGCAGGTTGTAAAGGTGAAAGCTGCATATATCGTACGTCTCACTTTGAATGTTTATGATCGCATTCATGTTTATACAAACGTAGGCCTGGAAATAACCTTCTAAATCCATAATCTGCTTCAAGACAGGAACAAGCATGCCTCAACCACAGAAGATAATGTTTTTCTTCACTGTTCTGGAAAAACTTTCAATGATAGGTGTTCTACAGCTTTGCTAAGTAGCATATTACATTGCTTGTCTATGCTGTTAGTAAGACTATTTAATATCCAGCCTCAGTCTTCCTTCTTAATTTTAAAGTTGGTTTGTCTTACCCTAATGTCTCGCTTTAGTCTTCTCTATTATAGCCGAGACAAGCTGTATTTTTTCAGCTTCCTGGGTTTTGCTGTCCTCCTCTAGATGCAGGCTGATCCACTTATTATTGAAATGTGGACCATACTCAAGATGCCACCTTACCGGCAAAGAGCAGAACAGCTCATACTTGCAATTGCAAAATAAACTGTTCACTCTCCTGCCTGGAGCTCAATACAGAGGAAATCACTGGGATATTATCCACTAAAAATCACCGAAACTCTGGACTGTGCTTCTGCTGACAGTATTTTTTTCCCAAGGATCTAAAATCTGAAAAAATTTAGGGGTAGCAAAAATGTATTTCTGACATGAAGAGCAAGTCCTTGCAAAACAGAAAGCTGTAATGCCCAGCACACAGGAAGATTCAAGTACTAGGCCTTAAAATTTCCACCTTCCTCTCATAAATGGACCTATTTTGATTGTCATTCTCTCCTGTCAAACCTCTTGTCAAGTAACTAGCTTCAAGTAGAGACCTGACCAGAAAGTATCAGTCCAAAATATTGAAATTTAGTAGACTTGAAAGAACTCAAAACAGGCAGCATGAAAGCACTAGGCAATTTTGCCATAGCCCATTCAAAATCAGGTTTGTTTACTTTTAAATAAACCTTTTTAAAACCTTTTATCCTGGTAGGTACACAGGAAAAGAAAGGAACCTGTCAAGGAAGTCAACAAGCAGACAAAGAAAAAATGAACACAGAATGTAATTTTACTTTAATTAAAGCCTTTCCTCTCAATTTCTATAGGGCAGCAGAAGCCTGAGCCAGCAATTGAATCTTGGTAATTAAATCTTTGTTTCCTTCCTTCACATTTTGTTATAGCAAAGAATATTTATGCCAATCTTTTTCAGAAAATGTAATGCATTTGGAAATAGTTGAATGAATGTCTGTCAGTAATGATAGATCTGGAATTCAGAATCTGTGATCAGAAAATGTATGGAAAGATGAAAAGCTTAAGCAGAAAGGAAAAAATATTATCATCATACTGGAATGCCAGTAACATTGGGCAAATAAAGTGAATAACCAAGTTGAGGTACTCAATAATGCACTTAAGAAAACTGTACCTAATCAAAATAATCAGGGAGCAGGTAATTTCAGTAGAACATCAGAGGCAAAACCAGAGAAATACTGGTCTTAAGACTTCTAGGAATGCTATTGAGAGCTCTCGGGAATGACTCATGCAAGGTGAACTAGTAAAAGCATTACTATCTGTGTTTCAACTCTGAGGTAGGTAGTTACTTCTACAGCAAATAACATTTTCATAGTAACAATACCAAACACTATCTTACAGTGTTTTTTCAAGATGTAAACAGTAAATTAATTTCAATAATTCTCCTCTTCCTACAACTGCCACTCTTTTGTTTTTATAAAAATGAACTCATATTTTTTCTTCTTTAAAATATCTGCATTCCCAAATAAAAAAGCATTCCAAGCTTGTCTGGAATTTTGGAATTTCTTGAAACTACAGCTTAAACTAAACATGCAGTTACTTTGCAAGCTGGGGGGGGGGGGGGGTGGGGGGTGGAGTGTGGAGGAGTTGGGGAATGACTGTATATGAGGGTATTTATATTTCCTCTTGCAAAGACAACTTACAAGCAACTTCTTCCTCCAACAATTGCTGGTTGTGAAATGGTGAAAGGGTTCACCTCTCTTTACAGTTCATAGTGTACCTATTGCAGAATAATGCTGGAAATTGTACCCATTTCAGCTGGTTTATCTACTCTCCTTGTGAGGACAGTTCCTACAGTGCCTTGGAGTTTGCACGAGGCTGTTCTTTCAGTGGAGAAGCTGATTGAGGGAGCATGCTACTGGAGCAAAGAATATCGTGTGAAATAATCAACAACAAAGCTTCAGCTCCTCCAGAAGAAAAAAAAAATGCTGGCAAAGGTGGAGAATGACAGGTTGTGCGTGTGTTGGAGGGGAAAGTCTTCAAATTCCCTCACACTATATGGAAGCTCTAAGACTGCTTACAAAAACCTTAAGCTTAAAGCTTAAGAAGGTTATGAGATAGCAACAAGGGAACCGCTGGGGTGTAGCTTCCAGCTGTGAGTGTCATAGCTCAGGAAGAAACTGTGTAGCCACAACCGCCATTGAGATCATCCTTCTGAACAGGACCTCTGCAGTAAAAGCACTCTTCACTCTTTGACATCGGTGCAGCAGGTACATCTACCATTTAGTCACTCTTCCCAGACACTCCATTTCAAAGGGTTTTTTTAGGATTCTTTAGAGATGCCAAGACCTGCAGAATTCTCTCCTCTACACCTGAAAACTGTGGTTCACCTGCTAGATTAGTGTGAAATACGATGTTAGTTTAAGAATGAGGTAGAAGTTTTAGGGGATCAGAAGGGAATGTGCACATGGATGATTCTGTAGGTATTTTTTTATTCGCACTGTCTACTGACTCTATGACTATTTTTTTAGATCATTAAAACATATGGACATTCTGGATGTTCTTTACTGAGTTTTCTATTATGGTCTGTGGAAACACAGACCGGAACCTGTGCTTTACCCTTAGTGACTGGGAAAAGGAAGATGATTTTCCTGTGTTTCAGAGGAATTTAGGTCAGCAGTCCTAAGGAAACCATTCTGGTTTGGCTGTGATTTGTTGGAAGCAGAAGGATTGAAGCTGGGGCCCATCTTTGTAGTTGCGGTCAGTTGTGTTGGACTTCATTCTACAGGTAACAACTGTGGGTAAAAAGGATTTTTCAATCCTGAAGCCTCAGAAACTGAGTGAAGATCTTAACAAGGAGCTGTTGCTTTCCTAGCATGGGCTTCATAGCTAGTTTGTATTGGGCACCTTAAATGTTTGGCCACCTTTCAGCAACAGTATAAAAAAATTAAAGGCTATAAAATGGTCTAAATGAAGGTGCTACACATAACCCGTAGGAAGACACATTAAAAACAAATGCTCATGCCTTCATTTAATAGGATGTTCAAGCATTTTTATTTTAGATGTCAATTAAGTGGTTGATTGGATGTGAAAACTACTATAAATGAGCACACTTTGTACAATGCAGCCTGTAGAATTCTCTGTTCATTATTTGGATGGATTAAACTTGAGAAGATGCAACAATGACTTATAGCTGATGTTACAGGAAATTAAATACTTGTACACTTGGTAATCTTGGTTGCAAATTGAAAAAGCTGAAGACATCCTAACTGACCAAAAATCAACTCAGGAGTTTTATTCATACTTTGTGGAACAAAGCCTGTGATCCTCTCCCTCTTCTGACTTCAACTTCTGTTTTCCTGAACGCCTGTATACAGCCAATAAAATGCCTTATTTAGCAGGGCAGAGTCATTAAAGAGACCTTCCTGGAAAACTGCAAGCCAGAATATATATATATTATTTTTCTCCAAATTCTTGTTTACAAGCAACGTAAGACTGCAAGAATTTATGTCAGTAAAAAATGTATGTACTACAGTAGAAAAATATTAAGGTTTTGTCCCTTGACCTTTTTTAGTGGTGTTGATTCCTTTTTTTTTTATATGGATAGCATTGGCTGAGGTCGAAGAACAGTCACTCTCCATACCAAAGCTGACTGAGGGGAAAATGGGGTAGCACTTTGCAAAGTGCAGAGGCATCTCAGAACAAACACAGTTTTCAGAAGACAACAAGCTTTTTTCAGAAGCTTCTGAATGACAGGTAAGCACCAGTTATTCATCCATGTGGAGACTACAGAATTTGGTATATGTTATCTTATAGATTTGTGAAATTCGAGAGAAATTGTACTAAGAAATGAAAATGTCATTACAAGCTTGATTGGCCTGTTTCTTGTGAAATATTCTGCCTACATTCCCTGCTTGATTTAAAAATAATATTTCATTGATTCGAATGGGGTTTTTTAATCTAAATTGGACATCATTTTCCAGCATCATTATCTGGAAAATCCATTAATGTTGAGCTAGTTCATCGGTATTTCAGATAGACAGTCTCAAGCAATTGTGATAAATGACTGAAAGGTGTTCCTAGGAACAATAGGACAGGATGGAGCCTTCCTAAAAGTCATCAAGAACTATTTCCATCATAATGCCTCTTTCTGAATTGAAAGGTTTAAAGATCACCTTTAAGGTAGATATGTTCTCTTTCCACTCCTTTTGGAAGGCCCACTGCTCTGATCTTGCTTCTACTTCATCTCTAGTATGACATACGTATAGATAGCAATCAGTCTTCCTCCCTGCCTTAATGTAAGACAATGGAAAACTCATGCTTTTGAATTGCTCCCTAGATCATCTCTGTATACCTGATCCCCTTATTGCAGTTTGAGCCCACCCTTTCTGAGCATCCCCTACCAGAAGTGTCTCTGAGGTTCCCAGTAAGATTTATCACCATGGCCTTGTACAAGAACATTAATGTGTCTCTCTCTATTGCAAATCACTTGCCTAACATTTCACACTTATTCTTCTCATAGTCAATTCAAACTACAGTAATTCTGTGATGATTGAATTCACTGAGGTCACCCTCATGTTCCTTCACTTTCAATGAATAAAACCTCAGATTATCAACCATATTCTTACTATTAACTCCTGATTACAGGCAATCTAGCATTTTGGATATTTGCATTTCATACCCACATTCTACCATTCCAGATATCAAGCTGACCCAAGCTTACATGTAAGAAATATTTTGCATCTCGACCTCGACTGTGACCAGCAGGTCGAGGCAGGTGATCCTTCCCCTCTAGTCTGTTCTTGTGAGACCCCACCTGGAGTACTGCATCCAGCTCTGGGGGCCCCAGTACAGGAGAGACATGGAGCTGTTGGAGAGAGTCCAGAGGAGGGCCACGAAGATGATCGGAGGGCTGGAGCACCTCTCCTGTGAGGACAGGCTGAGACAGTTGGGGTTGTTCAGCCTGGAGACAAGAAGGACCTGGGGAGATGTAATTGTGGCTTACCAGTACCTGAAGGGGCCTACAGGAAAGCCGGAGAGGGACTGTTTATCAGGGATAATGGGTTTAAGCTGAAGGAGGGTTGATTTAGATGATATGTTAGGAAGAAATTCTTTACTGTTAGAGTGGTGAGGCACTGGCACAGGTTGCCCAGAGAGGCTGTGGATGCCCCATCCCTGGAAGTGTTTAAGACCAGGTTGGACGGGGCTTTGGGCAACCTGATCTAGTGGAGGGTGTCCCTGTCTATAGCAGGGGTGTTGGAACTACATGATCTTTAAGGTCCCTTCCAACCCAAACCATTCTATGATTCTATGAACCTCCAAGGGCTGCCAAGAGCCTCCTGTCATGTTAAGTCCACTTCCACTGCAGATGGGAGACCCTGGATCTGCATTGTCCTGATCCAGACTCTCTTGAATAAAGAAATATTCCTGGAAAGACTAAATAGTCCAATGAATAAACCAAAGACCTCAGGTTAGGGGTCATACCTCACCTGGCACATCTGAGACCACACATATAGCTGTAGTGATGAAATATGAATGCAATGAAACAAAATATTTAAACTCATCATGCAGTCCCCACCCCTCACTTTGAGGTGGCCTCACAGATCAGACACTCTGAACCAAGTGCTGAGGACCACGTCCAGAGTATACAGAATGAACCGCTGACAACCACGCTGCAGAAATGTCCACTGGAAAAAAAAAAAAAAAGGCGGGGGGGGGGGGGCACGGAACGTGATGGTAAGCATACCTAGAGCAGAAGCGTGGAAACGAAATACTGCCACCTCGTGACATGATGGGGGAACCTTCAGGATGGGGGGCATGGTGACGTATCCCCCAAGGGGCAGATGGCATCCCTCCGCACCCTGCCCCTGGGCGATCACCCGTCTCCAGCACCCAGGGCTTTCAACACGCACGGGTCTGATTTCCCTGTACATCACAGCTGGCTGCGAAGGCACCTCCCTGTCTGATTTCCAGCACAAGGTGAGGAACCCATCTATCACACCTCCCAGGAGGTCTCACCAGTGCGTTTAGCAGGAGTCAGGAAGGTATTTTCCAGATCAGCTGTGGTAAGCTCAGACTGAAAGAGGGTTTTGCCACCTTTATAATGCCCTCTAGAAGGAGACAAAGTGCTGGTATGCTTTTATGCGCTTCTGTTGCAGCCTTACGCTCCCCATCACAGAGCAAGCAAAGTTTCTTGCAGTAACAAACACTGACAAGCAGCCTGCAGGACACTGGCAAGGCTGGCACATGAGCAGTTTTGTCTGGGTCTGAGTTTTGGGAATAAGGATAGGAAGGTATAAACCATGAGGAAACCCAACCTTCTGGTTTATACAACACAGTATGTGTTTATGTGTGTGTGACATAAATCCATTTGTAGCAGTGTCATGGTTTAGCTCCACACAGTTGCTCACTCAATCCCCCTGCCAGGTGGGATGAGGAGCAGAATGGGAAGAAAAGGTGAAACTCTTGGGTTGGTATAAGGACAGTTTACTGGGACAGCAAAGGGAGAGGGAAATAGCAACAACAGTACTTAGAATATACAAAGCAAGTGGTACACAATGCAATTTGCTCATGGCCAGGAACTTGATGCCCAGCCCATCCGAGCGGCAACCCCTTCTCCCCCACCAGCTCCCCCAACTTATATCCAGAGTATGGCATTATGGTATCAAATATCCCTTTGGCTGGTTTGGGTCAGCTATCCTGGCTGTGTCCCCTCCCAGCTTCTTGTGAAAATTAACTCTATCCCAGCCAAAAACCATGACAAGCAGAAACAGGTCCTGCTTGGAAGGGTAGTGGTAGGAGTGTCAAGTCTGCAGTCCAGCACATACCATTCTGTAAAGATTTTGGAGATTAGATTTGATTAGTGGCTAGCCACTGCTGACATCTTAGGTCATAATGCTGGTCCTACTGGTTTCCTATAGACCAAAGCTATAATGGAATTGTGAGTTCACCTGCACTTTGCATACTAGCAAGTGCTTTAGGCTCCCTATGATAAGGCAAATTCAACCAAATGGACTTGTGTATTCCATTCGTATAACTTGCAGTCCTTTTTTAAACCAGGAAAATAAATAAAAATTATCACAAAATTATCTATGGCTTCTATAATATAGAAGCAGTTAAGCATGGGCATCAAATCCACTGCATATGTTTCCCTTTTCTAACCTGAAAACTAGGTATTTTGAGATTTCTGAATTGACATTTGCTGTCACAGTACCTCTACAAAATTAGATGTTTCTTTCAGGCACCCCATGTACTAGTTAAGTTGAAAATATAATCAAATTACAAAAAATGAAAATTATCTGAAGTCATACAGAATTCCATGGGATAGTTCAAAAATAATCTTTTCCAGTTGCATGATAATGGAGGTGAAGGCAAAGGGGCCCAATCAGTCACTTGCTGTCTGCAAACATCTATATTTGAGCATGGAAAACCTCCCTCCTAGAAACCAAAGGCTTTATTCTGCCAAATATTTAATCCAAGTCTTAACTTTACAAGAGACATTTACATATATAACACCTACAAACATAATCCCTATGTCTACAATCAAGGAAAACAATGTACTTTAGCATAAATGCTATATAAAGGGGATTGCTCTGCAGAAGTTGATCCTCTGTGGAAAACACTGTTTGAGCTTTATTCTGTAACATATATTAAATAATTTGAAAGTGAATCAATCTTTGCCCATCTCAGAAGCACAGCACATAACTTCCCACCTGGTAGCTATGCCATGATTGGCAGTGATATGAGAAAGTAATCTGAGCGATACAATGCCCAGCAATGATTATGAAGGTTAGTGGAAGCTCTGCACCTGTTGTGATCCCATGTGAAGCAGAAAACCTGGGTACAAAGAGATGCCTTATCCCAAGCTACCAGATTATTTTCATGAAGAACGCAAACATTTGAAAATTACTACAACTGGATCATTGTAATGGCAGCACCAATCTCAACTATTAGCACATAATAAGGGTTCTTGATAATTTTGAGAAGTTTAATATTATACTTCCAAAGCTTCCCCTTGATGTGACAGAGAAATATATAAACTAAAAATTCTCCCTACTTCTTAAAAGGAGCTATCTATTCTTTTAATTAATTCCCTTGATCCTTTTGAAATAATTTATGCCTTTTATTGCCCTATTTTTTGAATGCTCATCTGATTAATTTGAAAACCCTGGAGGACAGAACGTCAGCCATAGCCCTCCCAAAGATAATACAAAATAGTGCATAGGTCATCAGAAATTGCTAGCCATCTATCTAAAACAATTCTTGAGAGAAGTGTTAATGGGTCCCAGGATGGAAGTTATTCAGATAGATACATTTCATGTCTTTGTACTTTGCTTGTATTAATTTTATAGCTCAAGCCAGTATCTCATAGAGAAAATTCCCTTTTCTCATTAAGTCTGTATTTCACACAAATTAAACAGTATTGAAGTAATTTGAAAAGGGAGTTTTCTAAAAAAGATCTTTTCTTAAAAAAAAGAAAAAAAAGAAGAAGAAAAAAGGAAATAAAAAAACCACAGCAGAATCTGATTTTAAGTACTTTATCAGAACCAGTGATTCTTCCAAGACCTATTCAGTCAACTCTACTGCAAAACTAAGTAGTATTTTAAATGTTGTATACTGACAGTAGAGATTTCTAACTCCTTCTTTGCACTTTACTTACCAGAATTTGAAGGGCATTTAGTGCACCAGGATACTCTTTGGAACTGTTGTTTTTCCAAATCAGCAGAGAGTAATGATAACAACAACAAAATACAGTTGGTAAAATAATGCAATTTAAATTTCTCCATGAAGAAGCATATCAATGGCTGTTAGAGTTTTTGCTGTATGATTTACACCTATATGAAACCATTAATTGAAAGACCACTCAACAGCAGATGCCTCACCTATTCCTAAGTTAACTCTGAAACACAGTAATTCGTGTGTGTGGACGAACAAAAGAATGATAGAATTAAAAAGGACTTTGGCAAAACCTGTCTTTAAACCTTTTATTCCTGGCACATACAGACCTCTTGGTGGATTGACTATACCTTCTCTGAGGGGGTGGGGAAGGAGGAAGCTTGATTCTTGACAGATTTTTAAATACTATGTTACCAAATAATTCTGCAGTACAATAGACATAATGTTAGTCTTCTCTATTTACTCAGCAAAATGTAAGAAAACTTGATCATAAGAAGAAAAATATTTCTATGGCACAGAAATACTGTTTCAGTCATTTTGGTTTTACATTTTTAAAATGTAATATTTCTGATTTCAGAGATGAATGAACCTGAAGGTTTAGCCTCCAAGGTGGTTTAAAATTATCATCACTGAACACTTAATTTATGAGACAATTTTACTTCTGTAATCTCTGGGAACAACCTCTTCCTATTTTTTCTTCCATGGCAGTTTACAGTCAGTTAAATTGGACTACTGACATGCAGTGACAAGTTGTGAATTGTCTGGGGGAGTTCTCGTATCACTGGCAGCAAACAGATCAGCACAAGGCAGGGAGCTTTTATCTAAACACCAGTCTGGGGGCTGGGATGGTGGTGCCTCATGGACCTGCCAGGAACAAGGTTTTCAGAGGATGGCCTCTTGTCTGAATATGCGTTTTACTTGACGTGTGCAACACCCATTTGCTCAGGGACTGAATAAGCATAAGTCTGATCTTCAAATCTCATCCTGGCTGTGCCACTAACTGCACAGAATACAGTAAACAAGTAATTTTGTCACTCTTTCTCAAAATAGCCTCCTTTTCAAATAGTTTTACTGGCACCTTTCAGCTATGCCTTTGAAGAAATATTGTAATGTTGCAGGCGCGTCAGATGGCAAGGTAATTATGCTCCACTGGCATTATGAAGCTTATGCATGTACTTGCAGAATCAGAGTGTTATGGCCTTTGCTGCATTCTGATGTAATTAGTTATTCTACAAAATACTAATGTAATTATTATGTGTATTTTGATAATGCCTGAATGCTCCAGTCAGGGGTCAATGCCTACTGGTACTAGGCATTACACAGAAATATTTAATACAGGACAGCCTGTTCCCACAGTTGCCTTATAGATTATCGTTGTAGATAGGTAACACAAGAGCAGAATGAAGATGATTTAGGTCACCTCTGCAGTACCCTTGTGTACTTTTCAGCATTTGCCTCATTTTTACGTTGAACCTTATATTTTGACTTTCAGGTTTGCCAAAGGTTAGTCTGTCTTGTGCTGTGCTTCAAATGTAGAGCTCTTTTAATGCACTTCTGTTAATTTTAACCCTTTTATTTTAACAGTTCTTGCTTCATGTAGACTTCTTTCTACCCCCTTTTTGACTAATGACTATATAGATGAGTCACATACCTTTTTTTCTCTTATTCCACCAAGACCCAGAGCATTTGCTTTCCACTTGATTCTTTCCTCGTCCCTTGATCCCTGTGCGTGGGCCAGGCAGACTATACACAGAATTGTAAAGCTGTGAACAGATTTTCAGAGTCTCTGGTTTAGAGAAGTGAGGTGCACACTGGACTTTTTAAACCAGAGTTTAACTATTTCTTTAATGCTGTGTTCTGCGTTTTCTTTTTTTTTTTTTCTTTTTTTTTTCTTTCTTTTTTTTTTTTTCCCTTTGCATACACAAAAATTTCCTTACAGAGCATGGACATCCAAACTCTAATGGTGCATGCCTTTGTGATTCAGTGTTGCTGTACTTGGTCTTTGTTTACAGCCTAGCTCTTCAAGTCAGATGGTTAAAGAAGAATCTGAACTTCTACTTTTTTGAACTCTTACAATTCATAAATCACAACAGAAAGCAGCCAGCATCTAGTGGAATATATATATATATGTATATATATATATGTATATGGGTTGGTAATGCTGAAATCTCTGGACAACATGATCTTATCAGGATATTTACTGTTGACAGTTAACATTTAGAAGGAGAACATTTAGAAAGAGACTAGAACAAAATATGGGAAATACTACAGTGGGAGCATTTCTGCCATGTACACCAAAAATGTGGGCAAACTTCTTTACTTTTTCCCAGGAGAAGGAAAGTCTGATAGCTTCAGGTGGAACTTCCTATCCCCTCATGAGAGCAGCCTTTAATTTTGTGGCCAAAATATCTCATAAAGCCCTCCTCAGTCAGTAGCTATTCTTACCCATCTTCTCCTGAAGAGGGTGTCTTTGATGAACAGTTTGTAAACTGCACTGCAGTTCTTTTATTTTGCAAGACACTTTCTAATTATGCTGCTGCTTAACAGTGTTTTTTCAAGCGCTGCATAAGTGAACTTGCTTGTCTCGCAGGTTAATTCTCCTTTTCCCATCTTTTAGTACCTGGCCCTGGCAGCAAATACGAAGGGCAGGCTGGGGCACCTGCAGCAGCTGTACCACCAGCCGTCCAGAAGCACCAGTTGTTCAGCTAATCTCAGTCATATTGTACTGATGATTGGCTTCATTATTTTTCTGCCAAGGATGAGTGGAAGTTTTTCAACAGATCTGAATGTGAATGAATGGGAAGTTTGAGAAACAGCTGTTTCTTGACTGGAGCACCCAGCAGTCCCACTGACAGAAGCAGGGTGGTAAGGGCTGAAAAGCAGGCAGTTATTGTGCATACATTCCTGCCACAAAGCCCACAGTTCAGTTTGCTGGTTTTATAAGGAGTTCAATTGTTATCTAACTCCAGTCCAAACTGGATGGACAGAAATGGATTTGCTTTGACAGGTGGCATGAATTGGGGGCAGCACCAGTTACTGGTGACCCATCTCTGAGTTGCAAGATAAGTATTCAGGAACAGTAGGAGACCTTCCCTCCACCTAATCCTTCTCACTTACGCCTTTCTCTATGCAACTGTAGTAGGAGGCTCTTTGTGACTTGTTTACAATAGAGAGAAAGGCTTTTGCAATCACAAGACTGCTTGGTTATATTTTTCCAGCTATTTGAAATAATGGCTCGAAAAGAAAGTCTGTTGGTTGCGCTGTGGCAAACTGTGAGAACTTTTCAGTAATTACATGGCATGATTTAGTAATAGCTGAGCCATTAAGTCAATCAGCTTGAACTCTACCTTGATTTTCTGCTATAAGTTGTTACAGCACAAAAATACAGAAGCTATGGGTAAGCATTCCTTTTTCAGTAATGTCCTTCCTCTGATGTTTCTCATACAACATACATCAGGCTCTCCCTGCTCACAGGTGGGAAGCAGTGGAGGCAAGGCAGTTACATGGCATAGCAAGGACATGTACTTGACATGTAGATTAATTCACTGTTATCTCAGTAAGAGTTGCAGTCCTAGTGAATGAGCTATGCGTTTTGGTAAATGTGTGTTACTACAATCACTTTTTCTATCTCTGTTGATGTAGAACAGCTAGATTTATTAGCTCACATGTCACCCCGAGATGAGATACCAGGGGACTGACTCAACAGTACGAGCTAGTACGGCTGGCCCCACTAACATTTCTCATTCCACATCTCTGATGTTTTCTGATGCTGACAGATGGTGACTGACCAGCAGAATCAAGACAGCACTTCTGTCACTCCTGAATTAAAGGCTACTTTTAAAGAAGCGGTACCTGTAGTAACAACTGCCAGAGAGAAGCATATTTGGTCTAACAGCTTCCCCCACAAGGATCACAAGGCCTAGATGCAGACATTTGGTACCAGTTTCCAAGCAGATTATTAAAGAAAATGAATCATCAGGAAAAGACTCGGGGCCACATTGGCTTATGAAAGATGATGCTCGGCATTTTACTGAAAGGAGACTCAAACAATTCACAGCAGAATCATTCCTAGTTTTAGGCTGTGGGTAACAACAGAGCATCCCTGTTAATCCAAAAGAAAGATTTATTGTTTCTGCTAGCCACACGGACTGGATGATCTCAGCAGATTTGCCTACAAGGCCATTGAGATAATTCTGTGATGCCCAGTGTAACCTTCAATAAATCCTCTCTCTTAAAGAATAAGTTTTAAAAACAATTATTTATTGGGCATTTTGCAAGAAAGTGTCTCATTTGTAAATGAATGTAAGTATAACCACAACTAAGGCAGAGACAGAAAGTTTTCTGGTAGAATTGCTGCTGCTCCTCTCTATGACATGATCATTATACATGATCATATAAACCCACCACATTTATCTGCAGATTAATTCCTATTAATTTCCATAGGTCTTTCAAAGAATGAAGAGGGGTTCTCCTATTTCTCATTCTAAATCAAACTCATATTAATAAAAGTCACAGAAGTCCTAAAGTAATAATCATTCCTTCCTTAACTAGAAGTGTTTATTTTCTTTTTTCTTAACTGATGTCTAAATTTCTGTGATTATGATGGTGAAATACATCAACCAAACTTTCTCCTTCACTGCAATTGTTCAGGAGTTCAGGTGTTATGATGTAAGAAATCTCAGAAGACAAAAATAGCCTTAAAATTAATGGACATGTACTTGAAGTTTTACTAGATGTATGACTGTTGTGTTGGCAGATACTAAGTTGAAATGCTTGAAAGTAAAAATGCTTTAAATTACACACAGGAGCAATATCACAGGAGATAGCATCAGCACAGCAATGACTCACATCATCAGCATGACAAAGAAAGAATTTGAAGAAAATAAAAAAGACCTGTAGTCACCAACACAGTGATATCTTAGCCACCTCAGCTACCCTTTTACTAAGAAATACCTCAGTTATTGGATGATAACTTGAAATGTTAAGCACTGACTCATCACTGGTAACTGATGTAAGCCACAGTAGTCCAGTAAATATTCTTCATCTACCCAAGGAATTAAAAAGATACTTTCTTAAAAAACAAACAAACAACAAACCCCCCCCCCCCAACAACAACAACAAAAACACCAGAAAAAAAAACAGAAAAAACCCAGAAAAAAAAAAACCAGAAAAAAAACAGTCTGGCAATTGTTAGAAGTACTTTCCTGTAATTTGTTCAAACAAGACTGTGTTTTGAAAGTTAGAATTCATTTTCTTGAAAGTTTTGAATACTGACACTTTGTTTAATGCAAGCAGTTACTCAGTTATGCATAAAAAAACTGAGTACTGTGTTCTTTTAAATTCTGCTGTGTTCTGGTGTCACTTCAATGTTTTCCAGAGAAAATATTTCATCCAAAAATGCAAGGTAGTCACTTATATGTGACAGTAAGATTGAAATCAAGAAATATGAGGCCCTGGACTACACTCACAAATTTTGTTTTGGTTTTATACAAATGTGAACTTCTCCCAAGCGTATCCAGTTGACCATTTCTTTTATTGCCTCCAAGTTTTCATCTTGATTTGGCAGCAAACATCAAAAATATATCATGTCACCTTCCATGAATAGCTTCTGAGTTCAGAGCAACTGAGCAGAGATTACAAGTTAAAGGGAAATACAAATCCAATATTCATTAGGGCTGTGTCTCTCTTACAGCCTAGTTTCCTTGAAATTTGCATGCAAGTTCTTTCTTGCATGCTATTTTAGAATTAATATCTTCAGTTATTGTCTTTTGGAGGAATCAGAAGATTGATAGTCTAAGTAAATCACTTGAAGATTAGCCAAGTTCATCAATAATTTCTTGTTATTTTTAAGACTTACTCCAATGAGGATGACAGGACAGAGTTTCAAAATTATATGCGTGCAACTATACAGTTGATTATTGATCTCGGTGGAGTTGTTCTGGATATGTACTGTTACAAATCAAAACTAAATTTGAACAACAATGTGTGGATTAGGATTTGGGGACCACTGGTTCTGAACTTCCCCATTCCTTCAGGCTGGTCGGTACTTCTCCTCACCCTGGCACCAGTCTCTGGTCCCTCACCTCCCTCAGTAGCAACCAAATGTACCCACACCACCTCGGCTGCAAGGACTTGAACTATGAGGGAAGACGTGGGCTGGCCACCATTGCTAAGCTTAACGGGATGGATGCTGCTGGGAGAACATCACTAAACTCTTGGACTTCTGATGGCTCTTCTGACTTAACCCCTGGAGATATATACTTTTATGTCATTCATGGCATATTAATGACTTTCTTACTACATAAAGAAAGTTTTTTCAAGCTTAGAAAATATCAAATAAAACTAAACCTGAATAAAGCATAAGCAGCAAGGTAATATGAAGCGTTTTCTCCTGAAGCAATAAAAAGTGAGCAGGACACACTGCCAGATCAATAAGCTCTACCAGTTTTCCCTCTAAGATCTAGATCTTTACAATGGATCTTTGTCAGAAATTTTGCTCTTGTTCTATGCATCCTTTCCCATCTGTGATGCTTACAATCTGGTCAGGTTAACACACACACTTTAGTCTCATCATCTCACGGCCATATCACAAAATAGATGTGCTTTCCTAGGGATGAAATTTCCACAAGTCTTAAAGACAAAATGCTCATTGACTGTAGAAAAATGGAGAGAAAGCATTTACCTCAAAACCAAACATTGTAAGTTAAAAAGTATTATACTTTGATTAACTGTAGCTTGCAGAGTCATTTATATATGTACAAAGAGCTGTTATACTTTGTTACCATGAGGTACAGAATTTCAAGTCCTGCTTGCACTTGTGCCATTGATCATGAAAAGCACAGAGAAATGGAAAATCAGTGAAGAATCACAACTTCTCTAATTTCATTTTCATCCTTCCTCCTAAGGCTTTGCATATTAAGCTGTCTAAAGCTTAGTCTGGACTAAGTCTGGACTAAGTCTTACTTTTTTACCATCATCCTCCAAATAAAAATTAAATACTTCTACTGTCCTAACATATACCAGTTCCCTCCCTGGCATTGCTCTTGGGCCGTGTTGTATCAGGGCTTTTCCTGTCATGTCAAAAGTATAAAGGAAGATCGCAACTTTAACCAGCTTACCTATGCAAGTAAAATTTCTCAGTGGTGTAGACTGATCATACATGAAGACAAGAATGCTGCAAGAGTGTTTGTGCTCAAGATAGTAGAGGAAAAGTGAGTGGTCCCCCCACAACAGTGGAAGGGGGAAAGAAACTTGACAGGATTAAGACACCTGTCTAGAACTGCAGATCAGCATGTTTGTCCCAAATATATTAGCCATTTTTATTATGGATTTTGTTCTTTTCTCTTCCAGTAATACATTGCACTTCATCACCCCACCCTGCCCTGCTCCCAGTTGCACAAAGGCAGGTGTTCATTAATTGCATAGCCTGTGTCACTGCTGTCCTCAGATCAGCTGTCACCTCAGTTTAGATGTAACAATTAGATGAAAAATAAAGCCTTAAAATCTACTAAAATGACAAAGCTTGATCCCTACCAGCACTGAAAAGAGGAGTGGAAAGTGCTCAGTGACTCAAAAGTAGCTCTTGGGCACTCCAAGACTAGGCTGGTAGGTAATCAGTGTGCACAATTGTTATATGAGAAGGGATATTTTCTCATATAGGCAAGGGCTGGATAATTAAATGTTTGCTTTGTCAGAGTTATCTGACATTTCCATAACTTTTACAACAGCATGCTTATGTATACTCCTTCTAGGTTAATTGAAGTTTCAGGGCACACTGAACTTTAAATTGCCTTCAGAGAGTTTTAGGTCAGAACAGGTTGCCATCAGATGACGTGTGAAATTAGCTATATCAGAAGCAGAAATGACACTTAAAATTACCTTCTCCTTTGAAACGTTGTACAAGAGGTTGGCAATCACTGCAAAATTCAAACACTGCCCAAGGACACCATGTATTTCAAAGTCACCTGAAAAGTGCCAACCTTCCTTCTGATCATTATTCCTGATCTATTAAGAAAATCATGTACTTAAAGTAAGTGGCACTTCACTCTTTCCCACACTCACAAAGCAACATCTTAAAGGATTTTTAAATTTCATTCTTCACAAGAAAAACACTCTCATTGTCATGGTTTTGCCCCAGCCAGTAACTAAGCACCATGTAGCCACTCAGTCACCCCTCCTCCACCAAGGGGATGGAGAGGAAAATGAAAAAAAAAACCTTGTGGGTTGAGATAAAGACAGATTGATAGGATAACAAAGGAAGAAAATAATAATGATAATAATAATTAATAATAACAATAACAATAATAAACAAGTGATGCACAAATGCAATTGCTCACCACAATGGAAGGGAAAAAAACCCAACCACCTGATGCCCAGTCTGTTTCTGAGCAGCGATCCTGCCTCCTGGCTAGTTTCCCTGGTTATATCCGGAGCGAGACGTTACATGGTAGGGAATATCCCTTTGGCTGGCCCGGGTCAGCTGTCCTGGCTGTGCTCTCCCAGCTTCTTGTGCACCTGGCAGGGCGTGAGAAGCTGAAAAGTCCCTGACTTAGTGTAGACACAACAACTAGCTAGCAACAACTGAAAACATCAGTGTGTTATCAACATTATTCTCATACTAAACCCAAACCACAACACTGTGCTGGCTACTAGAAAGAAAATTAACTCTATCTCAGCCAAAACCAGGACACTCATGTAAAAAAAAAAATAAATAAAAAAAATTACTACTACTTGCTTTCTTTCATGTAGCTTCTTTTTCAAGCCTCTTCTTTTCTCCACAGTGGATATGCCTTAGATTTCTTTGTAATTTATTACAAAGTGAGAATAAACACTTCTCATGCACATTTTAGATGTTTTCCTCAATTTCCCAGCCATTTTTTATTACAATCTCCTAAAACCCAACAATTATTAACCACTGATTACTGAAGCAACTACTACTGCTAGCTGTAGTTAGCAAGACCTGCCACAATCACAAAGATCATTTACTGATCCTGTATACTTTCTCGTTTATTTTCTAACTCTTGGTGGCTTTTCTTTTCCCACAGCAGAAGCAAAGCTTAACAAATTTCACAACAGTGAGATTTGCCTACCATTTGCACATATCAATGTTATGACTTAAATGTAACTACAGATTACTTGCTATTCATGTTGCTTTGAAAGATGCTATCAGCTGAAGAGTGAGAGAAATATTGTTATAATATTTTGAATTATATGAATGAGATGATAGAAATGCTCTGTCTGTAGCAGCATTTGCATCATGTTTTTTATGCCTCTATCACAGAGAATCTAAACCTAAACCAGATTCTAAACCTAAACTTTTGCTCGGGTTGAACTTTCAGTCTACATTAATGTAAAAGGGTTCAAGATGACACTTAAAAAAAGAGACTGCAAAACAAAGCACACAGCATGAACTTTTGTGAGAGAATGTGAAACCTAAACACAAAATCTCCCACAAGAAAGAGATTTCAGTACGTTACAAAAAGCTACAGCAGATGAATGTACTGTAAAGCTGTCTGATACTGTGTCAGCCAGTCTCATGTGGCATACCAGAGCACAGACCTCTGACCAAGCAACAGAGACCAGACGTATCATTAAAATGCCATTTTCAACTTCTAACAGGGAGATGGTTAACTCTGTGTTCTCAAAAGACCATGACTGGTTGACCTAGGGACACCATTCATGCAGGAAACTTAAATGAGTCTATCTTGCTCAGTTTCAGTCAGTGACTGTAGCTACAGTGACTTTTAAACCTCTCAGACAGCAAAATCTGTAAGAAACTAACTCATTTGAAAATAGGTTGAATAAAATTTAAAGTTTACCATCTATGGCTTTGTAGAACAAGCAATTGAGTATAGGCCATAATTCCCAGTGCTAAGTGCTTCTTAGTTTACACTAAGTTTTCTAAGATAAAGCAGCATTATCTGCAGGGGCACTGAATTCCTGAAGCTTCATAAGCATACATCTAGAAAGTACATGTATGGTTTTATACCATAAATGGGAAACATGCAAACAATAATGTATCATCTTGGTCATAGCTTATGTCCATAATTTGTTTTTCAGACTGAAAATTTTTTTTGGCAGCTTTTGGCAAGGGTATTTCAGTAGGAATAGAACATATATATTTAAAACTTTCAAATAAAATTTAAAAAAATCTCATTAATGTCCTGCCTCTTACTGATACAATGGAAGAAAAAAGAACTCCACAAATTTAAATGTGCTACACACACATCTGAGATGTGATAATGTACTGAGCCTTATTCAGCGTGTGCTGAAGTAAATAACTTCAGACAAAACCAATATTTTCCAAATTATGAATTCAGAATCCCAGCTTAAGTGTTCTTTTATTCTTTTTTTCCCCTGAATATCAGGCAGAAAACTTCAAAAATCTAAGAGAAAGAGTCAGAGAAATGGATAGGCAACATGCAGTATAATGTAAAATATCCCAGTTGCCCCAGTTGTGACTGGGAAGTTTCTTGTAGAAAGCATGGTAGAAGCAGATTCTGAGGCTAAGAGTTCTTTGCTTTTCCACTACACCTTTCAGAGGAGAAGATGGATCACCTTACAGCTTCCAGTAATATATTCCAACAGAGACACTTTGGGGCATAATATACTTACTATGCTCAATCAGCAAATAGCACAGCTGATTCACTATACTCTTAGGTTATTTTCTTGAGGACACAGAACAGAAAGAAGCGAAGCCATGAATATCAGACTACCCCTCAGACTGCAAGCACTTGATGGCTTTATTCTTTGTTTATCAGACAGGTGCCTTACATGAAAGAGCCACAGATGTGGTTTCATCTCTATTATGGTTTAAATGAAATTCAACCGTTTGTCATTGTTTATGTTGTATACATCCATTGTTTAAAAAATCCAGAAAAGATAAATATGTGAAATCCATAACATATTACCAGATGTGCCTGCTACCTGAGTAGAGACAGATTCTTCTGTATTATTTCAAGAAGCAGCAGCCTAATGGCAATACATTTCTTCTGGCACCAGACTGGAGCCCTATCATATCTGCAGTGTGAATTTTTATTGCATATTCTGCCCCAGTTCTGCATGCAGATGTCTTATTGACATCAGTAAGCTCCATGCACAGAGCTAGGACAGAATACACAATAGAAACCTACTTGCACAGTGCAGAAAGACTATGCGGTTTAAGCGTGTTAACAGTGACTTCCAACAAGCACCTCAGAAGTGCACTGATGTTAGCAGTTGAATTCATCGTACTTTAATGCTACTATGCTTGGTCATTCAGGACAGTCTATATAATTTTTGCCCGTTTCCTCTTACTAAATAAGCCAGGAATTTTATCTTCCTCTGTGCTTTGTATGTTGTAGATGTGGGTATTTCAGTAATAATATAAATGAATAATGGAAAGCTCACTCTCAGTTTGCAGTTTGTTCATACCATATCTAAAGCACCAGCACCTACAATGTATAAAGCACAGAAGGAGGTAAAAATCTTTAGTCATGCAGTTGACAAAGATTGCTTTCAGTTTGGGATAGACTATATTAACACAAAAATAGTATCTTCAGTTAAACAAGACTCATTGCTATGTTATTTGATGCTACAGAAATTATGTTCTAAAATCACAGCCGCATAAAACATATACTCCTTTAACGAGGAATTCAAATGATAAAGCAAAATACAGGGCCCCATATCCAAAACAAGCTCCTTTCTTAAGTACTGAGTGAATCTGAGCTTGAGAGAGGTACTAAGTCTTGGTGACCAAAGTCAAGAGAGGAGATACAGTGCATAGCAGTGAAGCAGTAAAGATGGCCTGACTTGCTCTTCCAGTGCCCTGAAGCCATAACATCAGGCTCATTTTCCACAGACACTTAATCCTTGTGCTGAATGATGGAAAAGTTATCAATGGTCCTAGTGTGCCAGTAGTTTTCCTCCTGAAAAAGAGTGGTAGTACAGCAGGCAGTGGTGATCTACTGGTGGTGCTGTGTAGACTTCCACAAACGAGAATGTGTGTCAGGAAAACCTACTGGATGGTAACAATAAACCAGTTGCAGCCATTTACTCTCTACACTGCCTTGCGAAGGATAAGTGGTGGAAATATATGCATAAGTTCAACTATATGTGTCTTTCTGCAGAGCTTCTAGTGGCCAGAAATTTTGTTAAATAAAAGATGTGGATCTTAGTATCAGTTACCAAATGGTGCTGCTGCTCTATTCCAAAACAGAGTATTAAGGACACTCAATACTTGAGAGGCTGAGCCAGAAAGTCCTCTGGGTTTGGAGAGAATTTTAAACCAAGGGACATGCAAGACACAACAATCAGAACTAGGTCCAGACCTCAAATCACAAAATTTTGTGCTCGAGAGTGAGATAAAACTAGACCTGAACATACTTTAACAATGGGAACTATTAAAAATAAAACACAACTAGATGTCAGATTAAGGCAGATGGGTTCTGTGGAATATTTTTCTTTATAGCATGCCCGTAGCTTCCATCTTTTGCCTTCTTTAAAATGTATATTCCCAAATGCTGCTTCCAAATCTTTGCTCAATACAACCTCTTTTATTTCTGAAAATGGCTTATCAGAAATTATGCCATTTGTGTAATATTTCTTAATAAAAGGACACCAGCTGGCACTTTGTTTTTTGAGAACTGTCCATAGAGCTTTTTAATCCTAGATAGATTTTGTGCATAGTTACTGTCTGTTTATCCTTAAAGAGTTACAGAACCACCACACAAACCTCTAGAAAGCCTCCACTTAGAAACAGTTCTGCAGATATTGCATCTATATATGAGGTATTTCTGCTCTTTATCCATGGTTTTATTACTAAGAACATTAGCTTTCTGTTACTGATTTGCTACCTATCCCTCAGGTGAAAATCATCATAATGGCATCTCTGTGATGTTACAATCATTGCTGCAAACAATGATCCAGGCAGTATAAAACATAGAGTGCAAACAGAAATACCTGATCTCTAAAGTCATAAAGATCTTTTTTTCTCAGTAATATTTTTAGCCATAGCAAATCAGACTTGTCTATTGATAGGTATCAATTAGATCAAGGAATGAATAGTCTTCTAAATCAAATATTTATTTTTCTGGAGCTGCCAGGTCTCTAGATAAGCTAAGTAAACCTCATAAAACAGTACCTTACAGCTTCTATAAGGTTATGTCATGAATTACTTATATTTAGCACATTGTATTTCATCATGTTGCTTTCTTTTATATACATGCATGTATATATACACACACATACACACACATATATGCAGTAATAAAACACACAGATGTATAAACTCAGCTTTCCCTCGGGAAAAATAACAGTCATAGTCATCTCTTTACTTCCATAGGGCATTTTAGATTATCTTTACAGAGCCACTATTTGTCATGTGGCAGCAATGGCAAGACAACTGTTTCTTTTGCATCCTCAGTCCGAAGGTGCTAATGCCTTTTCAAATACCCACCTGTGCACATCAAAGGGTCAACAACAGAAATTCTTGCTGCTGAGATAATAGTGAGAATTTAAAGGAAATTTTAAGTCTGGGTGGCATAACTCAAATTTACAGTATGTATGAGAATAACAGATTCAAAGTGTTGACATTTTTAATTTCCAGTGCATTACTGTTTAACTTCCAAAGCATTTTGAAGTTTACTGTTGTAAGAGATGAGACCTACACAGCTAATGCTAGTTTTAAACATTCCAAAGGGAAATGTGCTCCAGTTCACCATAGTGGTTTGGGCCATAAAATAGATAATATTTGGATTTTGAATCCAGATCTCTGTTCAGTTTTCCTGTGTACATATCCAATTCTTTTCTGGGGCATACATCAAAATATAAATTTAGGAAAGTTTGAGTAAAGATGTTTGATTATTTAACAACTAGCACTAGAAACAAAAGGAATCCCTGAAATATATTTGTATGTATGTGATAACATCAAGTGTTACAGGCGGCATCCCTCTTTAATTTACTAGGTTTCATTTGTCTCACCTCTTCCCTCTTGCCCTACTATAAAAACAGAAGTAGACACAAAATTAAAGGTAAGAAGCTTGTGTAAAGCAAGTAGGACAAATGCTGCTTAAACACTGGCATAAATCATATTTTTAAAAAGCTTGAATTCTTAAAAATTCATATCAGAATAGTGAGGAATAAAGACCAAAATGTACTGGTTGAATAACACACTGAGAGACAGTTCAGACATTCTGAACTGACTCATTGTTAGGTCATAAAATCCACAGAAGACTACTGAATTGGCAATCAAAATACATTCTTTCTGCATCCTGATATCAGTTATTCCAATGTAGGTCTATATTTACATAGTCAATAAGCTCAAATATACCTATATCCACTAATGAAGAATGTGAACCCAGTGCATGTTTATTTCCAAAGACTTTGTTATGATCCTGAGCAAGTGAAAATATTCTAAAAGGGGCAAACATCTGTCACCATTGTAGAAAATGTTTTCTATTTAGCTTTATCTCACTTGCTGATCCAGGACTCAAGTATTATCTACTCATTCTGTCTCTACAACTTCTGCCCTCTGTACAATACCTTCCTTTCCTACTCTTTATTCCCACAATGCTGTATCAAAATCTATTTTTCATTCTTGCCATGATTGAAATTGTTCCCTAGATACCAAATGACAACTGCTTTTTGTAGTTTTCACTTATCCTCACCCAAAGTAGATTTAAAGCACTGATCAATCAGAATAGTGATATTTTATATTAAGCTTGCAAGGAAGTACAAATGGCTACAAAGCATCTATGGCAGAAAATATTTAGATGCTTGTAAGAAATAAGCAAAGACTGCAGGACTTGGTCCATAGTATTTTTATCTGTGACATTACTGGAGATGGGTAACATGAGTGGATTTAGAAATCGTGCTTATTTTGGGGGGTCAAATAATTAGAGACATCCTTTAAGAACACAGAGTGTTTAAGTGGTTAAAATATGAAAAACTCCCCCATCTTCCGACAACCTACAACTTATTAACTTGCTGAGCCAGAGGCTGCATTTGGAACATCATTATTAGAAGCCATGGGATGACATTGCTTGAAGCTGTTTCTTTAACTGCATTTTGCCATTAGCTCTTTGGAGCTGTGACAGCTGCAAGATTCACCACCACAGCCTGTGGGGAATGAGTACTGTAAAAAGCCATCTACACAGAGAACAGGAACTGTTTCATTCAACTTCATATTCTAAAATTGATGTATCTGGGCTATTTACCTAGGCTCTCTCTGTAGTCGCCAAGCAGAAACAGGTGCCTCCGGGTAGTAATTTACACCATATGTTTTCACTACCTTTTCTCAGATGGGAAAAATCATGTGTTGGAAGTAGCTATTTTATTTCCATTTATTTTGGTGGTTTACTAAATAACAAGACTCCCAAATTCAGGCAACTGAATAGGTGAAATGACTTCCATGTAAACAGTATCACATATTGCCTTATACTGACTGCTTTTACTGGCTGCCCTCTTCAGCTGTGCAGTAACATTCACCTTAATATAACGGTTTTCAAAGGTGTCATGGTCCCAGCTGGGTTCATGACAATTCCAACTGATGTTCAGAGGTCCAGACAGAAATCCAAACATTTATGGTGATATTTGGGGCCACCAACTGAACTGGAGGAGGGCAACAGCTTAGAAAAGTCTAGAAACTGCTACTTTTATGGCATCTTAAAAAAAAAAAAAAGCCACAAAAAGAAATAAACTGAGAATAGACAGAAAGTGAATCACAAGGTAGCTTTTTGTGAGTTCCTCAATAGCAAAGGGGTGCTTTGAGTACATGAGAAGCATGTTTTATTTCAAAGACATATTTCAAGGCACAAAATACATACATGCATGCATACATGTGGTGCACAAACACACAATACTTTCCACAGAAAATGCTAGACTGATTTATGGCCTAATCCTAGAGTAACTGCACCTGATAGAAAAACTCGTATTTACTCCCAGGAACACTGGTCAGAATTGTACTGGGTAACAGTTATTACACTGGCATTACTACTCTCAATGTGAGTGAAATAGTACACATATGGACCTGCCAAATCTCTTGCACTGTAGCAGGAGTTAGGCCTGTCTAACATATCTATTGTCCAGTACTTACACCCAGGGCCCCAAATACGCTAGGTGATGTCATCTCTTGCTGTGGGAAGCACATGCATTACTTCCCTTCACCTCATGTTCCCAGTGAGGTCCAATATTTATCAGGCAAGAAAGTTAAGAGTTTGACATGTGCACTGAGAAACCCAGCAACAAAGACATCCAACTGTGCTGTGCACTATCTGACTGAAAGTACACAGGACTGAGATTTAGGTCAGCCTACACAGATATGAAATTATCAGAAAACATCCTGGTAGACTTGGGCCATTGGTGATTCTAACTCAAGGCTATAACATAAGTTGAAAGTTCTGATATCACAGTGTATCACTTGTAGACCTAATATAAGAAGCTCTGATTGAGATGGATTTGAAATTCCACATTTCTTCAAATACATATACTTTTCAAGGCCTAAGCACAATTTTGTTCTAATTGCAAGTTAAGAAGAAAACATAAAGACCCCTGGTTTGACATCTTTTTAGCCATTACTGAATTATACAGACTGGAAAACTCTGGGAAACTGAAATGTTTACTTTTGAAAAATCTACTAATATTTACAGAGGCTTTTCCTAGCACAGCCACAAAAATTAACCCAAGAATCCTGTAACACTAAAACTCTAAACCATTAGAGCATGAATCTATGGTAGATCATGGTAATGTGCCTTATAACAAAATCTGAAATGTAAAATGTTCCTCATTCCCTCAAGTTCATTAGACTCCTAATTTTCAGATGGCTTCAGCTCATTACAAAGGTTTTCAGACATATTTGTTATAGTATAAAAGTTTCTTTATCTGATTTACTGTTAATATGAACCACTTAAGTTATGGTGTGCCTGAAGCCTGCACAAAACCAAAGTATATTATGATAGGTGTACACACACACACAGAGGCTATCTTGGAATGCCAAAGCCACTACTTTTTATGGACAGAGTGGATGAGACAGAGGTAGAATTTGTGGTCTCTTGCTCTTCAAGGCAAATCCTTTATATTTCTTATATGTCTTAAGCTTTCATGATGACATGAAACAAATTGCTGAAAATTACTTACCAATATGGTTTACATGTTTGTTTGGTTTGATTTTTTTTTAAAAAAAGTATGCCTGAACTGTTGATTTCTCCAGTCTTAGGTGTACTACATCTAGGGCCTGCACCTTATGTGGCAAAAACCCCAGTCTTGTAACATATGTAAAATGAACAGCAAATACAGCAAGACTATTTTAAAAAACATATTAGAAACAGAAAATTGTTTACATATGTTTGTACATCACTGGTAGCAAATATATTACAAAAATCAGTGTCACACTGAAGACATTTAGGAACACACAAAGGAGATAATTTGTCTGGTTATACTGGAGATAATTTGTCTGGTTATTCCTTTGCAGCTTGAGTGAAAAAGAGTGGTTTTATCTGGAAGTAGCATGCAGTATGAAGGCATATTAAAAAGTAACTGGACCCAATTTTGCATTAGGCATTCATCTGTCTTGGGAGATATGCACTTCATCCAGAGCCACTTTGCAGTTCTGCTTGAATCTTCTACTAGGTTAAACCTAAATCCCTTTGCAGATGCCAGCACAAGGAATTCTGTTTTGAGAGCTCCTGTGAACTTGAAGTGCTACAGACTTCTACAAAATAAATGCTATTTACTTGATCTGTTACTGATTATGGAGTGTCTATAGACTCTCCCCAAGAAGGAGAGCCATTACAGTGCACTAGAACACACTGACAGCAAGTACAAACACCATTAACCCAAAAGGTATTCTGGGCTGACAACGTATTTTCTGAAGTAAAGGAAGCCAGAGGAAAAAAAGTCTTCTGTAACAATATACTCTAGTTCAAGGTGAACCACCATGAAGAAATACTGTAAAAGTTAGCACTGGATTGCAGGAAGGCTGGTCTAAACATTTCCCTGTCATTATCAATGTTGCAAAATTATCTACCATAACTGCTTTCTGTGTAAATGGTAGGCAGACACAGTCCATAAATGCATGGCTCCGTGGCTGGTATCAACGCCACAATTTTGGGTTCTCTGACAATGGGACGGCCTACACGGCACTGGGCCTGATGAACCCTGATGGGATTCATCTCTCTCAAAGGAGGAAGAGGATCTTTGCCCAGGAGCTAGCGGGGCTCATCGACAGAGCTTTAAACTGGGCTTGAAGGGGGAGGGTGATAACATCAGGCTTGCCAGCGACATGTTGTGGGACGATGTGCCCAGGTTGGAGGGACGGGGTGCTAGCGAGGGCCCTCAGCCTACTGCTCAGAGATGTGCTGGATGCACTACAGCACGCTCGAAGCCTAGAGGAGACGAGCCAGGGGCTCCAGATGCAACAGGAACCAACAGCGTAACACTGGGAAGATACATCAAAAGAATTCCAGCCACCCCAGCCAATAAGTCAGCCTCATCGGGGGCACAACTGAAATGCCTCTACGCGAACACACAGAGCATGGGGAATAAACAAGAGGAGCTGGAGACGTGTGTGTGCCTGCAAGGCTATGACCTTATTGGCATTACAGAGACGTGGTGGGATAGCTCCTATGACTGGGGTGTTGGGATGGAAGGGTACAGGCTCTTTAGGAAGAACAGGCAGGGCAGGTGAGGAGGGGGCGTAGCCCTCTATGTCAATGACCAGCTGGAGTGCATGGAGCTCCACCTGGGGATGGACAAGGAGCCCACTGAGAGCCTATGGGTCAGGATTAAAGGGAGGGCTGGGGCAGGGGACATCATAGTGGGGGTCTGCTACAGGCCACCTGACCAGGGGGACCAAGCAGATGAAGCCCTCTATAGGCAGATAGGAGCAGCCTCACACTCACAAGCCCTGGTCCTTATGGGGGACTTCAACCACCCCGACATCTGTTGGAGAGACAACACAGCTGAGCACAAGCAATCCAGGAAGTTTCTGGAATGCGTGGATGACAACTTTCTCCTCCAAGTGATAGAGGAGCCCACGAGGAGAGGTGCCATGCTGGACGTTATTCTCACCAACAGGGAGGGGCTGGTAGGGGATGTGAAGCTCAAGGGCAGCCTTGGCTGCAGTGACTACAAAATGGTGGAATTCAGGATCCTCAGGGCAGCAAGGAGGGCACTCAGCAAGCTCACTACCCTGGACTTCAGGAGAGCAGACTTTGGCCTCTTCAAGGATCTGCTTGGTAGAATACCATGGGACAAAGCCCTGGAAGGAAGAGGGGCCCAAGACAGCTGGCCTACATTCAAGGGTCACCTCCTCCAAGCTCAGCAGCGATGCATCCCAACAAAGAGAAAGTGAAGCAAATCCACCAAGAGGCCCCCATGGATGAACAAGGAGCTCCTGGGCAAAGTCAAACAAAAAAAGGAAGCCTTCAGAGGGTGGAAACAAGGGCAGGTAGCCTGGGAAGAATACAGAGAAACTGTCCGAGGAGCGAGTGAGCAGGTTAGGAAAGCCAAAGCCCTGGCAGAAATTAGTCTGGCCAGGGATGTCAAGGACAACAAGAAAAGCTTCTATAGGTATGTCAGTGATAAAAGGAAGACGAGGGAAAATGGGGGGCCCCTCTGAAATGAAATGGGTGACCGGGTTACCCAGGATATGGAGAAGGCTGAGGTACTCAACGGCTTCTTTGCCTCAGTCTTCACTGGCAAATGCTTGAGCCGCACTGCCCAGGTCACAGAAGGCAGGGACTGGGAGAATGCAGAACCACCCACTGTAGGAGAAGATCACGTTCAAGAATATCTAAGGAACCTGAAGGTGCACAAGTCCATGGGACCTGATGAGTTGCATCCACGGGTCTTGAGGGAACTGGTGGATGAAGTGGCCAGGCCACTCGCCATCATATTTGAGAAGTCCTGGCAGTCTGGCGAAGTTTCCACCGACTGGAAGAGGGGGAACATAACCCCCATTTTTAAGAAGGGTAAAAAGGAAGACCCAGGGAACTACAGGCCGGTCAGTCTCACCTCTGTGCCTGGCAAGATCATGGAGCAGACCCTCCTGGAGACTATGCTCAGGCACATGGAAAATAAGGAGGTGATTGGTGACAGCCAACACAGCTTCACTAAGGGAAAATTGTGCCTGACAAATTTGGTGGCCTTCTATGATGAGGTTACGGCATTGGTGGATAAGGGAAGGGCAACTGACGTCATCTACCTGGACTTCTGCAAGGCATTTCACACTGTCCCACATGACATCCTTGTCTGTGAATTAGAGAAACATGGATTTGATGGATGGACCACTCGGTGGATAAGGAATTGGCTGGATGGTCGCACTCAAAGAGTTGTGGTCAACAGCTCAATGTCCAAGTGGAGAACAGTGACGAGTGGTGTTCCTCAGGGGTCGGTACTGGGACCAGCACTGTTCAACATCTTTGTCGGCGACATGGACAGTGGGATCGAGTGCACCCTCAGCAAGGTTGCTGACGACACCAAGCTGTGTGGTCGGTTGACACACTGCCATCCAGAGGGACCTTGAGAGGCTGGAGAGGTGGGCCCATGTGAACCGCATGAAGTCCAACAAGGCCAAGTGCCAGGTCCTGTATGCGGGTCAGCGCAATCCCAAGCACAACCATAGGCTGGGTGAGGAATGGATTGAAAGCAGCCTGAGGAGAAGGACTTGGGGGTATTGATTGATGAGAAGCTCAACATGAGCCAGCAGTGTGCACTTGCAGCCCAGAAAGCCAACCATGTCCTGGGCTGCATCAAAAGAAGCGTGACCAGCAGGTTGAGGGAGGTGATCCTGCCCCTCTACTCCGCTCTTGTGAGACCCCACCTGGAGTACTGCGTCCAGCTCTGGGGGCCCCAGTACAGGAGAGACATGGAGCTGTTGGAGTGAGGGCAGAGGAGGGCCACGAAGCTGATCAGAGGGCTGGAGCACCTCTCCTATGAGGACAGGCTGAGAGAGTTGGGCTTGTTCAGCCTGGAGAAAAGAAGGCTCCGGGGAGACCTAATTGTGGCCTTCCAGTACCTGAAGGGGCCTACAGGAAAGGTGGAGAGGGACTGTTTATCAGGGAGTGTAGTGACAGGACAAGGGGTAATGGGTTTAAGCTGAAGGAGGGTCAATTTAGATGAGATATTAGGAAGAAATTCTTTACTGTGAGGGTGGTGAGGTACTGGAACAGGTTGCCCAGAGAGGTTATGGTTGCCCCACCCCTGGAAGTGTTCAAGGCCAGGTTGGACGAGGCTTTGGGCAATGTGGTCTAGTGGAGGGTGTCCTTGCCCTCAGCAGGGGGGTTGGAACTAGATGATCTTTGAGGTCCCTTCAAACCCAAACCATTCTATGAATCTATGATTCTAAGTTAGGTGTTTCTCCTCCCTCCTCCAACACTGACTTCAGCAATTGTTCTGCAAATGCTCCCAGTCTGTGTTCACAAAACTCAAAAAGGGGTTTCTGATACAAAGCAGTTTTTGCAGTTCCATTTTTACGAGAAACACAATTTATGGAGTAATTTGCATGCCATCTTATTCTTGACAGCCAAAAAGCTTTAAAGTGAGATTATGATGAACACTTCCACAGCATGTGAACAGACAGCAGGGTAGAAATGCGTATGTGCCCATTTTTCAAATGGCAGCTCACAGATCTGAATCGCTATTTTTATATGAAGTCAGTATTACAATTAATGTGAGTTTATGGGGAGAGTAATTGCAACAAATTTTAAGACAATTTTTTTTCTTCTTCTGATGACTGCCTCTATTTTATTGTGTGTGAATCCGTTCAACATCCATCCACAGACTTTGTTACGTGTCCTGGTTTTCGCAGGATAGAGTTAATTTTCGTCCTAGCAGCTGGTGTAGTGCTGTGTTTTGGATTTAGGATGAGAATAATGTTGATAACACACTGATGTTTTTAGTTGTTGCCAAGCAGTTAAGGACTTTTCAGCTTCTCATACTGCCCTGCCAATGAGAAAGCGGGGGGCAACCAAGAAGCTGGGAGGGGACACAGTCAGGACAGCTGACTCCAACTGGCCACAGGGATATTCCATACCATATGGCATCATGCTCAGTGTGTAACTGGGGGTTGGCCAGGAGGCAAGGCAGCTCAGGAACTAGCTGTACATCAGCTTCAGGTGGTGAGCAATTGTGCTGTGCATCGCTTGTTTTGTATATTATCATCATCATCATCTTCATCACCATCATCATCACCTTCCTTTTCCATCCTATTAAACTGTCTTTATCTCAGTCCACGAGTTTTACTTTTTTTTACCTTTTCAATTCTCTCCCCCATCCCACTGTAGGGGGGAAGAGAGTCAACAGCTATGTGGTTGTTTTAACTTCCAGCCAGGTTAAACCACAACATCATGACATCTGGATAGCACCATGGAGATACATGGATAGCTATTAGTCATGGCATAAGTTACACTGTCTGTATTGCAAATACCTGCAAAAACCCTTATTTGAAAAATTATGCTTGTATATGATGAGTCAACCGTCAAGCCACTCTTGCTTTTTTCAATAGTACCTCTCAGAAGTCCTTGTACACCACTTTTACAGTAACTTCACAGACTACATGAGTCATGTACATCAAAACCTTGCATAGTAAAGGCTCAGCTTCTAATTATAGAAATGTTCTGGTTTCATCATTGCCACTAAGTTCTAGCACAATGCTGAGGCCACTGCTTGGCCAAGGGTTTTTACAGTGTCAAAAATACTATCTACCTAAAACATTCTTACAAAGCTTCCTGTGGAGTAACTTGTAAAAACAAAAGAAAACCCAATTTTTAGCACTCTAAACAAGTAGTCTGGTTATTACATCCTTTCAGTGATATGACCCCACATGGGTTTTTCCCAGCTGTCAGTGTTGTCATCATAAAGAAATGTAACATGTTTGATGATCTGAAAGTGATATTTTAAAAGGCAAGACTGCTCCAGCCTTGAAGCACAGCATTCCTTTAAATATCTGTTGATTCAGAGCCTAACTTAGTGTTTTAGTGAAAGTAGGTTACCTGTGGTAAAAAGCATTACCAGTGAATCAGAGAACTTCTGCTGTACAACATGCATCAAGCTGTTTCATGAGGCCTGTGGGATGCATCCTTAGAGAATGGTCTCAAGAAATCTCCGATAATACACTCTCAGGGAGAATTTGCTTAAGCTTCACCCTCAAAATTTTTGCAAGTTACTGTTTGGATACCTGGACAGACAGTTCATATTGTGTACTTCTGTATACAGGAATCGAGAGATGGTAAATAAGTTCTCTTTCTGCTTCTCATATGATATTCTCTACCATTGCTACATAGAGGAATGCCCATACATAGAATAATTACCTACTTTTCTTGGTCCTGAGTGGGTTTCACAGCATTATTAAAGAATTATTAAATTATTAAAGAATCTGACCTCGCTAAGCGGTATCTCCCAAAAGCTAATCTTAATTTTACCACATCGGAAAGAAAGCTGTGTTGTCATAGGGAAAATAAACTGAAAGTCATTGCAAAGTTGCAACCAGCTAGAAGTTTCATAAATGCATGATGTTAATACAAATTACTTCTGGAAAGCAGACTCAGCAATCTGAGTACCAACTATGGTGCTAAGAAGGTTGTAAAGTACAAAGCAGATGATAGGGTTTTGTTTACACAATTGCTATTTCATGGGTAGCGTGACTATACCACTGGATCAGATTCAAGTAAATGCATAAACATCACACATGGAGGTATATCAAAACCACTACCCCCATCAGTCTTCAGAAGAAAAGAAAAGGGTAAATGTAGAAGTGCACAACTGCAGCAAAAAAATGAATTCTTCTGAAAGCTGTGTCAATTTAACTTACAAGAGACATGAATAATACAATATAGTTTATATTTACATACTGTCCTTTTACAGTAAATGAGGAAAATGTGATGGACTAGAATACTTCTTCAAACAAAATATTTTCCTTTGCAGGCCTCATTTTCAAGGCATTACAAATATTATACAGTTCTCAACTGTACATCCAATATTGAAACAGGGAATTTAGCATCAGCAATCCAAATGGTCAATTATGTACAGGAATACATGCTTGACAATTACAGCCACAGTACCTGCATTTTAGAGTATAGACTGGATACTCAGTTCATTTAAATCAATCATTGTCTCCCCACCTCCACCTCACACATCAGAATTTTTCTTTAAATCAGACCTGGTTTTGCTGTAACTCATACAGAAACCAGAACACTTTGTAAACTTAATTTCTACATTTCCATTTTCATACTATGGCTGCATTCCTACTGGCATGCCTTTCACACTTTATCTCACAGATAAAATAGAAAGATTCCTATGCATGAGTAAACTCTATTTACTAACAGCATACAATATGCATAGTCTATCTATGTACACACTGGTAGCATTCCCACTATTTTAGAAGCATTCAAAAGAACCACACAAGAACTCACAGCTATTTTTAGAGAAAAAATACCAAAAAATTATGCTTTTCAGTAAGCTCAGCTAATCTTCCACACCAGAAAGGGCAATAACACTCTCTCTCTCTCTTTTACTGGGTTTCTCTTCACTTCCAAATCCAGTTCAAAATTGTGCTTGTGGTTCTCAAGACACTATGAGCTTTGGTGTAGATGCTATTTTTACTAACTGAACTTCACCAGTCTCCTTTTTCTCATTTTCTATGTCCTGTCAGGCTCTTTACTGTTTTCCTTTGTCTTCCTGTTGATCTCTTGCATTTTCAGATCCCTTGGGAATTAGACAGCCAAAAAGTTAAGGAAAAAAAAAAACCAAAAACCCAAACCCTTTTCACTTGTCAACAGAGCACAACTGACATAAGAATAACTAGAATGCAATAATACACAGGGTCTTATGACAACAGCTTGTACAGCATTGTTTTTCATGAGCTAAATGTTCCTGACAGTGTATTTTGATAATGCTTAAACCAGTTATCTACCTCAATTTAAACTACTGACTTGACCATATAGAAAATATGCTAAGGTCAGAATGGTACCACTGACTTCATAATTAATAAACCATTGATAATAAGGACAAACATTTTTTAGGATATGAAGAACGGTGATCCACGTTATCTGAATAATGACCCAAGAAAGCAAATCTTGCTGTCATTAAAGCTGGAAGCAAACCAACTCTGAAGGCCAGCCAGACGGAGGTGGCAGCTGAAATAGTTGAACTCTGTTGAAGAAAAAATGTTGAGGTACCAAGAGAGGGAGAACCAAAAAGGATTTTTCAAAAGACCATATAAAATACCCAAAGAAGGGTTTCACACTGGCCATTAAACTAGAGCTTTGGGTTGCAAATTAGATGTAGGAAAACTATGGAGGAAAAATAGAGCAGAAATTTAAATATATATATTCTGGTTATTTTAATTGTTCTTTTAACTTTGGATTTTGGGTATGCACAAATATTGTAGCAGTTTTTGGCTCTCTGAAAGCACTAGGCAGCATTTTTGCCCAGATATTTCACTAAGTTTTTAGTGTATGGTAGTATTTCCATATTTTTAAAAGGACTTTAACAATACAAGCCTGTCATAGACTATTTAGCACTGTTTTGCACATTCTGAAGGGTGGCACACATAAAAATAGTCATTATTATCATGTCCCACAAGCTTATGACTGTTAACATTTGTAACTATTCCTTATCATTGGAAACATCTGTTAGATACTTCAACAAAGTAGGTTTCTATTGATCTTGTTTCTAATTATGGCTTCTTTACAAGCCAGCTGACTTAGATCACTACATCAATAATTTCACCGCAAGAGGAAGTAATTTGGAAATTGCTTGTGACCTGTTGCATGAGTAGAATAAAAAAAAAATGCTTTCAATTAGCCTTTTGAAGTCCCTGGAAATACTGACCGTTATCCAACAGCGCTTAAAACTGTACATGAATGTTTATTAGTTGAAGAACACCCCATGTGGAAACTCCATGAAAGATAATTTGAGGTGCCCCGTATATGTATCTGGTGAAATTAATTAAGACATATGTTTACATAATTTCTTATATTTTTGGTAGTGCCTACCTCTAGGGTAGTGTGAAGACCAGATAAGATTTAGAAGAAGAGACCTGATACTTGCAACATATGGGGCAATGTTATTTTTTTTAAACACACAAAAATTTTATTTATTTAAGCTGTGAGTTTCAGGTGGGCAGCAGAACTTGGGATTTGTCTGTTAGTGACATCTGAATAGCAATCATTGTTGCTGGTCTTGCCAGGTCTATCATTTGCCAAAGTAAATCAATAATTGTAGCAGAAGGACAGAAATTATGTAACAGAGGTAGATAGAGATTCTCAATTGCCATTAATGATCTCCTGTTGAAAAAAACAGACTGTGAAAAATTTTAGTATCTAATTTTTGATGTGAAACTGGGAATGACCAAATAACTGGATTAGCTTTCAGGTTTCAGACATGGTACGACATGTGATTTAAAGTAAAAGCTATAAATACTTTTGACTAACGTACACAGACATTCAGACTTTTAGCCATTTGAGCATAAGAAGGCCATACTGCACTTACTAAAGATATGTTGAATAGACTTCAGAGAAATCAGATTCTGCTGATGAGAATTACATGCTTATATCACTTTCTCCCTGGTGTTTTAACTTGTTATTTAAGTATTATATCTCTTAAAGGGGGAAAAAGAACTGGTGTTGATAATTGTGTACAAACAGAAAAGTAGAAGAATGATTAATATACTACATTCACTGCCTAGCTAACTTGCAAAGATTCCCTTGTTCATAAGTTTTTATCTTAAAACTTCTGAACAATTTTGAGTTTTACTTTAAGTAATTATGTTTTGAGAAGGCTGGTAGACAGGTCCAAGCCTAAATATTTGAAAAGCCAGACTCTACTGATATCTTTATTTGAGCATCAACACACAGTCACACAAAACAACAAGTTGCTTTCGAAACTCTTGGCCAAATCTTCAATCAGCATGCATAATCAGTTAAGCCTCTTTGTGTCTGGACACCAAATGCTTATTAGCATGTGGATGCCTAAATCTTCCCAGAATACAAATGTGAAGAGCCAAATAATTTTAGTGTATAAATTATTACTGTGTACATTATTTTCAGTTGTGATTCAAAATTAGTTTGTAATGAAAATCAAAATGCTCAGTATATTGGTACCAATTAGTTATCCATTCATTCTGTACCAATTAGTTATCCATACATCCAGAAGTTGTGGATGCTTCATTATTGGATGTGTTCAAAATCAGGTTGGATGGGGCTTTAAGCAAGTGCTGCAACAGACCAAGTGCCCTGCTAGTGGCAACTAAAGGTTAGGAAAAAACATGGGCATTGTCAATCACTCAGATCTACTGCAGCACACTCATGCAGTTTCTGACAGTTTCTAACTTTAGGACTCATCCAAGTCTATAATTTTTTAACTTATCTAGGATGTTAGCACCTCACTATCCTCCAACAGTAAGTTCCATAGCTGAATCATAGCTTATACAAAATGTACTTCATCAGTTTGTTTAAACCAGCTACCCCATAGCTTTATCTGATGACCCATGATTCTCGCACTGGGCAGAACAGAAAATAATATTTCCCTTTTAACCACTCCCATCCTTTTCATATCTATCAAACTCTACCCTATTCCCCTCACAACCATATATTCCAGACTACATACTTAGTCCTAGTAATCTCTTCTTGTTAGAGAAGCCTGACCACCCTTCTCTATTGCTCTTCTTGTATCTTTACAAATTCTAATATATCCTTTGGAGGTAAGGAGAGGAGAGAAGGGAATATAGATCTGCATATAGTACTCTAAGATGCACCAGGTACTTACACAGTAACATGGTTTTCTGGTTTGTTCTCTATTCCTTTTCTAATAATTTTTACCATTAAATTTGTTTTTTGACCTCTGCTTAGCTGACTTTTGCATAGAACTTCCTGTGATAATGCCAAAATCTCTTCTTCCTGAGTGATAAAATCACACACGTCAATATTAACTTTTTTCTCCACATTCTTCACAAAATTTCACACAGGCTAATACTAATGATCCTTCATCAATGGTAATCTTTAGTTAGCAAGCTTTTTACAAGAATCTTAGCATAAGCACTAGCAGGTTTTAGTTTGCACCCATTCCAATTATGAAGTATATATATACCAATGGCTTGCTGTGTTTACAGTCTACACACTGTAGATTGCAGGGCTGGAGATCTAGACAACAGCCCAAGGATAAAGGCTCCAGTTGTTTTAATATGAGCAAATTCAAAGAAATACATCCATTATTTAAACATCCCTGTTAATCATAGAAACATAGAATCTTTAAGGTTGGAAAAGACCTTTAAGATCATCAAGTCTACATGTTTTTTGAACACCTCCAGGGACGGTGAATCCACCAGCTCTCTGGGCAGTCTGTTCCAATGCCTGACCACTCTTTTGGTGAAGCAATTTTTCCTAATATCCAATCTAAACCCTCCCTGATGCAACTTGAGACCATTTCCTCTTGTCCTTTCGCTAGTTATTGGAGAGAAGAGACCAACACCCACCTGGCTACAATCTCCTGTCAGGTAGTTGTAGAGAGCAATAAGGTCTCCCCTCAGCCTCCTTTTCTCCGGGCTAAACAACCCCAGTTCCCTCAGCCGCTCCTCATCAGACTTGTGCTCTAGACCCCTCACCAGCTTTGTTGCCCTTCTCTGGACACACTCCAGCACCTCAATGTCTTTCTTGTAGGGAGGGGCCCAAAACTGAACACACGACTCAAGGTGCGGCCCCACCACTGCCGAGTACAGGGGCACAATCACATCCGTACTCCTGCTGGCTGCACTATTCCTGATACAAGCCAGGACACTGTTGGCCTTCTTGGCCACCTGGGCACGCTGCTGGCTTATGCTCAGCCGGCTGTCAACCAGCACCCTCAGGTCCTTTTCCACCAGGTAGCTTTCCATCCCTCTTCCCTACACACATATACACACACACACATACTTAAAAATCCAAGTAATAGATGGCTGGAAGAGCATCTTATTCCCACCTAGATTTCTTCAAATGCAAGCACCTAAGTCCCCTTTTCTTTCCCTTAAAGTTCCTGCATGGTCTCCTCTACCAAGTTTTCATGAAACTTTTACAAAATTAATTTTTTGAGACTTGAATGCCTCTGATAGATACAGTTGAAATTCACCACCAGATTATAAAATAATTCAAACCCTTGAACAGCATGTCCCAAACAAGCTTCTTTTTATGAAGTCTTTACAATGTCCTCATGAGTTAGGTGGGTTAGAGTTTTGTTATCTCCTGTATGCTGCAGTATTTGAACTGGGATGCAAAACCAGTTTTGTTACCAGTAGGTCACTAGCTAAGTGCTTACAAGAGCTGCAGCAGAAATTATTTTCCCAGCCTAGCAGGAATAGCAGACATCAAACTTCTTAATGTATAACCTAAGGGGGCAATCCTCATCCCAACAAACCATATCATGCATCTCCATGTAACTGGGTAGAGATCTATTTTTTGACTGTGCGCGCTTTTAGTAAGATTGAGTGCTTGAAGAAGCCTGATGCATGTCACAGCTGAAGGCTGATGTCCAAAATAACTATTGAGAGGAAAAAACCCTGGACAAATCTGGGAACTGAGCAGGTCACCTTTGCTCCCTGTCAGAGAATTTAGAAGAATGGGCAATTGTCACAAGACAAGAGTCAAGGAGCTATGGTCTCCCTAAAATGAGAGGAAAGTGCCCCCCAGATGAAAAGAGGTAATAACAGATGCTGGTTTCTGAGCAATGCAGTATGTTTCCCTGGGAGTCTGGGGACAAACACCCCCAGGTGTAGGACAGTTGTCTACAGGGGTGCAGAGACAGCTGGGGGAGGCACATGTGGCCTCTGTCCTGTCAGAGCAGATGCCTATAGCAGAGCTAGCAGCAGACTACATGCCACAGACACATCCAGGCACGCCTGCCAGTAACGCAAGCAAAACAACAAAAGTATACAGCTAGCACTTTATGTCTGGAGATCTCTTAGAACAAGATGAAGACTCAGAGGGTAGATTTGGGGGCTTTTTTTCTTTGTACACCATTCTTCCTCACCAAATATTCCCCAAACTCTAATCAGGATCTCACATCCCCTATTATTATTATTACAGCAGTGTGAAAATTTTGGGTCAGTACTATTTTCTGCTGAAAAATGTATGTATATTTCTGAAACATTGTTTTCAGACTCAAATGAAAACATCCTAAAATCAAAACATTCTGAGTTTTGAAGCAACTGTTCATTTTGAATCCTTACTTCAGAAGAGAAATACCCACAGTCCTACAGTGGAATGAAACATTGAACAGGAAAAGAAGAAACAAACAATCTTTACCTTTTTCTTGTTTTTAAACAAAATCTGTCATTCGGGTCAATTCAGCATATCTCAACTGACTTTTCTGCTCCTTGTGGATGAAAGAAAAGGAGGTAGGAATCAATTTTACTTTACTTCCATTCCTAAACTTTCTTTTTCCCATTAATTAAATGATTGCCACAATCTCTGGTCTTCTTTGATCTGCATCTACCTGTTTGTTTCTGAAGACAGTGTCACAGTAACATTGCATCTTTCTTTATGCAGTGTAAAGCTCTAAGAGTATCAATACAGACATACCAAGGATAGTCTTGAATTAGCAAGTTGAAATGTTGCCAGTGATACTGAGCTTAGTATGGGCTACCTGCATAACTGTCTGCACAAGAAACTAGGTAAGGAGTTTGATCTGTTTCAAGCTCTATGACCTCATATGCTGCAAGTAACCAAACAAGCAAGCTGAAAACTGGCTGGGCTGTGGCCATCAGACCACTTGTTTTGTTATACTGTTGAATTCTGAAGATGGTTTTATTTTTGCTAGGTCTGACTAATTTTTAGTGGCAGGCATTTGAAGAGAACTTTGTTTAGTGACTATCAGTAAATGCCTGAGGCTACAGAAATGCAGCTTTCTCTGTATCTTAAAAGTCACTATCTTCTTTTCAGTTTGTCATCCTTCTAGTTGTAAAAGCAATATCTTACATTCCTATTTGGTTTAGTGAGCTCTTCCTTCCTCCTGACTTTTAAGCAATGGTTGTGCCATTAGAATTCAAATCAGCCTGTAGAGTACCAGTGTTGCATATAGCAACAGATAGACAACTTGTTTACTGCATTGCAATTTTTGCTTGCGTGTCTATTATATCAGCCACTTGTCCTAGCTAAGTATCACCAACACCAAAAGTTTGCTTGTAAGGTTTTTGTTTTCTGAAAACAAGGGTTTCTGTTCACCTTAGGAGTGATGCTGTTTTCTTTTTGCACCAAGTACTCACCTGGGGCTACGCAAACTGTTTGCTTTACGATGTTTGGTATAATGTTTGTAAAGTCTTTCGTGGCTGGTAAAGTCCTTATGCCTTCTTCACACATACTATCCTTTTCCTGCTTTTCATTAGTCTGCATCTGTCTCACCATTTTTGGTAATGTTCAAATATGACAAGTTCAGACTATGACAAGTTTGTTTAGATTTCTTTTTGTAAAGTGTAATAGCCTGCCATTTATAATTAAGGAACTAAAGAAACATGGCTTGTTTAACACAAGATTACTTTTGAATAAGCTAGTTTGTGCTTCTTGGACTGGAAGAAAAAAATCCAGAATTTCAAAAGAAGAAAAATTCTAGAATTCTGGCATGTTTAGGTCAGCTGTTACACATCCAGAATTTTGACAACATTTGGCTTTGATTATTTTCCATTTTCATCCAGACTTATTATAATTTTGGAGTTTTCTTATTTTCATATTGTGATCTGAAAACCACCCAGTTGCTAACACTTCTCTTTTTACATTAATTGGCTTGGGTAGAGAGCTGGTATGGTGACACAGTTACTGTTTTGCTCCCAGCTTTTGTTGGTTTTGTAATGTGTTTAGTTTCCAATTTTACTTACCTCATATGGTAACTCACTTCTGACAACAATTCTGTATCCGTGCCTAAAGAGATAGAGCCAAGACAGCGTAATATTCAGACCCACTCTTCTACACAATACTGTTCTCTGTCATCAAACACTTATTGAAAGCAGCATTCTCTAAGTCTGTAGGCATAACCATAACGTCATGTCCTGTTGGGAAATGGCTTATCGTAGCAGCAGCAGGCACAGCACTACTGAACTGCATATGATGTTAAAAAGCAATCGCATTGTGGGCTACAGAAGATAAAACAAAATTAAGAAGGCAGATACCACACTTGGCATGGTCACAAGTTTGCACAGGGATTAGAATATCCATCTCTGACATTATTTATGCAAGTAAGCAATAATTAAAGTGTAAAAAAAAAATGTGACTTTATGGAAGAAAAGAAAAAAAAACAAATGGTGACATTCAGGCAAATCTTTCTTGCTGGTTCTATACCTCATCATTAAATCATAACCTCATTTGGCTAATGCTTAGAACAAGATGGGGAAACATAAGAAAAAAAAAGATAGGAAAAATCTTCTCATTGTCAGTGTTGTAATAGCTGACATTAAACTCCTGAAGGAGCAGGAAGCTTAACCTAATTATGATACAGTAGGTAATAGGCAGTAATGTGTCACTTCTTATGCAGTTCTTTTCTCTTTCATCCAGTGCTATGATAAGCATTTGAATATTAGGTCAAAGTAGCCAGAGAATTAGTTTTTACAATTATTTTTCAGCTTTGATAGTAATATTTCCCACATTTTACAGATTGCTTCTACAAAAGCAGTTTTTACAAATTACTGTTAGTTTCTTTCCAAAACATTGATTCTTCTCTGTATCCAAAATAATTAAGATATCCCATTCCAGTCCTCACGGATAACAAAAGTCAGCTGTTGGGCCCATGTCTATCGATAAGATATTTTCATCTGCTAATACTTTGGTTAAAACATACCCTTTTAGTTTGTAATATCTAAGCAGATTTCTGCTTTCCTTGAGTACACTTTGTTTTCTGATGAGCAGTCTGGGCTGCACCCTCTGCTCAGGTGCTGTCCTGAGCTGCAGAAGGTACTTAGCCTTTTCAGTCAGCTGGAATCTTTCTCACTTGTCCATATTTTGATCACAAAGGCTATGGCCCAAAAAGCAAGAAGGGGAAGAGACTGGGATTAACAACGAGCTCAGAGTTTGGAACGTAAACAGCAGGCAAGTGGTGGGGAAATGCTATTACTCTCAGTTCACTGTTCCACCCAAATCATCCATTGCCTAAAGATTTTCATAGCTCTTAAAGAGCAAGGGAAAAGGACAAAAGCAATCATGAAATGTGCTTTAAAATAATCACAACCAAGGGCATGAGATACCATCAGAGAGAGGATCAGAGTGCTCCATGTAGGCATATGCATGTGACAGAGATTTATATATTTATCAGGAGTGTCCAGAGATTCCAGGGGGCTGATGATCAGCTCATGTTTAGCAGCAGGGCTGAACAAACTCGGGGGGGGGGGGCAGAAATCACATCATTCCTAAGCAAGCATATCTACTAATACACTAGGCATAAGGGACCCTAGGAGAGCCCGTTCCTGCTAAGCTAACAACCCAATGAGAAGACGATTACTAGGAAATCACAAATTACTTTGCTATTTTAACTGCTACTTAAAACACCCGTGACATTTTAGACACCAATAATAATATTCAGCAGTTCTGGCATATTGCACTAACAGACATTAGATCTGAGACAAATTTTCTATCTTTTCCCCAGTTAGGAGTCAAACCTCTGGGAAACTCATGTGTTCTTCACTTAATTGAAGTCAAGTCAAATTGAGGACATTCTGCCCCTTGCCAGGATCCAGTGATTTCTCACATTCATAATCCCAAACTTTTTCCATTATCTCACTAAGTGAGTTGTATTCTTAGTTAGATTAATCATTCCCTCCCGCCCCCCTTCAAGGACAGTTGCAAATGTGATTTCTCTTTAGTTGCATTTTAAATTAGAAAACCTAAATGGCTTCTACCTATGGCTGAATATAAAGTTAGATAGATGTCTCTTGCTCTATTTCCTCAGGATGAGTCATCTAAATTGTTAAAACAGCAGAGTGACATACACAAGTAAGAATAATAATGTCTTTGTTGGTGATAAGTCAATGAAACAAGCAGATTAGTCACTAGGGGATGACTGAAATGTTGTATAATTAGTTTTCCTTAGGTGTTTTTTTTAATTTGATGGGTGTCTCCCCTTTCATTTCATCAACCTGGTTATAACAAAAATCAAAACTAAAGGATATTTTAGATTACAAAGTAGAATTATTTGAATCCAAAACTGCATGCACAAGCTTGGTATTTGCACATAGTCATATGCCCAGAAGTCTGTAATTTAACTTTATGTGGCAGCCAGTTAGTCCCTTTCAGTGTTTGCATTGAACTATTCTGGTAGGATGGGTGTAGAAAATCTAAGTAAATAAGGCATCAACACATGCTGGAAGAAAACATAGACTTGATGTAGACCTTCGACTGCACTAATCCCACTTTCTACTAATGACTTGGCTAGATGTCTACTGCATCTTATAAGTAGTAAGGTTGAAAATATTATCCCAGTTTTGCCCTTCTTTGAGGTGCTTCCTTTTCACTCATCTCCTCTGTGCCTGTGTGCATGCATGCTTGTCCCTGCTGACTTCTGAGTTGAGTGGCTTTCAATCCAGTCTGTCCAAATATGTCTGATAAACATTTATTTTGCTGGCAGTATCAGGCTGCACAACTCCCTTTCTTCTGTACTGCCCCTTAATTGGGCAATAAAATTCCTTGTGTTGCTGTGCAGTCAGCTAGACCCTCTTGCTGGGACTGTTTACATGTGTACTGGTTCCCTGAGCTGCCCTTGTTAATAGCTGAACCAGCACAACTAGATGTGATTGAATAGTGGGGGACTGTATAAGAGAATGGATGGGAGCTGCTTTAAATTTCTGCACTGTTAATGAAAGGAGGCAGCTGCGTAGAAGATATAGATCCTATTAATCCTCTGAAGAAAGGAAACAATTCAGCATGTGATCACTTCTTACCGGACATGAGAAAATCCACTTTGTTTCTCAGCATAGGTATTTGTAAGAGTATTTACCGATTCTGAGTTTCAGCACTCAAAGTGTTGCTCGCCTGTTATGAGGTTTGTTCAGGTCCATTGCAACTAGAAAGCTGTCTGTACACACTGAAGAACCTGAAATAGCAGGGTAGGTGGGGTGGGAAGGAGGCTATAGGTCTTCTGGAGTATTAAAAAAAAAAAAAAAAATCTCTTTTTTGCTTGCTGAGATGTATTTAAGCTGAAGGTCTGCTTAAATACAGAATCACCTGAAGAGCCAGATCCAGATGAGACTCTCTGTTGTCACCTAAGACTGAAAACCAAGAGATAAAGTCTGGGAACCTGAGCATCCATCAGAGCTCACACTTCCTTAACACATTTCTTGCAAACACTGAGGATGTCCATGCATTGGATGCTTCCTTCCCCTGAACAAACCGATCTCCTTCCTAGGGCTTGCGGTCATTCTCAGCTATGTAGGGAGAAGGCTGGAAATAATCAACACTGGAGTCAAGTCCTGCATTAGCTGACTCCCACTGGTAGGCATAGCCTTGCTTAATCTCCATGATGATAGGGAGGCTTTTCTCCACAGCTGTTATCCATTCTTCAGCAACTAACACACAGAGGGCATGTGCCTGGCCAAAACATGGACATCCAAGTCTGACTGGAAATTTACATTTCATAGGCAAAATGGCTTTCTGGACTTCTTTTCCTTACAGATCTATATGAGATAGGCTGAGAAAAAGAGTTCAGCATCAAATGGGGAAAACATGCTTGAACCTCGGCTAGTGCAAGAGCACTAAGCACACTTTTGAGTCAGGCTTTCAGCTGGTAGAATGTTGGAGGCAGAGCTGGATCTCTGGGTGCTTGATTCCTCCTGTGTTTAAGCAGACAGGACTGTGTGCACACTTGTAAAGAACAGAAATGTAGAGACAGCCTAACCAAATCGCCAAATTTTCTTTCTACTAGGAGTAGCCTGCAAGACTATGGGTTTTGCACATTTGTTCCATCCAAGAGAAAGAGATTCCCAAAGGACAAGGTAACCCTAAGATCCTCAGGCCGTGCTGTTTATGGGGAGACCCTGGGTGGCAAATGTCAGCGATCAATCTTGTTACAAGGAAATTAACATGAGATTCCAACTTTCTTACCAAAACTTAGGAAAGAAAAGCATGATATGGCTAGTAGGGCCAAAGAAGCCACACACAAAGAAATCTTTCTTCAAAGGGGAGTTTTGGGGGGAAGAAAAATAAGGCAGTGAGGCTGTCATTGACACTGTAATTATGCAGCAATCAGGTTTGAGAGAGAACATTCAGATCTACAGAAATCACATAGGCAGATGTTGGCTGAAATTTTCCAATTCACCCAAAAATGCATTTTAAAGTTCTCTAATGATAAGGAGTACATTTGCAAATCAACATGAGCTGATTGATAATATCCGTTATACTCTATATTTGAACAATTCTCCCATCTGACCTTCTTTTTTTTTGCATGTGTGTGTGTGTGAGAGAGAGATGAAGGAAGCTGACCAGGACATGAGCATATGAAATGAGTCATCAGACTGCAGTATATAAATCACTCCAGAGTGGTAGAGGCTTGGCACACACCCAAGCAGGAAATTCAGTGAACCATGGGCCACAAGTATGACCACTGTTGCTGCTGAATGTGGTACCTAAGGAAAAAAAATTTGGGAACTCCTAGTCTACAGTGTGCTAGTGCCCCGGCTATCAGGCTATGTGTCTGACACACACATTTTTTTCCCTTTCCAGAAGAAAGAAATACAGTGTGCAGGCACTGGATAAATTACTGTTTAGCAGCTGTTGGACATATCAGTATGCATAGTCCCATATAGTGGTAGACACTAGATAGTTTCCAATAGGCCACAGTGACAAAGAGAAAAAACTGCCTTGTTTTTATCATTAAGTAAGGGTGATTCTGTATCGCAGGGTTTGACAGGATGTAAGTTCTCACTCTATTTATCCCACTATAATTTGTAATGCTGACAGTAAGTTTGGACATGGGAACAGGAGTTAAGGTTTTATTTTTCTCCTCTTAGTACAAGCCAGAAAATATTTCCAGAGTCAAGAGAGATCTTGATTTCTGGTAAACTATTCAGCATGCCTCTAATTGCATTCAGCTTTAGTATCAGCTCACAAAGGAACACTGCACTTTGATTTAGCAAAATGAATGCTGGTGAATGGCCAGAATTCGAATTTTGTAAAATATCATTAGTTATCCTCAGAAGTGCTGTCTTTGTGCTATTCTGAGGTCTGAATATTCAGATGAATTAGAAGGAGATCTCAATTTGCCAAAAGACTAGGCAGCTGGAGAGTGAGACTTGCTCATCATTGCCAAAAGACAGAGCAGAGCATGGCCCTTTACATAATAACATGAGATTTTAATGGGATCCAGAGTTTGGTGATAAAGTTTTCTAAAATGGATGCTATCAGCTCAGCTTGTGACAAACAGAGCAACTGATGGCAACTTCCAGATAATATCTAGGCTGTGTTCAGTCCGTTTTCATTAGACTTATCGACCCTAAGCATTTTGATTGGAAGCAGCAACGTGCACACAACTGACTCACAATAGACTGTGTATGTTAGGTTTGCATTATGGTTTCTGTCTGTGGCATCCAGTCAGGCTTTGACCTTGCTCAGGAGACAGACAATCGGAATTTTCCAGCACTTTCTGTTCACTAGCCCTGTATAAATGGAAAATTACAACTATAGCTGGGGAGATGAGTCAGCCAGTCTTCATGACTCCCAAGTATTCCCGCAAGAGAAGACCCCAAAGCAGATTGTAACAGGAGATGCAGATCATCAGGCTTTCCCAGAAGACTCTACATTTGTACCAGTGATACTAGAGGACAGGGTTGCTGGTGTCTGTAGGGTCAGGAGACAGACAGTCAGTATAGAATATCCATTACTTGCTATAGTTACTCACAGAGACTGCAAAAATAGTTACTAAAGTGGATAGCTGAAAAGTTATGGGCAGATGTATCGTGTTCTGTTTGTGGAGGTTTTTTCCTCACAGGACAACAGCAAGCCTAAGTGTGTGCCTAGCATGGTACCAACATGGAGATCATTTCAGACCAAGGAGATCACCCAAGCAAATAACTAATCTGCAGTCACAAATCTCTCAGAAGTAATAAGCAAACTTGCCAACCCTTGAATCATGCAAACATTCAGCCAGCTTATGAGAAAGGTCAAGGTCCCAGAGGTCTGAAGTCACAGGCTGGGCTTCTCTTGAGTCTGCCAAAAGCATGCTTCCCCACCATTCAGCACCTGTGGGAGCAACACAGGTGTCACTTACCTGTATGAGGGTAACTGCTGCAATTTCATTCTCAAAGGGAAATTGTAATGAAAAAGATGTGTTTGAGCACACAGCTACGTTGGCAGAATGTTACTTCAAAGGCTACACTTTGACTAGCAGTCTGTGTTTACCTACAGTGCAGTGAGATGAATCTTCAGGTCTGACCTCTGTTCTTGACATGGAGACTACAGACTTTGGCAAAGGCAAAGCAGACTCTGTAAAGGCTGGCCTGGCAGATCCAGTAGTGTCATGCCTTTTATATCATTTTTTTCTTGGTTTACAGAAAAGTCTCCCAAATCATTCCTTGGCAGTTGCAATATGTGATTACGTTGCCAATACTCCTGTTGAAAATACAAAATAAGCAGTCTTCTATATGACACCTAATCATATTAGGTTCTTAACAAAGCAACATTTTATTCCAAGGGTATTCAGCACAATTTATAACTATGCATATAGTAACTTATACATCTTTATTCAAATGGTCTCATCATTATCACTACAGATTCAAATTATGTTCTAAAAACAGCCACAGTTGTCATTTATCAGTCACTATTTACAACATATACAGATTTGTGTTCTTTAGTGCATTTAAGACTCACTGGTTTTTATCTTTTCAGATTTTATTTCAAGCATGAAGTTTGATTATAGTGTTGTTCATTAAAATAAATGGCATTCACATCTGCACTTATTCTACAGTTTTCTGGAACTGTGCCCAGATATTTCGCCAATAATACCTACAGTACACATTTTTTAAATAATTTTCTTTGTCATTTTTGCATTCAAGGCAAATGAAACACAGAAAATGCTCCCAAAACTATGACAAACCATCATCCTGAAGTAACTGTTTTATTTTCAAAACCACTCTTGTGTTCTCTCTCCTCCACACATACATTCTTTATTTCTTTCTCCTTCTCTGTTAAATAACTTACGGACTTCACATATCAGTATGCAGGTATCTAATCATGTTTCCAGCTAACAGATGTTCAGCTTTTATGGCACAGCAAGTGAGTTCTCAAAATACAGAAAGAAAGATAAAATAGGTGTGATTATAATAGAAACCACTAATAAATACTACATCATCTGGAATATTCCAAAACATTGCTAATGACCAAGTGACACGCAGATGGTAAATCACGTAAGCTCCCCATTTTTCTCCAAATGCCAGTATTTTCTGATTGTAGCGGGTCAGACTTACCCCTCCTAGTTTGATTTTCTTTAGAATGGGAGATAAAATGAAACATCCCTCTTCCCTGTACTGTGCACAGAGTTGGAATCAGGAAAGAAACTAGTTCAGTTTGCAGAATACTTTTGTCTTTGTGAATTTTAAGTTGCATTTCCAACTAAAAATATGTATTGAGTCAGTTTCCTGCAATGCAAGTCCGACCTTTCGAATCAGTTCCCTTGTCCTGCTTTTCCTACCTTGCACTTGTTGCCTAGTAGGCTGCCCCATAGACAATAACCTAACAACTTTGACCTTATTTCACAAAGTTGTGCGATAGGCAAGTTGCTTAAGTTAATGTTTGGACATCCGGTCAAAGGAGTTCTGGGTACTTTTTTGTACAGTGTTTTTTTAAAACATCACTAGTAATGTGTTGACTGCTCAATTCTTTATTCATTTTACTGAATCATAAATGTGCAAACAAAATAAAACAGGAAGACTGGCTTTGTTAAACCTTCAGGAAAGGCTATAAAGTTCCAGAAATGATATGTACCTTTGGTACATCCTCATACTGAATAATTTTTTAATGCATGCATGAATACAAAGCCAAATTGCTTCTTTTGTTTTCTTTTTTTTTATCTTTCATTGTTGCATCATCTTATATCAGCTGCAATAGACACACCTGCCTATTATTCTCCATAGCAATACAAATAACTACAGTGCATAATCAAAAATACGTTTGCATTAAAAGCAAGTTCTTTTTATTTAAATAAACTTTATTTTATTTATTTTTATTTACTTTATTTAAATCCCTTTGAATTGGAAGAAAACCAGATGCAGTTATCCAACTACAAATTGCCATTAACAGGATATTCCTACTACTCCCCACTGTGCATACTAGAGTCTCCACTCCACAGATCTTCTTGAAACTTTACTGGCATATTTCCTTTAATTAGGTGCTTTTTGTCTGCTGAACTATTCTGTTGATTACTATGCAATAGGTACTGAGCCTTTTTAAAGAAATAGTTTCTCTACAGGTCATATACCAAAAAAAAAAGAGTGCTAAAGTGCTACCAAAGATTCAGGACAGAGAAGATGGCCCCTCGGGCTTGGAGCCAAATCAAGGCTGAAAAGTGTCTCAGAATGCCACTGCTGAATGAAAGATTAAGTAATTAATTACTGTTGTTAATAAGACTACCACTATATCCTTGATTTGTGTTCCAGGTCACCAAGCAGAGTTCAAAAAAGGATTGTAAGGCTGCTCGTTGTTGCCCCCCTCTCATTACAGGATGGGATGTGAAATACCCCTTACCACTGGCACTGAACAGCTCTTTGCGATCCCTATGGAAGTGACCCACAACAACATGGACAGCCCTGGGAATGTCAGTGACATACAGGAATCACAAAAAGTAACCGATAGTCTCTGTAAACAAAAGTTCAAGGTGACTAAGCAAACAGCAAGACCAGGAACCCCACAGTCATAAGACCTGAAGTATTTCTCTAGCTTACTTATTCAAGACATTTATCTCTAAAGAAAAACACTGCCATAGCAATCAGCCAAGACAATTAGTTGGGACTCAGCTAGTCCTAGAGGTTAATCACATCTAGAAAAATCCACACTAGACCTTCTGAGTAGAAATCTGCCTGTACAGCAGTCTGTGAGTCCTGATGCAGTAGTACAGCACCCTTCCATTTTCCTCGGGCTAGTATATTTGAAGCGTATTCACTCCAGCTGAGCCAGGCAGCAGGGCTTCTGCATGAAAGTCGTGCTTCTATATCTGGTCAGCTCCCATTTCAGTTGCTGGCCATCCAGGTTTTGCAAGCACATTGCTCAGTGGTACGTCAGTGAGAAGTAGCCCTTTGGAACAAGACATGTACCAGCAGGTGGAAAGCCTTTGGTTTACTCACAAGTGCCCAGCTATTATACTGTCAAAACCCTGTACATTTCTAGCTCTGTCAATCAGCAGATAAATGTCAATAAGCATATTATTCAGAATTGGTTAGTAGTCAGTTAATGCAGAAGGTAATAGCAGTTCTGACAAAATCAAACACCCATTTAAGAATGTTAATTTTCAAAAGCTGTTCTAAAAATGTAACCATTAGCACAGCAATAAAATGCAATGGTTTCCCACCCACTACTCCACTCAGCACTAAGGAAGCCCCAACAAAGCTCTCCCAGCTCCCAGCTGGAGAGGACAGTAGGACCGGTAGGACAGTATTGTGCAGGTAGCCACTGTAGCGTCCCACTGACAGCAACATGGAGCACCTGTAGAGTTAATAACCAGAAAAGGTCCCCAGCCCCTTCAGGAAACACTACAGTGCCTGCTTTGCATTACGCTCCTTCTCAGCAGTGCTTTGAAGAAATGATTACTTAAGTATTGTAAAATGCTATTCTACATGCAACCTAACTGCCACCAGGGACACAGAAAAAAAGGAGACAGATTAGGGAGATTATGTGGGAGAAACTGCAAACAGAGAAGGAAAATATTCTGAATTTCTGAGCGACACTGTGAACTCCTTCATCACTGGGACCCACAGGTCATCATCACCCATACGCCTCTGAAAAGCTGATTCTCTCTACAAATACGACAGAATTTCATGTTTAGCATATGATTTCAATGCCCTGACCATTTGACTGCCTGGTGCTTGCAGCCTTCATAGCGCTTCCTCAAGTGCCAACGTGATTGCAAGACAGCTGGCACACTTCCTTCTCCCTGCAGGACTTCCCCTAAGCCTGTGGAACTTCCTTCACAGAGCAGGTATCTACTTCTTTGATTTGATTTCCTTTTTTTTTTTTTTTAGGAGAAAAAAAAGAAATTTCAAAGGCTTTGTTAACAACTCATTAACCAGAAAAATGACTCTGTTTTCAAGGCAGCTGTCTTGTGGCAATGGCTGAAGTAGCTGTCCCTCTCCACAGGGGAACTGCTGCCATTTTGTTCCCCTCCTCCCCTCTCAGAGGTCTGGGGGAGCATGCTGCTCCAGCACGCCCATGCCCCTCAGCTTCCCCCATACCGACAGCTTCCCCCTGCTGCCCCCACTCAACCACAGCAAACACAGCCTGCAACCCAAGACCACCAACCCCTGAAAAACCTTTATAACTTGTCATTAAACCCGACCCAGAGGGGAAGGCCAGGCCCAGAGTCACCCTCCTCAGCCTGGGTGGCCAAGACACCCCAGATGGCTTTCCCGAGGTACAGAGAAAGACCTCCATGTGTTTTTGATTCCTCCTCTGGGTTTAAAAAAAAGTATAGCTCAAGTGTACTGGTACTTGCTACTGAAAAGATAATTTATGAGCACTTAGATTTTGTTAGCTGAAAGCTAATGGCAGTGTCAGCTTACCTTTCCACCCAAATTCAATCTTCTAGGGAATCCTAAACAAGTGTGCCAAGCTGCTAAGGGTAAGACTTTTCTCCTGAGGAAGCAAACCTCTCCTCACTGCCGTGTCGGCACTAAAGGGTGCAGAGAGCAGGGGCCAGGCGGAGGCAAGACCCCACTCCCCAGCTCTTGTGGGGACACAACTCAGAAAAAACAATGCGTGCCTTAATATTCATCTGTGCTCAGGGACACCCCGGCAAAGTGCAATGTAGCAAAACACCATGCTACTGCAACTTGTAGAGGTTCATATGTTAACTAGTACGGTGAAGGAGGAAAATGTTCACAAAAATTCTCAGCTTGTTACCTCTGCCACTTTTGTCAAGTCAGGTAACTCTCAGATGTGGTGTGAGAAGGCTGTTGGAATATCAGTACACATCTGTGGGTTTACTTTTTAATCCTATTACTTTCTGGCAGTCGTCCTGGATGTAATTAAATGCAGCACCCCTTGCTCCCATGAGCCGCCACTCCATCTCCTCGCCAGCAAGGGAAGCCATCCACCACAGGTCACTGTGCCGTGGGGGCCCACTGGCACAGGCCTGCACTGCTGCAAGCTGCAATGAATCAATGAGCCCTGCTCTCAGCCCGTCATTTCCCACCCCCAGCTCCAGCATTCATTGGGGATATTTATGCTGCCCAAAGAGTTTGACAATAACAATCATATTGCCTCTGCACAAGTCTCACGTTATCGCATCTCTTGAGCCAGCAGTTCTGCACTCCTCTTCACTTTTTTTCTCAGAGGCTAAGTGATAAAAACAACCTCCTCAAGGTTACACAGCTAGCTGGTGACAAGAGTCAGAGAAATAAATTAGGTTTTCTCAGTTGCTGGCCCTACTGCCTCCTGGCCTTTTTGCTGCTCCCCAGCTTTCTCTCAAATTTCAGTAAGTGTCCCCGCAGTGAACCTGCAGGTTTGTGACTACTGGAAAGGGCAAGCAAGAGCAAGCCAGAGATAAGCGCAAGGCACATGAGAGGGTAGGCACATGAGAGGGTACCTGTAGCATGTCCCCTGCCCACGTATATAACTGTGTTAGCACAGCAATGCAAACAATATAATGGCCTCAAGTTCTCCTGACCTGCAGAGCAGCTGTGAAAGGGGACAGGACAGGGAAAGGCCAGAAAGTTCACCTGATGGTGCAGCAGAGGCACAGCAAAACACAAGTCTGCACGAACTGCAAATGTAGGCATCAGCAGGCATTGCCCTGATCACTTGCAAATCCCTCATGACTCTTGTTAGATCTCAAAGCATGAATGGGTTGAATGAGCGAGAGCCCCATCTACTTGTAAAGGATGGATCCTAAAAGCAATCCCATCCACTTCTCAAAGGAATATGGAAAGCAGGCTTTACCTAAATACAAAAGTTTTACCAGTGATTTAAGTTATAGTTCTACTCATAAACTCTTCATATATTCACTTTTATAATGAACCAAGATTAGACTTTCTTACCATTTAATATTTTATACTTTGTTTTGCAATATAAATTAGGCAAATTTTAATAACTAATACATACCAGCCATTCTTACACCAGCATGAAAATGTGAACACATTCAGGCATATGTCTGTTGTTAATACAATACTTGCATACACTCTATTATGACAGTACCTTCCTAGATTCACATCTTTTCTTATTCCCCTTATAGCTGTGCAGAGGAGACTGAGGTAATCTGTAAGCCAAGTAAATGTGTTCCATTACAAAGGCCTTAAACACTCAGAGGATCACTTTCCAAACTGCTTTTGGTTTGTTTGGTTTCTTGGTTTTTTGGTTTGGGTTTTGTTTTTTTTTTTGGTGTGACACCAAAATAGCACAATGGTATTACAGCTAAAATATTATGTTATATATAGCATATATACGCATCATCATACTTTGTCTATAATATATACACCGTGTATATTCCTGTATTATATATACAATAGCTCAACAATATTTTTTTGTATGCTAGCTAGTTTTCATCCTAACTGAACACTAAGAAATGTGTCATAGTAAAATACACCACCCTGCCCATAGTTTCAAAGCTGAGGGTCATGCCCCGTCTCATTCCAGGCTTTGGCAACTCAGCTCCAATTAGCTTACTAGCACTAATAAAAGATTCTCAGCCAAGTGCAGCATGCTTCAAAAAACACACTATGTACCATGGGCACTCTAATCAATTTCAATAATACAAGCTTAAAAGCTATTCCCTTCCAGGTGTGAATTTATCATCTTAGTGGGGTTCCATTACAAACTTTGTCTTGGCCACTTCATAAACAATATAAATAAAACTAGACTGAATCTCACAGGCTAGAAATAATTTCTCAGGTCAATAATTGTGCCTAAGAAATTTAGCATTTTTGTAATTTAGCATCTTTTCTACAGATGGTTATAGTTATGTATAGAGAGATGGTTTATAAAATATGAGAGTTTAATATTCAAAAAAATTAATAACAACTCATCTCTGAATCTTTCATCTCTAAGAAATATATCCCTTGGTGCCTTGCATGTATGCCTATATTTAGATTTTCTGTGTGATAAGGAATAAATTAAGTCTTTTTACTTTGGTTTATAGTTCCCTTTGACTTTACTATGCACTGCTTACTATTCAAGGGATTCTTCAATCATATACACTACATGTCATATTGCTGCTGTGATATATGATGTATCTTCAACTGATCTGATGCTAGGAATTGAACTGGCCACCTCTATCATTCAAACAGTACCTTCATATGTCTCTACAGCTTGAACTAAGGAAACAAGCTTGTCAATGGATAGCGTCATATTCAAAATACATCATACACACTGTCCAATATATTAGGCAAGTGGATTTTTAGGGAATCTAAACTAGTAAGAGCACGTGTTATATCACTTTCAAATTTATTCACTCATTGCCATGCAACTACCAATACCAATGAGAACTGATGAGAGGCAATCCACTGCATCTTGTTGCAGTTTAGCCTCCAATTCCTTTGAGCTCCTGTCAAATTGTCTTCCTTTCTGCTCCTCAAAAGAATCCTTTGGCAGTGTGATAGCTCTTGAGGAACAGCCAGAAAATGGTGAAATGGTTCTACAAACACTCAGTGCTTCCTTGTCAATACATCTAATCAAATTCAGAAACAGCAATACATCTACAAAGAGTGAGTGCTATTATCCAGACAGAAATGCACCCAAACTGTGGGAGGCAGGAACACAGGGGTATTGGAGATGGGTGAACGTCAGGGAGCCTAGAACATCATAGAATCATAGAATCATAGAATGGTTTGGGTTGGAAGGGACCTTAAAGATCATCTAGTTGCAACCTCCCTGCCATGGGCAGGGACACCCTCCACTAGACCACGTTGCCCAAAGACCCGTCCAACCTGGTCTTAAACACTTCCAGGGATGGGGCATCCACAGCTTCTTTGGGCAACCTGTTCCAGTGTCTCACCACCCACACAATAATGAGGTTTTTTCCTTATATCGAAAATCTCCCCTTGTTCAGTTTAAAGCCATTACCCCTTGTCCTATCCCTACATGCCCTTGTAAACAGTCCCTCTCCAGATTTCCTGTAGGTCCCTTCAGGTACTGGAAGGTGCTCTAAGGTCTCCCCAGAGCTTTCTCTTCTCCAGGCTGAACAACCCCAACTGTCTCAGCCTGTCCTCATAGGAGAGGTGCTCCAGCCCTCTGATCAGCTTCATGGCCCTCCTCTGGACTCACTCCAACAGCTCCATGTCTCTCCTGTACTGGGGCCCCCAGAGCTGGATGCCGTACTCCAGGTGGGGTCTCACGAGAGTGGAGTAGAGGTGGAGAATCACCTCCCTTGACCTCCTCGTTATGCTTCTTTTGATGCAGTAGACCCTACTATAACCTTTATTATGCTTTTTGAGAAACACTGTTTTAATGCTGGTGCTCTTCAAGCAGGAGGTTGGAGAAGAAACGTCTGGAGATCCGCAAATTTTGCTGTGAGGGTGCTGATGTCTCCAGGTGCCTGCTCCACCTTTCTGCTGCTACCTACTGACCCTGCTGAACAGTCATGTCCGCAGGTCCCTGCCTCAGCTGCTGCCCCACAGCCACGGCATGCACACTGAGAACCGAAGCCCATGTATATGCTTGGCTTCACCTACTCCAGTGAGGAAGGGGCTGTAACAAACCTTTGAAGACACGGTAAGATCTGACACCACCACAGCTGTTTGCTAGGTCAGCTTGACCTGGCTTAACCACATTTGCAAGCACAGCTTTTTCAAGCCTTGCTGAATGGAGCAATAGAGCTGTTATCTGTCCTTCCCACTTGTACACTTCTAAATGCATAGTTAATGAAGGAGACCTTTATTGAATCATAGAATCATAGAATCATAGAATGGTTTGGGTTGGAAGGGACCTCAAAGATCATCTAGTTCCAACCCCCCTGCTGAGGGCAGGGACACCCTCTGCTAGATCACATTGCCCAAAGCCTCATCCAACCTGGCCTTGAACACTTCCAGGGGTGGGGCAACCATAACCTCTCTGGGCAACCTGTTCCAGTGCCTCACCACCCTCACAGTAAAGAATTTCTTCCTAACATCTCATCTAAATCGACCCTCCTTCAGCTTAAACCCATTACCCCTTGTCCTGTCACTACACTCCCTGATAAACAGTCCCTCTCCAGCTTTCCTGTAGGCCCCTTCAGGTACTGGTAAGCCACAATTAGATCTCCCCAGAGCCTTCTCTTCCCCAGGCTGAACAACCCCAACTCCCTCAGCCTGTCCTTACAGGAGAGGTGCTCCAGCCCTCCTGTGGACTCACTCCAACAGCTCCATGTCTCTCCTGTACTGGGGACCCCCAGAGCTGGATGCAGTACTCCAGGTGGGGTCTCACAAGAGCGGAGTAGAGGGGCAGGATCACCTCCCTCGACCTGCTGGTCACTCTTCTTTTGATGCAGCCCAGGACACAGTTGGCTTTCTGGGCTGCAAGCACACACTGCCGGCTCATGTTGAGCTTCTCATCAATCTATACCCCCAAGTCCTTCTCCTCGGGGCTGCTTTCAATCCATTCCTTGCCCAGCCTACAGTTGTGCTTGGGATTGCGCCGACCCACGTGCAGGACTTTGCACTTGGCCTTGCTGAACTTCATGAGGTTCGCACAGGCCCACCTCTCCAGCCTGTCAAAGTCCCTCTGGATGGCATCCCTTCCCTCCAGCGTGTCAACCGCACCACACAGCTTGGTGTCGTCAACAAACTTGCTGAGGGTGCACTCGATCCCACTGTCCATGTCACTGACAAAGATGTTGAACAGTGCTGGTCCCAGTAGCGACCCCTGAGGAACACCACTCGTCACCATTCTCCACTTGGACATTGAGCTGTTGACCACAACTCTTTGAGTGCGACCATCCAGCCATCCCTTTTTGCTCCAAAATAATGAAGGATGACATGGGGATAAGAAAGAGAAAAAAATGAAAAGACACGTGAAATCCACTGCATTGAAGAACAAAGTATATCATAAAGCTTCCTGGAGGGTTAAAGGTGTTTTCTGGTTATGCAGTGCTGCTGACAGTATCTGATTACAGGCAGCAAAATTAAAATCTTGGCGCTTGAGGCAATAGTTTACTGCCATTATCCTTGCACCCTCCCCCAGGGCTTTTTTTTTTTTCATATATATCTCTATGCATCAGCTGACAAATATAGCAGTCATCCTACAGATGAATATAGCCAGCCTCACCAGAATAACTCCATTTTCATAATCGCTGTCCAACTCAGAAGGCAAGGAGAACTTCCACTGCAGAATGACTGCTACTGGACCTCCAACTTCAACTTTGTGCCTAAGGAAAGTTTTATTAAAAAGGTCTAAAAAAGTCTTGATTTTATACTTCATGTGCTTACATTTCCAGAAGTTTAGTACCCCAAGACTGATTTTGACCTAAAGGGAAGCAAGTCACCTAATCAGCAACATCATTTTCCAAAAACCTTTTCTAAGGCATTTTCTACATGTCACCTATAACTACCCATGCTTATTAATCCCAGTGCTTCAGACCACAGCTGAAATAGGTGTGATCACCAGGAGTTTAACAAGAGGCAACTTCCATCCCCGAGGCACAGCATGAATTTTGTTCCTGATTCTCTCCCTTGCCTAGTTCACCACCTCTGGTGGTTTTACAAAAAATGCTCTGTGGTTTCATTCTGTTAGGCAAGAAAGAAAAGTGCTAAAAATGCCTTTTCATTCCTTAACTCTTTAAGGGGTCAGAGTAGTGGAGAGGATTCTCCTCAATACCAGCTTGAATAAATAAATGGACTAAAGTGCCCTCTTGTGTTTGTCTACCTAAAGCTAAGAGAGGCTTAAGAAAATATTTTTAAGAATATGCCTATATAGAATATTAATATAGAATATAGAATGTTAAGAAAATATTCTTAGAAAATATTTAATAGCATACCAGCTGTTAAAACATGAAAGAGCACAGAGATATTCAGAAAATATTTTCAGGACCCATGCTATCACTATCTCGTTTCACAACGCAAAAAATATGCTAAAATCTTTCTAAGTTTTGTTGATCACTTGTCCTGTATTGCACTGCCTCAGCACTGCTACATTTATATCTAAGTTACAGCATAAATCAAGAAAGCATCAGCAGAACAGAGTTACAAAAATAAACACATAAAATAGTGCAAAATGTGACATTTTGCTTTCGACCGTTTCCTGAAGTAGTATCTTTGAAAATGGCAATAAAGCAAGATTTTATGTCCAAAAAAAAAACCCCACCCCAACCAAAACCCCAAACCTTTAAGAAGTAGCAAATATTCAGTATTAATCTGGCATCCTTTTTCGCCAGCTGAGTGGGATTACTCGTGTGAGAAGGGATAGCCCCTGTGATTCAGGAATGAGGGGTCATGCCCTGAAAAGTTTCTGTGGTTGGCTATGCTTTCACAGTAGGATATTGTTCAGGTTACATGCTAATGTTAATGCTTAGATCATGCTTTAGGGTCCCGTGTTTGGGGAAAACAATGTGAATGATAACAACAAATTTGTGGCTTGAGGAAGATACTTAAACAACAAATTTACTTTGGAAAAATCAGTCATAGTTTGCATGTAATATTTTGCAAAGTAAACACTCAAACCTTCACTAGGGATATTCCTGACACATCCGGCTTGTCAAGAAGATAAAAATCAAAAGCTGTGTACAAAGGCCATGCAGTAAACTCAGACGACTGCAGCAGGAACAGGCCCTCTCACAGCACCCGCCAACTAACCTTGGCTGGCAGAGACATCAGGCAGCGCTCATCACCCGAGCTGCTCAGCTCACAGCACAACATCCCCGTTCAATTACTGCTGCTTTGCTCTGTCCCCACATTTTTGACAGGCAGCTCCCTGCAGATCTCTGTTTTAATATTTAACAGCTGAACTGGAGCAGTTGTTTGGGGAAAGAAATGGAGGTTTTAGTATCTAGGAAATTTTTGCCTGGAGACAAATGAGACTTTCCCATTGAAGTGGTTGACTTATAGTTGCGGAGATTTAAATGTTAATTTTTAGGTTGCAGTTCTGGTCTGTTGAGATGGATGTAGCACTTGACACCTTTCACTACAATTGTTTCAGTTCTCTGAAGGGTTAGAAAGATTGCTTTCAGCTCGTGGTTTTTCTTTAGACTTTTTTTTTTTTCTTCACAGCTATAAAGGGTCACTCTTTGAAATGAAAAATAGAATTCTGTTCCAAGGAACCTATTTGATGCCCATCAAATTATAAATTAAATAGGTCTCTAACCATAAATATGAATCTTGTCTACCTATAGCAGGCAATGGGATGGGGCTGGCTGGTTTTGGATCTACCAAAATTCGGAGGTTGATATGTGTGCAGAACAGGGCTATCTGTGGAGCATTGCTGTTTTGGTTTGGTTTGGTTTGGTTTCCACAGCTCTGGTATTGTTTATCACAAATGTGTTTTAGGCACAGACTGAGGTAGACTCCTGCTTACCTGAGCTGCTCCCCACAGATGCACAGACTCGGGAGCTATTTGGCCTCTCCTGAACTGGGGCAATTTTTTTGGCCATCATATCTCCCAGAGGACTCTGCAGCAATCTACATGGGTGGTTCTCAAAATCCACAGTCCCATCCCGTCCCTCCCTCTGCTGCGACAGCATGTTTTTTGAAAGCTCAGATTTTCACAGCCGTTTCTTTTTCTCTTTCCTCCTCTAATACCACATTTATAAGCCAAGTTCTGGCAACCTGATATATGTTTCAGAACCACCAGACAGAAATTCAGGAACCTTGAAGTGGGGTTCATTGGTTATTGTCTCACCGATTCCATCCTACAATCTCAGACAGAAGCCGTCAGTCACATCTGATCAAGCTGGCAAAACAGAGGAAAGACAGAAGTGAGGACTGACATAAGTCCCCAGACCAACCAAGGCATTACAGCTGAAAACCAATTTTGTCTCTGATGACAGGAATCTCTTTCTTAAAGGTAGAGTCTGAATTAACAGATGCAGCTATTATGGGTTTATTAATATTCAAAACTACAGCCATGATTAACAGCAGGGAACAACTGCCTCTGCTATTATATTGTTATTCTATTATTTTTCAGTTATTACTGTGTTATAGTCTTTTATATTTTGACGTCATCTGTATTGTGTTTGTTAATTTTTGTCTTCATTTGTTTCAGCTGCTCATAAATTGTGTATGCCCCCTAGATAAAAAACTATATGGAACTCCAGAAAGCATGAAAAAGCAATTCCCATCAGATAGCTGACTGGCATGACCTAATAACCTGCTTTCTTCACTCAAAATTAGAACTAAGATGCCATTTATTTTTTCTTGCTATCCTCTCACTGAAGACTCAACCCAAAGCCTTCTGAGTTCAGCAGAGGTTTTCCCAGTGGCTTGTTTTCTCTGGGCTGTCCATTGGGAACCTGACTGAGATACAGATGTAGATCACTGACTACTGCAAGTTCTTTTAACTTTGGAGAAGGAAAACAGGTGTCTGAACTAAGCATTGAACTGACTGGCCAAAAGACCAGAACTGCCAGCCGTGACAAATGGGCAAGTGTATTTGCAAGGGAAGAGAGCACAGGAGAAGTCATGCACAATCACTCCTTCAGGTGCAGAATGATAAATCTTTTATATCTCTGGTGTCCTCTTCTCTCTATAAACACGACCACTGAAGCGAATAAATAGATACTGTAACTATTCATAAAAAATACTCAGATACAAAATATGGTTTGAGTTATAAAATTATCATAATGAAGTTGGATACTCTCCTGAGTACAGTGAATGCAGACACATTTTGCAAGATTGAGTAGTTATAATACATATGATGATCTTAATATAATTTTATCTTCTTTATATAAAACTATTAGCAAATGTTATGATAGTGTAACTATACATAATTTTCTAAATCTGAGTTTCTTTTAGTTAAAGAAATTACTAGACGTTTTGCATATCTACTCAATATAGATGTCAGACTATGATTTATAAAAACAGACTTGTCTATCTGTTTTTTTGTTGCTGCAATATCAGATGACAGGAGGTAAAAATAACTAAGGATTTAGAGATGCTGAACAGAGAGAGGAATAGTAGGTTTGTTTGTTTGTTTGTTTGTTTGTTTGTTTTTTCATAGAATGCATTTTGCTATGGATGTAATACCAGCAGAAATCTGGTTTAGTTGGCTATTTCTATTCAGGTAAGTTTTCAGGTACATTTGCAGTCGGCAAAACTTTTAAGCCTGTGCTTAATTCTCAGTGCTTTAAAAACCATAGTGAATCCTTATTTCAGCTCAGTATCTCTGTGGGAATCTCACTGGAATACAGCACTTTTCATGCCCTAGAAAGATGTTGCAAGTTGCACTTCCAAAAGGATTAGCCTTTCAACTGGTTGAATTTTGTATATGTTTCTACTCCTCTGGCTGTGTCAAAACTGGCCTTGTAGAGCTGACAGAATAGCTGACTGTGTTCATATATCTTTGTTTTTATTCTATACTAAAGCAGTAGATAAAGTCAAAGTAGTGGTTAAAAAAAAGGCCTTGGAGGTTTAGGGCATAAGAAAGGGTACATTATTTATTTCCCTTTTGTCATGTTTGGATTTGGACATTGAATTACAGAGGCACTACGACAAATTAATCTAGTCAGCCATGTTATGAAACAGTAAGTGCAAAGTTTACTGAAGTTACAGGGAAGTCAAGAAATCTGTTCCCAAGAGATGACACGTCTACTTTGATAAAAAATTTCCATTTGATGCTCAGTATAGACATCAGAGATAAGTGAATTTCAAGTGCTTGCTTGTCTTTGATTGGCATTCTCATAAGCAAAATTAAACTGGTGTTAATGACTGTAGCCCCAGATAAGTTGGTGGTGCTAAACAAATCCTTAACAGCTGAGGATCTGACATAGTGTATATCTTAGTATGAGCTCAGGAATTTCAGTCAGGAATCAGACCTGAGAAGACAAGTATTTCTGTAATTAATGGTAGGTGCTTCCTGCTGTAGGCTTGGTTGGTTCCCAAGTGTATTGAAGCCAAAACAGCAGACATTATGAAATGACGCTAAGTACCTTCTGCCAGAAGCCTCAAAATTGGGGCCAATCTACAGCTATCCTGAAGAAAGACATCAGTTAACTGGCGTAAGCCTCCCAAATTACTGATCATTTATCTTAGCACTTGATAGGATTGCTCAAGGCATATATTTTCTTATTTTGACTTTTATGCTTTCTCATTATGGCTTTGTTTAATAGATTATAAGAATACAGAGTTAGATGCAACACCCCAGATAAGCATTTTTTACCATAAAAGTAAGCTAGACACCAAGCTGCTACATCTCCCTTTGTAGGGCCATTGGTCAGACTTCAAAACATTCTTGTGGCGCTTTCCTAACCCCACAGATTTTCACCATCCATTTCAACGTGACAGCATCTAAACTCAGTGTAACCTAAGTCACCAGAACAACCTAGATGAGTAACTGCATCCACACTAGATGACAGAAGAATGTGGCAATTTCATGAAGAACAGTTTCTAAGGAAAGAAACACATGTCTATGCTGCAGACATGGTGGGAATTGCTGTACTCCAAAACACCGCTCAGCTAGCTGCGGTTCTCGGAGAAAGTATCTGTGACTTACAGGCAAGGCTGCCTGGTCAGCTGTATGCCAAAGGTCAGGCAGCTGCAAATAAAGGCCACCAAACTAAGAAAAAGAAATCTCCTCAAAATTCTAAAGCAGACAACGACCGAGGCTGTGGAAGTCATACAGTGGACTGGCATGTGTCCAAAAAAGTGAAGCCCAAGAAAACTGTTATACTTTCATCAACCAAACCTGTAATCTCAAGCAATCAAATTAAGTACATTTGACAAGACCTCTTTTCTTTTAAGCCCTATTGACTGACATTAATTCTACTTCAATCTTTTAACCATTCCGTCTTTTGGCCACAAATCAATTCACGATTGACCTAAAATTACTCGGGTCATTTTACTTACCTTTCTAAATATATTGTCATGACTTTCATACTGTCCCTAGTCTCTTGGAACATATCCAGTTCTAAATTTACAAGAAATTGTAGACATGGCCCAGAGATGTCTACTACAAACACAAGCATCTTTCAGTCATCTTGGTACCCTTTTGGAGTCCAAAGGATGGAACGGGCTGGAGGAACTTGGATCTCCAACCTGTGCATTTCCTTACCTGAAGGTGTCTGTCTGCTCCAGCTCAAGGGCAGGAGATGGTATCTCAATACGTACTGCTCTCATACGCCTCTCTTGGCCATTGTCCTGGGTTCAGCTGAGAGGGTTAATTTTCTTCATAGTAGCTAGTATGGGGCTGTGTTTTGGATTTGTGCTGGAAACAGTGTTGACAATACAGAGATGTTTTTGTTACATAGACCTGTTGCTGTTGAGCAGTGCTTACACAGAGCCAAGGCCTTTTCTGCTTCTCTCACTGCTCTGCCAGTGGGATGGCTGGGGGTGCACAAGAAGTTGGGAGGGGACACAGACAGGACAGGTGACCCAAACTGCCCAAAGGGATATTCCATACCATATGACGTCATGCTCAGTTTATCAGGAGCTTGGGGGAAGAAGAAGAGGGGGGGCGGCGGCGTTCAGAGTGATGGTGTTTGTCTTCCCAAGTCACCATTACACATGCTGGAGCCCTGCTTTCCTGGAGATGGCTGAACACCTGCCTGCCCATGGGAAGTGGGGAATGAATTCCTGGATTTGCTTTGCTTGTGTATGTGGCTTTTGCTTTACCTATTAAACTGTCTTTATCTCAACCCACGAGTTTTCTTCCTTTAACTTTTCCTCAGGCTCATCACTTGTCCCTGTGAAGAAGAGCCTGGATACTGGGAAAGCAGCATGAGTCAATATACCCAGGGGACAGAAGAGTACTTGCCCCTTTGGGATGTGCTACAAATTAGGGGGAATGCAAGACCATTGAGTAAAATGAGCAAGTCCCTCTCAAATATAATTTGTCTTGACTCTGGCTTATACACCGCTTACATCATATTTATCTTCTGAACCAATAACTGAATCTTAACATTTTATAGCATTACCAGACATTTTGTTCTTGGATTTACCCGTCTCCAGACATCTTCCTTCTGACTGAAGTGGTACTAAATTTCTGACTTCTTATAACTTAATTTTCCTTTCAGGACCCTGGGTTTTGTCTTCTCCTCATTCTGAACACCATCTCACTGCTCTCAGAAGAGCCCTCTCCATTATGAGTACCTCAACAACCACACCTATCAAAACCCTTCTTTCTCCAGAGCTGATGGTGGTGGTGGTGGTGGTGATGATGATAATAATAATAATAATAATAATACAATCCTAGTGTATCAGAAAAGAGTATTGGGGAGGGGAGAATAGACTGGAAGATTAATTAGTCTCTACAAAATAATTAATACTTATAACAAAATGCATGTCAGACAGGTAGAAGGCTTGAAAGTCCCAATCATTAAACGAAAGTGACTGCAAGTAAGAGACATAGATATCCTCAGATAAGCATAACTGCTATGTTTCCTTACACAGTGATTCTTCATGTAACAGACTTATCTCTAACTTTCAGACAATCCAGCAAACTGAGCATGTTACTGACATCTTCAGAGGGAGTTTTCACAAGTCAGGCTCACTTTGTTATGTCACACAAAAGCAAAAATGCACAAGGTTATGTAGCATTTCCAGTGAAGATGTGCTAAGAAATAAATGAATCCCGGCACCAGGGTCACAAGGCCCCAGTGCGACATGACCCATTGCACTCTGTAAGGCCAGAGGGAGAACAGTGAGGAGCATCTCAGCCACATTAAAGTCAGAAGTCAAGCTCTCTGCTGAGGCCTGTGAGGCCCAGACTTTATGTTTATTTTGCCAGTATCTGGTAACCACAAATACAATGTAAATCACTGCTTGCTGCCTGCTCAGCACTTTCTCATCCATGCTCCAGCATTTTAGTCAAAGGCATCCATTGCAGCTGGTTTAATGAGTTTATTATTATTTAGTTACCAATCTCTATTTAAAGACATGAACAGTATTGAGTATTCTGCACTAAATATCTAATCAAATATCACAACACAGGCAGCCTTTCAGACTGGTGAGGTTCTTTCTTGAAGTGACCTGCACTTTACATTTTTAACTTCTTCTTTTTACCTTATCTAATAGACCACTACGTCCTTCATCCAGGTTGGAGATTCAAAAGCAAAAGTGGTGGAAGACAGTGGCCAGGTGTGCAGCAGGACTGGGTACTGGAAGGGCACAGCTTTCTTTTCCAGCTTGAAAAAGATCTATTTTCACCTTCCATTCAGCTCCAACAGTAATCCTAACAATACAGGGTGAGTTGGAAGTTAAGATGCTACTGACTAGTTCTGTCTGCTTGTTTGATGGCTGTGATCCTGGCTGTGGGAGGCCTTCTCCTTCTTTTGTTAATATTCATTCCTGTGTTTTCAATCAGCAAGGGAGTGTACGGACTGCCAGGAGAATGAATTTCACATATCCAGGCTTGCCAGGAAGCAAGCTAAGGAGAAAAACTATTGATCAGGTTGGGTATTCAGACACACATCCTTGTCTTGGCCAGCTGAGTTGCAGCAAGATTATTTGAGGGAAATGACATTTGCTGATAATGGTTTGAAATAGTCCCTAATTTAGGAAATAGAAGGCATCAGTATAGATTTTCACTTTAGGCAGAATTGGGACTAAGAGCAGAGCCTCATTTTCTTCTGTACTTAAAAAGGAGCTCCAGAGTACTGCCAAATCTAAAGTGGACATCATCATCCAAACTGACAATCTTCCATGCAGAGGCACGCAGTCATTAACAAAACAGGGCCACATGCACTGTTGATGTAAGTGGACACAGCTCTCTGCATCTCAGGGAATTACTTCTCATTTAATCAGCAAAGCAGTGTTCTTCTCAGCATCACGGACAAATACTCAGCTCACAAAGCTGCCATTCCCTCCAACACCCTTTGTGTGTGTGTCAATTGTCAGAGAGTAATCAAAGTTAAGAAATCAGGTGTCTTTCCTCAAATGGAGAAGATGTCACAGCTAAGTGCACTGAAAAGCTCTAGCTCTGTCTATTCTAATGGGAGTGTTGACCCAAATCCTTTGGTATGACCCCTTGGCTAACCCCCTCTGGTTGAAAGGCCTATCACTGTAGCAGGTAAGCCCTGAGCTCGCTGGGACTCATGGACTAGCTCAAGAGCAACTGAGTGCACTCCCCACCCTCACCACAGTACTCTCCACTTCTATGCAAGGATTCACCCCACACTAGCAGTAAAGAACCTTAGGAGAGCTGGCAACTCCATCACCAGCTGAATTTGTGTTGGCCATTGTGACTGCAGGTACCGAACTTTAGGCATATTCTGAACTTCGTAGAAGGCTTTGTAAATCAGCCTTAGGTCTGAGGGAGTCCTCAGTGTCGCTGCACAAAGGACCAAGTATGCAGTGCATTACAGCATAAGACAGGTACCAGCAACAAGGAAGGGAGACTCTACATCACCTTCACTGCCAGGAGAAACCTACCTTGTAATGGTATCACAGGACCCTCCAAAGCGCAGAAAATAGTGCACAAGTGTGAACATGAAAGTACAACAAAATTTTGTGTCAGTCCTCATGCAGAAGGCATTAGTTAGGGCCAGGATGACTAACAAGGAAGTTTACGTATTCATTATCCAAGCTGAATGTATAGCAGGATGAGGAAGCACTTCAGCCTCCAGAGCAGTTTTTTACAAGAATGAAAAATCACCACAGGACACTAAATACTTAAAAGGCATATGTGTTGGGTTTGCGTGGCAGGGTTTTGGTAGTGGGGGGGCTACAGGGGTGGCTTCTGTGAGAAGCTGCTAGAAGCTCCCCCTGTGTCTGATAGAGCCAATGCCAGCTGGCTCTAAGATGGGCCCGCCGCTGGCCAAGGCCAAGCCAATCAGCACCTCTGTGATAACATATTTAAGAAGAAGAAAAACACTTAGAGAGAGAGCTTTTGCAGCCGGAGAGAGGAGTGAGAAGATGTAAGAAACTCTGCAGACACCAAGGTCAGTGCAGAAGGAGGGGGAGGAGGTGCTCCAGGCACCAGAGCAGAGATCCCCCTGCAGCCCGTGGTGAAGACCATGGTGAAGCAGGCTGTTCCCCTGCAGCCCATGGAGGATGAGGGGGTGTAGAGATTCCACCTGCAGCCCATGGAGGACCCCACGCCGGAGCAGGTGGAGGCACCTGAAGGACGCTGTGGCCCGTGGGAAGCCCACGCTGGAGCAAGTTCCTGGCCGGACCGGTGGACCCGTGCAGAGGGGAGCCCACGCCAGGGCAGGTTTGCTGGCAGGACTTGTGACCCCGTGGGGGACCCCACACTGGAGCAGTTTGCTCCTGAAGGTCTGCACCCCATGAGAGGGACTCCATGCTGGAGCAGGGGAACGATGAGAGGAGTCCTCCCCCTGAGGATGAAGAAGCGGCAGAAACACCGTGAGATGAACTGACCGCAACCCCCATTCCCCGTCCCCCTGTGCCGCTGAGTGGGGGAAGGTTGAAGCCGGGAGTGAAGTTGAGCCCGGGAAGATGGGAGGGGTGGGGGAAAGTGTTTTAAGAGTTGATTTTATTTTCTCATTCTTCTACTCTGTTTTGCCTAGTAATAAATTAGATGAATTCCCTCTCTAAGTTTGGTCTGTTTTGCTCGTGACGATAATTAGTGAGTGATCTCTCCCTGTCCTTATCTCGACCTACAAGCATTTCATTATGCCTTTTCTACCCTGTTTAGTGAATGAGGGGAGTGAGAGAGCGGCTCTGGTGGGCACCTGGCCCCCAGCCAGGCTCAACCCACCACAGCATCTCATCAAAGCAAGTTTCACCATCCCATGCATTTTGCTCTATCCAAAAAATATCCACCTTGCTAAAAAGGCCCCAATAGATACCTTGCTGAGTTCATCAGCAAGGCATGAAGTGCCTAAGAAGCAGTGACTGAGGAGCACAGCAGCAACCTATTTCTGTGTGCTTGGAACACACAGGTATTTGATCATGGGACTACAATCAACTATTTGTGTAGTCTGAAATACAGCCTCTTGTATGTGAGCTGTGAATATACTCATAAGAAACCGATTGGGAACAGTTGTGTATTTGTCCTTCAAAAAACCAACGTCTTCATGTAATCTTCCTTCGTGGAAGTAGTACAACACTGACAGATTGGGACACTTCATTGCAATTGAAAACAAAAACCAAAGCGTGATGACACAAGATTTAAAAAAAAAAATAAAAATTCATTTTTATTCCTCTTACCAGCTACCTTTCCAGAACAGTAACTGTGGTAACATCAAGTCACGAAGCAGAGAAATAATGTCATGTTTATAAACTCTCCTTTGCCTGTCAGTCTGGAATTAGAGAGAATTTTCCAATGTTAACCGAATGATAGCAAGTAACCCCAATTGTTAAAGGAAGCAATTTATCAACTAGGAACCATTATGAGGGTATCTTTATAAACATCCAGGAAGAAAAAGATCTCACAGAACTCTTTTCTTATGTGATACCCACTTGTTCTCACACAAAAGCATACACCACATTAAACACCTGTATTTACATACAATGTTTGCAACTGTGTAGGCAAAGTTGGAAGCTGGCAAATATTTTGTTTCCTGCTATTATCTGGCTGTAAGGTCCCACTCATGACTTGTGCATGTGGGCTCTCAGAACTGTTCTGAAAAACAATCCCCACATTTCTATGCAAAGTCCCAGACTGAGATGTTACAGGCCAAGCTTACTAAAGTTTTCTGCTGTTTACCCCTCCATCCCATACACACACACTAGATGAACCTTCCCCTCTATGGAGAGTGAAAAACCTCTACTGTATGACATGTACTACTGCAGCTACCAGGTTCACCAGAGCCCTTTTCCATGCCTGTCACTCCCTTGTGCCCCAGGCATTGCTCCCAGACAGGGTGTCCTCCTGCAGCCACCCTTGGCCAGCCAGCACCCATGCATCCACCCTGCTACCGCTATTCCCAGGAGCCGGCTGCCTCAGCTTACCCTGACACACATGGGCAGGCAGGACTCCTTGTGAAGTGGCTTGTGTGCTCTCTTGTCACCCTGTCAGGATTATTTTAGTTATACTTCCCAACATAAAATAAATACTCAGCCATCTGTGGAGCACATCCTCTGTTGCACCCTGATTCGGAAGCAGGCATAGATAGTAACAAAGCCCTCCACTATTTGATGAGTTAGCGCCAGCAGATCAAAAGAGTAAGCAACACAGTGCTAAAAATCACTGCCAGAAGAGACTTGTAAAAGACCTATAGAAACAGCTTGGGGAGTAAAATCAATTCCCATTCTATTATGCAATATATATACCTATTTTTAATAAGAAGCTGGGCTTTCAGACTACTAGAGGGGGACTCTGCTCTGGAGGTCAGTGCTGATCACTAGCACTCAGGCTCCCAGTAGGCTGCTTAGTGTTGCTATCACAAAAATGCTTATCATCTTGTTAAATTACAGCATAATAATTGACAGAAGCCCACAAACCTGCCAACATTGCCCATAGTCTACGTCAACCAGAAGACATCAGGATTGAAATAAATCATACAAGAAAAAAGAAATGAGAAAGAAGACATCACTGTATGCCTCTCACGGTAGTTGGTTTTACAGTATCTAGCACATAATTGTATGTTACATTTTCATAATATGGTTTTATTGCCAAAGAGGCTACCCCTTTCCCATTGCATACTGCTCATTCTCATCCATGCAGTATCAGTCACCATCCCTTTAAAAACAATAGGTTAGGGTGTGAGGAAGGGGCAGCTGGTAGCAGTGTGGCCAGAAACATCTTAAACCAGCTCTGCTGCTGAAATCTATAATACAGAATTACATCGTTATTCTTTACAGAAAATGTGACTTAGCAGCCTTGACCTGAAACAGATCCCTTCCTCAATCATGTCACAGTGCTGACGGCATAGTCCTTAAATAAGACACAGATGCTTCAGAGAAAGGAGTGTGCATGTGTCAGAGAGGAAGAGATGACTACAACAATTTCTGTGCTAATTGTAGGGTAGACTTGTGATGCTCCTAAATGGGGTTAAGGAAATAAGCCTCCAAAAAAGCACAAAGACAGGAAAAGCAGGTAAAACACATGAGGAAATACAGAGTCAGCATGCTGGATCCCATGGAAATGTGAGCCACAAAAGACACTGCAACAGTTGAACTTGTCAAAAACAGTCCATTCTTCTCCTACAGCCCTCTTCAAGCACACAATTTATAAAACAGGGATATCAAGTCCCAGATGTTGAGAGACTGGCTTGGTAATGCCAGGTGAAATAACAGTCTTCTGGTCAACTCCATCAAAGACACTAGTTTTATAACCTCTGTGTGTCTACAGAGACTGAGTTTCCTTCTTAAATTCAAATTCTTTCCTGCTTAAGAAAAAATACATATATCTGCTGAAATTTACAGACAGTAAGTCATTAAGAGTGTGGGAAAAGAGACATCGGTAATTCAGACTCTATCCCACAGGCTTGCATGTATGACACATGCAAAGTAGTTGTCTGCTCTCCCCAGCTCTGGATTCAGTTTTGAGGCTGTCTTTCCAAAAAAATAGGAGCTACTTGAGAGGGTCTAGAAACAGGGTGAGAGTGGGAGAAGCAATCATCAAGCTAGAAAGCATGACTTTGGGAGACAGATTAAAAAAGTTGCAGGGGGGTGTACTTAAAAAAGAAATTACAACGGATTAAGGGATGTGATAAAGGTCTTAAAAAGATCAGAAGACTTCTGCATAGAAAAGGGGGTGAATTGTTCAAGTCCATCATACATAAAACTTAATCAGCAAGCTATGCTGCTGCAGGACAGGGAAACACTACCAGGAGTCTAGGGAGCCTGCGGAAACTCCCATGCTGGGGACAGTTAAGGACATGTTACGTAACCCTTTGTCAGGACATAGTTATGTCCTGACACCAACTTTTTTATGTCCTGACAGCTTTTGACACTGTCTCTCATAACATCCTCGTTAGCAAGCTCAGGAAGTGTGGGTTGGATGAGAGGACAGTGAGGTGGGTAGAGAACTGGCTGAATGGCAGAGCCCAGAGGGTTGTGGTAAGTGGCACAGAGTCCATTTGGAGGCCTGCATCTAGTGGTGTGCCCCAAGGGTCAGTGCTTGGTCTGGTCTTGTTCAACATACTCATCAATGACCTGGATGAGGGGACAGAGTGTACCCTCAGCAAATTTGCTGATGGTACAAATCTGGGAGGAGTGGCTGACACACCAGAACGCTGCGCTGCCATTCAGCGAGACCTGGACAGACCAGAGAACTGGGCAAAGAGGAACCATATGAAATTCAGTAAGGGCAAGTGAGGGTCCTGCACCTAGCTGGAATAACCCCAAGCATCTGTACAGGTTAGCAGTTGACCTGTTGGGAAGCTGTGCTGCAGAGAAGGACCTGGGAGTCCTGGTGGACAACAAGCTCTCCATGAGCCGGTGACATGCCCTTGTGGCTAAGAAGGCCAATGGTCTCCTGGGGTGCATTAAAAGGCGTGTGACCAGGAGGTCGAGGGAGGTTATCTTCCCCCTCTACTCTGCCCTGGTGAGGTCAGATCTGGAGGTCTGTGTGCAGTTCTGGGCTCCCCAGTTCAAGAAAGACAGGGAACTACTGGAGAGAGTCCAGCGGAGGGCTATGAGGATGATTAGGGGACTGGAGCATCTCTCGTATGAGGAAAGGCTGAGAGACCAGGGTCTCTAGGGACCCTTCCAACCCCTACCAATCTGTGAATCTGTGAATTAATGGTCCCACCTCACAGCATGGCTGGAACCCTTCTCGGTCAATTATTCTGATATTTGACTCTTTATTATGAAGCAATCATTTACTGAGCTGATCATGGCAAAAAAAATTACCTTCTATGTGTTGTGAAAAAGAAAGTAAAAAATTCATAGATATTCTTGCTGCTCTACTTGCCAGCTGGCAGCACCCTGCAGGTCTCCTTTCCAAACCTGAACAGTGGTATTGTTTAGTAGGAGATCCAAAGAGATTCAGATATCCAAGGAATTGCTTTAGATGGCTACAGGCCCATGTAGACAACAAATTTATAAATTGTCCTCTTGACTGAGAAGCCTGCAGTGTTATATCCCCTTTCCACCTGTGTTTTCATTAGAATTTCAAGAAATGGTAGTGTGGTCTTCTGCAAGTTCTTTGGGTTTACAATTATATATTGTCTCAGACACACAGCGACTGCAAGCTGAGTGTTCAGTATTAGGACAAGCTGCATGTCCTTCTGGAAATGTAACAAACATACACCAAGAACAGCCTCCACCTGAGACAACCAGAGCACAGTTCCTGCTTGCTCAACCAGAGGAAGGCTCCACTTCCTCTCATGTGGCATGGCTGCTGCTCATAGACTATACTGTTCCCTCTGCGTTCGGTGAGCACGGGGCTGGGGGAGCAAAGGCAGTGTGTAGGCATTGCGGGAACAGTTGGCACTGTGAACGGGACACTGCTTCTGTACTACCGATGTGGGAGGGATGCAGAAGGAAAGGAAGTTGGTATCTGTTCAACTTTACTCTTATAGTGAAAAAAAAATTGTATTTCAAAAGGATGCTCAAAACTCCATACTCTTTTCAGAAAGTGACAAGGTGTGTACCCTTTTCAGTTGGCTCTTGTACTCACACAAGCAACCCCCGATCACCTGCTGATCCAGCAGTCGAGAAAGCAGACCTATTGCACAGCGCAGCACCCCATTTTGGTCGCTCCTGCATATGGAAGCACAAAGCTGAGTGCTTTAGGTGTTCCTAATGAGAGCTGAACCATAGGCCTGAAGCGCGTTTGGCAGATGCATTAACTATATTCAAGTAGAAATCCGTTTTGCTGTCAATAGGCCTTCTCCATAGCACTGCCAAGTGAACACATATGCTTTTCATCCATTATACCAGCCTTCACTGCATCCATCTTATGTGTTTGCCTGCTGGGTGGCCTTTGAAATCTCTCTTAGTTAAATCAACTAGGGTACAGGAACATTTTTATCAATGTAAAAATGCGTACCTAATGTGTATACCCTGCGTAATATCTAATGTATACCTAGTGCATACATCCTGCAATTTGTTCTTGCACTTTGAACCAATTTTCTTAGTGCAACAAAATAGACGGGGTGCAGGATTTGTACTCCTGCATCTCCTATCACATCTAGATGGCCCGCAGATGGCCACACCAGTATGCACTCAGTTCTGTCAGCGAGGCAGTTCAGAGATTCACCTGTCATCCCTCTGTATGGGAGATGCGAGTAAGCAAAGATTCGGCAGCTTTTCAGCAATCCAGGGGCCACTTTGCCGTTGCTGTCTTCTGCTCTGGGTGGGAACCTGCTGGCAAAGCAATTTTGCTGCTACTTGTCAGCCCTTGGAGGGGCTGCAGCACTCCCAGGTTGCTCCCCATGAGGCTGGGGACCTCCCTGGGGACCCAGCAAAGGGACACAAGTGAGACTTTGCAAACCACTGCCTGTGTTGCCGTTCACTAGCCCTGTAGCTGTTCTTCGGGCACAGCACGTGGGGCACCCCAGTTTTACTCCTGGGAGACAGAGGCACCTATTTAAACCCTGATAAAACAGCTTTGGGTCCCTTCTGGTTTCCCGCAACGAGACGCATCGAGCTATTTTAGTAGCTGCCCAGCGCCGTCCCCACGCCTGCATCCCGGGAGGGCAGTCTCTGACCCTCCCCTGGGCAAAGGCCGCGGCCGCCGGCCCGCGGGAGCCGCCGCCGCCCGCAGCGTAGGGCTGCGCAGCTCGGCTCCCCGCCCCGCCCCGCAGCGCGGCAGGGCCCGGCGGCAGTGCCGGTGCAGGGCGGCCCTCTCCCGGTAGCACCGCGACAGAGCGCACCAGGAACCAGGCGGGGAGGTGGGCCTGGCTGGTGCTTTTCGGGAAGCCAGGCGGGAACACGAGGCAAAGTGCTGTGGGATTTTTTGTTGTTGTTGTTGTTGTTGCAGTTTAGTTTTTTATGTATGTTTTTGTTGTGTTTTTTTTTTTAAGAGTCGATAGATAGGGCTGCTTCCCCTTGCTGCTAGACAACTCCTACTACACTTAGAAACCTCCCACTGGGCTTTCCTTGTCTTTGGCTGGGTCCTTTCAATCACAATTTGGAAAAGGTGGCTCTGGATATGGCAGGATTTCATTTTGGGTATTCCTCAGCAAAAGCCATTTTGGGCCACATTTATACATACTGCATTCACATTGTTACTGCACAAACGGCAACAAAAACTTGCCAAACAGAAATGCAGTTTAGAAAGCCAACAGTTTATTCAGCGCTGGGTGCATGGGGGATCTCTCCTCCTAACATGCACACCTCGCCTTTAATCCCTTATAATTTATACCCTTAGGTTACAAAATCACTACAAAATTACATTTACATCACATAGTTACCTTACTGTGATTGGTAAAAAGTTTTCTCGCTTTGATTTAAAGCATTTAGAGCATGCCCAGTGAGGGGTGGTCGTACCTCGAAGGTGGGTAGCTTTTAGAATGGAGGTGTGTTTTGGTATTAGATTGTAACAAACACAGTTCAGTCAAAGGACATGATTTTGGCAGAAGATGAAATATTACTTGTACCCATCGCCAGCTATGTGCTTTATCTATTCAGTCGTTCACGTCAGGTTGGGGCTATACAATGGACATAATTGGCAGCCACAAATTGGTTAGCAACATCAAATGAAACACAATCACCCAACCATCGCCATACCGTTCTGCTCAGAACATTCCCTTCCCATCACTATGATTATCCATTCGGTTACAACATCACTCCTGTCAAAGTCATTGGGAGGGTCACATACCTAAAAAAAACCCTACCTATCTAAAATGGATGCCCGGGCACACTTAAGTTTAGGTTAAAGCAAAGACCTTACGCTTTGAAGCAACAGAGGTTATAAATGACTGGCACTGTGGCTGTTTGAGACCAGGTACCCTTTGAAACAGACTATTCAGATATTGCTAGTCTTCAGTCTTCTAAGTATTTGTTTCTTTTTTTTCCTCACTGACAATTCGAAATGCTTTGCCTTTGTAGTAGCTCATTTGTATTTGCTTGCATTGAAATATACGCTAACAGCGAGCTTCCTCTATCCATACGTCACAAATTAATACATCTGTATACCTCTACCACCTGCAGCAATTCAGTAACTGACTTTGAGAAGTGTGATATATGGATTGTGGCTGCAGGTTTTAAATTTAAGCAGAACCTACTGTAAACTTTCCTTTTTCTTATCCAGCCCCCTTGCCTATCATGGCACCCCAAGAAGAAATGCTTGTTCCTTAGCCTTTTACATAATCAGATTTTTCTTTATGACATTATGGTCTGTAATCAGATCAAACAAAAAGGAGACAAATCTAAACCTTGGTTGCTAGTCAGCGTAAATCCACAGCCTTCTGCTGGATCTCCAGGTGCCAGAGAGGGAATGGTCCCTGGGCAGAGGGGGCACTGGATGAGCTGCAGTGGGGCAGCACCCCCAGCCCAGCCGTGCCCCTCAGCTGCCAGCCAGCCATGCCAGGGCCAGGACGTAGGCAGGGCCCTGCCAGCAGTCTTGCAGAAGCGATCCCCATGTGGTCTCACTTAATTTTTCCCTAACAATTCACCCCAGGCATCTGCTCATAGACAGTCTGGGAGGTCACCCAGTATAATCCCTGCTGCCCAGCATGCCTGGGCAGCACTGCCCTCTACTAACCTTCAGGCTGGTAGCAAAAATGGTAGTAAAAACCAAACCAGGCAAAGGGCTGCTACTTTTGTGTGTGACTAGTAATGAACAAGAACAATGCCAGTGGTCCAGAAAATGGGCTCTGGTGCTGTAGTTTCATGCTTTCTGTGGGTCTCCTGTAGCAAATTTTGCTGCTTGCTTCTCTTAAAAAGAGATAAATAGCAAGGCACTAACTTAGGGCTTCTACCCATTGCTTTCCAGTACTTAATGAAAATATAATGGCTTTGAAGAATAAGGGATTGAATGCTTTGCTTCACTAGAAATTCATTTTAAGAAGGGTTCTGACTGCCATGTACCCACAGCAGTTTAGAAGAGGTGTTGTGATTGCCAGCTGCATGGTTTAATGACAGCAACTTAATGGAACTAAGCTCATGACTTAATTATATTGTCAGACCTGAAAGGTTGCGGAGTGCATAGTGCCACAGGAACCTGGCTTTTCAGCTGAAGAAATACCTATTTCAAACTGAATGTGAGTGTTTAAGTAGAAGCAGAGATGATCATGCTAATTGCCCAAAGCCATGATCTCAGAGGTTAAAAGTCCAGCCGCCTGACATGCCAGTGTGTAAAAATGGTCATGCAATGAGAAGTAAAACATGCAGGTGAGTGAGGAGGAAAACCTTAGCAATTTTTGGAACACAGAAAGGTCTATTTCTTTGCAGGAATCTAGGTTTCCTTTTTCATGTGCTATAGATCATGGCTGTTGTTGAGTAAAGATCTTCATTGTTCCATGACATCCATGTGGGAATACATTTGCATCCCTCCAGCAGAAAGCTGATTTGGAGTTGAAGTGTGGTATTCTTTGCTTCTTTCAGGGTCTGTTCTGGGATTTATAAAGGTACTGAAATCTGTGATGAGGTCTTGAAGTTAATGCAAGCAAGATGGGTTTAAATTACCTTCTCAAAGCTGATTTTGTTCCATTTGCTTGGCTTTCTCTTTGACAACCTTGTTGTATGGAAAATGTTTTGCAAAAGCAAATGATCAGTAGATGTTTTGTCAGCAGAGTACACTTCCTTAAAAATAGGAAAGTTGAGCTTTCCTGCAGGGGACCAGCTATGTTTCAGAATGTGAAAGATTATATATTTTCTTTTTGAGGCTCAACACATATTTTTTTCTCTCTTCTTTTGAATCCAGCAATAGATTTTAATAATTAAATGTGCCAACTTAGCACAAAATTTAAAGAATCTGAAGCTTGTTAACATTAACTGTGTCAAATGATAACTACCCAAGTATCAAATCAGAGCTTGTTAATAAAGGTGTAGAACAGGGTTTTCTTTCCTCTTTAACAAATATTTTGATAACTTGCAATATTGTGGTCTTACCACTTTGATAAGATAGAAGGCCCCAGCTGTTAAACAAAACAACCAAACATTAATTATCTGTTATATATTTCTGCCACTATTTATGTTAACATATACAATATTTTGCCAGCATTTAGACTAAACCTACTATAAGAAGGGCAAGGCCAAAGAGATACAAATGTCTGGTCAGTAACTCAATTGTGGAAGAGAGAAGTAGAAACTGGCAGGCTCCTGTATGACAAGGTTAAAACATTTCCTAAATTTTCTGCAAAGTTTATGACCACATCCTTTCTTTTTTTCCAGTATTTTGCCTTAAAGCTCTCTTCTGATTTCTTATTTGCTTCAACAAGCCTTGGAACAAAGCCCACTTCATAACTTCAGCCAATTTGGGCTCAACATGTTTTGGCTTATTTGCATATCAGGTAAACAGGTATGAATGAAACCTAAGCATTCTTTGTAAAATGAATAAATCCAGATCATAACAATAGCTATCTTGTGTTAAAGAACATGGTTAAAATCCTGTCTGCACTGAAAAGGAGAAATAATTATGCCTGGATCAGACATCTACTTTCTTAGCGATGTCTCAGTTCAGAAAGATGCGACCCATAGGATACTGTTGTAACTTTTTAGGCTTTTGTCTTTTTTAAATAAAATTTAATATTATTTTGAAATTTAAAAAAGTTGATTTATTTTTTTTTCCTCAGTAGAACTCGCTGTTCCTTTTGGTATCATCAGCAATGATAGAACCACAGGGAAAAAAAGCCCAACATTTTGTATCATTTTAAAAAGAATTAACCAAGTTTAAAAAATTCACATTTTGCTAAATCTACAACAGGAACAAATGTCAACTAGTGACTAAGAAATCTTTTTCATATCCATAAGGAAAATTCTTCTTAAATCAGAGTTCACCCTAATGACAACTTAAGAGCTTCCAGCAGATTTCTCAACAATCTGTGTAGAGTTGGCAAAGCCAAACCTAAATTTCTCGTTACAAACACATTGCTAATGTGAGCAATATTGATCTCAACAGTGAAACAGTATAATCATCCACTGAGTCCCACTGGGGAGTTGCAAGCTTTTAAGTTAACTTCCAACAAGTTGGTCTCTGCAGACCTACTTGTAGAACTCTATTTCAACAGGCTGAGTGTTGCTTAGCATAAAAGCTGTAGAAAATAAGAATATGTTTTCTCTGGTCCTTTGCTTCTCAAAGCCTTTTGATTGTCATTCTCTAGCATTCATTTGCATTGTATGTGCCGTATCAAAGGGAACAGCAGCCACTAGAGCAGTGGCTTTGCCATCAGGTTTGCATTTCAAAGGAGAAGAACCATTTCCCATATTTACTTCAAAGCAGCCAGCCCTTGTGCCTTTGCATTTCTTACGTGTTCTGTGGAGGACAGACCAATGCTACCAGCAGCATTGGAAAATATATTAAAGCCTGGGTTGGTCCCTTGTCAAAGAGGGACACACAATCTCAAATCTTGCAACTCTCTCTTGAGAAGTAAATGGGCATTTGTGAGACCGCTAATTGTTTAAAGCAAAGCACACTCACTATACATGAGCTGAACAAAGCAGGCTCAGCCTCTGTCCCAGGACATACTGCCAATGGCTGCTATGAAACCACATAGTCCATCTCTTCTAGCTATTTTAGTTTCTACTTATCAGCCAATATGCTTTGATTATGCATTCGTAAAAGTATTTCATCATTTCTTCCTTGCTGCCCTGCTACATGTTCCAGCCTCACCAACACATGCAACTAGCTTTATAGCGTTATTGGGATGAACCTGGAGCTAGAAGTCCTGTGAGGAAAGATGTCACCAAAAGTGACAAGGAGGTGGGTTTAGGGGAGGTGCAGCACAGCAGCTGGAGCTTCAGCTGAGCGTTGGTGCTAACGCTGCTTGCTGTTGCCCCCTCTTTGAAAATAAAACAGGCATGGTTAATGGTTGGACCAGAACCACCAAATCACAATTAAGAAATTAGTAGTTCTTAAACAATATGGACTACACTTCTAACAATAGTAGTTGTTCTTCTTTACAGTTAAAAAAAAATTAAGCTAATAGACTAGGTTCAAGGGGGGTTTTTTTAATCATTATAAATAATAAAATACTAAAACAGGCAGTTTACTGTAAACAAGTGAATATTAGTATTTTTTCCTTACTGTCTGTAATAACTGTACAAGGGATTATGTGGACTCCAAGGGCATGTTCTTTGGGACCCATCAAAAAACGATGGAGGGGCCCTGAGGAAAGGCCCCTCCAAGCTCATGTGTCCTGTTGTACTGGTTGTTCTCACAGCAAGTTAAAAAAGGGGTGCTGGAAGTCAAACTCATGTTTAAATACCCTTGAATGCATTTACACTGCACATCTGCATGCTGTCTGTTACTGTCCTTAGATTACAGCAGTAATGCACCATGCTGGGTGCTGTGACTGCCAGCTGCTGGCTGGTGCATAGGGAACTGGATGGGGCTCAGAGTGATGCCAGTATGCCTCCCTGGAGCCTGACAAAATACAAGCTGCATGAAGTTAAAAAAAAATTGTGACTTAGCAAGTGAATTGACGTATTTAGAGAAGAAAAAGGATTTCTGGACAGCAATTTTACTAGTACAGCCTTTTCTCACTAGTATCTTGAAAATGCATTTTTCATAATTTTTTTATGTCTGGAAAAAACAAAAAGTGCTCTGAAATAAAATAGTACGAATCTGGTACTATACATGATTTTTTTCTCATGACGTCCCAGTCTTATACTTCTTCATCCTTATTTTTCTTTCTCAATAGTTCTCTGAAATGGACTCTATTGTCATTTACAAAAATAAATCAATTAACATTTTGAGCTAGATTTACTTTGTGTAAGGGTTTACCTGTTCCCCTGTGAGGCAGGAAAAAGTTGTAATAAGACCAGCATGAATGAATGCCCACCTGCATAAATACCCTGAAATATCAGGGGTGCTTCTGAATAAGGGAAGAAGTGACAAATTCAGCTGAAGCCTGGAGTGAGTGTGCAAAACCAGCTTCCTTTGGCAGTTAGCTCCCAGGTGGTCAGTGGAGAAGGTTCCTTCCCCGCAGGCAGATGCTGTGAGGATCCACACCCTGTGTGGGGATCCTGTGGTTGTGGCCACAGAGTATTTCTGCCAGGGCAAAGATGCAGGAATCAGGCTTGAAAGGTGCCCCTCAACATCATTCCCAGCTCTGGAGTCTTCCTGTAAGTCCCAAGAAACAGCAGGGAGGGAGGTGGCAAGTGCCTGTGGTGTCTGCAGGTTCAGCGAGGAAAAACTGAGGAAAAAAATCATCCCATCAGCTCCACTGGGGTGCCTTCACGTCATCTTCTGGCTTGGCGTTCATGTGTACAGGAGATGCACCACCAGCACCGCCCCAGCTCCTTCTGCCTCACAGCAGACAGCCCCTTCATCCCGTACACCCCCAGGTGCGTAGGAAAGGACCATCCTCTGTCACCTTGCATAGTCTGAATACCTGGATGTAGTGAGCACGCTTGGCCCAGCAATATGCGAAATCCTGAATAAGATGGTCCTAAGAACAATTGTCAGTATTATTTAAATGAGCCTCAGTGGTTCCTAACCTTCCTAACAATTTCAGGAGTAGTCAAGTAGCTTTCTGGAAAAAAGAGACATGCGTGTACACAGAAATATAAATGCATATACCCACATGTCTGTATATAGGTAGGTTCTGTGATGAATTAAATGGAAGTGCTACTTGTTTTCCATAGTCAAGTAGTTAGTTCAGATCACCACAATTCTCTTGTGAAATGACTTTTCAAGTGAATTCTTAATTTTTAATCTTCATTCATTGCTTAACTTGGTTTTGAAGGAGTATTCATGAGGTTGTTTCTCAAAGGAAATTTTTTCATTCCACTGGTTTAGTCACAGTGGTTTTGTGGCATGCTATATAACTAAGTATGATGACCCATTTAAATTGCATTAATATAAATTCTACTCTTAAAAGTTATACTGCAGTTCTCTTTTTAAGAAAGGATGGATATATATTCAGACAACAGTGTTTTGTTGCAGATGGACATCTTTTAAATCAACTGACACAGACAGTGGCCAAATATAATCTTCTAACTTAAGCTCAGACAGAAACAGAGTCATTTGCCGGGAACTTCCCCAGTTTAGCCCACCAGGTCACAGTGGGTTACCAACCCCAGAAACAGCCAATTCTGGACAACATGCCAACTTGTGCTGTGGGTTGTACATGTATATGCACCAGTGGGAACCTCCTCTGCCTGCATGATTCCCTGCCCTGCTCAGCCACCTATGCAGAATGCTCATGGACCCCGAGGAAGAAAATAATAATTTTTCCTCTCCTCTGAAACTATTTTTTTCTTTTTTTCCAAGGTGAAAGTTTTCTATCTACCTAGGGCATTCTCTCTTTCTGAAAGGTTTAAGGATAGCTCCCTCTATTTTTTCCTGCCTTCCTACATCCATCTGCATGGATGAACAGAGGATACTGCTGCTGTTGTTTCCAGGTCTGAGAAAAGAGCAGGAAATCCAGTAAATGACCAAAGCTGAGCTGATATAGGTGCGATGGAGCAAGAGAGGCAGAATTTAATAAACAGGCAGGAGAAGATAAATTTTTGAGAGAAACATTTTTTGATAGCATTTGAGCTTCCCGTTTCTCCCTCGCAAATGTTGTATGGGAAATAGGAGGCAGGAGCAATAAAAGGGTTAAGAACAAGGACTAAGCCTGTCAAACCAGGCAGCCTAGCTAAAACAAATGGATCCTTTCATGCTAAGTTGGATTTGCCCAGTGCAATGTTTATAGTTGGGCAATAAATAGACAAAAAGCCTTATTATTTTGCCAAGGAGCTAGAAATATCCTTCAGGCCAAGTCAAAGCTGCTTCTTTCTAATTTGAGACTCCAGCGCAAACTGAAGTTCTGTCTGACACAGATGCACAGTTTGTTTTTCTGAACCTCAAAATAAGCTTTCAGAAAGTTGTTACCAAATGGGAGCTTAGCCAAAGACCATGCACCATCAGAGTCCTCCCCTGATGGCAGGCATCTCAGGAAGTGCCAGTCAGCTCTGCATTCATGTGCTGACGTGGCGCCAAGAGTATTCTTCAGCCCGAGCCCTTTCCAAGTGCTTCCTCAGCCACCCTTCTGTCCCTACAGTGTTGGTTTTACTCAGCTTCAAGCAATAAACAAACCTGTCATTTATACCTTTAAAAGACATGCTTGAGGATGGCAGTCAAATCAGAAAGTTGAGAAAATTCAGCAGAACGCTGCACTTTTAGTTTCAAAACTCCTGCTTTCCCAGGCCTGTCATTCCTTCTCTCCTAAAGTGAACACGTACATACATTGACTGCATGGCTGCTTTAACCGCACTAGCACAGCTCACAGGACATTCACTGTGAATACAGCCTCCAGTGCTCACAGGTGCACACACAGCAGGCCTGAAGGCAGCAACCAACAGAAGCTGGAACCTAAAACATCCTGAAAGCAGCAGCATCGACAAATGTAAACACTGGACTTCCAAAGAGATGTACATTTAAGCCGGGGCACCAATTTTCAGAACTGCAGAGCAAGGCAGGTGCCTAACTTAGGCCTCCTGACGGGGCTGCTCAGGTTGTACAGCTAAGCACCATCTGCTCCCTCCGTTAATGGATAGGTTCCCGTGAAATGCCAAGGGCCAAGTTCCTTCTGGACGCACCTTCTCCTCCCCTGCCTGGAGAGGGAGCCTCAGGCAGCCAAGTTCCTAACATCAACATCTTAAGTAAAAGCCTGATATGGCAGTGAGTCCAAACTAGCCTCTTTAGTCCTCCTAAAATTAGAGGTACTGGTATATGGGCAGACTTGAGAACCAAAAGCAATGCTATCTCCTCACAAGTCACCTGTTGTCATCTGTTTTACGAAATATTATTTCAACTGGGGTACTTCAAAGCTGGGATACAATAATGTGAATGACAAAGTTACTGTATTTTCAGCTTTTATTTAGAAAAAAAGACATCACATTTACATTTCAGAATATTTTTAAACAAGGCCATTTTGTTAAAGCTTTAGATATCTAAAAAGTGTCTACAAGATTCACACCTGCATGGAGCTTTGCAAATCACACAGAAGTCACCAAACAGCTATATTGCACGAAGATCCACACAATACCACACCATTCTTAGCTTAGTCTACATTGTAAAGTGCTGTTTCACAGGAAGAAACTTGTTCTGGAAAAATAAGTATTTGGATAGGCAAATACTGCTGAACTGTATTTCTGAAAGGTGACACTTCCATTGTAATGGAAAAAATCTGACTGTGTTGACAGTGCCTCCGACAGTGTGTTTTTTATTTAATAAGCTGGAGTAAGCACCACAGAGTACTGTAATGAAGGTATCCTACGTATTCAAGTAACACCAAAAGCCAAATCAATGTTTAAACTCAGAATGAGATAAATACAAACAGACATATCAAAAGGTAGATAAATGTTTAAAGTAGTATTGGTTTCTGTCCAGTAGAATAAGTAATTGCATAGCAGAGTACATCTTAAATGAATGTAAGATAAAGCTGTAGTAGAAAAAAAAAAAAATTAATTTCTTACTTCTATATTTTCAAGCTAGTAAAATTGAATATTTTTTTTAAATAAATGAATCTGAGGGACTGTCTTCATATCTAAGACAGAGTGTTCAGTTTATGAATATTTCTATAAAGTAATGAAAGGCCAAAGCCTGGTGATATTGGTCCAGATGCTTATAAAGAATCTGAATGTGGAACTGTAGAGTGCTAACTGTGACATAAAACCTGTAATTTAGACCAGTTTCTGAAACAGACAAAAAATTATACATTTGTCTGGGAACAACAAATTGGAAAGTTCAACCTATAATCTGTAGCTTTAAGCCTAGCTTTGGTAGATGAAGGCCAAATGGCAATTATACAATGCGAGAAGTCACGGCTACTGAAGAGAGTATCCTGTCTCCTGGGTCTGTTTGGCTACTGGGCTCACACATACAAGAACATGAGCCATCTACTCAACAGAGTGCACTAATATGTAAAAGTTTTCAGTGCTTGACTAGCTAATCATGGTTTAATAAATGACTGAGGGGGAAAAAAATGTGGAAGGAACAATAAATTTTACCAGCAGAAAGAGGTTTGCTGCATCTTACTACAACTTAAGTTGCTCCAAGATCTGGAAAAGCAAGCAAACAAAAAATTATCATGTTTGTGTTACCTATGAAGCTACTCAGAAACATTCAAGTCTAGAAGTGACTGAAGAGCTGCAGGAGGCCCTCAGGACTAAGTGACTAGGTAAACAAGCAGATGAAACTCAACATTAACAGATGCAAAATTACACACAAGGTGGGGAAACCCTGTATGTGCATAGCTTGTTTACAACTAACCATCAGGATTGTGTGGAAGACACTGCAGAAGAAACTGTAAACGTCAGCATAATATTCGGTATCAACCAAAAAGGCAAATACGATTTTAGGAGTACGTAAAGAAGGAAAACTCAGAATTTTGTCATCCTTCACAGCAACAGAGTGTCTGCATGGAGGGCTCCTTCAGTCAGCCTCAGAAGATGACAGCAGAAAGAGGGGCAACAGGATGCTCACCAGTACAAAATGGCTTCCATCCAGTGAGAAGAAATAGGAAAGGGAGGGCAAAATGGGAAAGAAAGGCTATGATAACCATATTTTACAAAAAGAAATTACCTAAAGGGTAACTAGCAAGAGACAATTTGCCATTTCTCCTGCAGGAGAATGTTCCAGAAGATACCCACTGCTTCCCATCTGCTGTCTGGGACACGGAAGTGCTTCCCACGCAAGCACACAATGAAGCTGTGCAACATACTTCTACGCAGCCTTACTAGGGCAGAAACATTTGCGGTTGACAAGAGGTTGCCCTTGCCAGACCTTTCTAGCTCCAAAAAGGCTGTCATGCTCACTTTGGCGCAGATGACATTTCTGCCAATTTCTTCTGACAGTGGCCACCAGACAGAGGCTTAGGAGAGAGGACACTGGGAGGGGTGGACTCCAGGTCAGATCAGTATGACAGTTCAGACAGCAAAGCACACAAAGGCTTTGCATTATGACCTACATTCATTTAAGTGTACTGTGATTTTCAGGTCCCATTTCATAGCTCTACAGCTGTATACATGTACTTAGTAAGCATACTTCACACACATTCATCAAGACGCAACACTATCCCCAAATTAGAAAGCATATCCCCAAATTAGAAAGCACCAAGTATGTATTAGAAACATCCTTCACTTTAGATCCTTATTTTTCCACAACACGAGTTAACAGTGCAAGTACCCAAATGTTTTTTTTACGTAGATTTCCATGAACAGATGCAGTCCACCTCTCTGCCCAGTAAGATCATGTAACAGATCCTCCTGGAAGATAGGTCAAAACATATGGAAGACATGGAGGTGATTATAGACAGCCACCAGGGGTTAACCAAGGGCACATCATGCCTGACTTATCTAGTGGCCTTCTGTGATGGAGTGACTGCATCAGTGGACAAGGGAAGAACTACAGATGTCATATACCTGGACTTCTGTAAGGCCTTTAAGACGATCCCCCACAACATTCTTACCTCTAAACTGGACAGATATGGGTTTGATGGATAGACTGTTTAATGGATAAGGAATTGGCTGGGTGGCCACATCCAAAGAGTTATAGTCAATGGCTCAAAGTCCAAGTGGAAACCAGTAACAAGTGGTGTATCTCAAGGGTCTGTACTGGCATCAATATTATTTAGTATCTTTGTTAACAACATAGTGGGATTGAGTTCACCCTCAGCAGATCTGCAGAAGACACCAAGCTGAGTGATGCAATCCAGAGGGACCTTGACAGGCTTGAGGAATGGGCCCGCGTGAACGTTATGAGGTTCACCAAAGCCAAGGGCAAGGTCGTGCACCTGGGTCCGCGTAATCCCCAGTGTTGATACAGACTGAGGGACTGAGAACAGCCCTGCAGAGAAGGACTTAGGGATCCTGGTGGATGAAAAATTGGACATGACCCAGCAATGTGTGCTTACAACCCAGAAAGCCAGTTGTATCCTGGGCTGCACAGAAAGAGGGGTGCCCAGCAGAGTAAGGGAGGTGATTCTCCCACTTGGCTCTTCCAAGACCCCACCTGCAGTACTGCATCCAGCTCTGGGGTCTCCAGCACAGAGCAGGTCCACAGGACAGCCATAAAAATTATCAGAGGGCTGGGAACACCTCTCCTGTGAAGAACAGCTGAGAGAGTTGGGGTTGCTCAGCCTGGAGAAGGCTCCGGGGAGACTTCATTGCGGCCTTTCAATATATAAAGAAGGCTTAAGAAAGAGATGGAGAGAGGCTTTTTGCTAAGGCCTGTAGTGACAGGACAAGGGGCAACGGTTTTAAACTGAAAAAGGGTAGATTTACATTAAATGTAAGGAAAAAATTTCTAATAATGAGGGTGGTGCAACTCTGGAACAGGTTGCCCAGAGAAGTTGTGGATGTGTCATTCTATGATTCTGTGAAAAACTACTATGTGATACAGTTTTCAACATGAGAGGAACAGAAATTTGAGAGAAGACATCCTTTAAGGCAGAAATTGGGTCTCAGAACTTAAAACAGTGCATTTTTAACATTCTTACTAAAAAACCAAGCTGCTACTAGATTAAAAAAACTAACTTATAGAAACAAGTATTAAAAGAAATACCTGATTTGTTTTTAAAGTTCACATATTATTACTCATGTCAATAACTCATTTGCTCATTTGGGGTTGTTCAGCCTGGAGAAAAGGCAGCTCCAGGGAGACCTAACTGCATCCTTCCAGTACCTGAAGGGGCCTACAGGAAAGCTGGAGAGGGACTGTTTATCAGGGAGTGTAGTGACAGGACAAGGGGTAATGGGTTTAAGCTGAAGGAGGGTCGATTTAGATGAGATGTTAGGAAGAAATTCTTTACTGTGAGGGTGGTGAGGCACCGGAACAGGTTGCCCAGAGAGGTTGTGGAGGCCCCATCCCTGGAAGTGTTCAAGGCCAGGTTGGATGGAGCTTTGGGCAACCTGGTCTAGTGGAGGGTGTCCCTTCCTGTGGTGGGGGTGGGGTGTGTGGACTACATGAGTTTGAAATCCCTTCTAACCCAAATTACTCTGTGATTCTATGATTCTGTGACTCTTTTGCCTAAATACCAGGTACTATTACTCACACATGCAAACACTTCTGATTTTGGATTCTAAAGTCTGATGTTTACGGTCAAATTGCACTTTATGTATTTTATATAGCCTATAGTAAAAGCCTGGAAGAGTAAAGAAACTTACCATTGTGCCACCAACTATACGACACCAGGTGTCAGAATTAGAGTTTTACCGTACAGTCACATTAAAGGTATATGACATGCAATCAGATTCTAGTTTACGCTCCTCTTTCTCAATACAACCTGAATGTTCAGCTGCAGTTCTGATTTCTCCCAACTTACTGCATTTTTGCAAATGTTATTTCATGCTGAAAGGCCCAACCCCCTCCCTGGTGCTCAGGGGTTAACTGGAAAACATTTGACCCCTCAGAGGCATTCAGGCAGATTTCTTAAAAGGAGAATGGCAATCACACGCTGTCAGTTTTGACTTCATAAAAAGCAAAACTGACTAGGTAAGGATTTAAGTTACATAGAAGGCAGATTTCTACCCCTGAAGAGTAATTTTGGTTGCTAGTCAAACTTCTTCTCTGCTTTGTCCTGGGAAGAATGTCTGTGGAGAACGGCATCGCACAGATCACAAGAAAGGCAGGAGAGTTCCCAGAAGAACATTTCCCACTGGTGTGGGAAGTGCCTGAACCGTTGGTTTAAAAAAAGCATGGCCCAGAGGCTTGTGAGCAACACGTAAGTAGAATGTTATTAATCAGGACTGAAAACTAAGGTAGAATTCTTCTGCTTTCATTTTCCATCTCAGAACAGCAATGGGAAGAGATTACTGCACTAGATGTCATCGTGGTACTCCCCATACTTTGCTGTGACAGCTTCCTCAAGATGAACTGCTGCACCACCCATTAAGGCAAACGCTGGGTACATTATGCCAGAGCAGTCCACCTCGCACTCATAAAGGCATTTCATACAGCCTGCATCGTAAAACCCCACCTTGCCTTTTTCACAGTCCAGGCAAATGCCCAAGCATGATGGCAGGGGAAGGATTCGGCTCGCTGGATCCTTTGGGGCAGCAGGTGTTGTGGGGATAAAGAACTTCTTCATGCCTAAAGTGACCAGTGTGAAAGGCTGCGATGAATCACAGAAGGCATCTTCACTCCCACTGTCATGACCACTGTCTTGCTCGTATCTAGAACAGAAGAAGAACCATTTGCTTTTGTCAAATTCTGATGTGGGATTGTTGATGTGAACTGGAGAAAACATTTTTTTGTAAGATAGGTAACACCACACGATCACCTGCAAAACCTTGTGGGGTAAAAATATACCTAAGCTTGGAGGGAAGATGCATTTAGTAGGTGCAGAACACTCACTTGGGCCACTTCAAACAATTAATAATAGCTAAACTCTAATGAGGATGAGACCACAGCAGGCTTTACTAAGGAGCAGATGTATCTAAATGTACTCATGCTAGGCAATCATTAATGAACCTACAGGTAAAGTTAGTTAACTTGAGAAGTAATTTAGTGAATATGACTAATCATTACAGACATGTCTAGCTTTATTTACATAACGTTAAACAACAGCAGTAAATACATTTAACATTACTGTTGTCCTATGAGTTTTCTATGCTACTGCTGCATTACATTGTCTTTAAAATTCACAACACAAAAAGTAGTGGTGGTTTAAGGTTTTTGTGGTGGGTTTGGGTTGTTGTTTTTTTTAAAGAGCTCTGCCTGAAGGCTCACCTGTACCCCTGTTTCCCAGCTGGTTACTGGGGAAAGTTTGTAGCCAGATTTCTTCAGGCTACATGCTTTTCCTACTTCTGTCCCCAGATGAAGACAGACCAGAGAAGCACATTCTTCTGTGCAGACAATCCCTAGCTAGGTTTGCGTTTTTGGGGTGTTTGGGGGCAGGTTGGATGTGTATCAGCTAAAGTTTTCCAGATATTTGTGTGGATAAGGAAAAAGAAATCAAGAAATCAGGATCTAATGTCTCACTTTGCAAAAAGGCTCCATCCAACTTTAAGCAGCTCAACACACTGGCATTTTTACACTTTCAGTAAGTTATACAGGAGGAAGCCAATACATTTTCCTGATTCCTGAAAAAGCTAAGAGTCCCCAGGAGACAAGTCTCCGAGCCTCCAATTCCTAGACACATCCAGGGTTACTACAACTGTAACTGAGAGCTGGAAATCATTTTGTTGGTTTGTCCACTGTACTTTGGCTTGTGCTCAGTAGCACTCCAGTAGCTTATGCAATCGTATAGCCTGGGATAAGCCAGTGATTTGGAATCCATCATGATGCAAGCTACAACAAAGATACACAGATATGCACAGTGAACACTGTACCTCTGAACAGCTGCCAAACCTAGTACACTAAGGGAATTAAGGCAGAGTCTTACTATTAAGAATTAAGAATTGCTTCAGTCTTGCAACTGATGCTTTTACCTTCTTGCTTTAACTGATGTATCTTAACATCTATAGGAACCTGATTTCTTCCCCAAAAAGAAAGAAAATAGGACTTTGTATAATTAGAACATCTTTCTCCTAATAGTGGGGATGAACAGGACAACCTGCTTACATCATATCCTTCAAGACATTTTCCTCTGGTTAGGTTCACCTTGTGTACTAATTGAGACCAAACTCGCTCTTAATTTATTTTTTTAAAAGCCATCTCTTTATCTAAAACATGTATTAAGCAAGAGTTTGCAATTTACCTTGGGCTGGTCACATCATGGGTATTATGGAACAATTTCTGTATCTTGTTGCTAGAAACAACTCCCACTTTCACCAGATATGAATAGGCTTCCACATGAAAAGCCCAGAAGTGCTTCCCTTTGGCAATCCCAGTGTCGCCAATGATGTAATCCAGGGTTGTGTAGCACCCGACCTGCATGCGCTCAGATCCCAGCAGTAGAGGAAATCCAGCCCTACTTTCCACAGAGGTTCTTCTTGGGTTCAGCAGCAGATGTTCACTGTTGTACCCACATTTGTCATCAAAAAGAAAACGGAAAACTGAAAAACAATATCCCAAAAAATTTCCTCTTAGTTTTTGGCCTTCTGTGCTTACAAACTACATTTTAAGTCACACTGCCATTAGAATTTATCACTTTTAAAGACTACCAGGAACATCATGCAAACTAAAACAGTTTCAGTATGCTACCTACTTAACCTGTTTGTTAACAGTGCTTCTGCACATTTATGTAACTGGTAACAGTAAAGCCTGGGAGCTACTGGAAACCACCAACAGCTCTTAACACTGACAGCACAGATTCAGCACCTTGTGGACATAAGAAAACCCAATACCTGGAGCTGGAGGTGTACACAAAATAACTTCTTGGCTCCAAGGGCTACAGATGGACCCTTTATATCCTCGAACTCTAAAGGCATAGCTGCTGTCGTCATCAAGATCAGGTATTACTGTGCTCTTGCTGCAAACTTCAATCTCCTGCCATGTCGCACTCTCCTCTTCTCTGTTAAGCTTATGATACTCAAGAACATAGATATCAGCTGAGTCTGTCTTCCCTGGGCATTCCCAGCTGATTAGAGCTTTGTCATACATTCTGCTCTGCTCTTCATTGATTTCTGGTATTTCTAGACCTGGAATGCCAGAGATTCAGGAGAAAAACACCTCAAATGTAGATACATGTTGTTTTAAAATTAAACATACAAGCCCTTTGTTGAATGGCTATAAGGTGATGGGGGGGTGGGATGGGGGGGGGGGTGTGTGTGTGTGCATGTGTGAGTGATATTTGACTCAGTTAAAGAGTGCACATGAGGATGGTTCTGTTCATGCACTTAAATCCCTTACTTTCTGTTTTTCCTTTGAAAGTTGTATTATTTATTTTTGCTAGCAGCTAGCAAAAAGTATAAAACCCTATTATTTTCTGTCATGCAACAAAATGCTTCTAGAAGACCTAGTATTACTTAACTGTAGTATTTTGGAAGCCAATGTAAACTGGTACTGAATGCAGTGGCATCTTAGCTTCTTTATCAAAGCTGAAGCTAGCACTGCTGCCAGGTAATGCCTTGTGGATCATGGAGACAGAAAGAACAATGCAAGTTGCAAGACTGAGTTCTGCAAGTGCAGCCCTGTACAAGTTTTGCCTCTTTACAGAGAAGCCCTTAAAGCTATAAGGTCTCAAGAAAAACCTGATGCTCTCACGATTTACCATTGGAAAGGAAGGACAAGTCACCAAGGATCTCTTCTTGCTTGGCTATGTCCACCACAAAATCCTCAAAAGTAGTTTCAGCTGCTGGCCTGAAGGTCTTCAGAGATTCAGTAGCTTTTTGGATTCTGAAAGCAGAGATGCAGAGGGATGGCAGAAGAGAGAAAAGAGAATTCATATGTGTGCATTCCTTAAAGTAAAAATGCTAGGTTTTGCTTTAAAAAAAGGTTCTGTTTTCATGTATTTACTGATGTCTCCTAAAAATTTCTGTCTCTCTAGACAGAATTCAAATACCAAAGTTAAAGGTCTTTTGTACATCAGTGTAAAGATAAGGAACAGGAGGTAATCGTTCAGCTGGCAAAGCATTTTAACAATCTGGGGCATTACGTTCAAAGAAGAAAATAGGCGTGAAGTGCTAATGGAGAACAACTATTAAGATCAAAGAGTTTAAAGCCAGAAGAGACCTGTTAGATTAACTTGCAAATCCCAATACAATCTCTGAGCAAAGGAATGTGCCAGTGAGCTGATACGGGCTACCCTTCCGCTGCTGTCCTACTGAACAAGGCTTGGCGTTGTCGCAGGACAGAGCCCCTCCTGTGTGCTGCTTCTTAACACACACTGTAATGTGATAATTTCTACTGAATGGTACCGGGACCATCTCTGCGCCTCTGCAACAATAGGTACTGCATTCAGTACTTTGCTGTTAGGTGTCAAAAGAACATGACTGACCAGACATCCTGGAACAGTACCTGCACCTCAGACAGAAGACAATTAAGATACCTGACATGAAGTTGTTTTGCTGTTTGAACAAAACAAGATGGATCAGTTTCTTTAAGCACTTCTTGAGCATATCCTACAAGGCCATTATTTTCCAGGAGCCCTTGATATTCTTCGGCTTGCGTTTGCAGTTTTTCCAGCCTTAAATTCTTAGAAGCCTCAATTGCCCTAAGAGCTGCAGACTTCTTCTCTTCCAGGACATGAGATAATTTCTCAAAACTCTGAGATGCTTCTTCTTTAGCTCTTTCACTGTTGCACTAGGAGGGAACAAAAGACATTTTAGACAGACTTCACAGCACTGTGGCTGTGAACAGAAACATACTTAAGATTGTCCAAGATACCACAGCAATCTAGTCATCCGTTTGACAGACAAGACTAATGAGCTTTGTTATGCTCTTCAGATTGAAAATGCCATCAGCACTGCACCCAAGCCAGTAAGCATTTACTATCTTAACACAGAGAATGAAGAGCAGGAAAGTATTCCTCTTATTATGTCTTGAGTTATGCACGACATTTTCCAAACAGCTCATGGACAAGCACTGTAAAAGCAGGCCAGTCTCTGAAGTCTTCATGACGACGAGCAAGGTACTCTTTTCACCTTCCCCAGTCACCCTGAACTGGGGTCCAGCCCAGTTCTCACGTATGCCCTCAGAACTGTAGTGCCACCTCTGACTGCATAAGAGGAACCACAAAGCACAATCTGTATCAAGATACAGGCAGGGCCAGGAGCTCCTGCAATTTCTGCCATCGCATTTTTCAGCTTGTATGTAAGCTCCCAGCTCTGACTCTCCTGCAGGGAGATTTTGCCCTTAATTCTGACTTTTCTGCAACATCTTCAAGGTAAACAGACAGCATAAATTGTGCAGCATTGTTAATAAACAAGAGCTGTAAGTCTAACCCACCTCTCTTTGTTGAAGGTATCAAATAAGCTTTATTTCAGTTAAATTTACAGCAGCACCCAAAACTTAACTTCCCTCTGTGTGTTGCTCACATTTCCCACACTGTCAAGATTAGGTCTTAGCGCATGTGATTCAGGACTAACACAAACTGTTCAGAAATTGTTTTACTGGCTAACTGAAAAAACCCACAGGATTTGAAATACTTCACTGAAAACAGTTTGAGTCCCTGCAAGGGCCATCCCCAGACAACCGGCGAGCCACTCTTACCTCTGTTTCTTTCAGCAGCAGATCCAGCTGTGTGATGTGAGCTTTCACCTGGCTCTCCTTACTGATGAGGTACTCGATATCTTTTGAAAGCTTCTCCTGTTAAAATAAAACAGCAAGCTGGCAGAATAAGGCTATCCCACCCAAACTGACATCCAGCTAGCGCTCCCTTTACCTAGTTACAAGGACAACAGCCTGCCACCAGTTATGAGCAGGAATGCCATGGAGAATTGCTCGGTGACCTGCAATGACTGCACAGGAACGTCAGGCCACTGCTGTGAACAAGACTGGGGGCACAGCCTCCAAGGACAAGAGGTAACAGCTGGCTCATTCCTCCCCAGCCACTGGAGTCACCCTCTCTTAGGCTAGGAACATGAGGCTTCATGATGTTACTAAAACTCACAGAAAAGCCTTGTAAGCTATTAACTCGTTTGTAGTAAGATTTGTTAGAAAAATGAGTGGTTCAGAGTACAAACTTAAGAGTGTCTCTGCACTTCCTTAGTTGCAAGAGTTACCAGCTGTACAGGAAAAGCCTTGCAAACAAGCAAGGAGGCCAAAGAGCAGAAGGCAGGCTGGGCTCTTTTTTTTTTTTCCTTTTTTTTTTTCTTTTTTTTTTTTTTGTGAGCAAGAGAGGAAGAAAAGGAAGAAGAGGTAGCAGCAATCATTCTTTAATACAAAGCAACGTTTGCAAGGTTTCCCTGTTGTACTGTGCTTAGGGAATTGACAGCTATGCAACTTCAGAAACATACCAGGTCCCAACAGATACTTCAGATGCAAATTTTTCAAGAGTGCTTCTAAAGTATCAGCTAACCTAAGCCACAAGGACACTTCTCTTAAAAAGGCTCCACTGTAAAGCATTAACTGCTTAAACCTTCTGCATTAGTCAGTACTGCTGTACAGTTGGCTAAAATAAGGTGAAAGCACTTTTAAAGGGTTATGTTTCAAGCCTCACAGAAAATACAGTTTACTTTCTCAGACATGCACTACGTCACACTAATATATCCATTAACAGATGTTGCACAACAGCTTGCCTCATGAGGAGCTCAGTGTCCTCTGAACACATGTCCTGGTTTCCTGCCAGAGGGAGTTTGCCCTTACACCAGAAGCTCAGTACTGTTGCCCTTTCTGAAGGCCAGGTCCAGCTAGTTACTTTTACCTTAAGGGTTTTGTAGGCAGTGCTCATGGTTGTTACTCTATGGTTTGCATGACATCCACCCAGTTTACAAAGATGACAAACAGGCCTTCTGCAGATTTCACAGTACATATTTACCCTCTCCATTTCATGTTCTGGACACATCAAAATCTGAAAAAAAGAGAGCAAAGAGAATGCAAGTGTACTTCCAAAAACTAAGGTGCTCAACAAACCATCAAAACACACTCATTCCACAGCAGTGTCTGATTTAATCGGTGGATTTTGTTGTAATAAGTTTGTCTTCCACGTTTTGTATTTGTCTCTGCCAGCGAAAGCCAGCAGATGAACACACAGTTTCTTTCACAAGGTTTACAGTGAGTAAATCTGTAGCAATGTCTGTGTACACATCACATAGCCTCCATACTGCAAAGAACTGTTTTCCTAATCCCTGAAGTTGTTTGCGTGCGTCGAGTTCCCTACACTCCCGTTCAGGACTGTAAATGCAATAAATAACACACCCACCCTGTCAAATTTAACCATGTCCATGCCAGCATCTCTTGAAACAGCTATGAAATGTTTCCTAAAGCAAAGGTTGGCATAATACTGTAATGATTTGAGTCTAAGCTAGGCTGTGATCAGCCACATAGCCATTGCTCTTCGAGCAACAAACAAAATGCAGCCACCACCACCAGTCACAGTCATTTTAAAGACAAAAGGCTCCAGTGTTTCAGTTTTTCTGACTCCAGTTACAAGTTGTTCATGCTGAGCACCAATTCCAGTATCAGCTTAAACAGCATTGCAAAAAAGCTGGTGTTTGCTAAAAATCATCTTTCAAAAACTGAACATGTTGAAATAACTGCTCAAAGAGTAAAAAAAAAAAGTGCTGCTCAACTCCAAGATCAAGCAACAGATAAAACTGTTTTAAAGAGGGGGGAGGTGGTGGTGGTGGATGTTAAAAAAAATATGCTTTGCCTCATTCCAGAGCACTGAAAGAAAACATTTGGGTCTGTGTACTCCCTGTTACCAAAGAAGAGCTGTTGAGAAAGCTTTTCAGTTTCATGTGAAGGAGAAGAACAAGACAGCAGTGCCAACAGTCAAGCTGTGAAAGTATCATCTTTTAAAACACCCCCCCCCCCAAAAAAAAAGACAGGAAAGGGTGCAAACATAGAAAATTGTGAGTAGTATAAATATGGACACGCTAAGCTAAAATTGCAGACCATCTCCAAAAACAGCTGTCAAACCCCAAATGTTACCTTAGGCTATAGTGAAAAGCCCAAAGACACCAGTCTCACTGGTGCCTTGGTACATAAGACTGTCATTAAGAAGAGTATGTGATAAACTATCCCGTTGTCATCGACTGCTGGATTTAAAAAAAAAAAAGGAAAGGAAACTTCAGGAAAATCAGCTGTGCAAGGAGACATCTCCAAAAACTGCAGTCTTGCTGTTAGTCTGTGGAAGTAATTTTTCCACAGCAGTGCAAAGTAACACCTAACGGAAACAACATATTTTTATTCATCTCGTATAAGCAAGAATTACAGTCTGCAAACTAGAGACAGAAGAGGTCAGCAGATTACCTCGCCTATTTCTCTCAAAATTCAAGAACAATCAGCCCAGTATCTTTTTCTCCCATCCCCACCACACACGTTACAAAGTGCTCTCCAGTCTGGTTGTAAATTAAAGTGATGAGTGGGGAACATTGTTTAGGAGACCAGCAAATACACCATGCATTCAGTTCAGGTCTTAACAATGCAGTGCAATGAAAAATGCACTTTTCTTTCTTTATATTAAGCTCAAACAGTCCTCAAAAAAGTCTGCAAGAGCATGGTAAAGATTAGTTTACTGTTGTTGGGAAGTCTTTCCACAAAGTAGATGTATATATAGTTGATTTAACTATACTATGCTTTTTTTTTTTTTTTTTTAAACAGTACATCTGTCTTCACATACAATTTGAAAAAGCTAAACCCCACACATGTGCACACACTTGATACATCAAGGTCAGGATGATCTAGACCACTTCTCCCCCTTTTGCTCTGCTTCAACAGAATTCAGCTACTGACTTTTAAACCCAAATTCAGTCTATATGTAGTGTAACAGCATATGGTACATTTAAGAGTACACAAGGATCACAAGACGCCTTTGGTATTTTTAAGTAGCAACTTTGCAGCAGTGAGGGTTTCGATACCACAGAAGCAAAGTTTTTAAGGAGCTGTACAGCATTTTAGATCGCGCTGGAAGACAACATGCAAACTTTTACCTTACTCATTTTTCCAATTTCACAAAGATAGCTGTGTGCTAGCACATTTTAAAGCACATCAGGCACATGCTTGTTCTTAACTGGAATGAATGTATTAGACTCAAGAAAAACAGCACTAAGTGGACTTCTGGATGTTCACTATCTGCCAGCTCACTAGCTTTTGAGGCTCAAATTTTTCCAGCCTCAGAAAGAAGGTACACCACCAGTCAAGAGCTTCTTATGCACTGCACATTAATCAAATCTACTTAATTTAATCAAAATTAATCAGAACTCCTTCAACATCAGCATTTCCGCGATCTGTGGGGCCTCCAGCAAGGTCACCAGCCACAGGCATGCAGCAAATGCTGGGACATTAAGACGTATTGTGGTCCCTTGTTAGTGAGATGGCAGCTGTGACAATTCCTTCCCTTGTGTAACTTAAATTCAATAAGGAACTGCCATGTTCTGCACCATGCTTAGCAGGAGAAACACAGGTAACAACGCTTTGCAGTCATCCTGTTTTGTTTGAATGAAGCAGCAGCAGCAACAGTGTGTAAAGTAGAAAACTTGCCATTACATTTTTCTCTTCTGCTATAGCTAAAAACTAACAGGGTGTAAAACCAATGGAGACCTGAACTCCACCTTTTGTTATTGCTAGATGCAAAGAAGGAGGAGAGAAAGAAGGTGCTTTGTGACAGTTTTGTGATGGATCAAGTTCAGGCACAAAACATCCAAAGGGAACCTGCCTTAAGGGGGCAAGGGGGAGGCCAGTTGTGTTGGTTTTTTTAAGTTTACTGCAAACAAGCATCCTCTTTGACCTGACTTTGAGAGAAAAGCACTGCCATTCTAGATGTTCAAGATCATTAAGCCTTCCAAAAAAAGAAAAAAAAAGACCAAAATCACAAATAACACAATCCATTCCCCAAAGTAAAAAATCCTTATTTTTAGGGTTGCCTTCGAATATGTTCTCAATGTCCTCTTCAATGGTAATCACTTCAGCATCAACAACAACAACAGCTTACGGTTCACTCAATAAATAACAGAAATAGTCAGTAATGCAACAGTGGTCCTAAAAAGCAACCACCATTGCACAGATATGTCTGAAGCTATATGCAAATGCTGCAACCCAAATTCTGTAAGATACAGGACACTCACCTTGGGTCTGAAGTTGGTGGTTGGTCCTACATACTCATGCTGGGCTTTCACAGTTCCCCAAGGATGGTGTATTTTGAAACACTCATTGCAATAGCTTGCACTGCAGTCCATGCAGCTCTTCGTGGACTCTTGAGGTGGAGGTTTGCAGAAATCGCACATAATAGCAATGGCTGCCCTGGCTGCTTGTCTGTATCTTTCCACAATGGTTTCCAAAGTAAAATTGCGAAATAAGCCATTGATGCCACGTTCTCCGAGATCAATATCCCGCTGGCAACCCGGACAAGGAAATAGAGTCGATCTAGGAGTCAGTGAATTGCGTTTTCTGCCTGTGTAGACGCCAAATCCTGATTTAGGAGGAGCATAAACAGAAGAGGTTTAGATTTTAAAAGGGGAAGCACAGGAATTTATGATCCAGTTCCAAACTATTGTAGCACATTGTCCAAACCAGTACAATACCAATTCTTATGCAGTCTGCCAAGCCAAAGAGAATACATTTGCCATGACAAGGTAGTGTAACATCTGAGTCCAGGGGACATTACAAACTACTACTCTAAAACTTAATGCTATGTTAAGATGAATTTAGCTGTTCCAATCCTATCTTCTTCATCTAGTTTTGGATGCCCTTAAGCTGCAGCCTTTCGAAACACTAAATACAAAACCTTCTGGAAACCAGTTGATTTTAGGCTAACTGGCTGCCCATATAGACAGCAATAGCTTCGTAACATATTGAAGTAAAAGATGCTTACTCCCAGAGTGAGACTGGTTATTCCCTGACAAATATAGCCAACTTCGAGCTCCTTGAAGTTTGCTTTGACTGAGTCAAACTTATCTGGCTCATCCGAAGAGGCATCATTAAAAAATAAAGAGGAAAACAAAAGAACTAGGTATTACCAGTACGAAATCTCAGCTAAATCATTTAGTCAAAATACACAGAGGCCCTTGCTGAATGGCCTTGATAAGAGAGGGCTGCTAAGTAAGCCCTGCACACCAAAGGGGATGCTGAAATAGTTATGTCTGAGCGATTCCTCTACTCTGAAATGGGGAACCGCAGACCTGCACAGTTACACAGGGTCTTTTCATTTCAAAAAGGGATAGCAGAGAAGCTGCATTCCTACCAAACAGCTATGCAAAAATTTCCCCTCCTCTCCAAAACTGAGTGATCAAAGGCTCAATTAAAGCCACAAGCCTAAGGAGCCTTTGGAGCCTGTTCAAGGGGGTGGCTCATACAGACCCAAGAGCTATTTTACAGGCTACAGTTCTTGAGGCTATTAAACAGGGAGTGAATCCCCGTGTCCCACTCATGAACCCACAGGGCACAACTCTCAAAAAGAGTCCTTATTTCTGAAGCAGGAGAAGCTAGTGTTTAGGCTTAACATGTATCCTCTCAGCTTCATCTTAGAAAGAAACAAAAAAGTATCCTCTGTAGCTGGAGCGTGGTTTTAAGATCCCTTGGAGAGGACTGCATGTTGGTGTAACAATACATTTGTAAATGGAGGTGTGACTTAAAGATGAATTCTTAGTGTTGAAATTGGTTCTTCTTCAGAAAGGAAAATTTGCTCTCATCTGTATTTAGTCACTGTCTTCCCATCAGAAATGTTGATGCTTCATTTCTTTTTGAAGTGTCCTTTGATACTATGCAAAAGACACTTGCCTTGTGCCACTCTCCTATGGCTCCTTCACTCAACAATCCAAAACCTCCCTTCCTATCATGTCCTTTCCAGTCTCCTTAAAAAAGACAAACCAACACTCCCAGAAGGAACTAGTCCCTTTAAAAATCTTTGAAATGTGCCCCATGGTAGTTACAAATGACTGTCAGCTAAGAAGCCACAACCAGAACATGAGTAAGTGTGTACAAGCTGGCAGTCTCAAACTCAGCTGATCTCATGCCTTTCTGTAGGTTCTGAGCAAAACAACTAGACTGCATTTACAGAATAGTACAGGTGACACAAGCCACCAGTATACAAGTCTCTAGCTAAGGGAAGCAGGTTTTTTTTTCTTATTTAAATTTTTTTTTTAGTACTTACTTGAAGTGAATTAATTACCCAAACTGCACATCCTGCAGTACCTGTAACTTGGCATACACAGCAACACACACATGCAATGCACAGCAAAAGCAGTGAAACACAAACTGTATTTCCAATGTACGCTCCAAGCTAGCACTGCACACAGGAACACAGATCTTCTACACAGACTTCTACGATCGCCTAAACAAAAAAGATGACTTCACATGCAGTGCCATGCAGTCAACAGCTACAGAAAGGGATGTGGAGTACTTATATTTGCTAAAACTAAGTAAATAATGATACAATGTCATACGTACAGGTACTGCCTACAAGCAGTATGCTACAGCAGAGAGCAAGCAATGACAAAGCAAGATAACAAGAAAAAAAATCATGGTGCAGTGGTCAAGTTTAAAAATACAGTTGAAATTCGTATCCAGTAGCATGCTTTTGAAGTGTGGCCCAAGCGGGTCAAATGTGGAAGGGGCGTTTGTTTAATCTCAAAGGTGAGTTCAGCTGCATCCCAATGGAGGCCTTTCATTCTGCCCGTGGTGGACTGAAACGAGACCGTCATCACGAGCCATGCTCTGCGAAGACTGGTGACACTGCTTACCACTGCTTATGGAAAGCAATCCAGTACCAAGGAAGTCCTGTGCGCCTTCAGATGTCTCATCCCTTTTCACTGACAGCACTCTAAGAGCCTAGGGCTGGGTTTTTTTCCCCTGTTTTAAACTCTGGAAGTTTACTTGCTAAGCTTCTTGGCATGCTCTGACACTTCAACACTTAAATTATGGAATCATTCTCTTTTTGCCTAGTGAGTGTTAAAATATTAACATGCAGTCAGAATTAGTCTGCTTTCTGCTTATAGGATTTCTACATTTGTATTTTAAAAAGAAAGCACTGATGAAGTGATTAATTACTTAGAGCATTATCTTTCCTATCTCTCTTGTGTCCAGTTTGAATTCAGCTTATCTAAAAAAAAAAAAGTCACAAAAAGCAGCAAAACCCATGGATTTTGCAGTCATATTAGATATGCGGCTCAGAGAAACTTAGGTCCTTCCCATACTCTCTTTTACACTTTGCCAATCCGGATTACAACAAACAAGTATGTATTTTGTGAAATATCAGGAATCATCACAAGAAATTTTCCACTGTGGTTTGTAAACAGACTGTTCCAATTGCAACAAATAGCTCAATCAGTAACTAAAAAATTAGCACAACAAACGCTTATGCTCAGACTCCAAACTCACAAGTATTAGGATACAGATTGCAAAGACTCAAGTCAAAGCGCAATCTTAAGCGTGTCTTTTAAAGAAAACGCTTATATGTTCTCTTCCCAAGGAGATGTACCAACACTTAAAATGTTGAAAAGCCCAACCTGCAGTTGATGGTTTGCAAAGGGATAAGACATCTTAAAGATAAAATTGTGTTTTCCAAGTAAACGGCATCACCAGAATTCTGTAGTTATGGAAGACATGGAAGTTAAATGTGTGAGAATTTAAGAAAATAAAGATTTTAAAAGTCAACTGGATTCTCATAAAAGGTGTTTTGTTTTGTTTTTTAAATGTATATTTCCACCCCTCCAAACTCACTTAATGCTTTCACATAGATTTTTAGGAAGAAAGTGAAGAAAAAAAAAAAAGTGAGAGAATTCAGTATCTATAAAATGTCATTTTTGGATAGTTTAATCTTCCCCAAATCAAGGATGCTTTCTGCAAAAAGAGCAGATAAGGACAGCTTTCCAAGAGCTCTGACGGTGTCCTATGGTATCTTTATGACACTTTCAGTCTTCAACTGAGGCAATTTAAACTTCCTCTTCTGATTAGCTGCTTTGTCCTCCACCAAGTGTGAAATTCAGATTTGTGCTTAGTTTAGTTCATGTCTTTCCTGAGGGACACAGTATTTCTATGGATTGCTCATGTGCCTGGCAATTTTATCGCAACATGGAGGTTTGGGGTTTTTTTTCCGTTTTTGACAGAGATCACATCATGCTCACACTAGCTCAGTTTTGGAAATGAGATATACTTTAAAAAAAAAAGACACTGGCTATCCTTCAACCTGACTGTGTCACTATGCAGATGAAACATTACAAGCGTATCAATTTAAAATATTTAGTTTTTCTCACATATTCATGGGCCCTGCTAAATTGCGACATCCAGAACTACCTACTGAGGTTAACATGGTGTAAAAGTCAATCTGCTTCTTTATCAAATTAAGTGGGCTCAGATACAATGAAGAACTGGCATTACTTTCCATTTAAGGGCAATGGCCAACCATGACCTCTCAATGTTACAAAGATCAATCTAATAATTACATTTCACTACCAGTAAGACAGCAGTTTTACTGAAACTTGATCACGTAAACTCTTGAAAATTAGGGGTTTTGTTTTAAAGAGAAGAGAGAATGTGCGTTTTTGCACCCATCATTGTATGTTCAGTCATGCATACACACAAGTAAAAAAAAATATAATCCAATCCTTAATTCCAGTCCAGTTGACCTTTAAGTCAGTGTTAAACAGAATGAAAAGCTTTCCTTATAGAAGTCCTTTGCGGTACCTTTGCTCACTGCAAAAGTCATTTTGTGGACTTGACCACTGACAAAAAGCTAAATGCTAACCAACAATATTTAACTTGAGATCTAAATGCTAACTATCTCTAGCAAATACAAGAAGTGAAGCATTTCTACCTCTCCACCCAAAAGACCTCCTCTGTGAGGCTGCGAACAATGAACAGAAAGCTGTTTAGAAATCAAAAAATGAGATACACCATTGGTTTACAATGGTTCAAATGAAAAGCATCAACTGTTTTCTCTCCTGTGGCTGTTAAACTACTGCAGGGCTGAAAGGCAAGAATGTTTAATTTCCTAGCACACAAAACAAGTGTAGTATTTAAGCAGAACTGAAAAAGGGAAAAAGAGGAGATTGGGGCTGGGGGGAGGACACAGGAAAAGATACTTCAAACATTCAGTTTCTGCATCATCTGTCAGTGCTGCACAAGTGTCAACATAACCACATTACATGCTTTGCTCTAATTACACCAACTTTGTAATTACACTAACATTACAGAAAATTGATTAGCAATAAGAAATATCCATTACTTGCATTTTATATGCAAAATAGTTTTTAATCAAAAATTATTTTATATACAATATAAACAGTGGGGTTTTTTTTTAGACCAAGACATTAGATTTTAAGAAGCACCCGCCCTCCATTTCAACTGAAAAATAGAGAGTTCCAGCCTTTTTACATTAAGATAATTTGTATTTGTAAGTGCAAGTTCTGTGTGCAGAACAAATAAAGAACATGGACCAGTTCCTTCTGGCATCTCAAGAATTTAAATGCCAAAATCATTTTAAATAGATGATACTCCTCATGGAAATCACAGGGATTCTTTAAGTGAAAGAAAGAAAAGAAAAAATCCACAGTGGGAGGAAGGTGCCATACATATTTTCAAATATAACAATCGTGTCTTCACAGTGCCATGTCCTGCACAAGGCTACCAGAAATTCTAGTGTTTTTTGTTATACGTGTGAGGCCCCATTTTGGATGTTTTCTTGTATGTTTTTCTCTCTTATGGAGTTGTTTTATTACAGATTCCCCTAAGGATCACAAAACAAATTAGGCAAGGCAATGCACAGCATGGGGTATTTCAAATGCAAGACAAGAATCATACAAATTGCAATCTGGTTGAACATCACTGGTATCAAACGTCTGAGAACAAATCTCACACCCCACATAGCAATGGAGCTGTAATGCCTGTAACATCAGAAGCAAAGACAGTATAACCTGAATGTCCAAATGTATTATTTAAAGCTCCCATTTCCATATGCTTTTCATTTTGCAAATTTGAACTGTCTGAGATGATAATTTTCCTGTGATGTGCATCTGCCCGACGCTCTTTGGGGGGAAGCCCATTATTTCCAAGTCTCAGTACTATCTTGGTACTCATCAAACAGGTATGAAGTCTTTAGGAAAAGCATTTGTCTCCCTCTACTAGCAGGTCAGATGATATAACACACATAACTTCCCATCAGTTTGCTGGGATGGTGGCAGACTGCTATGGATTTAAAGATTACAACCCCCGCAACAACTTGCATGCATGTATGTCGGGGGGCATGAGTGCCAAGAACGGGTCTTTCTTGCCCTGTCCTTAAGGGCATAAGGAAGCAGTAATGCTAAACCTTGCAAGAAGGGCAGCCAACAACTATGGCAGCACTGCCAACTGAGCTTTCCAAATCTATTAGTAATTAAACGTCAGGTTCCCAAGGGAGCTCTGTCTCCTTCGTGCACAGGGTGGACTGTGCCACGGCACGGCGTGCGGGCCATGTCATGCTAGATCACTGTTTACCGCCCAACAGAGAGCAAGCTGGAGGGCAGCTTTTGATGGGAGATAAAGGATTACCTCCTGGCTTACACTGCTGAAGGCAGCAGGGGGGAGCTGCTCCCCAGGCACAGCCTGTCCAATACTCCCACACTTGGCAAGCCGCAGGTTTCACTGTGAGGGAAGGTTGCCCACAGTGCCTCCACCACCACCCAGGCACCCAGCCTAGCACTCTGATGTCCAGCTTGTAAAAACATGAAGTGGACAGCTGCAGCAGAAACCGGTGACTGCTTCAGTCCATGTGTACAATGCCATGCCAGAACATTATGCTTGCTGAGGAAAAAAGGGAAGAGACTTGGATTTAGGAGAGGACAGTCACTGGTGGGCTCTCTTCATTCAAACTTCATGTAACACTGCAGTCAGAGAGGGCTGAGATGTATGTACATAGAGCTAAACAGTGACTGTGCGGCTGTGCAGCCCATATCCAGAAAATAGGACTGTAATGAAGATAACTAGTCATTTGGTTTGAGAATTCCCTCAAATCATGTAGCCCTCAATCAGCAAAGCTACAGCAAACACAGCATTTGCTCATCAAACTGATTTGAAAGAGTACCAGTACTAACAAGTCAGGACTTCTTTAAAAGAAGCAGGTGAAATAAAACATTTGAATTTTGACAACTGGGAAGGGAGGAATGAACACGTTTTGGGTTGCATGACAAGTTTTTCATAATGGGGGGGCTACAGGGGTGGCTTCCGCAAGAAGCTGCTAGAAGCTTCCCCCATGTACGATAGAGCCAATGCCAGCCGGCTCCAAGACAGACCTGCTGCTGGCCAAGGCTGAGCCCATCAGCCATGGTGGCAGTGCCTCTGGGATAACACAGTTAAGAAGGGGGAAGAAAAAGGAGCGGTAGCTTTTGCAGCCAGAGTGAGAAGATGTGAGAAACTCTGCAGAAACCAAGCTCAGTGCAGAAGGAGGGGGAGGAGGTGCTCCAGGCACTAGAGCAGAGATTCCCCTGCAGCCCCTGGAGAAGACCATGGTGAGGCAGGCTGTACCCCTGAGCCCATGGAGGATGATGGGGAGCAGAGATTCTCCTGCAACCCGTGGAGGACCCCACGCCAGAGCAGGTGGAGGCCCAAAGGAGGCTGTGACCCGATGGGAAGCCCACGGTGGAGCAGAGTCCTGGCAGGACCTGTGGCCCCGTGGAGAGAGGAGCCCAGGCCCGAGCAGGTTTGCTGGCAGGACTTGTGACCCCGTGGGGGACCCAAGCTAGAGCAGTCTGTTCCTGAAGGTCTGCACCCCGTGGGAGGGACCCACGCTGGAGCAGTTGGTGGAGGACTGTCTCCTGTGGGAGGGACCCCAGGCTGGAGCAGGGGCAGAGTGTGAGGAGTCCTCCCCCTGAGGAGCAAGGAGCAGCAGAGACACCGTGTGATGAACTGACCACAACCCCCATTCCCCATCCCCCTGTGAGGGGAGGAGGGAGAGAAATGGGGAGTGAAGTTGAGCCCGGGAAGAAGGGAGGGGTGGGGGCGAAGGGGTTTTAATATTTGGTTTTATTTCTCATTGCTCTGCTCTGTTTTCTTGGTAATAAACTGCATTAATTTTTTTCTTAGTTGGGTCTGTTTTGCCCATGACGGTAATTAGTGAACAATCTCTCCCTGTCCTGATGTCGACCCAGGAGCCTTTCGTTATATTTTCTCTCCCCTGCCCAGCTGAGGAGGGCAGTGATAAAGCAGCTTTGGGGTGCACCTGGCCTCCAGCCGGGGTCAACCCACCACGAAACATTAGTAACATACGAAATGCAAGATACAGCTTTAGGGTTTGTCTTGTGGGTGGCTATTCCATAGCATTGCGGACTGTGGTTTCTAAGTGGATAATTATGTCAGAAGGAAGGCTAAAAGCCAAGATGAGGTTTCTTTCGCAAAGTATAACATGCACAGAGTACTTTCGATGTATCTGTGTAAAAACAGATCAACTCATCTGTGGATTACACAGATGGCTGTGAGAATCTTTCTGGTGTGATATCACAAAGAGCATGAGAAGCCCTACAGCTAAGTGCTCCTTAAAGCTTCGAGCAGACCACACTGAAGGAGACTGTTAGTGCAGTCTTCTTACAGTCATCTGTCCTCCAATTCTGCCACCGTGCAGTGATCATCATCTATGGAAAATGATTTATTGTAAGCATAATGAAGTGGGTAGGACAAAGCTATCATTTGCAAGGTCTGCAGAGGCTCAGAAGGAAGTGGGAACTAATGAATTTAGGCTGGCCGAAACCTGAGAGAACCACCTCAACAATACTACTGACAGGCTAAAAATCTACATCTCGACGCTACTGAACATGATGCTATTGCATCTCGATGTAACTGAAATACAGGAATAAACAAACACAATGGTTACAAAAATTTACAGGATGCCACAAAGACAAATCTATTATATATGAAATAAAGTGCATTGTCCTTAAAAATATTCCCATTGTTCCTGCCACAGAATGAACAAGACTTGCACTGTCCCTAAGTCATCTCTTTAACTGCGTCAGGAGTACTGGGAAGACATTTTACCAATGCAGATACCATTCAGCTCAAGTCAGTCTAATACGTAAGATTAGGGAAATGTGCAAAAAATCTGATACGTACCTGATCTACTAATCCTGTCAATTCTGTCCATGCTAGAAGAAGAGACTTTAATTCGAGGGCTACTCTGATTAGAGGATTCAGAGCCTCCATCAGCTAAAGAGTCTTCAAATGCGAAGAGTATTTCTTTCACACATTTGTGACAGACGTTGTGCTGGCAAGGAAGGATCAGTGGATGGGTAAATAATTCCTTGCATGCTGGGCAGATGAGCTCTCTTTCTATACCCTTAATGGTAACCTTTGTAATAGAAAGAGGGAAAAACAAGTGTAAGCGCAGAAAACATGAGCCAGCAAGACTAGCTGCACAGCTCTATGTGTGTATGTTGCTAAAAATCAATGCACACAGTTTTAGCTGGTTTCAGGCACTCCTTTGGTTAGCACTGCAAACAAATCTCAATTAACATTTATGAAAGCACTGACAACATTAATTTCAACTGAAATGAACACCGCCACTAGGCAAACTCAGTTCATGTTTAGGTCATGTCTGCATTGCAGGGGAGGAAAGGAGAGGAGGGGAGTAGTCTTAATTTCAGTCAAGGACCTACTGAAACGAAAGCAACCATACTTCTTAACAATAGAAATCCATACGTTTAACTCAGCTTGCTCGCTTGCTTTTCGAGGGGGTGGGGGGAAGAAAAAATTGTCAGACTGGTTAAGCAACAGTCTTTCCTGCCGTGCAATTCACATTTAAGGACTGAAACTGCCTTGACTTCATTAGGCTAATAGTTCGAGTCAGGAACATTGCTTATTTATTTCCTGCACAAAGGGCAGCCCGTGGATCTATGCAGCTCTTCAGCAATTTAATGACCCCACAGCCATCTGGCACTGCGCTCCGAGGCCGGAGTATCTGCTGGGAAAGCCAAGGCAAGTGAAAACCCAGCGAAGCATCAAGTGGCGAGCGCAGACACCGGCTGCCCAGCGCCCGCTCGTCTCCTCTGGGGTTTCCACCGACCAGCGCGCCGCGAGACCAGACCGGTTTCATTTATGTGCCTCCGGGAGCGTTTTCCCAGCGCGCACCGAGCCCCGTCGGAAGATCTCCGTGCGAGCCCTGCCCGCCGCCCCAGCACCGCCGTGCTGCCGCCGGTGCCGCTCCCCGCCAGGCAGGGACAAACCTGCCGGGGTGCACCGGAGGGGACACACCTCCCCCCCGCCCCTTCAATCCGCCGCACCACCGCAGCACAAGCCGCAACAGCGGAGGGGACGACAAACCCCGACCCGGCAGCCGCGTTCCCCCGCCTCCCCCCGCGCTCACCGGGCTGTCCAGCCGATCGCCCTCCATCCCCGCGCCTCGTCCGCCCGCAGGCTCCGCGGCAGCGGCTGCCAACCCGGCGGGGCGCCGTCCAGCCGGGCGGGAGGCGGCCCGCCGAGAGAGGCGTGGGGGGGGGCGGGGGGGATGCGGGGAGTGCCGTCCGCCGGGCGGGGCCAACGACGGCGCCCAGCGCACAATGGCGAGCGGGCGCGGCACCGGGCACCGGCGGCGCGGCGCGGACACGCCCGCAGCGGCAGCGGGGCCGCCAGGGGGCAGCGCGGGGCCGGGCCCGCCGGAGCTGTCCAGCCGCCGCTTCCGGGGGGAGCCGCCCCCCACCAGCCCGCGCCTCGCCGCGCCCGAGGGGAAATTGGCGCGTTTGTTTTGTTTTGGGGGGGGGTTTGGCTTTTTTAAAAAACTATTTTATTTTTTTCTTTCGCCAAGCGGCACCGGAAATGTCACCCATCCCAGCGGCGGGGAGTATTTAGTAGTTTCCCACTCAAACCCGTTCCGTTCATAACCTCCCCTGGTGACAGATGTCGCACAGGTGTGTGTCTGTCCCCGGAGAGCACAACATCACGATACGCCGGGCACAGGGAAAGCGAGCCGGACCGGCGTAGTAGGCATACACCAGGCAGGGTCCTTGGCAGCTACGATGAGAAAGAGGTGGGGAAGTGGTTCTGCTTGCCTGCACCTCCCACCCTCCCCTTACAGCATGCTTCCGTTGGAAAAGGTGCAGCAAATACCCTTTTCGCCACCAGCCAGAACAAATAAAAAATACTTTCAAATCTCCAGCTTCTTCAGGTTTTGGCAAGGGTGCAGATGGAACCCGTTGCAGGCACAACGCTGTCTGTAGTTAATGCAGCATTAGGCTAAGGGAGAAAAATCACTGGTTAGGAAACTCGGAGTGAAAGCATACAGTTTCCTCACATTACGCAACATAAGGAGGTTTAGTTAATTAAAACAGATAGAGCCTGGACTACATCAATGATGAAATGCTGTCAGTTTGACAAACGCTAAATTTGACCTACTTACCTATTTAAGAGACTAACAGCAGGATAGGAAGTTCCTTTTTCCCCTCAGAATTACCCCTCATATGAGTCAATAAAACAAACACACTTGAAATGTCTTATTTGGGTTTTGGTCATTATTTACATCTGGGCTTCAGTGGCCTGGACATGAAATTTGAATGGCAAATTACACTCAGAAATTATGAAGACAGACGTGATGTTTCTGCATGTCCAGTAATACAAAGAACTTTCTAGAGAATGCATGTAAAGAGGTTATTTCACATTTACTTTAGAAATCACTCTCATAAAAATACAGAGTACTGTGCTTGAAATGATTCCAATAATGCCAGTAATGCACAGTATGTATATTCAAACTGAAACATGTCACTTAACCGAGCAGGGGAGGAGAACGGGTTGGTAAGAACATAAGTTGTCAGCCTTCCAACCATGTTTTCAGTCATGATTTGCCAGCATCTGAATAACCAGCACACTATATTATACCTTAACCACCTCTACTCTCCCCCAATTTCCTGATGCTACAGGCAGGCTTTAAAGGATGTAGCTTTTAATAAGCCCTTGTCTACATTAGCACACTACCCATCGCTGACACTCGATGTGGTTGATTTGGGGCCAAATAAACTATCAGCTGCAGACCAGAACACAGCCCCTTTGGCTCTGCTGCCACCTTTGAAAAAACATGAAGAAATTTTGTCTTTGGCAGCACAGCAAGGCAAACCGTTCTGCACTTCATGCCGGAGGTGTAGGTGCCAAGTAGAGGTGGGTGTTGCTAGCGTGGACAAACCTGGAGCACACATTTTCCTCCTGTCCTCCCACAGCCTTCAGATGGACCACGGTGCCAACTACTGTTACGGCCAGGACCTGTGAGTGACTCTTTGGTAATCCTTTAATAGATCATTAAGGTATTAGCTTGTTTGTCTGCCTGGTTGCTCTGGCTTCGGGGTACTTTAGAGCAGGATTTTAATTACCACCTCCTCCTCCACCACATTAAGATGTTACATGGATGACAAGGTCCTGAAAGGCCTCCAAAGGGCAAAACTGCCACTTCTGCACTCATCCCTTTTTACTAGCCTTTTGATCTGTCCTCAAGCTAGGATGACTGCATTTGCAGTGCCAAAATCCGCAGTAGCTTTAAGGTACTGGGAGGGAAAAAAGCCCAATGGTTAGGAACCACTGGTATATTAAAAAGGTAAGAGCACAAATCACTGTCAGAAGAGACTCCTCTTGTTGGCCTCTGCAGAAGGCTAAGATCGGTGTGGCCATGGAAGTTAGACCTACACTTCTGCTTTGTTTCCAGCCACATGTGTGCGTGGATTGGACACCTGTTCTGCTAACGAGGGACTCCTTTTACATCAACTAATTCCTGGAAAGTGTTGAGATAGTTCAACACATCCTTCAAAATTTGCTCCTTCCCCTCAGCAGGCAGGGTCTGTCGGGACTTTGCTGGCATGCCTTGCATTCCCAAGACAGCAGCACAAGACAGAAAATGGAGAGGGGCGGGGGGGGGTGTCATCTTATTTTCCCTCCTACCTCAGGTTAGATGTGCTTGTTAATTTAATCAATGGTACACAACAGTTCCCAAGCATATATTTGCATTAACTATCAATACAATCCAAAGAAGGATGCGGCACTGGTTTTCAACAAGCCATAAAAATCCTACACTTGGTTTACAGAGCAATTGGGCTTCTCCTGCATGAAGCAACACAGCCCTTCCCCAAAACACTCAGGACAGTCTGGCAACACCTCCCCTGCCTTCAGTAGTCAAGTTCTCAGACCAAAGCTTTCCAAGACATTCTTTTTCACGCTGCTTTTGCAGCCATAGCTTGATCCTGAGACAGTTCCCTGCTGGTCTGCACTCCTCTGACTGAACTGCTGCTACCTGCCTTGCACTAGGCTTGCATCAAAGCAGAGCCAATGCAGAGATACACAGGGTGAAGAGTGAGATTTGTTCCTGTGCTAATGTGACTGTCCTGGGGACTGAGTTACCAGAGAGAAACTTTTCTCCCTGTGCAATGCAAGTATTTTTCTGCCAGGATGGATGCAGTGGGCTTTCAGCCTGCATCTTCCTCTCTGTAAATTGTCAGTGCTACAATTTACTTCTCTACTTAGCCCTGAAAACTTGAACCTTGAAGATCACTGTTTTCCCTGGGATTTTCTCAGTCATGCAGGCTGAAAGATATATTGTTCACTCAGCAATAAGGCAGGAATTTATGCTGCCTGAGAGAAATGTGTCTGTTTTGGCTCAGGAATACAGGTTCATTTTTGTCTTCTTGATGGTTACCCTCCAATTGCATCACCCTGAACAGTCAGCAAGGGCCTATAGACCTTGGGTGTTTCAAAATGAAAATAACGATGACTTGAGGATTTCCTGTCATAAAACAAAAATATCAAACCGTAATCCTTTTATTCTGGTTGTTTATCTGCTCTGCGGAAATGTGCTACAGGTCCATAACCCTCACGGTTGGATGGGTTTCCTCACAGATAAGCTGGACCAAACAAGTTTGGAAGGGCACACGAGCTCTATTCCAATAAAGACTATGCTCATCAAACTGCCAGAATATTGGGACTGCAATCAGCTCTGGGTAGCATTTGTAGCTAGCACATCTCAAAGTGTGATAAGTTGGCTCAGTATACCTTTACTCATTCACTTAGTGCCACGTGTATAGTACTCTGCTTCACTCCTGGACACCTGGAAAGCAGCAGTTGCAGGGGATCCAAACAGCAGCTACAGACGACAGCCCACACAGAGGACTCAGCATGCTGTTTCCCCCCACACATTGTAATCACTTGCAAAGCAAATGAAAGAATTATAATGAAAAAGCTTCCCAAAAATATGTGACATTCAAACCAAAATACTCTCCAGCTCTGAACTGGAAAAGAATCATACCTGTAAACAAATTATTACTGTTCAGCAGAAATGAAAGGCAATGGTTACTTTTAAAAGGATTTGGAATATAAAAGGTTTGCATTTTAAAAAAATCAAATCAAATTTACAGGAAGCCCAGCCACAGACTCAGTTTCTGACACCATAAAGACATGGCACGAAAACTATGAGCAATACACATGTAGCACACGGGGAATTACTATTCTGTCCCACTGCCTCCTCTCGTTCACTTGTGATTGTAGCTACCCCTGCCACAGAGGGCAAGGCTGGCAGCTCGCCCTTGCCATGTCACATCCCACGCTCCTGTAGGTGCTTCAGAGAACCCACTGCTGCAGCATGAGGACATGTCTAAGCTGCGGAAAAAAACATTTGTCACACAGGCTGACTAACCCAGCTAAGTAACTCAGATTAAAAGCTGTGAAGACAGGCAAATTGGATTTTAACTCCTCTTAGCTGCTGTATTTCAAACTCAGACTCCTCTGCAGCATCTAACTTAAGCTGTTACCTGACATTGAAGTCCAAGTTATCTTTACATGCTCTTTTAACCTAAGTCACCTTTTTTGTGCAAGTACCCCTCACAATATAGACATAATCTGGCACAGTTTCTGGATAGTCTGTAAACAGAATGAAATTGCTGTTACAGTAAAGGGGTATTCTCCTCATAGGGACCCAAACCCCAAACTAGCGCTTTCCTACACATAAGCAAGAAATATGTAAAGCCTTATCTTCTGAAAGATGAGGAGCAGAACTTAAGTTCAACTGAGTCAGGCAGCCCAGAGCAACCCACCAGCCCCCAAAGCCACTAGTAAACTTCACTGTATTTCCTCTCTCCAGTTCCTCAGGCGATTCAGTTTTTGTACCCCTGTGTAGTAGCTCTATCCCTTGCTCTCACCTGGAGAAAAGCTGAAATGCCACCATGAGCTAAGTGTACATCAGTCGCTGTATGAAACCAGGCAGAAGGGAGGGACAGAAATTGGTGTCACCTTGCAGGGTCCAGGTGGAGAGCATGCAGAATTTCAATTGCTCTTAAAATTATTTTTATGAATTTCTCATGTTCACATCATACTGGGTTTGGGGCTTGTTTTTAGTAGTAACTATTTCTCTAAATGCTTTTTCTGGAGAAATGTTTTTAAAGCTGTTCCTTATGAATCACAAACTGCCAGTTTCTGCAAACCAGAGGACAGGAATAGATGTTAAAGCAAAGCAAATGAGTGAGGGGAAAAAACAGACAGAACTAGGGATTTGATTAAAAAATTGAGTATGTCATATCCTTATTTCAACAAAATCAACAGCTAGTGCACAAGGACAGTGTTAGTGTTGCTAGCCTCCCTCTGAAATTCAGATCAGTTTATATTGGTTTATTGATTTTATTCCACTTACAGGAAAATGCCCAAAAATGGTTCTACAAAATAGATGACAAGTATTGGTATCAGTTACCCCACCAGACATAAATATTTCTTTATAGAATTTTCTACAAATTCTTTGAAGTTAATACTACAAGAGAAGCAGATGCATTCCAATGAAGAAAACATACAAATATGCAAATAAAACAACTTTGAATGGAGTGAGGGTGAATAATTGTATGGATATTCATGTGTTTGCTGAAGAAGGAAACTTACAGACAATGAAGAAGAGAGAGGAGAAAAAAGAAGCCTGAAAACATTTCTAGAATATTAAGTCATTCTGAGACAGTTGAGTGTCCATCCTTGCTGTGATCTGAACTGGGATTTCAGAGTCCTGAAAGAAGGTCATACAATCTCCTTCTGCCTCAGTGCCTCTACTACAAAATGCAGTTAATTGTTAATCTGTCTCACAGGGATATTTTGGGGTGCTCAGATGCTACTGTGATGTTTGTGACAGGTGTCTCGGAGGCCTAGAATATCTCACAGAGTATTGTAGTGAGCCTAAACAGATGTTATGGATATATGGATTACACAAGAACTGTCTTATTGGGGCTAAAAGTGTTACATGGATCTTTCTGTTCCAGGTACAACGTGCAAGTTGTGTGTGTGAAACAGAGTCACAGGGGAATAATTAGTACAAATCATTAAAAGAGATAACAGGTTTTTGAAGTGACATTCCCCCGGGGAAAAGCAATATATAATGATGTGCCCTGTTGAAAGGACTGACAGAGATTGCAAGCTCAGTGGAAAAACAGCATGAGTGCCGAAAGAGGACATGTGCCCAGGGTCTACAAGCTGATGTATCCTACCTGTTTGCGCCCTACACAGCGAGAGTGAGCAAGTGTAAAGTATTATTATGTTTCTCCAATAGTTTTTTGTTAATTCAGAGCATTTTAATGCTCTCAGGCTTTGTTGCAAAAGATTTATTGATGTCAGAGAACAGGAGAGGGAAAACTGGAGGGCTGGGATGTCTAAGCAGTAATACCCTGCCCCTAAGCAAATACAGTTTACCTTGCAGAAAGAGTCCTTTTGCTGGCATGATTTATGTCACCTGAAAAAAAAAAGCTTAATTATCTCAGCAGAATATCTACAAGCTGCTGGATAACATCAATAAATTACAAAGGAGCTGTAATCTAAAACCCTGGTCTGGAAGTAAAGAAATGCAAAAGGAAAACCTGGAGAGCGAGAGGTCTCAGAGCTGGCCCTTGGTGAGCCTCAAGCAGTGACTGCCACTATGGAAAGTATGTGAAGGTCAGACAACTGCTACTGCTCATCTTTTCGTCAGGTACGTCAAGTGTCTCTGAGGATGAGACTTGGCAATGTGAAGCTGTATGTATAAGCATGGCACTGTTTGTAATAAACATGCATATTTCACACCAATGTGCTAGCTCGGCTGTCTACCAAAGCATATGCTCTTGCAGAGAGTGTCTGATTCAAGCTACCAACACACACTGTTTAACTGTGAGAGAAGGGACAGATGTATCACTCCCTTACAGGGAAATCACAGGAAAAAGAAGTTTCTTGCCTGAAACCCTCTATGATTTCGTGCACTGCATAAAATGGAGAGGAACAAGACTTGGCCATCTGAATTTTCCTTCTGAGCCCCAGGCATGGTTACTCACAGGCAAGGAGAAGCACAAAATCACCCAGGAAACCATTCTCTCACCCACTCTAAAGGTTCATCCACAACTTTTAGAAGAGGGAGTGGGGGAGGAAGGGTGGGCACAAAAAATGGGGTGTGAGGGCAGCCTCTGGAGATGAGCTGGAAGGTCTTCACGATGCGTTCAGAATAGTCAGTCTTTCAAATAACGCCCTTGTATGCCATTCTTATTTTTAAGTTTAAAAATACCGTGACTACTTCATAGTTTTAAACTCACCACAGCAGCGTATTTGGAGAGAGGGCAGAAGAAGCGCTCCCTGGTTTTTATATGTATCAGCAGCTCACAAATACAAGAAGTTGGATTCCCCGCTCCTTTTTCTACAAAACGCATATGCTAGTTTCCCTCAAAATGTTTGCAAACTCTGAATCATTTCCTGGGGGCGAGACTTTTCACGCCAGCATTACCCACGGCCAATGCAGCTATAGGTAACAGAAGCAGCCCCCGGTGAAAGGCTGCCATGGGCGCAGCCCGCGCTAGCGCGCCGCATCCACAGATGAGCAGAAGGACAAACTGCCACACGCAGAGCAGAAGGCTGCAAAAATGCCAGATACTCAACTGTGCCGGCTGAGTGACACTTTGCCTTTCATTTTTTAACTTTTTCATCCGACAGCCTCGGAAGCGTGCGGCAAATACTTGGCGAGCCTCCAAAGTACATCAGCTCTACAGACGAGTCGGTCGTTCCCCTCCCCAAAAAACAAACAAACAAACAAATAAACAAACACTCCACAAAAACTTAAGGAGGGAACGGACTCTCCCCTCCAGGCACGTCCCCTGGGGCTCGCCGGTCCCGGCGCTGCTACCGCCCCGGACCTGCACGGGTCTCCCGGGGCTGCCCTACCGCACCCCCGCCGACACGCCGCCGCTGAGGACCCCCGCCGGCAACGCCGGGGTCCCGGCACGGGCGGGTCCACGGCCGCGCCGCCCCTACCGTGTCCCGCTTCAGCAAGTCCAGGATGTAGCCGAAGCGGCTGCCGTCCCCGGCCACCGCCATGGCCTCACGCTTCACACGGGGTAGCCGTGCCGCGGGATGGCACCGCCCCGCCGATCCCTCCGCCCCCCGCAGTGCAGCCCCGGCCTCCTCCGGTGCTCTCCGGTGGGGAGACGACGTTGTGTGAGAGGTAGTCTACTCGCCTGTGCTCCACCCCGTGGAGGATGCTCACGGGACCGTGGATGCCTGTGAAAACCTCCCACCCAGCAGCAGCGTGGATGGACTCTCAGGGCACCATCTCTGCTCGGATGCTATGGCCGCGAGACCTGGTTTAAAGCCAGTGAGGTTATACCTACTTGTGGTCTCCCCAAATCTGAGTGCTGCTGTATAAATCACTGTCTTTGCTGATGCCACAGCCAGGTCTGCCCAGGGCAGCACCCAAGGTGGGCACACCTTTTTTCAAAGAGACTTGAAAGCACAGCTTGAAGTGGGATGCATGCTGAGGTACAGCTCGATGCTTTTGTCCCCAGGCTCCATCTGGGGACATCCAAGCTTTTGTTTAGATGAAAAAATGAGTCTAAACACATCTGCAGAGAAGAGCACCTACTAATGTAATGTACATAATTGTGTCTCGTGCTTGCACTTGGCTGGTGGCATGTCTGTGGGGTAATTCCAACAGGAAGAAAACTTCCCTCATCTATTTTCCTGCATCCCAGGCCTGATGATGCCACTCGAAATGGATACAACATACCTGTATAGAACTGTGGCAGAAAAACTGGTCCTAGCAAGTCAAGTACCCTGCGCTGCTTGAGGAAGGGAACCCTCAGGGGAACATTCACACCAGGCAAGAGGGACGGCTACCAAGAGAGGCACTGCAAAACTCCACCCAGACACAGTGGGCAAGGGGACCCCACAGGATGGCTGGGGAAGAGTGTTTGAGACATGGCATGCATTGCACCCCTGCTCTGTGCCTGTCTCCACGCTGCTGCAATAGCTGGAGGCACCACAGGTCACTTCAGCCTGTAGCGGTCCCTTTTCTCCCTCCTCTGGTCTCAAACTGCCCCAAACCCAAAGGTCCCAGGCTCCCCCAAGACCTGGGGGAGGGGGGCAGGTGAGTGGCCAATGTGCTGCTCTCTCATCAGCTCTCTCCCAAACTGAGAGGTGGAAGAGGACAAGCCACCCTTACGCTGGAGCTATCAGGTCGCCCATGGAGCACATCAGCCCTGTGTGGTGAAAACATACCAAAGGGTGTTTTATAACAGTATAACATATCCCCTCGGAGGCTGTATTTCCTAAGTGCACTGATACAGTAGTAATGTTATCCCAGATTCTCTCTACAGGTTACTCACTGAAACAATATACCCTTTCTTGCTCAGGAAACGGGACTCGTGAATAGCTTCCAGACTTTTCTGTTACTAGATACTGTACAATTATATATATCAGATGACTCATTAATCAAATAGCTTGTTATTGGGATAGGGAGAGGCTTTCAGCATTCCACGTATTGCTTTTGTGCAAACAGCTCAGGAATAAACAATGGGTAGTGGCGCAGGGGACAGTCAGCTGTCATCACCCATCCAGCTGACAGGTCCTCAATACATAATTTAACTCAATGTGAGATATTTTTCTTCTCTGATCTAATTCCAGCTCACCAAATGGCACTCACAGAGGAAATATTCACTACTGTAATTTCTTCGGGTCAGTGTTGAGCACCATCAGAGAGTGTGGCTGGCCGAGGCTGGGACAAGGGACAGCCTGAAGGAGTGCCTTGCTTCTGCCAAGCTGCTCAAGCCCAGTAGTCATCTGCAGGACAACACGCTGGTAGTAGCCTCAGCAACAGCGGTGCTCCAGCTTCGAGGAAAGTTATACCACAATATTGGTGTGAATCTCCAAACAATAACCAGCACCAAGCAGCAAACATACCTTTGACCTTACTGCTCAGTAATGACAGGCTGGGTGAAAAGCCAAGGAATTTACAACCCCTTCTGCTCCACAGTGCAAGATGACAACATGCAGCTGTTTACTCCACTAGAACCTTTCAGCTGGAGGCATGTCTGCACCCGAATCTCATTGCAGCTTTGTTATGTTCATGTAAAACAACCCCCAACAACTATCTCCCAAAGCCTGTGAGACAAGGGTCTTCCCAACATGCGCCTGCTCTGAATCAATGCTTTTGTCTGGCGTTCTTTGGCCATGAGTCGCACTGGTGTTTTGAATTATGTGCTCTGAATTTCTGTCTGCCGTCTTAAGATTATTTTTTTTGCTGCATGAGTGTGATTAGGTTTTGTTGTTTTGTTTTTTTCCCTTTCTGCCAGCCTGGACTGAAAATTAAGGACTTGGGATAGAAAGGATGATTCCTGGTTCCCCTCCCTTCACCTCCTCATGTCCTGCTTCCATAAATTGATCAACAACATAGCTGAGTTGTGCTGTCCTCCAGAGCACAGAAGTGCTGTGGTTCTCATTAGAGTGCTCCATATATGTAAGAGATGTAAATGTAGCTCAAGTCATGAAGTCAACCAGGGCAAGAAGGATACAGGAGAAGACAGCAGAAGCTGATGGTTCTTTCATGCTCTTTTTTCGGAGTGGTTTTGTTTCAGCATTAGCTCTGTTAACACTCCAGGTTCAGGTGGCTGCAAGTGATAGGCAGGCAGGAGGATGCCACAAACCACTTTTGCATTGATTTTACTTCGGCAATGGCATCCTCCCAAGCAGCTCTTGCTGGGATGATCCTGCCCCCTGTATGACAGCGGCCTCTGCCATCAGTCCTGCAGAAGAGTGTATTTCTGCAGAGCCTTGTGAGGCTGGGCAGAGCCTTGTGGACAGTTCAATGTCATTAGCATGAGATGTCTTGATAGATCCAGAGTAGCTAGGAATTTGGGACTGTTCTCTGCAGGAGATACAGATTCCTGTAGCCATTCTGAGGGATCCCGTTTACTTCCCCTCAGATGGAAGACAGTTTGTGCTGGCCTTGAGTGGCTGCAGGCTGACAGGGGAATGTGCACTTGGAAGGCCAGAGACAGATGGAGAAGCTTCATGTTGCAGCTGGTGGCCCAAGGACTTTCACCCCTCTTGGTAACCAGTCGCTGTGTTTTACACAACCTTTACTGAGGTAGGCTGTGTGTCAGAAATAACTGGGAGCTCCTCATCTGTTCCACATAAATTGCAGATATGCAATTGCTTTTCACACTTTTCCTCCTTTTGTTTCGTCTCTCAGGTCTGTTCCTTTCTGTGGAACCAGAATGTCTGAAAATTAATTCAAACCTTTGGTTGTCATGAAATTATCAATCTCAGAGCATGTCATAGCATGTTAAAATGAATCAATAGAAGTATTTTATTTGTTTTCTATCACTTAAACTTGAAGCATGTCTCCAAAAAAGCAAGGATCCCAGCCAGATTATCAACTGATATAAACTAGTTTGTATAATTTTATACCAGTGGAAAAACTGGCTCTGTATTGCAATCCTGAAATGTCATGCAATGCAGGGCTCTGTCTTGGCACGCTGCTATAGAAATTAAAATATATAGGAAATTTTTGTTTCCTGACCTGTGAATTACGTTGATTCTCCCCGAACAGCAGTGGCAGCTCTAGATTTTCTGGTTGATCTCCTTCTCTGTCTTAGTTTCTACTTCTGAACTAAATCTGAGCAGTGAAGCCTACTCAGATGCTCTTTTCTTTCTGCTCTTCTAGGATGGTGAGGCATTTTCCCATTTCCATTATATAGGGAATTCACTCAAGCACACACCCTTGGCAGCCGTCTTGCGTCCTGAGGGGGGGGTCTTGTCCCACTGTGCACCTGTACACCACGTTTGAAATTGTTGGCCATTATTACCTAAGGCAATCTACTTAAAGAGTGTTTGAAACCAGTTGCAGGTGGTGATATGGGAAGGGCTAACACAAATAATTCTGTGCGGAGGACAGAAAGAGCATTTTATAGGGTGCATGGGGGAAATGGATCTGTGTAGATGTACTTCCATCTCAGAGGACTCCAGTGCTGCTGACAATTGCAATGCCAGAGCAATGGAGATGCAAGAAAGTTGATGTTAAAGGTGGTGGAAAATAGTGCTGGTATTCAGTACGAACTACTTCAGTATTGAATTGTACATTCAATCAAACATTTGAAATCATGAAAAAACCCACCACTTAAATGCATATCCAAGTGTGCATGCCTCTGGTAAGGATTGTGACCTGCTTTTATTCTCTTAACAGTGTTCAGAGGCATGCATCCAGCTTAAGCAACACTAAAGAGAATTTGTGTAAATAGTTTAGGAATTTTATATAAACTGCTTCCTTCCAAAGGGAGTGACGTAGATGGGAACTGTCACTAGCAGAAAAAAATTTGCCATGAAACAGATGAGACCTTCTGGTGACTGGAAAGGTTTTACAGGCAGGACAAATGAGACCAAACTGTATTTCAAAGCTCACAGTACCTGCATGCAGACCTAAACGTCTCCCTGCAATAAACCCCAGCCCCACTAGTCCTTTTAGGCACCACAGGGGTATTTCCCCCGCCCCCCCCCCCCCCCTTCCCACCTGTGCTGCTCTGGGGAAGAAAAAGGAGCACAACTATCTGGAGTCTCTTGATGAGTGGTCAGGGAACCGTCTGCTTCTGCATCTCTTCCACATTCAGCTGAGGTCCCACCAAGGCCACCTCAAACGGACAAACTCCTGCACCTTCTCCCTGACAGTCCTGTCAATAAATCCCACTCAGGAATAGTATTTGGCCTGTGATTCCCTGGGAACCCCAGATATCTCTCTCTGATGCAGCTTCCAATTCACATCTTCACTTTCTGTTGTAGAATTTGATTTTTACCTCCTCTAGCCTTCCTTAGCGATCAAATTTTTACTCCCTGTCACCACAGACTGAAACAGGGTTTTATTTATTTTTATATACTTTGTTCTAATAGATACTGGCAAAACCAAAAAGGTGTACTAAACCCATGACACTAAATATGGCAAACAAACTGCAACAATCAACACGAGATACCGAAGCAGGTCTGCTGCTGTTCTGTGGCTGAGTCAGACATCATCCATTGCTGATGGCCAGAACAAACAGTCTCACCTTTAGCCTGTACCTCTCCTTTCCCTGTAGGGGCAGGGGAGACTGTAGGTCCTCTGGCAAGGGCAAATGTAATAAAATTAAAAGGTGAATTTCAAATCCATGATATTTTGGAGCCAGACTTTTTCTTCTACTGTGTTCAGACCTTTTTGACACCAGCCCTATCTTCCTTTAGGCTTTTTGTTCTTGCTCCGTTTCAAGACCTCCATCCAAATACTGTAAACATATTCATTCAGTATTTGTGAGGCACAAACATACAAAATAAAGTACAGAGTGAAAAGTGCATCTATACTATGTGAAAAATTCTCTTTATGTATGATTTCTTCCAAGCCTGTCCCACGTGACATGAGCCCAGTATCACATGCCCATGGGAACAAGCTCATTTAAGAAATATGGGTTAAGTATGTAGACTACTATTAATATTTAATATATTGAGTATGTTATTAGATATTTATAAGGAATCAGCTAAAGTACGTAATGATGCGTACCATGAATATGTAATGTAATTGCCATTTTTTGCTACAACTACAGTTAATCAAGTTTGACAATATAAAGAGAATTTTGGGTATCTAGAGTTTTAACAAATATTAATTGAGCAAAACACAGCAGGCTTGAGTCTATTAATTTACTGATTCTATTAATTTACTTAAAATAATGTATCTACTGAACAAATCAGAGACATGCAAATCAGGGAAGGATAAGGGTAGGATGAGTGCTACAGAGATCTGGCTGTGACTGCGGTGATGTATGTTTTAGTGATTTTGTGTGTTTTGCAGAAGGGCCATATCTGTAACAGCAAAGGCTCTGAAGAAGGTGGCATACAGTGGAAAGCTTTTCAGACACAGCTGGCCTTCAGAGAGTATTATGCCTCTCTAGAAAGCTTGTCCAATTTATGCCTTCAAGGTTTACACGCGTCAGCTGGGCTCCTGCACTTTTCTTTCAGCTTAACTTCACCAGGATTAGGTTTGAGTTAACTTTCCTTTTTCAAAATGGCATGTCCTGTGTTCCTGCAACAAAATTCTTCCCCTGCACTTACCCGTGGGTTAATACAGTCTTTAATCCCCACTGAAACTGGATTAAGCTCCCTGCGGATTGAATTTGCTGAGAGCAAGGCTGGTGCAGACCCTGCTGTGCTCTGCACGAGCCAGGCAAGCGCTGACCCTCCCGGCATCGCACTGCACCAGAAAGAGCCTGCCCCCTTACCCATGTCCCCTCTGGGCGTCTGGGGCTCTCCAGGCCCTTAGCACCAATAAGCTGCTTTTAACACCAGTATCCAGCTGGGATCAGCACTTAGGCAGACGTCGCACTGCTGGAGTACCTGCGTGTAGTGACCGGCCTTCCTGCGTCTCCTTCCCCCTCTGAAGGCTGACTAAAGTAGGTGCTGGTGACCCCCAAAGAACCACTGGCTTAAACAAAGTTACCTTATGTATATAAAGGGATGTGCAGTGCAGAGCAAAAGGCCAAAAATAGCACTTAGGGGAGTTTATCCAAAGCAACAACAAAGTGAAGTGTTCCTTGTTCTGTTAACAAAAAGCTGGGGGTGAAGCACAGTGACACTCCTGCTCCCTGGTCCCATTGCGTGGAGCATGGAGAGAATCTGGGACAGCAATTTGTCCTGGATGTGAGATGGAGATGGATGCCAAGGCTGGCCGTCACTGTTTGGGGCCCCAAATCATGGTTCTGTCTAGTTCCCCATGCGTGTTGCAGTGCAGAAAAAGCTGAGCACCGCAAGGTGCAGAGGCAGCTGCAGGGTGCCATGTAAGAGAGAGCCGCAGCCCCCAGTGCTTGGCTGTTGCTCTGGAAGATGTTCCTGTCCCATACATGCTGCAGTGCAGAGCTGTACAAACATTGCTGCATGAACTTGGTCGCTTTTATCACATGGGTGATATGCAGAAAGATGGTCCCTGATAATGGGAGTCCAGGCCCTATCATGGGCAGACAAGCACTTACACACTATGCTGGAGTTTCTAGAAAAGGAAATCTCCCTGGTTTTCCATGCAAGTTTCTTTTCATTCCTTTGACTTCTGCAGGCCTCCAACAACTTCAGCAGTTCTCCTTGGCATCAAAAGGCCTCCCTAATGCAGCAGCCTAACTGAGTGGAACAGATTTCTCTTTGATTCAGCTATAATATGCTAACTTCACGGAGGCATGCTCGCTTTGCCCTGCTGTGAAGGAGAGGAAAATTAAATACATGTTGGTTGGCCAAGGGTGGCTCCTCCCAGCATCCTCCCCAAATAACTCACCAGCTAAGGATTTCAAAGTGGTTAAAGACAAGACAAACCCCTCTCCTACTAGCTAGGAATACTGCATTATTTATTATCTTTTTACTGTTTTCATACAGAGCTGGGGTGGATGGGTGGGTATGGCATGCTATCCAGAGGGACCTTGACAGGCTGGAGAGGTGGGCCCGTGCGAACCTCATGAAGTTCAACAAGGCCAAGTGCAAGGTCCTGCACGTGGGTCGGCGCAATCCCAAGCACAACTGTAGGCTGGGCAAGGAATGGATTGAGAACAGCCCTGAGGAGAAGGACTTGGGGGTATTGATTGATGAGAAGCTCAACATGAGCCGGCAGTGTGCGCTTGCAGCCCAGAAAGCCAACCATGTCCTGGGCTGCATCAAAAAAAGTGTGACCAGCAGGTTGAGGGAGGTGATCCTGCTCCTCTACTCCGCTCCTGTGACCTGGAGTACTGCGTCCAGCTCTGGGGGTCCCCAGTACAGGAGAGACATGGAGCTGTTGGAGTGAGTCCACAGGAGGGCTGGAGCACCTCTCCTGTAAGGACAGGCTGAGGGAGTTGGGGTTGTTCAGCCTGGAGAAAAGAAGGCTCCAGGGAGATCTAGTTGCGGCCTTCCAGTACCTGAAGGGGCCTACAGGAAAGCTGGAGAGGGACTGTTTATCAGGGAGTGTAGTGACAGGACAAGGGGTAATGGGTTTAAGCTGAAGGAGGGTTGATTTAGATTAGATATTAGGAAGAAATTCTTTACTGTGAGGGTGGTGAGGCACTGGAACAGGTTGCCCAGAGAGGTTGTGGATGCCCCACCCCTGGAAGTGTTCAAGGCCAGGTTGGATGGGGCTTTGGGCAACGTGGTCTAGTGGAGGGTGTCCCTGCCCTCAGCAGGGGGGTTGGAACTAGATGATTTTTGAGGTCCCTTCCAACCCAAACCATTCTATGATTCTATGAAATAAACTATGTTGGCGAAAGGACATTTTAGCCTGGCTTGATTTTTTAATTTATTTTTGCCATTAGTTTAAAGCAATCAAGAATAATCTGTTCCTGACTGACACCAGTAGATGAGCATAAGTGTGTAGGTTAGAGCTGTGTCAGCCTGCTAGACAAAGCACCTCCGAAGCGTCTGAATCTTCCTTTGCTAGTGTTTACAGCGTATAGACCTTCACCAGAGTGACTGACGTCGGAGCATTTGTTTTTGAAATTAAAAAAACCCACCAAACTTCCTTTACATTCCTGTTCACTCCAAATCCAGCTAGCATCAAAACACACCAGAAGGCTCAGCTTGTTTTGATGCCGAGAGTCATCTGTGGGTAGCTGGAGCAGGCTGGGCAGCCAGCAAGGGGCTGGGAGGGGGATCCAGTCCAGACTGGCTATCAGATCAACAGCTGCTGCAGACTTTAATTTCCTTTTATAGAAGGGCAATCATGGGAACTGTTGCTCTTCATAGGCTGCAGAGCCTGCCCTCCCCTGGGACCAGACACTGTAACATCTCAAATGCTGGTCTGTGTGTTTGCTCAGGTTTCTGCCGCAGCCAAACACAGCGTGCTCGCCTTGGCTTCACACTGGGACCCGTGAAGCCTCCCTGTTCCGTGGCTGCTGGACCACAGCTTGGGAGTCACGGGAGGTGGGAAAGCCTGCAAGAGTCCAGAGGGGTCACAGGCGGGTGGTAAGGGAGATGCAGGGTTAGGGTCACCCAGGAGCAGGGGGAGAAATGTGCTAGGAGCCCACCTGCTGCTATGCATGGGGTCCCGCAGGGCAGAGTGCAGGCTGTGCTGCTTGTCTGGGTCCTGTGCTGAGGGCCACTGAGCACAGGAGCGTGCCAGCAGCCGTGACGGGGCTGGGGAGCAGCTTTCCCACCCATAGCTGAGTTCCCAACTCGTCCTCGGAGCTGGGAACACCCCTCGGCAGGGAGGGCTGTGCAGGTTCTCTGCACTTCCCTCGTATCTGTGTTTAATGAGGATAAGCCCGAGGTGGCAGAGGGGAAGGGGACAGGACTTGGCATGCAGCCAGGGAAGCTCACCTCATTAACACAGTTTACGCCTTTTCTTTAGATGCCCACCATTGCAGTCCTCACTTTTACCAGCAGCTCCTCATTCTGCAGAAGGAAGTTGCTTGAGGCTGGAGTTTATTTACTCTGAAAACAAACGTCAAGGCATGGAGCCATCAGAAAAGTTTGATGGTAGTGCAGTTTCCATGGTCTGCGTGGGAAGCTATCTATAGCAACTGGGAAGCCACAGAGGGCACGTGTTATCACCACTCTGCAGGGCACACTCTCTCTGGCCGTATACAGGGAGTTATATATAGAGCCATATACAAAAATACAGAAGAGCTCTCTGTTGGAAAGTCTCATCCAGACACATCTCTAGCAGAATCCTGCCCTTGGCCCCACCAGAGCGCTGTGTATTTTGGAGGCTATTTCAGAAGGATGCTGGGCAGCCAGCACTGCCTGAGGACAGCTGATCTGTAAAGTATGAGCGTACAGACCAGAGTGCAAATATGCCCAATCCTTCTAAGATTTCTGATTTCCTCTAAAGTATCTTTGTGCTATTTATAGAAACCCCCTCATTCTCATCTATGCACCTTGCAGATCAGCACTGTGTTAAACAGTCCCACCAGCAAAACTCTCCTTAATTTAAGAATTTACAGGCTGGGGTGGTGGAGGGGGGAGGGGGAAGGGCAGATTAAAAAAATTTCAGTGTTGAAATAGAACTAAAGAACTGTAAAAAATAGTCCAGGATGGTCCTTAAGAGCCTGCCCCAAGGCAGGGTCAGATGTCCCTAAATCATTCCCCACAGTTGTTCGTCTATGCTGTTGTGAATCATAGAATCATAGAATGGTTTGGGTTGGAAGGGACCTTAAAGATCATCTAGTTCCAACCCCCTGCCATGGGCAGGGACACCCTCCACTAGACCATGTTGCCCAAAGCCCCATCCAACCTGGTCTTAAACACTTCCAGGGATGGGGCATCCACAACCTCTCTGGGCAACCTGTTCCAGTGCCTCACCACCCTCACAGTAAAGAATTTCTTTCTAACATCTAATCTAAATCGACCCTCCTTCAGCTTAAACCCATTACCCCTTGTCCTGTCACTACACTCCCTGATAAACAGTCCCTCTCCAGCTTTCCTGTAGGCCCCGTCAGGTACTGGAAGGCCGCAACTAGATCTCCCTGGAGCCTTCTCTTCTCCAGGCTCAACAACCCCAACTCTCTCAGCCTGTCCTCATAGGAGAGGTGCTCCAGCCCTCTGATCAGCTTTGTGGCCCTCCTCTGGACTCGCTCCAGCAGCTCCATGTCCCTCCTGTACTGGGGCCCCCAGAGCTGGACGCAGTACTCCAGGTGGGGTCTCACAAGAGCCGAGTAGAGGGGCAGGATCACCTCCCTCAACCTGCTGGTCACGCTTCTTTTGATGCAGCCCAGGGCACGGTTGGCAAAGAGCACCCCTGATGAAAGCTCCCTGGGCAGCAGGTTTATGCACATGCCTTCCAGCATGATGCTCCTCCACAACGGGTCTGAAGTTAAAGGAGGCTTTGATGGTATAAAAAGAAGTACAAAGGTTGGGTTCAACCTTAAAATGTAATTTTGTAAAGTAAGCCTATTTTTGTAAGGCATGGTCATAATTTAAAGAAGGTTGCTAAATGAAGACTCCTGGATAGCATCACAGCAAATAAATGTAGCTCTGTGCCTAAGGAAACCTTTAAATTAGCCAAAGGCAGTATGTAATTTAAACAGCAGTCCTGCACTAGATGATCTTTAAGGTCCCTCCTAACGCAGGCCATTGTATGATTCTATGATATTTAGCTTTCTAGGCAGCATGAGCACCACTCCTTTCCTACAATCACTCAGGGTGGGTGATGAACAACACCAAGCTGTGCCTTGGCTTCTTTTCTGTCGTTTTCACATTAAATGATCCTTTTGTGGATTCCCCATGAAAGGATAAGGTGGGAACATCCCTCCTAGGGTGAGGTGGAGCCTCTGTCTCACGTGCTGTAGGAAAGGAGGCATGGGGAGAGGTCTGGATCGAAGCTCAGGGATGGCTCTTGCAGAAACAGCTTCATGAAGGCCTTCATGTTCTCTCTGATGAGAGAGACTGCAAGCATGTAAGGTGGTTGGTTTAACTGGTGCACAGGGGAGCTCCTGCTTCTCGTACCAGAGCCTGCTTATCATCACTGTTACACCTTAACACAAAAGCCAACTTCACACATATACATGACGAAAACTGTCAAAACACAGGCTTTGGTGGGTTCAGCTTGAAAACTCTTGGAGGCTGTTTTTCTCTGTGCCCTTGAGAAGACATTGTTCTTCACCCAGAACATCTGACTGGCTTGCAAAAAAACCCACTCCACAAGAGCTACAGCTTACAAGGGATAATAGAGTTTTCCCTGCTTCCCAAAGCAACAGTTCATTGATTTTTATTAAATGCAGAAACTAATGAGGCAAATAGAGACCAGAAAGACAAAAGCTTTAAAATGGCGGGCTGAAAGGGTGAATCTGTGACATACAGTAGTTACTCAGTGGAGTAATTGAATAATCATTTAGTTTAAAGATGATGGGACTTTCTTCTCTTTCACTCGGTTCTTGTCTAAAGCAAGCAAAACTTGTGGTCTCGATTTGCAATAGCTAAACAAGAGTTCAGAACAATCACAGTATCTAACCTAAACAGACCAGTATTCTCATTCAACTGGTGAATTTCAGAGACATTTCACATTTTAGTTGCAGCAATAGAATCTCCTCATGTGGGGGTCTCTCTCCTTCTCACGTCCCTACAGCAAGTCTTCTACCTCCGCAGGGACACCAGTAGCAGGGTTCTAAAATGCAAGGAGATGGGCTGTCTACAAAGGCTCTGACTTTGGAAACCATTGTTCTTTCCCCTCCTCACAAGGTAACCCCAAACCGAATGGCTGAGGACTTGCTGCAAAGGTGAAATGTATTTTTCTGGGAACGCTATTGTTTCAAAGGGATATGTCATTTTTGATACTGGCTTCCATGGAGAACGGCATATTTGATGTAGCTTCTTCAGCTCCTCTTAGGCATGAAGCAAGGTAGACTTAGTATGTCAACATACATATTTCAGATATTTCTTCAATGCCCAATTTACTTGTTAGTTTTGGGAGGTTTTTTTTTTTTTTCTTCACAGCTGATGATTGTTCCATTTAGAACAACATTTCTCAAGATGAAAAGTTCATAAATACAAACATACTTAGCAACAGTCTTCCAAAATGGTGCTATTGTACCTGCCAGCAGCTATGTACAGATCAAGTTGCTGTGAAAGCCCTAATGACAATGTTTAAAACCTCACTCCTCAGATCCTATTGAAAGGATACATTTAACTTCCTTTGTTCAACAAGCTAGTTCAAAGCTGTTTTTCTGGAACACAGACATAGTTTGTGATCCTTTCAGGTAAGATCAGGGCACCCAGCTGGCGTACATTTGACAGCCTAAGCCAACATCAGCAAGCTCTGAGTGGTGCTGAGGACCACATAAGGCATTATTTTTATAAATACAGCCTTGATAAACAGGAAGAATTAGGGAACAGGTCTGTTGTACATCATTGCTGGAACATCAAAAGGTTGTGGCAGTGTAGCCATCCATCTAGTGCAAGCTCTGATAGCCAAGACGTTTTTTACATCCTCAAGCACATGATAAAGCCATTTAATTTATTAGTTTCTTATTTAGGTTCAGCCTCAGCAATGTAAAGCTGTGGTTACCACAAAATTATTACAGGTTGATAGTAATCGCATGATTTGCTTTTTCTAACTACATTTAAGCTTCACAGTTCACTTTTAAGTTTTAGCTGCATTCAGATGTCTCCATTTTGAGAGATTTAAGGTTATGGATTCCTCTTATCTGTGAAACTGCTGTTCATCAATTTATCATTTAACATTTTTCTAGTCAAAAGACATGATAACCACAAAAATAGGAGAGGCAATCCAATCTAGCATTCACCATACAAGTAAGTCAGAGTCAAAATGTCTGCTACAGAGGAACATTCAATGTTCACCGTTTGTTTGCCTGACATCAGCTGGGGTATTTAGAATGGCAAATCATGCATGCAGAGTTAGTTATTAGCACAGATTTTTGTCAATTTAAAAAAGGATTGAAGATGTCAAACCAATTAAAGTAATTAGATTCTCAGTGTGGGGTGAAGGTATACACATTTTGTTGGCCTCAGAACAAACTATGGGAGTTAATGGGAAAGAAATACGTCTTCCACCGCCTTTAGAAAAGGGTAACTCTGCTGCCAATGTTCAGCCTGAAATGATGCTGTTATTTAGCTGGGAAAAAAAAGTTGTAGAATAACGGGGGCCTAAGGAGATGTGAAATGTAAAATCCATATAAAGAACTCAAGGTAGCTTACAGATCCAGAAACCAAAGCAAGAAATATTTGCTGCTTTTTGAAGCAGAACACTGTTTAATTACTTGCCATGAGAAATTAACTAGTTATGCACAGAATATAATTTTTGACTGTTGTCCCCTTACTTCTGCTTCTCTACCCTGATATCCCTCACAAATGAGAACTTGGACATAGATAGGGAAACTCAGCATTTTGCGAGTCCAGATTTGCCCAAGATAGTCAAATACATCATTCCTCATGAAGCAAAGTGAGAAAGTATGGATTGAAAGCAGCCCTGAGGAGGACTTGGGGGTGTTGATTGATGAGAAGCTCAACACGAGCCGGCAATGTGCGCTTGCAGCCCAGAAAGCCAACCGTGTCCTGGGCTGCATCAAAAGAGGTGTGACCAGCAGGTCGAGGGAGGTGATCCTGCCCCTCTACTCGGCTCTTGTGAGACCCCACCTGGAGTACTGCGTCCAGCTCTGGGGGCCCCAGTACAGGAGGGACATGGAGCTGTTGGAGCTAGTCCAGAGGAGGGCCATGGAGCTGATCAGAGGGCTGGAGCACCTCTCCTATGAGGACAGGCTGAGAGAGTTGGGATTGTTCAGCCTGGAGAAGAGAAGACTCCGGGGAGATCTAATTGCACTTCACAGTATCTGAAGGAGCCTACAGGAAAGCTGGTGAGGGACTGTTTATCAGGGAGTGTAGTGACGGGACAAGGGGTAATGGGTTTAAGCTGAAGGAGGGTCGATTTAGATGAGATGTTAGGAAGAAATTCTTTACTGTGAGGGTGCTGAGGTACTGGAACAGGTTGCCCAGAGAGGTTGTGGAGGCCCCATCCCTGGAAGTGTTTAAGACCAGGTTGGATGAGGCTTTGGGCAACGTAGTCTAGTGGAGGATGTCCCTGCCCGTAGCAGGGGGGTTGGAACTAGATGATCTTTAAGGTCCCTTCCAACCCAAACCATTCTATGATTCTATGAAAGTATCAATATTTGGGCTGTTTCCCAGCAGAGACTTAGAGTACCTTATTCAGCTCTTCTGAAATTCACAGCTACTTCCTCTAGCAGTGGGTGTACTAAATGCTAAAAACCTGGTAGACAGTTCTCCAGCAAGGCAGAGGCATGGGTAGGGATGGATAGCTACCATTACAATTCATCTTCCTTGTAACTTTACCATGTTCCAAAAACATCCCACTCTACATGGGTCAACTTGTGGCATCTGATGTCAAGGACAAGCAAATACTATTTTGAATGACTTTTACCCCAAGGGGTTGGTTTGTTTTCAATGGATGCTCTTGCTCCCATGACCTGAGAGTCTTCTGTTCAGGGAAGCTACCTCAGCCTTTGCTGCCCAACATCCCATTAAGCCCCTCCAGGAAAATGGAGTTCCCTGAGGAAATGCTGTAATGCACCCTCAGCCTGGTAGATCCTCTCTTTCAGGGACCTCTACTATGCATTTTTATTTGCAGGTGAATTTCAGGTCATCTCAGGATGTGGGGAATAAAACTGATTCCTAAGCGCTATCTTCCTCACTTTACTCCCTCATGTTGCTTGAGTCAGTACATCCCTCTTGCTTTTGCCCCCATCTGTGTATGCACTTGTCCTAGGCAGCTCAAATCCTTCCCACCATTTTGGTTCCACTCTTATTCCACATTCCCTTCCCTGTTTTTCTCTTGCCTCCACCCTCCATATCTCCCAGTTTTAAGACTCTGTTACTCTGCACCAGTCCTACTCAAGCACTCATTCCCCCTACACTACCCCAGGTCTATATCCTGTCTCTTTGGGCTCAGCAGTGGCAAATGGTGCACCAATCTGGCTTGAATGGTCTTCAGTTATCTGTTTGGAAATCCTTTAGAAAAAAGATGTGCCTTAGTGACTGGCAAGTACAAAGACATCCTGGTGTCTACTGTATGCCTGAAATGCACAAACTGACCTGCCAGAAACGCAACAGCTGCAAAGTTACTTGCTTTGATTCTGAGCAGCACTTCAAGCTTAGGAATTAAGGCACTATTGCTAAATAAGCTGAGAATGTTCATCATATCTTTAACAGTAAACTACTGCCACTTACTTTAAAGCCCAATGTTTCATTCTTTACACTGAATGGTTAAGAAACTCAGAATTATTTCACACTAAAAGGGAAATATGTATAAAAAAATAATCAGAGTGCAGTTGTACAATTTTAATGTATTGCAAAGGCTTGACTTCAGAAACAGGTTCTAATGCTACTCTGGCACATGGCTACTCATCCAAAAGACTGTGTAGAGTATCTCTTACGGACATACATCAGTATACCACACTCTTATTGAATTTCACATGAAGAAAGTATTTCAGATGAAAACTCTATGTCTGGCTAATGATCCACTGCATCTGTGTAGAAGCTACTCAGGAGAATTATGAAATCCATTTAGTAAGGCCACACAATTTTAGAAGTCCAGTATATTGAATAAAATAATTTTATTTGTATTTAGCTTGCCTTTTTTTTTTAACAAAGTTTATGGAATCTGAAAGTAGACGATAAAAGGTAACTTTTAACTGAGACTTAATATGGGAGTTCTCTACCCAAAAATATGTCAAACATTAAGATCATTAAGAACTCCAAGGTTCTGTGCTATACTGTATGATATGTAAACAGATTTTGAAAATACTTTCCTATTATATATTTTGACGCAGTATGCACAAATTTAAAAAAATAAAATAAAAATGAAGTTTAAACGCCTCAAGGGATTTCTTAGAAGTAAAGCCATTTGAAGAGCCATTTACAGTCTGTGGTGACAAACTTCTATATAATCAAAATATTTCCTTTTTTTTCACAATGCAGAATAACCTGCTGAAGGCAACTCCCTATCGAAGTGATGCCAGCAACACAGATCTGATTGTATGACTCCAGCACTTAAAAGAGCACATTGGTTATACATGGCTTTTAACCTTGGGCTACAATTATGCTACCAGAACTAAATTCAAGTCTAAATCAGTCATGTAGAGAGGTGCGTGTTGTCTGAACACTGTTTAGAGTCCTTGTTTTCCAGATCTGATGAAGGTGGTGAAGGTGCTCTGAGGTTCTCGTGCTTACATTCAGGGCGGGATGAACTTTGCTAATACCAGGTTCTCCAATTAACGACAAACCGCAGATCCCAAAGTACGCATGTAAAGCATCTGAAAGGACAGAAAAGGAAAAAAAAAAAATTATGTCAGGCTGTCACAGCCAAGCGCTCCTGGATTCCAACACCCCTGAATAATTACAGCCAAGAAAACAAACAGGTCCTACATTTTAAATGTGAGTTCTGACAGAAGAAATCAATTTCTGCTCAAAGTCACCAGTGTGAACTGACAGTCTGCAATCTCTAAAACTAGAGTCTAGTTTTGTTTTATAACAGTTCTTGCCCACTACTTTATTTCCTCTAACTGCTCAGGCCAAACAGCAAAAGAATTTGAAGAGCTGGAAATAATTTCTGTACACAAAGCAGTTATTTTTCCACAAACATTAAACAATTTTTTGACTGATTACTTGATGAACAGCTGACTAATAAAACACTAAGTGCCAATAGCTGCCAAACAGCAAGATTTAGAAGTAAGAAAGAAGTCATCACTTTACCTAGCTCCCCCCCTTCCTGAAAGAATACTCTAAGGATAGGAATGAGGTGGCTTGATCAGCCATAACAGATGACTGCCACCAAAAAGGGATGCTCTTCTTCCCCTGTCCCATGCTGCTCCTGCTGCCTACCTTATACCAGCACTACATCTTGCTGAACACCCTCCATGACCTAAAGCAATTGAAAAAACATGGAAGAAAATTAACCCAAGCAGGAGAAAATGGACAGTTTTCTGACATTTTAGTGAATTAAACTGGTTTGCAGACGGTTTTGATACACACCAAAGCTAGTGCAAAAAGGAGAAGGGACGTGCAGCTGTACTTGGGGAAGCTGGGAGGAAGAGAAGTGAGCCTGCCTCCTCTGGGCAGCAGCAAGCCATTAGATTGGATTATCTGCCCATGAAATCACAGGCTAAAGATGGAAAGAGGATGTGAACTTCATGTGCCCCTTACAAATTCTCGACATTTAGTAATCTTTTGGAGGTATCAGTAAATTGACAGTTCAAGAAAGTATCTGGACAGAGAGACTCTGGAAGAAGGTTTCTGCTTATCAGCATTAACATGCAGAGAAAAGCATCCTCAGCAGACAGAGCCCCTACTGACCTTGCAGAAAGTATGTCACGCAAGGAAACCTCAACTTCAGGAAGTATAGTATATTAACCCCTGTGGACAGCTGCACTGATATGCACTAGAAAACATACACAAACCTAAATACCTGTATATGGCTATGTGGCTGGTTTAACTGCAAAGTTCAACAGTTTGGCAAATCCACGCTGACTTAATACTGAAATTAGTTCTAGACAAAACATACATATGCAGCCTGTGTACTCCTCTGTTTCAAGCTGTGAAATACACCGAGCTTTTCAAGGTCAAAAAACATAGGTCCAAATATTTTGTTTCATAAGTAACAAATATAGAATGCAGCATGCAATCTCGCACCTGCTTGGCTACTGTCTTAAAAACATAACAAAGTAAGGTGTATTTATACTTCTACAAGAGCAAATCTCACTTCAATGTTTTCCATGCAGTGACTGTGAACAGTCATTTTCATCCTCTCACTCTTACGTTAAATCTTTTGATCTTTCTCTTGCAAAACCTATAATTCACAGGTGCTTCCAATTCTTTTACACTGTGTATCATTTAAAAATAACAGGCAAGATGCATCAGAGTTGAGGCATGACCTCTTGGGGCATGCAGCAGTACATCTAGTAATTTAAAATAAAAGTTTATTTAAATCTAGTCATGACTTATGCACAAGTCTGAAGAACAACACAAATCGCTCAGGTACGTACGTGTTCTAGTGAAATGTTATGGATTAACCCTGGTAGGCAGCTAAGCACCGCACAGTTGCTTGCTCATGTCCCCCCCTCCACTCCCAGTGGGAGGAGAGGAAAGGAACAGTAAAAGTGAGAAAACTCATGGGTCAAGATAACGACAGTTTATAGGGAAAGCAAAAGCTGTGGGTGCAAGAAAAGCAAAATAAGGAATTCATTCACTACGTCCCATCAGCAGGCAGGTATTTAGCCACTTCCCAGAAAAACACTGCAGCTCCAAACATCTCCCCACTTCCTTCTTCTTCCTCCAGCTTTTATGGCTAAGCACAATGCCACGTGGTATGGGGTACCCCTGTGGTCAGTGGGGTCAGTTGTCCTGGCTGTGCCCTGTCCCAACTTCTTGCGCACCCCCAGTTTGCTCACTAGTAGGGCAGCGCAGGAAACAGAAAAGGCCTTGATGCTGTGTAAGCATTGCTCTACAACAGCTAAAACATCAGCTGTTTTGACACTGTTTTGGTCACAAATACAAAACACAGCACCATGTGGGCTGCTAGGAAGAAAATTAACACCATTAAACCACATTAATATGGTTTAATGTTTGTCACAAGCAGCATTAATACAAGGCAGCAGATCTAACTGCTTAACATGAAAGACTTGGGAAAAAACTACGTATCAGTCACTTGTAAACAAAGAACAAATACAGTATGTGTTCAGTTCTGTTTTGAAGTATAAATCTCCCTACTAAGCCAGTGTCCGTGCCTGCTTTCTAAAACAGTAATACTACTACTACAATTATATTCAGAAGATTTTTCAGACAAAAGTTTTTCCTGTATTTGACAACCTGCAGATAAACAAAACAACAGTCATGTCCTGATTCACTTTGTTATGCTCATGTTTTCAGAGGATTACTAGCATTTAAGAGTCTTGTGACTTTTTAAATTTATTTTCGAAGGCAAGAAAGTTTTCTAAGCTCACTGCTCCATAAGCACGCTGGTCCAAACACTATTTTAAATCAAGAAAAAGTTTCAAATAATGCTACTGGCCTCCAGAACCAACAGTGTTTCATATCTGTTAGCATGGGAACTTTAGGACTATGAAAGAATGTTTCTCTGAATCATCAGTTGTGAGAAGTTACTTGCAACTTTGGAAGTCCATGTAATATATAGGATATCACAAGCTGTTTTCTGCAATTTCTTCTAGTCTTCTTCCTAAAACCAGTATTGCCCAGCAATGACAGGTTGACTATCCAAATTTAAACAGAGCTTTTATAAAGTAGGAGCTACAGAAATTCAAATTCTGAATCCATCATAGAAAGCACCTTTGAAAAAAATGGCATATTCTTACTTTGCAAACTTTCCCTGGAATATTCTGTCACATCTGAGTTTTGCAACAAAACCAAATTGAGGCCACTGTTATCAGCTTTACAAATGCTAAATGCTTCAAGGAGAATGAATCATTTCTGTACATATTCAGTCTCAACAGAACTATTAACTCATTTGCCAGATGACCCATAGCACTTGTGTTACCTTCACATTTTGCATTTACACTGAAGTCAAGACGACTGTGTACACGTAATCAACAGTATGCTTTTGAGAACAACTGAGCTGCACAGATGCTTCATGTTAGTAAAATGTGAGATCTTTATTGCGGAGACATACAATGATCAAAAGACAATTTGCCTTCCAGATACTAGACTGAGCCTGTAGGAAGCTCAGCTGTGTATATACGACAATGAAATCACAGTTCCATAGAAACAATCTTTACAATGCTGCATTAATAGTCATTCTTCACATTAGAACTGCATTAACTTTTCACTCTTTCTTCAAAACATTGAACACAGACTTAGGTCACCATCTGCCTGAGGAAAGAATGCTGCAATAAGCCCACCTATCACGACAAAACAAAAGAGAAGGCAAAATCTTGCTTTATAGGCAACAGCAGCGTTCAGGCTGGCACACCACACAGATCAAAGGAAAACAGCTTTATTGCTAGTCTTGCCTTTCTCAAATCTTATCTCAAACAATCACAGCTACGCTGAAAGACAGGCTAAGAAACTTGGCACATGACTGGGGTTTTAAACAGATTTTTTTAATTTCTAGCTCACTAAGTAAATGGTTCATCAAGATGAACAAGAAATATTTCCTCCAAGTGATACAGAGCGATCTATATAAAGCAGAGTAAATACAGCTAAGTCCTCAGGAATCCTAAGCTGGTTTTCAGGGGAGTGGGAGGAACACATCTATCACAAGCACTGTATTTTCAGTGCGGGTCTACTTTGAAAAATTTTCAACTGTTGTTCAGAATGAAATGATGAAAAGCTAAGATATCAGGGCACAGATTCTGAACAGACACATCCTTTGTTATGACTAAATTTTTATCTTATTTGGTCGGTTTACAGACTGTTTATATTCCCTGAACAAAATGCCACTGGGCAACACTACTGGTACAAGGTTCGTTTTCACAGGTTTGCAATACGTTTGTTGAATTCTAACATTTTTTAAAATTATGTCAAATTAAACGATTTTAGCTTCAAGTTTTTGACTACTTCAAATTATCCACTTCCAAAAGGGTAATAATTAACTTTCAGATATACTACATATAATTGCTATGTGCAACTACAATCTGTAAATCATAATATGTAACTATGTAAACTTTGACTATTTTTACGTACATTGCCATCTTCTGAATAAGCTTAAAGGATTCCTTTATTAAGGAAACAAATGTTTTGAATTATTTTACTCAGACGATTTACAAGGACACCCACTGCACGATATTCCCTTTAACTACAGGTAAACACATACGGAAAGGCTTGTCCAGCTCTAAATAGGCAGTAATACTCTTTTAGCAATAATCTAAACAACAACAGCTCACTTGCTCTGTGGCTAAACAAGGAAAAACCATACCTCTCTCCACATAAATCACAAAAATCTCATTGTATTTTAAGGGGCTTTTTCCATTTTTTGAAGGAGACTGAGGAGAAAACTTCCTTTACGCCTCTCAGATGTCTGACTGCTGGAACGAATTTCTAACTTAGAAGACACTCACCAAAATTTTGAAAAGTAAATTTACCTGGATGGCTATCTGGCCACTTGGCAAATCCACCAACAAGGCGATCTTGAGTTGACAGGATGTAATTTCGGTTTTTCTCAAAATTTGTATATTGGAATATGTTCAAGAGCTGAAAAGAAATTAGACCATTACGGTAATAATCTAAATCTTAGTATATTTTTAATACTAAAATATAATGCCTATTTATGAGATAAGCAGTGATAGCAGATAGCACTAATCTGGTAAACCTCCATAGCACTAATCTGGTTAACCTACATTTTTGTGAGATGAAAGACATTTATAGTGATCTGTGCATCTTCATGCACTTGTGTCAAATATGTAAATCTTTCAAGCAAAGAAGAAATACGATGCTTAAAGAAATCAAAATGAGTCAGTAACTATCCTGTAGCTGTTCTGTACTCTACCTTCAATGTTGCTCCCACCCAAAAGGAATAGCAAGTGTCTACAGGTTTGTTGGGTCGTCCATGGTAGCCATTCTGTTGCCTCATTATACACCACCTTCTTATTCTGTTCAGTTCTTTTTCCGAAAAAACTTCCTCCAGTTTACCCATCAAACACAGCGATGCAATACCACAAAACGTAGAGCCACCTGTGAAGAGAGAATTCTTTTTGCAATGGTTTGATACCCAGATTTTCACTGAAGCCTGTATGATCTCAGTCAGAACTTTAACTAGGGTAGTAACAATTAAATCAATGAATTTTTATAAATATGCAAGTATTAAGTCTAAAATCCAAATAAATAAAAACACTTTAGTTCAGCACACATGTCAAAGGAGACAAAAACCTCATCCCAATTCTTGCACAAATAAACCTGAATTCATTTTCTTAAAGCTGGATTGCCCCTCAGTGCTGTGCAATTTACATTACACAGTGGTCCAGAAATAAGTAAACTGCAATGCAACAGAAAACATTTCTTCATAAGTAACTTAAAAAAGAAAGCTACTGGGATGCCAACAATCGGACTGAAGCAAAGATGCCAAAGGCAGTCTCAGACACAATCCCCAGAGGATATAAACAGACAGAAGTGTCTGATGAGCAGAAAGAAAATTAAGGAAAAAAGAAAGGCATGGTTAATACCATAAAAAGACTGCTGGACTCTCATGGTTGTAATAAACACAAATTATGCTTCTAAGGAATTTTTTGTTGTCAAGGAAACTGCACAGTAAAATGTGAAATTAGAAGAGAAACTCATGTTCTTTGTCTGTGTATCATGGCCATCACTTTTTAAAGCCCATCAAGACATTATGAGTCTATTACCTGATATGATAAAATTACAGCCTGGGAAAGACCACAAGCCAGCTATTGATACAAGACCTGGGGCCCAAAGTTTCTTACACTATCCTGATGCTAGAAGACCCCAGGAACTCTAAGGTTATTTTCATTCTGGTGCTGAAATGCAGCAGGAGAAGGATGCTGAAGTAATGCTATCTGTTATCACTAGCATTCTACACTTACTTAGTTAACTAATTTGTTAAATATGTAGGGTATAATTTAAGTTCTTCAACTTTATCCATCCTGCAGGATGAAAACAGATGCAATCCTATCAAAGCTCAACAGTAAGGATAAAGCTAGCAAACATTTGATAGATTTATTATCAGTCACATACAAGTCAATAGTTTCTCTGTCACAAGCAGACCACTACTTCATGGCACAGAAACATTGTGTTTAAAAATACCAGTCTCTTGGGAATTCCTATCTTCCCAACTAACAAAAAATAACTGCCACTTCAAGATTTGAGAGCCCAATGAATGCTGTAATCTATCAGAGGAAACGTTTCTAGGTTTTACTAAAAGCTGCTGAAATTGGAGATTGTCAGGTGCATTGCACAAAATCTCTTGCAGATAAATCCAGAGCAGCAATGGTACATGTGGAAAAAGTTTGTTCTGTCAGCCAGAGATGAGAACCACAGCCAACACCTTTCAACAAAACATTCAAGAGGTAAGATTCATGGAGTTGATATATTAAGAGCCCATCTGGCCTGATATTAAGCTGGAACTAAGGGAAGAAGACAGATGATATTCTAAAGCATGTTTCAAGATTTACTGCTCCTCATCCCACTTCCTTAAAATAAGAAAAGAAGGAAAGGCATGACCTGCACCTCTTGCAGCATTTTCAAACCCAGTCTTAAAAATAGGCATAGAACATTTTAACATTCTTACCATGTGATTCTAGTCCAGCTCCCTGTGCCAGGCCGTTATCATAAGACTGAAGGGAAAAAAAACCCCACAAACCAGTTACTTTAAAACCAAATCACTTTCATAGACATTGCAATTTCTCAGTTTACTAGCAAAATTATAATCAGACCATAACCATCATTTCAACCTGATTAAATTCTGAACCTATGCCTCAAAAAGCTCTTGGCACAAAACAGTTAACAAATCAGCCTTGTTTCAATGCAGGCAGCTTTTACGACTTTCATGGAGTTCATTTTAGTTTGTGACGTATGTTAAAATGGGTAAACATGTCTTTGCCAAAAAGGGAAAGAATGTGATGCAGACAGCCATGAAATACAAAAATACACAACAAAAACACAACAATTTTTTTGTCTTTATAAAAAGAGAAAATGGGTATGTAATTCCAAACAAAATTAAATGGACAAATTAAATCTGTCTCTAACCCAAAAGCTGGTTAACATACAAAACGGCAAAATGTAAGGTACTACTGTGTGTACAATACTCAAGTACAAGAAATGCTTTAGTAATGAGCAAGAACATTAGGCTTTAAAAAAGACTGGGGAGAGGAGAAACCAGAAGCGACAACATCATAAAGCATACTATTGGACTAAACTTAACCTGCTCTAGAAAATATTATTGTTAAAAAATATCTTAACAATGCTGAAAAATCACTTTAAGTGAAAGAAAAAGGCGAAACTTGAGTCTGACAAACAAAGCACCAAGAATATAGTACACCTGTGTTATGAGCAATCTTGGAGCAGATGGTATCTTATATGTAAGAATAACAATGTTTCTTCCCTGAAAATTCATTAAATCATTTTGCATGATAAGAAACAAGAGATCAGAGTAAGCAACTCATAAAATGGAAAATGTTTATTTTACAAGAGTTCATAGAATACTTAATAAATAATCACTGGACAAATACCAAGCTGATAAGTAGCAACAAAAATGAAATTTAACTTTTCAAGTTCAATTACACAGGTCCTATATCTTCTATATTAACTGCTCAATTAATGATTGGTTCAATATCTGAACAGACAGTTAGAAAGCAATTTTAACCGCCCCCCACCCCTGACACTAACTAGGAATTTCTCCTGTTTTCTAGAAAACATTTACCAGTGGCTAGTAGATACAAGACACCTTGACAGACCGCTAATGACTCCTGTAGTTCTAACCAAAGAATGGCTACAGGAGCTAGCATGTCTTTAGGAATGACCTAAGGATTATTTTGTAGATCTGTTTTTAAAGCTGACATAGGCAAGAAAAAAGAAAACAGAAGCACACACAGAGGCTACATTAAAATTATATTCCTCAGTTTTTGAGTTGTTTCTGCAAGTTGAAGCAACTATAAAGACTAACAGCTGATACATACACTTCAAGCTGCAGCTTGACCTGAACCAGTCGATTTTAAGTAATCCCTGCGAACATCTGAACATTGAAACACGCAGTGTAAAGTTACTTTAAACTCCTTGCACTGCCATTTGAGAATGCAATCCAAATGTGCTACCACACTCCACAGGCCCATTAATTGCTAAGCAAAGGCAAGCTGATTAACAAAGCTATGCTGGCAAAGCTAATTAACTCTACAAACAGTAATTGTAAGAGGAGGTGGTTTGCTTTATGTATGACAAACTAATTAGCTCTGGAGAAAAGCTGTTAAGTGTGCATCCCAGTGTACAATGTTGGGCTGCACAATTAGCTTGAAAATTTAATAGACAATAGTCGACCTTTGGCTGACTGGTGCCTATTTATTTACGCACAGCAGCTGCTCTTTCGGGACTTACGTGCATTAAAGATTTAGGGAAATATTTTTCTTTCTTTGTCCTTTTGAAAAGACTCAGGAAATTATATGCAAAAGAGGCTCTAGGTTACTGCAACATGTAAACTGCATAATTAAACACTATCATCAGGAAATGTGTAAAGCCATTTGGGTGCAACCTTTGCTTCACAGTCTACATGTTTCACAACCAGCTTAATTATATCAACAGACCCACATACCTGCATTTCAAGAGGACTCCACTATACTTGAAGAAGCTAGAGAAGATTTAAAACTTTTTGCAATATCTCTACTTAAAAAACAAATTTGCTGTAAACCAAGCAATATTACAAAGAGCAGTATTTTAGAGTCTGTGGAAGTAATTAAAAATTTCAGCATCTCAGTGTCTGTTGTTTTTTGATTAGTGGTGTATCAGACTTTGACTGTGAAAGGCAAAAATCAACCTATGCTGATAAAAATTGTGTGATTGGAACCTATTTTACTGACAGTAAAACTGATTGGGAATTATTTTTGTCATCAGTATTGTATAAACACTTTTTAGTCAAGTCACAACAAGAGGGCCATCCATTCCGTATGAAGATTCAATTCTTTTTTAACATGATTACTTTTCCGAATAAAGCAACACCATTGTTTCATGTTCCAATCTTCTGCTGTTCTTGACATGCCTAATGACACAACCCCCCTCCATCCTTCAGCTATAATGAATTATCTCTGTCACAATTTTTATACTGCATCACTAAAGAGAATAAATTCCAAAGACTAAGCTAAAAAATCCAGGAGCTTATTACAAAGATTACTGTGTTTAACCAGTCATGTTACTCTCCATCCAGATTAGTTGCACTAATGCATGTATGCCAATTTGAATAACTAAAAAAAAAGTTTGTGAACTATCACTTGCTTCATCTATGTGCAAATGATGACATATGATAGTAAAACAAAACCACACCTTTCTGTCACAGCAGTTTACTACTAAGCAATGCAATTTCTTCTGTTTTGTAATTAATGGGAGTACCAGAATGAGGTAATACTGTAGCAAAAGAGGAATAAACATTTGTCAGAAAATCTACAGCACTATTCACTGTATAGTTAGTTATAGAAGGAATAATAAATGAAATAATCTCAATTAGAATTTACTTTGAATTGTAATACAAAATCTTAACAGGAGAAATGAAGCTAATATTCTTGGATACCACATTTCATATTAATTATATTTATTTAAGAAATACACTTTAAGAAATATTTAGTTTGTGTGACAGGTAATTGAATTGGAATCCATCTCAAGAAGGGTCATGGAAAGAGATTAATGAGAGGAAGGAACAACTACCACTGTGAAATGATTTTCACAAAGGACTATTCCCCGAATGTTTGAGACTTCTTCAGACACATCTTCAACTCTGCGATGTGACCATGTAGGATGCAAAGATTTTGTGTACTTGCCTAGAAGTGCCAGACACTTTGCAACTGAGTAAGTGCACTGAAATATTGGTCTGAACAAGCAGTGCACACCCAGAAAACCCAAACAAAACTAGTGTACATGTGCATACCAGTGAATTAGCAGTATACCAATGCTTTTAAAAAAGTCCTACTGAACACAGTGTGTAGTCAATCTACTAATTCATACCAAACCTGGGCAAAAATAGAGCATCTCTTGTTACACATTAGCATCTGCTAAGACTGCCTACAGAACACTGCTTACAGGATCTCTTAAAGTTACTCTTGGAGCTAGCCAGGAAAAGACCCAGTCTTTGTGATAAGCCACAGTGTCTTCTGGACTTTGACCATGCCCAGACTCCAGCTTTACTTCACTGGTCAACTGAGGTATTGAGCCCTTCTAAGAGGTCTTGTTCCATTCAGGCTTCAATTATTACTATTATTTTTTTAAAGTGGTGTCAATTTTCCCAGTAGGAACGTAACAACTGGAATTTGCAGGTACAAATGCTAAGGTTCTAGAAGCAAACTATAAATTTGGTTCAAGATCACTGTAGACAGGAATCTCCAGTGCTGTTTCACAGCTCCAAACTTTCAAAAAATCTCCACTTGCCTGGTCTACCAATGGCCTCATATGATGCTCTCTAGTTCTTGTCTTAGAAATAATTACTCCCTGCTCACTTCACCTTTTCAGTGCTACATATTACTTTACATACCTCTGTCATACTCCACATCTCACGTCCAGAATGAAGAGTCCTAGTAATATGAAATGCTCCTTTTATACAAGCTGGTTCATACCTCTGACAATTCAACTCAACTTTCTTTGTAACTTTTCCAGTTCCACAATATCCTTTGGGACAAAAACTGCACTGAAGTGTACAAAATCATAAACTAAGAGTTGATGTATAGAAAACCACAGTGAGGATTTTGCTCTTTGGTTTCATTCTCTATTCTTTCTTAATATTTGATTTTCCTTTTGTGTCTGTGCTAAGCTATCTGACTAAAGGCTAATCCAGTAAACACAAGGATCAGAGAAGGAAGAACCCTCCTGACCTAATCAGTGAAAAGTGAACACCCTGACCCGGCTGCTCCCTCAGACTGTGAAAGGAGAACAGATAAATCATCATCCCTGGGTGAAACCCACCAAAAGGAGCCAGGAAGGATCCTCTCACCCTGAAAACCCATGCTAACTGAAGTGAGCTACTAACTACTGGGGTACAGGGGCTCTTATGGGATGCAGGGGAATAAAATTTTGGGATTGTATAAAACTTGTTACAGGGTGTTTTCTGGGGAAAGCAGGGGTTGTGCACAACTTATTATGGGATGGCTAGGTAAAGGACCAACGGTGAGAAAGGGAAATATCAAAGCAGACTGGGGAGGAACAAGCAAGGGAAAACAGAGGGAAAAGGGGGATAAAAGGTGCTAGTAGAGTGTGAACAGACTGCTGGTCCGTATGCTTGTATGATTGAGCCCTGCCCTTGACCACCTCGGCCGGTCCAATACTTACTAATCCCATTTTTAACTATCTTCTGTGGACCTGCACTATCTATTCCCACTGTGTGCGCATGTGAATGCTAGCAAACTTTAGTTCCAAATAGCTTGTGGGTGAGACAGGTGGTCTGAGTACCAGCAACCGGAGTGGGATGACAAACCTCAGGGGCTTGTAGGCTGACCTGCTAGAAGTGGGGGAGACATGGGCTCTGGGGGACAGCTGTTGGATGGACTGTCGGCATCAAGCACAGAATCAAGGCTATCTTTTTTTTTTCCACTTCACCACCCCTGCAGCGAGAAGGCTGGAGGTGGGGAAGAAGTTGGGAGGGGACACAGTGAGGACAGCTGAACCCAACCGGCCAAAGGGATATTCCATATGTTGTAACCTCATGCTCAGCAATAAAACTGAGGTAGCAGAAGACGAAGGGGTGGGGAAGAGGGAGGTGTCTTCCAAGGTAGCTGATGTGTGGAGACTGGCTGGGCATTGGTCTGCTTGTGGGAGGCAGTGAGTGACTGATTGCCTTTGCATCACTTGGGGTTTTTCCTATTTTCTTCACTTAGCTAACTGTCTCTACCTTGATCCATGAGTTTCCTTGCTTTTGTTCTTCCTGTATCTGTCACCTGTCCTGCTGAGGGGTGTTGGGGAGAGTAAGCAGAATAGAAACATATTAGAAGGCATTAAAAGCAAATTAGGTGTGATAGTATAAAGTTTTGTTCATACGCTCAATTCCAGTATGCAGGCTAATGTCATGAATGCACAATGTATGAATTAGATTGATTTTAAATTTTTTTAAAAAGAACATATGAAGAAAATTATGTTCCTAACCAGTGTGCCAGAAAGCTTCTTGTGATGTACAGTAGGAAATGTTTATGCATCTACCTACCTCCTTAAAAAATAAACAAAAAATAAAAACCAATTTGGTTTGAAGCAGGAAATTAAGTCTTTTTTAGACTTGTTTCTCACTTAAATTTTACAATCTCACTGCTGGCAGCAACTACTAAAACATACTGGTTTACAACAGAAGTTGTATGTCATCATAAATTTGGCTCTTTTTTGTGGATTGGAAGATTTTACTATGTATATTTACTCACATTCAGGGAACTGTAGTTTTCAAGCTTACTCAGCTTCTTTGAACAACATTTATTTTAATCTTGGAAAATAAAACTCAATTAAACTAAGAAAAACATAATGAAAAAACCCTGAGAAGTCTTTTACTCCAACCAAATATGGAGACAACTTGCACAGACACAGAAAAAAATGTGTATATAATACACATTCCAAACATCTAATAAATAAATAATGAAGTGCATGTCTGGAAACACTTATTAAGCTTGACCTAATGTCAATAATTAGTTTCTCCTTTGATTCTGTATCTCGTTTAAAAAGCAGGACTACAGCTCATTGAAATGTGAGGATTTCATTGATGCAGTGCTTTATTTATGTTATAGGAACATCAGGACCCAGTTTTCAAAAACTTGCTTTCAATTTTAAACGGAGTTTTAAAGAAAAAATATCAGATTTAATTTTCAGTGAACATACCAAATAAACATACACACTATCTTGCTAGTACACACATTACAATGAAAATACAAATGCAAAAACCAATATACCTTTTCATTTTTAACTCACTAAAATAGGAACAGAAAAGAAATAAATTACCATAATATTTCAATTTGGATGGAGAGATTTTTAGTCATAGTTAAGAAATAAAGCTAGTAACTTTAAAATGTAGTAAGAAATAACACTGCGAATACTCACCATACTCCTTCTAATGTAGTCTATTGCTTTTTTCACATCCATGCCTGACCAGTTATCGAGCATGTAGCAGATGCAGGAAGCACAGTACACAAACCTCATATCATTCTCACTTCCTTCCAGCACTGCACAGAAACTGAAAAAAATGTTTCTGCCATTATACACTGTACAGCCTGGTATATCAGAAAATACGAGAAACAGTTTAAGGAATTGCATAAGTTTCCCCTTCAGAATGAGTTACTTCTACTTACAGTATCCACATAAATATAACCCAAAGCTATGCTAGATTTTCTTTACAGAAGACGTGATTCTAACTAAGCCAAGAAAAATTAGTAGAATTATTAACAGTTAGGGGCTTGGGTGATTTTATTTCCAGCAGTATAATGACACTGATATTCATTCTAAGATGTTAACGCTTACATTCTTTCACCTATCACAGCTTATGCTGGTGTGTGAGTTAATCATTTCAACATTTACTATTCTTGGCAGAATTCTTTGCTTCGTGGAAAACTTGATAGCTCACAAGTTTTTCTTTCCTGTCTGCAACTTCAGGATCAGTTTTCCATGTACGTACAAATGTAATTGCTATTATTATGGTGATAATAACCTTCAATGTAGGTTTGATTTCTTATGGCTACAATCTTTCCAAAGTTTATGAACATTTCAGAGTTGTGGTATCTGGGTTATCTAGGTACAATTCTGTGCTCTCTCTGAGACCCTCAAAATGAAGATGAATGCTGTGATTTGCTGCTTGTCAAGCCTCTATTTGATTCAAAGAGCTAATTAGAATATTTTAATGAATTAACCATTTGCAAGAAGCCAGCACAACAGAGTATCTTCATAAGTCCACCTGACAGATCTCCTCTAAAAAAAAGGAAAGGAAAAAAAAAGGTACTTCTGATTTTAAAGGTAGCTTTGTAAGACTATCACCACTATGACACCCTCTCTTTGACCCTGCAATTCAAGTATGCACCCCACTATCTTCTTGCATAGAAAAGCCTCCAGCATTTACTGGGAGAAACTTTCATCTCTCCTAATCGCAATGGTGCCAGGCCCTGCTCTTTGCAGCTCAGGTGGGGACGAACTCTATTGCTCTCTATGGCACAGGACATTCTGGGAAACTTAAGATCTGCCAGTACTATGTCCTCAGGGGACAACTGTATTGATTGTTATCCAGATATTTCAAATCACGTTCAGCTAAGGTAAGACAGAAATACACACATTTATTCACAACGTAAAAAAAGACAACATAACTACATTTATATTTAGGTTTTGTTTCTTCGCATGTCTTTTATTAACTAAGACTAGCACACTTATACTAGAGTAACAGAAAAATGTTTCTTTTCCTCATTCAGCTAACTTGCTGCTTCCACCTGGACAAGATGGTAGCTCAAGTTCTGGCCTTTGCACTTCCTTCCCCTTTGGTGCAGTAAAAGTGGTTTTCATAGGTATGGAAATGTCTGTCACACTAGAAATTGACTCCTGCCGCAGCAACAATTCTATACCAGAGATGTGCAAAGCACTCTCCTTTCCCTCTAGGGGCTAGCTGGCATTCTTCAGCAAGGCATATAAAACACAGGATTGTATATAAGAGTTATCAGTCTGTACATTAAAGCCACACATTATACAAATGTGTAGAAAAGGTTAACTGCATGTAGCTTATTACTGTAATCAGGCAAGATGACAAGTAACTACTTAAGATGCTAGTGGGTTGGGAGCTAGCATATTCCTTTTGGATCGACTTTAACAACAAAAATGTCCGACATAAAATAGGAATGCTTAGAGCACTGGAACAGGCACCTTCACATGCCTGAAGAAACTGCAGACTACAGCAGATCAACAAATACATGTATATCTATCTGCACGCACGCATTAGGACTTGGCACATTAAGGTCGGTCTGCTGTTATAAATGACAGAAAATTGTACATCATATAGTTCATATTCACTGCTTACATTCTGATCATTCTGGTGTTTTGCATTTTTTTTTCTTTTTAAAAAACATATGCAACACTGCATTTTAATAGTTGTGGTTAAAAAAAGAGTAGTTTTAATTATAGGAGATGTCAGGGTGATACAAAGATATATGACCAAAACAAAAGCTTTCTTAACTCATAAATGGTAACAACAATTTCCTTGGGAAGTCAAACATAACTCCTTTAGGAACAACATTTCTATAATTCTGCATTTCTTAAAGTACTCTTTCAAAAATTACATTCAGTAAAATTTAACAACACAGACAGATCATTTGCCCTAGCGGAAGTTTTCATTAGCTACCAGCTTCAGCTTGCATTAAAAACAATCTACCAAAAGAAACAGATCAAGAGGTATATACCATCTATTAAAAATGCATGCAAAAAGGATGAATCTTACAATGAAGTTTAGTAATACTGTACTTGTATCACAAGTAATACATAGGCTAATTTATCCTGTATTTCAACATCTTGAATCTCTCAAAACTAAATAAAGCTCATCCTCCAACAAAGCAGAGCAAACATCAAGACAACAGTGTTCCAGGGCCCTGCAAAAACCAGAGAATATGAACACAAAAAACCTCACTTATCTAAAGGACAGAGCAGAAAAACTACTATCCCCAAGACATAAACCAATCCATTAACTTTCCAGTAATAATTATCTACGATTGTAAGCAAAAATTGTCATTCTCTAACATGAAAGCAATCTGTAAACAAAGTGCTGTCTGGCCCTGTAAAAGGGCATGTGTTCTATTACTTATACCTATTAACCACAAAAGTATTTTCTAATACTAAGAAAACATTATACAGCTATTTTAATAAAAAACATCTTTCTTATGTTTCATTCCACACATGGGTTTTCTATTAACCCTCTGGAGAGTTGTAGAATATAAAATATCTTTTACCTTCCATCCTCCAGCTGGAGAGCTCTCAGTCCTGCCAGTAAGGCATTTTTATTTACTCGACTTAAATCATCTCCAAGAATAACCAGACATGACAGACCTGTGTAAGTCATTGCTATGTGCCCACTATCATAGGGATGAGATATCCCTGGACCCTAGAAAAAGGGGGGGAAAAATAAAAATATTGAAACATCAGATTACAGTCAAGCATTCATTTATAAAAAATAATTAAGAAGTAAACAAAGTTATCTTCCCCGTTAAACTGAAGGCATCCCACTCAACTTTTCTGAATCAAATGAAGCTACTTCATAGCTCTGCTACCCTTGTAAACAGTTGGTCAGTAGGAAGCTTTGGAACAAAGTTTTGCCAAGACTGATACTTATGCAAGACTTAAGCAAAGAGGCGGGATGTGCTCAATTGTACCTAAGTTTATCCTGACACACCACTGGGCATTAGCTTCCTGGCAGCTGGGTAAGCACTGTTAGACAGCCGAAACTCTGGAGAGTTTCCACAAAGACTTTATAATCTAATGATCTACAAGTAGAAAGCAGTGTGAGGGATTACTAGTAATCTCTCAGTCAATTGAAGCAATACCAAATTAGCTTCTCATCAATTTTCATGTCTTTTCTAAAACAATAATCAGAGCTTAAACGAAATATTTATACAGTAAATAATGTCAACTGGGAAGCTAAGATGAGACTTAAAGGCTGACTAGTCACACAATACAAATCGCAATAATGGGTGGGGGATTGATAAAGCTGTGCTAAAATTATAATTTTTCCTTCTGATATTTTATAGGCACATCCTGGACTGTTCCACTTCACGACAACAGAAACCACATGTAACAAGATGACCTTGGATACTTGGGACGGTTCAGTTTGGAACAACTGGAAGACAAGGTTTTTAAACAAGATAAAAGCTATTTGTCTCTACTGAGCAGCAGAGACAATAAAGCTTTTAAACCACATTTAACTGGGATTATTGCCTAGTTAGCAGCCATTGCTATTTTGCAATTCATTCTAAAAACACATGCAAAAAGTAGTATACAAACAAATTAAAGAAGATTATGTTATATGTATGTGGTATTTTTCAGGCAAGTCACACTTATTTCCAAAGCCAAGAAGCTTTGCTTCTAATAAGAAACTGGGAGAAAAATACTTATTACCCATTAGGCAGCAAGGGACTGTTCTTACGCAAGAGAATCACAGTTGGGAAAGGGGAGCACAAAACAAGGTGAAAGTGGCTGCAGCTGAAAAAGTGCTTGCTATGCAACAGAGAAGGGGAATAAGGGAATGAATACTGAGCTGCATCTCCTCTCCCTCATTTCCAGCCCTGGACTCTCTGCTGAGAAGAGGGCACAAATCTGAATGGCTCCCACTCCTACCCCCATCACTGTCTCCTGCCCTGCACGTCCCCCAGCGACACACCAACAGTCACAGAGTGGCTGAGGTGGGAAGGGATGTCTGGAACTCATCTGGTCCAACCTAGAGCCGGGTGCCCAGCACCATGTCCAGGAGGCTTTTGAACATCTCCAAGGATGGAGGCTCCACCAGCTCCCTGGGCACCCTGTGCCAGTGCTCTGTCACCCTCACAGGGAAAAATTGTTTCCTGATGTTGACAGGGAACCTCCTGTGTTTCAGTCTGTGCCCATTGCCTCTGGTCCTGTCTCTGGGCACCACTGAACAGAGCCTGGCTACGTCCTCTTTGCACCCTCCCTGCAGGGATTTGTATACATTGATGGGATCCACCTGAGCCTTCCCTTCTCCAGGCTGAAAATTCACAGCTCTCTCAGCCCTACCTTGTAGGAGAGGTGCTCCAGTCCCAGACAGACTTCCCCATGGGGCATCCCACAGATGGAGGACAGCTGTGCCCTCAAACGGCTTAGAAAAAGCTACTGTAGTTATGAAACATGTTTTTCTAACTTGAGTAGATGACAAGCTTTAATCCCAGAAGAAAAAACTTGGCCTATCGTACCAATTATAGGCATTCTAAATCTAACAGAACTAAAAATCTTCCTTTCAGAATACCCTCCCCTTAAAGATTTTATTATAAGCAGCTTAACCCTTGTGATGCATTAACTTACTTCATATGTAAAATTCTTCTCAAAAAATCCAGACATATCCAGTGATACAAATTTGCCCCAGCACAGAGAAGTATTCAGTTTAATGTAATTGATAAATTTACTTTTAAGCAAAGTAAGTCTCTATTGTAAAGAGCCAAATTTGAACCAGTTCTTCCCCTAACAGGACTCCGAATGTCCCAGCTCTGTAGCTAAAGCTTCTCACATATTTTGTCAAACAAAATACAAGATACACACTAGCCAATGAAAAAAACATCTGTAAAGGTTCTCCAGTATCAGGACCAACCGCTTACAAAATTCAGTTCCTGTCAGCAACTACGAAGAAAACTGAATTTCCAAACATCTATATATTTGAAGTTAAACTGGAATGACTTAGTTTCTCCCTACTTGGAATAACATGGAGCAGGGAAGTGCAGAAGATGCTTCTGCTCACTTCACACAAATACAATGAAAATGCCAGAGCCTGAAAATCAATGTTAATTGCTGAGCACTGCTCTGTTTACACACTTTTATAGGTAGTTCATCTCCAAATCAATATTGACATCGGGAATAACTTAACAGTAATAGATATAGTGAAACAGTTCGATTTTACTTTTGATAATATGATTTCCAGAGAAAGACTACATTCACTAAGCAAGGAAGGTTTGCTCTAAGGATATTCACACTTGCTTTTTAAAAACATATTTATGAAAACTCTAGTTCTAACTACAATAAATGTGCTTGGATATTCAGGAAATTTTCTAAGGCATCTATAAATTAGTACTGCCATCTGCTTCTGTCCTTGAACATCAAAAAATATTTAGGTACATGTAATGCAGAAAACACTTAGGATACATGATTTTCAAGTGTCATTTTGTGGGGAATCAGGGAGATGGTCTGAGCATTCAAAACCAGCTGCTCATAGGTCACACAACTACCTTCACTACTAATAGTTTCATCACAGGATTATCATGTGACAAGTAATTAAATTATTAAAGCCAGTGGAAGTGACAGAGGGTCCAACATACTGGTATGCAGCTAATGTCTTCAGAACATTTGGTTTTGGGCCAAAAATCCCAACAAATATGGCCACTATTTCAATAAAATTAAACACAGAAGGACCTGAATCAAATACAAGATCATACAGCAATTACTACAAGGCACACTCACAAAGGCCAACATGATGTTTCCTATGTGTAATTACTGCAGGAATTTGGAAGCTTTTGAGAGCCTAACAGATCTTTGTTCACCATATGCAGTTTTAAAAAAAATAAACAAAACAGATATACTTTCTCACCAGAAGAATAATACAATAATAATATATCCTGTATGCTAATTGTAATTGTTCAAATTTTAAGTGTACTGGAATTCACTTTATCTTCTAGGCTCCATATGATTATTTCACGCTCATTGGATAGTACTTACAGAATTTTATGTTGTACCTACACACATCAATACATACTTCACACACTAATGCAACAAAAAAACTGAGCCCAAGTAACAGGATGTCTTTGAGGGGACAACAATCAGAATAATCAGACATTTCAGATAAACTCCCCTCCCTGCCCCCCCCCGAAAACAATACTTTTTTTTCATAAAATTGAGAATTCATAAAATCTGTAGAATTTGATAATTTGATATCCCAAAGTAGGACTGGAATGGCTTCTCCGAATGAAAAAGATTACAGCGAGTCTCAAATCTTTCATGAGATAACTACTAATACCTCTAAAATTTGCATGACTCGGAGGAAGTGTTGCTAGACTGCCTCTGCTATGAAGGACAAAGTAATTCAGACATTGTGTAGAACTCTGTCCCAAATTTATCAATGACACTGTAGTGAAAGCAGCTGATTTTTAATTGTCATCTTCAGGCTTGGTAAAAAGAAGTTCCTTTTTAAGTTCTGTATTATGAACAAGCCTACTTTTAGTGAAATAAAACTATTTCTGCCTCATAGATACTGCAGACTAAAGCAAAGGCAGCAACTAAGCAAACTGTCAGCCTACGCACAAAAAACCCCACTGCTGCCACCACCTCAAACCATGACGTTCATGGACAAAGGACATAGAAATAAACAGAATGAAGTTATTTTAAGAATGGTAGTAGTTACATTTCAAAAACTATCAACAAGAATGTTGGTGGACCTTAAACACTTAGACTAAACAACCAGAAGAAATACACTTAATCCAGTAAGGTTATGTCTACATGAAGGAGTAACGCAACAGGAGCAGGTCTGGTGAGCAGAACAGTCGGTGCTGTGGTGCTGGTGTCCACTCTACATGCATTTCACAATTTGTGCCAGCTGTTCTCTGGCTCCATGGACTAACAGCCCACTAATGGAGAAGTTAATTCAGAGTGCATCTTCTGGTTCAGTATCATTCAAAAGGAGCCCCGTTTGTATGTCTTGCTCTTTTGGAGCAAGCACATTAAACCACTCTCATAAAGTCCTCTCTACTGATCTGAACTAATACATTGGTGCAGACATACTCTGAGAAGATAACAATGGGAATATGGCCAGGTCCTGTTCTTTCTATATGCTTCAAAGAATTAACACTTAAAGATGCAAGGCGAGGGGAAGCTTTCAAACATTTAAATCTGTTTCAGTGACATGATAATGTTCTCTACCACATTATCCAGAACAGTTACTTAAACATAACTCGTGGTCACCAACAACTCCTGCTGAGTACTGCAGACAGGGTTAAGAAACTCCCTCTGCTGTGAAAGCATGAGAAAGATCTCTCCAAACACTAATAAAGATTGCTGCTAAACATACTCCTACACAGGCAGAGTCCCACTTTCAAAAAACTGTCTTCTCACACCTGGCTTCAATGTCACATACACAGATTATTTCAGCTTTGAGAAAACGCAATGTTGTGTCGGGAACACAAAACAGATCTATTTTTTCCCAAGTGAAAGCATATGTTATTTACCTCAATCTTACATAAAAGTTCCGGGTATTGGCTTTCAGTATAGCCCCTAAAACTGATCTGAAACACTTTAAAGAGACTGAAAAGACCTAGGCCCGTCTGAAATGCTAATGAGACTGTTCACCTTTAAATTAGAAAGCTAGTTTAAACTCCAATAACACCTAATCAATGAGACTGCAGAACCTGGAGCCAATTCAGAAAATAATTGTTACCTAATTTTAAATGATTCATGTTTAGATGCAGTGACAGAAGCAGAACTCTTAGGCTTCATTTACAGTTAAGACTGTTGAGGCTTGTTAAGGCCGTGCGTGGTGAGTTGGTCAAGTGGATATGGTTTTGCTTCACTTTGGCTACAGTCCCAAAAAGCTGCATTGACACTACCATCAAATGCTGAAAGGGTAACAGCTAAAAAAACCCAAATGCCAAACCAAAAACAAATGAGCTATCCTGGTAATATTTGGTAAAGTTGGACATTCTAACATATCCCTTGCTTTTTACTATTATTCTGAAGGGTCCCTGGTGACAGAAGAGATTTGGCTACTTCCAGTATGGCACTTCCTTGGAATTCAAGAATGAAATCACAGTAGTGGCATGTAACAAATAGTAACTGTTAATACAAATCCAAAATGCTTAAAGGCTTTTTCAAAAATTACTTTTCAAGACATAGATTTAATATAACATTTTTAAATGATGAATAAAGAAAAATGACAAGACTTTAAACATAATTCAAAGTCATTGCAGTGGATTTCCAAGTCTCTCTGAGTTATTTCAGAACTTTTTAGGGCAACAGTGCCGGAAATACTATAAACCTTTGTATGCCAATAAATCAAGCAGATCTGATCCCTGTAATGCAGATGCAACGAAAAAAAGTATTGCAATGCTTGAATAAAGAGCACATCCATCTGCAAACAGTTTTCTAGAGATAATGACCTTGTAACTAATTTCCACAGGTTACATGATTCCACCCCTTTGCTCCTTCTGCAGATTGGCTAACACATTATGAGACACTGATGGGCCACAAGAAATCTCCTGAAAAGAGAATATTTAAGTATGAAGCATGTACTATTGGAAGTTGGCAGTTAAATTAAAACACCAGAAAGTGCTGGAAAGGGATAATGACACTTTGCCGATCTTACAGACTTTTTGTCTTCAGGGGCCTTTACAAGATCTGAGAATTATATCCAGAACTCACTCTTCAAGCTTTATACACTGCGGAGGATTAGAAAAAAGTTCCAAAAAGCATGCACTGATTTAATATACTATACCACATGGCACTAACCCAAACCTCTGAGGAAACATGACTGCTACATTTTTATTAGCTAGTTTGGTAAAATTATGTCCTTATTCATTTTGTAATGCTGTTATGCCACAATAATAGCATGACAACCTAAACTTCTTTAGATAACTATTATCAAAGACAACCATCCTCCTTCTGAATAAACCCAGTCTTTTTCTTACGCAACTACGCTGAAATTATTGTCTACTATTTTGTCTTAAAGCTCTATTTTTAACAAAGTATCTCAGTAAGTCACCACTACAGATCTCAAATTGTTTTAGGTTTTAAGCAGTAGTTTTCCTTTTTTCCTTCAAGATCAGCGGGTGGCTGGATTGCCACTGAGGTTAATTCCAATTAAAAAAGATGATGAATTCATCTTGCTACTACAAGCTCACTGCAGGCACCATCTGTAGTGTAAAACAGGATAAATATCAAAGCAAACTGAGACACAAATTACCTTGCCTGTCGCATGCTGCTGTAGCACCCACTGTAGGATGTAAAAAAAACCCTCTTCACAATTATTTTTTTCCTTGTTAGAAAGTGCAACCTCTGAATGTTACCGCCATAAGTACTTGGCTGACTTGCCATGCAAAGAGGCATATGTAGTTATTACTCCAATGCAGATTAACATTTCCACAAGTTATTCAGAAGCACAAAGTTATGCTGTTAAGAGTAAATAAAAAAGGCCCAAACAGGCTGCTGTACTACCTTCATACACAGGTTCAAGCATTTTAACACTCAACTACTACAGTGTAGCTTGTGCATCCGATGTCCATCCTTGCTTTCAATTTCAGCTCTCAATATTCATTCATTCATTTATATTTAAAATCTTGCTATCTGTCCACTACAAAAATCAAATACTTGGTGCTAATTTAGTGCTCTTCCAGATTTTTCATCCACTCTTTAGTGAGATTTGACTCTTCACTCTGAAAACATAGGATGGAACTACTGTGCCTCTTTCACAGTCCTTCCTACACACTGGCCCCTCCACTTCCCTCTTCCAACTGTATCAGACCTTCTGTAGCATCCTTAGCAGCCTCTGCTAACCTCATTTTTCTCTTGTGGTAAAGGCATTTTCTTTTTGTATACAGATTTAACTCTCTTGAACCTCAGTTTCATGGACTTCAAGTATCCTCTCTTACGGTCATGACAAACTGGGATGAGCAGAGCCTTGCCTATGTTTGAGTGGATACCAGGTGCAATCAAACACACGTTTCATTACAGGAAGAGGAATATCAAAGAACAGCATGTGCTGCAGCACTTAATATGGAGCTATTCCACCCTTCTCCACCAGCTGACAGTTCTTGAGTGAGAGAAGTTTCCCTACTTCAGTACAGATCAGAAGACGGGGAGAGTGCACTGAGACAAGCCACAATTTATATGTCAATTTCTTCACTGTTCTGTAAACTCAAGCAGTATCATTTTAGTATGTTTCTTATGACTGTTTCTTAAAAGCTCTGCAAACATTTCAATGTATTAACAGTGTAGAAATCCCTGCTTTCCAGGTATTCCATAATTATGCAGTTAATATTATACAAAAGATCATGTATACAAGATCATGTATTGGCTAATCAAAAATATTTCCCCTCACACACACAGACACACTTAACTGACCTTGGAGGGATTGAATGGCATCCCTAAATACGAAGAGCCTCTGAAGCCACAGCGATTCAAGTTTGATCCTGGAAAGATAAAAAAAACCAAAAAACTAAAAAAACCTCAACTAACTTGTTTTACTGAAACACTCATTATAAACCATAATTCTCCAGTCCAGATGAAAACCTGCTAGTTCAAAACTATTCACAGCATTACTAGAGTTTCCATGTGTCTTTCAGTATGTTCCCAACCTCAGCTTGTTACAACTCTGATTAATAAAAAAAACCAAAGCAAAGCAAACCACAAGCAAACTTGATCCTGCTGTAATAACAAAGCAGCAGATTTTTTTGATTTGGTGGAAATAGAGTGTTCATATCAGCACAGAATTGTCTTCCATGCTCACAAAAAACCAATAAATATTGCTGCCCTGGAAAAGTGACCAGAGTTAACAGTTTTTTTTCTTCTATGGATTCTGGCCTGCTAATACTGTCTGTTCCCAATCGGAATTGTTTTAAGATACTTTGCAACGTGTACAAGGACAAACAAACAGTGTGCAGTTTTAAGCTAACTCAATACTGCCAGAGTGAAACAGTTAAAATGATGTGAAAGGTAAATTTTTAACTGGAGCAATTCTTCTCTCACCCAAAACACAGGTACAAGAACAGCTATCAAGCATTTGTTAGTGATTCAATGCATTTTTTTTAAAATGTGTCACGGTACCTGAGCTTGCAGCATACAAAAGTGTGCACCACAAACTGTCTAGAGCTAAGTACAGGTTTGCAGGGCTCAAATCTGCTTCTGCGTGGCAAAAACTCAATTACTTCACTCCTTTGCCTCTGAAAGTAAAAGCCTAATGAGTGCTGTAGTTCAACAGTGCTTGGCTGTTCTTAAATTCTCTCTCCTTTTTAGCTCTTCAGCCTTTACTCTAAAAATCCTCATGGAGATTAAGAGACAATTGCACCAGACTAACCAAACAAGAATAGCTATAAAGCTGGAAGTCCTCAAAAAGATCACTATGCAATGTGGTCTACCAGTTTTGGTGTCATTTATCAGCACATTAGCTTCTAATTTTAAATACATTCTGTGCATATGCAACATTTAAACTAGGAGCTTTTATCAGTCTTAACTACTTCAACATGGTTAAAGTATGCAAGTTTCTCTACCAGACAAGTCTTTGGATCTAATTTACTTAATCTTATTATTCACTTATTCACTTATTATTTAGCGGGGAAAAAAATGGTGTAATGAAGGTCATTTCAGCCTGCACTAAAAAATGGTATGCTATAGTCATACCCACAAGGAGAAAACAGAGTATCTGTATTTGTAGACAAAAAATATGCATAACTTGTATTTTGTTATAATATAAAACTTCTCTGCAAAGGACATTTGTCCGTTAGCTCCTGGAGTCTTGTATTTCATGTTGCAACAGGTTCTGGAAAGAACAATAAATATTATTCTTAAGGACTAATGTAAAGTCCTGAATGACACTGCCCAAAAAGCATCACGATTTGAAAAATGACACAATGTGAATGAATTAGTAAGAGGAGAAATAGAATTCCTAATTCTTAAATACTAGATTTGCTAGGTGACATTGTGGAAAAATCACCATTCACTTGGCCCATTTTCAGTAAAAATGAATCTGTGTCTTAAGTGCTTAAATAAACTACAAAATTCACTTTGAAATGGCACCGATGTGGAAATCCTTCACCCAGAGAACAGTTGCTAGCCTACTAGCACACAGCTGTTCTGGCCTGCTGCAAATGAAAACGTGCTACAATTAGGACAGCTCTGCAGTTGGACAGAACTCAGCTGCTAGTTGCTAGATGGAACGATCCATCCCAGAAAGACTGATCCCCATCACTGGCCCCTTAGACTGCATCTTATAATTCATTATCAAGGTAGAAATGGCAGTACGAAACCCAAATGCACTGTCCTGTTAGTGGGTCACTTTGACTGCCTTCTGACTTGACAGCTACTATGAAAAAGACAGGTTAAAGTACATGAAGGAAATCAGGATCTATTATTGCCTTTAGCCATTCAATTTTAGTGTAGCATTTCAAAACTTTTCTTGTACTACTAAACTGCTACCAACTAAAACCCAGCATTGGTAATTTTAAAATGCTGGGTTTCTAGCTGTATTGCTATGATTGATTTAAAATCTATTTTGACTCTTTATGTCAGTGACTTCTGATCTCCCATCCTACACTGTACACACTGGCTGGCTCCTAGGAGAAATAGAACAGTATGGCTCTTCAATGCCCTTACTACTGTGCAATCTTTAAAGGGAATTTTATCCCCTCCTTCAAACAAAAAAACTTTGTCATTAATTTGCATGCAATAGATAACTTCCTAGACCTTCAGCATTGCAAGTGAGTTGCTAAATTTCTAGTTACAATTCTTGAATTAAAAAATGGAATGCTGAGCTGATAAAGGAAGTGTTAAAACAGGAAGTGAAAACAGCTCATTTCTAACCAGAGGACTCTGGCACATTGATGTCACGTCTCAATTTTTTTTTCTAGCTTCCTGTGAACACACGCATTCAAAACCAAATGGGAACCAAAGAGGAATTAGGGAAAAACCACTGTCTTTCAGTTTATGCACACCACCTCACCTTCTGTGAAGTTCACTCTACTGTTTCATTGTAAAGTACTTTTACGTTATCTTCTGTAATAGCTTAGTAGTGCTAATCAAACCGTTGCCTACCTTCCTGAACCACAAACAGCCTGTCAGAATCAGAAAGAGAATTAGAAATTAAACATATCCTAATTAAAAGAATGTTATCATAGTTTCTGTCCCTTGCAAAAAATTTCTGGAGTGACCCGTTCAGCTCCAGCAGTCTGCTGAAGCATCAGGAATAACTGCAGTTATGAAACGGTACCACCTAGTGTTCACTTCCAGAAATAGGCACATTTAACCACTTTCTGAAACCGCTTAAGGCAGAGCAAAAAGTAATAAACATTTCATCAATCACTGCATGACTACTGCAAGCTGAACAAAACACACCTGGAAAAAACTTTTCACATTTGGCAACAGAACTAAAGACAATTGACCCCCTCCCTAAACCAAAAGATTCCAAGCTTAAATCAAGAGCTGAGACTTTCCCATGAAGAAAAACGTATTATTTATGTATGCGTAGGCCAGAAAGTCCTTAAAACATGTAACAGAGCTCCAAGTGATGACCACAGACGGCTTATCTTGGGATCTCTTTTGTTACAGACAGGACATTTTTGGTTTTTATCTTTTATGATTTGCCTTGCATCGGAAGATTGATAATTTACCACTACTTCTTCCGTTTCAGGTTACCCATGCATTCCTCTGGTACCAAGGCTTTTCTCATTTTGCTAAGTACAGAAGCAAGCTTACCTACATCATTAAAATCTTCATACAAAAAAAAAAAAAAATCACAGCTTTAACATAGGCTGACACAGTCAGTACATCCAGACAAAATTAAGCATAAGTAATTCTTACTGAACTAGCCCTACAAATAATTATTCTTATAAATCAAAGCACTAGAATATGTCATAAAATGCAAAGTTGCATTCTCTAAATTGGAGGTCCATTATACAGCCAGATAAATACTTCAAATGTAGCCATTAAAGAAGTCTATGTTGGAGGAAAATTCATATTTCTGCTTAAGAAACTCATGATGAGAAAGCTCATATGTAACAGTAATCTCAAAAACAGTCAATGACATTGTATTAATTTTTTTTAGTACTGATACACAAGTAAAGAAGAAAGAAGCATTACTACAAACCTAAATTTAGACTTTGACAGAAGGAAGTTTTAGGTCCCTGACATAGCGTAATGGTTTTCAGCCTGCTATGCATGGGTCCTGGGGGTTCAGATCTTAAATTAACTACGTCTCAGCTCTCCTTTTGGTGCCATTTCTTAGTACGGCAAAGCCAGCGAAGCATCCAGCTGTCAAAAAGCACAATCTTCTTGCCCTCTCCCTTACTGGGCTGGCACTAGCACTCCCAGTCAACACAGTTCACCAATGCAACACAAAGCTAACATTCTGTTAGGTAAGAGAATGCATGCTTTTCTGCCACTTCAACAAGCTAAACCAGCTCTCAAGCAGGGTCAAACAAATGCCAGTGTTGCTGTGGGGGAGGATGGTGGATTAATATGGCCAAGGAGCATGCCTCCACTGTCTCTCTGTAATTAGATTCCTTTAGTACAAACCTCTGGATTCACCATCTTTCAAAAGTGCTGTTTTTAAATGTGACCTGCAAGAAACTGGGATACAACTTCCTTACACTGCTAAGAGTTGCACTTTAAGATAGTTAAAATAAATTTGAAATTCTGTCTAGGAGCTGCTCTATGAGTGAAAAAACAGTAAAGCTCTGACATGACAAGAATCTTAAGAACAAGCAGTTGAAACAGGGTCTTTTGTCAACCCTTTTCCAATTTCACTAACATTTTAAAAAGCATGTCTTAGTCTAAATACATCTGATAAGGATTGTAAAAGAGCACCACCCTCCTCAAAATGTAAAAAAGAAAAAGAAATACTTTTTTAAAAAAGATTTTGAAGTCTTTCTAAAAGGAAACACAGCCTGCTATTTCTGCAGTGAGCACACAAACAAAACAAAAACATGTATTAGCCATGCACCTAAGCAAAGCATTTACTACAAGTGAAGAAAAAGAAACAATGGTCAAAATCTACACAATATAAAGCCAAACTATTTTGCAAGAGTTACAGAAGACAGGAAGCCTTTCAAATAAGCAGAAAACTATTGAGAACAAGCACTGAGCTAAGGATGGTAGGTTTCTGTGTGAGGGTCAGCTCGTGCCTGTGACATACCATTCCCTCCTAATTAGAACTGGTATCAAGTCAGTCTCTAAAATGCTTGAGCTGAAATTATGGTACCTAAAGGACCTTCTCTGTTTGAATCACAACAAACCCACAGAATAATACAGTCTATCCTGACAGACCTTAATCTTTATCTTCCTTTAGTGCATTTGAATTAGGCTCACACAGTATATATTTGCTTTTTTACTACAGTGAGATCAAGATCTCACCACTTTGCATTCATGAGCTTTAGTTTCACATAAAAATTTCAAAGGCTACAAACCTCTGAATTGAAGCTTTCATTACCCATGAGACATATCACATACCTGTAAATACAAACACGTTACCTGAAACTATCACAGTATATTGCGAGACTCTACCTAAGAAGTATTTTAAAACACCAAATTCTGAATTTTCTACCAGGTTCTGTTATGCCCTGCTGTGGTGGGTTGACCCCGACAGCACCCACACAGCCACCTGCTCACTTCCCCCTCCCATGGGAGTGGGAGAAAACAGAGAGAAGGGGAGAAGACTCACGGATTGAGACAGACAGTTTGAAAGGCGAAGCAAAAGCTGCGGGCACAAGCAAAGCAAAGGAGGAATTCATTCACTACTTCCCATCGGCCAGGCAGGTGTTTAGCCACTTCCCAGAAAGCAGGGCCTCAGCACCCGTAAGGGTTACTCGGGATGACAAATGCCAGAACCACAAATATCACACCCTTCCTCCTCCTTTCCCCAGGGTTTTTATTGCTGAACATGGTGTCAGATGGTATGGAGTATCCCTCGGGTCAGGTGGGGTCAGCTGTCCCAGCTGTGTCCGCTGGCTGTATCTGCTGGGGGAGAAGGGGTGCAGAGGGGGAACAAGAGACAGCCTTGATGCTGCGCAGGCACTGCTTAGCAATAGCTAAAACACTGGCGTGGTACTGACGCTGTTTTAGTCACAGACACAAAACACGGTAGCATACAGGCTACTATGGGAAAAATGAATTCTATCCCAACAGTACACCTACTGTAATAGTGATAAAAATAAACAGATACTAAGTTTGCAAGGCATCAACTGCTCTGTCTCCTATTCGTTGGCAAAATGACTGTGAGGTAGGGGTCATTCTCAAAATTTGCAGTTGGCTTCTTAAAAACCTGCTTTAAATAAAAATCAACCATAATGCTATAGATATGGAAGCTTTGGAGAAACAAACATGAACAGCAGAGAAAGTTATTTTTCTGATAAGAATTACAGGAATTCTCTTTTTGCTCAGTTTAGGAATTCAACCAGTTGTGTGATCAAAACCAAAGAACCAAGGTTCTGTAAAGATATATTCCAATTTAAAATGTAAGTTTTAAATAGGTTTTCAGTCCCAGAGCCAAAAGTAATGAAGACTTATATCAAGTACAATACAGCTACTTAAGGCAAGGTTATTGAAATTAATCATTGCAGAAACTCCATAATAGAATAGTGCTATAACAGAAATGTTTGAAAATCATTTTTCCGTGGAAAGAGGGATTTATCAGCATACGTCAAAGAAGCTGCAATAGAATGTTTCTTTAAAAGCAGAGTAAAGATTTTTTTAATTTTTTTTTTAAGCTGGAAAGATTCTGATGCATCAAGCTAGCAACTGTTCTCATAAACTAGAGATGCACAAACATTCTGAAACCAAAAGCTTCAGTGCTGCAGCCTACCAGAGTTTAGCCACTTCTTCAAACAGGCCAAAAGAGGGAGTCAGAGCCCTACTGCTGTGAAGCTGCCAATTAACAAATATCGCACACAGTAGATATTACAGGAGGGTATACATTCCTTTCTAAACATATAGTCATCCAGTATCCAACTTGCTTCTGTTGGTATCATTAACATTTTGCATCATCTTTGTCCATTAGATGAAATAAAAATAGAATTAAAATAATGCTGAAGTTTTAGGTGTTAAGTGACCAGACAGAGTAGTGTTATTACCAAAAGCAAGAAAGCTTAAGAAGAACAGAGTTCTTATGATGTGATAGAAAAATACAGGATTGGAGGGAAGTTTGTTGTTCTGGTAGAAGAGAGAGATTTATTACTTAAAAGCACACAACACACTGCCAAAAGCACCTTCCGCAAAACTACTGTTTTGATGGGATGATAGCTAGAAAAAGAAGGAGCGCATCTCAGCTGTGCCCTGGACTGTTAGCCACCACTCCCCATCTGCATGCTGAGATTTATACTGCCCTCCCTGAGAGGCTCTTCACAATGGGACTATTCCAAACATTGGCTAGGTAGAAAAAAAAGCTGAGAATTACTGCATACTATCAAAGACAAACAAACAAACAAAAAAATGCCTATTCTAATCTCTGTTCTTGCAAACTTCATTGTTCTTCCACAATACGCTCCTAAAGACTGGGATAAAGATCAGAAAGTGAGCAACTCCTAAAAACAAAGCATGTACACCCTGGAAATTTTTTTCTGTGTTAAGGGACAGGAACCTTCTCATGATTAAAAACGTTGTGGGAATAATTATGCCATCCAAACCCCTAATTTTCTATAATCAGTCCTAGAATACAACACAAGAAAAAAAGAATCTATTAGAGCTAATGCCTAGAGTGAATCTGATGGTTTGTAAGTCACCACAATAAGAAAAGGGATCTTTTTATTACTGTAAAAATCAAGCATCAGCGATCTTGAATTTCGTATATTTCATAAAACTGCTTGTATTTCATAAAAATGCTTTTAGGGAAGACACCTCATTTGTAGTATATAATTAGACTAGATATTATACAGAAATGCACAATTTTCTTTCTATGACTATCTAACATAAAAAGTACTTGTTCATGATTTTACAGATGGAATTATCTCTCCTCTAGAGACCAGCCTGGAACTATCCCCACACCAGCACTTAACATGCCAGCACCTCCTGTCATAAAACAGCGGTGGCTCGCCCACACCTCCCACCCTCTCTCCCACCCCTTCTACTGCTATTAGCCATTCACCTGCACTGCCGCAGAAAAAATTGCCAATACCACCTAGCACACAGAACCAGCACCTCCCTGACTTCCCTCAAGTCACCGGGAAAGGGATGCTTCCTGTGTGCTCCCTCCCTGGCTTGGATTTGCTAGGCAGCTTCCAATCTGAGGACAGCTGGGATGCAGCAACAGCACTACTCCTTCTAAAAACCTTAGGTGAAACTAACCTTCACAGATCTAAGGAACAGATTTTTCATTTTAAAGCAGGAACTGCATTTATCCCTCTTGCTTCGTAACCTTACACCTCCCATTTTCCAAAAGCTGTTCCAAATAACCACCCCTGTGCTCAGAGCTCCTGGCATAGCTACAATTAGTGGAAGTCAATATAATCACTATTAGACTTAGAATACTTACAAAACATATGCATTTCTTTTAGGACCAGGTGAAACATTACTCTGAGATGCTTAAAGATGCAACTTCATTACTATTCTATACTGTCTTAACTTCAAATTATTTTCATAGCTTCACCTTGTATACATAAAAAGGCCAAACTAAGCACTTTTTCTAGCTTTATTACTTTAGAGGGATCTATTTTTAGGATTTGCTCAACATTGCTATCTGAAATGATCAGGACAGCACTTCAGGAAGGTCAACCTTGTATTTCATAAAAACCAAGAGCCATCCACTATTCCCCAGGTGAAAAGCAAAAGTAAAGATGTTAATATCAATTAAAAAAACTAAAAAACTCACTCACTGTCTTCTGTGGGAAGGACCTGCAGGGAATAAATCCATTCTATTATATCATCTTTGTTCACCACATCTAAGGAATCCAACATATCCAGACCAGAGAGTGCGAAAAATGCAATTGTCAACCTAAAAGAAAAAGATAAGACTTACACTTCCCACCATAAATATCATGGGGAAAATAACAAACGGTTGCAGAAACAGAAATACCTATGAATTCTCAGCCTTTGACAGTGGTGCAACACATAGTGCCTAGGTCAGAAAGTAGGAAATTTATCTACTGGACAAAATTATGTTCTTTGTACTGTAAACATTTCTCTGTCTCAACAAGGCTTTTCATGTAAGCCACCCCTCCTTTTATATAGTAATATAGTATAGACATTAACCTAAGGGCCTGCTTAGCTGAAAAAAACGCAGTACAAAGTAAACCTGGTTATTAACATCAGGAGCACTAGTTCTCTGTGGTGAATTCTTACATGAACAGTCCCCTAAATATGCAGTAAGTGCAAGCTAACCCTGAACTGCAGTAAGCTGTCTCTCATTGTGTCCCAACCCAATTTCAGATGCTTGGCAGTTAGATGTTAAACAGCAAGGCTTCCTTTGTAACCAATCAATGTGTAATAGGCATGCAGGATGTATTACCATCTAGAGGTACTTATTTCTTGTCCTTTGATATAAAGGAGCCTAGATGACTAACTTAATTAAACATCTAAAACTAAGTACGTCAAATTCAAGTATCCAGTACAGGAGTGCAGTAGGTAGCATGCTGAATGTCCTTCTTGCCCACAGCTCGTTTCCTTCCATAAAGAGGTGCTACCAAAGCCGTTAACCACACCTTCTTTGAGGGCCTTGTTTTTATCTCAAACCATTGCAGTCACCTAGCTTACAGCATGGCCCCTCAAACAGCTGCATTATGTGCTCTGACAGAGCATGAAAGCAACAGCACTGGGTTAGGAACTTGAGATAGCTTGCTATGAGAGAAAATGTTCCTGTAATGGTACCTTGGAATTTCTGACTCAGATTAAAATTAGCTGGATGTGTATTTTGCCACCCACACTTGCATCTGCCTATCCTTCTTCTAGAAATTCTTGCTCTCCTTTCATCAGGTAAAATGATGGATTGTGAAACAGCTGCTACACAGGCAGAGACTAGTTTAGCATGCTAAGGAAAACCAAAAAAGTTAATGCCAGCTTTCCTTAGGAGACTAAGTTATAATTTGCAGTTACCTCACACACTGGTGAGCCACCTTGGCCATCAGTAGTAGGCACCTCTGAAGAGGATGAGGCAGATGTGGACAGAAGCCTCTACAGCCACTTAATTTCTGCATGCGGTTCTGCATCAGACCCACAAACAGTAAGACCAAAGAAAATATGGTGACGTAAGCCAGACCAAAACACACCTCCAAAAGAATTCTTCTAATTAAAACATAGCAGCCAGATGATGATGCAGCAGACACTGATCTCAGTAAAATGGCACAACCTGACTGGCTGCTATAGTCATCACGTCGCCATTCAAAGGCAGAATTTAAGTCAACAACTTCTGCTTCAAAACTGTTATCATGTAGGATTACATAGCACAAGTGGTGGTCACAATTCAGTTGAATAATGATGACTTGTTACGCTGAGGTTACTTGATTTTACACTCTCTTTTACTTTGACCCTCAATTTTTGCATTGTTCTTCATACCACTCTTACAAACAAAAAGTTTTAATCTATAATCTGTTTGGACATTGCACACTAACATTCCCTCTTCAAAAAAATCCATTCATGACATTCTAAGTTTTTGCAGAAAAAAAACCCAAAAAACAACCAAAAAACCAAACACGGAATAACATACAGCTCCATTGCTGCATGTATTCATGGCAGAAAGTGTACACTTACTGTGTAATCACTGGATTCTAAAATATGTCTCTTCACTGTTATTACTACAAATAAAGTTTCTGAGTATAAAAAGCCAAAAAAAGTATGTTGCACACAAAGGTATTTCTATGTGGAAAAAGAGTATCTTTTAAGCCATCTGGTGACTAAAAAATTGTCTTCCAAAGTACAAAATTAATACTTCAAGGCTTGTATCAACTTTTGCCATTGATCAGATCTGCGTAACCCAAAATCTGACTTTGGATAAAACCCCACAATTTCAAGTAAAACCACTACTTTTGTTAAAACCCAAGGAATTTACTGTTCGGCTAGAGTCTATTATTTCTTTGAAACCTTGCGTATATTTTCCGATTTTCACAAACACTAACTTTAACAACCTTTTAGTGAAACTACTTAAAGACATTTTCACACAATGGTAGCCAGCTAAGCGACATCCAATAAGGCACAAACATGCCAACTTCAGCACTAGAAACTGCTGCAAACTAGGTCCAGAACCAGAAGGCTGTACATAAAAGACAGACAATAAATCTCATCCATGCTTAAAAACACATCTATCAGATAAATGAATGTAAAAAGTGGTTTTACATATAGTTCGGTTTCAGTTTACTTGTTTAGAGCTGATTCTCTGTGTTAATAGTACCAGCATGACTAAGGAACAGCATGTTGGAATTCACATGATGGGCAAGAACCTCACAGCAAATTAACAGACACGTGTTCCAAGACTAACAAAGACAACCTCTTAGCAGCACCTTAGTTGGCACATAGCATGAAGTGTAAAAACTTTAAATACAATGATTTCCATAGAGGGCAGCCCTTTGTAAGACAACCCCTAAGTTTGGCATCACTTTTGTTGTATCTTTTCTTCATGCCTTCTACCGCTGTACTTATTGCATGTGTATTAATTTAGGAAGTCAAGCATCAAAGCTTGACAGCTGCAATTTAGCTGTTAATTGACCTACTGAAAGCTTACAAAACAGGTATCATTTGTCTTAAGTTCCTCCCCAAGACAAGCACGTATCCTTATCCTTGGTGGATAAGAAGTTGGCTGGATGGTTGCACTTAAGGAGTTATGGTCAACAGCTCAACATCCAAGTGGAGATCAACGAGTGGTGTTCCTCAGGGGTCAATATTGGGACCAGCACTGTTTAACCTCTTTGTCAGGCTTGAGAGGTGGGCCCCTGTGAACCTCATGAAGTTCATCAAAGCCAAGTGCAAGGCCCTGCACATGGGTCAGGGCAATCCCAAGCAGAAATACAGGCTGGGTGGAAAATGGATTGAGAGCAGCCCCGAGGAGAAGGACTTGGGGGTGTTGGCGGATGAAAAGCTCAACATGACTTGTCAACATGCACTTGCAGCCCAAAAAGCCAACCGTGTCCTGGGCTGCATCAAAACCAGTATGACCAGCAGGTCGAGGGAGGTGATTTTGCCCCTCTACTCCGCTCTCATCAAAGCCCACCTGGAGTACTGCAGGCAGCTCTGGCATCCCCAACATAAGAAGGACATGGAGCTCTTGCAGCAAGTCCAGAGGAGGGCCACGAAGCTGATCAGAGGGCTGCAGCACCTCTCCTATGAAGACAGGCTGAGCGAGTTGGGGTTGTTCAACCTGGAGAAGAGAAGGCTCTGGAGAGACCTTATAACAGCCTTCCAGTACCTAAAGGGGCCTAACAAGAAAGCTGGAGCGGGACTGTTTACAAGGGCATGGAGTGATAGGACAAGGGGTAATGGGTTTAAGCTGAAGGAGGAGAGATTGAGGTTAGATATTAGGAAGAAATTCTTTACTGTGAGGGTGGTGAGGCACTGGAACAGGTTGCCCAGAGAGGCTGTGGATGCCCCCTCCCTGGAAGTGTTCAAGGCCGGATTGGATGAGGCTTTGGGCAACCTGATCTGGTGAGGGTGTCCCTGGCCATGGCAGGGGGGTTGGAACTAGATGATCTTTGCGGTTTCTTCCAACCCAAACCATTCTTTGATTCTGTAAGTAAAGGCACTTCTGATGACAAATTCAGAGCTCTTTGTCTTCATGGACAAAACCTGCTGTTTCTCAGCAGAATTCAGAAAGCATTTTAAGTGACAGATTTGAGAAACTGTGCCACAAAGAGCACCATGAAGAACTACAATCTGAAAGACTTCAGAGACTAGGAGAGTTGCATTCTCCTGCAAAACCTCACCGTACTGACTGATCACGTATGAAACGCTATTAACCAAACTACTTAAAAACTACTGTTGCTGATGCTGCATGCAGTAACTACAGATAAAAATAATTATGAAGGCTCTGAGCCAGTAAGTTGAATAAAGAACGTGAAATCAAATTTCTTTATTGTTGTACCTACTCCCTTAATGTTTGACAAACTACAGTTTAAGTTAGAATGGACCAGCACTGTATGGAAAATTTCATCCTCTACCACCCTGCCTGGTGACAACAAATGCAGTTCTTTCTGCTGCAGTGCAGTGAACCAAAACCAACTCACTGACAATTTTTTTTTTTTTTAACAAATCTCTCTTCAATTTAGTTGAGTCTCCCCATCTAATTCACCATGGAACCACACAAATGCAGGAACAGCGGAGGTACGAATAAAAGGGTAACAGCATTTCTTTCTTTCTGCAGCAGTACCAGCTCTGAAGGCTTGCTAACTCAGTGACCTTGAACTTGTCCAAAAGGCAAACTTAGTACCCTCAAGGTCAAACTGGGGAAGATACATTTATGGCTCAATACCCCACTTGGATTTGTTAACAGACATGTATGTATATCTGCAGAACTCTGATCTAAAAAACAGCATAAGAGAACTGAAAAACCTCTCGCTGAGTAAACACTTCATGACTTCAAAAAATGCATTAATTTAGATGACCGCTATTTTTATTCCAATTGAAGGCTTGGACTGTGCTCATTGGCCAAAAATTAAGGCATCCAGAAATAGTTTCTAATTGACAGTTCCAATTTTCAGAAAACAGAGGTTTTTCTGTGTTGCACAGACATTATGTACAATACACTGGGCACTGATTATCTAACATGTTGTGGCTACTATGACCACACATTAAATTTAAGCTCAAACAGCTCATTATTTTCTTAAAACTTCTCAAAAGAATTAGTTGTAGTATTAGCATTATTCATAAAGTTTTGGGAAGACCCCATGTAAACTAGAGCCTCTGCTTCAGCTCAGTGGCAAACTGTGACAGCTTGGGAATGTAAATCACAGAACAGAAATGTCTAGGCTGTCAAGGGCCTCTGAAGATCACCAGCCCGATCTTCTGGGGAAAGCGAGCCCTTAGATGAGATGACCCAGGACCCTGACAAGCCAAGTCTTCAAGGGAGACTCCAGCACTCCACTAGACAACCTATTTGTGGTTAAGTATTCTCATGATGAAGAGCATTTTTCCTACCTACAGCCAATATTCCCTGCAGCAACTTGTTCCCATAGGTTCCTGTCCCTTCGCCCTGCTCCCTTGAGAAGGGTGCACCTTCATCTTCCTCTGTAACTAGTTAGTAAAGGAAGACTGTGATGAGATCCTCCATTCTCTACGCTGAACCACCCCATTTCTTTAGCCTTTCTCCATATGTCAGTCTGGCTAAAGTTAGCTCTTTGCGTTATGATGCTACTACCTATGCACATTAATGTACCTTTAATGCCTAGAAAGAGTTAAGAGTACAGCATACTTAGACTTCCTCTTGTCATTGTTTAAAATACTGGCAAAGTATAGCAAAGCATCAGCTAATTCTTAATGAATAAATTTATGTCTCTGAAATCAGAATTTCTAACTTTCCTTTTGAATATAGAGCTATGTGTCACCTTACACACAGTTCGGCACTATCCATACTAATTCTTGCATGTTTTTGTCAAGTGTTTGTACTTTCAACTGAAATTATGTTGATTTAGCAGGAAGACTTAATCCAAACCATTAAGCATTCTTTACAGCGTGACATGTAGGAGATTACAAAGTGAAAAGCATCTGATGATTTTATTGATTGAATAAAACATCAAACCCTTTACATGTCTCCAAGTTTTTATCAAATGCAGCTTGACAATCAAATTATTGATCCTCTTGTGCCTCAGATGTAACTACCTCACATGAAGACTTTAAGAATCTGAAATAAATGCATTCTGAAGCCATTACTCTAATTCAAAGTGAGGAATTTACCTCATTAGTATTTTAACTCTTATACTAGCTAATGAAGACTTAACTTTTTATGTTAAGTAAACAAGTCTGCATGCTGACTTCGAGCTACAAAAGGCTTAAGACGTTTATTTTAAAATCGGCTTCCAGGGTGGATTAAAAGAGTGAAGCACAGGTCTGAAAATAGATTAAAAGGATCAACAAGTCTTCCCTCGTGGATATCGGAGAGTTTAAGGGAGCACAGGTTAAACCCCTGCATCAACACATAGGGGTTTTTTTTTTTTTTGAGAGCCGTCTGCTGGTGGGCAGATTTAGTGGGCGCTTTCCTTTCGGCCACCGCGGCGCCCAGCGGTGCGGGCTGCCGGCACGGCGCGGTGCTGCACCCTGCCCACAGCCGCGGGAGGCCGCGCCGGGCGCGATGTCCAGGACGGATTTCGCGTCCACGCGACTGCCCGCCCGAGAGGGAAGAGCCGCCGCCCCCCGAGACGGGCGGGGGGCGCCGGGCGAAAAGGCAACGGGGTCAGTCTCGCCTTCCCATCGCGCGGCCCGAAGGCGACGAGGGCGCGCCCACGACCCCGACCGCCAACCCGAGGGCAGCGAGGCCCGGCGGCCCCAAAGGCCGGCACGGCGGCCACCGCCGCCCGGGCGCGGCGCCGACCCTGGGCAGGCGGCTGGCCCGCCCACGGCCCCTCCGCGGCAGGAGGAGCCCAGCCCGCTACCTGCTGGTCTCCAGGGACGAGTAGCGCTCGGGCAGGATCTGGAGGCAGCGCTGGAAGAAGCGCACATGCCGCTCCCGCAGGAAGTCCAGCCGCTCCGCCTCCCCCAAGCACGGCGACGCCGACGCCGCCATCTTGCCGCCGCCCGCGCTCGGCGCGCACGGACTGCGTCATGCGGGGCGGTGGCCCCGCCCCCCGTGGTGACGGCACAACCAGCGGAACCCCGGCCCGCGGACGGGTGGGGGTCCGCGCCTTGTATCACTGCCACAGGTGGCAGACTGTTGGGAAATGGGCTTTTAACACAAACGGAAATAATATGCTGTCACACAAACTCTGCCAGTCTGAGGTTTCCAATCTGACACTCACAAAATACAAAGGTAATATACGTCATTGCGTCAAGCAAATTTTGTGACAACTCCTGAGAACTGCTGGCCGCTTCACAGGCAAGGAAGTCATCATCGTGCGACAGGGACAGGCAGGTGCTTGTCTATAACCCTTGTCTCCAGGCTGGGATAGCTCTAAAAAACAAGGCAAAAAAGCATAAAGAGAACGTATATAACTGTATTTTGGTCATGCTACACATCCACCATTCTCCTCCTTACCTATGAGGAATACGTAAAAACAGTTCTGAAGCTGCTGGTGCGATCTCTTTCATGCGTTCCTCCCAGCCCTTGGTAGGTCTGTACAACCTGGAGCGGTCTCTGGCTACATGAATCTCGACCTCGGAGCAAAACGAACAAAAAAGTGGTCTTTTTCATTAATCACAGAATGAGTTACATACCCTTATTAGGTCTTCATTGCATGAATATGTGCGGAGTAAACAAAACACAGCTGGCTAGCTAGAAAGAGACTTTTACCTCCACATTATCACAGGAAATGGCAGAAACATGAAATTAGTAAGAGGGGCAACAACTGCTTGCTCTCATTAAATTTTAGTAATTGAAAAGGTTAAACTCCAAGAACCCAGACAACATTCCCGAAACTTTTCTGGAAGTCAGCCTACTTATTTAACTAATGGTACAAAAACATTTTTTAAAAAAAATTAAGCCCCCATACATATATTGCAGCTCATTCCTATGAACTATAGGCTTTACCTGGAATAAATATTGCCAGGAATAATTTTTTTTTTTTTTTTTTAAAGCACAAAAACAACTATGCCTGCTGCATTTTTGTCTCCTGATAACAAGTATAACATCTAAATTGTTTTCATTTATCAACATTTAGATAAGTAAAAATAATTGCTTTTTAGATCAAAGAGGAAAAACATTGTTTAAACAACTAAGCTGAACACACCTCAGATTAAACCAGAAAAAGGTAAATTACCTTCTCTCTTAACTTTGCCAACCTTTTTTCTTTTTCTTGTTTCTCTACTTCTTTAGCTTGTTTTCGTAGAATCCTCAGCTCCAGTTTACGTAGATCCTGAAACATATAACGAACAGAAAAGCATATTTTTCTTTGGAAGCAAAACAAATATATATGCAGCCTTTTAACAGTTTTTTGGGGATTTTTTTAAATTATTTTGTCATAGTACAGAATAAAGTTGCACTAGGCAGCTACATGCTATAGCTTGTCCTGCACAAACAAATTATAATTCCACAGCTGGGGGAGGGGAAGGGAAGAAAAAAGACTGTGTATAATCTCTGTTTATAAAAATGAACTCTAGTATGAATGCTGAAAATACTATCAGTTCTCCAGTAATCAGATTTACACTGATATGGGATCTAACTTGACCTTACAGCCTGCAGGATCTTCAAACATCTCCTTTTCTTTCAATCTGCATACAACAATCAGGTCTTCTGACATTTTCTATAGCATGGAGAGCAAGGCAGCCCAAGCTGGTTTTCCCAAACATTTTCACGTTGAAGTAAATAAAACCACTTCTATATGTAGAAAGAAATATGGACTTGAATAATCGTTTAGAACTTAGATATTGAGGAAAAGGAGCATCTTTGTCTAAAATAAAGTTTCATACTGTTTCTTGCATGTAACAGATGTTGTTACTCATAGTGAATAAAAAATAGATTTAAATGAATGAAACTTGGATTTTAAAGTGTTTAACAGATTATATTGTAGGATGAAGTAGGCAAATTTGACACAACATGCAGAAGTGGAGATGTAATTACGCACACGTTCTTGAAACTTCGTAATTTCTTCTGCAGCAATTTTCCTCCTTTTCTCCTTTTCAGCTTCCTCTCTCTTCTCCTTCTCAAGCTTTTCCAGTTCCTCCTTTTCTATCTTCTGCAAGGTATACCCTTCCAACAGTAACTTCACGTGGTGTTGACGCTGGTGTTCTTTTCGTTGCTTCTTCTCCTTCTCTTCTTCTAGTTTTAGTTGTGATGCTTGTTGCAATACAAATGCTATTGCTTTCTGTTTCTTCCATGCTTCAACTGCTGCTTGTTGTCTTTTTCTTTCTTCTGCTGCTTTTTGCTTCTGAGCTTCACGCTGTAGCCATTCTTCCTTAATCATTTTTTCTGATTTCTCCTTCAAGTTTCTTTTTTCTTGCTGCTGCTTTTCTTTCCACTTCTTAATTGACTGCAACAGAACAGCAGGAAAAAAAATAAGGTTTTCCTGAAAACTTTACATATTCCTGTTGATTTGGTCTGATGAAAACATATGCTCCAAGGATACAGACTGCAGATAGGAATCAAGAGTCTACTAAAAGGAAAACGTAAGGCAAAGAAGCACCTATGTCTGCTTTCTCACAATTATTTTTCTATGTTATAGATCACACAGGAAGGTTTAATACAGGCCTGCTAAAATTATTTAAGTTATGGCATTCATATTAACTTTGGGTAGTTATGAGTGTTGGTGTAATATGCTTTAATGCAAACATAGTTCAAGTCAAGTTTTCTTCAAATTAACAACTCTAGATTAATTAACTCTAGATTTTATGTCGATGTATCTTTTGTTACTTAGATGGATAGTTCTTGAAGGAATCATTCTCTATGTCAGTATGGCATAGTATACTACCTGTACACAGAATAATAGAATGGTAGGGGTTGGAAGGGTCCTCTGGAGACCACCTAGTCCAACCCCCCCCAGCCAATGTAGCATCACCTAGAGCAGGTTGTACAGGATTGCATCCACACAGGTTTTGAATATCTCCAGAGAAGAAGACTCCACAACCTCTCTGGGCAGCCTGTTCCAGTGCTCTGGCACCCTCAGAGTGAAGAAGCTTTTCCTCATATTGAGATGGAACTTCCTGTGTTCCAGTTTATGCCCACTGCCCCTCATCCTGTCACTGGGCACCACTGAAGCGAGGCTGGCCCCATCCTCTTGACACCCGCCCTTTAGGCATTTATAAGCCTTGACAAGATCCCCTCTCAGTCTTCTCTACTCCAGGCTAAACAGACCCAGCTCTCTCAGCCTTTCCTCATACAAGAGATGCTCCAGTCCCCTAATCATCCTCATAGCCTTCCGCTGGACTCTCTCCAGTAGTTCCCCTTCTTGAACTGGGGAGCCCAGAACTGGACACAGAGCTCCAGATGTGGCCTCACCAAGGCAGAGTAGACAGGGAAGATAACCTCCCTCGACCTGCTGGCCATGTTATTCTTAATGCACCCCAGGATACCATTGGGCTTCTTGGCCACAAGAGCACACTGCTGGCTCATGGAGAGCTGCTTGTCCACCAGGATTCCCAAGTCCTTCCTTCTCTGCAGAGCTGCTTCCCAGCAGGTCAACTCCTAACCGGTACTGGTGCTTGGTGTTACTCCTCCCTACATGCAGGACTCTCTATTTGCCCTTATTGAATTTCATATGGTTCCTCTCCGCCCAACTCTCCAGCCTGGCCAGGTCTCACTGAATAGCAGTGCGGCCTCCTGGTGTATCAGCCACTCTTCCCAGTTTTGTATTGTCACCAAATTTACTGAGGGTACACTCTGTCCCCTTGTCCAGGTCACTGATGAGTATGCTGAATAGGACTGGACCAAGCACTGACCCTTGGGGCACACCACCAGCTACAGGCCTCCAACTAGACCCTGCACTGCTTATCACAACACTCTGAGCCCTGCCAGCCAGTTCCCTACCCACCTCACTGTCCACTCATCCAACCCACACTTCCTAAGCTTGCTTAAGAGGATGTTATGAGAGAGTGTCAAAAGCCTTGCTGAAGTCAAGGTAGACAACATCTACTGCCTTCCCTTCATCCACCCAGCCAGCCATGCCATCATAGAAGGCTATCAGATTGGTCAGGCATGATTTAATCATAGAATCATGGAATGGTTTGGGTTGGAAGGGACCTCAAAGATCATCTAGTTCCAACCCCCTGCCATGGGCAGGGACACCCTCCACTAGACCATGTTGCCCAAAGCCCCATCCAACCTGGTCTTAAACACTTCCAGGGATGGGGCATCCACAACCTCTCTGGGCAACCTGTTCCAATGCCTCACCACTCTCACAGTAAAGAATTTCTTCCTTATATCTAATCTAAATCGACCCTCCTTCAGCTTAAACCCATTACCCCTTGTCCTGTCACTACAGTCCCTGATAAACAGTCCCTCACCAGCTTTCCTGTAGGCCCCGTCAGGTACTGGAAGGCCGCAACTAGATCTCCCTGGAGCCTTCTCTTCTCCAGGCTCAACAACCCCAACTCTCTCAGCCTGTCCTCATAGGAGAGGTGCTCCAGCCCTCTGATCAGCTTTGTGGCCCTCCTCTGGACTCACTCCAACAGCTCCATGTCTCTCCTGTACTGGGGCCCCCAGAGCTGGACGCAGTACTCCAGGTGGGGTCTCACAAGAGCCGAGTAGAGGGGCAGGATCACCTCCCTCAACCTGCTGGTCACGCTTCTTTTGCTGCAGCCCAGGGCACAGCTGGCAAAGAGCACCCCTGATGAAAGCTCCCTGGGCAGCAGGTTTACGCACATGCCTTCCAGCATGAACCTCCTCCACAATGGGTTTGAAGTTAAAGGAGGCAGCGCACACTGCCGGCTCATGTTGAGCTTCTCATCAATCAATCAATCAATACCCCCAAGTCCTTCTCCTCGGGGCTGCTTTCAATCCATTCCTTGCCCAGCCTACAGTTGTGCTTGGGATTGCGCCGACCCACGTGCAGGACCTCGCACTTGGCCTTGTTGAACTTCATGAGGTTCGCACAGGCCCACCTCTCCAGCCTGTCAAGGTCCCTCTGGATGGAACCCCTTCCCTCCAGTGTGTTGACAGCACCACACAGTTTGGTGTCATCGACAAACTTGCTGAGGGTGCACTTGATCCCATTGTCCATGTTGCCAACAAAGATGTTGAACAGGGCCGGTCCCAGTACCAACCCCTGAGGACCACCACTCGTCACCGTTCTCCACTTGAACATTGAGCCGTTGACCACAACTCTGAGTGCAGCCATCCAGCCAATTCCTTATCCACTGAGTGGACCATCCATCAAATCCATGTCTCTCCAATTCAGAGACAAGAATGTTGTGCAGGACAGTGTCAAATGCCTTGCAGAAGTCCAGGTAGATGATGTCAGTTGCCCTTCCCTTGTCCACCGATGCTGTAACCTCATCGTAGAAGGCCACCAAGTCTGTCAGGCACGACTTGCCCTTAGTGAAGCCATGTTGGCTGTCACCAATCGCCTCATTTTCCCATGTGCCTGAGCATAGTCTCCAGGAGGGTCTGCTCCATAATCTTGCCAGGCACAGAGGTGAGACTGACTGGCCTGTAGTTCCCCAGGTCTTCCTTTCTTCCCTTCTTAAAAATGGGGGTTATGTTTCCCCTTTTCCAGTCGGTGGGAACTTCGCCGGACTGCCAGGACTTCTCAAATATGAAGGTGAGTGGCCTGGCCACTTCATCCGCCAGTTCCCCTTGGTGAATCCATGTTGCCCGCTCCTGATAACCTTCTTGTCCTCCACATGCTTAGAGATGACCCCCAGAATGAGCTGTTCCATCACCTTTCCAGGGGCAGAGGTGAGGCTGACTGGCCTATAGTTTCCCGGCTCGTCCTTCCTGTCCTTTTTGAAGGTCGGAGTGACGCTGGCATTCCTCCAGTCCTCAGGCACCTCTCCTGTTCTCCATGACCTCTCAAAGATGATGGAGAGCGGCACAGCAATAACATCTGCCAGCTCCCTCAGCACTCATGGGCGCATCCCATCACAGCCCATGGATTCGTGAGTGTCAATTTTGCCCAAGTGTTCTCTAACCTGATCCTCCCTGACCAAGGGAGAGTCTTTCTTTCTCCAGAATTTCTCTGCTACCTCCAGGGTCTGGGATTCCTGAGGGCCAGACTTAGCAGTAAAGACCAAAGCAAAGGCAGCATTCAGTAACTTGGCCTTCTCTGTAATCTCCATCACCAGGGCACCCATCTCATTCATCAGTGGGCCCACATTTTCCCTAGTCTTTGTTTTGCTACTGATGTACTTGAAAAACCCATTCTTCTTGTTCCTGACATCCCTTGCCAGATTTAATTCCAAGTGGGCCTTAGCTTTCCTCCTTGCATCTCTACATACTCTGACAACAGACAGACAACGGTGTCTGACATTCTTAGGGACAGATGTAACAAGAACTGCAGTTTCAGACAGGATCACTTACTGCTCTGGGACTGGCATCTAACTTGCTGGACCACTGCCATTAAAAGTATTTATAATATACTTTGGCAATCCACAGCTCACCTCAGTGTGCTATTAGGTCTACACTTACTGGTAATTCTTTAAGACAAATATTTTTGACAAGTGGAGGATGCTAAAGACTGCAGTTATATACCATCAACTATAACAGAAATCCAACTAGCCCTATCACCAGAGAGGCAAATACAAAACGAAGAAATGCATGCATTTTAAAAATAAGTACTTTTTCTTAAAGCTATAAAAGCTCTAGAGGGTTTATTTTACCTCTTTCTTTCTTTCATGTAAAATTAGAAATTCTTGATACCATTTGTCATGCTCTTCAATATCTTCTTTTGTTCTTCCACAAAGATACTCAAGGGCTTCATCCACATATGACAGCCTTCCTTTGTGTTTTGTCCATACTTTCAGAAAATTTTGATGATCGTAATCATCCCAGCCTCCTTGCCGCCCTCCTGTTCGCTGAAGAAATCTTTCAAACTCTACTACTTCTTCAGGTAGATTATTTTCCAGTGTTTTACCAACTGAGACCCTGGCTGATGGTAATTTCGAAACTTTTTCTGTTGTTGAGCTGCCTAACGCCCACAGTTCCACTTTTCTCTCAAAGATACTGAGCTCATTAATGGCAGTTTTTTCCTCCTTCAAAAGCTGTTCATATCTGAAAAGAGAACACTGAAATGTAAGAAAAGAAATCCAGTATTCATTGTTCATTCACTGAAAATTAATTTTGGAATTGTTCAATGCCACACAAAAGCTATTCTTCAAAGATTAAGAACTGAAATTGTAATACAGATGACAGCACAGTTGTAATGATCTCGTAATAAAGCACTACACAATTAGAATTAAGTTACCCTTTTAGTGAAAGCATACATTTATGGCATTCAAACAATTAACTCAATCCCCTCCTGACACCAGGATAGAGAAAGAGAAAAAAACCACCCCAACCAATTAAAAATAAAAACCAACAGCAACAACAACCACCCCTCTCCCCAATCTAATCTCTTCCGCAGCTTTTCTCTGAAAAGCCTTTTCATACGCAAATGATTGTTACATTGGATCACTCTCTACAAGGCTGTTTATCAAGATTCTAACATTGATAGCTTGAGTTTTGATTTACATACCACAAGAATCACTACCAAAAGAGTAAAACAAAACAATAGTTTTACTTTATCAATGCAAAGTTTTCACTGTGTCTTATGAAAGCACTTTTTCTTGGGGCCGCAGAATGTATAAACATACATTTGCCTCTGTTCCTCTTTAAAGGCATTGATTGCATTTTCAACTTCTTCCATCATTTCCTTGAGCTTGTCAACAACTAAAAAGGAAAAGAAGAAGAGAGCATATCACTTAAGAAGCCTACAGTATTTATCAGTAATTTAGCACTATCCAGAAATGTAGGCACTTGCAGAGACCTCTGGGACACTTATTTCAGTGTACGAAAAAGCATGCATTTCCATCTCAAACAGTCTTAAAAGACAGACTCTCATTGTTTCAAAAGGTGTGATTTCATAGTGATTTAGCTAACTCAATGCAAATCCCAGTATAAATAGTAGTCCTGATACAGAGAAAGTCAGTAAGACAGCTGTCTAGAGAAGATCTAGATTTTGCAATGGTAAAAAAAAAGTTTTAGAATCTGTTTTAAACCAGCACAACATCCCTATGGACACATACTGAACACAGTATAACCTGGCTTTAAAAAAAAATCATAAACTAAATTAGTACAGTTATATAATCTAAAACTCTTAGTTCAGCTTTTATGGTTTGGTATCTTTGTTGATAACTTAAGAAGATGATACTTTTTTTGTAGAATAGACACTGAATAAGTAAAATGAGATGCATTTAATCTAGCATCAGAAAGCCCTCAGCTATTAGGCCACCTTCAACCTGAGCTCCATATAAGCTAGTAGAGTATCACAGGAAAATGGTTCTTTCAGAGCCTATTTCCCAAATGTTTCAAAACATCCAAACTGAACGAGTTGTTTCAGCATTTTCCACAGAATATTCCAACTTACACTTAAAGCCATGTGGACAGCTGGAAATGAGTTCCCTGTAGATCCTACCTGCCCTGTGACCTCTCACCAGACGAAAGGGAGCTATACCTAAACAGGACTAGAATACTAACTTTATTTTACATAAGGCAAAGATTTACATATAGAAAATATCTGGCTTTCAACAGCCTGAAGAAACAAACCCACACCACTTCTAAGACAGAGTAAGTTTCTCTGTTTCCACACAGAACTGTACCATCTTTCACTATTTCTTACATTTCTGCATTCTTCCCTTCCCAGATTCCTGGAAAAGCAGACAGACTGGAGAAGCAGTATCCCAAGTCAGCAGGAGAATCACAAGCCCAACTATGCAAGAAACCTGTCTATAGAGGAAAAAGTTTTTAAATCTGTCATCACAACTTACATTCTGGTGTAGGCTTCACATCTTTTAATTGTTGCTGAAGTCTCTTCACATTATTTTGTATTTTTGATAGCTGCTGCAGGATTTTAGCTTCTGTTAAACAAAATAAGGTGCTGATAGTACTAACAGTTTCTTTGTGCATTAAATTCAATACAAGAGCAATGAAGTGTCCAAAATAAACTGGGAATGTCATCTAAGCAGGGACATAAGTTCTGTTTGATCATAAAAAACTGCCATAATACTAAGCATTTTAACATGACTAACTGCATGTAGCTGACTGCACAGGCCACTTATCTCCCCATACAGCATCCACAGATTTTAAAATTAGTAGCTCCTATTTCTAAACAGGTTAGCAGGATCGGCTAGATATCCAGATTAAATCAGGTTTGGGTAACTAGAGTTTGGAGAATATTGCTTGTGCAGATGACACCTCCTTTAGAATTTTGAGGGAGACTGACCTAGGCCTCAAAACACTCAGCAGCAAAGAGAAAACAAACTTGGAAAGTGAATGTACTACTTCAATGAGATTTATTTATTTGCTGTGCTAACTAAAGTAGAATCAACATTTTTGTGTACTCCAAGCACGCATGCACATATTTGCTTTGTTACCACTTGGCTCCTCAAGAGTCCATAAATACAATACTGATGAGGATGAACTTCTGGATAGATCTAAGGTACTAAGGAGTCTGGGGACTGTATGTTCTACCCTAAAGGATTTCCACAGAAAGTGTAAAAGCACATAGATCATGCTGACAGACCTGAACACAGCCAGTGGGAAGTTTGGGGGTTCCAGTACACACCCTAAAAGATCATACCCTAACACTCCTTCACATCTCAGGTAGTGTCTTACACCTCTCATTTCTGTCCTCTTTATTCTCACAACAGTATCTCCATCCATGGTTCCACGCTCCCTTCTTACCCCTGGAAAAATTTTCTGAACTTTTTACCTTAGTCATTCCTTGGAAATATTTATGTTTCTTAAGGATTGCAACATGTAAAGGATATGATAAGTTTCCTTTAATTAAAGCACAAACAAATTTGAAAGGTAAATGTATTTTTTCTCTACGTGTCCTTTCCCCTCTTCAATTTACCTTGTTTTGATCTTCTATATCAGAAGGCATAGCATGATGTATTTGATTACTTTTGAAAGAATCTAGGTACTGTAACCAGGGAGTCACTGTTTTTCCTGAAGTATTTAATTAGTCCGTAAGTGGAACAGAAATTATAGGACAGACTGTGTACCATCTCATAGCATTTGAAGAATGTAAGCACAGAACTGTTAAAAGTCTATTTAAAGCCACAATCAGCATGAAAAACTTATGTTGTGCTAAGTATGCATTTATTGTACCTTAGCTGGACTACATTAGATTTTGCAATACACACACAAAATTGATTCCAAGCTTCTAAAACAGTAACCAAAAGTTTTTGTGCATTGTATCTGCTACATTCAAGGTTACAAGAAAACAGTTAATAACACAGAAGGCCCAAAATGTTTATGCTTCTGAATTTTGCAAGTGAATTGTGGAAGTATTCTTTATAAGCAGTACACATGGTGAAATACCACACTTGTATCAGCATGTACTTTCCACCTGAACTAATCTCTGTGCTACCAATTATTAAACCATTTACACATACAACAGTAGAGTAAAAAAAAAAAAAAAGAGCAAACAACCCAAATAAAACCCCACTTACTTTCAGTTTTCCTGCTGACAGTCATGCTATGTTCCAGTTCCTGTAGCAGGCTGTGTTCTACTCTGAAATCACTCTTCCTATTGTAAAGATGTCCACTTTTGTCCTTTTCTGCATTTGCAAGCCTGGGAAAAAAAAGTTGCCACGCTAACACAAACACTTAGCAAAGCCCCGAGATTTTCCAAGGTTAGTATCCAGCTGAGGCTGTGTCAACAAGACTGTGTTAGTTTTTATATAAGTTACCAGTTTGTTACTACAGCTGTTTTCAATGAAAATCTTTCTGCAGTTATACTACACACCAAAGTAACCCAAGAACTTGAACAAGAAGTTAGCAATGGAATTACTTCACTGACAGGCAGTGGTTCACACTGAAATGGCCTGAAATTTTATCCATATGCTCACTATCAGGAAGTCTTATGAGAATTTTCATTGGAAAGTACAGGGACAGAGACAGGCTGTATTAATGCAGTTGCACACATAGATGGAGCTCCCGCACAGACATAACACGTAGATTCCCTGAGCCTTAACGCTAGTAATAGTACTACTGCAACTGAAGATTCAAATTCATTAGCATTTAAATAACTTCAGATATTAAAGCTGTTACCTTACCTACTGACTATGCTTTATGTATAGTACTGAGAGCTATAGGTGACTTTTGCTTTCTTACTAAGGTCAGAGGCTTAAGAGTACAACTCAGAGTGGGATGTGTTTTGCCTTACTACAACCAGGCGGCAAAGGTTTGACCCACAGAACAGCAGATACAAAAGGACTGCAGATACTGGAGCACCAAGCACATCTGTGAAGTTTGGTACCATCGCATTAGAGATCAGAACATCACAACAGCAGGATACTGATGCCATACAGACATCTGGTAGGATTCCTAATGCTAAGCAGCACTACTGACAGCCCAAGAAACCCTGCCTCTCAGTAGCAGTTTGGTTCTTCAGCAGACTACTGCTGCTATGTGGTTCAAACCCCTATATGGTACAGTTTATGGTCCACAGTTTAAATGTCTTGCTGTTTGCTGGAATTCACAGACCAGACCCAAGTACCAAATCTCTCCAAAGAGTGCACTAAAAGCCTTCAGAGCACAACTACAGAAGGACAATGTTCCGTAGTTAAATAGCATGCCTTGTTTGAAGCTGCTTGGGCACCTCTACGTTACCCAGCAGTCAGTTTTTGAGCCATAACCCAGGATCCAGAATAACTAAGGAAGAGCCGATTCAGTCAGACAGCATAAAACACTGATGTGAGACTTAAGTGTCACACTTCATTCAGGATTCAGAACTACAAACCTCTCCTTCAGCCAGGTGGCTACATCAGCTCTTCCTCAAAGCTCATCCATGCAAGAAGAAACCTCCCTGTTCATTCAGCTGCCAGTGTCATTCTTACAACGCTTACTCAAGATGTGGGGAAACAGATTTAAATAATTTCTGTGCCTGAGCTGTCTCGAACCCCTATTTTGCAAAGCAGTGGCCAAGATATTCTAGATAAAGTGCTTTCAGTCTTCTCTGAGAAAGCTGTTGTAATGCTGTGGCAATTCCCCTTTTGTTGGTATGTCTTAAGGGCTTTAGGTCCTTAGAAGGCTAAGCACAGCTGAGTAGGAAAACTGAGAACTCAATTATGCCACACCAACTTTCTTTTCTGTGCATCTAGTACAGCAATAGCTTACTAAAGATGACTGACCAAAGCCCAAATGTTAATTACAACAGGGCGTTTTGGAGCTCATGAGCCTATCATAAACAACCACAATAATCTGTCTAAGCTCCTGAAAAGGAAATCTTAGCCTAAAGGTTTCATTGCCATAAATTCTTACCTTGAAACTTGTGTTATCTTACCTACAGAACAGCATGAAAATGTATTTATGATGAAGTGTTTAACTTACTGGGTTTTTAGCTTTTCTGCAGTTCTTATGAATTCAACTTTCTTAGCTTGTTCAGCTTTCATCTTCCAGTTCTGAAATTGTCGACCAGCACCTGCAGTACTGGAACAGTTGTCATTCTGTACATAACAAAATCAAATATTATTAAAAAACCCCAGTATTTATTTTTTAAATGCTCATCTTTTAATTTTAAGCAGATACCACCACAGTGCAGGATAACAGCATTACTTTGGTTTTATACTGGCACAATTAAAAAAAAAATTAAGTCATACAGGTATAAAACTGGAGTGATGTGATGGCACGTTGATAACTGTATACAAAAATGCATTCTTCAACAGAAAAGTGGAAAGAGTGCAACATCAGCTTGCTTTACCACAGGCTGCTCACTACACTGCAATACTCAATCAACTGCTTTGCCTCTCACAGCAGTCGGTCTCTGACGAGTCTGAGTCTACCTACCTGACTGCAAGCATATAACCTTCATTAGGCAGATTACCCCCATCTCATCTTGTTCAAGAAAAGCACTAGCTTAATTTCTGAAATCTGCTCAACATCCCTTACAAATTACCAACTCTTATTCATAACAACCCTGAACATCCTTAACATAATCGCTGCGAGGAATGCAGATAATGGAACCGCCTGTTCAAGTCATGAAACTACCATTTTCAGGCCGGCCCGGCACGCACTGCTTCCTACAGGTTTTTTAACCTCATACGAGGCTGAAACTCCTCAGCGGCCGCCGCCCGGCTGGCCCACAGGGAGTAGCTCCCCCCAGCCGGCGGAAGACGCAGTGACTCCGCGGCCTTTACCTGTTGCTGCCCGGCGGCCACCGCCGCCGCCGCGACAGCCATAGCCAAAGCGGCCATGTTGGCGGCGGCCCCGGCTGCCGCCCCACCCCGCCGGCAGCGCTGAGGGGCGGGGCGCGGCGCAGCGCCCCGCCCCGCGTGTCGGCGATTCCAGCCTCCCGAAATGCTGGGATGTCGACAGAAAGAAGGGGGGGTTTTTGTGTGGAGGGGCTGCCTCGTGTTGTCTCGGCCGCACGGTGTCGGTGCGACCCGTGTCGCCTTTTTGGAGCGGCAACGTGCTATCTGGTGCCTGACAGCCGCGGCAGCCCCGCCGGCGTGCGCTCCAGGCGGTGGGCGTCTGGAGGAGACAGCCGCCTCAAGAGGGCCTAAACTGTTCTCCGGCGCTGTTTAAGTCCCTCAGGTGGCTTGAAGAGCTGGGGCCATAGGCTGGGCGTTGCAAGCAGGTGTGGTGTCACAGTGACGTGCGGAAAACCCGGTGGACAGCGCTGGCCTCACCTGTGGGCTGTTAGGAATCCTGCATAGGAGATCCATGGAATGTATGGCAGCAAGTGGCGCTTGCTGTAGCATAGCACTGTGTACTGCTCTTCCCTCAGTGGCTGGTGGTAATTGGGAAGAGCCATGTATGGTTGCAGTTTGACTATGGCTGATTAACTGTCTTGCATATATGATTTAACACTTTTTTTTTTTCTTTTCTCAACTTGTGGAGTGTACTTGTTACTATCTCCGGTTTCATTTATGTTGGGATTTAAGGTTTTGTATTGATTGCTTCTTTCAGGAAGCACAAGAGTATATCCATCCTGACAGAAAATAAACAATTTCATATTCAATACATTTTTTGAACTGTGGAGGTCTTGTTTTTCACTCACATATACCAATCAAACTTTTCATGAGTTGCCAATTAACATTTCTGCAGAATAGAAATAATCTATTCATGCAGTGGCTTTGCTAGCTAAAGAGATTTTATGAACTGGTGTTTTCCCAGCTGCAGAACACAAAAGCATTCACAGATGCTAACCACATGGCCTAAACTGAAGACATTTTATTGCCTAATTGATGTTTTTAAGAGCACTTTCCTGACAAATTTTTCCTCTTTTTACTTTATGACTGCACTTACATTTGATTTCTTTGTATTTGCTGAATAGGAATTAACAAGTAAAGAATATTTCAAAACCTGAAAATAGGCATCAGCATAAATTAAAGAGGATTGTTCTCACAGATTGCTACCTGAAATGGCGTGTAAAAATATTCTCTCCACGGCAGTATTTCAAAGTCTTCTGTGTCTTGTCCTTCACTATCGGATGTAAGAATAAAAAGGGTGTCTTCTAGAATGTGTTTGTATTTGCTTTCCTTTAGTGACTGTCAGCCCTTCCAAGGTTTCTGTTATTAGGATCAGAAAACGGGTAATGGGTCAGGGATTGCTGCACAGCAAGCACCTGTTTTCAGCAAGCATTTCAGCAAGGTGGCTCGGGTCATAGTGTAATTCAGGTACTGTTGAGTAGTTCACCAATTTCTGGATGGTTGATCTGTATTATTGTCTGCCACACACTTTACTCATGAATTACTAGACTTGACTAGTTCTGGCTCTAAGCACCAGCAGGGCCAGGCATCCAGTTGTGATCCTAGTATAAAGATGAACCCTGGCATTCATCTGGGGCAGGACATTAGATCATTCCCTCTGTGGAGGAGGACTCCTCTAAACCAGGATATGCCTGTGGTGGGTTGGCCTTGGTGCCCAGCAAGCTGCTTTATCACTCCGCCTCCTCAGCAGGATGGGGAGAAAATAAGCTGAAAAACTCATGGGTTGAGATAAAGGCAGTTTGACGAATAAAAGTAAATGCCATGCTCATAAGCAAAGGAAAGCAAAAAGATTTAGTCTTCACTTCCCATCAGCAGGCAATGTCCAGCCACTTCCTGGGAAGTAGGGCTCCTGTACACGTACTAGTTGCTTTAGAAGACAAACACCTTAATAATGAATGCCCCCCTGCCCCTTCTCTTAATTTTTATTGCTGAGCATGACGTCATATGGCATGGAATATCCCTTTGGTCAGTCTGGGTCAGCTGTCCCAGCTATGCCCCCTCCCAACCTCTTGCCCACCCCAGCCCACTGGCCTTTGGGGGAGTGTTGGAGAGACAGCCCTGATGCTGTGTGAGTGCTGATCAGCCCTGGAGTGGTATCAGCACCCTTCCAGCTACAAACACAAAGCGCAGCTCTATGTGGAATGTTAACTCTGTCCCAGCCAGACCCAATATGGTGCCACAACTCTTGGGTGGCCTCTGTGTATGTTTTGTAAACAGCTAACCTAGATCCAGAAGAAATGAGCTAGATAATTACATAGCATAGCTACATCTGGAGTTCTCCCACACTCACTCAGCTTTGTTTGGTGTTTGAAGTTAGCAAATCCCTGACTTCCGTGTATGTTTTGCTTCATAAAATCTTTCAAGATTTTGCACAAAAATAAAACACGGAAATACAAAGAGAAAACATAATGCTGTTAAAATTCAAAGGAACTGGGTATACATAGAACAAAAAAGCCCAAATAACAAACAAAACCCCTGTTAACCCAGAAGATGCAATGCCAGCAATCAAAAAATTGGTCACAGCAACTTATCTTTATGGAAGAGGCCTCATCTACCAGTATTGGTTCAGCAGTATCTCCTATTTTCCTGAAATCCTTCAAGTCAAATAGAGAAAAAAGGATTGCACAGTAATGCTGTATTCCCATCCATGGGATCCCTGAGGAAACCATCTATCTTACCAGGAGGCATAAGCATCCTCTCACTGGATGGAGATCCTCAGAGGAAAGACTTGCCTAAGTAGATGTTTCTCTCCAGGTGAGCTCAGAGTGTTTTGGGGTTTTTTTATTGGTGCCTTATGTCTGGGTTGTCAACAAGAATGCATTAGGGCAGTCGTAAAGTGTCAAGCAGAAAAGACAGCCAGTGTTACAGAAGCAAACTGGAAATAGTTTAAAAGAGTAAATGGTCAGAAGCAATCAAAGCCTTTAACCCTATGAGTACAACTATCCATTTGCGAAGGCATTCATAAAATTGTCTAGGTATCCTAGACTATAAAAGTACCCAAGTTGCTGTTAACAACATGGGCTTTCCTTGTATTTTTATTTCTGAAAAAATTGTCTCAACTCTAGTCTAGCCTCAGACTCGCAGGTCAGAATTAAACCAACTCAGAGCATCAGCCAGAATATGAAAAAAAAAAAAGTAAGCAAATAAAAAAAAAGAGAAAAAAAGAAAAAAAAGAAGCTATTACAGGTACATGGATGATATGTGCTTATTCTGGGGGGCTGTAATAATGCACTCTGGGGTTGGAACAACAGAGTAGGGAGGGCACCTGAAAGGCACACCAGCAGTAAGTGCAGATGTGAGCAGGGATGATACAGTTCTGCACTGTAAAGGCAGGCTGCTTTCATCACTTTAGTTTTTGTCCACCAGGTGTCATCTGAGAAGCACCTGATAGCTACTAAAGACATAGCTTTTATGTTTTTTCTTTCTAGAAACCAACAGCAAGCTTTTACTGTCTATAGGTAACATAGTCTGCACTCAGCCCTTTGACTGTCTCTGTCCTTCTTTACAGGATGATCTGATCTGGTCCATACTGGCACCATCAGCTCTGCTCCATTTGATTAGGACAGAGTGGTCATAATTTCTCCCTGAGAGACCTGTCCTGGAGTGCTAGCAGACCTGACAGCCTGGAAACGCAAAGGTTTGTTGCTCTGCAGCTGCAACTCAGTGTCAGTGTTCCCCGGTACCTTGTCCTGCCAGCGCCTAACTTGCCTCAGAAGTCGAGGAGCTCCAGACTAGACAGGGACAGTATAGAAGATCCCTTTTATGTCCCCTGGATGAGTGCCTATTCCACTCACTCTAACTCATTTTTGCATAAAGCTGTGCTTTAGGTCGAAGGGACTTTGCATGGTGGTATGATGGCAAGGAACGGTAGCTTGGCTTTCATGTTTTGTTCTGTATAGAAAGCATCTCCAAAGAAACCAAAAGCACAAGATACTGAAAGAGGCCTAGAGTCAGTAGCTTAGTTTTAGCAAATGTTTGTAGGAGAACGTAGATGGTAGGAATAAAAAAAAGCTGTATTCATAATGTCCACAGAAATATCGGCTCATCTAATCTACCATTTCTTTTCCTTTCCTTTCTGTAAAACAGAACCTATGTCTTTCAAGAAAATAAACCTTTATTTGAACCCTGATTGAAGTCTAGATTTCACACTAAAAGTGAAGTGGAAGACCAAAAGGGAAATGAAAAAACTGAACAAATCCACGTGACAAATCCAAGGATCCCAAATGAACGGGAACATGTCATTTTAGCGTTCTTTACTCTTTCCTGATTTATAACTGTAAATGACAACTGAATCTGATCTCTTAATAATTCATCCTATTCCTTCCTTTTTTCCTCCAATTCTTTGCTTCTTTTTTTCATTCTCTAGAATTTCCTCATGTATTTTCATGTCATTTCCCATTCTTGGCTCTTCTGTAATTCTTTTCTTGTTCATCTCCCTTTCCTGTTAGGAAAAAGAAAATGTTTCCCACAACTGTACTTAAACAAATGAAAAGACATAGCAGGCATGCCAAACACAAACGTTTCCTAGTGCGTTACTTAAGCCTCACAGGTTTTCTTGAAATCATTCTGAATGTCATGAAGGTGATAGTCCCGGTCTTCCAAAATACCTTCCTCCTTAGATATGGCAAGTAGAGGACTGAAATGTGCTCTGGCAAAATTACAGAAAGTTTTAGGCTTGGCCAAACCTCAACACAGCAAAAAGTTGGATGCTTTCCCTGGTACACATTTGTATATTCAATCAACAACCTTAGCAGCTGCTTGTGTTTGAAACTGGCACACTGCATAGGTCACACTACTGACAGCATCAGTCATGCTGGGGCTTCAAGACCTTACTCAGCAGCTGTCTCTGCCACTTCTTTTTCATTGAGTTTTTAATTTACCAGGTCCTATGCTACTTTTCTGTTACTGGTTAGTAATGCAGTCAAGTGTGATGAACTTTCTTAAGCCTTGCCTATCATTGGCCTTTTCTGTGGCTTCTGCGAAAAACTGGTTGCCTACTTTGGGCTGTCAGGAGCTTTTCTTCCTCCTGTCACATAAAGGCCAAGAGTCTACTAACTCAAGCCACTCTCAGCAGCAGTCCAAAAACCTCAAATAAGTCAGAGGCAGATAAATGAGGATGCATTGCCAACATAATGAAGCTTCTCTAGGGAAGTGTGCCTTGCAGAAAAGTGAGGGGTTCCTAGGTGCGTGAGGAAAGTGGCTGGCTGGCAAAGATGGCCTGTACTAGGAGCAAGTCCAAGGATATTTGTGCATGACGTCAAAACTGCCATACACAAATAATCACTTGGTCTGTCACAAGTGTATGGCCTGGCATTACTACAACTGGAAGTGTTTAAGAGGTTTGACACTGATTTCATAATGGACACATTGAAGCTCTAAATTTTTGTGATGACTTTTATTTTTCTCAGTTCTAGTGCCTACAGCTCACTATGGTAGCTATGAGAGTTAAGTGATTAAATTAGTAATCAGAATTAAATTTTTAATTAGAATTAAAAAGCTACATTTTCAAATGTCATACTTCTACATTTTTTATTTGTAGTTACTGGATGTCCTTATGCTTAAGCAGCTAACTGAGCGTGTATCTGACTTGGGACTATAACTGCACAAACCAGTACAGCAACACACATATGTCACAGTCACAATTTTTGCCTCCATTATTATGGCTGAAAGATGCAAGGCACACTCACTGTTAGTTATCATGGAAACAAGTCGTTGTAGTTTAAAAAGAGAAAACATAAACAAAAAGTCCATTTACAGCAAAAAAAGTCATATTGTCCAAATTCAGGTTAAAAAATAAACTTGAAATGGTGATAACAATTACTATTTTCATGGCCACCATAAAACTACCCCAGTTCTGCAGATTGTTACTCAGTATTACTGAGTTAAACATCGTGTGTTTCACAGATCTACTCTTACAATGAAAACTAGCAGTTGGCTAGCAGTTTTTATTCACATTCACTGAGTATTCTTTGACTAACACCCACTTATCAAAGAAAAACACCTTCCAGACCACATTAAACATTGCCTCTGATTTCACACCCAGCCTCAGAACAGTTTGCTGTAAAACATGACAGTATATAGCCACCGGTGCCAGTATTAGGTCAAATAGTCTTTGGGCAAAATGTGGTAATTTTTTGTGGGTGTAAGATAGGATCTTGGTACTATTTTAAAAGATAGGGTATGTTGAAGACCTTTAACACATTGACCTATTCCTTTAGTCTTTCATGGTATCTCTCATGTGGAGTATACAGTCTCAAAGTTGTGTGATGCTGGGGTAAGTACTCCTGGTTTCTATCCTGACTGAACATTAGCCCCAGTGAAGTCAGTAGAAATGTTGGCATGTGAACAAGTTGACACAAACACCATTTGTGTCTAACATGATGGTTTTTACTAAGGTTTTGGACAGGTTTTTCAGGCTTTTAACACTGCCTTTAGGTTTTAGGACTTCTTGTGGTCAGGTCTCCAGCCACAAATACCACAGAAGCAGCATTCACAAGCAATGTGAGAGGAAACAGTGAGCTCAGGAGGCTGTAAAGCTCTTCCTTTACACTATTGTCTTAATTTTTTATCTTCCTGGATTTTAAAACAATACTTAGAGCTAGAAGAGCCCCAGTGGAAAAACTTCAGAAGCAGGAACAGATGAGACAACAGGCAAGGAGAGACTACCAAACTGGTCTGGTAGCCTGCATACATTCCTACAAAACTGTGCCTGTAGCAATACCTTTTGGCCCTCCATGACACCAGTCTTGTGGTTCCCAGCATAGCTCCAGGAAGCTGAGGCTGTGATGGGAACCTGAAAAATACTCTGTGCAGATAATTTGCAGATGTGTTTGAAGATACCGATTCCTTATATATTTGGCCAACAAGGAGCATAAAGTGACAAGGATATTTTTTTTCTTGGATTGCTACTGCTGCATAACTACCTTAGAAGGATCGGCATGGCCATTATTGATTTCTGTCTGCAGCAGACAGAAATTGGAAAAGGTTTGAAATTAGCCAAAAGTGAAAATGAATTCAAGGAACATTAGTAGTACTCTTCTACTGGAAAACTTCAATGTCAGGCAAGTGTTGTCCTAACAGGGGTTGAAAATGCTATAATCAATAATTATCCCAGGGTCAAACTGGGATCAGTAATTAAATTATGTTCCTGTATTTTTTATTCTTTCCTATTTGGGGTTTTTGCTTTTCTTAGGATATCAGATTTTTGTCTCTTTCAAAGTAGAAAATGAAAGCAGAGCACTTTTGATTAGTCCTTGCCTGTTGGCAGAACAGTAAAATATCAAGCTGTTATTTTCAGTGGAAATTAATGGGCTATCAAGATGTATGAAACGCAGTCACTTGCATGTAGGTGCAGAATTTTTTTACATACATATTGTGATATCAAATATGCAAGGCACTGGAGATGTGGAATAGCTCACGGTGGAGGTACACGGATGCAGTGGGCCTGGAACAGTGGCAGGGATTCAGAGGGTGTCACTCCTGCCTCCAGCACAGCTTCTCGGAGCACCTGTGTCAAGCTGCAAAGGCACCACATGTCCCTACCCTGGAATATGCGCTCGGGTGTGTAGTGCGTGGGAAGCTTGTGTGGACAGCACTGCCGCGCACTGTAGGAATGACATGTCAGCATTCAGTTAACTCTTCACTTTGTAACACGCAAGATCGAATAAGTAGGCACATCTGCATTTGTGCTTGTCCTACTGTTAGCCACACCTGTAAAATATATGATTTAGAAAAAACCCCGTGCAAACATATGTAGAGTATGTATATAGTATCCTGTCCTTGGCAGGTAGCATGGACTGCACAGCAGCCCTTAGATAATCCACAGAAATATGTTTGTCTGAAAAAAACAACACCGTGGGGCACAAGAAAGTGAAGCATTCTTGCTTTCCCCTCACAAACAAGTTCTTGTACCAGCCTTAGCCACGGTTCAGGCAGCAAGCCATAAAATGAACTTTTTACCTTAGTGAAGTGTGTAAGTAAGGGTAATGCTGCTGATTACGCTTGAGAGCGGAATTAGCCTGCCATACATACTTTTGGAGGATGAGAGGTGTAAGGAAGGCGAAAGGCCTGGCTGTATATTACAAAGCTCTCTGGCAGGTTGGAGAAAAATATGTAGCACAGTATATTGCATAGTTCCAGAATAATACACACAAGTGGGACTGTTAGGGGAATTTGTGAGGATAATTTATCAGCAGACAGCTCAGGATAATTAGATGGTTTTAGCTGTACACGAACATGTACCAAAATCTAACGGTCAAGGTGAGGTTACAGGTGGTTTAAATGCTGGTGAGAGTAGCATGCTCACAAAGCCAGCTGCTAAACAGGTATGTGATGGTGTAGACTGTTCTGTAGCACTGCTGATAATAACATCCACAGGTTTCCACTTTTTCATGTGTTTCCCATCGGTACTAGTCACAGGCACCATCCACTTCCCACACAAATACTCACAGGAGACTTCCAAACTCCACTCAGATGGGTAATCCCCAGAGCTAAGGCAGCACAGAAGATTGCTTAAAGCCACTTTTGCCCCTACCACTCTCCTCCTCGCCTTCTGGCTGGGTGTTCACTTCAGCACCCACAGGACAGGGAACCCACAATGAGCTGTTGGATGCCAGGGCTTTTCTCTTGTTAAAAGGCATGTGTCTGTAAAATGATGAGCACATGCTGTCAATATCCTATAAATAAACAAATGGTAGTTACTACCCAAGCAAAACAACATACAGATTGGTACTCTTTACAGATACTTAGCTGAATCTATGTTGAGAGAGGTATTAAACCCCTGAGTATATAATAGTCCATTAATCCATTTGGTAGCATATTCTAGATTGTTACATAATAAAGCTGGAAAACATCCTTCAAGCTCAACATTGTTCTTGGAAACAATTTCACTGCACAACCACACCATTAAGCAAACTGTTATATGCTCTACAAGAACTTGTCAGGCAATTTTCTCCATTTCCAAGCTAAGTTCATTTTTTTTCCTAGCGTAATTTTTTTGTTTTATTGGAGAACTTCAGTAGGACTGACATGCTCGCTCTCTTTCATCCTTCCCCATCTGAGAGCTATTCTCATTAATTATGTTTTCTTTTAGAGAGAGAAAATATGGATCCTGACCATTCCTGCAAGTCAGATTACACTATCAGGGCATGCCACCCTATTGAGAAGCTTTAGTATCCCAATTGTATCCTGCAGTGCTGAGGATAATTAATGTTTATAACAGGGTACATTGAGTTTTCTGATCCCTGCTGTGCGTAACAAGAATTGTCCTTTTTTTTTTTACTAGACCTCTGCTGATCTTTTGGGGTTTTTGTTTGTTTGCTGGTGCTTTTCTGTCACAGCAATACACTGAGCACTTGAGTGCACCATTTGCTAGGACCCAGGGATAACTCATGTGGCAAACGATGATTAAATGTGGCATTTAATTAGGCCCACTGACTGTCTGACAATGCTGATATAAGGTGATTTGAAAAGTTCCCCCACTTGCAGAACTCTGCTGCAGAGAAATGAATGGCCTTAACATGATCGTTGTGTTGAAGGCATCTGCTAACACATCAGTGTATACATATTAGCATTTCAGTACCTCTTCAAAACAAAAGCAATCCTTCTAATACCCTACTTTTGTGCCTGTGGCACTAGATCCTGTGATGCATTAAGATCACTTTGTGTCTTCTCCTGCAGCCAGCTAATATGACCCAGAAGGATTTTCCCAATGTACCCGTGTCCCAGCTGGCAAAAAGCTGACATCGTGTCTCTTCCATTCCCCAGCTGTGGGCTCAGGGCACACGGCGGGGGGAGAAGCTTGTTTGAAAGTGTAGGAGGCTGCATACCTGGAAACAGTTGAGTTTGATGGGGATTTGGCCTGATGAGTTACCCCCGTGGGGAGCATGGTTTACCTACAGACCAGCTTCTTTCCATCCCACCCTCAGTTTCTTTTTGGGTGCAATCAATGTGAAGTGAGTGTCTGACTTCCAAGTTATTTTTCACATCACAGTTGTTCCTATTGTGTTTGCACTAATACAGGTTCCTGCAAGGGCAAAGGGGCAGGCACAGTGGTGTGTCCACAGCCATGAAGACAAAAGGAAATGCTGGGCCTTTCAAATCTGGCTCTGTCATGTCGTAACTTAGTCTCAGAAATATCCGAATGAGAAGTGATCAAAATGTATTTTAACCCTTTCATTTCCTACAGCTCTTACATAGCTGTGCTTTTGTTGCACGAAATTTTACCTGGGTCGATGAAGCAGCAGATGCTGGCAGTGCCCTACCACTGCTGCTGGACCACTTGTGAGAAATAGGAGCTGATTGATGGCCATGGAGGCACCCATTCAGACTGGGCCTGTGCCTGTCTGCTGTGTCATGTCACATGCAGCCTCCATCAGAATTAAATCCTAGTCCAAGTGCCTAATCTCATAACCAGGTACATGCATAGATAACTTGACATGGTTGAGTAGGTCCCCCATAAAACAAATATTTGTGGTCTCAGATTCCAAGGTACTGAGGAATATGTTACACAATCCTCATCCCAGCACTGATTGCTAACCTCAAGACACATTCTTGTGGGAACCTACTGATACTGATATTCTGGTTTTAAACACTCTTGAAAATAAGCTTAGCTATCATTCCTTATCTAACAGTTCTATCTTATCTCTCTTTATTGTACAATATCAAGGTTCTTTCCTTATGTTGCTATGTCTGGTGTGCCAGAAAGATTTAAATCCTCTCTATAAGGATCCCAGAGGACCAAGGGGAGAAAGATAACTGCTTGGGTCACAATCAGCAATTAGAGGAAAGAACAGCAGCAAGGGAATATACAGATGGTTGTGTAACCCCAGTGCAGTTCCTGAGACTTAATGCACAGAAATTAATATTAATGAAAACACAAACATCAAGTTCTTCCAAATGCTTTTTATTCAAAACACCAAAATTTTGAAGGTTTCAATCATAGTGTGCTTTAGTGTGCTTATTAGTGAATCAGGCCATACTTCTCAATACATGCTTCTTCTGAGTTAGCCTCCAGCTTACCAAAAAGATGTTGCATGAAAGACAGTGTCTGCAAGTAAATGTGTTACAAAATTGTACCGAATGGCCAAGCCCCAGACCTATATTGTAACTCCCTTACATGACGCAGCACAGAGTGGTCTAAGCATTCCTCCTCATGTGTGGAAAGCTTTCTGTGGGAAGCACCTGAGACAGCAGCTGCTCACCAAAAAAGCATCAAACCTACCTCTTTTCTGTCAGTAAATGATGTTTTCTCTCATGCTGCGGTCCTGAGGACATTTTAATTCTGGCTATCTGCACACAGGTATGCCACCCGCTGCGTATTGACTGGGAGGCATGGACACTGTCTATGCAGTTGCCCCATGCTTGGGGCAACCCTGCACACAGCTGGTGCAGTGTTGTGACAGCCGGGTGCCCAGAGATGGATGCCCCGAATATTCAGACATATTTCATGTACCAGATTGTAAAAGTAGGCAGAAAGCACTCAAAAAGTGGACAGACTGTTAAACTGCCCTTTTTGTCAAGTGATTGCACCAAACTCTCAGTATTTATCTACAGTTTTAGAATGTGCCCTTCCCCACAGTATCTGTGTGTGCAGCTATATAATGGAAGTAACATCTGTCTTTACAAACCTGTATATGCATTACATGCATTTCAGTTACATTGTTTTACAGAACTAGCCTGAAAGTAAAACATAATTAAATTCAAATACCTCTTATTATAGTGATTAAGAGCTATTGAGAAGTAAAATTTTGGACTTTACTTCAAAAAGAAGTATTCACTGTTGACCTGCAAAATAAAGACAGCACCCACTGAGTCTCAGATATGCCATGTCGTGCTAAGAGTGTGTGAGCATCAAAATTCATTTTATTAAACAATATCTTTATCAAGTACAGAAATACAGGTTTAAGTGGGCTTGGGCATATTGTCACGCACAAATATTTTGAAAGACTGTGTTAATCTGGGGCTAAATCCTAGATGTCATTTCCACCCAATCCTGCACTGTGGAGGGCACAACCAAGTTAGGCTCTTTTGTTCTGAAGTCAATTGCTCCCCATTTAAAATAGCTGCTCCTCTGATTACAATAACTAGTAATAACAATACTGGTATATTTCCCTGCCTCTGCACCAGTACTCATAGTGGAGATAATTGAAAAGCTGGTTTAATGTTAATGTTACATTTTCACTTGAAATGTCTGAGCAAAAGCCAGTTGTCTAAAAGCCAGAGATGGATCAGTATTACAGATTTTATGCATTGCTTGCAGAACTGCTCAGAACACTGTGCCCTCCAGAAATATTAATGACATAGCTGTTAGCCAGGCAGTAAACACTTTTGGTGCATATGGAATTAGGGGGCTTAACTGCTGTTATCTTCACGATTGCATAAATATTAGCAGACCAGAGCATAACAGTATTTATGTTTTGAAAAAAAATACAATCCAACATAAAGATTAACGTAAAAAAAATCTAAGGTCTCTTTTGAAAAATCAAAATAAGAAGCAAGGTAATATTGATAAAGAAATTAATCAGATAATCTAATGTTGAATTGGACCAATAGATTGCATTTTCATCTTATGAAAGTTTTACGTACAATCCAGAAATGTACAGGCCTCTAAGTCTTGCTGATATTGGCAAAAGTTTGATTTCTAAATACATTTTAAAGTTCTGTCTGTATGAAAATAAGAATATAACACCTGGACTAGTATGATGTGAATCAGGAAGAGGAAAATTAAATTCTGCTGTCCAAGGCATCTGTGTCATTAGTCTTGAGTGCATTATCATTTTCTCAGCTTTTGTCAATATATTAAATGTCTTCCAGAAACTTTTCTTAAAGAACAATATTAGCACATTTAATTGTTCTTCCATGGTATCTAGACAAAATTGATGTGGTCTATAGTGTCTGCTCTAAAATATATCAAACATTAAAGTGCTTGAACAGCAGTTCAAATTATCTGAATAAATATATGGCCCTCTGTTTTCTAGATTTTATTTGTTTTTGCTATTGCAGTTTAAAAATACATTAAAATAACTTTAAATATACATTAAAATGTTAAATGCGTTAAATGAGTCAACAACAGAAGTTATTGTCCCAGCAGGATGGTGATTTTAGGGTCTCTTGAGGCAGTTCATAGGAGAAGACAAGGCTCACTCTCTACTCTTGTATGTGGCAAATCCCTTCGTGGTAATGAAGAAGCTCCTGAGGGGCTAGCAGGGAGGGAAATAAGAAAGGGAAAGGCTGCTGATAAAACACATCCAAAGCTCACGGGGAAATGACCACCGTGCAGCAGAGTGCCCACCATCACGTGGAAGCTCACACTGGGACAAACCCAGAGGTTGCCCCCCAGAGGCTGCTGAAAGGCTGCAGGGTCGTGGTAGCAATCTGTGCTTGGGGTGGTGACCGCCTGGAGACACACAGCTGTCCCCCTGTGAGGCCTAAAATAGCTAAAAAAGCTGATGAGTGGTCTGCAAACATGCTAAGTACACGCACTTGCCAGGCATCCCCTCAGAGGCAAATGCATCTAACAGATGTTTGCAGAGAAGGATTCCATCGTTGTCCTCTGCGTCGTGTAACTTCTGCTATGAGTGACATCGTTTTAATTTACACCATAGATGCATTTATGGTTTAAGATGGGCACACATGCAGCTAATCCTTCCCAGAAACAGACTCCAGAGTAAGCTGGATTGCTGGTGTGCTCCCTGCAGAGCACTACTCCAAAGCCAAAACAGGGGTCACCATTTGGTCCAAATGAAGATGCTTTTGACCTGATGCCTGATTTTGTTTACATCACATATGCATTCCTTAGTTACACATACAAAAGGCAGAACAGAAGAAAGTCCTGTGCCTATGAGGTGGCAAAATGAAGTACCATTAGGCTACGAAGTTCAGCTTTGCAGAAAATGAGCTTCACAAAAGCACAAACACATGTTTATCAGATCAAATGTACATTGACAAGCACCGTTGCCCAATTTATCTTGCTTTGATCATATCACATCGTTTGCCGAGCTTATCTAGTGAGTGAAGCAAGCGGTTGACACAAAGTTTTGCCCTAGCAGAAAATGAACTTTGGTCAAGTATCAGGGAACACAGGCAAGTTACTGGACTTGTTCATATGCTTAAAGAAAAATAAATTATCTAGCTTTAATTTCTTCTGTGGACACCTGGCACAGTCCACATAAAACTCAAATTAAGAGGCAGGTGGGTTTTTTTAAACCTATAAATCACTGCAAACATGGACATAAGAAAAAACCCATAAACTTCAGAAAGACATACTGCAGTGATTAAGCAATCTAGATTATGTCTTTTCTGTATTTGAAAATTCAGCAAAAGTGGTTGTTGGAAAGAAGGGCAGCAGTGTGAACAAAACAGGCCTGTATGGGTTTTTTTGAGCAGTCAAAAGTTACAGGTCACTTTGACTTTGAACCAGCAATAGCATTATCTTACTGCATTGATTCCATTTGATTTAGTCATCTACGATTTGCTTTCCAGCTGTTCTCCCCTGGAAATGGATCTATTCATAGAAGTCAATATATGATTTGGGTGACCCCTTACAACATATATTTTTTTTTATAGTTCAGCTCAACTGTGAGTGTTTGATTGCTTTATTTTATCCTGAGATATTTAAAAGTCATAGAAGAGGGGCTGAAAGCCACCTGGACTTCTCCAGGGTTGGGGTGATGTCCAGCCAGATCCCGACAGAGGTTAGGGAGTAACCATAGCTCCTTACATGCCACGGACTTAGACAATCAATGTCCTGACTTTCCCAAAGTCATGAAGCTCCTGGGTTTTCTCTGCTCTCCCAAGAAAACTGTAAGGTTTGATATCCAGGATACATGCTGCAAAACTCAGGGATCGAAGTTACGCTGGGCCGATTTTGCTTTCTGCTCACTCTGGGGTAGGTCTCACCCCACCAAAATGTAGATCAGATTCAGGGTCTCTGTGCATTATGGCTTGTAGCAGGGCCATCCTGGGATCATTTCAGCAACTTGAAGATTTGTGGGAAAAGGGTGCCTCAGTTCTGGCCCCTTTCTATGAAATGGTCTCTTCAGGGAGCAAGAACAGCGAGGCAAAGGTGATGCTGGGGCTTTCTGCACACAAGGTGCCACGCTGCTGCTGTGAGCTGGGCGACACTGCTGAACCAAGGTGGAGCAGCCAGCTTACAGAGGAGAGTGGTGCCCTACATGTATTTACATTTTTCATGCCAGATTTCTTACTGTGCCTTAATCACTTTTCAATGATTTGGCCACCTACTGTTGAAAAAACAAAGGTCCTCATTTTCCCCATGCTGTTAATAGGCACCATGCCTATTAACATTAGTACTGCTATCATAGACTCCTGCTTGGTTTATATGAGAAGCTATTCTCTTAAATGTTCAGAGGATGGAAAGTTCAGTAGAGTCAGGAAGACCCCAGCAAAAAAAACTTCCTTCCTTGTTCCTCAGTGCATATTCAAGAAATAAATGGGACACAGGTTCGGTAAGAGAACTAATGTTACAGCCACCTGGTCTCTTTGGTGAATCCACCTCCATTCTCAGGAGTCCAGGTTAGGGCAGTTTGCCCCCATGTAGACCTCCTGTGAAGCATTGCATTTCACTCTTGCGTCAGTCCTGTGAACGTAAACAGATTATCTGCCTCTCTCTCATTTCATTTAACACCAGGTTTGTGCAAATGGAAACTGATGACTCACAAGGATTGTTCTGGGACTGGCTTATTAGACTTTGAAGAAAATACCACAATGACTTTTCCAGAGAGGGCAAATGTTGTTCCCTGAATAAACGTACTGTACTAACTGCTAAGCTCCCCTGGTGGGCTCCTGTGGTTGGGCTTTATTGCTCTGTGTGTGTATGTATCTTTCTGCCTGCCCCTGAACGAAGCTTATTTATGTAAAGCCTACTTGTGCAAATGAAAATGCTCTTGATCCAAAGGACACATGCCAAGCAGTCAAAAAGTGTATCGAGTTTCTAGTTGACAAAAAACGAAGGCCTCAGTGCTTTGCACAAAGAGTACCCAACTCATGAGTAGCACACACAAGATGATGGAAAGTAGTGGCAGAGTCTGGCATCAAAAAGCTTTTGCATAGTTTGGAGTCTCAATTACAAGAAACCCCCAAAATGGTGTATACACAGGTATGTCTATTGTTATATTATAAATTTCTAGTGTCAATACTGTAAATAATTAAAAACAAAGGTAAAAAGGACTAGCGCAGCAATGATAAACAGAGCAAAGCGGTGCCCTGAAGTGTTGCGAGGTAACAGAGTGGGAAACATATGCATTGAAACATCTACATGCTTGAAAACACCATATGTTGCTTTGCCAAGAACTCTAGCTGTGCCACTTAACTGTGCTGAGCATTACTCATGAAGCAAGCCACTTTCCTGGGAGGGAATTGGTGTTAATGATCTCGTCTCTTAAACAGGCTTCCCAGTGCAGGAACCCTCTCCAACCGCAAGCCTGCATTCTTCTAATGCAGCAGGGGCTGTCATCCTTGTTCGGACTTTTTCTGTGGTATAACCGATAAAAATAAAGTTTGGAAGCCTAGTTACAAAGTGATTTCTAATGCATTTTCTAGGATATTACTACCCTGTGGGCTGTTCCAAGGCTTGATGCCCTTTGGAAACAAGAGACCTGCCGTAGTTGGTGGTAGGTCCCTCCCAGCTCACCTTCTGACATCATGCAAGAACACTTCTGGGAATCCAACTAAGAAGCTTTGCCAGGGCTTTTTGCTACAATGGCTTGATTCACACTAGCCTTTGCCGCCACTAAGCAGATGTTGCCATTGCAAAGCATCTCCAAGTCTGCCAGATTGCATCCCAGGGAGTATCTCCCAGTGTCAATGAAATCCTCATGTGGCTTAAGGGACATGCAGGTGTCATTTGTGGACTCTCAGTGAAAATGTTGACACCAAGTGTCAACCATCACTGATATGAAGAAAGAGATAAGATATACCTCAGCACTTTAGTGAAATCCTGTGTCTCCTGTAATGGCATTTTGCGTTCCCCATTCACTGACTAGTGCAGAGCCTTGGCACCCACAGCTCACATGTTTCCCTCCCTTTGAAGGAAGCTGGAAATGCAGAGAGGTGGAAGGAAGGCTTTGTGCATCTGAACTAGCAGTTGGAAGAGAAAACAAAAGTGTTCAGAGAACAGCACAAAATATTCAGTGCCTTGCCAGGATTTGAAAGTAAATAATGACATTCTGCTATATTCAGCCTAAAATTCTCTTTAGAGTTTCTCTCAGACAAGGTTTAAATACCTAATTCATCACATTAATTTAGAGAATGAAGTTAAATTAGGAACTGTGCCTCCCTTTTTTTGGCAACAGGAAAAAGAAAGGGCTTGTAGAAGGTGAGATTCATCCAGCAGAAACATCAACTCAGTTCTCAGCAATGGTCATGAAAGTGAAGGAAGGTCCAAGTTGTTCAGAAAATGGTAAAGGACTAAACAGGGAATGCCATTATGCCACTGTATGTATATTTATGATATATCTGCATCTTGAACACTGCATTTGGTTTGAAACAGATCAGAAGTCGTCAAAGTATTGCAAAGTTACAGTGAAGAATGGCAAGATTTCTGAAGCTATAAAACAGCTCTCTTAGAATAAAAATTTGAAAAATTTAAGACATTTCAGTCTGGAAAGAAACAGAACTCAAGGGTCTGCAAAATCTTGAGTGACTTGAAGGACTTGACCATTTTTCATGGGCTCTTCCAACACAAAACCTCAGGGACAGTCACTGAAATGAACACAGGTAGGTTCCAGATGAGCACAATGAGGTGGCTTTTCACAAAACACACAGTTAACTTGTATCACTCTTTGCTGTGCAAGACATTGTAAATGACAGAAGTTGCTTGGGTTTTCAAAATAACACATTCATGGGCAAAGTCCATCTAGGTTTACTAAACACAAAGAAACCATCACCTAACAATAGAAGAATTCTTTGGAAAGTACTCACAAGGTTTTTCTAGGTCTTCCCTGCCCTTTCATTCAGACTAAACAAGTCTCATTAAAGGTTATGTGGTGAAATTTTGTAAGACTGTTTAAACAAGCTTTGTTGGTATTATTATCAACTAAGTTGGAATTAGTCAGTAATCTGTCCATTTTGGGGAAAATATTCATGACCTGCAAAAGACTTAGAAAAAGCTAGGCAAATATTCAGAGGCTGAATAATCACACGAGTGAATGGAAGGAGTGAGTTTGTCTGTGAACTGGTTTGTAAGATTAGTAAGTAAATCAATCTGCACACCTAAGTGTAGCTTTGAGGATGGAGCTTCTAATTTTTATCATCAGATTATGCTTTCCTTGTCCGATTCTATCTGACCCTGTCTAGGAGGTTCCTGCTTGAGGGTACACCTGCAGTCTTGTTCATGTCTTAACAATTTCTGATGATTTTTCATTCATATTCCAGCTGCTGTAATGGAATAGAAAATGTATGTGTGGCTGAACTGTGGCATGAAATCTCTAGTATCCGAGGAAACAGAGAACACACATAGAATCATAGAATCATGGAATGGTTTGGGTTGGAAGGGACCTCAAAAATCATCTTGTTCCAACCCCCCTGCCATGGGCAGGGACACCCTCCACTAGACCACGTTGCCCAAAGCCCCATCCAACCTGGCCTTGAACACTTCCAGGGGTGGGGCCCCCACAACCTCTCTGGGCAACCTGTTCCAGTGCCTCACCACCCTCACAGTAAAGAATTTCTTCCTTATATCTAATCTAAATCGACCCTCCTTCAGCTTAAACCCATTACCCCTTGTCCTGTCACTCCTTACCCTTCTAAACAGTCCCTCTCCAACTTTCCTGTAGGCCCCTTGAGGTACTGGAAGGCTGCAATTAGATCTCCCCAGAGCCTTCTCTTCTCCAGGCTGAACAACCCAACTCTCTCAGCCTGTCCTCATAGGAGAGGTGCTCCAGCCCTCTGATCAGCTTCGTGGCCCTCCTCTGGACTCGATCCAACAGCTCCATGTCTCTCCTGTACTGGGGCCCCCAGAGCTGGATGCAGTACTCCAGGTGGGGTCTCACAAGAGCAGAGGGGCAGGATCACCTCCCTCGACCTGCTGGTCACACCTCTTTTGATGCAGCCCAGGACACGGTTGGCTTTCTGGGCTGCAAGTGCACACTGCTGCGTCATGTTGAGCTTTTCATCCACCAACACCCCCAAGTCCTTCTCCTCAGGGCTGCTCTCAATCCATTTTCCACTCTGTATTTGTGCTTGGGATGGTCAAGTCATCTTGTAAAAAGCTAAACCAAATTGTCCATATCATTTTACTTGTCCAAGGGACTTATTTTCTCACTCAGATAAGCCAGTGTAAGAATAATTAAAATGTCAAAATTGAACCCAAACTACAAAATATAGATCCTAGTCTCAAGCACCCTGGTTCTTAACAGCATTTTCATCTGCAGTTGTAATTTTGGCCTATTAAAATCACAAGGATGAATCACAGACCCATTATTTGTCTCCAAAAACCTGGACCATCTCTTAAGATGAAAGGTTGATTGCAAACAGCTGGAGACTGGACATATTTTCTTGCATGTTGCTAGTTCATGCCTCACTAATAAGAAGGAAATTGTAATTAGGTGGTTAGGCAAAAAATAAGATGTACTGGAGTGAAAATACTGAAATACTATCTGGTAATCTCAAAAGAACCACAAAAGGAAAATGTCCTCTGATGTTTTCACTACAGTTTACCTGCTGCCGTGTAGAAATGAGAACTGCTGAAGTGCTAGGAAAAATGTTTCTGTCTGGAGCTTTCCATTGCAGCAGGGTGCTCACATTATGAGTAAAAATTGGAAGAAACTTTTAGGCAAACGGTATGGATAACTGACTCCTTTTGATCTGTTTTGTGTAGCCAGGCAAAGCCCGTGTAATGCTTTTTGTTCTGTTGTTTGCATTACATATATATATATATATATATATATATATAAAGCCAATATCATTATCCAGAGTTGCTGTTTCAATGAATAACCAAGTGCAGACAAACCCTTAGGCACAGCGGAAAGAGGCCAAAATGGGGTCCAGAAGCCGTGTTAGTTTCCATGGCTTATTTTTAGAGTTAGGAAAAAAAGGAAACAAGAAAAAATGCAAAATCTTAATGATAATCAGTGTAAGAGCATGCTATATTCCTTGTTTTAAAGTATTGTGCTTTGTTATTGCCCCATAGCATGCACTCACTGTACAGGTAGGACTGCCTACACACACTGATCAGCTCTGCGGGGTGCCTGAGTATGGCCTAGACAGTTCGAATTTGCCATAGATAGATTGTCAAGTCCAGGGGAGAGATTATAGTCTACTGAGAGTCCAGGTTGCCCATGTGCATCATGGCTTTTCACGGCATCATCTGTTGGGTGAGAAGTGGGCAGGACTAGAGCTGCCCAGCCTTGAATCTAGACCATCCTGGCAAATTTAAATGCATAGGCACATACACGCATAAACTCCTTTCAAGCAGAGAGCAGAAGACAAGGCTAAACGGGTCTGAATATAAATATAGTATCTATACAGGCACAAAAATTGCACTGGCCTCAGTGGGAGGGGGGTCAGTACCCCCTAATACTGGCACTGGAGCAGTGTGCCTCTGTGCACAGTCCATCCAGACTGTGAGGAGTCATGCAGACCCCTAGGAACGCTGCAGCCTTACAGACAAACCATACCTGGTGACAAGGTGGCAGTCTGGCTCTTCACTTACAAGCTAGGGCAATTAATTGCTAGACCTCCCCAGTGTGAGGGAAACCTGAGCATCTACTGAGGCATGGAAATTTACAAGGACATAGAATAAACTTTTGCAATTTTAATGACTGTAAAGTGAATCCCATTATTCTGGGAGAGTGAGATGTCTAATCGATGATCTTTGCTGATCTGGGGAAGGCTCTACTTTATTTGCAAAAGAGTAAAGCAGAGGTCCACACTGCACAGCCAGGACTTCCTTGGTCAGTACTCAGTTCAGTGACCAGCTCCAGCAGCTGTGGTGGACACTGACAGCTAAGAGCTGCACCAAAATGAGAAATTAAACAAAACCAGTTAATAGTTAACCCAGGGAATTTGGTTGGCTTATCCACTGTATGTCTTAAGAGTCAAAAAATGACCTGTTGCATAGATTGACAGCCTGTGCTGGAACCAAGTCTGCTCCTGGGTGTGTAGTGCTCAGTGACAGAAGCCGGCAAGCTCTACTTTTAAAACAGTAATACCTAGGGAATGGTATGACTGAGAAACTCCTGTTAACGTTTACTGTGTTGCAGAGAAGAGGTCGTTCATTTCTAAGAACACCAGGTTCAACTGGAGGTGGCCAACAAGAGTTCATTTGAGACCAGACCATTCTGGCACTCCTCTCCAGGTGAGCACTTTCAAGACCTGGGGGATGGCTTTCTGTGTCCCAGAACTCTTTTGATAGATACGGCAAGAGTCGTCACCTATATTGAAGATGATTTCCCTTATTTTCAGGGTGTTTCCAACCATTTCTTTTCATCCTTCAGCTCTTTCTCTCACTCCTGCAGCCAGGGTGGTCTCAACTATGTTGTCATTTATCCATTTCTACAGTCCACCACATCTGACAGTATAGTCTGAGGTGTGTGGTGAGACCCTGGTGCGAAGTGCAGCCCATCAGCCCATGAAGTACTTGTCTGTCAGCCATCGACCATAGGAAGCCAGAAGAGAACCAGGCAGAAATGCCTCTGAGGATGCTGGCAGGAACTGCAGCACCTTTGCACTGTGAAAAGACACAGCATCAGTACTGCTTCAAGGTGCTGTTCCTGTGGCAGCACAAGAGATGAAGTCAGGGAGCTAAGACTCCTTCTGTGCCATCCTTCTTGCCACCTTTCTCCTCACCTGGTGCCCCAAGAGGTGCGAGCAGAGCCAGAGGCTGCACGTGAACTGGGTTGCCTTGCTTTCCGCTCTGACGTGAGCACCTTCGCAGAAGCTGACCCTGAGCAAAGCTCAAAGGAGGGGGATGAGCGGTAGCATAGCCCTGTGACTGGTGCAAATGAGCACTGATAATCCCAGATGTTTAAAAATTGCAGGACCCAGCAGAATAATATAATTAGCTAGAAAAAATATCAGGAAATTAAAATAAAGCTTGGGCTCTTTTTCTTTGCTGTCTCATTTTTTTGACCTTTAGAGCAACATTCAAGTTGTATTTTCTAGATTTTCTTCACACCTGTGACAAGTAGAAATATATGCTTATTTTCTCTTTTTTTTTAAAAAAGAAAGAATACTACACTACCATTATTTACTCCCCTGCCTTGTCATGAATAAAGTGAGATTCAGGATCGAATTCTGGGAGGGGTAGGAATGCCCTTCTCACTTGTCATGCCTACAGGCCACCCTTGCAGCAGAGCACTGGCACCTGTGCTCTCACACTCTTCTTATAGGTCCTCACCTTTTCAAGCACCTGCACTGTGATCTCATGAACTGAGATGATGGGCAATCCACATAATGGAAGAGCAACATTCCCCATCTCGTCTGGTCTGATGCAGAGGTTTATTTCTTCATGTCTTCCACCTCCTCACTAAACGCTTCTTTTAGAGTCTGCAGCATACAGCTGGGCTTTCACAGCTCGACAGAGGCATGGGCTGCAGACAAAACCACGATGCCGTCCAAAATGACTTTACAGCTTCTTGTATGAGCAATGCATTGATTTTGTCTCACAGGTTTCTTTCTAATAAAATGAATTTCAATAACTATAAATGCGCTGACAAAATGTGACATACTCAGCATCATAGGAACCAAGCTCAATTAAGCAAGAAGGAGGCAGTTTTGCTCTTATTTGAGAACAGCAGGAAGAGAGCAGGAGGTGGAGAACTGTAAAATGCTCCTGTCTGGGGATGAACAGTGCACAGCATGGGGAAGAGGGAAGCTGAAGGAGTGGGATTATGATGTGTGAATTTCCTGAGCTGCGCAGTTATTCACTGACCTTTTCCACCAAAGCTTCACTGTCATTAAAGGACACCCAATTAGGATGTATAGTGAGGCAAATGTATTCTCAGGCTCGGAGGACTGTACTTGCTTGTGAGCATCATCCTAATATGCTGCTCAGTGTATTTAAAGCAGTGGTGATTAAGGCCACCAAAAATAAAGCTACCACACATTCCACTTTATGATGTTATCTATCCTCAAATTTAGGGACGATAGTGAGGCATTTCAAACACACCAGAAATTATATATAGACGGAATTCCTATAGGATTTCACTGAAATATATGTTTTTATAGTCTTTTGAGCCACCCTGTAAAATTTAGTAGGCACCCTCCCCTGCAGAGTGGGGCAGCAGAGGTTGCACTGACATGACGCGCTGCAGCTGCCCCAGGGAGAGAAATGCCGGCTTTTCCGACATTACTGTCATTGCAAGCTGGCATTACTGAATCCACCAGAGATGTTTCTGGACACAAGAAAAACGTATGTGTCCTCTTCCTGCTTGACAGCACGCTATGCTGAAAGTTGCAGGGCAGCAAGGGTTGCAACCAAAAGTGTCACAGAATGGGGGCTTACAGAGACACACAGTCAGAGGCAGGGTTTGGTGCAAATGGGCGCTAGCTATGTGACGGGGGCTCCCAAAGTTGTGGTAGCATCTGGCATCAGGGTTACAGGTATAGCTATTTTCACATGACAAGAAAACTTGTCAAGGCAGCTTCAGCAACAGAGGGTTTACAGGATGGAGGAAGTCTTGGTGCTGCTGAGGGCCAAGCTGCACCTGTGCTGAGGACAGGAGGAGAATGTATTCAGCATGATGGAGAAAAAAAAGGAACAGACCGTTGCTTAAACATGCTCATTTTGTTCTGGGCGGACATGCCAACTGAGCAGTACTGGGTGCTGACTCAGCTGGCAACCTGCTTCGAGGGATGCACCTGGGCCAATGCCAGGGACCCTCTGTGGGGTGGAGAATGTGATGTCTTCATTTCCAGGTCCAGGTCCAAGCCCAGAGGGCAGTCCAGCCCTGTCTAAGCGTTGTAAAGATGGCAGTGCAGCTCCTTCATTGTAGCAGGATTTGGGGTAAGAAACAGAAAAAGCCTCACTTTTTCTTTGGTGCTCTCTGCCCATGTGAAATGCGAGTGGGCCTGGGGGTCTCGCTTAGGCTGTCTCCTGCAGGCATGCAGCACTGCCAGGGAGCAGGTAGTCCTGAGTATAAGCGCTCAGCAGCACTGGAGAAAGAAGCCCACAGTGGGAAGCAGCAAAAGTTATGATGAAGGCAAATAATTCTTGATTTTGTTACAAGAGGATGCTGCTTCTTTTCCCTATTCAGTGAAACAGCCTGCATTACCCTACTGAGTGTAAACAATATCAAGTAAACAGTGGCCTTTAGAGCCATTGCACTGAACTTACTCATTTTGTGAAGATTGTATGCTTATCATTTTGTAAAGAGTATGAAAGAAAAGTACTGCATAAAGCTGAAATCCATTCCTTCTAGTGCAGCAGATGCAAAAAGCTCTGTACTGGCAAGCCATTGGTGGTCCTACATTTTTTCCATAGGCCAAGTGAAAATAAGTCCTATTGCTTTGCACAGGACTGTGTGAAAATTAAGAAAGGGTAACGATTAAATGTCTAGCTCCTGATCCTGCAACGTGTCCTTCGAACATGCAGAAGCTTCATCCTCAGTGGAAAAACAAGTAGCCAAAGAGGCAGGAACCCATGGACACCATCCTGATCACCCTTACTGAACTGGGTGCTTTTTACCCAGGCAAATAAACATTAGTGGAGTCAGCATGACACCTAGCAAGAATAAACTTTACCCTCATATAGGAAGAGACTGGCAGGTAAGGTTAAATTTTAGATAATCTTTTGCTACCTCCCATTCAATAAAACAATTTTCTTACACTAAAAGGAGAAGGAGAGGAGACATGGTATTGCGTGCTTATGAAATATACAAAAAAGGCTCCTATTTATTATACTAAATTGCAGTAATTTATTATACTGAATGCCTTTGATAAAACTTTAAAATCTAAAGGATTAAAAACTTTATCACAGCTTCTGCTACCAGTAATGGCTGAGTCAAGCCAATAGCAGTGTGTGGTACTTTTGGGGGAAGATAACTTTAACCTGCACTGAAAAACAAATCTCCAGAAGTGAGGGGGAAAAAGCCCTTACTGATTTTTCACATCAGCATGTGAATAACTCTCCTGAACAAAACTAATGGATGTAGTGGGAAAGAGTTCATACCTGCTGCAGAAAGGAACAGAAATTGATACCCAGCGCTCAGCTTATCCAAAGTGCTGAGTGGGTTTAAGTCACTAATAATTACCACTATGCACCAAGGAAATAATTGCCCCTGTTGTTAGTGCATGGTTTAGGAGGCTTTTCAATTTATACTGTGAAGGATATGATGTGAAAATTGCTTTTCAGGCAGAGCTTTGACAAGGGGTTGGGAGAATCCTGAAGCACCCCCAAAATAACAGGAGGACTAGAAGAAGGCTGGAGGAACGGGGAAGGAGCGGAGCATTTTCAGACCCACCGCAGCTCTCCAGCAATGTGCTCTGCTCCAGTCCACAATTTTGCACAGTAGTGCAATTTTGTCACCCACCACTTTCCCATTCCCCAGCACATACGGCGTACCAATTACCTGTTGTAGTGACAGCCATAATAAGTTTACTGTCACTTCTGAAAAAAAAGGCATTAGAAAAAGGTTGTCAGTAAAAGTCAGTGAAAAAGGCAATGGAATTTGAAGCCTGGGAGTTTTTGTTAGGTCTTCTTTCTTTCCCACTCCCCCTCCCCCCAACATCACTTTCTAGAAATACATACACGTATTTAAAAATATGCACACTTTTTTCTGTCTATTATCAGACATTTCAACAACACTGCTAAGAATGTCAGCCCTGCAAGGCTAAATTGGATGAGACAATGAGAGAATCAGTCTACTGGTACAAAGTGGTGCAGTTCTGTTGAAATCAATGGACTAATTTCAATTCACACCTGCTGAGCCTTTCTTTCCTCTAGAATTGACCGTCTCATTTCATACCTCCCAAAGTGAGCAAAAATGAGCAGGGGTTTTCTGGCCTGCCCTGGAAGACACTGCAAGCAGAGGCACAATAAAAGAGATGGCTCCCACTGTTAACGATTAACTGCTGAGCGCATTGCTTTTGGTGTTGGTGTCGCTGCCTGCTTGTACAGTGCCCTTGTGCAATGGGGGCCCTGAGGCTGTTGCTCCTGAGGGGCTTATGCAGCTTAATGACTGCATATTTGCATTTTGGCAGCAGTAACAAACCTTTAAGCCAGGAGGGCTCAGTCCTCTAGGTGCTGCACAAACACGGCCTGGGGACTCAAGCTGCAGAATACCTTCTCTGTCATACCCACAGCTCTGCGAAAATTGTCCAGTCTTCACTGACAAGCTTAGCTGTCAAACTCTGCCCCACGTGTTCAGCACTCGAAATTAAAAATCTTAAATAAAAGGGGTATTTTAGGAAGCTAAATGTATTCTAGAGATGAGAAAAGCTATATTTATGTATGTAATTAGTCACACTTGATAGTAATAATAGCATTACTTGGATTATGCTATGTTATTCATATTATGCAAAATACTAGATATCAGTTGTGACATTATCTTTTCTTTTTTATGGCTAGACCATAATTTCACCAAACAATAATTTGTCACATAAACTCTTTCTTTTTTTCAATTTTCTTTTTTTTAATTTTACCTCTCTCATGTAAAGGCATAAGTGTACCCATGTTAGAGGAACAGCAAGGAGCAGAAATCCTGGCAGGAATCAAGATGCCAGACAAGGACCCCACGCTGGCTGGAGAACACCGAGCATGGTGGCAGGTGTTTTCTCAAAGACGTTAATTTGCAAGAACCATTGTTCAGCACTGACCCCCCCCAAAAAGGGCAATGCATGCACTAGTTGTCACTGTCATTATTAAGGACTCAGCTAGTTTAGCTGCAGAGAGGGTGGTGGTGGTGCACTGGAAACCTGCTGCACTGGGAGAAGGGTGCCAGCTGATGCGGCAGGCGGCACCCAGGGCACACTGGCTTGCTTGGCATGCATGAGCCAGCGTGCGGCTGCAGCGTGCTGGACGTGCTGGAGATGCCAGCAAGTCCCCAGGTGGGCTGGGTGCCAGCACCCTTCATCAAAACGCAGGGTGGCTATTTGGAGCTGTCACATAAGCAGAGGTTTTATTCCTTGCCTTAGGCTAAGGGCTGAGGCTGTTGGATGTGGGTGCCACCCTGCAAACATACCCTGAAGGGGGTACATTCATCTACCTGCTTCTGGTTTTTTGGGCAAGTTGGAAGCCCTCGGTGCAGGACCCATGCGATGGAGGAGAAGGACACAGAGACAAACTCTGGTTTGGCACCTGTTGCTCAGGCAGCGAGATGTCCTATGCCTGGGGAGAAGGTGCCTGCCCCAGGCAGGGGTTGCCCCATCCTGTGGGCACTCACCAGGGTCGGTGCCAGGGAGTACATGTGCAAACATCTGAAGGGGAGCCAGGGACATTGCCTCTGGTTCTCAGACTCCAGCCTTTGAAACACCAGATCATGTCAGTCCTCCATGTCACACCACAGCATATATGTGCCAGTGCTGTCTGGGGAGCTTCCCTCAGATTTAATAGCAGTGGACTTTGGGTTTCGTGGTGTTTAGTTTAGCATTCAGCCCTCTGTTCTGCAAAAAAATACCTCTCTTCTTTCTCAGAAATAATATTTGTTAGTTTAAATAGATACTTATGCCTTTAGCCAAAGATTTTGGTTGTATTTTTTTCTCCTTGCTAAGGCAGCCACCCTCCTGGCAAAGATACATTTGCCCCACTTAGTGGGGTGGATCCCATCTCTCTCAAGCAAATGCTGATCTCCAGACAGGGTCCCATGATTCAAAACCAAACCCTGTTGCTGACCCCAGCTCTGAAACCAGTTGTTGACAGGCAGTACCAGTGCTCTCCTCCTCCTCACACCCTCTACCCTCTCTGATAGGACTGAGAACATCACCTGGGTCCCCATGCCCCTGACTGTCACCCCCAGAGCTCTGTAGCCACCTTTGATACTCTCCAGGTTGCCCCAGCAGTACCATTGGTGTCCACATGTAAGAACATCACAGGGTACTAGTCAGAGGGTCAGACAAGCCTTTGAAGTCTCCCCACAACATGCTGGATCTGGGGCCCTGGCAAGCAGAAAACTTCTGTAGACCACAGGTCAGGTTGGCAGGTGGGTGTCTCTGTCCCCTGCAGCAGGGAGTCACCCACTACTGACACTCACTGTTTCCTCATGGTGGCCTTGCATGGTTCAGGGTCAGCTGGCCCAGCTGCTTCTCTTGAAAGCACACTGAGCTCCTCCTCAGCCTTGAGGGCAGTGGACCTATGTGGTAGTCACAGGCCTTCAGATAGAGCAGGAGCCTTCCTCTCGGTGCCAGAAGTCACCAGCTTCCATCCTTTGCTTTGCCCAGAGGTTGCACTTGCTGTTCTGCTGGGGACATTCTCTGCCTGCATCTCCACTGCAGCTGGGGTCTGGGGCTCTTGAAGCTGTTATGTGTCTGAGAAGATCCTGTCTGTTTCTCTCAGTTCTGCTACCTATTCATTTTCTTTTTTTATTTCTTTTTTTAATATGTGGGAGATGTTCTTGTCTTCTGCTGTGATTTCTTTATTACAAAGAGAGTGACAAGGCAATTACTTTGGGTTCTTGCATGATAGGACAGCTTGCATAAGCAGAAATACCTTATTCAGCATAATCTTCTATCAACCTGAGCAAAAGGTATTGGAAGCATATTGGAATAACATTGTTTAGATAGCATGGGATATTAGGGGAAAATTATTTGCCTACAGGGAAGGCAAAAGGTCAACATACCATTTGAAGTTGGTTGAAACCATATTTAAGCTCAAGACAGGGCTGGTAGTTTCAATGGAAAAAATGTAGCTGAAGAAAGCGTCTTCATCAGACAAACCAAATGCTCCCACTTGGCCTGACAGTCCTTTGGTGTGAAGCAGAGGAAAGGGAGGGGAGAGGTGGTAAATGGTAGGAGATACATTTTTACTAGGACCTTGTAAACTAAGGCAGAATGGGAGGATGGAGGGCACAAAACAAATTTCCTGCGAAGTATTTGGGAGTATTCCTAATGTGAAATGTTCAACTCTGCCAAAAAAAAAAAGTTATTTATATGACTGTTGAAGCCAAATACCAAATAATTTCTGACCAGTATTAATGCCCAACCCTGAGCTAAATCTCTGCGGAAAGTATACCGCAAACATGCACGAGAAACTCTTCCTGGCTCTTTTATCATGGCTGAAAGACTGATCTTGATAACCTGTGCCTCACTGTGGCTCAGAGAGAGCATGGAAGCAAAGCATGGTTGTATTATTTTCTTTACATGACAGCATAGGGACAGATTTTTGGCTCTTTGAAAAAAAAAAAAGGACCTAAAACATCCGAGTGGATGAAGTATGTTGGGTATGTTTGTTAGTTGGACAAGAAGGTCAGACCTTTGCTCCTTTTCAAAAGAGCAGAGATGATTGCAAGAGCTGACATACTTAAGTTTGTGAGACTGATCCTACTACCTGAAAAAGTTCAACCAGTTGTGCCTAAAAATTAATTGAACAACATCAGATTAACTGGAAAGTATGCAAATGCTTTATAGCAAAGGGAGGAAAGTATCTGGACTCACTTGGTTATCATCTCAGGTACTGCATATTCAGAAATACATCACAAGCTATCTCCTTGGCAAGCAAAATAGCTAGGTAACCTCAGATAACCCTGCAGGGCATGCCAGCCCGTGGTTGGAAGAGATCTCAACCCTGCTTAAAGGTCTGTAGGGTCCTTGCTGTCTCAGGTTTCACCCAGTTGGCTAACGAAGTTCTGCACATCGTGTGGCTGCGAACGTGCAGGGCTCCAGCATGGCTTCATCTCTGGTGCTGTGCAGCCAGGGACTGGACATCTGTGCCTGTGCTGCCTTGCTGACAGTATGACGTACACTTCATTCAGAGTTATTGGTATGTACCATTTGACATCTATGTGACAAGCCGTATTACATGCACTGTGACTGGCCTACAAGGGATGGAGCTGGCAAATCTGCATGGGTCTGATCAACCAGGTGAGAAAAGAGACCCTGTGGTACTCCTGCAATATGTGCAGTTTTCCTATGTTTCAGCTGGATCCTGAGAATGGACCGTCATACCTGAACGTTGGTTTAAGGTATAAAACGCTTTCAGCATCTAAAATGTTTCCTATCATCATGTCCAGACTTACTCAGCCAGCAAGCCTGTCCGTGTCTTGATCCCAGCCAGCAGAATGCATGTAAAGATTTACCACCTCCGTATTAGCCTCGCACAGCAGCAGTCCTGAGTCCTGCCAGTGTGAGGGACTATTTTAGAGCAGCAAGGGATGAAACCATGGCATATTTTTCCCATGGCACTGCTGGAGTCTCACTACAGACCCCACACCTCTGCCTTGGGATGCTGTGCTTGTGTAACATGGGCTTTGGGCAGTGGGCTGACTTGGAGCTCCCCTGTTTTGGGGACAGAACTGGAGAGCTGCATGGTTAAAGAAATATTTATTAACACACTGTAACCCCCAAGTGATCACAAAGGGCTATTGACAGAAAGACATTGTCTATGTCCTCCACAGTCTAAGCCCAAGGCTTCACTGCAGACTACACAGTCCCTTTCCTTTTCCCTTTTTTGCCTTGGTTCTAGGCAGAGAGCTCACAGGTATATATAATGCCACAGAGTCATAATTGTTCAGTTACAATTTTTCCTGGAATTCACACGAGGATAGGCTATAAAAGAAATCTTTCAAAGGCATAATGTGCCAAGGGAGCCTGACAGAATTAGTGAGGGCAACACAACTTCTCTCTTTACCTTGGCAAGGATTTTAGAAGATCCTTAGCACCAATTTTGTCCATCCAAAGTTGGCGTACCATCCAAAAATCACACATACTTGTGAAGACACAATGCTGTCCATAACAAGAAGATCTGTTCAAGGAGACCTGTCCTCTCTCTGAGCTCTGTTCTACAGGTTCCCAGGACTCAATCACAACTGAGAATGAGAAAATAACCAATTACAGAAAGTAATCTCATAATCCTCTCACCCTTGAGACTGCTATTACTTTATGCTTCCTTGTTCTGAGCTTCCATTGCCAACTTTCAAACATGCTACCCCGTATCACCTTGTTACTACATCAGTACGGACAGTGCTTGCTTTGCAAAGCTGGCATAAAGGGATCATGTCTGCTCCCCAGCCACGCTGACATCGAAGTCTGACATTTTGCCTGACCGGCACAGCAAGCACCCACTGCCATCCCACTGATAGGTATGATGACCTGAACATTTATCACTCCAGGGACAGAGAACGGCTCATGTTAAAACAATCAATTTGCAGCGAGCTTTTCTGCCTGCCACTGCGAGGAGTGACGTGCCTTTTAGGGCAGGAATGTGTCAGGCTAGTGCGAACCCACACCTGTCACGGTGTTATCTCTGTTCCTCTTCATCGATCCACTGCTGTTGCCTCTGGCTTGCAATAGCTGGAAATTTGATCTCCTGTTATTTTTAATAAAGGTTCTGTTGCTCTTTTACTAGATGATCAAAGAGAGTACATCTCAAATAAAGGGCATAGGATCAGCCTGTCTCCTTACAAACTAGTGCCAGCATTGGGTAACAACTTGGAAATGAAACATTTCCTTTCAGCTGCAATAATGTGTGTGGGTACCTTTTTGTCCACAATTACCTTGCAGAAGCTATCACATGAAGTACAATTCATTGAATGGGTTCTTTCTATTTTGCTCAACAGTATCTCTCCTTTTTTTTTTTTTGTTAAAATTACAGGATACATTCTCTGTTCCTCCTCCACTTGAAAGGCCATGAAGTAACATTTTCTGTTACCATCTTAGTGACTAAAATACTTGGTAATCCCTTGTCACTGCTCAAGAGAGCATGCTGGGAGCAGAAGGAAAGGGTAGGTGGCATTGCCTGGTGCTTTCACAGCACATGCTTGCATCTTCAAAGCACAGGACTACACCAATGCCAGGTATCACAGTACTGGTAAGATTAACATTTTGTTGCCTGACTGCTGATGGTTTTGAGTCCCTGCAGGATCAGTAGGATACGGAGGTTCTTTGAAACTTGTTCACAGATTACGCTCTTAAATTTGATTAAAAAAGTAACAGTCTTCTAATAATGGCTGGAATCATTGTGGTAATTGTCCTTTTCTGTAGTCCCTTCAAATTTGTTAAACATGCCTTTTAAATAGATTTGTGGAAAACTCTAAGAAAGACATGTCTTGATGCCTGTCTGGATTGTTAGTCTCTCTTGGCATATGCCATCCAAAGCCAGGGCCATGTTTGCATTGTTAAGCATGTGTGCTTTAAAAACAGTTCTGGAGGTATGGAAAATTGTGTATTTCCCTCCCATCCAGTCCTGGTGCTGCGCCCACCACATAACTCTAGCACAGGCTTTCACCTGAGAGGTGGTATGGGAGATGCTGGCCATATCACTATCCCTTGAGGCTTTCCAGGAAGACTGAGAATGAAGCATCACTTTTATCTGTAATCCTGAGTGAAGGATTACATTCTGCCTGCCTAAACTCATCCTCCACAGTTTTAATTAGATGATTTCCCTCCTGGTGTCCCAGTAGTTAAGCTAGGTTTAGTGTCCATAGTGATGCAGTTGCAGCATTTCACACCAGAGGTGATCACAGGTACTGTGGCAGGCAGAGCAGCTCCTCTGAGGTACCTATTTGCACATGTGTGTATGTTTGCTGCCCACTTAGGTGTACGGCATCATAGTACGCTCCTGTGCTTATAGAGGCAGAGCTTCACCTCCGTTCTGGTGGTGAGCTGCTGGTGCAGGTGAGTAATATATATGTCTAGCTGAATTCTGGAGGCTGTCTTTTATCCTAGTCAGATCTCACAGATCTAGCATAATTTCAGCTCTGGTATCACAAGGGCATCTGCTTTCTTGAGTCTTCAACATGATGGCCTTTGTATTTGTGTTCCTAATGTTATAATTAACACATGTATAGTCATACACAGGCTGTACGTGGCATCTTGCACCTCACAGCTGCTAAGAACTATTTCCTTTATGGTAGCATCGATTTTTTATGAGGTTATGTTGGTTCTTAGCTAGGGAATTAACCTGGGGCTGCCTAAAATTGTACTGATATCGAGACAGTCTGTTCCTGATTTTGAATGTCTTCAGACACTTTTTACCTTACAAGTGCAGTGGTTGCTTTCCCCATTGTGCCATGAGGAATGTGGTTTTTTGGGCGCTGGAGAACAGCAAAAACTGCTAGGATGAGTCTCTAAGGGTGTTGACATTTTTGTTAAATGCAGCTTGCTGTTGGGATGATACAGATGAAAAGTTACTGATAGAGTTTTCGATTTTACTGTTTCACTTACCATCCAAAGACCAGTGGTTTCATGCAACTATTTACTACACCAGAAAACCAAGTAGATTAAACCAACACCTCACATCAACAAAGGTCTAGCTTTTCCTAGTCCTGAAGAATTTTATTCTCATGCATTTCCTTTTTAGTATTGATCATTAGAAGCTCACAGGAACTTTTCTGCCAAAAGAGGGAGGATAGATCTCTTTTATGAAGAGGCTGCAGTTCCTTATTTTGTTGAGGGCACAGACCTCCTGTTATTCAAAGGAAAAGTACTCATCAATAATCAGAGTTTATTTTTTCTGTGAATATACTTACTGGTGTTGGCAGAAAGCCAGTCTCCTCCAAGACAACTCGAAGTCAGCTCCTTCACATGCAGAAGTTGCACTTAACAGTGTGACTAATTAATTGCCTAATTAGCAGCTGGTGATCTATTATTATTTTTAATTAACTGATCCACCTAAGCTGATTCTAAAACAAGCAACTGCATAAAAGTTAGATCCTGATATTATATGTTAAGCCCAGCTAATATAAAAGGCGAGACCTACAAGAGCTGTAGAAAGCCTATGCATTACTGACTGTGTCTGCATGTGTTTGTGTGCATATATACTGCCTTCATACTGATATACCCCAACCTGCACACCCCCTCTGATTCCTACGTACATTTTTCAGCATGGCTTTCAGGTCATATCTTGTCTGAATGTTTCTTGCAAGTGGTTCAGTGTCTATGTAGGTATAAATCAAGCCATGGGAACAACACCTGTAAGCTCTCCCAATCTGTTTATTAAATGTAAAAGATTCTAAGGTAAGTTTTGCTTTACGGCATGTGAACAACAGTCTGTGTAAACAAGTACGGTCTGATTTGAAAGCAGACTGAGGAACTTGTTTGAATTCAATCAGTTGATCCCAACAGACTCTGTTTATGCAGCTGCGGCTTTTTACAAACTTGCTGCGTCATATAAGTACCATATAAATATAACTTACTGAGAAGTACGAGGGGCCATAAGTCCTGGAGCAACTGAAAAGATATTAATAGAAAAGTGGTCTACAGCAGCCCAAGCTATATTAGACCAGGTTCGTGTCCGCCTGAAGCCTGGCAAGTGGAAACTCTGGGAGATTTATTCCTATGGGGGAAAGGGCGGTAGGAGGACAAGCAGGACTGAGTCCCTTATCAGAAGGAAAATAAATTATTGAGAAGCAGCCATAGGAGATGGAAAACTAGACCCACACACCAGCCCTGTCCTCTGCTTGCTTTATTTTCCTCTGGCCTTTCACAGTGCGGATGCTTCCCGAGCAGGAGGGACTCAGTCCATAACACTGTGTGAGGGAAGTGCCCGTCACCTGCAGAGTGCCCAGCAGGGCTGGGAGACCAGGCACTCTCCTCCAGAGACCAGAGACCAGCCAGAGGAGAGGGATGGCTGGTGACAAATGGAAATATCTTTCTCACTAACCTCCGTCTGCCTGCCCACCCTCATCCGTCCCCTGCCTGCTCGCCCTATCTGACACGCAGACCCCAGTCCACTGGCTGGGCACTGATTTGTTTGGGTCCCAAGTGGGTCCTGAAAAGTCATGGGGCTTCCAGTGTCAGCAGGGTGTATAGAAGCCTCAAAAACCTACAAAAGCAGCTAGTGCTGGCTTAGGGAGTGGGAACCAGAGTCAATTAATTGTGGCCTAAAGCTTGTGGGTTTTATACAGTTATATCCTGAGGAATTGCAGTTGGAGGGCCAGGAGTAACCCTGAGCAAGGTCTGGTTAGGAAGGCCACCATGAGCAGTGGTTTGAGCCCACCGTATATGGACCTAGCTCCAAGTCGAGCCATAAGGACAGTCTGTCCTAAACCTCCAGATGCTTTCCATCTGCATCAGACAGGCAGTGTGCTGTGCAATGCCAGAGCAATCACAGTCCAGCACAGATGGGTCAGACTTAAGTAATGCCAGGCTGAGCTTTCTGCGGGGACAGCTTCACAGGAGGAAATCATTAACCTTGATGGTACCGGTGGTCTTCCTACCAGCTAATGGCGTAGCTGTAGGGCCATGCCTGGAGAAGAGGTCGCAGGCAAGGCTGAGTCTCTATGGCAGGCACCTGTGCCAGTGCAGTCACCACCCGCACGGTGAGAGCTTTTCTTGCCCCTCCCACCTCCCTGGAAAATGCTGCATAAGGGGTTTTACGTCTACTCAAAGCACTTCAAGAGATATGAGCAGTTCATTATCTTTAATAGCTCTGACGTCATTATCAGGCAGGGATTTACTGAAAGGCTAATGGGTTGTTGTTTGCCACTGCCTTTAGCACTAACCCCGTGGTGTGTGCACACCCAGACACATAACGCAAGCAATTGCATGGCCTCCATCTTCGCCTTAGGGCTACAGTCCACATTTTTTAAACCGCCTACTGCTTAAGAGTCTGGAACTTGTACTGGAAACATCACTTGCTCTCCAAGCATCTTCTTAGTGGTTGTTATGGAAATACCAGATTCTTTAATGGCTCAGAAAAGAGGAGAATTTTCTTCTTTCTCATACCAGAAATACCAGAAGACACTGAAATTTCCAGTGGATGAGTAGACACAAGATTATTTTTTCTGTTTTTTTGTTTGTTTATTTTTAAACTAATGTCCCAAATCTTCCAGCCTAAACCAATTTCCTATTTAATTTTTTTATTAATAAAATAAAATATAATATTCCCAAGTCTATTTACTGTAATCAAAATCAGAATACACATAGGCATTTGGGTGGTACTTTTAATCTGTTTTTCTCCTTACATAATGACACACATCCCTGTTCAATTAGGTGACTCATCATACACTTCATCAGCAGTGCACTCTGAAAAACAGAGCAAAATGCATTCCTAACAATTAAATCCTTCTTTCAAAAGTTATAATCAATCAAGATTGATAGAAAGAAACAAGGTTAAGCCCCATTTATGTCATTTAAAATGATAGCGTGGTCTATTTCACCGCAGCACTCATTTTAAAAATGGCAGCACAGTTTGTGATTCATACCCGTACCCCCGTCACATAATCACATGTTTAATTCCGTTTAGCCACCTACATACATTGACTTGCTTTTCACCTTTATTGTTTGCTCTTTCATGCTTCACCCAGGCTAATGTGGTCCCAGAGCTCTTCTAAAGTAGCAACAAAGTCATGTTTGATTGATTTATTTATTTACAAGCTGCGTTTATAGGCTGACAGTTGCTTTTGAAGTTTAACGCACAGTTAGCCTGCTAATATGTAGCCAGAAACATCCAACTCTGCTAAAAGCACAGCAGACATGTCTAAGAGGAGGGATGTGTTTCACAGAAGCCGCATGGGAAGCAACACAGGGAGGAGATTTGGATGCACTCACTTTCCACTGCTCTCCCAGTGCAAGGGGACCTGCAGCCACAGCCAGGTCATGCACGTGGAAAACCCCAAGAGAGCAACTCTGTCTCACAGCCAGCCAAGTTAACCATCAGACTGCTCAGTTAGTTTGGCTCTCCTGTGCAAGTGGGATTCAGAAGCTGTTTTGTGGGAATGCTCTTCCATGAAAGAACAAGGCCTGCCTGCAGACCAGGCACCAGGAGAAGGTTGTTATCCAAACCCCAGAGATCAGATATTGTCACTATCAATTTCCGCCTCTCCAACACCTCAAGCCAAACCTTGTAGGCCTTGGAAATCTAGACTCGGGCTTTAGTTTTAAACAGCATGAGAAATCAGAGCACTAGGCTGATATTCCTGTATTGCTCCCAACAGCTGAAATCGGCGGGTGCTGCACAGTGCACCATCCAGCGACTGTGGGTTCATCTCTAGGTGCAAGCATCAAGTCCATGGGACACAAGCGTGGACCTTTGTGGCATCGCTGTGTATCAAGTGGGAAGGGAGCCAGCTTTTAGTTTGCTGTAACATGAAAAGAAGTGCTTCTGCAGCTTTGAGATTTATGTATCCAGTATGTAAAGGAACCAAGAGGGACAATATGTGATGTCAGTTAGAGATTTGCCCAAAAAAAGGTGGGATAAAAGTCAGATCCAGCCATAAGGATTTGATCTATAAGATGAAAAGCATTGCAGAGCTGTGACAAGTTCAACAGGTGATTCCTGGATATAATTAAGATATTTACTGAAATACCAAAACAATGACAGAAAGGTTCTAGAGCTTCTGAGGGAAGAAGCCCTCTGGGGATCTTCTGTGGAGGACTCTGTAGCAGAGCCATGTCACCAAAAAAAAAATTATACAGTAATTAGAGGAATTGAGGAGAGTTAGATAAGAATAAATCCACACTATGTACAGGTCAGAGAAGCTGGTGAGTAGCTGAGAGAAATTACGAAAAGTTTGAGCATAGAAATTCTAACAGTGTGATATAGTTTAAAAAGGCCAAATATTTAAAAGATAAATGGAAATACACCATCCAGCAGTATATCTTGTGGTTTAGCCCCAGCTGGCAACTGAGCCCCGTGTAGCCGTTCGCTCGCATCCCCTCAGCAGGATGGGGGAGAGAATTGAAAGAGTGAAAGTGGGAAAACTCCTGGGTTGAGATACAGACAGTTTAATAGGTAAAGCAAAAGCCGCACGCACAAGCAAAGCAAGACAAGGAATTCATTCCCCACTTCCCATGGGCAGGCAGGTGTTCAGCCATCTCCAGGAAAGCAGGGCTCCATCACTCATAATGGTGACTTGGGAAGACAAATGCCATCACTCTGAATGTCTGACCTTTCCTTCTTCTTTCCCCAGCTTTATATGCTGAGCATGACATCATATGGTATGGGATATCCCTGTGGTCAGTTGGGGTCAGCTATCCCGGCTGTGTCCCCTCCCAACTCCTTGTGCACCCCCAGCCTCCTCGCTGGTGGGGTGGTGTGAGGAGCAGAAAAGGCCTTGGCTCTGTGTAAGCACTGCCCAACAGTAACAAAAGCATCTCTGTATTATCAACACTGTTTTCAGCACAAATCCAAAACACAGCCCCATACCAGCTACTATGAAGAAAATTAACTCTATCCCAGCGGAAACCAGGACAGTATGGAACACCTACCATTCCTCAGACCTCCTGTCTGTCCAGCAAGGACCTGTTCAGCACACAGAGACATGCCAGTGCTTCAGGTGTCAAGAGGCACACCATGATGCACCAGATCTGCACATTTCATGTGAACTCACTGGTTATCCCTTGGTTTTGGTGAGCAGCCTCCTGACTGGAGATTTTAGGTGAGCTCTACCTGGTGTTCCTGCTTATACCATGATGCTCAGCAAAATCTGTAGGTCTCTGCTCATTTATTATTTACCTCTGATGTTCTTGTCATTACTGGCTGCATTACTGGTACCAGCTGGGTTTCATGAGGTCTTGCATGCCAGCAGGAAAAGGCTTCACTGAAAAAAGAATGCTCCCCCTGTCAGGTGAGCTCTGCTATCGTGCTGCACTATGGTAATCATACTAGAAAAATGCATAGAATCATAGAATGGAATCATAGAATGGTTTGGGTTGGAAAGGACCTCAAAGATCATCTAGTTCCAACCCCCCTGCCATGGGCAGGGACACCCTCCACTAGACCACGTTGTCCAAAGCCCCATCCGGCCTGGTCTTAAACACTTCCAGGGGTGGGGCATCCATAACCTCTCTGGGCAACCTGTTCCAGTGCCTCACTGCCCTCACAGTGAAGAATTTCTTTCTAACATCTAATCTAAATCGACCCTCCTTCAGCTTAAACCCATTACCCCTTGTCCTGTCACTACACTCCCTGATAAACAGTCCCTCTCCAGCTTTCCTGTAGGCCCCTTCAGGTACTGGAAGGCCGCAGTTAGATCTCCCCAGAGCCTTCTCTTCTCCAGGCTGAACAACCCCAACTCTCTCAGCCTGTCCTCATAGGAGAGGTGCTCCAGCACCTAGACACTGTGTATGGGGGGCACTTTTTACTAAAGAAAGCCTTTCTAAAGCACACAGAAGGCAACCTGACAAGCAACTAGCAATCATCCCCAGTTACGAAAGCATGTAATGGAAGTATCTGAAGCTTTTGATCCTTGGGCTACCCAAGGACTTATAGCCCTGTTCACCTTGAGAAAATATCTACAGAGACATCAGCCGTGAACTGCCCATTGTGTGTAACTAGGGTTTGCATCTGTTTGGTACAAAACAGACAGAGTAGCATCCTCTGGCAGTCAGAACCATTCGTTTGCCTTCAGGAAGTGCCTGGCCTCGACCTGCTTTGCTCTATGGCAAAAGCGAGACTGTACAGTAGATCAAAGAAGCCCTAAGAAAATCTCCAAGAGGCATCTGTTCTGATTTTACCTCATCATTACAGTATTAGATCACTGCTATATGAGGTAAATGCCCAGTTGATCTACGTTTAGGGTACTACCTTGTTATCTTGCAGATACCTGTAAACCACACAATATTATTCCACCAATCAGGTGGTGGAAGAAGACAGAAGAAAGATGTTTTTCTCTTCTCAAAGTCCAATTTTTCAATGTGATTGCTGCAGTTGTTTTTCAGCTCCCTCTGTAAAGGGAAGACTCTGAAATAATTACAGACCTTCTTTAAGCTCTCTGACCTCCCAGAGCACAAAAAATGCAACAGAGCATTCACTGATTTATCTGTATGAAGAGAAGCAACTGAGATTAGATTTAGGCAAAGCCTAATCTACTTCTGCCTCTATAGTAACTCGGAGGAAGTTTTTTTCCTACTCTGTATTTTTCTGCAGTTTGTGTTATCATTGCTAAATATATGGTGACCCAGTATTTACCTCAGTAAGTAGCTCTGAAACCTTTATGACTTTTACAACTTCCCTGTAGGAATTTTATAGATCAAACCAGATTGTTCCAACTCCAGTGAATATCACTTAGATCAGAGACCTATTGCATTCCTGTCTTGTGTTTGTAACCACTAATTTGGTTAAAAAGAAATACTCAGCCATAAAATAGCCTGAAGAATAACATTGTGCTTTTGCAAAAGTAGGGACTCGATGCACTGTTTTGAGTAAAAAAAACTTCCCAATCAACAGGCTTAGTAAGAAAAACCCCCATAATTACTGGTTCCACTTTTACCCTTCTGAAAAGAAAGTTTGTATACGCCTACGTAAAATTCCACAGAATTAGCTGATGACTCTTTGCAGACCTTGTGTTAACAGGTATGTATATGTACATGTGGCTGTCCAGCTAAGCAGCATGTGGGAGCCTTAGCCTCTGCTCAGCCTCCCAAGTTTACCACACCAGTTTGTGCTAGATGCTCGATGCAAACAGGAAATACTGAACTTGGTGCAAGGGTGGCTGGGTGTAATTCCTGAACCTGAGTTGCCCAGCGGTTGTGTGGGGGGACCAAACAGGTGCCCTGGCTCTGAGCTCTGGTGGACCTGTGTACTGGGGTGGTAGACATGGATGGTGTTTCCAAACTGGAACGTACCAACCTGTTAGCCAGCAAGGTGTTAGTGGTGATCAACAAATTTAGAAGCCCTACCCACGTCACCTAAGGAAAGTTCATATCTTTTGTCTGGTCCACAGAGAAAAAGAAAATTAGTGTTTCTAAGCTGGTGTGTAGAGATAGCAAGTTAGCCCTTTTAGGACAGATAGAGCCACAATCTTTAAAAACTATATATTTCAGTTGATCTGAGTGGGTCATCAGCTTCCCTAGACATCTTCCCCTGATGGCCAAAAAGGACCTGTTTTTTCCAGTCACGTTATCTCTGTGAAGTTATGGCAGAAGCAGACCTAATCCTTATTATCAAGCTTGTTATGAAGCTAGGATGCTTGACGCCGGGTTAGCTGATCATAAAGGGTCCAGGTTTCCCCATATGCTTTACCTTGGCTAGCTAAGCATATCTTAACTCAGAGTGCCTATATACATCAGAGTCTCCAGACAAGCACAGAAACTTATACCCAGCAGCCCCCTCTATCCCAGCACAGCCTCTTTTCTAAAGGAAAAAGTACATAAAGGATGTAGTTATGTGGTGATTAAAATATAATGTGCAATTATATGGCAGTTTTAGAGCTCTGTTGGACAGGGGTTCATTAACAAGATCATGTTGATGAAAACATGATTTTGCTGCCTTTCTGTCCTGGAAGGTCAGGAGTGGGGCTTGATATCAGAGCTTTCCTGCTTGAGAGCGTCACTGGGAATAAAGGTATCAGTGGCTTTATGCCAGCATCCAGATTCTGATGGAAAAGCATGCAGTATTGCTGGGATTTGCAAAGCATCCGAGCTGTAGGAAGGGTGATGCCCCAGCCACTGGCCCCTGCCATGGCAATCCTGGAATTCTGTCCTGGAAGCCAGCAGCCACACATCCCATTTGCCAAACCTGCGCTGCGGCATATGAAAACATGAAAAACGCATTAGCCCTACAGACATAGCTGCATGTGAAAAGACTTGCATGCAAAGGGATTTTGATGCAGAAGATTTTAAGTTGTCATTAATTACAGAGACATTTTTCTGTCTCCATTATATCCAGAGCTCATATTACAAGAGATAATTGCTTCTGAAGTGCATTTAGGCTGTAAAATTGTTATACTAAAAAGCAATGCACTAATAAAATGCTTATTCTGGTACTCTGTACATTAATGTCTTTTTGAAATAAGGAATTGCTCTGTGCTCAGTGCTGATGCATATAACTTTTTTAGAAAAGGATTTAGTAACTGGTTCCCAAAGAGCTGTGATAATTTTCTGTTTTCTGCTGTGACCTTTTTATCATTCCACCATTTGAGTCTTCTCTCAACAGTGTGACTATATTGTGTCCAAGATGCACTGAAGGAAAAAGATAAGTAGTTGCTCTGGTTAATAAGAATGGAAATGCATGGGATTTTCTACTGACATAGAAGATTTTCTTCCTCATCTTTTTCCAGGCAAAAAATCTCCTTAGGAACACGACTCATATTGCAGGCAAGGAGAGGTTTATGGCCAGTAGCTCCCAAGAAAGTGATAACCCCACCATTTACAATGTTGTCCATTGTGGAACAAAGGAGAAACACAAAATTGTTGCTTGTAATTTCTCAGAAGAGTACAAATGTGGCATTAGGTCTCAGTTCAGTCTTCAGTCATATTTGGGCCTCAAATCCAGCAATGCATAAAAATGTCAGTTAAGCTGGGAAAGTAGGAAAAAGAGAAGGAGAAGAAGGAGGAACTATTTGTGTAGCCATTGAGGAATGTTACCATGATACAATTAATCAGATGTACCTCTCTGCACTTCAGTAGGAGGAGTATTTTAAAAGGAACTAAAAAATGCTGTAGAAATATGGGGAGTAGGAAACGTGCTGCATATTTGATAGGAACAGGGAATGTACTCAACTAAAAAACCCATCCAATCTTTCATTTTCCCTGCACAAGAACTAAAGCAGGCACTATTATTTTCATTATATTTTGAACTCTTGTTGGCACTGAATAAATATGTATATCTAAAGACTGTGAAGTAACTGTAAAATTGGCATCTCCTGTGAAGAATGACTTCAGTGTGCAAGCACAACCTCTTCTGCCTCTCCTTCACCCCCTGCTGCTCCATGCTCACCCCAGGCCTGTGCTGCCCCAGCATGTGTTGTGCACAGCTGAAACACAGCATCCCATTGAGACGTTAACACAGACTGGGACAGAAAAAGATTTTTTCTGCACAGACTGATGATTAGCCCCAGCTAAACTGCATAGGTCTGGAGGGTCCTGGCCACGTCTTTGGCTCTTGCAATCCTGTGCAGACCATCGCACACTGTTACCCCCAGTGTACCCAATAAGTACCCCGTGTCCCCCAGCTCCTGCCCCCATTGCAGTGTCCTTGCCAGTTTTAGGGGCTGGTGTTTTCTTGTTGGAGTTCCCAGACTGCTTACCATGCTGCTATTTATTTGCCAGAGCTGGAATAATTTCAGTCCCAGCTGATGTAAAAGCTTCACTGGAAATATCTCCACTCCAGCTTGGTGCTCAGTGGAGTACATATGCAACAAGTAGAATTTCACAAGCAACTGATGTGAAGGTCCCACAGAAACCACAGGTACTTTCTGGGAAACATTGTACAGCCTGCTCAGTGAGGAAACCAGTGCTAAATATAACAACAAATTGCTGCTTAATGAGTAAGATTTCATTCAGCAGAAAGGATTCCTCCAACAACTTCATCAGCATAAACACTCAAGGTGTGGGAAGCCTTGTAATGGAGAGGGTGAGGATGGCAGGGTGGCATCCTCAGGGTGAGGATGGTTGGCAGGGGTGATCTGGAAGTAAATAGTCTTAATTTACTGTCAAGAAGATCCTTCAATATTTTCTGATCCTGAACAAGATAATGTACTTTCGCACAGGGACAGGAAAATGCCTAAACCTGAGACAGTCTTTTCAGTGTGGCAAATGCAGCAGAATAAAATGTGTTTCTTGCAAATGATTCCTATAGGAAATAAATGCATTTCTGTAGGAATAAAATGATATTGTGAGTAATTCCTATGGGAGGACACATATAGAGCAACTGATTAAGAATGGCATGATTTACTGAAGGAAAAGAATACAAAGATGAAGAAGTTTCCAGATCTTGTGTGAGACAGACTGAATAACTTCCTGCATTTCGAAACTAAATAGTAAAGGTGCTAAAGATGAGACGTAACTACTACTGCTGGTATTCATGATGCAGTTGGCTAATAGAATCATAAAATCATAGAATGGTTTGGGTTGGAAGGGACCTCAAAGATCATCTAGTTCCAACCCCCCTGCCATGGGCAGGGACACCCTCCACTAGACCAGGTTGCCCAAAGCCTCATCCAACCTGGCCTTGAACACTGCCAGGCATGGGGCCTCCACAACCTCTCTGGGCAACCTGTGCCAGTGCCTCACCACTCTCACAGTAAAGAATTTCTTCCTAACACCTAATCTAAATCGACCCTCCTTCAGCTTAAACCCATTACCCCTTGTGAAATGTCATTCTTGCAGGTTAAAGTGGAACTGTGGGTCCAATTTTCTCTTCACTGGGGAAGTCTGTGCAGGGAATGTGAAGTTATGAGTCTGCACTGCCCTGCAGTGCCCGATATCCTCGCAGACATCGATGTCCTCCCCTGCTCTCTCAGGAAGTTTGCTCTGTTTGCCTTTAGGTGGTATGAGATGCAAAATTTCAGCTCTTGTTCCTGGTCTGTTTGTAGTTGCAGGCTGAAATAATAGCATACAGGCCTGAAAAACAGGAAACCTAATTATTGGAATGTTGCAATTAATGTAATAGGGTGATTGAGAGTGCAACTCGTAAACAACTAGATAATGGGCCAATGAGGAGGATGTCTGGAGTTCATCAAAGGACTATCTGAGGGCTCCACAAGACACCTGTGGTATTTTATGACAAAGACATCCAAATATAGCTCTTGAATATGGCATGAATGAACACATGGTGCTGCTAATGATGGGTGCTGGAGTACATGCTTAGCATAAAGATAAAATAATTACCCAGTTAAAAACACGTGCTAAATGTATAATAGACAGTAACAACCAAAAGGCATGATGCAAAGTGTAAGGGATTGACTAAACTTAAGTCCTGGGGAGGTGGTGATGTGGACAGCCTCCATGGCTTTCACTTCATTTATCTACACCTGGGTGCCACAGTGAGCTCGGATGCTGCTGGCCATCGACGTCTGGTGCATGGTTAGCTGGGTCCCAGCATCTCCAGTAGGCATGCACAAGCCCAACCAAAAAAACTCACAAAAAATTGCAGCTTTGAGTGCCTCCCCCAGAAAGTGCTTGAGGAGGGGAGGGAGCCGCCGTCCTGCCACTGAGCTGACACAATTAGTCACTGCCGCGACAGCTCATCTCTGCCAGTGGGTGTGAGAGGGAGAAAAGACAAGAGCTCGAGAGGAGGCAGGGGAGGAGTGGATTGGGAAAACACACGAAGGCAAAGCTGTACACAGACAGGGTTAATCCCAGTGGGGTTTACACTTCTTCCCACTCCTGCACCCCCAGAACCTTCAGAGAACTCAGATTGACTACGTAAATGCACACGCACAATGAAGAGTTCTTTATGCAGACACAGCGGGAAGGAGTTTTTGCAACAACACGAGTGCTGTTGTCAGAGCAAGAGCCGCCAGGGCATGTCCATGGGGGCTGCAGTCTGCCTGTGGGGTTTTGCCAAAAACACAGGCCCGGGGTGCACTAAAGTGGCAGGCCATTTCCTGCCAACAAAGTAGCTTTCCCTTTACAGAGGAAAAAAAAAAAAATAGAAAAAGTATAGCTTGATTAACTCCAAAGCTGTCCAGGCAAAAAGCCTTGCAGACAGGGGACCAAATCCTTGCTCTGACAATGTTAGGCTATTACTTTCTTTCCTCCTGGAGATGCTCCTTGCTGCGCAGATGATTCAGTACCCGCCAGACGGCAGCATGGCAGGCTGGGTAGATGGATGGCTTGGGGCATTCACCTGAGGCATGAACATTGAGTTCAAACCTGCGCTGCAATTACCAGGTGCTGACACAGGGTGAAACTGCTCTGCTCCAAACTGCTCTTCTCCAGAGGCTGAGGGTGAAGTCCCTCACCCCATGGCTGGGGCACAGGAGGGCTCTGCACCATGATCCGCTTGCCCTTCCCTCCCTTTTGCCGGCTGAGCTTTAACATTTCGATGGTTCATCCTCCTGTGGAGCAGGAAGACAATCAGAAAGTTGGAAGAAATACACAGAATGTGAACAGCACGTATTTTAGAAGATTTACGTTCCAGTAGGGAAAACTTAGATGAGATACAAAAGTCTCAGTAAATTGCATTTCATAAAAGGAAGATAGTTGCCTTAAAATGTTTTTTGGGATCAGTAAAATTAAATAAGAAAGAATTCAAGGACCAGTGCTTAATTTTAAAACACAATACATTATACTTAGTCTGTCACTGGCCTTTCTCACTGAAGGGTTAAAACAAATTTTATGAGAGGAAGAAGGTTAACATAATTCATATTAGAAATTATTATTATGGCAGAGAAATCAGGGCAAATATTTTTATTCATGCCCACGTTCTGTCAATGACAATTTACTTTTCTAATGCCTGTGGGACCCCGCTGAAGAGCCGTAAATGATATTATCAGCCATGCCTCAGCAAATTGGTACCGCACACCAAGTGGCATGCTGGCAGGGCAGCGGCACAAAGAGTGCCCAGGCAGGATAGCAGCTACTTTACATCCTACAGACTTGTGCATTGCTTTTCCACCTGTAGGGTGGTTGTCAGCATGCTAAAACCAGTGGGGTTACATCAGGGATGAATTTAGCTGGTATTTGCAGAACTTTTCAGTAGCTGTGTTGTTGCTATCACTGTATTGCCACTTGAAGACATTCATGGCATATGGGATGTACTGAACATACAAATCCTTCAATTACTCACCAAATGCTGTGAAACTTGTAGGTGGCTCAGCACTCAAGCAAATAGCACTTGCAACTCCCAGTTACTAGCAGGATGCCATATACAAGCCCACTGTGTACTTGAGAAATTAGTAGATAATTAACATGGATCAGGAGAATTGAAATGTTTCAGATTTTTCTATAGGTCTATTGCTAGCAGATCTGAATGTGTAACGGCTAGTTCTGAGCATGTTTATAATACCAAGTCTTCAGCTCTTTAAGGCAGAGCCCATCTCTTGGCATGGGTGTACATAGGTCCCAACCAAAGTAAGCTCCCGACACGTGTGGGCTCCCAAAAGTCTAGCTATTGTAATTGACATAAATTAATTCATAAAACACAATGTTGTCTTGTCAGAGGAGGCTTTGTATACAAATGTTAACTTCTGAATAAATAGTATGTTATATTGATTAAAAAATGTGTAAGCAAAAGATTTCAGGTTGACAATTCACCTTTGGTAGGATATACAAAGAGGAATATAGTGTGTGATGGAGCCCATGTCAAAGAATTATTAAGCAAGTCCTGAGGGGAAAAGAGATCATATGAACAACTGGGAAAGTGTCATAGGAAAGCAAGGGGAATATCCTGCAATATAGGTTATGACAGCTGGGACTGAGTATGTTATTTCAGATCTACTTAAATTGGCTCAAGATAGCTTTGCCTCAGACTGAACTAGAAAAATAAATTGGGAAGGAGCTGCTTCCCTGGCTTTGAAGAGGGTGGGGAAAGCCAGGTGGCTTGGGATGTGCAGAAGGTATTTTGGGAGTTACGGATTAAAAGAAGACAGAATTCTTGCTGCTGTGTCATATTGCAGGGGCAGTTGCCATAGCACCATTTGCTGCTAAGAATAGATTTCTATAGCCCAGCAGCAGGTCAAAATATTTATAAGAGGATTTTTTTTCAGGGCCAATTCAAACGAAATGCAGGACCCTGTACACAACTGTTGCAAAGCACAAGTTATAACTCACACATCCCAGCCCCAAACCAGAATGAGATGGGATAATTTGGAAATAGGCATCTAGTGTTTGACATGAGCTTCCATGAAAATCAAAGTACTCTGTGACACTTGATCTGTCTTGCCTGTACCTTGTATTGGGAGATGAAGAAACAGAGCTTGGACATTTTAAAGCAGAAGATTTTGTAAAACAGGGGGACAGTGGAGACAGAACAATGATCTGAAATGATTTTTCCTCTCACCCACTGAATTTTCCTTCTTAGGGGACCTGGCAGCTCTCTGCACTCCCTACAGTGCAGAAAAGAGATTTCCGAGTCCAAAGCAGGACTCTGTCCTCTCTGCAGTTGTTTCCAAAACGTGGCTGGCAATCCAGCTGCCCCAGTCAGAAACAGGTCAAAGGCACCATGACACAGTTGCCCCTTTCAGGCACAGATATAACTTGCCCCAGAGCAGAGGTCTGGAGGCAGTAGCTGGAAGTAGGTTGCCTAATTGAGCTTGCATTGTGCATTGATGCAGCATGGGAACTGTTCTTGCTCCCTCAGCAATTATCAGGTAGAGTTAGAGAGATGTTGAGCAGCACAGAACAATTCCCAACACTGTGGTGAACCAGAATCTGATCAGGGAAACACGCTGCTAATATTTGACCCTCTGCAGTGCAATGGATTCACCTTCCCTGCATCTCCTACATGCGGCTGCACATGTGGACAGGACTGTCAGGGCAAACTCTGCACAAGCATCTCTCCTGACGTGGAGCAGGGTTGAAACGTGGAATTCAGACTACTCTTCAGGAAAAAAAATAAAAAGTGACAACAGCTTCCATAAAAATGACCTCTCTTTGTCACTTAGGAAACTTGTGACATTAGACAGTATTAATTTATGAGAATTGCAGTGCCACTCCTTATCACACATTTGATTAAATCCAAGAGACTTACTGCAGGGACAGGCAAGCTGTGGGCAGAGGATGCTGACTCCTTTTTAGCAGTTCTGGGGGAATATTGTGCTTTATGGAAATATCAAAGGGTGAGCAAGAAGGAAAAGGCAACCACAAGAGTCTGTCATCTTTAGAGGATATCAATTAAGCATACTGGCTCTCTGGAAAAATGATGATACACCTCTGCCTCTGAGCACTACTGCAGAACAAGTAGCTTGTTCTGTGCAGGTTATCTGCTAATTGCTTATCTACCACTCTCATCAGAAAATCATCATTTCGAAACTTGGGTGTATAAAATAAATGAGATGGACAGGGGCTTACTACTGACAAAAAACCCCCAGGCAGTTCTTAAAAGTCACCAATGCACAAACAGCTTCCTCTTATTCTTTTCTGACATGCCTGAGCTACACACAGAACTTCCCACAGCATTAGCGTGATGAAACCTTTTTTACTTCCTCACTGTGACATTCACAAGAAGACATTTGCTGCCTCTATGTATTTGTTCCATGAACATCTGTATGGTGCCTTCTGTTTCTGTTTCACCCACATCTTTCTATACCAGCTCATCTTTGATTCATTTAAATCTCATCCTTTTAGAGGTGGATAGAAGTTGCACTGCAGTGCAAGCCATCTATGTACACAAAGAATTTCCCATAAGAGTGTGTAAGAGAAGCTAAAGTGGGATATGGACACATCCTTAAGTGTTTGTGTCTTAGTGCTGGTCTTATTGGAGAGAAGAGTTATCAGCCTACTTTCCTCTCAGGAGGAAACCAGAATATGCTATTGGCAAAACACACAGCATGCCTCCCTCTTAACCACAGCCTAACTTATCAGTCCAATAAATGCATGACTCTGCTTGTGCTGATCTGAAGCTAGGATGATTTGGATAGCACAGCTCAAAAATAGAGGCCAGTCCCTACCCCAGTCAAGGTGGGGTTTTCTTATTATTTGGAATGCCCCATAACAAGTTCATCTTTGAAGTCGCGTAGGAGGAGTGTGAAGAAACATGGATCCTCTCAGCATATGAAGCTCTTTGCAACTGTGCACCCAGTACGAAGGTTTAGCAAGCTGGGAGCAAGCGTACAGGAAGTGGGTAGGAGTAGAGAGCTAAAAAAAGAAAAAAGAGTAGTAATAGGATGAACCCCGTTGGGTCACTTCTCCCACCATGTTGTACCTGGGCCAAAACCACTGTGTTCTGTACAGCACATGCTTGTAGGAGGGAGGACTGCAGGCGGAGAGGAGACACCTGCTCACTGGGAACAGGCATACAACTCCCAAGAGAAAAATCACTGCCTCAGCTGCATGCGAGACAGGGTCGGGAACCTGGAAAGCCACTTCAGCTGCTGTTACGCTGGGCTATTTGCAGTACATCCCACGTATAGGTGTGCTAGGTGTCACTGGAGTACAGCATGCCGCATGGTGCTGTGAGGCTTCAAAACAAAGGCAGGCAGCATCCCCTTACCAAGCTGGTAAATCTGAATTACAGATGGATATTAAACCTGTAGCCATTCTGCACTAGCATGCTTTTTAAGTGATTGCCCTGTCTTTCTAAGGGATACGAGACTCACTGTATCGCCTGGGAACACACCTGCTCGTGGTGCTGGGTATGGAGGGTGGGAGGTATGGAGGCCACAGCTGGCAGGGACATCCCAGCAGAGACGTGGAGAACCTCCCCTGCATCCTTTCAGTTGGTGGGCTTATCTGTGAGCTTTTAGTTTCCCAGCTGGTAGCTCTGCTCTAGATTAGAGGTAATTTTTATCTGTATGACTAGAGTACTGTGAAATCTAATGCTCACATTGCGGGAAATGTAGTGATGATGCTACAAATTATCAATATATATATTCTGAGTCATTGCCTCTGTAGAAATAACAGGATTTGGGTCATGAGACACAGAAACCTCTTTATCCTCTGACATCTGATATCAACTGAATGCATGCACTTGCAGAAAAAAAAAAAAAAAAGAGAGATATTTCCAGATTAAGGAGAAAACACGCCTCATTTCCCTGTAATCAGCTACTTTACCCCTTACTGGGGTGTCATACTCCCTACCTCACCAATGTTTGCTATTGACTCCTCAACCAGTTTTCTTTTTCCGACACTTCTGCTGTTTCTTGTTTTCTTCTCCACCCCCCCCCCCCCTTCACTTTCAAGATCTTTCTGCACTGCTCAGAAATGTGCGAAGTTAACAGCTCCATCCCTGCCACTCATCACTGTTGCTTTTCCCAGTCACCTGTCCCAGTTTCTGTGTACACCTCATGCTGAACTAGTGGTGAGGGCAGACACGAAGCTCGGAGGCAGCAGCGGGGAAGCAGCTGAATTTGCAGCCATTGCCTTGGGAGACCAGACCTGTGTGATGCATGTTCTTAACACATGTTGTCACTGGCAATCAGAGGAGAGAAAAGCACCTATTGTTTTCCTTTCATGCTCTAGGCTCTCCCAGTGATATATTTTGCTCACTATGTTTTTTCTGCCTCAAATGGTGTAATTCACAGGAAGCATCCTCATATAAGAGATTATTGAGAAAATAACTGTTTACGCAAATCAGCTGCAGGCTTAAAGATGTTACACACTGAAAGAAGCCAGCTGCATCTTCTTATCATATCCTGTTGGGTAAATTATGTTAAGATGCTGGGACATTAAGTTCACTGAAATCCTCATTGTTTTCTGTTCTAGCATCACTGGAAGGTACCTGGTGGACAGGAGACTTGTCCTGCAGTTTTATAAAAGTGGCATTATTATTTACAAAACAACACTGAAAGCAACAAGCAAACATGGCCCATGTAAAGAGTTGATGGTGCAATTTTTCTATACTAAGGCAAAAAGATAAAACTTTAATGGCAAATGATTTTTGTGTGGGCTACGTAAGAATTAAAAGAAAAAAAATCCCAGAAGTCACGTTTGTGAAAAAGCACCTTGTGCATTTCCTCTTTGAAGGACTCTTCACAAGCTACTTATCTTCTCAAAACCTCAAACTGTGAACCACTGGAAATGTGAAAGCAAAGCACTAGGAAAATAAGTGTTGCTTTTGCCTAAGAAGCTTTTATCAGTGCTGGATGGCATTCTGTTCGGATGTAGTGACTACAGCTTGGCAAAACTGCTTAGTCAATTATCAGCAAACAGAGATTGGGAAATTCAAACAATCTGCAAATTTGGGAAGTCATCTTGACCCTGCTTAACAGAAGTGTCAGGACAGACATTTCTTAAACAGAGAAAATTCATTTGAAAATGCAGTGTTTCCACATTTTTACTCAGAGAGAAGTTTTGATTTTTTTCTGAGATTTGGCTGACCTAGCTTCCACCTAAGTGCCTGAGGTCGTCCTGAAGAAAGGGGGTTAGGGCAGCTGCCCAAACCACAGGAGCCTGACTTGGTAGAAACCAAGCCAGACAGGTAGGCAGGAGCTTGCCGTTCAGGTCAAACTCAATCTGGGTTAGCAAGTGTACTTCTCAAATCACACAAAGTGATGTTGGTTTTGCTTCATTGCAAAAGTCACAGAAGGTCTGCCAGAGCGTGGTACTAAACCCGTGCCAAGGCTGGCTTTTCAAGTCAAAAGTGTACCTCCTAAATTTTTTATTCTACTGGGGGGGGGGGAAAGTCAGACTTTGGGAAAGAGAAGAAATCACAGACATTTGTTTCTATCTGGTTTCAGCCTCTTCTCCCACCACAATGCACAAGTGGCACAAGGGCCATCATCCTGGATCAGGCTGACAGTACCTGCTTTTAATATTGAGAGACCTAAATACAAGGTTTGGGGGGTTTTCACTAAAAAAAAAAAAAAAAAGGGATAATACAATAAGACAAAAATGCATAGAATATAACTGGTTTTTTATAACTCCTAGAAATGCATATATTAACAGGTAGGGGAGGACAGTACTTTTCTTAGAGTATTGCATAGCATGGTTTTGAAAGTGCAAACAAGATGCCCTGCAAAGGCCCAGTGGAAACAGCATAGACACGTGCTGCCTTTATGCTTTTGCTCAGCAGGAGTGTAAAACAAGGACAATCTGTTGCACTTTTCACAGCATCCTTTTCCACACGTGCCCGCTTGAGAGGCCCCTGGCATCCTGGGCAGACGTTCTGCTCCCAGCGCGCCGGGGGGCACCAACAGTAAGACCTGGGTGACTCCATGGGCTGGCATGGCCATCACATGCTGAACAGCTGCTCGTGCACAGCCTTGGGTGTTGCAGTCCTATTTACTGAAGCATCTTCAAGGTCATTCTCTATGCTTACAAACGTATCTAGAATTTTTTATATTTGTACTTAACTTTCCAGCTGGATCAGCACCAGCCGCTTCCATGTCATGTGTCACCCCAGTGACAGCACCACTGAGGATGGCAACGAGCCTTTTGCCTGCGTGATCCCACTACACTGGGGAGCCTTGGCTGGAAGGTCTGACCATCCCTGATTTAGCCAGGACTGCTGGCAGAGAGAGGATGGCTACCACATCTGTGTGAGCCCTCCTGGGACTTATCCTCTGTGGACCATGGGCAGAGGTCCCTTTGGGCATCACCTGGAGAGGAAGCAACTGTCCAGTGCATGCTTCTGCTTTTCAATGTGGTTGGGGAAGAACCATGTTTTTGGCTGCAGGGGTCCCCAGCACGTCCGAGGGCGCACTTGCCGTAGATGGCAGCCATCATGGCAGCACTGATTATAAGCCTATTTGCAAGATGTGATTCTGCCCTGCTGAAGGGCTGATACTAAAGCTGTGGATGATCTCAGCTAAGGATTCACCGAAAGAAGGGCAGCCTTAATCTCCCTCAGGAACGCAGCTGGAGTCATGCAGTTGGAAATAGCAGTGTGGATGCAGTAAACAAGTGCAGCATTAGCTGCCCTTCCTCTATGTCCCAGCACTACCTACCCAGCAGAAGGGGCCTCTCAGGCCCCTGCATCCACCTTTACAAGGCCTAGGCACTCGGCTTGCCCACCAAGCACTGGTTTACTGTCTGTAACCACAAGTTCACCACCACCGACCCAAGGGGAGAAGACTGAGCAAGTGCCAGCTTGCTGCCACAAAGAGCACTGTGCACTGCTGGCATGTCTTTACTGCATGTTTGCTGTGTTTCCATGCAGAACATGACCTCTGCTATCAGTTAGTGTTGTAGCAGCATATGCTCTATACTGGCAGCTAGCAACTTGGAAAAGCTGAAATCATATGCAGCAAGCAGCCACCGTCACAGGGAGGAGAACTGAATCTGACCAGGAGTTCAGCTGAGCCCTTAATGGTCAACACACACTCACAGATGCTTTCATTGTTTACTGAAATAACCATTGCAACCTGTTATTGCTGTCTTAGCACAGCAACTGAGTATCTTAAGAGAAGCTGCCTTTTTTGCTTTTTTTTGCAAGATAAATTTTTCTTGTACTGGTGACCCCAGAGCTGGACGCAGTACTCCAGGTGGGGTCTCACAAGAGCGGAGTAGAGGGGCAGGATCACCTCCCTCGACCTGCTGGTCACGCTTCTTTTGCTGCAGCCCAGGACATGGTTGGCTTTCTGGGCTGCAAGCACACATTGCTGGCTCACATATGATTTTTCATCCAAAAGGATCCCCAAGTCCTTCTCATTCTCTTCTCCCAGTCCATTCATCCCCCAGTCTGTGTGGTGTCCAAGGGGATGGGGAAAATGGAAAAAAAACCTCACAGTTTGAGGTAAAGACAGTTTAATAGAATAACAAAGGAAGAGAATAATAATAATAAAAAATATTTGTATTAATTATTTATATTATTATGCTCTTTTACATATCTGTATAAACCCCAAGTGATGCATAAATGCAATTGCCCACTGCATGCAAAAGGGAAAAAAAACCACCCCGATGCCCAGTCCATTTCCAAGCAGTTGAGCAGCGATCCCACCTCCTGGCTAGCTTCCCCAGTTATATAGGGAGCAAGACGTTACATGGCAGGGAATATCCCTTTGGCCAGCCTGGGTCAGCTGTCCTGGCTGTGCTCTCCCAGTTTCTTGTGCACCTGGCAGGGCGTGAGAAGCTGAAAAGTCCCTGACTTAGTGTAGACACAACAACTACCTAGCAACAACTGAAAACATCAGTGTGTTATCAACATTATTCTCATATTAAATCCAAACCACAACACTCTACTGGCTGCTAGAAAGAAAATAACTCTATATCTCAGCTGAAACCAGGACATGAGGGTTGTCCTTACCCAGGTGCAGGACCTTGGTCAACCTTGCTGAACTTCACAAGGTTCACGCGTGCCCACTCCTCAAGCCTGTCAATCTCCCTCTGGATGGTACTTTCTTGTTAACATGGGTGTGAATAGAGAGCTGGTTCTGCATTTGTTTCTGCACCAGTGAGGTTTTAAACCTCAGCAGCTCATATGAGAGAAGAGCCAGTCCTCAGACCCAGCTCTGCAAGCCCAGCACCCCACACTGTCCTGGGACGCATTGTCCCCTGTCCGGATTCACAGACACTCTCTGGCACCCAGCTGCCAGCAACAGCTCCGCACAGAGCGTGGCAGGCTCCCAGGCAGGGAACAGAGCCAGCTTTGTCTCCTCACCCATACTGATGGGCTCCATCGGATTCCAGCCCTGCAGGACCAGCGGCTGCTGCCTTGCCACATCCATGCCTGGAAGAGCTGGGCTGCCCATCTGGGCACTGCAGAAGTGACTGCTCAGAAGTGGCTTGGAGAAGCAATGCAGGAACTCACTGGAGGGGACTGAGACAGGAGGGGCAGACAGGAGCAATGACACAGGAGGGTCACCCCTGCTCCTCCTAGCTCTGTGCTGAGCAGCGCTGATGGAGACGGCCTTTAAGCCTGGGTGGGCTCTCCTGTGCTCAGCAAGCAGCCTTTCAGCTGAAGCCCCCAGGCACTGGTGACAGCTTGTGACATGAAATGCAAGTGCTCTGTTGGGGCTGAAATTGACCCATTGTTAAATTATCTCTCATTAGCAATTAAGTGATTTCACCAAAGTCCCTGGCTATCCTTTGAAAGGGATAAAGCACTGATTAATGTTAATTGTAGCAGGAGGTAGGCAGTGACACAGGTGGAAGTTGTGGGCTGGTGCTGCCACTGCCTCTACATCCCCCACAGACGACAGACCAATTTCATGTTCATGCTGCTCTTTAATATCTGTTCATCAAGATATATTAAATCTGATTTGGATATGGAGCCTATTACTGAAATTGTTCTTGGTTTTAATTATTTAGGTTTTTGACACTGGCTGAGTAAATTAAAGAGAACAGAAAATAAGCACATTTGATGTTAGCTTAATAATGCCAATTCCTTTTCTCCATCCTCCTATTATTCCATTGCTTTTTCCTAATGCACTCACAGTTCTCTTATTTCGGAGACATTAATTTGTGAACAGAAATGCTACACTTCATCAATCACGCTGTGAGGTTTTTTATTGAAGTCCTTTACTCTTGCTTGCCATGAAAAACCTCTTGCTGTGCTATTATGTGAAGCTACAGAACAAAATATGCACCTTTCTAGTGTTTGGTTTGGTTTTTTTTTCTCTTTGCCTACAAACCCCTTTGTAGGAAATAAGTCTCTTCCTTGAAGTAAAATGCTCTGTGTGACAGTTTCACAGCTATGTAAACAACCTTTCTGAGCTGCAGTTCATAGCACAACCAATGTTACACACAAAAGTAAGTTCACCTTTTGTACGTTCAGTGATTTCCCTAAAGCTGAAGGTTGTTTCTTTCATATAGGTAATGTGATACACGTACGTATGTGTGCATGTGTATGTATCTGTCTAGATACATTCTTATACCCACATACACTCAATATAAGTGTACTACAGCTCAGATTTCCCATTTCACACATTTGAGATGATCACTTTGTTCAGACTCTGAACAGAAAAAAAAGTCTGCACACACCCATCACTCTGTATCCCTTAGTCACATACACAAAAGCCTTCTTACTGCTAGAACACATCAGCTGTCCTCTGGCCATTAATTCCTCCCCCAGGAAAAACTACTAAAACACATAAACCTAAATTGGCTTCAGATGATGAGAAACCAGAGGGAAAAGTCAACTATAAAGCAACAACAGGTATAGAAATGTACCCAGGTTCTTGGGGGGAGGGCAGGGAGGAAAGAAGGCATACTTTCAGACTTGCATCCTTTGACTTTAAAGTTGGACTTTAAAAAGGACAAGAGGACTTTTAAAGGGCTTTCTTGGGCACAGGATGACACAGCAGCAGCATCAACTATGGCTGGAGAAAGCTTTGATCCTCACAGAGGGTCCAGACTCTCCTCTGCCAGGGGGGTACCACCGCTGGCATCACCAGTGCTCTACAGGTGACAGCACTGTCACAGTGACCACGCCAACTTTCCGGCTTTTGCCCAAGGGTGATATCACTTGGGAGGACTCTTGCTAGTAGCTGATAAACCACAACAAATATGCAACAGTATGTCACTTTGAATGAGAAAAGTATGACATTTCTCCAGCTGTTTTTTATCTCTGATTAGTTTAAAGCCATTGTTGTATGAGTTTCAACAGGCTGCTGATACAGATGGGGGAGGATAGGGGAGAGCTAAGTTGAAAGTGCACAGAGAGTGCCTGCAGTAGGTGCTGGAATAGCCCTTCCTTGTGGGTGTATTAACTGTACTTGACCACCTCTCTGGAAGTATACTCATGCTAGTCATGAAATGATACATGCAGCTCAATAGCAGATGCAAATCTATGCTCAGGAGTATTTTGCATGCTAGATGGATTATTAATCTTAGCATGCGTCATTGTGCATGCAGGTGAGGAATGGCTTTTTTTTAAATAAACTAAAGTATAATCAAGTTCTAGATAGGAAGGGGGCATAACTTTTTCATTAGGAAAAGCATTTTGCAGATGGGTCTGATGGAGACGTTGACCTTCCATTTTGGTAAAGTTTTACTTTGGGTTAGAACTAGCCTGCTTTAAGCACTACCTCCATTAAATTCCACGCCAAACTTAATCAAACATAGATGTACTCTTTGCAAAGTGATAGTACAGCCATACTGTTTGAAGTACAGCAGCGTATCTGTATAAAGTAACTGTAAGGCAGGAAAATGCTAGTCATAAAAGAAAGCAAATAGAGAGTTCAGTGGAACTGAGAAGGGCAGTGCAACAGCATTGCACGGAGGCTCAGAAGAAGGTTGGGATGATTTTTATGGTTTCTCATGCAGGTAGCTTCATTAAGGACCATGTTAGAGGAGGTCTTACACAGACCACAGCTCTCTGAAAACTGCTGAAAAAAAAATTAGAGTAATTTCCATGAGAGGGATGGGGAAAATGCAAGATTTTAGTATTCAGAAGGGTCGACGTGACTTTATTTATTTATTTATTTAAAGGCAATTTTATTTGTAATGTCAATATGAGCACTCAAGAGGCCCATCCTGGGAGCTGGCAATATGTTTACTTTAGTTATAACTGTGAGATATTTTTAAACAGAGCAGAAGGAACTGTGCAGTGACCTTGCCTCGCACAAGCACCGCATTTGCAGAAGCTTAGGAAAGTATTTTTGCCCTTGGAAAGGTGCATGCATATTTTAGCAGTTACTTCCAATATTAGAAAACATCTTTTCCTGTAAAAGTGCTTTGAAGTAATAGAAAGCAGATAGGGTATCTTACAGTTAAGCTTGGTTTCCATAAAGAAGCTGCAGCTGACAGCATACTGCCTGAGACCCCAAGAGACCCCACGCTTCCTTCCTCCCTCTGCTAAAAGTTTCCTGTGTCATCTTGCCAGTGAACTATTTCTGTGTTCTCTGTTTCTTTGCCTACCAATAAAATGGCAGTGCATCTCTCGGGGATGTTTTGTGACTTAAATAATTTGCTTTAAGGCCCTAGGATTAAAGGCTCCATAAAAGACCAGTGATAAATACAGCCAAGATTGCAATTTAATTAAAGTGCTCCAATTATTTAGGGAAAGAGGAAATGTAAACCAGAAGCTGCCAGATGTTCTTTGCACTCCTTTTGAAATTTCCCTGTCAATAACTTAGCAGGATTTTTTGTCCCTGGGAAGTTTTCGTCAGCTTTCAGTCTCTTCTTGCATCCTCTCTTGGAAAGAAATCCAGACCAGCAGTACTTATCTTACCAGCTGTGTGAATCTCTTCCTTAAGACCCATAGCCTTATACAACAGATAATGACACATACACACAAAAATCTACTGATGTTTACTCTGGGATAGACATCATCTTAACTTGTTATTCAGCACAAATCATATGGGAAGAAGTATTTACACCCCCTCTTTTAAAATGCAATCCAGTCATGGAGAAGAGTGAGCTTCACAGGGACAGGAGGGAAAATTTATCACATCCAAGTTGGAAGCATCCTGAATAGCTCTGCACTCAGTGTCGTATATATTCTCCTAAATGTGTTGTTCTGTATGAGTTGCTATAGAATTATAACTCAGAAGACCGTGGTAAGGTGCAGCACTGGTCCCAGTGAAGGGCAAAGCTGTGCGCCCGCAATCCAGTGATGTACAATATACATATGTACAACAAATCCCCCCACGCTGCCTGGCACTAATGTGGGGGCAAGGAACTGATTTTGGCTCATGGTAAACCCATGGGCAAAATGTCTCACCTGACATTTATCAGGTTCACCATTGTACTTGTTGATGCACAGCTGAAAAATAAACAAAACAGCGCCGAGATCAGCAGTTGCATTCCCAGCACCGACAAACAGGTTATGCCGCCTGCGTGGCCAACAACAGCTGCCGTGTGTGCTGGCTGCCTGCTGCTCTCGGTACATCCCTCCTTTAGAGATGATGATGTCTGAGATTAGGGGGGATTGACCAAAAGTCCCCGTAGTGACCTCCCTTCAAAGACAGCCCTACATAAAAAGAACAGTTGGTTATCTTCTCTGCAAAAAATGTCTTTGAAGAGAAGCAAAAGCAAGTAGCCAGCAGACAGCCGTGTTTCACTTTGAGAGGTCTTGCTAGTTAGACATTATAGATAATAATCAGGAGGCTGCAAACCTTTGATTATAAATCGATCTCTGCCAATTAATGACTGTTTAGTTTATTGTGATGAGGATCTTGGCTTTCTTTGGGAAGTCTTAAATACTTACAGCAGGTCACAGACTCTGCAGTGCCCTGTGCAGCGTGTGCTGCTGCTCCAAGGGTGTGAGGATATGTGTAGGGCCAAGAGTCCCCTTTACTGAGAGGCAGGCTCTATCCACCCCAGGAGCTGTTGGTTTCAAGCTTGGAAACAAAGATATTAATAGCAGAGGGTTTTCCTCTTTAAATTAATTAACGTGGATCAACAATGAGTTGGTCAGTCCTGCTGCTTAAAAACCCTTAATGATCATCCATGTCACTACATTACTGCCCAGTTTTCATACTTTCATCTTGTAGTAAGGATGTTTTTACAGCAGCCAACCTTCCAGCAGCTCCAGGACCCTGCATATTCCAGGTTTCACATGGGGAGACCCCACCATCACTATAAATCACTTCTGGTCTGCAGCTCCCATCACCTACTTATTCACTTCATAAAATGAATCAAGGTCCTCATCTGCAAAGCTCTCAGCAGCTTAAGACACCGTTTACTACTTGAGACCCAGCTCATCTCTTCACAGCAGCCCTTGCCAGCCACGGTTCAGGTACTAAACACCCACAGACCCCAAAATTTCTGTTCTCAAAGGGCTGGAGAAGAAACTCTTCTGAGAACAGGATGCAAACTTTGGATTTCCTTCCAAGGAAGACCTGCTTGTGTTCCAGTGTGACTGCCATCATGTCAAAGTGAATCACATGCCCTTTCAGTAAGGTCAAAAGATACTTAGAAAAATCCACATACAGATCCATGTATGTTTTACTAAGGGGGAACACATTAAAAACCTCTCCATTTCCCCACGGACTCCCCCTTCACAGTTCCCATGGTACTTCAGTTGGCAGAGATGGACATCTTGAAATGGGGCAGAGGAAGAGCTTCTATTGAACCAGGTGAGGATAGTTTCTCCCTGTCCTTTACTCAGCACTTTTACTGTCAGATTTTCAAAGGCAGGCATAATTCTCTGGTGTAACGACCTGAAATTTCAGGCAAAGGTTTATTTACCGTTTCAGTTATGTCAATTTCCAAACCTTTCCCTATTAACAGGTTTGCTCTAGAAGGGGTCAGCTGAAGGTGACCCTCCACCGGTCACTGCAATTTCCTTTCCTTATGGTCTTATGGCTCTTTTCAATGAATTCCATTAGTATCTACTAACTCAATATGCATGGTCTAAGTAGGTTGTTCTGAATTTAGTTACTGCCCTCCTTTTGTATAAACCCAACCTTGTTATGCATCTGCAGCTATGCTGAGCTGCACTCACCAGAGGAGGACTGCTGTAGGACCTAAACCTTCCACCCAAGATCATCATCAACATAAGGATTGTGAGGTCAATCTCATTGACCTCACAGCAAGCTACAGCCACTGTCATAAGGGCCTCAAAGTTGACACAAACAGCAAGTAAAAGAAAGGTGATCGTCATTGCACGAACGTAAAAATAAGGTGCTAAGAGAGGACACATCCATCAGAAGTCTGTGGCGGAGGACAGACAGTACACCAGGTCTGCTCTGGCACTGTATTAGTTTTACTACTGAGTTGTCAGTATCATTTTCTAACACGGATTTTGATTTCCCAGCCAAATCTCCAGCCAGCAAATTGGTACTTGAAACTTTTTTGCTCTTTCTGTGCAGAGTGATTACATATCTATATTCAGGCTTTTGCAGGCTGCCTCAGAAATTTGACATATTAATTGGTTTAACTTCCTGCTCTGCCTGCGACATACAACCAATTCACTCCAGCAAATTTGGTGATTATGACACCATTTCTATAGATCCCAGGCGGGACTGAAAAATCACATAGCAGGCAGTCTCAAAGTACCAGTGTAGATGACAATCAGGGAGACGACAGCCCCAGTGGGGTGGACTGATTCAGACCAGATCTTCAAGGATCAGAAGAGTTTGCAGAAGTCAGCTTTCCAAGATGATTCTGAAGGAAGTAGCTTCCAAATTTTTTTGATTGTGCACCCCTAGCAGTAAAAAATTTTTAAGCGTACACACCCAATATATGTTTATTTATATGTTTGTGAATAATATACATATACTACTGTACTAATATGGTGCATTGTAAAACTCACTCAAAAACAGAAATTAAAAAAAATATGTAAAGATTAAATAAACACTATTTTTAAGATGTAATTTTATCTTTATTATTGATGGTATAAAAAAATATTTTATTTCTGCACCCCAATGGGTTGTCTGGCACACTGCCTGGGGTGCATGCCCCCCCAACTTTGGAGACCACTGTCCTAAGGTACCAGATGAACACGGGGAGAATCCACACAGTGAGCTGTTGAAAGCTGGTAAGAAGGGGAAAGGGACAAAAATAGCACTGTGCAATGAACATTGTGCTCATGTATTGCATGACTCTGGCTATTCTAGGGATAAGAGGAGCACAATCACTGAAACAATAACTTAATTAACTGCTCTTCTAGGGGCTTGTTATCCACAGATGTTATCTACACCTTTCAGTGCCAACCCAGACAGCTGTGAACTGTTTTCCAAGAGTTGCAGCAGGAAGAAATTGTGCAGGCCCAGGGAGGATGAGCAGAGGGATTTTCGCAGACCATAGAAGGAAAAAGCCCATTCTTAGGTATTTAAGCACGCACTGTGTAGAGTAACATGGGCCAGACCCCTGCCAGACCCCTGCCAGATCCCTGCCGTCTGGCAGAAGGACCCACAGGTGGCAGGTTCGGGATCCTCCATGTAGAAGGCAGAGCTGCAGAGACGACAGCATGCACGTAGCAGTGCAAGACAATATGAAGCAAAACAGAGCAACAGCTCCCCAGCATGAGTCCAGACTAGTGCCATATTTCAGTCAGACATCAACCAGCAATAAATGCTTAAGGCAAGAGCATAAAGCACAGCACAAGTATGAAGCAGTCCTTTCCCTAGCATGAGCTCTGGAAATCACAGTTTAGGGGCTCGGGTACATGCAGACCACGCAGTGTTTCCTTGAGATGTCAATTTAACATGCCTAAACCCTTTCTGGACCTACTGGTACTTTCAGCCACCTCAACCCTGTGGCAAAGTTATAATTAACAGTGCAAACTGCAGGCAAAGTAGCCCAGGTAACACTGACAGCCAGCTCTGGTGCTTCTTACAGTGGGGTCTTGCTGGTTGGTTCCTAGTCATGGTGCAGCTTCAGCAACCGCTTTAGCATCCCCTCCCCTAGCCTGTGCAGGGGTTCCAGTTGCCTTGATCTGAGTGTCAGCAAGGACATTCTGCTGTTCAACACATTATACAGCAGAAGCACACATTTTCCTGGGGAGTTTCTAGCTCTCAACTCCTCTGAAGTAGTACGAAACCAGTGTATTTATACAAACATCTTTCAATAATGTAGCCCTCAGATTCAACTTAGTTCATTCATTCTGAAGTCCCTGAACACATAAATTACTTAATTTAGTTTGAGGTAATACTTTTGGTTTACAGGCAGTTGTTGTTAAATAGGAAAAAAAAAATCAAGTAGTGGTCCTTTTGGAGGTTCTTGTTTCGTTTGTTTTTCTTTTAACTAAGATGTTAAATTAATTTCTAAAAGATAACAAAGAAGTGCCATACTGGCTAGTATCATGTGGTGGGCTGTTCTTGTTTCATGCTGCAATGGCTGTATTCAGAAGTTTTGTTTGTAGAACACTTCTTTAGGAAAATGAATTGGACTACTCAGAAGTCACTCTGCAAGTGGAAAATCCTCTGCATCGCAGAGTTACAGAGAAAACAGAAGGACTGACCCCAAATATGCATTAGTTTCTTTCTGTTTTACTTTCAGCTTCCCTTTCCGTAACACCCTGGCACACACATTCCACAAAAGCAGTAACCAGATTTCCTTCCCTGCGAGACACTGCACTTAAAACAATCGGTACCCGATAGTCAGAATTACATTAACATCTCCTCCGTCTGTGGGTGATCTCATCTGGTGCTGCATAAAGGGACCTCAGCTTGCTTTGGGAGGTGGTCATGGACCCCCATGCCCTGCTTTGGGAGGCGGTCACGGACTCCCGCACCCTGACCACCCCACGGCAGAGCACAGCTGCTCCTGCCCTGCCTTGGAGGGGGCACTTGCCGGTGGCAAACCCATCACAGTGCAGCCCCCAGGCACTGCCATCCCTAGCCTTGCCTCCCCCAGCACAGGCACGTCATACGGAGCAGATGCTGCTGAGGTTGAGGGACTCCGGAGCTGATTCGAGACACCCAACGTACCGGTGGCAGCAAGCATCCCTGGCAGGGCAGAATAATTAGTTGCCTGGCTTCTCAGCTATCCCGGAGGCTGCAGCTGGGCCGTTCAAAGCTAACACCCCGGCTGCCGCAAAGGCCCACACGCGTCCCGCCAGGTCCCACAGCCCACATGAGCTCCAGGTCCTGCCCCTCGCAAAGCATACAGCAGGGAAGCGAGGAATGGGGAGAAGCCACCAAGTTTTTCACACCAGCGCTTGCTTGGCAGAAAGCAGAAGAGGGGCAGACTTAGGGAAACAGTCAGGGTCTGCTGTGGTTGAATGTTTTGTTGCATTTTGCTTAGGTGTAGCTTATCCTATAGAGTCCAGCACCTGCTACAAATAGCACTGCTGTGTAAGCTGTTAAAGCCACGCAGACACAGATGCGCTCCCAAGCCTTCATAACATTTCACACAGCAACCTTTGCTCCATTGCTACACTTAGCAGAACATCATATGTGCATTAATGGCAGAATTTTTCCTTTAAAGGAAAGCTTTTATGAGCTGAAGAAATCACGTGTTTTCTCCTCTGGTTCTCAGCATTATTCCCTGCAAGACCATCTAACAAACACTTCTGCTAGAGAAACACAAGCACATTTGCAAGAAATTGTCAAGAAAAAAACATGTCAAATTTAAAAGATACAAGTCCAGCACTATTTTGATTCCTTCTGTAGCAAATATTGAACTATATTTATTTTAAAAGTCTGCTATTTGGTTTCTGTTTATGAAGAATGGTGATCCCAAGGATTATTAAGCCTTCAGCACTATTAATCAAATAAATAATAATATCAAGAGTAAGCAAAGTGAACCCTAGAATTTTTTTTTAACCACTAATATCTTCAAGTTTTTGCAAAGCATCAACTCTGTTCATCATGCTCAGGGATCTCCTTTTTTCCTCTGCCCAGCTTGCAATGCCCAAGGCTCTGTTGGCACAGCTGCTGAACAACCTGAGTTCCCACTGTTGCCTCCCAAGTGCTTCACTTTTCCAAACTGGGGATTCATAAACTGAGACACACAAAATAAGTAGATGCATTTGAAATGAATGTACTTGAGTAACTTATTAAAGTTGGCAGATCCTGGTGCTAGCAAGATAACCCACTCTGCCTCTTGGGTATTTCAGCAAAGATAATTGTAAATGTAAATGATATTTTCAGAAGGTGGGTGGTTCCCTCCCATGGTCTCAGCACTTCGTGTTGCACTAAATCAGCAGTTCTCGGCTTGCAGCCCTGTGAGGGATGCCCAGGAGGGCAGTTAGGACTGCTGGCTCCCATCTTTGCTTTAGAGGGGAGAGACTGTGCGCTGCACAGATCTTGCAGTACCCACAGGCACTTTGCTTAGCCGTACCATCCCAGCTGAGCTGCCACTGCTACAAATGTTGTTTGCATTTCATTCCTCTCCATCATGTGGTAGTGGAAGAGCCCTGGCACCTCACCAGCCACTTCAACAGTCACCGTTAGGGACTCGTGGGTGGTGGTCCTACTGCCACTCAGCATTTCCCACTGCAGGTCAGTTGCCAGAGGAGTGTGCCAGCACTTGGTTCCATCCACATCTCCCCAAAACAAATTCCCCCCAAAAAGCACCAGCTGAGCAGTCTGGTCCATCAGACCTGTCTGCTGAGTGGGTGGCAGACAGGAGGCGTCCAGACCATCCACCGAGTCATTTCAGTCACTGCTGCTGCTTGGCCACCAGTCTATAGCAGCAGATGGCTTGGGAGATAAATTCCCTGCAGAGACCCCTCCCGCCCCATTACAGAGCAGGGCTGCTGAGGGTCTCCCTGGAAAACGCTAACTATGCACAGACACACACGTGTGCTCTCGGGCTTGTCACACCGTCAGCAGCATCTGCCTGTCCCACAGCAAAAGGGACATTTGCTCTTTCCTTAGCCATGGTGTGCCCTTGTTCCCAAAGGCTTGTAAAACTAATGAAATTTGAAAAGGGGAGAGAGAGGGAAAAGAGAGGGGGACAGAAAAAAAAGTAATCTTTGTGTTCTGTGTTTGTTGCAGTTGGTTGCACTACTTTCCTCCTGAGGATTTTGTGAACATCAGTTTAGTCGTGGCCAGAGAAATGAACTGCAATATGACCTGCAGAGATTAGAGCTGAGTGGGCTGCTGGCAGTGTGAAGATATTTGGTATTAACAAACGTATAGATGCATAAACCAGAGAGCTGGTATAAACATCATTGTGGTAAGTGGGAGAGGTAGGTGATGTCACCAAGCAGCTGCACTGTCAGAAGGAGTTTAAATTAATCTTTGATCCCTTATACTGTCCCACAAGTTTTAGTCCTTCTCATCAAGTAGCGACTGTGCTGCTGGGAGATGGGATGAGCTGTAAGAAATACATTTTAGGAGTTGGTCTTAAAACAATACGGAAATACAGTGAATGCAAGATGAACAGTTGTCTGTCTAACAAACTCATCCTTCTGGAGTTTTCTTGTAAAACTGCTGTGTCAGTTCCAATTAATATCTGATTTTAATCTCCTTTGAAACCAGTGTTCCCTGGAAATGAAACAGGATTGCTTCCTCACAAGCTTTTGGCTAAGATTAGCATCGCACTCGTTTCACATCAGTCACACACACCACTGGGGACACATGTCCTGACGTTGTTTGGGGGGAGCAGGGAGCATCAAGTAAATCTTTCCATTCAAATGTCTCCACGCTCAAGTAACTTATATTTTAGTAAATGCAGACACACTAAAACATGCTATGGCAACACTGAGGTTGTGACATAGAGGAAGTGAAGCAGAAAATTCAGCGTGAAGGATTACACACCAGCCGCTCCTCCTGTTACAAAAGAAAACCACGGAGCTGTGACCGGGCATACTGTCAGTCCCCACACCCAGCCTTCCCACTTGTTCCAATTCATTTTACTACATAAGTGCTCTTTAGTGGCTCTGTAAAGCTTTTTCACGTAGTTTCCTAGGATAATTCTTGATGTTATGGTTTACTCCCTCCTGTTATTCATATAGCCTGGAGCCAGATCATACCTTGAGGTAGCTCACTCCTATTAGCAAAGAAGAGCTAGAAATTTGTATTGTGCAGACCTCACACTTCTCAGCTAGCTTGGTTGCTAGAAGCATTAACAAGTCTTGTATCAACAAAAGTAAGGGCATGCCCTGGTCTGGGTTATGGCATGCCAGACCACCCTGCAGCCGCTGGTTTCCCAGGGACGTGGCTCCTCTATGGACAGCAAAGGGCAGAAGAGTGCTCCTGTGTCTCCTCCCGTGGTCTGTCACTGAGCTGCACTGCTGATTAGCTAGCTACAACTTTTACTGATCATGAAGGTATTTGTAGGATACAGGCAAATCCCTAACTACATCCTCTATGTCCTGCCCCAATCTACAGACAGAACTCTCTAATGTCTTGGGCACGTGTCATGGAGATATTTATTTTAGGGGAGATGTCCCATAATGCTCTACAAGAAGTTGAAAAAAAATACATATATTCTTAATGACAAATCACCTACTTGTTTGCCTCACTAAACTAGATTTCATGTGACTGACTGCAATGGTTCAGTATGACAGATGCTGAGGTTGAGCTCACTGAGGAACAACTGGGTGAGGCCACCTAGTTTGTTTGGGTTTCCGTTGTAGAGGTGTGCACTATTGTATTTCACATACACTGAACCTCTAAAAGATATTGTCCCGTTTTTCATACCCCACTTTTTCAGCCAGTTTGGTTGCCTCCAATTTTTACAACAAAAATTTGCTTTCTAGCAATGTTCAGGTAAGAGTAATTGTTATGCTCAAATTACCGCACTTAAATATGGACTTTTGTAGGTATCAATCCACTTTCATGCTAACTACCAAAACTGACAATACTGTATATGATTTAAAAACACCAACTTTACTCTAAAAGTGTGTACCTACTTTTTAATTAATACTTGGGGGCATCTGCCCCCAGTATTTTGCTGTGGTTAAAGCCCTGCAGCTCCCGTCAGTACTCATTCATGGTACTGTGACTCAATGCCAAAGATGCCAACTGTGCCGAGAAGCACTGCTGAGATTGTATTTTCTCAGTGCAGTGCAGGTTGCTTAGTGACCTGTCACCAAACAAATGCAATCACTTGTATATTTAAAGAGCAATCTTTCCCAAAGGGTCCAGCATTTTACAGGGACACCTGTTACTTGCATGCTTGAAATTTCTGTCCTGAAATGACAGGCTCAGTATCGTACTCTAGCTGGTTAGCACTTTTTATAAGGAAGTCGTGCAACATATGTGCAATCCTCTCTGACTCATCTCACACCAGCATTGCTTAAATCACACTTCAGTGTGCACGTTGTCAGACCGACCACAAGACCAGGAGTCAATAAAGCACTACCCTTTCCCAGACACACGGCAGTTTATACATTTGTTCCTATTTCTCCCTCCTTGGTGGAAACTGAAGATAAACAGCACTCTCCCTATCAAAATACACCATTCGGTCCCATGTGAACAAGGACACGGGGCAGTATCTGAGGGAGAGGGCTTCCCACCAGTTGGGACACAAGTTGTCCTGCGATGTCAGATCACCCCACGCACCTACAACAGCGCTGAGCACTGAAGTCCCCCTCAAGTGCTGGACGGGCTCTGCCCTATAAAGGTCACACCTCATATTTCATGTCTGCAGGTTAGGCTATGGACTCAAGGGTTGTGGTTGGAGGTTAGAGGTGCATGGCAGCCAGTGCAAGCTCTGGTAGAAGAGTCCAGATACACTGGCTTGTTACTCCTTACACTCAACTCCAAAATTAGCTGAAGTCTCAGTAAATACTAACTGAGTAATAGATTTAATTAGTAAGGCTTTAAGTATCTGTAACAACAGAGTGAATGACACCAAAAGGAGGTCAACTTAAGAGTCATTGATATACATGCTCTCATCTCATCCTTCTCACCTTGGCTTGTCACCCACAAAACCAAAAAAGCCCCAACCAAACAAAATACGTTATATCCATGAAGGTAGACACTTTATTTAGAAAATTCCAAACCCAAAGGTTTCACAGGGAACTTTTTATTTCAGCCCTCTTGCTTGCACGCTTGACACTGGCACAGCTGATGACTGCCTTTGCAGTCCTGTCTTTCCAGGACTGGGGTTACGACAATGATTTCTGGTCCAGCCATTGAAAGCAAGAAGGCAGGAGGGCAGAAGGGAGGCCCATCCACGGGAGAGGAGTGCCTGCGGAAGCCACAGCATTACCAGCTCCTGCACAAAACAGTAGTCATTGCTTCTCTTCACAGTAGAGCCAGGTCTTTTTCCTGGCTCATTTCAGAGTGGTGCATGGGGCGGTACGCCTGCGGGACATACAGGACATCAAAGACCAGTCTCATGAGCAACATGTAGAGTTTGCTTTCTATGGGGGCTTGGTACCAGCCGGGGCTGGAAGAGGCTGGAGCACCAGCACCACCACCAGCAGCCTGCTGCCCCACACGCACACCCCATCCCCCTGTAACTAGTGCATGTAATTCCCAGCCTCCCTGCTTAACACTCCCTGCTTTGAATGAAGCTGTTCTTAATCACAATTTCCTTTTATTCGCTTTGTTCAGAGCATGGCCTTTAATGGACACCTCTAAGTCTGGCATCAGCTGTCAGAGAGGTTTCCTCCTGAGCATGTTCGTGGAACTCCCACCATGAATGCTCACATGCACAAATGAATTGAGTCCTCTCAGCACATACATCATAGTTGATTGTGGCCCTCTTTTCATTTTAGAGCTTAAGAAACATTCCTAATGCTGTCTTAAACAAGATGTGCCTCCTTTCCTTTTCAGTTTTTGATGTCCTCTTTGAAACATGAAGGGGCTGATTTTTTAAGAATACAGGAACAGTCAGCTTTTTCGTATTTCTTTATACATTTAAAGCAAATCTTTTCTATTGACTTCAGTTACATCTGTGAAGATACAGTTTCTGATGTCACATATCCAGTGTTAAGCACACCCAGGAAGTGTGAAATGCCAGGTGTAACCACCCGTGAGAATTAGGTGGAAGCGACTTGCTTTGCACCACCGAAATCCCATACCAGTCAGGTGTCATCCAACTGTCCAGGGCAGCGTTCAGCCCCCTTCACCACAAGGGTATCCTTTCGCTTTTCCTGCAATTGTTGGGCCCTTGTGCTACAAATGGTTCAGCTCCTGCCACAGCAAACAGCTTCCGTCAATACACAGCCCTGACTCACACCCAGAATCACATCCTGTCCAAGGAACGAGGAAGGGTTTTGTGAATAAAATAACTTGATCATGTAATTATCAGCAGCTTGATCAGCCATGTGCGTGTGGGAATCCAAAATGAGACTGCTGGCAGGCCTTACTGAATTTTTAATTGTTTGACTTTGTCATCATATTTTCCCTTTAACTTTGCTCTTCTGCATAATTATATACACACATAACTATCCACATGAAGAAGCTGTTCAGAGTTTAGATGATGCTGAAGCAGTGTGGGATCAGAGAGGTGAGGGCAGTGGGAACTTGGAGTGCATCTGGTGACAGAATAATCATCAGAGACGAAGAAGCATAAAGGAGAAATAAGACAAATATGGAGAATCAGAAAACGCTGAGGAAGGAAACCTGCAGTTTGCTGATCTATTAAATTAATATTAGCGGAAGAAAAGCACAAATCCAAAGAGACAAATACATCTCAAGCAATGCATGCAACTTACAGATGATGTGTTCGTGGAGCTTACTCTCCAGAGGCTGATGCATTAAGCCAGCCAGGACAAAAAGCAGAAAATACCTTGGCCTGACTCTGGTAAAACACGCACATAGTTCTACAATGAAGAGAATAAACGAGAAATCTTTCTCTCCAAATATTCAGCAGAGAGGCTAGATGATTCTGTAAGAAATATTTACCATCAAGACTTTCAAGACCCAACTGGATAAGGCAACCTGGCCCAGCTTCATAGCTGGCCATGCTTTCAGCTGGAGGTTGGATGAGAGACATCTTGAGCTCCCATCCAACCCAGATTATCCTGTGAAAGACTAACTAATGGCACTGACAGCTAGAAAACATGCGGTGTCTCATGCGTACTTAGCATTTGGCAGCGAGTCACACATAAAGTACATTTCCAGTCTCCTTGACAGCAGTGGAGCTACTCACGGGAAGAATTTGAGCAGAAGCACGTTCTTAGTTATCAGCCTGGTTTGATAGGCTGTGATACTGTAAAACACACTGTTCCAAAACCACTCTGATCTAAAAGTTTCCAACAGAATAACAAGAATGAAAGTTGGATGAAAAGCATGAGACCACCAAAACCAGGAATTAGCCAAGGCATGTTGCAAATATATTTTTGGAAGGTTTTTATGTGTTTGAAAACACAACAACAGTTAGCTTAATCAGAAGTTCCCTGTACTCTGTGAAAACCTAGATTTTATATTAAATAGCTTAGCATGCCAGGCAAAATTCCACTTTGCACAGCAGTGTATACAGTGTATTCCTATCTCTGTATGAACAATTCAATCCTATTTTAACATATTGTGGATTGATGAGAAGTGAGCAAACCAATAATTCAGAACCTTGTGGCTGCAAAATTCCCCCAGGAGCAAGAGAGGACCAATGTAATCATGGCCTCACACCTGCGCACTTTACCTTCGGGGCTGAGGACCACATGAGCTGCTAGTGGGAGCAGCCCTCCTCAGAAGCATTTCCCCCATTTCCCATGTCCGTGGTGATGCTATTAGTGGCTGTCCCCATTTTGCGTGCATCCGCTTCCTCACACACAAGGTGCAAGAGTATAATCAGAAAAAAAGCAATTTGGCAGCTTCCACCCCTCTTGACTTGAGAAATTTCTTAACTTTCCCGGGGGCATGTGCCAGACTGCTGGCACAAGGGTCCCTCGGTGATTTATGAAGCCTTAATCCCACTGATGGAAGGCAGAAGGATTCCCTGCTGCTGAGCCACTGCATCTCTTTCCTCCCTCTGCCCTTCAACAGTTTGGCTGCGTCATTACAGTCTTGCTATGCTGTCCGTAGTCTAGTTGCCAAAATCTACCAAATTTGACTCCAGTGTGCTCTGAAACATTAAGAAATACCTTGAATTCCTGGAGGACAGGGAGCGTACTGGCAGCCTGCCATTATAGTGCTGTGTTTGCACGAGTGTTTTGGTGGCACAAACTTCCCTGTGTTGGCAAGTCCTTAGGCAACATAGACTTCCTCCCAGAGAAGAGTGTTGACCTCAGAGGACAGCTAAATGCATATTTCAGCTGGCAGAACACATCGCCACCAGCGAATTGGTGACTTCTGTACCAGCAAAGAAGCAAGCAGCATGGGTACCCTTCCAAGGGAGGTTCAAAGGACGGAAAACTGAAGGAAGTCCCCGGGAGCATTGCAGAGGGAGTGCATGTGAGCTGAGTGCAGATTCCTGAGGGAACTGCATCTGGCCATGCCCACAGCACCAGGTGGGAGGCAGTGGGAATCAGGAAAAACAAGGAATGTGATGGCACCCTCCTACGCTTCACTAAGTCTTGAAAGCCAGCACAACGCTATTGATAATCCTGACATTTCTTTGCCTTTCCTAGATGCTTTAGCTGGCATTTGCATAGTTAACAATGCTGCCGTATCATTGTGAGATTTCACCACCATCATCCTGGAGAGATGGCTGGGAAACAAGTCGCTTCTGAACGCCAAAGCTTCAGGCTGTCTGCAAACGTGAGATCTCTACCACTGGTTCACTCCTGAATGCTAATGTCATAGCCACAAACACTAATGTCTTCATTTAATTTAAAAAAACACAAGTCCGAAATGAGGGAGCAGGCAAAGGGGATAGATGTTAGTTCTGCAACCTGCTGTCTGTTCTTTCCTGTCATTGATACTCACACTTGCAATTTGCCCTATTTCAGAGGTGTGTCTTACCTGTACATGTTCTGCAGCACAAACCATAGGTAGGGACATATTTTAGTAATAGTAATTACATACTGAGGTGCACACCAACTAAACCACACTCTCTCTACTGCAGCATTTCACTGGGCATGATGGAGAATTGCTGTGCTTTGACCTCTCACAGACACTGGAGACAAGCCAAAGAGATTTCTAGTCTTCATATCTGTGAAGAGTTAGACAGGTTCTCAGTTGAGCAGTTTTGCAAGTGAGCTATTTAAGCAAACCACACTTCCACTTTGCAGATAGTATGATCATTTTGAAGGTAAAACACAGTCATTTTGTTGCAGTTCTCTTTTACATACAGTTATTCCATTTGGGGGAAAAAAAGCCAACCCACGAAAGCTTGTAAGAAAAAAACCTCTACAGAACTTGAGTCTGTAGGTGTTCCTCTCAAAAACGTCATATCTTTATCAATATTGGAAAACACTCTTCTTCCTCTTTCCATTCGATGAGCAGCCTCAATGGAGATATTCTGTGAATACCTGCCAGATTTCATCCAAGAAGTATCTGCAGGTGCAGCTGGGCAAAGTACATGTGGTGGCTTGCACTTGATTGTAAAATGCTCACTGCAGGAAAGGAAACAAAGGCAGTTTTGGATTTCTTTTCCCTTCTACAAGGGGAACCTCCCTTCTAGGTTGTCACACATTTTTCTAACCATGCCAAACCAGAAAAATAGCGTCTACTTATCCATGCATGCAGTTGCATTATATGTCATTAAATACACAAAATCCAGTAATCTCAATGAAAATTAGTTTTCAGCTCAGTGAATATCTTTGTCCAAGTGCACGTTTCTCTCTGCGGCCGCTATCAAACAGCCACATAAGCCATGAAACAGTGATGATTAATGCTTCTGTTTCACTTAGTGCCTTATTTTAACTATCTAGTATCTCTGCAGTTGCCTCAATGACTTGAAGTCGCTCCTCTTTGCCTTTGCTACTTCAGGCAAATGAAGAGAAGACACATATTAAAAGCACGCTAATTGCTAAGGAAGGTTCACAGCTCTTGAAAAAAAAGAGCTTCTTTCCCTATTTATAAGTATGTACATGCCTGTGCCCACAGTGTTCTGCCACACATGCACAAGCATACTTATGCCATGAGCTATACACACATATTTTGATGTAATACAGGCGCATTTGCCGGGCCCTGCCTGGTTAACAGCGATGGAATGTCTTAAGCCTTTTTCAAGTTGTTCAACACCCACATGTGCTCAAACCCGGGTGGTAAGTCCAGGAGCTTCAGGACAGCTTTCAGCAGTCTGCATGGTTAAAATGCTCAGGCTGGAAATAGAGACTACAAATTCTAGGCAGGTTTTTGATTTGTAAGTCTTTCTGATATCCTTGATTAATTAAGTATCTCACCTCTGTATGAAAGCAGATGATTTCCCTGATTTGAATAACAGCAACATTCCCAGAACTCAGCCATCTGACTGAACAATTACTGAATTGTGTCCCACTGTGAGCTAAGAAGTGCTTTCTTGGAAGAAGCGTCATCAGCCATCTTCCAGAGAACATATAATAAAAGATCTGGACAACATCACTTAATCTTTGTTCCAGCCCTCAATAGACAGATTTCCTGAATTAACGAAAGGATGTACGTTCCTCCCCACCTTCTGAAATTTCTCTTTTGAACAAGAACTTATTCAGAACTGAGTTGCTTTTTAGTTTTCTGATGCTGTTGTGTGCTGCCTGGAACATTTTTGTCTCTCCCTGATTGAGCATTTCCTCATTTCAGGAGTGCTCTTTTACCCAAGTAGATTGCTGAAGAGTTGGCTGTGTATTAACTCTGCCTAGAAGGTACAAAGTTGGTGCTAAGAGGCCCTTTACAGAAGACACTGCAGTGACTTCGCATCGATCATGGTGGAGATTTCAGGAATTTTTAACATCATGTCAGAGAATGGTTCGATGACTACGCATAAAATCTTAGCTGCTTAGAAAAGACACAAAGCTACATCTCTATTTATGTTTCTTTTTCTGGGATCAAAGCTTGCTAAAATTACTGAGGTGATACTTCAGATTTATTTTCCAGCCTGGCAGTTCACAATATGTGAACACAGACTCTGATCTATCTATAGTGGCTGCCTTGCACTGCTTTTTGCTGTTAGTACAGTAGCAATACTTCATTTTTCCACTGAGTGTTCTTCCAGCATCTTCTCACCCTCCAAATAAAATTTACTATTGCCTGCTAAATCAGCTTGGCTTTGCAGTAGCTGCATGCCTTTCTTTCACTTTTCTTCTTGGCTGTTTTCTGCCTGTGTAAGACCAACATCACACAGTTGAAGACTAAACGGAGCAGGGTTCAAGGGTTTATTAGGAAAGAGTCGCCCCCCCCCCCAGCTCGTCTCCACACCACTTGCAGTCAGAGCAGTATGTTCAGGTACCTTGACTGGTATTTCATCCTAGCTACAGATCGTGGTGCAACTCAAAGTAGGGGGCTGCCTAGATCGATGCACTGCTTATACAGTCCCTATTCTGGAGAACAGGAGGATGACAGCTGCTGCATACAGGGGACAGAAGAAGAGGACTTCTGGCAGCAGCCATCACTACCCCTGTTGCTGCTGGCCACAACAGCAAGAGCGGAAGGTGCGCTCTTCAGCCTCGTCCCTTGCACTTGCTGCAGCAGGAATGAGCTCAGGCCTTTGCCCAACAGCATGAAATATGCAAGATGGTCAGGAGAGACTGCTATAAAGCTGGTGAATGGAGGGGTTGATGACAGACATCCATCCATGGCACCCCTCAGTCATCTATAGCCTGTTAAAGTCCAACTGACCATCACATCTTCTTCTTTCCATAAAGCCCTTTCTGGCTTTTCTTCCCTATTCTGTTCCAAAATGCAATCCCCTGCCAATGCAAGATTACATTTTCTTTTGCCTGCTTTGCCAAGCAGCCTTTAGCCAGGTCTGTGCAGTTAGCGTTATTTGCTCTAAGTCCACAGTGGTCTAATTATCTGGCCATGGTGAAGTTAGCATCAGCCTGGGTGTGAACAGGGTCATAAGTGAATTTACTTGCTTCTCCAGTCCCACCAGTAGGTGCCTGTACCTTGTCCCAAGGTGCAACCGTAGCATGCTTGGTGTTTCACTTGCTAGAAGTACGTCCAGCTTCCTTTTATTTTCTCTTTTTTGGATTTAAGAAAATAGCTCCATATTCAATTCAGGTTATTAAATTATGCTTCAACAGTAACCATTTGCAACTTTTCATTATCACCTGTTTTAAAATAGTTTTTTTAGCCTAATAGAATTTATCCTCTGAGATAGGTGACCCTTGCCTTGTTAATGGCAAGACAGAGTCAGGCAGAACACACAGTAAAAGGCAATTTTAATGCACTTCCAACCTTACTGGTGTCAACAGACATCTTGAGAAGAAACACATGAAATGTCCCATCCCTAATATTAACACATATTTCCACAGCACAGAAGGGCAAAATGGGGTCATGAAGCAACAACCAGGTGGACAAAATAGAGGGGCTTAGAAAGACACTTAGAGTATGACACATTTTTAAGGCAGATTTTCAGAAGTCACTGCAAAAACTGCAAAATGAGCAAGTTTGAAAACGTAGGACCAGGTGTTTAAACAGGGGAAAAGCTTTTCAAGTACCTTGTGCATGGGACAAAATCCAGTATTACTGATTCCAGGATGAGATTTTCTTATGGAATCGTAACAGCTTACACCAGCAATACCTGCACAGTGCACCCGCAACCTCATGCGAAATAAAAATACACTGTGCAGAGCAATTAACGGAGCCCACATTTCACACTAATGAGGAGACTAAGCAGCATCCTCACCTTGCTTAAGAACCAGGCGGATGAAGAAAGGGCAAGCAAGCTGAATCCTGCATTTCTTCCAGCCCTCCCACTTCCCAACTGACACAGTTTAGAAACAGCACAAGCTGCTTAAGGCATGGCAAGGGCCAAATCTCCCCAAGCACTTCCCATTTCAACACAGGCTTGAGTCAGCCACAACGGCAGCAGGGGAAGAGTGGGAAATGGGAACCTCCCCAGAGCAACTGGGAACAGTAAATAGAGAAGACAGAGAACACAATGAGAAGCAACGATGGCATGGCTAGAAAAGGGTCATGAAGGATGGAGGAAAATCTGAACTTTTAGGTTTTTTATTTTTATTTTTATTTTTTAATGGCCATCATTGCTTATCCTCTGTACCAGACTTCCCCAGACATCACTGTCAGAGAGGGGCTGACTGTTTTGGCAGCTGGGTCCCAGTAGTAGCACAAGGCGAGAGCGGCTGCAGCCAGGCAGAGTGCACGGGTGTGAGGGCAAGGCGTCGCAGCTGGAGAAATGCTGCTGCACAAAGAGAGCCCAAGAGAGCTGGGAAATTAACCCAAGGCATGGACAGAGGTGGGGATCTCGGGAAAATTTCTGCTGGAGACTCAGGAGAGAGCAGACCTCACTGGGCAAATTTTCAGAAGTGCCAGATCCCTTTTCTAACAGAACTGTTTTCCACCAGACGCGTGTTTCTTTTGCCAGAATTTGTTTCATATCGCTTTAAACTTTTTAATATAACGATTACCATCCTGGAGAACTGAAATGCAGGATTTTGAAAGAGAGTGATTATGAACTCGCACTGAGGTTGACAAAAACCAGGATGCAAACAAGGTCAGAAACCTTACAGCTGAAACAGGAGCCACTGTTTTCCCTCTTAGCAGGCAATCATAACTTCTCCACAAAATTAGCTGTAAACAATTTTGGCATCTATGCTAAATGGATTTAATATAGTGCAACACTCAGTATACAGCCAGAGATGGTCCTAGGGTTTCTCATTTTGAGCAGCTTAGTCAATTTTCATTTACATTCTGTGCCATTACAGCTAACTACAACTCAGGACACTGAGTAACTAATGAGGGAGATCAGACTGTACAAAACAAGATAATCCATTGGTCAGACGCTAGCACCTTGATGAACAGATGCAGGAACTGTATGATATACGATGTAATGAATGTATGACAAGTCCTGACCGGTGACTGGATCTGCTGCTCTCTAGTAAAGCCCAGGCTGTGATCAAAGCCTTTTCCATGGTCATGGGTATTTTAATCGCTGTGGATTCTCTCACGCCTAGTAAAAGTCAAGCTCATGCTGAATCCAGTTCTTCAGTGGGAATTGTTAGTAGGGACTCTGCCTTCTGCCCAGTCTGCTGTTCTCAAGGAAGCTACAGGCACACATTATCTTCAAGGCTGCTCTATTTCTGTTGAATTTATTAAACTAGCCCAACATGTTCAAAAATTACGGAGGGAGAGGAGGGATAGACACACACAGTAAGACTGTGCAATGACATCAGCCTAATTTCCCTAGGAAATATTCTTAGTGGTTTTGGGTTTTGGTGTGGTTTTTAACCATACCTGGAGCAAAGAGTCTGAAAATTAAAGTCCCTAGAGCCAGATGACCTGAACTCTGCTCCTTCCTAGAGCACAAACTTTTTATGGTCATTTTAAGAGGTCGCTGAGTCTGTGCCTTAGTTTCTGCATTTGTATAATGGAGCAGATATTTCCTCACACCACATCGACAGCACTTTGTACTAAGGTCAGTCATGCTGTCAGGAGGAAGTATCAGCAACACGTACAGCACAGCTGATTCATTTTCCAACAGCTGATGATGTGGTAGATCCACCATAGCAATCAACTACATCATCTCATTTTAATTTTCCAGCTCAAAGTGTAACATGGATTATGGGATGTTACGTTGGATAGGCAGTAACCACTTACGAGCAAGAGAAAAAAAACAAACCACTGTATGTGTCAACTTCTGTTTAACATAGGAAGAGAAACAGATAACTATGGCTACACCCGTATTAGCAAGGAGCAGATCTGTGGCATGGAAGAGTTGGTGCCAAGGATCAAAAAGCCTGTGACACTTCAGGGGGTTGGAGGGAACAGGAGAGGAAAAAGAGGCTATTTCAGAACAACTTACAGTCTGCTCCCATGAACTGAACACCCATTAGTGGTCGGAGCCTGTTAGGTGAGCTTTTGGAGCACATCTTTCAGCTCAGTTTCACTCAAAAGGAATCCAGGTCGGGGACTGAGACAACCCTGAGATATGAGCCCAAACAGGCAAAGCGAGGACACTCAGGACACTCGCTGCCAAAGCACACTCCTGATCCAAACTAGAACACTGGGGTGGGTGCACCCTGCACGGGACAGCCTCGTTACAGGTCTGTCTGCTGTTTGGCTCTAAGGTTAACACGAGGTGGGACTGAAAGACAGACATGCACACGCCTTGCTTAGCAGCTCACTGGGCATCTCCCTCACAGACCATATTTTGTAATTTTACAGTAGGACCTGTTTTTTTTGTTTGGTTGGTTGGGGTTTTTCTTGCAACTCCCTGCAGTTCCCACTTTACGTGTGAGGGGAGAAAAAGCACGATAAAGAAAGTGATGTATTTCCCTCAACCAGCAAAGCCAGAAAATCAGAGAAACAGCACAGACAGCTTAGGGGGGCTCCATCTTGCAGGCTAGCAAATAAAAGTATAGTGTGAGCCTAGTAGCCACACATGCAGAAAGAAAGAAAAGGAGATAAAGCAAGTTTACTGTTCTGAAACTATGGGATTGAAATAAATAATCCAAATGTCCACTGAACATTTTGCCTCACTTTCCAGTTAGGATAGTTCTGTGTGTGAATAGAACAAAATGGCATCTAACAAAAATTAGAATAGGACAACACAGCCTAAAGTATCTGAAAACATTTGACTTTGTTTACTGTAAAAAAAACCCCTCCTATTGTAACAAGGAAAGAATTGGCAAGTTAAATTGCAGGTTCAGCAATACAAAATATTTAGTGAATCAGTGTTTACCTTTTTTGTGTGTATATGTGTGTGTAACATACAAGCAAGGGAGGGGAAAAGGGAGAAGGGAACCATTAGGTCAGTTTACTTGACTCCAGATTATTCTCTGTTCTTTGCTCGTCCTTACAGCTTGGGGTTTTTTTGTTTGATTAGTTTAGCCTAACCACATGAAGGCTGAGAGAGGATAATTCTCCCAGGACAGACAAGTGCTGAAACTATGAAAATCATAGAATCATAGAATGGTTTGGGTTGGAAGGGACCTCAAAGATCATCTAGTTCCAACCCCCCTGCCATGGGCAGGGACACCCTCCACTAGACCACGTTGCCCAAAGCCCCATCCAACCTGGCCTTGAACACTTCCAGGGATGGGGGCATCCACAACCTCTCTGGGCTGTTCCAAACATAAAAAAACTGAAAAAATAAATATCAAAAGTGAATTAAGTTCCTGATTACTGAAGGACTGGAGTTCCAAATAAGCTTCTAAAGAGAAATTTGGCAAATAAAACTTGATAAATCTTCAGGACATATGATAGAAGTAACCCTTTGAACTTCAGATAGGAATCCACGTTACGATCTGATGGGAGACGTGGTTGCCTTTTGCATCATAGCCTCATGCTCACTGGCTTCTGACAGGCATTTGTAGGGATCAGAAAGCAATTCTTTTTCCTCCTTTGTGCATAATTCCATGTTGTCCATAGCTTCTTTCTGAGTACAGAAACTCTCTCCTCAATTTTTCTGAATGTTGGAGATGAACTGAAAGATAAGGCTTTGATTTGGCAGGAGGGGAAAGTGCGTTCTGTTTTTCACTGCAGACAGTATATGGCCCTCTGAATATTACATGGGAAACAAACAAATGTATTGCCTTTGCCAGAGTAACATACCATACAGTTGGCCTCTTTTGCCCTCCTCCTGTGCTATATTGGACAGTGAGTTTTGGTCTTCAACTGACAGCCAGCATTTGCTACTGCCAAGAAGCATTTTTGCATGGGTATAGAACTTAGGTAACCAGCAGACACTTCTAGAAGAAAACATCTTTCATCATCTGCAACTGCAGAGGGATGAATAACTATGTAAATGATCCTTTCTGGTTCTTCCCTTTCCTAATTAAGAAAATCTATATTCAGTTCATTAAAGCCATGTGTGTGACAATTATCTTACTGTGAAAGCTCTGGATCAGTTTTCCTCATCCAGAACCTCAGCTTTTTTGATACTGTTTGTTACTCATTAGGCCTACAATTAAAATTTCAGATCTCTGAAGCGTATGCTGCCTTTGAGTATAAGATTGTGACTACTGTGGCTAACTATAAACATCTTTTGAAATTACAATGGCAACGTTCTTCAGAGCCTCCCATTCTCTAGCTGCCTTTAATAAGGATCTTCTCATACTTCTTCTCTCACCCTTGGAGTATTCTATTCCTCTATTTTTTTAAATTGTCCATGCTATAGCGAAGAGACTTTAAAAGGTTTAAGGAGAAAATTAATTTCTTGGCCCTCTTCTGGACTCACTCCAGCAGCTCAATGTCTTTCTTGTACTGGGGCCCCCAGAGCTGGACGCAGTACTCCAGGTGGGGTCTCACAAGAGCGGAGTAGAGGGGCAGGATCACCTCCCGCGACCTGCTGGTCACACTTCTTTTGATGCAGCCCAGGACACGGTTGGCTTTCTGGGCTGCAAGCGCACACTGCTCTCAATCCATTTCCACTCAGCCTGTATTTGTGCTTGGGATTGCCCCAACCCATGCGCAGGACCTTGCACTTGGCCTTGTTGAACTTCATGTGGTTCGCATGGGCCCACCTCTCCAGCCTGTCAAGGTCCCTCTGGATGGAACCCCTTCCCTCCAGCGTGTCGACTGCACCACACAGCTTGGTGTTGTTGGTAAACTTGCTGAGGATGCACTCGATCCCATTGTCCGTGTCGCCAACAAACATGTTGAACAGTGCCGGTCCCAGTACCGACCCCTGAGGAACGCCACTCGTCACTGTTCTCCACTTGGACATTGAGCCGTTGACCACAACTCTTTGAGTGCGACCATCCAGCCAATTCCTTATCCACCAAGTGGACCATTTGTCAAATCCATGTTTCTCCAATTTAGAGACAAGGTTGTCATGCAGGACAGTGTCAAATGCTTTGCAGATGACGTCTGTCACTCTTCCCTTATCCACCAATGCTGTAACCCCATCATAGAAGGCCACCAAATATGTCAGGCAATATTTGCCCTTAGTGAAGCCATGTTGGCTGTCACCAATCACCTCCTTATTTTCCATGTGCCTGAGCATAGTCTCCAGGAGGAGCTGCTCCCTGATCTTGCCAGGCACGGAGGTGAGACTGACCAGCCTGTGGTTCCCTGGGTCTTCCTTTTTTCCCTTCTTAAAAATGGGGGTTATGTTTCCCCTTTTCCAGTCAGTGGGAACTTCACTGGACTGCCAGGACTTCTCAAATATGACAGAGAGTGGCCTGGCCACTTCATCTGACAGTTCCCTCAGGACCCGCAGATGCATCTCATCAAGTCCCATGGACTTGTACACCTTCAGGTTCCTTGGATATTCTCGAACCTGATCTTCTCCTGTGGTGGACAGTTCTTCATTCTCCCAGTCCCTGCCTTTGCCTTCTGTGACCTGGGCAGCGTGGCTCAAGCCCTTGCTGGTGAAGACTGAGGCAAAAAATTTGTTGACTACCTGAGCTTTCTCCATATCCTTGGTAACCAGGTCTTCCATTTCATTCCGGAGAGGGTCCACATTTTCCCTCATCTTCCCTTTATCACTGATGTACCTACAGAAACTTTTCTTGTTGTTCTTGACATCCGTGGCCAGATTGAATTCTATCAGGGCTTTGGCTTTCCTAACCTGATCCCTGGCTGCTCAGACAGTTTCTCTGTACTCCTCCCAGGCTACCTGCCCTTGTTTCCACCCTCTGTAGGTTTCCTTTTTATGTTTGACTTTGCCCAGGAGCTCCTTGTTCATCCATGGGGGCCTCTTGGTGTTTTTGCCTGACTTCCTCTTTGTTGGGATGTATCGCTCCTGAGCTTGGAGGAGGTGACCCTTGAATACTAGCCAGCTGTCTTGGGCCCCTCTTCCTTCCAGGGCTTTGTCCCATAGCACTCTACCAAGCAGATCCCTGAAGAGGCCAAAGTCTGCTCTCCTGAAGTCCAGGGTAGTGAGCTTGCTATGCACCCTCCTCGCGGCCCTGAGGATCCTGAATTCCACCATTTCGTGGTCACTGCAGCCAAGGCTGCCCTTGAGCTTGACATCCCCTACCAGGCCCTCCTTATTGGTGAGAAGAAGGTCCAGCACAGCACCACTCCTCGTTGACTCCTCTATCACTTCGAGAACGAATTTATCATCAATGCATTCCATGAACCTCCTGGATTGCTTGTGCCCTGCTGTGTTGCCCCTCCAACAGATATCGGGGTGTTTGAAGTCCCTCATGAGGACCAGGGCTTGTGAGCGTGAGGCTGCTCCTATCTGCCTATAGAGGGCCTCATCTGCTCCATCTTTCTGGTTAGGTGGCAGGGCAGAGACCCGCTATGATGTCTCATGTCCCTGCACTCCCTTTAATTCTGACCCATAAGATCTTGGTTGGCTCCTCATCCACCCTCAGGCAGAGCTCCATGCCGTCCAGCTGGCCACTAACATAGAGAGCGACACCCTCTCCTCATCTGCCCTGCCTGTCCTTCCAAAAGAGCCTGTATCCTTCCATCCTGACACTCCAGTCATAGGAGCCATCCCACCATGTCTCTGTGATGCCAGTAAGGTCATAGTCCTGCAGGTGTGTGCATGTGTCCAACTCCTCTTGTTTGTTCCCCGTGCTACGTGTGTTAGCATAGAGGCATTTCAGTTGGGCCCCCAGTGAGGCTGGCTTACTGGCTGGGGTGGCTGGAATTCCTTTGATGTATTTTCCCGTTGTTTCCCAGTTGGTTCCTGTTGCCCCAGGAGCCCCTGGCTCATCTCCTCTAGACTTCAAGCATGCTGCAGTGTGTCCAGCATGTCTCTGAGCAACAGGCTGAGGGCCATCGCCAGCACCCTGTCCCTCCAACCTGAGCATGTCATCCCACAACTTGCCACAGGCAAGCCTGATATCCCCGTCCCCCTTTGAGCCTAGTTTAAAGCTGTGTCAGTGAGCCCTGCTAGTTCCTGGGCAAAGACCCTTTTTCCCCTTTGAGAGAGGTGAATCCCATCAGAGTTCATCAGGCCTGGTGCCTTGTAGGCCATCCCATTGTCAAAAAACCCAAAGCTGTGGTGGTGACACCAGCCACAGAGCCATGCATTTATGGACTGTGTCTGTCTGTTTCTCCCAACACCACTGCCCACAACTGGAAGGAGGGAGGAAAAAATAACCGGCACTCCAGATTCCCTCAGTAATCGTCCCAAGACCCTGATGTCTCTTTTGATTGCTTTTGCATTATGTGTTGCGGCTGTGTCACCACCCACAACTGTGCAACTTTCTTGAAAAAGTGTCTGTTGCTTACTTCTTACAATGTATTGCTATCTATTTTTATGCTATAAACTAAACCTACTGTTTTCACAGAGTTAATAGTACAACTGCATTTTCTAGAAACTGGGAAAATAACGTCTCCTGTATTACCCAGTTTAAGCCTTTTCTTTACTATTACCCACTACCAGAATTTGAAGGCTTGGCTTGACCACCATTTCACAAAAAGAAAGAGAATGAAACATGACATTTTGTTTAAGGTACAATTCTTAATGATATGAAGATCGAAATCTAAAGCTGCAGCATTCACATTTAACTACTTAACAGAAAAAGCACCTTATCAACCCGTATTTCAGTAACGCTGAAGGAAACAGACATACACGCTCAGACAGGTGTTCTCCAAAACATATTTTTAATATAATCTGCATTTGGAGCCTAAAGAGAGTAAAAGCAGAGAAATATGCTAGTTATTCCTTTTTTACATTACTGTTAAAGCTAAATTACTTCACGTAAAAAGGAAACTGCAATATTTCCATACATGGAGCTAGCCCTGCATAGGAAGTCTTTGTGACAGAATGGAACAGAAATACAACGTTAGTTAAAACCAAACCAACAATAGCTTTTCATTCTGCCCTCACTGCAGGGTCAACAGTTACTTTCACACTCAATGCCAAGAGATAGGAGTTGTCTCCCATCAATCTCCCCAAAATTACTTTGAAGCATTAAATATCTGAGACTACAGTGAAGTCACAGAAGATAAAAATTAGTGTTTAGTCTACTTACTCACATTTGTCAACATTTTAGAGTGTAACAGACATTCCACCCTATATTTCAAAGCACAAGGAAGCTGTTTCAAGAGCAGCCATATCCTGCCCCTGTCATCTTGCAGTTGATATAAAACTCTGGAGAGGCACATTTTTTCCTCATAAGGTTTTTATCTTTTTCTAAATCCTCCTGTAAGGATTTTGCTATAGCACTCTATTCCTTTTTTAAAGTAGTGTTTTGTAAAAATGGCAACAGGTTAATTTTAACCAGTTGCAAAACAGTCATTAAAAGACAGCTTTTTGGGGACCTAGGAAATGCACAAAATTACTTCCTATCCAGGGACTGCTGTAAAATATATATGGAAAGCTAACCACACTGTTGCCTTGTGTTTCAGAGAGTGTCTTTACATTGCGCTTAACAAACAGAACAGAGACACCACAGACAGCAGGAATCTTGTTAACAGCATAAGCAATACAAAAATACGAATACAACTTTAGAACTTGGTTAAGAAAAGCATTTCATTTTTTATGAGAATATTCTTAATCTTCCTAGTTGAATTTCTTGAAATCCAAGATTATTAGAAGAAAAACTGCTTTGAGCATTTATCCCCTGCCCCCAAAAACACAACACCAGAGGCCTCAACAAGCAAGGAGGTATCAGTGTCTTTGTCCCTAGGGAGCCATACCTGTAAATAGTTTAATGAATTTTAAAACCTGTTTTGCCCCTGTAGGGCATACAGTGTTTTCCACAGTGTTCTCAATGTTTTTCTGCATCGGTAGCTCAGAAGCAGTACATTTCATTAGAAAAAAAGCTCCAATAGGAGGAAAAGAGAAGAACAGGAAAAGACTGAGTTAAAAATACAACAAAAATAAGTTTTTTGTTTTCTGCATGCTTTTAGGTTCTTTGTCCTTACCACAGTTTGAGTCCAGCTAGCAACGCTACTGCATTTAGCATCAACATGTTTCACTAAAATAAACTAATTCCCACCTCTGAATGAGTAACAGGTTTAAGAATTTTAAAAAAAAATTCTGGCCCAAAAAGTTGGTATCTATACTGGAGACAAAACAGGTGTGGAGACAAAACTGGTTTGAATCGGGGCTGAGGGAGCAAAACTGCTACTACCCATTAGCGCTGGCCTTAGTGGCACATGCATCTCAGACATGCTGTCCCAACCCTCCCTCCCAATCAGCAAACCCTGAACTAAGCCTCAACACATTACCCAGCACAGGCTCTGTACCAATTTGTCTTTAAATTAAGAAAAACTAAACAGGGTAATGTAGACATATTGGGCCAAATGAAAAGTGGTATTAAATGCATGAACTCATCCGCCATACTAAGTTCAAGTATCTGACAAGGTAAGAGTTCAGCAGATAGCCTCATCACCATGAAAAATTAAATTCTGCATGAAGGCGACAGTCTTTAGGACTGATGCACATTGTAGGAATTTAGACAGAACTACGTACAATAAATCAGTACATCCTAATAAATTGGTTTGTTTTTAAAGAGTAGCTAACAGAGTAAGCCTTCCTTGTAGAAACTTTCACTAGATTTACATATATTTAATAGTGATATATGCTTTCTCTTTTGGGAATGTTTTCCATTAAAAAATTTGCTAACAGTTAACAATTTTTAGATTATATTTCTGTACTAATAATGTCCAACTAATTTTAAGCAGGATTTGACAGTTATAAAGACAGAAATTTAAACTAAAACCACTAAAGAGCAGTACAGAGTCCAGAGTATAAAACTCTAAAAATTCCTTTCTCTGTGACCTATAGAAAAAGAACTATTTTTCTGACTTGAAGTATAATGTGGATAATTTCTAGCGTGGTATGATTTGTTGATTATCCCTACTTACAGAGTAGTAGAAAAGCATAAAAAAAAAGGAATTAAAAAAATCAAACTACATCTTCTCACAAATGACAACTTGGGTGGCATGTTTTTTAATCATTACAAATAAGAGAAATTCAGCCAACTGAATAGAATTTTACTCCTGTGTATTTGCAAGAGAAACTAACAAGATTTCCTCATTCTCATAATTTCATACAATGTACACATGGCATGGGACAAACAGATGAAAGTTGCTTCAAAATACAGCATCTGAAAGTGGCAATAAACAAACAGCACTGCTTTCAACATACTTTTGTTTAAAAACATCCCCATATTTTTAGCAAGAATGGCTAAGCTAGTAGGCACCACGCTGTACACTAACAGGAACCCCAAAACAGCCCCAAAGCAAGGAAGAACTGTTCTTATATGCTCCCAAGACACATTCTTCCTCAATTCACAAATGACAAAAATGTTCTTGACATAAACTTAAAAAATAGAACCAAAATATTAAAGAAGACCCTCCTAAACCAACTTTACCTTTATCTAATTAATTTGGCTTCTAAACAGCTCTATCACTTACAAAGGCCTAAATCAACTTGTTGAATTTCTGGAGCAATAAGCCCATAGGTACACTTACTGCCCACCACTGAAATGAAACATCAAGTCAAAACTATCCAATATGCTAGACCACTAAACTTGCAAGTAAACTGTATTCTATCCAACAGAAGTGAACCTCACTTTAAGACATTTGCAGGGCTAATGTGCCATAATAAATTCTACTATTAATCAACAGTAAAGTGCTGAATTATATTAATTACCTGAATCGCACTCACATTTATGATCTTCATTTATAGATTTCTTATCAAGTCAAAAGAGCCCTTTCTGTTGTAAAAGCTAAGCCATTGTGCAAATATTATAAAAATAGGTACTTTAATTAGGAGCTATATACACAACAGAACTTCCGCTTTTTGTTAAGTACAGCTAACATAGTAGAGATGAAAAATCCATGCAAGTATTTATAAAGATACTTAAAATGAAGAAAAAAGGACACTACTATAGAACTTCCAAAACCCTGGCATACAGCCACTTACTATACTAGATGATGTCTAGATCCGGACTGCTAAGCATCATGCCACCAACATGCTTTAGTTTCTTTTGTAGCTAAAGTTGATTTGTAAATTTTAAACTACAGCATACATTTGACCTATTTCTCATTAAAGTGTATCATTAAGTTTGAGGTTAAACTTTGAGCAAACTTCACATCTAGTCACACAACCAGCATAAGCAAGACATTAGTGCAAAGGGGAAGGTATCAGTTGTACATAATGAGGACTCTTCCCCTAACTGCACGATGCAATAGAACAATTTTCAGATTTAACATTCAAGTGGACTATGATGAGAAAAAGCGAGATTTTCTTGTCCCAAATTTAGGACAAATTTCCAGAGGATCAAAAGGAAAGCAATCTCTGTTACAGCAGTCAAAAAAGTCAAACCCGAGTTTGGAGAGGTGATAAGTAACTCCAAAATTCATCATGCTATGAAGACAGCATTCTTAAAAGAGCTCCAAACAAACTGCAAAACAAAATTGGCATTGAAGTTGAAATTGGCCACGTGCTGCATAGAAGTATGCTCACACACAACAGTCATGTTGAAGCCAGTGCATAGAGAAGATAAAAGCACTTATGGTAGTTGCAAATGTTAACAAGTCCATACAACTTGTACAGTTTAGCAATGAGTCCATAGAAAAAGAATAGAATAAGAGCAGAAATGCTCAAGCAAAACCAAAAAAGGATGACCTTCCAACTGTATAAAATCCACATAACAGTTATAGTAAAAAGACATCAGTGGAAAATACTCAACACAGTCCCAAACACCCAACAGGCAAATAAGACCAGAATAGACAAGCCTTTGGCAGACAATTTTAAAAGTCTAAATATGGCATTACATTTCTAAATAATCCACAAAATATATTATATGGCATATTCATATTAAGTACTGGGTAATCAACTCTGCAGATCTGATGCTAACAACACTTTAGCCAATGAAAGCAAGATGGAGCAAGCTAAGGGAACGCTGGTGTATCACAACAGTGCTCAATGAAAATATTGTCACCAAGTCGTGCTTCAATAACAGTACTCTAGGACTCCACGCTATCATCTATGGAGCAAAACAAAGTTCTCTAGTTTTGCAGGGATGTGCCCTGTGTAGTTTATGTTATGCTTCACTATTACACGAGCAGCAAGACACTGCAATGTAGTATGATTTATGGGCTGGATTAAATTTTTGGCTATTTCCTTCTCATCCAGCAAATCACTAGCTGTTTGTTTATGCGAGTTTGTGGCATCAAAGTGTGAACCTGACTTGATAAGAAGATTCATGATGTCTGGATGGTTGTTCAATGCAGCAATGTGTAATGGACTGTTGTTATCAGAGTCTCTGACATTTACATCAGCACCACATTCCACCAGGATAGCAGTAACTTGTAGAGAGGGGAATTTACAAACTGGGTAGCGACCCACACATGTAGTATTATTGTCAACAGCAAGGTGAAGTGGACTGAAGTTATTCTTCCCCCTAGGCTGAAGCTTAAGAAACTTGTAAATAGTCTGTTTCTTAAAATGCTCCTGTTCTGAGCTGCCAGGTACTTTCTCCAACAAGCAAATTAAATGCAAAATGATGGAAAGGGCTTTGTTGAGCTGTACTGGATCAGGAGGACACTGGGTTTGTTTCATGGCCCGTTCTATCTCAAGAACGCTTTTGCACAGTATACCCATGAGATCATCAAATGTGACGGTAGTGCCTAGCAGGCCTTTTGCCCTATCCTGCAGCATGAAGGAGAACAGTTCAGCAAACGACAGTAAACTGCTGGCTGTCATAGGGCTCAGTGGATCAAGATTGCTCTGCTGCATGTCCAAAGCATATTTCCATAAGTTGATGCAACGCTTGAAGTTTCCAGAGTCTGCATAGACAGCACCTCTGTATCTAATATAGTAAGACGTATCTGGGTGAGAAGGGCCAAGAATGCGTTCTCTAATTAATAGTGCCTGCATTCTCATTTCATCAGGGTCTGCTATAAGATTTTCTAGCTCTTCTGAGCTGTTTACCTCTTTAGCATAATCATATGCCATAACTAGTGTTTGTGGCACAGGTTTGCTCAAGATATTAGTCCTATCACTGTATCTCATTTCCATAGCCCGCTTCCAGTATTTCAAAGCACCAAGCAGATCTCTCTTTTTGTCCACAAATGTTGCTCCTAGAAGTTCCAGAGCATTTATGCGCTCAGTCTTACTGGTCTGTACATGCTGGGTCAGAAAGTCCACGATATTTGTGTGGCCTGTCACACTAGCTGAAAGAAGAGGAGTCATTCCATAGCCATCCTTTTCCATTTTAGCACAATACTTGAGAAGCATCTTCATGATGTCCAAACTTCCAGATTCTGCACAGTCATGCAACGCAGTGTTTCCTGCAAGAGAAGAAACACAATTACACAAATTGTAATCAGGTTATAGTCCAAGCCCCACCCTGCTAATAGTTAAAAAAATAGTTTAAAACCCTCAAACATTAATAGTTTAAAAATAGCTGTTTTGACATGTATAGACTATGAAAGGCTTAGATGACAAGTCAAAATATTCAAGATCTCATTAAATATTACAGCTGCCAGGCATTTATACAAATCACAATGCTTGATAGAACTTAACAGGTTTTAAGGACCGTTTTTGTCTCATTATTCAAAAAAACCCCCAGAATTAAACTGGAATTCTCCACTACATAAAAGCACAGCAACAGGCCTCAGTAGAAGATCATACTGGCTGCTATTGAAAGGCATTTAAAGAACAGTGCAGTCATCAGGCACAGTCAGCATGGGTTCACAAAGGGGAAGTCCTGTTCAACTAATTTGATATCCTTCCATGGTAAGGCCACCCACCTAGTGGATGAAGGGAAGGTGGTGGATGTATTTTTTCTGGATTTTAGTAAGGCTTCTGATGCTGTTCCTCACAGCATCCTTCTGGACAAGTTGTCCAGCTGTGGGATGAGCAGGTTCATGGTGTGCTGGGTGAAGAACTGGCTGAAGGGCAGAGCTCAACAGGTTGTAGTGAATAGGGCTATCTATATCTGGCTGGTGACTGGTCTAGGGCCAGTTCTGTTCAATGTCTTTATCAATGATTGGGATGCAGGAATTGAATGCACCATTAGCAAGTTTGCTGACGACACCAAACTGGGAGGTGCTGTTGACTCTCTGAAGGGACAAGAGGCCTTGCAGAGGGATCTAGATAGATTGGAGCATTGGGCAATGATTAATGGGATGAAATTTAACGAGTCCAAATGCCAGATCCTGCACCTAGGATCGAATAACATCAGGCACAAGTACAAACTGGGAGAGGAGTGGCTGGAGAGCAGCCCTGCAGAAAGGGATCTGGGGGTGCAAGTCAACAGCAGCTGACTATGAGCCAGCAGTGTGCCCCCAGCAGCCAAGAGGCAAACCGCATCAAACACGGCATAAACAGCTGGTCAAAAGAGGGTATTGTCCTGCTGTATTCAGCGTTGGTGTGGCTTGTGTACTGTGTGCAGTTCTGGGCCCCACCATTTAATAAGGATGTGAAGGTCGTCGAATGTGTCCGGAAGGCAACACAGCTGGTGGAAGGGCTGGAAGGCATGACCTGTGAGAAATGGCTGAGGACTTTGGGCTTGTCTAGTTTGGAGAAAAGGAGAGTGAGGGGCGACCTCATTGCTCTCTACAGTTTCCTGACGAGGGGAAGTGGAGATGGAAGTGCTGAGCTCTTCTCCTTGGGATCCAGTGACAGGATGCATGGGAATGGTTCAAAGCTGCACCAGCAGACGTTCAGACTGGACATTAGGAAGCACTTCTTACTGAGAGAGGGTGGTAACATGCTGGTGCAGGCTTCCTAGAGAGGTGGTTGATGCCCCAAATCTGTCAGTGTTTAAGAGGCATTTGATCAATGCCCTCAATAATTCGATTTAACTTTTGGTCAGCCCTGAAGTGGTCAGGCAATTGGACTAGATGATCATTGTAGGTTCCTTCTAGCTGAAATATTCTATTCTATATGGGATTTTGTATCTACTTGCAAGTATGAAACAGAAACTTAAGCTTGCTATCTCCATGTTGTTACACTTTACCCTTCTTCCGTTGTCAAATTTCCCTTCCCCTCTATCTCCAAAAATGACTAAAAAAATAATTAGATCTGTATGAAAATAAAAGCTGGGCTAACCCAACAGTGGCTTTGTTTGCCTTTACACTATACCTCTTCCTCCCTCCATCTGCCAACTCTTGATTTATATGTTTTGAGGCAATAATTGTACACAATGGAAATACAATCTATCACAACGGGCCATTCATCTCAGCTGGGGCCTTTGAGACTGTCAGTATATTCTGAGGGAGCTGGATATTTTGTTGAGCATATGTATATACCCCAACAAACTATTCTTAATGCTTTCTTAGGTCGTTATCCTGAAGTCCCACATTAATTCTCCTGCTCCTCTGGTTAGGATTCCCAAAGCCAAGAAGAAAAAAATACCTTCAACACAAAACATGCAGCCATCTATCCTATAAGTGTCTTATCATTTACATGCAGATTATTTCTCATCAGCATGACATTGCAGAGTCTTACTTAAAGGCACTCTGGTTCTAACACCGTGTGGAGAAATTTCTAGTAAGCACTAGTTCCACCTGTTTGAAAACCCTATTCACAGAATATTAGAAAGCAAGCATTGGACACCACAGTTAAGTATCGGACTATTAGGCTTCAATTAAATGAAAATTTTGCTTCACTTTAAATAGAGCACTTCACCGCAGGAGAAGGAAAAACACGGGGACAAATTCTTCTGGTCCCTTTCCAACGTAACAAAGTCTCTTACGTGGTTGACTGCTTTTAAAATGCCACAATTTAAGCCTGCCTTGTTCTTTACAACATGTTATACACACTACAGATTCAGGCATAGTAACTTTTCAGCCTCCCACTACATTAATATGCAAATTATTAACAGAAAACTCACATTAATCCCCCTCCCTCCAATTAGGATTTCTTACATCATTAGCCCTGCAAATTCCAGTTAACTGCCCATCAGATCATCAATTTCTGTTACATACTCAGCAAGTTTCCATATTCACAAATAAGACCTTCTTTTCTAAGGGGTTCTCTGTCCATTCATAGTCATCAGATTTGGCTTTTAAAAGTTAAGAGACAGAAGTTTCCTGAAACTTCCTTATTTGCATTTTTGGTAGGCTATTTTTTAAAGCCAACAAGACAGCAATTTAAAAGTGCGCTTTACTGTTGTATTTCTAGTCTCCAGCAGAATTATAGTGTGTTAGGAAACCAAGCAGTAGTGTTGAAATCTTCAGATCATGTTTGGCCTAAGTGAGTATCTGTAGATACATAGTCTACTGATCTAAACAGCTTCTATTCTAAGTCTTTCCGCTAATACATTCTTTCTGCCAAGAACACATTGTTTACACTGTGTTAAATACAATAAATTCAGAAGCAAAACATTTGAAGTTAGTACGTGTATGTAAGGAAAAAAAGGTTCATAATTATTAAATACAATTCAGAAATAGAAAATTTGTTCCATTTTCATTTCAATTATAAAAACCTGATGCAGGTCTATACAAATAATTTTGACATCTTCTAGCTTTTACATATGTGTCTTCATATCTCCTTTCTAACAAGACACAGTAAGAGTATATAAAGTTGAAGAAAAAACACAAAAGCAAAATTCAGAAATATTTGGTTGAACCATAATGACTGTCCTCTAAATTTAATGACCACTTTTTGCCAGCAAAAGCAGATACCTTGGATCCACAATGTAGACATCTATTCTGTGTTTTGAATTAGCAGATTATCATGTAGAAGCTTGCTTTTATCTTCTGTTGACAAGACAATGTTCATACAATGCTTTTGCAAGTTTAGTATGCAGAAAAAGGAGTATGTAGAGACTCAAGTTCTATTTAGATGAAAATTTTCTAATGGGCGCTGGGCACTTTGCCTTGGTTTCCCACTAGTATCCCAATCATCCCCTCCCTACTCTTCTAATTTTTCACTTCTCAAAACTTCACATGTAAATTGTCCTGCTGCTTCTTGCTCAAACTTGTTTGTGGACCATCTGAAGAACTGACAGCACATTTAAGGGCCTCTTTGTGGCTCTCAAATCCGGCAACCAGAAGAACAGCAGTAAGAAGAAAGAGAAGTTATTCAGGACAAACTGAGTCTCAATCCAGGCTCACCAGATACCAAAATTTAGCTGATACACTAATCAAATTCATACAAAAGATCTGTAAAAAGTTATTTTCAAAAGCTTATGACTCAAGTTTAACAGGTTTTTGCAATTATAGCAGAGCTATGAACATATTTTGTACCCCAAACAGTATTTTAAGTGCAAGTTTCAAACATTAAAAAGAAACCCACCACAGAGAATATCAGATTGTTTCATTAACAGACAGTGAATTTACCTTGCAAAATATTCCTTTCCTGAAACGTTTCTGAATAGCAGCCAGTGATTTTACTACCATGTACTAACAAGTAAGCCGAGGAAGGCACCCCAAGACAAAGCGTTAACTGAAATTACCTGTTAGATCAAGATTCACAAAGCTAAATCAGTTCATACAATGGCAAGTGATTTTCAATCTCTAATATCTTAGGCAATTTTTGTCACTGATAGCGTTAAGTCAGTTATAGGTCTGGTCACACTATAGTCTCTACTAAGACCAACACAGGAACAGAGATGTAACCTAATATAGTTTAAGTTTGGTAAATTTGGCATGCATGGTTTCTCGACTATAATTCCCTCATGTCCTTATCACACATCACAAACCAGAAAACTGTTGATACCTCAATATTGAGGACCATGAGACCTTTACATTCCTAAGATGGAAAGGTGTCAGAAGCAGACAACTACACAAATTTTCCAACACACATACATTATAAGTCTTCTTCCTATGCCGGAGAAAGTCTAGTTAAAATGCAACTACAGCAGTCAATCCAGAACTAAAGACTGGCTGGTTCCTCAAACCATCTGCACTTATGTACTCAGTGATGAAGGCAAACCCAGATGTATCTGGGTGTTGGCTGAGCCACCAGTTAACACAGCCATTTCAGGGTGTCTTCAAGTCTGTATACCATCCCTCACAGCAGAGCTCTGAAACACTGGATTTGGCACCTATTTTCTACCTTCAAGTCAAGTTTAGCTTATTTAAAAAGTTGTAATGTAAAAGCATATGAAACACAAATAAACCAAAAGGTATTAGTAACAAACTTCTTACTATTACTTCACAACTATTAATGTACATTTTTCTGGCTTTGACAATAGGAGTAATGGCAGCTATTCATATTACACATTGTAGATCCATCACCACATAATGCTGTTCTTGACACTTTTTTATCAATTGCCAGGCATATATACTATGACACATTAATACAGAAAAAATCCACACCAATTAAGCTTGGCCATTGTTTGGGTAAATTAGGTCCAATCCAACAGTCTGTGTGTCATTAATTTACAATTCAGCTATGCAGAACATGTGAAAATATGCTTAAAACTCCAAGGAGTATCCAATGGGATGACCTTCATTTAAAAGAAATGGGGGGTTTTATTCATATTACAATTACTGACTTAAGCTTAAACAGCTGTTACTGACAGCATATCAGAAGTAGTGTAATTTTTTAGCTACTTACATTACAGTAGCCCTTAGAGTTAATATAATAGTTATTTTAAACCATGTACAAACTAATAAAGGAAGGTAATAAAGAAGGCTGTCACCACTAATTTTAGGTAGCTACACCTCACTTCATTTTGACTGGGTGGTAGAGGTACAGCACTGGAAAGGATACACTGCATTTCCATAGACTAGGTCGGGGTAGATAGTTGAGAGCTGCCAATTTAAAAAACCATAAACCCCAACCTTAAGAAATAACAAGATTACCAGCCATCTGCACCTAGCAAGTACCGTGTGTTAAATTTGAGGAAGAACTTTCAAGAAAATATGGCAGTGGCCTTAATATCTAATTCAAAGTCTATGGCCAGGAATTGAACAGTTCAAATAAGTATCACAAATCAACCATTATTCTGTGAATAAAGTCATCCATTTCAAGAACACTAAATTGTCTATAGTGACTGGAATAAACAGTGGCTGAATACAATTCAGCAGTTAATTCAATTTTTGTAACATTATTTATTCAGTAACGAACTAAAAGTCAACATTTTATCTACTGCTGTATTAAAAAGCAAAAAGGCTGAAAATAAGTAAAAGTAATTTGAAAGTCATTCTCTTTGATAAGTAGTTTTCCAAGGGATACATATGCAGATGTTGGTCAAATTAAAGTATTTTTTTAAAGGTGTGAGTGATTATTTCAAAATAGGTTTCATTAGGTTTTCTTAATCCATTTTTAATTCCAAAATGACCTGCAGGAATTTAATCACATATAGAAGATAGCTAATATTACAACAACATGAAAGGCTCATCATTCTTCCACAGAAACAAAATCGGACTGGAAACGTTTTGGTAGTCATGGTACTTCTCTGCTAGAAAGTGAGTGCCACTATACTGTATCACCAGTACTGCTTATAAACCATTTCTATCTGTATAAATCTTTGCTATTCACATTACCTAATAACTTCCTCTAATTAAAAACAGCAACAAAGAAATGGAATAACCCCAACTCCAGTCCTTCCAAAATTACAAAAACAAATTAAGGAAAAAGGTATGGTCAGTTGACACCATAGCTTCTTGTTTTATTCTTTTGTTACAGTCCTCCATTAAAAGTGGTATGAACATTACACAAACACTTCACATATCACAGAACTAATTCTCTAACTGTCCGGTGCTATCAAAAGCTTATCGGAGTGTGTGGGGGGTGGGCATTCAAATTCATAATGAGGCCATGTCTTTCTATGTCAGAAGCAAGTAATTCCCAAAATAGACTGGTAGCTTGTGACATGGGAATGAAAGACAACGAAGCAATGACACAGAAAGTGATTTGACTTGATTTGCAACAAATTAAGTATATCCTCTTCCTAATACTTACAAAATGCTTGATCAAATTTCTGGGTTGTAAAACTGACATTAAAATTTAGCATCAATCTGATTTCATATCCAATACATTTAAACATAAGAGAAAAAAGGCTTAATTTAAATGACTGACCAGTATGTAATATTAACCATATGTATTTATTTTTGCAGCCTTATGGATGAAATCAATCATTTCATAAAAGTGAAGATGTTCATGTAACATTGATTTTTTTTCTAACAGAGCACTTGAAGTAATTAAGTCTTCCAAGAGTTCTACTGATTTAAAAAAAAAAAAAGTATTACTGCATACATACAAACATGGACAGTGCACAAGTGAAAAAAAATACATCCCTATGCTTAGTATGCACAACAAAGAAAAACTAAAGGTAAGTCTTCTCTTTAAGAAGAAATTAAGTAAAAATTGTGAAGAACTACTAATCTCAACAAGTTATTTTAATCTAGTTTCCATATTCTGTAATGGAATGATTACTCTCTTGCTCACCAAAGTACTTCACAAGAACTTGTATTATCAAGATTACCAATAAAAAGCATGCTGTTAATCATTTAATTTCAACATAAACTCCTTTTTAGTTGAAATTCAATAATTTATTCCTTTAAACTATATCCTCCTTATTTACAGACATTCCTACTGTTCAGTTTCCACATAGCGTCACACACAAAATATCTACAAAATGCAGTGCACTGTGCCATGTAATACCAACCAAAAAAGGAAAAAAACCCCAACCAAACAAGAAAAGGACACAGGACATGAAGAGTTAGGGATTATTCACAAGGGGGGAAAAAAAGGAAAAGAAAAAAAAAAAAAAAAGAGCTTTGTTTTGGTTTTTTGTTTGGTTTTTCCCCCCCAAATGAATCTTGGCAAGAACACAAGACAAAAACTCAGAAGATAACAAACCTGTCAGATTCCTTAATGTTTATTGCAAGAGAAAATTAATTATTTTAACGCATACTAAACCACACTGATCATAGAGCAAAGAGTGTGAATCTCTCTAATCCCCCTATTTCTGGGTCTGCCAAGTCTGTAAAAGATTTTTTCTCTTACCAGCAAGTTTGAGTGTTAGACTTTCCAGTACATAAATGACAATACTGAAATAGCACTAGCCCTTGATAAAGTACTACTATATGTATAGCCTTGATATATAACTCAGAGACTGAGGTCTGTATGCTTTTATACTTTCCAAAATGAGGAAGAAAAGTCAACAAGCCTGGTCCTCCATATTATTTTACAAAGCTATTCTAATCAAATACTGTGCCATTGGAATCTAAGAACAACAAGATTTTGAATCACAGTGTTATTTTGCATTTTCAAAATACGTGAGTCTCTCCAACTGCTACAACTAAGAATCAGGGAACCAAACATTCCTGTGCAGATCTCAAGAGACACCTAAAGGAATGTCTAGTCCAGTGTTTCTTATGAAATTTTCTAATACTCAGGAGGAGAAAAATTAGTCCTTTGGGTAGCAGATAAGTCAGCTAACAACAAAATAGGGACAGAGTTGGTGAAGACCACTAGTAAAATCCATGAATATCCCCTTGAAGAGAAAGAGATCACATACCAAGCGGCTGAACAATGGAAAGACTGACAAGCCAAGTGCAGAAAAAATATCTGCCTTTCAAGTAGATATTTTGGAAGAGAGTCCTTATTCCCTGGCAAGTCTGGTGGAGGAAGATAAAGCATGACACAAATTATCAAAATGTGTATTGCCAATTTTCAAAATGCAATATCTAAGTGTCCTGTCTGGAGTTAGAACAGAAGTATAAGATCCTTTTAAAATGGTCTGCATGCAAAATAATTTTACTGGAGCAATTATATAAAATATTTTATTTAAAATAAAAAAATCCAACAAACAGTCCCAAGTACATCCCCAAGAGAGCCCAAATCTGTAATCTGAACGCTGAAAGACTGCTACCATTTGAATTACAAGAGTAAGCATTTTCCTCCCTACACAGAGCAGCCAAAGGAAGACTGTGCGCAGAAACACATCAGTGAAACACTGTTCAATTCAGAGGTCTATTCCCAACATGGTAAGGGAGCATCACTCTGAAAACTGATCACAGGCAGGCTTCGCAATGCACTAGAAGAGAAGATTGCATGCAGCCGACACACAGAACACCCTTCTCATCCCAGGTTTAGTTCTAGGGTTCTACCACCTCCTGAAAAAAAAAATCAGGTTTCTGCTGCTCTAGCATTATCCACACTGTTCCTCCTTTTAAGAGCAATGTAATTGTTTTAAGATCTTAACTTTTAAGAGATTTTTTTTGTGTTTGAAAAGAAACAAATACAAACTTACCATTTGAAATGTTATTATGTAAGTGAGTAACTGAAACTTATTAAGCTTTGTTATTTTTAATCTATAGCTTCTTAAACCAGGAGTAATATAGGGGAGAAGCCTCTGAATTAGGAAGACAGTGCTGAATTAACTCACTTTTTGCTCTTCTACAGAAAAAAAACCCCCATATATCTAGAGATTCTTTGCTGTTTTCCACAATTCTGAGAGAAAAAAACCCACTTGTCTTACCCCAGGCATCAGTTTTTCCGCCTTACTAACACCACTAATGTAACATAAAACTTTTTTTTAAAAAAAAATCCTTTGTTTACATTTGTGTTGCCTATGTGCTTCATAAAAGTTTGGGGAAATTGTGAAAGTTCAGACCTGCAGAAGAGTAGAAACAAAGGCAGCTAAAGGCTTGTACTTTAAATTCAGAACCATTGGCTGTCTTTCACAGTATAGCACTTACATACCCCAAACATCTTATTACCTCCTTCCTCATCACTGTCTCCTGTGAGACAATGCCAGACCTACACTTTACCTTGGTGTAGCATCTTATCTGACTCAGACTCTGAAATCTTTATGAACATCTTAATAATTTCCTACCTGTACTTTTGCACTACCACAGCTGTCTTTCAAGAACCTCTGCATTCTGAATTTCCATAGTCCAAAACATAGTTGCAGGACTCTACCTCTATTTTAAAAGCAGGACTTCACCACATGTTTTCACCTGCTCTTTCACACTCTGCCTCAGTTGTCACCCTGACTTTTAGATGCCTGTGAACTTACCTATTTTCTCATCTCAAACTATTTGGATTTTTTCTCTGGAACTATCAACACTTCAATACATTTTCATATCTTTCCTAGCTCTAGATTTTCCTGGGTTTTAAAATAAGAATAAAGTTCTGCCTTGCAATGTGAAAATCCAGTGGAAAACCACAAGGAATATTTCAAGTAATTTTACCTTTTTGCCTGCCCGCCCCGCCTCCCCCCTCCAAGGTTTTAAGAATAATACCTGGAAAAGAATCTATAGTGATCTCCCACAACAGCATCTCTACTGAAGTTACATAGTTTTGTTCTTATAAGAAGTGTTGTAATTTTAAGTGCAGCAAAATTTACAGTAACTAAAGCTTTTACATCTTTCACAAAATAGTAGGCTTCTCCACACATGACCCAGGAAGAGACCTAACTAAAAAGAATTCATATACAAGGACAGCAACAACTTTTACTATTCAAAGCAGAGCACTCAGGTTCTCTGCATCTCCCTGCTACACATGCAGACAGACTGTCAACTGTCTAGTACAATGAAAATAATACACAGAGACTTTGAGGTGGAACATGACAATGTAGAATGAATCCCGTTGGAAATACTAATTTTGAAATTAATAGCTACTGAGCATTCTTGCAAAACAAAGTTCAAAAGGTTAGCTGTTGAGCCTCTGCCACTGCAACACCTATACTGTTGCAATACTTCGGGCTACCAGTTTTCCTCAGTTCTTCTGCCTTTCCACAGCTGACTTTCACCACTTATAGCACCTTCTTCCTCTCTTCCTTTACCTCATCATTGCTTATTAAATTCGGATCTGGATCAGATTGCTTTAAGATGCCAAAAAGTACACTTGTATCATATCAGAGGGGATTTCTATGTACAAAAACACATGCCATACTTGACCAATAGATACTATGTACACACATCCATTTGTACACATGGCAGTCCAAAGTATAAAATGAATTTTAATGAGCTAAAACATACCCAATCCAACTTATTTTAAAATTTAATTTAAATAAGGATCAGTTATACCTTATGAACTTTTGCTCGTGTGCCTAGTTGCGAGTCACACAGAAACTAAAGGAAGCAGAGAGAGTAAGGAATTAATAGAGAAACTGAGAGCCCTGAGAAAATCCTCAGGAGCGCATGGCTGTCACTCAGTCACTTAAACACAGACAAATAATACTAATGCACTAGTAAAGTGAATAATACGGACTAGTAAAATAAAGCCTACTCCACCAACACAAAATGAGGTGGAAAAGAGCTGCAGAGATGTATCTTTTTTCCTGTTACATCAGATATTTAACAGTACTGCTCTGTTCATACCTATCATATAAAGGGATTGGTTTAAAACTAAAAAAACAATACACGCTGTATATTTAGCTTGTTATTCCAAGAACCCTGTTTAGAAAAGTGACATTTTTATCCTGTCACAAGTCCATGATGATTCATAAGCAACCTTAAATCCTTACAAAGGAAGATTTATTTTGCTCTGCCCACCTCTATGACAAATCTGTAGTTTAGCTTTCTTTACATTAAACCCACATATCTGCATGATTTGCTGAAAAAAGGCATATTTAACTGAACAGCTTTTCCAAAGATTAATCTCATATTTGGCATTTACCAGTATCATACAATAATCTAGGCACAAAGTACACTTTAACAGAAATAACTGTTAAGTATAGTATACAGTTACAAATGTAAATAGCCAGAAACAGGCAGTGGATGTATTACACTACAAAAAGGTTTATTAGCAGGTTAATATTTCATATATATATAAAAATATACATATAAAAATAAGCTGCTGAATCACAATCCTGGCTCAGTTAGCTAAAAATTAACCGTAACCTGCAATAATTGGTATGCTTTTCAGGCAAATATCACACCCACATACAAGTTTGAGATGTAATTAAAAAAAAGTTGGTTAAACCAAGAGGTCCACGTAATTACTATCACAGCAAAACCAACAGAAATCTCCACTTTGAACGATAAGATCAGGGTAACTGTAAGCAGGGGCAAAGAGAAGTCCTTCATGACCTGTGCACCACTGGAAGTCCTTCTGTTGGGATCACAGTCACGGGCAGCTTTGTTTCTTTAATCCTAATATACGGTTTTGTTTACTAACACTGCAAAAAGGTCTAAAATTATTCACGAATTTGGAGGGAGAGGTTGGTGAAGAGCAAAGCAGTTATTCATTTCCAATGTAGAAAAGAATTTTTCTCCTTTATGCATCTTTCCTTGTACTAGCCTTATTGGCACAGATCAGTTTTGTGTACAACATATTTGGTTTGTTACAAGACTATGAAAAACAAGAATATATGCTTGTATATTTGAGTATGTTGCTACACCAACCTACTAAAAAGAGGAGTTGTCAGTGAGTTTATTAACTTTTCGCACATGCATAAACGTGACATTTCATATGAGTAAGTCTTTAAGAATTTGTGGTTTAAGATTAAAATATATTAATTTAGAATGAAATTATACTACCTGTGTTAACAAAGGAGTACGTTAGAAAAAAAAACCAAACAAAATAGTAAAAACATAGCTAAATACACTTTATGACTTAGATGTCTTATTCATCCATGTTGAGACTAGAAGAATATTTTTGGATGTCAGTCTCCCTAAAGAAGGATAAATGAATAACTTTATCCCTACTTACCACAAGGAAAGTGAAAAAAATAACTTACCTTTAACACTTTTTCTGTTAACATCAGCTCCTTTTTCAAGTAAATACTGAGCAATTTCTTTGTGGCCTTTGTAACAGGAGATCATCAAGCACGTATGCCCATGACGGTTTGAAACTTCCAGATCTGCTTTATGCTCCACAAGATACTTTACTATTTCCAGGTGACCATCAAAACAGGCAGCTCGAAGCGGTGTTGAATTTGTCAGAGTTGTATTGTTGACAGATGCACCATGATCTAACAGACACTGAACCACCTTCAAGTGGCCAGCCGCCGATGCTGCCCATAACGGTGGAGCTCCCTCAATGGTCTCGCCATCAAAATTCACCGAACCACCAACTTCTATTGACGCAGAGCAATGGTCCAACAAGTATTCCACCATGTCAAGGTGACCATAACGGGCTGCCATCAGAAGTGGTGTGGCACCATTGGTTTTCTCTGACACCAGCAGGGCAACTTCTTCTCTTGTTTTGCTCGCCAGTAACTTGGAAAGCAGCCGCAGCTTGCCATCACGAGCTGCGTTGAACACTGCTGTCTTTAGATCCATTTAGCCTGTACCTTTCTGCTTCTTGACGGATATATGCTTGCCTCTTTAGAAGCTTACTGGATGGGACAACATGAAGACTCTGAACAGCGTCCTGATAAAGCACAGGCTGTGCTTGTTAGAAATCTGCAAGAGAAAGAATTCTGGATGTTTTCACCTCCTACTTAGCAAACAAGTAACCGCAACTGTATTTTTCTACAGCTATTCCCAAACGACTCACTGCTGTGGTGCTGGGACCTCCAACTGCCTTCCTTAGGATGCCCCCGGGCTGCTCGGTGCCCCCTGAGGGAAGCTGTTAGTGAGGAGTGGGCTAATCCTACCAGCGTGTCATCCATACCAGCCACAGAAAAATGCTGTTCTCCCTTACATCGTTACGACCCATACCCCCGACTTGCTTTGAGGCACAGCCCAAGGAAAGAGGCCCCCCTCCTCCCCGCAGCCCCACAGACACTCACCACACCAGGGGAAAGCCAGACGGGGAAGGCGACACACGCCCCGGGCGCCGCGGTCTGGCCGAGTCTCAGGCGGTAAGGAGAGCCTGAGCCTGCCCTTTCCCCCACGACCACCCTCAGCCGGCCCAGAGGCCCGCCGCCTGCCCCTCAAAGCGATCCCCCTCCCCCACCCTCATCCCCTCAGCTCCCCAAACCCGCTCCCGGCTCCCCCACGGCCGCCCCGGCCTTCCCGCCCGTCCGGAGCGGATCAGAAAGAGCCACCAGGCTGCAGGTTACCTTCACGGGGCGCTACCGACCCCCTCCCACCGCAGCCGACCTCACAGAGAAACGTCCACCACCCCCCGTGCCCCGTCCAGCTCCTCCATGACAGCCGGCCGCCGTCACCCAGAACCGGCCCTGCGCCCGGGGCGCGGCGCGGCACAGCCTCCTGGGCGCGGCCGGGACCAATCAGAAAAGGGCGCGGGCGCCTGCCAACCATTCGCAGAGGGATTGGGGGCGGGACTACGCCGCCGCTCAAGGCCGGAGGAGAGCGCGGCGACTGGCCGCTAGGGGGCGGGCGAGGGCTCTCCCCCGGGCCGCACCCCGCTATAGCGCGGGTGGGCGGCTGGGGGGGGGGGACTCGGGGCTTGTTCCGAGCGTTAGAGCTGGTTGTGCTGCCCCCCCCCCCTCGCGTGGGGGGGGGGGGGCAGCCCAACTCCGTGGGACAAAAGATACCACATAAATGTGCCTCATTAATTAATAAATTTTGGGTGAAATGTCCGATTTTTTGCAGCACAGAGGATGCTCTGGCTGTGGGAAATGTCACTGTTTGGTGTAAAATTTGGCTTTTTTTTTTTTTTTGATGTTGTACATGGCTTGCTACAGGCTTAGCACGTTAATGTTTGTTTTATTCCTATAATAATAAAAAGGGAGAAAGATCCTAAAAAAAGCTGAACCCGGGCAAGGGAATGTAACTTTTGTCAGATGCAAGTACATTATCTGCAAGCCACAGAAAGGAGGGACGCCTCACACAGAAATAAACGTGGAGAAGACCCATGAGCGTTAACGGGCAGTAGTTTGGACATCAACTTGGAATGCAATTTAGTAGACAGCCCACCCACCCCCCCAAAAAAAAAAGAAAAAAAAAGAAAAAAAACCCAAAACCAAAACGCAAAAAAAAAGATACAGTTCAATTTGCAATTTTATGTACAGAAGCAATATATCACAGCCTGGGTTGCCATTTGTCCCTTTGTACCCTGTGCTGGCAAGATGGTACGTAAGCTGCTGATTGCTTTGTCTGCAAACCTCAGAACCAGAAAGAGGAAAACAAATTGATGGGGATTTAGAGAAGAGCAATCAAAATGATTAAGGAGCTGGTAGTATTAATTTATAGAGAGAGAGTATAAGACGTAACTGTGTGGAAATGCTAAATTAGAACTAAGTGGGGGTAAGAAGAGTAGAGAACTTTTTCAAGAGATGTGAGCAGAATGGAGGAATTATTTGAAGAGTTTTACAAGCTTTAGTCAATAGCAATTGGGAAGAAAATGGAGGAAAGCGCATGCTTAGCATCAAAAGTAATATCCTGGTAGGGAAGCTCTGTCAAGTCAGAAAAACAATTTAGAAGTTGTGGGAGCTCATTGATAGAATCATTTGCGACTGGGCTGTGCAAATTATATCACATAGAAATAAGGTACTGTAGGGAACAGTTCTGTGCTGGATGGAGCATGGAGATGATAACCTGACACACCTTTGCGTTCAGTCCCTGCAGTTTTCAGGATGGGCTGTATGCAGTACAGACAGCAGTGATGGACCTGCAAACTACAAGCCTTTGTGGTTGCTTCTATGGATGGCAAACATGGGCAAGTCCCCATTCCCTCCCAGCGCTTTAATTAGGCCAAGGTCCCAGGACAGGGTTCACAGGAGGAAAATTGGGCAGGCAGGTCAGAGGGGAACGGGAATGGCTTCTGCAGGGTCCTACCACCTGGACTATGGCAGAAGATGAACTCTGGCACACAGCTGTGGGGCACACAGCCTGTCAGACCACCAGGCTCCTTCTTTAAATAAAAATCTCTGTCTCCTGTGGCAAATAATAGATCTGCCTTGATATTTCAGAAACCCAACTTAGAGTCACTAGGTGTAGGCATCTAAGAATTAAGCAGAGAAATAAATTATTAAAGAAAATTTGTCAGGAGTTGTACTTCTCCAAGTGCCCTGCTGCCATCCTTCTCTTTCATACCTCAATGTACATAGGTCTTTGACAATTATTTAATTGTATTTATAATTTATAAGGGCCATTCTCAGGAGATGAGTGGACTTAGGGAGGTCTGACAATGCGGCTGCATCCTGACTGCTGTTGTTCGTGTTTCACACTTGCACGCTGCCAGGCAGAGGCAGCGCTTGCTCGGCAGTACCTGGTTCCGGAGAGGCATCAAGAGCCATGGGTCTGGGTATGGCCCCAGCCAGAGCCTCCCCCCACTGCAGTTATTTTCTGACTCCCAAAACGGATCTAAACCCCGCTTCCCAGTGGTAAAAAGCAAATATTTTGACCCAGTGTACCTGAAGCATTGTGAAAAACAAGAGAAACTGATTCCTTCTTTAAGGTTTCAATTTTAATCATTCATAACCATTCAATCTGGATGCTAGCGTGGGGACACAGCGCCAGGGACAATTTCATCTGGCTTATCTCCGCCTCTCTTGTGGCCCCATGCTGGATGTAGGAGTAACAGCCCCATGCCCATCAGGAAGAGGGACTAGGATTTTTGGTGGTGCCCCTAAACGCAGCCCATGCCATTGAAAAGATCAGTTAGCCTTGATGCTTAACTGTTTTTGCAGTTTCCTTCCCCAAAATATACTCTCTTTTTTTGAAAGCTGTGAATGGAGAACAGTGTTAAGTGGAATAATAACATGTGTTGCAATGACTTAGTTCTCACCTCGGGGTATTCTTGTCCTCACAGCTATTCACAGGAGACGGCAGAAGGGATTTGTCACATACACAAGGGACTAATGTGCTATCCAACCTGCAGACACCTATGGTTTGGTGGGCAGCAGTCCTCCCCTCGCTGCCAGGGTCACACCTCCGTGGCACTATGTCTCACAGACCAGGGTTTTACTGTTGCATCCACAGCATTAGTTCCAGCTTGAAGAAGATATGTTCATTTTGTGTACAAATGGTAATACCATAAGGAAAAACTCACAGGTCACCAAATCATGCTTGGTGGACCACTTGGTCTGAACCAGTGGGAGGATTTTCAGGACTGCCATTGATAATATTTTGGGAGCCAAATTCTGTTTTCAGCAAGAGATCCAGCTGTAAAGTGCTGTATTATCTAGCTTCATTCCTTTGGTTCTTTATCCCTATGTCCCAAAGGACAAAAGAGGATGGTGCTGAGCTGGCTTTTCCCTTGAGGCAGGCTATGGACAGCACTACAGCAAAGAGACACCTCAGCCACATCTCAGTTGTTAGCTTTGGCACTAGAAACAGTATATCTACATTAACCTGGTGGTTTCCTCAAATCTTTTATCCTGCTTTTCATCATGCACCAGGTGGTATCTCCAGCATGACTATACTTCTGTTAAGCCCTGAGCTAACTCAGAAAACTCTGTGTTGCATTTTGCAAGGTGGACAAACATTCCAGCTGCTCTGTGTGGTGTACGTAGCTCATGCCTTACCTAAACTGGCACCCAGTCCCCTGCACAGAACTGGCTGAGAGTTAGGTCAGGAAAGGGGTATGGGGTATAGGGTGTAGGATCAGGAAGGCTCCTGGGAACAGGAGCCGAAGCAGATGGCAAGCTAAGCAGTGAAATGCCTAAGGCAGCTGTGAGCAAATGTGAGCTGAGGCCAAATTAATCAATGAACTGAAATACCTGTGGAGCACAACCTGAATCCTAAATCTGCCTTGAGGCACCCTGACCACCAGGCGAGGAGGTGGTGTTGACCACCTGTCATCTGCTGTTGTCTGCTGCCAAAATTTTCTTAGTAAAGCCCCTTCCTGGCTGCCAGTGCTTTCCCACACCTCTGGCAGCCCCAGCACAGATGCCAGCAGTGATGCTACATGGAGTTGTTGTCACTCTTAGCCATGAATATTTATGCATTTTCATATGAAGCAGAAGAGGTTTGCAAGGATTGACAGAGACACCCACCCTGGAAACATCTGCACCCAGGGGCTACACCACCTTTTGCGGCAGTGGGAGACCCCTGCACTGTGTGAGCTGGGATGCAAACTTGCACGTCAGGGGGTGAGGGCTTGAGGCACAGGCAGCACCTCCTCGCCCTGCCTGAGCCTGAGCAATGTCAGCATGTGCTGCATCGCAAAACATCTCTTTATCCCGCAGGACAACAAGCACCAAAGGCCTTGGACACACGGTCCGGCTGGGGAGATTGCACAAGGTAGTTGCATATTTAGGCTGTCTCCTAAAATGTGATTGATTGCTCACTTTAGGACCCACATGTTCATCCTTTGGTCTAAAACCACAGGCTTTTGTATGCCAGTCCACTGTGGGTAAGCCAGATGACGAAGTTTCTTCTTTAACTGGCAACTCTTGCTTGTATCATCCTGTCAACAACACTCCAGGAGCTGAATCCATTAGTTGTTGTGTAAGTGAACAAACTTGGTGCAGATTGGTGTTAAAATTGTAAGAGAGGTTATGAGCTGGCTGGAGATGTGAGTCTGCAGGAACTGAAAAGTTTTGGCAGGTTTGCTGTAGCCCTGCAAGCTATGAGCTTTCCTTGTCCTTTGGCAGCTAACTCACAGCTGGCAGCAGAAACCGCGTGTGGACACAGATCAAGAGAGAGAAGCCTGGTCCTGGGAAGTACCTCATTTCTCAAGAGGAAATAAGCGTCTCTGCCTATTCACCCTGAAGTCTAAGGATGACATTTTGTTTCCAGTGAAGTCAGCTGAGCCAGAGTTTTACCCCCAGTATCCACAACAGTACTTGGCTAAGTGATTTTCTATAGTTGTACTATGAAACAGTACAGAGACGGAAATAAGAAGAAAATGATGATCAGTTTGTTTACAATTTGTAAAAAATTTGTACAAATCATACAGGTTTATAGGCTATAAAATTACACATATGTACGTATGTATGTATGCATGTGTATACAATGGAAATAGTTTATAGATGAACTTCCCTAAAATACAATGGTTTAGTGATGGAAATATTTTACAGGAGACAGATGCTATTCCACATGATGCAGATATTTCTAAGAGGTACAAATAAGGCAAGTTTACAAATATCCTCAGCAAGGGAGTTCAGGGATTTTCAACAGACTAATTAATCAATAATCTTTCATCACTATTCTGGTATTTGATGTTCAAGCTGCAATATTTCCTTTCCTCTTTCTCGCCTGCCTCTAGTGCTAATTCAAGAGCTTGAAAATACATTGACAGAGTTTGCAATTTTCAGAAATACAAACATTTCTATTGTTACAATCAGTGGCAGCTGTGCACCTAACTTTTAGGTCAGTATTTGTCAAGGTTGTGAAAGCTGAATTTCCCTCCAAGAAGACAAACCTGATTTTCTTCCTCTCCTGGCAATCCCTAGCATGCATTGTAAAAGATCTACACATCTGCATTCATACATCCAAAGACATTCCAGCTAGCCAGTGCGTGACCATATGTTGCCTCTTCAGTAACAATAGCCTGGCATTTTGGGAGAGGCTGTCCTAGACTTCATAACACATTTTTAGCAGTAAAACTTGTAAATTTATCATAGTAGAATTTAAATGTAACAAAAGCAACTGCCAGAGTAAAATTCTCTGCCAAAGCAACATTTGCAATTTACAGAACATTCTCAAATTCATCAGTACAGTTGTTTTAAGTCAACAGTTGGCTAAGCTGTAGTTAATGAATGCATTAAAAACTAGCTTACTGTTAAAAATTAGCTCACTATACTTTAACCGTATCATTACTAGGTAGAGACGTTTGTGTTCATGTCGCTAGCCATGCTGGGAGTGAACTGTACTCTGCCATGGTGTGGTCCTCTACCAGAGATATGTTGGGCATGCACTGTGATTTTGCATACGATTGATTGGTGTGACCAATCCTTTGCTCTGTTAAATCTGGGGACACCAGAAGCCTTTCTTGTCCCGCAGGCTGTACCCATTCTGGTATGTTAGAGATGTGAAACTTCCAGAATAGGCTGCTCACAGCCTCTTTGCAGCCTCTTTTTTACCCCATATGTATTATCCCCCTGTTCTTTTCCTTTCTTTGCTCCCAGGCCAAGGAAAGGATGGTCCTGACAGTTTTGATAAAGACATACAGAATTTTAGCTATTGAATTCACAAAATTTCCACAGTGGGTGGAATAAAAAATACATAACATCCTCTGCTTTCTAAGTATAGAACAGACATTTCACCTACAATGAAACCTACTAGGCTAGTCATGATACTTGGGAATATGCATATTTAACTCCCAGACATTGGTACAGACCCCTCCGCTAATTCACTGCAGAGAAAAACTACGGAGCTGATCAGCCACGGAGCACTCTGGGCTGACAGAAAGCTCAAAATGCTCCAGGGGGTTCAAAATGGTTGGAAGCAACATCTATGTGGCAAAGCTACTTTTCCTCAAATAGACGTCAGCGGAGGCGGGGAGGCAGGCGGGCAGGCGGGGGCGGGGGGGTAATCAGAGAAATACTCCATTTACCGTCAGCACCAGCCAGCATGAGCACAGGGAGCAAACAAAACAGAGTACAAGCGCTAGGCAGCGGTCTGGATTGCAACACGCTGCGCGCTGAAGCTCCTGCAGAAGCTGCTGAGTGGCTGGGAGCACGCTGGTAATATTTCAGTCCTTGGCTTCAGATGCAAGTGCTATAACCGTCCCTACATTTTAGTCATCTGCAGCTGTAACTGTCATTGGAAGTCTGCAGAGGCATCGAGTAGTTCAGACTAGCTGTGACTTTTTACATTGCCATATATATCCAGAAACCTGTCTGTAGCCAAGAATCCCAGCTCCAGCGGTTTCTAGCCACGTGCGTGTGTGTGTGTGTGCGCGCATACACACGCGCACACCGTCACTCACGTATGTGCTTTGGAGAGTTCTGCTGACATTTTCTGCCTTCTAACCATTTCCATAAGCAGTTGGTCAGAGGCAAGTGTGTGGCGTCTTAGCAAAAAGATCTCTGGGAGTAGCTTCCTATTAAATCGTGGCTAGGGATTCTTCCATTAATCTGCCTCTGATTTCTGACTCTAGCTTGACCCTGAAGAAACAGAGGGCATGGACTAACAGGAAAACTATTTCCAAGCCTAGCTTAATTCTAGGTTAGGAGGCAGAGGCTTGGGGCTCTTTTTTAATGACATAAGGCTCAGCTACTGAGTTTCTCAGTTCCCTTGTGCAGGGGTGTCTCTGCCTGTCTGCCTGGTGGTTTTCTGATAAGAAAGATCGCTAGTGGCTCTTCTCCTTGCAGAGCTGCTGTTGGCCACAGCCATCCCCTGGGCATCCCCTCCAGACACCCAACCTGCCTGAGGAAACCCCACAAGCTCTTCAGCACCTGCCTTTAACAGCAAGGTTTTGCTTTTCTGAGCAAGTCTGCAACAGACGCCCATGTAACCAATTCCCTCCTCATCTAGGCTGCCTGTTCCGCTGCCACAGTATACGAGCATCTACTCCATTTTCTTCTGCAAGCTGGATTACTAAAATACACTTTTCTAGGGCTTCTCGTAAGCACACCTCAGAAGAGTCAGAGCAGATTGGAGCTGTTTGCTTAGTTTTTAATGCTAACCACACCAAGCTTATTAAAACTGTTCTCCACAGATTGCCTTAGCTTATTTAAGGTTTATAAATCTCTTGGATTTATGCCACTAGTACCTTGGGTACTCAGGCACTGTCCTTTCCTTGGGTACCCCCAACTCTGGCTGTCAGCCAGAGAACACAGGCAAACCATCCCCAGCACTGAAATCTGAGAAGAAGCTGCCTTATCTCAGTTTTGGTTTTGGGGGTTTTTTCCCCTTCTAGTACTTATGCCAAATAAGATTGATGGTTTTCTGAGAAGGAAGAGCTGCTGCTTTTACCCTGCCCTTCCTCTAAGGGATGAATGCAGTGCAGGGCAAGGTGACAGCTGTAAGACTTCACCTTTTCCACAGGCCAAGTTCATTGCGAAACATGTGAGACAAGTGCCAGAAATTTTGCAATAGGCCTGTAGTTTTAAGAGAAAAAGAGAAAAAAAAAAACAAACCCCAAACCAGAAAATGGCTTATTCCACTTAATAGGTCTCAGCATTTTTTGCAGAAGTCTTTGTAAGTCTTCAAGCAGAGCAAAGGAAAATTTAAAATCACTAATAACCTATTGCAGAGAAAGCCAAATACACCATTAGGCATATAAAGTCTGTCAGCTCTACTTCCTATTGTGCAGTGCCTTCTATCATGAGAATTTGTAAATAAAATATATGTAGCCTTCTGCAACATAAGGATCTCTGTTCTTGTTTAACAGCTGAACATAGCAAAGCACGGAGAGATCTCCGAGCATTTAACCTGATGTGGACAGACAGAGGGGGATGACACTGATGCCAGTGCGTGTTTTTCTAATGTGTCGCCTTGCTGTCCCAGACCTCAGCCTCACCACTCCCTGTCTGTTTGGGCACATCTGATTTCCAGCCATTAATAAGGCGCCTGCGTCAGACACTGTTGTTGAGCCACTGCAGCCCCCCCTGCCCAGGGCCAGGAGCCTTTCACCCAAGTCCAGCATGATGTGCAGAGACGTCTCTCCCCGTCTCTGACCCTTTGCTCACTTCTGCCAGGACAGAGCGTACCAAGGGGACAGGTGGTGTCAGGGTGACATTTGGGACCTTCAGAGGGAAGAGACGGTGCAGAGGCTGCCAGCTGCAGAGTGCTCCGAGATGCAGGCAAGTGTCTCCCTTGCAAACGTGATAGTCATGGCAACAGTGCTCTAGCTTCTCTTGGAGAGCAGTAATTCAGCTTCAGACATAATTCCATATATTTGGTTTGTAGTGCAGTATTGCTCACCCAGCAGTCTGCTCATACCACCTGAACTGTTTTTCTCTTACTGTACCAAAGATGGGATAGGGTCACACAGCTTGCTTTTCCAGCACTCACATCCATGAGTGTGAGAGCAGGGGCAGGTCACAGCTGGATCACATACGCATTTCTTAGGCTTTTCTTAGTACAGGATACAAATTTCCTTCCTTTGCCAGAGCATCCCCACGTACCCTTTTAAGTACTGCATTCTGCTGCAGTGCTTGGGGAACTCTGCACGTAGCGTGAAGGCAGCTGCCCATGACCACTATGGCAGAGCTGTGGTTGGCAGTGAATGCAGCCTAAGACAAGCAACAGGAGTTTCGTTCTGCAGGACTCTGCACCTCCCAGGCAGACCCTTGCTTAATGGCCAGGCAGTTGTCAGCTGGCAGGGCAAAACATTAAGCATCCTGGAAAGACTGACAGGAGGATGCGTGGTCATCAGTACTGACAAGGCATGCATTTCTGCATGAAAATGAGATGGCAATTTTTATTTGTAGGCACCTAGCATGCAAGATAGCTGTCGTGTGGTATTTGCAGGCAGTATGCAGCCTTATGAGGAGACAGCACATGGTGCAGGAACACTTTTTTCCCAAACTAGCTACTGAAAAAGAACAACATTAAAGCATAAATAACCTGGGGACTTTAACCCTCAAACATTGCCCAAAAGCTGCACAGTAGGATATTACCTGCAAGTGTGGGCTTCTCACCAGCAAAACAACTGGTGTGTCCTGGGATCAGCCAGAAAGAATGGTTTTACAGAGGTAATAACAAACGACAACGCAGCAGCTCAGTAGCTCAAGAATGGGACTCCCTGGGTTGCTGAGGTTTGCTCCAAGCCTGCGAACTGGTTTCCCATTTTGTAAACACTTATCTGCGTAACAGCCCAGGACTGACCACATCTCCTCCTGTTTCTTTTAGACTTCTTCCCACTCTATTTTCCTTCTGTCTTCTTTGCATAATCTTCCCATTGGTGTGGTTTATAGACTGTATGCTATAGACAGGTTGTCTTATGTTTACCGTTTTAAACATCACGGGAAAAAGTACATTTACACTGACGGGGAAAAAAGTAAAGGTAAGAAAGCACTTAAATGAATCAGCACTGGTAGAAGAACTCAGAAAGCCTCCAACAGGTGAAACCCTCCTTCCCTGCCGTAGAGCACTGGGACAATCCCAGATGGCACCCATGCTCACGGTGCTTGTGGCTCTCCTTGAGGAATTTGGGTGGCTCCGGCCACTCCGCCATGGCAAGGGGGGCAGAGGGGAGCAGGGAGCAGAGACAATGATGGTGACCCAGTCCCCAATGCTGGAGTGAGAAGCACCCCTCTGCCTGCGGGCAGCTGCCTGTTGTCGATGGGCATCACTTGCAGCATCAAGGACACCAGGAGAGATTAACTGAGAAAGCCCCTACCCTGCTCAGGACTTTCTGCCATCCCAAGCACCATGATTGGCTGCACCGAGGGCACTTTGCAAGGGCTGCGGTCACCCAGCAGCCCCCCGGCTCCACAAATCTGCTTTCCTGTGGCACAAGGTTACAGCCCGTGCCATGGATGAAGCATATGGTGTGTCCATAACTGATTCTCACCCTAAATTTTTGAGAGAGAGATACATGGCTTTATTCTCCTTATTTGCAAAGCAGGGAACAGAGGCAGAACACAAAACATTGTGCCCACAATCACGCTGCACACAAGCAATGGCACAGCTATCTTGTCAGCTACCTCCCACAAGCATGGCATTGACACTGATCCAGGCACCAAAGCCCTTCTTGCTGCCTTTTGTCTTTAGCAAGGAACAAATTGTTTTGCTTAGAGCTGACTGTCCTTCCATTTGGAATAGACAGAGATCAGTCATTCAGAAAATAATAAATCATCATGTTTTAATTTGATTTCCACCAGATAAAACAAAGATTTCCAATGCTATTTTAGTAATTACATTCCACATCAGCAATACAAAACTGTAGTGAAATCTAATGCAAGCTGGCTTACTGAATCACAGCTAGCAGTCCTATCAAGTACAGGAGGAAGAAGGAACACTGAAGATCCGACTTAAATCTGTTCAAATATGCTTAAGAACTGGGATATGTGAAGTGTGCAAAATACAAGTAATTCAAACCGATGCCTTTTCTGTGGCTTTCCTTTTCCAACCTCAGCTCAGAACACTTGCTTGAAGACAGTCTCCCATACTGTTCTCTCCAATGTAATTGTCTAATGTTTTCCCTTAAAGAATGTGCCAAAGTTTAGTCAGAATGAGCCAAGAAAATGTTTCTTGAAATAACAAAACACATCAGAAAATGCTTTCTATATGGAAAAAATCCCAAATGTAACAAAAATAAAATATCATTGAAATGCCCATTTCTCCACGTCGCAGTGTATTTCATAGAGTGCCTTTCATCATGCATTGATTTCATTGTGATGACCAGTATTCTTCTTTTATTAATGTTTTTCAGTATCAGCTACAAGATGTGAAAAGCTGTACATTGTTAATGGAAAACAATACATGTCTGGCAGAGCTCACAAGATAAATCCAAACATAGCTAGGGTTTTGGTTTGGCAGCATCTTGTGCCTCTAAGTAGACACAGTAATAGGCATGCCTTCATATACGGCATGCATTCAGCAGTACTTCATTAACATGCCTTGGTAGAAAACTTTACCATTAGTTTTGTCAAAAGAAGAGTTTCCCTTCCTTTATAAAATAAGAGCAAGGAATATCACTTCTGCTTTACTCTAAACATGGTCTGTTTTCACAGTTTTTCACCATGACAAGTGCTGTAGTTTCTGTTTCATCCTTTCCTCCCTCCACATCTCTCATTGTTGCCTGTATACAGACTCCTGGAAAATTTTCTCCACTTGTTTTGCAAAGCCAGGACTATCACCTTACAGTGCATTAACAACTTGGAAAAGAAAAGAAAAGAAAAGAAAAGAAAAGAAAAGAAAAGAAAAGAAAAGAAAAGAAAAGAAAAGAAAAGAAAAGAAAAGAAAAGAAAAGAAAAGAAAAGAAAAGAGAAAAGAAAAAAGAAAAGAAAAGAAAAGAAAAGAAAAGAAAAGAAAAGAAAAGAAAAGAAAAGAAAAAAAGAAAAGAAAAGAAAAGAAAAGAAAAGAAAAGAAAAGAAAAGAAAAGAAAAGAAAAGAAAAGAAAAGAAAAGAAAAGAAAAGAAAAGAAAAGAAAAGAAAAGAAAAGAAAAGAAAAGAAAAGAAAAGAAAAGAAAAGAAAAGAAAAGAAAAGAAAAGAAAAGAAAAGAAAAGAAAAGAAAAGAAAAGAAAAAGGTTTTCTCCTGGGTAAGTGTGTTATTCAGTGGCCTCACGGGTATCACAGAGTTGTAATTCATGCTGTTAAGAGCATCGACAAGGGAGGCAAAAGACTGAAATACAGACCAAGATCAGAAAATTTTGTCAGTAGCATAATAGTCCACGCTAAACCATTCACAGCATCACTTAAGTTTTTCAAGACAACGCATTTCTGCAAAGATTATTCTAGATTTAACACAAAACATATTCTGCTGCAGGTTCTGTATGGCTTCAGCTGCATCAGTGCCCGCGTGCAGAAACACAAACTTACAGAAAACAGCCTCAGCAGTCTCATTACTAGTGAAAACTCCTGCAGCCCTGCTTGTGGGCTCTCTGATTGCAACAGAGAGGCCGCACAGTTCATTAATTGGCTGGGAGACTCTTAGACCTGTACTCAAGCTGTTAGCCTTTTGCTGCTCTCTGCTGAGAGTGGTTTGTCTGGACTTAGTACTGCCCATTATAACAAACACACACATCCCAAACCATTTGTTGGTGTGACTAATGTCTGCTTTCTCCATTCTTTTTTTTTAAAAAAAAAAAGTCAGAGAAAGACAAAACCAAAAGAACTACTGAATGTTAGGACAATGTAAAAAAAGAATTCCTTGCCTTTTTTAAAATCAAACTTGTTTGACTGGAGGAAGCCATTGCTTGTGCTAATGAAAGAAGGCAGAAATTCTGGGATAAAAGCTGATATTCAAATACAATAGTTCCCAGCCCTTTTCTCTCATGATCTCGATGGTGAGCACTCTCCAGTCTGCAAGCAGGACAGGCACTTCCCATGGAGACCCACCACCCTCTGCCAACGTGGGGATCCATCCAGGGGGTGTCCAGCTCACGTTGTGGTTCCTATACTGCAAAGGGAGGTGCTCTGCTGAAGATGTCAGCATAGGGATGGCAGAGTGGAAGCTCATCCATCCTCTGTGTGATCTGCACTCTTACCCCAGCCGAAATCAGTGAGACTCAGACACAGGGGCTACTCAGCTGCTGGCATCCCTATGAAGCTAGTGCATCAGTTCTGGGGAGGGGATAGAAGGCGCAGCACCTGCAGAAAACTGAATGGCCAGCCTTTCGTTGTCTCATTCCTGTTTATTTCTTTAATCGTCATCTGCACAGCTTGAGTTGAACTTACAGGCACATCCTCCCTTTGTGAAAAGAAGTTGGAGGAGCTGGGGTTTTTAATTCTCCCGATGCTGCTCACAGACCTCAGCAAACCCTCTGAGGGGAGTGTGGGGCGGGAGGGCTCCTGCCACTTTCAGCAGCTGCCAGACTGATTTAGCTGTAGCATGAAAGTGTAGCCAAGGCTCACACCTTTCAGTGAAATTAGGCAACTGAATTGGCCTTTAAATTAATCCATGCTCCAGTGCCCTTGCCCAGGTTACGGAGGACATCCAGGGCAGGACCAGGCTCGGACAGTAAGGCAGTGGTACCTGCACAGAGAGCCATGTCTGCCTGGCATAGCCCCACCACTCCCATTCCCTGGGCTTCACCTCCTCTCGTTTAATCTCCTTCCCTCTAAAACACTGTTTTAGAGGCTGAGGAGAAATGGCATGATCACCAGTAGGACTGCAAGTGTTTCCCCTTCGCCAGCCAGAGAGGTTCCTGACGTGAGGCAATCGGTGTCTGACACTGGCAGAACACCTTCCCTGTGGGCTTGGGGCTCTCTCAGCTCCTCCTGCCCCAAGAAGCCCATCAAGGTCTCCCACAACTGGGTCTCACTAGGTCAGCTGTCTGACCCACAGCTTTTCCTTTTTTTATACACAAGGTTAAGCCAGCATTAGTCCGTCTAAGTATAGCACAGGCGGCAGGAGTCATCCAGCACTTCGTGCTCTCCCACCGTTACAGCCCTGTCTGGCTACGCACAGTGTGCTTCTGTCCTTAAATATTAGTTTCATTTTATCAGAAGAGCTTCAGGTGTTTTCCAACAACGGGGTAAAGAGCCAGCATGCGTGTTTGACATGGGAAGAGCAGAGCCCCAGCCAGCAACACACTTTTGTCCTGCAGTAACACAAAGCCTAGATGGACCCTTTCTCTGTCTACATCCATTTTCCATCAGCCCATGGCATTTTCCTCATTAAGTGAAAGTCCACCGTGAACATTGTGTTTAATGTTGCAATCTCAAAAATATGGGCAGGAGAAACAACTGCCTCCAGAAGCTGGGACCAAGACACTGCAGCTCCTTTTGAGGTAAAAATAATTAACTGTGTTAAAACCAAAGAGGTTACTTTTTTTTTTTTTTTTTCTCTAAAGCAGGTTGAGCTTCAATCAAGTCAATAAATACTGGAATCAGCATGTCTTTAAGGATGTACGGTCAAGTTGGATGGGGGTTTCAGCAGCCTGGTCTAGAGGAAGAGTGTTCCTGCCCATGGCAGGGGGGTTGGAACTAGGTAATCTTTAAGGTCCCTTCATACCCAAACCATTCTGTGGTTCTTTGATACGTGGTGAACAGATCATGCAGACTTATGCATGAAGGAGGTGGCTCTGGATCTTACAGGAATGGTGGAGAGAAAATGCTGCCCATTAGGGTGTTAGAGGTATGCCTTCTACACAGCATCCCCAGAGCAGCCCCTGGTGTTCGTCTGGCCATGCTCCCATGGCACAGAACTTATTTTCAAATAATTCAGCAGAAGTTTGGGCTTATTTCTTTTTTTTTTTTTTTGAAAGAAAACGAAAAGAGAACAATTCAGAGGCTTGCTTTTGCAGTAAGAATGATTTGACAGTGAGCTAAGGGCATTGAGCAGTAATTATAGTAAGACACAGAGCTTCTGTGCTAATGAACCCTTAAATTAAATTCCCATGTGACCTATTATAGGGCCTGGCATGCTGTTTCTGCGCTTGGTTGCTGCCCTCTCTTGGCAGCATGACCAACCTCCAGGAGAGAAAACTGAAGGTTGTCAAGAGAAAAGCATCAAACCACACTTACTCAGAAAAGATGGAAGAAAGCATCTTGTACCAAAGAAAAATGGAACATTTTGCATCTTTTTCCACATTGGAAAAATAATTATTTGCTTGTAAAAAGTCAGATGTCCTGTCTTCTCTAAGGCAAGGTTCATTGATTCAGTACGTGTGTGACAGGGAGAACTGATTTGGGTGATGAGACTGTTTGTCACAGACAAACATCATCCTTTCCTATACATTATTTTATACACCTACCAACTACCTTGCCTTTCTGCCCCATAACAATTTTTTAAAAAAAGAGTAATTTTTGCTTTTCAGTCCCTAAAAGAATATTCAAGCAGACTTCCAAAACATTGCCTGAATTGCCTTCTATAAAGATTTCCATCTGTATACATGTATATATCTTTTTTTATCAGTGTGAGAAATGCTGAAAGAAAAGTGGATCCTGTGAATAACAGTAATTCTTTGTGAAAAATATGAGTTCTGCTCTTCAGGGCAAGTCTCCTTCCAGCTTTAACTTCAAGAAAGGGAGTCCGTGTTGTTCAGGATCCTGTTTGCAGATAGAGAAACGCATCCCACACTATCAACTCTGTGTATGCTCACATAGCGTGCTATCAGACTGTGTGTTCACAGGCCGTGCACACAGGGCATCTGTTCCCTAGGAGGCTGCAAACAAGCAGCCATCTGATTACTCAGCAAGGAATGATTTTTCACAGGCAACCTTCAGTGTCTGTCTTGTTCAATATCTCACCTATGCATAAGAAAACACAAATAACCTTTTTAGGTAATGGAGGTCCTCCCATGGGGCAACCATTCCTCATCATCTTACTTTAGTAGAGGCTTCAGCCTTAAGAACCTCTTCCAGAAGTCCTACTTTGTGTCAACAGGAACATGTTGACACATGCATCCTTGGCCAAGGAGCACAAGCAGCATTCTCCAGTCAGCTGTCTTCCCGCAATACGTCCTTCCTAGAGCATGCAGAGAGTCTGCCATTGACAACAACACTGTGAAAGAGGCTTGTCAACAGATCCTGTTAGTTTGATTCCCCAGAAAAAAATATGTAGCATGTTTTACACTGAACACTTCTGAAAAGTGAAGAAGACAGAGTATTAATGGTACATAACTTTCAACGTTTCTCAGAAGGGTGTTTGAAAGTTGCAGTTATGTAAAGCCATACTGTATTCTCATAGTATGATAAATATATCCACAGAATATTTAAAAGTTGTGTTTAACATAAAAATAAAAGCTAAGGAATTGTGTCATTTGCTGTCTTTGAAAGGTGTTTCTCTTCTTTCCCCCATTTGGAATTGGAATAACATTGCTCAGGGAGCCAAAATTTACTCTTCTCCCTAGTGACAGCTAGGAGCAAGTAGTACTGCCTCTCCTTGCACCTGCTTCCAGCTGCACAGGTGTGACTGCCTTCTGCTTTTCCTGTGCACAGGTTTGCATGTTAATTTGCTGTTGGCTTTAATAGGGTGCTCACTAGTGCTTCCATGGTTTAGGGCTCACATCCCATGCTCATGTTTTGTGATTCAGTGCAAGAGCACCGGTGCTCAAGCACCCCGAGGAGGCTTACGCACAGCCAAGGTCTGCAGAGGACAGAAGAGAAAACTGGCTGGCTTTTCCCGAGGCCTCCGTGGGCCTGGCCTCCACAGCATCCTCCATAGAATCGTGGAATGGGTTGGAAGGGACCTCAAAGATCTTGTAGTTCCAACCCCCCTGGTGTGGGCAGGGACACCCTCCACTAGATCACGTTGCCCAAAGCCCCATCCAACCTGGCATTGAACATTTCCAGGGAGGGGGCATCCACAGCTTCTCTCTACAACCTGTTCCAGTGCCTCACCACCCACACAGTAAAGAATTTCTTCCTTATATCTAATCTAAATCTACTCTCCTTCAGCTTAAAGCCATTACCCCTTGTCCTGTCACTGCTTGCCCTTGTAAACAGACACTCTCCAACTTTCTTGTAGGCCCCTTGAGGTACAGGAAGGCTGCTGTAAGTTCTTCCTGGAGTCTTCTCTTCTCCAGGCTGAACAACCCAACGTCAACTCTCTCAGCCTGTCCTCATAGGAGAGGTGCTCCAGCCCTCTGATCAGCTTCGTGGCCCTCCTCTGGACTCGCTCCAACAGCTCCATGTCTCTCCTGTACTGGGGCCCCCAGAGCTGGATACAGTACTCCAGGTGGGGTCTCACAAGAGTGGAGTAGAGGGGCAGGATCACCTCCCTTGACCTGCTGGTCAAGCTTCTTTTGATGCAGCCCAGGACATGGTTGGCTTTCCAGGCTGCAAGCGCACACTGCTGGCTCATGCTGAGCTTTTCATCCACCAGAACCCGCAAGTCCTTCTCCTCAGGGCTGTTCTCAATCCATTTCCACCCAGCCTGTATTTGTGCTTGGGATTGCCCCAACCCATGTGCAGGACCTTGCACTTGGCCTTGTTGAACTTCATGTGGTTCGCATGGGCCCACCTCTCCAGCCTGTCAAGGTCCCTCTGGATGGCATCCCTTCCCTCCAGCATGTTGACCTCACCACACAGCTTGGTGTCATCGGCAAATTTGCTGAGGGTGCACTCGATCCCACTGTCCATGTCACCAACAAACATGTTGAACAGTGCCGGTCCCAGTACCGACCCCTGAGGGACGCCACTCATCACCGTTCTCCACTTGGACATTGAGCCGTTGACCACAACTCTTTGAGTGCGACCATCCAGCCAATTCCTTATCCACCAAGTGGACCATTTGTCAAATCCATGTTTCTCCAATTTAGAGACAAGGTTGTCATGCAGGACAGTGTCAAATGCTTTGCACAAGTCCAGGTACATGACATCACTTGCTCTTCCCTTATCAATCAACATGGTAACCCCATCATAAAAGGCCACCAAGTTTGTCAGGCACGATTTGCCCTTAGTGAAGCCGTGTTGGCTGTCACCAGTCACCTCCTCATTTTCCATGTGCCTGAGCATAGTCTCCAGGAGGGTCTGCTCCCTGATCTTGCCAGGCACGGAGGTGAGACTGACCAGCCTGTAGTTCCCTGGGTCTTCCTTTTTTCCCTTCTTAAAAATGGGGGTTATGTTTCCCCTTTTCCAGTCAGTGGGAACTTCACTGGACTGCCAGGACTTCTCAAATATGACAGAGAGTGGCCTGGCCACTTCATCTGACAGTTCCCTCAGGACCCGCAGATACATCTCATCAGGTCCCATGGACTTGTACACCTTCAGGTTCCTTGGATATTCTCGAACCTGATCTTCTCCTGTGGTGGACAGTTCTTCATTCTCCCAATCCCTGCCTTTGCCTTCTGTGACCTGGGCAGCGTGGCTCAAGCCCTTGCTGGTGAAGACTGAGGCAAAAAATTTGTTGACTACCTGAGCTTTCTCCATTTCCTTGGTAACCAGGTCTTCCATTTCATTCCGGAGAGGGTCCACATTTTCCCTCATCTTCCCTTTGTCACTGATGTACCTACAGAAACTTTTCTTGTTGTTCTTGACATCCGTGGCCAGATTGAATTCTATCAGGGCTTTGGCTTTCCTAACCTGATCCCTGGCTGCTCAGACAGTTTCTCTGTATTCCTCCCAGGCTACCTGCCCTTGTTTATGAACATACTCACGAAGCTTAAAACTTACATTCTTTTCTTTGCAATTTGCTGCTCTTCCATACCATACTCAGGGACTGTTCATCATTTGTTTGGTGCTAACTTGAAACATCTGCTGTGATGAATGCATATGAGCTACGCAGATATAGCACAAGAAAAATCCAGTATCTGAATTATCAGCCGTAACAGAAGTAAAAGATAGATGAGCTGTTCCTGCACAGCCTGAAAGCCCGTGTGCGTGTGAACCCACATACACACATGCATACAAACCAATACATTTGCACAGTGGTAGGTGTCAACTTTTTTCCTTGCCAGTACTGGCACAGGTTTCACATTTGCTGAACAGCAGCACCACCGTGTGACACACATATGTCATGCTGTATTCTATTCTAGTCTATTCTATTCCATTCCACATCTGTGTATTAACCTGTGCTTACCTAACAGGGGCACAACTACTGGTCACAGGAGCCACAGACCCCCCTCTCCCAAATCATTCTGTTGGCAGTTACTTCAGCTTTACCCTGTTTCATTCGCACTCACACTTGAAACATGGACAGCTGATCCAGTGATCAGTCAGCTCCAGAGCACCAGCCCTAGAAGAGGCTGGGAATCAGGCTCCAGATCTGGTCATTCTGGTTTGTTTCAGAAGGACCGCTTCTGTCATTACAGGCAGCCTGCGGGTGTATTATCTCAGCATTGTTAAAGATGTATCATGAGTTAGGCTAATCTGTCTTCCTTGATGGGGCTGAGGAGAAGTATGGAAGAAATGCAACCCATGTGTGTCCTCAGTGAGACAATGACATGGGGTTTTTGAAGTTTAAGAAATTATGCCTGCATAGGCTTCAAGCAATAGATAGGGACACTGTACAGAAGCTCATAACCAAAAAGAAAGAGCAGGAATAAAAATGGGTAAAACTATGTCAATATTGCTTGGGGACACAATGCTTTTGTCCACTTCTTTGGAGCTGTGCTTTTGCAGGCACAGCATGATAGTGCAGTGTGCTTCCGTGAAGGATTGAGATGATAATTTAATCTTTTTCATCTTTTCTCAGATGCCAGATTTTATAATGTTACAACCTTCTAAATCAGAGTCAAGCCAATATTATGTCATTCCATCAATACTGGTCAGGACTAAACTCGACATTTTTAAATACGAGAGAACCATTTTGTAGAGGACAAAAAGGCAATATTACATTTTTTTCATAGCACAAGCGTGCCTAATATTTATTGTGTACGTTTCAACGATTTGAACAATTAGACATTTGGCATGGTGCTAATGCCCAATTGAAGTCAGCAATAGAAAATTGCTGAGGTGGTTATGAACCAAAGGCAGGAATAATCTGATTGCCATTCTTTCAGTGGTACCCAACCTTGGGGGTTCAATCATAAATGTAAAATATTCGTTTTCAAAAAGCCTTTTCTGCTTATTCACACTTTCTTAAGTAAACAACAGTTTTACATAATGAACTCTTCCAGCTAAAAGAAATGGCACAAGAAAAATACCTATTTTAGTATTTCTGTTCTTCCTCTTACCCCCTATCCATAGGTGTGAGAGTGGTCAGTTTACAAATGCAAATCTACACCAGAGACACTGTCACTCGTCGGTTTTCCAGATGAAAGATAAAAACATTAACATTGACTTCCCCAGAGAATGGATTCCCAAGCTCATTGACTGTGAATTTGCTTGAGACAAGAGCCAGCAAACACAGTAATGGAAGAGGCCACCTATGCTGCACCTGCCAGACATTATCAGCACACCCCAAAACAACATGTGGATGTAGCACAGAAGAGCACTGTCCTCAAGAGCCATGTGTGAAAAAACTCTTCCAGCTCTTTAACAGTTGCCCAGTACAACTTGGAAGGTCAGAACAAGTCTTTCTACTGCAAACCATCTTTCATAAAGGGGTGAGAGCTGAATCAACAAATCTGCATGATTCACAGTACCCAAAGCCTCTGTGGCTCCCATAAAATCTTCTTTCATACAGTTGTTTACAGACTGTAAACTGTAGTGGGATGCTGGACCAAGCTTGGGAACTCACTGTGCTAAGCTCTGTGCAAGACGTGCAATAACAAGGCAGTTTCTGTCTCTGAAAACTCAACAGTGTAAGTTGTGACAAAACATGCCAGCTGGACGACACAAGCAGGCTGTCAGGATAATATGCTCCTCCTGTGCTGCTGCCAGCACAGCCAGCCCTCCGCTATACGGATGGCGGAGACGCTTGGCTCCACAGAGCGAATGCGGGTCAGGAAGCAGAACAGCCGCAGCACGTGTCATGCACCAGCTCTTTTCAGTGACCTCTCAGGAGTGCCTGAGCTTCAAAATGCAAGTGTTACTGGCCTTCCTCTTCACCACTGCTCTCTCACTGCATGTTCTTAGGCCATCGTTTAAATGTAATTCCCATTATCCATAGCTTTGTTTTACCCATTTTACGCCAGCACTAGTCACTGCAGATAGTTGAGAACTGACTGTATGTAATGTTGAAGATGTGATGATATGACAGGCCCTTCCTCATTTAACAGGGGTCACAGGCAATTTAGACTGATAAACCTTAATGCTAATCAACAGCTTACACTAACCTTTAAGTAGCTCTTCTGGTTTTAAAGGTCAGGATAGACACATCAGTCTCAGAAAATTAATTCCTTAATCTCTTTAGAGCACTGATAAGGCCACAAACATATGTGGCAGGAAACAAACCAGCTGGTTTATGTTGATAAGGAAGGCTGTCCTCCGCAGGACAGCCCATCTCCTAGCAGATCAGCTCCTGAATCAGTAGCGCTTAGGACTGCATATTAAATTAAACCATTTTCAGTATACTATGTTAGTATACCAAACTGAAGACTGCAGTGGCTGAAGATCGGGCTGTGAGTTGAACCCCCTTCCTGCAGGAGAGCCAGGTCCCATCAGGGGGGCAGGCAGGGCGACAGCTGGGGTGGCAGCAGCACCCCGTGCCTGATGTCCAACCGCCACCACACATCTGTTAGAGCCCTAAGTGATCCCAGCCGAAGCTCAGCTGTACACGGCATTTGTCACTTCGTAACAGGTGTCTACCCTACCGATAAAGCCAGCAGTGCCTACACCCTGCTAGGCCTGGTCCACGAGTCAAAAGCCCCACACAGAGCAATGTTTGTCTTTGCTTCAAGGACCGGTTTGAGCACAGACAATCCATCAGCTGCCTCTGAACAGTCCCACTGCTCAGGATTTCTTCATTGTCTCCTTGTATAACTCAGTTTTAGCCTTCCTGCTTCTTTCATTCACTTGGATCAGCACATTCCCACATATGCCACCTAGTACCAGAGACACCAGGTACTCAAGTAATTATTTTAATAAAACTTGAAACTCATGAAAGGCGGCTGTGGGCTGGCTACATTATATTTAAGCACAAATGTTTTTCCTCTATGAGTTCTGCTGTTCCTATACTCTCACTTTGCCATCTCAACCATCCAGCCTTCTGGCACACGTACGGACAACTCTGCAGCTTTTTGGTCCCATAGTAAAGCATTACAAAGATAGAATTTTCTAGGTGCATTGTTCAGATAATATTTTTGTATTTTATGTGGGGATTTTTGATGAAGCAAGTTTGCTGTCCTCTTATGGCTGTTGTTTTTCCTACTCAAAGATACACAAAGCGTCTTCCTCATTAGCAATATGTGTGTGTGTGTATGTATATATATAAGCAGCCTCCAGGCTGATTTTGTTCTGGTTCTGTTTATAAAGAAATGCCAAAGATCTGAAAAAACTTTGTTGCTAAGATTACAATTCACTTTTTGCTTCAGTTTTAAGATCTGACCTTACCAAGTGCATTATCACTACAAAACACCCCCAGGCATCACTTTTTACCTGACTAAAGTTGTCACACAATTAAAACCACATTCTACTGTACTAGTTCTACAGCAGTAATTGCACTTGCACACAATTTATGTTGCTACTGGTCATCTTTCACTGCCAAATACCAAAACCTTGTAAGGGAAGGGAAACAGCATGGGTTCTGCTGTACAGTGAACTGCTGCTATTTGCATCCCTTGGCAGAGGAACACAGCAGTAAAATTAATGATCCTGCATGGTTATCTGTGCTGACTTGCCCTCTTTGGAGTTATGAACTGGCATATGCTAATCCTGTTAATTGCACCAGAGCATAAAAATAGGAGTCACAACTCCATCAGAGAAGGGATTCTTCTAAACATCTTGGGAAGAGACAGGGTAGGTGAAAGCCTAAGCAAGGATCTTGGCTTTATAGTTGTTTCTGTTGCCATGAAACCAAACTCCGAGAAAGTGGTAAGTCTGAACTTGCATAAATTTTATTTTGTTTGAAGACCGTATTCAAAAGCAGAAATATATTGTATGATAAAAAGCCCTCCATGTCATCTCAAAACAAAAACAATTCTCTCTTTCCCATTGCTCACTGATTAGCTTAATATACAACATACATTTTATTACTCATATTGTTTTCCAAATGCTAGGCAGTGCTAAATTTCACAATTTCTTTGAGTGTGGTTATATTTGTATTTGCAGAATGAAGAGGTTTGGTTTCCATTTTCAACTCTAGATATTAAAGTTTAAGAGGAAATTCAAAACCAATGCAATGCTAAGGACTTTAGCATCTGGCATTGAATAGGTCATTTTTTAAATACACTGTAGATAGATTATTATCAAACAAATGGAAATCAGAAAAACTAAAATGAGAAAAATAGCACAAGCACTCATTAAAAAGTATATAAAAACTGCTAAAATTTTCTTTAATGTAGCCATTCTTCTATAGCTTAAGTAACCAGAAGAAGGATGAAAATGCAAGTTGTATAACATCATGAAATGCCTTACCTTATCATGCCTGCATCATAGCTAGCTATTCTCATACCTACTCAACCAAATTCTCAACGAATTGATGTCAGGCCACAGTGTTCATGAAAACTTCATCACAGCAGCCTATATATATCTATATAATAGTGTGCATATGTTGAAGCAAAGAAGGTGTAAGTTATTAACACCCTCTGAATCATAAGGCATCAAAACAGGGTCTTAGTCATCCCTCTCCATTCACCTCCTGGATGAAAACATTTTTAAGTATGGCAGGGTAGTTGTGTATTTCTGTTTGTAGTAAAGTTCCAAAGTTCTACATCATGGTTTGCAAGATACTATAAAGAAACTGGTTTTGCAACGCGCCCACCAATGCTAAAACCAAAGCATATACTAGCGTGTAAGGGCCGAAACAACTGCTTCTGAAGCCCTAAGATTGAGAACTACAGGGAAACACAGCAGATACTACAGATGTCATGCCCGAATCAAGTCGTGTCCTGGCATTTTCGCCCAGCTGACCCACCCCAGGTGATTCTGGCTACACCACAGCCCCCCTGTTTGAAAACACAGTTTGACTATTTTGGGCCCAAAGGCTATGAATTAAGTTTATTGAAAAGAGTACCAGGTAACAAAGTTTTCAGGGTCTAACACACTCTGGGCCACCCTGAAGTGTGCCCTTTGGTGCCCATGGGGTGACAACAGGTTGATGCAGCCACCCCTGCTCCTCACCATGGGGTCAGCACCATGGCCAGTTTGCAATGAGAGTGTCCCCGCTTCCCGGGGTCAGGCAGCACCCTTCTTCCATGGCTTTGTATACTTAAGGCGTAATTTCCTGCTTCATTGATCCCTACAACTTCCTATGCTCCCCTCGGAGTTTTCTGAATCTGGATGGTGATTTTGTGCTGACAGTCCACAGGTGACATTCTCCAGGGTAAATAAAAAAGTGTAACAGACAGGGTGTGGAGAGAGGGCAGAAGAAAAAAAAATTAGCAAGTGTCTGAAGGGAAAAAGTGTAAAGCCATCAATTAAAGATCAATCTGTGTTACTGAAACAAATAATCATCTGATTTACGTTGCAAAAACTAGTAAGGAACTTGGGACAGATTACATTTTTCTTCTTTCAGACTGATGTAAACCACTAGTACCAGGGGGAAAATGTCCATAATATCTCTAAAGAACCACTATATTAGATGTCCCTTGATTGCTAAAAGGGCATTACAAAGGTCACCAGAGGAAGACATAACTAAGTAGATGATGTGCTGTGATAGCATGTGCTGCCAGGAGAGGGCATCATATTATTGGGCAGAGATACATAATAAAGTTAAGCATTATTGGACCTTAGTGCAGAAAGAGTTAAAAGTCAGTAACAATTAGTAAGCAAAGAGATCAAATTACCTGAAACAGCGTTTGAAAATCAACAGTTTCAAAATCTTATCAGGCCATATACCTTCACACTTGTATTCAGATTAACTAATTCCAATTAATACTGGAATCTTACAAGAACACAACTTGCTAGAAAAAGCACTTATAAGACATCATGGTGCAGTGAACGTGCAGTCCCCAATAATCACTGTACAGGTTTTCTTTTGTCTGTCAGCTCTGAAGTTCAGAGAAACAAACCCTGGATTACCTTTTCCACTTCAACAGTACAAAGCCAATAGGGCTGAGATGTAAGACAAACATGCCGACCTTCCAGCCATGCCAAATGACATCAATAACCCACCAAAGAACCAAGCAAACCACTCTCCATTGAGTGGTTCTGAACAAAGGCTGTAAATCTGAATTCCAGGAAACATTTCCTTGATAATATGCAATAAGCCTGCTTTCCTTTAGAGATGTAGAATATAACTACAAGCTGCAAAAACCACACTAGCTGCATAGGAAACTGGATCCCTTTCATATGACAAATGATGAACTTAGTCACATAGCAAGCACAGAACCTTTTCTAGAGAAACCTGTGTGGTAGACCTGCTTTCTGGTCCCCACTGAACTGCAGAGTCAGCTTTAAAACCTCTCTTTCCATAATTGTTGCTGTTGCATGAGAGCATAAATCCAAAAATTATATAAAAAATCCAGGTTGTGGTGCCCCTGTTACAGTTATGCGCTGAGGCAGTCAGTCCATCAAGGAAACTGTTTAAAAGAGGTTGTAGTGGTGCAGAGCATGTTTCCACTTCTTCCTTGATAAAAGGAGCCAACAGACTGATTAGATACAAAGGCGCTGCATACCTGAGGATAGGCATAGGAATGACTTCTAGCAGTTTCTGCTACAGTCATAAAAACACAGACTGATTTAGGTGGGAAGGCATCACTACAGGTCATCTAGTCCAAAAAGTTCTGTGTATGGTCCACCAATGGCACCCAACACTGTTGGCCCAGCAAAACACAGTCAGAGGGTGCAGGTAGAGCACAGGCCCAGCAGAGGTTAGAAACTGGTAGTTTAGTTCGAGGTAATGACTTGTTTTGATTTTTTTTCCCCCTTAAAGGATAGAACTAACTTGTATTTTTCTTGTATTTTTCATATGTAAACGCTGGATTCTTTTGGCAGCGTGACTCAGAGGACACCTTGTTACTCCTAACCTTACTGAACAACATCAGGACAGTCATCGTCTCTTTCCTTTGTAGAACATGACAGCAGCAGATGAGGAGTGTGCAGTGGATAGCAGGTTGTGGCTGAAAGCTAGCGCATGTGATCTGCACCAGCTGTGGAGGACTCAGCCTAATGCTCATGGTTCAAGGCAATATACTAGTCCAGAATACAGGACACAAGCCTTCACTGAAAGGACATGAGTGGTCACCAGGAGTGACCTGGACCAGCAAGAACAGGCTGCAAAGCTCCTTCACAGGGGAGGACTTTCATTTCTGAGCTGAAAAGAAGCAAGTCTGGAAGTTAAAGGGATTTTCTGGGGCTTGTTTCTCCACACAGCTGGGAAGAGCAGAAGCCTTGTGGCTCCTCTCTCACAAGACCTGCTCCACCTCTTCCCACCCACAAACCTCTTAGAGCTGGGGAAGAGCCCTCCCCTGTGGACGCTTGGCTCTGCTCCCTCTAAGCTGTCACATCCTTTGGAATTTCTCAGTGAAAAGAGCTTTTGCCCACCTGCAGCTTTCTAGGGGAGAGCACAGAGGAGCTTTTGCTCTCGTGCCCTCCTGAGCAGCAGCCACAGCACTGGCAGTGCCCAAGCTGTTGCAGGTGGGACTCAAGTGTCCCTGTGGGGGGAACCACCCATCCTTACCTCTGGCTCACCTTGGCACCAGGAGTGACATCCCACCTCCCCCCCTGCTCCACACCACTAACACACGGTACTCACACAGCAGCAATGTGGGCACGGAACAGATGCCTCTGGAGGGACACCAGGGTCATTGCCAGGGACATCTTGTTCCTGAGGTCCCTCCTCTAGGATCCACATCGCAGCATGCCCTCAGTCTCTATGGGGAGGTGGGTGATGAGTCCTACCCACTCCCTCCCCACAGCAGGGGCAGCACTATGGGATGCCTTGTAGAGGGGCAGCTGGGCACACACTGGGAGCAGGAGGCCATGGGCTGGGAAGGGGTCCTTCTCAGGCATGGCAGTGACAGCTTCTCTGGGGAAGGAGGTCAGCAGGAGGCTCAGACCATTCAATTTGGGGTTTTTTTGTTAGCATACCCCACATTAGCTACAGCATCCCACAAATATGTCACAGTCAGCTTCTCTGTCTTCATTTGAGATGCCACCACAGGCATGCAGAGAACATCCTGGAGCTACAGATGAGCAGATAGTGGTCTCTGCAGGGTTTGGGTTGCTCTGTGCTGTTGCAAACCTTCCAAGCACCATTTTGCATTTGCCACAACCAAACTTGTCCATTCTGGTTTTGTTCCTTCTGGGCAACTGAGTATTCATGACCACCCAGAGATGTTTTCCCTGTGAACTGCCAGGAGATGGCAAAATACTCAGCAGCATTGCTCCCAAGCCTGCTTGCCAGCACTGAAGGCTGGAGCTGTGGCTGCAGGAGAGAAGAAACTGGCAGCATTTCCCTCCCCTGGGATCAGCTGCTCCTTGACATGTTCAGAGGTGCCTCTCCATCAGCCTCCAGAGACCAAGAGCTTCTCGTCTCTGTACACTGGAAATCTGAGGCAGAACATACAGTTGCTCCCATCAGGCGTGAAACACCCCAAAATGTCGCTGCCACTGACTAGGCCTTTACATTGCAATGGGAAGGAGGCATGAAGGTAACCTGCATTTATTATTTTGCTGTCCTTAACTGGGACTGGTCTACAAACCCGTACAATGGGAGAAGGCTCAGAAAAGATAGATAAGGACGACACACTCATGAGGCTCAGAAGGGAATCTAGGAAGCAGCCACAGCTATAGTAAAGGACGTTGACTTTAACACCAAGGGGATCAACAGGTGACTTTTGTTGTAGATAAATGGCTGCATCAGTTGAGTGGGTCAACTGATTATGTAAATAACCTTCCTTAAAATAAGAAATAGAAAGTATAATATTCCTGAGTCAGTCAGACCAACATGAAGGGAGTGTATGCCTTTCTCAACCTAGAAAGATCTGCAACCACTAGACTTATGCATGGGACTAGGTTTTGCAGGTTTGTTTGCTCTAAGGATGCTGACTGGGTCAAATACAACTCCTCCCTTCTCTATCAAGATAGGCAGGGGAAGGACTTGGGTTTTGTCCAAATTAGGTTCAGGAATTAACACTGAACTATTCCATACCAATGAGACCAAAGCCCTTCCAGACATGCCCAATTCTGCCCCAAATCTGTAATATTCATGGGAACATTATATGGAGGGAGGTAGTGTTGATAGCTGCTGAGCCAGGTTTCCCAAGAAGATCATATTTGCCCCTCAAAACCTGTGGGGCTTCACATAGAATTTAAGCCCTTGAATTCCTTTTTATTTTGACCTGGTGCCAAGTGTCTGTCTCCAGTGGCTGTAGGCTTTGATTCAGCTGGGTAGTGAAGCATAAAAAACGAATACTTTTTTCTCTGGATATATTCCTGAGCTTGAACTTAAGCATATGTCTCAAGGATATGATGCCTGTTTTACAATAACAGCCAGTTATTGTAAAACACATGTTATTTTCATTCTTGCATATTGTCTTCCCTTACCCTCTCACCCTGTTACTCTAATATGCAATGTTGTAATAATGAAATCCAGATTCACCTGAGCTAACACTTGGACAACAATTTTTTAAATTTTATTTTTTAATGTCCTTTTCTAAACATATCACAGAGAACTCTATCTAAGGCTTGCTTCAGCTGAACAGCCAACCCTTTTCATCAATCAATGCTACTCAAAGGACAAGAAATGCAAATCTGCAAAGCACTGAATAATTACAGTCACTGAGGGGAGGCTGTTTTATTAGCTATCTGACCACCCACACAGACATTTAGATGCTAAATTGCATTTGAGAAAAACTTTTGCAAAATTGTTATGATAGCTCTAGAAACCCCCTATTTCTTTAACTCCCTTCATCATCAGCATTTCGTCATAAACACTACAAGACAAGAGACACAGGTTATCAGCATGGGCAAAGTGTTGAGCAGTCATTGGTCTTTTGCTCCCGGTCCTCACCTAGTAAGCAACAGGTAAACCTAAAAGCTAATGTCTAGCTCAGCGCCTCAGCACTATGAGCAGCACAAATGTGCTTTTGGTCATACAAGACCTGATGTCTCTCTGGCTGTCTAAAGTTCCAGGCAAGTCCCTTAAAACATAGGGGTTTTTTCTCTCTTTTTTTTAAGTCCTACATTTCCAAATAATTTATGATCTGGCTTTTTTTTTTTCTTTTGGGTGTTGCAGAGAGGTGGGATGCACACTTTCCTTAAGGGTTATATACCTTGTTAGAGGAGTAGCTGCTGCCTGTGCATTCACACACCATTCATGGTGTCCCGCGCACACACACACTTACTCTTGGATGCGCTTCCTCCTTCTTCAGGCTCAGCTCTAGGTTTTGTGCAGCAGAGTCTCAGGCGTCAGATTTTATAAAACAAGTAATTTAACTGAAAGATGGAGCAGCAGGATCAGCCCGGGCTGGGTTCCTCCAAAGAGAGGGACCCTGAACAAAGAAATCCCTGGGCAATTATACTCTTGCAATCTACACACCCGCCCCTCACGCGCCCTTCACATGCTGTCCACGTGTCTTTTAGTCCAATGGTGATTTTTGGTCTGGGGTCTTCTAACATCTAATTGGATTCTTTTTTTGTGTCCAGGCAGGCAGGCTCTTATCTTGTTGACTTGCAGTTTCCGCAGTTTTCACCGAAGGTTGGAGCCTCCTTATCTTCTGGTTTGCACTCCTTGTGCCCCTGTCCTTGCTGGTGGAACGCGGAGAACTGAAGAGTCCCAGATTTGGGAAGAACAATACCAAAACATTAGTGTGATATCAAAATATTTCCCCATACTAAAAGACTAAAGACAGCACTGTACCAGCTGCTAGGAAAATTACTAAGAAAAATAACTCTATCATGGCCTAAAGGTTTCAGCAAATGTAGCTACTCATGCTAAGTAAAGCTAAGCAGACAGCACAAATCACACAATATGATAATCCTAAGTAATTTATTCTAATTAAAACTCATTTATGCTAAACAATTAATATCACTCAATGTGCCTTATGGTGATTGTATAGCTCCTAATGTGAAGCGTACATGTGAGATTCTGATGTGAATCAGACCCTGACTAGGTGATATGAAAATACACACAGCCTGTGGTTACTGGATTCCTACAGCAAGCAAAGAAAATATTGAAAATATCCTATGCACATCAAAATGCACCACCATTCCGGGGAGTGCCACTCACAAATGGAATGTAATTCTGATGAGATGAGGTGCATTCTGAGGTGTCACAGGAGCATTAGCTAAGATTCTGTTTTCAGGTTGGCAGGAGAATGGTCTTTTTGAGAGCAGGTAATGGATAGGGCTAAACAGCAGCATCATCCGATAAAGGAACTAGGATACAAAACTTATCTTTTGGCTATTTGGTTCTTCTGATGGTGAAACTTCTCAAAACATATCTGTCTTTAAAAGGTCTAGCTCTAGCTTTGAAGAACCATTTGGGAGTTGGACTCAATGATCCTTATGGGTCCCTTCCAACTTGAGACATTCTGTGATTCCATGATTTGAAGACACTATGGTGTTAGAAGTTTTTTTGGCTATACACCAATTCATGCAAACAAACTGTGAAGAAATATGCAGAAGAAGGAAACTTAAACATACACTTTGTCATGTTATAAGCACCTCACACTTCCAAAAGGCTCCCTATGAAGCTCGTGGTCCATTTCAGACATCTAGGGTCTTCCCACATATCTAAGGTTATTGCTCCTCCTAAAGCCAACTTATTTCTTCCTTCATTCAATTAAAACATTACTGCATTGAACTGTTCTTTCTCCTAAGCTCCTTCTCTGAGAAAGTCTCTGGTCACCCACCCTGGTTCTCCTGGGGGACTTCAGCCTCCCTGACATTGGCTGCAAGGGAGATGCAGTGGGACACGAGCTGCCAGGGAGATTTCTTGAGGGCATCAGGGATAACTTTGTGATATAGGTCCTGGAGGGGCCAAGCAGGGACGTGCAGAACTGGACCTGCTGGTCAGTAAGAAGGAGGAACTGCTGGGGAAGGTGGTAATGGAGGGCGGCCTTGGCTGTAGAGACCATGAGATAGTGATGGTCAAGATCTGGGGGAGAGCGAGGATTACAGATTAGCAGGGGACAGAACTCAGACCTTAAGAAAGCAAACTTTGGCATGTTCTAAAGAAAAAGAAAGTAAGGGGGTGAGGGAAGGTGTACAACACAAGGGATGTTGGTTCAGATTTCCAAGGGCCTCAGCAAAAGAGTGGACATAATGCTTTTCCATGGGACAGAAATTTCAGCATTCTGATAACTTCAGGTAAAAAGTTAAATAACTACTTTGTAAAGTATTTATTTGTAAAATGGAAAATCCTGTCACCAGTTTGAGATCTGTACTTTTTTATTTTGGAGCACATTCACCTTAAATTGTATCTCTCTGAAATATTATGCAGGTACATGCCAATCAGAGTTCAAGTACTTTTATTTCTTTGTTCCTTCCAGTAGGCTGAGCTGTCTGATTAACTTTCCTCTCCCATGACACACAGCCAGCAGGTGACTCCAGTGGTCCATTACATCTCTCTGTCAGGAGGTGCTTGAGGTACTTCAGAAGTAAACTGGATAAAGTCCTTACCACTTGAAAAAGAAAGTGACACATATTACAACCACCCTACTTGTCCATGGTACTTTAAAAGAGAAATGTAGTATGAAAAATGTTGAAAGGAAACATTTCAGGTGCAGACAAAATAAAACTCCAACACAAACTAACCTCCCAACAAACTGTTTAGTTCAGGTCAAACTGACAAATGAAAATATTTTGCTATTTAGTGAAATCAAAATTTTTGCACAGGAAATTTCTTTTTTAAATGAAAATATATTTCCTATCGATGTTTTTTAGCTAGTAGTTCCCAGATGGTCTTATTAGATACTAATTTCCTAGAAAACATTCATGCAATACTGCTAACTCCCTTAGGTCATGCTGAAAATCTCACTGGAAATAATGGAAAAATCATTTTTGTTTTACACATATATGTATTTGGAAGAAACACACAGACTCCTAGGGACTATCTCCATTCTGATTACATTCAATTTACTCAAAATGATGATTGAAGTTACTCTTATCTGATGTCATTTATCTACACATTGATGGGTCGCTATACCTAATACACTCCTGTTCATTAATAATTGTTTGGAAAACATGGTGTTGTGGCTTTACCCCAGCTGACAGCTGAGCCCCATGCAGCCGCTTGCCCACTCCCCTTCGGCGGGATGGTGGAGAGAATCAGAAGAATAAACGTGCAAAAACTCATGGGTTGAGACAAAAACAGTTTAATAGGACCAACAAAAAAAAGATGATGATGATAATAATAATAACAACAACAATAACAATAATAATAATAATATACAAAACAAGTAATGAACAGCACAATTTCTCGCCACTCAAAGTCAATGCTGTGCAAGACCCACAGCTACTCAGCCTCTCAGCCCACCCCCCAGTTATAAAGGGGACATGACATTGTATGGTATGGATTATCAATCTGGACAGTTTGGGTCAGCTGTCCTGGCTGTGTCCCCTCCCAGCTTCTTGGGCATCCGCAGTCTTTGTCTTGGCAGGGCAGTATGAGAAGCTGAAAAGTTCTTGACTGCTGGAAAACAAGCAAAACCATCAGTGTGTTATCCACATTTTTCTCATCGTAAATCCAAAACACAGCACTACACCAGCTGCCAGAAAGAAAATTAACTCCATCCCTGCCAAAACCAGGACACATGGCTTCAGATCCAAGCTTTCAGGGACGGTGGTAAAAGCTGTGCTTTGGAAATTGGGCATTTATTTAGGTCATTAGAAATTCATAAATTTCAATGTTCATGAATTGGTAGATACAGAAGTTTAATGATTTTAGTTAACTTCTACTTTTTATAAGATAGCAACATTTCCAAGCCCATGGCTGATGCGTAGTGTGAACATTGTCTTGGCTTTCCTATGCTAGCAACAGCTCATAACCCACCAGACTTCTTCTGGCCTTTAAATCAAAGCTGTCTTTAAGGGTCACAGCTTCAATTTTATGGCTCTTCTTGAGTGGTTCATCAGAACAATACTCCACAAAAGGGATCAATTTCATTCCCTCTTCCTCCTTCTTGAGCACTGCCTCTAAAAGAGCTGCCCCTTCCCTCGGATCAACCGGTCTCTCCATGAAAAGTCAAAAGTTCCTCCACACTCTGAAGATCTCCCATAGTTACTAACCAATGAAGCATTTCAGTGAAAAGAAATAGAATTAAATAAAAGCAGTAATAAAACAGCACATTACTGTTTGCTATGGAAGGATAGGTGGGCAGTCTCATTTGATGTCTTTATTTTCTAATTAGATCTATCTCAGCCAAAATAAACTTTAATTCATTATTTAAATTTGCCACTGCTTTGCCACAAGATGACACAGGCACAATTGGGTTTGGGTTTTTTTGTTGCAAATTTACTGCAAACCTGTGGCATTCCCCCTGAGTTTAATGTGGGTGTGAACACTATAAGTTGATGTAAGTGATCCTACAAATTGGGAAAAGCGTGATTTTGTTTATGTGCTTCCATGGAAATGCTTCTTACCTTGAAAAAAAAGAACAAAATAAAATTTCAAACAGAACCTTGTAGAGCTCCTTGCAGAACAAATGCAATCAGTGTGTTGTTCAACATATAATGTATTTTCAGGAACTAAGAGGAAGTAAGAATTATTTTACAAATGCTTATGAAACACCTAGCCCTACTATTTCTTAAAATGTCTTTCGTTACATTGTTTCCTCTCTAACCTGGGACCACCACAAATGTGAAGGTTGCTGCAATAATTGTGCATGGCACTAGCTTTAAATAACTGAAAGTAATGGATTTACTATCAATATTGTTACATTGCCATCTGTGCTGGTCACAGCTGCCTGCCTAGCATAATTAAGGAGACCTAGTTGCTCCTTCCCATACACTAATATTTTGATCAACTACTTAGCTAGTGCTGACAATTGCCCCTTACAGACAGGCAGAGTGGTTAACTCGGGATGTTTCTCAGGTCTGTCTGCATCTGGGAGAATACAAGTAACTGGTGTGCAAATCAGTAACCTTGATGTCAGTAAAATATTTTTAAAAGTCAGTTTGTTTAGTTTTAAACAAATAAGAGTCAATTAAAACATTTTATTTTGTCTCAGATTAAAAAAAATAAAAATACACAGATGCATCCATCTTACTCACTACAGAAGCGCATCATCCGGAGGTAGAAAACTTCCCTGTATATTTTCAGGAGCAGATCTGCACTTGTTATAGTTACAATTAAACAACATGCAAGGACTACTTGCAACAAATGAGTCTCACAAAGCCCCTTCCTGAAGCAGTCAACAAAGATTGTAGCATTCTGCTGTTCTGAGGAGTCTGAAAGACATTTATTTTTATGGGATTCTCCCCCAGACATACATGTCATAGGGAGGACTAGCATCCCAGACGATGTATGTAATTTAGACCTTAAGCATTTTCACAGCCACTTTCCACTCCCCTGTTGCCTTTTCCTCTTCATGCACACACAGATGTCAGTCAGTGACATGAAGATCTTTGTATTTTGATGATTCTCCAGAAACAGCCCTAGGGCGGAGCTCTGTAGATTTTTACTTAACCTCTCTTAATTGCTGTTGGGAAGATGGGGTTGTAATTTGATTGCTTTTGTAACAGAAGAGAGCTGAGAACCACAAAAGTTTACATCCTGAGAGAAAAGGTGAATGGGGAAAAACAGTTTCTGCTGGATGTTTCTAAACAAAGTTTTCTCCTTCTCAACACATGCACGCACACATGGAGAACCGTGTAAATGAAACCAATTTTATGATAAGGATATTAATGTTACCTTAATTTGAAAATGAAATTTACCTGAAATTAGATGTAATTTCAGCAGCCTAAACAAGGAAAAACTTAAGAGACAGACTGATTTGTCCTCCTCAGCTCTCCCAGTGGATGAGAAACATAATCAGATGGCAACTGTAGTCTTGATAAAGCTGCTACGGCATCCCATGCACCTCTGCACTGCCCTGCTGTCCCACAGAGTTAATTTTTTTCAAGCCCTTCACTTCTTCCTGTATGGGAAGCTACGATCTGTAACAGCAGGTTAATTGGAGGGAAAAAATTAAGGTGGTGCCTTCAACAACAAACCATTGACTTGGCCCCACTGGTGGAGCACAATGAAAAAAAAAGGTGGTGGTGGTAGGGATATCCCAAGTTTTTAATCCTTCCCCTTTGATAATCTACTTTTTAGTCTGTTTCTCCAAGTGCAAAATAAACAGTTTATGTTTGTACTCCTCCCCAATTTCTGAACTGTAGATTGAACTTTCAACAACATTTGATATATGGAAAAACTTCAAAGATTCTATACATTCTCTTATAATAAAGGAGAAAAGAAATAAAGAGGGAGAGCCTATGCCTTCAATAAAAGACAAGATAGCAGTCTAAGTTCTCTTAGTGGTACATGAAAGAGAATTCACACAAATAAAATATTATGAACACCCCCTCTCTGCTAAAACAATGCTGAGACTTTGGTAGATATGAAAGAATCCAATTGTGAAATCTTTCAGTAATGCCAGCCATTAGGCACCATTCCTCGTGCCCCGGCTGGGTGTTGTGTACTCTTAAACAGCTGGTGCATCCCAGGAACTACTGGCAAACTGACAACACACCTGTAATGTAATACTTGTACCACTACTGTATAATACTCTAAGGTACTTGTAGTTATTTTATAAATAGGGTATTGTGTTTTATGGAGAAAATGATGAAATATTTGATTTTCCTTGACACAATTTCTAGATTTTCAGACAAGCTCTATAGGTGCTTTTAGTACAGTTACAGACTAGATGAAAGCTGTACAGCTGTAACACAATGGTACATTGATAGTGATAAAGCAGCAAGGCCTCAGGGCTAAAGCACCAGGCCAAAACCTAAATTCTAAGGGATTTCCCCCATTAGCTTGTGAATTGACTTCTCTGGATTTCCATTTCCTCAGTGGTGGAACAGTTCTAATGATGCTCACTTGCTTTATAATCTGCTTTCTGCAGATAGGAGAGGCTGTGTAAGAGGTAGGTGACCTTGTTGTGGAATGAGTCCTCAAGCTGCAGACAAGAATGCTTTCATTTTACTTAATTTTTATTTGCACAAACCAAAAAGTACATGTATATTAGCTGCTTTATGTCTGAAAGTGAGTTTCTTCCAGGGCGGTGATTATTGTCTTATGTGTATGGCTACTGGGAACAAGTGCAACTCCCTGGTTATCAGCATATGGAGAGCATGGAAAGAAGGACATGCCAGAATGCAGAGGTTGTTCCTGAACTAACTCCCTTTTCAGCCTCAGATATCACGGATCCTCATGACAAGATACTTACCGTTTGTGGGTTTTTGTTTATTTGCTTGTTTGTTTGTTTTTGTTGTTGCTGGGGCTTTTTTAAATATCTCAAACCATCTTCTGTCTTTATGGGCTATACAACCATATCTGTCTATTTCTTGGGATTCAAGAGATTCATAAGTGCACTTTCAGTGCAGATTAAATAGGAAACTTAAAAATATGAGGAACTGACAAAGCACAAAAGTGAAGGGCACTGATTTGAAATATCTCAGGTCAGGAGAAAAACTTTGACGTTTGTTTCCATCCCTGTAGGATTAACTCTGTTCTGGGAGCAAGGATCACCATAATTCTTTGCATTCTTAATATATTACTACTAAGAAAAATAAACAGTTACTTCTGAAAAATGAATGGAGATAGTGGTTATGTAAAAATGACAGAGGAGCCTGCTGCTCTGGGGCAAGGCTGTGTCATGCTGCAAACACATGTGAAAGCGGGGAAAGTTTAAGCATGTTTTTGGAAGCTTTCCCCCTTTTCCTCCCCACTCCATTTGTCTGAATTCCTTGTAGTAGGCTGAAGCAGCTCTAAGTTCAAATAAACATAAAAGTTCTGGGATTGCCTCTTCTTAACATGGACATTTAACCTCCATCCTCATTGTATCCAATCATCTAATGCTCACTGGATTATCCTTTAAAGAGGAAAGAATCCTGTACCTTTTCCTACAGATGAGGAAATGATGCACACAGAGCAAGGAAGGGATACATCTGAAAAGCACTGAAGTGAATCCAGAACCCAAAAGCATGGTTTCACAGGATCCACAGTCCGGCTTATGACTGGGGTATTGCCAAACTGCCTCCCTTTCCCTGAGTTGGAGCCAAGTGCTCCTGTGAGTATGCTCTGCTGATTCAGCTCACAGATGTATCTGGAAATAAGGAAACTTTGATGGACAAGACAAGGACATGTTCTTACTGACTTTCACAAGCATCACTGAAATGGATCTTTTCCCATCTGTTTGAAAGCTTTGGTAGAAGTGAACATTTTAGCAAACCTAATTATAACCTTACGGAAGAATAATGTTCCATGACCAGTTTTAAATGTCATAAATTCCAAGATGTGCTCTCACTAGTGAACACACCAAATCCAAATCAAGGGGAATGCAAATTGTCATGTTAGCATGATCACACTGCAAAGTAAGCGTACTGTAATTAGCTAATTTCTCACTAAAATTCCCTGTAATAAATAAAGATTTAAAATATCAAGCTTGGTATGACCATGTAGAACAAATTAGATTGCTCTGCACGTGTGGGACAGAAGCACAGGTTGCATCTGTGCTGTATTTCAGACACTAGTCTGAGGGCTTGAATTCACATTCCTCTTGGACCTGTAGCTTCTGGACGCATATCTACATTTAGATGTGGACTTGGGCATGGCAGGAAGAAAAAAGCTTGGGCCTCACACTAAGGTTTCATGCAGGTCTAACCACATCTTTACTATAGTGGATGGTCAAAAAGCAATGTGACTTACACAGCTAGTCCTGCGTATTTGATGACTAACCAGTACAGTGCAGACAAGTTGGCCTCATGTCCCTCCCAAAAGGACTTTGGCACCACCTGTGACAGTGACAACTTGATCTGCTTGGACACTCTGCAGATTTGTTATTCTGAAATACCCCTTTGAGCATATATATAGATATATAAGGCGAAAAAGATGGAAGTCTGCCTAAGATTGTGCAGTGTGTTAGAAAACATCACCTCTCAAAGACCACCAGCCTGACCCAGCTGTACCCTCTCCATCAGGGCGCAGCAAGGGCCACTGCTGCCTGGGGAGTGGGGTGTGGGAGGCAGGACAGGGGCCTCACCAGCCAAAATCACAGCCCAGAGCGTGCGGAGGTATGGCGGTGATGAGGCAGATCCAAGGCGAAGCCAGGAAGGCAGGCTGCTGCTCAGGGTCAGGACCAAGCCAGCGGCTGACAAGCAGATCCCATGGTGATGGGCAGAGGCCAGAAGCCCCTGGGTCAGAGTCTACCTCTCGGTTAAGCGGATGAGTACTGCCTCAGCAGGCTTGTCTTCCCTGAGGCATGTGTGGAACTGCTGCAGCTCCACCTTCACCAGGTGCTGCATGCTGTGCAGCCAGCTGGAGCCTATTTTGTCTATATATTTGATCTGTATACTAAATTAACCTTCTGAGAAAAAGGTTTGCACTATGATTAACACCCATCCGGAGACAGAATAGCTCAAGGGCTGCTTCACACCTCTGGGTCACTAGATCAAAACAAGCTCACTCCAGGTCAGGTGTGATGGAAACCTATCCAACAGGTTTTTGGTAGGTTCTGCCAGCCTGACGATGAACAAACAGCTCCGGGGACTGATCTACCATACCATCCGTAGGATAGCTTCTTGAGGTCAAGGCTGTAAAAGCACGGTGTCAAAGCAGGGGAAGAAAGCCTGTACTGCTGTTCTCTTGATGGTGTTTGTTCTCCAGGTAGATGTAAGGTTTCATCCCCCTGCTTAAAACAGAGTTTTACTGTTCAGATGTACTAATTTCCCTTTTGAGTTGCTTTTGCTCGAGATTATATATTGTCGTCAAAGGTGAATGGATTGCTGCCTTTTTGATACAAGTTTTATAGTATCCAAACCCAGTTTCCTTGTTCAAGTGACAATTTGATCTTACACACAGTGAAGCCAATGGCATCTTCAGCTCTTGAACCTTGCCAGACTACTTTATAGTACTAATCTGTTCACATCATCCAAATACACTTTTCATTTGACAAAATTACTTGAGTGTCCATTTTCTAAAACCCAAGTAATTTATAGTTAATGCAATTCACAGTAAGCAAAAGTGTGTAGTTATGGAAACCAAAAAATAAATTATGGCACTCTTGAGATCAGTGGCACTTTTCTTCTCTCCTTTAAATATGTGTTAAGGCATTTAAAACTTAGTATTGAGGTTTATTCCTAATTGGCTTGGTTATTCAGAAAACATTGCATTCCTGAAAATAACAATATTTTGTGATCATAATAAATCATCCAAATTTCTGAAGCCTCTCAGGGGGAATGATAGTATAAAATATGGGATAAAAATCACTTGCAATTTTGCAAGATGAGTGTGTATCAAGTAAGGTATGTATGTTTGTCCTGTATACACAAAAGGAGAGATAAGAACATTGTAAAATCACAAACACTGGAGCGTGGATAAATGGCCAGCCTAGAAGCTAAAGCCCCTTCTTTTGAGATTCAAACATGGTGTTAAAGAATCATAGAATCATAGAAACATAGAATGGTTTGGGTTGGAAGGGACCTCAAAGATCATCTAGTTCCAACCCCCCTGCTGTGGCCAGGGACACCCTCCACTAGACCAGGTTGCCCAAAGCCTCATCCAACCTGGTCTTAAATGCTTCCAGGGATGGGGCATCCACAACCTCTCTGGGCAACCTGTTCCAGTGCCTCACCACCCTCACGGTAAAGAATTTCTTCCTTATATCTCATCTAAATCGACCCTCCTTCAGCTTAAACCCATTACCCCTTGTCCTGTCACTACACTCCCTGATAAACAGTCCCTCACCAGCTTTCCTGTAGGCCCCTTCAGGTACTGGTAAGCTGCAATTAGATCTCCCCAGAGCCACCTTTTCTCCAGGCTGAACAACCCCAACTCTCTCAGCCTGTCTTCATAGGAGAGGTGCTCCAGCCCTCTGATCAGCTTCGTGGCCCTCCTCTGGACTCGCTCCAACAGCTCCATGTCTCTCCTGTACTGGGGCCCCCAGAGCTGGACGCAGTACTCCAGGTGGGGTCTCACAAGAGCAGAGTAGAGGGGCAGGATCACCTCCCTCGACCTGCTGGTCACACTTCTTTTGATGCAGCCCAGGACATGGTTGGCTTTCTGGGCTGCAGGCGCACACTGCTGGCTCATGTTGAGCTTTTCATCAATCAATACCCCCAAGTCCTTCTCCTCAGGGCTGCTTTCAATCCATTCCTCGCCCAGCCTATAGTTGTGCTTGGGATTGCGCCGACCCACGTGCAGGACTTTGCACTTGACCTTGTTGAACTTCGTGTGGCTCGCATGGGTCCACCTCTCCAGCTTGTCAAGGTCCCTCTGGATGGCATCCTTTTCCTCCAGCATGTCGACCGCACCACACAAGTTGGTGTCGTCGACAACCTTGCTGAGGGTGCACTCGATCCCACTGTCCATGTTGCTGACAAAGATGTTGAACAGTGCTTGTCCCAGTACCGACCCCTTAGGAACGCCACTCATCACCGTTCTCCACTTGGACATTGAGCCGTTGACCACAACTCTTTGAGTGCGACCATCCAGCCAATTCCTTATCCACCGCGTGATCTATCCATCAAATCCATGTCTTTCCAATTTAGAGACAAGGTTGTCATGCAGGACAGTGTCAAATGCCTTGCAAGAAAGAAAGCAGTAATGCATACTGCTACATCATATTATTATTAATAATAATAATAATTATTATTATTCCTTTGTTGAATAAGTATAGCTACATTTTTTTCTCTGTTTTGATGACTCTGTGCTGTTATTTCCCCTGCACTTAGAAACACCACACCGGGGCACTCTGCTGCCCCCGCACTTCCTCGGTGCGTGGCGGCCCTTGAGGGGACCCTGGAATGGGGGGATGTGGGACTCTACACGGGCTGAACTCTGCCTCCACCCAGGGCCGGCAGGCAGGCAGGCAGGGGACGGCAGGCAGGGGACAGGCAGGGGCAGGCGGGCCGCAGGCAGGCAGAGGGCAGGCCGGCAGGCAGGCAGAGGCCAGGCAGGCAGGGGCCGGCAGGCAGGGGCCGGAGGCAGGGGTAGGCAGGCAGAGGGCAGGCCGGCAGGCAGGCAGAGGCCAGGCAGGCAGGGGCCGGCAGGCAGGGGCCGGCAGGCACGGGCTGGAGGCAGGGGCAGGCAGGCAGAGGCCAGGCAGGCAGAGGCCAGGCAGGAACGGGCTGGAGGCAGGGGCAGGCGCGCCGCAGGCACGCCGGGGGAAGGTAGCCGGAAGGCAGGGGGCTGGTAGGAGGGGGCGGGGCCCGGCGGAGGGGCGCCGCCGCTCCCCCACCAATCGGCGCCGGCGGCAGGGGGGCGGGGCGGCCAATGCCGCGCGCCCCCCGCCCCACCTCCCCCCCACCCCCCACCCGTGGCGGCCGCCGGCCATGCTGGGGGTGCGCCGCGCTGTTGCCGCGCTGCTGCCGCTGCGGGCCGGGCTCCCGGCAGCCGCCATGTCTACCCTGCTGGTCAGCCAGCCGCGCTACGCCTGGCTGCGGGAGCTGGGCCTGCAGGAGGAGAACCCGGGCGTGTACAACGGGCGCTGGGGCGGCGGCGGCCAGGTGTGGCGCGGCCTGGGCGGGGGGCGGGCCCGCGGGTGCCGGGCCCTGGGTTGGGGGGGGGGGGGGCGGTGCCACGTCGCGGCTGGGCCTCGGCGGGGCCCTGGGCGTTGCGCCCCCTCCGTGGGATAAAGGGGCGAGCGCGGCCCCGCTGGTCATCCCCCCCCCTCCTTCTCCAGGTGGTGACAACGTACTGCCCCGCTAACAACGAGCCCATAGCCAGCGTCCGGCAGGTAAGCGCGCCTCGGCGTGGCCCGGGGAACTCGGGGGGGCAGGGACTCAGTGGCTTTTGGGAAGGGAGGAGCCCTCTGCGCCCCGCGGCCGGAGTGAGGGAGCGGTTTTTGGGCCTTGGTTTGGGAGCTGCTCCTCCTCTCGATCAGGTTCGCGAAGGGCACGAACCCGCCGGGGTAGGTGACTGCAGGGGTCTAGGGGGTGTTGAACCCAGAGGCGGTTGGTGAAGCTCATCATACCTCGGGCCGTCTCGGCTTTTCTGGGAAGAAAAACAGGCTGTTCACCTTTTTTAAATCACACCCCACCCCCCCACCCCCCTTGTAAATATTGTTGGCCTCTCCTGCCCGTTTTTGTTTGTTGCTAGAGGGGAGTTGCAGAAGAGGGGTGGATTGCAGCTATTCAGTGGCGCTGAATGGCCAGGGGGAGGTATGAAGGAGAGTGGCGTGGCATTCACGTGGTAGATTTGTACAAGTTTTTAGTGTGAGAATAGTGCTGTGGTGCTAACCTACTCCTTTTGGATATTAGAATTCAATTAGTCCTTGATGTCCTGTGAGGCTGGTGGAGTAGGACAGTCCTCACAGCCTTTGTTTAATATTGCTAACAGTAGTAGTATCTAAGATAAAAGAAGATCTATGAATATATGCCTACCTTATAACTATTTTTAAGTAGCATCCTTTGGCATCTGAAAGAAAAATTCTGCTCACTTTTTTCTTTAAGCAGCGTGTATGCTTTTCCTCAACGGTAACTTCAATCAACTCAACATGCCATATTGAGACCAAATTATGGCAGAATATAGGCTTCCTGTGAAAGTGATATTCTGTAGTGTAGTACTATCCACTAGAAATGTCTCAGGATGGATGCAGAAGCTTTTCTGTGGCATTTGTTTTGGGGTTTTGGTTTTCCTAACTTTTTCTTTGACATGCTTCTTCATGTAGGCTAGTTTGGAGGATTATGAAGAAACAGTGAAGAAGGCTAGAGAGGCATGGAAGGTCTGGGCTGATGTAAGTTAAAAGAGACTTCTCTTTTATAACATATCTCTGGCAGGTAAAGGTCATTAAATTGCCCTGTCAGGTGGAGGTGTGAAAACATGTTCATATTGTGTATGTTGCATTGAAGCAAAAGTCTGCAGTGAGGACCTCAAGAAACAAACCCAGACAACTTGCGCACGTTACCGTTGAGGTACAAAATGAGGACATTGACATGTGGAAAATGTTTGTTCTGAAAAGCCTGGCAAACTTATCCAGGTTTGTGCCTGTAAGCCATTGCCAACAGGTCTGCTGAAGTTCAGAAACCTTGTAGCAAGCAAATTATGCCTGTGGGTGTGTTTAACTTCCTGTTGCCACATGCTTTCCCCTCTGAGAACTCTGCAGAGTATTTGGGTGTTTAACTTGTGCTGATAATCTTGTTCTCATGGGGGGAAGACAACTGCTGTTTTGAGTGTGCTTTTTTTTTTGCTCACCAGTTGTCCTCATATTTCACAAAACAGCTACATTATTCCAAAACTTTAGTATTATGTTACGGTATCATATAATAGCTAAGCTATTTTTCCTTAGCAAGCTGTGGTTCTCAGTGACCCTGTACAAGGTATGTCCAGCCAGCATCCATTCTCTTGCTGGCCATGCCAGGCTTGTTTTTTCTCTTTGACACAAGCTGAAACTTTAATTTCATAAGGTATTAGGTATGCTGTATTTTATCTAGCAAAGTAATTTGCCTTATCTGAAGAAAACAGTTTAGGACAAACATAACAGCTTCCTCAGGATATGTTAGTATGTGTTCTTTTGTTGCAGTTTGTCAATATTATGTTGGTGAGTGCATGACAGCTCCTAATGTGTTTGGAAATAATCTGAAAGCAATCTAACAGTTAACAAAGAATCAACAGATCAAATGCTTTAAAGCCTCATCTCAAAGCTGTTTGGTTTTAGTTTGTGAATTTTGTGGGTTTTAATGAGCTTATTTGAAAGATTTTGCCTGTAAAAAGATATGCTTGCATGGTTTGTGTATGTGTCACTTCTATCTTTCCAGCTGCCTGTTCATCAGCAGGTTCTAATCCTGTAAATCCTGTTGTATGCGTATGGTTTATTATTGATTATTATCTAACATACTGATACTACATTAAAAAAATCTATTAATACTTGGTATATGGGTTTAATTTTTCCATGATTGAGGCTTCTGTGTGTCTTGGCATCTAACAACAAAATAAATGTCAGCAGCCATTGTCACATCGAAAAAAAAAATTTGAAAATGTGATGTTAAGTGTACTTCAAAAGCTCAGAAACTAGTAATTGTGCTTTTAGAAAAAAAGCTTGTTTCTTGAGGTGCAGCTGATTGTTTGAGGGCATTGTGGGTGGTGTAGCTGAACAAAAGTAGCGGAACTAATAATCAGAATGTTTCTGGGAATATTCAGTGGAACTAAAGTTTTGAATAGGCATAAGTGTATGCAGTGTTATCAGACTCTGTGAAGCAGGAAACAGTTTCTTGTAAAGCAGTGCACATGATAAAAACGAATGAATAATGATGTCTTGGTAAGACAGGGGAAAAAGCACAACAATCAGTGATTTCTTGCTGCAGGGGTAGAAAACCAGCAGTATATGTGTGTCAGAAGTCACAGACGTTCAATCTCAAATAGATTCCTCTGTTTTCTTTTGAATAGATCCCTGCACCTAAGCGTGGAGAAATAGTGCGACAGATTGGTGATGCCCTGAGACAAAAAATCAAAGTTCTAGGAAGCTTGGTAAGGCGCTTTAAGAAGCAGCTTAACTTTGGGGAGGAGGGGGAGTGAGGGGGAGAGTGTCAAAACTGTTTTTCTTGGTTTTTTTAACGTACTACTCTGCAATACTAACCTCAGTAATTGTTAAAATCCTGTTAGTTCTGTTAGCTTGCCTAAAGAAAATTTAATTTTAAAAAAGAGGAAAAAAAAAAAGTAAGGTTGCGTGCTGGCATCCTACACTGGAAATGATAATACAGAACAGGAAAAGAAAGCATAATTCATTCTGAGCCTGTACTGTGGCTGGCAGAAGTGTTACAACTGTTGCCCTGCTGTTTTCCCACTTGCCTGTCAGATAGGGCACTGTCTGATGCTGAAAGCGTCCTGAAAGACCTTCCTCTAATACAGAGCTTTTAACCTTGAGCTCTTTCTGGTGATCCGCAGGATTTTGCGAAGTGACATGTGGAGGTATAAGGCTTCAGAAGGTGAGATGGTCTTAATGAGATCTTCTTGCAGTGCTGTGCAGGACATAAAGGTTGAAGGACCACTCCGTTAAAACACTTGCTAGGAAAGAAAAGGAGACAAGTGGGGAACTTGCCCCTTTCCTTTTACAGAGCTTGCCTATATGTGCAGCTATTCAGAAACAGCTGTGAGTGAATAACTCCATGTGTAGTCAAGCCCATATTGTTAACCTACAAAACTTTGTTCTGCTGTTTCCCTTGATGTTGTCTCCTCAGCAGTTTCTGTGGTGGAATTGAGTGCTAAAGTACTCAGAAATGGTACAGCTTCCCTGGTGAGTGTGGACAGACAGAAGTTTACTGTATGTTTCTTGGACAAAACTTGTTGCTCTGGTGAGCATTTTTCTAGTTTTCCCAAACAGATAAATCATCTGTTTAGCTCTTCCAGGATACAGGGTAAACTTCAGTGTGGAAACTGTGCAGTAGGTATCCAGGTTTTAGGACTTTTCCTGGCTTTAGGATATGTAAAAGGAAACAATGTGGCAACTCACCTTTTCATATGCCATTGGAAATGTCCAGTGTTGCCTCACAAAGTCCTTGTTGAGTACCCAGATGTATGTCTACTGCACTTACAGGCCCAACCACTGTGTTTCTTAGTAAATATGTCTGATGATCCTCTGCTTCTGGTGACAGATAGGGACTATTCCTTCTGCCTCAAGATGACTACAGGCATCATAGAAATACCTAGAAATACATTTAGTCACCTTTATTTTAACCTTTGCATCGGGAATAAAACCCAGTGGCAATCCTTCGAACTTGATTCCTCACTTCACAGCTTTTTCAAAGTACAATCATCAATCTAAAGTGGTAGGTGACATCTGCATGAAAGTCATAGAATCATAGAATGGTTTGGGTGGGAAGGGACCTCAAAGATCATCTAGTTCCAACCCCCCTGCTGCGGGCAGGGACACCCTCCACTAGACCAGGTTGCCCAAAGCCTCATCCAACCTGGTCTTAAACACTTCCAGGGATGGGGCATCCACAACCTTTCTGGGCAACCTGTTCAAGTGCCTCACCACCCTCACAGTAAAGAATTTCTTCCTTATATCTCATCTAAATCGACCCTCCTTCAGCTTAAACCCATTATCCCTTGTCCTGTCACTACACTCCCTGATAAACAGTCCCTCTCCAGCTTTCCTGTAGGCCCCTTCAGGTACTGGTAAGCTGCAATTACATCTCCCTGGAGCCTTCTCTTCTCCAGGCTGAACAACCCCAACTCTCTCAGCCTGTCCTCATAGCAGAGGTGCTCCAGCCCTCTGATCAGCTTCGTGGCCCTCCTCTGGACTCGCTCCACCAGCTCCATGTCTCTCCTGTACTGGGACCCCCAGAGCTGGACGCAGTACTCCAGGTGGGGTCTCACAAGAGCAGAGTAGAGGGACAGAATCACCTCCCTTGACCTGCTGGTCACACTTCTTTTGATGCAGCCCAGGACACGGTTGGCTTTCTGGGCTGCAAGCACACACACGGCTGGCTCGTGTTGAGCTTCTCATCAATCACTACCCCCAAGTCCTTCTCCTCGGGGCTGCTTTCAATCCATTCCTTGCCCAGCCTATAGTTGTGCTTGGGATTGCGCCGACCCACGTGCAGGACTTTGCACTTGACCTTGTTGAACTTCGTGTGGCTCGCATGGGTCCACCTCTCCAGCCTGTCAAGGTCCCTCTGGATGGCATCCTTTTCCTCCAGCGTGTCGACCGCACCACACAGCTTGGTGTCGTCGACAAACTTGCTGAGGGTGCACTCGATCCCACTGTCCATGTTGCTGACAAAGATGTTGAACAGTGCTGGTCCCAGTACCGACCCCTGAGGAACACAACCTAGATACCAGAACATGACTGTAAAATTAAGTGGGGATAAATGGGTGACTTCCGAAGTTAGTGAATTTTCTTACTTTTGGAGGAAAATGTCTTCAAATAACAATTTATTCTCATAGATAATCTGTATGTCTGCTGTATACATCTATGCATTTAACAGAAGGACGTAGTTTAGGATTGACTTCAGCTTGAAAAACCCACATTGATCCTAAACATCCCAGGTTACTAAGATACTAAAGATGTGTAGACATTTTCAGCAGTGTCTGAAAATGGAATCTCTCAAACTCGCTTTGATATGTTGTAAAATGAGTAGTTTGCTTATGAAAAATGTAAATGACTGTATCCTTTTGTTGGAGCAGAGTAATCCCTCTTTTTTCCAATTTATTCTATGCCTGGTCCACAATGTATGCAAATGTTCTGTTGGAAATTCAGTGTTTCATTGATCTAAATGTACAAACCTCATTACTGTATAGGGTGTTCCTTTCAGAAGATTATTTTTAGTTTCCTTTGTTCATTAATTTCCTCTTCTAATTTCCTTCTATTGTATGGGAATGTAACTCCTGTCTAGTTGTCTATTGTGTTCTTAATTTTAGCTGTGACTAACTCAGCAAGACTTACTCTTCTAATGAAAAAAAGTGTATTAAATCTTATTTGATATACAGATATAACTGACATTAGTGGGAGACAAAATGTATTGGGGATGCAGGGGGATTTTTTTAAAGAAGAATTTTGTCTTGCTTGTAATTTTTTCAGGTCTCTTTGGAAATGGGAAAGATTTTTGTTGAGGGTGTTGGGGAAGTGCAGGAGTATGTTGATGTCTGCGACTATGCTGTTGGTTTGTCCCGAATGATTGGTGGACCTATTTTGCCTTCAGAAAGTAAGTATGTGTGTATGTATGTTGATTTTTGGTTGTTTTTTTAAATTATGTTTGTACAAATGAAGAGATGGAGATGTATTTGAAATATACAGTGTTGTAGTGCAGCAAAATCTCTGTATTGTGAATTATTTAGGGAGCATGTTGTCTAGGAATAGATGTGCTGGTAGACAGTAGCACCACCTAATGAAGTGTCTAGCCTGTGACATATGGCAAGAGAGGCAATAGACTTTCTCTCCACTCTTTGAAGCATTAGATTCTCTTTGATTTCTTTGTTAATGAAGGTGCTAGAGGAAGGTATGTGGAAAGTTCAGCAGTGTACTTAGAAATGAGACCCTTTTATCAGTTACTGATTAGCAAACAATCACCATTCTGTTAACTGAGTAGTTAAAACAGTAAAGCTTCATATTGTCATGTTACTAGGTTTTTCCACAATCCAGCTAACCTTGTTCCAGTAAGCTGCAAAGCACATACAATACAGCTCTCCACAGGCTAATGCTCTGATGGACAGAGGAATGATGCTAGGCCCCTTGCTTACATGGTTTCCTTTAAAAAAACCCAAACAACCAAACCAACATTAAATAGATGCAAATTGTGTTATGTTGTGTCTTTGCTTTCAGGACCTGGCCATGCCCTCATAGAGCAGTGGAATCCTGTTGGGTTAGTAGGAATCATCACAGCTTTTAACTTCCCTGTAGCGGTTTATGGGTGGAACAGCGCAATTGCAATGATCTGTGGGAATGCTTGCCTCTGGTAAGATATAGCTCTCCAACATGCTAACAGTATTTTAAAATTAGAGCTGTTATCTCAGGCATGGAATTGTTATCAATCTTGCTGTCTGGTGTTTCTGTGTGCTTGATTCTATCTCATGTAGGCTTAATTTCTATTTATTTTTAGGTTCATTGTAGGCAAAAAGCTTTGTTGTGGGGGAAAAAAGTTTTATGGTAACCTCTTTTATGAGGTATTGAGATTCAGACCTGTCCAAGACTTAGCTAAATGGCCTGTTAATAAAGAACCAGGCTGAGGTTTTGCAGCAGTGGTAGTGAACAACTAATATTTTCAGAATTGGTACAGCTAAAATGAAGAATCTAAGTAAGTAGCTTTACTTCCTCTCCCAGCTCCTGCTTTGCTTTCATCTACCTGGTTCACTAATGTTTGGCATAGCTCTTGTTCATGTAGATTTCAGTAGAAGCTCTGAATGCTCAGCTGTGGAAAGAAATGCTTGGGTTCCTGTCTTAACATGCACCTGAAAACCAGACTAACTGAAGTGTGCTCTATTTCAGATACCATAACAATTGCATATTTGAATTATTTCTTGTTCTTGAAGAATCAAAAAGAAAATAATGAATTTTTTTTAGGAAGGGCGCTCCTACAACATCCCTCATTAGTGTTGCTGTTACAAAGTAAGTTCTGGTTTTTCTACTTTCTGTTTTGCTTTTTAAACAACTTCTTTTCTGTTTAAGGTAGTGCTTAGTGGTCTGAAGAAACTGCTTTCCCCTTGTTACCCAAGAAGTAACAGTATGTATAGGATGTTACCTATACTGTTGGCCATTTTTTTCTGGGACCAGGGCTGTGTTTGTGCTGAAGTAGGACTAGCTATTAGGTTTACTTCCTTGTAGAAGAAGAATTGTTCACGAAATTCAGCTTCCCTCAGTCATGCACTCATGTTTCAGAATCATCCCTTTTTTTGGGAGTCTCAGCCCAACATCAGCACCCAGTTTCTTGGCAAAATCTTCTGGCTGGCTGTGTAGACCTATATCCTGAAGATGCCTTCACACAATCTTTATTATCCAAACCTAGTAACACCTTAGCATGTTTCCAGGATTCAAAACTCATTCTTGATAAAAAGAACAACTCCAAAGAAAAAATGTCATAGTGATACTTACTCTACATTTATTGTTACTTTGCTTACTCTATTAGCATTTTAAATATGTATCTATTGTGTGCTACAAATAAGATTTATTTTTAAATGCTAATTATAAAAAGGCTCCTTTCAAATAACTAATTAGTAAGCTTTAATATTAACTCCTGAGAACAAAGGCCCCAAACCACTTACAGGTATGATATTAACACCTAAGTCCTTCATGAGAGAAGTATGTTATGTATTGTACAAGCTACATCAATTAACTGCAAGACTACTGGTTTTAAAAATCTGTAGCTTCTTCATGTCCATGGTTAGATAGTTTTAATGGTTCATTTGCTAATATATGCACCTGTCAGAAATCTCTGAAATTTTTACATCTTTGATTCTAGGATAATTGCCAAAGTCTTGGAGGATAACAAAGTGCCTGGAGCAATCTGTTCTCTGGTTTGTGGTGGAGCAGACATTGGGTAGGTAACATTTCTTGTATTTAGTGAAGATGTATAAAAGATAAAGAATATTATTTGAGATACTTCTTGTAAAGTTACTCTGATCTCCAGGAGTACCCAGCACATGCACATGCCTGTTGCCGTTATTTTTATCAACTGGTCTGAAACTGTTGCCTTGCTGTAAACATAATACATATTTCTACTTGCTGTGGTGAGATCAGCTGCTAACAAATAACATGAGATATTTAATGAAGAGAAATGACTAAGTTTATATTCTACTTCTGCATATGCTTACATCCAAAGAATATAGCTAATATTAAATTCCACTTGTCATGTTCTTAAGAGTTTTCAATTTCTAGCCCACTGGCCTTTCAGACCACTTGTGGAGGAGAATACTTGCCAATTTTTCCATGCTCACATAGGACTCTGCACTTGCTCATAGATACATACCTGTGCTTGGAAGCTGTACAAATCAAATTGTTTTGTTAGATTATTACAATGTGGAAATTCCCAGTATAAATGTATATTCAGATGTATCTTTTGAGCATTTCAAGAGATGACAAAACAGATGGTAAGCATTAAAGTATGCATATTTTCTTTGGGAACATAACAATTGGAGGTGATCTGACTATGAACTTTGGGTTGAACTTCAAAATTAGTACAGGTGATGCTCTTATCGTCTGAAAGGGGAGGGAAACAGCCTTGTTCCTCTCTTCTGACTAAGAAACAGCTTCCCTGCTATCTGCTCAGTCACTTACCTGATGTTTTTAAAGAAGTGGCTCTGACTTTAAAAGATCTCCCCAGTTGAAGTTGGTTTATGTGGAAAGTGGAAGCATCTTTTCCAGCTGTCTGCTCTTCCGAACATGGTGGTATGTCTTCTGTTGCACAGGGCAGCAATGGCAAAAGATGAGAGAATGGACCTGTTGTCCTTCACTGGCAGCACGAAAGTGGGCAAACAGGTAGCGCTTATGGTTCAGGAGAGATTTGGTGAGTGTGTGGGGTCTCCTCCATTTCTTTCCATGGTTGGGAAAGGCAGGGGAGCTTCGTAAGATTTTAAAACAGCAGCTTATTATTGTTAACCTTTTTTTTTGTTTTAACTTGGTGGAAATAGGGTGTTGAAACTGCTCAGAGATAGATACCGCATTTTTTAGTCAGTCCTGTCACAACTCAGTGTTTTTTCCATGGTATGCACAAATCCATGGTCCTACAGTTACCCATGAGTATAATTGTATGGAGATTGTCAAGATGAACAGCCAGGGCCTACAGTCTTTTGGCAGTGTGTTCACGGAGAAATACCCCCTCACCTTTTACTCCTTATAAATGCAGGAGGAAAGTTGTGATTTTTGAGGTGGTGTTTTTGTTGCATCTTTTCCAGTGCTATTTTTGCCTATTTTTTTCAAGCTTCTTTCTGCCATAACTGCTCTTCAGGTATCTTTCTTCTCAATAGGTAATAGATGTAGCATTCAGTGTAATTTTCTGCTTTGGCTAGAGTGATCAGTTGACTGTGATGCTTAAAACTTTTTGTCTATCCAGAAAAATATGTTTATGAAACAGCTCTAGTTAGAGGTGACCTCACTGAATGAGGTGTAATGAATGTGTGTGTATGACATAACTTGTTTTGTGTGTTTTTATTAGGTCGAAGTCTGCTGGAACTGGGAGGAAACAATGCTATTATTGGTAATACGCACTGTAGAAATTTAGTTCCCATAGATGATGTTTGGAAGTTAGTATACGAACGTTTGTAGCAAACTGTCCAATTATTTTCTTTCCCCCCTCTCCCCCCCACTCCTCCCAAAAAAAACCAAGTATGTAGTAGAATCCTGGGGTTTTTCTGTCTCCACTGTTGTGGAGGGGTAATGTTTTAAGATAAAAATGAAAGTTCAAGCTCTTACATGTATTCACCATTGAAGTGAAGAGGGGAATGAGAGAAACAGTAAGCTTCAGAAATGGGATGTGGACAATGCTAAATAAATTTGGGTTTAGGATAGTTCTAATGTTGTGAACACCACATTTTTAGCATTTTAGAATATAAGTACATATATATATATATATATCTCAAGTCTAAGACACTCATGATCCTTGAAAGCAAAATGTGCAGGTATTTATTTCAGTAGCACATTTTACAGCTTTAAGTAGCTTAGGGTATGATATAGTTCTCAGATAACATAAATACTGTGAAGCTAAGCAATGTGGCAGAAACACAGTATAAGCTAAATAACTAAATTGCTCTCCTGTTGTGTCGTAACCTTCTGTTTCACCTTTCTCATATTCTGAACAAATGTACTTGCCTATGTAGAATGTTAAGCTCTTTTGAAAATCACATTGGAACAGGTAGTTCTTTTTTTCCTGTGCTGCTTTGCAGCCAGTAGCATAAACTTGCTTTATAGTTAGAAAATTGTTTCCTTTTTCATGGGAAAGTCCTGCTTTTTCTGGAATTCACTTTGAATAACAGCATAAACATTGTTTGGTTGGACTTTGTCCCAAATTTAATAATAATACTGGATACTCGGGGAATTCTGTGGGACTGGTTAAGTTGAGTGATATTTTGGGGATCCTTTGACACTTGTACATACTAGCTTTGCTTTAAGCATCCCAATGTCTTCTAGCCAGATGAATTTGTTCAGCTTATGTATATTTTACATTATTGTGTACCTGTGTGTTTTAGCTTTTTTTTTTTTGCATGTGTTGTGGTAGCAGGCAGCTAAAACAACCACGCAGCTGTTTGCTCACTCCTCCACCTCCCGGTGGGATGGGGGAGAGAATTGAAAATGGAAAAGGAAAAGAAAAACTCATGGCTTTGAGATAAAAGCAGTTTTATAGGACAGAAAAAGAAGAGAATAATAATAATGATGATAGAGTATACAAAACAAGTGATGCGCAGCACAATTGCTTACTACCTGCTGACCAATGCCCAGCTAGTACCCGAGCTGTGGTGCTCCCTGGCCAATTCCCCCCAGCTTATATACTGAGCATGATTTTATATGGTATGGAATATCCCTGTGGCCAGTCTGAGTCAGCTGCCCTGGCTGTGTCCCCTACCAGCTTCTTGTGCACCTCCTGTGGAAGGCTTATGCCTCCTCAGTGGCAGGGCCTGGGAAGCTGAAAAGTCATTGACTTAATTGCAAACACTGCTTAGCAACAACTAAAACATCAGTGTGTTATCAACATCATTATCATACTAAATCCAAAGCACAGCACCGTACCAGTTACTAGGAAGAAAATTAACTCTATCCCAGCCAAAACCAGGACACCATTCCATCTGGATACACTTTACCATTGTTTCTTGATGCTGCTAGACTCCTCAGTGAGAGAAGAACAAGGTGAAGAAGCAGCAAGAAATTGCTTGTAGTTTCTTGAATTAAAATGAAGCTGGAGTTCTTTGCAAGCTTTATTGCAAAAAGCACTCTTCAGTAGTTCAGACTTAAATTTATGTCCAATTGCATGTATCTAATTCCAGGTGTAAAAGTAATAGGAGTTTTGAGGTGTTTCTGTAGATCTTAGTGTGCTATACTAGTGCGACTATTCCTAATGCTTCTTGACCAACCTGTCAGTTTGATATTGCTTAGTGTCTTAAGTCTTTCAAACTGCCTATTTACTTCAGTAATGTGCTGATGTTTTAATTTTTGTTAGTGTTTGAAGATGCAGATCTGAACCTAGTCATCCCATCTGCTCTATTTGCTGCTGTGGGAACAGCGGGTCAGAGGTGCACAACTGCTAGAAGGCTGGTGAGTAAATGTGTATTGTCTGATTTGGTTAGCTCTGAATTTAAACTTATTCCAAATTGGGTCAGAAGATGCCTAACAATTCCAAATATTACAGACCGTGACATATAATCTTTGAAACATGGTTTTCCTTTGTCAAAAATAAGTATGATGGGAAAATAAGATGGTAGTTTGTCATTCCACTATAATTCTAGCTCTAAAGAGTTTCTTTGTATGTGTTTCTAAATGTACCTGGTGCTAAACCTCAGGAAAATAAACTTACCTTACTTCCTGTATTTCTCTGTTTTCATTGCCAGAGCTTCTTTGCTTGTACCTGCTACAAATTTTGGTGCAGGGTTTAGATTTCAGCAAAGCAAGGGTGGGTGTGTTGCTTACTTTACTATTAATTTTTAACCATTATTTTCAACCAGTTTAAAGGTGTTATAATGTCAGCCTGTGCCTGTATAGTTTTTTCAGAGTTGAGTTGATTGGGTAAATATTTGTCAAAATTGATGCAGGTTAACTTTGGGTGTATAGGAAGGGCAGTGATTCCTCAAATTATAGCAATAAAAATCACTTGAGTATTTGTCCTAAAACGCTTAACTGAAGAGTTTACAGAACACATTGATACCATTGATGTGAGATAGGGTAAAATTAAAACAGGCTTTTGCTTCTTTGCTTCTTTTAAATCTTCATGGTGACATTTTCATGGTGTTGGTGCTGTCTTGAGGCCTTGCTCATGTGTTTATTTTTAACTTTGGGATTTGAATATGAGCAACACTGTCTTCACATTTCATTCAGCCCTCTTAAAAGTGCAGCAGTACTTCAAGAATAGTTACACAGGCTGAGCTGTCTTACAACCTTCTTACCACGTTTTGTTTAGTTCCTCCATGAAAGCATCCACGATGAGGTGGTGGCAAAGCTTGCTAAGGCCTATGCCCAGGTCCGCATCGGTGATCCGTGGGATTGTAAGTAGCTGTTTCCAACTCATGGGTGCAGGAGACACGTTTCTGTTTGTTTCTTTCTGTTTAAATTCTAAAGAGATTATAGATCAAAGCTATCCAATTTTAGCAGTTTACCAGGCAGTGGGGATAGCAGGTTTCATTTGGAGTACAAACTCTGAAAGGGAGATGAAGAATCCACCTAATACTGCTCATCTTAGATTGAATAATTACTCCCCAAATGTCATGATAAGAATATTTGCAAATGTATGCAGTTTTGCTGAAAGTATGTCTTTGGATCTTTTGTTTTTAGCTGAGACTTTGTATGGGCCTCTTCATACCAAAGCAGCAGTGAAAATGTTCCTTGATGCAGTAGAACAAGCAAAACAACAAGGTGGCTCTGTCGTCTATGGTGGAAAGGTGACTTACTTTTATTGTCCCTACTACATTTAGTAGTCTTGGGGAAAAAATACTGTAACATGGTGGCTTAGGCCAAGATTGTCCTGTCAGCCATTTCAGGATGTTTAAAGTTACTTGGTCTGAGAATGTTTGAATTGCAGTCCTGTCTTTAGAGTAAAGATGAGTCTACTTGGAAGCTACCTTCTCCTTCAAGAAATGGCTAAGCATTTTTGGCTGTTCCTTGTACTAGTCCCTAGTTGCAGGTGATGGTGAAAATGCAAACAGCAATGTAAATAGTGAATATCAAACACATAACAAAGAATTGCTATTCTGTCCCTGGATTCACAATATCAAACTTCAGGAAGTACTGAAGATTCAAGAGAGCCACTTGCACATCATCATATGGGATGTTTAATTCTCATGGACTTAACATTCTGGGAATTCTTGTCTTTTGCTGGCACCTTCTTTATTCCCCATACCTTTAAAATTCTAATCAGCTTACTAATCAGATTACAAGTAGGAGAACAGAAGTGGTTTTTGTCAGCTGCTAGACTTTGAGATTTGATTACCTGCTTAGTAGACTAAGTTGTGCTTTTCTGTATTTTAAATACTTAAATGAGTAAAACTTAAGTTTCTGATTGCTAGGCACAACTATAGTAATCAGACCATGACAGATTCCCTTCCTACACTAGTACTAACCAGGATGTGGGTTTGAACTTACTCAGTTGATTGTTCTTTTATGTGTTTTGAAGGTTATAAATCGCCCTGGAAACTATGTTGAACCAACCATTGTGACTGGCCTTCCTCATAATGCACCCATTGTCCACACTGAAACATTTGCCCCCATACTGTATGTGCTGAAATTTAAGGTAAAATAACAATGGGAAATCAGTCAGGTGCCAAGGTTGCTAACAGAAGAGTCAGGAGAAAGATTTCAGATGTATGTCATGTTCATGTGATTGTCCTGGCATTTCAAGAAGTGGTAACTGTTGTTCTGCACTGTAGGATATCCACTTGAATAGCTTACCTCGTTGTGTAGCAACACTTATGCATTTTCTGTTAAGAGTTCTGGAGTTAAGATGAGAGTCTGTACAGGAATAGATTTTTATTGTCCATGTGAACCTGCTGAAAAGCAGGTTGTGTGTTTTGTGCCGTGGTGGAGGAATCCTATCCCTGACTTGGTGCACATGTATTTGCCAAGTGGCATTCAATGTATTTGCATTATGGCTGTGGTATGTTAGGTTTTTTTCTCACAACACTTCTTTGTTACTGCTTTGCTTTGAATGATCATGGATTAACTGTTTACACATGCTCCTTTTAGGAAGAAGATGAGGTTTTTGCCTGGAATAATGAAGTAAAACAAGGTCTTTCCAGCAGTATCTTTACCAAGGATTTGGGAAGGATTTTCCGCTGGCTTGGGTATCATTTAAAGTATTTTTCTGCCTTCTTGAAGCATAAGATCAGTTTTTCATGTCTCTTGTAAACCTGTTAACAATGCTAGTTGAGCATTTTATAGCACTCATTTTAGGGAAGGAGACTTTCCTGATCCTGAGGAGTAATAGCGTCTTGTCTGTCTTTGTAGGCCAAAGGGATCTGACTGTGGCATTGTGAATGTCAACATCCCAACCAGTGGGGCTGAGATTGGAGGTGCTTTTGGTATGTTACTTATGCTTTTTTTCTTTATCGGTTAAATTACTAAATCCTCTAGCATCAGGTCTAGAGACTTCAGGCTTCATTTTTTTTTATGCTGGGGGGAATTTTTTTCTAATGACTCTGGAAGAGACTAAAGCATTACCACTGTAAAACTGGTATAATTTAGGTCTCCTCATCTTATTTTTCAAGCTTTTAATCAGTCCATTTAAATGACTAAATCTCAAGGGATCAGTGAAGTTTACCTTGAACTATACTGCTTTAGCAGAAAATAGAAAGTGTCTAGAGGTGATTGGATTTCAGCTTTTAAGAATATCTGTATTTGGTTTTAAAATATTCTATGTATCATTTTTTTTTTCCCCTTATCAAGGGCATGTAACTCAGAAGTATGTTCTGAATGTGTTGACATGTGGCTGAGTGGAAAACTGTTTAAAACAGTTTCCGTTAAAACAGTCTTGAGCATTTTTGTTGTGTACGTTTGCATGTGTATATAAAAAATACAGCATAAAGTATTTTTGTGAGAAAGTCTTTAAATATAGTTTTGCCTTTCTTTTTCTTTTTTGTATATACTGAAGGAAGTGGAGGAGAGGGAAGAAGAAATACTCACCATTTAAACAGTACAAGAACCAGCATTTTCTTGTACTTTTCTCTTATGTTAAAATATCTTTAAAACAAGGTCCTCTGTGCCAGTGTGGTGAGGCATTCAAGTCCAGACAGCTGTTTTTTGGATCAAGCATGAGGAGAGAGCTAGCTGTGGGAGTTGTATGTAGTGGTGTTCTGGTAATTTATTTCAGGTATAGAACAAGGGTAAAGGAATAATTTTTTCCCATGAATTTTTATAAAAATGTCTTACCTCCTGGAGTTAGTCCAGATAGCCATGCTCAAAAAATATTCAAGTTTTCCTTTATAACCTGTTTCCTACAGGTGGTGAAAAGCACACTGGTGGGGGAAGAGAATCTGGAAGTGATTCATGGAAACTTTATATGAGACGGTCTACTTGGTAAGACAGACTTTTTAAATTCCAAATAAATATAAATTACAGATAAACTTGCAAAAATTCAAAATGTATAAATCCTTGACTACATAAGGTTATCCTCACTAAATATGAGATAACCATGTATCAGTGTAATTGCCTTTTCTTCATGCAAGAATTTACATCTGTGTCCTTGCAGAAGATGGCTTGAAGGTTCTAGATAAAGACCTTTCTTTACATACTATTCCTCAAAAGGGGGAAGAAAAAATGGTTTTTTTTCCCCTCTTGCCTGCTTTCAAATTCAACTAAAAATTAATTTACTGAAACTTGTCAGGAAATACATGAACTGGCAACCACAATAAGCAGGCCACTGTTGCCAGTGGTAGGTGATTTAGCTACAGGTTTATCTATCAATAAATGTCCTGACAGCCTGAGTGGCTGACCATTCCCACTGTTTTGCTGGCCTCCCTAGCCTTTACCTTTGCTAACTTGGGTTTCCATGCAAAGGCTTAGGAACACAAGAAATCCCACCTTGATTTTTCTGTTTGGACGTTCTCATGGTAAGAGATTAAATAGAGAATGATACTTTACGTTCTCTTTGGTCTATCAAGGAAGCGATAATGGGGAACATGCTCTTTCCCCATACATAGATATTATATTGAAAACCAGAGTAAATTCGGTTTGTGACTTTAAATAGGCAAATTGCTTACAGAAGTCTTTTTTGTGTGTGACAGAAATTGGTAGCCTTGTACATAGGAAACGAACTGCATAATCTGTCTCAGTGATCAAGTCTGATCATACTAAGTACACCTAAATACTTGTTTCTCTTCCAGTACAATCAACTACAGCAAGGATTTACCTTTGGCTCAAGGAATCAAGTTTCAGTAACAGCCTCATGAACAGCTGTGCCGTGAACTCTCCTACCATTTCAGAACCAACTGCTTTCTAAGCCTCATGATGAAGAAAATTAATTATCTGAAACTTCTCTGCAGCAAGGATACTAATCCTGTCAAAAAATCACTACTCTAAAATTGCTTCACTTTCATGTATGAAATTACTACTTCAGTCTTCAAATGTCATCTTTGGGAAGAAGGGAGGGTGACTGAAACTAACAAACTTGGATTCAGGCAGACTGGATAATATTCTGTTGCCTTATCACTATATTTCATTATCAACACTATATCCCCCTCTTCCTCACCATTTGCTGATATTTCCAGCTACTAGGTCTATGCTTCAAACTACATGCTGAGTTTCCTACAGATACCTGGTGCGGTGGGCAGTACAGGGCTATTTTTCAGTGCATAAATAAAGGTACATTTTGTGAGATACCTTGGACTTCTAGGTTTTTTGTTTGTTGTTTTGGAGCAGGAATGTTCAGCTGACTGTCCATTTTTACACACTGAGCTGCTAGCTGGGAGAAGTATCCCTGGGCTAAAAGAACTACTTTAGTTTTCCTGCCTCTCCTTTAGAAAGGAGACTGTCACCCTGTTTGTTGGGAGATAAGGGTTATGACCAGGAGCTACTGCAGTCTCTTGGAGCCTCCTCTTAACACTAGAAGAGGTCACAGCCAAATCAGGTTGTCACAGGCCCTTGTGATACCCTACAACCAAACTGGCTGAAGGACTGGAGATGCAGCCAGGAGGAATATCTTCCAGAAGGAATTTGCCAGGGAAAGGCAAATTGTGCATGTGTTTTTCATCTTAGGTGGGGGTTTCTCATGGCTGCTGAAGACACACAGCCATCAGCACCTCACTTAGGAGCCTTGCTCAGAGAAAAGGCATGGTGCTACTATGCTGATTTTTAGCTTTCCACAGAGTAACTTCTGAGATTTTTAATGTACTGTTTTTGGAGGAGATTTCCTTTCAATCTTATGTACCAAATTCCCACAATACCTGAACATGATAGAGCTCTTCATTTTGGACTCAGATTCTAGGACTCTGATTTGGCTCTTGGTTTATTTTGATGCTAAGGTGTTACAATAGCAATGTCATCCAAATTGTGTTAAAGGTCCAACATACCACAATGCTAGCTGGTCTTCTTTCACCTTAATAACTAAAATACATAGTGTTTTGAATTTTACATCTGTATTGTAGAAGGTATTTTGGGTGTTGCCAGAGTTGTTTTTCCTGCTGAGTCTCTTACAGCCAGGTGAACTCTCTCCTGTAGTTCTTTGTGCTTGGCCATTTAACAAGGAAGCAGATTTTATGTAAGAATGTTGTGTATTTGCACACAGAACTGAAATCCCCTAAGGAGACAGAGAAAGCATTAGCAGAGAGAGGGCAAAGAATCCATTTTCCAAATATAATTATTCTGAAAATAGCCCAAGTTATAGAAGCTGTATTCCGTAACACTGTTCTGTGCCACTGAATGTTACTATGAAGCTCTCAACAATGAAAAATAAGTTCAAGAAATTCTCTCTGTTTTTACTGCTTATTAATAGTTTTTTGATAGCCTCATTATGTCACATCCGTTGTTCTAGAAAATAAAGGCCTTTTTAACTATTTTTGGATAACATAATTTCACAAGTATGTTTTAATTTACAGGAATATGTTTAACTCTGCCATCTGGCTTTAGAAATGTGAACTCAGGCCATTGAACATAACAAAAATGGGATAAGTGTCTTTGGTCTCCAAATCTATCTGAAAATAAATATGAACGGAAAAAATGTAGGAATGTAATCAAGAGGGTGACTGTATAGCAAACATGCTAAACTTTTTTTTAACATTAGCGACATTTTGGTACATAATTTCTTCAACACAAACTTTTGAGTAGTCTTGCAGAAGACTCAGCTTGAAATACTTGTGTAACTACCCCTGTGTATTATTGGTAAGCACATTAGATGGACTTTATGTAGACAAATGTGGGCTTGCTCTCTAAGCAGATTACAAATTCATCCTGACTTTTGCTGAGTATATAAATTACTTTTCCAAAGATCATGTTATCTGTATTGCCATTGGACTGCTAGTATGGCATTACAGCAGGTAGTCATAACACTTCATCTGCTTCCCCAACAGCTCTGAATTCCTCAGATGATTTTTGCAATTTGCTTCTCTCTGCCCTTCTATTTATATAGTTACCTGTTGAAGAATCCTAGCTAAATGATTTCCAGTGAAGCGGCTCTGGGGAGAGTGTCTTTTAAAGACAGCTGCAGATTCTAACACGTTTTGGCAAGGATTTAGGTGCCTATAAGTCATGATTATGATGAAGTATTAAACTAAGGAGGTTTAAAGATACTGTAAGCATCCCCAATTTCTGCTTTAATTTGGGAAGTCCACTCAGGAGACTGTAAACTGTATTAGCTGTCATTGGGTTATCTCACCCAAGGAAAGCAATTTGACAATTCATAAAATGTGTCTTGGAGCTATTCGTATGTGCAACATAATGGAACTTGCAGTTTTAATACAAATTCTATCAGCGGCTTCCACTGTTGCATAAACTTAATTACCACTGAGTGTGTAACACCAGTGAATAACAAGTGTTAAATGACACATGATCAATAATTCATTTGTTAGCGCAGTATTGCTTACTGTGAAATGACCTTGATGGGAACAGTCTTGCAAGTAACTTCCTTTCTTTTTGCCATATTAATAACTGAAGAAAAATGCAAATTCTTCTAATGTCACTGATAAACAAACAGTAATTGCTTTTTTAATGAATGGTGAAAGATCAGACCTGCAGGCTGTAAGCTGCAGGCTGCTGCTCTTCCGTTCTATTGCATCCTATTCCAGTTTCTAATAGCAGAGTTGGTGCCAGAATTGTTTTCAGGAACCGGGAATACTACTTGCCAATAGTAGGTCTCAACTTGGGTTTTTGCAAATAGCTGCCCTGCAGTGCTGAATTTAAAACAACTAGGAAAGTGCTCACTGTTACCTTTCAGTACTAACAGACTAACCCATTCATATTACATCATGTTTTCTCATTGTATTTCTGCCATTCAGTTCTATGTGTTGTTTCTGGATGGACTTAAAACCATGAGCTGCCAGAACTCTCAATTCATGGCAGCTGCCTGTGTTTCTGTGTGAGGTATTCTATGTATAACTGCTGCATTCAGGACTCGTTAGCCTGTACTGATCCATTCAAGTCTCTGCATTAATCTCAACAGGAGCTATGTAAAAAATAATATGTAAATTACAGGAGAGCTCTTTGCCTGGACTGTTTTCCGAATCATTTGCCACGTTGGTGGTGCACCAGTGTGTTGGGCATGTACTGCACAAGTCTATACTCTTACTTCCTTATTTGGAAAAGGACAACAATTTTTAAGGCTTATATATGGGTAAAATGTCTTAATCATGTAGAATTTAATTTTGAAGTAAAACCAATGGCTTGGCAAGGACTTTTTTAATGTCTTTCGGTATTCTGAAATGTGTATTCCTTGGTCAGCAAAATGTGCTGTCATTTGCTACATGCCTAGTGTTTGAAAACTAATGGATTAATTGCGTTCAGTTGTTTGCAGACTTGTGCTGCCACTGAAGTGCTTCTTGCAGTGCAAAGCATCTCATCTAACTTTGCATTTTGAACATGGTTGCCTGCGGGAAGCTGGTACAAAGGTACATACTTGTCCACAGTCTCTCTTGCTTCCGCTACATTACTAGCTTTGATTTGTCCATGCAGGTCATTGCTTTCCTCCAGATAACAGGGAAATGCTTCTGCATTTTGGGATAGGGACTTCACAGTAAGGCATAACAGAGCCTTTTTTTTTTTTTTAAATCGTCGTGTTCCTCTTGGTGTCGCTGTTGGCCAGGGTAAAGCCCGCCGAATAGCGGCACAGCAGCAATCCCATCTCTGCAGCGCAGCCTTTGCCCTCCCTAGCCAGGTGTGTAAAACACAAACCTCTTCGTCTGAATGTCTTTTATATGCTGGCACATCTGGGAACACTACTTCTGAGCTGGTAAATATACTTTATTCTGCAAAAGCCTCAGCTGATTAGTGCAATTGCTATATAAAACATTAACTCCAAATGCCAAATAATAGTGTTTCAGCCAGATACTCATCTCCAGGGAAGAATAAATTGTTTAATGCATACTTTATCCAGTATGTTACTGTTATCTGGCATTACAGGTCTGTTTTCTTGCAACCTGATTTCAAGGTGGGGTTAAAGGGAACAAACAGTGCAAGTTAGATCTCTGTACTTCAGAGGAAGGCAAATCCTTTCACTACATTAATGTCTGGAAAGCTGGAAGTTAGCAGTAATTGTGTTTCACGCTTCCCTGGCACTATCCTTACAGGTGTCCTAAACCTCCTTAGATGCGGTAGTGAAGTCAGCATCACCTGTTCACTTATTCAGGGGAGTGTTATGGAGCTAATGAAATGTTAGCATGCAAGTTTAAAAATGACAGACTGAGGAGCAACGGAGCATAAATACCCTCTCTCTTGCTCCTAAGGCTTTTATTTAATCCCCAAGCTATTGCTAAGTGCTTATCGTCTCCTCTCTTTTGTAGATTTTAAGAGGCTACTCACTCATTGGCTTGTGATATAAACTGACCTATAATGATATAACCCTCACAGTCTGATGTGGCAGCTGTATTTGAAAAGTATCTAAAAAGTGCCACACATACCTCTTGAGTTGTATTTCTTTTAACAGTTGATGGTATTTTTATTTTTTTAACACATTTATCACTGGAAGTATGCAGGATAAACATAGAACCTCAAAATATAAACTTCTTTCTAGTTCATATGTGGCTGTGTTCATTTATGACTGTACATGCTCAAAATTATGTGCTTGAGAAATGAGGGATATCTGTTTTCCCCATAAAGAGTAAAGACATTCCTTCTCTCAGTTTGACCCAGAAAGCACTTGATTTATGGTTTTGGTTTAAGGCAGACCAAAGAGCAGAGTAAGGTTATGGTGATGTTTCATGGTACAGTGCAAGTTGAACTATCCTCCTAAACTTTGCTGTGGTATTAAACCTTTTTAGGTTGAAAAAACATGAGGATCTTAGCTGAAGGAGAAGTTATGTAGGATCATGGAGTGAAAGCAAGGAAGACAGAAATGGAAATAAGAAAAGTCAGGGATGGAGTACAAGGTAGGAAATCTAAAAATGGCAAGTCAAGCATTGTTGTTCCAAAGCAGACTTAATCAACACTGGCTGCTGCGACCCTGTTTTGCCCTCTAATTTCCTTTCCATATTTTTTGGTTAGCTGTGTTACTGATTTTTTTTTTTTTCCCCCTGCCAATTTAATGCTGAAGTGACTCTCTGCAAAGTCTGACACGCACCATATAGCTATGCAAGGGAGCCTGCAGGAAGACAGCAACCGGTCACCGACTGCAGATAAAGGGTGGGCCTTGAAAGTGAGGATGAGCAATGCAAAACACCAGCGAAAGAGTGGGTGAAGCCAGGGTGAAAGACAAAGGCAGTATTGCAGAGTGGAGAGGACCCAGCACCGGGTTTTTAGATGCTGGATATTACATTGGGAATGCTGGGGAAAATAAGGTTGGACTATTGCAAATGGGAGGTGGGTCAGAGTGCACAAAATAGGATAGATTGAAAAAAGCCTATTTTTTAACATTGTATAAAGGAACAAAAGGATAAGAGAATTACTGGATAAGAACAGGGAAAGGAGCCAGATGTAGTTTAAGCTAACACATAAGGCAGTAATTAGGGCAGACAAAGCATAGATAGACATATTCACATGGAACAATATCATCCTAAATCTCCAAATCTGTTAACAGTTCATTGTTTGGAGCATGAATCTGGCAGTAGGACAGGCTGCCAAAACTATTGTGATTAAGGAAAAAAACCCCAACAACACAAAGGAAAGCATCTGAGAACAGAAGAAACATTCTTGGTTTGATGGTTGTGTTTCTCTTAATGTTTTCTTTACTGTAAAAAGTGTCCCAATGTCATTCAGCATGTTTTATGTAAAAAAAACCAAAACAAAACCCACACCAACCTCTTTGTTCCCTGTTTTTTAAAATCAGCTCTGATGTACTAATCCATTCATTTCAAATCTCTGTATTTGTTAGATTTATGCCAGCTAATATTTGTCTAAGTACTCTAGCTTGCATGCTGATCTTATCGTTTACTTTTCTGGCTGTTCACTGCCTTCTTCCTTCTGAACAATAAATACGGAAAGTTCACAGAAAGGCTAACCCTTACTGGTACTTAGCCTGCACTGTACCGTGTTGTGTCATTCGTGCAGGAAATAGCAAATATGAAGCATACTTTGCATGACTCTTTTTATGAGTTCTTCAAATCACAAATTTCCTCATTACTGTAAGTGAGAAGTTTGTCATTCCTCAGGGTGTTAGCCTGTTTCTTCAGGGCTTGTTTGAAACTGGGCTAAGAGGCTGGTATTCAGTCTGCTGGGTTTGCAAAGAGTAAGTGATTTGCTTGGCTTACAATGGCCCTTCGCTAATCAAAAAACATATTGTGAATTCTGTATTTAAGCTGCTAAGAAAACTTCTTTTGTAATGTGGGTTAAAATACCAGGAAATCATGGTCTTTCATTATGTCCCTTCCAGAGATCAAACTGAGTTCTGGCATAGAATTACAGCAGATATGACAGATGTCAAAACAATTCATATTTCCCCTAAATACCTATAAAACAACATTGCACTCTGGCCTTATTTTCCTGGAAGCAAATTAGGGATACTGATGGCAATGCACCACAGGCGTACTGGTGGGGATGGGAAGCAGCAGCACGTGACCAGGAAGGGGGGTGACAGTCGGGTGGCAGCAGTACTGCTCTTCAACGAAGGCAACTGCTGGCAGGTTGGAAGACTGTCACAGTCTGCCTCACTTAAGTGCTTCATGGTAGAGGAGATGGAAATGTGTGCATGTGTGAAGTGACTCAGGCAGCTGTATGACTAAACCCTTAATGATCAGGCAACGCTGATTTCTTTACACTCATTTTTAAGCTCAGGAAAGACACCAGTCGCTCAACCTTATAAGTGGTGCAATAAATAATAATAATAATAATAATAATAATAATAATAATAATAATAATAATAATGTAGCTGGCCACAAGTGTTTTGTGAGGGATTGCTCATTGCAAATGCTATGGAGGCGGTGGAAAGACAGGCAGTGTAGGTTATTCAAAAAGCCCTGCTCTCCCATGGCCTTGCTCGTGACGCATGCCATTGCCAATAAAATCCCAGGTAAGCAACTTACTCATCAACCAGCCCTGGGAGAGAAATGGGCCGATTGCACGTGACTTAGAGGAAGAAGAAGAACCACTGAGCCTACAATGGAAGTGTGATTACATATTCCCTTTCGTTTGGCTCATTTGCACTTCCTGAACTGTGGCCTCACTAGTCCAATTAGATTTTGGTAGTAAAATTATTGACTTTTTTCCCCTCAAGAAACCTATACTGAAAGTAGCAGCTTGGCAGGAAACTTGCACAGTGCTGCTTCTCAGGTGCTGTCATTTGCACTGCTGCCAAAAGGCTGTCAGTGCCCTGAGCCAGAAGCTACTGTTTGCTCCGACCTCTGAGCCAGTACACACTCGCCCACTGCAGCAATTCAGACTGAAATTGCATTATCATATGTGTTATACAATTGTATGTGGTGCAAAGCAGTGGGAAAATGCCCTGGGAGTCCAAATGAAGACCATCACAATACACAGACTTTCATCCTTTGGACAATTTCTTGATCATAAATTGATTAGATAATCTAGGCTGCTAATACTTACTTTCTGATGGGGCAGATTTTCTACCTACTTTCTTAATAAGGTTGTCAAAATTTGTTCTAGACCAATGGTAGATATGAGGACAAATATGTTGGAGGAAACATCAAGACTTCATTTCAGCTCATAAAAGATCTCCATTTCATTTGCTCAAATTGCACATCCTCATTACTCTGCAATTATGGCAAAACTTTTGCGGCACTTTTAACGTTGCACTTTTAATGCCGGCATGATTCATAAGAATGCTGCAGTCTCTCATCATGAGGCTGCAGTTGTTAGCCTGTGCAAGCTTATTTGCTTATGAAATTTTTGTGTCAAGTTCAGTATAGGGAGGAATAGTTCTCTCCCCCTAGGGCTTCCACAGTCCCTGATGGGACCAGCATGGGATGAGCATCCACTAGAAGCGCATCCCCTCATCCAACAGCAGTGGCACATGGCTTTAAGTGGTGATATCACCAGTAGAAATAACAGCTAGCAACAGTGATGAAATAGCTGGAGATTTAACATTTTCACAATGAAGATGCATTACAGAAGGACTTTGCCTTGGGTGGGCAGGAGTGGAACTGTTCTGCTGCACAAGGCACTTCCCCAGGCAGAGCCAGGACAGGCAGTAAGGGAAATCCTGTACTGCTGCAAGCTTCCCAAGTCCAGGCTCCCAAGCACCCTTCTAGGATGGCCCAGGACACCACACAACAGTAATTTAGTAGGTAAAGCAGCATAGCTGTTACACGCTCACTCATCCATGCTTGCGGTGTCTTGTAACAAGTTTTTAATTGTTGGAAAAACTGTCAGAGAGAAAAAAAAGCCATGTTCTATCATGTAGACATTAACATCTCTGTTTTTCCAATGCAATTTGAATGCATCTGTTTTTGCAGTACATTCTTGCACATTGTTAAAAGAAAGAATGGATCAATTCAGACCAGAATAAATACCCACACTCTGGAAATGAAACTGGCCTAAAGATCTCTCAGTCTGAGAGCTGAAAAAAAAAAAAGGTAGGTTTCAGAAAGAGAGAAAAAAAGCTTTTGAAAGAACACTGTATAGTGCACTGTACAGTTGTTACTGTATGTCTCCAACACAAAAAGAACCACATTTTTTCACCAAATGCAGAAACATAAATGGAATTTCTAGTATTGGCTTAAAAGCCATATAATAAACATTAAAACAGACCCAGGATTTGTTGGTTCTCCTTCTTACAGTAGGGCAGGCTGATTGATGAAAAAGAAGTGAATGGGAAAAGAACACTGGTAAGCAGAGAAAGAGATGAGGGTGATGATTTCTGCTTGGTGTTGATGCCTGAAGACTAATTTCACTATTCAAAACACGGAGGAAAAAAATCCAATAAAGTGAATCAGCATATAATTTTGCTTTTGCAGAAGAAAAATGAATATTGCACTTAGCTTACAGTCCACCTTATCCTGAGGCATACTTGCTATGATAGACATGCTTCCAACTGTAACATTAAAGGCTGTCACAACTTTAAAAAAAAAATCTGACTTCCATAGGTTGGAAATAGTAATACAGGCCTGATTGTGCTAGGTAACACTATCTGCTTCCTAAAGGAACACACACAAAAAAAATAGTAAATCACAGGACAAATACATTATTCTTTGATAATCCTCCATTGTCCTATATTAGAGGAGATTTCTCTGATCATTACAGTTGAGGAGTGCAACCAGAGTTGTGCAGAAGCCTAAGTTATCACTGCTGATGTGTTTGGTCCCTCTCACTCTTCTGTGCCCATGGTTCCTTGGGGAAGCACAGAGGGACAGGGTAGGTGTACAGAGAAATTGCCTCAGAATATTTTTGCAGTTTCCAATTTTGTTTCACTTTGCATGGAATAAAATTACAGAAAACAATAGAGGGAAAAAGTAGTAATGTCAGCAAAATTCCTAAAATTTTATTTCAGGCATTGCTCAACAGGCCTGTCTTTGATACTAGGCTGTCTTACAGACTCTTCTTCATGTATCTGGTGGAAAATTAACTATTTTTGGATGAGTTACTATCTAGCAGATCAACTTTTGGATCTGGCTTACATCAGGTAGCACAATAAGGGAAATGGAGGAAGAGGACGGGCTATAAGCAGAAGGAGAGAGCAACTAAGTATGGTAGCCCTCAACAGTCAGCTCTGAGCACCCTTGTTTCTTTAGTCCTAATCCTAACCCAACTCTTCTGCTTTCATTAGTTCAATTAGACTCCAAACCACAAATTTGGAAGAGTTACTGTGATGGTCAAAGTGTGATTTCAGAACCAGAAATGTATGAAGGAACTTCGAAGAGAAGTGTGGAAAACGTGTTCCCACAATCAAGAAGTTTTAAGTCTTTCAGTTCAACAACCATCTTCCTTATAGCCATTACCATTGATCAGAGTCTTTAGAAGGCTGACCATTTTCAAATCAGCTAATGTAGATTTTTTTCATGTCAACTGTTAGTAGCATGGCTTAGAACTGTTTTGGAGGAAAACACAGAAGGACATCTCTTCACGCTACTATTATAAGCATTCATTTTTCACACGAGTCATCTGTGAGAGAACGTTCATGGTTCATTACATACATTGTGGAAACAGATGTTAGTACAAGCTGACTTTCTTCGCACCTTGCCCCTGCTCCAGAATGTTACCATGTGTGCCTATTGCCACGATAGCAATCTGTAAGTGCGGGAAGGATTCAGAGTTATATTTTGCCCTGTGTTCCAGGTCCAGAATGTAAGGTTATAATTAAGTTACTCATTACCTCTTCTTCTTGGAAGGAGCCCTTATCTATCTATCTGTAGATAGTCTGAAGAGCTGGTTTTTAATTTTGTACTTGACAGCACATTGGAATGATTTTCCTTTAATCTCCTGCTAAGCACTGCTAAAATGCCTACTCAGTGGAAAATTACCTTATCAATACCATTAAGTGAGAACAGCAGTTGGAGAGGCCTTTATTGTACAATCCAAACTACCTGCATTGCCAGAGACTAATAAATCCTTGTTATGAAGCTTAATATAGAATGTCATACCTCCAGAATAGGATGCACTTACTACACATCATGCACCATGACGTGAGCTTGCTGTTTGTTATGTAAAGGCCAGGAAAATATATCTTTTCAACTTTAAGAACATAATGAACTTTTAAGCAGTATCCAAATAAACTCAGTACAGAAATTGGCAAGGCAAGAAGGTCACACACACAATTATGTACGTTGGCACAGGACAATGGACAATGGACACACAATGGACAAAAGGAAAAAAAAAAGTGTGGGGAAAGAGCTATCTAGACTGAATTCACAGAGGCTGGCAGCTAGCAAGCCCAGTCAGTATGAAATGTATATGGAGGGCAAGAAATTCTAGGACATTCTCTTCAAGGAGCTAATTTCCAAGTATTTTGGCACAGACGTTTACTTAATAAACAGACATCCAACTCAGGGTGGTTACTCCTTCCACCAAGAGTTACACTGTTGGAAAGGTGTTTGGACCTTCCAGGAAAGGGAAGATTTTTCCCCCCATTGTGGGGGAAAAAAGGTAAAGTGATTCATGCAAAACATTTGTAACTTCAATAGGGGATAACTGGAATATTCTTATACTTTTTGTATTAGAAACACAAGCTTGGGGAAGGGTTCTTTAACATGCGATTGCCTTGAATCCCTGCTCGAAGTCTGCTTGCTAAGATGCACCAGACTGACCACTTGTTTGTAAATTATAATAGACATGATACCAGGTAGGATACTACTGATTATTATACCAATCCTGCTGATATACACTCTCAGAGCACTTTTCTAATTATTTCCTTCTTGGGATCTTCTCCTTTGAGGGTCCTACCACAGCAGGTGTAGACAAGGGCTCCTAAGCACAGTGCTATAAGGATGTAGGCCTAGTCACCCAAATCATTTTAGATTTAATCTAAGATGAGTAGGCACAGTTTTGCTGGCCAGTTTGACTAAATGGAAACTTGAGGGTCAGTACAAATCACCAGGAGGAAAACCAGAAGGTCTAAAAAACAACTATGTGTGAAATGCCTATATTATGGACAGGAATAGTTACAGTCATCATAACATTGTGTGGAGCCCAGGGAATGAACACTCGTAAAAGCTGATGAGTTAGTGCATAGAGCGCACAATTGTTTAATTATATGCATTTGACTGATTTTTTGTTAAAATCCGGGAAGGCTACTGATAAATAGGGAACAACTTAAGAGACAATTAAATGAAATCTACTGGCATATATTTTGCTGTGGCTGTTCGCTGAACAACAGGCTATCATGAAGCTCCACAATTTAAAAATTGTATCACCCTGATTTTATAACCCAAGAAAGCAAAAAAACCCCATTCCTTTTGTAAAGTCTCATTACATGCAACCATGTTTAGCAGAAAGCTCCACAGGGTTTGAACCATAAACTTAGAAGTGTCAAATGAGTTTAGTCAGTTTTCTCTCTTGAGCAAATTTGCATGTCAGATAGTCTCACCAGGCAAACTGAAAGCAGGTGCTAGCAAAATCCTTTTAAACAATGTTTTTCCTCTGCTGTTTACAGACGCATACACACAGGCACTGAGCACAAAAGGAACTGTTTGCTCCGTTTAATTGTTTGCTCAGTTTTCTATCTAAATAGCCAGCTTTTTCATGATCTTTATTGCACGTCACACCTGCTCTGTAAATGCAAAATCTCCTATGTTCTTGGGAGTAACAACTTACCAGCAGCTGCAGCTGAACCAGCTGAGCAATAGCCTGCAAAGATCTGGGTAACACCAACCCGGAGATTTATTTAGCATTTGTCAGCTGACTGTTAGGTGGAAACTTGGAAATGAAAGTGCAGGCATAGCAGGAAGCAGACAGCATTTCTACACACCTGCGTGAAGGTTCAGGTGAAAGCAGTGATAGCATTAAATTCAAATGCACTTACACACACAGGAAAAACTGTTTTGTCTTTTCTGCAAATGCTAATGGGACTTGCTACCCTTCATGTTCTGCTGAGAGGGGTTTTATAATACTTCCCTTTCTTAGAGTGCTTCCTTTACACCAACAGTATCACAAACTTCATTCCCCTGAGCCCAAGCCAGTCCAGGCAACTAATATGGCAAAAAACTAGTTTCACAACCCCTCAACCCAACCAGCCTCTCCAAAAACACATTACTTTTTTCTTCTCCTTTCTGCTATCTGTGAAAATGCACAAGAAAATAACAACTGGGAATATGGAAGAGGGGAGAAATAGATAGGAGGACTCTTTCTCTTGACAGCAGCCTGAAGATAGATGAATTCCATAACATCAGAAAATCATGTATATAATATACTTCCACGTTGTCCATCCCATTCTGCTCCTCCCCCACCCCGCCCCCAGTGACTATTAGCTATTTGTTAGACCTTCATACCAGTGAGGTGGAGAAAAACACTTAAATTAGTCTGCCAGGCCAAGATGTAAGGAGTCCACTTGTTGGACATCATTGGCAGAATGTACGTGGAAAAATCAGGTCTTGCCTACGGCTCCTACCCACAACCACCAAAGCGTCTTGGGAATTTCCTCAAAATTCATTTTCTGAGAAAGAAAATCAAGTAGCTGTTTGTCTGTTTGGTTTTCCTCCCTTAGAATAAGCACTTGCATGAGCTGAAGAAGATTGGGCTAAGACTGTTAAGAAAAAATAACTGGTCACCAACTACAACTAGAGAAAACATTATTGATGTGCCCCTGTTGTATTTCATACATCTGCAGTTTCAAAATGTCTTTTCAGAACCTGGTACTACTACCAGATCCTTCATGGCTGGTGGAAACCAGTTGTTTTTCCAGCCTCTATGCTGTGAGGGACAACAGACAAAATTGGAAAAAGAAAACAAAAATAAATAAGAAAATTAGCTTTTAAAATCAGATTTCCAGGCAGCCTACGCAGCAAATTATAAATGATCATTTCTAACACCGTGTGCCAAATATTTGGTGTAGATTTCTGACTTCCCTGAAGTCACACAACCTTCCCACCTATTTCTGCAAACTAGCACTTCACCATTGCCAAACAGAAAAACCTCTCCTTGTAGCCTTTTTTTGCCCCACACAGACACGGGGAGGAGAAGCCACCTTGCTCTTTCCCAACTCACTCCCTCGCAGGAGGCAGCTTTCCCTTGCTCATCACTGCTGGTATTACTTCCCTCCCAAACAGGACTGGGGCAACCCCCTCCTCTTCAGTCACAAGACTGAATCACAGGATTGAAATCACACCCCCACTCCCCCCCCACTTCTTAACTTTGCCACCACGGGGTCTTGCATGCATGCGCCCTGTCTCCCAGTTTGGAAGTACCGCTGTGCTACACACTGCCCAACTCTGCACTGACTTCTGAACAGTATGACATCCTTGAGACATCCTCCTCTTCCCCCTAGGAAAAGGAGTGAGAGTACCAGCCGGAGAGCAAAGAGGTGGCCATGCTGAATTGCATCAGTGAGCTGATGTGACCACCGAGTCACAAGCACTAAGCACCACTTCTCTCTTTGGAGCTGTGCTGGTTTCGGCAGGGATAGTTAATTTCCTTCCTAGCAGTGCTGTGTTTTGGATTTAGGATGAGAAGAATGTTGATAACACACTGACGGTTGTTTTCAAGCAGTCAAGGACTTTTCAGCTTCTCATGCTGCTCTGCTAACGAGAAGGTGCAGGGCACCCAAGCAGCTGGGAGGGGACACAGCCAGGACAGCTGACCCAAACTGGCCAAAGGGGTATTCCATACCATATGATGTCATGCTCTGTATGTAACTGGAGGGGTGGGCTGGGAGGTGGGTCAGCTGGGGAGCTGGCTGAGCATTGACTTCAGGTGGAGAGAAATTGTGCTGTGCATCACTTGTTTTGTATATTCCATTATTATTGTTGTTGTTATTATCATCTTCCTTTTTTGTCCTATTAAATTGTCTTTATCTCAACTCATGAGTTTCACTTTTTTCTTCCATTTTCAATTCTCTCCCCCATCCCACTGGGAGGGGGGTGAGGGTAGTAAGCAAATGGCTGTGTGGTTGTTTGAGCTGCCTGCCGGGTTAAACCATGACAGAAGCATAAATTGCTTCTCCTTCATTTGAAAGACAGCATTACACCTTTGTCCAGGCTTGCCTCAACTGGCCTGCTGCCGCAACGGGCTGAAAGGCACGCATCCACTTCTGATTACTCATTTACTCCGGTAATTTTGTTCGCTTATGGCTAAAGATAGGGGTTAGCTGGCCTGCTTTACGTAAGGCACATGCCAAATACTCTTTCTCTCTCTCCCCTTGTTTTCCTATAGCAAAGCATATCATTGCTGATGTAATGGAGTAACAGGCTAACTCACTTCAGTTACTGGATATAATCAAGTTTCCTTGAAGTTCCTTTGATAAAGGTGACTTGTGGCATCAATTTTTAAACCATAAACAGAACTACAGACTTCTGTTACTGATATGGAATTAAAGGGAGGGAAGTAGCGAAGGGAGAGGATGAGGTCAGAGTCCAAAACGTTGCATAAGCTGTGTAACTGTGGAAGAAGAGAGTAGGGAAGGGCATGGAAAAAGAAGAAAAAACCTGATTTTCATTGTTTTCTTGTGAAACTAAGTATTCCAATAATCTCAGAATTGCTGTGGAGGGAAAGGCAGAGATTGCAATAGAGAGAACAGTCAAATCTCAGATTTCTGAGAGACCATGCTGTCCTGGTTTCAGCTGAGGTAATTTTCTTCATAGTAGCTAGTACGAGGCGGTTTTGGATTGTGCTGAAAACAGTCTTGGTAACACAGAGATGTTTTTGATATATAGACATGTTCTCATTATCGCTGAGCAGTGCTTACAGAGCCAAGGCCTTTTCTGCTCCTCACCCCACCCCACCAGCGAGGAGGCTGGGGGTGCACAAGGACTTGGGACAGGACACAGCTGGGACAGCTGACCCCAACTGACCACAGGGATATTCCATACCATGTGATGTCATACTCAGCATATAAAGCTGGGGGAAGAAGAAGGAACGGGGGGGACACATTCGGAGTGAATTTGTCTTCCCAAGTCACCGTTACGCGTGCTGGAGCCCTGCTTTCCTGGAGATGGCTGAACACCTGCCTGCCCATGGGAAGCGGGGAATGAATTCCTTGTCTTGCTTTGCTTGTGCGTGCGGCTTTTGCTTTACCTATGAAACTGTCTTTATCTCAACCCATGAGTTTTCTCACTTTCACTCTTCTGATTCTGCCCCCATCCTGCTGGCAGGGAGTGAGTGAGTGGCTGCACAGTGCTTACCTGCTGGCTGGGGTAAAACCATGACACATGCTCAGATGGAATCTTGAGCTAGGCAGGCACATGAGAAAGCACAAAGGGCGCTCTAAGCTGCCTGAACATTACAATGCTCATCCAATATTCTTCACAGAGCAATCATTTGAGAAAACTATTAAAATTTCCTCAAAACCCTGAGGGCCAAAGTTGCTCCTACTGTTCTGACATTGCAGTCTGGGAAGACCTTGAGTGCAGCTGAGTAAGAGCAACCGCATCAGCAGGATGCACTTCCTAACCCTTTGTGTGGGGTTCTGCGCAAACCTTGTACTGTGAGGTATGAGCCTACTCAGATCATGAGTATCATGTTTGACTAAAACTGATAGATGAAATTGTGTTCATCCAAATTACAGTACTGAGTCACTCATTTTAACAAAGTTTATTTAAACAAAGTAGGTACATTTCACAGAAATGGTTATAAAATGCATAGCATATTATAAACAATACTGTTACTTTACAGATACTAGTTGTTATTTATCCCAAATATTGCTTTTGAAAAATGAATCAGCCTGCTTGGTGAATCAGAAAGCTAAAAATCCCCAGGCACTGTGAAGAAAAAATACTATGATCTAACAAAGCACGTGTCCACTTTTCATTCACTCTACTGATTGTATTGTTGCATCATTAATTTGCCAGTTCCGATGATGTGGAAATATCTGGTCCCTGGAGTCACATACCAAGGCTAGATTTCCATCAGCTGGAGCACAAATTGCACTTGCTCAGTGATCCAAAACCCCATGCAACTTCAAGGAAAGCTGACTGAGGGTCTTCACAACTATTAACTTAATGGACAGAGACCGTGGACAAAAAACCTAGCAGTTTTTCTAAGTTGTGCAGATATGTCACACTCACACTGCTACTCCTAAGCAACTTGATTGTAAGTTGGCAAGTACATACATATTTCAAGCTTGACTTCAGTGGAAATTGAACGTGCAGTAGAAATAGACCTTACTCTCAGTGGTGATGCAATACCATGGAAAGTGGAATTGAGCCTTTTTGCCACACCTGAGAACTGAGCACACCTTGAACATGCAGAACTTCACATAACCAAATCCAGAGGTGTCTCTTTTCTGATCTTTGGGATGCCAGGGCATAAATAAGTAAAAATGAAGAGCATAGCACCGATCTGTAACTATAGCTGAGAGAGGTACCAGCTCATTCACACAACACTTCAGCACAGGAGTCATGACTGGAATTTTTTCCATTTACACTTCTATGACAATAGGCAAAAAGCAAATGCTGAGGTAAAAGGAGTTGCACCAGGTTTGCACTGGTGTAAGCAAGTCTAGAATCAAGCAAGCTATAAAATTCATTAATTCACACACAACAGAGAAGGAAAAATCCCCATATTTTCAAAACATATAGATACATGTAGATCAAAACATATGTTTTCAAAACATACATGCTCAAGAATAAACTGACTTTCTGCATTATGCCATGAGCTTTACAGTAGTTTAAGCTTGGCTTGGACTGAAAATGAAGAAGCTTGAACTCTGGCCAGCAGAGCTCCTTTGGAACTGTTTGTCAAGAGAGAAGAATGAGGTCTGAAGCAGTCCAAGAATATCAACGTTTCATTCACTGTCTTCAAGTAGTTTTTGTAAGTTGTTCTGTATCTTAGAAAAAGAGAAAAAAATAATTGGGAGGCAGGAAGTGTTACATTGCATTAAAAAAACCCCCAAACCATCAAGACATACTCTTCAATATACTCTGTGTGTGCACGTTAATTCTGTCCCAACTATTCATACCAATGGTATTCATGTTAAATGCTTCCTGCACTAGAGTCAAAGGAAACATCTGGATATGATCAGCCAGCAGCACATCTAACTTTCACATTAGGAGTATCTCCTGCAATTTCCTCCTAAAGATTGTCTCCTTCACTAGGTATAAGAAAAGAACATAGGAAAAAACTACAGCTAGAAAGAAAGGGACAAGAAACCCAATTATTTTAAACTTCATCAAAACCCAATAAAAGGCTCAAACTTCAAAGTTGCAGCTCTTTGGTTTGAATGGATAATTCAAATAGTTTTTTGACAGCTTCAGATACACAGCTGGCTATGATGTGTGCACAGCAAAGTAAGGTCTTCTAACCATCGGCAGACATGTCCCATTTCCCAGATTTGGCATATTAGTTGTGGGTTATCTTCCCTTAGTTGCATGGAAGGCAATGCCAGCCAGTCGCATCCTCAAGGATGATTTGTGCAGACCTATTTTACACAGCCTATTTATCCACCTTTCATCTCCTTGTCCTTAAAAGCAGAGAGGGAAAAATAGTGGGTCACATCCCCTGGCACACGTGTTCTCTGCATCTTAGTAACGAGCAGTCACTGGCTACAGAAGGTTTAGCCACAGCTACTTTCAGACTTTGAGAAGCCTGCTCAAAGATACCACTTAATCCTACCTCATGATTTCTAGCCCAGATGCACACCTTTTTGGGGAAAGGAAAACAGTAAGAAGCACCTAATTTTAGAAGAGTCATTTAATGCATACACAGGAATTTCCTTTTAACAAGTTACAAGGGAATGATTAACATTAGGCCATGTTTTCCCTCCCCCAATTTAACGCTCTGTGCTCTGATAGACATGGTGCATTTTAACAACCTGTTAAATACACTTAAATGCCAAAGCAAAATTCTGGTAAGCCATGGTAATTCCTTGGCTCCAAGTATGAAGTGATTTTCACAAGGTCACATTGAAAAAGTCATTGCAACATACTCTTGCACTGAACGTTTTTTAACTGGAGAGTAATTTTTAGTTTTTAACCTACATAATTTCTGTGCTCTAATTTACAATGCCGTGGTCACACAGGAAGCAATAAGAGAGATGGCAAGTTACACTGGAACTTTTATGGTACATTTGCTGCTGAAGCCAGCTGCAGCCCATTACTAGCACTTTTCACCAAGGCATACGAAGCAGTTAAGCAACTGCAGGAACTTTGCTCAGAGAACATAAAGCTATTAGATTTTCAGTTTTGCAGTACAAGAGTAGGGTCAAACACCCTGTTCTAACCGCTGCTCATCTAGATTAGAGAGGATCAGGATGTGGTAATATGCAGCTACAGCCAATACTCATTTAGCTTGTATGCACAGCAGTTGATTATGTCTTGAGTGTTTGGCAAATACAAGGTAAGACTACGGGTCCAACCCTGCAGACACTAGCTGAAAGAAGCACATGACTTAAGACTCTAATTCAGGACAGAGGGTCACTTCTCTGGGAATAGATGAATGATCTGACCATCCAGCTGCTTTTTACTGTGTTTCAAGCAGAGACTATAAAAGGGAGTGGGAAAATGCCTATCCCTGCTGCCAAGGGCTGGCTGGCTTCCAGTGAGGTCTCCCATGAACCATCTTGCCAGCCTGTCCCAGACAGCTGGAAAGCCGTAACCTCTTAAATGACCTAATTTGGCTAAAGATTGTATCTGGTAATCATCTGGTAAGCATTTTCCCTTTGTATTCATATTGTTATTATCCGCAACATACAGAAGGGTTACACTAGCATTATTACTCTAGACTTCCACAGCCAAGAGGGTGGAGATGTAAGGGGAGGAATCTCTTTTTGGCAGTCTTTGTAAAAGCTATGCTACACAAATAAACAATGGTATTATATAATCCTAGCTTTATGCTGTTTAATGAACTTGGTTTGGGGAAAAAAAAGGTGTTGAAAGACCTTGGCGTGCACTCTAGATTAGAAACAGAGGCAAAAATATCCCATGTAACTTCAGCACGTAGGAATTCAAGTAACTTTTGTTTTCGCTCCACTAACACTTTTTGTCATACTTGGCCAGTGTATGTGTTCCCAACACATAACATTTCATACACCTGTACTAGGTGCAGTTGTCAAGGTTTGGGGTGCAGGGTTAGGGCAGGGGGCTGCAGGAGCAGCTGCTGTGTGTGGGAAGAGGCCAGGGACTGCCCTGTGCTGTGCTGGACATAGCTGTTCCAGCAGCCTCCAATGGACCCACCGCAGGGCATGGCTGAGCCCCATAGCTAAGACGGTGATGGAGCCTCTGGGAAAGTATTTAAGAAAGGCGAAAAACACCAAAGAGAAAGGAGGAGAGTAAGAGGGTGAGAAACAGCAGAAGGAACACCAAGGTCTGAGAAGGAGGAGGTGCTCCATGGCAGAGAAGATGTCCATGCTGCAGCCCATGGAGAACGCACACCACAGCAGGCGCTTATTTCCTGCAGAACTGGAGCCCTTGGAGGAACCCATGCTGCAGCAGGGGGAAAACAGGAGATGAAAGGAGCAGCAGAGAGAAAATTATTATGTTCTGACCGTAATCTCCCATCAGCTCCATTTGGGAGGCAGGGAAAGGGGTGAGAAGTCAGGAGCAAAGGAGAGAAGTTGAGCCTGGGACCAGGGGGAGGAAAGGTATTCTATTGTTTGTCCTTGTTCCTTACTACAAAAAAAAATCTATTTTAACTGGCACTATATTAAATTCATTTTCCCCAAGGTGAGTCTGTTTTGCCTGTGATGGTAACTGGTAATCAATCTCCCTGCCTTTATCTTGACCCATGAGCTTTCTCATCCTATATTCTCCCCCTGCCCTGCTAGGCAGGGGAAGCGAGAGAGCAGCTGAGTGGGCATCTGACTGCTGGCCAAGGTTAGCCCAACACAACACCTAAAGTGAAAATAAGGCCTGCACACCCACTCTTGTTTTGCATAGGTTTCCAGTTTAAGTCAGCAAGTGCATTTAGTTCTACAATTAAAGAATGGTAAAAAGCAAAGGTCAGGTACAGGGAATTACACAACTAGCGCAGCAGCACTTGTGTTACTAAAGTGAAACAGGCAGATTCCAGCCACTTCATATGAAGAGGCTGACAACATGTAAAAGCCAGCATTGTTTTTCTTTACCAAAAAACCTCCAAAACTGAAACAAAAGCCCCAGACAGAAAATTTAATCAAACAGGAATAAAGGTTAAGTTCAGAATCCTTAGCCTTAATGGACAAAAAAAAATAAATAGAGATCACTACATGCAATAATGACCCTGTGAAGTATTCGTATTCCTGGTTGTAAGCCTCAGCTCAAGACAAAACATTTATACATACCAATGCTCATACTTGGGCTAATTTCTATTCCAAAACTCAGTCTAGGAAAACAAGCCAGCTTCTGGTACCAAATCTAGGGGTAACTCGGCACTTTTCAAAATAACAGACTGTAGAAATTCAGCAAGAACCTGGTTAGTGTTAACAGCATTTGCATTATATCATAGGAAGTTACCTTTTCCAATTTTATAAGATTAGCAGTTAACTCATCACAAAGGGCATCAGCATTAATTTGCAGGTGAGATCCCAAGCCTTGGCGTACTGGTTGTCTGTCAAACAGAATGAAGAAGTAAGTGTGACAGAAGCGAAGACAACAAAAACAGAACTGAGAGATACCATGTAGATAGGAATACAGTGGTGACATTGTGAACTGTACTTGTTTACAGAAACAAAGCCTAGTCACTTCTGCACTCTTGACTACATTTTTTATGTCGTCTCATTCTCCAGAAGTTTGGATGGAAAACTTTACGGCTGTTTCCACTGGAAATAAGTTGAAAAGTTGCGTTAAGTTCCATGTCCTGTGACTTGGAGAAAATCAAAAAGCCCAACCCCTTGACACTGTAGAAGTAGTGCACATTAGATCATCCTGTCTCTTGTACTGTTTGGGATCAGAGCAACAGAAAACAGGACTTTCTTGTGTAAGAGTGCTTCAGAAGAGGGACACAGCATCCTGCTAATCAAAACATGCCAAAAGTTGGAAAACGGCTTTTGACATTGCCTACTATTAGAGGTAGGTTTACCCCTCTCCTTGCATTATTAGTAAAATACAAATGCAAGCCTCTTTAAGATAAAGAGCCATTTCCTTCCTGTTTCCTTTTTATTAAGAACCTAGCTCTGTCTTCTGACACACATGTACAAGTCCTACTGCTTTCCACAGGAGACAGCTGAGAGGGTTGGATCCTAAGCAGCACAGTCATTGTTCCATATGACCATAAGTGCATTGTCAGAGTGACCCGTTTGTCATGGATGGGTCACCAAAGAAAGTTGAATTAACAAGCACCCTATTCAAGAACTTGCTACACGTTTGAAACACTTTGCAGACAGTTTCACCGAGCCTTGGTACAGCTCTGGCTTGAATTTTATTTTCCCCCTCTGTTTTTCAGGTGGTGCTTCTCCAACTGTCAGCATTCCCACTCATGCTGCACGTGGCTGCAGGTTTTGCACTGAGATTAATTTACAAATGACTTTTGAAGCCATGTTTTTCAGAGCAGCTCAGAAAAAAAAATCGGTTAGGAGAAGGGGAAAAGAGTTAATGCAAAATTCAATGCTGAATAAACTGATTAGTATTCTCAGCAGTATCCAGTTAACTGACTTCTGTTCTAAGAGAGGAGCAGGAAGTTGATACAACTTACAGTGGCGTACTGCTGTGGTGTATGCCCCTGCACTGCCTCTCCATTTGATACTTGCGTAGTTCCTATCCATGCAAGATGGGAGATTAAAAAAAAAATAAAATACGCAGGGGCAGATGACATCCATGACTAGCTACAGAATGGAACTATGGCCCCTTCCCATATTTCCTCTTAACCTTCCCTTGGTGTGTTTTGGGGATTTTTGGTTGTTTGTGGGGTTTTTTTGTTTGATTTTGTGGTGTGGGGTTTTTTTGGTATTTTTTTAAAATTAATTTATTTTATTCGGGTTTTTATTTAATTTATTTTAGCAAGATAGGATATCAGTTTCTAAAGAGCATATAGGCAGCTGAAAGCTTTAGAAAACATTATACAAGCAAATCAGATGTATTAGCCCAAACATTATGAAGTACCTTGTCATCTTTTAGGCTAATCAAATGACATTAAGACTGAAGACAGAAGTTAGACGTTTTCCGTGGAATCATAGCTCTGGAAAGGAACTGCTACTTCAGCAGTTTACAGTGAAGTTACTCACAGCTATCTGAAACATTTTCAAGGCAGTAGTACACCACGATCTATCACATTTGTACTAAAACTCTTACACAGAAAGCTGTGAGATGAGGATACTGGAAAAAGATTTTTAAACCCCCAAATTTTACAGAGTGTATCTTACTCCTTAATATGTGAATCAAAGGATGTGATGGAAATAAGGCGTTCCTCCAGGACACTGATTTTATATCTCATGTAGAAGGTAGAAAAGATTAATACACAAACACTGTAAGAGAGAAAAATAAGGTACATCAGTTAATGGAAATTTTTAGAGGTACCTGACAAATTTAATGTTAAAAGCCATTTGAACTGTTACTTGTTCATGTTGAATGACAAAGGTATCATTCTAAGAAACACCTCAGGAATACCCATCAGTGGCATTCAGACAGTTATGAAAATCTCAAACTTGTGTATGGCTTTGCTAAGTGATATGTAAAATGAACTTGCAAGTAGTTAAACTCTTTTAACATTTCCTGAACCAAAAGACCCTTTGCTTTTAAAAGTAAGAGGCCTGTTAAGTAAGCTTGCCCCAGCATTTCTACTTCTGAAAAGTTTAAAGGACACAATTCCCAATGATTTCCTCTTTTTCAAGTGAAGCTTAGATTATATTACTCTATGCAAACATAAGAAAATCTGAGTATTTTGACAATCTTGGTATTAATTGCTAACTTACAGAATTGCGTAAAATACAAGTATATGGTTCAGGGATAAGAGCTTCTGGGACTTTACTTTGTGGAAGAACCCGAAGGCTTCAGAACTGCCTGCAAGAAAAAGAACCAAGTATTACTTTGATCAAAGCAGATCACAGCATGCAAATGGTGTTCTGAAGCATGCAACAGATAATAAAAACAGAGGGATAAGCAAGAGATCTGCCAAATTATGTGAACTATGCAAACTTATCTCAACTGAAGGTCTGCCCTTGACTCCTTACCATTTCGAGGACTGTTTCGGGCTTTTCCATCAGGTCCACGTTTACTGTGTGCATCTGAACGGATGGATTTTGCCTCAGTCTTGGAAACTTTCAAGTGAGTCTGTGTCTCAACAACATGATAATCTGTCAAAAGCAAGATTTTTAATACAGCTGAAATATGAAGTCAAAGGTAGCTCTTGGTAGCTTAAGTTAGTAAAGGAGTAGGGGAAGAGGAGGATTTTAAAAGGTGCATTTCTGGACTTGGATAGAAAGTACTAGCCTTAAAACAGTTTGCATGGTCATTCCACAACATCACAAAATATAAAGAAGCACCTGGACTGGAAGAGGATGATGTATGCTGTATTTACATTTCCAGATCCTTTGAAAGATGGCAACCTGTGCAAACTTTGAAGGTTATCATTGAATTTCCAGTCAGAAAATTATACAGACATAAAAGTCACCTCTAAAAAGGACTGAATATGCTAGAGTAATAATTCCAAATGACTTTAGTAGCAACATCAAATAGACATATTGCATTGTTACTTCAAAAATTGAGATTATAGCTCCTTTTCCTGACTCTTGTTTAAATGCAGATGATGTCTTTAAAGAGATAGGATGGAAAAATCCAGTCACACTTAGTTTTGTCCATGCTTTACTTGCACACCCTGGATTGCCCTAATGATGCACAAGAAACAGAATCACAAGTGACATATGTGTTCCCACCCCACTTCTCAATTCCTTTTCCCAGGGTGATTCTTTAACTGGATATTGGTTTTTTATTTGTGGAAAAGGAAAATGGAAAGGTTTGAAGTAGCTGTTAGCTATAAGGAAGTAAGATAGCAAGTTAAATCATTATTCAGAAGCATTCATGTGGCAAGTGATGACACCACAATTTAGTTACTGCTTCAGAAACACCACCAAACAATTAAAAATGCACACACAGTAAATACCAAAGACCAATGAAAGCAAATAGCCCCAAATCATACCACTGAACAAAAGACACATAGGAAAAAAGAAGAGTTAATTAAAACTAACATGACAGAAAACTGCTATAAAAATGATAGTATTTAATTTAAAAGTAATGGTAAAGCTTTCTTATTATACAAATTCTTTTACAGTAATGATGGAACCTGGAGTAATAACAGCATAACAACACATTAATATGTTAATATATATTAATTGTACAGCAGACTAATACCCTAGGTTTTGCTAATAACATTCAGCATCTGCTACATAAAACAAGTTCTGCTGTACTTATGAACTTGTACGCAGTGAGTTTCTACACAGCATTCCTGCTAATTAAGTGAAGAACTTGAGGCATATGAGACTACAAACAGCACTGTTAAGGAAGAATAACTTTGGACAGTATCCTCAAGCGTCTTAACAACTGCAAAGAATGAGTGTTTAAAAAACAAAACCACAAAAACACATGTCAAAAATAACTTTTTTGATGACAAAAGCTATCACGGTACAGAACGTTTATTTGTATAGATTAGAAGAAGTTAACACTGCGACTTGAACTACTTTAGAATAGGGGGGGGTTGTTTGTTTGTTTTCCTTTTTTTAAAGGAGGAACATTTCCTATGTTCTGTATCTGCTAGCATAACTCATGGGGGATGTGGGGAGCAGATAGGATGTGGATAAGGAGCTGGAGGCACTAGTGAAAAATCAGATCCACTGCTGACCAAGTCATTGCCCGAATCTGGACTGCAAAAGTATATAACAACAGAAATGTAGCTCTTGTGGCTTGGAGGAAGACCTTAAAAGACATGTAATTCTCCAGCACTGTGGAGAATGTAGATTCCACATCAGAAGGAGATTACAGAAGTAAAACTGAGAGCTAAACCATTCTCATTTTCTTGGGGCCCCATGATCCCACTCACCTTGGAAGCATTCCAGCTCTGGGGTCTGTGAGCTTGTGCTGCTGGACTCTTCCATCTCTTGTCTCCGCTGCTGCACTATTCCATCCAGATCAGAATAGTCTTCATTGAAATCCTGGTGGGGAGAAAGAGTCACAAGAAAACTCAGCCCTGTTCTAAATCTAAACAACCTTATTTCCTCTGACCTCTCTCTAGAAAATGAACCAACAATTACAGATTTAAAACTGTTTAACCAGGAACAATCTCTGATACCAAGATGTTGATAGCAAGTTAGCAAATTAAGCCTCGTATGATCACCAGAATTTAAGCCTCATCCCCTGCCTTCAAGTGAAGAGATAAAGTCTGTGTGCAAAAGCAAGACTGTTAAGTTAGACAAACTGAGAAGTCCAGGACAGGCATAAGTAGAATTAGACTCTGGTCATCACATGTGGTTACACAGCTCTGAACTGGCTTATAGAGGAAGGATTGCAACTAGAAACACTTCAAAAACTGTTGATGGCAGAGGAAGAAGCAGTATAGAGCACTGTGAAACCTGACCGCTAAAAAGAGATATGTAGAGCATACAGACTTTGGAATATATCCAAGCATACACACACACATATATATATATAGTGCATGTGATCAGATCAAATTACACCTATGTCAATCATTCCCACTGCTTCCTGATGTTAAAAAACTCATGGAAGTTTTAGAAACAGATGTCCCGATTTCCTTCAGTTTCTTAAGACATTGTAAGTAGTAATTGCAATGAAAGGTGCCATGCAACAAAAGAACAAACCTCTAAGCCATTTACCAAGGGCAGAATTGTAGGACGATCAGCCCTGAAGCTGTTTTCTGCAGAAGATGGATTTGGACTGTTGCCTGTGCTTGTATCCTGAAAAAAGCAGCAGTGTTAACAAGGAACACACTCAGAAACTACCTAGCATTTAAAAGCAGGAAGGCAGTAATAATGAACACAAAGCTACATAACATCTTCAGTCCCATTAATACTTACCTCAAGATGTCTACAGATAGATTTTAACAGTTTGTAGGTGGTATCTCTGGAGAGTAAGGAAACAAACATGTACTGAAAAACAAAAGTTGCAAAACTGTTTGAGAAAAGGCCTAGATTAGAAGCTTCCTTTTATCTAAATAAAACTGACAGTTGGTTTTGCTCATCAAGTAACTATTTTCAACTTTCATTATTTAACTTCCATACAGCAGGAAAAACTTTCAGATCTTCTAAGCCTATGACCTGAGGTTAATCACAAGGACCAAAGAACAGGCAGATAAAAGTTACCATGTGCTGCTGCAGGAACTACAGCATAGACCAGATCTGTTCTTTTTTTATAAAGACTTTGCATACTATGTTTTACCTAGCCCTTTAAAAAAAACCAAAACCAACAAAACCCAAAACCCCACAACTTGTTTTTTGTACAGTCTCCTACATCAAGAAAATATTTATGCAATGAAAATGGGCTGGTTCTAAAGCTGCTCTTAGGATAATCACATTTTCTACTGATTGATGCAAATACTATTCCTGAGTATCACTGTAAGCAACTGTATTTTGTGCATCTAAGGTATTGCTGGTCAGGTGAGAGACCCAAGTAAATGAAAGAATACTGTCAGAGCTGCCAACAAGGCAAGTAACCCTCTATGCATGCACTTCCTGACCCAGCTGTTCAGTTCCCCCAGTACTACTACAGAGCAGTCTTGGAGAATGGGGAACGATAGACTACAGAAAGCAGGTGGCAACCAGAAATTCTATTTATTTACTCACTAAGTTCTGCATAGCTTTGTTTACTGTAGATCCAAAGAAAAAAGGGAGATAGGAGGAAGAAAAAAACCTGGTCCTTGCCTGTCACAAGAGAGGAGGCAGAAGAAGCTAGAATCATCCTCTAAGAAACCAGATCCTCCAGAGTCCCAAGTCTAAATGCCCACGAGACCAATTCCTATAGCTGTTTAAATGGCCAGCTGGGACCTTCAAGAATCCCTCATATTATTGCCAATAAGTAGGAAGGAAAAAAAAAGGAGAAAAAAATGAAAAAGCAGGCAGAGTACAACAGCTTCCCTCTCCACCAGTACTTACCCTATCAGTGACTGTTGCTATGATCAGAGCATTTGGCACAAGAAGAGCAGTTTTGGTTTTCTTCAAAAGCGTCACCGAGAGCACAGGTATACTAATCTGAAACAAGATCAATGTAGCATAAGAGTCCCAATATGCGCATACAAATTTGCATGCCCTTTCACAAGGAGCCAGCCTACCAATTGTGGTAAGACAGACCTTCAATGCTCGTCATTTAAAAATTACTCCACTACGTGCCTGATTACTAACATTTCATATGGAACAGGTATGATTTTAGATTATTACTATTTCTTAACTACTTTTACTTCTATTTTTATCAGATGCCAATCGAGGCTTTTGTTTATGCCTTCCTTTCCTGATCCCTTCTGGCTCTTACAAGACTACAGGCTTAGTTCACTGTAGATCTGCAGAACAAACCAGTCTTAAAGCTAGGCTTTGTTTAGCAACAAAACATTTCAGAACAGATCAGACAAGACACGCTTGTGGAAGAATGAACATAAAAGCTTCTCACCACTTACAGATCCTTTAGTCTGCAACAAGTAGCTGAGTACACAGCTCATCCTTCAGTAATGTTGAAAGATCCAATACTCACACACCCACTGACTGACTTAAACTGATTCGTGTGTGTCATCCAGACTGTCTACATTTACGTTGAAAAGTTCTCAAATTTCCTTCCTGCTTTGTGTTTACATCCAACCCCATTAGCTTAATGCCTGCTAAGTTTCACTTAGTATTTCACTTCAGGTATTCTGTATGGACTCTTCTTGTAAACCCTGTATGACAAAGGGCCAAATACCTGGTCTGACTTTCGGTTGAAAAGCCTAGATCTTAGTGAGTTGGGCAAATATAATAATCCTGGATACACAATTAGGATGCAGCTCCTGTGAAAAATTCCTTTGGCACACACTGTCACAACTGCCTGAGAAATTTGGAAGCAAGATTAACAGTGTCCAAAGATTGTTCAACGAGTGATCACAGCGCTGAATTAAAAAAAAACATCAGTGCAGAAGGAGAATGAAGGTACTCTGTGCACAGTTTCATAAAACCTTGTTAACTTTTGTTCAGAACAGCAACACAAAGTCAGGAAATGAAAAATTGTTTCAGGTAACAAAAAATGTGTTTCTGTACATTAATCTGGGTGCAAGGATTGCCAGCCACTGTTGAAGCATGGCTAGACAAATATCTGCTTGCCATCTAAACGCTAGAAACTTGCTCTTTACTCGGTACTTAGTTTTCTTAAAAGTGTGCTAGCAGAAAAAAAACAACCCAACCCAAAGCATATAATTTTCATTATTCTTAGTCCCAGGCCTGAGTTTAAGAATCTGTAAATCTGATCAATATTTGTTCTATTGATTTTTTAACATGTCAACGCTATTTGTCTTGCTTCAGCAGCCCTGTCTTTTGAAAATGGGTAATTAAACAGGTCCTCCACTATACCTTTTCTTCTTAGACTGGACATTGTATTGATCTACAAAGGTTTTGCAACACTTTCCAAAACAGATTTTCTGGGAGTGGGGAGAAGGGAGCAGCTATGATGGGTGTTTGATAGGAAAAACCCAGAATCCTCAGGTAGTCAGAACAGAATCTGAGTAACTTTAAAAAAACAAACCAACAAACCAAACCAAAACCAAACTAGAAGATTTTTAGCAGAAATCCTGCTTAGTAATGATAAAAAAAAGCAGCTTAGAAGTTTTCTGTTGGTTCAGTTCATCGCAAAGAACTTTAAATCAGAGATGTTAATGGCATTCTACCGCATGCTATTTTGATGGATAACTTTACTGTAATCAAGACTAAAGTGTCTTTAAGTGGGATTAGGTACTTGCTTACTGCACTGTTACCCCAGCATTAGATTAAAATGGTTAAATCACTGCAGAGTACTTTATTTCTAATTGGAATAATAATTACTTCAGGAAACAGTTTTTACTTGCAGATAACTTGGAAAGAAACTAAAATGCGTAAGGTAACGCTTAGCTCCAGGAAAGACTACCTGGTAAGGCAGCGATGCCCTTCAACACCTGTTCAATCCTGCAGAAGCAATCTTCTATTTTTGAATGTGCACAGTGTTTACACTGCAGACTCAAATCCCCTGATTTACATGGCTATTACTTCCACCAAAGCTTTCAATAAAAAAAATTCTCCAGGTAGAACTCATATAGAAAAATTTATTAGGATATGCAGATCTGCTCTTTCTCACAATAAAATACTTTATCATTAAGATCAAATTGTTTTACCAGTACTAAGCAATAGAGATTTTGTGTCTTGGAATCTTTGTCAGTGTATCTGACTGCTAAGAATGTTCCTCTTGCTATCAAACTTGATTTCCTCCTCCCCCTCCCATGACATTATTTTTCATTATATCCTTGGTTTTCCTGCTGTTTTGTGTGTTGCCAGGGTAGGGGAAAGACAGCTGGAAGTAAATGATCAGGTCTATCCCCTTCACTCTTAATTTTCCCCACAATGTTTTCTGAAAAACAATGACCCAGAATTGAATAATTTGGAATATCACTATAGACACATTTACAAATACTACTACTACTCTACCCTATCTTGTAAAGTTTTCCCTTTTCATTGTATACATAAATATGTATATATTCCTGCATTTAAAACTCTGTTGACAATGATAATTTCCTAGTACTACATCATTATCATTCTGCATCTTTTTTCCAAGTCTTTCTAGCCTACTTGGTAGAGTTCTATTAGATTTTTATATACATTTAGCTTAATTTGAATTTAGAAAGCTGTCACACAGTTTGAAGTAGCACATTTGTCATGGTGAACAGGAGATTGCTAGTACAGCAGCTTCAATTTTAATGAAACTAAATGCCAAATAGCTGTTACTAATTATGAATGACAGTATCCAACCATTTGTTAATTTTGATTTCCTTGTTTGTGCCACATGACTTTCACTGACATACACACCATCTGCATTAACATATTGCCTATGACTAATAGAATCCATTAACTAGGAATTAACAATAACTCAGTTTCTTGGGCCAAGCAGTAAAACACAATAAACCCATAAGGTCACAGTGAACAATGTGCTGTTAATAATTTTAAGCACTCTTTAAACCTATTCCACTTTCTTAAAAGCCCGTTCAAAGATAGGTGGTGTTCCATCAAAATGGCTGACAGAAGAGAAATGAGATACTGTCAACTCCTAAACTGGTTTCAGCACCGAATTCACTGACAAAGGTTATGGATCTAATCAGAAACTTTGTTCAAGAAAGTACTCGACAAAGAAGCCAAAGAAATCCTTGCAGCAAATGAAGCTGTTTCCCAATAAAAGTTCAAAAACAAAGCAGAGTTTATGCAAACAAAGAAAACCACTCCAGAAGCTCCAAATCAACAGAACCAGAACACAAGTCTTTTTGGAAAGGCTTTATTTTTATCTGTATGCATATCATTCACCACAAGGGGCCCAAGCCTTAGGTTGGTCATATCTGCACCAAGGAGGAGTAAATGATGATGTCACAAATTAGGATCTTCCTGACTGTTCATGTCCCATTTCTGCCCTTCATATTAGGCTCACAAGTAAAAACCTAGCAAAGCGTTTTTTCTTTCCCTGTTCTCTGTTTATGCAGAACAGGAAGAGCTCTAGAAGAATCCCTCATAGACCTTTGCCACTCAACTCAGAAGCCAGTTGTAGTTCTTCCACTTTAATTGTCTTAATATGCTTGATCCTCCCCCTCCAGTTCCCCAGCTACAGACTTGCAGTCCTTATACTTTTCAGCCCTCCTTCTTTTCCATAGTTACCCCAAGAAAGACATTTTTGCTCAGTTTGCGCTACATGGGCTTGGTAATGTCCTCACTGCTGCATGTCAGATCCTCTCCTTTTACCTATTTTTTTTTTTCAGAAAGGAAGCCCTCAAGAGAGATTCAATCTTTTACAATAATAGTGCTCCAGTTCTAGCGTGACTTTTGAGCACCACTTCTGAATAGCAACTGTATTCAATAATACTTAAAAGTATTAGCAGTATTCTAGCCTTGCATAATAATGTGAACTTCCGGTGATTGTTAAGGAATAGCATTACTGTTCTGTACATAAAGATTTTACTAACCTTAGTGTCTTTACCAAAAACCTTGGAATGGAAGCAAATCCAGTTTTCAGAAAGGAATAACTTTCCTTGGTACAGAATTTCTTTCTGCAGAGCACAGGTAAAGCCTGAAACAAATAGATACTCTATAACCTTTAAGGTAACCACAAATCAAGCCAACTGTTAGAACAGTTTGGCTTTTTTCAAAGCTATAATATGATTAGGTTTATACTTTTTGATAAACATTGTCAAACTTTGAAATATTCAATAAGTTTAACACTGACAAGCTCAGAAGATTTCACAGGCCTAAGTTTAGACTCAAAATATCTGATGGACAAAGACTGAAATGCATAATAACCTGCAGCTGGCTCCCAGAAGCTAAGAATCCTTTCTGAGTGAGTACCACCTAGCTTCCTATAAACTTTTTGACTAGCTTTTGGGTAACTATATTATGTAATTGTAAAGAGCTTAATGAAAGGTTTTAGATTGAAACTTTTAGCTCCATAGTAGTTGTCTGGACTAGATGACCGACAGGGGTACAACTCAAAGTGATACTGCTTTTACTTCACAGCCATTGAGCAAGCCATTCGTCACTCATGAACCACTTTCCTTGTATTCAAGAAACATTTGTTATACATACCTATGTAGAATTCACTTGTTATAACTACCACTGAGAACAGTATAATCTTTAAAACATTTTAAATCCTTCTCCTACCAGTGTTTTTAAATCTTAAAGCATCACCAACAGCAAAACCTCAAGCTAGTTACTTGACCAGTGTTGTCTCAATTCAGTAGTGCCTTTAGCAAGGAAGCTTCGGTTCCAAAAAATGTTGCATTAGGTTACTCTGCTAAGAAGTGCAAAGCGGGTTGCAATTCCCAAAGATTCTCAACATATGAAGATTTAAGTTTTGCAAGATTACAACAAAAACACCCACCACATGCAGATGAAGGTTTCGTAGCTCTAGGCAGCTGGAGTTTAAGGATTTTAAATTGTAGGTATTCCGTCTTGTACCTCACCACAATTGGTGCAATGACAAGCAAGTTAATACTTACTTTGTTTCAGTGGCTCATCAATGGGAACATCTAGAAACAGCTTATGAAAGTGTGCATTTGCCTTCAGCTAAAAAACAAAAAGCCCCAGAGACATATGCCTTATTAGATAGTTTTACAACCAAGTGACCAATTCCAGTTCCTGTCTTCCCAATACCTTCTCATTTTGCCCACTTGTTTTACGATAAATCCTCATTTTTGCTATGTGGCTATTAAGTCTGTATCCTGCTTTACCCAGGCTCTAACATACTGATGAAAAAGGAACCTACGTCCTTAAACAACCATGAACTATAATATTGCTAAACAAGTAGGCTCTCATGGTAGTTACATATTTACACTTACTATGTATAAACAAATTAGTCCATCCTCTGCCCTACCTGATTTGAGGCACGTTTTTTTCTTTCAATCTTGGAGTCACTCTTGATATCCACTGTCAGGAGTGGACTATCTGTGCTGCTCTTTGTCCTGAAGATTAAAAAAGGCATCTCAGATAAGCTTGGCCTTAGTTCATTAGTCTTGGTAAGTTACCAACAGGACGTGCTTTTCCATGAAACATATTAATCCTTTAATAACTATTATCTGATTCATCAAGGATTATGCAGCAATAAAGAGGAGTATGTCTTATTCTTAAACCATGCCAGCCCTCACTGATGGTATTCTTTTAATTTAGAAGGAATATTCTGTGTTACTAGTTGTAGAGAAGTAAAAAAAGTTCAAGACTTTTTTACAACTTAATGAATTATCACAGTGCTTAGCTTCACATTTGTTTGTTTCTCGGCAAGATGTGAAATACTAACACTAAGCATATTACTTACTAATGCAAGATAAAGTAAGATAAAACTCAGTAGCTGAGAGAGCAAGGTAGTGTACTGAAAGCTATGAACTTGTACTACAAAGTGTGAGCTCATTTGGAAAGCACAACAGAGAAGAAACAGGTGCACAAGTCAGAGGATGACTATGAACTGTGTAGTGTAATGAAATCATTAAGATAGCCAGCAATCCTAGAGGAGATGAAAAGGAATTGTGACTGCCAGTTGTATAGGAAGCTGTACCTGTACAGGTCTAGCCATTCATATTGGAAAAAAGAAAACCAACCAAAACTGCAACAACTCTAGAGGAGAACAAGTACAGAGGAAAGTCCCTGTGGATGGCTGGGAAAATAAGTTTTGTTTGTTTTATACAGGAGAAATTAATGGCATGGACTGTTCAGAAGACAAAAACAGGGTGGGATAACAGTGTTTCATGAATCAGGTAGAGAAGATCATTATCCCTGAGAGCTATTTAGTGCAGAACAAAAGCGTATCAACAGGCTATAAAAATAAAGTAACTCTTTTTTAGAGACCTTCAGATGCAGACTGAAGAGCAGAAGGAAAAACACAACACAGGACTCCTAGACTGAATGACCCGAACAACATGTTACACTAAAGATTCAATGGCGAAAGAAAGGTGCTTCAAAAGTGTCCGTTACTGCACCTTATCCTGCACAATAAGTCATCTTTATTTTCCTAAACTTGAGAGGTCAGGATTTCCACTACAAACTGTAAAGGGGGAGAGGAAGAGAACCCCCAAGTGTAGTGGAGATATAGCTGGATTTAGGAAAGATATTGTACAGCAGGACTGATTTAGATAGCAGGGGGACTTGCTGCGTATCTCAGGTGGTCCCTCACAGAAGAAAACTCTAAAATACATGTGTACATGTATTTGTGTGCCTATGTAAAGTACAGGTCAAACTGAAATGAACAGTGAGCCTTATAAAAAACATATGCCAACCTCTCACCAGCACACAGTCAATTACATTACATGTGAGAAGTAAGACTGGAAAGAGTTGGAAAAGGGGGGGAAAAAAAAGTAATCACATATTTCTTCAAATACCTTTTCCTCAAAGATGTTTCAGGAAATTAAGTGATGCTTTTTAAATATCTGCCTCGTGACCCAAAACCACAGTGTCAGGTTGACTGCTGACTTCTGCATTGCTTGCTCAGTTGACAAAGTGAAAGGGATGCAAAACTTGTATTCAAGCCCTCCAAGTGGGATTTTAGTATTGTTTTCTTTTAGAAGAGTTTCAAATGCTTTCCAGTTCTCCAACAAAGGAAGAATGACTGGTTTTGCAGAGACATCACAATAATCTGCTACACTATACAGCACAGAGTCCAAAAATTAAAACTTATGTCATAGTTTTACCATGAACAATCAATATTCCAGCACAAAAGTGTTCTGGGAACAGCCTAGGACTCAAACTGCAGCTCAGTTTGACTGACTGTCAAATTGACTGTGAAAGCGATGTACCTAGCAGTGGCACCAAACAATGCAATGTAGTTTTTCCTAGAACAGGGAAGCTAAGCCAGTTGAAAATCCAAATTCCCACTACCCTGACTGCTTGTGGTGGGTAACAGAGCAACCTCTGGAAGGTGGCTCTGATTCCTGTTTACTTGCACAGTGTGCAAGCTAAGCCACAACTAGGATGCCTAATAAATGTTGCTACTCAACCTAGCTTCTTGAATGGGTTGTAATCATTCTGACTGACTCGAAGAAAATTGACAGCATTTCTGACATTACCTTGCAACATCAACTTTTTTCCGGTCATCAAAATATTCCATTTCAATGGTAGGGGTCTGCAGCAACACAGTAGGTGATTTTCCTGCCTTTCTTTTTTCATCTGTTCCATTTTCTCCATCTGAACTGCAGAGGGAAAAATAAAAAATACATAGAATGTGTATTGCAGGATTCATACTGATGTCAAATGCCACTGCAACATGTTGACAATACAGCACATATTAAAGAACAAAATTATGATATATCTTTTATATTAAGGTCCCAAAAAGTCTTCATCTACTGACTTGACAGTATTATACATCTGAACAGTATTCTGAGCTCCAGTACTGGAATGTCAGCAATGAAGAGAGGAAAACAAATACTGCCATGGATATTTCAGCACTCATAAAATTTGTAGCTCTAACTTCTGTTCCAAAGAGAATGTCTTGTTTAGGAAAAAATGCATTCCATGCTCGGTAATCACACTCGATGACTAATAGAAATTAATTTGATTGGCAAGTTGGGAAAAAACCATCCTGCATGACAGTACCTAGCGCTTAGCAGATTATTTGTGGCTCAATGTGGCAAGAGGAAGCTGGGTCTTATTATTCTCACTTACCTCTTCTGTGAGAGTCAACCTGCAGGATTTTCACAATACAGGGTCCTCTCAAAAGTATCAAAAGTGCTGGTTTTATTTTACAAAAACAGCATCGCCATCACAGTGCACTGCCTTTTCACAGCACAGGCCACTGCCTCAGAAATATATGTTAAAGAACTAGAGTCTGAGGGCTAAGAGATGGGCCATCAGAGCCTTCCACTGGCTTCCTGTTTAAAATTTTTCTAATAAAATGTTAACTCCGAAAATGTAGAGGGAAAAAAGCTGTCATTAATATCAGGGTCTGAATAATGACAATACTTTAAAATAAGACATGGCAAATATATACACATGCCCTCCTTTGGAAGACTAAAGCCTCAGAAAGACTACAGGATGCTCTTAGCATTAAAGACAGACAAACTATGTTGTCCTTTAATTTAATGCCTGACCTCAGTGACCCCATTTACAGAAGCTTTCCATTATAATGTTTAATTTCTGAAATTTTATGGCAACAACACAGGCACTGACATCATGTGACAGCATCTTGACAATAAACAGTTTCTTTTCCTACTAAGACAAAAGTTTTGCTGACAGAGGTTCCCAGACTGATTTAATCTTTTTTTTTTCTTTTTTTAGGAAGGGCATAAAAAGATTCATTGCTTTGATTACACTTTGGTGAAGACGATCAGAAGATACACCTCACAGTATCTTAACTGAGATCTAATGAGGTGGTATCCTACCTCACAGCTGAACTACAGCTTATGTCACAGAACAAAAGCCATTGAGTTTTGCCTTACTGTTGCTGGGACTTCTTTTCAAGGGGCCTTATGTTTACATACAGCAACTATTCCTCTATCTAATCCTTTCTCAACCTGTAGCACTTTCCACTACAGGGTCACTGAATTGACACTTCTTAAGTCACACTTTGCATGTACTTGAAAGGGTTACAGTACTAATTAAGTCAATAAGGAAAAAACCCAATTGTTTTCCCACTGCTTCACTCTTGAATCAGCCCTGCCTGACCACAAGGCACCAGCTTTTATTTTCAGCCAACATAAACTAGAATTAAATGGGCAATTCAAGAGATTCTAGCAGAACCAAATCTTTTGACTGAAAAACCCATATAAGCATGTTTATGCTGTTTGAGATTTCAAGCAGAGAGTAGAACTACCAATCCACAGTGCTCCCCGCAAGCATAGGGGAGCTTGTATTCCAAAAGTCTGCAAATCTTGCAAATGTCTTAGTCACAGTCTTGCTATCTGTTATTTTTCTGTTTCCCAAATTCTTGGCCTTCAAGGGAAGCCAGAGAATACCACACATATGTGGGATAAGGAACAAGGTGAGGCAAAATTGGCAGGTTCAATCACACTTGCATCTCAAAAGAGCCAGGCAGCACAGAAACTCCCAAGTGAATAAGACTACATGACGCAGCAGTATTTTACGATGTAGTTGCTTAAGCCTAGAGCCTGACTGGCATCCATCATTGCCTTGGGCATCCTGCTATTTTCACATGACAATGTTATTGACTCATCAAAGCAGCGTGTATCACACCCACACCTCCATACTACAAATGTGTTTCAAAAATACCTGTAACACAGATTTTAGTGTCCACTTACATCTCCCAGCATGGTTAGCTGTTTTGTTGCTCTTAAATACTTTATTTACTTACCACTCATATTCCCTTCTCTATCACCCATAAATTAATCCCTACTTTGCAGTGAAACCTATGAGCCTGTTCTATCCTGTCTATCTTCCCTATTAACCACTACTGCTCCTGAACCTCTACTGTCTGAACTCATTCCCTCCAGCTGCTTTCAGATGGCAGAGAGCTCAGGCATCTCAACGCACTAATGCTGTTGTGTGTGGAAATGCGGAGCTACCTTACGCCAGTCTGGTCATCCCTCCAGAATTGTCTTCTGTAGCTGAGAACAGGGAGAATGTACCCAAACACAGGAAGAGTTTCTCCCAAAACATCTCAGGCATGAGGAGACTCACCCATGTAACATGTGCCACTGACAGCAGCAATTGGGTGTATTGCTACTAGCTGGTAGGGTTTTGCTATGTCTATCCTTCACCCTACCTCCAATACGTCCCCTTCACATAATGAAAAAACTACATAAGCATCTGTCCTAACACTTCTGATAACTATAGTTTCACATAGCAACTAAGTTCCTAGTAGGTGTCTTTAAAGTATCAGAAGAATCTTAGCTGACCTTCTGTGAAATGAAAGCTCACAGGTATGACCTGAAACCAGTACAATAGCATTCATCAAGTCAGAAGCAAATTAAAGCACTCCTTACATTTTCATCTGTGAGTCAGGATTCATAAATGTTTTGTAAAAGGAGCACAAAAGTCAGCAAACTATAAACAAAAATTAGATTAAGTGCACTTAAGAGACAAAGTGATGCTCACTAACTGTTAGCAGTAGTTGCATGTAAGCGAACTGTATTTGTATATATCAGGGCAAAGCATGTAAACTTTGCGACATCAGGACTTTATTGATATGAAAATAAACATTGTTCAAATTGAACGTACATTGTGTATTTGGTACTACTAGCAAGCCTATTTAAAATAACAGCTAAAAGAAAAAAGTCGTCTCTAGTTTCCAGATAAAGAATGGTTGTCGCAGGGAGTATTTTCAAAGCCAAGGCTTGCGCTTACTATGGGATTGTATCATGTACCTAAACATGTTAAAATAACCATTAGTTACAAGCACTCTAAATAAATTTTTTGCAAGAAATGTTTCTTTTCCTTTTTTAAATATACACCAATAACTGAACTGAGTAATTTAAGATTAAATCACAGAAAAGGGAAAGTGCTGTGAAATACATTAACGAAGGCAGCGGACTAAGTTTCATTCTAATGAAGCATTCAGAAATACATTATTCATCAATATATTTTCAAAGTCAGAGGGGCTTCATCTCTTCCAATTTGATTGGTTTCTGTGAAACAAAGCTGTCTGAGAGACAGGTGTGTCAAGTTCCTTGCAGAAAGTTTTCTGAACTTCAAAAGGTTTTCTTGTTTGGTGCTAGTCTTCTCCAGGACATGAGAAATTCAGACTTCCTGTGAAAATTATGCTGTCACATTAATAGGGATTTTCAAGAGGAAAAAAATTAAAGACAACAATCTGAAATATAAACTTGTTCCCTGTTCCCTTCAAAACCTGTTTAAATAAGAAGCACTGAACAGAAATAATGTGAGACAGATCTGCTAATAGGCCACAGTTTGGAAAGTAAGTCTTAAAGAACAACTGTTGTCTTTGACAACCCCAATGTACTCTTTCCAGACATAAACACTTCTTAGACATATGTACAAGATATCAAAACCTCTGGAACTGTACAGTGGTTATTGTCTTTAATTCCCCACAACCACACAAACCTTTCTACAAAGCTTGCTCAGATCTGCCCCAAAGGACACCCACGCTACTTGGTCTGCATGATAACAGCTCTAAAAAGTTCAAAAGCCACAATAAGTTGCGACAAACCAGTCACCCAGTCCACAAGGGGCAGATCAGTTATGTAGGAGGAAAAAAGCATCTTAAATAACCAGGGATGTTAGCTACAACTTCAATTGTTTGCAAGACTGCAGCGAAACCACTATTTCCCTAGGGTTTAACATGAGTCAGCATTGCTGCAACATCCCCTCTGTTGATGGAGCATAAATATCAGATTAATCATGTTACCTTAGAAGCCCTGTTATCCTGCTTCGTCTGTTTTATACAAAAAGGATTAATTTTGCAACAGCGTTAGACTGCTGTATTATTGCAAATGATCAACCAAAAGAGCGTGGAGTAATTTCTCCCCTATTGTCCACAACCATGCTTGGTACAACGTATCTGGAAATATCCACCACAAATACAATGACATTCTGTATCTTTTTGTTCTGTTGGGTTGCTATTGGATTTACTGGGTTGCTGTTCACAGACCAAAAGGATTTCACAAAGGAATCAAAATAGTGTCAAAGGCCCAAATACTAAGAGATAGTGTTATTTAAGCTATTCTTATACCCAGACATGAGTCTATTCAGATAAAGGAATTGGTTATTCTTTCAGAAACTAAAAACCAAAGGGAGATGCTCAAAACATTTCAGGATCCCAAATCAAGATGACAGACTTTGGCAGGCTTAAAAGCTGAGGAGATGGAGCAGGATGGAGAGATCTATCTAGGCAGCATCCAGGAGACATACTGGATCATGCTTCAAAAAGAGATGATTGCAAGGGGGTAAGATGAAATGTGCTAATGCTTGAAAGGATACCCTGCTAAGCCGGCTGCAGCCAGGGGCTGCCTCCTCAGCAGAGACTTTCCTTGACCTCTCATGCCCTGAAGGAGCAACCGTCTCAACCTTCCTTTTACTAGTCCTGAAGTCTTGTATCTTCTTTCAGAAGGTATGTCCCATTGTTCCACTAAACATCTTTTCTATGCCATACCAGTCTGAACAAACCTTTTTTGGATGTGTAATCAGAATCCGGAGTGCTTTATCTGATGGCTTGCTTTCATACAATACAGTTGAATTATTTTACCTCTTGACTGAAGAAAACACCTTTTCCATCGTAAACTCTCCTGTTGTCCTCTTCATAGCAGATTACATTGGTCTCTGTACTGGATAAACTAACAACAGTGCTCAAGTCAAGGATTTAGATGTAGTCTGTTTCTACTAAGTCTGATCACTCAGAAGCGAAATGCCTCCCGTAGCTCTACAGCCACGCTCCAATGTTATGTGGCATAAGGCACTGTTTATGGGAGAAAATACATCTAAAAAAACATGCCTCAGAAAATACATCTCCTAAAAGAAACATGCCTCAGAATAATGCTATGACTTACTCTACTTCTAAGTATCACTTTTACTGTGCAAATGGAAAGCCAAACATTGACTATCACTGAGACTCCAAAACAGGCAGAATATGAGCTACAGCTACCCTAATCAGAAAGGAGCAGTGACCTGCTTAGCAGCTGCTATAAGAGATGTTAAGGATAGCCATAATGTATGCATTTGGTATTTGTATAATTCCATATACTTAGTGCACAGCCTGTACTTCAGGCTGAAAAGTGAAGTAAAGCAGCTGACTCTGAAGTATGGCATTTCTTACGTATTTTGTATGACAGATATACAGCTAGCAGATGTATTTATACTGAATATGGAGAGCAGAAAAGCACTAATGAAGGAGCAGAGATGTGAAACCCTGCATGAGGGAAAGGGTCAGTTTGTTAATACAAATAGGTATGATCCATTCTGAGATTTAACTGCCTCAGGTTGTTCAAGGAGCAGGCTCATTTTCTTCTCATGAGATCACAGTCAAACATGGCATAATGGAGGCAAAGTTATACAAATGCACATTCATTGAGTATCATATATATATGGATGGGCACACATGAATGCACTACGTGTTTCTCTATGCATTTCTAGGATGAAACGGGTCTGTAGGGACAAATGGAATCTCAATGTCAGCTAGCACCAAAAGAGGAATGGACCCAATTGTTAAAGACTTTTTTTAATTGTGAAACTGATTTTATATATCAAGGTAATTAATTTCAGAAATATTTACCGTGTTCTATTTCACAGCTATCTCTTGGAACACAACTACTCACCTGTGAGTAGTTTCATATATCTGTGTTGCTATATCTTTATTAGAAGGATGAATGAAATTTTTGAGTTAATACTCCAACACTGTTATGGATAGAGGAAATCAGTTTTTTTCCTCAACTGAACAGACATTTCACATAATAACCAGATCAAGTTTCACACTACCTTACCACTTGGACATCAGCAAGATCACTGTGACACCACAGACATCATTAGCAAGTATGTAAATTCTCTGCTCTAAATACCATCTATTATTAACTGGCTGTATTCCCTGTCTAATCAAAACCAGACAGCTATCAAGTTCCATAGAAAAAAAACCAAACAAACCCCACACAGAAGAATTCCCTGTGCTCTGAAACATGAGACACTATAACAAGATATTTTATTGTTAACACTAGAACAGGAACATAAGCCATTTAGCTCTCCTGTCTTTTCAAGAGTTTCCGTTTCAGATATCCACTTCGAAAAGCAAAAGTCCTCTTGTATGTATCTTTACTCAATCCCACAAGACTTCCATGATGCAGTTTTTGTGGGAGACTCAGCAGGGTGACCCACAGCTATATATCTATTTATTTTATTTATGGCTAAATCCAGCACACAACACAAATCTTCGACAGGCATATTTCTGAAAAAAAATGTGAAGCAAAAAACCTTAGAGGAGACACACATTCAAATCTGCTTTGGACTGGAACATGTGTTATTTTCATTCTCCAACTTGCTGGCAGCCTTCAGGAGGAAAGGTTTTCCTGTCTCCAAGTTCTAGCCTACCTTATCTTCTAACCCAGAACAAGACAAAAAATAGTAACACAATTCCTACTGAAGAGGAAGTGTGCAGCCTTATATCAGATCTCATTTTTATCTTTAGCTTCCAGAGGTAACAGGAAAAAGGGAAAAGAAGGAAGAATGCATGATCTACTACTTGTTCAGGGTGCAGAAAAGAGGACGAAGGCACTTAAGTGTCAGGTCTACCAATTGTTCTATACTGAATTCAATAAAAAAGATAAATACTGCATCTACACACAATCCATGTATTCAGTATGACCTCACAGGCATCTATCAATTAGATCTGCTCTGTAACTCAGGCAGAAACAACACAAATTTCTTCCTGGAACAACACATGCATCTTTACAAATTAGGCCTGATCGCCACAGCAGAAGCATAAAGTTTTGGCCTTGTTACCTGAAGCTACATCTCTGGTTTTTGGGGGAAGAACTCCAGAGCAACATGCCTCCACATGATACAAGACTTGGCTGCCAGTTTTCCAACATTAATTGTGTTTTTGAAAAAAAAAAACACAAAACCATTACATCAGACTGAATTAGGATTAAAAAAGCAGACACCAGCAATTATATTAACAAGTGCTATTAAGAATGCAGAACAGTTAGAGATGACAGCAAAGGTTTGGAAGCAATCTTGCCAACACCTTTTTTAGTTTCTCTGCTGCTTAAGAAAAACAAAGTTAAAAAATTAAGCTGCCATGAATCACTTGATCAGAAGCTTCTGCTTTATGGTACTTTTAGAAATAATACTTCAATATGCTGGACACAAAGTGTTTTAATCAATGTACAGGGGAAAAAGTAGTTATGGTTCTTGAGACAGGTTATACACAAAAAGAAGGATGGTTGGGTTTGATCATGCAGCAGTTGCTTTGAGAACTAGCATTGACAACAGATAATCCACAATCATTAATGAAGTTTCTCTGTTTAAAAGGTAACACTGACCAGAGAAAATTTGAAGTAGACATTTCAAGAGATGTCCAAGCACAAGGTTTTTTGTGGGTTCTCCAGCAAGAATAGTGCACAACAAGGCCTAATTTTAAACACTGAGATTAACATCTAATTGTGTCCATCTACCCTGTTTCATTACACCTTCCATCAAGGATGGAAGCGGATCAAAGTGAAATCACTGTTGGAGGCCCACTGTTCACCAAGGGTCTGACAATGCTGAATTTCCCATAGTTATCTTTGCGACCTATGGTTTGTCTTACAGACCTGCCTATATGTTCATGGAAAAGACCAGAACAATGTAGATAATCGAATACAAAAGCTACTATTTCACAGGGGGAAATATTAGCTTCCAACAACAGGTCTAACTGACACAAATCTCAACAGTGCCTTTGACTGTGACACTGTATATAAGGAAGTGCTTTCTTTCCAAAGTCTTGGAAAAAGATATTCTTATTAGAATCAGACGTGACGCATGGTGGCAAGATCCCTGCCAGGGCTAGCCTGACCTTCTATTTTTTGTGTCATCAAGACAGTGAGGCTGAATGCCCTGAAAGCCTCCTCCTTCAGTATGAGCTTTTCCACTGGCCACATGTTGTCCTCCATGGCAACATCCACTTTCTCCTGCGCTGGCCATTGCATGTTTACATGTATTGTAAAATTTCACAAAACCAAATGGGCATATATATAATTTTGTTATTTACTTGACTTTCACGCTGTAACATTCCTTCTTGTCCAGAAAAAGGCTAAGCAAATCTAAATGGCTCTTCCTGAACTAGTGTAGCTACAAAATAACCATCAACAGTCTTTTGCCTAGGTGGTCTATCTTCCATAAACACCCTAAACTACAACTCCCAGAGGGCTAAACCACTGAGGCGTCTACCGGAATGGATCTTTGCAGAAGACATGCCTAGGTATGGTTGTATTTTCGGGGGATGTCAGGAACTGTTGTTTCATAGCAAGGTAACTAGAAGGCTTTTCCCATCTATCCACAGAGGAGGAAAGCTTCAGTCTGTCTCTACATCCTCTACCCTGCTGAGTTTCTCTGCTGGCCATCTGCAATCTGTACATTATTTCCTGCCACTCTTTCTGGAAGCTTATTAATCTCTCACCTTAGTGTCCTATTTTTCAAGGATGGAGGCAGAAGCCAGTCAGTGCTAAGTAGAAGTTTAAAGGACGTGAATACTTCAGTACAGAGCTGAAGCCCACTTACCAGGGAATTAAGAGGCAACTTTGTTCTCCTTGTATGTACCCCTACAACCCCAGGTTCTCCCTTTTATTCAGGTGTCCCACCTCCCAGTACTTAATTCGATTACTGTAACAATCACTCCTGCATGAGACAGCACATAATGCAATTTTACAAAGACGAGACAAGGGCTCTATACAGTGGGCTGGTGGGGAGCAGGTGCCCATGTCCTCCTGGAATCTCCCACTGACTCTTGCATTATCAGGAATAAAAAATTGATGTTTTAAGTATTTGTTTACAGCTTTCTAGCAAGAAAACATACTATCTCTGTAATTTTGGGTAGCTCAGAGATCTAGATAAAGCAAGAAGTTTCTTTTCAAGGAAAAGTAGAGAAACAGAGAAAGACAACTTGTCCTACCGTACTCCTATTATCTGCAGAGAAATTATTTGCTCTGTGATGACAATATTTGAAGACACTTGCTGATCAGCCTAGCTGGATCCAGATGGCTACCTATAAATTTTGGTTAAAATAAATACTACAAAAGAGGTCTGCAAAGATTGCTAGACCAAACACAAAATCTCTCTGGTAACACAAGCCTAAAAAGGTTAACTGGAAAGGATATATATGGACTTGGCAACAGCTATGCACAGAACATGAAGATCATCAGTCCCAGCAGTGGTATCATTAGATAAGCACATAATTTCTAACCACATGACCGCAACATTTATGGACACGGTGGTAAAAAGACAATACTCTGATACTATGTTTATGCATCACCTGTCAAATACCAGCAACAAATCCTACTGCCCAAAGCTTATCTGTAGTATTATGTTGCCTAACAAGCATTTCTCACAGACTGCATATAACTAGTAAAGGCAGCACATTTGAGAGTGTTTCAGGTTAGCCAGTGAGGGACTTTGGTACAAAGAAAAGACTGTTCAGATTCATGGCATGTACTTACACATGGCACAAGTATTTTTAAAAAGTTGCTTTTATAACTTAAGCATGTATATACGGTGAAAAAAAGAATGACAGGAAAAAAAGGAAAAAATAGGAGAATTAAAAAACATCACCATGAACAAATGGAGATCACTCAGAATGGAAACCTCTTTTCTGTCATACCTCGAATTCAAATGTTTTACTTTGGAAGCCTATCCTTTTCAGATCATGCATTAAAACTTTCGCTATAAAACCAGGAAAGAAATACCAGGGAAGAATTAAAAAAATATGATACTTAATATGTGTTAACATCTTCACCCACTGAAAGTACAGAAACATAGGCACATACCTATGCCTTTTCCCCTTCACAAAAAAACCCAAAACAAAACGTAGAAGTTTGGCTGCTGGAAAGGACTTAACCTGAATCAAAACTAAAATAAAACTTTGAATCAGTAATAAATAACCTCCCCTTTCTTCTTTGCATTTTGTATTTCTCTCAAGTAAGAGACTTTAGGAAAAAAGTTAGTGAGTTATGATTATGCACAGCTCAATTAATTGCATTTTAACTTATTAACTGATAAACAGTTATGAGGAAACATTTGCTATGGCAGCATAACATGTCAGATAAACACACCATTAAAATCACATTCTCTCTTTTCCCAGAAGTACATAATTTGCCTGTAAGCATTTTCCACTTCTTTCAGTAATGTATTTTCCCCTGTATCTGCAATGTATTTTTGCTCAAAAAAAAAATAATCTAAAACGTTCCATACCTTTCAGAGTCTTAAGTCCCAGCCTCCTCATTTCTTTAAGTTACACTCAGTAATTGGACATTACCTTATGCTGTAACTGTTAGGGGACAGAATGACCACTTAATGTTATCAGTATCTTACCATACAGTAACTCAGCACATTGCCCTAATACAGACAGATTTAATGGTACTAGGCCAAATACTATCTGTGGAAACCAGAAAATACTATATTGACTTCAACAGAAGCAAGTGTGTGTGAAAGGAGAAGGATGCTGACATGGAATATGAACTGTCTGTTATTACACCTCTGCCATTTCTCCTTAATATATTACACTCTGTTTTCAACAGTACACCACCTGTTCCACCAGCCGTCCCTGCAGCTTCTGAGGCAGGTCCAGTGCCTCTGAGGCAGGTCCAGCACCATCACAAACATAACACAGCCCACTTTCAAGTCAGAAAAATAAATATCCTCTAAATACAATGCAAGGGTTAATTCCTTTTTTGTCTGAGGCCACATCTAGATGTAATGGTCAGGAAACACCACTCAGAAGGTGTTTTCTGTTCAGGAACTCTTGATTTGCTTGGGAAGAACTCCATGTAATGACAAACTTTTAGCATATCGCTATTTTGGGTGCAGTGCTCATCTTCCACATGGTCTTATCTGTGCAAAGATATAGCTATTGCTAGACATGCCAGACAAGCCCATTTTCTAAATCCGTACGAACATACTTAACTCTTTCTATATAACGTTTTCTGAATCACTGGCTGATAAGTGTTATCTTCTCAGATCTAATCTTGAAATAATTAAAAAAAAAAAAATCCAACCCCCCCGAAACTTTTACAGCTTCAGTCCATCAGAAGCACCTAGTCCCCAGGGACACCTTTATGGTGGCAGCAGAAGCGTATCAAGGTATAACGTCCATCTATAAACTGAACAACATTTTAAGTATACCTCCAGGAAGTACAGCTTACAATACACACGTAAATCTCTCTTCCCTGAGCTTTGGAAAACATGAAAAGATTCCCCGAGCCTCTATAACTCTGCTAGGATTTGTTTCAAATAGAGGTCAGCATGAGCTCTGTTGACTGCACATTGTTCCCTGGAAGTACATGAAGGGAATGAAACTACACAACAAATATACACACTTATTTACAAAATTTTCTAAAAAACAAATCTTTGGTGATCCAACTTTTAGTGAGTCCACTTCTAACTAGAATCAAACCCAAGATTCTGTTCTTGCTCTTCAGCTGAACAATCCCTCCCGTAGCTTCACATTAGTCAAACCAAAGTTACTTGGTTTCTGAGGTTAACTCATGAAGGAAACTCATGAAATGAACATGATGGTTTCTCAGAAGGATCCAGCTATCAGTTAAATGGGATTGGCAAATAAATTCCAACTTTGTTTCAGCCAGCAAATGCTTATACAACTTTCCAGTTTAAGACACAGCATTTCAACTTCTTTGCCTACCCCAATCTCTTCACCCTCCTGCTGCCCAGGCTAGTACTGCTGAACACTGTAGCTTGCAGCATAACAGACTGCCTAGCTTTCCCCTGCATGACACCTACCTTCTACTGAACAGCAAAAATTGACAGCTAAAAACCAGGAGAGTCACAGAGAGTGAGAATTCTCCATTTATCATACTGGTTCAGACTGACCTCAGTTCTACAGCATTGAAAAATTAAACACCTGGGGACAAAACAAAGGGTTGGTTAGTTAGTTGCGTATGTACAGTGTCTCTGACATCAAGCTTTGTATACGCTGGCATGGACTCCTAGTCCAGTTCTCAAGAGAAAAATCAGATACAGATCCTGTATACTGGAAGAACTTCATTAAGTTAACTGACATAATTCTGTGGGGGGGATCGGGACCCAAGGCTCGAAGTCAGAAGGCTCTACAGCAAGTTGAGGAATTATGTCTCATTTGTAATGTGAAGTCACTGATGTGACTACACCATACAGGATAAAGGACACTTGGAAGACACTTTGATTCCCAGTGCTCTCTAACAAGCAAGTTATTTCTGGCAACAGATTTCACTGTGATACACCTGCTTAGAGACCAGGGATACAACAGTTGGGGGAAAAAAGCAACACAGACCTTCTCAGGGTTCTTTCCAGAGAAAGAGCTAGTTGCTGGTAACTTGTTCTCCTTTCTCCTGGCAGCTGTTTAAGATTAAAACTTTGTGAAGAAAAGTTCTTTGGCGAGGGGAATCATCACAGATTAGGAGAAAGTAACTTTTTTTTTTTAAAGCAGAAAGCCTCACATTTTTTAGTTTCTTGTTGCGCTGATGCTTAACTTCTCAAACAGCATCCTTGGGACTGCCAAGTCCCACTTGAATTGGGACCCTGATATGGAATCAGACAGCTGCTTGATTCCAGCAAGATTTTCATGTGATAGTCATTACCATAGCATACAAGCACCTAAACAACTTGAGATCTCCACAGGAAGCCAAAGATCAATGCAGGAGATGCAGCCTTTAAGCCCTGACATCCCCAGCCACCATCAGGTCAGTGGCCTTGGCGGGGGCGAATGCAGGCAGTCCTCCCACCCATGGAAGGGGAAACCCTTTGACTGTCCTACCTTCCATCAGTCAGCCTAAGCAGCCTTTAGCAGCCAGCAAGGTCTCTTCTTCCTCCCAAAGAATATAAACTATTTTTTATCTCTTCATCTGCTCCATTGTTACAGTACCTCTCAGGTTAAAAAGAAGGAGGAGGCCAGGTATGGGTATGGCTGCGCTGGGCAAGGAGCACAGTGGGGAACCACATCAAAGCAGGCAAGTGCCCATCACCTTGCCGGAGTGGCCTGTCCCATCTCTCTCTGGGACAGAAGTCAGACTAAACTCACATTTTACTGCATCTTGCCTGTATCGAAGTTTGTGAAGTTTCAATAAAGTTCTGTGTTTTCTTGGCACCCAGAGGAGAGGATCACAGCTTCTCAGAGGAGCACATGCACAGTACTGTATGTGATAAAGCACAGCTGCTGGATTTCTGTGCCACGGCAGAGGATTTCCAGGCTGTTGCACGAAATTACTAGAAACAATACTTATATGCCTTGTTCCTAAAAGTACGGCTTCGGAGTTTAACGCCGTGCTCGGGGCCGCCTCCTGAAGAGCGCGGATTTCGGCTGAGCAGAGATGTTCATTTTTAATTTAAGCCTGGACGCAGAGACCCCTTGGCGACTCTTCTCTATGAACTTCAAACCAAAGCCAACGCCCAGAACAGCAAAGCCCCCACCGCGCCCTGCCGAGCCCAACTCCCGCCGCCCCGGAGAGCAACTCCCGGCCGCCCCCACCGGCCGCCACCTCACAGGGCCCGGCCGCCGCCGTGACTCCGCCGAGTAGCTCTTCGCAGCCGCCCCTCTATCGCGGGGCAGCCCAAGCAGGAGCCGCGGCCCCCGCAGGGCTGCGCGGAGTCCCAGCGGGCGGGCGGCTGCCTCTCCCGACCCGGGCAGTACTCACAGCCGCAGGGCGCCCCTGTTTTCCCGCCTGCCGGCGGCCCGCGCAACCTTCGGCTCCTCCGCATCGCACCGCTGCTCGGTCATGAGCACCATCGGCACCGCACAGCACGACACAGCCCGCCGCCGACGCACAGCAGTCAACCGGCGAGCCGGGCTGGGCCGCACCGCCCCGCCCCGCCACCGTCCCGGCCGCCCCGCCCCGGGGCGGGCCCACCGCCACCACCCCCTTCTTGGCCCGGCTAGAGCCGGAGTGTGGGCCCGCGGCGGGAAGGCGCTAAGAACCGGTTCGGCGCGTCCGCCTGGGCCTGGCTGCTGTCCCGGGCCGCGGCGGGCTGGTCGGCCCCGGTTGCAGCCACGAAGTGACTGACGTGGCCTCTGGGGGGCGACGAGAGCTATCGCTCCCCGCGTGGCGGATCCGTTACGCGCCTTAAATTATTTAGTCAGGACGTTGTCGCGTGAGACGCTGCCTCCCGCTGGCTCGAACAAAAGGTGTCCTTAATCTTTTATGCGGGGGGGGGGGGGGCAGGAGATGCGGTTTCACGCACGCACACACACGGCGCGAGGAGGGAAGGTGGCGGTGACCGCAGGCCGGGGCCCTGAGGCGAGGGCAGCCGGGCCGGGCAGTGTACGGTGCGGCCCACACGGCTGCCTGGCCCAGCCTGGGAGGGAGTTTGCAGGCCGGCAGTAACTCACAGAAAACGGGCTTCTGCAGGTTTCTGTCAGTGCTTTTCTCCAGTGTCTCTTGGGAGCAGGCGGTAGTCCAAATACCAATGCTGGCCTCCAGACAGCTGTACTAACACAAACTTCTGTGGTGATTAGCTGATATTTCCATCTGTGGCTGCCTCAGGTGGGGGTTTTTTTTGTTTCCATTCTCTTCAGCAGCACCGCGGGCTAGGTTGTCTGCCCAGAAACTGACCTAATGTCATGTGAAAACTGGAGCAAACATAGCCTTTCCCTGGCTTGTGCTGGTGGGGGCTGTCGGGGAAGTTGTGTGCCCTTGGAAGGTTAAATAGCAGCATTTGGCACAAGTCATCTCAGCTGCAGTTGCTGTTCAGTTTGGTGGATTAATATTTTCCCAAAGAAAAGATGGAGTCTATGGCTATAGCAATACAATCTAAGGAAGGCCAGCCTTGTGATTAGAGTTCAAAGTAACATCTCTAGAAAAAAGGTCAATTTTCATGGTTTAATGTGTTAGAATATATTAATAGAATATATAAAGTTTTCTTCCTAACTGCTGAACTGTTCACAGGAGGTGAGGGGACAATATGTACAGGAGAGTGGTCTCTGTTAGTGGACGTAAGGGTAGAAGATAGATACTAATGTACATTTCAGATTAAAAGATGTACAAAGCAAATCAATCAGCTTTCCAGTGGCATTGTTAGAATTGTTTGATACTGATGCAGTATTTTGAAGATGCAAGATCTAAGTATTAGTATTCAGGAAATCAGTAAAAAGAAAGAGCTGTTAATGGTGAAAAGGCTCAGGACTGCCATAGCTGCTTGGGCACACAGATCCTGCAGAAAATGTTGGATTGCTGTATGGTCTTAGCTAGACCAGGTGGGTCTAATTAGCTCTAGTCTAAGAAAATGTAAAGACAGTGTGCCAAGTTTCATAGGAAGGAACACATTTTAAATGGCTGTATTTCTAGAAGACACCACTAACTAATATTTATGTATTATTTAACATGAAAACCAAGGCACGTGTAGAAAAGAAATGAGATGTCATTTACAAGAAAGATTATTCAGACCTGTTAGGTCTGCACCTGTGAAACTTTGATTGTTGCCCTGTGCTCCCCTGTGGAGCACCTGATCAGGCTTGGCACTGCATTGCATAGCTTTTCCCACCCCCTTATGTCAGACACAACCTGTGGCTACATAGTGGCATCCCATTTATCCAAGGGATGACAAAATAGGCCCTATTTCAGCTGTCTGGGCTGTGAGTAGAGCTGGAACTGAAAGAGTCAGGGAAGGCAGGGTTGGCATCCTGTGTCTGTTTGGATCCAGGACCCTTTGCTGGGGTGCAGCGGCCTGTGTAAGGTTTTGGGTTCCCTGGGAATTGTTCTTATAGCAGTGTGCACTACCAAAGCATGTGCAGTATGTCTGCAATCAGTAGGAGAGGTGACTGCCTGCCCTTTGTCTCATTTTGGGGGCTTTTCCTTGCCCTGGAAAGCTATCACTTGCTATTTTAATCCTAATTTTGAGGCTGAAGGCAGACTTGTGGTTGAATAACTCTTGTGTAGCTCTACCCACTCCAGCATAACAATGCTGGTTTACAGTAGGTGAGAATCTGACTTCTAGACATTTGAACAAATAAAATCAGCTGCCCTTTGAGTATGTAGATTTTCAGTCTCTGATGTAGCCACAGGAGAGAAATGCTACCGCTAACTGTTTTGTTCACTCATCCCCAGAGGTTCCTGCCTCTGTCACAGTGGTGCAAGAACTGGAATGGAGCTGCTGATCCCTGGAGCGCAGTCTTTGTTTTAGATTTGTTTTGCTCAATTGTCAAGGTATGCAAAGCTCTCTGTTTTAATTAGTCAAGGTATTTACTGTAGAAGAAACTTAAATTCAAAAAATTGATGCCTGCAGCCTGGACACAAAAAATGAATCCTTACTAAATACTTTGTTCCATATCATGATATCTTAACTTGTCAGAGACTTGGTTCTGGCAAATTTTCAATACATACCTCCTTAGTGCATTTTGTTATTATCTATTAATGACAATGGAAATAATAAGCAATTATTATAGCTTGTGTTTTTTGGAGGATTTGATAAGGAAACTCTGTGGCCAAACTTTGTCAAACTGTACATAGTATGGCAACTCCAGAGTGAAAGGACACGCTCCTGAGTGATAAAAGTCCCAAATGCCAGGATTCTCAGTAATATGTAGTCAGGAGGGCCTTATATTAAACAACCAAATGTGCAGTTGCTCATGTGGGTGGAATATACTTGAAAACCTTATGCTTTTATTTTGATATACTGTGGCAAGTCTTACATATGCACAAAAAAAAAAAAGCACAAAGGACCTTTTACTGTACACTTATAATTTCTCATCTATACAGATTCAGTAAAGCAAGTATGTGAAGACTAAGCTGTCATCAACAGAGACCCATTGTTGCGTGAAAATGTGGGCTGTGTTTTTCTCTACTTGCTAAAGTGCAGATTGGGGAGAGAAAGAGAAATTAGTGTACTATAAAATTACTGATTACTGTTTAATGCCTGCAGTACCAGTGATGCCATGTAGGCAAAAATTTGTGTGCGGCTCTGAAGAGACTGCTTTAAGCCTCAGAGATGAGGGTTTTCGATAATCAGGACCTTCAACATTATGTATAACACAGCAAAGGTTGAAAAACTAGAGATGAAATAATAGGAAAAACTTTCATTGTGATTTCATATGTATCTTAAGTAACTTTTTTTACAGAAAAGCAGAATGGGGAGAGACTCACTGAATCATGAAGTTCATTCCCTATCCCAAGGCAAGGCTTGCTATTCCTGTGTCATTCCTGACAAGACAGTAGTCTAAGTTGTTCTTAAAAGTCAGCAATGTATCCAGGCAATCAGTTCCAGTATTTGCTGTCATCCAGGGGAAGTCCTCCTTAATCTCTGACATGATCCTGAATCCTTCTTGCTGAAATTTAAAGCCATTGCTTCTTAATTTATTCAATATGAAGAACTGTGGAAAAACTGTCTCCCATTTTGCCTGATTTTCTTCTTCTGTATATATTCAGATAAAAGGTATAAATTATGTTTTCTGGACTTCTTTTTTTCCCTATGAACTCTCTCTAATAGGTTCAGATCTTTTCTGAAGTGCAGGGCCCCAGGCTGGACACCAGAAGTCTTACAAAGGCTGAATAGAGACAAGATTAAAAGATTCCTTTATCTGTCCTATACACACTATCGTTGTTTATATTTCATAGTATAGTGTTTATGTGTTTCACAGCAGTGTGAATCTGGCTCAGGTTTAATTGTTGAACCACTATGACCTGGTGAAGCTTTTATAAAGGACAGCTGAGATGTTTTCCTCTAGTACATTAGCAGCTGATTATTAGATTTGACTAAGTATGTCCTTCTACATGTCCATTCTGAATTTCACTCTTGGTTTTTTTTTCAGACTGTTTCTTCATTTTATCAGAATAATTACTAATCCTGTCTTGAATAACACAAGGAAAGGAAGAGTAAAGGAGCCCAATGAGACACACTGGAAAGGTCAGTATAAAAAGCAGTGGCACTGCTACCCGTGCCTAGAGATTCTTGGATAGGATATTGCTGATGACTGATAAAAAGAAGACAATCTAGCTGGAAATAAACAGGGTTGAGACTGACTTAATGAACAGTATTAATGTATCTTGGAGTTTTATTTCAGTATAGTCATCAAGACTGTTCACAAAGTATTTCTCAGCTTATATAGTGAGTATCAGCATGCCTAAATGTGAGGAAACTTCTTGGGAAAGAACAAAGCAGAAAATGAGTACAGTGGCATTTTGTATACTTTGAGCACATTTCTCCTTCAGTAGACAATTCTTCTGTACTTCTTTGCAGGTGTGAAAAGGTACAAAGAGATACAGCCTTGACAGTATCTGAATACAGGTACTTTTGTATGATAGGCCATTATAGGCCTTGTCTTCAGTTTTCTATAAGATATTCTGCATTGCTAGGATTCTGTGAAAGCTACTTAAATGCCTTGGAAGCCATTAAGTGATGGAAGACCTGCTAAATAAGTCCTTACATTACTCTTTTGAAATACGATAAGAAAGCAGACTTATGTTAGATACCATAAAAATAGGAGCTCTGATTGTATGAGACACAAACTAGTAGACATTTGGAAAGATGGTGAAACAGTGAAAAATTTTGATTTCTAGAATATATGCAAGTCAGCCACAAGCAGAGTGAAATGGCTTACAGCTTGCGAGATGCAGACTAAAAAAGACAAAAGTACTGCACTGAAAGAGTGATGCAGTGTTGGAAGAGGTTGCCCAGAGAGGATATAGACTCTATCTTTGGAGGTTACCAGAGCCAGCTAGACAAAGTCATACATGATCTGATGTGTTGTTGGTGACACTCCTGTTTCAGGCAGGAATGCTCAGAAACATCTGCAAGTCATTTGGCATACTTGAAGTATGCTCGAAATAAACGGAGTAAGCCACGGTCCTAGATAGTCTGTAGAAGATAACAAGGGCCAGAACACGGCGAGTGGTGCAATTTTGTGAGGAATGAAAAGCAGTTTTAGCCAATTGATTCCTGTTCCTTGCCTGGGTTAAGAGTTTAATAATTTATGGGTTTTTGAAGTGTGAAAAATGAAAGAGGAGAGAAATTCTCACCCAAAAGTTCTAGAGTATTAGTAATGTGGTGTCAGCCCCCTCATAGTGAGTGTGTAACACATTGTACATATACTCCGTTAGCACATTTCCTGCCATTTTAGTACAAATGACCTTCACACAACTTACTGTGTAGTCTCACAGAAGACACACTGCATACTGTGGGTCCTACCAATGTGTCTTAGTGTGTGTCATGCTGATCAAAAGAACAGTGTGGGAAGGATGGTTAATGGCAAAACACAGTGGAACTGGTGAAGTAAAGGAACATTCCTCTCTCCCAATTCTTCATGGCAACTTTCTTATATTCTGAAAAAAGCAACTGTGTGGCATGTTACAGTTCAGTTCTGCTGCCTAGGAGATGGCACTTGGCCAGTTGGCACTTTGCTGAAAACCACAGGTCAGTCTCCTCTTAGTTCCTGAGAAAAAAAAGCAGTGATGGCATACTCCCAAGCAATATATTGTCTTGGATGCCTCATGGATGGCATTGTTAGAATGCTATGATGCCTAGATCTTGTAATTTATAGGGAAAGTACCAAATCCCATGGCAGTGAAATCCATTTTTCTGCATTTATCATCGTCATTTAATATATTGGCCAGCTAGGCAGGAAAAGATAAATACAAATATTGCTTGTTCTACCCTGGTGGATCAGCTTAGCTTGATTTGTCATCCTTTGCTTACAGATGTCCAAAGGAAATCCTGGGTGACATCCAAGTGTGACTTATCTGTATACAGATTACATGGACAAAAATTTCAATCCAGGTGCACCATTATGTTTTAGACATCAAACAGATAACCTGTGTCTAATGAATAAAGTGCATGCATGTATGTATTTACTGAATCTATGTATCATAAGCAAATACACATGGATACCTCTTTGAACCAGTTATGCATGCATGCATGCCAGTATTCATGGTATATCTAAATATAGTGATCGTTTTGTTTAGAGAAACCTTTAGTCATCTGGCAGTATCTGAAGAGCAGCGCTGTAGTATGTTAAGTATGTAAGAAAGTGAAAGCTAGCACAGCTTCTTTGAGGATAAATGGAATCCTCCATAAGAAAAAATAGCTCCCAGACTTTCCAGGAGCTTAGGAAAGAATTGTTCTTCCTGTGAGGAGAGGAAGGTTAAAGTGAGGGACACAAGATAATGTGAAAGAATGACTCATGCTATCAGTTCTCTCACAGTCTTTACATCTCTCACAGGGTTGTGAATAATGAGCTATTCCAAGCCGGATAGATTTACTGTTTTGTCTCATTTAGAACTGGGAGCTGTATTACTTTGGGGAATAAACATAGATATGTCTCGTGTAGCAAGGCCACATAAGGTGAATGCCAAATCCCAGATTCAAGCCGTTGAGCAGGAGAGTGGCTGCCAGTTTTTCAGTTGCTCATTATTGAGCTATAAAGACAACATACCTTTTAGAAGATGGTAGGTATGTGCTTATCTCTTCAACATAACTGCTTGAATTAGTCTGAACTAATCCTCAGACTTACAGTACTTTATTGCATGTTTCTGAGGGGGTATGATTTCAATGCAGAAGTAAATTTCCTTTAAAAAAGTTCACATTCCTATCTGAAAATCTTCAGAGAGAAACCCTGAATCCTTTCTTGTGTCCAAACAAAAACCCAACAGCAACAAAACAATGTTTACAGTTTGTTACAAGTTGCTACACAATTTTTCTGTTATTTTGCTGTATGCAAAAGATAGGTAAGTATTAATGCCAGGTCACAGATGGAAAACACAAATATTGTATTTTATTGATTTATGCATTGCAATGCACCAAATGAGCTGCCAAGCCAGGATTAGAGTCAAGAACCCTTTTGACTCCCATTTCCATGACTTTGCATTTAGAAAACATACCTCTCCATACTGTCCTTGTTTCGGGGTTTTTTATTTATAATTTTTATCTAATATCAATGTTACAGGCAAATGCTGATTCTTCACTTTTTTCTGAAAGCATTTGATACACGACCTGTACTTGATTATTGCTAGGGTTGGTGTTAACATATGGAGCAGTATGACATTCACAGAGCTAGTGGTCAGTAGTCCTGATCTAAATGAATTAAAAATCTCATTCTGTTGTGTTCAATAAATTTTTTTCAGGGTCATTCTGAAGATTGGTCAAAACCACAAAGCTTGAGATTCTTCTAAAGTTTAGGAAATCTGGATGCAGGGTATTGACTCACATTATAGGGGTGGGCTCCAAACAGGAGATTGAGATCCCTGTTGTTTTTGCTAATGTTTTGATCTGGACTACTGGAAAATGTTTGTTCCAATGTCAGAACAACTCTATACATTCATGCTGATAAAATGCTGCATACACATGTGGCCAATACTTTTATCAATACAAATCTCTGATCTTTTATGCATGGTGGACACCTCAGCTATAGCTCCAGAGTATTAATTTGATTCTGAAATCAGTTCCACTCTGTGTCAGGAATAACATGCTGCCATGGTGATAAACTGTGAGGTCCCCTGTCTGAAATGTTAATAACCCCCTGGATTCTGGGAAGTTTGTGCACATCCACATGGTGCCAATTACAGTGAGGTGAAAATAGAGGTATATAAAAACTTAGGCATAGAGTCAGTTTTTGTCCTCAGGCATGAATAATTAGGAAGAACAAGAGCAATCATTAATATATTCAATTTTCTCTGTGGATGCATCTTCATGTATGGGAAATAAACTCTAAGTAAATAGGACTGTATTGAAAATAGTACTTAAAAATGCAGAACCTGCATTTCTTTTTCCCAAAAGTATTTTCCATGATTTTTCACGTGGCTCATTTTGGAGAAGTGTATCATAACTGTGACAAACGCATGAAAAGCAAGTTCGGAGAGATCTCAATCCAACTACTAGGTCATTGTGTGCAATCATGCATTCTTATTAGATTGTCTAGTATTTGCAGCCTTCTATTCCGTAGAAAAGGCTATTGATAGAGGTATAGATTCACAGCAGGGCTTTATGATCATATGATCTTTCTTACTGAAACACGCAGTTTACTCAACTGGATTTCTAGAAGGCCTGTCCCTGCCACTCACTACTTGGCAGGCAGGTTGATTATTGAGAAATCTGAGGCAAAGGACTCTGTTCTTTATAAGGGCCAATCACACTGCTATCAGAGCATATATGGTAGCTTTTGTGTACTGGTTATCTAGTAAATAAAAAAATAGGTAAATCTGTCTGCCCAGTGTTCCAGGCTGGACAGAGAGAAGAGGGCAAACTTTCTATTGCTCAAATTAGAAGTGGTTAAACATCACCTACTTCTGTTGAACCCTCCATATACCGCTGTATGTACTCATGTCCCACGTCTAATCGGAAAATGAGATCAAGAGAGGCGTACAGGTGGATGTTGTTTTAAGAAATAGGCTCAAAGTGATTAGTTTTAGGTAAGAGCCTTTGAGAGCTCTAATTATAATTTTTGATTCCTTATTCTCTGTTCAAACTGTTGGACATTATCTCTTTGACTTTTGAGTTGGAAGAAAGGATGTTATGCAGATAGAATATTAAAGCCCTAATAACACTTTGAAAGAGGAAAAATGAGGCCAGCAGACTTATTTATACTTATGACCCACTTAGTGATATGAGCCATCACCCCATATAAAGAATTTGTGCACAATTGCGAAGAAATATAATTCATCCACACAAAGACTGTGTAGAGGTGCTCCCTCCAAAACACTCTTCAGGGTGGCTGGGCACTGAGCAGATATTAAGGACAGTGCTTGGTAAAGAATTTTTGAGTTGGTTAAGAGCCAATAAATGTCTAAAGCTACTTTGAATAGCTTTTTAAGCTACTTTATTCATAGTTGGTTGATGTAAATACTATGGATGTTTACTTGTCTCTCCAGTAGATGGGGAAGGATAAGTGGTAAGTGCCAGTAACCCTCTGACACTGCCTTCCCTCATTTATCTGTGCTAAAATACATGCGATTTATCCAGAACTCTTCATTGCAATCAGTTCCACCTCAATGTGAGTCCACAATCCAACAAGTCCGCCCTTCCAAAGTAAGAAAACAGATTTCCCCTTAAAATTGTGATTGTTCTATTGGCAAACCCTTTAACAGTATCCATTCGTGCAAGCATTCAACTGCCATGAATATTCCTTATGGTTATGGTAGCATTTCTCTTGAAACATAATTCAATAAGCATTGTGAAGTTTCATATAGGCCAAAACACATATGAAAGTATTTTGTTAAATTCCCTGTTCTAACAAAGCTTACATTTGTTTTGTACAGAGATCCACTCAGATATTGAATGACCTCACAGAGGTCATTTTAAGACCTGAGTTTATTAGTCTACAGTGCTATACACATTCAAAGCCCTACTTCAGTGTAATAGAAAGAGAGAAGACCACCCTCCTGTCCTTCCTTGCAAATTTCTCCTTTACAGTAGCAATCTCCCGTGCAATCAGTAATGTGGGTGAAATTACCAACTCTACATGCATTGCCTTCTCATATTAAGCTTCCTCATCAGGGTATTTTCACCAGTGTATTTGTCCCAGTGCCCTGTCCCCCCGGCATCAAGTTCACGCAGAACACTCAAAACACATCAGGATTTACCTTATAAATACTGATCCGAAACTCTCTGTAGGGCTGACAGGGGTGTCATTACTTGACTTTTGGAAGGTGTTCTGACTTTCAGAAAGAAAAACGGAGTCCTCCAGGGAATTCCCTTTTCTCATCATTTTACTGGAGTTAACTGTGGAGTTAGGTGAGTTCAGCTGTAGAGCAATCCTTCAGAGGCACAGCCTTTCACTGCTGTAGGAAGTGCAGTCTTGGTGTGACTCCAGCTCAGGCTAGTTTTTAAAGTCAGTTAATGAGTAACATATTGATGTGACATCATAAGGTGGTTTTCTCTTATAACCACGGCAGTTCGTAGATTTACTTGGAAACAAAACTCATCAAATCCAGGTGCACTGTGTCTTTGGAATGTCATTATTAATCACAATAACTTGTTTTGATGAATTAAGAAAAAGAAGGAATGTAAAACAAGATCTCTAATTCAAATGATGTTTCATTGACAGGTTTGTACCAAATACTGTAACACAATCTGTCACAAATTCTACTTTGTGAATTACTTACCTGTCTCTAATTACCCAAGTTTGACGAACATAATTGTATATCTTTCAGAAGTGACTATATCCACCCATTCTGACATGTCAAAATATTGAACTTCTCCAGTGACAAATTGGTGCATATGCATGCATGTAGTTGCTATAAAGTCAGTTCATTACAGTTCAGCTTATGTACAGATAATCTTTTAATTCCCAATGCACCAAAACCCAGCTGAACAAAACCAGCTTGCCTAACCATTTTTTTCCATAGGAATTGGCAAACATTAACTACAAACTCACACAGTTTTCTGTTTGTTGAAGATTGCTATAATGATTAGGTTAGTCAAGGAAATGATAAGCGATGTTTCTTTAGATGGCAAGTCCTCCTGTAGTACTGAATTAGCACCCCAAGACCTCCAGAAATTCTGTTAAACTTCATTTAGGGTCTGCGTAGTAATAAGGGTTTGTCTATGAGACTGAACAAATATGTGGAATGTAGCACCCTCTTTCTGTTCTCAGCATCTATAAACAGATTGTGAAACAATACAAATGCGTTTGGACTGTTCCTAGGTTTCACTCGTAAGCTCATTTGCCCATCTAGTCAAATTATGATGTCTTTATCCATGGTTTGTTGTTGTTTGTTTGTTTGGGGTTTTTTTGTCTGTGGTTTCTTTGCATGACTAAACATCTGGTCTTTGCTTTTTTAAATATAATATTTTGTGATCAGTCTTAAGCAAACTGTCATGAAATCTATAAAGGTCAGAAACAACAGGAGAAACAGTAACTATTAAAATAACAGGATGAGCATAATAACTAAGAAGCAAAGGTAGAGATGAAACAGCAGTTTTCTTGGAAGTGAAAATTCCAAATAAATGTGAGAAGTCTTGAAAGAAAAAAGGCAGAAAAGGAATGAAATACACACTCTTCGTCGTCTTAGGTGTTACCTGTGAAATGGAAAAAATTGAACAGTTTTACTTAGGAACAGGATTTAAGCTGATTGGAAATTGAGTTGGTTTACTTGTTTTTCCCGGGTTAAATGATCTGAATTAATGCCTCCTTCAGTAGCTATGCTATACATCTTTGGTATCCTGCTATCTAGGCCTTTTTGTTCCTCTGATTCTGCTTGATCTTGTGTGACCAGAGATTACAAACACAGGGGTGGCTAGCTATGCAAAGTGTCTGTACTTTATTCCTTCTCTGTAAAACAAGTGATATAACCTTCAACAAATACAGTAAACAAAAGCTGTTTTCCTCATCTAGTCACAAGGAGAATTGACCTTGGCTCTGTTGTGTTGTTCACATGTATCCACTTACGATAAGAAGTATTTATTCTTTTTAAAGACACAAACATCCTTAAAACTGATTAGAAAACTTAAGTGACATAGTGAGCTTGTAGATCATTAATATGAAATATTTATCTTTGAAAACAATCCATTTGCATAGTAAAATGTAATGAAACCCCTTCATTAAAAGTCTGAATGGCAACTGTGTTTCTTCTGTATGTTAAAGTACAGAGAGAGGGCAACTGAATTTTTATCTAAAAGGGTAATTGCAGGAACATTTTTAGCAAGGAGCAACCGTGACACGATTTCCTTACTTCAAGTTTACACATCTTTGCTGTTGTCAACAAAACAGTTAAGTTCTCTTACAGAGCACCGTGGCCCCCTCTAAACTACTGTATTCCATCATATACCACCACAGGGTAAATCTATGCTTTCCAGCCTGCAATTATATGACCACATTGTGTATGGCTGTCTGAGGGGCTTCTAGGTTTGCCCATGCTAATAGTATACCAAACAGGTCAGGTACTTAGCTTGTGAATTAAATGCTGTTGTGGCTACATAGCTGGTGTCACTGAGCTAGTTTAGGATTAGCTCAGGTCTGACTACATAGAATCATAGAATCATTTAGATTGGAAAAGACCTTTAAGATCATTAAGTTCAACTGTAAACCTAATGCTGCCAAGTTTACCACATGAACTTTGTTGCAGTGACACTGGCATTATATATGGCCATGTGAAGCAAAACAGGCTTGTGTGATAGTGCCCTCAGACTCTTACTGCTGCAGCTTATTGAGGGCTCACATTTCTTGAGTGTTGCAGCAGTAAGTGCCTGGATTGATGGAAAGAAGAGGAGCAGGCCTACAACATGCATTTGGTGGGAGCAGAAGTACAGTGGTAGTAGTGATGTCATTATATGCCCAATTTTCCTGGTTTCAGCAGGGATAGAGTTACTTTTCTTCCTAGCAGCTGGTGTAGTTCTGTGTTTTGGATTTAGGATGAGAAGAATGTTGATAACACACTGATGTTTTTAGTTGTTGCCAAGCAGTCAAGGACTTTTCAGCTTCTCACGGTGCCCTGCCAGTGAGAAGGTGGGGGGTGGCCAAGGAGCTGGCAGGGGACACAGGCAGGACAGCTGACCCAAACTGGCCAAAGGGATGTTCCATATCATAAGACATCATGTTCTGTATATGACTGGGAGGGTGAGCTGAGAGGTGGGTCAGCTCAAGGTCTTGCAGGGCATTGACTTCGGGTGTTGAGAAATTGTGCTGTTCATCACTTGTTTTGTATATCATTATTATTGCTATTATTATCTTTTTTTTTTGTTTTGTCTCATTAAGTTGTCTTTATCTCAACCCACAAGTTTGTTTTTTTCTTCTCCATTTTCAATTCTCTCCCCCATCCCTCTGGGAGGGAGGAGTGAGCGAATGGCTGTGTGGTTGTTTTAGCTGCCTGCTGGGTTAAACCACAACACCAATGGATTGAGCTTTCCTTTCCTTGTTGTCGGGCTCAGACAAACTGAATTTACTATTGATTTCTAGTGCCTCTGCACAACTGTGATCTTGAGATGTGTTGGAGATTGTTTTGAGGCTGGAAAAGGAGGAGATATTAGTTTGTGGTTTGGGAGCTGAAAAGGGCTGACCTGGTGGTGCCTGTATAAAAGATAAGAATTGAATTCATGCCATTTTTATTGGAAGGGGATTTAAGCTGTATGATCAGCCTCGGGATTGCCCTATTATGATGCGAGCATATGCAAACCTTGTCATTCATAAGCACTGTGCAAATTTTTAAAGCAGTCAATCACTCACTGTCTTTCTGATTCCTGGTTTCCATAAAATTCTCCAGAGGTTAAGATACTTACAGAAATTTCACCTATAGAGGCATGTGGCAGATACAGTACTTAACTTTTGTTAGCTGCTTGCTTCAGATCTCTTAGCAGTAGTTAACGGACACCAATATCTTTTTCTGATGCGGTGTATCAGGTGTGGGGAGAAGTTGATACTCCTGATGGTGTGGCTATCTGCTGTACACGAACTTCTCCCCAGAGAATTGTTCTTCATGTTCTGAAGAAATTGGTAGCTCAGTGGCTTGTAAGCTTGCATACATTTTTTGACTCTTGTGTCTTGCCGTCCTGTATAATGAAAACAGCTTTTCCCCTTTATTTCTTGTTTGTTGTCCTGTAATCTACTTTTCTTCAAATCCATATGCATATTTGGCCAAGTGTATCCTTATTTTTCTCAGTTATCAAACTATGCCCTTTAATTCTGACCTTTGTCACTGACACTCTGTTATCACTTACCTGCTAGACTATATCTTGTAGAGTAGCACTGTTGCAATTGTTTGTGATAGGCAGACAGAGCGGGGGGGAAAAAAAGTGATTGGTGTCCTTGAACCTTGTACAATTTTATTCTCAGTCTGCAACAGCCATCACTGAAAGGTTAGAATCTGTGCTGAAAAATTTACGATACTTCTTTTATCCTTATGACTGCTATGAATTTTTTTTCTCTTTCAAAGTGAGTTACTCCAGGAAAAGAAATGGTAGTTTATTTTTCCTTTCTCAATTCCTGAAATATTTCTTCTGAGGAAAGAGATACCGGGAAATATACTAGCAATACCAGTTGTGTTGCACCTATTTTATGTCCCTATGTCTTTATGAAAATGATCTCATGTTATCAGATAGGAAGAAAAAAAAGTCATGAATTCTGGGTATTCACAGTGAGAGCTTTCTTTTATGCTAGGGAAGCTTTTGTGCCGTGTGATAGGTAACTGGTATGAAACTGCATAAAGATTGCAAGTTGAAGTGACGATAAAGGGGGATGTTACTAAACAAAAAAGGTAAAGAGATGGCTGGCAGTGTTCTAAACAAAACTTCATATTTTATTACTATCCAAGAATGAATCAAATCAACACTAAACCAGCTGTTGTACTTGTGGCAGAACGTCACACTAGTGATTTGAGATGGTAGTGAATGTTTTTATGTACAATCTTATAAGAGTTTACATCTTGGCTGGAGTGCAGCCACAAAACCTTACAGATTTTTTATTAAAGAGCAGAGGAATGGATGACTGGGTGTTTCATCAGTTTGGTCTGAATCTCAGAATTTACAGGCCTATAAGATTAAGGAATAAGACTGTGCATAATTAGTCTGTTATGATCCCTAGAAGAATTGGGTTGGGGGAAGCAACATTTAGCTAGTAGCCTGAAGCACTGAATTCTTGCTTGATGGGTTTGGCTTGCATAATTTTTCTTTTCTGTGGTATACAAAGAAGCAGCTGCTGTGATTTAATCTGACGGTGTCTTTCATGGTTAGGATTGCCTCCAGTTTTTGTTTTCTTTTTTGCTGCCTGGACCAAGTTTGTGTAAAAATCACTATTTTTTCTCTGAATTGTACATTTGAAAAGTGCATGTTTCCACAGGTAATTCCAGAATGACATATGGATCAGATCTAGTACACTATAAAAGTGGTTTGGACTTCTTTAGATAAGTTTTATATCTAGGTTCCTATATTCTGTTCCTCTTTCTAATCTTAGATTTCTTTGTTTTCCTCTTGAACTTGTGTTTGTTCTGTTCCACCCTATGCTTAGTCTGCAATGGTGAGATACACTCAGTTTGCATGCAGTGAGTTTTGAGTTGTGCCTGTTTCTAATTAAACTTACACCACTACTTCATTGAGTATGTGGGATGCTACAGGCGGATACTTAGGATTGCTGTGGCTCCTGCTGTGCTGCTCAGAATGCTGTATGAGAGCAGAACTGGTAGAATCACAAACATGTTTATGGAGCAAGGAGACAGAAAACTTGAACTGGTCAGGTGCAGTGCAAGGTAGATGTAGCATAGAAGACACCTAGAGGTATATAGGGATTAATGGAATGGTATGGTTTCCATGTTTGTGGAAGCCAGTGACTATTTTTCTCTTCAGTAAACTTGCTGTAGGAACATGCACTTTAAACTATGCCTTTTTTGCTCTCTGGCATCTCAGTAGATGCTGTTGTGCTTACTCCCGTCTATCAATGCTCACCTTCCTCCCCCTGGAGCTCCCTTGTGCTCAACTTCTGGAACCACTTGGGGCATTCAGGCTTATCCGTGTTGGGGAGCCTCTTCCTTCTTTCAGGAAGGAAAGAGTTTTTAAAAAAAACAAAACCAGACCCAATGAACTTGGAAGAAAGCCATTGGGGTAGAGAAGAGGGTCTGATGCAGTGAGGTTACAAAAGGAAACTGACTTGAAAATGGGTTTTGCAAAATTTTCTTGTAACAGTAGGAAACTCTAAAGTCTAAAAAATTGGAGTACATACAGCTTTAGTGCTTGAGCACCAGAGGCTGATAAGGAAATACAAGACAAAAAGTGCCTGAGTTTGTTGCCCTGTGTGAGCAAGAGACTTGGGTTTGTTAATAAAAAAATACATCTTCTGGTTGATTGAAGGACTCTGCTGTTAATAATGCCTGATCTGAGTGGCTTGGGTGAGAGTATAGACTCTGTGGTAGTAAACAAGAGAATATAGCATGCAAAGCAAATAGGCTACTAGCATCTGATTTTTGCAGGGTGCTGCTTATTTGAGTGAATGGCCCATTCTTTGCCTCATGTATGCGTGTAGGATATGCTTTAAAAAGGTAAAGAAATTCTGCTTTGTAAATGGCTGCATTTCTCATTCTTGAAGTGATGTCTGGAGGCTTGCAGTACTATCAGTCCAAGCATTTAAAAATGTGAATTGATTTTCTTTCTCTTCTCTGAACAGTGTAAGAAGATAATTAAAAAAAACCCCAACAACTTTTTATTTACTCATTGGAATCTGATGAGTTTGTCAAAGTAGTATTTTCAGACTTTGTGTGGTAATGGTGAGGATTATAACCAGGACTGGAATAAAATGTTGCTAAGAATGAGAACTGACAGTATCTTACCAAGCTGGTGACTGCTGACCTGAAAGGAAGAAATAAATTCAGTAAGCAGCATTGTGAAATGCTGAAAATTTCTGCTTATCCATAGTAGTGTCATCTCTGAGGAGAGCTTATGGTAGCTGTCTTTTATGTAGACCTCTGCTTTATCCAATACTTCACTTAGGAAGTGAAGTCCAGGTCTACACAGTGTAAGATTCCACTGCCGACTGTACAGTGACACCCGCTCTTGAATGCTGCATGGCCAAAAGCATTAGTGAATAAAATTGGAAATTCCAGCAATGCTTAGCTAGTGTAGCAGCACCAGGAAGATGCATGAGACAGTAAAAACCTCAGTGAGATAGCAGCTGGTAATACAGTTGTCAGTTAAACAACAAGGTGGTAATAGGAATAAAACTCCAGCAAGGCCAGCTGTAATATGTCAGCGTAGCAAATTGTTAAAAAGGCAAAGGCATTTGAGACCTACAAAACCTGAGGTGAACAGAAGCTTCATCAGACTTCTAATCAGATCACTGTCAGACAACCCTGTGCTGCAAAGTGAGCTTAATTTGTAGGTAGGAAGCATGGAAAAAATTTCACTTGACAGAAACTTGCCTACAGTTATCAATAAAGACCGTCTGAACAAATCATGGATTTGGTTGCTTTGATTTTCTCAGGAAGTGATTAGACAAGCCCATGAGGAAAGTAAACAGATCCAGGGAATTTAAACACTTCAAACCTGTTTTTCTGTTCTCTGTAAGAAAAGTGGTAACTTCCTACTCTGATATAGTCCCAATCAGAATATTGGCCCAGCTCTTATATTCCCTTTCTACCTCTTACCTTATATTGTTATTGTGTTTAACACAAACAATAGGAGGAAGAGCTGGAGAGACAGGTTTAATCTTATGTGATTGCACAGTAGAATGCTTCCTGAAAGTGAATAAAATACATTTTTTTAAAAAAAGCCTTTTTCCTTTTGAATGGCTTTTCAGAGATGAATTTCTGTCCTTGCATATGCAAACATGTGTTTTAATCTGCTGTCTTTCTCTGGGCAACTGTGTTAAAAGGAAAACGTTTTTTTGCCCAGGTATGGCAATTGCCCTTGTCAGGGCAAAAGGGGGACTAAGGTTTAGGTGTGGCTCTTTTCTCTTGAAGATTCTATTATATTTAGTTATGTAGATGATTTAAATTACATAAGCCTTTCTTGAAGGGCAAAGAAAAGCATAGAAATTATGTTGTTCAGAAACAAACTGTTTCAGAAGTGAACTTCCTGCTGGCAACCTGGATATTTTTTTGTTTGGTTTTGCTTTTGGTTTTCCCTTGATTTGCATAACTTCTTTTGTTCTAAAACACTCTTAGCTTAGGTGTTGTGCATGAGTTGCTGTATGTACTTGTCCTGCCTAGGGCATTATCTGCTGCCGTTTGCCGAGTTGACTCCATCTGCCCCTCCTGCCACTGTGAGCACAGTTGCAATAACACGGTTTAGCTCTTGTGACTGTGCACTTGTGAGAGAGGAGCCTGTCTACCCAGACCTCTGGGGTTGCTTCTCTTCTAGCTTGAGGGAAGACAGTGAAATACCTGAACTGAGGATGTCAGTTAAGGCTGCTGCTGAAAAACAGAGGTGGGGTGAGCTAGACTCGGTCATCTCAATATGAGGAAAAACTTCTTTACTCTGTGGGTGCCAGAGCACTGGAACAGGCTGCCCAGAGAGATTGTGGAGTCTCCTTCTCTGGACATATTCAAAACCTGCCTGGATGTGATCCTGTGCAACCTGCTCCAGGTGATACTGCTTTGGCAGTGGGGTTGGACTAGATGATCTCCAGAGGTCCCTTCCCACCTCTACGATTCTGTCATTCTGTGATCTCAGCTGTAGCTGTAGAGCCTATCTGCTGCTGCTCTGTGTCTGCCCAGTCAGCAGATCAGGCTGTGTAGTGGGGCCACAGGGAAGGAAGGAGGCTGTAGCATGTGTGTGTTTTTTTTTTTCTTTTTAAAATCGTTTTTGTCTGAAGCTAGAAGGCATACAGTACACATCAATGAAAACTGATTGTTGTGCCAGTTTTACCATTTAAGAGAGTTTGCACTGCATCAGCTACTTATAAAGAAATTGCAATTACGCAGTGATAGGTTATAGCAATAGAGCCTCATTAATCTAAAATACCTATATGCATGTTCTAATGAGGAGCTTAAAACATTGTACAAACAGCACTTAATGAAGTTAATGCCACCCTTGAGAGCTGAATAACGCTAGTCCTGTTACAGTGATGTTAAGTGAAACTTGAAGACGTGAAGGTATTTGGGGAAGGTTAAAGGAACTCAGCTGATTTTGATCTAGTCTCTGTTACCAATTAATGCTAAGTGTTTGAAAAACCTATTCAAACTGCCCATGTCAGTG